>NC_048575.1:34122453-36787453 GCF_013265735.2 Oncorhynchus mykiss | reverse complement strand
TCTCTTCTCTTGCATTCCTCTACTCTCAGCACTGCACTGAATGTTCTACACCTCTTCATCTGACATGATTTAGAGCAATGGATCATTACCACAAACCATTTACCAACAGCGACGAGACAGCCTACCGAGAGGAGGTGAGGGCACTCGGAGTGTGGTGTCAGGAAAACAACCTCTCACTCAACACCAACAAAACAAAAGAGATAATCGTGGACTTCAGGAAACAGCAGAGGGAGCACCCCCCTGTCCACATCGACGGGACAGCAGTGGAGAAGGTGGATTATTTTTTTTGAAGTTCCTTGGCGTACATTTCACGGACAAACTGAAATGGTCCACCTACACAGACAGTGTGGTGAAGAAGGCGCAATAGTATAGTGCCTCTTCAACCTCGGGAGGCTGAAGAAATTGGGCTTGTAACCTAAAACCCTCACAAACTTCAACAGATGCACAATTGAGAGAATCCTGTCGGGCTGTATATCTGCCAGGAATGGCAACTGCAAGGCTCGCCAGAGGGTGGTGCGGTCTGCACAGCGCATTACCGGGGACAAACTACTTGCCCTCAAGGACACCTACAGCACCCGATGTCGCAGGAAGGTTAAAAAGATAATCAAGGACAACAACCACCCGAGCCGCTGCCTGTTCACCCTGCTACCATCCAGAAGGCGAGGTCAGTACAGGTGCATCAAAGCTGGGACCGAGAGACTGAAAAACAGCTTCTATCTCAAGGCCATCAGACTGTTAAACAGCCATCACTAACACAGAGATGCCTACATGCAGACTTGAAATCATTGGCCACTTTAATAAATGGATCATTAGTCACTAATAATGTTTACATGTCTACTCATCTCATCTGTATATACTGCATTCTATTACCATCTACTGCATTTTGCCAATGCCGTTCGGTCATCGCTCATCCATACATTTATATGTACATATTCTTATTCAATCCCTTTACCTAGATTTGTGTGTATTAAGTAGTAGTTGTGGAATTGTTAGATTACTTGTTAGATATTTCTGCACTGTCGGACTAGAAGCACAAGCATTTCGCTGCACTCACATTAACATCTGCTAACCATGTGTATGTGACCAATAAGATTTGATTTGAAAACCATTTCCCATTTGTCACTGGCACATACACTTTGGCTCAAAATAGAAACATTTGCAATATACGAGAAAAAGTTTGATATATAGCTTTTTTTTAGTTATCATTAATAGGTTTAGCTTTTAATTTGGTTTGAATGAGAACCTGGGGGTCTGTAATTCAACCATTCACCAAAATTATTTCTGCTGGCGCGGCAAAAAGCGAAAGAAAGAAAGCCTGTCCTCATTTCATCTCTCATTAGGTTTTCCATAAGCTGGAGGATCTTCTCTTGGACTTTGAAATGCGAAGCCGAAGCTACCGCAAATCCCCGTCCTTAAAATGACCTCAATGTAGACTGAGCGAGAGCGAGGGGAGCTGTGTTTAACTCTCTGAGCCTGGTAGTGGCACCATGGCTCATACTACTCAGCTCAGTCACTCAGCCTCTCTGAGAGGAGGCAGTAGAGGACTAGGGGAGAGGCATTGGGAAGGCCTAGTCATTCAACAACATGGTGATGTGACTTCACCCCTTCCCCCTCCTTCTGGGGATAATCGACGAGGTGATTCCTCCCTTGTCTTCCCCTCAACAGTACCGAGCCGCTCCAGGAAGACTCTCGTTGCTCCTGACGACCAGGTGTTTTCTCTCTCCGAGGCTGACGTGGGGAAACTCCTCTAAAGAGTGAATACCAGCTGATATCTTCAAACGGTCTCTGTAGTCCCCACCTGCTTTAAGGAGACCGCCATCGTCCCAGTGCCCAAGAAAAACAAGGGGACATACCCAAATGACTATCACCTTGGTCGCACTCACCTCGGTCATCATGAAATTATTTGAGAGGCTGGTCATGGCCCACACTGGACCCACTCCAATTAGCCTACCGCTCCAACAGATCCCGGAAGATGCCATTTCCATCACTATTCACATGGCCGTAACACATTTGGACAAGAAGAACACCTACGTGAGAATGCTGTTCATTGACTACAGGTCAGCATTGAGGTACATGAGGTCTGATACCAACAGGCTCAGAGACCATTTCTATCTCCAAGCAATCAGATTGCTGAACACTTAAACTGTACTGACCACCTGCTCTGATTCTCCTCACCATAGCCCACATCACAACCGCTGCTACCAGATTCTTATTGTACTGCTCAATTTATACATTTGCCCATCACCCCGCCCCCCCTTCCCCAATGCACGTGTAACTTATTGGACTATAAATGATGCATTCCTGTATTACACTCATGCTAAAATGTTTATTCTATTCTACTGTCATTTACTTTCTTTGTATTCTTATTTTTTTACTATTTCTTATTGTTGCCGCATTGTCGAGAAGTAACCTGCAAGTAAGCATTTCGTTTTAATGTGCACCATGCATATCCTGTACATACAACTAATAAGACTTGAAACGATGCCTCTGTTCTGTTCCCTTCCAACGCTGTCATCTCTCCTGTCTTTCCGCTATGTGGCTACCACCCGTATAAGGTAGTAGGAAGGTACCCAGTGAGGTGTAGCAGCATCATTCAGGTCACATTAACGGAGAGTGTTATGAAAGAGCCATGCGTGGCAGGTGGCAGCTGGGTGTGCCCCAGGTGGGCAGTGGGTAACATGGAAACCGGTTCAGCGAGTGCTAGGGAGAGGGAGAGATCATTAATGAAAGTTGCAGGGGGTACTAGTGTACAGGCGAAGACAAATGTGTCCTCGATGCCTCCTTCAAATGATTACACCAAGACTTGTTGTTGAAAGGATAATACTTATATTTATTCATCATGAGTTATTCAACCACAAGGACTGAAAAATGTAGTGACTAGCCTATAACTTTATCTTGTCTCTAGTCATCACTTGTCAATAACCTTGCTTCTGCGCTCATTCACAATCACTGGCAATTATTTTCAACTTGTCACTGAGCTTCACTCTGTCACTAAGCTTTACCTAGACGTTAACCTTAATCAGCTTACTCAGGTTTACCAGCACTCACTCAGCCACTGAGTTTGTTTTAACCTGCCACCAGTAATCAAGAGTATTCACCCTGTCACCAAGGTTGAATCTCTCAGCCATCTCCACCTTGTCACAAGGTGTCGCCAGTCTAGCTCAGTGTCACGACTAGCCAGCAACAGCACTTAAATGCCCAAGAAAATGTACCTTCAGGGACAATAAAGTTTTTCTCATCTCATCTTCACTCTACCCCTGATCCAATGGCATTTGAACTTTGTCTCTCAGTACAGTACAAACCCAACAGGACTCTGTGCTTTCTAGTTGTGGAGAGAAAGTGTTGTCTTGCCAGGCTGTCACTCCTGATTTACATAACACACAACTCCAGACAGGGAGTCAGAAGGACCTATATCCCACTGGCTGCCTGGCGCGTGGCTCTCTGCTGATCATAGATCAGCACTCCTGCACTGAGATGCTTTCTAAATATTGCCAATAGACTACAGTCATAAAAGGAGCAGACCAAATACCTTAGGGGCAATCATAGACTTCCTTAGCTCCTGAGTCTGGGCAGTGTGAATGCTTCAGTTTGTCCGATTCTGCAGAACTGTACATGCTTGTCTGGTCCATATTTTCCATATTTATTCTATTTCCTCAACATGGCTTTCTAGGGAATGACTCAGTGCTGTGACAGACAGTCTAAGTGCACCTCGGGACTGGAAAGTTTTGTGTTGTACAGTAGCGCATACAGAATGTGTGTTCCTGTACCATACTCTAATTCTGCCCTAAATATGAGTCATTGGCTAGGAATGAACTGTATTAGGAACATCCATAAGGTGTGTGTGTGTGTGTGTGTGTGTGTGTGTGCACACACAAAACATGGGAGCCTCTTACCCGACAGTGTGTACAGCAGGGGTTCCCTCTCCCAGAACTCTACAACAGTGGTTTCCCTCTGCTCGGTTTGGGGGTTGGTTTTAACTGTGGTTTTTCCAGGTACTGGGTGAATCTGTGTGCCTCATATTGACACTAGTGAGAGGGGTTGGGGAAGGATAGTGGGCTTAGTTCTCACACTACTCCTTCTGAGGTGAGATTATCTCCCCTCCCCACACACCCCTCTGCTTCTCGGAATCAACTGCCTCGCTTCCAGGAAATCTGACTGGTTGCAAAACAACCAGATATTGAAATTCCGTTTTTTTGTTCACTTGGCATTCACAAACAGAACAATATATTACATTTTTACCCTTATTTTACCAGGTTAGTTGACTGAGAACACATTCACATTTACTGCAACGGCCTGGGGAATAGCTACAGGAGAGAAGAGGGGGGATGAATGAGCCAATTGCAAGCTGACCAAGAACACTAAGGTAACCTGCCTAAATGACTACCGACCCGAAGCACTCACGTCTGTAGTCATGAAATGCTCCACATCACCAACAAACTAACATGGTCCAAGCACACCAAGACAGTCGTGAAGAGGGCACGACAAAACCTCCTCAGGATACTGAAAAGATTTGGCATGGGTCCTCAGATCCTCAAAAGGTTTTACAGCTGCACCATCGAGAGCATCCTGACGGGTTGCATCACTGCCTGGTATGGCAACTGCTCGACCTCCGACTGCAAGGGCCCAGTACATCACCGGGGCCAAGCTTCCTGCCATCCAGGACCTCTCTACCAGGCGGTGTCTGAGGAAGGCCCTAAAAATGGTCAAATACTCCAGCCACACTAGTCATAGACTGTTCTCTCTGCTACCACACGGCAAGCGGTACCGGAGCACCAAGTCTAGGTCCAAAAGGCTTCTAAACAGCTTCTACCCCAAAGCCATAAGACTCCTCAACAGCTAATCAAATTGCTACCCAGACTATTTGCACCCCCCCACGCTGCTGATTCTCTGTTACTATCTATGCATAGTCACTTTAATAACTCTACCTACATGTACATATTACCTAGACACCAGTGCCCCCCGCACATATACCGGTACCCCCTGTATATTGCCCCGCTATTGTTATTTACTGCTGCTCTTTAATTATTTGTTATTATCTCTTACTTTTTTGAGGGGTATTTTCTTAAAACTGCATTGTTGGTTAAGGGCTTGTAAGTAAGCATTTCACTGTAAGGTCTATTGTATTCGGCGCATGTGACAAATACAATTTGATTAGGTGACCGTGAGAGGGCCAGATTGGGAATTTAGCTAGGACCCCAGGGTTAACACCCCTACTCTTACACTAAGTGCCATGGGGTCTTTAGTGACCACCGAGAGTCAGGACACCTGTTTAACATCCCATCCGAAAGACGGCACGCTACACAGGGCAATGTCCCCAATCACTGCCCTGGAGCATTGGGATATTTTTAATTTTTATGACCAGAGGAAAGAGTGCCTCCTACTGGCCCTCCAACACCACTTCTAGCAGCATATGATCTCCCATCTAGAGACCGACCAGGACCAACCCTGCTTAGCTTCAGAAGCAAGCCAGCAGTGGGATATGCTGCTGGCATACCACAATGGCTCACTTTTGCGCTGGGAATCAGATCATGATCATCAGATCGAGTCATTTGCTATAGTGAGGACAGTCATTGGTCAGGATCTGAACTGTGAACCCTGTTAGGTTCACATCTGAATTTATCCATGTGCATGTACAGGGTATGTGTGACAGAACAAAAAAGCTAATTTAACAGACCAGTTTGCATATAACGGCTGTTAGTAAACGCTAGATGTAAATGCGCATCTGCAGGGAATTGAGTAAAGCGGAGAAGTCACACTCAGTTGGACTTGGTCTCCGAGGCAGAGTGATTCCTGTAAATTGTCCTCTATTTTAGGAGAGATGGGCTTTTTGGGGACATCTGGTGGGCCAGCGCTCGGTACAGGAAAACCACACAGTGTCTCAGAGGGCCCATTGGGGCACATAGGAGGAACCAGGGCTGCCAGCCCCCTCAATACCACAACACTTGCTTCTTCCCACTACTAACAAACCCATATATTTTGTGTACTTGCCTCCACTCATGTTAAACCATATTGTTGTGTTTTCTCCTTTTGTCTCAACAGGTATCGTAACATGGGGAACCTGCTAAAAGTCCTGACTTGCACAGATCTGGAACAGGAGCCCAATTTTTTCCTCGATTTTGAAAGTATGTTTTTGCTGGGGAGGGCTTACTTATTACAATCCCTATCTACACACGTGAACTTCCAATCATACTTACAGTGCCTCCCAATTTTTCAGTTTTTGATTTGTTAAAAAAGTTTGAAATATCCAATAAATGTCGTTCCACTTCGTGATTGTGTCCCACTTGTTGTTGATTCTTC
This sequence comes from Oncorhynchus mykiss, assembly GCF_013265735.2. NCBI lineage: Eukaryota > Metazoa > Chordata > Actinopteri > Salmoniformes > Salmonidae > Oncorhynchus > Oncorhynchus mykiss. The sequence continues at coordinate 36,781,156 of NC_048575.1, read as the reverse complement.
ACAAAAAAATACAGTTTTATATTTTTATGTTTGAAGCCTGAAATGTGGCAAAAGGTCGCAAAGTTCAAGGGGGCCGAATACTTTCGCAAGGCACTGTATTTTAGCTGTCCCCCTTCTTACCTCTCCTCACCCACAGAGGCTACAGAACCTAATCTCTTTCCCATTTGCATCATCAGCTCTTCTCTTAGCTATGCTGTTATGGTAGGATTGGATGTTCCGAACATGATATTACATTAGAAACTACCTTCCACAAAACTGAATTTCTGCATTGCAATAACAATTAGGATTTAGCCTAGCCTACTAGCCTTGAACCTCTTCACTTATATCTGTAGACTCCCTACCAGACATAGAAATACCCACTTGATTGTCTTCCTGTGTCCACTAGATGCCCAGCCCACAGACACAGAACGAGAAGTGTGGGAGAAGGTGGACCTGGTGCTGAAGGATGCTAGGGGAATCCTGGACGAACTGCAAGCATACAAGGGAGCGGGTCAAGAGATCAGAGAGGTAAAATACTAAAAGCATCACCAAACCTTCATTCATACAAGGGAGCGGGCTATGAGTCTCAGAGTAGGAATGCTGATCTAGGCTCATCCTACCCATGTCCATGTAATTGTTGTCATTGTGATCTAAAAGGCCAAACTGATCCTAAATCGGCAGTCCTACTCTGAGACGCTACTAACTAGATCAACTACTAACTCAGGATTAACTAACTTCCGACTTTGTTCAACATTTTGTCTTTCCTGTCCCCCAGGCAATCCAGAACCCCAACGACGAGGCGTTACAGAAGGCAGCGTGGGTGGCCGTGGTCCCCCTGGTGGGGAAACTCAAGAAGTTCTACCAGTTCTCCCAGAGATTAGGTACGTACCTGGGGCCTGATTTTAGGATCAGTTTCTCCTTATAAGATCACAATTAATAAAGATGACATGGACAGGGCGACCTGGTCCTAGATCAGCACTCCTAGACGCTTGATGTATACAGCCCCTGTTCTGAGCCTCAGGTTAGATATGTAGCCCTACAGAACAACACCTACACCTGCCTGAGACTAGTGACGTGTCCTTCAGAGCTTTGTGTAAAAGGTCAGATACACGCCTGCACTAGAGGTTCACTAGCTACAGCTTCTCTAGTGGTTATATGTAAGATACACACACTCCTCTCATGACCTTAACCGCCTGTATGCGCAATCACATCAGCGATATCAGCTGCTGAACTGCAGAAATTAACATGCATAACCACACACACACAAACATCATCAATGGGATGCTTGCTTGCGTTGCACTCTGGCTAGATGTGATACCCACCCCCTCCCAGAGCTGAGGACTCCTCATTACCATGGAAAGGCGCCTGAGAAGAAGGCAGACGTTTTTACGAGCCCCCAGCCGATTGTGTTTTTTTGTTTGTTTATTTGCGTTGGTTGTAACTTATTTTTTTACTTATTTTGTACATAATGTTGCCGCTACCGTCTCTTATGTTCGATAATAACTTCTTAACACACAGGACTGTGATTACTCACTACGGACTAGCAGAATCCTTTCATTCATGACTCTGACGAGCCCAACGCGAAGGATATACTGCTTCCTCGGGAACAGGCCCCAATCCCCGTGATCTGCGTGAAGAGAAGGTGGAGAAAGAGGTGCCGAAGGTCAGGCTGCCTTCTGAGAACTCATAGGCAATCGAATAAACCCCCATTTCCCTCCATTCGTTTGCTAGCAAACGTGCAATCTTTGGAGAATATAATTGACGAGTTACATGGAAGATTAAACTACCAACGGGACATTAAAAACTGTAACATCTTATGCTTCACGAAGTCGTGGCTGAACAACGACAATATCAACATACAGCTGGCTGGTTATACGATGTACCGGCAGGATAGAACAGCGGCGTATGGTAAGACAAGGGGCGGCGGTCTATGCATTTTGCTCGCCTGAGGTAGAGTATCTCATGATAAGCTGTAGACCACACTACCTACCGAGAGAGTTTATCTGTATTCTTTGTAGCTGTTTACATACGACCATAGTCAGACGCTGGCACTAAGAAATGCATTGAATGAGCTGTATTCCGACATAAGCAAACAAGAAAAAGCTCACGCAGAGGCGGCGCTCCTAGTAGCTGGGACTTTAATGCAGGGAGACTTACTGTAAATCCGTTTTTACAAAATTTCTATCAGCATGTTAAATGTGCAACCAGAAGAAAAAGAACTCTGGACCACCTTTACTCCACACACAGAGATGCATACAAAGCTCTCCCTCGCCCTCCATTTGGCAAATATGACCATAATTCTATCCTCCTGATTCCTGCTTACAAGCAAAAGCTAAAGCAGGAAGCACCAGTGACTAGATCAATTAAGAAGTGGTCACAGGAAGCAGATGCTAAGCTACAGGTCTGTTTTGCTAGCACAGACTGGAATATGTTCTGGGATTCCTCCGATGGCATTGAGGAGTACACCACATCAGTCATATGCTTCATCAATAAGTGCATCGATGACATCGTCCCCACAGAGACCGTACGTACATACCCCAACCAGAAGCCATGGATTACAGGCAGCGTCCGCACTGAACTAAAGACTAGGGCTTATAAGAAATCCCTCTATGCCCTCCGACGAACCATCAAACAGGCAAAGCATCAATACAGGACTAAGATCGAATCGTACTACATCGGCTCTGACGCTCGTCGGATGTGGCAGGGGTTTGCAAACCATTACAGACTACAAAGGGAAGCACAGCCGAGAGCTGCCCTGTGACATGAGCCAACATCTCCCTGTCTGAGTCTGTGTAATACCAACATTGAAGCAGACCACCATAGTCCCTGTGCCCAAGAGCATTAAAGTAACCTGCCTAAATGACTACTGACCCGTAGCACTCACATCTGTAGCCATGAAATGCTTTGAAAGGCTGGTCATGTCTCACATCAACACCATCATCCCAGAAACCCTAGGCCCACTCCAATTTGCATACCACCCCAAAAGATCCACAGATGATAGAATCTCTATTGCACTCCACACTGCCCTTTCCCACAAAAGGAACACCTAAGTGAGATTGCTATTCATTGACTACAGCTCAGCGTTCAACACAATAGTGCCCTCAATGCTCATCAATAAGCTAAGGACCCTGGGACTGAACACCTCCCTTTGCAACTGAATCCTGGACTTCATGACGTGCTGCCCCAGGTGGTAAGAAAAGGTAACACATCCGCCACGCTGATCCTCAACCCGGGTGCCCCTCAGGGGTGCGTGCTCAGTCTTCTCCTGTACTCCCTGTTCACTCATGACCGTATGGCCAGGCACACATCATTAAATTTGATAATGACACAACAGTGGTAGGCTTGATCATCAACAACAATGAGACAGCCTATAGGGAGGAGGTTAGAGACCTGGCCATTTGGTGCCAGGACAACAACCTCTCTCTTAACATGATCAAGACAAAGGATATGATTGTGGACTACAGTAAAAAGAGGACCGAGCACACCCCCATTCTCATCGGCAGGGCTGCAGTGGAGTAGGTTGAGAGCTTCAAGTTCCTTGCTGTCCACATCGCCAACAAACTAACATGGTCCAAGCACACCAAGAAAGTCGTGAAGAGGGCACGACAAAATCTATTCCCCCTCAGGAGACTGAAAAGATTTGGCATGGGTCCTCAGACGGCAAGGCACTACAGAGGGTAGTGCGAATGGCCCATTATTTGACTGGGGTAAAGCTTCCTGCCATTCAGACCTCCATACCAGGCGGTGTCAGAGGAAGGCCAGAAAAATTGTCAAATACTCCAGCTACCTTAGTCATAGACTGTTCTCTCTGCTACCGCACGGCAAGCGATACCAGAGCGCCAAGTCTAGGTCCAAGAGGCTTCTTATCAGCTTCTACCCCCAAGCCATAAGACTCCACAACTAGTCAAATGGCTACCCAGTCTATTTGCAGCCATCCCCCCACCACCACCACCACCTCTTTACACCACTCCTACTCTCTGTTGTTATCGCATGGTCACTTTAATAACTCTACCTACATGTACATACTACCTCAATTTACCAGTGCCCCCATACATTGACTCTGTATTGGTACCCCCCTGTATATAGTCTCGCTATTGTTATTTTACTGCTGCCCTTTAATGACTTACAGTGCCTTGCGAAAGTATTCGGCCCCCTTGAACTTTGCAACCTTTTGCCACATTTCAGGCTTCAAACATAAAGATATAAAACTGTATTTTTTTGTGAAGAATCAACAACAAGTGGGACACAATCATGAAGTGGAACGACATTTATTGGATATTTCAAACTTTTTTAACAAATCAAAAACTGAAAAATTGGGCGTGCAAAATTATTCAGCCCCTTTACTTTCAGTGCAGCAAACTCTCTCCAGAAGTTCAGTGAGGATCTCTGAATGATCCAATGTTGACCTAAATGACTAATGATGATAAATACAATCCACCTGTGTGTAATCAAGTCTCCGTATAAATGCACCTGCACTGTGAAAGTCTCAGAGGTCCGTTAAAAGCGCAGAGAGCATCATGAAGAACAAGGAACACACCAGGCAGGTCCGAGATACTGTTGTGAAGAAGTTTAAAGCCGGATTTGGATACAAAAAGATTTCCCAAGCTTTAAACATCCCAAGGAGCACTGTGCAAGCGATAATATTGAAATGGAAGGAGTATCAGACCACTGCAAATCTACCAAGACCTGGCCGTCCCTCTAAACCTTCAGCTCATACAAGGAGAAGACTGATCAGAGATGCAGCCAAGAGGCCCATGATCACTCTGGATGAACTGCAGAGATCTACAGCTGAGGTGGGGGACTCTGTCCATAGGACAACAATCAGTTGTATATTGCACAAATCTGGCCTTTATGGAAGAGTGGCAAGAAGAAAGCCATTTCTTAAAGATATCCATAAAAAGTGTCGTTTAAAGTTTGCCACAAGCCACCTGGGAGACACACCAAACATGTGGAAGAAGATGCTCTGGTCAGATGAAACCAAAATTGAACTTTTTGGCAACAATGCAAAACGTTATGTTTGGCGTAAAAGCAACACAGCTCATCACCCTGAATACACCATCCCCACTGTCAAACATGGTGGTGGCAGCATCATGGTTTGGGCCTGCTTTTCTTCAGCAGGGACAGGGAAGATGGTTAAAATTGATGGGAAGATGGATGGAGCCAAATACAGGACCATTCTGGAAGAAAACCTGATGGAGTCTGCAAAAGACCTGAGACTGGGACGGAGATTTGTCTTCCAACAAGACAATGATCCAAAACATAAAGCAAAATCTACAATGGAATGGTTCAAAAATAAACATATCCAGGTGTTAGAATGGCCAAGTCAAAGTCCAGACCTGAATCCAATCGAGAATCTGTGGAAAGAACTGAAAACTGCTGTTCACAAATGCTCTCCATCCAACCTCACTGAGCTCGAGCTGTTTTGCAAGGAGGAATAGGAAACAATTTCAGTCTCTCAATGTGCAAAACTGATAGAGACATACCCCAAGCGACTTACAGCTGTAATCGCAGCAAAAGGTGGCGCTACAAAGTATTAACTTAAGGGGGCTGAATAATTTTGCACGCCCAATTTTTCAGTTTTTGATTTGTTAAAAAAGTTTGAAATATCCAATAAATGTCGTTCCACTTCATGATTGTGTCCCACTTGTTGTTGATTCTTCACAAAAAAATACAGTTTTATATCTTTATGTTTGAAGCCTGAAATGTGGCAAAAGGTCGCAAAGTTCAAGGGGGCCGAATACTTTCGCAAGGCACTGTATATCTCTTATTCTTATCCCCCAAAAATTTTAACAGCATTGTTGGTTAGGGTCTCGTAAGTAAGCATTTCACTGTAAGGTCTACCCAGGGCGCATATTCGGCGCATGTGACTCATACAATTTGATTTGATTTGATTAGAGAGAGAGAGAGAGAGAGAGAGAGAGAGAATGCTAGCCTAGCCTAGTGCTGCCTGCTTACCGGTGATCAGCAGTCTGTCCATTGCTGCTTCGCCGACCTTAACCCCTTAATCACAGTGGCGACTGGCTGTGACTGCAGTCAGTTAATGAACACAGTGGGCAACAGCCCACTAAGGCCATGTTGTGTGTGTCTGTGTGTGTTAATAAATGAAGTAGGTCGTCTCCCCACACATCCGTCCGTCCACCCCACTGCTCTGACTCCGGGGGCCACCTTTGCCTCCTGCCTGACATAAGAGATGCTCGCCGACCTTTTCCGCAGGCCGGCTCGGCTGCAGACAGACAGAGAGGATGGCTGCTGGCTGAGAGATGGCTTTATCAGACCTCTCTGTGTTATTACCCCCCCCCAGAAATGTATGTTCCCGAACATTAGAAACTACCTTCCACAATATTGTAACTGTGTCACTCATCATTCAGGTTTAAGCACTTTAAATAGTGCACGATGTAGCTTAATTACTCAATAAATGTTAAGCTTCCACCAATAGAAGTGTTCAGGACAGGAGTCCTTTGACGGCAGGGTTGGAGTGAATACCTGCCAACCCTCGGACCCTCCCACCCATCCCCTCCTCTCCCAATGTGAACAGAGCTGAGCAGCGCCTGCCTAGTCTACGTGCCCACATTCCGCTCGCCTGCTCTGCCGTGACCTGAAGGGATCAGACGCGCCCCCCCCCCCCCCCCCCCCCCCCCCCCCCCCCCCAATCCTCCAGACTCCAGACATGGTAGAGTGCCTCGATTCAGATACAAGTCCTAAAAGCAGCCCCATCTCAACTTCTGTTGCATCACTAAGGCCATTTTTAACCAGACCTCTCCTCCTCGCTGCAGCAGAAGCAATGCGCTGTCCCAAGCAGATGGGGGGTCATTACAGAATAGCCAACATGCTCAATTTACTGGACTGCACTGCCAGCTCGCAGTCCGCCTCTGCAAAAACCCCTGTCTGCGGATCTCTGTGTGCCTGTGGATCCCTGTGTATCTGCGGATCCCTGTGTGTCTGCGGATCCCTGTGTGTCTGCGGATCCCTGTGTGTCTGCGGATCCCTGTGTGTCTGCGGATCCCTGTGTGTCTGCGGATTCCTGTGTGTCTATCTTAAGAGAGACTCATTTTGTCTGGTTTATAGCGGTGTGTATTATGGTATAATGGATGGAGTATAATGGATCAGAGTCACGATTATGTACAGCCAGGTGGAAGGTGGTGTTATTGTGCAACCAGATTACACTGTGTGTGTGTTTGGCTCATCCGGGTTATGTCATTATTTTAAATCTGGTTGTCTTAGTGAGTCTAGACTGTGAAGGCTTCTTCACTTTCTGACTGCAGCAGCTACATTTTCCCTCATGGACGGTTTTGCCATTGTTTATTTATGGTGAGCGTCTTGGTGCTTTTGTTGGCTATCTTGAGACATGGAAAAGCATTTGGGTGTCTACTGCGTTAGCTCACTCACCTCATTTACAGAAAGGCAATGTTGGGAAATGCACAGCTGGCCAGGATACTAGTGGGGGAGTGATTTGATATGTTCCATTACCTAGCTTGTTACTACAGAACTGTGTGGTTTACCCCATTAAAGTCATGTAAAGTCTTCATATTTACTTACTGTCAAAACAATGGCAGGAAGCCTGGATGAATGGAGCACCTCCCACGTCTCTCATTACAATGAGATAATTAGACTCATGTCTCATCTCCATCTGATTAGGTGATCTTTCCATCCCCTTCCACCACCCCAACCCCTAGAGACAGCTCTTCCCTTGACCCCCACCCCACCCCACCCCTAGACTGTCATAGGGCCCTGGGCAGTGGGCACCATCATCACTCAATCGCATGTCCTTGTTTTGTACAGCTACTACCATCAGGGCAAGTCTATTTGGCACACATGATGTACTTTACAATCATTATGTTTATTTAGCAGATATTGAGCTCATCAATTCAACTCACAAACAATCCACAAATGTATATTTTCTCCCTCCCTCCTCATCTCTGACACCCTCTCCTTGTCCCTGGTTTACAGAAGCAGCAAATTCTAGTTGGCATACATTTGATATCATGATGAACTTCATGATTATTGCATTTATTAGGCCGATATTTAGCTAATCCTTCACAACAGTCTCTAACACCCTCTCCTTGTCCGTGTCTTAAACAGCCATCACTAGCACATTAGAGGCTGCTGCCTATAGGCATAGACTAGAAATCATTGGCCACTTTAAGGAATGGAACACTAGTCACTTTAATAATGTTGACATATCTGGCATTACTCATCTCATTTGTTTAATACTGTATTATATACTATTCTACGGTATCTTAGTCACTTAATAATGTTTACTTATCTAGCATTACCCATTATTCATCTCATATGTATATACTATTCTACTGTGTCCTAGTCCGTTCCGCTCTGACATTGCTGGTCCATATGTACAGTTGAAGTCAGAAGTTTACATACACCTTAGCCAACTACATTTAAACTCAGTTTTTCACAATTCCTGACATTTAATCCTAGTTAAAATTCCCTGTCTTAGGTCAGTTAGGATCACCACTTTTTATTTTAAGAATGTGAAATGTCAGAATAATAGTAGAGAGTGATTTATTTCAGGTTTTTATTTCTTTCATCACATTCCCAGTTGGTCAGAAGTTTACATACACTCAATTAGTATCTGGTAGCATTGTGACCAAGCTTTAACTTCCTGACTGATGTCTTGAGATTTGCTTCAATATATCCACATAATGTTCCTTCCTCATGATGCCATCTATTTTGTGAAGTGCACCAGTCCCTCCTGCAGCAAAGCACCCCCACAACATGATGCTGCCACCCCCGTGCTTCACAGTTGGATGGTGTTCTTCAGCTTGCAAGCCTCCCCTTTTTCCTCCAAACATAACAATGGTCATTATGGTCAAATAGTTGTATTTTTGTTTCATCAGACCAGAGGACATTTCTCCAAAAAGTACGATCTATGTCCCCATTGTCAGTTGCAAACCGTAGTCTGGGTTTTTTATGGCGGTTTTGGAGCAGTGGCTTCTTCCTTGCTGAGCGGCCTTTCAGGTTATGTCGATATAGGACTCGTTTTACAGTGGATATATATACTTTTGTACCTGTTTCCTCCAGCATCTTCACAAGGTCCTTTGCTGTTGTTCTGGGATTGATTTGCACTTTTCGCACCAATGTACGTTCATCTCTAGGAAACAGAACGCATCTCCTTCCTGAGTGGTACGACGGCTGCGTGGTCCCATGGTGTTTATACTTGTGTACTATTGTTTGTACAGATGAAAGTGGTACCTTCAGGCGTTTGGAAATTGCTCCCAAGGATGAACCAGACTTGTGGAGATCTACAAAAAAAAATCTGAGGTCTTTGCTGATTTATTTAGATTTTCCCATGATGTCAAGCAAAGAGGCACTGAGTTTAAAGTTAGTCCTTGAAATACAACCACAGGTACACCTCCAATTGACTCAAATGATGTCAATTAATCTATCAGAAGCTTCTAAAGCCATGACAATTTTCTGGAATTGTTCAAGCTGTTTAAAGGCACAGCCAACTTAGTGTATGTAAACTTCTGACCCCCTGGAATTGTGATACAGTGAAATATAAGTGAAATAATCTGACTGTAAACAATTGTTGTAAAAATGACTTGTGTCATGCACAAAGTAGATGTCCTAACCGACTTGCCAAAACTATAGTTTGTTAACAAGGAATGTGTGGAGTGGTTGAAAAACAAGTTTTAATGACTCCAACCTAAGTATATGTAAACTTCAGGCTTCAACTGTATACAGTCGTGGCCAAAAGTTTTGAGAATGACACAAATATTAATTTCCACAAAGTTTGCTGCTTCAGTGTATTTAGATATTTTTGTCACATGTTACTATGGAATACTGAAGTATAATTACAAGCATTTCATAAGTGTCAAAGTCTTTTATTGACAATTACATGAAGTTGATGCAAGGAGTCAATATTTGCAGTGTTGACCCTTCTTTTTCAAGACCTCTGCAATCTGTCCTGGCATGCTGTCAATTAACTTCTGGGCCGCATCTTGACTGATGGCAGCCCATTCTTGCATAATCAATGCTTGGAGTTTGTCAGAATTTGTGTTTTTGTTTGTCCACCCGCCTCCTTGAGGATTAACCATAAATTCTCAATGGGATTAAGGTCTGGGGAGTTTCCTGGCCCAAAATATTGATGTTTAGTTATGAAAACGCATTTTCTACCACTCCACACATTTCTTGTTAACAAACTATAGTTTTTGCAAGTCGGTTAGGACATCTACTTTGTGCATGACACAAGTAATTTTTGCAACAATTGTTTACAGACAGATTATTTCACTTATAATTCACTGTATCACAATTCCAGTGGGTCAGAAGTTCACATCCACTAAGTTGACTGTGCCTTTACCAATACGATTTGATTTGTGTTACAGAGGCGGCGCTGCACAGCCTGCTGGGAGCCCTGACCAGCGAGACGTATGACAACCCCACGCAGAACCTGGAGCGCGAGCAGGCTCTGGCCAAGCAGTTCGCCGAGATCCTGCACTTCACACTGCGCTTCGACGAGCTCAAAGTACGTCCCATGACATCTCTGTCCGCCATTTACTCAATTTAGCACAGAGTCCCCACATTTCCCTCATTTCATCCATCCCTTGTTGTTATCCTAAGCTATAGCTTTGTGTGGTGCTGTTGTTGGCATGATTAAGGTGTTATTATGTACACAGTGTACATATTCCTTCTGATAACGTGCAAGCTAACTCTCGCTGGCATAACGAGGTGTTAATACCCTGTTATTTAGGTGTTAGTGCTGTACACCATGAAGCCTCAGCCAATGAACAGATGATACAACTTGGATCCTGTCCAGGGAGGACTTGGTTTATAATACTGTAGCCTACACCAGTGGTATTTTAAACTTTTTCAGACCAATTTTTTCCGACAGAATTTCTGGGGCTGCAATTGTTTTTGCAATAATTTATTGTGGCCCCACCCTACCCCATCTATAATGACACAACATTAAAATGGGTACTTTTACATTTTTACATGAACAAATACATGAACAAATTAAATTCATTCTCATTACTAATTACATTTTCAACTCTTATCAAAACTGAAAAGAAACCAATAAATACATTTACTCAATAACATTAAATTTTTCTAATGATTTTTTTCAAATTTGATGTATTGTCCCATACAATAATCTGTACTCTTATTTATATATATAATATATATATATATATATATATATATATATATTTACAAAAAAATAAAAAATATGGTGCATTTTGGTTGACCCCATTGCAGTTCCCCACCTGACTTTGAATACCACTCACCGGTATACACACTGCTGGAATGAATGGGAAGACAAATAGGATAGTGTAGTAGGCCGGTGCTTTTTTACTTACATCCCAAATGGCACCCTATGCCCTATGTAGTGCACTACTTTTGACCAGGGTCCATAGGGTTCTGGTCAAAACTAGTGCACTATAAAAGGAATAGGGTGCCATTTGGGAAGCATGGCTTGGCTACGGCTCCCGTCTTCAACACATAGAGACATGCTTTATAGTTGATCCCGGGTAGAAACTAGAGGTCGACCGATTAATCGGAATGGCCGATTAATTAGGGCCGATTTCAAGTTTTCATTACAATCAGAAATCGGTATTTTTGGACACCGATTTGTATTTTTTTCACCTTAATTTAATCTTTATTGAACTAGGAAAGTCAGTTAAGAACACATTCTTACTTTCAATGATGGCCTAGGAACGGTGGGTTAACTGCCTTGTTCAGGGGCAGAACGACAGATTTTCACCTTGTCAGCTCGGGGGACCCAATCTTGCAACCTTACAGTTAACTAGTCCAACGCTCTAACCACCTGCCTCTCATTGCACTCCACATGGAGACTGCCTGTTACACGAATGCAGTAAGCCAAGGTAAGTTGCTAGCTAGCATTAAACTTATCTTATAAAAACAATCAATCAATCATAATCACTAGTTAACTACACATGGTTGATGATATTACTAGATATTATCTAGCGTGTCCTGCGTTGCATATAATCTGACTGAGCATTCAAGCATACAAGTATCTAAGTATCTGACTGAGCGGTGGTAGGGAGAAGCAGGCGCGTAAACATTCATTCAAACAGCACTTTCTTTGCGTTTTGCCAGCAGCTCTTCGTTGTGCTTCAAGCATTGTGCTGTTTATGCCTATCAACTCAAGCCTATCAACTCTCGAGATGAGGCTGGTGTAACCGAAGTGAAATGGCAAGCTAGTTAGCGCGCTAATAGCGTTTCAAACGTCACTCGCTCTGAGCCTTCTAGTAGTTGTTCCCCTTGCTCTGCATGGGTAACGCTGCTTCGATGGTGACTGTTGTCGTTGTGTTGCTGGTTTGAGCCCAGGTAGCGAGTAGAGGGACGGAAGCTATACTGTTACACTGGCAATACTAAAGTGCCTATAAGAACATCTAATAGTCAAAGGTTAATGAAATACAAATGGTATAGAGGGAAATAGTCCTATAATTCCTATAATAACTACAACCTAAAACGTCTTACCTGAGAATATTGAAGACTCATGTTAAAAGGAACCACCAGCTTTCATATGTTCTCATGTTCTGTTCATGTTCATGTTCTGAGCAAGGAACTGAAACGCACATATTGCACTTTTACTTTCTTCTCCAACACTTTGTTTTTGCATTATTTAAACCAAATTGAACATGTTTCATTATTTACAGTGCCTTGCGAAAGTATTCGGCCCCCTTGAACTTTGCGACCTTTTGCCACATTTCAGGCTTCAAACATAAAGATATAAAACTGTATTTTTTTGTGAAGAATCAACAACAAGTGGGGCACAATCATGAAGTGGAACGACATTTATTGGATATTTCAAACTTTTTTAACAAATCAAAAACTTAAAAATTGGGCGTGCAAAATTAGTCAGCCCCTTTACTTTCAGTGCAGCAAACTCTCTCCAGAAGTTCAGTGAGGATCTCTGAATGATCCAATGTTGACCTAAATGACTAATGATGATAAATACAATCCACCTGTGTGTAATCAAGTCTCCGTATTAATGCACCTGCACTGTGATAGTCTCAGAGGTCCGTTAAAAGCGCAGAGAGCATCATGAAGAACAAGGAACACACCAGGCAGGTCCGAGATACTGTTGTGAAGCCGGATTTGGATACAAAAAGATTTCCCAAGCTTTAAACATCCCAAGGAGCACTGTGCAAGCGATAATATTGAAATGGAAGGAGTATCAGACCACTGCAAATCTACCAAGACCTGGCCGTCCCTCTAAACTTTCAGCTCATACAAGGAGAAGACTGATCAGAGATGCAGCCAAGAGGCCCATGATCACTCTGGATGAACTGCAGAGATCTACAGCTGAGGTGGGGGACTCTGTCCATAGGACAACAATCAGTCGTATATTGCACAAATCTGGCCTTTATGGAAGAGTGGCAAGAAGAAAGCCATTTCTTAAAGATATTTATAAAAAGTGTTGTTTAAAGTTTGCCACAAGCCACCTGGGAGACACACCAAACATGTGGAAGAAGGTGCTCTGGTCAGATGAAACCAAAATTGAACTTTTTGGCAACAATGCAAAACGTTATGTTTGGCGTAAAAGCAACACAGCTCATCACCCTGAACACACCATCCCCACTGTCAAACATGGTGGTGGCAGCATCATGGTTTGGGCCTGCTTTTCTTCAGCAGGGACAGGGAAGATGGTTAAAATTGATGGGAAGATGGATGGAGCCAAATACAGGACCATTCTGGAAGAAAACCTGATGGAGTCTGCAAAAGACCTGAGACTGGGACGGAGATTTGTCTTCCAACAAGACAAAGATCCAAAACATAAAGCAAAATCTACAATGGAAATGGTTCAAAAATAAACATATCCAGGTGTTAGAATGGCCAAGTCAAAGTCCAGACCTGAATCCAATCGAGAATCTGTGGAAAGAACTGAAAACTGCTGTTCACAAATGCTCTCCATCCAACCTCACTGAGCTCAAGCTGTTTTGCAAGGAGGAATGGGAAAAATTTCAGTCTTTCGATGTGCAAAACTGATAGAGACATACCCCAAGCGACTTACAGCTGTAATCGCAGCAAAAGGTGGCGCTACAAAGTATTAACTTAAGGGGGCTGAATAATTTTGCACGCCCAATTTTTCAGTTTTTGATTTGTTAAAAAAGTTTGAAATATCCAATAAATGTCGTTCCACTTCATGATTGTGTCCCACTTGTTGTTGATTCTTCACAAAAAAATACAGTTTTATATCTTTATGTTTGAAGCCTGAAATGTGGCAAAAGGTCGCAAAGTTCAAGGGGGCCGAATACTTTCGCAAGGCACTGTATTTGAGGCTAAATTGATTTTATTGATGTATTATATTAAGTTAAAATAAGTGTTCATTCAGTATTGTTGTAATTGTCATAATTACAAATAAATACATTTTAAAAATTGGCCGTTTTTTTTTTTTTTTTATCGGTATCGGCTTTTTTGGTACTCCAATTATCGGTATCGGCGTTGAAAAATCATAATCGGTCGACCTCTAGTAGAAACCCACAGATTGCCTATTTGTTTGACTTACAGACAGATCCTCCACTTACAATCGCCTGGCCAAATAGTCTAGCAAATGTGTCAGGGAGTCCTTAATACATGGACGTCAGATATAATCAAATTAGTTTTCATCCAGCTCGCAAGGCGTCAGAGTGAAATGTACACACACACACACGCGCATACACACACCCACACGCGCATACACACACGCGCATACACACACACACACACGCGCATACACACACGCGCATACACACACACGCATACACACACACGCATACACACACACACACACACACACACACACACTTCTACTCAAACTAGCATCCTGACACCCCCAGGCACTCCGTCACGATGCCCCAATTAACTAGCCCTCCTGCCTGGTACCCCCATATCCTGCATGGGCACTAAAAGCGTGAAAGTAAGGGGGTGCAAGGTGTCATGCCAGGCACCATTCATACATTTTTCACTCCCCATACGCCGATGACAGGCATTGACCTAGTTAGAACACCCACCCGCCTACCCGCCTGTCGTGTTTTTAATGCCACTCACTGATGAAATGGGCTGGCATGGCACTAGCCATTGGCACTAGGTACCAATCTATTGTGGTGGGATTACCCTGCTTCTCGTGCTGGCCAGGGTTAATAGCGTGTTGCTAGGGGTAATTAGGGAGGCGTCTCAGCACATTGGAGGAGCAGGAGGTGTATGTGCTGGATGGGGCCCACTGATTGGCCAGTGGTTTATTAAAGGTAAGCTCCACTCAAGGCAAGGTCTAAGGATCGTCTTTGTGGAAGGAAGCAGGGCAGCCGCGCTTCTTTGTTTGCGTCGATTGCCTCTAGAGATTTAAGATGGAGTGTGCCTACTCGACAAAGTAAGATTTGAGGTTCTGTTGCCAAATCACAGAATGTCACCAATGTTCTATAGCTAATCACATAGGGGCACTAGCTACCCCTTCCCTCCCCCCTATATCAGAGTGTCACCTCATGGCCTGACCTGTGACCTCTGACCGCTATCCTCCCCTTGTCTGGTGGTCCCAGTAGTAAAGGAGCACCATCTCATGTCTGTATTGTAATCGCTAACCTCCACTATCTGTATAAGAAGAGCGTCTCCAGTAGCCTCTTATCATCCTTAGTGTTGTTGACACTTCTTTCATACTTCCAAACATATTGAACCACTGCCGCACTGCTAAAGGGAACTAACAAGTATTTCATTCATTGACAGTTGAAAATAAATGTGTCCTATTATAAAGGACAGGTGAGGAAATATGAAGGGATATAAATAAATAGAAGATTCAATCCTATCGATGTCCTTTTCATTCCATATCCATCCCTAGCAATGTATCTGCCTTTGCAGATACATTTGCTTAAACATCCTGTCATGATGGACTATTTCAGAGAGCTGGACATCTGCTGTCGCATGCTGTGTGTTGTTCTAACTTCAGAAACACACACACACACAGAAAGTCCTGAGAGTTTTCTGTTTGTAATGTACATGTTAATCCGTGTGTTGCAGATGACTAACCCTGCCATCCAGAATGACTTCAGCTATTACAGGAGAACTTTGAGCCGCATGCGGATCAACAATACACCGGTGAGCTGACTACTGAACTCTAATCTGAGGGGCTGATGGTCCTTTACCCCTGAGGCTGTGGCCACAGATATTTGGTGTCCGAAAATGACAGATTAAGTCAGCGATTTTTGGACAACGAAGCTGATTGTCCGTCAACAAACGCACAATATGTCAGCCTTTGTGCGTATGCAACGTGTCTGAAAATAGTTTACTTGAGCCACTGGGGACTCAAAGGGAGTTTGAGGCGCTCACTGGAGCACAGGTGGCGGAGCGGAGCGACATGCACCATATACATGATCTGAGATCAGTAGCATGTCCTCAGTCCCTCTGGGACTCACAGGCCTCAGTGGAACAGTTTGAACGTGATCTGAGAACAGTTTGGGGTCTGCACCACAGACCCTCTGGGATACACTGGTGTTAAGGGAAACCACCCAGACAGACCCTGTGCCCCAGTCCTCTTCCTGCTTCATTAAGCTCAGCAGGGGGCCAAGTGTTCATCCTGCATTAACATTACAGGCTATAAGGGGTCATTATGGGCTATATGATAACTATTTCATGAGTAGATCTTGCACTAAGTCTATCATAAATACATTTAAAGGCAGTACAAGTTAATTGTATCATCTCTAAACTCCATGTACCTCAGGGGTCAGTATTTTGTCTCCTGATATTTGAATATTTTAGAAATGCTGTATTATTCAGATGAGATGTCTTCTTGCGATAGCATGGCAGGTGTCTAAAGGACAATTCAGCCTCCTATCTCCTCACAGCCCTACTTCAAAATGACAGCAAGTATACCATTTTCAATAGGACCAAGGACATCTGAGAAAGGTCCGAATTTTTTCAGTAGTTCTTTAGTGAATAAAGTAAACGCAATCTACCCCGTGTTCTCGAGACGCGCACCTGGGTTTTTTTTTTATCTATACTGGACAAAAATATAAACTCAACATGTAAAATGTTGGTCCCATGTTTCATGAGCTGAAATAATATATCTCAAATGTTCCATCCAAAAGCTTATTTCTCTCAAAATGTTGTGCACACATTTGTTTACATCCCTGTTAGTGAGCATTTCTCTTTTGCTAAAATAATCCATCCAACTGACAGGTGTGGCATATCAAGAAGCAGATTAAACAGCATGATCATTACACAGGTGCACCTGTGCTGGGGACTGTAAAAGGTCACTCTAAAATGTGAAGTTTTGTCACACAACACAATGACAGATGTCTCAAGTTGAGGGAGTGTGCAATTGTCATGCTGACTGCGGAATGTCCACCAGAGCTGTTGCCAGAGAATTTAATGTTAAATTCTCTACCATAATCCGCCTCCAATGTCGTTTTGGAGAATTTGGCAGTACGTCCAACCAGACCAAGTGTAACCATGCCAGACCAGGACCACATCCGGACAAGGAGTATTTCTGTCTGTAAAAAAGCACTTTCGTGGGGGAAAACTCCTGATTGGCTGCGTCCCTGCCCATTCATGTGAAATCCATAGATTAAGGCCTAATGAATTTATTTCTATTGACTGATTTCCTTATATGAACTGTAACTTCGTAAAATCATTTAAACGCAACATGCGTTTATATTTTTGTTCACTATATGTATCTGTAGCTTTATTCCCCCTATGTGACTTTGCCATTAACAAGTGTTCCCAGACCTGTCACTGCTAGAGCCCATCACTACGTCTCAAATGACACAACTTCATTCCCTATAAAGTGCACTACTTTTGATCAGGGCCCATGGGGATCTGGTCAAAAGAAGTGCATTATGTAGGGAATGGAGAGCCATTTGGGACGCTGTCTATCCATAGACAGGCACTGAAAACTTTCTCCAGCCCAGCAGTACAGAGGAGCATTACTTAATTCTCAGCGTTCAGGCACTGTCTACTGGAATCGCTCAGACATTTTATACAAAGACACAACACTTGTATTTTCCACCAGAACAGATATTAGTTCTTATTCAAATGTGATACTTTTTTTATGTGACACGTCTTGACGTCCCAGAGGATTATTCATATTATTCTGCATTAGAGAATAAAGGTTCTGTCTTTAAGGCAGAAAAATCTTCTCCTTACCGTTACTGAATATACAGTATTTCTCTACCAGCGTCTACTTTCTCCATAATATTCAATGTTTGTAAAGTGACAACATTGATGAACTGTTCCTTGGTTTTTCAGACAGAGGGGGAGAAAGAAGTCAACAACGAGCTGGCCAATCGGATATCTCTGTTCTACGCCGATGCCACGCCCATGTTGAAGACGTTAAGCGACGGCACGACAAAGTTTGTCTCGGAGGTAAGATCCCATCGAAAGTGGTTTCAACAGCTTCCTTACTTAACAACCGTAATATCTGACACATTGCCCATCAATAATTGAAGTGACCAATGCAACAATGTGGTTTACTGTAGAAAAAAAACATCCCGTCTCTCTTTCTGTTGGCCTAGAATAAGAACTTGCCCATCGAGAACACGACAGACTGCTTAAGCACGATGGCGAGTGTGTGCAAAGTCATGTTGGAAACGCCGTAAGTGATCCCATCCACTTCCTCACTAAATCAAGACAATGTCAATGTCTGCGGAATCGTGGATCTGGGCCCATATTCTTAGTTTCTCAGAGGAGGAGTGCTGATCTATGATCGGTTTTGCCTTTAAGATCATAAGGACAATGGTATAAGGCAGGGATCATCAACTAGACTCAGCCACAGGCCGTTTTTTAAAATTGTTTTTATTGAGCGGATGATCAGGAGACCGGAACATAATTACATAGAATTTGAATTATAATATAATATTTAACAAAAAAATTATAATTTCAAACCTTCCTTACATTTGTATACGATCACATAAACTTTTGTATACGATCACACATTTGTATACGATCACATAAAAAAAGAAATGTCCCTTTTTCAGGACCCTGTCTTTCAAAGATAATTAGTAAAAATCCAAATAACTTCACAGATTTTCATTGTAATGGGTTTAAACACTGTTTCCCATGCTTGTTCAATGAACCATAAACAATTAATGAACATGCACCTGTGGAACGGTCGTTAAGACACTAACAGCTTACAGACAGTAGGCAATTAAGGTCATAGTTATGAAAACATAGGACACTAAAGAGGCCTTTCTACTGACTCTGAAAAACACCAAAAGAAAGATGTCCAGTGTCCCTGCTCATCTGCGTGAACATACCTTAGGCATGCTGCAAGGAGGCATGAGGACTGCAGATGTAGCCAGGGCAATAAATTGCAATGTCTGTACTGTGGGACGCATAAGACAGCGCTACAGGGAGACAGGATGGACAGCTGATTATCCTCGCAGTTGAAGACCACGTGTAACAACACCTGCACAGGATCGGTACATCCGAACATCACACCTGCGGGACAGGTACAGGATGGCAATAACTGCCCGAGTTACACCAAGAACGCAATCCCTCCATCAGTGCTCAGACTGTCCACAATAGGCTGAGAGGGGCTGGACTGAGGGCTTGTAGGCCTGTTGTAAGGCAGGTCTTCACCAGACATCACTGGCAACAAACCCACCGTCGCTGGACCAGACAGGACGGGCAAAAAGTGCTCTTCACTGACGAGTTGTGGTTTTGTCTCACCAGGGGTGATGATCGGATTTGCGTTTATCGTCGAAAGGAATGAGCGTTACACCGAGGCCTGTACTCTGGAGCGGGATCGATTTGGAGGTGGAGGATCCGTCATGGTCTGGGGCGGTGTGTCACAGCATCATCGGACTGAGCTTGTTGTCATTGCAGCCAATCTCAATGCTGTGCGTTACAGGGAAGACATCCACCTCCCTCATGTGGTACCCTTCCTCTAGGCTCATCCTGACATGACCCTCCAGCATGACAATGCCACCAGCCATACTGCTTGTTCTGTGCGTGATTTCCTAGAAAACTGGAATGTCAGTGTTCTGCCATGGCTGGCGAAGAGCCTGGATCTCAATCCCATTAAGCACGTCTGGGTCCTGTTGGGTCGGAGGGTGAGGGCTAGTGCCATTCCCCCCAGAAATGTTCAGGAACTTGCAGGTGCCTTGGTGGAAGAATGGGGTAACATCTCACAGCAAGAACTGGCAAATCTGGTGCAGTCCATGAGGAGGAGATGCACTGCATTACTTAATGCAGCTTGTGGCCATTCCAGATACTGCCTGTTACTTTTGATTTTGACCCCCCCTTTGTTCAGGGACACGTTATTCCATTTCTGTTAGTCACATGTCTATGGAACTTGTTCAGTTTATGTCTCAGTTGTTGAATCTTATGTTCATACAAATATTTACACATGTTAAGTTTGCTGAAAATAAAGTGGAGCCAGGGGTTGGAACCGGTTTAGGGAACAAACGTAAAAGAACAAAACATTTTTAGGAACAGAATCAGAACAGGTAAGGAAAGTGATCCATACTGTTCAGTAACAGAACCATTCTTTTCAAAGCATGGGAACCTTTTAATAACGTTATTTTATGTTCCGGACATTTTTTTCAGTTCCACCAAAAAACACAACAAAGAGCCTATCAAAGCCCCTCTTAGGGGAAAGAAAAAAATTATCCCGTAACATTAAATAACATTATTAACCGGTTCCCATTGTCAAAAAGAAAATTGCTATTGCAACCTCTTTAAAATAAGGAATTGAGACCCAAAAGCTCAAGAGAGAATCTTCATTCTGGGCCTGACTCTGCTCTTTGATCCTAGGAAATGTCCTCTTATCTGACTAGGTCAACCTTTCCAAATTATCATAGTGGCTTGCGAAAGTATTCACTCCCTTGGCATTTTTCCTATTTTGTTGCCTTACAACCTGGAATTAAAATAGAGTTTTAAATTATTTGATTTACACAGCATGCCTACCACTTTGAAGATGCAAAATATTTTGTGAAACAAACAAGAAATAAGACAAAAAAACAGAACTTGAACGTGCATAACTATTCACCCCCTAAGGTCAACACTTTGTAGAGACACTTTTTGCATTGATTACAGCTGCAAGTCTCTTGGGGCATGTCTCTATAAGCTTGGCACATCTAGCCACTGGGATTTTTGCCCATTCTTCAAGGCAAAACTGCTCCAGCTCCTTCAAGTTGGATGGGTTTCTTCTGGTGTACTTGAGTGTTGCTTTAGCAGTATGCTTAGGGTCATTGTCCTGCTGGAAGGTGAACCGCTGTCCCAGTCTCAAATCTCTGGAAGACTGAAACATATTTCCCTCAAGAATCCATCAATCCTTCAATTCTGACCAGTTTCCAAGGCCCTGCTAATGAAAAACATCCCCACAGGGATGGTGTTCTCGGGGTGATGAGAGGTGTTGGGTTTGCGCCAGACATAGCGTTTTCCTTGATGGCCAAAAAGCAAAATTTTAGTCTCATCTGACCAGAGTACCTTCTTCCATATGTTTGGGGAGTCTCCCACATGCCTTTTGGCGAACACCAAACATGTTTGCTTATTTTTTTCTGGCCACTCTTCTGTAAAGCCCAGCTCTGTGGAGTGTACGGCTTAAAGTGGTCCTATGGACAGGTACTCCAATCTCCGCTGTGAAGCTTTGCAGCTCTTCAGGGTTATCTTTGGTCTCTTTGTTTTCTCTGATTAATGCCCTCCTTGCCTGGTCTGTGAGTTTTGGTGGGCGGCCCTCTCTTGGCAGGTTTGTTGTGGTGCCATATTCTTTCCATTTTTTTTATAATGGATTTACTGGTGTTCCGTGGGATGTTCAAAGTTTCTGATATTTTTTTATAACCCAACCCTGATCTGTACTTCTCCACAACTTTGTCCTTGACCTGTTTGGAGAGCTCCTTGGTCTTCATGGTGCCGCTTGCTTGTTGGTGCCCCTTGCTTAGTGGTGTTGCAGACTCTGGGGCCTTTCATGACAGGTGAATATATACTCAGATCATGTGACACTTAGATTGCACACAGTTGGACTTTATTTAACTAATTATGTGACTTCTGAAGGTAATTGGTTGCACCAGATCTTATTTCGGGGCTTCATAGCAAAGGAGGTGACCACATCTGCACGCACCACTTTTCCGTTTTTTATTTTTTGAAATAAGTAATTTTTTTCATTTCACTTCACCAATTTAGACCATTTTGTTACATTACATGAAGTACAAATAAAAATCCACTATCTTTTGGCCCAAACTCCATTAATACTCACCGTAATTATTCACTAAACAGGATACAAACAAACTACAGTTTAACTTGAAATATGTTCCATTTTAACAGAATGTTAAATGTTGTACTTTTCGTTTTTCGGTTCTGTTCCCTGAACCGGTTCCAACACCTGATTCGAGCTGATTTGCTAATGTTTTTACAATATTGTATGTCCCACAAAAAACTTGAGGGGACAAATACAATTTCCCGCCAGTTGGGGAACCCTGGTGTAGGGTGTCCATCCACTCTGCACAGAGCGGGTGAAAAATGTACTTTGGTGATGAAATTTCACATCTTTATGTTAGAAAATAAATGTTACTTAGACAAATATGATTGTTCATGTTCTGAATTGTTCAGTGTTGTCTTTCTCTAACATATCATTAACATTATATCTAAAAAAAAAAGTTGGATTTCATAACCTAATACATCCGATAATAATCACAGAGCTCTGAGCAGCAACCTTTAGGATTTTTCATGTTGTGGTGGTCATCTGCAAAGTTGTTTTTGTGGGTTGTAAATAGCAAAATGAGATACGCTTGTTTTTGTGAGAAATCTTCAAAACAACAACAGGAATTTTGCATTAATATGAAAGTGTACACTAAAATATGAAAATACTACATGTCATGTCTCAAAATCAATATCTATCTTACCTTTATATTGTTTTATGTCCTCAGTTAACCTTAATTTTTTCTTTTTCTGGCCTCCATTGATTTAGTCACCCTAATTTTGGACATCCTACAAGGGTAAAAACTCATAACTTTGAACGGATTATGATAGAGACATGAGGTTTGGACCATTAGCATATTATTTGACCCATTGGTCAAAAGATGCGTTTTTGATTGGACTTCCTATTATATGGACAGGGAAAACATTATCCCTGATCAGCAATCTCATTGCCTTTCTGTGTTTCCAGCGAATACCGTAGCCGCTTCACCAGTGAGGAGACGGTTTCTTTCTGCCTGCGCGTCATGGTTGGCGTCATCATCCTCTATGACTATGTGCATCCTGTCGGAGCCTTCTCCAAGTCTTCCAAGATTGATGTGAGTGCAGGGTGGAGCTATGTCCGCAAGGCTCCCAGTCCCAGAGGATTGGCCACACACAAGCACAACACTGATTCATCTCAACATGGTGTTTTCTGCTTCACAGATGAAAGGGTGCATCAAGGTCCTCCGAGATCAACCGCCCAACAGCGTAGAAGGCCTTTTAAACGCTCTCAGGTAAGGCCCACCTTGTCTATAGCTGAACAATGCTTTTCTTTAACAGAGAATATGTTTTACAGAATACTGTTGCAACCTTTTTCTTCTCACACTTTAACAGACAGTAGCATACTTACTATATACAGCCATATTTGGCCACTTTTCCTTCATTATTCAGTTTTTTTTTCAACACGTTAAGAGGTATTAAAAT
Source organism: Oncorhynchus mykiss (assembly GCF_013265735.2). Classification (NCBI taxonomy): domain Eukaryota; kingdom Metazoa; phylum Chordata; class Actinopteri; order Salmoniformes; family Salmonidae; genus Oncorhynchus; species Oncorhynchus mykiss. The sequence continues at coordinate 36,757,633 of NC_048575.1, read as the reverse complement.
AATATGTTGTTTGTGTTAAATGTGGAATCCCACAGTTTTAGATTATTGAAGATCAGAGAGAATTACATTTCTTTGAGCCCCGGTGCCCTGCCCTCTTCTTAAATCTAAGTGGCTCACGCTCTCGCAGCTGTTCGCAGCTGACGCCGCCATTTTCGTGTTAACCACATCTGCACATCACATCATCAGGTCCTTCGGGCACGCTCAGTCACTCTCTTCCAGTCACGTGAGGTCACTCCTGGGTCAAAGCCTCCAGCCCTCTTTTCTCTTTCTTTCTGTCTTTCTGGGATTGCACATCTGTCTCTAAGGGGAGAACGCCAGACTGGAAATCAAAGTCAGAGCTGTGATACTGTCATCAAGGCTTTCTCACACTCTCTGCAAGAGCAGTCGTGTTACATTCACAGATCCTGGCACTGATCGCTCTGTCTGGTCTGTCTATTCATCTGTCTCTCGCAGGTACACAACCAAGCATTTGAATGACGAATCGACCAACAAGACAATCAAGAGCATGCTGCAGCAGCAGTAGGACTGAAACCCTGGTACAACCGCTTGCCTCATGCCGGTTTCGGGAGACATCGATGCCCTCTCCCAACTACGTTGGTGCACAGAATGTTTTGTTTTATTTTAAATGGAGAAAGAGCTGCACTTTTTGTAATGCAAAATGCTACTGCCATTATGCACGTATTTTATGTGCCAAAAATATGTTGCTGAGATTTAAATGTTTTCGATGAAGGCCATAAAACAAGATGGCAGCTATGAAAGCATTGTGGGTTCTGTTATTTTTTTTAATGATTTGAGTTTTTCCCTGTGTAAGAGATGGAAGTGCTTTGACTTGAACATTTTAAAAAGAGAGCTATATAGAGAAATATATATTCTTTTTGTTTGATTTATTATTTAATGTTACATCTTCTGCATGACGAAATGACGTATTTCTTCTATTTAAAAAAGTATGGTTCAAGTTTTATTTGTCTGCTCAGTTGTGTTCAATGTTTTGTTCTCTGAATGGTACTTGTCTGAATTAAGATGATTAAAAACATAGTACTGTTAATGTTTTATATTTTTTATAGGTTTTGAGTGTGATTTGAGTGTATGCCATTTTTCATAGTTGTGTTGTATTTTTAATTTGGACATTTCAAACTGCGACGTGTGCAAATCAATTTAAAGTTGTGAGTCTGTACTGTTGTTGACAGTATGTTGCCGCTGGAAAAAATAAACGGAGAACTCTTGTTTTCTACAAATGACTCTGTGCTTACCCTGCATCTTTTCTAGAAAACACCATGTAGTCAAATTTAGCTAAAGCAAGAAAAACATTTTCTAGACAACGAAATACACTATATATACAAAGGTATGTGGACACCCCTTCAAATGAATGGATTCGGCTATTTCAGCCACACCCGTTACTGACCGGTGTGTAAATTTGAGCACACAGCAATGCAAACTCCATAGACCAACATTCAGTAGAATGGCCTTACTGAAGAGCTCAGTGACTATAAACATGGCACCGTCATAGGATGCCACCTTTTTATCAAGTCAGATCGTCAAATGTATGCCCTGCTAGAGCTTCCCCAGTCAACTGTAAGTGCTGTTATTGTGAAATGGAAAAGTCTAGGAGCAACAACGGCACAGCCACAAAGTGGTAGGCCACACATCTCACAGAACGGGACCGCCAAGTGCTGAAGCACATAGTGCAAATCGTCTGTCCTTGGTTGCAACACTCACTACCGGGTTTCAAACTGCCTCTGGAAGCAACATCAGCACAATAATTGTTTGTCAGGAACTTCATAAAATGAGTTTCCATGGCCAAACAGCCGCACACAAGCCTAAGATCACCATGCGCAATGTCAAGTGTCGACTGGAGTGGTGTAAAGCTCGCCGCCAATGGACTCTTTAGCAGTGGAAACGCGTTCTTTGGGGTGATGAATCACGCTTCACCATCTGGCGGTACGACGGACAAATCTGGGTTTGGCGAACGCTACCTGCCCCAATGCATGGTGCCAACAGTAAAGTTTTTCGGATGAGGAATAATGGTCTGGGGCTGTTTTCTATGGTATGGGCTAGGCCCCTTAGTTCCAGTGAAAGGAACTCTTAATGCCACAGCATACAATGACATTCTAGATGATTCTGTGCTTCTAACTTTGTGGAAATAGTTTGGGGAAGGCCCTTTCCTGTTTCAGCATGACAATCCCCCCCCCCCCCCCATGCACAAAGCGAGGTCAATACAGAAATGGTTTGTCGAGACCGGTGTGGAAGAACTTGACTGGCCTACACAGAGCCCTGACCTGAACCCCATCGAACACCTTTGGGATGAATTGGAATGCCGACTGCGAGTCAGGTTTAATTGCCCAATATCAGTGCCCGACCTCACTAATGCTCTTGTGGCTGATTGGAAGCTAGTCCGCGCAGCATTGTTCCAACATCTAGTGGAAAGCCTTCCCAAAAGAGTCAAGGCTGTTATAGCAGCAAATTGGGGACCAACTCCATTTTAATGCCCATGATTTTGGAATGAGATGTTCGATGAGCTGGTGTCCACATACTTTTGGTCATGTAGTGTACATTACGGGACGTTTGACTCACCAAAAAGACTTGCTGAAAAGAATAACATTAATTTGTTTATGGAGGTTCCAGTTTAATGGAACGGCAATAAACTGCTAGGGAAACAACAGATGAGTCAGTCAAAGCTATATTAGCCCCCACCAGTTAGTCTATCCACACACAACACATGGGAAGGCAGGGCCAGAAGAGGTCACCATTTCTTCAGTATAAGGCATGGTTGGGCAACTCTGGTCCTCGGGATCTGCAATGTTTGGTCGTTGCTATTCTTGGTAACTGATTTAGACCAGGGGCCTAAGAGTAGGAGTGCTGATTTAGGATGCCTTGTGGATCACAATGAATATGATTACATGGATAGGGGGGACCTGAACCTGGATCAACACTCATACTTTGAGACGCTTGATAAATAAGACATAGTGTGACATTATTTTACTCACAGCAGGTCGACGCTTCCAGTTCTGAAAAATATGTGTTGGCGCAAGGTGTAGTTGTCTAAAGAAAGATGCTTCATAAACACTGCTAATGCAGGTTTTATTGAATCTGGCTCCAAGATAAAGGAGCCATTTTATATTTTTTGCCATCATTTTGATTACTTCATGTATTTTTTGAAGGACACGGATGAGAAAACGTCAAAGAAGTAGTGATTTGAGGCCAGAACAAATGGTTTAATATCATGTCGGATTCTTGAATGTTTGAATTTGACTTCCCTTTCATGGCACTTAGTTCAACGTTGACAGTTCTAATTTTGTGTGCTCTTTTTGTTCTTTGACCAAATTTGAATTATTGACATAACCTTGTTCTGTTCAATGTTCTCTACCTATATGTACTCTACATATCCCAAGTTTGTGTTAAGTTCAAAAGAATACAAGATCAAATTGCTGACACCATTCAACTTTCAAGCCAATTATCTCAGAATCATGTGTTTGCAGATAGAACCTTATAGTCCCAGGTTCTCTACTTCTCTCCTTGAAAATCTTAACAGGATATCAAACAAATTCCATGTCCGCCCATTCATTCACAGAATGTGTCACCATGTTTGACTCATTGGCTTTCCCGTTTTATAATCCTTTCCTCATATGGGTCTTTCTAAAAACATGGGGAGAATGATCAAGTAGTCACTAGTTAACACAGTCACAAAGTCGCTATTATGGCTAAATTACGCCCATTTCAACAATTCCTCTAATTAAAATCTGATTTTAAACCTAACCTTAACTCCACTGCTAACCTTATGCCTAAACCTAACCATAAATTAAGATCAAAAAGACCATTTTGATTTTCTGGCCAAGCGAGAGGGATAACTCTGCAACAGGTGGCGTATTTAAAATAAAAAACATTGCGTCACCAAGAGAGAAGTTTTTGTATGGAGGTCAATGAGTGTCGAAATTTGTCAACAAGAAATGGAATGGCTTATTTGCTACGTGAGGTTTATTTATTTTTATTGAAGTTGTGTAATGCTTAGGTTATTACTAGTATACTGATATAATTAGGACACGTGACAACCCGGCAACTTTATTCAGAAGTTGTGCCTATTAGTGCTGTTCTTGGGACTTCCATACTCTAAACCCTAACCTTAACCGGTACCTTAACCATTACAGTGCCTTAACCAATACAGTGCCTTAACCATTACAGTGCCTTAACCATTACAGTGCCTTAACCATTACAGTGCCTTAACCATTACAGTGCCTTAACCATTACAGTGCCTTAACCATTACAGTGCCTTAACCATTGCAGTGCCTTAACCATTACAGTGCCTTAACCATTACAGTGCCTTAACCATTACAGTGCCTTAACCATTACAGTGCCTTAACCATTACAGTGCCTTAACCATTACAGTGCCTTAACCATTACAGTGCCTTAACCATTGCAGTGCCTTAACCATTACAGTGCCTTAACCATTACAGTGCCTTAACCATTACAGTGCCTTAACCATTATAGTGCCTTAACCATTACAGTGCCTTAATCCATTACAGTGCCTTAACCATTACAGTGCCTTAACCATTACATTTCAACTTCAATGGAGGGTATGGATGTCCCAAGGATCTGGATAACCATTGAGGTTATTCACACGTGTATCTGCTCTCACATTGGCTAGAATGGTCCCACCTGATCTTGCCTCCTCCTGACTGCCTTCCATTTTTTAAGACATTTCTTTTCAGTGGCCAATGGAGTATCTGGTTAATATAATGGAACATCTGTGGTATACTTCCCTCTCCTTGTAGAGGGCACTTCAGTGATACTGCTCTCTTCTTTTGGGATCCTCCCTCTAAATTCACTTTTTTCCTCTCATTCTCTCATAAACAATGTGACGACCCTAACAGTATAAACGCTCTGAAATTCTTCCAAACTATATTTTACTTTAATATGACATTGGCCAGAGAGAGAGGGAGAATAAGTGAGAGAGGGGGCTCGTCCTTGGGTGGGCACTGCGGTATTGTCTGCAGTAGGTTAGAGAAACATTTAGGGTCAGAGAGAGAGAGTAGAGATTTGAGGCCATAAACAAACGGTTTCATATCATGCTTGATTCTTGAACTTTAAAATTGGATTTCCCTTTCATGGCACTGCATTCTTGTCAAAATTGAGTTATTGACATACAGTTAGTTGCCTTGTTCTGTTCAATGTTCTCGGCCTATATAGTACTCTATATATACCCACAATTTATGTTGTTATCTTCATAAGAATACAAGATTAAAAAAATTGCTGACACCATTCAAACCAATGCGGGTTTGGAACTTTGAAGCCAATTATCTCAGAATCGTCTTTTTGCAGATGGAACCTTGTATTCCCAAGCTCTCTACTTCTCTCCTTGAAAATATGAACAGGATATCAAATAAATTCCATGTCCGCCCATTCACAGAATGTGTCACCAGGTTTGACTCATTGGCTTTCCTGTTTAATAATCCTCTCCTCCTGATGGGTCATTCTAAAAATATTGAGAGAATGATCAGTATACCTCCCTCTCCTTGTAGAGGGCATTCCAGTGACATTGCTCACTTCTTTCGGGATCCTCCCTGTACATTCACTTTTTTTTCCTCACATTCTCGCAAAAACAATGTGAAGACCCTAACAGGAGAAACACTGAAATTCTTCCAAACTGGGTTCTCTTTTATATGACAATGCCGGAGAGAGAAAGAGAGAGTGAGAGAGGGGGCTCGTCCTTGGGTGGGCACTGCGGTATTATCTGCAGTATGTTAGAGAAACATTCAGGGTCAGAGAGAGAGGGATAGACAGAGAGAGAGAGAGAGAGAGGAGGAGAGGAGGAGAGCATGTTGATGGGTGTGTCCCTCAGCTCTGCAGTATGTTAGAGAAACATTGAGAGAGAGAGAGAGAGAGAGAGAGAGAGAGAGAGAGAGAGAGAGAGAGAGAGAGAGAGAGAGAGAGAGAGAGAGAGAGAGAGAGAGAGAGAGAGAGAGAGAGAGAGAGAGAGAGAGAGAGAGAGAGAGAGAGAGAGAGAGAGAGAGAGAGAGAGAATGTTGATGGGTGTGTCCCTCAGCTCTGCAGTATCACTGCAATGGCAGAGATGGGAAGAGGAGGAGGAAGGACAAGGAAAGGAATAAAGAAGGGAGCGAGAGGGTGAGCAGGTTGGTGTTGGGTGAGGTCTTGCATTTTTTGGATGTCCTTGAGGGAAGGAGATAATCAAAAGGAGAGAGAGAAAGTCTAGGATGTGTAGTGAAAATGGAATGTGTAGCCTTTGGCTGGCCATGCAACTGTATCAAAGCACCTCAGGTCAGTTCAGATGCAAAATGACACGCTCGTTGGGTGTGGAACCATCTCCCTTAGAATGGCACCCCGTCACCCTGACAACCTCCCAGCATGTCGTGGCAACCTTCTTCTTCTCAGGCCCCTCTCCCACTGTGACCCACAATGCAGTACCTCTCCACTCTCCTCTCGTCTCTCATCAGTTATCGTGAGGCTCCCATGGGGCTACAGTAGAAAGGATCACTGTGATATCTGCATACCCTTTCTCAGTGGGAAAATAGTCAGATCGAGATCTAACGGTCTGTTACTGCTGTTTTTTTTTGGTTTGGTTGCGCATCATTCATGACCAATATGCTGCAATATTCAACAATTCGATAATAATTGACAAGATGTTACATTACAAAATACTAATTTCCTTTAAATGCGATTTTGGTTAGCCTGTACAGTACCATGCAATTCCCTGGTGTTTTTAGGGTACTCTGCTCCCGATTGTGGATTCCCCACCTCACCTCAAGCAGATGGGCTAGAGAACAGAAAATAACAGAGGAGATGATGACCTTCAGGGTCTCCCGCTAAGCGAACAGAACATACTTACAGAGGCAGACACACAGAGAGACGGACAAGTCATCATGGCTTCCCTTTGGATGAGGGCTCCCCAGAGGTATAGTGAATTATATTGTTGGTCACACCCCACAGTCTTGTACATCTCTTTCACATGACCCCTATCACTCATTGTGGGTTTAGGAGTCTGTCACCATGTGGCTTGCATTGTCACAGCTCTCTGAGCAAGGATTGGCATACAGTTGTTGTGGTTGGCTATATTTCAGGGTGACTGATAGCCAGTGAAAGGGCAGACAGAGGTCAATCTAGGGAAATTTTGAAACGCCACATTTCTGTCAGGTTTTCTGATCATGCATGATGTCTCGAGATGGATGGATGACGGTTTAACCTGGGAACTAGATGATAGAGAATGTTTCACGGTACACACACAGGATGTACAGTATGTCATGACATGGATGGTGATGGCTCCTCCTGGTCCTAAATGGCTTCAATGGGTTTGATCACATTCTATCACTTTGGTATTGAATCAGGGCAGGTTATTATAGTAAATGTATACTGTAGTTATGGTATAACACGGAAACCTGTTGGAAATGCCGACTTTGAGGTTGAAGGTCTCTATACTCAGAATTTCCTGTCCCTGTCAACACAGACACCCACTTTGTCTTTAGTGCAGTGTATTCTCATATCTGAGATGTGGGCCAAAATAGTGACACAAAAAGACACTGGTAAACCAGAAGCTGCAACTGTCTGCGGCCCACTTTAAGAGCTGGTACAGTGTGAGCTCTGAAGGTGTATAACAACTTTTCCATCTCTGTATGAATCACAAATGACACCCAGTTCCCTATATAGGGCACTACTTTTGAACAGTGCCCATATGGCTCTGGTCAAAAGTAGTGCACTATCTAGGGAATAGGGTGCTATTTGCGATGCATCCTCTGACACAAATGAGTGTTTGAGAAGGAGCTGTAACTGTGTCCTGTCAAGCTTGTCAAATCGAGTAACGAGAGTTACGAGATGGTGTTTCTGGTGTGACTAATCAATAAAGTGTTGATTTGGTTCCCTCACCAGATTCCTTAAAAACAAATAACAGGTTCATTAACATGCATGCTTTTTGGGGTATCTGTACTTTACTATTTTATTTTTTACAACTTTTACTTTTACTTCACTAGATTCCTAAATAAAATAATTTACTTTTTACTCCATACATTTTCCCTGACACCCAAAAGTACTCTTTACATTTCAAATGCTTAGCAGGACAGGAAAAGGGTCCAAAAGGGTCTCAAGAAAATCCCTCCCGTCTCTGATCTGACTCACTAAAAACAAATGCTTTGTTTGTAAATGATGTCTGAGTGTTGTAGTGTGCCTCTGGCTATCTTTAAAAAATGTAACAAAAAAATAAGGTGCCGAATTTGTAATGATTTATACTTGTACTTTTACTTTTCATACTTAAGTATATTTTAGCAATGACATTTACTTTTGATACTTAACTATATTTAAAACCAAATACTTGTATACTTTTACTCAAGTATTATTTTACTGGGTAACTTTCATTTTTACTTGAGTCATTTTCTATTAAGGTATGTTTACTTTTACTCAAGTGTGACAATTTGATGCTTTTTCCACCACTGCACTAAACGCTACGACCGTTTCATACGGGATGTGGTTTCGAGGAGCATCCATCAGTTATATCAACAAGGTGTGGGAGCAAACGTACAACTCAAACTATTTAAGGAAAGTCAGACGATTAGAATTTTGAGAATGTTCACTTTATTTTCCAAGGTATGACGCTGACAGTGTGTTAATAATATGTGCTAAACTGAAGAGGAATAGCTGTCAGTTGTTTCTCTGTAATGTGTATCTTCTTCATTTCAGTGAAAACCCAGCAGAAAAAAAACAGTGCTCTCTATCCGTAAACCACAACCTCCTAACACATTGCCCATCTGTTTCTCTAGAGAGATGGGTTCACTTTTCTAAGAAAGACAACGATTCTCCTCCGAGACCATCCGACACTCCACACACACAAACTTAGAGCTGTATTCAATCCGTTGCGCCGAAGTATCGCAGTTAGTTGATATGTATAATACCTACAGTTGAAGTCGGACGTTTACATACACCTTAGCCAAATACATTTAAACTCAGTTTTTCATAATTCCTGACATTTAATCCTAGTAAAAATTCCCTGTCATAGGTCAGTTAGGATCAACACTTTATTTTAAGAATGTGAAATGGAGTAGAGAGAATGATTTATTTCAACTTGTATTTCTTTCATCACATTCCCAGTGTGTCAGAAGTTTACATACACTCAATTAGTATTTGGTAGCATTGGCTTTAAATTGTTTAACTTGGGTCAAACGTTTGGGATAGCCTTCCACAAGATTCCCACAATAAGTCACTTGAACTTTGGCCCATTCCTCCTGACAGAGCTGGTGTAACTGAGTCAGGTTTGTAGGCCTCCTTGCTCGTACACGCCTTTTCAGTTCTGCCCACACATTTTCTATAGGATTGAGGTCAAGGCTTTGTGATGGCCACTCCAATATCTTGACTTTGTTGTCCTTCAGCCATTTTGCCACAACTTTGGAAGTATGCTTGGGGTCATTGTCCATTTGGAAGACCCATTTGCAACCAAGCTTTAACACTGATGTCTTGAGATGTTGCTTCAATATATCCACATAATTTTCCTTCTCATGATGCCATCTATTTTGTGAAGTGCACCAGTCCCTCCTGCAGCATAGCACCCCCACAACATGATGCTGCCATCCCCGTGCTTAACGGTTGGGATGGTGTTCTTCAGCTTGCAAGCCTCCCCCTTTTCCCTCCAAACATAACGATGGTCATTATGGCCAAACAGTTCTATTGTTGTTTCATCAGACCAAAGGAAATTTCTCCAAAAAGTACGATCTTTGTCCCCATGTGCAGTTGCAAACCGTCCTTGCTGAGCGGCCTTTCAGGTTGTGTCGATATAGGACTCGTTTTACAGTGGATATAGATACTTTTGTACCTGTTTCCTCCAGCATCTTCACAAGGTCCTTTGCTGTTGTTCTGGGATTGATTTGCACTTTTCACACCAAAGTATGTTCATCTCTAGGAGACAGAACGCGTATCCTTCCTGAGCGGTATGACGGCTGCGTGGTCCCATGGTGTTTATACTTGCATACTATTGTTTACAGATGAACGTGGTATCTTCAGGTGTTTGGAAATTGCTCCCAAGGATGAACCAGACTTGTGGAGGTCTACAATTATTTTCTGAGGTCTTTGCTGATTTCTTTTGATTTTCCAATGATGTCAAGCCCTGAGGCACTGAGTTTGAAGGTAGGCCTTGAAATACATCCACAGGTACACCTCCAATTGACTCAAATGATGTCAATTAGCCTATCAGAAGCTTTTAAAGCCATGACATCATTTTCTGGAATTTTCCAAGTTGTTTAAAGGCACAGTCAACTTAGTGTATGTAAACTTCTAACCCACTGGAATTGTGATATAAATTAAATAATCTGTCTGTAAACTATTGTTGAAAAATAACTTGTGTCATGCACAAAGTAGATGTCCTAACCAACTTGCCAAAACTATAGTTTGTTTAACAAGAAATTTGTGGAGTGGTTGAAAAACGAGTTTTAATGACTCCAACCTAAGTGTATGTAAACTTCCGACTTCAACTGTATTTAGGCGTTGTAAGATCTGGCATGCGTCAGCAACGTCTGAGCAGAGGAACACGAACGATGTCATAGCAATCTGGTGCCCGACTGCAAAGTTGATTAATTGGTACGCAACCATAGTTTGACGCGTGCAATGTCTGAGCGTCATCTCGCTGAATATACATTTTAAATGAAAAGTAAATCTTAATGTGACCCACCAGATTCAGAAGCTTCAAAACCCCATTAGAATTATTATTTTTTAAACCCCATTGAAAACGCCATTAAATGTTTTACCCAAATTTAAAAATAAAAAAATAAAACGTTTTTTAAATCTGAACGTACAGTAATAATTGTATTTGACTTAGTTTTGGAGTCAAATATAATAGTTTCAGTATAGTTTTAGTTTTTCAAACGGGTTTGTTAATTAATTTATTTCAGTTTACTAAATCATTTCATGATAGTTTTAGTTTCCGTTTTAGTTTTCCATAATAAGTAGTGATGGGGAAACGAAGCTTCCTGAAGCATTGACGCTTCCCAGCCAATTGTGTCGAAAATAGGTGCATAGTGTGCATCGGCACACTGCTTTGAAGTAAGTTGCTTAGCGATTTTGACGTAAGGCTCAGAGCTCCGGTATCAAACTTAACATCACTAATATTAACCATGCCCATGAGCCAAAATGAGTCCCGGAAAATAGTGCAGAATTGTGTACCACGTCATTCAGTTCGTATGATCCGTTCAGTCCTGAAAAAAAATACAAATACAAATGTTACGAATTGTGTGCTTAAGATGCCAGACTGCTTCTTTAATGGCTCTTTGAAGAGCAGGTGCATGCCAGCGAAACCCCTAACCATAGATGCTGTAATCATGGTTCGTTAAAGTAGATAGGGCTTGGGTTCAGACATGTGTATGAATTCTCTGGAACTAAGCAAGAAGACACTGTGAGAGGGCAAACATACCACCTGTTTCTCTAAAAAAGTTGAGTGAATAAATCCCCCTAGAGTCAATTGGCACACAGATGCGTCAATCTAAGTAATGTAATTAACAAACAAAAAAATTAAAACAAAAAATAAATAAACTGCGGGGAGGTTTTGGCCAACTGCTGTTGCTGACCCCTGCTGTACAGTATCTCATATCCCAATAGGGCATCATTATACATACTACCATGGTACCTTTATGGTAGAGTGGCCAGACAGAAGCCACTCCTCAGTAAAAGGCACATGACAGCCTGCTTGGAGTTTGCCAAAAGGCCCCATAAGGACTCTCAGACCATGAGAAACAAGATTCTCTGGTTTGATCAAACCAGGATTGAACTCTTTGGCCTGAATGCCAAGCGTCATGTATGGAGGAAACCAGGCGCCGCTCAGCACCTGGCCAATACCATCCCCACGGTGAAGCACGGTGGTGGCAGCATCATGCTGTTGGAATGTTTTTCAGCGGCAGGGACTGGGAGACTAGTCAGGATCGAGGGAAAGATGATCTGAGCAAGGTACAGAGAGATCCTTGATGAAAACCTGCTCCAGAGCACTCAGGACCTCAGACTGGGGGCGAAGGTTCACCTTCCAATCGGACAACGACCCTAAGCACACCACCAAGACAATGCAGGTGTGGCTTCGGGACAAGTCTCTGAATGTCTTTGAGTGTCCCAGCCAGAGCCCGGACTTGAACTCGATCTAACATCTCTAGAGAGACCTGAAAATAGCTGTGTAGTGATGCTCTCCATCCAACCTGACAGAGCTTGAGAGGATCTGCAGAGAATAATGGGATAAACTCCCCAAATACAGGTGTACCAAGCCTGTAGCTTCATACCCAAGAAGACTTGAAGCTGTAATCGCTGCCAAAAGTGCTTCAACAAAGTACTGAGTAAAGGGTCTGAATACTTACGTAAATGGAATATTTCAGTTTTGTACCTTTAATACATTTTCAAACACTTCTAAAAATCTGTAACAAAATGTGTAAAAAGTGAAGGGGTCTGAATACTTTCCGATATTTTACTTGGCCTGCCACTTCTGGCCTTAACAAGAACTGTGCCTGTGGTCTTCCATTTCCTCACTATGTTCCTCACAGAGGACACTGACAGCTTAAATCTCTGCGATAGCTTTTTGGAGCCTTCCTCTAAACCATCATGTTGAACAATCTTTGTTTTCAGGGCATTTGAGAGTTGTTTTGAGGCCCCCATGTTGCCACTCTTCAGAGGAGAGTCGAAGAGAACAACAACTTGCAATTGGCCACCTTAAATACCTTTTCTCATGATTGAATGCACTTGTCTATGAAGTTCAAGGCTTAATGCGCTCACCAAACCAATTGTGTGTTCCAATTAATCAGTGCTAAGTAGTTACAGGTATTCAAATCAACAGAAGGACAAGGGTGCCCACATTTTTGCATAGCCTATTTTTCACATCTGATTTAATTTCATACAACTTAATATTGCTACACTAAAACTCTTTGTCTGGACAATACCCCAGTACTCAGCTTTTATTAGAAAATGAATGGCACTTTTCAAGGAATCTGGCATCTGGGTTAAGCGGGCATTGTGTCAAGAAGCAGTGCGGCTTGGCTGGGTTGTGTTTCGGAGGACGCGTGGCTCTTGACCTTCGCCTCTCCTGAGTCCATACGGGAGTTGCAGCGATGACACAAGACTGTAACTACCAATTGGATACCACAATTGTTTAAAAAAAATATTTATATATTTTTATTTCACTTTTATTTAACCAGGTAGGCCAGTTGAGAACAAGTTCTCATTTACACCTGCGACCTGGCCAAGATAAAGCAAAGCAGTGCTTGACAAACAAACGTACCTTCAATAACACAATAGAAAAACAATAGAAACATCTATATATAGTGTGTGCAAATGCAGTAAGATTAAGGAGGTAAGGCAATAAATAGGCCATAGTGGCAAAATAATTACAATTTAGCATTAACACTGGAGTGATAGATGTGCAGATGATGATGTGCAGGTAGAGATACTGGGGTGCAAAAGAGCAAAAAATAAATAACAATATGGGGATGAGATAGTTGGGTGGGCTATTTACAGATGGGCTGTGTACGGGTATCAGTAAGCTGCTCTGAAAGCTGACACTTAAAGTTAGTGAGGGAGATATAAGTCTCCAGCTTCAGTGATTTTTGCAATTCGTTCCAGTCATTGGCAGCAGAGAACTGGAAGGAAAGATGGCCAAAGAGGAGTTGGCTTTGGGGATGACCAGTGAAATATACCTGCTGGAGCCCGTGCTACGGGCGGGTGTTGCTATGGTGACCAGTGAGCTGAGATAAGGCTGGGCTTTACCTAGCAAAGACTTATAGATGACCTGGAGCCAGTGGGTTTGGCGACAAAAATGAAGCGAGGGCCAGCCAACGAGAGCATACAGGTTGCAGTGGTGGGTAGTATATGGGGCTTTGGTGACAAAACAGATGGCACTGTGATAGAGTGTAGAGTGTTGGAGGGTATTTTGTAAATGACATTGCCGAAGTCAAGGATCGGTAGGATAGTCAGTTTTACAAGGGTATATTTAGTAGTATATGTGAAGGAGGCTTTGTTGGGTGTTAAGCATATCCCAGTTTATGTCACCTAACAGCACAAAGATAAATGGTGGGCAATTCAATTCACATATGGTGTCCAGGGCACAGCTGGGGGCTGGGGGGGTCTATAACAAGCGGCAACAGTGAGAAATGTATTTCTGGAAAGGTGGATTTTTAAAAGTAGAAGCTCTAACTGTTTGGGCACAAACCTGGATAGCGTGACAGAACTCTGCAGACTATCTCTGCAGCAGATTGCAACTCCACCCCCTTTGGCAGTTCTATCTTGGTGGAAAATGTTGTAGTTGGGGATGGAAATCTCAGAATGTTTGGTGGACTTCCTGAGCCAGGATTTAGACATGGCTAGGACGTCAGGGTTGGCGGAGTGTGCTAACCATCTTCTTAAGGATCTACTGTCCTGTGGGTTTTCATTCCAACCCTAATTTAGCGTAGCTGATTCAGCTAGTTAATGTCTTGTTGAGCAGCTAATAAGTAAAATCAGGTGTGTTAAATTAGGGTTGGACTGAAAACCCACAGGACAGAAGATCTCCAGGAGGAGGGTTGGACAGCCCTGGCCTATATGGTCCACTACTTTTGACTAGAGCCATAAGGGCTCTGATCAAAAGTAGTGTATTATATTAGGGAATAGCATGACATTTGGGATACAGCCCTGTTCTGTTACAGTGGCAAAACCAACTTCCTCAGAGTATGGTTCAGCAGGGGAGGTAACCGTTTACTGTCAGTCTGGAAGGCATAAATCCTAGTGAGACCCCTGATGACTGTGCAACTGTGGTTGAGGTCTCCAAAATTGAGCTTAGTCCTCAGCTGTCTCAATACTGAGATGTATGATGGAGCATCCGAATGAGATGTCTGGGTGTATGAAATCTCCTAGGGTGGGCTCTCTCCCAGCCAATCAGATGATGTTTCACCTTGGCCTTCCGTTTCAGTGGTGGTCCTGGTAGGACCTGTGGTACTGGTACTGATTCTGTGAAAAAGTCCGATAAAACAGGAGCTACCACAAAGGGGAAGTGTGAGAAAATAGGGCACCATTATACTGTGTTTCAAATTGAGACCAACAATCTAACAATGCAATTACGAGGCAGTGTAGCACACGAAGTCAGTGAATTTACGATAACTTGAATACTTTATGTGATATTTAAATATTTTTTTGTTCCATTTAGTAATACAACATTTGCTATATAAATCATTTGTACAATTTCTGAGGTCAACATGTCATACTTTATTTCCAAATTGTATTCAGCACTTGTATTCAGAGTTTCCAGGGGTATATCCCAAATAGCACTCTATTCCCTATACAGTGCACTACTTTTGACCAGAGCTCTACGGGCCCTGGTCAAAAGTAGTGCACTATAAAGGGAATAGGGTGCCATTTGGGGGACAGAGCCAGTTCTTCCATGACAATGACCCATATGGTACTCTGCTCTGGTCTGTTGTGAGTGAAAGAGTAAGTGAGAGAGAGCTCAGGGCAGCACAGCTGTTCCTCCCTGATCACATTACTGTAATCAATCCCCATGGCAGTAGTTATCTAGCACTGCCCACGCTGTTCAATTTTATGTCCACCCTTAATGCCATTCCTCTTTCTCCCATTGACTCATCTTTCATTAGGTTAGAGTGGAGCCTGGTTCAACCCTGGCTGTCACACTGCCATGCCATTCATCCACTGCCTCTGCTGTTTTCTCTTTCCAGGGAAAAACAACCATATACGTACGTATGTCTCCTAAAAGCATTTCAGTTTTAAATAACAGATGGGCGTTTTAGTCTTGTTGTTCCAGTACAGCGTTTCCCGACGCCAATCCTCGAGTACATCCAACAGCACACATTTCTGTTGGAGCCCAAGATGGACTCACCCGATTCAACTCATTGAGGGTTTGATGATTAGCTGACAGGTTGAATCATATGTGCTTGTCCGGGGCGACAACAAAAATGTGTGCTGTTGGGGGTACTGGAGGACTGGAGTTGGGAAAAACGCTGTTCTAGTATCTTCTTGTTTTTTGTAAGGAGGTAAATACAATTTTCATGTAATGTATTCATTGGGGACTCTCTGTCCTTGTCATGATAGCATCCAGGCCATAATGATAGAGTATCTATCTATCTATTCTTTGCTTGGGTAGTGGCAAGCATGGTTTGGCCTGGTTGTACGTGTATGCGAGATCCCTCATGAAAAACAACTCCTCACAAGGTTGTTTCCCCATAATGTGATGTTAATATAGTAATGGAAGTGTATTTGTTTTGCCCAGTTGACGAGAAAGGGGAAAGGTGTGCTCTTACTGTACCTACCCCGCCCCCTCCCTCTTCATGTCTCTCCCTCTCAAACACACACTTGCATGCACGCATATACACACATGTATGCACGCACACACACACTTTACACTCCATGCATGTAACCTGGGCCTGCAGGTGGAGCAGTAGCACCAGTATTGGCTTCTGTATGTCAGTCATTTGGCCTCACCCAGAATGGAAGAGGTGCTGACTGTAACACATTTCCTCTGGCCGCTCCCCTCCGCTGCATTGGGAAAACACTGACTTAGCGCGTATGATAAACCTGTCTCTAGGGGTTAGCGAGGCAAGGCTAACTTCACCACTGCTGAAAACACCCTCTCCCCACCCTACCACTGATAAACTATTGCACTCAAACTTACAGTAACCAACAGCCATTTAAAAGAAGTTCACATTAATATGTGTTATGGAACTATGGAGATCCATTAAAGGTACTGATTTTCAGGTGCAGCTCGTTGAGGGTGGATAGGATACATGTACTTTGGGTATTAGAATGTCTGGGCTGGACTTTAGGACATCTCTACATTGCAGTATACTATGGCAATGACCTAGGTATCAATTGGATTTCTTGTAAAAAAAAAAAAATTAAAAAGGGTGTTGTCACGAATAAAACATTATTATTATTTTTTGAATATGTATTGGAAAATACTAATATCATTTTCCCCCAGCAAAATGCTGTCTCACTTTCCACACAGTGCCAGAGCCAGTGGATGATGACAGTAGGTGTGATGGAGAGTGTTGCAGCTCCCATGCAGTCCGAGTGGCTGCAGTGTAATGTGATGACTGTCCACTCCCTGTTGCTGGGGAGGGAGGGGAAGCTCTGCACATTACAATCCGTCTGCGCCCTTGCGACTCTGCATGCCACCGCATCAAATCCCTCCCCCACCACCACACATGAATAATGCAGTGCAGTGTGCCTCCTTGATCGTTGCAGCCGACATGCCATCTGCGGAGTCAACTGTTGGCGGCAGGTAACCTAGCGGTTAAGAGCGTTGGGCCAGTAACTGAAAGGTCGCTGGTTTCAATCCCTGAGCTGGCAAGGTGGAAAGATCTGCCGTTCTGCCCTTGAGCAAGGCATTTAAGCCCAATCATGGGTGCTGTTCCATGATTCAGAGGGTTTGGGTTAAATGCAGAAGACACATTTCGGTTGAATGCATTCAGTTGTGCAACTGACAAGGTATCACTTCCCTTTCTCAGCTAGCAGGTGTATCAAATCTGTGTCTGCCTCGATTCCTATCCTCGAGCTGAGCCTCCCTGTTAGTGAGAGCAAGCAGACGGAATGGGGCAATTGGTTACAAATATTTACGTTAGTGTGTGAAACCAATGTCATCTCACACAGAACAGGATAGCTCTTATACAGTGTCTGTGTGCTTCAAGTTAAAAGCTTTGGTTTGTATATAAAGTGAATGTCATAGGGACAGGAAAGCAGGGCAGGAAATGTAGTCTTAATGGGGATGTTTTGTGGCTAAAATGCATCTGCTATTTTTGCAGTGTGAACACGTAGCTACCGGTACAGTATGAGTAACCACATGTTCTTTTCTTTCAGGTTTACACAGGTCTGGTGTTGTGTCTACCTTACTCCTGTGTTTGTAAAGGACATGTTTGCCTTCCCCTGACAGGAAGAGATAAGGAGCTACAGCTACAGCTCCTTATCTCTTCCTTATCTGACTGTCCAATCATACATCACCTTATCTGACTGTCCAATCATATGCTCCGAATCACCTCATGGCACCTCACAGATCCATCAGGTGATGACAGCAACTCAATTACTCACTAGTTGCCTACATGAGACCATAGCTTTGTGAATTACTATTATGTATAATTTATCAGGTGTTATGGTGTTGAGCATTGTTATGTACTATCATGTCGCTCATTCATGACACTGCATAAACAACTGATATGATGTGCTACTTGAAAACGACTTGAGCTCAACTGCCATACTGGACAAAATTACATCCATTCTCTAACCCTAAACATCATTGGTCACAGTTTGTACTCAGGCTGGATAGAACCAAAAAAGGTTACATTCCTTGCTTCATACACTACCGTTCAAACGTTTGGGGTCACTTAGAAATGTCCTTGTTTTTGAAAGAAAAGCACCTTTTTTTGTCCATTAAAATAAAAAAATTGATCAGAAATACAGTGTAGACATTGTTACTGCTGTAAATGACTATTGTAGCTGGAAACGGCAGATTTTTTTAGAGAATATTTACATAGGCGTACAGAGGCCCATTATCAGCAACCATCACTCCTGTGTTCCAATGGCACGTTGTGTTAGCTAATCCATGTTTATCATTTTAAAAGGCTAATTGATCATTAGAAAACCCTTTACGTTATTTTTATGGACAATTTTTTTACACGATGGACTGCAATGGTCTTATTACATTGTTATTTTGATGCATGCTGACCAGTTATGTGTGTGGCCTGTGTGACCCTATGAGGCCCCTCATAGAAGAGTAACATCTGCTACTGTAACCGCACATGGGGCGTCAGAGTTTACTAAACAGGTTTTGACACAGATAGCTATCTGCCGGAAGAAGAGCCAGTGGAAAAGGCCCTGGCAATGAGAGGCCGTGTGGTATGTAGTGTGGTGGGAGACTAGGGTTGTGTCCCAAATGCCATCGTATTCCCCATAAGGCTCTGGTCAAAGGTAGGGAATAGGGTGCCCTTTGGGACGCATCCTATGGGCTAGTAACTGAACAGATCACTGAGCACTCTGCTTGACCGGCATTGAGTTATTGGCTCGAGATGGAGAGGCTAGGGAGGCCAGGGAGACCTTACACTCAGACCACTAACCTACTCTATTGTACACAGAACATCAAAACACAGCTGTGAGAGAGACAGGCACTTCCTGTCGGATACAGTGTAAGTAATTGATATAGTCGTGATTGTCAAAACACGTTTCATGTATGTTTCACCATAGAGAGAACTGTGAATTCAACACATTTTTTCACGCACTCGCCCATCCCTTTTCCACAAACCCATATATTAAAATGTCCTGTATATATTTCTGCTATACTGTATATCAATGCCTGCCACTCGGCTCTAACAGTTTATGAAGTTGTCCCTATCATTCCCCATAGGCTTACAAAACTCAAATGTACCTGAAATCAAAGCTTGAACATTCAAGCATCTCCTCCATCCTTTGATATTCCAAGAATGAAGTATGTCTCAGTGCTTTGAGCATCCCTGTATTCTTGCATATACGTAGGCTTCACATTTGAACTCTGTGAATATGGGCCCTGATATCTATCTATACCAGCTAAGTAAACAAAGAGTCTTAAGAGTAGGAGTGCTGATCAAGGATCAGTTTTGCCTTTTAAATAATAGTGAATAAGAGGGACCTAGATCAGCGCTCCTACTCTGAGACACTACGGTCTCAGAAAAAAAGGTTCCAAAAGGGTTCTTCAGCTGCCTCCATAGGAGAACCCTTTTCTACCCTTTCAGGTAGAAACATGTTGCCTTTCATGTAGAACCCTCTGTGGAAAGGGTTCAACATTGAACCCAAAGGGGTTCTACCTGGAACCAAAAAGGGTTCTTCAAAGGGTAATCCTGTGGGGGCAGTTGAAGAACCCTTTTTGGTTCTAGATAGCACCTTTTTTTCTAAGAGAGTATGAATAGGGGGCCAGAACCATAGGATGCAGTGCTTCAGTACCATAGACCACAAACACCAAGATGTCTTCTTCCAGCTAAGGTATTGGTCATCCATCGGAACCAGACACCTGTTAAAGAAAATAGCTCTCAAGGCTACTGTATAGGGTTATGTTAACTATGTTGCAATACTATAATAGACAGTGTATACTCTGGAGACATGGACTCTGATCCTGGCTTCCACTCAGCCTAAGGAACAATGCCAAGTCAGACTGTTATTCACTTCCCCCAAGAGTTTCCCCTCAAAGCTAAACTCCAGCCAGCACTCCCAAAGGTGTTTCATGTTGATTTTTCTTCATGGTTAGTCTGGAATTGTTTTTGTTATCGATTTTTTGTTTCTTGTTTTTCTTTTATACAATTGTTAAGCGACGTTGGGTCCATGAAAAGTGCTATATAAATACCATGTACTTTTATTCTATTATCATTCTAATCCTCCTGTGACACGGGTGGTATTTGTCATTATTTAACAGGATTTTGATGTTTGTTTGACCTTTGAGAGGGTCACCTGGTAGGATTGTAAAAATGGTTTCTTTATTGGTCATGACCAGGGGCCTCATTTATAAAATGGACTTACGATCCATTTTGATCTTAAGTATGACTTACGCAGAAAAGTGCGTACAAGTAGTTATTTATAAAACCTTTATAAAACCTTACTTTGACGTGATTGTCCTGCTGGTTTTGTAGGGCTATTCTTCTTTTGTTTTTTTTGAAGACAAGCAATACGTATTATTCGGTGGACAAAATAGTGGGTTGAAAAACAAAGCCAAACGGGTAGCTTGGAAGCGTGTTGCCGCTGCAGTGAAAGAGGTCGAGCAGCAAGACATAACAGTGGCTGATGTGAAAAATAAATGGTCTGACCTTAAACTGCAAGGGATAAAAAGAATAGAAACATAGCTGGCAGGAAAATCACTTACGTCAAGTCTAGACAGTGCGTAGAGATAAGATCATTTCCCAAGTCAAAGTAAGGTTTTATAAATGACTACTTATACGTGGTTTTCTGCAGAAGTCATAATTAAGATCCAAATTGACCTCATTCACTGCAGCGGCGACACACTCCCAAGCTACCTGTTCGGCTTTGTTTGTCAACCCACTATTTAGTCCACCGAGTAATATGTGTTGCCTTCAATCTCCTTTACCATCGCCGTGATCTTGTCTTCCTAAAAGTTAACTTTTCTCTTTTGGTCCATGGCTCTTCCTGACTAACGTCACACCCTGATCTTTTTCATCTGTATTTCGCCCATCTTCCCAACTATTCCCTGTTATACCTGTGTTCTCTGTTTGTCTGTTGCCAGTTCGTCTTGTTAGTCAAATCAATCAACGTTTTTTGTATCAGCTCCTGCTTTTCCCCAGTTTCTCTTTTCTCGTCCTCCTGGTTTTGACCCTTGCCTGTCCTGTCCTGGCCCTGAGCCCGCCCGCCTGACCACTTTTCCTGTCCTGACCCTGAGCCCGCCCGCCTGACCACTCTGCCTGCCCTTGCCCCTGCCCCTGCCTGCCGTCCTGTCACTTTGCCCCTGTTGCTGTAATAAACATTGTTACTTCGACACATCTGGGTCTTACCTTATCCTGATAACCAAATCCTAATTTGTGCTAGCATTCAGGAAATCGCTGATTGCAAGGCACGTTCAGGTGCTGTCAATTTTAAGTTAATTCGAGATACATAGATCATAGGTCAAATGGACAAGTCAAATGGACTTCTTAGAACCTGCGTAAGCAAGGTTTTTTATGCTCAGTAACTTTTTAGAATCTAACGTTCAAGTAAGTTCAAGTATAAATCTAAGAACATTTTTATAAACGAGGCCACTGGGCCCTGAGTTTGACCTGATCTGACAAGACAAATTTGAACAATGACACATTTTTATAACAATATGTTTAGCTTCACAGCTTCAAAGACCAAAAAGTATTCTCACTAACTGAATCGGCAACCAACCTCAGACACCCATTTAAATTAAACTTAGACACCCATGCAGACCCATAAAGACTGAGGGACCTACTGTACTGTATATGCATGTCACTGGTTCTCTCAGACCTATGCTTTTCAGGGAATTTAAAGACCAGTCAACAGAGCAGAGAAGTACCAGAGGGGCTTGGCTTAACAGAAAGCGTGTGAAAGCTTTATGATGCCAGCAGCAGATAGGATCACGCCTTCTCTCCTTTATTAGAGCCTTTCACTGATCCACAGGCTCTATTTCCTATTCGGGGATGTCGTTTGTCAAAGAGATCCCCCCCCGGAGCCTGCTGAGCTGGGGTGGATTCAAGAGTTTCCTCTACTGCTCAAACGGTATTACCCCAATTCTCAGATTTACCCCCTTCTCATTCACAAGGAGGAGAAAGAATTTAGAAAAGATTGATCGCCTCTCACGACTAGTCGCCTTCATTCATGAGTCAAGGGCCTAATCTCAACTGGGAGGGAAAGCAAGAGGGCCCAATGAGAAAGAGAAAGGTGCCAATGTTCTTTATCAAACACAAAAGAGCCAAAGCAATATACGGATTCAAAATATATCTCTGATAGGATGATATTTCAGAGTACATGTAAGCCTCTGCATCTAATTATGCTTAAAGGACCGAGGTAGGCTTTGCTCACTATCTTGAACAAAAAATAATGTACATGGCTCCCTAAATATCCTTATATCTTATCTTCAAATGATTTTTATGCACATTTCATCATTAAGACGTGCACACAGAAAAATGAAAACAACATCTGAGAAAAACAACCGCTGTGATGATCTCATAGCGGCGAGTGCGTGGCTGGGCAATGAGAGGCAATAAAAGAGTGGTAATGGAGAAGCTGGCCTCGCTCAGCCTTAGCCCAGTGACCCAATGAACTGCCTGTCACAAGGAAGAACGCCATTGGCTGCCTGGCATCTAGCGCTGACCCCATCTGTTTAATTCTTCTTTCTTCTCTCTCTCGCCCTCTCCACTGGCTGGTATCTAGCGCTCCCTCTCTCTCCCCTCCCCCCCTCTCTCTTTAACTCCCTCTCTCTCCCCTTCCGAAAAAAGATTGCAAGCAGAGTGCAGTATAACTGCTGTTGGAGTGCAGTCTAACTGCAGTATGCTGCAAACATTGCGTCCAAAATAATACTGTTTTGTTAATCACAGTAATTTTGCAGTGCAACTGCAGTTACAGTGCAGTATATCTGAAGTTCAACTGCAGTACACTGCAGCTATTCTGCAATTACTGCCTCCAAAAATAGAACAGTCGACTGCAGTTATAGTGCAGTATATCTGAAGTTCAACTGCAGTACACTGCAGCTATTCTGCAATTACTGCCTCCAAAATAGAACAGTCGATTGCAGTTACAGCAATTTTACTGGTCATTTTTTTTGTAAGGGTGGCTCTCTTTCTGTTTCTCTCTCTCTCTCTCCTTCCTCTCCACTGGTTGGCATCCCTCTCTCCCTCCATCCCACTCTGTTTGCTAACAGCTCAGCTACCGCACCAGTGCCAGTGGCCTACTTTTCCCCCAAACAGCCAAACACAGCCAGAGGAGAATCTGATAAATAACACCGGCCCTTCTAACTGGTCGGCCTTTGCTCTACTGGTGCTGTTGCTAGGAGACAGTACCAGGCTTCAAATTTGGATCAGATGCACAGCACCTGCGTTCTGGTCTCCAGCACAAACAGGAATAATGCTACAGGAAAAACACAGACTAAAACCAACACCACATTTCTGGCCACTAGAATGAATCTGCATATCGTACAGTAGGTTTCAGCGTGCATGTTAAATTTATGAAAATGTTTTTTTTTCTGCCTGTTGTACACAAGAGAACATTGACATCTCATTGTGTGGTGATGACAGGTCATTCTTTGGATACAGATGTGTTATGGATAGCAGAGAGCATGAGAGGATAGCAGAGAGCATGAGTGCAGGTGTTGCGGCATCTGGTACCCAGGCTACTTGCCATAGCGTGGCACAACGGGTAGGGCCCTCAAAAAATATTGCCGTTTTGAAACTGCAGTGAAAGTGCAGTAACTGCAGTCGATTGCGATATTTTGGATGCAGTAATTGCAGAATAACTGCATTGTACTTCAGTTGAACGGCAGTTATACTGCACTGTAATTGCACTTACACTACAAAATTACTGTAGTACAAATGTTGGAGGCAGTATACTGTACCCTAACAGCAGATATACTGCACTCTGACTGCTTTTCTTTAAAGGGATGTGCACTTCCATATGTTTGGGCACACACAGCATGAACTCAGAATTATTTCATGGGGAACCCAACTGTGAACTCTTTCGGGGAAAAAAACATGAGGAAAATCACAAGATTTCATGTGAAAATTCCACATGTGATTTTAGAATACTTCACATGTGAATTTTCATAACCTTTTATGTTAATTCAAATTGACACATTAATAATGTGTCTCCAGAACATCACAAAATAATCACATTGTTTACAGCTTACTTATTTGACAGATTTAGTGTGTTTATTTATACAGTAATTATTCAACATGTCCTCACCTCAGATTTGAACTCACCACCTCCTGATTCCCAGCATTCTGATCTTCCTGCTGTGCTACCATGTCTGTGTCAATGACTGATTTCTCCTGTATTTCCACACTTTGGACTTCAAAGTAAATCTCCATTTGTAAGAAAAACTATTATATGTATCATAATGATTCAGGAGTAACATTAAAACGGTATAATATGACCCACCATCATTGGACAACTCCACAAAAAACGCTAAGATTTCTGAAATAAGTCAAATGAATAAATGATGAGAGAATAGTCAGATTCACTGATAACTAAAATAGCAGTGCAGATGGCACGCTTTCGCTAAGTTCCGAGATGTATTATAGGTAATGAATATGTAGGGGGACTTGTGAGACTTTGTGGTGCAGCAGAAAGATCAGTTTACCCTAAATCTAGAGGTTGTCAGTTCGTCAAATTGAAAAGTCAGTGCTAAGTGATCATGTAAAGATTTGTACACTATTTTACAGCATACCACTTACAGCATACCAGCATACCACTTACCTTAAAACCCCCTTACCATTGAATTACTTCCATTACAAACATCTTTTGCAGTGAAAACATCACCTCACGTGTAAATTGCAGATTCGTGTGACTTTTCCAGATTCACTGAAAAACTTCCACATGCAATAATCTAATTTACATTGTCACATGTGGAATTGCATGTGAAAAACCCACAAAGAGACAAGGCTGTTCAGGATACCATGGTTTTAAATAGAAATACAGCTGATGGACCAGGAAGTGGTAAGGTGGGAGAAATGAAAACAATCGAAGCATTTGTGATTATATAACTGTGGATTCAGTGGGGCATTCGGATAATCTCCCTGGCCTTAGTGTTTATTATTCAGCTGAGATCCAACAGCTGCATCCAACAGCTGCCTCTTACACAGTTAATCATCTAAAAGCCTTCTGATGTGTTGATTTACATACCTGTAATTTAGACCAATTTCTTCCCAGTCTAAAATATGTTGAGAGGATATCATTCCTTCAGTCAGGTCAGTGTTTGAAACGCTAAAGACTGTGAAGAAGTGTCAGAACCGACTGTACAGTAAATCAATTTCCTCCCGAGAACAAATGACACCATATTCCCTATTTAGTGCATTACTTTTTTATGTGACTTTTACCCCCTTTTCATGGTATCCAATTGTTAGTAGTTACTATCTTGTCTCATTGCTACAACTCCCGTACAGGCTCAGGAGAGACAAAGGTCGAAAGCCATGAGTCCTCCGAAACACAACCCAACCAAGCTGCACTGCTTATTAACACAGCGCACATCCAACCCGGAAGCCAGCCGCACCAATGTGTCGGAGGAAACACCATGACAAGGATATCCCTACCGGCCAAACCCTAACCCGGACGACACTAGGCCAATTGTGCGTCGCCCCATGGACCTCCCGGTCGCGACAGAGCCTGGGCTCGAACCCATAGTCTCTGATGGCACAGCTAGCACTGGGAGGCCCCTAGTGCACTACTTTTGACCAGGACCCACAGTACACTATATAGAGAACACGGTGCCATTTCGGATGCAGTCTACGTCAATATACCTTAAAGGGATACTTCAGGATTTTGGCAATGAGGCCCATACACTTCCAGTCATTGCACTAATGCTAGTTAGCATTGGCTCGCAAAACTACCTCTAACTTCCTTCATACTAGACACAGAGACATAAAAATGGTATCCATAAGTTCATCTGACTCTGGGGAAGTAGATACAGGGCCTCATTGTCAAAATCCCGAAGTATCCCTTTAACCTCACTCAGGGCAACGGTCCATCAATGCTCCCGAGTAGAGCAGCGGTCTAAGGCACTGCATCTCAGTGCTAGAGGTGTCATTACAAACCCTGGTTTGATTCCAGGCCGTATCACAACTGGCCGTGATTGGGAGTCCCATAGGACGGTGCACAATTGACCCAGCGTCGTTAGGGGATGGCTGGGGTAGGCTGCCATTATAAATAATACTTTTTTCTTAACTGACTTGCCTAGTTAAATAAAGGCTACATAAAAAAGTGAATCAGTGGGGTTGATGTGCAGCAAAGCACAGTAAAATATTTTAGAGAATGTTAAAATCATCCAGTCCAGCTGTATGATTTGTCTCGGGCAAGGATGATGCCAAGGCAGGTGAATTATATGGATCTTTTTTTCTGCTTCTGGCATTTAATGTTGGGTTTATAGGGTGAGCCTGACGTCCTATTTTTGCGTACGCCCAGTACACTATTCTATATACCCCAAGCTGTGTGTTGTTTTACCGGTCATATGCTCCATGGCTCTAAGAGGGTAGATTACACTATGAGTACAGTAAGGATGTGAATGCCATGTCTCACTCTCTTTAAAGCTTTTTCTCATTCAAAATATATACCTCTCCGGGGCATTGCACTTTCATATGATCGGCTTGACGAGAGGGTGGGTGGAGCGGAAGGCATGTTGTGTCTGAGCTACACTGTGAATCTGACTAACTACAATCTAGAGAACGTGATACATACTGTAGGGCAGGCTACTGGGTGGTTTACGGGGCTTATACAGCACTGTACTGTTATAAGGCTTCATATGGAGCACTTGTGCAATCAAATGCATTTTCCTTTTATTTCCCTTCCATGTTTTTTGTTGTTGTTGTTCAGGCCAACCTCAATTGATGGAAAAGTCTATTCAAAATTTCATAAGGTACACCTCCACACAATTACAGGAGCATTACATAATCTGAATGTGACATGGGTGAAGTATAAGCGTATACAGACTCCCTGCGAATCCTGAATGACAACTTTCCCGACAGTCATGTGTCTGAACCACTAAGGTAAATGCAGAGTATAAGGATGGATCAGCAATGTCTTTTGGTCATGGGAGAAACAGAAGTGGCACAAGTTGGTTCAACACAACATGTTCATATAAACGTTTTTGTGGTTTTAGTATGTTTCCCTGACTCCTTACCTGTAGAAAAACTAGCTAAACTGCCTAGCAGACATTTCCTCAACTGCCTGTCAACCGTTGCTATGCTATGGTGAGCAAGATGTCACATGACTGTTCGTCTTCTTGTTGTAAAGGACAGTTACAAAATTGGTAGCTATATACAAATGTTGTGCACTCACCTCCACATACACTTTATATCCTCCTTCAGCAGTTTGACTATTCAATAAAATCTAAAAATCCTGCACGATTTGTGCTGAAATTCCTGCAGGAATGTCAAAATCCTGCAGGTTTCGGTCCTTCAGGATTCCTGCAGAAATTGTCATGGTCCTACAGGAATTACGATATTTGTGCAGGACGAGTCATACTCCTGCAGGAGTCCTGCAGGAGCATCAAGGACTTCCTGCAGGATTTTGTCAATCCTACAGGGTTCCTGTTGGACTTTTTTTTTGTAAGGGTGTGTGTGTGTGCACGTGTGTGCATGCATAAGTGAGTCATATGATTGGATTCTTAAGAGTACATGCATACTAATGTATGTCTGTACCTCCACAGCAACTGTCTGTCTGAAGCCATGGGACTGTGTTATGTGAAGGGTGGTTGTCATGGCAATGAGGAATAGGTAACCTTCTTGTCCTGCATGTCAGTCTGCATGTCTGGCGATCCTGTTCCCAGCCACAGTGCAGTACAGAGGGCCATGCATCTAGTTGATTTACAGGCTTCTCTGAGGAAAACCTAAACCTCGTGAGCGCAGTACCCCCTTCTCCTCCGGGCTACTCCTTTCCGGCCTCCCAGGCCCCTTATGGAAGTATGCAGAGGGCTGTGGGGTCAGCAAATTCATTGCTCTGAATGTACTATGTGCGAGCACGGCCCGTTTGATCTCAGTGTGGTATTTGTCTCTAATAAATTAACCAGCAATCAAGGCTATTTACTTTGGTTTGGGGCTATTTGAGCAGGCATCATTAAATGGCCCAAATTCAAGTGTTTACGAGACAACGTGGCCTTTGTCCTCTTTAAGGGCAGTTGGGGCGCTTTGTAAAGCCTGAAAGTGCAACACAGGGGTTCTAGTTAGGATTGCTCTTAGCCCCTGGATGATGAATTTTGAGGAAAAAAAGCATTTCACTTTTTAATGAATGCATTGTGGAGCTAGTGTTCATTCACATCAAAGCCACCGGTTCCAATATAAACGAGAAAGTCTGCGTCCTTATTGCAAACAGAAGTCTCAGCATTATGGTCTCGCAATACAGCTGTCACATGGCAGTCATTAAAGGATTTCAGTTGAGCTACTATGTTACCATGTAGTCCAGATGTTCAGAGAAACCTTGGAAAGCAGAGCATTAAACACCACCTGTTACCATGGATGCTGTGTTATTGTAAAGTATGGGAATACCTGTGGGGAAAACAAAATGGCTATGGTTAAGTAAGGAATAAGAGTTTTATTTTATGACCTGTAAGACATAATATAATATTGGAATTGAGAACAATAAAAAATGGCATGTGTTTAAATAAACTGCTAAGAAGTTGGGGGGGTGTTTACCTTCAAATCTCCCAAAAGGTTCCATGTCCCTAAGGTAAAAGTAAAGAACAGTGTTGAGGCAACTCCTGCTTAGGTTGTCCTAATATGGAGCTATGGCTTTCAACGAGTCAGATTGCACTACCCTAGAAGATGGATATAGTATACAGTAATACTGATACAGTAGTTCTACCACTACCAGCTACCTCCCTGTCTAAATGGTTCACACCATAGCTGCAGGAAGTAGCGGTGCTGAGGGTGCCTGAAAAATCAGAACAAAAAAGAAATGTAATACAAAGACAGTAGTGTACTGGGCCTTTAATAGTCCTGTATTAGCAGACCGATATATCTGTCTGCAGTGTGGGCAAAACATGTTTGGTTCTGAGCCAGGGTACTGTAACCATCAGCCCAGGATCAGAGGCCCTGACACTACTTGTAATCGCCTGTTTGCAGGAAGTGAACCGCTTTCATTTCAGAGAAAATGGAGGAAAACTAAGCTTCCGGAGAATCGATCATCCTTTCCCTCCCTCCTCTCTACCTTCTCTTCCTCTGTATCCACTGCTAAAGCCACGTTCTACCACTCTAAATTTCAAGCTTCTGCGTCTAACCCTCGGAAACTATTTTCCACCTTCTCCTTCCTCCTTAATCCTACACCCCTCCCCCTCTCTGAGGACGAATTTGTCAACCACTTTGGGAAAAAAAGGTTGATGACATCCGCTACTCATTCACTCTGCCTATTGAGTCCACTGGTCTCACGCACACAGAACTCCCCTACGACTCAACCTATTTCTCCCCCCTCTCTCCAGATGAAATCCTGTGACTAGTGAGGTCTGGCCGCCCGACAACCTGCCCGCTTGACCCCATCCCCTACTCCCTTCTCCAGACCATCACTGGAGACCTTCCCTCATCAACTCATCACTGACCACTGGCTGCGTCCCATCTCACTCCTCAAGAAACTAACACTTGACTCATCTGGGGCTGCAGGTAACCTAGTGGTTAGAGCGTTGGGCCAGTAACCGAAAGTTTGCTGGATCAAACCCCCAAGCTGACAAGGTAAAAATCTGTTGTTCTGCCCCTGAACAAGGCAGTTAACCCACTGTTCCCTCATTGTACGTAAGAAGTTGTTCTTGACTGACTTGCCTAGTTAAATAAAGGTTAAATTCAAAATAATAATTTAAAAAACTATAGAACCTTATCTTTTCTGTCTCTGATAAACTTTCTCGTTATCTCTCTCAGAACAATCTTCTTGACCCTAACTTCAAGATGGGTCACTCAACCAAGTGTGCTCTTCTCTGTGTCACGGAGGCTCTCTACACTGCCAAAGCTGACTCTCTCTCTGTTCTCATCCTCCTAGATCTATCCACTTCCTTCGGCACCGTGAACCATCAGATCTTCCTCTTCACCCTCTCAGGGCTGGGATTCTCAGACTAAGCACACTCTTGAATTGCATCCTACCTGGCAGGCAGCTAATACCAAGTGATGTGGAGAGGATCTGTGTCTGCACCACGTACTCTCACTACCGGTGTTCCCCAAGGCCTCTAGGCACTCTCCTCTTCTCTATACAACAAGTTACTCGGCTCCGTCATATGTGACTCGTTTTAGGAAACTAGTCCTATGTGGCGCATCAGGAGAGCAGGAGAGGCATGTAGCATGCTTATGTCTATTACAGTAGCTGGTCAGTATGTGTAGGTAATCCTTTTTAACGCCGCTTTTTTTAAAGATATCACCAAAACATTCAAGGGCCATTTTCTCAAAAGTGAGGTGACAAGTTTATCATCTTTCGAAGCCGAATTACTTTCCCATTGTTCCTCAACTGTAGTGTATGATATACAATTTTCTAGCTCTGAGTCTCTACTTTTATCCATTGTAAAAAAAACACAATTTCAAATTTTGCTATATAAGACTGAACCGAGCCGGTCCGTCACATATCCTCACATGGTCTCTCCTATCATTGCTATGTGGATGACACTCAACTACTTTTCTCTTTCCCCCCTTCTGACGACACGCATCTCTGTGAGCCAGACATATCTCAACTTGGATGTCGGCCCACCACCTCAAGCTCAACCTCGACAATACGGAGCTGCTCTTCCTACAGGGGAAGGCCTGCCTGCTCAAAGACCTCTCCATCACGGTTGACAACTCCACAGTGTCGCTCTCTCAGAGTGCAAAAAACCTTGTCGTGACCCCTGTCGTTCTCTGCCAACATCAAAGCAGTGACCCGCTCCTGCAGGTTCATGCTCTACAACAGCCGTAGAGTACGACTCTACCTCTCACAGGAAGCGGTGCAGGTCCTAATCCAGGCACTTGTCCTCTCCCGTCTGGACAACTGCAACTCACTGTTGGCTGGGCTCCCCACTTGTGCCATCAAACCCCTATAACTTATCCAGAACGCTGCAGCCCGCCTGGGGTTCAACCTTTCCAAGTTCTCTCATGTCATCCCGCTCCTCCGCACCCTCCACTGGCTTCATGTCGGAGCTTGCATCTACTACACGACCATGGTGTACCTACAGAACAACAAGAGGAACTGCCCCTCACTACCTTCATGCTATGCTCAAACCCTACACCCTACACCCCAACCTGAAAACATCTGAAACCCTACCTCTTCAAACAGTAGAGCCTCCCATTGAATAAAGTATACACTTGCACTTGACCCCCCCCTCCCCCTTCTAGCTCTGACTCTACTGATGGCCACTTTACTGAGGGAAAATTTACTTTCTATGCCTGTGATATGTGGTTGTCCCACCTAGCTATCTTTTAGAGGAAAGCACTAAATGTAGTGTCTGCTAAATGACTAAAATGTCAATGTAAATTTGCAGCCAAATCCCCATTGCTGTGGTTTACCGTCCTTGGCTTCCTCTTAGAGATGCATCTGTCAACACTCCATTACAGGTGGTCGTGGTGTCTCACAACCCACGTCACACAGCAGCAGCAGCAGCAGCATGCAGCCTAGCTCTCTGTGTAGTTTAGTAGTCACTGAACATGAGCAGGCTTCCATCTGGCCAGAGGTTAACTGTATCGGTGTTCAGGGACTCTTTGAGAATCTAGTGCCCCTACAGAAAAGCAACAGAAATGATGTCTCATCGTCTGGGATTGGAGTCTGGCTGAGCTCTCATTTCCTGTCTCTACTCTAACAAGAGATCATGGCTGCATCCCAAATGGCACCCTATTTGTATAGTGCACTATTTTTGACCAGATCCCTATGGGCCCTGGTCAAAAGTAGTGCGCCATATATAGGGAATGGGATGATTGTATCCCCAGTCTCTGAAAGGATCTGACTGAAGGGCACAGAAAATGACTAATTCTGCTTCCATGTTAAAAGTCGGTGTCCTCCTCTCCATTCCCCTTTAACACAGTGTGTGATTGGAGTAATGAAGTACTTGATAATTGAGTTAGAATAACATGTCCTACACGCATGGTTATTAGACGTAACTACACTGGAGTACAGTAAGTCAGTGTTTGTACTACAACCAGTGTACGTCTGTTATGTTCTGTTTGCATAATGATTTAGCGTATAGAAAGGTCAACAGGGCACAATGGTACACTAATTATGACCTTATACACACTATGATTATGGCCGCTACTAACTAACTGCAGTAGTTCCTAGCAGCCTAAATGTACCGCTAATATGTACCCATAATTGGTGTGTATACAGTACATGATAAATTAATTGCCAATTAGCAGCTAACCCGGATAACAACACAGCTATCATGGAACATATCGCCTCCCCTGAGGCATCGAAGAGCACTATAATTGACAACAATTAGGTGTCAATGCAAAGCATTATACCGACATGAACGGCCACAGTAAGAAGCCTAACAGAGCAGTATATTTAGCCTTCACAACACCCAAACCCTGTAACACTGTCCTGGTGAGACTGCAGGTTTCAGCGTGGTGGTCTCCAGGACGATATGAATTATGGGCTGTCTGAAGGGGGTCATCTATCCAGAAAGAGGCCCTCCTGAAGAGACATCCATGGTCACTCACAACACAAGGCCAGCAGACCCCGAGGACGCTTGTCTAATATCCATCAGAACACATTACCACCGCACTGTCTGGCCTGCCTGTCTCCCTCTCTGTGAGTGTGTCTCCCTCTCCGTGGGACCTGATGTATGTCTGTTGTTGTGGTTGTGTCTGGGACAGAATGCGGCTTATGGGTTCAGACAAATGCTTTACAGTAGTCAGGAACAACTCTGCTTTAAAAGACCTAGTGCAGTCAAAAATGTTGTGTTTTTATATTCATTTCCATGGTATAAGGTTGGAATAATACTATGAAATTGTGAAAATTATGATAATACCCTTTAAGTCTAAGAGCTGTTTGAACATTTTCTGCCTGTTTTGGTGGGATGAAGTTTTGGCCTTCCATGGTGACATTACCATGCAGTAAATTAGTTAATAGACCAATAAGAAAGAGTTCCAAATCTCTCAGCCAATAACAGCTCATTTAAAATGTTCCCTCTCCCCACTCAGATCACTCCCAGACAGTCCCAGCAAAATCATTGCTTAAGAGATTGCAGTTTGCCAACAAGCTATGTTTGTTTCTTATTGTCACGAACATCGTCGTAATATGAAATCGGACCAAAATGTAGCGTGGTCTGGTTCCATCATCTTTTATTAGAAGTGAAACACACAGAAAACAATAAAGCTCAAAATGAACTGTGACTCTAATGTAGTGCTCGCAGGCAACTATACATAGACAAGATCCCACAAAAACCAGTGGGGAAATGGCTGCCAAAATATGATCCCCAATCAGAGACAACGATAGACAGCTGCCTCTGATTGGAAAGACCATACCAAGCCAACCTAGAAATAAATAAACTAGAATGCCCACCCTAGTCACACCCGGACCTAACCAAAATAGAGAATAAAGGATCTCTAAGGTCAGGGCGTGACACTTATTTACCTTTTTAGTTGAAAACAATCACAGTAACCAGGTTTCCATCCAACCGTTCAATAAAAAAAATGTCAGGACAGGCCTGATGGAAATAGCTAATTTGTCGGTAAATGTCAACATAACAAAATACACTAAACAAGGTGGGACCTTTTTGTGTCTGTAAAATTCTTAATGCGAGAAATGGCGTTGGAAATTAAATATTGATATAATAACCATCGTATCAAAGTAAACTTGGAGTCAAGCGATGACATGTTGTGTGGTCCTCCCACTACGACTCAGAAAAGCACACAGTTTATTAGGCTACAGATAATATAAGTTATGATGCACTTTCACCACCGTGTGAAGTGTAAGGTGTAAGCGACCTTGATGCTCCTTTCCAGTAAATATTCTGGTGAAATGATGATCGATGCTTGGCTGCCATCCATAATAATGTCCATAATAATCTCATCATGTAGGCTATATCTGCAAGCTATTGACTAGAGTGCATGTGCAAATACCAAAGTGGGCACATTCCCTACATAACGCAACATATTTTATATAGTTGAACCATCAGTATAGTTGAAAATGTGATGGAATCTTTTCACGTGCACTACATCATCACACACAGACTTTTACCGGCAACAAGCCTGCTAACTTGGGACACATTTGTTTGAGTTCACACACATAGTGGATATTTACGAGGCAGTTTATGGGGGAATGTTGACCTCGTAACACAACACTCACATTGCATGCTGCTACATTAAAAAGTGTGTGGGGGGGGGGGGGAAATAGGTCCACACAGGGTAGTTTTTCAATATACATTGGCTTGCGAAAGTATTCACCCCCTTGGCATTGTTCCTATTTTGTTGCCTTACAACCTGGAATTAAAATGTATTTTATGGGGGGGGGGGTTTACACAACATATCTACCACTTTGAGGATGCAAACTATTTTTTATTGTGAAACAAACAAACAAGAAATAAGACAAAAACCTGAAAACTTGAGCGTGCATAACTATTCACCCCCCAAAAGTCAATACTTTGTAGAGCTACCTTTTGCAGCAATTTCAGCTGCAAGTCTCTTGGGGTATGTCTCTATAAGTTTGCCACATCTAGCCACTGGGATTTTTACCCATTTTTCAAGGCTCCTTCAAGTTGGATGGGTTCCGCTGGTCTACAGCAATCTTTAAATCATACCACATATTCTCAATTGGATTGAGGTCTGGGCTTTGACTAGGCCATTCCAAGACATTTAAATGTTTCCCTTTAGCCTCTAGCGACGAGCAATCCCGTATCCGGGAGCGTAATCATAGCCTCAAGCGCATTACCATAACGCAACGTTTCCTATTCATGAAAATCGCAAATGAAATGAAATAAATATATTCAAACACAAGCTTAGCCTTTTGTTAACAACACTGTCATCTCAGATTTTCAAAATATGCTTTTCAACCAAAGCTACACAAGCATTTGTGTAAGAGTATTGATAGCCTAGCATAGCATTAAGCCTAGCATTCAGCAGGCAACATTTTCACAAAAACAAGAAAAGCATTCAAATAAAATCATTTACCTTTGAAGAACTTCGGATGATTTCAATGACGAGACTCTCAGTTAGATAGCAAATGTTCATTTTTTCCAAAAATATTATTTGTGTTGGCGAAATAGCTCCGTTTTGTTCATCACGTTTGGCTAAGAAAAAGACCGGAAAATGCAGTCACTACAACGCCAAACTTTTTTCCAAATTAGCTCCATAATATCGACAGAAACATGGCAAACGTTGTTTAGAATCAATCCTCAAGGTGTTTTTCACGTATCTATTCGATAATATACCAGTCTTGACAGTTGGTTTCTCATCAGAAGCGAACGGAAAAATACTGCAGGTGGAGATTACGCAATAATTGCAACGGAGGACACCAAGCGACCACCTGGTAGATGTAGTCTTATGGTCAATCTTCCAATGATATGCCTACAAATACGTCACAATGCTGTCGACACCTTGGGGAAGCGACAGAAAGCCCAAGCTCATTCGTGGCCCATTCACAGCCATATAAGGAGTCATTGGCATGAGGCGGTTTTAAAAAATGCGGCACTTCCTGATTGGATTTTTATCTGGGTTTCGCCTGTAACATCAGTTCTGTGGCACTCACAGACAATATCTTTGCAGTTTTGGAAACGTCAGTGTTTTCTTTCCAAAGCAGTCAATTATATGCATAGTCGAGCATCTTTTCGTGACAAAATATCTTGTTTAAAACGGGAACGTTTTTCATCCAAAAATGTAAATAGCGCCCCCTATATCCAAGAAGTTAAACCACTCGAGTATTGCTTTAGCAGTATGCTTAGGTCATTGTCCTGCTGGAAGGTGAACTTCTGTCCCAGAGGTTTCCGTCAAGAATTTCCCTGTATTTAGAGCAATCCATCACTCTTCAATTCTGACTAGTTTCCCAGTCCCTGCCGATGAAAAACATCCCCACAGCATGATGCTGGGGATAAGGTTCTCGGGGTGATGGGAGGTGTTAGGTTTGCACCAAGCATTTTCCTTGATGGCCAAAAAGCTCAATTTTATTCTCATCTGACCAGAGTACCTTCTTCCATATGTTTGGGGAGTCTCCCACATGCCTTTTGGTGAAGACCGAACGTGCTTGCTTATTGTTTTCTTTGAGCAAGGGCTTTTTTCTGGCCCCTCTTCCGTAAAGCCCAGCTCTGTGGAGTGTACAGCTTAAAGTGGTCCTATGGACAGATACTCCGATCTCTGCTGTGGAGCTTTGCAGTTCCTTCGGGTTATCTTTGGTCTCTTTGTTGCCCAACCCTGATCTGTACTTCTCCACAACTTTGTCCCTGACCTGTTTGGAGAGCTTCTTGGTCTTCATGGTGCCGCTTGCTTGGTGGTGCCCCTTGCTTAGTGGTGTTGCAGACTCTGGGGCCTTTCAGGACAGGTGTATATATACTGAGATCATGTGACACTTAGGTTGCACACAGGTGTACTTTATTTAACTAATTATGTGACTTATGATGCTAATTGGTTGCACCAGATCTTATTTAGGGGCTTCATAGCAAAGGGAGTGAATACAGTTGAAGTCAGAAATGTACATACACTTAGGTTGGAGTCATTAAAACTTGTTTTTCAACCACTACACAAATTCCTTGTTAACAAACTATAGTTTTGGCAAGTCGGTTAGGACATCTACTTTGTGCATGACACAAGTAATTTTTTCAACAATAGTTTACAGACAGATTATTTAACTTATAATGCACTGTATCACTAATATACTACATACACTAAGTTGACTGTGCCTTTAAACAGCTTGGAAAATTCCAGAAAATTATGTTATGGCTTTAGAAGCTTCTGATAGGCTAATTGACATCATTTGAGTCAATTGGAGGTGTACCTGTGGATGTATTTCAAGGCCTACCTTCAAACTGTATTTCAAGGCCTACCTTCAAAAAAATCAGCCAAGACCTCAGAAAAAAATGGTAGACCTCCACAAGTCTGGTTCATCCTTGGGAGCAATTTCCAAATGCTTGAAGGTACAACGTTCATCTGAACAAACAATAGTAAGCAAGTATAAACATCATGGGACCACGCAGCCGTCGTACCGCTCAGGAAGGAGACGTGTTCTGTCTCCTAGAGATTAACGTACTTTGGTGTGAAAAGTGCAAATCAATCCCAGACAGTTAAAGCTTGGTCAAAATGGGTCTTCCAAATGGACAATGATCCCAAGCATACTTCCAAAGTTGTGGGAAACGGCTTAAGGACAACAAAGTCAAGGTATTGGAGTGGCCATCACAAAGCCCTGACCTCATCCTATAGAAAAAACTTGGGCAGAACTAAAAAAGCGTGTGCAAGCAAGGAGACCTTCAAACCTGACTCAGTTACTCCAGCTCTGTCAGGCAGTAGGAATGAGCAAAAAAATCACCCAATGTATTGTGGGAAGCTTGTGGATGGCTACCTGAAAAGTTTGACCCAAGATAAACAATTTAAAGGCAATGCTACCAAATACTAATTGAGTGTATGTAAACTTCTGACCAACTGGGAATGTGATGAAAAAAATAAAAGCTGAATCAAATCATTCTCTACTTTTATTCTGACATCTCACATTTTTAAAATAAAGTGGTGATCCTAACTGACCTAAGACAGGGAATTTTTTTCTAGGATTAAATGTCAGGAATTGTGAAAAACTGAGTTTAAATGTATTTGGCTAATGTGTATGTAAACTTCCGACTTCAACTGTACATACGCACGCACCACTTTTCCATTGTATTTTTTGGTGCATTTTTCTGTATGTCCATTACATGAAATCCAAATAAAAATCTATTTAAATGACAGGTTGTAATGCAACAAAATAGGAAAAACACAAAGGGGATGAATACTTTTGCAAGGCACTGTAAAGGTCGGTCTGTCATTTTTGAGCTGATATAAATCAGATAAACATCAAAGTAAAATGAATACATACTATTAAAATTCTGATAGGTATAATTGGCTAAGGTTATTCTGCTATGGTAATACCCTGCACCCGAGTGTGGGCGAGA
The DNA here is from genome assembly GCF_013265735.2 of Oncorhynchus mykiss. Taxonomy (NCBI): domain Eukaryota; kingdom Metazoa; phylum Chordata; class Actinopteri; order Salmoniformes; family Salmonidae; genus Oncorhynchus; species Oncorhynchus mykiss. The sequence goes on along the minus strand of NC_048575.1, from coordinate 36,719,475 downwards.
TAGATCGTATCCACATAGATGCTTCATCTACTCAGCAAAGTGTGGAATAATATGTGGATGGACAGCCAATTGTGTTGAAATGGAAAAAAACGCACTGCTCCGTTAAATATAGAAATTCAGGTATGTAACATGTCCACATGGGCAGTAGGGCAGCTGCAGTTTCATGGTACTGACGGCAATCGAATATGAGCAGAATGTCAGAGTGTCACGCTATACTAGAAACATTCTGACATCCATAGATCCTTTGTATGGCTTTCAATGGCTATTGATAGATTTAGCCTGCTTGACTCCTTCAAAGCAGTTGGAATGTACAGATTGGCTCCTCAACTCTGCTTTGAGACTTGAACTTGAGGCTCTTTATGAGGCCCTTTGAAACTGAATAGAGTAGAGAAGTGAGAGACTGGGGGTATACAGAAGAACCCTCTGGGCCCCTGTGCATAGTCATAGTGTGTCCCTCCCATCCTGCTTCATGCCCGAGGGGTCCCTGGGTGGGTGCTGACACGGGAATGATATCACAAGGGGGCCCTTTTGTGCTTTTTTTTTTTTTTTTTTTTTTTTTAACACAAGGGATGAGCAGAGCTCTATCTCCAGATCTGAGTGGACACAGCACCTTTAAAAATCCCTAACAAGATTAAAACCACAGGGCAATCATGTCAGTCCACACACGCCAGCTACAGTACTGAGAACTAGCTACTGAGAATCCCATAGAAACTAAAGCCCACTAGCCAAGCCACCTCCCAAAGCCACCTCCCATATTCACACGCAACATGGGCATCTAGCAGTGGTGAACCGCAAGGGCCTTTTATGCCCTCAGAGAAGGCCTAAGGATTTATAAAATGATTTATAGTTTTTGTTTACCATGTTACACATCTCCAAAGGAATTGGGCTATATGAATAGGGCTAAATGGAAATGTTTCTTTCAAAAGACATATGGAAAGCATTATGCATAACCATGGTAGCAATTAAAAAGAGATTATGGGAAAATTATTAGACTAAAGGTGAGGACCAGTGGAGGCTGGTGAATTGAAAGATTGAGGAGGATGGGAGACCCACGGAGTAAGTGCGGCACGCAAGGAGACGACAAAGTGCGTTTCAAAAATCGTCAAATACAAATTATTTTAACCCTAAAGCATTTAATAAAGACATGTATAGTACAATGGGGAATGGGAATGAGAGGGCTACTTACTCAGCGTTGGAAAAGTGTCACAGCAGCGATTGAATGAGGGTATGCGGCATTAATTGAAGTGTTCAGAGGCTTCACCAGTGCAGGATAGGATTTGACTTGGAAGACAAAAAAACAACAACACAACACACTACATACACAGATAAAAGAGCTAAGAATGAGTTAGTCCAAGCAAGGAGTAAAATCAATCTTTGATGTGTAATAATGTGAACGTGCTTGTGTGTGATTGACTCTACATACAGCAATGAGAGAATGTGTAGAGGGATACTCACAGTGCTTGGAGGGGAGACATTCAAAGTGCCAGTGGATGAGCGGGCACATGAGACATGGCATAAGTTCATGTCAGGAGAAAGTTGACAAGGGTAGTGGAGTGGAGTGGTCATCACCTCTTAGTCATGGAACAGGAGGGGACTTTGTTGTAAATACAAACAGCAGATACATTCCATTACAGCTGTGCCATTGTAGGTTTGGACAACAAGTGTCTCTACGAAGTTAAACTCAGACATCTCAACATTCATAAAGTCAAACAGATTGCACATCTCGCCCACTTGACACATCAAAGCCCAAGAAAAGTTCCTGAATAAAGCCCTGATCATCCACATACCCGGCGATAAGTGAAAACTGCAAGCAGACTGGTGCCATAGGTCCTAGAGCGGTGGAGCAATTCTTATCTCCTGGGGCTCAGAGTTTTTCCTTATCTGTTAACCTAACCAGGAAAACTCTGGACCCTATAAAGGTATGATTAATCCGCTGTAAAAAGGTTTTAAATGGGCTATGATGGGCCCAGTTTTTCCTAATCAGGCCACATGTTTTTTTTTAACTCCTGGGGGGGGGGGGGTGAAAACCCTGTTAAACTGCAACTACCTTATATTTGTTCATATAAAGTATATTTAGACCAGATTAGGAGTGGGATTTCCTCTACCTAGGCACATAGACAACAACTGACAGACAATATAACTCACAGGGCTGAGCAGGCTTTATGCATGTTTTCATCATGCAGGCCTATGTATGCAATGGTAGGCCTTATAAAACATTTACTCACATCTGTCATCACTATTAGGTTGATTGATTCATTCCATTTAATAATTTCGGATTAAAAATGTATAGGCAGTCTAGCAAGCCCAATTTTGAATATAAACTAAATTTCATCACATTCACATTTTCTCCTGACATACAAATGGACTATTACATAATGTTACCAATTAGTTTACCCTGACCAGCGCACAGGCTGTATGCAGCTTCTCATATTAGTAGACTACAGTAAATCAGACTGAACAACTGTCTCGTTTTCATCCCATACAGATGACAGATGTCTGACATGCTGTATGGGATGTTCGGGTGTAGCCTAGGCTTTTTGTAGCCTGAGTTTTTGCTTGTGTCTGTCCGGATTGATTGTGTTATCCACTTGGCTATATAAATACCGGAGGAAAGTGGAAAGCCTACTTGAGCGCACACGAAAATGTCTAAAAAAATAATCTAATTTTTAATGGATGATGCGATGGAAGCTATCAAATCATTCAGAATAGTTTTCGACATCCCAGAAAAGACAATCGCAAGTTCGATATGTTCAGCAGGTAAAGCATTGTGGCGTGCAATTACCTCTGCAAGCTCCTTGTAGTTCCCTTGTTGGCGGAAACTTTCCCACTCGTCTTGGCCTCTAAAGGCAATTTCTTGCATGCCCCAAAACGCAGTGGTGTTGCTAAACCGCTTTAGGAACATCCCTGTTTCTTCTCACTTTCTCGTTGTTTTGCGCAGTTTAAATACGCAGACCTTCTTCGTGATCGATGCAGCTTTTCCCCAGAAGCTTGAATCTGATGTGGGCATTCATATGTATGCTCCCTGCGTTTGTTTTGCCGTTTAACTGAACAATCTATGTTCTTCAGGTCATTGTACCCACCTTTCGACCAAGGCTCAGACTTTCCAAAAAGAAGACAAGGCCAGCAATACAGGCGGTTTGATTCTTGGAAAATCTGGGTTACGTGCAACATAAGATCAAACAATTACAAGGGTTTAAGTGAGAGGTCTAATTGGTGTTTCCAAGTGGCCACATACCTCTCCAAAGTGTGCACGGTTCCTAAGTAATTACTATGCACTTTAATGACTCAGAGTCTTGAACTATACTCTTACAAAAAAAAGGGTTATTTGGCTTTCCCCATAGGAAGCACCTTTTTGGTTCCAGGTAGAACTCTTTTGGCTTCCATGTACAACTCTGGGGAAAGAGTTCTACATGGAACCCAATAGGGTTATACCTGGAACCAAAACAGTCTTACTTGGAACCAAAAAGGGTTATTCAAAGGGTTCTCCTATGGGGACAGTCAAAAAAACATTTTAGGTTCAAGATCACACCTTTTTTCTATGTGTAGCTGTGCCATTGAAGAACTAGAGCAAGCACACTTAGTTGTTAGTTTAGAACACAGCCCTGCATCCACGCCTTTACACAATTACGCTTGTTGTTTACGCAATCCAAAAATGGTCCACTATAACCTGAGTCAGGTGGGCATAATTTGACAGCTTGTTCTATTACCAACACGACTAGCTAAATTATAAAATGCAATCTTACAGTGTTAGGCTTTCATAAGGTAATTCAAAGAAGCAGGTCATCGAGCACTGGGGGGAGGGAGCAGGAGTAGGAGTGACAAGTGCATTCAGATGCGTGGGCCGCTGCAAATTTTACTACATGATTCCATGTGTTATTTCATAGTTTTGATGTCTTCACTATTATTCTACAATGTAGAAAATAGTACAAATAAAGAAAAACCCTGGAATGAGTAGGTGTGTCCAAACTTTTGACTGTTACTGTATTTTTTACTTCCGCCTTCTCAAAGGCCTAGACAGGTCACACCCGAGGAGAGGGGGGTAGTAGTGTGTGTGTGGAAAGGAGTGGTTTTGTCGAAAGCACTCTGCTATTATAGGTTAGATGTTTTGATTGATTTCTTACCATTCAACTACCGTACAATGAACTACCATATTGCGAGAGTTTGGACTTCTGTTTTGAAGCAAGAGGATGAGTCTGAGTTGTATTTCACTGTTAGTTTTACACAAATAATTATACATTTTCAGTTATAAAATTATCCATTTTTGATTTTGTATTAAAAGTACCGATGATGGGTGTACTGTTGCTTCATGCGTTGTACTGTGACTGTCCCCCACGCTAGCTACCACCTGCGTCATGACAGTGATACAGCTGCCTTGATACAGCTGCCCAGTAGGAAACACATCGATACAACGCTGGTGCACTGGTTCGCCAGCTTATCGACTCGTTGTGCAGCCCAATCAGTGTCACGATTTCCGCCTAAGTCGGTCCCTCTCCTTGTTCGGGCGGCGTTCGCCGGGTGACATCACCGGCCTTCTAGCCATCGCAGATCCACTTTCCACTTTCCATTTGTTTTGTCTTTGTCTTACACACCTGGTTTCAATCCCCCAATCACCTGTTCATTATTTAACCTTCTGTTCCCCCATATTTGTTTGTGAGTGATTGTTTCTATGTAGGAAGGTCAGTTATTGTGGGCTCTGTTTGGTATTGCATTTATTATATGTTGAGTAAAATACGTTTATTTACTCATCTGCTGTCCTGCGCCTGACTCCTATACATCAGCTACACACAGACTTCCTTACAATCAGCCACGCAAAACGGTCTTGAGTGGAAACAAATCTGTCCAATTAGCTGATTCGCTTTCCATTCACCCACTCTTTTCGACACACCCACTCCGCCCCATACTCCAGTCGCCATATTGGGCTGCAGCTACCCATACTTGCTCCTGAGAGCGTGAGCAGAAGCCTAGTTTTCCCACAATCTTGCTAGCTTGTGTTGTAGTGAGAGGCGGCTGCAGCCATATGATGTTTTTGCTAATTCGTTAACATCGTCCTTCAAGATTAGCTTTAAACGTTAATAAGTAACATTTTCAGATCATCATTTGATGACTGACACCTTTTTTTTGCAGCTCGCTTGTTGTTAGCTATCTATTTGAAAACAATATGCATGTGAAACATTGTTGCATTTAAACTTTAGATCACCGGTTACTTTGCGTGCTGAACGTGATAAAATATGTTTGCAATGGGAAGTAATAGTTGTTCTTTCGTACACGGCGTGCGCATGTTACAGTCGCTGTCCTTTCAGCACCAGGAGCCTGTCAACGTTGATGTGTCACTGTTGTAATTATTTATCCCCACTGAAGTCCTAGGTCCAATAGTCACGGTTGGCCACTGGCATCTAGGGATGCATAGACAATCATTCTGGTGACTATTCTACTTTAGGACATGTTGACATGGATTATCACTGACGGTGGAAATTCTTGTCTCTGTTGGGTTGGAAGAGCACTTTTCCTTGAGTGTAATTTGTCGTCTTCAGGGTCTCCAAGTTGACTGTGTCTTTAGCGGAGAGAGAAACACAAACACACATATTACAGAATTTGAAGACAGTGGAGAACAGGTAGAGATATACACACAGTGAGGATCTGTTGCCTTGCTGCATAGTTATCCCATTACGTCACTGGAAAGCAGCCCAGTCTCGGAGCAAGATGCTGAGTGGACACAAATCAAGGTGATGCTAGAGGAATCCACCAATCCTCATTTAATTTAAAATAATCTCTCTCCCTAGCCCTGTCACTTGACCTTTGTGGGCTTCTTTATAAATAGATGATGGGTAAATGGTTTTGGTAAAAGGTTGGGCCGTGTGGCTCAATTCAACTTAACAGCCTCACAGAAATATGACATGTTGACATTTCTCCACAAGCCAGGATGCCATCAAGAAAGAAAATGGTCTACAAATGATATTGTTCAAGTTTACTATCGCAGAATTGAAAGGATGTAAGTTTTATGTTCATACATACAGTGCATTCGGAAAGTATTCAGACCCCTTGACTTTGTTTGTTACAGCCTTAAAAACAGGTTTTTAGAAATACCTTATTTACATAAGCATTCAAAATTGAGCTCAGGTGCATCCTGTTTACATTGATCATCCTTGAGATGTTGGAGTCCACCTGTGGTAAATTCATTTGGTTGGACATGATTTCAACCTCTTTTAAACCTCTCTTTCATATCGTCTGAGATTGATTGGAAAGCTGCCGCTGTCATCCTCCTCTTCAAAGGGGGAGACACTCTAGACCCAAATTGCTACAGACCTGTATCTATTCTACTCTGCCTTTCTAAGGTCTTCGAAAGTCAAGTCAACAAACAGATTACCAACCATTTTGAATCCCACCGTACCTTCTCCGCTATGCAATCTGGTTTCAGAGCTGGTCATGGGTGCACCTCAGCTACGCTCAAGGTCCTAAGCAATATCATAACCTCCATCGATAAAAGACATTACTGTGCAGCTGTATTCATCAACCTGGCCAAGGCTTTCGACTCTGTCAATCACCACATTCTAATTGGCAGACTCAACAGCCTTGGTTTCTCAAATTATTGCCTCGCCTGGTTCAGCAACTACTTCTCTGATAGAGTTCAGTGTGTCAAATCTGAGGGCCTGTTGTCCGGACCTCTTGCAGTCTCTATGGGGGTGCTACAAGGTTCAATACTCGGGCCGACTCTCTTCTCTGTATACATCAATGATGTCGCTCTCACTGCTGGTGATTCTCTGATCACCAGCAGCGAGATTATCTGATCCACCTCTACGACACCATTCTGTATACTTCTGGCCCTTCTTTGGACACTGTGTTAACTAACCTCCAGACGAGCTTCAATGCCATACAACTCTCCTTCTGTGGCCTCCAACTGCTCTTAAATGCAAGTAAAACTAAGTGCATGCTCTTCAACCAATCACTGTCCACACCTGCCCGCCTGTCCAGCATCACTACTCCGGACGGTTCTGACTTAGAATGTGTGCACAACTACAAATACCTAGGTGTCTGGCTAGACTGTAAACTCTCCTTCCAGGCTCACATTAAGCATCTCCAATCCAAAATTAAATCTAGAATCGGCTTCTTATATCGCAACAAAGCATCCTTCACTCATGCTGCCAAACATACCCTCGTAAAACTGACCATCCTACCGATCCTCGACTTCAGCGATGTCATCTATAAAATAGCCTCCAACACTCTACTCAACAAATTGGATACAGTCTATCACAGTGCAATCCGTTTTGCCACCAAAGCCCCATATATTACCCATCACTGTGACCTGTACGCTCTTGTTGGCTGGCCATCGTTGGCTGGCCATACTCGTTGCCAAACCCAGGTCATCTACAAGTCTCTGCTAGGTAAAGCCTCGCCTTATCTCAGCTCACTGGTCACCATAGCTGCACCCACCTGTAGCACGCACTCTAGCAGGTATATCTCGCTGGTCACCCCCAAAGCCAATTCCTGCTTTGGCCGCCTTTCCTTCCAGTTCTCTGCTGCCAATGACTGGAACAAACTGCAAAAATCACTGAAGCTGGAGACCCTTATCTCCCTCACTAGCTTTAAGCACCAGTTGTCAGAGCAGCTCACAGATCACTGCACCTGTACATAGCCCATCTGTAAACAGCCCATCCAACTACCTCATCCCAATACGGTATTTATTTATTTATTCATCTTGCTTCTTTGCACCCCACTATCTCTACTTGTACATTAATCTTCTGCACATCTGCCATTCCAGTGTCTAATTGCTAAATTGTAATTAATTCTATTAATTAATTAATCTATTAATTAATCTATTGCCTTCCCTCCCTTATCTTACCTCATTTGCACTCACTGTATATATATTTTTCTTTTATCTACATTTAAAATTTGGAAAGGAAATCATATTTACGTAATGTCCCACAGTTGACAGTGCATGTCAGAGCAAAAACCAAGACATGAGGTCGAAGGAATTGTCCGTAGAGCTCCAAGACAGGATTGTGCCCAGGCACAGATATAGTGAAGGGTACCAAAACATTTCTGCAGCATTGAAGGTCCACAAGAACACAATGGCCTCCATTCTTAAATGCTAGAAGTTTGGAACCACCAAGACTCTTCCTAGAGCTGGTCGCCCGGCCAAACTGAGCAATCGGGGGAGAAAGGCCTTGGTTAGGGAGGTAACCAAGAACCAGATGGTCACTCTGACAGAGTTCCTCTCTGGAGACGGGAGAACCTTCCAGAAGGACAACCATCTCTGCAGCACTCCACCAATCAGGCCTTTATGGTAGAGTGGCCAGACGGAAGCCACTACTCAGCAAAATGCACATGAGAGCCCACTTGGAGATTGCCAAAAGGCACCTAAAGGACTCATGAGAAACACGATTCTCTGGTCTGATGAAACTCTTTGGCCTGAATGCCAAGCGTCGCATCTGGAGGAAACCTAGCACCATCCCTACGGTGAAGCATGGTGGTGGAAGCATAATGTTGTTGGGATGTTTTTCAGGATCGAGGGAAAGATGAATGGAGCAAAGTACAGAGAGATCCTGCTCCAGAGAGCTCACGACCTCAGACTGTGGCGAAGGTTCACCTTCCAATTGGACAATGACCCTAAGCACGCAGGCAAGACAACGCAGGAGTGGCTTCAGGACAAGTCTCTAATGTCCTTGAGAGGCCCAGCCAGAGCTCGGACTTGAACCTAATCAAACAACTCCAGAGATACCTGAAAATAGCTGTGCACCGACGCTCCCCATCCAGCTTGAGAATATCTGCAGAGAACAATGGGAGAAACTCCTCAAATACAGGTGTGCCAAGCTTGTAGCGTCATACCAAAGACACTGCCAAACGCTGCCAAATGTCCTTCAACAAAGTACTGAATAAAGGGTCTGAATACTTATGTAAATGTAATATTTTCAGTTTCTTATTATTTATACATTTGCAAAAATTTCTAAAATCCTGTTTTTGCTTTGTCATTATCTGGTATTGTGTGTAGATTGATGAGGGGGGGAAATTATTTTATCAATTTTAGAATAAGGCTATAATGTATCAAAATGTGGAAAAAGTCAAAGGGTCTGAATACTTTCCGAATGCACTGTATGTTGAGGTGTTAACCCCCTGTTTCATGTGTAGGTTGTGCAACTTCTGTTTTGCAACAACACTAAGAAGAGCATGGATGTTACTCCTGGACTGAAGATTTGCATATCTAGTAAGATGAGTCCTTGGGAACCTCTTTTGGCCCCAATTACAGTGACACCCCATAATTATTTAACGAGGCAGGTCAGTTAAGAACAAGTTCTTAATTTCAATGGCAGCCTAGGAACAGGGGTTTAACTGCCTTGTTCGGGGGCAGAACAACAGACCTTGAACAACAGACCTTGTCAGTTCAGGGATTTGATCTTGCAAACTTTCGGTTGCTAGTCCAACGCTCTAACCACTAGGCTACGTGCCACCCCATCATTAGGCTAGTAATGACACTGTGGTATTCACCCTATGGATATTACCCCATCAATATGTGTATTGGGAAACACCGTAATTAATTTGTACAGAGACAGATTTATGCACCATCTGACAAGGATGGCAGCTTCTTTTCACCTTTGATGTTTTGTTTTCTGCTGTCCCTTTCTGGGGCCCTTTACTGAAACTACAACTATATTTCAAAATGGGTACCATTAAGTTAAGTATGCTGTTGGAAATATGTGAATTTGAAATACAATTTGAGATGTATTTCAGTTTTATAGAGGGCCATTATCAAGTAACATATTTGTGTTTTAATTGGTATGTGTTGGTGGGGGCCACCCCCCCACAAATCCCAAGTTTTTAGCTAAAAGTGGGCTTGAGACCACCTAATAATATGAGTCTGAATAAAGGCATCAGGATGCTTCGTTTTGGCTGGCGGTTAGGCGAAGTTGGATAAGTGAACTAAATGAGTGTGCTTGCATACTCCCTTAAAACACCTTCACTTGAAAAAAACAAGAAGCGGCAATAGTACTGTTTGGCCATTTTTAGATGCATTTAGCCAGTGTACACATCCTCAAAAGATAACTCAAGAAATCTGTCATTCATTATTGAAAAATCCCTAAAGTTGACCAGTCACGGACAAAGGGGAGTAGACTTTGGCTGACCTCAAGATTTTTGTTGTTGTACCAGAACAGCCGAAGAATGTCACAAAATGTCGTCATAATTTATGCACAAACTCCTCCAAACTGTTTTGGCTGGGAACGTGCATTTCCAGACGACCTGCTTTGTGTGTGTGCTGTGACCGTAAACATCTCCAGATCTCAAGACATGGGTTTGTGTGTTTACTGTACATGTGTACTCAATAGACTGAAAGCTAATCTTCAATTAAACATTGAAGAAGGACAATACAATTGTTGCTCATCTTCAAACATGTCTTTTAAGGATCTTTCAAGAAGATGCATTTGATACGGATCTTAATACGAATCATCACAGGATGAAGTTGTGTAGCGCCATTAATCATATTGTTTCTAATGAACTAGGCTATAGGGAATAATTAAGACAGTAATTTACATGGTGAATTGTTCTCTTGGAAGACAACAGATTGTTTTTGTTTCAGTACAATAACATTTTCTTTAATGGTATTTGCCAAATTCTGGATTTTCTTTTTGTGACAATTTACAATAAAACATATTGTATGTTGTTGATGTTGAGCACATTCAACTTTATCCACAACTTTATATTCCATTTTGTGCAACTAAAAGTTCGGAATGACACAATTTCATATATACAACATCTAAAGACCTGTTGTAACGTTTTTCTGTATGAGAAGGAGAGTCGGACCAAACTGCAGCGTGTCGATTGCGATCCATGTTTATTTAAACAAACGTAAACACGACTAAACACAACAAAACAAAACCGAAAACAGCCTATACTTGTGTCAACTCACATCAAACAAGGACATCAAGACACTCAGGACAATCACCCACGACAAACTCAACGAATATGGCTGCCTAAATATGGTTCCCAATCAGAGACAACGATAAACACCTGCCTCTGATTGAGAACCACTTCAGACAGCCATAGACTTAGCTAGAACACCCCACTAGCTACAATCCCCATACATACACACACACCACATACAAAAACCCATGCCACACCCTGGCCTGACCAAATAAATAAAGATAAACACAAAATACTTCGACCAGGGCGTGACACCTGTATTACTATGCTGAGAGCGTTTCAGTTTCTAAAAACATGCATTTGGGTGTTTCTGGAGCTTTTGTTAATTTTTATATTTTAGCCCCAATACTGCAGAATGGGGATGAGGAAATCAATCACTGGTTGGAGTCCTTTAATGAGGCCGTGTAAACGATAAGGATTTATATTGGCCAGATAATTTATTTAATAAGCAAAGGCAGTTAAAGTGCTTTCAATAAGGGCAGCATTAGACATCTACCGACATCCTTGATATTTTACTCTAATGTGAGGTTGTACTCAATTGACTGAACAGCACTCTGTCATTTTCTACTGTGCATTAATTTGTTTAATAACCTTCTTTTTTTTTATATACGCAACTCACTGAGTAGGCTATATTTCAAATAGAGGCGATCATTATGATCTTAAAATGGCACATATCAACCTAGACTCAGGAGTAGACAAAATCAGGGACACACAAATTAGTCTGATATGTTATGTTTGGTATGGTATGTATTCATTTGTGGATGTCCATCATCCATTTTGTTTGATATGTTGCGAATTACAATTCTTATGATATGACCCACATAAAAAAAAACTATATTGTATACTATGTTAGGAATACTATATCACTGTAGTGTTTTGCGAACTAGTATTTACTGTAGTATACTGTAATATACTGTAGTATTTACAGTTTACTATAGTATAAATACTGAAGTAAAATGGTTTATATACTATAGTAATTACTGTAATGTTTTGCAGACTGTGCTATACTGTAGTATTTACTGAAGTGTTTTTGTTTTATAATCTTTGACATAGAAGTGGACGGCTTTCTCCTTGAGGAAACCTACTAGAGAAATACTAAAAGAGAAAATGTTCCATAAACTGTAGGTAAAGTAGGTAAGTAGGACTGGGTTCTGAACAGAGAGTTCCACACTTCTGCTCTTCTCTATAACCTGTAGGGAACTCAATATATGGTCTATACTTGGCATGTAGGTCGCTCACTTATGGGTGGCGCAAATTGGAATATGCTAACAGCAGGAATCTCTGCTGACTGGTAGACAGAATGTGTGTATCGCCTGGAGACGAGTTTCAATGGTGATGCTCTGATTAGATAAATCCTAATTCCAACGTGTAGAAGCTGTGGACTATGATTCCATTTCTCTCTCATGCTTGGAGCAAGGGCCATTGGTATAACAAGACTCACACTACGAGAGATTATGCACACTACGGCTCGCAATGCATCATGACATTTTCAAGTCACTTTCACTGCGCAGTGAAGAGACAATAACATATCATACTCCTTACAGAAAAAAACATGAATTTCACATGTAATAATCTTATGTGAAGTTAATGTGATAACATGTGACAACATGTAAAAGCAACATGTGAAAACATGGTCTCATGTGAAATAAATGTGACAACATGGAGAAGCAACATTTCAGCATGTGATAATATGAAACTACACATTTGAGCACATGACTCTATGTGAAACGTGGCAACATTGGGGATGCAACATTTCAACAAAGGTTTTTAACATGTGAGAAAGTAATTCCACATATGAGAGTTACATTTTCACATGTGAAATTGCTCATGAATCTTTTTTCACGTTAAAGTTTTTCACATGTTCATTTGTATCTTTTTATTTTATTGTATTAGGTTCCTCATTAGCTACTGCTAAAGCAAAGCAGCTTCTCTTCCCGTCCACATAAATTATAAAACATATAATACATAAACATTAATAGACAGGTACATCACAAGGACAGAACTACATTTTTATTAAAATAAATATTCAACCTTTATTTTACCAGGTAAGTTGACTGAGAACACATTCTCATTTACAGCGACGACCTGGCGAATAGTTACAGGGGAGAGGAAGGGGGATGAATGAGACAATTGGATGCTGGGGATGATTAGATGGTCATGATGGTATGAAGGCCAGATTGGGAATTTAGTCAGGACACCAGAGTTAACACCCCTTTCATACATTTAATGCCTTCATAATCAAGTGATTCATAGACACTACTGAAAGCAAGTGCAACACACGAAAATGGAAATGCAATTACATGGAGGTGTGTTGCAAATAGGCTGACAATAGGCTGACACACGCTAAATTCCCCTGATGTGAATATAATCACCTTTTATCACTAAATCCCCCTGACACAGTGTGGAATGTGTTTTCTTTTTGGCCCGACGGACACATTTTCCTTGGTTAAAGAAAGAAGAAACTCTGTGGTGCATATCTAGAGACCTCTTCTTCCTTCGCATAGAAGACTCTCTGCGAGTCACAGACAAGCTGTGGAGCGTAGCTTTAAAGTGCTCCGAAACATGTGGCTACCTTCTTTGGAGTTCAGTGAAACAGTCTATTTGGGTCTAGACATTGTGTGGAACACCATCTGAATCGACAAGATTACACACTATCACATTTAGACAGCAATAATCTGGACCCTCGCGCCTCAAGACTTTGCTTAATCACAGAGTCGTTCACTGTGGTTTATGGGAAAGAACCGTCAACTCCTTAAATGGTATAACCTCAAAAACATGTTGAAATCCCTCACGGTTCTTGATATGCACCATGCAGTATTCTGTGGCTGTCGGTGGGGTGTCTGTCTACAGATGAAGGGGCTCTAGCTGTGACAATATTAAATGTGAATGTCCTACATCTTGAGCACTAGCAAACTCATTTGCCTTTTGTGGTGTTGTGGCGTGGGGAAGGCAGATTTAGGCCAAACTCTTACTCCTACTCTTAAGGAGACCTTAAAGGAAAAGTCCACTTAAAAACTATCTTTTGGTATTTGTTTCATTAGTCCATTGTTGATATAATCCTAAAATGTTTTGCATGTCAGCAGTCAAGTTTTCAAGATATTTAACTTTCAAAATACAGAAATACAGCCGATATGATGCATTTTGCTTTTTCCCCCAAGATAATCAAAGTTCAGAAGAAAAAAAATATATAAATAGTACTTCCTCATGAAGTATGATATGATGTTGCTTTGAAATCTTGGTCAACTTTCACATGAGATGGTTTGAAACATCAAAGAGTTGAGAATCACTCAAATGTTGGGAACAACTAGGTCCTCTTCATGTGATAAAGAGACGACTTCCACCTCTGCAATAGTTTCACAAATATTCTGATAAGGTCTAGAGATCATGAACTGCCATCAATCAAGCCCAAACATTGTATTTCAACATATAACAGAGGCATTATATTGTCCACTGAAACCACAATTCCTAAATAAATCCTTTATTGAATAGCTGACAACGACATTGTAACGACATTGTAACACAAGAAAGTGAACGAACGAAAACCGAAACAGTCCTGTCTGGCGACATACACAAAGACAGAAAATAAACACCCACGAAACACAGGTGGAAAAAGGCTACCTAAGGATGATTCTCAATCAGAGACAACTAACGACACCTGCCTCTGATTGAGAACCATACTTGGCCGAACACAGAAACCAACATAGAAAAACAAACATAGGCTGCCCACCCCAACTCACGCCCTGACCATACTAAAACAAAGACAAAACAAAGGGACTAAGGTCAGAACGTGACAGACATATGAAAATGAACACGATAAAATGATTATCCTTGTCAATCAAAGAGAGAAATGTAAACAATGACAGAGCGATACAAGAAGAGCGATTTAGAGTAGGCACACTGTGCCATGCAGGGCTAGATGAGTCTGCTAAGTTTCAGCGGCATATGGTGGTGACATAATGTTAGTGCAGACACTCAAGTAAATCTGCTTAAACATTTCCCGGACGGCAGCACAGCATAGGTACAGTTGAGTGCTTAGAAGTGCTTACAGTGTGGTATGAATATATCAACTTAGAGCTCTGGGCCCTGTATTCAAAAAGCATCTCAGAGTAGGAGTGCTGATCAGTTTCTCTTTTTAGATCATAATGAATAAGATTGTATGGACCGGGGGGACCTGATCCTAGATCAGACACTTTGTTAACATTGTACGGCAGTGGGCTAGAACAGGGTCACACAGAGTGTTTCAAATCTACTTTGAAACAAAATTATACACCTCACACACATGGTTATGGGCTTAAAAAAAGAAGACCCCTGTACCAAAATATAGAGTTAAAATGTATTCAATTTTGAGTTTGCTTCCCAATATTACACTTTATGTACATCACAGAAGATTGAAATATAACTAAACTGTTTGACATAGAAACATCGGATTTTCTGCATTTAGAAAAAAAGTATTGTTTATTAATTATGAAAAATATAAATAACATTCCAAGTGTCCCGAGGGGAGATCTGAAGGGCTTGAATCTAACGCGTCCCTATCTCCAAGAGGACAGAGTGGTGTGAAGAAAGAGGCCTAATAGGGAAAATGTCCCACTTCATTACCACCTCCCCGTGTTGCCATAATGGAGTGTCCACGGCCCTTAATGGAACCAACCTCCCCCCTCAACAGTCCCTATTCACTCAGTCATCATTCACGGCCATCACTTCCTCAGAACATAATGGTTTTAGAGGGTCCCTTTTATCCCATTGTCTCTGGGCCTCTGTGTCTTCTTCCTATTCGGAAGCCCAAACTGGAGAAATGGCCCTGTTAGCGGGGCTTGGTGCTTGACCTCTGAACCCCTCCTTCAGCTTTGTTTTGGGTCTCTGTCCCACTTGCTAAGGCGAATCAGACCCCGGTTGGCTCATGGAGAAAGGGAACCACTGGGTGTCTCATTGTTTTCGCATTCATTACATGTGGGCCCCAGAGTGGGCCCCAGAGTGAACACCTACGCTCCTCATAGCCACACACAGTCCCGGGTAAATATCCACACAAAGTGACAGCTCCTATTAGGCGAGCGATGCATTTGAATTGAGAGAAGGGGTTTCAAGGAACAACCAACAACGACATGGGAGTATTCGATAGGGGAAGACCATGCAGTGCATTTTCTGTGTTGTTGTGCAATGCAATGCTATGCAAACACAATAATATCATATGATAATGGGCAATAACACATCGGAAAGTCATCAAAAGTGATGTGAGAGGTGTTAAAACTTTGACTGCGCTTCGCGCATCACGTGGCAGAGTAGCTCAAATGAATACTCGCAAAGCCGATATGTTTACCTTTCGTATACTCCGCACCACTACTATTCCGACAGGGAGGAGAGGTGATCCTTCAGGGCAGGCTGCTGTTCAAGGCAGGGATGCCAGCCACCTAGGCTGTGGTACTCTGGTTCTGGCTCTGTGCTTTAGGTGGCAGGAGAGTACCAGGGGGAGAGAGCTTAGTTAGTTAGACCTCACAAGCCGAGGTCAAGGGGTTGGGTGGATGACTGCGAGGAGAGAAGAGGGCTGGAGAGGGATTAGGAGGCAGCTGACAGGCCACGCAGCACAGCAGCCAGCCCTACCACAAACTACACACAACCCTGTTCCTGCCATGGCCCAGGACTAAGGATTAGCACACAGTGGCTTGGCAAGGACGGTGCCAATCCTCTCATGTACACAAAACATGCTCAGTAATTATGTGCTAATTGAAATGTATTTAAATTAGTGTGCCAAAATAATTTAGAAGATAGTATCAAACCCACTACCCTGGCGTTGTAAGCACCATGCTTAAACTACAGTCTCCTACAGATACATTTCATCCTTTAATCCGGAGAAGGTTAAAATAGAGCATTTATCACCCCCTGTAGACTACAGTCCACCATATGAGGAGAGCTAGAACACCTCACTGGTTATTTCACTGTTCCATTCTCTTCCTGGCAAGCAGCGTGAGATGGTGAACTCTCTAAAGAGATGGAGCTCAATCAGAATGCCTATGTAGAATACCCTATGTAGTGCATTACTTTTGACCTGTAGGAGCCCTATGGGATCTGGTCAAAAGTATTGCACTATATAAGGAATAGGGTATCATTTGGGACTGAGATCCGAGTGTTTTAGTAATAGTCTCCACACAGTCACTTGGAGGTACCCTCAGTGCAAAGCTAATAAGAGCTTCATACCAGGGAAACATACATCTCTGTCACACTGGAGACTTTGACATTGGGAACAGTAGCGGCCATTTGTTGGTTTCACAAACAGTATTAGGAGGGTTATTCCACCAATTAGGTGCCTTCTGATTAGTGTAACTTCATGAAAAAAAAACGTTTTTATTTCACCTAGTTTTTATATTCTGTCATAAAGAGCACATTAGAGGTTAACAAGGGACAACATGATATTACAGTATAGGAAAACGTCATTTTTTTAAAAGGAAAACTTTACAATATATTATGTTTGATGAGTGTCACATTATTGACGTTTTTGACAGAACAATGGGAAAAGATGAGTGTCACAAGGATTAGGGTTAGACATACAGACAGATATACAATTCTATCGGCAAATTATTGAAGACTCAGACAGACAGAAAGACAGATGACAGAAACACTCACAGACAGAAAGACAGACAGACAGACAGACAGACAGACAGACAGACAGACAGACACAAAGACAGACAGACACTCACAAAGACAGACAGACAGACAGACAGACAGACAGACAGACAGACAGACAGACAGACAGATAGACAGACAGACAGACAGACAGACAGGGGCTGGGTCAGGGGCTGGGTCCAAGTCCACAAGGGGCCCATGAGTCAAAAAACGAACAAAAAACAATTACGTTATTAATAGTTTTTAATTTAACCACAGAGGATCAATAGTTTTAAAAAAATGACTGGATTATATTTTTTATCACAAGTGCATGCATACAGGAAACACCAACATAAAGTGTCTTAAAGGGGTTTTGGGCCACCACGAGCTACCAGAACAGCTTCAATGCGCCTTGGCGTAGATTCTACAAGTTGACCTAAACCATACCAGGAAAATGCATTAACATAACATAAAATTTGTATCCCTCATTTGTTCAAGTGTTTCCTCAATCTTGGCAGTTACCGTTTGCCTAGTCGATAAGGCCACAATTTGACAGTGTGTGCACCAAACATAGAGCTTGTTGCGTCGTGGCCATATACATATAATCCATAGAATGGTTTTGGAACCTCTTACGCTGGCAATTTCAGTGTTAAGCTCATGGGTACACTGGCAATGTCTGCCAGTCCTGACTTGAATGGGAACTGCCATCTATGGATTATATTTCTATCGTTGGTTACGGCTGTCTGTTTGCCTTTTGCAGATTTCAAAATACAATTGCGAGGAAAATGTACAGTATGTAAAGAAAATGCCTACCGCTGAAAAGAGAAGATTAATCTGTCTGTAGAACCAAAAATGTCACTACAACTTCCATTTTTTTGTGAACAGCAGTACTATTTTTCAAAGTAGCTCATCTTGAGATATGCTATTGCCAAGAGGAGCGAGTCGGCCATCACCGTGAGTAGTAGTCATGGCTTCATCTTCATCGTTAGGTGAGTCAGTGTGCCACTGGATACTGTATTTTGTATCGTACTGTAGCCTATAGTACTTTGTATATATACCGAACAAAAATATAAATGCATCATGTAAAGTGTTGGTCTCATGTTTCATGAGATTAAATAAAAGTTGTCAGACATTTTCAATACGTACAAAAATCTTATTTTCCTAAAAAAATCATCCTTGTTTGTGAGCATTTCTCCTTTGCCAAGACAGGTGTGGCATATGAAGAAGCCGAGATAACAGCACAATCATTACACACCTTGTGCTGGGGACAATAAAAGGCCATTCTAAAATGTGCAGTTTTGTCACACAACACAATGCCACAGATGTCTCAAGTTGAGGGAGCGTGCAATTTGCATGCTGACTGCATGAATGTCCACCAGAGCTGTTGCCAGAGAATTAAGTGTTCCTTTCTCTACCATAAGCCGCCTCCAACGTTGTTTTAGAGAATTAGGCAGTACGTCCAACCGGCCTCAAAACAAAAGACCACGTGTAACCACACCCCCCCCCCCCCACCCCCCCCCCCCCCCCAGGACCTCCACATTAGGATTCTTCACCTGCGGGATCGTCTGAGACCAGCCACCCGGACAGCTGATAAACTGCAGAGTATTTCTGTCTGTAATAAATCCCTTTTATGGAAAACTAATTCTGACTGACTGGGCCTGGCTCCCCATTGAGTGGGCCTATGCCCTCCCAGGCCCACCCATGGCTGTGCCCCTGCCCAGTCATGTGAAATC
The DNA here is from genome assembly GCF_013265735.2 of Oncorhynchus mykiss. Classification (NCBI taxonomy): domain Eukaryota; kingdom Metazoa; phylum Chordata; class Actinopteri; order Salmoniformes; family Salmonidae; genus Oncorhynchus; species Oncorhynchus mykiss. Next base: position 36,700,234 of record NC_048575.1, on the reverse strand, counting down.
CATAGATTTCGGCCTAATTAATTTATTTCAATTGACTGCAGATCCTCTCAAGCTCTGCCAAGTAGGATGGGGAGCGTCGGTGCATAGCTATTTTCAGGTTTCTCCAGATGTGTTTGATTGGGTTCAAGTCCTGGCTCAGGCTGGGCCACTCAAGGACATTCCGAGACTCCTGCATTGTCTTGGCTGTGTGCTTGTCCTGTTGGAAGGTGAACCTTCGCCCCAGTCTGAGGCCCTGAGCGCTCTGGAGCAGGTTATCATCAAGGATCTCTCTGTACTTTTCTCCGTTCATCGTTCCCTCGATCCTGATTAGTCTCCCAGTCCCTGTCGCTGAAAAACATCCCCACAGCATGATGCTGCCCACACCATGCTTCACCGTAGGGATGGTGCTAGGTTTCCTCCAGATGTGATGTTTGGCATTCAGGCCAAAGAGATGAATCTTGGTTTCATCAAACCAGAGAATCTTGTTTCTCATGGTGTGAGATTCCTTTAGGTGCCTTTTGGCAATCTCCAAGCGGGCTGCCTTTTACTGAGGAGTGGCTTCCGTCTGGCCACTCTAACATATACCGTGATAGGTGGAGTGCTGCAGAGATGGTTTTCCTTCTGGAAGGTTCTCCCATCTCCACAGAAGAAGTCTTGAGCTCTGTTAGAGTGGCCATCGGGATCTTGGTCACCTCCCTGAGCAAGGCCCTACACCCCTGATTGCTCAGTTTGGCTGGGGACAGCCAGCTCTAGAAAGAGTCTCGGTGGTTCCAAACTTCTTCCATTTAAGAATGATGGAGGTCACTCTGTCCTTGGGGACATTCAATGCTGCAGAAATGTTTTGGTACCCTTCCCAAAATCTGTGCCTTGACACAATCCTGTCTCGAAGCTCTACAGACAATTCCTTTGACCTCATCGCTTGGTTTTTGCTCTGACATGCACTGTCAACTGTGGGACCTTATATAGACAGGCGTGTGTTTTTCCAAATAATTTCCAATCAAGTTTAGAAACATCTCAAGTATGATCAATGGAAATAGGATGCACATGAGCTTAATTTCAACTGTCATAGCAAAGGCTCTGAATAATTATGTAAATAAGGTATTTTATTTTGAAATTTGCAAACATTTCTGAAAAACAGATTTAGCTTTCTCATTGTGGGGTGTGTAGATGAATCAGGAATGGTTTTTTATCTAATCCATTGTAGAATACGGCTGTAACGTAACAAAATGGGGAAAAAGTCAAGGGGTCTGAATACTTTCTGAACGCACTGTATATATATATATATATATATATATATATATATATATATATGTATATATATATATATATATATATATATATATATATATATATATATATATATATATATATACATACAGTGGGGCAAAAAAGTATTTAGTCAGCCACCAATTGTGCAAGTTCTGCCACTTAAAAATATGAGAGAGGCCTGTAATTGTCATCATAGGTACACTTCAACTGACAGACAAAATAAGAAAAAAAATCCAGAAAATCACATTGTAGGGTTTTTTATGAATTTATTTGCAAATTATGGTGGAAAATAAGTATTTGGTCAATAACAAAAGTTTATCTCAATACTTTGTTATATACCCTTTGTTGGCAATGACAGAGGTCAAACATTTTCTGTAAGTCTTCACAAGGTTTTCACACACTGTTGCTGGTATTTTGGCCCATTCCTCCATGCAGATCTCCTCTAGAGCAGTGATGTTTTGGGGCTGTTGCTGGGCAACACAGATTTTCAACTCCCTCCAAAGATTTTCTATGTGGTTGAGATCTGGAGACTGGCTAGGCCACTACAGGACCTTGAAATGCTTCTTACGAAGCCACTCCTTCGTTGCCCGGGTGGTGTGTTTGGGATCATTGTCATGCTGAAAGACCAAGCCACGTTTCATCTTCAATGCCCTTGCTGATGGAAGGAGGTTTTCACTCAAAATCTCACGATACATGGCCCCATTCATTCTTTCCTTTACACGAATCAGTCGTCCTGGTCCCTTTGCAGAAAAACAGCCCCAAAGCATGATGTTTCCACCCCCATGCTTCACAGTAGGTATGGTGTTCTTTGGATGCAACTCAGCATTCTTTGTCCTCCAAACACAACGAGTTGAGTTTTTACCAAAAAGTTATATTTTGGTTTCATCTGACCATATGATATTCTCCCAATCTTCTTCTGGATCATCCAAATGCTCTCTAGCAAACTTCAGACGGGCCTGGACATGTACTGGCTTAAGCAAGGGGACATGTCTGGCACTGCAGGATTTGAGTCCCTGGCTGCGTAGTGTGTTACTGATGGTAGGCTTTGTTACCTTGGTCCCAGCTCTCTGCAGGTCATTTACTAGGTCCCCCCATGTGGTTCTGGGATTTTTGCTCACCGTTCTTGTGATAATTTTGACCCCACGGGGTGAGATCTTGCGTGGAGCCCCAGATCGAGGGAGATTATCAGTGGTCTTGTATGTCTTCCATTTCCTAATAATTGCTCCCACAGTAGATTTCTTCAAACCAAGCTGCTTACCTATTGCAGATTCAGTCTTCTCAGCCTGGTGCAGGTCTACAATTTGTTTCTGGTGTCCTTTGACAGCTCTTTGGTCTTGGCCATAGTGGAGTTTGGAGTGTGACTGTTTGAGGTTGTGGGCAGGTGTCTTTTATACTGAAAACAAGTTTGAACAGGTGCCATTAATACAGGTAGGTCTGTGAGAGCCAGACATCTTGCTTGTTTGTAGGTGACCAAATACTTATTTTCCACCATAATTTGCAAATAAATTCATAAAAAATCCTGCAGTGTGATTTTCTGGATTTTTTTCTCATTTTGTCTGTCATAGTTGAAGTGTACCTATGATGAAAATTACAGGCCTCTCTCATCTTTTTAAGTGGGAGAACTTGCACAATTGTTGGCTGACTAAATAATTTTTTGCCCCACTGTATACTATATATTGAACAATAATATAAACTCAACATTCAGCAATTTCAACAATTTTACTGAGTGTGCATTCCATCTATAGCAACCATCCCATTGCCTACATTGCATATAAAGTGTGACTGCCTTAAGAAATTTAACCGTGGAGAAAATGCCTTCTTTTCTTCATTTGGTTGTTACAACTGCAAGTGGAATCGGCCAGTTGGTCACTACCAGGTCAGCAAGCAGCAAGTGCCGCTTTTGTTATAGCAAGAGAAGGAACGGCCTCCCACTGTGATAAGTACCTTTCAGCAGCCTATCGGCAGTAAGATTCTCGGTGTGTTTCATTTCACCTGGAACAACCATTTCAGTAACGGGTGCAAAAAAAATCCATCTGATTGGATTGGTGTAGAATAAAAACATTTGTTATTTATCTTTGTGTAGCATTAGATTAATCAACCCTACGCCAACCCTAATCCAATTAAGAATTAATGCATTTTTGTCATCTCCCCACTACACAGCAGAAAGGTAGGCCTGTCTTGAAGCCTGCCCTAGAGTTAAGGTGCTTTTGAGTTGCATCGGAAAAAACGGTTGAGGATGGAAACACAACTCATGGGTATGGGATCGTTCAGCAGACACTCTTCACAGTGAAAACTTGGTCCAGCAGACAACAGAGCCCTTCTTTTCTTAGAAAGGAAAGGAAATGGCTTAATTAATTCTCAACATTGTTCTTCATTCTCTTCCTGCAGTTACACAAAAACACTGAATTCAACTCTCTGTAGAACGGTCAATTCTTAACATAAAGACTTGTTAAAACTCAGGGCATTGTTAAAGAATGTCCCTGGTAGGCCATGCATTGAATTTCAACTTGATTAATTGGAGATCAAAGGGGCGATTTGAATTAAATTGGCCCAAAAGCATTTTTACCTCCATTGTACACAATGATCTTGCAGATGTAGCAACTAGGAGCCCGAGGAGGATATCAGTCACATTCTTTTAGATTGATTTGATACTTGAAACTGTCTGTCTGCCTACCTACCTGCCTGCCTGCCTGTCTACCTGCCTGCCTGTCTGCCTGCCTGCCTGCCTGCCTGCCTGCCTGACCCTATTTATTTATTGAACATTTATTTCACTTTATTAACCCTAACTGCTAACCCTAACACTAACCATAACACAATTGGTTGACTCTCATCTTTTCTCAATGACTGCAATGTATTGACAAAAATGCCAACCCTGTGACACGTTTTCCCATTGAATGCAATGTATTGACAAAAACGCCGACAGTGTGACACTCATGTTTTCCCATTGAATGCAATGTATTGACAAAAGGTGCACGTAACGGTTTCAGACGGCACTCTATCCCCGCTCTTCGAGAGAGAAAGTGACTTATTCGCAATTGTTTAAAATTGTTCAAACATTTCTATCTATGAGTTAACGCGATATGTTCAACCTGCTCAGTTTCCCACCACAAAACACCAGAAAAGGGCCAAAAGAGTAGAACCAGCTCACCTGCTTTTACACTATGATTTAACTATTAGATGTTCAATGTTTCTTTTGAAAAACATGTTTTTTTAAGTAATAGTTGAGAGTTCACTTCACGTAACAGGGTTGAAATGAGGGACAGGAGTTACTTAACCTTAAAATGAACCACCTATCATATTAAATAATTATTTCCAGAACTGACTTTGCCATAGAAATAAAATAACTTGGGGCTTTACGATGATGGTGAAAACTTGGACAAATGCTGGGGTTAAGTGGGTTGAAATCTTCTTAGAAATCACAGAGGATGCACAGAGGGACATGTCAAAAGGCTGCCTTTATTCATGTAAAAAAATATTCAGATTGATAGAATTTTCCATTTGGTCTATATTAAAGGGCACTTAATTTAATATAACATGCTTTTTAAATACTATATTTGTGCACATATTCTACTTCAAATATCAAAGGGACAAAAGGCACTCATTTAGGGAAATGTCCCAGGAGCTCTTTGATCACTACATGGGGCCAGAAACTGAAATCTAAGCAGCTTCTGTAGATAAAGAGATTTACATTAAGGGTTAAGTCTTTGGGCTGCTGGGAAGAAAGAGTGTTTGAAATGGGGAATTAATGAGAGGAATTACAATTCTTTGTGGTGTGAAAATGTTTGCTCCAAAAGAGGACTAAGAAGATCGTAGGTAAATTTGTATGTTGGCCACATACCGTCTTGTATAAACACCTCGGCCTCTCTACTTAACTATGACTGTGAGAAGGACGTTAGGTTTAAGTGGAAGCAGAATGGTTCAAATACAGGTCGTAAGGATGGATTCCACCCATGACTGAAATAATAAGTCTGTTACCATGTTGCCACTGGACCTGGCTGCAAGGTCATTGGAAGGTGAGTTTTCCTGCTGTGATTCTGATATCATCGTGTAGAGCGATCATTTACTTAGCGATCCTTTTCCAAACTGTTCTTATCAACGTTTTCATTTTGGGATGCATGTTGTTACTGTATGCCTCCCTCTAAGCCCACCCCCTACCTTCTGCCTCTCGCAGTTGGCGTTCCACCGTCATGGAATGTATTATGTCATCGACACCACATAGAGCATACATTCACCTGGTTTCCCGGGCAACCCAACCCCAGTAGGGGTTTGCCTTTTTTCCTCCCTTGCATATGCCATAAGATTTACTCAGTGAAAACCTTAATGAATGTTTTACAAGTTGGAAGGGAGTAACCAGCTGCAAATCACTGTACATCAAAATGTTTATTGAAATGTATATCTTTTTTTAGTATACCTTTACTGTAGTTTTCCTGCTTTTCTTACAGGGAGGAAATCTGAAAAAAATGTGCCCGCAACTGTCCAAACATTGAGTGGATATCAAGCATAATGTAATTAACCTAGCTAGAGTCTTTGCTTTTTACTGAGAACGTTATAGCCTACCCACTGGGCACAGACGTCAATTAAACATCTCTTCCACATTGGTTCAACGTCATTTAATTGAAATGACGTGGAAACAACGTTGATTCAACCAGTGTGTGCCCAGTGGGTACCTACCAGCAGTGTTAGGATATGTGGTAAAAGCAGGGCATATTTTGTCCAGTGTATTCATAAACAGAGGACACTTTGTAGAATGATTCTAGGAACAGCAGAATATGGAACAGTGAACACATGTGTACACACACACACACACCCACACTACTCAACCACTTGTAAGAACTGTCTCTGACTTCCAAAAAGTTGGTAATGGCAGTTCATCGAGGCTGTACTTGGCTCAGTGCTCAAAACCTTTTATTGATTTGGCACGACAGCAAAACATGGTTTGACTTTCCTCTCGCCAATAACACACATGCACGCATACACACGCACTCTCTTGGCACTTGGCCAGGCCTTATGTGTGAGTGGCATGACTGGGTTTCCCCATGGCAACAGGAATGCTAGCAGGCAGTGCCATGGGAGCAGCTGGTAGGTAGTGGCAGATTACTCCCCAAACAGATTTACTGGCTGGCAGTCAAGTATATACTGTGCCCTTGGAAGAGTTGAAGAATAAATAAAGGAAGAAAGGGATCTATTAAACGTGAAGAAAAACAATAAAAGATTTGTGGTAGCCCCACTGAGTAAGATTTGTGGTAGCCCCAGCTGGACAGATCTCTCAATCTGTCCAGCTGGTCAATCTGTCATTCCGATCAGCAGGAGATTATTTTGGTAGTAAGGAAGGGGTGTATGCATGTTAACAGAGAGATGATGAAAGACATCAATGGCCTCTAATAGTATTGAAAGAACTGGGTGTGGAATCTTCGGACAAGAGTTACTAATCAACCTCCTCAATTAAATCTCTGTAGCGCCTGCATTTTATGTGCAGCACTAGTGTAATTTTCATGGGCTCTCGCACCAATTGAGGACAAGCCAGCCACAATAAATAGCTGGCATGTCGTTTCTATTCGTCTTCACAGATAGATTTATTGTAGGACTGTCGTCGTGCCCAGACAGTTGACCTGTGAAACAAGCAAATCCTTCTTTGAAGATTTAAGATTTAAGTATGGTCTTCGTTGACTGGAGAGCGGGTGTAGGTTTACATGAATTGTACCAGCTTTATGCACTTCTAGTAAGACAATGTGTGACATGTTCCTGTTTTATTTTATTTTTGATGTCTGTATTTCAGTGGAGGACCTTTATAATTGTTCAGGTATTCCTGAACGAATACACACTGACCGCAGACACAAGCCAATGAAACTTGACCTCTGAATTCCCACAAAGCTTTTCCCACAATTATCTCTGACCATGATGTGCAAACACATTTCTCATATGTCTATAAGATCTTTGAAGAACTATGGCTGTGAGACGCCATTCAAGCCGGAGTCTTAATGAAACAACTCCTGCCTGCGTTGAGTAATGGCCTCCGATGAGACATCCTGATTCAAATGGAGACAGAGTGAGAGTGTCTCAGAAGGCTTGCTTTCCATTCAAGTTTTTTATGTCTGCCCTTGCTGTGATTTATGGACTTTCACTGCATCCTCGCAAAAAAAGAATTCCCGAAGTATGCTGTACAGCCGGTTCAATAGCCAGGCTCGCTGCTACCCGAGTTAATGAAATCCCTAAATATGCTGATAGGCAGGATAAGGGTCTTTGTGCGATAAAGTGGCTAAGGGTAGGATAACACACAGAGGCTACATTCCAAATAGCTCCCTATTCCCTTTATAGTGGACTACTTTTGACCAGGGCCCATAGCACTACAAAGGGAATATAATTCCATTTGGAACAAAGCCATATAATAGACAGGCATGCATTTGAAGGTACGGATAGGATCAGAAATAAATTGTCCATATTTTCTATAGTCTCGTTTCATGATGAGTTATTCAGTATTCATTAAATCGCCTGATGTATTTATGCTCCTTTCTTGACAGGATCACGTACTGTACCATTTTCAAATTACTGCCATTCAATTCTCACTTTACATTCCCCATCCAGACTATGATGCATGGGATTGTGATTATGACCACCCAGAGTTAGGGTTGCATAATTCTGGGAACTTTCAATAAATTTGCTATTTTTTCCTGAAATCCTGGTTGGAGGATTCCTTGAATCATTCGGGAATAAGCAGGGAATCCGGAATCCTCCAACCAGGATTTATTTCGTTTTTATCTGAGATTATCTGACTATTGAAATGATTTGTAGCTACTCCTTTTCTAATACAATGTAGGAAGGAATAGGGTATGTTGATACATTTTTCTACATTCAGCACCACGATGTTAACGGGAATATTGTATTCTTTCTAACAAAGATATATATTTCAGGATGTTATGTATCCCTGGGAATAAACAGAATACATAACAGTTTTGAAAACATAGATTGTCAACATCAAAAAAAGGTGGCACAACTAACCCCGGGTGTGGGATATGTTGAGCATAGGGGTAAATTGAGCCACCTTGGGTTAAGTGGGTGGGGATGTTCTGTGAGAATGGGTGATGGTGCTGGTAGGTCAAAGTGTCATTCGTGGAATGGGGGTGTGGTATATTGTACATCTTAAATGTACCCCTATATTCAGGTATAGATCTCTCTGTTCAATATCAGTTACACTGCAATTTCTTGACCAGTTGTCTGGGACAGGGATGTTGTTTCGATATGCCAATTGATAGGCAAGTTCTCTGCATTTGACATTACTAAACCCATGAAACTGGTCTGCGAGATTCTTGATCTGTTTAGCAAGCTCAGACCATGTCATCGTGGCCTCTCTTTTGCACAGGTACACACATTTTGTTGTGTTACAAAGTGGGATTAAAATGGATTTATATTTTGTTGTCAACGGTCTACACTGTGTAATGTCAAAGTGGAAGAACATTTTTATTTTTTTATTAATGGACAATAAATCACTAATTGATTAGATAAGTATTCAAGTCATGTTAGAATCACCTTTCTGGGTAAGTCTCTAAGAGCTTTGCACACCTGGATTATACAATATTTGCCTTTTTTATTTATTGATCACTGCTAGAAAGCCATTTTCAAGTCTTGCCATATATTTTCAAGCTGATTTAAGTAAAAACTGTAACTAGGTCACTCAGTGTCCTCTTGGTAAGCAACTACAGTGTGTTTGGCCTTGTGCTTTAGGTAATTGTCCTGCTGAAAGGTAAGTTTGTCTCCCAGTGTCTGTTGGAAAACAGACTGAACCAAATCTTTTTCTAGGATTTTGCCTGTGATTAGCTCTATTACATTTATTTTTCTCCTAAAAAACTCCTTGCTGTTAACTAGCATACCCATAACATGATGCACCCAAACATAAAACTTTGCATTAACTTCTTATGGCTGCAGGGGCAGTATTGAGTAGCTTGGATGAAAGGTGCACAGAGGTGCCCATATTCAATGGCCTGCTCCTCAGTCATAGTTGCTAATATTTGCATATTATTGTTAGTATTGGATAGAAAACACTCTGAAGTTTCTAAAACTGTTTGAATTATGTCTGTGAGTATAACAGAACTCATATAGCAGGCAAAAACCTGAGAAATTCCACTTCCTGTTTTTTTTTCTTTTCTGGGAGTGGCAGATTTTCAACCAAGCTCTCATTGAAATTACAGTGAGATATGGATTAGTTTTCACTTCCTACGCCTTCCATTAGATGTCAACAGTCAATAGAACTTTGTTTGATGACTTTAATGTGAAGGGGGGTCGAATGAGACAGGAAATAGTCACCACTGCCATGAGTTGACCATGCTTTCACTATGCGCGTTCATAGGGGAAGGACCTGCGTTCCACTGGTCTTCTGAAGTCATTCTAATTCTCCGGTTGGAATGTTATTCAAGATATGTGTAAACAACATTCTAAAGATTGATTCAGTACATCGTTTGACATGTTTCTACTGACTGTTACGGAACCTTTGGTCATTTCGTCATGTTATAGTGGACACGCTTTGTGACTTTGGAATTGTGTACCAAACGCGCTAACCAAAGTAGCTAATTGGACATAAATAACGGACATTTTCGAACAAATCAAGCATTTATTGTGGACCTGGGATTCCTAGGACTGCATTCTGATGAAGTTCATCAAAAGTAAGGAAACATGTTCTGAGCTCCGTCTCAGATTATTGCATGGGTTGCTTTTTCCGTAAACATTTTTTGAAATGTGACACAGCTGTTGCATTAAGGAGAGGTATATCTATAATTCCATGTGTATAACTTGTATTATCATCTACATTTATGATGATTATTTCTGTTGAAACGATGTGGCTTTGCAAAATCACTTGATGTTTTTGGAACTATTGAATCTAATATGCCAATGTAAACTCAGATTTTTTTTTTTATAAATATGAACTTTATCAAACAAAACATGCATGTATTGTGTAACATGAAGTCCTATGAGTGTCATCTGATGAAGATAATTCAAGGTTAGTGATTAATTTTATCTCTCTTTCTGCTTTTTGTGAATGCTATATTTTGTTGGAAAATGGCTGTGCTTATTGTGGTTTGGTGGAGACCTAACATAATCGTTTGTAGTGCTTTTGCTGAAAAGCATAGTTAAAATCAGACACTTTTGTCAGGATTTGGCCAGGGTTGTTCCGGTTTTGGTCACTAGATGCCCCCATTGTGCTTTTTGACCCTTGTATTTTCCCTTGTTCGCAGTTATTATTTGCACCTGTGCCTCGTTTCCCTTGATTGTATTTAAACCCTTAGTTTTCCTCAGTTCTTTGCTCTGTGTTTGTATGTTAGCACCCAGCCATGCTGTGAAACTCTTGTTTCTCTAGTTGGATTTTCTTGAGGTACTCTGGTTTTGTTGTTGTTTATTTTTGATTATTCTTTTGAGGTTTGTTTTTTTCCCCTGCTGTTCTTACCACTTTGTGGATTTTCCCTGTGTCTTGGAGGATATACATTTTTCTTTATTAATTAAATCACCGTCTCTAGTACTGCTGTGTCTGCCTCATCTTCTGGGTTCTGCTGACTATTAGTGGCTCAGTTTACTAAGTGACTGTTTCTCACACCGGAGACCCGAGTTCGTAACCGGGTCCTGAAAATTTTGGTGGGATTAACGAGAATAGCTTTAAAATGGTATGAGACACATGTATGTTTTAGGAATTGTAATTATGAGATTTCTGTGGTTTGAATTTGGCGCCCTCTATTTTCACAGGTAGTTGTCATATCGATCCCGGTAGTGGGATTACAGCCATAACAAGTTGTTTAAGGACAAAAAGTACACTAAAGTGTTACTTTAGTGCCTTATTGCAATCCGGACGCATGTTATGGAATAGTTTTATTGTGAACAAGCTTCCTTCTTTTCACTGTAATTTATGTTAATAGTGTGGAGTATTGTTGATCCATTCTCAGTTATTTCCTATCGCGGCCATTAAACTCTGTAACTGTTTTAAAATCACCATTGGCCTCATGGGCAAATGAGAGGTTTCCTCCCTCCTTCACCATGCTCAAAGGGATATTCAATGTCTGCATTATTTTTTTTACCTTTGTGAGGCATTGGAAAACCTCCCTGGTCTCTGTGGTTGAATCTGTGCCTGAAATTCACTACTCAACTGATAATCAACAGATAATTGTATACAGTCAAAGTCGGAAGTTTACATCCACTTAGGTTGGAGTCATTAAAACTTGTTTCCAACCACTATAACAAGAAATGTGTTAAACTATAGTTTTGGCAAGTCGGTTAGGACATCTACTTTGCTCATGACACAAGTAATGTTTCAAACAATTATTTAGACAGATTATTTAACTTATACTGTATCACAATTCCAGTGGGTCAGAAGTTTACATGCCTTCAAACTCAGTGCCTCTTTGCTTGACATCATGGAAAAATCTAAAGAAATCAGCCAAGACCTCAGAAAAATATTGTAGACCTTCACAAGTTTGGTTCATCCTTGGGATCAATTTCCAAACGCCTGAAGGTACCACGTTCATCTATACAAACAATAGTACGCAAGTTTAAACACCATGGGACCATGCAGCTGTCATACCACTCAGGAAGGAGATGCGTTCTGTCTCCTAGAGATGAACGTACTTTGGTGCGAAAGGTGCAAATCAATCCCAGAACAACAGCAAAGGACCTTGTGAAGATGCTGGAGGAAAAGGTACAAAAGTATCTATATCCACAGTAAAAGGAGTCCTATATCGACATAACCTGAAAGGCCGCTCAGCAAGGAAGAAGCCACCGCTCCAAAACCACCATAAAAAGCCAGACTGCGGTTTGCAACTGCACATGGGGACAAAGATCGTACTTTTTGGAGAAATGTCCTCTGGTCTGATGAAATAAAAATAGAACCGTTTGGCCATAATGAACATCGTTATGTTTGGAGGAAAAAAGGGCAGGCGTGCAAGCCGAAGAACACCGGGGTGGCAGCATCATGTTGTGGGGGAGCTATGCTGCAGGAGGGACTGGTGCACTTCACAAAATATATGGCATCATGGAGGGAGGAAAATTATGTGAATATATTGAAGCAACATCTCAAGACATCAGTCAGGAAGTCAAAGCTTGGTCGCAAATGGGTCTTCCAAATGGACAATGACCCCAAGCATACTTCCAGAGTTGTGGCAAAATGGCTTAAGAACAATAAAGTCAAGGTATTGGAGTGACCATCACAAAGCCCTGACCTCAATCCTATAGAAAATGTGTGGGCAGAACTGAAAAAGCGTGTGCGAGGTAAGGAGGCCTATAAACCTGACTCAGTTACACCAGCTCTGTCAGGAGGAATGGGCCAAACTTATTGTGGGAAGCTTGTGTATCTTTATGTACATATTCTTTATCCCGCTACACTTGTGTGTATAAAGTAGTAGTTTTGGAATTGTTAGGTTAGATTACTTGTTGGTTATTACTGCATTGTCGGAACTAGAAGCACAAACATTTCGCTACATTCGCATTAACATCTGCTAACCATGTGTATGTAACAAATACATTTGATTTGATTTGATTTGTGGAAGGCTACACGAAACGTTTGACGCAAGTTAAACAATTTAAAAACAATGCTACCAAATACTAATTGAGTGTATGTAAACTTCTGACCCACTGGGAATGTGATGAAAGAAATAAAAGCTGGAATAAATCACTCTCTCTAAAATTATTCTGACATCTCACATTCTTAAAATTAAAAGTTGATCCTAACTGACCTAAGACAGAGAATTTTTACTCTGATTAAATGTCAGGAATTGTGAAAACTGAGTTTAAAGGTATTTTGCTAAGGTGTATGTAAACTTCCGACTTCAACTGTATGTGTGATAGAGAGATGAGGTAGTCTTTCACAAGTCCTGTCAGTCCATGCAACTTATTATGTGACTTGTTAATAAGCACATTTTTCCTCTTGAATGTATTTAGATTTTTCCATGTTGCCGGCTCTGGGATTCAAACAAGCTACCTTTCGGTTAATGGCCCGACGCTTTTAACTGCAAAGGCTACTTACTAATCAACAGTCAACTCCAATTTCCACCTTTACAGTATTGCATCAACTGGCCACTGAGGTTAGATCTAGATTGCTCTTGCTTAATGAATAAATGTCTGTTAATATTAAAGTCCCATCTGAGACCACATACCTCAGTCTTCCCAACCTGTCTGACTCAGGAATCTCTGCTCTCACTAGCAAAGCTCCTGAGCTCCTGAGCTTCTTGTGTTACCCACCGCATCAAGTGCTATGCTAATTGTCACCATCTACATGGGAGGTGTGAATTGCAGACAATTAGCACGTGCCATGTAATCAGGTAGAAGTCATTAGCCATAGCCAGTAGCCCAAACAAAAAAAGTTTCAGAGTTGATACATGTGCATCAGGTATACTTATGTGGGTGAGTAAACGTGCTTGAATGACATTATTTCATATGATTTAATACATTTTTATTAACAAAGTGAACTCCATTTGAGGTAGAAATTGAAAATCAACATTATTACAAGAAACAAATCGCTTAATCATTTTTGAGACTACAGGAAATAGGTTATTGACTGCCATGTTAAACAACTGCAGTAATGGCTGCTTTGGTTGTTAACAACCTTGTGGCTATTGTAGTCTTTTGACTGGGTGTGTTCGAGCAGTAAGACTAACGAAGCCGACTCTAGACAAGTCGGCGAGTGGTGTCGGGGAAGGTGCATCTGTGACAGCTGAAAGTTGGACACTGTAGTGGTTTTCCAACAGCAAGGCTCAGGTCAACATGGCAGCTATACATTTATTTTTTATTTTTTATAAATGTTGAAATAAATGTCTCTGTGCCCCCATAATGTGTGAACAATTAATTGGTTAGAGAGAGATCTCAAATATCACTTTCATTTGCAAAGTTGGTTCCTGTTTCAGTCACGTCTTTTGTTAATTTCGTGTGGTTCAACCAAAGACTCCCTAATAATTGGATGACAAATAGTGCCTCCCACAATGCAGATGATGGCTGCATGGTGCAGTTGGTGAGAAGTAACTGCAGCGACTTGAAGGCAACCTCACCAAAAACTGCATGACCTTTGATCACATGGTTTTTGTAAAGTTCATGCAGTTAACATTGTGACGCCCTGAATTTGTCTGAACGTCTAAGTGCCTCTCGTGTCGACATTGCGCTTCCCCTTTAATTACTCACAAACCAAAAGGAGAAATCAGAGGAGTGTTGGAACAGCTGCAGAATAACTTGGATGTACAGTATGTACTTCAAAGCTGGGACGCATCGGGCTCCTGAAGAACAAAATATTCCTTACACAGGAAATGCCTATCATGCAAAAGCCATACTGTTTGTCCCCAGCAAAGCTCATCATCCAAAGGGGACTCATTAATGATAGGTTGAAACAAAATATAATTGAACATTCCTCCTCTTCCTGGGCTACTCCTGTTGTCCTCATCCCAAAAAAGACCTGTGGTCTTAGATTTTGTGTGGACTATAGGAAGACCCACAATGTTTCCCAGACTGATGCCTATCCTCTTCCCACCTTCCAAGACATCCTGGAGTCATTGTCTGGCGCTGTTGTGTTCACCACCCTTGTCCTCAATAGTGGTTATTGGCAGGTTGAGATGGACCAGGACCGCAAGGACAAGACTGCTTTTGTCTGTGCTGAGGGCCTGTTTTCCTTTATGCACCTGTCAACTTCCAAAGACTCATGGAGACTGTGTTAGGTGAGCTGAAAGGAAAGATCTGTTTCATCTACCTGTATGATATGATTATCTACTCCCAGACCATAGAACAACACTTTTTCAAGATCTTCCTGGCAGTGTTGGACAAGCGAAGAGAAGATGGTCTGACATTGAACACGAAGAAAAGCAACTTCTGCCAAACCTCCCTGAAGTTCAGTGCCAATATTGTGTCCTCTGATGGAATCCATGTGGATCCTGAAAAAAACAAAGCTGTACAAGACTTCCCTGTACCAACCACCCTCAAGGTCCTTCAATGGTTCCTTCGGATGGCAGGATGGTACCGTCGGTTTGTGTCGAACCTCTCCCTGGTGGTAGAACCATTTAAAGCATAAGAACCTATTAAAGCATAAGGAGCGAAGTTCCGATGGACGGCAGAGTGCCAGACCTCCTTTGAAACTCTGAAATGACACCTTGTCACACCTCCCATTTTGAGTCATCCCAACTTTGACTGTCCTTTTGTTGTTTACACTGATTCAAGTGATGTTGGACTGTGTGAAATAGTGCTAGCATTCGCCAGTCAGTCGTTGAATGGAACAGAATGGAAAGAAAATGCTTCACTGTGGTCACTGACCATTCCTCCCTTGTGTGGGTGTTCAAGACCAACAAACCAAGCACCAGACTCATCAGATGGGCTGTATGGTTGCAAGAGTTCACCTTTGCTGTAGAATACAGAAAATGAAAGTTCAATGCTGTTCTAGAAGCCTTGTCCAGAGCTCCTGCTGATGGTAGATGTGGCACTCATCTTACATGTGCTACTTTCCAGTCTAGCAGTCAAGTCCCAAAACTGACTTTCCTGTCTCTGTTGAGGCCTTATGGAAGGCCCAACAGCATGATCTAGAAGTACAGGCTTTGTTCCCGACTATCCTGGAAGATGGAGAAAAGATGGTCAAACCACAAAGCTGACCATCATTGAAGACAAAGTCTACCGAGTTGTGCAACTACATCACAGAACTCTCTACCAAGTGTACATACTGTACTATACCTGAACTGCTGGGACATTTCCATGAAGACCCATTGGCTGGTAATTTGGGCAGATTCAAAATCTACAAGCGGTTGCAAAGTCTATGGTACTGGCCGAATCTGAGCCTGAATGTAAAGTCACACATCTGAATCTGTCATGTTTGTCAAACCAGAAGGCCGGAAGACTGCTGGCAAGTTGCAGCAAACAATGGTTATCCGACTTTGGGAAATGTTAGGAGTTGATTTGATGGATCCATTTCCCAGAAGCTCGAATCAGAATGTGTACATGCTTGTTTTTGTTGATTACTATTTCAAGTGGGTGGATCTCTTTGTCCTCGCTGTGGCCTGGTGAAGGGCTGTCTCCAACATTCTCATGAAAGAGATCCTAACTAGCTGGGGAGTGCCTGATCACATCCTGTCTGACCGAGGTTCCCAATTTGTCTCTGATCTCTTTGAGGAGACCTGCCAAAGATGGAACCTGAGACAGAAGTTGACCACAGCCAATCACCCACAGACCAACCTAACTGAGAGGGTAAATCGAACCTTGAAGACCATGGTTGCTTCCCATTTCAGGACCCAGCACAAACACTGGGACAAGCACCTTCACAAGTTTAATTTTGCTCTCAATTATTTTTGTTCTGAAAATGGCAAGGACCATATAGAATTGTGGAGGTGATGGGCCCTCTGAACTACCGAGCAGGAGGACACAGGTGAAGAGAGCTTCAGAACTAAGGGTTGAACACTTCCTCATTCGCACTTCCTCATTCGCACAGCTGATGCTGGCTAATCTCCTCCAATTCTTCAGACGAGGGGTAACAGGCCTTAAGGCGTGAGACATGGACAAAAGTGGACAAAAGTGTGCTTTTTAACCATGATTGGATCCACTCATTTCTTCCTTTGGACTACACATCTCAGTTGGTTCTGCCACCCACTAATGGGTTTATACAGTGCCTTGCGAAAGTATTCGGCCCCCTTGAACTTTGCGACCTTTTGCCACATTTCAGGCTTCAAACATAAAGATATAAAACTGTATTTTTTTGTGAAGAATCAACAACAAGTGGGACACAATCATGAAGTGGAACGACATTTATTGGATATTTCAAACTTTTTTAACAAATCAAAAACTGAAAAATTGGGCGTGCAAAATTATTCAGCCCCTTTACTTTCAGTGCAGCAAACTCTCTCCAGAAGTTCAGTGAGGATCTCTGAATGATCCAATGTTGACCTAAATGACTAATGATGATAAATACAATCCACCTGTGTGTAATCAAGTCTCCGTATAAATGCACCTGCACTGTGATAGTCTCAGAGGTCCGTTAAAAGCGCAGAGAGCATCATGAAGAACAAGGAACACACCAGGCAGGTCCGAGATACTGTTGTGAAGAAGTTTAAAGCCGGATTTGGATACAAAAAGATTTCCCAAGCTTTAAACATCCCAAGGAGCACTGTGCAAGCGATAATATTGAAATGGAAGGAGTATCAGACCACTGCAAATCTACCAAGACCTGGCCGTCCCTCTAAACTTTCAGCTCATACAAGGAGAAGACTGATCAGAGATGCAGCCAAGAGGCCCATGATCACTCTGGATGAACTACAGAGATCTACAGCTGAGGTGGGAGACTCTGTCCATAGGACAACAATCAGTCGTATATTGCACAAATCTGGCCTTTATGGAAGAGTGGCAAGAAGAAAGCCATTTCTTAAAGATATCCATAAAAAGTGTCATTTAAAGTTTGCCACAAGCCACCTGGGAGACACACCAAACATGTGGAAGAAGGTGCTCTGGTCAGATGAAACCAAAATTGAACTTTTTGGCAACAATGCAAAATGTTATGTTTGGCGTAAAAGCAACACAGCTGAACACACCATCCCCACTGTCAAACATGGTGGTGGCAGCATCATGGTTTGGGCCTGCTTTTCTTCAGCAGGGACAGGGAAGATGGTTAAAATTCATGGGAAGATGGATGGAGCCAAATACAGGACCATTCTGGAAGAAAACTTGATGGAGTCTGCAAAAGACCTGAGACTGGGACGGAGAATTGTCTTCCAACAAGACAATGATCCAAAACATAAAGCAAAATCTACAATGGAATGGTTCAAAAATAAACATATCCAGGTGTTAGAATGGCCAAGTCAAAGTCCAGACCTGAATCCAATCGAGAATCTGTGGAAAGAACTGAAAACTGCTGTTCACAAATGCTCTCCATCCAACCTCACTGAGCTCGAGCTGTTTTGCAAGGAGGAATGGGAAAAAATTTCAGTCTCTCGATGTGCAAAACTGATAGAGACATACCCCAAGCGACTTACAGCTGTAATCGCAGCAAAAGGTGGCGCTACAAAGTATTAACTTAAGGGGGCTGAATAATTTTGCACGCCCAATTTTTCAGTTTTTGATTTGTTAAAGAAGTTTGAAATATCCAATAAATGTCGTTCCACTTCATGATTGTGTCCCACTTGTTGTTGATTCTTCACAAAAAAATACAGTTTTATATCTTTATGTTTGAAGCCTGAAATGTGGCAAAAGGTAGCAAAGTTCAAGGGGGCCGAATACTTTCGCAAGGCACTGTATATCTAGACGCTAACCATAACTGACTTTGTGTAGAGTGCCTTGGGGACTCTCTAAGGACCAGCAGCTGCCCTTTTGCTTGGACCGAGATGACACAACAGCTGTCTCTGTATTGGCTGGAGGAGCCATGAAGATGAAGCAGAATTGGGAAAAACAAAACACAAAAGAGTGGGGATGACTAAATGGGAGCTGTGCCACCTGCTGCGACGGGTAAGAGGGTTTATTGGCCAGATTGATCTGAGAGGGACTAAAAAGGCCATTTACATGAAAGGGAAATCATTTTCATGTTTTATTGAAATAGACCGTTTTAGACACTGCAATTATGTAATTCAGACTAGAGCATTATGGTGCCATTCCCCTAATTGTGAATCATAAAGCCTTAGGGTCATTCACTTTAGTACTTGAAAAACACACTAAAACAGTTTGTGGCCGGGCTACTTGTTCCAAAACCTTCTCATGTAACCCTAGAACTTGTAAGTTGTTTTCTCTATAGAGCTCAAACCCACCAATGGAAAGTGTCACAGGGCGGTTTGGCCATTGGATGAAGAAAGTCTGTATTCCACTCATCATATTCCTTAACTGTCTTAAATACCGGGGGACAGTCAAGATAGCTTTCACTTACATTCATTCAGACTGGTGATTTTAAAAAGGGAACACATGCTATTTCTGGACGCTGGCCTATGACTTGTAGTGGTAGTGTATACCAGGGCCAGAGAAGAGAGGCGTATTTTGGATCCCACTGTTAATTTTGGATCCCACTGTTAGACATTTTCATAGCATAATGAAGTAGCATAGCCATAGGAAAATACATGATCTTGCAAAGACACCCAGACATTGGTCTTTGTCTTCAGGAAACTCGCTAGCAACAAACGTCTCTTTCCATTTGACAGAACCTCCTCCATCTGGTGTGTTATTCTTTCTAGAACTACAGTATAGTAACGTGAGTCACTGACTTTCTTTTCATGGGGTAAAACGTCAGAATAGTGTTATTTTCTTTTCATAGTTCTCTGCCTGGGGTTTGGGTTTTCCCTTCTGGCTTGTGTTTAATTCAAGGCATATAATTTCTCTGCTCGGTGAGGTTTTCCCCTCTCTGACTTACTGATATAATAATCCTCTTCCACAACGCCTGGGTTCCTCCAGCCTAACGGCTGTCCCTGTCAAGGTCCCAAATGGCACCCGATTCCCTGTTAAGTGCCCTAAGGGCCCTGGTCAAAAGTAGTGCACACTATGTAGGGAATAGGGTGCTATTTGGGACTCAGACCCTGTCAACCCGGCCCAGCTCCAGTCCAAACAGAACACACTTTGTCCTCAGCTGGGTTTTTTGGCACCAGCTCTTTGCAGTGTATTGCATAGTGAATGCATAGGCATAGAATAAGAATGTTAGACATTGATTGACCTCTCTGATGACGTCCTCGTTATTGTTTTGTATATCTCGAGCTTAACCTTCGACAAAAAATTGGAGACTGTACTCCTACCCGATTGGTTGTTTTGTGTTGTGAAAGTTAATCAACAAACACAACAGTGGCGATGAGATGATTTAAAAAGGACCTAAAACTACTCTACTAATGAGCCGAGCAGATGTGTAATCTCCCAAAAGAGGATAAGGTCGTGAAAGTGAACTTGTTGAAGGAGATCATCTTCTTCCTAGAGAGAGAGTGAGAGAGAGCGGATCCGAGCAAGGGGGAAACTCGCTAGCAACAAATGTCTCGGCCACAGTGAGTAGACAAGGAAACAGTGTGATGGCTGGCTACATTGGGGAAATGTATGCATTTGATAGTTGTACAGATGATTGGAATATGTACTGTGAATGGATTGAGCAGTATTTTGCTGCCATACATGAAGAGAAATATGCCAGTGTTATTGAGTGCTATCGGAGGAAAAGCTTAAGCTTTGCTGAGAAGTTTAACTGCTCCTAGAACACCATCTGAGCTCAGTTGTCATGACATTGCGGAAACAATGCAAGAGCATTTGGCCAAAACCATTGCTCATAGCAGAACGTTTCAGATTTCATAAACGCAATAAGAATGAAGGAGAATCTATTGCAGCCCACGTAGATGAGCTAAAGAAGTTGTCAGAACACTGCCAGTTTGGACTGAATGATGCACTGAGAGACCGTTTGGTATGTGGAATATTGAAAGAGTACCCGAAAGAGACTGCTGACAGAGGCTGATCTCACTTTCAAGTTGGCGGTATAAATTGCTGTAGCCATGGAAACAGCCGCCAGAGATGCTATAGAGCTACGGTCAGGAGTGAAAGTACCTGTGAACAAGATGGCAGCGGTAAATAAATCACAGAAAACAATCGACAAAGGTGAACTGTGTTACCGTTGTGGCAAAGGCTGGCATAATGCATCCCAATGCAGATTCAAGACATGCTGGAAATGTATCAAAGTAGAGTTTGTAGTTCATTCAGAGTTTGTAGTTCAGAGACAACTAAAAGTGCTAAAGAAAAAGCAGTGGCTAACACCACTAATGAATTGACAGACTGAAAATGGAGTTCAAGAGGCATTTAAAGAATGCAAAGTTTAAGCAATCCACTGTGCAACTTAGAACATAGACAGGTGGGAAGATAGTTCCTCTTGGAGTGATGCCTGTGACTGTGAAGTACAACGACCAACCGTGCAAGTCGGATCTGTACGTGATCAAGTCAGGTGGACCAGCGCTCTGGGGTCGGGACTGGCTAAGGAAGTTAGCTGGACTGGAGATCCATAAAGAGTCTGCGCAACGCACCTCCTGCCCTACAGTTCACTCAGAGGAAATTGGACAGAGTTTTGGATGGTGCTGCGTCTGTGTTCAAACCAGGAATTGGGACACTGAACACATCAAAGGGAAAATAGTTCTCAAAAACTATACCACGCCCGAGTTCTACAAGACGCGTCCAGTTCCATACGCTATCCACCAGAAAGTGGAAAATAAGCTGGATAGGTTGGAAGCCAAAGGGATACAGTTCAAAGTGGACTGGAGCCCCTGGGCTACTCCAGTTGTGCCTGTGACAAAGAAGAACGGAGCCGTGAGACTGTGCTGTGATTTCAACATCGCTGTCAACCCAGTGCTGCAAGCAGAGCAATGTCCACTACTGAGAATAGAGGATATCTTTGCAACACTCTCAGGAGGGCAGCACTTCAGTAAGGTGGTCCTGGCAGAAGCATATCTTCAGATGGAGATAAAGGAAGACTCCAAGGTGTTTTATGACTATTAACACACTCAAAGGGTTTTATCGCTATGATAGGCTAGTCTTTGGCATTGCGTCCACACCAGCACTGTGGCAAAGAGTCATGGACCAGGGGTAACAAGGCTGTCCCGGCACACAATGTTAATTATAGTTACTGGGGAAACTATGCCATTCACCTGGAGAACCTCACATGGGTCTTGAAGAGACTGGAAGAATATGGGCATCGTGCAAGATGTGACAAGTATGAGTTCTTCAAGACAAGTATCACATACTGTGGATCGATGTGAGTGGACTGCACAAATGTCAAGGGAAGATGCAGGCCGTCGCAGAGGCTCCACTGCCGAAAGATGTGTCACACTACTACAACAGGTCCTTGCCAAACCTAGCTACAGTCCTCCATCCACACAACAAGCTACTATAAGAAGGTGGATGTGGACAAAGCAATGCGAGTAAGCATTCCAAGAAGCAAAGACAATGGTGACACCAGACAGTGTTGACCCACTTCGATCCACACACGTCATGAAAGACGGCAGTGAGCGTCCTATAGCCTTTGCATATTGCTCACTGCAAGGATAAATTATGCTCAGATTGACCGGAAGGCACTGAGTTTGGTCTGGGGAGTGAAAGGATTCGACCAGTATTTGTATGGGAGGGAGTTCACCCTCATCACGATCATCAGCAGTTGGTTTTCATCTTAAATCCACAGAAAGGGATTTCGTTCACAGCAGCTGCAGGGATGCAGAGACGGGCTCTGTTCCTCAGAGGACACAGATACAAGATCGAGTTCAAAAGAACAAACCAACACTCAAACGCAGACAGACTATCACGTTTACCACTGGAGAGTGAAAACACAAAACCAGCCAAGGATGACACACCACTGGATGTGTTTACTCTCTCTCCACTTGAGAGTCTCCCCATCACAGCTGAGATGATTCTGAGAGACACCAAGAGATACCCTACTCTATCTCAGCTGTAATCCACAACGCATACTGTCTGGAATACACAACAGAAGTCTGTTTGCTCAGTACTATCAACGGTGTGATGAATTGACACTGGATGTATCATGTGGGGCTTAAGAGTCTTCATTCCACCCAAGTTACACCCAAGGACATGGAAGAGCTCCATGTAGGGTATCTCGGAGTCAGGAAGATGAAGTCACTCGCAAGAATTTGACCAGCAGATTGAGCAGCTTGCCATGCGTTGCTCTGGATGTCAACATGTGCAGATGATGCCAAAAGCAGCACCGCTTCTCCCATGGGAATGGCCTGCATCACCATGGCAATGGTTCCATATAGACTTAGCGGGACCTTTTTATGGGCACAACATTCATAGTGGCCAGAATTATTCAGCATGACCTCTACAACCACTACACACACCATTGATGTGTTGATGGGGAATGTTTGCGAGAACAGGAGTTCCTGAACCATTAGTGAGTGAATATGGGCCTCAGTTCATGTCAGATGAGTTCCAGGACGGAATCAAACACGTGACTTCGGCACCATACCCTCCCGCCCCACAAGGCCTAGTGGAGAGGTTTGTGCAAAAGCCTGAAGAATGCACTATGAGCTATGAGGGATGAACGCATCACACTGAACCAAAAGCTGAACAACTTTGCTTATCGGATCTACCACCAACCAGACACGACTATGCTGTTCCTTGGATGCCCTCTATGTTCAAGGCTGGATCTACTGAAACCGAACCTGAGGAAGAGCGTACTAGACAAACAGATGAGGCAATGTACTCGCCAAGGATTACAGATTATGCAAGTGCATATCTGCAAAGGTCTGCAAAGAAAGAACCACTCTCCTACACAGTGGAGATTGTGCCAGACATAATCTGGAGACGCCATATCGATCAGCTAAAAAGATCAGATGTACCTCTGGACAATACCCTTCCAGATGTGACCTTTGCGCCTGCACCTGCTAACCCTCCTGGATGACCTATACTACTGCAAGTGAAGTGGAGGAGCCACACGTGATTGCAGCTTCACCACAAAGCCAAGCATTGTCAGTTCCTGCTTCAATCTGTGAAGCGAAACGTTATCCTACATGGACTCATAACCCACCACAGCTTCTTAACCTGTTAACCGAAAGAACAGAACAGCACAAGCTATGTGGACTGTACAAAGTTGTCTCACAAGAATAAAAGCTTAGTTATATAAAGAAAAAAATGGAAGCAAATGTAGAACATTTATTCAAGCACATTAGAGTACTAGAATAGATAATAGTTTCATTTGGGGACTTATCATCGAGTGGGGAGGAGTTGTAGTGCAGGGATCATCAACTAGATTCAGCTGCGGGACAATTTTTTTGAATATATTTTTTGAGGGGGATGGTCAGGGGGGCCGGAACATAATTACAAATCATTTGTAGACTGCAAATTGACCACAATAAGCCCAAACAGATATACTGTAATGCTAGGCTAAAACATGATAAATCCAAACCTTGCTTACATTTGTATACGATCATGTCGTGTCTCTCTATTATGCATGGGAATTCTTGGGAACAGGTTTATTGAATTGAGCTGATTTCCTGGTGACGTTTACAGTATTTTATGTCTAACAATAAACATTTAAAATACATATACAAAAACTTGGGTGGGCAAATAAAACCACCCATGGACCAAATTCGGCCCACGGGCCGCCAGTTGGGGAACCCTGTTGTACTGTATTGCATAGGGAATGCATAGGCAAAGAATAAGAACCACCTTATGTTAGGCATTGATTGAACTCTCTGATGATATCATCATTATTGTTTTATATATAGTACCAGTCAAAAGTTTGGACACCGACTCATTCCAGGGTTGTTCTTTATTTGTACTATTTTCTACATTGTAGAATAATAGTGAAGACATCAAAGCTATGAAATAACCAAAACCAAAACAAGTGTTAAACAAATGAAAATAGATTTTATAAATGAGGTTCTTCAAAGTAGCTACCTTTTACCTCGATGAAAGCTTTGCAGACTCTTGGTATTCTTTGCAGCAATTCAACCATGAAGGCCTGATTCTCCCAGTCTCCTCTGAACAGTTGATGTTGAGATGTGTCTGTTACTAGAACTCTGTGAAGCATTTATTTGGGCTGCAATTTCTGAGGCTGGTAACTCTAATGAACTTATCCTCTGCAGCAGGGGTAACTCTGGGTCTTCCTTTCCCGTGGTGGTCCTCGTGAGAGACAGTTTCATCATAGCGCTTGATGGTTTTGCGACTGCACTTTTTCGGATTGACTGACCTTCATGGCTCAAATGGATTAAGAAGGAAATAAATTCCACAAATTCACTTTTAACAAGGCACACCTGTTAATTGAAATGCATTCCAGGTGACCACCTCATGAAGCTGGTTGAGAGAATGCTAGGAGTGTGCAAAGCTGTCATCAAGGCAAAGGGTGGCTACTTCAAAGAATCTCTAATATAATATATATTTTGATTTGTTTAACACTTTTTTGGTAACTACATGATTCTATAGTTTTGATGTCTTCACTATTATTCTACAATGTAGAAAGTAGTAATAATAAAGAAACATGAGTAGGTATGTCCAACACTTTTGACTGGTGCTGTATCTCGAGCTTGACTTTTGACAAAAACTTTGAAACGGTACTCCTGCGTCCTGCTTGGTTATTTTGTGTTGTGAAAGTTCATCAACAAGCACAACACTGTTCATGCAGTACATTCCAGCAGCAGCTGACTCGTTGTTTTATTTATTTTTTACATCCTGGAGGGTGTCGGCCATTGCTGCTCGGCCTGCTCTCTCCCTCTGCTCCCTGGACGAATCGATGACACTAACTGTCGCATCTGTTCTGAGCCTCCATAAACACGCACTTCCATGTCGCCTGATGAAGATATAATGATTTTTTCTCTGTAATTTCACGGGCATTTATCATAATTTGTGATTTTCCTTAATGCTTTTGTTATTGTTTAGTTATGTGGCATGAAGATGCTTTATGAGTTCAGGAATAAATGACTCGTTAAGGATGACTTAGCATCCCAATAACTGTAATTTACCACTTGCACATGATGAAATGGTGGTTAATTGGCACTAGAAGAGTTCTTAATTAGGCTGCGTTTAGACATGCAGTACAATTCTTATATTTTCTTTCCCATTAATTGGTCTTTTTATCAATCAAATAAGCTCTGAAAAATATCTGATGTGATTGGTCAAAAAATCAGAATCTCTGCTTTAGTGAATGTGAATACTAATGAATGATTTAGGAAAGGTCTTTCATGTCTTTCTATAATGGATGTAGCTGATTCACCGTCCTGTTGTTGGCAGTATGAATGGCATTCTTCATTGTGCTCACTCACTGTTATCTCAGCATGGCACAGGTAACATGACAGCTGGTGACCTTCTCCACGCCACAGTGATTCACTCGTTAGCACTGACTGGCCCAGATGGCACAGAGGGCTCATCATCATCCTAAATACTCGCTGATATACTACAATACTATACAACTACTGCTGCTACAGTAACGGGACTTCTTTAAAAGTATACTAAATCTACTATTGTTCAGGAGCAGAGGAAATGTCACTACTTCTATTTTCATGGTTCAGTGTGACATTTTAAGGTGAACCTCGTCTTGCTCTTGACATTTTACGGTGGAAACGAGCCCTGATGGCTGAGACGTGAAGAAAGGAATCAATTATGGTTGCTGTTAGGAACAGCACTTCAGGCACTAAAGAGCTGCGTAGCAATTACAGTGTGTATATAATATACACACTCCGGACTCCGACATTACTCGTATTTATATATTTCTTAATTCCATTCTTTAACTTTTTTATTTTTTATTTGTGTGTATTGTTAGATATTACTGCACTGTTGGAGCAAAGAACATAAGAATGACACTCGTATTAGATTGGTTCTCGTAAGCTCAACCAATGTAACCCATATGCTATGCTTTATTTTGGGGACATGTGCTAGCAACAACATTGACTGGAGATATATTTAGAAAAGTACACATTCATGTTTAAATTATTAGAGCCTATTGGCTCTAATCTCTCAGACACCCAGCGCATCCATAAGGGATCCCAACCTTCGTCAGAGTTGTTAATGAATTGGATGCTAAGAAGAAGCAGAGCAATAAGTTGGTGAATTTAATAACAAAGATTTGTTACACTTCTGTAATTAGACTGCAATTACTACCAGTTACATGTTATTACACTGTAACTATGAATTGTTACAGAACTACAATACTTGTTACAGTGTAATTACACTGTAAAAAGGACTACTTAAAAGTAAGTGTTACCTACATCTTTTCACCTTTAATTCAGAACCTAAGATTAACTTAAATTCAACGTCTGGCAAATATGTATTTTCAGAGTCATTTTGCTTACTGGGTAGTGATTCATGTAAAGGGCAGAGGCTACTTCCTTGATGGTTTAATGATTTTCTTCAACACCTTTCAATAACCAAACCATGAGCAAAGTTATCGTAGCGTGTCCTTTACATAGAAGGCTAGATTGCCACATACAGTACTTTATTAAGTTGGAGTGCCAAGCTGAAACAGTAACAAGTGCAGCTTATCATTAATTACTTTCACCACAAAAGGCTATGTGCAATGAAACTAGCTAGAGAGCAACAAAACTTTCCCATCGACAGTTAAAGTCAGAAGATTACATACACTTAGACTGTTTAAAACTTGTTTTTCAACCACTCAACAAATTTCTTGTTAACAAACTATAGTTTTGGCAAGTCGGTTAGGACATCTACTTTATGCATGACACAAGTAATTTTTCCAATAATTGTTTACAGACAGATTATTTCACTTATAATTCACTGTATCACAATTCCAGTGGGTCAAAAGTTTACATACAGTAAGTTGACTGTGCCTTTAAACAGCTTGGAAAATTCCCCAAAATTATGCCATGGCTTTAGAAGTGTCTGATACGCTAATTGGCATAATTTGAGTCAATTGAAGGTGTACCTGTGGATGTATTTCAAGGCCTACCTTCAAACTCAGTGTCTCTTTGCTTGACATCATGGAAAAATCAAAAAAATCAGTCAAGATGTCAGGAAAAAAATGGTAGACCTCCACAAGTCTGGTTCTTCCTTGGGAGCAATTTCCAAATGCCTGAAGGTACCATGTTCATCTGTACAAACAATAGTATGCAAGTATAAACACCATGGGACCACGAAGCCGTCATACCGCTCAGGTAGGAGACGCGTTCTGTCTCCTAGAGAATAAGGTACTTTGGTGTGAAAAGTGCAAATCAATCCCAGAACAACAGCAAAGGACCTTGTGAAGATGCTGGAGGAAAAGGTACAAAAGTATCTATATCCACAGTAAAAGGAGTCCTATATCGACATAACCTGAAAGGCCACTCAGCAAGGAAGAAGCCACTGCTCCAAAACCGACATAAAAAAGCCAGACTACGGTTTGCAACTGCACATGGGGACAAAGATCGTACTTTTTGGAGAAATGTCCTCTGGTCTGATGAAACAAAAAATAGAACTGTCTGGCCATTATGACCATCGTTATGTTTGGAGGAAAAAGGGGGATGCCTGCAAGCCAAAGAACACCATCCCAACCGTGAAGAATGGGGATGGCAGCATCATGTTGTGGGGGTGGTTTGCTGCAGGAGGGATTGGTGCACTTCACAAAATAGATGGCATCATGAGGTAGGAAAATTAGGTGGATTTATTGAAGCAACATCTCAAAACATCATTCAGGAAGGTAAAGCTTGGTCGCAAATAGGTCTTCCAAATGGACAATGACCCCAAGCAGACTTCCAAAGTTGTGGCAAAATGGCTTAAGGACAGCAAAGTCAAGGTATTGGAGTGGCCGTCACAAAGCCCTGACTTCATCCTATAGACAATTTGTGGGCAGAACTGAAATAGCGTGTGCGAGCAAGGAGGAATGTAAACCTGACTCAGTTATACCAACTCTGTCAGGAGGAGTGGGCCAAAATTCGCTCTTATTGTGGTAAAAAAAATTCGCTCTTATTGTGGTTCGCTCTTAACTTATTGTGGGAAGCTTGTGGAAGGCTACCCAAAATGTTTGACCCAAATTAAACAATTTAAAGGCAATGCTACCAAATACTAATTGAGTGTATGTAAACTTCTGACTCACTGGTAATGTGATGAAATAAATAAAAGCTGAAATAAATCATTCTCTCTACTATTATTCTGACATTTCACATTCTTAAAATAAAGTGTTGATCCTAACTAACCTAATTTTTACTCTGATTAAATGTCAGGAGTTTAAATGTATTTGGCTAAGGTGTATGTAAACTTCCGACTTCAACTCTATTTCTTATGCTTCACCGGCACATTCATGTAAGTGTGAAGATATACATTTTAGAAAAGTGCAAGTATTCCAGAGAAATTTACTGCAATTGGCATAATACCTTTTACAGGCCTTTACATGTAGTATGTCTGACGCTATTTTTCTGGAGTCAACAGGGGGAGGGGAGGCCACAGACACATACTGGAAGCGATATGCGGTGAAGGATGAGGTGCTCCTCTCCCTCCCAGAAAGGTACAGATGTAGAGGGGAGATGGAGATGGAGGTAAATGCCTTATGGCCATTTTAGAGGCTATGATTAAGAAGTAGTTTTATGTATTTTATATGTAGCTATTAATTTATGAATTTTCTACAGTTTTTATCTCATTAAAAAAGTGTTTCCTGTTTATAATTGTATTTTATTTATACCGGTATTTCAACATTTCAACATAAAAAAATGTACTTGCATATCTGAGCTATCTTGTTGCAGGTGCATTAGATAAAATAAGATTAGATAAATTGAAATTAAAAGGAAACCTGCACACTGCTCTTGCTAGTACACTTTTTTATCGAGGCTTAAGGCCTCTTGGCCTTCGTCAGAGTTTTTTTTATCTACTAAAGAAATAAACCATCTTTGGTATAATAATTGATTACATTTCAATAGTGCTTTTCATAGTCTCAAAGCACATCAAACGCAAAAAAAGAAGCAATAAATACAGTGGTTTACGAAAGTATTCACCCCCCTTGGCATTTTTCCTATTTTGTTGCCTTACAACCTAGAATTAAAATAGATTTTCTGGGGGTTTGTATCATTTGATTTACACAACATGCCTACCACTTTGAAGATGCAATTTTTTGGGGGGAAACAAACGGAGTAAGACGCAAAAACTGAAAACTTGAGCGTGCATAACTATTCAACCCCCCCCCCCCCTCAAGACATTTAGCAGCAATTACAGCTGCAAGTCTCTAGGGGTGCAGTGGCTTGCGAAATTATTCACCCCCCTTGGAATTTTTCCTATTTTGTTGCCTTACAACCTGGAATTAAAATAGATTTTGGGGGGGTTTGTATCATTTGATTTACACTATTTTTGGGGTGAAACAAACAAGAAATAAGACAAAAAAAATTGAAAACTTGAGCGTGCATAACTATTCACCCAAAGTCAATACAGCTGCAAGTCTCTTGGGGTATGTCTCTATAAGCTTCGCACATCTAGCCACTGGGATTTTTGACCATTCTTCAAGGCAAAACTGCTCCAGCTCCTTCAAGTTGGGCGTGGGTGTATGCTTCATGTTTAATGACTCATGGTGTAATCATAACAATATACAGAAACTCAAGTCCTTCTGTTCACCTGACCTAGAATTCCTTACAATCAAATGCCGACCATATTATCTTCCAAGTGAATTCTCATCAGTTATTGTCACAGCTGTGTATATCCCCCCTCAAGCAGATACCACGACGGCCCTCAAGGAACTTCACTGGATTCTATGTAAACAGAAAACCATATATCCTGAGGTTGCATGTATTGTAGCTGTCACGTGTGCTCCCTCTCCAGACTTTAGGTCACCAGGCTGCTCGTTATGGCGCACACATGCCACCATCGTTAAGCGCACCTGCGTGTCATCAGACTCACCTGGACTCCATCACCTCCTTGATTACCTGCCCTATATATGTCACTCCCTTTGGTTTCTTCCCCAGGCGTTATTGTTTCTGTTTCAGTTCCATGTCTGTGCGTTGTTTGTGTTTCTTGCTTTGTATTATGTTTTGTTTAATGATTAAATCACGCACTCCCTGAACTTGCTTCCCGACTCTCAGCACACATCGTTACAGTAGCTGGGGATTTTAACAAAGCAAATTTTAGAACAAGACTACCTATATTCTATCAGCATATTGATTACACTGGACCACTGCTACTCTAACTTCCGCGATGCATACAAGGCCTTCCCCCTCCCTCCCTTCAGGCAAATCCGACCACAGCGGTGGCATTCATGCAAAACTGAAAGCATGAAACACCGCATTTAACCATGGAAAGATGACTGGGAATATGGCAGATTATAAACAGTGTAATTAGTCCCTCCGCAAGGCAATCAAACAAGCAAAATGTCGGTATAGGGACAAAGTGAGGTCGCAATTCAACGGCTCAGACGCGAGACGTATGTGGCAGGGTCTACAGGTAATGACAGACTACAAAAGAAAACTAGCCACGTCACGGACACCGAAGTCTTGCTTCCAGACAAACTAAACACCTTCTCTGCACACTTTGAGGACATTACAGTGCCATCGACACGGCCCGCTACCAAGGACTGTGGGCTCCACCTCTCCTTCTGCGTGGACGTTGTGAGTAACGCGTGAGTAACGGCATCCCTAGCTGCATCCTCAGAGCATGCGCAGACCAGCTGGCTGGTGTGTTTACGGACATATTCAATCGTTCCCTATCCCAGTCTGCTGTCCCCACATGCTTCAAGATGGCCACCATTGTTCCTGTACCCAAGAAGGCAAAGATAAGTGAACTAAATGACTATCAAGCCATAGCACTCACTTCTGTCATTATGAAGTGCTTTGAGAGGGTCAAGGGTCATATCAAATCCACCTTACCTGCCACTCTAGACCCACTTCATTTTGCATACTGTCCCAACAGGTCCACAGACGATGCAATCGCCATCACACTGCACACTGCCCTATCCCCTTTGGACAAAAGGAATACCTTTATAAGAATGCTGTTCATCGACTACAGCTCAGCATTCAACACCATAGTACCCTCCAAGCTCAACATTAAGCTTGAGGCCTTGGGTCTCAACCACACCTTGTGAAATTAGATCCTGGGCTTTCTGATGGGCCACCCCAGGTGGTGAAGGTAGGAAACAACATATCCACTTCGCTGACCCTCAACACTCGAGGCTGAAGAAATTTGGCTTGTCACCTAAAACCCTGACAAACTTTTACAGATGCACAATTGAGAGCATCCTGTTGGGCTGTATCCCCACCTGGTACGGCAACTGCACCTCCCTCAACCGCAAGGCTCTCCAGAGGGTGGCGCGGTCTGCACAACGCATCACCGGGGGCAAACTACCTGCCCTCCAGGACACCTACAGCACCCGATGTCACAGGAAGGCCAAAAAAGATCATCATTGACAACAACCACCCGAGCCACTGCCTGTTATCATCCAGGACGCGAGGTTAGTACAGGTGCATCAAAGCTGGGACCGAGAGACTGAAATACAACTTCTATCTCAATGCCATCAGACTGTTAAACAGCAATCACTAACTCAGAGAGGCTGCTGCCTACATACAGACTCAAATCATTGGCCACTTTAAGTGTGTTTACATATATCTTACATTACTCGTCTTATGTATACTGTATCTTATACCATCTATTGCATCTTGCCTATGACACTTGGCCATCGCTCATCCATATATTGATATGTACATATTCTTATTCCATCACTTTAGATTTGTGTGTACTGGGTAGTTGTTGTGGAATTATTAGATTACTTGTTAGATATTACTGCACTGTCGGAACTAGAAGCACAAGCATTTCGCTAAACTCGCATTAAAATTGGCTAACCATGTGTATGTGACCAATAAAATTTGATTTGAAGTTGACTTCAAATGCGTCATTCCTAATGCTAGCTACGTAGCTAACGTTAGCCCAAAACAACAACACAAAAGGTCCCTGGGTGGGGCTACAGACGATCCTTTCCAGTTCGTATGAAAGCCATAACTGATGATGTGTTCAAGAAAACAGGGAACTCTGGGGGAAAAAAACAGGCTCCAAATTGTAAACATTGTTTTGAACGGTCATCAAACTCGAAATTACAAGTCGGAAACTTAGGCATTATCTTTGAGCTCCGACTTCTCCGACCTGAAGATCACTAACTCACGATTTTTACGTCTGAGCTTGTTTTGTTTCCGAATTCCCAGTTG
Source organism: Oncorhynchus mykiss (assembly GCF_013265735.2). Taxonomy (NCBI): domain Eukaryota; kingdom Metazoa; phylum Chordata; class Actinopteri; order Salmoniformes; family Salmonidae; genus Oncorhynchus; species Oncorhynchus mykiss. The sequence continues at coordinate 36,667,466 of NC_048575.1, read as the reverse complement.
TCTTGAGCACCAAAAATAGCATGTTTTGGCCGTGGAATACTGCATACCTTTTACGAAACAGTACGTGCCAAATAGTACTTAGTACACAGTGTGCAGTTTAAGTTGGTAGGCAAGCCAAATTTCAGACTTGAGCAGAGAGATAGGAGGAAGTGAGTTTATTCTGGGAAAAAGCATCCCTAGTCAGCCGCCTTCCTGGTGGGAGCTGCATAGCTGTGTGTTTGTGCTGTGTAATTACAGAAACTGCTGATTAATGGGGATCTCTCTCTCCGCTCCCTGTTCATTAGGGTTTAAAACAGACGGTTAAAATAAGAGCTGCTGTGTGGTAACCTCATTAAAGACAACAATAAATTGTGATAAGCTAACAAAGGCGCAGTTCTTTGCTGGTCTAGACTGCTGTGATTCAGCCAAAGGACAGGCAGCCCTCCTCCGGTGCTGATGGGTGTGCATCACAGACGGGCCTGCCATCCCTTTCATCTTGTTTGTTTCAGCGACATTGAAACTGTATTTTCTCAATAAAGAGAATAGAGGGGCGAGTTTGGATCTGAGTGCTTTGACATTGAAAGCGATAGGAGCGATCCTAAAAATATGTTGAAAGAGATTGTGGCCATTCAAACATTTTAAAATATATCAGGCCTAAACAGCAGCAACATGATGTTCTTACTTTGATAAATTAACTGAATTCAGAATTGTATCGCTCTCTGTATCAATTCATATAATTTGAGGCTTCTCAGTAGCCCTACGCTCTTCTATTTCTTTTCTCAGTGACAATTTATTTGTCTAAGTGAATGTACTATTCCTACAATCTCCAGACAGGTCTATATTACAGTTGGTTTTGGCAAAGATCGTATTAGCATACAGCACTTGCATTTCCTATAAAGAAAATGGAGAGAGTTATTTGAGAGACTCCCTTGACTAGTTTTGGAACAAAGTGGTTTGAGGAAGCAGGATTGGTCCCTTTGACAGGGTCTTATGTGGGTGATGGTCAGTCCAAACAAGATGGTGTTGGTCTGGACTGGCAGTGTTGGGTTTTTGTGAACTGTCCAGGTTGTTGCTAACTGTTGCTTTTACTGTCCGTTCACAGCAGAGCCACATCATTCACATCTAATCAATGCTGTGTCATGCAGCCAGTGTCTGGTCGGGGGGATCCATTGCCGTGGAAACCGAGTCTCCTGTGCTGTGGTGCCAGATAGTGGAAGGGAAAGAGTGACTCATCACTCTCAATAAAACATAAGAGCAAACATCGAGTGCGTCAGGCAACGCGCTCCAGCTATAAATGTGAAAGCATCATTTCCCAGGAGCTTAGCCAGCCAGGAACACAACAGAACAGTTTGAAAAGTCATGGCATGATCAGGTCTAAAATACATTACAGCAGAAGGTAGGATTATGAATGTTGGTGCGGTTTATCCAACAGAGGAGGCTGGGGCTGCATATCAAATCCAATCACATTTTTTTGATCACATACAGTACACATATTTAGCAGATGTTATTGCAGGTGTAGCGAAATGCTTGTGTTCCTAGCTCCAACAGCGCAGTAGTATTTAACAATTCAGAACAAAAAATACAAATTTGAAAGTAAAATAATGGAATTAATAGATACATAAACATTAGGACGAGCAATGTCGGAGTGGCATTGACTACAATACAGTAGAATAGAATACACTATTGGTCAAAAGTTTTAGAACACCTACTCATTCAAGGTTTTTTCTTCATTTTGACTATTTTCTACAGTGTAGAATAATAGTGAAGACATCAAAACTATGAAATAACAAATAAGGAATCATGTAGTAACCAAAAAAGTGTTTAAAAAATCAAAATATATTTTATATTTGAGATACTTCATATAGTCACCCTTGATGACAGCTTTGCACACTCTTGAATTTCTCAGCTTCACCTGGAATGCTTTTCCAAGTGCTGAGCACTTGTTGGCTGCTTTTCCTTCACTCTGCGGTCCGACTCATCCCAAACCATCTCAATTGGATTGAGGTCGGGGAATTGTGGATTCCAGGTCATCTGATGCAGCACTCCATCACTCTCCTTCTTGGTAAAATAGCCCTTACACAGCCTTGAGGTGTGTTGGGTCATTGTCCTGTTGAAAAACAAATGATAGTTCCACTAAGCCTAAACCACATGACATGGCGTATTGCTGCAGAATGCTGTGGCAGCCATGCTGGTTAAGTGTGCCGTGAATTCTAAATAAATCACAGACAGTGTCACCGGAAAAGCACCCCCACACCATAACACCTCCTCCTCCATGCTTCATGGTGGGAAATACACATGCGGAGATCATCCATTCACCCACACAAAGACACTGCAGTTGTAACCAAAAATCTCCCATTTGGACTCCAGACCAAAAGACTAATTTCCACCAATCTAATGTCCATTGCGTGTGTTTCTTGGCCTAAGCAAGTCTATTCTTCTTATTGGTGCCCTTAATAGTGTTTTATTTGCTGGAATTCAAACATGAAGGCCTGATTCACGCCGTCTCCTCTGAACAGTTGATGTTGAGATGTGTCTGTTACTTGAACTCTGGGAAGCATTTATTTGTGCTGCAATTTCTGAGGCTGGTAACTCTAATGAATATACTTCCGTAGCAGAGGTAACTCTGGGTCTTCCATTCCTGTGGCGCTCCTCATGAGAGCCAGTTTCATCATAGAGTTTGATGGTTTTTGTGACTGCACTTGAAGAAACTTTCAAAGTTCTTGAAATTTTCCATATTGACTGACCTTCATGTCTTAAAGTAATGATGGACTGTTGTTTCTCTTTGCTTACTTGAGCTGTTCTTGCCATAATATAGACTTTTTACCAAATAGGGCTATCTTCTGCATACCTCCCCTGCCTACATTTTAAGAAGGCACAACTTTTAATTGAAATGTATTCCAGGTGACCACCTCATGAAGCTGGTTGAGAGAATGCTAAGAGTATGCAAAGCTGTCATCAAGACAAAGGGTGACAATTTGAAGAATAAAATATATTTTGATCTGTTTAACAGATTTTTGGTTACCACATGATTCCATTTGTTATTTATTAGTTTTGATGTCTTCACTATTATTCTACAATGTAAAAAATAGTAAAAATAAAGAAAAACCCTTGATTGAGTAGGTGTTCTAAAACTTTTGACTGGTAGTGTATGAAATGAGTGATGCAGTATGTAAACATGATTAAAGTGACAAGTGTTCCATTGTTAAAGTGACCAGTGATTCCATGTCTATGTATATAGGGCAGTAGCCTCTAAGGTGCAGGGTTGAGTAACCGGGTGGTAGCTGGCTAGTGATGGCTGTTTTTATGTCTCTCCGTCCCAGCTTTGATGCACCAGTACTGACCTCGCCTTCTGGATGATAGCGGGGGGAAACAGGCTGTGGCTCGGATGGTTGTTGTCCTTGATGATCTGTTTGGCCTTCCTGTGACATCGGGTGCTGTTGGTATCCTGGAGGGCAGGATGTGTGCCCCTGGTGATGCGTTGGGCAGACCGAACCACCCTCTGGAGTGGCCTGCTGTTGCCGTACCAGGCGGTGATATAGCCCAACAGGATGCTCTCAATTGTGTATCTGCTGTTTCCTGAAGTCCACTATCAGCTCCTTCGTTTTGTTCAGGGAGAGGTTTTTTTCCTGGCACCACTCCACCAGGGCCCTCACCTCTGTAGGCTATCTTGTTATTGTTGGTAATCAGGCCTACTACTGTTGTGTAGTCTGCAAACTTGATGATAGAGCTGGAGGCGTACTTGTCCACACAGTGATGGTGAACATGGACCCTATTCCCTATTCCCTTTAGAATGTATTACTTTTGACCAGGTTTAGGGTTAAAGTAGTGCACTATATAGGGAGTAGGGTGCTATTTGGGACATAGCCCTACCCTGGATCTCCCAATGGGCAGAGGTCCTGCATAAATGTGTGGGGGTCATTTCAATGTCCCATTTGCTAAATATTTCCCCTGACGTTGTTCTTCAGGGGAAATGGTTACAAGGAGAATCAAAGGTAATTTGAATGTGCAGGTTCAACGTAATTCCCTATTGCGCCTTGGTAAATAAAGGATGTAACATTGACATTTTCCTTGATGTTGTTCTTTGGGGAAAACAGTTGGAAGGATCCTCTAAATTAATTTGGATGTCTCCTCAACTGTCCCAGGAGGGCCTTTGCAGGCCTCTGCAGAGCATCACAAAACACAGCAGATAATTGGACTGCTCCAGATAGACATACAGGATTCTGTCCTAACTAAATATTCAGACTTTTGAACAGGGCCCACAGGGTTGCTCCGCATGTTTACAGTATTCCGGGTAGTACCGCATATCACGCTTAAGGTCTTATTTGGGATAAGCTATTGACATGCACCTTTGATATCCCGCTTGCGAGTATCCGTGTACCATAAATAAACAGAATATTCCTAATTTAAGTTCACATGGGTTAAATGGAATAGTAACTGAAAGATGGACACTGACTGCTATAAGTTGTCACATGTAGCATAATATAATATTACCTCCTGCAGAATTATGCTTTTCTTGCAGTAAAATGGTACAATAAATGTTCATTTTGTCTCGGGAACAGGAGTGGAGATATGTGATTTCTTTAGTATTTCAACTACATAAAATATGCACCCATGACGAATTGAAGTCTTATCAGAAATGTATTTCATGATTTTCTCAGCTTTTTATTTCCTTAAAACTGGTCAAAATCTCTAATTTTGAGATTTTGCACAGGGCCAATCTTTCAATTGTTTTGGTGTTATTGCGTTCTCTCCCTGGTCCCTAGACGAAACAGACACTGGTGTTAACTAGATTACTAATGCATTCATTCTATCAATGTAACACATTATTCTGGTGAACACTGCTTTATTTAGTCTTCTGGGCAACAAGTTATGACAGAAGAGAAGCTGCATGTATTTAACTATATTTAACTATACTATGTAGCCAGGACTGACGGTTTAGTAAGCTAAACTAAGAAGTATGTTTGTTTGGTTACCATGGCAACCAATGTAGCTATCTAGCAAGCTTGCTAGCTACTTCAGTGGATGTTGAACACATTTCTACCGGCAAATGTGTTAAATTATAGCCATGTTATAAAAGGGATAATCAACTCTGGGCTCTATGCGTTCTCTGGAAAACAATGCAACTCCTTGGAATGTTAGTTCCACTCCGCTAGCGTGTTGTGGAACACACCCTCCATGTCGTTCATTATTTTCAATAGAACACATAACCCCTCGTTGATTATCCCTTACTTTTTCTGCATTGTGTATCTTATGTACAGTGCCTTCACAAAGTATTCATACCCCTGACTTATTCCGCACTGTGGGACCTTATAGAGGGGAACAATGAATAGAACCAAATAGTGGCAAATCCTTGATGAGAACCTGCTTCAGAGTGCAAATAATCTTAGACTGGGGCAAAGATTTACAATCCAACAATACAATGACCCCAAGCATTCAGCCAAATGGAATGGCTTTAGAACAAGAATGTGAATGTCCTTGAGTGGCCCAGCCAAAGCCCAGACTCGAATCCCATTGAAAATCTGTGGAGAGACTTGAGGCTTGCTGTTCCCCGCCACCTCACATCTAACTTAACAGAGCTTGAGAAAATATGCAAGGGAGAATTAAATAAAATCCCCAAATCCAGATGTGCAAAACTGATACAGATATAACCCAAGACGACTCAAAGCTGTAATCGCCGCCAAAGGTGCTTCTACAAAGTATTGACTCAGGGATGTGAACACTTATCTAAATGAGATGTTTCTGCATTTAATTTTTGAATACATTTGAAAACAATTCTATAAACATGTTTTAATTTAGTCATTATGGGGGTTTGTGTGTAGATGGGTGAGAAAACAAATCTATGTAATCCATTTTGAATTCATCCTGTATAACAACAAAATGTGGAAAAAGTCAAGGGGTCTGAATACTTTCCAAATGCACTGTAATTCAAGGGGTATGAATACTTTCTGTAATACCCTGTTAAAACCATGTATTAGAAACATCGCGTTTTATGTTGTTTTACAAAGTATCAAACATTTGTGTTGCTTTCATGTTTAATCTTCAGAGAAACGACCTGTCAATCATTTAAGAGGCACTGTTGGTTTGAATTATTTTGTGTGCTGTCCACTTAATTAGTTTGACCTTTAAGTGGATGTGAACTCAGTAACCTGATTTGGTTTAGCGAGATTACGAATTGCATTTTGCAAAACGGTTGTTGCTTAATCTTACTTACCTGTTACAAGTCTGAAAAAGTCTAGTTAAACATTTATCTATCAAACTTACCTGACATTGCTTGCTGCTTTGGATAATATAGCTAGCCATCAATGCAACAAGAGCTAGACTAGGTTTCGTTGGCTCGGGGTTTGCAGAGGACAGCTTTGTTCGGACATTCCTTCTGTTGCATGCAGGGCATTTTCCACCATGGATTACATTTCAAATGTCAATGACATGAATATATAATTTAGTGCAAGCTGTTATATTTGATTATTAACAAATCTATATTTCAATTTGCAACCTATTTCTTTCTACACTAAACTTAATTTCCCCCTTTGGTTAAACCTAATAAATAACTTAAATACAAACTAATATACAGTACCAGTCAAAAGTTTGGACACACCTACTCATGCAAGGGTTTTTCATTGTAGAATAATAGTGGAGACATCAACACCATGAAATAACACATATGGAGAATGCAGAAATCAAACAATATTTTTTATTTTTCAAAGTAGCCACCCTTTGCCTTGATGACAGCTTTGCATACGCTTGGCATTCTCTCAACCAGCTTCACTTGGAATGCTTTTCCCACATATACTGAGCACTTGTTGGTTGCTTTACCTTCACTCTGCGGTCCACCTCATCCCAAACCATCTCAATTGGGTTGCGGTTAGGTGATTGTTGAGGCCAGGTCATCTGATGCAGCACTCTATCACTCTCCTTCTTGGTCAAATAGCCCTTACACAGCCTGGAGGTGTGTTGGGTCCAGTGGTGTAAAGTACTTAAGTAAAAATACTTTAAAGTACTACTTAAGTAGTTTTGGGGGGTATCTGTACTTTACTGTACTTTAGATTTATGTCTGAGTGTTGGGGTGTACCCCTGGCTAACCGTACATTTTAAAAACAAGAAAATGGTGCTGTCTGCTTTGCTTAATATAAGTAATTTGAAATTATTTATACTTTTACTTTTGATACCTAAGTATATTTAGAACCAAATACTTTTAGACTATTACTCAAGTCATATTTTACTGGGTGACTTCCACTTTTACTTGAGTAACTTTCTATTAAGGTATACTTTTACTCAAGTATGACAATTGGATACTTTCCCCACCACTGGTTGGGTCATTGTTCTGTTGAAAAACAATGGTGCATCACTGTAGAATGCTGTGGTAGCTATGCTAATGAAGTGTGCCTTGAATTGTAAATAAATCACTGACAGTGTCACCAGCAAAGCACCCCCACACCATCACACCTCCTCCCCCATGCTTCACGGTGGGAACCACAACATGCGGAGATCATCCGTTCACCTATTCTACGTCTCACAAGGAACCAAAAATCGTCAAACCATAGGACAGATTTCCACCGGTACAATGCCCATTGCTCGTGTTTCTTGGCCCAAGCAAGTGTCTTCTTCTTATTGGTGTCCTTTAGTAGTGGTTTCTTTGCAGCAATTTTTGCGACTTCAAGTTCTTGAAATTTTCCGGATTGACTGACCTTTATGTGTTAAAGTAATGATGAACTGTTGTTTCTCTTTGCTTATTTGAGCTGTTCTTTCCATAACATGGACTTGGTCTTTTACCAAATAGGTTTCTGTTTACCACCCTTACCTTGTCACTGATTGGCTCAAACACATTAAGAAGGAAAGAAATTCCACAAATGAACTTTAAACATGGCACACCTGTTAATTGAAATGCATTCCAGTAGACTACCTCATGCAGGCAAAGGGTGGCTACTTTGAAGAATCTCAAATATAATATATATTTTGATTGGTTTAACACTTTTTTTTGTTTACTACATGATTCCATATGTGTTATTTAATAGTTTTGATGTCTTCACTATTATTCTACAATGTAGAAAATATTAAAAAATAAAGAAAAATCCTGGAATGAGTAGGTGTGTCCAAACATTTGACTGGTACTGATATGGCCAAATTATATATAGCCTGTCAAGAACCAGGTATGTTGCATGAATTCACAATGGAAATACAATTGATAAAAGTATTGAATTATTTGGCTTACTCTCAAAATGTATGGAGCTGTGGCCAACCTGGGCTTCTGGATGCAACTGAAGAGTTCAGAGACAGAGTGGGCATCTCTAACCCCAGGCGAAGCAACTTATTGGCGGACCAATTCAGGTAACCCTGGCAACCTGGTAATTAACACAGAGGCGTGAGGGCTCCGACTTAAGAGGGGGATGGTAGCCTACCTCACCAGGACAGGCTACAACGTTTCTGCCTCAGAAAGGGTGAGAGAGGGCTGAGAGAGTAATGGGGAGGGGAATTGGATAGCTCATGTATTATTTCCTAAGTTCCATCACTTATTATGGTAAATAAACCTGTGTGTCTCTGCCATTTACTGTAAATATACCACTGCAATATTATCACAAGAGCTTTGCTGACATTCATTTACATCTGACAATGACAAGGACTCCTGAGTAGCGCAGTGGTCAAAGGCGTCATCCGGGTTTGGCCAGGGTAGGCAGTCATTGTAAATAAGAATTTGTTCTTAACTGACTTGGCTAGTTAAATAAAACCCTTTTTTTTACAAATATAAAAAAGGAGGGGCATTCCGTTTATTTGACTATTGGTTTAATCAAATAGATCCAGTTGGGTTCCCATCAACGCACCATCTGACCTGACCATTGTCTCATTGGTCATTTAACCCTGTGTAGTTTGGTGCTGTGCTCTCTGTTATCGTTGCCCTGATCCCGGTCAGTGTCAGAACATTTGCACTGGTGTCCCTGATGAGCAGTCCCTTGATAAGACGCTGGTGGAAGAGAGAGAGAGGTAGCGAGGCCTTGTGGGATAATAGGAGGAACGTGGTGAAGGAGGAGGCAAACAAAGACTGACTGGTCATTTACATGCTTCTCCCACTACACACATCGCCATCCATCCCTTCTTCAGACATTACACAACTAGCTGACCAAGTGCTCTACTTCCCTTGGGATATCATACCATACTCACTACTCACATATTCTGAGGTATCATTTTTCATGTGCTACGTTCCTTGCCTGTGAAGGCTCATGTTGGTTACATCATGGTTGGTTGGTTGAGAGTCAAGAGAATGAATTGGGAGATGTATTATTCATCACTTTATTATTTCATCTGCAGCTGACATATTAGGATAGCCTCCCGCAATGTTCCTCCTGGGCTTAGGCAAGCTCCCCCAAATCCCCCGTCCGCTTAATTATCCTTCATGCTAACCAGAAATCAATGCGCTTGCAAATATTTGGTGTGTGTGTGTGTGCTTTTGCGTGCATGCTTGAGTGTGTGTGTATGAGAGAGAGAGAGAGAGAGAGAGAGAGAGAGAGAGAGAGAGAGAGAGAAAGAGTGTGTATACTGTATGTGTAAGAGAGAGAGAGAGAAGAGAGTGTGTTTGTTTTACAGAAGCACTCTTTTAAATAATGCTGTAAATGGAGATATCAAATTAGCTGAGGAGGACGAGATTGTGTGGATTATGCCAAGAGATTTTTCATAATGCGGGCCTAACTCCTGGGCTATGTGTAATTCTCTTTGGCGTCCTTGAAATTGCTACTGTGAAAAATGCAGCAGCTGCAATAGTGTACTGAGTGTCTGTAGATATGCTGGATCCAATATGCACAATGTCCCCTTTCTCTGAAACAAGATTGCATTGGGGGTCCAAGGGATGTGTAGCTGGGGGGTGGGGTGGGGGGGTGGAAACATTATTGAGCCAAAACATTTTCAGATGGTGAAAGACATCAGAAGAGGATGTTTCATCCATTGCCCTTAGTTCCATATGAGTGTTTTAGAGAGGGTGCTGTTGGACTCCTCCCTGCCCGTCCTATGTGTTCATTGATTTGGGCTGAATTTGTGGTCCATCTCAAGACAGTACCAATAGGAGGATGGACTGCTTCATACTGCTTCATAAGAACAGCTAAAGCCCATGGGAGCTGTTTGGTTGAGTGTCAAGAGGGGTGCAATCCTTAGTCCAAATGTTTTGCAATGAAAACAAGTTTCTATTGGACAGATTCAGGTAGGTCCCTCCCTGTTTCATTACATTTGCTTCTGTTTGGTTCCCAGTGAATACATCCCAGCTGCCTTGAGTAATCAGGTGTGCTTGCTATTACAGTGCATTCGGGAAAATAATTCAGACCCCAATTACTTTTTCCACATTTTGTTACGTTACAGTCTTATTCTAAAAATTATTAAATAGTTTTCCCCTCATCAATCTACACACAATATCCCATAATGACAAAGCAAAAACGTTCATTTTTAGAAGTGTTAGCAAATGCATTAAAAATAAAAACTGAAATCACATTTACATAAGTATTCAGACCATTTACTCAGTACTTTGTTGAAGAACCTTTGGCAGGGATTACAGCCTTGAGTCTTCTTGGGTATGACGCTACAAGCTTGGCACACCTGTATTTGGGGAGTTTCTCCCATTCTTCTCTGCAGATCCTCTCAGCTCTGTCAGGTTGGGTGGGGAGCGTAGCTGCACGGCTGGTTTCAGGTCTCTACAGAGATGTTCGATCAGATACAAGTTTGGGCTCTGGCTGGGCTCCTCAAGGACATTCAGAGACTTGTCCCGAAACCACTCCTGAGTTGTCTTGGCTGTGTACTTAGGGTCGTTGTCTTGTTGGAAGAATAAACCTTCGCCCAAGTCTGAGGTCCTGAGCGCTAGGGAGCAGGTTTTCATCAAGGATCTCTCTGTACCTTGCTCCGTTCATCTTTCCCTCGATCCTGAATAGTCTCCCAGTCCCTGCTGCTGAAAAACATCCTGACAGCATGATGTGGCCATCACCATGCTTCACAGTAGGGGTGGTGCCAGGTTTCCTCAGGACGTGACGCTTGGCATTCAGTCCAAAGAGTTCAATCTTGTTTTCATCAGACCAGAGAATCTTGTTTCTCATGGGTTGAGAGTACTTTAGGTGCCTAATCCTTCCAATGGAAGCTCTAACGCCAAAACTGTAAAAGCTACTGACACCAAAACAAGTTTAAAACATGCAAACTGATCATCTACAGTGTGTTTGAGAAAATATTTTTGATACAACTTATACTTTTCACACTACCACCATATTTGCATAAATCCCAATGCATTTCAGTGGCCACAGAATTGAATGGTAAAACTTTGCAATGAACCTGGCCTTTAGCCATTCAAGAAAGAAACGCCATTCAAACTTTAAAATGTGCAGACCGGTCTGGAATAGGTTGCTTGTATATACAGTTGAAGTCGGAAGTTTACATACACCTTAGCCAAATACATTTATAAACTCAGTTTTTCACAATTCCTAACATTTAATCAGAGTAAAAATTCCCCGTCAGTTATGATCAACACTTTATTTTAAGAGTGTGAAATGTCAGAATAATAGTAGAGAGAATGATTTATTTCAGCTTTTATTTTTTTCATCCCATTCCCAGTGGGTCAGAAGTTTACATACACTCAATTAGTATTTGGTAGCATTGCCTTAAAATGGTTTAACTTTGGTCAAACGTTTCAGGTAGCCTTCCACAACCTTCCCACAATAAATTGGGTGAATTTTGGCCCACTCCTCCTGACAGAGCTGGTGTAACTGAGTCAGGTTTTGCAGGCCTCCTTGCTCGCACATTTCTTTTCAGTTCTGCCCACAATTTTCCATAGGATTGAGGTCAGGGCTTTGTGATGCCCACTCCAATACTTTGACTTTGTTGTCCTTAAGCCATTGTGCCACAACTTTGGGAGTATGCTTGGGGTCATTGTCCATTTGGAAGACCCATTTGCAACCAAGCTTTAACTTCTTGACTGATGTCTTGAGATGTTGCTTCAATACATCTACATAATTTTACCCCCTCATGATGCCATTTATTTTGTGAGGTGCACCAGTCCCTCCTGCAGAAAAGCACCCCCACAACATGATGCTGCCGCCCCTGTGCTTCACAGTTGGGATGGTGTTCTTCGGCTTGCAAGCCTCCCCCTATTTTCCTCCGAACATAAGGATGGTTATTACGACCAAACAGTTCTATTTTCGTTTTATCAGACCAGAGGACATTTCTTCAAAAAGTACGATCTTTGTCCCCATATGCAGTTGCAAACCGTAGTCTGGCTTTTTATGGCGGTTTTGGAGCAGTGGCTTCTTCCCTGCTGAGCGGCCTTTCAGGTTTTGTCGATATAGGACTTGTTTTACTGTGGACATAGATACTTTTGTACCTGTTTCCTCCAGCATCTTCACAAGCTCCTTTGCTATTGTTCTGGGATTGATTTGCACCAAAGTACGTTCATCTCTAGGAGACAGAATGCATCTCCTTCCTGAGTGGTATGACGGCTGTGTGGTCCCATGGTGTAAATACTATTATACTATTGTTTGTACAGATGAACATGGTACCTTCAGGCGTTTGGAAATTGCTCCCAAGGATGAACCAGACCTGTGGAGGTCTACAATGTTTTTTTCTGAGATCTTGGCTGATTTCTTTTGATTTTCCCATGATGTCAAGCACAGAGGCACTAAGTTTGAAGGTAGGCCTTGAAATACATCCACAGGTACACCTCCAATTGACTCAGATGATGTCAATTAGCCTATCAGAAGCTTCTAAAGCAATGACATCATTTTCTGGAATTGTACAAGCTGTATAAAGGCACAGTCAACTTCGAGTGTATGTTAACTTCTCACCCACTGGAATTGAGATGCGGTGAAATAATCTGTCTGTAAACAATTGTTGGAAAAATGACTTATGTCATGCACAAAGTAGATGTTCTAACCGACTTTCCAAAACTATAGTTTGTTAACAAGACATTTGTGGAGTGGTTGAGAAACAAGTTTTAATGACTCCAATCTAAGTGTATGTAAACTTCCGACTTCAACTGTAGCTTTTTTTATACCATTTATACTTTTTGAACAATAACCGAATTAAATGTACATAAATGTTTCTTAGGCTTGAATGGGAAGTATTGGGATTCGCCATCTGAAATTATATACCCAAATCTAACTGCCTGTAGCTCAGGACCGGAAACATGAGGGGTTCAAACTGTAGAACCCAGTTCCTACATTAAACATTTATTTTATTAAACAAAACTATGCTACATTTTATCTCTGGGACCCTCAGAATGACAAATCAGAGGCAAATGTATCAAACCAGTTGCCGTGCTAAAAGTGTTTTGTTGTTGTGCACTCTCCTCAAACAATAGCATGGTCTTTTTTGTATGTAAAAGCTACTTTACATTGGACAGTAAAGTTAGATCAACAAGAATTTAAGTTTTCTGCCCAAAAAAAGACATGTCTATGTCCTGGAAAGTTGACTGTTGTTTACAACGTCATTCTAGTCACATTAGCAACAACCGTCCCAGTTTAGAGACACCGATCCCGTAAAGGTTTTAAAGATACAAAACACCAAACCAACTTTGACATGACTCAAATTAGATTGTTTTTTAAGAGATTGTTGATGGTATGTGTACTTGTTGTGTATAAAAGCTCCATAGACTTCAAAAGGCAAAATTTGGATTTGCCACTGCTCTTGAAGTATTTATGCTACAAACAACAAAACACCGTTAAAATGTGCAGACTGACTCAACTTAGATAGCTTCAACACAGTTTTTAGATACCATTCATGCTACTTCATAAACTATAAAACTTATTGTATCCCTAATGGGAGATTTCTATAAACCTTGCTGTCTGTCTCTGACATTTGCAACATTGTTTCAATATTAAAATTCGACCTCCAGCTTGTGCATAGTAATGAACGTGTCGGGAGTCGGGATGAGACAGGCAGGCAGGCAGCTTTTCTCAGCCAGTCGAAATCATGAATCAGCATCATTTTATTGATATATACAAAAAAATATCAATAGAAAACAGGTCAAACGAAACAAACTGCCACTAGTTTGCAGTCTTTCCAGCATCAGTTTGAAGTGTTTGAAGTCAGTTTGAAGTCTTTCCATACGAGAGAGAGCACATTTTCTATGCCAGGAGAAATTGCCAACCATTAGCTCATTGTTATGGATGTATCCAAATAAATGTCACTAGAAAACAGCTTAAGCAAACGCAAGGGCAGCTACTTTGTTGTTAAATGCCCCTGAAGCTGGCCCCTGAAGCTGGTGTTTGGAGGATATATTGGCACGGGTTCGTCAAGGGCCGACAAACCGTGCCAATATATCCTCCAAACACCAGCTTCGGGGACATTATCACTTAAATAGTACTCACTCTATCCCACTATAACCCACTATATTAACTCCACACCAACAAGCCACCCCAAAACATCCCCCTATAAAGGCATTTCACTGTACTTGTGCATGTGACATTAAACTTGAAACTATAACTAACCCATAGGCCAATGAAAACCCCATTACTACCGTTATTACTACCACTACCATTGCTACTGCTGTCACTACCACTATTTCACAACCAATACCACTATCTATCACTACTATTTAACCCCCCCCACACACACACACACACACAGACACACACACACACACAGGAATGGCATTGCACCGGTTATAAGTCATTGCTAGCATGGTGTCTACCACTGCACTGGTTCAAGGTGATCATTAAACTCCCAGCTATTCCCATTCATTCATACAAAGACAAAGTTCCAGGGTTACGTGCTGCTGGAGAAACACAACTCTGCTGTTCTCTGCTACTGTGGTTGCAACCACTCTCTATCCATCCATCCACAGCGTGGTGATGATGGATGGATGAGAAAGGGGTGAAGTAGGTGTGTTAGCACTACCGGGAAAGAGAGGTCATCTGACCTGGCTGGCACAGCCCACAGATACAGTAAGAGGATTAGCTCGAGCAGATCCTCTGATGTCACTGTCTAGCAACAGAGGACTTAAGGACTTACACCCCCGCTATTACCCTCTCTGGCACTAAATAGGGAAGGGAGTTAGAAACTAGACGCGGGAAACTATAGCCTGGCGGTGTTATGAAGGTGATCATTTCAGGGGCACAATTTAATTCCACCCCACTGAGCCTAGTGGTGACATGCTTGTGGTGCATACGCTCAGATGCCCACCACATTCCCTGACTATCCAGTCGTGGCAATAAGTTTTGAGAATGACCCAAATATGAATTTTCACAAAGTCTGCTGCCTCAGTTTGTATGATGGCAATTTGCATATACTCCAGAATGTTATGAAGAGTGATCAGATGAACTGCAATTAATTGCAAAGTCCCTCTATGCCATGCAAATTAATTGAATCCACCAAAAAACAATTCCACTGCATTTCAGCCCTGCCACAAAAGGACCAGCTGACATCAGTGATTCTCTCGTTAACACAGGTGTGAGTGTTGATGAAGACAAGGCTGGAGATCACTGTGTCATGCTGAATGAGTTCAAATAACAGACTGGAAGCTTCAAAAGGAGGGTGGTGCTTGGAATCATTGTTCTTCCTCTGTCAATCCTGGTTACCTGCAAGGAAACACGTGCCGTTATCATTGCTTTGCACAATAAACGCTTCACAGGCAAGGATATTGCTGCCAGTAAGATTGCACCTAAATCAACCATTTATCAGATCATCAAGAACTTCAAGGAGAGCGGTTCAATTGTTGTGAAGAAGGCTTCAGGGCGCCCAAGAAAGTCCAGCAAGCGCCAGGACCGTCTCCTAAAGTTGATTCAGCTGCGGGATCAGGGCACCACCAGTACAGAGCTTGCTCAGGAATGGCAGCAGGCAGGTGTGAGTGCATCTGCACGCACAGTGAGGTGAATACTTTTTGAGGATGGCCTGGTGTCAAGAAGGGCAGCAAAGATGCCACATCTCTCCAGGAAAAACATCAGGGACAGACTGATATTCTGCAAAAGGTACAGGGATTGGACTGCTGAGGACTAGGGTAAAGTCATTTTCTCTGATGAATCCCCTTTCCGATTGTTTGGGGCATTCGGAAAAAAGCTTGTCCGGAGAAGACAAGGTGAGCGCTACCATCAGTCATGAATAAAGAATGGTACCAACACATCCTCCGAGAGCAACTTCTCCCAACCATCCAGGAACAGTTTGGTGACGAACAATGCCTTTTCCAGCGTGATGGAGCACTTTGCCATAAGGCAAAAGTGATAACGAAGTGGCTCGGGGAAGAAAACGTCGACATTTTGGGTCCATAGCCAAGAAACTCCCCAGACCTTAATCCAATTGAGAACTTGTGGTCAATCCTCAAGAGGCGGGTGGACAAACAAAACTCCACAAATTCTGACAATCTCCAATCATTGATTATACAAGAATGGGCTGCCATCAGTCAGGATGTGGCCCAGAAGTTAATTAACAGCATGCCAGGGCGGATTGCAGAGGTCTTGAAAAAGAAGGGTCAACACTGCAAATATTGACTCTTTGCATCAACTTCATGTAATTGTCAATAAAAGCATTTGACACTTAGGAAATGCTTGTAATTATACTTCAGTATTCCATAGTAACACCTGACAAAAATATCTAAAGACACTGACGTAGCAAACTTTGTGGAAATTAATATTTGTGTCATTCTCAATACTTTTGGCCACGACTGTACTGTACTGTATGAGAGCCAGCAGCACACCGACAAACCCATTACAGAAAAAACAGGATTTCATGTGGAAAATCCCAATTTCACATGTTTGCACAAGTAACATTTTATTTGGTTTTGGAACACTTCACATGTGATGATGTTTCACATGATGTTTCACATGCTGGATTTTTACATGTGCTCACAAAACATTTCAGATATGGATAACATTTTTCACATGTGAATATTTTTCACATGAGATTTCACAAACAAAAATTATTCGTTGGGATGTCCCCGGAACGTCACGAAATAGTCGCAGTGTCTTCAACTTACATATTTGACACATTTTGACCTACAGTGCCTTCAGAAATTATTCATACCCCTTGACTTATTCCATATTTTGTTGTGTTACAGCCTGACTGGGTGTCACTACAAAGTGTAATTAATAACTTTACCATGCGGAAAGGGATATTCAATGTCTGCTTTTCTTATTTTTTTTACCCATCTTAAAAAATCTTACATTTTTTACCCATTCTGGTGCCCTTCTACCCATCTACCAATACAGTACGTGCGAGACATTGAAAAACCTCCTTGGACTTTGTGGTTGAATCTGTGTCCAAAGTGTAATTAATAACTTCACCATGCTCAAAAGGATATTCAATGTCTGCTTTTTTTAACGTATGTACCAATAGGTGCCCTTCTTTGCGAGGCATTGGAAAACCTCCCTAGTCTTTGTGGTTGAATCGGTGTTTGAAATACACTGCTCGACAAATAATTGTATGTGTGGGGTACAGATACGAGGTAGTCATTCAAAAATCATGTTAAACACTATTATTGAACACAGAGTGAGTCCATGCAAGTTGTGACTTGTTAAGCACATTTTTACTCCTGAACTTATTTCTGTCTTAGACCACTGCGCCACTCAAGAGTCTATCTGAAGGCAATGTACATGATTACATTGTGTATGTTTATTCAAACAGTAATTCTTATTCACTATGTCCTCACCTGGGATTTGTACTCACGACCGCTTGGTTCACAGCATTCTGTTCTTCCTGCTACACCACCATGTCTGTGCCAATGATTGATTTCACCTGTATTTCTACACTTTGGATTTCAAAGTACATCTCAGTTTTGGGGCAGTCCCGTTAGATTCCTTATATACTGCTTACAGACACGTTATATAGGCATAGCTCATAGCGTTGGTTCTGGTATGTGTCTGGCACCATATCCTATCTTCGCTTACAGAACATATTCTGGGCGTTCTGCCAGATGGTCCTAAAGAGGGGGTCATGTCGCCCCCACTCATTGGCAGGAACCAATGGATTATTTAAGACAATAAGACAAGATTAACATTTTCAAGGCTCTCTTCGCAAGATACAATTTTCCATCACATTCCATTCTCTTATCACTTGTGTGATAATAATCATTATATTTTACGGTAAGCATTACATTTGAGCTTTTATATCAAAATACATCATCATAATAAATCGTAATAAAGCTTATACTTAATTTAACAGGAGTTAATCTAATTTCATTCATAATCATAATACGGAAGATAAAATCTACAATCAAAGTAGTGATCAACGCATAAAACCACAGACACTTTCAAACTCTTCATTCTGGGTTGTACAATCCAACTGGCAAAACAATGGTTTTAAAACCTCTTCATACAGTTACACATATGCTTCATTAAACAATTGAATTTATGGATTCTGGCAAAGACATTTCAGCCTGCCGCTTTTGTTGCGAGTGGCATGTTAATGACAGATCGGTATCTCAATGCATTTCTAGTCTAAAGTACTACACATTTCGCAGTGTGCAGACCTCCACAATCAACCTGATACCCCAAATAAACAATTTGTCATAAATCAATTACGGGCACGGTTGACAACCCCCCTTCCTCCCGGCACTCTTTCTTCAGGCGTCCCAATGGCACATGTTCAAAGTGGATGGCCATTGATAATGTCCCAATTTCTCTCACCTGAGCCGCCACTGTCCTTTACGGTCCATTGTGTCTTGCCCATTTTCCTACCAGTACACCAGCAGCATGAGAGAAGTTTGGACGGGATCTCTCTCCATGCTCACTCCACATGGACTCATGTCACACTCCTGAGAGAAAAGGAATGAGAGACAAGGCAGTTGATAGCTTCGACTGGATGCTGTGTACAGGTTGTTGGCTCAGACGCAGGTCTCACGGTAGAAGCGGTGAACACCATTGTCGCCATTACTTCAGCCGGTTAGAGGGGGTGGTTCACACTGTTCTCGATCAAATGATCCCTTCCATGCATCTAGATACCATCTGTGGTCACCTACGCCATAACCTCGAGAGAGAGGACAGACCAAAACAACAGTTTGCAAATTATTACTTTCCCTGCACCTCAGACATTATTTTAAGATATGTCAAACATTTCAAAAATGTTATGTATCAGGTTTACATTGGGGTTTTCAGTACATTTCTTATCAAGAGACTACATGTGTGCAACCAAAACTACTATCTTAAGTGAGATTTCATGACTTGTAAAACCATGACCAGAGAGAGACTGTCAAGGAATACAGCAAAGAGATGCTGTTTTTATGTGTGAGTTCATGACTAAGTTTTCATTCAACATCATCACAAAAAATAAAACAAATTTCTCCCTACTTTCACTCGCGCTGCAGCTGTAATGAATGAGTAGCTATCAATGGCCCTGCATTTGTATTATTCTTAGCAGCTCGTCATGTCTATTTTAATATCAATTAATATTTGGCTTTCTCTGGTCATAGGAGAAACATTAATTTGTACATGAGTCAGATGAGGTGCGACTCAAGTTTCGCCATCAGGTGGAAGACGGTGTCCCCTCTCTGGTCCGTCTCACAGGATGAAAGGTAGGAGAGAGCAGGGACCGTGAGAGGCAGACCCTCTGCTGCTCTCTCCCTCCCCTGATACTAATTCAGTTCAAAACTGAAGTTGGAAGTTGGAGATTTTTGTGTGTTCAAGACAACTGGGGGGGAAAAACGATATCCGACTGGGAAAAATCTTTTGGCACAGTCATTCAACTCGGAATTCCAAGTCGAAAACTCTTTTCTAGAGCTCCAAATATCCGACCAGAAGTTCACTAATGTCATGATTTGACTTCATGTTCCGAGTTGACTTGAAAGCATTATGACCATCAGATGCAGGTACCATCAGTCCAAATAAAAAATATTATATATTCAATTTATGCTCAGCTGTGCCTCACTTGAGTTTTGAAATATAATATGGTCTGAGAAGAACAGTATTGCCAGGCATCTAGGCAGTACGCTGTGATGTATTAGGCCTACTGCACAAACCTCATTCCTACAGAACTGGTTTTAGTAGGTTAATGTTACATTTTTGAAGTCATGTTTGAAAAAAATTATGAATGCTAGATCTCTGCTTGCCTTTTGACTGCGAAAGGGTTCTTGACTCAAAAAATGTTGGTGACCACTAGTTTACGCCATTGTCCAGTGTCAAAGCTAGAAAAGGGGAAACCAGATGGGACTATCATTGGATAACCTTGCTTTGACAAAACAGCCAAGCATATGACACTAACTTCTACACTATATCTTCTATACCCTCTAATAGGCTTTACACCGTGCTGCGCACACCACACAGATGGCACTCAAAGAGTGAAGTCTGCCTAACAATTAAAAAATGCTCGGGACGGGGTTTGCACATTGCCATCTCAGCGTTTTCCCGCTAGTAAGGTTAAGTGAAGCCTGCTCATTGTGTATAGTGTGGTCCTCTCAGAGTCTGGCTAAAAGACATTCACCTGGGATTATCCCTAGACCCATTAGTTAATAACCTTCACAATAAACCGCTCTTAAGCCCACCACTCCCACCATGGAACATGGTTGCGTCCAAAATAGCACCCTATTCCCTACATAGTACACTTCTTTTGACCAGAGTCCTATGGGCCCTTGTCCCCATTTGCGACACAAGCCATATTTCCCCTCCACAATCAATCAGCATTTAGTGCTCGGAGTTTGGTGGGTGGTTGATCAGTCGTATGTGCATTAAATTGGTCATGTAAGCTGTAAGATCTGCTCTGCCTAATCACACAATCATGTGGATGCAGATTGTGAGCATTTTCAGTGACTAAAATAACATACAGTATTTCTGTTTAGGTTTCAACTTTAAAGTGTTAATTGCTTAAGTCTAAAACCATTGTGTTTTTTTCTGTGTTTAGAATGTGGCTGGAATTCAATAGAACTGTCCATGGATATGTTTACTCAGTATCTTGGTTTACAAACTACATATTCTGAAAAGCGTAAACAACTGCCTTACAAAACCACTGTTATCGCACAGACAGACCTACTGGCCCATATGAAGAAAAAAAACACATTTAAAATATATTTGTTGCAACAAAAATAATTGGGATATTAAAATTGGCCAGATTTTTTTTATGCTATTTGATATAGATTTGAAATACATTCCAACATGTATTAAGGAATGTATATAAAAGGATATCACAATATATGTTAAATGCATTGGAAAATGTATTTAATGTATTTCAAAATACATTCTGAAATACATTAATATATTTGATAAATATATTTTAAAATGTATTTGGAAATATTTTGTGAAATATACATGCATTTACAGTTTTTTCCAATTGTTTTCACACTAAAAATTGGAACTGGAAACGCAATCACCGAAACCTAAAACTCATGTACCAAATCCCTTAACCAAGTCTGCAAAATTGCAAGCACAATTCCTGCTTTACACTCAGTTTTCAATTCTATATCACACATTTTATGCAAAACACTACACACAGTTCTCTACATTAGTCACAACATTCAAAATTAAAATATCTTTAGACCCTTTGGAAAGCAACGCCAATCACAATGCCAAGCTATATATACCAACTGCCAACACCCACTCCTCACAGGTGTGAATTGTTCACTTAGAAATCAGAGCATTAGCACTATAACAGGCCACAGATGAGCTCTCTTGTTTTGGAGGAAAATGGAAGTCAATGGTGAAGCAAGAGCTAGAGCTAGAGGTGGAGTGAGTAAGAGGAGGACAAGGACGAGGAAGGACAGGGACGAGGAAGGACAGTCTCAGATGAGATCAGGGCTACATTGGTTGGCCATGCTCAACCATGGATTGAGTATGAGGGAGGCTGGGCAGAGAGTTCAGGCAAACCTTAGCCACTACATGGTTGCATCTATCATCCGTACATTCAGAAATGAGAACTGGTAAGTTACCTACCATCTACACTATGCTCTTTATGTATGTATACTGTAGTATACTGCAGTCCGACATATCAGTAGGCCTATATTACTCAGTGATTGTTGGCCAATGTTACAGTAATGTAATTTCATATTGAAAGAAAATTCATTATTTTAGCTTACTGTAACCAATCATATCATATTTGTGGATCTTCTGCAGAACTGAGAGACGGCCAGGCCATGGTGGAAGACACCGGCTGTTCAGACCAGAACAGGAGACCGCTATTGTGAACATGGTGGCGGCAAACAAAACCATTAGACTACGAGAAATCCAGAACCACATAATTGCAGACAACACAATATTCAATAACAGTCACCAGGTGGGCTTGTCTACATTGGACAGTGTATTACTGTACTGGATGAAACAGGTCTACAGGGTGCCATTTGAGCGAAACTCAGAGAGGGTTAAAGAACATCGCTATGAATATGTGCAAGTAAGTACTATACTGTGAATTTACTATCATATCAGCACTGTATAAACACATTACAGTACTGTAATCCAGTGTACTGTGCCTCACCATATTGACTGCTCTAGGTCTATGTCACATCTTGTTATCTGTTTCAGAGAGTCTTGGACCTGGATGCCACTGCAATTCAGCATGTTTATATTTACATTGATGAGGCTGGCTTCAACCTAGCCAAAAGAATGGGACGGGCACGGAACATTAATGGCCACCATGCCATTGTGAATGTCCCTGGACAGCGTGGAGGGAATATCACCATGTGTGCAGCCGTTAGCCAGCAAGGAGTCCTCCATCACCATGCCAACCTTGGTCCCTACAACACCGCCCTTCTCATCACATTCCTGGACACACTAAATGGCATTCCAGCCAAGCAGAAGGGTGGACCAGAGCAGCCCAGGTATGTTGTCATCTGGGACAACGTGAGTTTCCACCGGGCTGCTCTGGTCCGCAACTGGTTCATCAACTACCCACAATTTATTGTGTAACACTGATGGGATACTGTGTAAAACTGAAAATGCAAAAGGCATAAACCTACTGAAGGGATATTCATAGTTGTGTTTTGTGTTGAGCACGTCAGCATGTTGTTGGTTAGTAGACAGATCTATTCATATGACGCTGTACAAACAAAACGGGAACAACACAGGATGTTTTATTTAATGAATGGGGTTGCAGTCTGCCATGAAGTGTTCATCCATGTATGTGGGTAAGAGTCTAGCTACAGTTTAAAATATTATACATTTCTAATTTAGTCAGAAAGTTGTTTTTATTGCAAGTTAAAGCTTACTGTTAGCTAGCTAGCTGATGTTAGGTGGCTGGCTCTCTAGCTAACATTAGCGTTAAGTGTATGACCTGTGTAGTAATATTATCTCAGAAAGCTATTTGCATTGTTAGTTATAGCCTAATGTTAGCTAGCTAACTAGCTAACATTGAACCTATTTGATTGACTTTAGCTTGCTGTGACAATCGGTTTGTATTGCTGGTACTCTATGGATTGGGTTTATGGTTCATTGTTTAGCTAGCTGGCTACATGTCTAAATAAAAGACCCCAAGTTAAAGCGTACTGTTAGCTAACTAGCTGATGTTAGATGGCTGACTCGCTAGCTAACATTACATGTATGATCTGTGCAGTAATATTATCTCAGCAAGCCGTTTGCATTGCTAGTTAACCTCCCATGTATTAATGTTGAGTGAGTCTCTGATCCACCTCTACGCAGACGACACCATTCTGTATACTTCTGGCCCTTCTTTGGACACTGTGTTAACAACCCTCCAGGCAAGCTTCAATGCCATACAACTCTCCTTCCGTGGCCTCCAATTGCTCTTAAATACAAGTAAAACTAAATGCATGCTCTTCAACCGATCGCTACCTGTACCTACCCGCCTGTCCAACATTACTACTCTGGACGGCTCTGACTTAGAATACGTGGACAACTACAAATACTTAGGTGTCTGGTTAGACTGTAAACTCTCCTTCCAGACCCATATCAAACATCTCCAATCCAAAGTTAAATCTAGAATTGGCTTCCTATTTCGCAACAAAGCATCCTTCACTCATGCTGCCAAACATACCCTTGTAAAACTGACCATCCTACCAATCCTCGACTTTGGCGATGTCATTTACAAAATAGCCTCCAATACCCTACTCAACAAATTGGATGCAGTCTATCACAGTGCAATCCGTTTTGTCACCAAAGCCCCATATACTACCCACCATTGCGACTTGTACGCTCTCGTTGGCTGGCCCTCGCTTCATACTCGTCGCCAAACCCACTGGCTCCATGTCATCTACAAGACCCTGCTAGGTAAAGTCCCCCCTTATCTCAGCTCGCTGGTCACCATTGCATCTCCCACCTGTAGCACACGCTCCAGCAGGTATATCTCTCTAGTCACCCCCAAAACCAATTCTTTCTTTGGCCGCCTCTCCTTCCAGTTATCTGCTGCCAATGACTGGAACGAACTACAAAAATCTCTGAAACTGGAAACACTTATCTCCCTCACTAGCTTTAAGCACCAACTGTCAGAGCAGCTCACAGATTACTGCACCTGTACATAGCCCACCTATAATTTAGCCCAAACAACTACCTCTTTCCCTACTGTATTTTATTTATTTATTTATTTTGCTCCTTTGCACCCCATTATTTTTATTTCTACTTTGCACATTCTCCCATTGCAAATCTACCATTCCAGTGTTTTACTTGCTATATTGTATTTACTTTGCCACCATGGCCTTTTTGCCTTTACCTCCCTTATCTCACCTCATTTGCTCACATCGTATATAGACTTGTTTATACTGTATTATTGACTGTATGTTTGTTTTACTCCATGTGTAACTCTGTGTCGTTGTATGTGTCGAACTGCTTTGCTTTATCTTGGCCAGGTCGCAATTGTAAATGAGAACTTGTTCTCAACTTGCCTACCTGGTTAAATAAAGGTGAAATAAAAAATAAATAAATAAAAATGTCCGGCCGTTTGTGCAACATCACTGCCTTCCTAAAAACCAGTTATGCATTAGGGGGAGCTATTAAAATTTTGGGATGAAAAACATTCCCGTTTTAAACAAGATATTTTGTCACAAAAAGATGCTCGACTATGCATATAATTAACAGCTTTGGAAAGAAAACACTCTGACGTTTCCAAAACTGCAAAGATATTGTCTGTGAGTGCCACAGAACTGATGTTACAGGCGAAACCCAGATAAAAATCCAACCAGGAAGTGCCGCATTTTTTTAAACCGCCTCATGCCAATGACTCCTTATATGGCTGTGAATGAGCTACGAATGAGCTTACGTTTTCCACGTATTCCCCAAACTACCTGCCCTCCAGGACACCTACACCACCCGATGTCACAGGAAGGCCATAAAAATCATCAAGGACAACAACCACCCGAGCCACTGCCTGTTCACCCCGCTATCATCCAGAAGGTGAGGTCAGTACAGGTGCATCAAAGCAGGGACCGAGAGATTGAAAAACAGCTTCTATCTCAAGACGATCAGACTGTTAAACAGCCACCACTAACATTGAGTGGCTGCTGCCAACTTACTGATGGAAATTGATGTAAAAAATGTATCACTAGCCACTTTAAACAATGCCACTTAATATAATGTTTACATACCCTACGTTACTCATCTCATATGTATATACTGTACTCGATACCTTCTACTGCATCTTGCCTATGCCGCTCTGTACCATCACTCATTCATATATCTTTATGTACATATTCTTTATCCCTTTACACTTGTGTGTATAAGGTAGTAGTTGTGGAATTGTTAGGTTGGATTACTTGTTGGTTATTACTGCATTGTCGGAATTAGAAGCACAAGCATTTCGCTACACTCGCATTAACATCTGCTAACCATGTGTATGTGACAAATCAAATTTGATTTGATTTACTGTAGTAGTTTGTATCAATGATATCTAGAAGACACAATTCACTTACTTTTCGAAAAGCCTCTCCGGACAAGCATACCTTTACTGTAATTTGAAGGGGGTTCATGGAATTTTAGGGAGTGCGAAATAATCATCTGCTAACCATGTGTATGTGACAAATAAAATGTGATTTGATTTGTGTATCTCTTGGCCGCTCTTTCTGACAGCCTCCGTATAACCTGCTCTAAAGAATTGTTTGGTTTTCTTATTATTCTTTTTAACTGGCCAATAAAATTATTGAAAGGGAAGAAAGAGATATTGTCAAGAACGCCAAATGCTCATGCTGAAATGGCTGAAATGGGTTAGGCAATGCATGTTATGTTATGTTTTCCTTCCTATACAGGCAGCTGCAGTGGTCCACAAACAAAACCAGGAGGTTTCTATCATAGTCTGCGTGGTCTGCACACAAGGACACACTTAGGAAGATGGAAGCAACTGCAAGCAACATTAAGTTTTCATACATCACCCATGGAATATTCCCTTTTAAACGGTGCATACGAGAAATGTACGGAACTCAGTTGCCTTCCAACGGTCAGACTCATTCAGTGATCTGGGTTTTCTGTTGATTTCTGATGGAGTGTGAGGTCTTAGGTCAGGTGCATCAAAGCTGAGACTGAGAGACCAATAAACAGCTTCCATCTCCAGGCCATCAGACTTAAAACAGCCGGCCTCTGTCCGGTACTCTGCCCTGAAGCTTATTTGTCACTGTCACTAGCCGACCACCACCCGGTACTCTACCCTGCAACTTAGAGATTGCTGCCCTATATTCAAAGTCATTGAACACTTATCACTTGAATAATGTTTACATACTGTTTTATCCACTTACATGTATATACTGTATTCAGACCCATTGACATTTTCCACATTATTTACGTTACAGCCATATTCTAAAATAGATTTGAAATGTTTAAAAACTCAGCAAATCTACAAACAATACCCCATATTGACAAAGTGAAAACATTTTTTTAGAAATCTTAGCAAAAAACAGAAATCCCATATTTGCGTAAGTTTTCAATCCCTTTGCCATGATATTCAAAATTGAGCTCAAGTGCATCCTGTTTCCATTGATCATCCTTGAGATGTTTCTACAATTTGATTGGAGTCCACCTGTGGTAAATTCAGTTGATTGGACATGATTTGGAAAGGCACACACCTGTCGATATAAGGTCCCACAGTTGACAGTGCATGTCAGAGCAAAAACCAAGCCATGAGGTTAAATTAAATGTCCGTAGAGCTGAGACAGGATTGTGTCGAGGCACAGCCCTGAGGAAGGTTACAAAATAAATTCTGCAGCATTGAAGTTCCCCAAGAACACAGTGGCCTCCATCATACATAAATGTCAGAAGTTTGGAAGCACCAAGACTCTTCCTAGAGTTGGCCGTCCGGCCAAACTGAGCAATCGGGGGAGAAGGTTCCTTGGTCAGAGAGGTGACCAAGAAGCCAATGGTCACTCTGACAGAGCTCTAGAGTTCCTCTGTGGAGATGGGAGAACCTTCCAGAAGGACAACCATCTCAGCAGCATCCCACCAATCAGGCATTTATGGTAGAGTGGCCAGATTGAAGCCACTCCTCCAGTAAAGGCCCACTTGGAGTTTGCCAAAAGGCACCTGAAGACTCTCAGAACATATAAAACGAATTTCTCTGGTTTGATAAAACCAAGATTGAACTATTCCCTGAATGCCAAGCATCACGTCTGGAGGAAACCTGGCACCATCCCTACGGTGAAGCATGGTGGTAGCAGCATCATGTTGTGGGGATGTTTTTCAGCAGCAGGGACTGGGAGACTAGTCAGGATCAAGGCAAAGATAAACAGAGCAAGGTACAGAGAGATCCTTGATGAAAACCTGCTCCAGAGTGCTCAGGTCCTCAGACTGGTGGGCGAAGGTTCACCTTCCAACAGGACAACGACCCTAAGCACACAGCCAAGACAACACAGGACTGACTTTGGGAGAAGTCTCTGAATGTCCTTGAAAGGCCCAGCCAGAGCCCGGACTTGAACCCGATCTCTGAAGAGATCCACATCCAACCTTACAGAGCTTGAGTGGACCTGCAGAGAAATACAGGTGTGCCAAGCTTGTAGTGTCATACCCAAGAAGAATCAATGCTGTAATTGCTGCCAACGGTGCTTCAACAAAGTACTGAGTAAAGTCTTTGAACACTTGTGTAAATGTATATTTCAGTTAATTTGTATAAATTAGCAAAAACAATTTTTACCTGTTTTTGCTTTGTCATTATGGTGTATTGTGTGTAGATTGATGAGGGGGGGAAACTATTTAATCAATTTTAGAATTAGGCTGTAAAAATATATAGAACTATTTAAAAATACACCTTCAAATGTATGTCATATGTATAAGCTAGAAGTAAAAGCCTAAGTGTTGTCCATTAGTTTATTCCAATTAGGGGAGGGGTGGTATATATGTGTGTGTGTGTGTATGTATGTACAGTGGAGAGAACAAGTATTTGATACACTGCCGATTTTGCAGGTCTTCCTACTTCTAATTTTTATCATAGGTACACCTCAACTGTGAGAGACGGAATCTAAAACAAAAATCCAGAAAATCACATTGTATGATTTTTAAGTAATTAATTTGCATTTTACTGCATGACATAAGTATTTGATCACCTACAAACCAGTAAGAATTCCGGGTCTCACAGACCTGTTAGTTTTTCTTTAAGAAGCCCTCCCGTTCTCCACTCATTACCTGTATTAACTGCACCTGTTTGAACTCGTTACCTGTATAAAAGTCACCTGTCCAACACTCAATCAAACAGACTCCAACCTCTCCACAATGGCCAAGACTAGAGAGCTGTGTAAGGACATCAGGGATAAAAGTGTAGACCTGCACAAGGCTGGGATGGGATACAGGACAATAGGCAAGCAGCTTGGTCGAGAATGCAACAACTGTTGGCGCAATTATTAGAAAATGGAAGAAGTTCAAGATGGCGGTCAATCACCCTCGGTCTGGGGCTCCATGCAAGATCTCACCTCGTGGGGCATCAATGATCATGAGGAAGGTGAGAGATCAGCCCAGAACTACACGGCAGGACTTGGTCAATGACTTGAAGAGAGCTGGGACCACAGTCTCAAAGAAAACCATTAGTAACACACTACGCCGTCATGGATTAAAATCCTGCAGCGCACGCAAGGTCCCCCTGCTCAAGCCAGCGCATGTCCAGGCCCGTCTGAAGTTTGCCAATGACCATCTGGATGATCCAGAGGAGGAATGGGAGTAGGCCATGTGGTCTGATGAGACAAAAATAGAGCTTTTTGTTCTAAACTCCACTCGCCGTGTTTGGAGGAAGAAGAAGGATGAGTACAACCCCAAGAATATCATCCCAATAGTGAAGCATAGAGGTGGAAACATCATTCTTTGGGGACGCTTTTCTGCAAAGGGGACAGGACGACTGCACCGTATTGAGGGGAGGATGGATGGGGCTATGTATCGCGGGATCTTGGCCAACAACCTCGTTCCCTCAGTAAGAGCATTGAATATGGGTCGTGGCTGGGTCTTCCGGCATGACAATGACCCGAAACACACAGCCAGGGCAACTAAGGAGTGGCTCCGTAAGAAGCATCTCAAGGTCCTGGAGTGGCCTAGCCAGTCTCCAGACTTGAACCCAATAGAAAATCTTTGGGGGGAGCTGAAAGTCCACATTGCCCAACGACAGCCCCGAAACCTGAAGGTCCTGGAGAAGGTCTGTATGGAGGAGTGGGCCAAAATCCCTGCTGCAGTGTGTGCAAACCTGGTCAAGAACTACAGGAAACGTATGATCTCTGTAATTGCAAACAAAGTATTATTATTATCTGTATTAAGTTATGCTTTTCTGATGTATCAAATACTTCTGTCATGCAATAAAATGCAAATGAATTACTTAAAAATCATACAATGTGATTTTCTGGATTTTTGTTTTAGATTTCGTCTCTCACAGTTGAAGTGTACCTATGACAGACCTCTACATGCTTTGTAAGTAGGAAACACTGCTGATTTTGCAGGTTATCAAATACTTGTTCTCCCCACTGTATATATATGCACACACACACATATATATATATATATATATATATACAGTACCAGTCAAAAGTTTGGACACACCTACTCATTTCAAGGGTTTTTCTTTATTTTTTACTATTTTCTATATTGTAGAACAATAGTGAAGACATCAAAACTATGAAATAACACATATAGAATCATGCATACCCCAAAAAATGCTCAACAAATCTAAATATGTTTTAGATTTTAGATTCTTCAAAGTAGCCACCCTTTGCCTTGAGAGCTTTGCACACTCTTGGCATTCTCTCAACCAGCTTCACGAGGAATGCTTTTCCAACAGTCTTGAAGGAGCTCCCACATATGCTGTGCACTTGTTGGCTTTTTTTTCTTCACTCTGTGGTCCAACTCATCCCAAACCATCTCAATTGGGTTGAGGTCCGGTGATTGTGGAAGCCAGGTCATCTGATGCAACACTCCATCAGTCTCCTTGGTCAAATAGCCCTTAGACAGCCTGGAGGTGTTTTTGGGTTATTGTCCTGTTGAAAAACAAAATGATAGTCCCATTAAGCACAAATCAGACGGATGGCATATCGCTGCAGAATTCTGTGGTAGCCATGCTGGTTAAGTGTGCCTTGAATTCTAAATATATCAGTGTCATCAGCAAAGCACCCCCACACCATCATACCTCCTCCTTCATGCTTCACTGTGGGAACCACACATGTGGAGATCATCTGTTCACCTACTCTGCGTCTCACCAAAAAACAGAGATTGGAACCTAATGTCCATTGCTCGTGTTTCTTGGCCCAAGCAAGTCTCTTCTACTTATTGGTTCCATTAGTAGTGGTTTCTTTGCAGCAGTTTGAACATGAGTCTCCTCTGAACAGTTGATGTTGAGATGTGTCTGTTACTTGAACTCTGTGAAGCATTTATTTGGGCTGCAATTTCTGAGGCTGGTAACTCTAATGAACGTATCTTCTGCAGCAGAGGTAACTCTGGGTCCTCCTTTCCTGAGAGCCAGTTTCATCATAGCGGTTGACGGTTTTTGCGATTTCACTTGAAGAAGCTTTCAAAGTTCTTGAAGTTTTCCGGATTGACTTCATGTCTTAAATTAATGATGGACTGTCATTTCACTTTGCTTATATGAGCTGTTCTTGACATAAAATGGACTGTTCTTTTTCAAAATAGGGCTATCTTCTGCATTTTCTTCAGTAATCCACAGGCTCAAACACAGTCCCAACAGGCAGACAAAAAATCCAAACTGTATCCGTAAAGTTCATAGAAACATGTCAAATTGTTTTTAGCCTAAATGATCGATAATATTTCAACAGGACAATAACGTTGTCAATATAAAAGGTAAACAAGAAAGGCACTCTCTCGGTCGCGTGCATGAAAAAGCTCTGATGACACGGCAGGTTCCATTCATTCCGACTGCTCTTACTCCCAAATTTTTCAGAATACAAGCTTGAAACAATTTCTAAAGACTGTTGACATCTAGTGGAAGGCATAGGAACTGCAATTTGAGTCCTAAGTCTATGGATACTGTAATGGCACAAAACAAATCCTACTTTCTGAATGGATTTTTCTCAGGTATCGCCTGCCACATCAGTTCTGTTATACTCACAGATACTATTTTAACAGTTTTGGAAACTTTAGAGTGTTTTCTATCTATTATATGCATATCCTATCTTCTGGGCCTGAGTAGAAGGCAGTTTAATTTGGGCATGCTTTTCATCCAAAATTCCAAATGCTGCCCCCTACCCTAGAGAAGTTAATTGAAACGCATTCTAGGTGACTTCCTCATGAAGCTGGCTGAGAGAATGCCAAGAGTGTGCAAAGCTGTCATCAAGGCAAAGTGTGGCTGCTTTGAAGAATCTCAAATATAAAATAAGTGTTGATTTGTTTAACACTTTTTTGGTTATTACATGAATCAATGTGTGTTATTTCATTGTTTTGATGTCTTCACTATTATTCTACAATGTAGAAAATAGTAAAAATAAAGA
This sequence comes from Oncorhynchus mykiss, assembly GCF_013265735.2. Lineage (NCBI taxonomy): Eukaryota > Metazoa > Chordata > Actinopteri > Salmoniformes > Salmonidae > Oncorhynchus > Oncorhynchus mykiss. The sequence continues at coordinate 36,635,785 of NC_048575.1, read as the reverse complement.
AAAACTCTTGAATGAGTAGGTGTTTTAATACTTTTGACCAGTAGTGTATATTTACAAAAATATATATATGGGTGACTGGAAATGATGCAGACAATTACATTGATTGAAGCTACAATCTATCTGCACCAAGCTGCACCATTCATAGAGTATGACATATGCTTAGAAAGTATTTGTGAATAATTCATGTAGTGCTTATGAAGCCTTTATATATGCTATATAAAGCCTTTATAAGTTGTACTGTTTAAAGTGGGACCGGATATAAGATGATTTCAGGCAGGGCCTCACGTGTATCTGCTCCATGTGACATACCTGCTTTTGACCAGGCCTGGGTTCAAATACTATTTCAAATATTTGAATTAGTTCCACATACATTCCAAGTAAGTATTCAGATATAGTTTATTTTAAAAGACAAGTAGTTGGATATTTTTATGTATTTGGAAATACACTTGGAAAGTATTTGAAAATACTCTAAAACACCAGCTCAGATACACTCCCATGTGTTTGAAAATAGTATTTGAAATAAGTATTCGAAAATACTCTCACATATAATTTTGTTGAATATATATATATTTTTTTTTACCAGATAGTCAAATTTTATTAATGTATTAGTATACATCCAAAAAGGCCAGAGGAGTTCAAGGGGTTCACAGAGCTTTCTCACTGGGTGAAGTGGCTTCCTGCTGGAGGCTATAAGGGGCTGTTGGGCAGATTAACGACCTGGTACTGAGAAGTAGAAGCCTTTAGGCAGGATGTTCTGAGGAACCGGATGAATGGAGGTCTATGAGTGTGTTTCATTCACCCTTAATCTAGTGGTAGTGTGTACCCCCACAAGGACGATTGTTTTTCATAGGACATCATGTACTAGTTTAAAGGGAGGACTGGTGGGACACATACAACAAATGTAATTTGAAAAGGATAAATTGCCACTTCTGAAGCTAAAACTATAGAATATTCTCCTGACTGATAGAAGTGCTATGTACTTTGCCCAACCTCTCCAACCTCCCTCGGAATGTCTGTGAGTCAGCGACCATACCCTGTACTGTACACTTCCCAGTCACCAGGGTGGCAGCTGTGGTGGTCCCAGGCCCAGAGCCATGGAGTTATTTCGGTGCAACCAGGGCCCAGTAATGAGATGCATACTTGTGTGTGTCGCTGGAACACAGAGAGTCCCTTCTTGTACACTGCGGCTCTGCTCTGCAGCCCTCCCCTCTCCACGGGCTAACAGAACCAGCCATTCACAGCCTTAGATCCCAGGATTCAGTGTTACACTGCAGCACATGATACACGCCCGCCTACCAACTCTCTAATCAGCCCTATTTACACATGCGGTGACAAATAAAACAGACATTTAATCTCTGAGGGCTTTTAGGAGCAAACAAAGACTATCATCTATTTATTCAATTTGGATCATAATTTAGGGTTACTGTTGTAACCCCAGTTCTCTTATAATAGGAGTGAGATGAATTACATTGAGATTTCCTCAGAATCACTAATCGGGTAAGAACCAATCACACACGTCTGTCGAAGCAAATAAGGTGAGCCCCTCTAATTATAAGGTGCCTCTCGCCCACCTTCTGGTCATTCTTGAGCATGCATCTCTTCTTTGCGCTCTTGGATGCAGGGAAATGCCTTGATACATCTCACTCTTATAATCAGACAACCCTACAGTAACCCTACATTCTCTTTCAAATACACATTTTGATTTATCACATTGGGATATTGCCAACTCCCGTATTGTAGACATGCTCTCCGAAGCCAGGTAGTCCCAACATATCAACCCTCAGAAGCTACGACACTGAGGACAGTATGCGCCAACAAAGGTGCAGTGTTGTCCAGTCGGTAGAACCTTATAAATGTATGAGGGGAGGCCAAACATTCCGCATTATGAATCTCTTGTAAGGAGATGCCTTTGATCAGTGCCCAAATGGTAGCCATACCTCTGGTGGAGTGATCCCTCAGGCCCTCTGGGGGCTGTAAACCCTTGCTATTATAGGCCAATATATTAGCCTTTATTATCCAATGGGAAAGCCGTTGACGAGAGAGGGTATTTGGTATTGGTATTTTATTAGGATCCCAATTAGCTGTTGCAAAAGCAGCAGCTACTCTTCCTCGGTACCACACAAAACATGAAACATAATGACATAATACAGAACATGATTAGACAAGAACAGCTCAAGGACAGAACTACATACATTTTTAAAAAGGCACACATAGCCTACATATCGATGCATACGCACAAACTATCTAGGTCAAATAGGGGAGAGGCGTTGTGCCGTGAGGTGTTGCTTTATCTGTTTTTTGAAACCAGGTTTGCTGTTTATTTGAGTAATATGAGATGGAAGTTCAATGCAATAAGGGCATGATATAAAACTGTAGGTTTTCTTGAATTTCTTCTGGATTTGGGGACTATGAAAAGACCCCTGGTGGCATGTCTGGTGGGATAATTGTGTGTGTCAGAGCTGTGTGTAAGTTCACTATGCAAACAATTTGGTATTTTCAACACATTAATGTTTCTTACAAAAAGAAGTGACGCAGTCAGTCTCTCCTCAACTCTTAGCCAAGAGAGATTGGCATGCATAGTATTTATATCAGCCCTCTGATTACAATTAAGAGCTAAACGTGCCACTCTGTTCTGGGCCAGTTACAGCTTAACTAGGTCTTTCCTTTCAGCGCTGGACCACCCAACTGGACAATAATCAAGATTAGACAAAACTAGAGCCTGCTGAATTTTTTGGAGTGTGGAGTCAAAAAAGCAGAGCATCTCTTTATTACGGCTAGACCTCTCCCCATCTTTGCAACCATTAAATCTATATGTTTTGACCATGACAGTTTGCAATCTAAGGTAATGCCAAGTAATTTAGTCTCCTCAACTCGTTCAACAGCCACACCATTCATTACCAGATTCAGCTGAGGTCTAGAACTTAAGGAATGATTTGTACCAAATACAATGCTCTTAGTTTTAGAGATGTTCAGGACCAGTTAATTACTGGCCATCTGTTCCTAAACAGACTGCAACTCTTTGTTAATGGTTTCAGTGACTTCATTAGCTGTGGTTGCGGATGCGTATATGGTTGAATCATCAGCATACAGTACAGGACACACATGCTTTGTTTAATTCCAGTGGCAGGTCATTGGTAAAAATTGAAAATAGTAGAGGCCCTAGAGAGCTGCCCTACGGTACACCACACTTTACATGTTTGACATTAGAAACACTTCCATTAAAGAAAACCCTTTGAGTTCTATTAGATAGATAGCTCTGAATCCACAATATGGCAGAGGTTGAAAAGCCATATCACATAAGTTTTTTCAACAACAGGTTATGGTCAATAATATCAAAGGCTGCACTGAAATCAAACAGCACAGCTCCCACAATCTTCTTATTATCAATTTCTTTCAACCAGTCATTTGTGTCAGTGCAGTACATGTTGAGTGGCCTTCTCTATACACAAGCTGAAAGTCTGTTGTTAATTTGTTTACAGAGAAATAGCATTGCATTTGGTCAAATACAATTTTTTCCAACAGTTTGCTAAGAGCTGGCAGCAAGCTTATAGATCTGCTGTTAGAACCTGTAAAGGCCTCTTTACCACTCTTGGGTAGTGGAATTATTAAGGCTTCCCTCCAGGCCTGAGGACAAAGACTTTCCTCTAGGCTCAGATTAAAACTATGACAGATAGGAGTGGCTATAGACTCAGCTACCATCTTCAGTAGCTTTTCATCTGAGTTGTCAATGCCAGGAGGTTTGTCATTATTGATTGTTAACAATAATTTTTTCACCTCTTCCACACTAACTTTCCACAATTCAAATTTGCACTCCTTTCATTATTTGTTTTTTTATGCATGAATATAATTTCTCACTATCTTTCGTGAGCATTTCCTGCCTAAGTTTTCCCACTTTGCCAATTAAAAAATTATTAAAATAATTGGCAACATCAAATGGTTTTATGATGAATAAGCCATCTGATTCGATGAAAGATGGAGTTGAATTTGTCTTTCTTAAAAATATGTTTATGTTTGTATGATCTCTTATACACTATTTTAGGCCCAGCTGTTGGAATTTTGGCTTTCCAGGATATATCCACTATATTGTGATCACTGCATCCAATGGGTACGGTTATAGCTTTAAAACAAAGTCCTAGAGCATTAGTAAAAAATGTGATCAATACATGTGGATGATCTTGATCCTGTAGTGTTTGTAAACACCCTGGTAGGCTGATTAATAATCTGAACCAGATTACAGGCACTGGTTACAGTAAGAAGCTTCCTCTTGAGTGGACAGCTTGATGAAAAACAGTCAATATGCAGGTCCCCAAGAAAGTAGACCTCTCTGTTTACATCATATACACTATCAATCATTTCACACATATTATTTAGATACTGACTGTTAGCACCTGGTGGCCTATAGCCACACCCCCCCAAAAAAGGCTTTAGATGTGCCAAGTGAACCTGCAACCACAACACTTCAATAACACTTGACATAAGATCTTATCTAAGCATTACAGGGATATGGCATTGAATATATACAGCAACACCTACCCCATAAGAATTTCTCTCTCTTCTATAAATGTTATATCCTTGTATTGCTACTGATGTATCATCAAATGAATTATCTCGGAAATGGTTAATATATGAATGTTATCTGATGTTAGCAAGTTAATGATTTCATTAACCTTATTTCTAAGGCTAGATATATTAATATGGGCTATTTTCAACCCTTTCCTGGGTAGTTTACCAGAGATAGACATAATATTGAAAAGAGCCGACATAGCAAGAGAAAAAATATACATTCAGCAGTCCATTAATCAATTGGTGTGTGTGTGTGCTGTGGGGTTGAGGCTACGAACCGATAGGCTTGGCTCTCTCATCCCTTCCAGGCTTCTGGAAGGTCCATCTTCCTGTGGTCCATCTTAAATTTCTCAGAGATCATTTCCCTCACTTTGTCTTCAGACTCCATCGAGGTCTCATGTGGAGATCCGTCCACAACCATGTTGTTTCACCTTGATTGTCCCTCGAGATTTATCAGTCATTGTTATCATAGATTCACACGCCGAACTGAGGTCCTCTCTCAATGACTTACAGATTGCTGTCATCTTGCCGTTCTCCTATTTCAACTCGTCGAGCTGACCCTGGGAGAACTGCAAATTGGAACAGTAAGGCGACCCAAGAAACAAAGAGTTGGTTTCTCTAGCGTAATGCTCTAGTTGTATCCAAGTACATGAGCAAAGCGTGTACTGGACATAAACGGCGGAGATGCTCTTCTTCCATTGAAGTGAAGGGCGGTGGGTGGAAAGCCACAAGCACTAAGGCTAGACAATTATAATTGTCGCTGACCTTAGGCATATTGGCGGAGTTAGCCAGCAGGGTTACCTTGGAGAACCCTGGGGCAAACCGTAGGCACGAATGGTGGACTGACAGTGCCTGCAGCTCACTCACTTGCTTTGCGGACATAAGGGCAACCAGTAAAGGGGTTTTGAAGGAGAGATATTTCATCTCCATGCTTTCCAGCGGCTCAAAAGGCTGCTGAGAAATAGCCTCAAGCACAATAGACAGGTCCCAAGACAGGGCTAATGGCTTGGAGACTGGGCGTAAGCGACGCTCTCCCTTCATGAAACAACATAAGAGGGTGTTTCCCTACTGTGTTATTGTCAAAGCCTTTATGACAGGCCAAGACAGCAGCTAAAAAGACCTTAACAGCAGACAAAGCCTTCCGTCTGTCCAAAACGTCCTGCAAGAAGCATAAAACCTTAGGTACAGAGCATTGGTAAGGACTGATTGGTTTGCGGTCAGACCACTTCTCAAAAATGCACATTAAATGGGTCTAGGCACTCTGGATAGCCCCAATAACTTTGAGGGGCAAGTCTGTCACATCCAGATCCATACTTTCAGGGGCCAGCCCAGAGGATCATGGATGAGTGTGAAAAATCTCTCTGTTCGCTTGGGTCAGAAAATCCCTGTGTAACGGCATTTGCCAGGGCTCGTCATAAAGCAGGGGAATGATCGCCACTAACAAGAGCTTCCCTGGCCACCGAGGGGCTACCAAGATGAGGGATAAGCTTTGTTCCCTTACTCTGACTAGAGTGGAGAGTACAGTGAACCCGATAAGAGAGTTAGTCAAGAGCTAGCCAAGTCTCAGTAGCTAGCCAAGTCTCAGTAGCTAGCCAAGTCTCAGTAGCTAGCTGACCCTAGCTACCACCGAAAACTTGGTGAGTAGAAAAAGTAAAAGAGCTAATTCTACACAAAGCTAAACTTTCCTTTTGGTCAGTTGGTCAACACAAAGGACGAGAGCTGAAAAATCCTGCATTCGGCCTGAGAACATATGCAAGAAGACAGGGATCAGGTTGTGCTGAGGAGAGCTTCAAAAGAGTAGTGCTCTTCGCAAGGAAGAAAGGTGAAAATAAGCAGAGGGTGTGCCTTTCTTCACCTCTCAACCTGTCTGTCTCAGACAGACGTGTGTGACTGGTTCTTCCCTGTTTAGTGATTCTGAGCTAATCTCAATGTAATACTAGTATTTGATTTGGTAGACAAAGACAGAATCTAATTTGGTCGACACCGACAGAATTTGAGGACCTATTTACACTTCCTTCAAGATCCAACATGATTATTCCACAATCATCCTAAAATAATTCAGTCATTCACATAATGTGTGCTGTTTTCACAGTCTTCTAAACTGAAAGAATGCACCCAGTCAACCTTGTTGGTGGTATGTGTCCAATTTGTGTGAGTTCGGCTCCTCTTTGTATAAAACTATCATTTGTGGATGCACATGATTCTATGATGCTCTTCCAAAGCTAGTCATCCTGGACAAAAAGCACCATATTAGATGAGAGACAGTGCACGCCAACGCCCTGCAAATTATAAGCTTTTATCCGATTGTGGTTTCTTTGAGAAAGAAAAGAGGTTGAGGCTTCAGCTGTTCCGGGGTTAACGTCACAAGGCATGCTGTTTCTCAGATCTCTCTCTTTGACAATGACACCACAGCTATGTCAGAAACCCAGAGAGCGAGTGGGAGGTAAGACTGGCTCTGCACACACTGGTTGGCTCCACAGTGTCTCAGACTCCCAAAAATGTAATGACAACTATCCAAAAGACATCTCAATTCACAATGAATGAGTGAATCAATCATTTTCAAATGACGCAAACCATTATTAGATCAAAAGTGCTGCATCATCTAGCTCAATTGTGGTATCATGAATCTGTCCATGTGTCAGCCCAGTCACATAAAACAAAAAGGCACTAAAATATAATGTTTCTATGTCAGTGGTTTAACAACTGTCACTCCTGCCCTCAATCTGAAATCATATCACCATTCTAAAGAGTGGTATCAAAATACTGAGTTACATTTAACTATGCATTGACATTTGTCAACATTTACATTTTTATATGGTGTCCATATAAGGACAGCCTCAGTGTCAGCAGAAGGACACCGTAATAAACTGCAAAGGCAAGTCCAGATCGGAACAAATAATAATGTCCTTACTAAGGGTTGCATGTTAGGTACTTTAGTTCCAGGGCATCCATTTTGATCCCCCAATACTCATTCAAAAGTGAATCAGTTTGTAGTTGAGCATGCTGAGCATCGGTACTAATTGTGAAGACCAGAATTGAGGGACTTGTTTTCAAGTTCACCAACGTGCTCTCAGCCTGCCACAAAACAAACTACTTGTGAAAGCTCAACGGTTTCATGTTCAGATGTGGAGTAAGGCCACTGACGGATAAACCTTAAACAGTTTGATCATTAATAATTCCCTTTATCAACTCACTCTGCTTTCCGTTTGCAATACCCATGTTTTAACAGAACCATGAGCAGCAAGTTCGCCCCTCTCCAATTCATTTCCAAAATGCTGACATCCCTCCAGAGATCTCACAACACCCAACCACATGGTAGCCGAGGTCAGCCATAATATTGTGTAGTGTTGTTGTGTACATTTTATAGGCCTATATAGTATCTTCATCAGAAAGAGGTACTGCAGATTGTGACTGTGAAGAGGAAATAATGTAATCAGTGTCCCCCCACCAGGTTTATATGGACTAATTGCCAAAACTATAATTGGTATAAGACCAATTATAGAAGAATCTGGCAATTTTAGCTTTTGCATAGCTGTATAGCTGTACCCCTTTCCTGCAGTGGAATGACCAAAGCGAATGGTATTAAAAATGTTCATAATTAATATACGTTATTTCAAAAAACCTGCTGAAAATCTGGTGTTTCTATGTCAAACTTTGTTATATTTCAGTTTTCTGTGTTGTATATAAAGTGTAATCTTGGGATACAAACTCAAAATGAAATACATTTCAACTCTATATCTGACATGTTACAGGTGTCTTCTTTTTTTTAAATCCCATAACCATGTGTGTGAGGTGTATACTTTTGTTTCAAGTTTCAAGTTGTTTAAGACTACCAAGAAACACTCTGTGTGACCCTGATTTAGCCCACTGTAGTAAAACTATATAAACATCTAGCCATGTATCTGAAGTAAGACACTATGTCACCAACCAGTATGAAATCTACTCTCTAGCCTATCTATATCAATTGTTTTCACAGAATTATGCTTAAATACTGCTGGTGTTTCCATGGTTGAGCGTATTGCACTTTGAAAGGAAAGTGAAGAGGAAACCGTCACTCTATTTTAAGACCAGGTAGCCGCATTCTGTGAATATGTATGCGATGTGATGACAACCATCATTCCTAGAAATGTCAGTGTGGTGATAACACGGAAGAAGTCAAAGCATATATATCCACAACTTCATGTCTCTCTACACATCGAGTCTGAAAATTTCACATGCTGGTCCTATGTAGCAAGGTTAACCACAATATAAACAGAGTTTTTGTAGTCCTCGTGACATTTTCTTTCTCTGAAATGTTTGCTCTTCCACGTACTGCCACACTAGGCTACATTTTGCAATTCAAAATATGTTGCTTTGTTGAAAACTTTGTCTTGCATGCCGTTATTATTAAAACCAGTTAAATGTAATGTCAAAAATGTAGATGACTTCAAAGGTATTATTTATCATGAGAGGGTCATAAACAATTCCTAGTAACACTTTTACTGCCAGAAAGAGATTTTAAAAAATTCTCATTTAAAAAAAAAAAAAAGTATACATTAATGAGATGTAGTCACTTTTGAGGACACAAGATTCACACACACCTGCATTTTCTCTTCTTTAGCCACCTGATCTGCTTGTCTCTCTAACCCTTTTACCCTTTCTCCTGGCTCTAGCTAGTTAGTAGCTACCAGGGTTTTGCAACATGTTTCTTAACACTATCACCTTTAATTACGGAAACTCACCAAATGGAAACTGAGATGAAGGGGAAAATTGTCAAAAAAGAATAATGTAATGAACAGAAGAAGTTCAAAGATGTTGGACTTGGGGATGATCGGTATCAGAGCTGTCAGTAGGTCTGACAGGGTATTGACCAGGGAGAAACCCCAGGGCTGTCATGGCCCTTAATATATGTATACAGAGGATGATCTTCCTCTAACAATGACTCACAAAGTCAACCTCCACAAGATATGCAAAGTTTGAATAGAGAACCAAACATTTACAGCAAAACCCCAACCTTTCGTTTCACATTTCCATCATCCTCCCCCCTGTGTAATTGTGACTAATATTGACTCTCTGACATTTTCTTTTAAATTAAAGAATGACTTGTTTGTATTGTTTTTTTTTTCTTCAAACATTTCGACGGCAACGTTGCTTTTTACGACAGATTGTAACAACGGGGGTGTTCAGATCCCTTTATGAACAGGAAACAGGCAGACCAGGCAGATTTTGAAAACAGGCCTTTATGGTCACTCTCAGCTCTGTGGATAAAACCATACTTATCATTTGGATATTCTCACTTGAGTCCTCGTGAGTAATGGCAGTAGCTCAGCAGGCGATGCTAGTCAGTTGATGACTCACTGAAGTCACTTCTCATCAAAGCACTTGAAATAAGATGCAGTGAAGTGCTGGAAGTGGGGAGGTCTACAGTGGTGAATGCCTCCTGCCTGTTCAGTAGAACTTAACAGTATAGTGTGTGTGGGCAATGCTAACATTTCTAAAGCTCAGAAAGGTTTATCCTAGCCTTTTGAGCCTCAAAGCCAAGAATACCATAGGTCTTTGATTAAAGACCGCCCTTTGAATGTACATTGGAAATGAATTGCCTTTTACTATGTTTTACCATCACGAGTTATTCTAAGAAACCATCCTAACCCAACGAAAGTGATGGGTTTAAATGAAATAAAAGAGGCAGGCCAAGCATGTAGGCCAGTGAAACATGCTTCCTGGAGAGTGCATTCCCACTTGTGGGCGGATCAGCGAGGATGGAGGGAGCGAGTATCAGCCTGCATCAGGGTTTGAATCGGGAGTGGGCATACTTGGAGCACACTCTCCTGCCAAGTGGATACACAAGCACGCACAGCGCATTGCATGTCACCTACAGGACGAATGGCCAGGCTCACAGGACACCTAAAAAATGCCATGATTGCACGATTTACACACTAAATTGCAAATGAATAGGTTTCATGGCATGGCATGCACACATGGATATTAATATACACATCATGCACACAGCAGCCAGGCCAGCCACAACCTGATCTATAAAATAAAGACATTACATGAGGGGTGGTCTGAGTGGTCATTTTGATTGAGGATGAACTAATAAGGACACATTCATGCTTAATAGGTCTGTTCTACTTATATTAACATTAAGAGCTCACAATCACTTTATTGGTCAACTGTACAGAAGGTCCAACCAAAATATGACTTCCGCTTTATAACCCAACCCTACGAAAGACACACATACACACACAGGTCGGAGAGGTGCGGTGGGATGTCATTGTCGGTGGTTAAGTGCCTTGCTCATGCACAACGGCATCTTGGATTTGACACGACCAAACCTCCAGGTCGCTAGCAACCTCCCGGTCGCTGGCTCGCCTCTCTAACTGCTAGGCTACCTGCCGCCCATCACTGTACAGGGTCCTCACTATCCTCATTGACCTCACTGCAAGGTTAAGATCTCTATTTATAGGTGGTGAGAACAGTGACGTGGAGTGAGGTCAGTGGATGGGTGTGCACTAGCTATAATTTACTCACAAATAAACTTTGATGAAGCCCAAGTTCACTATACAACAGATAGCACCAACAACCAGAATGACATAGGCAAAATTGACAAACAATTTTCACCAAAAGCAAATACCGATGTAGCCAAGATGCATAAGCAATAGCCTCCGATGGCGGCATAGTTCATATCATCTGAAGAAATGCCACCCTGCTCAACTCAGCTCAGTCATAGACAGATATAACATGCACATTTACAACCAATAGTTGGCACTAGAATATCAATATATTTCAACGCAAACTTCATAATGTAATGTAATCGAACCCACAAATGCTGATGCTCCAGATACTCAACTAGTCTAAAGGCGGACAGTTTTATTGCTTGTTTAATCAGAAAAGCAGTTTTCAGCAGTGCTAACATAATTGCAAAAGGGATTTCTAAAGATCAATTTGGATTAGCTAAAACAACGTGCCATTGGAGAACAGGAGTGATGGTTGCAGATAATGGGCCTCTGTACGCCAATGTAAATATTCTATAAAAAAATAAATCTGCCATTTCCAGCTACAATAGTCATTTACAACATTAACATTAACTGTATATATATGGTGTGGGGTGGCATTTCTTTGGGGGGCAGCACAGCCCTCCATGTGCTCGCCAGAGGTAGCCTGACTGCCATTAGGTACCGAGATGAGATCCTCAGACCCCTTGTGAGACCACATGCTGGTGCAGTTGGCCCTGGGTTCCTCCTACTGCAAGACAATGCTAGACCTCATGTGGCTGAAGTGTGTCTGCAGTTCCTGCAAGAGGAAGGCATTGATGCTGGACTGGCCCGCCCGTTCCCCAGACCTGAATCCAATTGAGCACATCTGGGACATCATGTCTCGCTCCATCCACCAACGCCACGTTGCACCACAGACTGTCCAGGAGTTGGCGGATGCTTTAATCCAGGTCTGGGAGGAGATCCCTCAGGAGACCATCCGCCACCTCATCAGGAGCATGCCCAGGCATTGTAGGGAGGTCATACAGGCACGTGGAGGCCACACACACTACTGAGCCTCATTTTGACTTGTTTTAAGGACATTACATCAAAGTTGGATCAGCCTATAGTGTGGTTTTCCACTTTAATTTTGAGTGTGACTCCAAATCCAGACCTCCATGGGTTGATAAATTTGATTTCCATTGATAATTTTTGTGTGATTTTGTTGTCAGCACATTCAACTATGTAAAGAAAAAGTATTTAATAAGAATATTTCATTCATTCAGATCTAAGATGTGTTATTTTAGTGTTCCCTTTATTTTTTTGAGCAGTGTATATATACACACACATGTGTACACACACTCACTAAAGGTGGCAGTAATAAAGCCTCTCTTTAAAAAGCAAAACCTTGACCCAGAAAATATAAAAAACTTTCGAAAAAACTATTTTTAAAAAACTATATCGAATCTTCCATGCCTCTCAAAAAGTTTAGAAAAAGCTGTTGCGCAGCAACTCACTGGCTTCCTGAAGACAAACAATGTATACGAAATGCTTCAGCCTGGTTTTAGACCCCATCATAGCACTGAGACTGCACTTGCGAATGTGGTAAATTACCTTTTAATGGCGTCAGACCTAGGCTCTGCATCTGTCCTCGTGCTCCTAGACCTTAGTGCTGCTTTTGATACAATTGATCACCACAATCTTTTGGAGAGATTGGAAACCCAAATTGGTATACACGGACAAGTTCTGGCCTGGTTTAGATCTTATCTGTCGGAAAGATATCAGTTTGTCTATGTGAATGTTTTGTCCTCTGACAAATCAACTGTACATTTCGGTGTTCCTCAAGGTTCCGTTTTAGAACCACTATTGTTTTCACTATATATTTTACCTCTTGGTGATGTCATTCGAAAACATAATGTTAACTTTCACTGCTATGTGGACGACACACAGCTGTACATTTCAATGAAACATGATGAAGCCCCAAAATTACCCTCGCTAGAAGACTGTGTTTCAGACATAAGGAAGTGGATGGCTACAAACCTACATACATACCTACACGTACGCTACGGCCACAAGACGCAGGCCTCCTAATTGTCCCTAGAATTTCTAAGCAAACAGCTGGAGGCAGGGCTTTCTCCTATAGAGCTCAATTTTTATGGAATGGTCTGCCTACCCATGTGAGAGACGCAGACTCGGTTTCAACCTTTAAGTCTTTACTGAAGACTCATCTCTTCAGTAGGTCATATGATTGAGTGTAGTCCGGCCCAGGAGTGTGAAGGTGAATGGAAAGGCTCTGGAGCAACAAACCGCCCTTGATGCCTCTGCCCGGCTGGTTCTCCTCTCTCCACTGGGATTCTCTGCCTCTAACCCTATTACAGGGGCTGAGTCACTGGCTTACTGGTGCTCTTCCATGCCGTCCCTAGGAGGGGTGCGTCACTTGAGTGGGTTGAGTCATTGATGTGGTCCTCCTGTCTCTGTTGGAGCCCCCCCCCCCCCCCCCCCTCTTGGGTTGTGCCGTGGCAGAGATCTTTGTGGGCTATACTCGGCCTTGTCTCAGGATGGCAAGTTGGTGGTTGAAGATATCCCACTTGTGGTGTGGGGGCTGTGCTTTGGCAAAGTGGGTGGGGTTATATCCTGCCTGTTTGGCTCTGTCCGGGGGTATCATCGGATGGGGCCACAGTGTCTCCTGACCCCTCCTGTCTCAGCCTCCAGTATTTATGCTGCAGTAGTTTGTGTCGGGGGGCTAGGGTCAGTCTGTTATATCTGTAGTATTTCTCCTGTCTTATCTGGTGTCCTGTGTGAATTTAAGTATGCTCTCTCTAATTCTCTCTTTCTCTCTTTCTTTCTTTCTCTCTCTCGGAGGACCTGACCCTAGGACCATGCCTCAGGACTACCTGGCATGACTCCTTGCTGTCCCCAGTCCACCTGGCCGTGCTGCTGCTCCAGTTTCAACTATTCTACCTGTGGCTATGGACGTGCTACCTGTCCCAGACCTGCTGTTTTCAACTCTCTAGAGACGGTAGAGATACTCTCAATGATTGGCTATGAAAAGCACACTGACATTTACTCCTGAGGTGCTGACTTGTTGCACCCTCGTCAACTACTGTGATTTTTATTATTTGACCATGCTGGTCATTTGTGAACATTTGAACATCTTGGCCATGTTCTGTTATCATCTCCACCCGGCACAGCCAGAAGAGGACTAGCCACCCCTCACATCCTATTTCCTCTCTAGGTTTCTTCCTAGGTTTTGGCCCTACTAGGGAGTTTTTCCCAGCCACCGTGCTTCTACACCTGCATTGCTTGTAGTTTGGGGTTTTAGGCTGGGTTTCTGTACAGCACTTTGATATATCAGCTGATGTAAGAAGGGCGATATGAAATTTTTTATGTATATATATATATATATATATATATATATATATATATATATATATATATATATATATATATATATGTACACACACACACATGTGTATGTATATATACACACATACATATACAGTGCCTTGCGAAATTATTCGGCCCCCTTGAACTTTGCGACCTTTTGCCACATTTCAGGCTTCAAGCATAAAGATATAAAACTGTATTTGTTTGTGAAGAATCAACAACAAGTGGGACACAATCATGAAGTGGAACGACATTTATTGGATATTTCAAACTTTTTTAACAAATCAAAAACTGAAAAATTGGGCGTGCAAAATTATTCAGCCCCTTTACTTTCAGTGCAGCAAACTCTCTCCAGAAGTTCAGTGAGGATCTCTGAATGATCCAATGTTGACCTAAATGACTAATGATGATAAATACAATCCACCTGTGTGTAATCAAGTCTCCGTATAAATGCACCTGCACTGTGATAGTCTCAGAGGTCCGTTAAAAGCGCAGAGAGCATCATGAAGAACAAGGAACACACCAGGCAGGTCCGAGATACTGTTGTGAAGAAGTTTAAAGCCGGATTTGGATACAAAAATATTTCCCAAGCTTTAAACATCCCAAGGAGCACTGTGCAAGCGATAATATTGAAATGGAAGGAGTATCAGACCACTGCAAATCTACCAAGACCTGGCCGTCCCTCTAAACTTTCAGCTCATACAAGGAGAAGACTGATCAGAGATGCAGCCAAGAGGCCCATGATCACTCTGGATGAACTGCAGAGATCTACAGCTGAGGTGGGAGACTCTGTCCATAGGACAACAATCAGTTGTATATTGCACAAATCTGGCCTTTATGGAAGAGTGGCAAGAAGAAAGCCATTTCTTAAAGATATCCATAAAAAGTGTCGTTTAAAGTTTGCCACAAGCCACCTGGGAGACACACCAAACATGTGGAAGAAGGTGCTCTGGTCAGATGAAACCAAAATGGAACTTTTTGGCAACAATGCAAAACGTTATGTTTGGCGTAAAAGCAACACAGCTCATCACCCTGAACACACCATCCCCACTGTCAAACATGGTGGTGGCAGCATCATGGTTTGGGCCTGCTTTTCTTCAGCAGGGACAGGGAAGATGGTTAAAATTGATGGGAAGATGGATGGAGCCAAATACAGGACCATTCTGGAAGAACCTGATGGAGTCTGCAAAAGACCTGAGACTGGGACGGAGATTTGTCTTCCAACAAGACAATGATCCAAAACATAAAGCAAAATCTACAATGGAATGGTTCAAAAATAAACATATCCAGGTGTTAGAATGGCCAAGTCAAAGTCCAGACCTGAATCCAATCGAGAATCTGTGGAAAGAACTGAAAACTGCAATTCACAAATGCTCTCCATCCAACCTCACTGAGCTCGAGCTGTTTTGCAAGGAGGAATGGGAAAAAATGTCAGTCTCTCGATGTGCAAAACTGATAGAGACATACCCCAAGCGACTTACAGCTGTAATCGCAGCAAAAGGTGGCGCCACAAAGTATTAACTTAAGGGGGCTGAATAATTTTGCACGCCCAATTTTTCAGTTTTTGATTTGTTAAAAATGTTTGAAATATCCAATAAATGCCATTCCACTTCATGATTGTGTCCCACTTGTTGTTGATTCTTCACAAAAAAATACAGTTTTATATCTTTATGTTTAAAGCCTGAAATGTGGCAAAAGGTCGCAAAGTTCAAAGGGGCCGAATACTTTCGCAAGGCACTGTATATACACACAGTTGAAGTCGGAAGTTGACATACAATTAGGTTGGAGTCATTAAACCCTCTTTTTTCAACCACTCCACAAATTTCTTGTTAACAAACTATAGTTTTGATAAGTCGGTTAGGACATCTACTTTGTGCATCACACAAGTCATTTTTACAACAATTGTTTACAGATTACAATTCCAGTGGGTCAGAAGTTTACATAAACTACTTTGACTGTGCCTTTAAACAGCTTTGAATATTCCAGAAAATGATGTTATGGCTTTAGAATCTCCTGATAGGCTAATTGACATCCTTTGAGTCAATTGAAGGTGTACCTGTGGATGTATTTTAAGGCCTACCTTCAAACTCATTGCCACTTTTCTTGACATCATGGGAAAATCATAAGAAATCAACAAAGACATCAGAAAGAAATTGTAGACCTCCATAAGTCTGGTTCATCCATGGGAGAAATATCCAAATATCTGAAGGTACCGCGTTCATCTGTACAAACAATAGTACGCAAGTATAAACACCATGGGACCACGTAGCCTTCATACCGCTAAGGAAGGAGACGCATTTTATCTCCTAGAGATTAACGTACTTGGGTGCGAAAAGTGCAAATGAATCCCAGAACAACAACAAAGGACCTTGTGAAGATGCTGGAGGAAAAAGGTACAAAAGTATCTATATCCACAGTAAAACGAGTCCTATATCGACATAACCTGAAAGGCCGCTCAGCCATTGATGGGGTTCACCTTGGGGTCATGATAGGGGGCTGCACCAAATGATTGATATATTATTATAATCGTTCATGCTTATGTTGTATTAATAGAAGGGGAGGGGCTATAAGACCCCTCCCCCACTATATTTATAGGGTCCTGGACCACAGATTAGCAATATATGCATTATAAGGTTTAATACTGGTCCACAGTTATTTTCTAGTCTCTGCCTCTTATAAGAAACGGTCTGAGTGATGTGTGAGTTATCGCAGTTAAAACAGGGTGTCAGTGAGAAAGCACCTCAAGGCTAAAAGAGATTCATAGACACAGAACCCTGCAGGGGAGTAAAAGAGAGTCAGACATACCACTGTAAGCCACACGGGAGTGGAAAATTACTGCTGAGTCCTTAGAAAACACTGGACTATTGTTCTCGCATGCAAGTTTGTATAACTGTATATGCATGGGCTTGATCTCATGAGTAGAAGGTGTTGATGTAGGCAGTTACATCACTAGGGGTTGACTGCAAGCATATTAAAGCAACTTGGACCTTTTTTATTTTGCAGAACTTACTCGGAAACATGCATGCTGTGTTTCCGTCGTTAACTTCTGTCTGCAATTGCATTAATAAAGGTTTGATTGATTTACTTGAAGATATTGTCTGATTGCTGATTTCACCAATACACCAATGATTGACAAGGAACAAGGAACCCCAACACCACTGCTGGGTTGCAACTGCACATGGGGATGTACTTTTTGGAAAAATGTCCTCTGGTCCGATTAAACAAAAATAGAAGTGTTTGGCCATGATGACCATTGTTATGTTTGGAGGAAAAAAACACCATCCCAACCGTGAAGCACGGGGGTGGCAGCATCACGTTGTGGGGGTGCTTTGATGCAGGAGGGCAGTTAAAAAGGCAGTTAACCCACTGTTCCTAGGCCGTCATTGAAAACAAGAATTTGTTCTTAACTGACTTGCCTAGTTAAATAAAGGTAAAATAAATCTATATCAGCTCAAATATGACAGACCTGTCCTTTAAAAACTACCCTGTGTGGACTTATTTTCCCCCTTTTGGTACTTTTCCATATAGCAGCGTGCAATGTGAGTGGTGTTACGAGCTCAACATTCCCCACAAACTGCTTCATAAATATCCACTATGTGTGTCAACTCAAACAAATGTGTCCCAGTTAGCAAGCTATGCTACCCAGCAACTCCGGTTTCCAAGAACCCCTGTAGCCCTGCCTTCTCCTAAATGTTAGGAAGTGGCACCCATTAACTTTCTGACATAGACATAGCACCACCACTCTCTTTTAGATACAGGTGCATGAACACTCAAAACATGTATGGACATAACTGTAGCCATTTTTATCACAATATCAAATCATTTCTGGGTAAAAATTAGGTACCTTACTAGCTACTAGCTTTCTACAATGTAGAAAACAGTAAAAATAAAGAAAAAACCTTGAATGAGTAGGTGTCCCAAACTTTTGACTGGTACTGTACATAAGGTATCAATTATTCTTAAGACAATTCAATTATGTGAGTCCTAAGAAGGGGTTTGAACCGGTTCAGGGAACAGAACCAAAAACAAAAGTGAGCTCTAGTGTTTTCCGGAACAGAACCGTTACTTTCAAAGAACCAGTTAATAATGTTATTTTTGGTTCCAAAAATATTCCTAATATCTAGTATATCATTCTGTAATTCAGTAAAGTTCTGATGTTTGTAATAGCCTAAACACATTCCAATTCACAGTGTCATGCATTTAGCATAGCTGGACTATGTAAGTTAGCTCGCTATCTAATATCCTGTATTTAACTCTGACAGCCATCAGCTAAATCATATAGCTAGCTAGTTATCATTTGGATACATACGGTCAATCAATTTTTCGTATGCCATGGTAGTCACTGCTAGACTGTTAGCTACCTTCAGCAGAGTAAATATACTTGACTAACGTTAGCTAACGTAAGCTAGCTAACATTAGCAATAAAAGTAACTATCTGGTAGCCATCTATTCCACCCATGTCTGGAAAACACACCGTTACTAAAAATACTGTCAATATAGCTAACTGACTCTCTGTTTGTGTTTTGGTAGCAATGATAAACGTGTATAAATCAGCTATGGTTGGTTAGTTGGTTCTCAGCTGGCTAGCAATTTTGTTAACAGCATGCTGACAATATTGTAATCCCCATGTTATGTGTACTATGCTAGCCAGTCTAATAGAGATCAATACAATTATTGGGGTGGTTCAATTGTGCATTGTATGTTTTGTTGTAGCTGGTACAGAATCTGATTCCACCAGCATGTGCTTCCAACCCCTAGCTCTGCACAAGGTGAAGGGAAGTTGGCAAAAATATTTACCAGCTGACGGCATACACCTGAATTGGGTAGTGTTTGTACGGGTTTGTGTTATGGGGCTACAGGTGGCTAGATGTAGCCTGAGGACAACAAAGTACCTTCGAGAACATGTAATCAATTTAGTCTACCCCGCTTCTCTTTTTCCCTTTTCTCTTTGTAAAACTCAGGTTATCTGGAGTCCTTCCACAGGCCCTGCTGAAAATACCCCAAAACAGCAGCATTTTGGGTACACGAGCATGAGGGAACCACCTTGTGGTTATGGAGCACAAACAAGATTGTGGGACAAAAACAGTCAAGGGACACTGAAAGATATCAAATCAAGACTACAACAGTAGTGACACAACCAGCTCATTCTTCTCTCTGCAGATTCTTAAAACACAATACAAAGACATATCTACAAAAATCCGCTGCCAAGAGCTACTATTGATAAGAATGATCTGTCAAAGTCAATATGCTGGGGGAACTTGACAGATAGGTCTTTGAGATGAGGAAGGGGTTTTTAGTTGTGCAGGGTTGTCCTTAGAGACAGGAAATGTATAGTTGTGTATGAGAACGACTGAAAGGTGCCATTTCTAAATCTTCCGTGCACAACAATACTGTGTGAGAACTGCCCTCCTAGGACTTTTCACATCGCCTGCAGCCCCCTAGCCCATTCACTATGTTCTTTCCTCTCAAAAGAAACTCTCGATGTCCCTCAACAATACACTAGTCTGTCTCTAAACACTTAGATCCCAATTGGTTGACATTTTTGCCAACAAAGGCATGTTGCCATACGTTCCTTCCACAAAAAATTTAACACAACCATGTCTTTCCAGGAGACATGCAGCACCAGAAAATATTCTGCAAGATGTCCAAACAGTTGGTGGTTAAGGTCTACAAGCCGTACACCACTTCCGGTAGTCTTATCCAGCTGGCCGTACACCGCAGACAGGAGAAGGCCATTCGCCACAAGCACAGAGTCAACTTCCAAAGTCTAAAATGCCAAATATCATTGCCACTGTACCCGAAGCCAGATAAAGGACAGTGTCTCAGCATAAGATCATGTAGAACCATCATAAAATAAATATGGATATTTTCTATCAATCCTCAAAATGTTTTGCCTTTATGGGCTCTGCAGCATCAAGCATATGTTAGACATTCAGATATATCCAAAGAATGTTTATTTGTTCAAATCTAAAACACAAGGGAGTGTACAGTCGTGGCCAAAAGTTTTGAGAATGACACAAATACTCATTTTCACAAAGTCTGCTGCTGTCACGGCCGTCGAAAGATGTGGACCAAAGTGCAGCGTGGTGAGCGTACTTTTTATTTAAAATGTCACCAACAAACAAAGAAACAACCTTGAAGCTTACAGGGCTATAGTTCCACTAACAAATGTCAACTACCCACACTGAAGGAGAGGAAAAAAGGGCTACCTAAGTATGATTCCCAATCAGAGATAACGATCCTTGATTGAGAACCATACCCGGCCAAAACATAGAAATAAAGAAACATAGAAAACAAAGCATAGAATGCCCACCCAAATCACACCCTGACCAAACCAAAATAGAGACATAAAAGGGCTCTCTCAGGTCAGGGCGTGACAGCTGCCTCCATTTGTATGATGGCAACAATACGCCGGAAGACATCATAGGGTGTATCCTTCAAAGCCCAGACCTGCCTTCCACCTGGGCAATTATGTGTGAAACAGTGGCGGTCAGTGCCGTTTAAGAGGGAGGATGTTTTTTTTTGTTTTTTTATGCGCATGGACTTATTTCTATTACAGCATATTGGATGACTCTCATTCGTACTCCATTCACCCAGCTCAATCGATAGGTTTAGTCTACTATATGGCACTCCAATGTTCCCTGTGCCCATCATAAGGTTGCTACAACCTAGCCTATGAATGAAAGTCTACAACTTGGGTGCACAGGTCAAGAGACTTTTGAATAATGAAGGTGACAGACAGTGGCACATTCAATACCGCCTTGCATACTCTTGCCTGCATCTAGCTGATCTAGAGTGTAATCATTAGTTCAACGGCTGCAAACAACAGTTTCTATTGGACAAATTCAGGTATGTTTATCCCAGTTTTGATCCATTTGCTTCCGTTTAAGAAAAGTATTTCAACAGAATCAGCGCAATGAATGAACATGAATGAACATGCCTTATCACACGCAAACACAGTTCACTTTCATAGCAGTCATATACAAACAGCTCATTGTATATATCATTTCTTCTCATCTACGTGCTCTCCTTCCTCACATTTTCCCTACACTGTCTATGAACAGGCGAAAAACCCGCTACACACAGCCTATATTGGTGTCACATCATAGCCAACATAGCTACCAGAACTAACGCGTAAGTAAATCCGCTACAATCATGCAGTAGAGTGTACAGTCGACAGCAAGCAGTTACACTGGCAGGCCCCGGTGGCAATAAATTAATAAAACCAAAAGCTTACCTTGACTTGAGAGAGTGCCAGTGTTGGATAGCCATAGCCATCTAGTTAACATAGCATCCCTCTCTGTTTAAGCCAGGTGTTTAAATAGGCTAAACTAGCTAGCTGCATTTGATGCTAGCTAAGTACATATGTACTACAAAATATAGCTAGTGCTCTCTCTCTCTCTCTCTCGCTCTCTATTGCTTCTCCTTGGAAGAAATTAATTTGTTCATAACTGTTCAACTATTGTCTTTATCTCTCTTTGAGTCAACTACTCACCACATATTATGCACTGCAGTGCTAGCTAGCTGTAACGTATGCTTTCAGTACTAGATTCATTCTCTGATTCATTCTCTGATGTTCTCTGAACATGTCACTTCATGCTGAAAGAGCTCTGATAGGTTAGAGGACGTCCTCTGGAAGTTGTCATAATTACTGTGGAAGTCTGTGGAAGGGAGTGAAAACAGTGAGTCTCCTAGGTTTTGTATTGAAGTCAATGTACCCAGAGGAGGACAGAAACTAGCTGTCCTCCGGCTACACCGAGGTCCTACCCTACATAGTGCTGCTGAGGCTACTGTAGACCTTCATTGCAAAACAGTGTATTTAAATAAATGTTTTGGTGACGTGAATATATTTAGTATAGTTTTATCGAAATAGGATATTTTTATTTTTGAGGAGGATGGTCCTCCCCGTCCTCCTCTGAGGAGCCTCCACTGCTAGAAATGCCTCGGACATGATGAAAACAAGCACAGATTCCAAATCTCATAATAAGTTGCATGGACTTATTCTGTGTTCAATAGTACTGGTTAACATGATTTTTTAACAACTACCCCATCTCTCGACACCACACATACAATTATCTGTAAGGTCTCTCAATCGAGTAGTACATATCATTCACAGATTCAACCACAAAGACCAGAGGTTTTTCAATGCATTACAAAGAAAAGCATCGATTGGCAGATGTATAAAAACAAAACAGATGCTGAATATCCCTTTGAGCATGGTGACGTGATTAATTAGCCTTTGGATTATGTGTCAAGTCACTACAAAGATGCAGTCACTACAAAGATACAGGCGTCCTTCCTAACTCCTAAGTTGCCAGAGAGGAAGGAAACTGCTCAGGAATTTCACAATGAGGCCAACGGTGACTTTAAAACTGTTACAGAGTTTTATTATTGTGATATGAGAAAACTGAGGACGGATCAACAACATTGTAGTTACTCATCAATACTAACCAAAATGACAGAGTGAGAAGGGAAGCCTGTACAGAATAAAACATATTCCAAAACATGCATCCTGTTTGCAACAAGGCACTTAAGTAATACTGCAAAAACATGCAACAAAGAAATATACATTTTGTCCTGAATAAAAAGCGTTATGTTTGGGGCAAATCCAACACAACACAAAACTGAGTACCACTTGTCATATTTTCAAGCATGTTGGTGGCTGCATCATGTTATGGGTAAGGACTAGGGAGTTTAAGATAAACGAAACGGAATGGAGCTAAGCACAGGCACCGCTAATTGGTGGAGTAAATGAATGAGCTAAATGTAAAAACTGAGTTCATGGGTTAAAAAAAAATGAACGAAAAGGAACTGTATGAACCGTTACTTTTTTTGGTTCCAAATGGTTCAGTATTATGCTGGAAAGAGGAAAGATGGGAAGCTTTTAACGTTACTTTAACAATGTTTAGATCATAATTCTCTTCCACTAATGCAATTATACATAGTTAATTGTTGTAAAACTAAGGCCAATACTATCTAATTTTCCACAGCGTTGTAACTGCTCTGCTCTCATTGGATTAACAGCTTCTTGTTTAGATTCAAATGACTTTAAGCTGTTGGGGAAAAAAGCTGCTAGAAAGTAGAGCCACCTATAACCGATACCACAGCTTATAGTTAAACGTTTGTGAAAGTAGAAAGAGATGAGTAAATTGGTTTCACAGGCGGGTAATTGGTACAACGTGTCAACATAGACTCATTATGAAGCCATCATCCACTCAGAATGTGAATTCGCAAATAAATCATGAGCCAAATGTTGATGGAAAGAAGAAATCAGTCACCATTTTTGCATTAGTGATAAAAGAGAGCATACATTATTTTCCCCCACTCGTTATTCTCTAGTGCAAGCCATTTTAATTGTACAGAGAAACCATGGAAATAACCCCAGCATTTGTCTAACAGTCATGCACGTCATTACAAAAGTTCCTTTATTATGGTTTGTTGTGAGCCCAATTAAACAAATCCCAGGCTCTTGGTAAGCACCGCAGCTCTTCTCCATGCGCTCTGTCATAGTCCCATCGAGTGAAATTTGTGAATGAAACTCTCTCCCATTTATGGTGTGTAAAGTCAAGTCCTCAGGTTAAGAGGAACTGAACTCCGAGGTTTGGGTTTACACACTACACAGTACATGTTTCAGCTTAACAAATGTCTCAGATTGTAGTGCATGTACTGTGAAAGTACATCTTCCATCAAGAAAAATGACTGTGTAATGTTTGTTTCTCAGTTAAATTGAATGTACAGTAAGATAACATAGAATATCAACAATAATATTTTATTTTTGTCTTAAATCTGATAAGATTATTGTATCTTTGAATTACATGGTTGTCATTCAGTCTGGGATCTGTATCACTTGTAGTGATCCCTTTACCTGAGTGCTTATTGGATTGTTGTCCTAGACATGGACTCATACACTATATATACAAAGGTTTGTGGACACCCCTTCAAATTAGAGGATTTGGCTATTTCAGCCACACCCGTTGCTGATCAAATTGGGCACACAGCCATGCAATCTCCATAGACAAACATTGGCAGTAGAATGGCCTTAATGAAGAGCTCAGTGACTTTCTACGTGGCACCGTCATAGGATGCCACCTTTCAAACAAGTCAGTTCATAAAATGTCTGCCCTGCTAGAGGTGCACCGGTCAACTGTAAGTGCTGTTATTGTGAAGTGGAAACAACGGCTCAGCCACGTAGTAGGCTACACAAGCTCACAGAACGGGACCGTCGATTGCTGAAGCACGTAGCACAAAATCACCTGTCCTCGGTTGAAAAACTCACTACCGAGTTCCAAACTGCCTCTGGAGCAACTTCAGCACAATGACTGGTCGTCGGGAGCTTCATGAAATGGGTTTCCATGGCTGAGCAGCCGGACACAAGCCTAAGATCACCATGCACAATAACAAACGTCCGCTGGAGTGGTGTAAAACTCACCCCCATTGGACTCTGGAGCAGTGGAAACATGTTCTCTGGAGTGATGAATCACGCTTCACCATCTGGCAGTCCGACGGATGAATCTGGGTTTGGCGGATGCCAGGAGAACTCTACCTGCCCGAATACATAGTGCCAACTGTAAAGTTTGGTGGAGGAGGAATAATGGTATGGGACTGTTTTTCATGGTTTAGGGTCGGCCCCTTAGTTATAGTGAAGGGAAATCAATGCTACAGCATACAATGACATTCTAGACGATTCTGTGCTTCCAACTTTGTGTCGGGCTGTTTCATCCTGTCGGGCTATATCACCGCCTGGTACGGCAACTGCACCGCCCGCAACCGCAGGGCTCTCCAGAGGGTGGTGCGGTCTGCCCAACGCATCACAGGGGCACACTGCCTGCCTTCCAAGACACCTATAGCACCCGATGTCACAGGAAGGCCAAAAAGATCATCAAGGACTTCAACCACCCCAGCCACGGCCTGATTACCCTGCTGTCATTCAGAAGGCGAGGTCAGTACAGGTGCATCAAAGCTGGGACCGAGAGACTGAAAAACAGCTTCTATCTCAAGGCCATCAGACTGTTAAATAGCCATCAATAGCCTGCCTCCACCCAGTACATTGCCCTGAACTTAGTCACTGTCACTAGCCGGCTACCACCCGTTTACTCAACCCTGCACCTTAGAGGCTGCTGCCCTATAACCATAGACATGGAATCACTGGTCACTTTAAAAATGGAACACTGGTCACTTCAATAAATGTTTACATACTGTTTGACTCATTTCATATGTATGTATTGCATTCTACTGTACTCTAGCTAATGCCACTCTGACATTGCTCATCCTAATATTTATATATTTCTTAATTCCATTATTTTACTATGAGATTTGTGTATTGTTTTGAATTGTTAGATACTACTGCACTGTTGGAGCTAGGAAAAGAAGCATTTCACTACACCCGCAATAACATCTGCTGAATATGTGTATGTGACCGATAAAATTGGATTTGTTTTGATTTGAACTTTGTGGCAACAGTTTGGGGAAGGCCCTTTCCTGTTTTAGCATGACAATGTCCCCCGTGCACAAAGCGAAGTCCATACCAAAATGGTTTGTTTAGATCGGTGTGAA
Organism: Oncorhynchus mykiss; assembly: GCF_013265735.2. NCBI lineage: Eukaryota > Metazoa > Chordata > Actinopteri > Salmoniformes > Salmonidae > Oncorhynchus > Oncorhynchus mykiss. The sequence continues at coordinate 36,609,830 of NC_048575.1, read as the reverse complement.
AGAACTTGACTGGCCTGCACAGAACTCTGACCCCCATCGAACACCTTTGGGATGAATTGGAACGCCGACTGCGAGCCAGGCCTAATTGTCCAATCATTAGTGCCCAACCTCACTAATGCTCTTGTGGCTGAATGGTCCCTGCAGTAATGTTCATCTAGTGGAAAGCCTTCCCAGAAGAGTGGAGGTTGTTATAGCAGCAAAGGGGGGACCAACTCCATAATGCCCATGATTTTGGAATGAGATGTTTGACAAGCAGGTGTCCACATACTTTTGGTAATGTAGTGTACTTATTCTCAAACTGTAGCAGTCGGGTCCCTCACAACCCTTAACTTCAATAGACAGATAAAGTTGGACTGATTAAATTATTTTAATGTTTCGGCAACATAAACACAGTTTCTCTCCATACAGCATATGAAATGCATAACTACAGTACATACTGCAACTACAGTAGTTCTATCTCTGTTTTGGGAAAATGTGCTTTTTTGAGGAAGCATTTATTGTAGCAGTTTGATAGTGAAACTAGCCACATTGTGAGTAGCTATGGTGTCAATGAAGCATTCTCATTGCAGACCAACATTTGAACCTCGATTGAAAGAAAAACTCTCTGTTCCTGGGTTGAAGTCTGACCTAAGGTGTGAAGTCACACCTTCTTCTGAGTGAACTTGTCAGCAGAGCCTAAAAAAAAGGACTGGTGCTGGGGAGGTGTGAATGAGACTGCATGTTTCACACCTCCCAGTGTAACAGCAAACAATGCTGCTACTACCCAGCGAGGGGAAATATATATTTTTTTTCACCTTTATTTAACCAGGTAGGCTAGTTGAGAACAAGTTCTCATTTACGACTGCGACCTGGCCAAGAATAAAGCAAAGCAGTTCGACACATACAACAACACATGGAATAAACAAATATACAGTCAATAATACAGTAGAAAAGGTCTATATACAGTGTGTTCAAATGAGGTAAGATAAGGGAGGTAAGGCAATAAATAGGCCATGGTGGCAAAGTAATTACAATATACCAATTAAACACTGGAGTGATTGATTTGCAGAAGATGAATGTGCAAGTAGAGATACTGGGGTGCAAAGGAGTAAGATAAATAAATAAATACAGTATGGGGATGAGGTAGTTGGATGGGCTATTTACAGATGAGCTATGTACAGGTGCAGTGATCTGTGAGCTGCCCTGACAGCTGGTGCTTAAAGTTAGTGAGGGAGATATGAGGCTCCAGCTTCAGTGATTTTTGCAGTTCGTTCCAGTCATTGGCCACAGAGAACTGGAAGGAAAGGCGGCCAAAGTAGGAATTGGCTTTGGGGGTAACTAGTGAGATATACCTGCTAGAGCGCGTGCTACAGGTGGGTGCTGCTATGGTGACCAGTGAGCTGAGATAAGAAGGGGCTTTACCTAGCAGAGACTTGTAGATGACCTGGAGCCAGTGGGTTTGGCGATGAGTATGAAGTGAGCGCCAGCCAACGAGAGCGTACAGGTCGCAATGGTGGGTAATATATGGGGCTTTGGTGGAAAAACAGATGGCACTGTGATAGACTGCTTCCAATTTGTTGAGTAGAGTGTTGGAGGCTATTTTGTAAATCAAATCAAATCAAATGTATTTATATAGCCCTTCGTACATCAGCTGATATCTCAAAGTGCTGTACAGAAACCCAGCCTAAAACCCCAAACAGCAAGCAATGCAGGTGAAGAAGCACGGTGGCTAGGAAAAACTCCCTAGAAAGGCCAAAACCTAGGAAGAAACCTAGAGAGGAACCAGGCTATGTGGGGTGGCTAGTCCTCTTCTGGCTGTGCCGGGTGGAGATTATAACAAAACATGGTCAAGATGTTCAAATGTTCATAAATGACCAGCATGGTCGAATAATAATAAGGCAGAATAGTTGAAACTGGAGCAGCAGCACAGTCAGGTGGACTGGGGACAGCAAGGAGTCATCATGTCAGGTATTCCTGGGGCATGGTCCTAGGGCTCAGGTCCTCCGAGAGAGAGAAAGAAAGAGAGAATTAGAGAGAGCATATGTGGGATGGCCAGTCCTCTTCTGGCTGTGCCGGGAGGATATAACCCCACCCACTTTGCCAAAGCACAGCCCCCACACCACCAGAGGGATATCTTCAACCACCAACTTACCATCCTGAGACAAGGCTGAGTATAGCCCACAAAGACCTCCGCCACGGCACAACCCAAGGGGGAGGGGGGGGGGGGGGGGCGCCAACCCAGACAGGATGACCACATCAGTGACTCAACCCACTCAGGTGACGCACCCCTCCAGGGACGGCATGAGAGAGCCCCAGTAAAGCCAGTGACTCAGCCCCTGTAATAGGGTTAAATGACATCGCAGAAGTCAAGGATCGGTAGGATGGTCAGTTTTACGAGGGTATGTTTGGCAGCATGAGTGAAGGATGCTTTGTTGCGAAGTGGAATTTTGAGAGCTGAATTGAAAACACTACATGATCATACATTGAGAGATTGATTGTTGACAGGATACTTTTCTTTCACCTTTCTTAAAGAGGCATTGACCTAACATCAAACAGTGGAGTACCACTTAGATGTATAAAACAATTTAAAAATGGGTGCCTTCTTGTAAAGAGAATGGGTCCCACTGCATGACATATACTTTTTTATAAAACATAGTTTGGATCCTGGATGCTGATTGGTTGATAGTTAGTTATTCCATAATGCCATAATTACATTTCAAGTATCAATGTGCATCTACTGTCCTGCATCCCAGCCAGGCGTTCAAATACATAATATCCACAGGAAAAAAGTATCTAGACATCATTTCCCTATGCTTCTTACCTAGCATTTTGTTTGTTACAGTGGGGGTTAATATAATCTGACCTGTGCAACATGTTGCAGTTTTTGGGGGGACAATCTCCACCGTACCATGCATATAAACATATTAAGCTGATGAGACTGACAGCTTCTCCGACCCTTGGACGACTGTAACTAAGGCTGGGAATGTCAATACTAGTTTGTTATGGCTGCATCCCTTGTTCTCAGTTTTTCCGCCTGAAGACATACCCTAATCTAAATGCCTGTAGCTCAGCCCCAGAGGCAAGGATATGCATATTCTTGGTATCATTTGAATGGAAACATTCTGAAGTTTGTGGAAATGTTAATTGAATGTAGGAGAATATAAAACAGTAGATCTGGTGGAAGAAAAGAGAAAGAAAGAGCATACGTGTTCTGTTTTTTTATTGTTGTACTAGAATAGAATAGTACTAGAATAGCCACACAGTCAGATAGGATGCTGGATATAATGTTGATGGATAACACAAGGGGGCAACTGTAGGTGTGCAAAGTTTCAGACTGATAACTTCAGGAATAGGTGAGTTATATGACATTAGCATGAAGTCACCCAGGTGTCCCACACAAGTTGCCCAAATGTACCCAAGTGGCCGAATTGGTGAAATGACCTATAACTATATACAACAGTGCAAATAAATTTATACAACATATTAGAAAAAAAAACATAAAAAAAAACAGGGGTAGATCCTTTGGAAGTCCTCTACACAATATTTTGGTGCCTGTGCCATGTCCCATAGCAGTCCCTTTCTGATGTAAAGCAGAGGCAAACTGAACAAGTGATGCAGGTGATGGGGGACTTCATGCGACACAGAACACAACAACGCCTCCATGCTTTGCCCTTTTGGCCCTGAGGCACAGTCATGCCTGCAGTAATGAACTGTGGCATATAAACACCACTGGAGGCAGGAGTAGAGCTGGCAGAGGTAGAGGGGGCAGAATGTGATGCAGTGGACTTTTTGCTATAGCCAGCAAGCTCCCGGATGAGCAGCTCCCTGAAGGCTAGCTGTGAGATGGGGGGCTGTCCACAGCTCTTCGCCATTTCCTTCTGCAGGATGAAGGAATTCACCACAGCAATGTTAATGAAATGGTAAAACAATGTCTTGTACAATTTCTTTGTCTTATGTAGAACATTGTAGTACACTATCAGTGCGTCTGATAGATCTACACCTCCCATGCTCTTGTTGTAGTCCTTGATGGCTGCAGGAATGGGGACATTTTTGGTGGTCCATGCCCCAGTAGCGTCCTTCACACGCCTGACGACGTGATCGCACTGAAGGACTTGTGGATAGTGGGGCACATCACCACCTCTCTGGTGTCCATCCACTTCACAAGCAGCAGGCCATCTTCACGGATCCATCGCATGGTACCCCGCTCAGCCCGCTTAGGCATGTCATTTACCTTGGTCTTCGGGAAGCCCACTCTGTTGGTCCGAATGGTGCCACAAGCCCACACCTCCAGCTTCCTCAGGTCTGAAAACAGGGTAGGGTTTGTGTAAAATTTGTCCACAAAGAGTTTTTAGCCCTTCCCAAGCAGTTGAAAATCCAATAACTCCATTACAGAGTCATAGCTAAGTCCTTTACCAGTCGCACAAGTGTTCTTCCCCTCATAGACAAAAAAAATGCATGTGTTTGCACACACAGAATCAGCCAAAACAAACAGCTTGTAACCCCACTTAGTTGGTTTGTTACGCATGTATTGTTTTAGGCCAATTCTGGCCTTTGAGGCTACCATCCTCTCATCTATGGACAAGTTCTGGGTGGGCTGAAAATGGATCTTGCAGGCCTCAACCATGCTGGGGTAGAGAGGTTTGACTTTGCAGAGCCTGTCAAACCTTGCGGTGCCTCCCCTCCTGTCATTCTCCTCATCAACTTCTGGGTCACTGATGTGAAGAGCCCGTGAGATATTTAAAAACCTTGTAGAGGACATGACAGTGGGGGGGAAAGGCAGGTGATAGAGTGGGGATGTTTTCCAGTAATCCTTTAGGGTTTTTAACTTCACCAGCCCCATGTAAATTACCAGTGAAAAGTAGCAGAAAAGGTCTAACATGGAAATGGGCTTCCATGCCTCTTTCTTTCCTGCTTGCTTCCTAGCCCCATACTTGTTAGTATTACACACCAGGGAATCAACAACTGCCGGGGTGAAAAACAATCGAAAAAGTTGCATGGGGCTGTATTTTGATGTCATGTCGAGCTGAGGTCCTGGTGGCCTTTTTGATCGGAATATTGGAGACGTGGCTCCACATCCTCCTCCAGCACAGAGTGCCATTGCCCCTCTACCTCTCTGCCAGCAGGTTCCACACTTCCCTTCCTCTGCTTCTTTGTTACTGTCTTCACACCTCTAGGTGGCCGGGCGGGGGTAGGTGTGGAGCCGGAGACAGCAGGAGTCCGGCTGGATAAACCCGCTTCAGTGGGGGATGGGCACCTTGGCACCAGAGGCTCCCAGTCGGAGCCGCTATCACTGTGAAAGAAAACATTTAAAAAAATATTTGTTTTGTATGAGCCTTTTATCATCACATAAAATAAACAGATATGTATTGTATAGAGCAGAGGGAACAGTCACTAAGGTGAAGTGCTGTTCCATTCAACTCCGGGCATTGTTGTGCGCCTCCCCCTCCCCAACAGCACCCAATGGCTATTTCATATGGAAATGAAGAGGAGTAGCAGGCGCAATGGCCATGTGTGTGTTTGCTGTTCTAATCCATTCCATTTGAATAAAAAATGGAAAATATATCTGACATGGAATATCCATATATATATATATATATATATATATATATATACATACATATTCACACACACACCCAAACAAACAAACAAACAAACAAACAAACACACACACACACACACACACACAGGTTATGGGTCGTACACATACATACACACACACACACACACACTATAGCCAATGTGTACTTTACACATTTCATCACACATTTAATTGCAAATTGCAAAACAAAACAAAAACAAAAAAATATATTTTTGCAAAAAAATATATATACTGTATATATATTTATATTTCATAAAACGGCATTAGCACTTACCAGTCCAGAAGTACATCCTGTCCTTGCAGAAACAGCTCCTCAATGTTTGAATCATAACTGTGTTCATTCAAAGATTCCTCAAACAAAAAATCTGTCTCACTTTCCCAATCAATCTCTTCTATATCTGGTGCAAATCTGTATACTTGGACTTGGACTTCGCTTTTCCTGATTTATTCGCTATGTCTTCAATGAAATCGTTGAAAAAACACTTTCCAAAATATTGCTTCCAAAATACTACTTTCCAAAACACTGATGTGCGTAACAAGCGTGACTGCAACTAGTCTGATGGTCAATGGCGAGAATGAAGTTTGTTATGCGTGCATTTACAAACAAGGGATGGTGGTCCAACCCATAACCATCACATACTGGCGTTTACCTCAGCTCATTGGCTATCTACCCAGCTAGATTTCAAGAAGATCAGTGGTTATTGGGCAGAAATAGAGTCAATCAACGAAGCTTCGCTAATATTATTGGTGCGCAATGAGGTCTTTGCTCCTCATCAAATCAGTTCACTTCGGTCAATACTCCCCGCAAAAAAAACAATCAAGTTTGGCTGTGTTGCAAACATCCAGAGGATTGCAATGAAACCAACTATGACTAGAAAAACGATTATTTAGTGTGAGTAATTACGTCGAATGCTCCGTCAAAAGTTGATAGAGATGGAATTCATCGCTACACCTGCAATAACATCTGCTAAATATGTGTATTTGACCAATAAAATTTGATTTTATATATTTTATGAGCCATTCCAAGATCGATTTATAGCCATTCATTTAAAATGATCACTACTCAGGATATGACCCAGATACAGACGTTGGAGATGGATAGTACAGCTCTCAGGGGATTTATTAGAAGCACGGGGCAATCAAAGGGCAGGCAGAGGTTCAGGTCAGAGTCAGGCAGGCACAGGACGGCAGGCAGGCTCAGGGTCAGAGCAGGCAGAGGTTTGTAATCAGGTCAGAGTCAGGCAGGTACAGGACGGCAGGCAGGCTCAGGTTCAGGCCACACAGAATGGTCAGAACCGGGAAAAACTAGGAAACAGAACAGGAGAAACAGGAAGGCGGGAAAGAACGCTGGGAAGAAAAGACGAACTGGCAACAGACAAACAGAGAACACAGGTATAAATACACAGGGGATAATGGCAAGATGGGCGACACCTGGAGGGGGTGGAGACAAGCACAAAAGGTAGGTAAAACAGATCAGGGTGTGACAAAATTAATTTAAAACAAAAAACACTTTGTCATAGACGGACAAGATTAATATGAGATGAAAGGTGAGTTCCTAATGAGTTCAGAAAGGCCTGTATCCACAAAGCGTCTCGGTCCTTGGAATGCTGTTAAAACCAGTTTTAAGACCACAACAAAAAACTCCTAGCTCAGAGGAGGTTTTAGGATGATGTTGATACTGCTCAGACAAACTTTTGGCCAGGAGTAAAACCACATCATAAAAGTTTATCTCAGCTGGCGGTAACGTCAGTTTGAGGTACTGCAAAGGAAAGATAGCAACGATGCTCATTGACATGTTGCAAATGATGGTGAATAACCAATCACGAAGAGGCTTCGCCAGCTGTGAAATGTATAGCACGCTTCAGACAACCACGGTGAATGTGACTAAACATGTTGCAATGCAAAACGTTTGATATAATCTTATCCTGACAATCAGTTTGACTACTCTCAAATTTTGCCTAATATGTTGGCATGCATAACCTATTTTGAATAATGTAATAGGCATTTTGCACTGAATCATACATTATAATGGTTTAAAAGCGTGACTTTGATAATATTACCGTAATATGACTGTTATATCCATAGCCTATTGGTTAAAAGTATTCAGGCATATATCATGTGAATTAGGCCTTGTGAAATCATTGTCAAAAGTGCAAGAGGCACTGTTGTATGCACAGTACCAGTCAAACGTTTGGACACACCTACTCATTCCAGGGTTTTTCGTTATTTTTTACTAATTTCTACATTGTATAATAATAGTGAAGACATCAACACTATGAAAAAACACATATGGAATCATGTAGCAACCAAAAAAGTATTAAACAAATATATTTTAGATTCTTCAAAGTAGCCACCTTTTGCCTTGATGACAGCTTTGCACACTCTTGGCATTCTCTCAACCAACTTAATGAGGTAGAAACCTGGAATGCATTTCAATTAACAGGTGTGCCTCATTAAAAGTGAATTTGTGGAATTTCTTTCCTTAATGCATTTGAGACAATCAGTTGTGTTGTGACAAGATAGGGCTGGCATACAGAAGATAGCCTTATTTGTTAAAAAAAACACGTCCATATTATGGCAAGAACAGCTCAAATAAGCAAAGAGAAACAACAGTCCATCATTACTTTAAGACATGAAGGTCAGTCAATTCGGAAAATTAAAAAGAACTTTGAAAGTTTCTTCAAGTGCAGTAGCAAAAACCATCAAACGCTATTATGTTACTGGCTTTCATGAGGACCGCCACAGGAAAGGAAGACCCAGAGTTACCTCTGCTGCAGAGGATAAGTTCAATAGAGTTAACTTCACCTCAGATTGCAGCCCAAATAAATGCTTTACAGAGTTCAAGTAGCAGACACATCTCAACAACTGTTCAGGGGAGACTGTGGGAATCAGGCCTTCATGGTCAAATTGCTGCAAAGAAAACACTACTAAAGGATACCAATAAGAAAAAGAGACTTACTTGAGCCAAGAAACACAAGCAATGGACATTAGACCGGTGGAAATCTGTCCATTAGTCTGATGCGTCCAAATTTGAGATTTTGGGTTCCAACCGCTGTGTCTTTGTGAGACGCGAGTAGGCAAACAGATGATCTCTGCATGTGTGGTTCCCACCGTGAAGCATGGAGGATGAGGTGTGATGGTGTGGGGGTGCTTTACTGGTGACAATGACTGTGATTTATTTAAAATTCAAGGAACACTTAACCATCATGGCTGCCACAGAATTCTGTGCGATACGCCTTCCCATCTGGTTTGCGCTTAGTGGACTTTCATTTGTTTTCAACAGGACAATGACCCAACACACCTCCAGGCTGTGTAAGGGCTATTTGACCAAGAAGGAGAGTGATGGAGTGCTGCATCAGATGACCTGCCCTCCCCACTTACCCAACCTCAACCCAATTGAGATGGTTTGGGATGAGCTGGATCGCAGAGTGAAGGAAAAGCAGCCAACAAGTGCTCAGCATGTGGGAACTCCTTCAAATCAAAGTTTATTTGTCACGTGCGCCGAATACAGTGAAATGCTTACAAAGACTGTTGGAAAAGCATTCCAGTTGAAGCTGGTTGAGAGAATGCCAAGAGTGTGCAAAGCTGTCATCAAGGCAAAGGGTGGCTACTTTGAAGAATCTAAAATAACACATTTTGATTTGATTAACACTTTTTTGGTTACTACGTTCTTTGTTCTCCAAACACAACGAGTTGAGTTTTTACCAAAAAGTTATATTTTGGTTTGATCTGACCATATGACATTCTCCCAATCTTCTTCTGGATCATCCAAATGCTCTCTAGCAAACTTCAGACAGGCGTGGACATGTACTGGCTTAAGCAGGGGGACACGTCTGGCACTGCAGGATTTGAGTCCCTGGTGGCCTAGTGTGTTACTGATGGTAGGCTTTGTTACTTTGGTCTCAGCTCACTTTGGTCATTCACTAGGTCCCCCCGTGTGGTTCTGGGATTTTTGCTCACCGTTCTTGTGATCATTTTGACCCCACGGGGTGAGAGCTTGCGTGGAGCCCCAGATCGAGGGAGATTATCAGTGGTCTTGTATGTCTTCCATTTCCTAATAATTGCTCCCACAGTTGATTTCTTCAAACCAAGCTGCTTACCTATTGCAGATTCAGTCTTCCCAGCCTGGTGCAGGTCTACAATTTGGTTTCTGGTGTCCTTTGACAGCTCTTTGGTCTTGGCCATAGTGGAGGTTTGAGTGGTGACTGTTTGAGGTTGTGGACAGATGTCTTTTATACTGATAACAAGTTCAAACAGGTGCCATTAATACAGGTAACGAGTGGAGGACAGAGGAGCCTCTTAAAGAAGAAGTTGCAGGTCTGTGAGAGCCAGAAATCTTACTTGTTTGTAGGTGACCAAATACTTATTTTCCACCATAATCTGCAAATGCATTCATTAAAAATCTTTCTCTCATTTTGTCTGTCATAGTTGAAGTGCACCTATGATGAAAAGTACAGGCCTCTCTCATCTTTTTAAGTGGGAGAACTTGCACAATTGGTGGCTGACTAAATACTTTTTTGCCCCACTGTATATATACAGTGCCTTGCGAAAGTATTCGGCCCCCTTGAACTTTGCGACCTTTTGCCACATTTCAGGCTTCAAACATAAAGATATAAAACTGTATTTTTTTGTGAAGAATCAACAACAAGTGGGACAGAATCATGAAGTGGAACGACATTTATTGGATATTTCAAACTTTTTTAACAAATCAAAAACAGAAAAATTGGGCGTGCAAAATTATTCAGCCCCTTTACTTTCAGTGCAGCAAACTCTCTCCAGAAGTTCAGTGAGGATCTCTGAATGATCCAATGTTGACCTAAATGACTAATGATGATAAATACAATCCACCTGTGTGTAATCAAGTCTCCGTATTAATGCACCTGCACTGTGATAGTCTCAGAGGTCCGTTAAAAGCGCAGAGAGCATCATGAAAAACAAGGAACACACCAGGCAGGTCCGAGATACTGTTGTGAAGAAGTTTAAAGCCGGATTTGGATACAAAAATATTTCCCAAGCTTTAAACATCCCAAGGAGCACTGTGCAAGCGATAATATTGAAATGGAAGGAGTATCAGACCACTGCAAATCTACCAAGACCTGGCCGTCCCTCTAAACTTTCAGCTCATACAAGGAGAAGACTGATCAGAGATGCAGCCAAGAGGCCCATGATCACTCTGGATGAACTGCAGAGATCTACAGCTGAGGTGGTAGACTCTGTCCATAGGACAACAATCAGTCGTATATTGCACAAATCTGGCCTTTATGGAGAGTGGCAAGAAGAAAGCCATTTCTTAAAGATATCCATAAAAAGTGTTGTTTAAAGTTTGCCACAAGCCACCTGGGAGACACACCAAACATGTGGAAGAAGGTGCTCTGGTCAGATGAAACCAAAATGGAACTTTTTGGCAACAATGCAAGACATTATGTTTGGCGTAAAAGCAACACATGTCATCACCCTGAACACACCATCCCCACTGTCAAACATGGTGGTGGCAGCATCATGGTTTGGGCCTGCTTTTCTTCAGCAGGGACAGGGAAGATGGTTAAAATTGATGGGAAGATGGATGGAGCCAAATACAGGACCATTCTGGAAGAAAACCTGATGGAGTCTGCAAAAGACCTGAGACTGGGACGGAGATTTGTCTTCCAACAAGACAATGATCCAAAACATAAAGCAAAATCTACAATGGAATGGTTCAAAAATAAACATATCCAGGTGTTAGAATGGCCAAGTCAAAGTCCAGACCTGAATCCAATCGAGAATCTGTGGAAAGAACTGAAAACTGCTGTTCACAAATGCTCTCCATCCAACCTCACTGAGCTCGAGCTGTTTTGCAAGGAGGAATGGGAAAGAATTTCAGTCTCTCGATGTGCAAAACTGATAGAGACATACCCCAAGTGACTTACAGCTGTAATCGCAGCAAAAGGTGGCGCTACAAAGTATTAACTTAAGGGGGCTGAATAATTTTGCACGCCCAATTTTTCAGTTTTTGATTTGTTAAAAAAGTTTGAAATATCCAATAAATGTCGTTCCACTTCATGATTGTGTCCCACTTGTTGTTGATTCTTCACAAAAAAATACAGTTTTATATCTTTATGTTTGAAGCCTGAAATGTTGCAAAAGGTCGCAAAGTTCAAGGGGGCCGAATACTTTCGCAAGGCACTGTATATATATACATACACATATACAATTAATTTGAAATGTTTTCAGACCCCTTCCCTTCTTCCACATTTTGTTGCATCACAGCCTTATTCTGAAATTGATTAGATTTATTATTTTCCTTATTATTTTTCATCAAATATACACAATACCTACATTTTCTATATATTTTTGCCATTGTATTAAATACAAAAAACATAAATAGCTCAGGTGCCACCTGTTTCCATTGATCATCCTTGAGATTTTTCTACATTTTGGAGTCCAAATGTGGTAAATTCAATTTAAGGTGCCACAGTTGACAGTGCATGTCAGAGCAAAAACCAATCGATGAGGTCGAAAAAAAAATTGTCCGTAGAGCTCTGAGACAGGGTTGCCCGTGCCTGTTAACGAGGTAATCAGAACGTGTACTAGCTAGCTAGCTACTTGTCTAGCATTGCAGAGTTTGGGCATAAGCCATAGCCTACATGTCAACATGTAGCTAATCATTGCAATTTTTATTTTATATAATTTTTCCTTATCTAGCTACCAGGTTTGGACTAGTTGCCTGTTTGCTTTTTGTAGCAAATGTTATACACAGAAAATAACATTTAAAATACAATAATATTGCTTGACTGTGATATCCTTCCTCTATGAATGTGTTAACAGGCACGGGCTATCATATCATTCATTGCTCGTTTATTGCGAACAAACCTTTTTTGGACGTGGCTCACTAACCTCACATAGCCAGGTCATGGATGTAGTGGCTCACAATCACCATCTGACGTATAATTGAGATTACACAATAAAAAAACACTTTTGGCATTTGTGTCATTAATACATTGTTGACAATGTCCCAACATGTTTTGCTTGTCAGCAATCAATTTTAAGATATGTAACTTTCAAAATGGCCTCCCGAGTGGCGCAGTGGTCTCAGGCATCGCAGTGCTAGCTGTGCCACGAGAGATTCTGGGTTCGAGTCCAGGCTCTGTCACAGCCGGCCACGACCTGGAGACCCTTCGGGTGGCGCACAATTGGTCCAGCATCGTCTGACTTAGGGGAGTGTTTGGATGGCAGGGATGTCCTTATCCCATCGCGCACTAGCGACTCATGTGGCGAGCCGGGGGCAGTGCACGCTGACACGGTTGCCAGGTTTCTGCCGACACATTGGTGCAGCTGGCTTCCGGGTTAAGTGGAAATTGTGTCAAGAAACATTGCTGCTTGGTTGGGTTATATTTCGGAAGACGCACGGCTCTCGACCTTCGCCTCTCCCGAGTCCATATGGGAGTTGCAGCAATGAGACAAGACTAACTACTAATTGGAAACCATGAAATAGGGGAGAAAAAGGGGTAAAAGCAACAACAAAAAATAAAAAAATACAAAATACAAAACAAATATAAATAAACTTTCAAACATGTAAACTTTCAAAATATATAAATCATCCCAGTATGATGCATCCATATAACTTCACAGATCTTCATTGTAAAGGTTTTAAACACTGTTTTCCATGCTTGTTCAATGAACCAAAAACAATTAATGAACATGCACCTGTGGAACTGTCAGCTTACAAACAGTAGGCAATTAAAGGTCACAGTAATAAAGACTTAGGACACGGACTCTGAAAAACAACAAAAGACAGATGTCCAGGGTCCCTGCTCATCTGCGTGAACGTGCCTTATAAATGCTGAGAGAAGGCATGAGGACTGCAGATGTGGCCAGGGCAATAAATTGCAATGTCCGTACTGTGAGACGCCTAAGACAGCGCTACAAGGAGACAGGATGGACAGCCAATCGTCCTTGCAGTGGCAGACCACGTGTAACAACACCTGCACAGGATTGGTACATCCGAACATCACACCTGCAGGACAGGTACAGGATGGCAATAACAACTGCCCGAGGTACACCAGGAACGCACAATCCCTCCATCAGTGCTCAGACTGTCCGCAATAGCCTAGAGAGGCTGGACTGAGGGCTTGTAGGCCTGTTTTAAGGCAGGTCCTCACCAGACGACCCCGGCAACAACGTCACTGGACCAGACAGGACTGGCAAAAAGCTCTCTTCACTGACGAGTCACGGTTTTGTCTCACCAGGGGTGATGGTCGGATTTGCGTTTATCGTCGAAGGAATGAGCGTTACACCGAGGCCTGTACTCTTGAGTGGGATCGATTTGGAGGTGGAGGGTTCATCGTGGTCTGGGTCGGTGTGTCACAGCATCATCGGACTGAGCTTGTTGTCATTGCAGGCAATCTCAACGCTGTGCATTACAGGGAAGACCTCTGCCCTCATGTGGTACCCTTCCTGCAGGCTCATCCTGACATGACCCTCCAGCATGATAAAGCCACCAGCCACACTGCTCGTTCTGTGCATGATTTCCTGCAAGACAGGAATGCCAGTGTTCTGCCATGGCCAGCGAAGAGCCCGGATCTGAATCCCATTGAGCACGTCTGGGACCTGTTGGATTGGAGGGTTGGGGCTAGGGCCATTTCCCCCAGAAATGTCCAGGAACTTGCAGGTGCCTTGGTGGAAGAGTAGGGTATCTCACAGCAAGAACTGGTATATCTGGTACAGTCCATTAGGAGGAGATGCACTGCAGTACTTGATGCAGCTGGTGGCCACACCAGATACTGACGGTTACTTTTGATTTGGACCCCCCCCGCCCTTTTGACACATTCAATTTCTGTTAGTCACATCTGTGGAACTTGTTCAGTTTATGTCTCAGTTGTTATATCTTGTTATGTTCATACAAATATTTACAGGTTAAGTTTGCTGAAAATAAATGCAGTTGACAGTGAGAGGACGTTTCTTTTTTTGCTGAGTTTATTAAAAACTTGATTGCTGACAAGCAAAATATTTTGGGGGACTTTGTCAACAATGGACTAATGAAACAAACCAAAACATAATTTTTTGGGTGGTGTATTCCTTTAATGGTTCATGTTGGTTGAAATGTCGACTTTGCCGGCTCCATACCATACTGTCAACTACATTATGCAATTTCTGATTTGTAAATACAGGGCAAAACCATGCATAGAACGTAACTTTCTCCACCCAGAACTAAATTAGCTCGTTATTGTTATGGTGATCTCTTGTATTGAGATTGCAGTGGAAGGTTACTTTCACTCCGCTAGTGCGTCGTGGAACACCCCTTCCACGCTGTTCATTATTTCCCATAGAATGCATAGCCTCTCGTTGATTCTCCAGTCATAGAGACTGAGGTCATGGGGAGGAAAAGTGAGAACTGAACCAATTGAACTCCAGATAGGCAAATTTTTCCCACTACCAACTAAGTGAGCTTTACAGACAATGTAAGTCTTTGGTTTGTACCACGAACATGTAGACCCAGAGAAAAAATATTTTGGCCATTTCTACTGCCTTCACTTTCAGTTTGTGTAAAGTCCCTTAACTGACTTCTAGTAAGAGCTTAAATGAATCAATCCCCTCTACCTTAGGGGAGGTGATTTCTCAATTACTAATCTTCAGACTCTCTTTAAGTGAGCCATAAACTCAAATATACTGTGTGGGTAGAATATAGAGAGCTATTTAGCTGCTCAAGAATACAGTAATATCTTAATTGCTAAGATTCACTGATAGGACCAAAACCAAGAGCAGCCTCTGGGGGGGGGGGGGGGGGGGGGGGGGGTGTATGTGCATTAA
This sequence comes from Oncorhynchus mykiss, assembly GCF_013265735.2. Lineage (NCBI taxonomy): Eukaryota > Metazoa > Chordata > Actinopteri > Salmoniformes > Salmonidae > Oncorhynchus > Oncorhynchus mykiss. The sequence continues at coordinate 36,594,466 of NC_048575.1, read as the reverse complement.
TGTGTGTGAATTAGTGGTAACACAAGTCTGTGGAATTCCTTTGACATTGTCACTATTTGAGTGTTTCACAGTACAGCATGTCAGTGTATGTTTGAGTCCTGTGTGTGGCAAGGAAATTGTCTGTGTGGAATGTGTGTGTGTGTGTGTGTGTTTTCAATCATCTGTAGCCACCTCCGACTTTGGTGGGAAAGTCAGTCATCCTATCCACACTTGGTGTCAGGTTGTCTGGGAGGAAATGGATGACAGGACATTCCAGTCGTCCTGAGGAGGGAGTGAGTGGGACGTCTGAGTTGACAGCGGTTTCTTTTAAGGAAATCTCTGTTTAACGCTCTTACTTTCTTTCAGATCCAATTGAGCTTGAAACCAGAGAGAGAGAGAGAGCGAGAGAAAGAGAACAATTAAAACAAAATGAGGCATCTAATCTAGACCTACAGTATCTTCTGTGGTTCAATGGCTTCTGGTACAAAGGCAACATATTTTGTTAGGGAATTTACAGTGCCTTATAGTGAAAGTTATATAGTGGAGATTGGGGCATGGGTGGGGTGGAATAAAATAATATGGTTAGAAACAATAACTGAATCAGTTTGAGTAATGTTTGAACAAACTAGTGTCTGCAACGCAATTTTTTAATTATGTCATTTAACTCTCATGTTTTATAAACATGTGCACAGGTGAGGGTGTGGTTTGTATGTGTTGTGTTGTAGCGTGACATAAGTATTTTGTGTGTAAGTGCATGTGATGTATGTATCTGTACATTCCCTCCAAGTCTAGCTAGAAGGTAGTTATGCAGAAAATCTAGGTTCAGCGTCAGTGTTTGGTTTTGTGTAATGAATGAGCTTCAGCTGCCCATGGAACAGCAAGAAAACACAGTCAAATGAGCTTCTGCAAAAGTGAGAGATTTATTCAGACTCAACCATTCTGCTCCAGACTCTTTCTGATTGACAAAAGACTGATTATTACAGATGGATGGAATGTGACAGCTACTGACAGCGACCGTCACAGGAGTACAAAGCATTCTGGACACAGAGAGGGGGGGGGGGGGGGGGGATAAAGGCAACAGCAGCATGGCCTCAACATATTTCAGCCTATACCATGAAAATACATGACTCCACTAAAGCCTTGTCAGTCCAACACAGACACGCAGACAGAGACATGGGGGTATGCTGGCACAAACACACACACACACACACACACACACACACACACACACACACACACACACACACACACCTGACCTCTCCATAAAACTTTACATTGCACAACTCATCATACGCTCTTTTAAATCCCTGTGTTCCGTTCCACTGAAAACTGACTTGTTTATTCATGCTAAGTGTAAAAGATTTAACTGTGAAAATGAAATACCTCATTTACATAAGTATTCACACCCCTGAGTCAATACATGTTAGAATTACCTTTGGCAGCGATTACAGCTGTGAGTCTTTCTGGGTAAGTATAAGTGTTTTGCACACCCGGATTCGATCCAGCAACCTTCCTGTTACTAGCCCAACGCTCCTACCCGTCAAGCATTTCACTACACTCGCATTAACATCTAACTATTTGTACGTGACAAATAAAATTTGATTTGATTAACCAGCCGCAAACAGGATGCATGTTCTGGAATATTTTTTATTCTGTACAGCCTTCTTTTCACTCCATCATTTAGGTTAGTTTTGTGGAGTAACTGCAATGTTGTTGATCTATCCTCAGTTTTCTCCTATCACATTTCTCCAACCATTAAACTCGAACGGTTTTAAAAAGTCACCATTGACCTCGTGATGAAATCCCTGAGTGGTTTCCTTCAGAAGGACTCCTGTATTTTTGTGGTGACTGGGTGTGTTGAGACAACATCCAAAGTGTAATTAATAATTTCACCATGCTCAAAGGGATATTCAATGTCTGCTTTTTTAAATTTTTACCCATCTACCAATAGGTGACTTTCTTTGCGAGACATTGGAAAACCTCCCTGATCATTGTGGTTGAATCGGTGTTTGAAATTCCCTGCTCAACTGAGGGACCTTACAGATAATTGTTTGTGTGGGGTACAGAGATGAGGTAGTCATTCAAAAATCATATTAAACACTATTATATTACACAGAGTGAGTCCATGCAAATCATGTGACTTTTTGCTCCTGAACTTATTTAGGCTTGCCATAAAGGGGTTGAATACTTGACTCAAGACATATCAGCTTTTCATTTATTCATCTGTAAAAACGTAAAAAAATATTCCACTTTGACATTCCGTTACAGAAAAACAACATGAATTTCATGTGATCACATGATATTATGTGAAGTTACTGTAATGTGATAACATGTCACAACATGTAAAAGCAACCTGTGATAACATGAAACTACACATGTGAAAACAATCTCATGTTAAATAAATGTGACAATATGGGGTTAACAAATTTCAATGTTTTTCAAATGTGAAAATTGTCACGCCCTGGTCTTAGTATTTTGTGTTTTCTTTATTATTTTGGTCAGGTCAGGGTGTGACATGGGTTATTTATGTGGTGTGTTTTGTCTTGGGTTTTTTGTAGGTATTGGGATTGTGGTTAGTGGGGTTGTCTAGAAAAGTATATGGTTGCCTGGAGTGGTTCTCAATCAGAGGCAGGTGTTTATCGTTGTCTCTGATTGGGAACCATATTTAGGCAGCCATATTCTTTGAGTGTTTCGTGGGTGATTGTTCCTGTCTCAGTGTTTGTTTGCACCAGATAAGGCTGTTTAGGTTTTCACGGTACGTTTATTGTTTTTGTATTGTTCATCTTTTATTAAACATGTACTGAAATAACCACGCTGCATTTTGGTCCGCCTCTCCTTCGGAAGAAAACCGTAACAAAAATGCTATTTCACATGTCAGAATTCGATTTTCACACATGAGTTTGTTAAGTGTAAAAATGCACATGTAAGAATTAGATTTAATTCAAGTGTGAGGTGAAAAGGTGTTAATATTAAATGCAATATTTGAAACTGACCTGTTTTCACATGTGAAAATTGTGAAATTTCACAATTGTATTTTTTGTAAGGGAAGTAATTAAGTGGTATGGGGGTTTTAAGCTAAGAGATGCACTGTTCAGCTAAAATAATGTAAACATCTTTAATCAATATAATTACATTTGACATGATCACTTAGTATTGACTTTTCAATATTACCTCACCTGGGATTTGAACTCAACCTCGGGATTTAGCAAAATAGGGACATCTGCACATCTATTTTAGTTACCATCTAATGTTTAAATTGACTTATTTCAGCAACTTGAGGGGTTTTCTATACAGTTGTCTAATGTTGGTGGGCAATATTCTATTTTAATGTTACTCCTGAATCACTTTGATCATCAAATCAAATTGATTTATATAGCCCTTCTTACATCAGCTGATATCTCAAAGTGCTGTACAGAAACCCAGCCTAAAACACCAAACAGCAAGCAATGCAGGTGTAGAAGCACGGTGGCTAGGAAAAACTCCCTAGAAAGGCAAACGTAGGAAGAAACCTAGAGAGGAACCAGGCTATGAGGGGTGGCCAGTCCTCTTCTGGCTGTGCCGGGTGGAGATTATAACAGAACATGGCCAAGCTGTTCAAATATTCATAAATGACCAGCATGGTCAAATAATAATTGCAGTAGTTGTCGAGGGTGCAACAAGTCAGCACCTCAGGAGTAAATGTCAGTTGGCTTTTCATAGCCGATCATTGAGAGTATTTCTACCACGCCTGCTGTCTCTAGAGAGTTGAAAACAGCAGGTCTGGGACAGGTAGCACGTCCAGTGAACAGGTCAGGGTTCCATAACCACAGGCAGAACAGTTGAAACTGGAGAAGCAGCACGGCCAGTTGGACTGGGGACAGCAAGGAGCCATCATGCCGGGTAGTCCTGAGGCAGGGTCCTAGGGCTTAGGTCCGCCGAGAGAGAGAAAGAGAATTAGAGAGAGCAAACTCAAATTCACACAGGACACTGGATAAGACAGGAGATGTACTTCAGATAACAGACTGACCCTAGCCCCCCGACAATCTACTGCAGCATAAATACTGGAGGGGTCAGGAGACACTGTGGGCCCATCCGATGATACCCCCGGACAGGGCCAAACAGGAAGGATATAACCCCACCCACTTCGCCAAAGCACTGCCCCCACACCACTGGAGGGATATCTTCAACCACCAACTTACTATCCTGAGACAAGGCCGAGTATAGCCCACAAAGATCTCCGCCATGGCACAACCCAAAGGGGGGCGCAACCCAGACAGGAAGATCACGTCAGTGACTCAACCCACTCAAGTGATGCACCCCTCCTAGGGAGGGCATGGAAGAGCACCAGTAAGCCAGTGGCTCAACCCCTGTAATAGGGTTAGAGGCAGAGAATCCCAGTGGAGAGAGGGGAACCAGCCAGGCAGAGACGGCAAGGGCGGTTCATTGCTCCAGAGCCTTTCCGTTCACCTTCACACTCCTGGGCCAGACTACACTCAATCATGTGACCTACTGAAGAGATGAGTCTTCAGTAAAGACTTAAAGCTTGAGACCGAGTCTGCATCTCTCACATGGGTAGGCAAACCATTCCATAAAAATTGAGCTCTATAGGAGTAAGCCCTGCCTCCAGCTGTTTGCTTAAATTCTAGGGACAATTAGGAGGCCTGCGTCTTGTGACCGGAGCGTACGTGTAGGTATGTACGGCAGGACCAAATCGGAAAGATAGGTAGGGGCAAGCCCATGTAATGCTTTGTGGGTTAGCAGTAAAACCTTGAAATCAGCCCTTGCCTTAACAGGAAGCCAGTGTAGGGAGGCTAGCACTGGAGTAATATGATCAAATTGGTTGGTTCTAGTCAGGATTCTAGCAGCCGTATTTAGCACTAACTGACATTTATTTAGTGCTTTATCCGGATAGACGGAAAGTAGACTGCATTATAGTAGTCTAACTGAGAAGTAACAAAAGCATGGCTGCATGGACAAAGTTTCTGATTTTTGCAATGTTACGTAGATGGAAAAAAGCTGTCCTTGAAACAGTCTTGATATGTTCGTCAAAAGAGAGATTAGGGTCCAGAGTAATGCCGAGGTCCTTCACAGTTTTATTTGAGACGACTGTACCATTATCAAGATTGTCTGATTCAACAGAATATCTCTATGTTTCTTGGGACATAGAACAAGCATCTCCGTTTTGTCCGAATTTAAAATTAGAAAGTTTACAGCCATTCACTTCCTTATTTCTGAAACACAGGCTTCGAGCGAGGACAATTTTGGGGCTTCACCATGTTTCATTGAATTGTACAGCTGTGTGTTGTCCGCCTAGCAGTGAAAGTTAACATTATGTTTTCGAATGACATCCCCAAGAGGTCAAATATATAGTGAAAACAATAGTGGTCCTAAAACGGAACTTTGAAGAACACCGAAATTTACAGTTGATTTGTCAGAGGTCAAAACATTGACAGAGACAAACTGATATCTTTCCGACAGATAAGATCCAAACCAGGCCAGAACTTATCCGTGTATACCAATTTGGGTTTCCAATCTCGCCAAAAGAAAGTGTTGCTTTTGATACCATCGATCACCACAAAGGTATAGGAGCACGAGGACAGATGCAGAGCCTCGGTCTGACGCCATTAAAAGGTAATTTACCACCTTCACAAGTGCAGTCTCAGTGCTATGATGGGGTCTAAAACCAGACTGAAGCATTTCATATACATTGGTTTGACTTCAGGAAGGCAGCGAGTTGCTGCGCAACAGCTTCTAAAATCTTTGAGAGGAATGGAAGATTCGATATAGGCCGATAGTTTAAAAAAAATTTTCTGGGTCAAGGTTTGGCTTTTTCAAGAGAGGCTTTATTACTGCCACTTTTGGTGAGTTTGGTACACATCGAGTGGATAGAGAGCCGTTTATTATGTTCAACATAGGAGGGCCAAGCATAGGAAACAGCTCTTTCAGTAGTTTAGTTGGAATAGGGTCCAGTATGCAGCTTGAAGGTTTAGAGGCCATGATTATTTTCATAATTGTGTCAAGTGATATAGTACTAAAACACTTGAAGTTCTCTCTTGCTCCTAGGTCCTGGCAGAGTTGTGCAGACTCAGGACAGCTGAGCTATGGAGGAATGGGCAGATTTAAAGAGAAGTCCGTAATTTGCTTTCTAATTATCATGATCTTTTCCTCAAAGAAGTTCATGAATTTATTACTGCTGAAGTGAAAGCCATCCTCTCTTGGGGAATGCTGCTTTTTAGTTAGCTTTGCGACAGTATCAAAAATAAATTTAGGATTGACTGACCTTCATGTCTTAATGTAATGATGGACTGTCATATCTCTTTGCTTTTTTGAGGTGTTCTTGCCATAATATCGACGTGGTCTTTTACCAAATAGGGCTATCTTCTGTATACCACCCCTAACTTGTCACAACACAACACACGCATTAAGAAGGAAAGAAATAACACAAATTCACTTAAGGCACACGTGTTAATTGAAATGCATTCCAGGTGACTACCTCATGAAGCTGGTTGAGAGAATGCCAAGAGTGTGCAAAGCTGTCATCAAAGCAAAGGGTGGCTTTTCCCAACACTTTTTTGGTTACTACATGATTCCATGTGTTATTTCATATTTTTGGTGTCTTATTATTCTATAAACACAGAAATAGTAAAAATAAAGAAAAACCCTGGAATGAGTAAGTGTGTCCAAATTTGACTGCTACTGTATGTTCTCTACACACAGTCAAAATATGTCAGGAAATGTCAGAGTTCAATTGGAGTTGAAAAGTTAAGTCTATTTTAGGACTACAGCTGTATTAAAAGAGGCAACTATGGATAATCATTTAGCCAAATAAGTGATAATACTGTATACAATGTGGGACTGAGCCAAGCTGTATTAATTCACACCACTCGTCAGTCAGTATGGCTCAGTATTGAACAGCCTGCTGTCATTTAATGCCCGACCCTCATCGTGGAGAGCTATCCTCCTATTAGTTTTCACTTCATCCCTTACATAACCTACTTGTACACATTCAGTATAGAACCATCCTCTATGTAGAACCATATTTCTAACCAAAAAGACAGCAGGTGGTCAAAGTCAATAACATGGCATCCTCTCTATGTGACAAATGTCCTCATAACAATGCCTCCACACAGCATCAAAGCAATTAGAGGAACTAAGTACCACCAATGATTACGGGGGTGATTGATAGAAGTCATGAATACCTGCAGCAAGTCCCCAGAGGGCTGTGCATAGAAGAGACCCAAAGTACTTGAAACAGAATTGACTCCTGTATCTCCTATCTCTGTCAGCTAAGCAGAGAATAACTTCCCCACCACATAGTAAAAAGTGGGCCTGCAGGGAGAGGTAGATGTAAGAGAGAGATGGTTAGAAGCACTCTCTTTTGTTGTAACTGCACAAAAACTGCCAGAGTAAAAGTAAATCAAATCTGTGTTTCGAAATAGTTTACAACTCAAAGTACGCAGTTAGGTGTTTATAATATTGGCTATTTACTTCAGAGTTTTGATCTCTCTTGGCTCCACTTCTTCCGCCACTCCCTCCCAGTTATGTTGGTCTTCCAAGTCCCCCTTCCATACTATCCCCTAGTTAACTTAGAAGTATCTTTTGATTTAACCAAGAGCATTGTAGCTAACTTTTATATGTGGTTAAACGTTAGCTAGATAGTTGGCTTTCTTAAATATCCAGTGGTGTAAAGTACTTAAGTAGTTTTTGTGGGTATCTGTACTTTACTATTTATATTTTTGACAACTTTTACTTCACTACATTCCTAAAGAAAATGTACTTTTTACTCCATACATTTTCCCTGACACCCAAAAGTACTGGTTACATTTGGAATGTTTAGCTGGATAGGAAAATGGTCTAATTCACACACATCAAGAGAACATCCCTGGTCATCACTACTGCCACTGATCTGGCGGACTGACTAAACACAAGCTTCATTTATAAATTATGTCTGAGTGTTGGAGCGTGCCCCTGGCTTTCCGTAAATTAATTTTAAAAACAAGAAAATGCTGCCGTCTGGTTTGCTTAATATAAGGAATTTGTAATTATTTAGATTTGTACTTTTATTTTTGATACCTAAGTATAATTTAGCAATTACATTTACTTTGATACTTAAGTATGTTTAAAACCAACTTTTAGACTTTTACTCAAGGTGTATTTTACTGGGGGACTTCCACTCTTCCTTGAGTCATTTTCTACTAAGGTATCTGTACTTTTACTCAAGTATGACAATTGGGTACTTTTTCCACCACTGTAGATGCCCTGCTTTAATAACAGAAGAACAAGTAACTAGCTAGCTAGCTACTTCAATTTCAATTTTGAAATCACAGATGATTAGTTGGTTGGTTAGGTTCTCTACTGAAAAACTAGAGCGTACCTTTTTATCGTCGGCCATCGTCCCTACTTCACCGCTACCATCACCAAAGACTTTTATAACAAACCCATCACCTTGCCTTTCACTGCCCAAATCCGGTTTCCACAAGATAACACAGCCACAGTCAACATTGGCTGTCTCGTAAAAATTTAAGAAAACAAACATCTGCTTTTTGGTCTTAAGATTAGGCATAAGGTTAAATATGTGGTTAGGGTTAAAATCTGATTTTAAGAAGTGAAATTGTAGAAATTGGCAGGGTTTGGGGCTCCATAATAATTATTACTTTTTTGCTGTGTTAACCGGTGTTCATTGGTTAGAATTTTCACCTGTAATAAAAAATGATAGGAAAAGATTGCAGTTGTGAGAGCAAGACTTCTTGTTGTGAGAGAAAAGATCCATGTGGGGAAGCAGTGGATTTGTGAAAGCGCATTTGACAATTTTGTGTATATATATATATATATTTTATTTGCGCGTCCCCGCTGCCTGTTCGCTCTCAGGACCCATCCTTCGCTCGCTCGACCACATTCTGCACTCTCAACTTGTCTGTGCACTCGTTGCAGTCATCCTCTGCTTGCAGTAACCATCCTCTGCGCTCTCGACTCAGTTTTTGCTTGCTCAATGCTGTTTCATCTTGCTCGACAGCCCCATCTTGCCCAATTGACTTGAGGCTGATTTGACGCCATATACCCACATAGAACAATGAGAGATTAGAACATTGCGATACCTTTTGCATAGATGTATGTCTTTGTCAGGACAGACACACACGCATGAATGCACGCACGCACACATGCAGGCACTCACACACACACGTACGTACGGCAGGTGAGACTGCACGAGTACTGTTGCTTTCACTAGAATAAGGCTGTGGTAAGCGGATGTGGTACGCGGATGTGGTACGACGTGACATTTGTGACATTAGGTACTTCCCGGCCACAGTACCTTTCACAATGTATCGTACCACTGGGGCCCCTTTCACGGTGGGTCTGTCTTCAACATCAGCATGACTCAAAGAAAAGTGGAAGTGAGAAGTGTGTAACAAAGCTACTTCTTTCTTTCCTTTTTTATTTATATATTTAACTTCAATTCTGACCTTCATAAAGCCCCTGGGCTTGTATTCATAAATCATCTCTGTGTGGAAGTGCGGATCTAGGATCTTTACGAATACGAGCCCCAGTTACAAAGCCAATAAGCAACTAGTTGTCAACTGAGTGGCAGGAGAGGAAGGAAAGGTGATGACCACTGTTTAAATATTCCCTAAGGATGTCCCTCAATCCCTGTCTTGACCTGGAGGTGTGAAGTGAACTGACCTCAGTGTGTCAATGAGGGGAATTGTGTTACGTATGTGTGTGTGTCTGTATTAGCTTCAGAACTGAGTTATTTCACTTGTCTTTATTCATAGATACACTTAAAAAGGGAAGAAGTGGTCATTCTAAAACCATGTTCTATGGCTTGCTTCCTATCATACAGCAGACTCTATTGATAAAATATAAGGAACAGACATTACAACATAAAATCACTTATTGAGCATGATCAAACTCCTTGTGCTGTTTCCACCTGTTCAGTCTTTGCATCCAGGTCCATGTCTTGATTAGAGATCTGCTGATCCTGGTTGATTGACAGCTGAGTATAGCAGAAAGGGCAGGGTCGTCAAACAGCCATCCTAAAAACACAGAGAAAAAGAAACTCATCAGAGAGCCATTACCAAGAGTGAAATGATTACCCTCCTTACTGATTTATGAGTGTGCATGTTAAAAGCTGCTCTTCTTTGAAGGGAAACCGTTTACCAGAAGAAGTGTCTGGGGTCTTTCACACTTGGCCCTAGTTTCATCTTAATTTATAAATCACAACTCTTAAAGCAGAACCACTCGTAGGCCAAACATGCAGGCTAAAGTGCGTACACACACCCACTTATAAAATGCATCCCAATTGGCGCCCTATTCACTTCATAGTGCACTACTTTTGATCATGGCCCACGGGGCTCTGGTCAAAAGTAGTGCACTACATAGGGAATAGGGTGCCATTTGGGGCACACAAGTGTTGCCTCAGCTTTGTAAAAAATATGAATAGAGGATGTTAAATTGACACAGCACAGCCTAACTGCTAAACCAATAATGATCCATGCGACGGTTCAAACATATTAGCCTTTGACAGGTCTGCTCCACAGTGAATGCTAATGGTTAGCCCAGAACATTTAGCTCTACAGCTCTGGGTGTTCATATCGATGTAGCACAACTCAGAATGTGCTGATGTCATCCAATGACAAGGGTGTTCTTGCATACATGGGACTAGAAGAGTTGAGACAAAAATCAAGGCATTGAGGAGACAAGAAGACCAACTGGAATGTGCATTCTGTTCTTTTAAATAGCTCATTTCACACTCCACCTAATGTTGCCTAGCTGAAGGGAGCGTCAGCTTCGGAATGCCTATGCAGAACATGTCATATCTTGACAGTGGCGAGACCGTTCTTTCAATATTGTTTAACAGCTCTGTGAGAATGGATGCCTCAAAGCCTCTCACGTTACACCCACTGGTTGCTTGCAGCTCAGGTATGGGGAAACAAGGTTTGCTAACAAAGAAAACAAAATGTTATTGGTCATTGTTTGCCCTCTTGATGATATTTGTTCAGGAAATAGGACAACTGTGCAGAATGGTATCCATACCACGCATTCTCTGTGTATAAGATCCTCTCTCAGTTATTTTGCCATGCTATAAAAATGTTGGGATTATAACACACAATATACTGGGAATAAATGTAAAGAGTACATATGAACATCAAAATATCAGGATTCAGTATCCACATAGTGGTTAGGGAAATTTTGCAAATGTTGAGTGCAATATAACAGCAAGTCTTTGGTTTCTAGGGGTGGATGCTAATGTTACTTGAAGGTACATCCCTCCCCACAGGTACCATATACAGTAGTCTACAGTAGCCATATCCAGTAGGCTCAATGAACACAGCAAGACTCCCTCCACATAAGACATTTCCACGGACATATTCATTGCCTCCATTGTCCTGCATGTAGAGCACTATACACTTCCCTCAGGGGTGTGATTGCTTAGGCAGCTGACTGGTCGTAAGAGTATGGCACCTCCAGCACACGTCAGTCTGACTGTATTTCAGGAGGGTGACAAAGTATTGAAAGGAATGCGTGTGAGTGAAGGGAGGGGTTGTAGCTTTGGTCCCCACTCATGTGATGGTGGCACCCTATTTTTGTCAGGGTGGTATCCATGAGTGACCTGGCTAAACGACGCACATACCATGTAGATAAATATATATAGTGTCAAATAAGGGTTGACGCATGACTTTCAACCTTCGTCTCTCCCGAGCCCGTACGGGAGTTGTAGCGATGAGACAAGATAGTAGCTACTACAACAATTGGATACCACGAAATTGGGGAGAAAAAAAGGGGTAAAAATAAAAAATACATTTTAAAAAAAGTACTATGGCATTTTCCAAAGAAGGCAACCTCTGTATGGGGGAGTTTTATTAAAAGAGCCCCAGCACTCGGTCTGAACATTAACACACATCGCTTGCGGTACGGTTTTGGAAGCATAAGGACCTTATCTTTAATATCAGTGAGAAATCATTTCCAAAATACAAAAAGGTTAAATTGATACACACCTTTATAGGGTTAGTGTTCCCACACGGTCATATCTCCATGTTACAGGGTGTGTTTACAGAAGATAGCTAATTATCTAGTCTATCTAGCATGCTTCGAACAACTGTGTGTAACAGAAGAAGGCCACCAGAAAAGGTGTTGTCACTGAAAAATACTGTTGGCACACCTCAAGCACACACCAGGGAAGAGACTATGGACCCAAAATACACATACTGTAGCAGCATACCACCCTGCATCCTATTGCTGGCTTGCATCTGAAGCTAAGCAGGGTTGGTTCTGGATGGGAGACTAGATTCTGCTGGAAGTGGTGCTGGAGGGCCAGTAGGAGGCACTCTTTCCTCTGGTGTAAAAAGAATATCCCAAGACAGTGATTGGGGACATTGCCCTGTGTAGGGTGCTGTCTTTCAGATGGGATTTTCAAAGTAAATGAGAATGTGTTCAGTCAACTTACCTGGTAAAATAAAAAGCACCTCTACTGTACATATTGTATGCACACAGACTGGAAGTATAATAAGTTAAATTATAACTGCTTAATTAATGTTTAAAGCATCAAAGGAGGTTGCCGACAGTGTGCCTTTCCTTTTCTATGCCATGCTTCAGTGGGAACGGGGAATCCCAATTTGACTTGGTGTTTATTCAAGCAGGTCACCTGTAGTGCTGAGCGAGTAGTGCTTTTGGGGTTCGGTTTGATTAAAACAATCAGTTTTCATAATGCACTGCATTATGTGGGTTGAATGCAGTAACACAGAATAAAACAATTAATAAAAAAGTCCCATTACTGCTTTTCACTTAATCATTTATTCACATTACTTTAATATAATATTTCAGTTGTTATGTATATTACATTTGTTTTAGGCCTTTTTGATGAATTTATTATTCAATTCCAAGTAAATATCTCATGTCTATAGAGCTGCTGCCTAAGCTGTCACGATTTTAGGAGTTCTTCAAAGTAAATAAGGCATATGATCGCTATCAATCTTACAGTGCCTTGCGAAAGTATTCGGCCCCCTTGAACTTTGCGACCTTTTGCTACATTTCAGGCTTCAAACATAAAGATATAAAACTGTATTTTTTTGTGAAGAATCAACAACAAGTGGGACACAATCATGAAGTGGAACGACATTTATTGGATATTTCAAACTTTTTTAACAAATCAAAAACTGAAAAATTGGGCGTGCAAAATTATTCAGCCCCCTTAAGTTAATACTTTGTAGCGCCACCTTTTGCTGCGATTACAGCTGTAAGTCGCTTGGGGTATGTCTATCAGTTTTGCACATCGAGAGACTGACATTTTTTCCCATTCCTCCTTGCAAAACAGCTCGAGCTCAGTGAGGTTGGATGGAGAGCATTTGTGAACAGCAGTTTTCAGTTCTTTCCACAGATTCTCGATTGGATTCAGGTCTGGACTTTGACTTGGCCATTCTAACACCTGGATATGTTTATTTTTGAACCATTCCATTGTAGATTTTGCTTTATGTTTTGGATCATTGTCTTGTTGGAAGACAAAACTCCGTCCCAGTCTCAGGTCTTTTGCAGACTCCATCAGGTTTTCTTCCAGAATGGTCCTGTATTTGGCTCCATCCATCTTCCCATCAATTTTAACCATCTTCCCTGTCCCTGCTGAAGAAAAGCAGGCCCAAACCATGATGCTGCCACCACCATGTTTGACAGTGGGGATGGTGTGTTCAGGGTGATGAGCTGTGTTGCTTTTATGCCAAACATAACGTTTTGCATTGTTGCCAAAAAGTTCCATTTTGGTTTCATCTGACCAGAGCACCTTCTTCCACATGTTTGGTGTGTCTCCCAGGTGGCTTGTGGCAAACTTTAAACGACACTTTTAATGGATATCTTTAAGAAATGGCTTTCTTCTTGCCACTCTTCCATAAAGGCCAGATTTGTGCAATATACGACTGATTGTTGTCCTATGGACAGAGTCTCCCACCTCAGCTGTAGATCTCTGCAGTTCATCCAGAGTGATCATGGGCCTCTTGGCTGCATCTCTGATCAGTCTTCTCCTTGTATGAGCTGAAAGTTTAGAGGGACGGCCAGGTCTTGGTAGATTTTCAGTGGTCTGATACTCCTTCCATTTCAATATTATCGCTTGCACAGTGCTCCTTGGGATGTTTAACGCTTGGGAAATCTTTTTGTATCCAAATCCGGCTTTAAACTTCTTCACAACAGTATCTCGGACCTGCCTGGTGTGTTCCTTGTTCTTCATGATGCTCTCTGCGCTTTTGACGGACCTCTGAGACTATCACAGTGCAGGTGCATTTATACGGAGACTTGATTACACACAGGTGGATTGTATTTATCATCATTAGTCATTTAGGTCAACATTGGATCATTCAGAGATCCTCACTGAACTTATGGAGAGCGTTTGCTGCACTGAAAGTAAAGGGGCTGAATTATTTTGCACGCCCAATTTTTCAGTTTTTGATTTGTTAAAAAAGTTTGAAATATCCAATAAATGTCGTTCTACTTCATGATTGTGTCCCACTTGTTGTTGATTCTTCACAAAAAAATACAGTTTTATATCTTTATGTTTGAAGCCTGAAATGTGGCAAAAGGTCGCAAAGTTCAAGGGGGCCGAATACTTTCGCAAGGCACTGTAGATCATGAACTTTTTGAGATACCTCATGAAGCAACTGCCCTCTATCCCTCTCGATTGTTTGTTATTTTATCTCTTCTCGGTCTCAGACCGGACAACTAGGCAGCGATGGATTATGGTCATAGTTAATTACCATGTTTTCTGCGATAAACATACACGGAGTGTACAAAACATTACGAACACCTGCTCTTTCCATGACAGACCGACCAGGGGAACTCAATATTAGGAAGGTGTTCCTAATGTTTGGTTTTCTCAGTGTACTGTATGTAGAATATTGATCTGTTGGAAACTACAACTCCCTACTACATTGCACAGTTCGGGCTTAATCGGATTTATCTCTAGAGAAAATGTGCATTGCGCTCACAGATTGAACCGACGTAGGTCAATTAGTTGTTTAACCTTTTACTCTCGTACCCGTATACAGGTTGAAAATTGCAGATTTGGGCACTGATAAATGCCTAAATTGGAACACAGTGGCTGTACAATAACATGCTATACATGACATCAGAGCTCTGGCTCTGCGCTTCACAGCGTTGTATGGTTTTTGACTGACAAACGTTCTGAATTTGAGCACCCCAATCCCTCCCACTAATTGGGAAACTTCTGCAAATGTTTTGTTGTCTGAGTGAGGGAAATGTGCGTAAATGTATTTGAAAGATGAGACGTTGAGGATTATAAGAAATACCACTGTCATACAAGCAAGCCAAACACCCGTACAAATGTGCACTTCACATAACCATATCAAACTCATGTCAAATACAGTGTCAACGTTTATGATCACTCACTATGTTTGATGTACAGTTCCAAAATGACACGGCATCATACCCTGGGTTGTTCTGAACAGAATTAGCCTGTTTGTCTATTGTGAAGAAAATGTCCGGCACACGCACATGAATGCACTCCTTTCTATGAGCACCAGAATGATCTGTTCCCTTGAATTGCATTGCGAAAGTCTAACATCGTGTTTTATAACTTAGTTAGTCATGCTCGCAATAGAACAGGCCTTCAAACGATGCCCACCCGACCCAGATTGGGATTCATAATGGACCATTTTTGGCGGGGATGCAGGGTTGTGTTCCAAACAAAACAACTACAAGTGTGCTTGCTCTAGTTCCTCAATGGCACAGCTAGGAGAGCTAAAAAAAAAAGCACTTTATACAGTAGTTGAATACTCTTAGAAATTACTTATTTAGGAACTGTGCACATTTTGGAGAGGTGTGCGGCCACTTGGAGACACCAGTTAGTCTGCTCACTCATGTTGCACCTATCCCACATTTTCCAAGAATATTCTTATCATGTTACTGAATGTATCCAGAGTATTTTCAGATTTTGTTATCAACAAATGCGGCGAAAAGTACAGTAAATGTAAAATGCGCAACAACAAAAAATCTACAGTCTTAATGTTTGGATTCATTATTGTGTATGGTGAACTGTTGTGTCCTCACCTTTGGCCTAATAATTTCCCAATACTCTCCAAACTGCATTGTCATGCATTTCATATTTCTTCTGTAAGAAACATTTAAATTTAGCCCTATCCATATAGGCCAATTCCCACAAGTGTAAAGGGTTAAAAACTAGTCACCTGATAACGATGGTGTTAAAAGCACTGGCCCGGTTTACAGTAGGTCACAAGAGGAGGAACGTTTTGGCTGCGGCCCACACATTCTTTATGGAGAAGAACAAAGGAGCATTCCTGGCTTCACTAACAGAACACACTTATCTTTCACAAGTTTTTCACACCACACATATTGGGAAATCCTCTTGCTGTAAATCCATCAGGCCTGACAGGGTAATTATGCACTGATTAACGAAAGATAACCATGACATGTAGGCGTACCTACAGTCATAAAACGTTGTCAGAATTCCAATACTGAGTGACAAATTGGACTATATTGGACTAGTCATAATGCAAATAAAATATTTCCCGGTCCCACTCTAGTTGGGTTTGTCTCCTCTCAGAGGGTGGGGCAGGAAGGGATCCAACTAGTTCCCCGAAAGCCATGTCAGCCTCCTCCAAGAGATAATATACTGAATGTGTCAAACTCCAGCCAAGTGCTTCATATCTCCACTGAAACATGATACCTATGGAATGTGCGACTGTAGAGGGGGTGTCGGAGGGGAGGAGTTCGATCTCCGGGGTGTTCATCTGCTCTACTGAGTAATGAGCTTGTTGTCGATGACTGGTGGGCACTAGATCACGGATGGTGCAGACGCTTCTGGACGGAGCAGCCTGTTGGCATGGCGACTGGTGATGTTGACATCCATGTCAACATCACCAGTCGCCATGCCAACAGGCTGCTCCGGAGATCTTGGAGTGAGGTTAGGTGAAACGTTTGACCTGTGCGATGACGGCTTAGAGTACTTCACAGACTGAGTAACCACTGTGGTCAACTCAGTCAACTATTTTTAACATGCAACGCCTAAGTACATACACAGTAAACAGAATAGACACTAAACCACATGAGGTACAATATCAGTCAACATGAGCCAAAGATTGAACAGAACATCCATGTGTTTTTGGGATCTGTCATATTGACACACACAACCCCCCCCCCCTTAACCCTTGGAGCCCACCAGGAGTCCCCCGGAGGCAGCAGGTAAACCAATTCACTTAACGGGCTCCATGTGATGTGGCTTTTCCTCTAGAGGGTTCAGGGCCAGGTCTTCCTAAAGAGCTCAGGGTTCATTAGCAGTCTCTGTTCTAGGGATTACCCACTGAAGCGCTGGCCAACAGCTGCTCCAGTATAGCTAGAGAAGAGAGAGAGCTGGAAGGGTGAATGAGGTCATACGACCCCCTTATGAGGACTTCCTAAAACCATAAGATAACCAGCCAGGGCTATTTCCCTTCAGATCTCTCACCAAACGTGTCACAAGACTTGTGACTGTATACGGTATGTGAATTTGCTGCCAATAATACCAGGAATAAATTGGCCCAATGTGTTTAGGCCACTCTGTGCAATGAGTTAGCGTGCCTAATGTTGTCCCTCACAGCTGCTGGCCTCGTAAAAGCATGAGTCCTTCTTCTGATGCCAAAGCCCACACAGCTTACAGCACAGCTAGAGGTTGCATGGTAGTAAAAAATAAATACAAATGAAATAATATGTTTAATTGTCACATACATTTCACTGCACCTATCCAGTGTGTGGTTTTACAGGGTCAGCCATAGTAGGGCACCACCCCTGGAGCACCACTCTTGGAGCACCACCCCTGGAGTTCACCTTGTCAGCTCAGGTACACTACCTTTCAAAAGTTTATGGTAACTTAGAAATGTCCTTGTTTTTTTTTGTCCAATAAAATAACATCAAATTGATCAGAAATAGTGTAGACATTGTTAATGTTGGAAATGACTATTGTAGCTGGAAATGTCTGACTTTCTATGGACATCTACATAGGCGTACAGAGGCCCTTAATCACCAACCATCACTCCTGTGTTCCAATGGCACGTTGCGTTAGTAAATCCAAGTTTATCATTTTAGAAAGGCTAATGATCATTAGAAAACCCTTTTGCAATTATGTTAGCACAGCTGAAAACTGTTGTTCTGATTAAAGCAGCAATAAAACTGGCCTTCTTTAGACTAGTTGAGTATCTGGAGCATCAGTATTTCTGGGTTCGATTACAGGCTCAAAATGGCCCAAAACAAAGACCTTTCTTCTGAAAGTCATCAGTCTATTCTTGTTCTGAAAAATGTTGTCTATACTATGTGAGAAATTGCCAACAAACTGAAGATCTGGTACAACGATGTGTACTACTCTCTTCACAGAACAGCGCAAACTGGCGCTAACCAGAATAGAAAGAGGACTAGGAGGCCCCGGTGCACAACTGAGCAAGAGGACAAGTACATTAGTGTCTAGTTTGAGAAATAGACGCGTCACAAGTCCTCAACTGGCAGAGTCATTAAATAGTACCTGCAAAACACCAGTCTCAACGTCAACAGTAAACAGGCGACTCCGGGACGCTGGCCTTCTGGACAGAGGAACTCTGCCTAGGGTCTGTGTTATTTTGCCCATCTTAATCTTTTCTTTTTATTGGCCAGTCTGAGATATGGGTTTTTCTTTGCAACTCTGCCTAGAAGGCCAGCATGCCGGAGTTGCCTCTTTACTGTTGACGTTGAGACTAATGTTTTGCAGGTACTATTTATGCTGTTGGAAGTGGTGAAGGGCCAGTAGGGGGCACTCTTCCTTCTGGTCTTAAGATCAATGTCCCAGGGCAGTGAAGAGGACATTGCTCTGCGTAGAGTGTGTCTTTAGGCTGGGATGTTAAGCACGTGTCCTGACTCTTGTGGTCATTGAAAATCCCATGGCACTTATCGCAAGAGTAGGGGTGTTAACCCTGGTTAAATTCCAAACCAGCCCCCTTTTCATCATGGCCACCTAATCATCCCTCATTGGCATATATCACTCCTCACCTCTCCACCATGCTAGCTGAATTGTGGTCAGTGTTCTGGCACAAAATGGTTGCTGTGCATCACCTGTGTGGTTGTGCAACATAGTGGTGGAGTATGAGGTGAGTTTCCCCCTTACTATGTAAAGCGCTTTGAGTAGCCTACCTCAGTTGGTAGAAAGGTGCAATTTGAATCTAAGCCATTATCATCATCGCAGCTTCTCTTCTCTCACAACCATAAGACACAAACAGTGAAATGCAACAGTCACCAATGGGTGGTAGACTAGAACTCCACCATAATGCACCCCCAAGGAAACTTACTATGACTGTGATATGTGGTTGTCTCCCCTAGCTATCTTAAGATGAATGCACTCATTGTAAGTCGCTCTGGATAAGAGTGTCTGATACATTTCACATTTTAGTAATTTAAAACATCAAATTAGACAGATTTAATGGAGTGAGTTGATAATCCATATCTTTAACATGGGGAGTCAGCGAGGACATCCCAGGCAACGGCTGTGGACGTCCTATAGAAGACGGAGTTTAATGTCGTTTCTACAGATGAAGGCTATAAATTCAGGATGGAAAACGCGAAGGATGGAAAGCCACTCCACTCAACAGGTGTACATCTAGAATGAATGGAGAATGATTTTTCTTCTAAAGAGATTGAGCGTATAGAAACTTTTATTACGCTCAATTAGACTCGTCGTATGAATGTATGTTTCATTGGCACATTTATGGACCATGATTAATATGATTTCCATCGTATATTTTAGGGCTTTACTCTGGTGGTAGAAAAGGGGGAATATTCAAGGATCTGGCAACTACTGTTATGTGGATTCTTCACAAAACTAGAACAAACAAAAAAAATAGTGATTTGGATTTTCAGTTTATTCAACTTGTATGTTTTAAAATATACATTTGGATATTTTTCAATATTCATAAATGTATGTAAAAAATGTGTGATTGAAATGAAAATACTAGTCACATTACGGACAAGCGGTAAAGCTTCAGATAACACCAACTTTTGCTTTGTAGCACCTACAGATGAAACATTACGGAGTCTTAAGAGACCTGGGTAAGGACTGAATGTCACAAATATTCCAACTTCAATTCATGATTTCTCAATTATGCTTTAAGATACCAATGTCAAATATATGTCAACAACCCGTCCTCTAAAGGACCCTTCTAGTTTGGTGAGGAATCACCCCTATACAAGACCAATTGTTCTGCAGTTCAGCCTAAAGGCTATATCCTATATTCTCGGCATCTAGCTCATGCTTCTTTCATCTCCACTTCCAGTTAAGTATGTGTCCCACGCAAATTAAATAAACGGACAGCCAGCCTTACATTAGCATTCTACAAGAGACTGCTTGCTTCCTGACAAATGAATAACCCTATTGTCATTCTGGAGGAAATCTTTCCGTTTCTCTTTCTAATTTGTACTTCCTCTGGAATGAGATAATGTTAGCGAGAAGCACAACTGTCACTGAGGCACAAGACATGACAAAATTATGTGCACTTCGATGATATCATCCATTTGAACTCACGGCCATCTGCCGCGTTTACTTGAGTTGAACATCTCGGTTTCGTTTTACAACCTCACAGGCTAGGAAAATTCACCTCAGGTGGTTCCACGTTCCAAAGTCCAAGCTTTTCCAAGAACCCTTTTAGAGAATATTTCTGTGGGAACCTGCGCTGTCTTTGAAGTTGATTAGATATGCATAGCTGTTTCATGGTTCTTAGACAGCTGTAACATTTCCCACAGTTCATTTGTCATGATTAACGGGTGGTCGGTTAATGATCCTTCTGCTGTTGTAGATAATAAAAATGTGTTTCTGATTGATCTTTACTCATTTTGTGATTGTAAAGCAGATAGTCAGGCCATGCTACTCTGGTACATCATGATATTAATTATGTTGCAGTAAATAATATTGTCTCAGGGCAGGAGCTGATATTCAGTGTGCAGGCTAGGCAGTGAGACAACCCACTGGGCACACAAGGGTTGAATCAACGTTGTTGTCATGTAAATTAAATGACGTTGTGCCAACGTGGAATAGACGTCTGTTCCCATTGGGAAGTCGGTAAATAGAAGTGGCTTAGCATAACTACTTTGATTGATCTAATACGTATTCTACTTAGATTTGCATGTGAACCTCCAGGTTGTCAAACTAAAAAAACATTTGACAAAAGATCATAATATTCTAAATGGTCCAGACAGGCTTATCCACATCAAATGATCGTGATGATTCATTAAGACATCCTAACCTTTCAACTTGGGATCAGTAGAGCTCTCGAACCCCCAGCTGATTAACGTCAGGAAGTCCTAACGGTCAACTGGGGTCATGACTTCTAATACCTGAATGTTCAGCTGGCAGTGGAAACACACCCAGCAGCATCTGAAGGCTATTACTTGTGTCTAAATGCCCACAGGAGCAGGACATCAAGGCACATAAGATGCTTCCTACGGGTGTTTGTGATTTTAGTCCTTCTCAATTTGCACATCAAAAAACCTGTTGGACCCGTGATCTGGTAGATTCTAGTTTAAATCTGGGGTTGGTCCTGTGTGTGTGCTCTATTCAACATGCAACACAAAAGACTGATTAATTACTTCCTCTGCCATAACGAAGCCATCAGCAGTTATGGAGCAAATTACTTCTCCAGTTTACAGGTCTCTGGAATTTGCTTTGTTCTCCTGTTAGCACTCAGATACGGCCATTCATTTCAGACTCTGTTATCTGAGCTTAGATAAAATGCGGTGTTTACTGGGAAGCCAGAGAATGTCTTTCATTCACTTGTACAGGCCGCCTTTGAACTCGCTCAAACATGGAAGGCTAAATATTTACACGTTGGCCCCTGCTTGTTTAACGTTGCAGACACACTTGCGCCGTAGAGTAAATTAATGAAAAAGGTTTAAACAAAACACCTTCAGGCATGTGATGGCTGCCAGGACACTTTGTGGTGCTGGCCTCCCCAGGTTCAATCTCCTTTTGAGGGCATGGGGACTGGGGAACAAGGGGGCTCGCTGGAGGGCCTGAACACTGCTGATGTTGCGGTCTCTCTCTGAAGAGAGATCAGAGCATTAAAGTTGTCTCAGGCTCAAAGAGATTACGCAGAGGTGTAGAGCACTAAGGCTGGGAATTTTCAGGGACCTCACGATACATAGGTGCCGATAAGATAAAGTGTCAAGAAAAAGTATGTGAACCCTTTGGGATTTCTGCACCAACTTTGATCTGATCTTCATCTAAGTCACAACAATAGGCAAACATAGTGTGCTTCAACTAATAACACACAAATTATTGTATCTCTCTTGTCTATATTGAATACATCCTTTAAGTATGTGAACACCTAGGCTATTGACTTCTCCAAAAGTTCAATTGGAGTCAGGAGTCAGCTAACCTGGAGTCCAATCAATGAGACGAGATTGGAGATGTTGGTTATAGCCAACTTTCCCTATTAAATCTAGACTTGGTTTCCTTTATTGTAAATCACTCCTCTTTCACCCCAGCTGCCAAACTAACCCTGATCCAGATGACCATCCTACCCATGCTAGATTACGGAGACAATTTATAGATCGGCAGGTAAGGGTGTTCTCAAGCGGCTAGATGTTCTTTACCATTCGGCCATCAGATTTGGCATCAATGCTCCTTATAGGACACATCACTACACTCTATACTCCTCTGTAAACTGGTCATCTCTGTATACCCGTCACAAGACCCACTGGTTGATGCTTATTTATAAAATCCTCTTAGGCCTCACTCCCCCCATCTGAGATATCTACTGCAGCACTCTTCCTCCACCAACAACACCCGTTCTGCCAGTCTCATTCTGTCCCCAAAGCACACACATCCCTGAGTCGCTCCTCTTTTCAGTTCGCTGAAGCTAGTGGCTGGAACGAGTTACAACAAAACACTCAAACTGAACAGTTCTCAATCTCTTCATGCTACCATGTTGTGTTGTCATATTTTTTATTTTTAATCCCAGGCTCCTGTCCCCGCAGGAGGCCTTTTGCCTTTCGGTAGGCCGTCATTGTAAATAAGAATTTGTTCTTAACTGACTTGACTAGTTAAATAAAAAGGTTAACAAAAATACAATTAACTCACAAAATTTGAGTTTCCTATTCACAAGAAGCATGACCTGATGTGAACCATGCCTCGAACAAAAGAGACCTCAGAAGACCTAAGATTAAGAATTGTTGACTTGCATAAGGCTGGAAAGGGTTACAAAAGTATCTCTAAATGCCTTGATGTTCATCAGTCCACGGTAATACAAATTGTCTATAAATGGAGAAAGTTGAGCACTGTTGCTACTCTCCCTAGGAGTGGCTGTCCTGCAAAGATGACTGCAAGAGCACGCTTAATGAGGTTAAGAAGAATCCTAGAGTGTCAGCTAAAGACTTACAGAAATCTCTGGAACATACTAACATCTCTGTTGACGAGTCTATGATACATAAAACACTAAACAAGAATGGTGTTCATGGGAGGACACCACGGAAGAAGCCACTGCTGTCCAAAAAATAAAACATTGTAAAAAAATATATTAAAAAATATATAAAAAAACTGAAGTTTGCAAAAGTGCACCTGGATGTTCCACAGCGCTACTGGCAAAATATTCTGTGGACAGATGAAACTCCAGTTGAGTTGTTTGGAAGGAACACACAACACTGTGTGGAGAAAAAAAAAGTGCACAGCACACCAACATCAAAACCTCATCAACTGTAAAGTATGGTGGAGGAAGCTTCATGGTTGGGGGCTGCTTTGCTGCCTCAGGGCCTGGACAGTTTGCTAACGTCGATGAAAAAATGAATTCCCAAGTTTATCAAGACATTTTGCAGGAGAGTGTTAGGCTATGTCCGCCAATTGAAGCGCAACAGAATTTGGGTGATGCAGCAGGACAACGACCCAATATACAGAAGTAAATCAACAACAGAATGGCTTCAACAGAAGAAAATGCGCCTTCTGGAGTGGCTCAGAGTCCTGACCTCAAGAGAGCAGTTCACACCAGACATCCAAAGATTATGCTGAACTGAAACAGTTTGGTAAAGAGCAATGGTTCAAAATTCTTCCTGACTGTTGCACAGGTCTTATCCTCAACTACAGAAAACGTTCGGTTCAGGTTATTGCTGCCAAAAGGAGGGTCAACCAGTTAAATCCAAGGGTTCACATACTTTTGCCACCCTGCACTGTGAATGTTTACACAGTGTGTTCAATAAAGACGTGAAAATGTATAATTGTTTGAATTTTATTAGTTGAAGCACACCGTGTCTATTTTTGTGACCTAGATGAAGATCAGATCAAATTGTATGACCAATTCATGCAGAAATCCAGGTATTTCCAAAGGGTTCACATACCTTCTTGCCACTGTATATACTGAACAAAAATATAAATGCAACAATTTCAAAGATTTTACTGCGCAACAGTTCGTATAAGGAAATCTCAGTTAAAATAAATAAATTAGGCCTTAAATCTACGCATTTAACATGACCGGGAATACAGATAGTATCTGTTGGTCACAGATACCTTAAAAAAAAGTAGGGGCGTGGATCAGAAATCCAGTCAGTATCTGGTGTGACCACCAATTGCCTCATGCAGCGTGACACATATCCTTCGCATTGAGTTGATCAGGCTGTTGATTGTGGATTGTTGTCCCACTCCGCTTCAATGACTGTGCAAAGTTTCTGGATATTGGTGGGAATTGGAATACACTGTCATATACATGTCGATCCAGAGCATCCCAAACGCGCTCAATGGGTGACATGTCTGGTGAGTATAGGCCATGGAAGAAATTGGACATATTCAATTTCCAGAAATTGTGTACAGATCCTTGCGATACGTGCCGTGCATTATCATGCTTTTAGGAATAATGCCTGTTTTTCTTTTGAAGCCAGGAGGCTAGTATCAGCTACATTTATGCCTTTACTAGACTATGGGGATAATTTATATATGAACGCTTCCACTCTGTGTTTGAGATCAATTGACACCCTTTGCCATAGCACTTTGAGATGTATTTTTAACTGCAAAACCCTTACGCACCACTGCACTTTGTATACCAGGGTTGGCTGGCCTTCTCTAGTCACTCGTAGGCTCAGTCACTGGTATACTTTTATTTACAAAGCCATTTTGGGTTTACTACCTTTTATTTGGGCATTTTTATTGTTCAGAAATGTGGTGGGTACTCTTCGTTTGCTGGACTTTATCCTGCTAACTGTTCCAAATGTCCGAACTGAATTTGGTAAAAGGGCTTTTATGTACTCTGCGCCATCGTCTTGAAACGCCTTACAAAATACTTTTAAACTGTAAGAACTTGTCCCGATTGGCATTTTTAAATCACTGATGAATGATCTTGATACGGATCCCCCTGACCGGTCAATGTTTTTAATTTGATGTTTTTGATTTTGTTAAACTCTTGTGAATTCTATGGTTTTTACAAGATTACTTGTAGTTTTTCATGTTGTTTGTCTGTAATGACTTGGTGCTGTCCATCTTGGCCAGGACGCTCTTGAAAAAAATATTTTAAATCTCAATGAGCCCTTCCTGATTAAATAAAAGGTTTAATAATAGTAAAATGCTGAAACATCAGGTGATGGCAGCGGATGAATGGCACGGCAATGGGCACGGTAGCTCTGTGCATTCAAATTCAGCAAACCGCTCACCCACACGACGCTATACACATGGTCTGCGGGTTGTGAGGCCGGTTGGATGCACTGACAAATTCTCTAAAACGACGTTGGAGGCAGCTTATGGTGGAGAAATGAACATAAAATGATCTAGCAGCTCTGGAAGACATTCCTGCAGTCAGTATGACAATTGCACACTCCCTCAAAACATGAGACATCTGTGCCATTGTGTTGTGTGGCAAAACTGGACTTTTTAGAGAGGCCTTTTATTGTCCCCAGCACAAGATACACATGCTGTTTAATCAGCTTCTTGATATGCCACACCTATCAGGTGGATGGATTATCTTGGCAGATGAGAAATGACCACTAAGAGGGATGTAAACACATTCCTGCAAAAGAATGAGAGAAATAAGATTTCTGCTTATGGAAAATTTCTGGGATATTTTATTTCAGCTCATGAAACCAACACTTTAAATGTTGTGTTTATATTTTTGTTCAGTGTATGTATTGTGACTCCCATGATTCTATGTATTGCAAATCGATACTGATTTTATTGCGATTTGATGTTCCAAACATATTTTTCACTGTATGTCTGCTGCAGAGAGACGAGAGCCTGAGATCATTTGTTTTGATCAGTCATGTAAATAAAAGTTCTGAAAACATATTCATAGTTATCTCACTGTGGAATGGCATCTCTTCACACATAGTATCCTTAATGGGGTGGATGATCATTGAATCATGACTTTACTGTTGCCATCTCAATAAAGTTGAGAGAGAGACAGAGTGAGAGGAAGTGAGAGCGCGAGAGATTGAGATTGCAGCCAGAGCCTTGTTTTGACTCTCTCTCTTAATCAGTTTACATGTGTTTGCAGATCTGGCGTTTCCTCTCCCTCCAAGCATCTGTTTGTCTCTCATTCAAATGAATACCAATAAGAGTCTGTTTGAGTAGCTTCAGTATATGAGTCAGTAACCAGGTTTCCATCCAACCATCCAAAGTGAAGGGCTCCCGAGTGGCGCAGCGGTCTAAGGCCCTAACGTCGCACTTATAGTGACATAAAACACATCCCTTTTACAGCAAAGACCTGGCGAAGAGTTGCAGGGGAGAAAAGAACATGCCCATTTGCAAGCTAAATTAGTATCTTGCGACATGTTTCATTCTTTAAAGTAGCCCCTGCTATAGGTTGACTGATTTGTAATTGACTCGCTAGTCATGGTTCATATAATAGAAAACTTCAGTGTCAAAGCACTATTTTCTGTGGCATTTCAAATATGAACACAGAGAAACTTTCCTTTGAATATCAGAGTAATATCGGATTATGAATGTCCTCGGATGAAGTCAAGACCATGGTAGCCCCTTCTTTGTGGCCTCTGACCTCAAATCTTATCCCTTACAATGCCTATAAAAAGTTGACACCCCCTTTCAAAATGTTCACCTTTTGTCTTATAGATTAAATAAAAATACATTGAAATAGTTTCCCGCCATTGATCTACATATTTTACCCCACAACTTCCAAGTGAAAAATCTATAAATTTAAACTGAAATAGCTTGGTTGGATAAGCATCCACCCTCCTTGTAATAGTGATCATAAATTAGCTCAGGTGTAACCAATCACTTTAAAATTCACACACTAAGTTAATTGGCCTCCACTTGTGTTAAATTTTAGTGATTCACATGATTTCAGCAGTTCCTATAGGTTTCCTCTGCTGGGTAGTGAATTGCAAAGCAAACACAACCATGAGCAGGAGCTTTCAAAGGAATGCCCGGACAAAGTTGTGGAAAGGCACAGATCATGGGATAAGTATAAAAAGCGCTCTACAAATCTGGCATGTATGGTAGGGTGGTATGACAAAACTAAAATCAAACTTTTTGGCCTAAATGCAAAGTGTTATGTTTGGCACAAACCCAACACGGCACATCACCCAAAGAACACCATCCCTACTGTGAAGAATGGTGGTGGCAGCATCATGTTATGGGGATGCTTCTCATCGTCAGGGACTATCAGGCTTGAAGGGAAAATTAATGGAGCAATGTACAGAAAAGTAATTGAGGAAAACCTGCTGCCTCTGCAAAAAAGCTAAAACTGGAATGGAAGTTCACCTTTCAGCATGACAACGACCCGAAGCACACAGCCAAAGCTACAGTGGAGTGGCTAAGGAATAAAAAGGTAAATGACCTTGAGTGGCCCAGTCAGAGCCCTGCACTAAATCCAAATGGAAAATTAGTGGCATAACTTGAAGATTTCTGTCCATCAACACTCCCCAAAGAACTTGACAGAACTTGAACAGTTTTCTAAAGAAGGTCAAATATTGCCAAATCTAGGTGTGCAGAGTTGGTAGAGACCTATCATAACAGACTCACAGCTGTAATTGCTGCCAAAGGTGCTTCCACCAAGTATTAATTCAGGGGGGTGGAGACTTCTCCAGTTCTGATATTTTTTTTATATTTTTTTCACACACTAAAAAAAAAATCCCTTTAAGTGTGGCGTAAGGAGTAAAGTTTTAGAAGCTTGAAGACCGTCATTTTAGGAACAAACATTTCTGCTCAGGGTCTGATTGGACACCATGTCCTAGATATGTCCACATTGTGCCCTGTAGAGGGGGCTTGGAATCAGGGTATGTGGGTTCGCTACATGTTATGTGGTAGTAGAGCTGAGAGAGTCTATGGCAGAGCCCCTTGAATGACCTATTCGAATGCCTCACAGCAGCACATCTACACATACCCATTGGGTGACACCCCTGCCAGAACTCAGTCTCACTCCCAGAGCATAATGCAGTGAGTATAATGGAGAAATACAAAGTTGTAACAATGTTTGCCAGAGAATAACAGGCCATCAATTTCAGTGTGCCTAGTAACTTGGGGCTGGTAGTTAAGCCCTAGAGGTGACCTATGGGACAGGCTGTTATACAGGGGAACCAGTGGGGCTGAGGAAGATTGAGGATGCTCAGCGGCCAAGAGGTGCAAACAAGCAATGGCCCCAGTGGCCCATCTGTTGTGGGAAAATAAACGGAAGCTCAGTCAGTTCGGTCAATGGTTGAAAATAAGGCCTGCTCGTGTGCTCCTCTCACCCTCAGGAGCCATAGAAGACGGCTCCATTAATCACTTCCAGAATGAGCCTCCTGCTCTCATGGTGAAATGACAGCAGAAGCTTCACGCTTTCCTTACCTCACAATTGCAACTCCATTACAAGGCAAGCTCACTGCTGTACTAACTCCTGTTGTTTCTGGTGTTGTCACAACTGTCCCCCATCAAAACGCAAAAACCAACTGGTGAGAGGGATGATTTGATTTGTAGACTGTCATTGATTTCGCAAGGTAAAGTTAACATTTGTTTTGCCTATACTGTAGGTGTCCAGGTGGGGATTGCTGCATAAAGTTTAAAAAAATCATCATTTGTGACCTGGGTTTGATTCCGGCACACTATCGTTCTTTCCCACGGTGTCTCCTTTATGCAATAAAACATGCATAAAATACATTAGATTTATTTCAGTTAGCTGTAATATGATGGTGGAAATGTATATTTTGGCACTCTGCAAACCCTCTATAGAACCTATATTGTTATAACGTCTTCACCACTTCCAACAACACAGTCTAAAAGTTCTGGGCAGATCGACACAGACATACAGTGCATTCAGAAGGTATCCAGACCCCTTCATTTTTCCACAATTTGGTAGGTTACAGCCTTTATTCCAAAATGGATTTTTTTTTTAAAGAATCAATCTACACACAATACCCCATAATGACAAAGCAAAAACAGGTTTTTACAAAATGTTAGCAAGGTGAAATATCACATTTACATAAGTATTCAGACTCCACTCAGTACTTTGTTGAAGCACCTTTGGCCATGATTACAGCCCCTCAAGCCCTCTTGGGTACGACCCTACAAGCTTGGCACAGCTGTATTTGGGGAGTTTCTCCCATTCTTTGTTGCAGATCCTCTGCCATCTGTAAATACTAATAAAATTGTTAAAATTACGAGCCTAGTTGGTTTAGCCACAGAAAAAGACAGGAACCTTCCTCCTAGCCATGATTGGCTGAAATAATGGATGGGTTGGACATGCCGAGAGATGAGTTTGGATTAGTCTGCCATGTCTATAACATGAGTTGCTGCATGTGTAGATAATCATTGCTACCGCAGCTTTTTTAAATAAAAAAATAACTGTGAAAGTGTTGCTCTCAACATTGCTGCCCTGGATTTAACAGGCGCTATCGACAAAAATAAATAAATTGTGTCCTACTTTCTGGAAGACGATCGCGCGATGCTGACTCTGAAAATGAATCAGACGATATCCCTGAAATAGATAGAAACATTTTAATTGAACGAGACAGTGATGGGGAACATAGATCAACAGTGTTGTCGTCACGGAAGAAGTTAGAGTTTTGAAATCAGTGGAATGCCCAGTGGAAGCAGAGTATGATTGCAAATGCAGAGGGAGTCGATGTTGCATAAAACACCTGCCTCCAGATTACATCTTCAAACTAAGGACATCCATGTATACGGGTAAGAGTCCAGCTACATTTTCAGATATTATACATTTCTATTTTAGTCCGAAAACGTTCATTGCAAGTTAAAGCCTACTGCTAGCTAGCTATCTAGCTAACGTTAGCTGGCCCGCTAGCCTATATTATGTTTATGATCTATGTAGTAATATTATTTGTACCTCAGAAATACATTTGCATTGCTAGTTACTAATGTCAGCTAGCTAGCTAACATTGAACCTAGTTGGTTAGCTTTAGCTACCTCCAGATTCATGCATGGTGACTAGCTATGACGATCAGTTTTTATTGCTAGTAGTATGGGTTGGGATTAAGTTTCATTGTTTAGCTCACTCGGTTTAGCACATGGCCTCACATGTGAATCCTTAGAGATGGGTGGGGCTAAATCTTAGGAGGGTGTGAATGATGTGGGATGGGTGTAGACAAAGAAGAGCTCTCCAGTAGGTGTACCAAAACAATTCGGCCCATTCTCTCAAAGGTGGGATTACAAGTTAATCTACTTTCAAAGCAGAATTCCTTTCCCATTGTTCTTAACTGCAGTGTATGATACAAACTCAGTAAAAAAAAGAAACATCCTCTCACTGTCATCTGCATTTATTTTCAGCAAACTTAACATGTGTAAATATTTGTATGAACACAAGTTTCAACAACAGACAAACTCAACATGTTCCACAGACATGTGACTAACAGAAATTGAATAATGTTTCCCTGAACAAAGGGGGGGGGGGGGGGGGGGGGGGGGGGGTCAATGCAGCTGGTGGCCACACCAGATACTAAGTACTGCAGTGAATCTCCTCATGGACTGCACTAGATTTGCCAGTTCTTGCTGTGAGAGGTTACCCCACTCTTCCACCAAGGCACCTGCAATCCAACAGGTCCCAGACGTGCTCAATGGTACTGAGATCCGGGCAGGAAATCATGCACAGAGCGAGCAGTATGGCAGGTGGCATTGTCATGCTGGAGGGTCATGTCAGGATGAGCCTGCAGGAAGGGTACAACATGAGGGGGAGGTCTTCCCTGTAACGCACAGCGTTGAGATTGCCTGCAATGACAACAAGCTCAGTCCGATGATGCTGTGACACATCGCCCTAGACCATGAAGGACCTCCACCTCCAAATCGATCCCGCTCCAGAGTACAGGCCTCGGTGTAACGCTCATTCCGTCGATGATAAACGTGAATCCGACCATCACCCCTGGTGAGACAAAACCATGACTCGTCAGTGAAGAGCACTTTTTGCCAGTCCTGTATGGTCCAGCGACGGTGGGTTTGTGCCCATAGGCGATGCTGTTGCCGGTGATGTCTGGTGAGGACCTGCCTTACAACAGGCCTACAAGCCCCCAGTCCAGCCTCTCTTAGCCTATTGCAGACAGTCTGAGCACTGATGGAGGGATTGTGTGTTCCTGGTGCAACTCGGGCAGTTGTTGCCATCCTGTACCTGTCCCGCAGTTGTGATGTTCGGATGTACCGATCCTGTGCAGGTGTTGTTACACGTGGTCTGAACCTGAAAGACGCCTGGGCAGTGGTCACAGATAATGCCTCCTAGTGACTGAAGGCATACAAGGAGGTTCTGAAAGGAGTGATGCCCAAGTGTCCATGTAACCTGTCTCTGCCATGTCATTAATCTGATGAGTGAGACCTGGCAGTACTAAAAATACTTCTCTGAAGTTGCATCACTTGTAACATGGATGAGATCTGTCTTCTTCAAGAACCCTGCCAGAAAGAGAAGATGGGTGAGCTTCCTCATTATGAAAGGGTTTCTGCAGAACAAGGCTCCTCCTGAAGCAGCGAGCTCCAGATGGAATAGCTGGTTTGAGGCAGTGAAGTACCACGCAGAGCATGTTCATCTGTGCAGAGAGTTTTTGTTGCCAGAAAAGTCATCATCCCAGGCAGTCACAAACATCCTCAGCCAGCTGGAAACAGAGAAGGTGCAGGCCCTCACTGTTAAGATAACCTTCATCTTTGGGCTGCTCCAAACTGATGACAGCTCTGTCAATCCTGGAAGGAACCCACCGTTCCACAGCAGTGTCTGCATACAATGTCATGGAGGATCTGGGCTCTTACCTAGTGAATGGAACGGCAAAAACATGTGGGTATAGTGCCGAGACAGATGAGCTATTGAGAAAGATGTCTGTGATAGATGGAAAACGTACAATGGACAGACATAGGAGCTCATAGGGTAGTTCCATAAGTTTTGCCTATTGCTGCATCATTGCCTAGATTCTTCCATTACTTTTTTCCATTTATAATGACACTTAGAACTCTGTATTGAAGCACATGCCTTGATAAATAGTGCAATGTTGTGTTGCATCATAACAAATGTACTGTTATGTCTTATTAAATTGTTGATGTTTTATTCATTCACATTATTAGATACTTTTTTCTGATAAAATTAGCGTAAATCGTAACACACAGAATTCAGAAAAATAAAAACGGAAAAAACGGAATTTGTAAAAACAAAACTGATTTCATAGGGCCATATGACAGCAAAATCAAACACCATTGTTTGAAGAACATGACTCATCATGTCTACAGAACCTGGGAAGTGGAGCAAGATCACACTTCTGATGTTACCCGGTTCTCTCTCCCTGAAAGCTAAAATCATTAATTTCTCTTCATAATTCTGCGCGTGTGACTTTGTGTGTGTGTGTGTGTGTGTGTGTCTCCAAGGAGGGGCATAAGGCATACGACAACTCACCCTCTCCCTCCCTCTTCTCCTGGCCCTGTCCATCCCTTTAAAGTCCAGAATGTGCTCTATTGATTCACAAACCCCAGCACAAATAAGGCTGTGTGCAATATGCATCTATGGCAGAGAGGAAAATCTCAGAGGAAAATGAGTTCTAATCCAGCCAACACGGCATGTTAGACATCATTAGCGCATTGACACCAAGCACATCCAAATACAAAAAGGTTCTACAGATTCCAGCCATTCAGCAGCTTTTTATCTGCCTTCCATCTGAACATGGATTGACCGATGGGGCCTGAAAAGTCTTAGTGTGACAAAAGGCTTTTCAGGCAGGCTTTCTATGAGATAACTATGGCCCTGTTCTGAATCCAACCACTATGTTAGCGAGTCAACAAAAAGGTTGGCTGACACCTCTAGGTTTCCATAGGCAGTATTCTGCTTCAACTATATAAATGCTAAACTATAGCGTCTTAGTAAATCTACAAACTGTAAGAGACATTTCACTTCCTGCCATAAGTACAGTGATTTACTTTGTTGAATGCACCAACTAAGTTTATCTGGATAATAATGTCCACGTAAAATGGGATGTAGCTCACCATTCTGTGTGTAAACAAAAAAGTTGGCCTGTTTATCAAATCCATGTTGTATCACTTCTGCATAGAGAACCAAACAAGGGAAAGAAAATCCATGAGAGAGACGTACCGTTCAGTTTTCCAACTTGTCCCTTTTCCCGCCCCTATCCAGTTAAATATTCCTTAAAAACGTGCCTGAAGCAAGACAGTGATTTCATTCAGCAGGGGGGAATAACATTACATAACAGACAGACATGCATGTGTATACCCCACAGCGGTACTCTAGGATTTCAATTATTCCAGAGAACTCTCTGGGGTACCTTACTATGAAAACAAATCCAGAATTGTACCCTAAGAAAACACATGTATGTATAACGTTGTGATGATATGGCTGTAATGTTAATCACTTTAGAGATTTGTGATGTGCATCGGTTCTTTACCATTACCTGTGATCGCAGCCACCGTTTTTAATGAAACCTCCTTGACATTCATGTTTTTCATTTGATTTCAAACTGCAAATAGGATTGAATTATATTGTAGATGGACATGATCTGCCATGGTCACATTATGCTACATGTGACCTTTATGTTAAAACATTCTCCTTAAAATAAATCAATAAATACCATCAACAAAAAGTCCTGAATTAATGTTTCAATATACAGGGGCAATATACATGATCTTACCTGTGCACATAATCTCTCTCTCACACACACACACACACACACACACACAGGAATTCACCGTTAATTAAACAAAAAGGTTCATGATTAATCTCCTCCACCAATTACTTTTCATATTGTCTGTTGTGTTTTAATAGCGTCTATGTCTCCCTTAACTTGGTTTTCGTGCAAATGTTCACATTCAGACTGGGAAAACGTCAGCCTTTGAGAGATCCCATTGAAATTCTCTTATATCGTTTGTCCCCAACTTATTGATTTGGTTCCAGAACTGTTGAGGTTGAACGCAAAACAGGGAAACTAGTGTAACCCCCCCCCCCCACCCCCCACTTTTTATTCCACAACTTTATATTTCTGACTGTGCCTCTCATACCCCATCTCTCACACTGAAAACATTGTGAGGGGATCCAGGCACCCACTGCCAAAGAAAACACAGACAGGCTGCCGTCTAATGGACAGAAAGAATGAGAGCGCAAGGGAGAGAATGAGAGCGTGAGAGAAACATTGAAAGACGGGGATGGGGGGGGACCTGGCTCTCAAGAAAATAGTGTCTATGTGCGCACTGCTCCACAAAATGAGGTGGAAACTAGGCTGCACTTCCTAACCTCCTACCAAATGTATGACCCATATTAGGAAACACATATTACACAGAGACAGACTCAATTAAAAAAAAATGAAATAACATTTTGATAGGAGTTTATCAGTGTGCCATCACGGCAGCAAGGTGTGACCTGTTGCCACAAGAGCAACCAGTGAAGAAAAACACCATTGTAAATACAACCCATATTTATGTTTATTTATTTTCCCTTTTGTACTTGAACTATTTGCACATTGTTATACTGTACATAGCTACAATTTGACATTTGAAATATCTCTATTTCTTAGAACATTTTGAGTGTAATGTTTATTTCACTTTCGTTTATTGTGTATTTCACTTTCTTTGGCAATGTAAACATATGTTTCCGATGCCGAGTGAGTGAGTGAGTGAGTGAGTGAGTGAGTGAGTGAGTGGAGAAAACGTGTGATCTAGTAATCTTATCGGAAGTTAATTTGATAACGTGACAACATGTAAAAGCAATGTGATAACATGATCTCGTGAAATAAATGTGACACAGGTTGCAAATTTAACATGTAATACCATGAGACCCTCAAGATGGTGCCAACAGACATTGCAGCTCTGCTTCAAATTCCTAAGCAGCTTTGCAATACATAGTTTTTTGGTGGGGGGTTATTTCTTACATTATTAGCCCAGAAAGTGTGTGTTATTACATACAGCCGGAAATAACTTTTGGATATTATAGCGACGGTAACTCATCAGCATTACCCCCAAGACGCCGGCCGGTGAAGAGGAGATATTTGGAGTGGACTTCTAGTCCGACTAACCAGGCGTGCACACCATCCAACCCCTTCTGAGTGTATAACAACGGGGACGGTAACATATTCTGCTTCACGGAATCATGGACCTCGCCGGATTTTGATTTGATATGCCGTCCCGTCCATACAGCCAGATGTGCAAACTGGAAACCACATATTCTGAGGCCGCATTTATTTTAGCTGGGGATTTTAACAAAGCAAATTTGAGGAAAACACTACCGAAGTTCTATCAACATATTGACTGTAGTACTCGCACTGCTAAAACATTCGATCACTGTTACTCCAACTTCCGGGATGCCAACAAAGCTCCTCCCTTCCTATAGGCAGAAACTCAAACAGGAAGTACCCAACGTGTATTCAACGCTGGTCTGACCAATTGGAATCCATCATACTCCATGTATTTAATAAAAATAGTGAAACCTTCAGATTAAATTATTTTTTTATACGTAACCAGGCAAGTCAGTTAGGAACAAATTCTTATTTGGCCTACCCCAGCCAAACCTGGACGACACTGGGACAATTCTGCACTGCCCTATGGGATTCCCAATCACGGCTGGATTTGAACCAGGGACTATAGTGATGCCTCTTGCACTGAGATGCAGTGCCTTAGACCGCTGCGCCACTCGGGAGCCCAGAAACATATCCTTTTTAGATAAAACTATACTAAATGTATTCACGTCACCAAATAATTAAAACAATGTTTGGCAATGTCTACAGTATCCTCAATAGCACTCTGTAGAGTAGCACCATTGTGTAGCCGGAAGACAGCTAATTTCCGTCCTCCTCTGGGTACGTTGACCTGAATTCTAAACCTAGGAGGCTCGTGGTTCGCACCCCTTTCCATAGACTTACACTTTATGACACCTCCAGGAGAATGTCCTCCAACCTATCAGAACTCTTGTAGCATGAATTGACATGTCCACCCAATCAAATTAAAATAGCACTGAAAGCATAAGCTACAGCTAACTAGCACTGCATAGAATGTGGTGTGTCGTTGACTCAAACATAAAGACAATAGCTGAACAGTTTTGAGCAAATTAATTTAAAAATGAAGGAGAGCTAGCTATACTTTGCATTTCTCTTACTTAGCTAGTGAATGCAGCTAGCTAGTTTAGCCTACTCAAACAGAGTAAGCTATGTTACCTAGCTGGCTATGACTATCCAATACTGGAACACTTCCAAATCAAGGTAAGCTTTAGGTTTTATTAATTTATTGCCACGGGACATGCTATGTTACCTAGCTGGCTATGACTATCCAATACTGGAACAGCTTTAGGTTTGATTAATTTATTGCCACGGGACCCGCTGTTGTACCTGCTAGCTAACTGTACTGCATGATTGTAGCAGGTTTACTAACGCATTAGTTCTAGTAGCTTTGCTGACATGACATTATCTAATATGGGGACAACTGATATAGGCTGTGTATAGCGGTTACCGGTTATGATATGAAGGTTTGGCTTGGAAAGGTTTTTTCACCTGGTCACAGACAGCTGATGTGTTGTCTACAAGCAAAGGGACAACGTGAGAGGAGGAGAGAGTGTAGATGCGAGAAGGAATTAGCCAAAGAGCAAAGGGCTCATGCTGTTTATATGTGGTTGCTATGAAAGTAGGGGTGTTTTTATTTTACCTTTATTTAACTAGACAAGCCAGTTAAGAACAAATTATTATTTTCAATGACAGCCTAGGAAGTGGGTTAACTGCCTGTTCAGGGGCAGAATGACATATCATATCATAACCGGTAACTGCTATACACAGCCTATATCAGTTGTCCCCATATTAGCTACCTTGTCAGCTCGGGGGTTTGAACTTCCAACCTTCCGGTTACTAGTCCAACGCTCTAATCACTAGGCTACCCTGCCGCCCCCGTGTGATCAGAAACCACTGAAGTGTTTTAATATGCCTAAATCAGGGGTTCTTAACTTGTTCAGCCTGGGACCCAAATGAGAAATTCTGTGTTTTCCTGAGACCCAAGCTTATGAAAACATGCAACTAGAGTATATGCAAATATCTGTACATTTTATTGCCCTTATTGCTAAAACAAATGCAATATTAAACAAATAAAATACCCATATAGAGTACAAAGGAATTCATGTTTATTTTCCCCCATCAAAAACACTCTTACATACAGTATTTGTCTAGGTTGGAACAGTTTCTGTTAAAATACAAGAAATACTTTTCATTCTGGACTGGAATAAACTGATTGATCACATCACACATATGTATAATAGAAGAACACACAGTTTGATAGTGCAGCCCTAAGTAACAGTACAGATGAAAAATGATCAGGCCTATTGTACATCTTACTGTATAAAGTATTGTTGAAAAAAAGTATAGGTTGGAACTGTTGCTGTTAAAATACAATAAAAACTCAACTGGAATATATCGATTGATCACATCACACAGATCAAAAAACACACACACACACACACACCCCTACCTAATAAGGCAGGTAAAGTTTAACTGTTTTTGACAGTGCAACCCTGAGGTCATGCTCAGTATTGAGTCGGTTTCTGTACTTGTTTTTTAAGTATGCCATAGTTAAGAACCCTGACTTGCATAGGTATGTGGGGCCAAACTGGATCAGAACATCTGCTTTCTCAGTCAGGCAGGAGACAGCTTCCTGATGCAGATGAGCAACCCAGAACTGTGTAAGTGTGTTTGCCTCAAAAAAGCATTTTGCTTCAATCAGTTTATTCCAGTTCAGAATAAAAATGATTACTTGTATTTTAACAGCAACAGTTCCATCCTAGACTTGTTTTCATTCTGCCCTGTTCTGAAAGAACTCCCTGGGTTTATCGTCATGCTGTGGATGTTTGGTCAGGACGCTTTAATTTGTTCGTTTTGAGTGACTCATTACTAAGTACTTCCCAGCACAAAACACATTGTGGGCGCTCCTCGTTATTTCTCAATGTTTGTATAAAACCAAGAGAGAGAAACTCATCGCTGTATTTGCGTTTCATGACGATTGAGCTCAATCAGAACTTGTGGCTAGCTTGAGTCCACTAATGTCAGAGGTGAGTGGGAATGACAAATCAGTGGCTGACAGCGCATCATCTGCTGCTGAACAACAGCGCTGCAGCATGTGGGTCACTGAGTGATCGTAAAAGAAAACAAGAAAAAAAAGACCTGGTAAACCGCGATGCATACGGACATCTCCCTCCCACTTGCCCGCAGGAGCCAAACTGAGCGCTAAGCAGAGACGCTGCTAATAAGCAGAGACGCTGCTAATAGGCAGAGAGCGCACTTATGCATTTACTCTGACACGTT
Organism: Oncorhynchus mykiss; assembly: GCF_013265735.2. Classification (NCBI taxonomy): domain Eukaryota; kingdom Metazoa; phylum Chordata; class Actinopteri; order Salmoniformes; family Salmonidae; genus Oncorhynchus; species Oncorhynchus mykiss. The sequence goes on along the minus strand of NC_048575.1, from coordinate 36,555,844 downwards.
GCGACCCACCATTAAGAGGAGTGGGTTGCGACCCATACTTTAAGAAAGGCTGGCCTAAATAGATGTTGTCAAAATACCTCCCTGAACATTCTCACATGCTGACCACACCTCTCGCGTAACTTGTGCGAGCGTTGCTAAATAAATGTCCCAATGTAATGAAACAGCAGGGAGCAGGTCTCGAACCCTCGACCTTCGAGCCCGAGGTCCGGCGCGCTATCGACTTCGAGCAGTAAAAGCATGCTCGTGCGGTAGGGTCGATTTCCACGCGTATAAACCCAGGGTCGTTACACTATGATTTAGAAACTCTGTGACTGACTGATATGAGAAAGATGCTTGCTGGTACCCAAAAGAAACAGTAACTTTTGTTCAGATTAAGATAACTACAAAAAAATGCTTGGATCAGAAATCGTATCCAGAAACCTGCACAAATCCGTTACGATACTCCTTTTGTCTGAGCACTCCACCCACCCATATATGAAAGTGAACTCCCAGCTAGCAATGAGGAATCGGCCCAGAAGCGGCCCCGGAACTGTTTCACAATTCCTGACATTTAATCCTAGTAAAAATTCCCCGTATTAGGTCAGTTATGATCACCACTTTATTTTAAGAATGTGAAATGTCAGAATAGTAGAGTGATTTATTTCAGCTTTTATTTTTCATCACATTCCCAGTGGGTCAGAAGTTTACATGCAATGCTACCAAAAACTAAAAACTAAAATTGTTGAACTTGGGTCAAATGTTTCAGCTGCCTTCCACAAGTTTCCCACAATACATTGGGTGAATTTTGGCCCATTCCTCCTGACAGAGCTGGTGTAACTGAGTCAGGTTTGTATGCCTCCTTGCTCAAACACGCTTTTTCAGTTCTGCCCACACATTTTCTATGGGATTGAGGTCAGGGCTTTGTGATGGCCACTCCAATACCTCGACTTTGTTGTCCTTAAGCCATTTTGCCACAACTTTGTAAGTATGCTTGGGGTCATTGTCCATTTGGAAGACCCACTTGTGACCAAGCTTTAACTGATGTCTTGAGATGTTGCTTCAATATATCCACATAATTTTCCTACCTCAGGACGCCATCTATTTTGTGAAGTGCACCAGTCCCTCCTGCAGCAAAGCACCCCTACAACATGTTGCTGCCATCCCCGTGCTTAACGTTAGGATGGTGTTCTTCGGCTTGCAAGCCCCCCTCTTTTTCCTCCAAACATAACGATGGTCATTCTGGGCAAACAGTTCTATTTTTGTTTCATCAGACCAGAGGACCCAAGTATGATCTTTGTCCCCATGTGCAGTAGCAAACCGTAGTCTGGCTCTTTTACTGCGGTTTTGGAGCAGTGGCTTCTTCCTTGCGGAGCGGGCTTTCAGGTTGTGTCGACATAGGACTTGTTTTACTGTGGATATAGATAATTTTGTAACCATTTCCTCCAGCATCTTCACAGGGTCCATTGCTCTGGGATTGATTTTCACTTTTCCCACCAAAGTATGTTCATCTCTAGGAGACAGAACACATCTCCTTCCTGAGCGGTATGACGACAGCGTGGTCCCATGGTGTTTATACTTGCGTATTATTGTTTGTACAGATGAGCGTGGTACCTTCAGGCATTTGGAAATTGCTCCCAAGGATGAACCAGACTTGTGAAGGTCTAAAAAAAAAAAAAAAAAAGAATTCTGAGGTCTTGGCTGATTTCTTTTGATTTTCCCATGATGTCAAGCAAAGAGGCACTGAGTTTGAAGGTAGGCCTTGAAATACAACCACAGGTACACCTCCAATTGACTCAAATGATGTCAATTAGCCTATCAGAAGCTTCTAAAGCCATGACATTTTCTGGAATTCTCCAAGCTGTTTAAAGGCACAGTCAACTTAGTGTATGTAAACTTCTGACCCACTGGAATTGTGATACAGTGAATTATAAGTGAAATAATCTGTCTGTAAACAATTGTTGGAAAAATTACTTAGGACATCTTTGTGCATGACACAACTAACTTGCCAAAACTATAGTTTGTTAACAAGAAATGTGTGGAGTGGTTGAAAAATTAGTTTTAATGACCCAACCTAAGTGGATATAAACTTCCGACTTCAACTGTACATACAAAGTATACCCATCCACACAAAAAAACATTCTGTGTTGGAGGAAACACCATACACCTGGTGACTGTCAGTTTGCATGTGCCTGGCCTGCCTTAGGAGTCGCTACAGAAAAATAGGACAAGGACACCCCGGTCGGCCAAACACTCCCCTAACTCGGGGACGCTGGGCCAATTGTGCATCGCCTCATGGGTCTCACAGTCGCAGCTGGCATGGGTCTCAAACCAGCATTGGTAGCAATGCAGTTTGCACGGCGATGGAGTGTCTTAGACCGCTGCGCCACTCAGGAGGCTCCATCTAAAGTTAATGCTTATCAATTGCCTTGCAAAGTATCAAATACTACTTAAACATGAATCTTACATTTAATTTCAATGTTATTTGTATTTTTTGATCACAGAAACAATGAGAAAATATGGAAAAATAATTATGAAATGTTAATTATATAAAGCTGCCCCAATTGGTCCGAGCCCCAGTAATACATTTGGGCCAGATAACTCACACCGGAATTGGCCCGAGATCAATCCCGCATCCTAGCCATAAGTAATACTGCCGAAGACGGCCCAGACTTGAGCCACATGAAGTCGGCCGAGTCTGACTCTCAGCTGGAATCGGCCTAGATCCACTGTGCTAGCTGGGCTGTGTTTGCGTGTGATCAGGGGTGTATTCATTCCATTGATTCTATTGAAAAACGTTTCTTAAAAACGGAAGCAAACAGAACGGGGATAAACATACCTGAATTTGTCCAATAGTAACTCTCGTTTGCAACTGTTGGACTAATGATCAACTAGATGCAGGCAAGATTATGCAAGGCGGTATTTAATGTGTCAGTTTCTGTCACAAACTAAAATTTCTCTGATGTTACATTGAGCTGGGTGAATGGAATATGAATGACAGTCATCCAATATGCTGTAATAGAAATGTAATAGAAATGAGGCCATGCTCGTAAAAAAAAATATATATATATATATATATATATACAGTGCCTTGCGAAAGTATTCGGCCCCCTTGAACTTTGCGACCTTTTGTCACATTTCAGGCTTCAAACATAAAGATATAAAACTGTATTTTTTTGTGAAGAAACAACAACAAGTGGGACACAATCATGAAGTGGAACGACATTTATTGGATATTTCAAACTTTTTTAACAAATCAAAAACTGAAAAATTGGGCGTGCAAAATTATTCAGCCCCTTTACTTTCAGTGCAGCAAACTCTCTCCAGAAGTTAACAATTTCTGACAGTTAGTTTTTGCTACCATGTGTGTTTAAGCTTGCTTGAGCCTGCTAACTGAGGAGTGTTAATTCACCTGTTTCATTATAACATTTAATCTAACTGCTTAACTATTTGTCTGTACTTGTTTTTGTTTTTTACTCATTTTTTCTCATCGTTACAGGAAAATGCCACAGGCTATATTTGATGTGAGGAGACATTTCATTGCAGCTAACGTAGAAGGAAAATCTGTGTACATTTGCAAATACTGTGCCAAATCATGTGAAGAATGCAACAAAGATGCAGTATCATCTGGCCAAGTACATAAAGTTCCCTCAGCGCTCACAACAAGTAACCTCTGACAAAAGTCCCTCTACTTCTATTCGAGGTGAAAATGATGAATCAGACACCTTATCGATAGCAACAGCGCATGGTCCTCCTGGAATCAGAAGTTTTTCTGACTCAATGGAGGAACGTAGTCAGAGAAATACTGATGAGTGTCTTTCTCGAGCTGTGTATGCATCTGGTTCACCCCTGATGCTCACAGGCAATGTGTATTGGAAGAGATTTCTGAATGTTCTTTCACCCAGCATACACCCCTTCAACCAGACATGCTTTATCTACTAATTTGCTGGATGCAGAGTTCAAGTGAAGGTCAAGCAAATCATAGAGAAAGCAGACTGTATTGCAATCATCTCTGGTGGGTGGTCGAATGTTCATAGGCAAGGAATAATTAACTACATAATCTCCATGCCTCAACCAGCATTCTACAAGAGCACAGACACAAGGGACAACATACACACCGGTCTCTACATTGCAGATGAGCTGAAGGCAGTCATCATTGACCTTGGACCACAGAAGGTATTTGCACTGGTGACAGACAATGCTGCGAACATGAAGGCTGCTTGGTCTAAAGTCCTACCCTCACATCACACCCATTGGCTGTGCTGCTCATGCATTGACTATGCTCCTCAAGGACATCATGGCACTGAAAACAATGAATACACTCCTAGAGAGCCAAGGAAATGCTTAGGCATGTGAAGGGTCATCAAGTTATAGCAGCAATCTACATCACCAAGCAAAGTGAGAAGAATAAGAGCACTACATTGAAGCTGCCCAGCAACACCAGCTGGGGTGGTGTCATCATGTTTGACAGTCTCCTGGAGGGAAAGGGGTCTCTCCAAGAAATGCTCATATCAGTCTGCCGATATGGACAGCCCGACAAGAGGATCCTCCTGGATGATGTATTTTGGGAGAAAGTAGTAAGCAGCCTGAAACATATTAGTAGCCATTGCACGGATTGAGGGAGACAATGCCATCCTGTCTGATGTTCAGACTCTGCTTTCAGATGTAAGAGAAGAAATCCGTACTGCCCTGCCCACTTCACTGTTGCTCCAAGCAGAGGAAACTGCAGTTCTGAAATACACCAAAAGCGCAAAAGACTTGTCTGAAGCCCATACACGCCGCAGCATACATGTTGGACCCGAAGTATGCTGGAAAGAGCATCCTGTCTGGTGCAGAGATCAACAAGGTCTATGGTGTCATCACTACCATGTCTTGCCACCTTGGCCTGGATGAAGGCAAGGTTCTTGACAGTCTGGCGAAGTACACTTCCAAGCAAGGCTTTGGGATGGAGATGCAATATGGAGTCATGCCAACATATCTGGTAAGCCACCTGGTAGAAGGGACTTTGTGGACCTGAGGCTCTTTCCCCTGTTGCCTCCATCATCCTCCAAATCCCACCAACATCAGCTGCCTCAGAGCGCAACTGGTCCTTGTTTGGGAACACACAGACACACACCAAAGCACGCAACAGGCTGACCAATACAAGGGTTAAAAAATTGGTGGCCATCCGGGCAAATTTTAGGCTTTTTGAGCCTGACAACGAGCCATCCTCAACAAGGTTGGAAAGTGACAGTGAAGATGAGGCCACAGTCTGATGTTCAAGTGGTGGCCATTGAGGAGGTCCAGGGAGAAGACATGGAGGCCTGAGAGGAAGACAGGTTTACAGATGTATGTTGAAAACATTTTTGGGAAATGCGATGGATTATTGGGTATCATTCAATATTCCCTTTCTTTTGTTGTTCAGTGAAATCATCCCATGTGAAGAGTCAACTCATTTACTTAAAGTTCAATTCATAACTAAATTGTTCTCTTATTTCTATTGGAAGGATTTAATATTTTGTAATTATGTCTACTTATGATAAGGTAAAAGGTTTATGTTTCTGTCTCCATAGGATATGGTAAATGTATCCAATGTAAAAACATCTACATTTAAAATGGTACTAATATTAATTTGCATATATTTCCATTAATTCCCACGGAAAGTTTCCACCTCTGAATATTCCCCAAAATGTGCAACCCTACCTACTACCATACCCCATTCAAAGGCACTTAAATATTTTGTATTGCCCATTCACCCTCTGAATGGCACACACACACACACATTTGTTAATTGTCTCAAGGTTTAAAAATATTTATTTAACCCGTCTTCTCCCCTGATTGGAGTGGATTTAACAAGTGACATCAATAAGGGATAATTTCACCTGGATTCACCTGGTCAGTCTGTCTTGGAATGAGCAGGTGTTCCTACTGTTTTATACACAGTGTACATACACAATGTAATCATGTATGTAAAATATGTACAGTTGAAGTTGGGAAGTTTACATACACTTTGGTTGAAATCATTAAAACTCATTTTTCAACCACTCCACAAATTTCTTGTTAATAAACTATAGTCTTGGCATTTTTCCAACATTTGATTACAGGCAGATTATTTCACTTAATCAAAATTCCAGTGGGTCAGAAGTTTACATACACTAAGTTGACTGTGCCTTTAAACAGCTTGGAAAATTCCTGGAAATTATGTTGTGGCTTTAGACGCTTCTGATAGGTTAATTGACATCATTTGAGTCAATTAGAGGTGTACTTGTGGATGCATTTCAAGGCCTACCTTCAATCTCAGTGCCTCTATGCTTGACATCATGGGGAAAATAAAAAAAATTAAGAATCAGCCAAGACCTCAGAATTATTTGAGGTCTGGTTCATCCTTGGGAGCGATTTCCAAACGCCTTAAAGTACCACGTTCATCTGTACAAACAATAGTACGCAAGTATAAACACCATGGGACCACGCAGCCGTCATACCTCTCAGGAAGGAGACGTGTTCTGTCTCCTAGAGATGAACGTACTTTGGTGCAAAAAGTGCCAATCAATCCCAGAACAGCAAAAAAAGGGCCTTGTGAAGATGCTGGGGTAAACAGGTACAAAAGTATCTATATCGATACAACCTGAAAGGCCGCTAGCAAGAAAGAAGCCACTGCTCCAAAACCGCCATTAATAAGCCAGACTATGGTTTGCAACTGCACATGGGGACAAAGATTGTACTTTTTGGAGAAATGTCTGGTCTGATGAAACAAAAATAGAACTGTTTGGCCAGAATGACCATCGTTGTGTTTGGAGGAAAAAGGGGGAGGCTTGCAAGCCGAAGAACACCATCCCTAACGTTAAGCACGGGAATGGCAGCAACATGTTGTAGGGGTGCTTTGCTGCAGGAGGGACTGGTGCACCTCACAAAATAGATGGCATTATGAGGTAGGAAAATTATGTGGATGTATTGAAGCAACATCTCAAGACATCAGTCGGGAAGTTAAAGCTTAGTCACAAATGGGTCTTCCAAATGGACAATGACCCAAGCATACTTCCAAAGTTGTGGCAAAATGGCATAAGGACAATAAAGTCAAGCTATTGGAGTGGCCATCCCAAAGCCCTGACCTCAATCCTATAGAAAATGTGGGCAGAACTGAAAAAGAGTGTGCGAGCAAGGAGTCCTACAAACCTGACTCAGTTACACCAGCTCTGTCAGGAGGAATGGTCCAAAATTCATCTGACTTATTGTGGGAAGCTTGTGGAAGGCTACCCGAAACGTTTGACCCAAGTTAAACAATTTGAAGGCAATGCTACCAAAAACGAATTGAGTGCATGTAAACTTCTGGCCCACTGGGAATACGATGAAAGAAATAAAGCTGAAATAAATTATTCTCTCTACTATTATTCTGACATTTCACATTCTTAAAATAAAGTGTTGATCCTAACTGACCTTAGACAGTGAATTTTTACTAGGATTAAATCTCAGGAATTGTGAAAAATGCATTTGTCTAACGTGTATGTAAACTTCCGACTTCAACTGTAAATTGAAAACAGTGTGGCTATTTCGTGACTTTCTAGGGACATCCTATTGACACATTTTTACTATTGTATAGGTTGTGCACAGGTTTAACCCCAGACTATTACGTAACAACTCATCCTGTGTTGTGCACCCTTACCTACAGTACCAGTCAAAAAGTTGTCACACCTACTCATTCAAGGGTTTTTTTATTTTTACTATTGTATAGACATCAAAACTATGAAATAATACATATGGAATCATGTAGTAACCAACAACAACAGTGTTGAACAAAGTAGCCACCCTTTCCCTCTGACAGCTTTGCACACTTTTGGCATTCTCTCAACCAGCTTCATGAGGAATGCTTTTCCAACAGTCTTGACGGAGTTCCCACATATGCTGAGCACTCGTTGGCTGCATTTCCTTCACTCTGCAGTCCAACACATCCCAGATCATGTCAATTGGGTTGAGGTCGAGTGATTGTGGAGGCCAGGTCATCTGATGCAGCATTCCGTCACTCTCCTTGGTCAAATTGCCTTTGCACAGCCTGGGGGTGCGTTTGTCATTGTCCTGTTGAAAAACGCCAAGCGCAAACCAGATGGGGTGGCGTATCGCTGCAGAATGCTGTGGTAGCCATGCTGGTTAAGTGTGCCATCAATATAAAAAATATATAAAAAATAAAATATAGATATATTTGTTAAATCACCTACAGTGCCACCAGCAAAGTACCCCCACAACTCCTCATCCATGCTTCAACGGTGGGAACCACACATGCAGAGATCATCCAAAAAAACAAAATCTCAAATTTGGACTCATCAGACCAAAGGACAGATTTCCACCAGTCTAATGTCCCTTACTAATGTTTCTTGGCCCAAGCAAGTCTCTTTCTTATTGGTGTCCTTTAGTAGTGGTTTCTTTGCAGCAATTCAACCATGGAGGCCTGATTCACACGGTCTCATCTGAACTGTTGATGTTGAGATGTGTCTGTTAGTTGAACTCTGTGAAGCATTTATTTGGGCTGCAATCTGAGGTGCCGTTAACTCTAATGAACTTATCCTCTGCAGCAGAGGTACCTCTGGGTCTTCCTTTCCTGTGGCGGTCCTCATGAGAGCCAGTTTCATCGTAGCGCTTCATGTTTTTTGCAACTGCAGATTGACTGACCTTCATGTATTAAAGTAATGATCGTTTCTCTTTGTTAATTTTAGCTGTTCATGCCATGATATGGACTTGGTCTTTTACCAAATAGGGCTATCTTCTGTATACCACCCCATACCTTGTCACAACACAACTGATTGGGTTAAACACATTAAGGGAAACAAATCCTCAAATTCACTTTTAACAAGGCACACCTGTTAATTGAAATGCATTCCAGGTGACTACCTCAAGAAGCTGGCTGAGAGAATGCCAAGAGTGTGCAAAGCTGTCATCAAGGCAAAGGGTGGCAACTTTGAAGAATCTCAAATATAAATATATTTTGATTTGTTTAACACTTTGTAGTTACTATATTATTCCATATGAACTATTTCATAGTTCTGATGTCTTCACTATTATTCTGCAATGTAGAAAATAGTAAAATAGAGAAAAACCTTTGAATGAGTAGGTGTGTCCAAACTTTTGACTGTTACTGTACATCTTTACCTATTGTTTTCTACAACTACATATAATGAACTGATAACATGCATGAGCTGTTTGATTGGCTCAGAGGGTTTAAAGGCAACCTAGGCTTTTTCCCCTCTCGTCCTTTCCACTGTGTATCAGGACGTGTCGGGTGAAGTTGACCCTAGATGCTGATATTGGGTCAGTTTAGAAATTTCCCCCACTAATGATTAAGGTTCTGGGAATTGGGGGAGGGAAAACTGATCCTGGAGCAGTATCTACAGGAAACTATACCCAGGAGCGTATCGGTAGTGAACCTGCTGAGCTGTGAGCACGAGACAGAACTAACAGGGAAAGAGAGATAGCAACACCAAAATCCATACCCCTCAGTGCGTGAGTTTATAGCTCAGTATGCCTACTCTGGCTCATTCCCAGAGAAAGTGAACAGGCTTTTCTATCTTCAGTCATGTTACTGGGAGGCAAGGCCATCATCAATACTTACAGTATTGTAAGTGACAGAACATCAAAGAATGAAGGCCAAATTAACATTTGTTTTCTGGCTGTTTCTGGATCAGTTTTCCCGTAGTGACTGTAATCTTGCTATGGCGCATACAAGCACAAACGTACCACAAAGTGACAATAAATGTACTCATCATGTCTGCCATTGTCACGTGACTCTGCAGTTCTTTGCACCTATGAAAACCAATGACCTTGTGTTCTTTAAACACACACACACACACACACACACACACACACACACACACACACACACACACACACACACACACACACACACACACACACACACACACTGAAGGGCTAAGATGTGCATCTGACTCATTGAGGATCATATAGACTTTGTAAATGTGCTGATAGGGCTGAATGAGCATCAGAAAATAATATAGTGTACGATCACTTCAATTCTAGCCTAAACATTAAGCCCAAGATAACTGATACATTTGGCACCATGTTAAAACCCCCATAAAATGAAATCTGGAAGTTCACTGAATAACAAAATACGTTTTAACATGAAGAAGTTATATTCCAGATTTAATTTCATAAGCAAAATAACTGTAGTTGGATAAGGTTAGCCGAAATGATTTTGATTGAACATAAACATTGACATAAAGTGATGTGAACCAGAGATAGATAGTATTAGAGCACTCTTACCCGTTCCCTGACTCCGTTTTGTGCATTATTAGTTATATTCCATTTCGGATAGGTGCGTGCCTTTCAAACACAAATCTCGACCTCCTTTCCATGTGCTCGCAGCATGCCCTCCATGGAGCACTGCATACAGACACAGTGAGTAACGTCACGATAGGGAGTCCTCATGATGATGATGAGGATAATATCACCTCCACATAGGCACGTCGACGTGAAAGCACGCGTGATTGATTGGCCTCGTGCTATAAATACGGCATCGCGTAACGTCTGCTTCCAACTCACTCTCTCCAACACGTAGAACCCCTGAGAGCAAGCTCACACTCCAGATCCCAATCACCTGTTCACACACCTGTATGTCATTATCACACACTATTTAGTTCAGTTTTTTTGCACCCCTTCATTGTGAAGTATTGTTTGTTTTGTGACCCACTTCTATTCAGAGTTCTGGGTTTCGCCGTAAATTTACGCCTCTCGTGTATGATAGTTTTTTTTTTTTGCCTGCCTCACTAACGAAGCCTTTTGGCTATTCCCTGCATGTACTTTAGCCTATCGGATTTCCTGTTATCAACTTAATGCCTGATCTCCTGGACGACGTTACTAGCCTTTTACCTGCCTGTACCGTTGCCTTTTTGGACCCATGTGTATGACCTTCTGCCTGCTCCTGGACCCAGCTACCTGCCTCCTCCTGTGGTCCTTTACAATAAACACCTGCTGCGCCCAGCACTTGAAACCAGCTCTGTCTACCATCGTGTTCACTACACATCTACTGTAGGTGCATTTTTTTATTTCTGCAAATGCATGAAATAATCAATAGCCACTATCCAGCAAGACATATGTATTTTCAAGATGTATTTTTCAACTGCACATTATCAATTAAGCATTAACATCACAATAATTATTGGAAAGAAGAGCCAATCAGATTTGAACATAGAATATTCATTATTGCTCCCATCTGTCACGTGCACTTGTGTTCGCTTTTTCAAAAGCTTTAACACTGGCATCGATGTTCAAAATTGTCAAACCTAAACAATAAACCAACAGACCACTTCAACTACAATAACTTTCTCAGTAACGGTTATGTATGTATCTTGCTGTGATATGTTATCTACCTTAGTTGAATGTACGGACTGTATTTTGTTTGTAGCTGTTTGCATACCACCACAGTCAGAGGCTGGCACTAAGACAACATTGAATGAGCTGTATTCCACCATAAGCAAACAAGAAAGCACTCACCCAGAGGCGGTGCTCCTAGTAGCTGGGACTTTAATGCAGGGAAAATTAAATCTGTTATACCAATTCTATCAGCATGTTAAATGTGCAACCAGAGGGAAAAAACTCCAGACCACCATTACTCCACACACAGAGACACGTACAAAGCTCTCCCTCGCCCTCCATTTGGAAAATCTGACCATAATTATATCCTCCTGATTCCTGTTTACAAGCTCAAATGAAAGCAGGAAGCACCAGTGACAAGATCAATAAAATAGTGGTCAGATGAAGCAGATGCTACGCTACAGGACTGTTTTGCTAGCATAGACTGGAATATGTTCCGTAATTCCTCCGATGGCATTGAGTACACCACATCAGTCATTGGCTTCATCAATAAGTGCATTGATGACGTTGTCCCCACAGTGACTACGTATACAGTGCCTTGCGAAAGTATTCGGCCCCCTTGAACTTTGCAACCTTTTGCCACATTTCAGGCTTCAAACAAAGATATAAAACTATTTTTTTGTGAAGAATCAACAACAAGTGGGACACAATCATGAAGTGGAACGACATTTATTGGCTATTTCAAACTTTTTTAACAAATCAAAAACTGAAAAATTGGGAGTGAAATTATTCAGCCCCCTTAAGTTAATACTTTGTAGCGCCACCTTTTGCTGCGATTACAGCTGTAAGTCGCTTGGGGTATGTCTCTATCAGTTTTGCACATCGAGAGACTGAAATGTTTTCCCATTCCTCCTTGCAAAACAGCTCGAGCTCAGTGAGGTTGGATGGAGAGCATTTGTGAAGAGCAGTTTTCAGTTCTTTCCACAGATTCTCGGTTGGATTCAGGTCTGGACTTTGACTTGGTCATTCTAACACCTGGATATGTTTATTTTTGAACCATTCCATTGTAGATTTTGCTTTATGTTTTGGATCATTGTCTTGTTGGAAGACAAATCTCCGTCCCAGTCTCAGGTCTTTTGCAGACTCCATCAGGTTTTCTTCCAGAATGGTCCTGTATTTGGCTCCATCCATCTTCCCATCAATTTTAACCATCTTCCCTGTCCCTGCTGAAGAAAAGCAGGCCCAAACCATGATGCTGCCACCACCATGTTTGACAGTGGGGATGGTGTGTTCAGCTGTGTTGCTTTTATGCCAAACATAACGTTTTGCATTGTTGCCAAAAAGTTCAATTTTGGTTTCATCTGACCAGAGCACCTTCTTCCACATGTTTGGTGTGTCTCCCAGGTGGCTTGTGGCAAACTTTAAACTACACTTTTTATGGATATCTTTAAGAAATGGCTTTCTTCATGCCACTCTTCCATAAAGGCCAGATTTGTGCAATATACGACTGATTGTTGTCCTATGGACAGAGTCTCCCACCTCAGCTGTAGATCTCTGCAGTTCATCCAGAGTGATCATGGGCCTCTTGGCTGCATCTCTGATCAGTCTTTTCCTTGTATGAGCTGAAAGTTTAGAGGGACGGCCAGGTCTTGGTAGATTTGCAGTGGTCTGATACTCCTTCCATTTCAATATTATCGCTTGCACAGTGCTCCTTGGGATGTTTAAAGCTTGGGAAATATTTTTGTATCTAAATCCGGCTTTAAACTTCTTCACAACAGTATCTCGGACCTGCCTGGTGTGTTCCTTGTTCTTCATGATGCTCTCTGCGCTTTTAACGGACCTCTGAGACTATCACAGTGCAGGTGCATTTATACAGAGACTTGATTACACACAGGTGGATTGTATTTATCATCATTAGTCATTTAGGTCAACATTGGATCATTCAGAGATCCTCACTGAACTTCTGGAGAGAATTTGCTGCACTGAAAGTAAAGGGGCTGAATAATTTTGCACGCCCAATTTTTCAGTTTTTGATTTGTTAAAGTTTGAAATATCCAATAAATGTCGTTCCACTTCATGATTGTGTCCCACTTGTTGTTGATTCTTCACAAAAAAATACAGTTTTATATCTTTATGTTTGAAGCCTGAAATGTGGCAAAAGGTCGCAAAGTTCAAGGGGGCCGAATACTTTCGCAAGGCACTGTATATCCCAACCGGAAGCCATGGATTACAGACAACATCCGCACTGAGCTATAGGCTAGAGCTGTTGCTTTCAAGGAGCGGAACTCTAACCCGGAAGCTTATAAGAAATCCCACTATGCCCTCTGACGAACCATCAAACAGGCAAAGCGTCAATACAGGACTAAGATCGAATCGAACTACACCAGGTCTGACGCTCATCGGATATGGCCGGGCTTGCAAACCATTACAGATTACAAAGGGAAGCACAGCCTGGAGTGGCTCAGTGACATGAGCCTACCAGACGAGCTAAACTATTTCTATGCTCGCTTTGAGGCAAATAACACTGAAACGTGCATGAGAGCACCAGCTGTTCTGGAAGACTTTGTGATCACAACCTCTGCAGCCGATGTAAGAACTTTAAACAGGTCAACATTCACAAGGCCGCAGGGCCAGACGGATTACCAGGACGTGTACTGTGAGCATACGCTGACCAACTGGCAAGTGTCTGAACTGACATTTTCAACCTCTCCCTGTCCTAGTCTGTAATACCAACATGTTTTAAGCAGACCACCATAGTGCCTGGGCCAGACAGATTACCAGGACGTGTACTGCGAGCATGCGCTGACCAACTGGCAAGTGTCTTCACTGACATTTTCAACCTCTCCCTGTCCGAGTCTGTAATGCCAACATGTTTTAAGCAGAACCCCAGTCCCTGTGCCCAAGAACACTAAGGTAACCTGCCTAAATAACTACCGACCCGTAGCACTCACGTCTGTAGCCATGAAGTTGCTTTGAAAGGCTGGTCATGGCTCACATCAACACCATTATCCCAGAAACCCTAGACCCACTCCAATTTGCATACCACCCCAACAGATCCACAGATGATGCAGTCTATATTGTACTCCACACTGCCCTTTCCCACCTGGACAAAATAAACACCTATGTGAGAATGCTGTTCATTGACAACAGCTCAGCGTTCAACACCATAGTGCCCTCAAAGCTCATCAATAAGCTAAGGACCCTGGGACTAAACACCTCCCTCTGCAACTGGATCCTGGACTTCCTGACGGGTCACCCACAGGTGGTAAGGGTAAATAACAATACATCCGCCACGCTGATCCTCAACACAGGGGCCCCTCAGGGGTGTGTGCTCAGTTCCCTGCTGTACTCCCTGTTCACTCATGACTGCACGGCCAGGCACAACTCCAACACCGTCATTAAGTTTGCAGATGACACAACAGCCTGATCACCGACAACGGCGAGACAGCCTATAGGGAGGAGGTCAGAGACCTGGGCGTGTGGTGCCAGGACAACTGACAGCTTAATTAAATAGTACCTGCAAAACACCCGTCTCAACGTCAACAGTGAAGAGGCGATTCCGGGATGCTGGCCTTCCAGGCAGAGTTCCTCTGTCCAGTGTCTGGGTTCTTTTGCCCATCTTAATCTTTTCTTTTTATTGGACAGTCTGAAATATGGCTTTTTCTTTGCAACTCTGCCTAGAAGTCAAGCATCCTGGAGTCGCCTCTTCACTGTTGACGTGAAATGTTGTGTAGAAATCCAAAGAGGGTGGCCAGCAGAGATAGGTGGGATGTGCTAAGGGTTGGGGTGTGGAATTGGAGACAAATTGGAGTGGAGTTGACGGGCGGGGTCAAAGAAAAAATATTATTATTTTTTTATTAAAAATGAAACATAAAAAGTATGTTTGAATGACACTGAGGGATAGTGTTTTTACAGCTATTGCCCGTTTGCCTGAGGCTGATGCCGTGCAGGTGTTTGTACACATGCATATACACACACTCATTCAAATGCACACATACACACACACATGTAAGTAGTGCCAGACATGCACTCATGTTCTTGACGTCCTTTGTTTTTTGCATTGTTTTCTGTTTTCCTTTCTTCCTTTCTTTTTCTTTTTTCTCGTCAGTTCATTTTCTTGGTTGTTGGTGCATTGGGGAGGTTCTTGGGGGTGGGGAATGGAATTGTTTTATTTATTATTTTCTTGGGGGGGGGGGACTGTGGGAGAGGTCTCGAATGGTTGAGGGACAGCTCTTGGGAAACTGTAGGGGGATCATGGAGAGTTCGGGTCCCCGTTTTTGGGATTGTGGGAAACCTAACAACGTGCACTTGAGCAGGACGTTGACCCTGGATGCTTCCACAAATTAACTTTTAACAAGGCACACCTGTTAATTGAAATGCATTCCAGGTAACTACCTCATGAAGCTGGCTGAGAGAATGCCAGAAGTGTGCAAAGCTGTCATCAAGGCAAAGGGTGGCTACTTTGAAGAATATAAAATATATTTTGATTTGTTTAACAGTTTTTTCGTTTACTAATTGATTCCATATGTGCTATTTCATAGTTCAGATTCCACTATTATTCTACTATCTACAAAATAGTAAAAATAGAGAAAAACCCTTGATTTTTGACTGGTACTCGTATACATATAGTTGAATCTGACATGTATGGATATTTCTTTATTGTAGAATTTTTGGATTATGTGTGTATTGTTTTGTATTGCTTGGTATTATTTTACTGTTGGAGCTAGAAACACATAACTAACACATTTAGATTTTATGGCTGCATTAGATGGATGTGGCTATGTAACTGCTGTTTGACTTCACATGAAACTAAACTAGAGTTTTAATCCCGATGCTTAGCTGGTGCGTAGCATCTAATTCTTGTATGACGTGCTTGTTGAATGTTAAGTCCCCTGTGACTGAGGGAAATGAAGCTACAGCAAAAAGGTGATCATGACTGGAGTCACTTTTGCTTATATTTGCTGTTCTCCAAATGCTCCCCCCCTTCTCTGATTGGGAGTGACAGGTGAGATACTCTGTTACAACCTGATGATTACAACACATTTGAATGCAACAGTCTGCACTGCAGTGTAGGGCACTCAACCCAGGGAAGGTATGGGTTATGATATAGGGTTGGAAGCAGCATTGTGAATAGCTACTGATGCACCATGTTACTACAGACAGATACAGGACATGTGAATGTGTTCTGTCAAGGTCTCATGTACAAATGTGTTTCCCTATGTTACACAAGGACAGTGGAATGGACATGGGAAGGATAACTCACATTATGGTCATTGCAATGACGTGAGGTGAGATCTGTGGCTGGGTAGGCACGGGCAATTATCAAAGCCAGATTTACTGACAATTAAACCTTTACGAAGGCCTAGTTCACCATATAACAGCTAGTGCCAACAACCAGAGAAACATAGGCTATTAACAGAAATGAACAAACAATTCTCACCAAATGTAAATACCAACGTAGCCAAGATACTCCAGCGATATCCTCTGATGGCAACATATTTCATATCATCTGACAGTAGAATCCACAGTTACATTTCAATCCTGGCTTTCATTTTAACACTGGTATTGTCCAAAATGTTGTAAAACATTCCTCTCATCTATGATGTCTGTCTGCTCCAGGTTGCTGTGTCTGTCAGGCCGAGTGTGGTGCATTGATCAGATGATTTTTCTGTCCCTTCCTATGAAGAAGGTCAGGAAGCGCAGGTGTTGGTCTCCCTCTGAATTATATCAAGTTTTCAGAAGGGAAATCCAGTGAAATCCATGTGCAGTGAAGGAGGCCCCATTTGTCAGGTTGTTTTTGCTAGCTAGCTTCGGTCAGTTTAAAGGATGCGGGCTCCAAATGATATAGACACACGCAAATGTGCAGAGCTTACCACGCGACATATTTAACCAATACACGTGCAAAATATGAAATCGGCTCAATGGAACATCTTTAAGCTAGGCAAAGCAGTAAGGCCTATGCTGACCCTGTCTATTAACAGTTACTGGAGACAGGAATAGATTTATGTCAATGATTTGAATGGAGGTTTTGATGCAGTTTCAGCAAATGTTTTGATTTTGAGCATAAAACCCACCAGTGTAAGCCCTGCATACCCAGACTTTGACATCACTGGGTCATTGGTGATAAAAGAACCGAGGCTGTCTGGAATCTAATCCTGAGGCTACACTTTCAATTTCAACAGACACCTATGATGCTTCACAGTTGAATCAGTTACAGCAAATGTCTGTCATCTGCACCATACCAGGTAAATCAACTGCATCTTGTGATTAGTAGTGTACTTAAATGTTGAAAAATGAATTGTGATTCAAGTGGCTATTTCTGAAGATACAACTATGACCAGTGAGTGAGTGATTGCAAGAACAAGGGTATGTGTGGAAGATAATATTGGCAACCCAGAATCAAATCTTGCACAACATTTTAATGTTTTCATCTGTTTTGTATTGTGAATGACTTCAGAGGTCAGTAGGTTCAAGGCTTTAATCAATGAAGAGGGCTCCGTCCCAATTCTTCACCCTTCTTTTGAAGTGTGCATATACATACATTCTTGCATGGATTTAACAATAGTCCGGCACCATGGACGTGTCATAATACCCATAAAACCTAGCGGTAAAATCCAGTAATAGTCTGTGTTTCTTGTAGGCTTACCCTGATGTGACGTTTTGATACCTGTGTAATTCTCTCGGACAAGGTGAGTTTTTTCAATATACACTATGTGACCCAGGAGTATGAAGACACCTGCTCGTCTAACATCTCATTCCAAAATCATGGGCATTAATATTAACTTTTATAATATTGATAAAAGTTACCTTGTCCAGGAGATTTTGTACCCAAACACAGACCTTATATGAAGTAGATCTGAAATCCCCGACACAAAAATGAATGGTGAAAAAACAATAGGAACCATTTCCTGGTTTTACCACTAGGTTTTATGGGTATGATTACTCATAATGTGGAACTCAATGGTGTAAATTCCCTCCAGCAAATGCTTCTTCTTCTTTGGGTTTTATGGCAAACTACACACAAAAGGTGTAATGTCGCCACCAACTGGACGGGGGTGAAAAGATTTACAAAAATAAAGGAAATTCCACATGGGAAGGGAAAATTTACATGAATCCACACAAACTACAAAAAAAGTATTAACACAAAATATATACATTTCAACTCCTTCAGTCATTGGAAAACTCAAATACCCTGCTCAGGCTCTGGGGCCTGAGTGGGTGGGACTGCACGAGACAGTAGCTCCTCAGATATCAAATATTTTAATCCCAGAAAGTTTAGCTGCAGAAACAATGATGTTGATCTTTCTCGACTTATTTTGAACTTATGCACTTCCATTTATCACCATTGCTATAAATGACACAAAGTCCAATTGTTTCACATGAAGAATGTCTGGGTCCTGCTGGTAATACTCAGGATGTGGTGAAGGTTCCAGTGTAGACGTACTGGTCTTCATTCCCACTGGACCTTCAGAGATACTGTACCTTTTGAAAGTCTTGGCATAGGAGACTCTCAACTGCCCTGATTTTGGCAACCTCAGTCTCGTTCACCCTAATCGGGCAATCCAAGGACTGCACTTCATGTTCTCCACACACAGTTTGCTCCTTGCCTTCTAATAAACATGCAAAATCTCCTTCATAGTGATGTTTCCCACACATCGGCTTCTCCCTTCTGCAGACACTTCTTACATGTCCAAACATTTTACATCAAGAACATTGTAAAGGCTGGTTTACTGGCTGACAGGATAGTACACATATCCCAGCTGCACTCGAGTAGATTCCACATAGAAAACACTACAACAGACAATCTCTTCTCCTTCCTGCCATTACCATATGATTAATCCTATGTATAGACCACTCCTGGAATTTTCTTTAATAGAGCAATCTCAACATCCCGAGACTCGAGAAATTACTTATTTGACAGGTGCCCTGCTCCGTAGCTCAAAGCATGATGAGAGATATCCCCCCCCCCAAATTCTGATCCTCAGAAACAAGAAATCAGAACAAACCCACTTCTCGTGCGCTTCACTGATTTTACTGTACCTAAAGTTAAGCATCATTTTGGATGTTTCCAACGAGTCCCAGAAGTCTGACATACCCTAATTTAAAAAAATAAAAAATACTCCTACCAGATACAATAGGGTATTATCAGAACTATACATTATTTCCCACAGTTGTACATATTTTCTCATTGGAAAGTCCATTCATCCCCTTTGCCACCACCATGAGATTCAAGCTCCATATACACCATACCCTTGGTAGTCTCTCTCCCAGCCAATGCTTACAACATTCCTGTGCTTTTGAATCCATAAACAGGAAGTTATTCTAAAAGGGTGAAGAACGAGACATAACCAAGGTATATTGAAAAGGACCTGGTCTTTCTGCCATCTGGACTATGTAAATTAGGACATCAAATCTCCAGTGCTTGCTAGGTTCACTCATCTAAGATCGAAATAAGGTGTACGACCCAATTGCCTTCAATTATAAGTTGGTTCCCCTGAAATGTATTTGACGACTGACCCTCAACTGTCCATACCAACTTGTGGCATGGTCAACTCTGGATAGATCGGTTTATAACTGCACCATTTCACCAGGTCAAATTCCTGAATAAAGGTGATTCTACTGGTCTAATTGTTTAGACTTCAAAGAGAATACACATTAGTGCAAATCCATGTCCATTTTAACGAGTGAAATAATAAGTATTTCAGAACTGTTTTCTGCACCATCATTATTTTAGAGTGTATTCATGTTTTCATCAACTGTTAATGCAAACAGATCTTGTAAGACCTCATTCAAGTGAGACTGCAAGAGAAAATATTTTTAAAAAGACAGGCGAGTGTTAAGAAATGCATTTATATTTCAAATGAATCGAGGAACATATGTAAACCCATATACTGCCTGAACTTCCTGACAATTGAGATCCAAAAATACATTTTTAGGAAATACTCAGTAATTATATACAAAACATTCATATTTTAGGTCGGGCATGCAACACATGTACCCCATTTTCATATTTTCTTAATAAAATATTTTACTGCCGATAATTCAATTAAGGCAGTTCAACATTTAAATCAAAAAGACTCCCATTTTTTTTTCTCCATGCAATATCAACTATACACGCCATGTCTTAACTTGCATTAATAACGATAAGGTCAAAAAGTCTATGCCGCTTTGATCTCAAACATTAGAGTTCTGCAACCGGGCCAGCTTCTGTTTCAAATGTTCACTTTTTCTCCTTAGCTGCTCTTTGAAGTTGACTAGTCTCTGCTCGTCTGTCTGCATGCTGTAAATACACTCTATAGCCTTCTTCAGGATGACCACTTTGGCTGCCTTTTCATTGTTAGCCACCTCCGGTATCTTGTCCCGTAGAGCGAAAAAGCTCAGCTTGAGCTCGTTCCTCCGCTGGCGCTCCAGTACATTATGAGTCCTTCTTTTGTCATAGTCCTCAGTGTCTGACGCCCAGGGACTTGGGCATTTGCGGTTGCTGCTGATCTGCTTGAGGACCCGGCTGCTGCTGCCACTGTTACTGCTCTCTAGCCTCAGCCTCTTGACAGCTGGCTGCTCGTGCCGCGTGGAGGGGTGAGCTGCGTAGTTGTGCTGGTGGGTGGAGACATGGCACCTCTTCAGCACAAGGGGACTGTGATGTCTGGTCCCAGACATGTTGGGGTCGCACCGCTTCTCTGCGTGCCTCTTCTCCACAGTCACGACATCTATCTCCTCATATTCTGCAATGAGATTAAATAAAACAATTCAGCATTCACATTATTTTTAAGGAGAATCACTAGCCACAATTGAGCCCCATACAACACAGCATGCCTTCATGTCAAAAAAATCTCTGCTTTACACTCCTCCCCCTTTTTCCACATCAGCTGATTTTTCAACATTCCAGCCTGAAACCCTTCCCCTCAACACAGACTAGTCTGTAGACAAGTAACTACAGCACAGTCTTGACTATAGCACTTGTGGTAGAGGTTAAGTGGGGCGGCTGGTAGCCTAGTGGTTAGAGTGTTGGACTAGTATTGCAAGATCGAATCCCCAAGCCGACAAGGTAAAAATCTGTCATTCTGCTCCTGAACAAGGCAGTTAACCCACTGTTCCTAGGCGGTCATTGAAAATAAGAATTTGTTCTTAACCGACTTGCCTTGTTAAATCAAATAAATAACGCAACTGCCTTTAGCCTGGCAAACCCATCCATGTCAAAATTCCAGTTCACACCCTTGACGTCAAGGACATGAGTGACGTCCATCCATTTACCCCAATTTATTAATAAGCAAACATTTTAACATTCAACAGCACCATAATCAGAGTTGACATATGCAATGAGGGAATTATAATGCATGTTGCCAGAAAACACTGGCATTATACAAATGGTTTAGTAAGAATAATCATAAAGAGCAATAAGTTATTACACTGCTATTCAGCTTACCTGAGTCACTACCACTGCTACTACTGCTGTTGGGTGGGGTGTCCAATGCCAAATCCGTGGGTGGTGTCACCTTGCTTGATTTGGAAGTATCAGTTATTGGGTAGGGAAAGACCACTGAGGGATCAATGCATTCGGACGCGGATGTGTTCAGATCCTGCAAGTAGTTTGCGTTCAACCGAGTAGTAGTCCACTCCGCGTTGTCGCTAAAAGCTGGTTCTTTCCTAGCAGCTTGGAGACAGGCGAGTCTTTCAGACACCACTTTTTCCAACTTGGCTGCAGCCGAGAACCCGCTCCACATACAGTCCTGGATGATGATAGACTTGAGGAAGGTTTGAGAGTAATCGGCATCGCAGATGAAACTCTGGTTTACAACGTCATCCCCGAGAAACTCAGTCACCATTTCGAGTTGGTCAGAAGTTGAAGGGAAAAGACTAGACAGTGATGGTCGCCGACTCGGGGAGAGAGGAGGAGTGGGCAGCAACTCAAATTTCTTCCAGATGTCCTCACTTGGAGCCGGTGGCTGAAGTTGTCCTTGTTGCTGGTGATAAAAATCCTCATCTTCGTTGTCAACATAAAAATATGGCTGAATAGAATCGTAGTCGTAGTTTTTACTTGCCAAACTTGAATATAGCTGCATTGTCGCTCTTTCCTGAGTGAAAAGGGTGAATTAGTTGGTTAAAATAACTATAAAAATAGGCTACATCAACTTGCATGCAAACTGATAATGGTGCATTCAGCAAAACTATCACATTTCATAAAAGCCTTGTCAGACACATTAACATGCAAAACCAATCTGCAGCTGACAGCTAATCTGGACATTTAAACCCAAGCAGACTGCAAAAACACAGCGGTCAGCCGGTTAACTATAAAAATGCATCGGACTATAGGACGTTACAGCTACAAATATGTAACAGCTGTTTAAAAAAAAAAAAATCACCACAACTAACAGATAAATAGCACGCAAAACAATCTCCTTAGTGAACGGCCGTCTACACGGAACACGCAGTGTCATCTCAATACTCCCCTTACCTTGCGTTTGTAAAACAAAGTGGAGGTCAATTCACGAACTCAAAAACGTAGATTGTGAGAAGTATTCCAAACAAGCCAGTCAAATTAATCCTTGCCAGCGTGTGTGATAAGGAGATGTTAGTTTCCTATTAAAGTGGCTGACTGAGAAGCATGCATAACAGCTCTTTTTGCTCGTGATGTTGGATGACATTTGCTGCAGGAGAATCACAGCTGAGTATTCAGCCCGGGGTTCAATAAAAAAGGTGGTGCTCTTACATTCCACCTATCCCTCCGCCACATTTATTTTCCCGCCAAACAACCATAGCGTTTTTATGTGAATATAATGAAGATTCCCGTGTTGCCTCTATCGATGATTATTATCGTCACAGTCTTCAATGTATTTCTGAATGATCATATCATTCATTCATCGCTATTTCCTTCGGGAAATTCTTATACAACTAGAACTAGTTGTTGCGGAAGGATATTTAAGTGGGAGGAGTTTTTAAAAAAACGCAGTATTCCGTGCAAAAACAGCTTTACGTCTCAGCAGCAGAGAGAAGATGCATGCCCAGTTCATGTGCACAACACTTCAAAGCCTGTCATATTCTGTATCTGAAATGAGTTAATGTATTGATAAATCAGAGGGAGGGAGCATAATCGGAAATACATATAAAATACATGTAAAAACATGTTTTTTCTGTACATGTTTTTTCCTGAAAACTCACCAAACGTATGGGAGATATTTAAATACATATTTAAATATTTAAACATAGGGGGGAGATATTTAAATACATATTTAAATACATGGCTCTGGGAGACTAGGGGAAATAATAGTAAAGTGTGGTTCAGCAGGGACTGGGTCATCTGACAAATCCCAGAACAACCAGATCGAAAACTTTACCTGATGGACAAGAAACATGCAGCAAGAAGACATGCTTGATTAGGTAGTCTGCTGCAGGTAAACCCAGTTGATCATGTGGTATGTAGGGCAAGAGCTTGAACTTTGATGATCCAGACCTTGGTGTGAGCTATGGCAATGGTGACGAGATACGATGTTGGCTTCCAACAGGCCAGATATAACTGCACTGCTTAAAGTTTCGTTTTAAAAATGAGCACCTCCACAAATTGGCCATTGAACGTGAAGAAAGACATTGGAATGTCCTCAATAAAAACAGACGATTAATCGATGTATGGTTATAAAGCACCCTCTAGCGTCTTAAAAGCGACAGTGCAGCGCAACATCAGCACGCGGGGGGAGACGAACGTTATTTAAAACACGATTTAAAAGGTTGTTCATGAAGAAAATAAAAAAACAATGCATGGAAATTAGCCACTTCCCCCAGAATAACAGGTATATAAACGCAGGTAGAGTCAGGACCAGTTGATGCTACTGGGTTTGGATTATCTTTTACATTCAGATGTAATCAAATCAGTAATATCCATAGATAGTACAGGTGGTATACAATTTCATATTTGACAGTAAAAAGCAGCTTCAATATCATAATATTATTCCATTATTCTCATTGATTCTCTTGAACATGGTCATCTGCAATTGATTCTATAATTAGCTCTTTCCTAAATGATTTCAGAAATAAATCCATGAATTTTGCTGAGACAATTATTCAAGTGTACTAAAATGTAGTGGAAAAATAGTTGCTATCTATTTTGTGGCGTAAAACCCTATCAAGCCATACTGTAATCAAGTTCATGGGTTTTTGTTTCATGGTGTAGTGTAGAATCATTGATTTTTAGATAACCTAAACTAAACTTTTCCTGGACAGGTAATATGGTCAAGAAAAACTCCTGGCCCAACACAGACTCCAGACACTGGTAGTCTTATCAGAGATAATCCATATATCCTACGACTGTATGTGGACCTATCCATATAAAATGTGAAGGACAACATGAGAACAAAATAGATATGTAAAGCCTATCCTTGCTTCCATATACAGTTGAAGTCAGAAGTTTACATACACCTTAGCCAAATACATTTCAACTCAGTTTTTCACTATTCCTGACATTTAATCAGAGTGAAAATTCCCTGTCTAAGTTAGGATCAAAACTTTATTTTAAGAATGTGAAATGTCAGAATAATAGTAGAGAGAATGATTGATTTCAGCTTTTATTTCTTTCATCATTTCTTTCAGTGGGTCAGAAGTTTACATGCACTCAATTAGTATTTGCCTTTAAATTGTTTAACTTGGGTCAAATGTTTCAGTTAGCCTTCCACAAGCTTCTCAAGTTAGGTGAATTTTGGCCCATTCCTCATGACAGAGCAGGTTTGTAGGCCTCCTTGCTCACACATGCTTTTTGAGTTCTGCCCACAAATGTTCTGAGAACTATGTGTGCCACTCCTTGACTTTAAAGCCTTAAAGCCATTTTGCCACAACTTTGGAAGTATTGTCCACCAAGCTTCCTGACTATTCAATATATCCACAATTTTCCTACCTCTATTTTGTGAAGTGCACCTGCAGCAAATCACCCCCACAACATGATGCTGCCGCCCCCGTGCTTGACGTTTAGGATGGTGTTGCCCGGGCGCGAACCAGGAACCAGGGACCCTCTGCACACATCAACAACAGTCACCCACGAACCATCACTCCACAAAAGCCGCGGCCCTTGCAGAGCAGAGCATGGGGAACCACTACTTCAATGTCTGAGAGCAGGTGACGTCACGATTGAAACGCTATTTAGCGCGCACTAAGCTATCCGTTACACAAGCCTCCCCCTTTTTCCTCCAAAGATAATGATGGTCATTATGACAAAACAGTTCTATTTTTGTTTCATCAGACCTGAGGACATTTCTCCAAAAAATATGATCTTTGTCCCCATGTGCAGTAGCAAACCGTAGTTTGTCTTTTTTATGGTGGTTTTGGAGCAGTGGCTTCTTCCTTGCTGAGCGGCCTTTCAGGTTATGTCGATATAGGACTCGTTTTACTGTGGATATAGATACAGGTACCTGTTTCCTTCATCATCTTCACATGCCCTTTGTTGCCGTTTTGGGATTGATTTGCACTTTTCGCAACAAAGTACGTTCATCTCTAGGAGACAGAACACGTCTCCTTCCTGAGCGGTATGAAGGCTGTGTGGCCCGATAGTGTTTATTCTTGCGTACTATTGTTTGTATAGATGAACGTGGTACTTTCAGGCGTTTGGAAATTGCTCCCAAGGATGAACCAGACTTGTGGAGGTCTACAATTATTTTTTTCTGAGGTCTTGACTGATTTATTTTGATTTTCCCATGATCACAAGCAAAGAGGCACTGAGTTTGAAGGTAGGCCACAGGTACACCTCCAATTGACTCAAATGACGTCAATTAGCCTATCAGAAGCTTCTAAAGCCATGACATAATTTTCTGGAATTTCCCAAGCTGTTTAAAGGCACAGTGAACTTAGTGTATGTAAACCTCTGACCCACTGGAATTGTAATTGTAATCTGTCTGTAAACAATTGTTTGAAAAAATGACTTGCGTCATGCACAAAGTAGATGTCTTAACCAACTTGCCAAAACTATAGTTTGTTAACAATACATTTGTGGAGTGGTTGAAAAATGAGTTTTAATGACTCCAACCTAAGCGTATGTAAACTTCCGACTTCAACTGTATAATTAATATATCATGTTGCTTTGACACCTAGTCGTTGCAGACATAACTAGTTTAATAGGTTTAAAATTAAACAGGTCCAAAGTACCCAGGGGGCCCGGGTACTTTGGACCTACATTTCTCAACTCAGTGGCGTTGGTGGCTAGAGTATCACCATGGGATTGCAACGTTGTGGGTTAGATCCCTGATCGAGTCCTACAAAGTTCTTATCATTGGGATACAATGTTGCAAGTTTACAAGTATATTATTGCACCAATTTCCAGAATGTTTTTTTCTTCCTAAAGGCATCCATTTTACTGCAGAACCCATAAAACATTGTAGTGTAGTATCTTGAGGATACTGTAAAAATATTCCATGTAGGCTAGTAGTTTGTCTGTGTTTTGAAGTTTAATTAGCTGCTACCTTTATAGTTTGGACTTTTGTTTCTTCAGCAACCCTCATAGGCATACAAACTCTGCATTAAACTGTGGTGAACCTTCACCACGCTGATCCTCAACACTAGGGCCCCACAAGGGTGCGTGCTCAGCCACTTCCTGTACTCCCTGTTCACCCATGACTGCATGGCCACGCACATCTCCAACTCAATCATCAAGTTTGCTGACGACACAACAGCGGTAGGCCTGATTACCAACAATGACGATTCAGCCTGCAGGGAGGTGAGGGCCCTGGCAGAGAGGTGCCAGGAAAATCACATCTCCCTCAACGTCAACAAATGGAATTCAGGAGACAGCAGAGAGAGCATGCCCCCATCCACATCAACTGGGCTGCAGTGGAGAGGGTGAAAAGCTTGAAGTTTATCAAATGGTCACACCACACAGACAGTTTGATGAAGAAGGCACAACAGCAAGTCTTCAACCTCAGGAGGCTGAAGAAATTCAGCTTGGCCCTTAAGACCCTCACAAATTTCAACAGATGCACCATTGAGAGCATCCTATTGGACTGTATCACCGTCTGGTATGGCAATTGCATAATCCGCAACCACAAGGCTCTCAAGAGGGTGGTGAAGTCAGGCCAACACATCACTGGGGGCACACTGACGGCCCTCCAGGACATCTACAGTACAGCATCCGGTGTGTCATGAGGGCCAATAAGATCATCAAAGACCTCAGCTGTACTCTCCATTTCTATTCATATACTGTCCATTCACACCATTATATAATATACACTACATGGCAAAATGTATGTGGACACCTGCTTGTCAAACATCTCATTCCAAAATCATGGGCATTAATATGAAGTTGGTCCCCCCCTTTGCTGCTACAACAGCCTCCACTCTTCTGGGAAGGCTTTCCACTAGATGTTGGAACATTGCTGCAAGGACTTGCTTCCATTCAGTCATAAAAGCATTAGTGAGGCCGGGCACTGATATTGGGCGATTAGGCCTGACTCACAGTTGGCGTTCCAATTCATCCAAAAGATGTTCGATGTGGTTGAGGTCAGTCAAGGCCAATCAAGTTCTTCCACACCGATCTCGACAAAACATTTCTGTATAGACCTCTCTTTGTGGACAGGGGCATTGTCATGCTTAAACAGGAAAGGGCCTTCCCCAAACTGTTGCCACAAAATTGGAAGCACAGAATCGTCTAGAATGTCATTGTATGCTGTAGCGTTAAGATTTCCCTTCACTGGAACTAAGGGGCCTAGCCCGTACCATGAAAAACAGCCCCAGAACATTATTCCTCCCCCACCTAACTTTACAGTTGGCACTATGCATTGGGGCAGGTAACGTTCTCCTGGTATCTGCCAAACCCAGATTCGTCCGTCGGACTGCCAGATGGTGAAGCGTGATTCATCACTCCAAAGAAAGCGTTTCCACTGCTCCAGAGTCCAATGGTGGAGAGCTTTACACCACTCCAGCCAATGCTTTGCCCACTGACTGCAAGCCAGGCCTAATTGCCCAACATCAGTGCCCGACCTCACTAATGCTTTTGTGGCTGAATGGAAGCAAGTCCCCGCAGCAACTTTACAACAACTAGTGGAAAGCCTTCCCAGAAGAGTGGAGGCTGTTATTGCAGCAAAGGGGGAACAGTAACCGTATCTTGAATACAGTCACATGTAAATGGGTAGTCCATTTTGTTAAGAACGGACGATCATATTAATGCCCATGATTTTGGAATGAGATGTTCGATGAGCAGGTGTCCACATAATTTTGGTAATGTAGTGTATATACACTTACCGGACAGTTTATTAGGTACACCATCCCTTTCACAAAAATGGATTGCTCTTACATACAGTGAGTCACGTGGCTGTGGCTTCCTGTATAAAGCAGACAGACAGGCATTGAGGCATTCAGTTACTGTTCAATTTAACGTTAGAATGGGCAAAACTAGTGACTTAAACGACTGAGCGTGGTATGATCATCGGTGCCAGGCACGCCGGATCCAGTAACACAGAAACTACCACACTATTGGGCTTTTCGCGCATGAAAGTGTCTAGTGTTTCCCAAGAATGGTGCGACAAAAAAAATGCATTCAGCGACAGTCCTGTGGGCGAAACCGCTCGTTGATAAGAGGTTGAAGAATGGCACGAACCGTGCAAGCTATCAGGCGGGCCACAAACAGACAAATAATGGCATAGTACAACATTGGTGTGCAGAACAGCATCTCGGAACACACAACTCGTCAATCGTTATCAAGGATTTCCAGCAGACAACCACAAAGAGTTCCACACCTGTCATGCTGATGGCAGAATCAGGATTTGGCTTAAGCAGCATGAGCTCATGGACCCATCCTGCATGGTGTCAACGGTACAGGCTGGTGGCGGTGGTGTACCGCTGTCCAATCTGCAGCAACTGTGTGATGCCATTGCGTCAGCATGGACCAACATCCCTGTGCAACGTTTCTGACTTGTAGAATCCATGCCCGAAGGATTGCAAACAGTTCCATCTGAAAATAATCACTCCACCGCCATAAGAATATCATGTTCATGTCCGAATCATCTCTTGTATTTAATCTCAATTTGCGCATTATTTCCCCTTACTTCCAGCCTAGCATTTAGTTTGGTACAGCGCCTGTCCAATCTCGGAAACAATGTTTAACTTTTTCATTTCAATCTCTGTAGTACCATACATAGAGTGAACGGTGCCCAGACGAGATGAGACAACTATTTTTCTGAGCTCGGCGAAATCACGCATCAACGTCATTATCATGGACAAATCGAAGTAAATGCCAATAGGGGAAAAAAACTCTAACGAAAATGTGTTAAAACTGTCATTCCAGGTTCAATGTTTGGCGTGACAGATTTATCTGAAGTTGGTTAGCTAGCAAGTGACAAGAACATTATCCAGCCTGCATAGCAAACATTTTGTTTACAACGGACCACCATCCATCTGCATTGCAACTATGCAATGTTATGTTGGTAACAGTAACCGTTTTATAAAATCAATAAGGTACGCGAGTCAGTGCTGTATCTTGAATACAGTCAAATGTAAATGTAGTCTATTTTGTTAAGAACGGACGACCAGACCTTCTGCATAGCAACTATGCAAAAGAATGAGCAACATGACCAAAATAACTAACCAGATTTGTGTCCAGACTAAATATTATAGTGGAAGAATTACATTGTATGAATTGACTTGTGAGTGAGTCAGAACGCGCTCGGGGTCGTTCGTTACCTCTGAGCGTTCAGAGCGCACACTGGACGCTCCGACCGAGGAGTAGGGTTGATCCGTTAAGACACAAATAAGAGAACTCTGACCATTTTACTCGCTCTAACAGAGCTGGTTAGGCTGTTTCCATGTTAAATAGAGCGTTAGTGACTGTAACTGTGCTGCTGGTCACAATGTAATTGCCCCCCCCCGACTTTTACTGACACTGGCCATATTCAGAGGCTGTTTCGCGTTCGTAAATGAATCAGTTATTCTGCGCTCTGAAATCGGCGTAGATAGCCAGAGTGAGTTTGCGCACGCAATTTAAGTATACTGCACGGTTGCAGCTAGTAACATAAGCATTTCGCTGCACCAGCTATATACATCTGCTAAATATGTGTACACGACCATTACAATTTGATTTGTCTACCTATAATTCATGACGTCGAGAGTAGGTGGAGGAAGTTTAAATTTGGTGCCGACCCACGTGTGTGGTTTGGTTTCAGGCAAGGCGGGGATGGCTTGCTGTTGAACGCTCAGAATCGTATGCTACGAGAGCAAAGCTTTCTGGTATTCCCTCATTGTTTTTGATACAAGCCGAGGTTCTCGCTGGATTCTCTCGGTCAATTTTTTTTTAATGCAGCTTGCTGTCATTTTCTCCAACGTTGTCGAGCGATGGAGAAACGCCCATCTGCAATAATTCTTCTGACCTTCGCCTCCTCTGAACACCGAAGCGTATTCCTTGGATCCATCGATGCGGGGAGCGTTCTGACTTTGATTGTCAGTTGAATTGACATTTATTTAACGTGAAGTGCCTACCTACAATCTATTCTACCGATTTAACGTAATATTTTAAATAATCACGACTGAAGCAGATGCCCCTGGTTCTGTCACCCCTGCTATACTATGTTGGAATTTCCATCTCTCATTCCATATTGGCCTCTCATCAGCTTTCTGGTGCCTATGGCTATTACCAATGTAGCCATCGACCTCGGTGAACAGGTAGGTCGGCGGCATCAAATTGACATGAGACAGCGATATTTGCATAGGATATGTGCTAGTCGGTAGCCAACATTGGGGATTGAGGCAAGAGTGACGGATGAACGTCAACAATTAGCTAGATGTCAGGCTCTGTCAAACCACGGTCCGGATAACTTCTATCGCTTGTTTGATTTGACATGAACTAAGCATTCAACGTGGTACAGAATGTTGTATCTATCCATCAGACCACCACTAGTAGTGGCCTACAATTCAAGAATTTGATCAATTCATTACAGGCACGTGTATAATTTAAACGCCTGCAGATGGCGATATTGAGACGGGTCATTTTACCGTCCAAATAAATTATGGAGCCAGCAATACATTTCTCCATTCAGGCTGCATAGGCGTCGATTTCCTCAACTTTATTGAATGGATAGATGGCGGGAAAAATATGCTTACTTTATGAAACACCGTTTTCCACTACCATGCTAGTGACAAAATGCTAATCCCGCCTATACTTTCTTTGGATTGGTGGATACATCTCATTATTTGAATACTTTTTTGAATATTCGATGAGGGTTGTTGATTTCAACCACATGTATTCAATGGAGAAATGCAACCATACTAGCCTCATAACATGAATATGCTTAGTCATCTCAATACAACTCCGATAAAAGTGTTTTTTTCCCCCACAAAGTTGCGGGGAAGTCACGTGGCCTACTTATATCAGTACTCCTAACAACGTATGCATTAGGACATTTATATTCAATTAAATACATAGTAAATAAGCCATACATTTTTTGGCGGGGACCAAATTCGACACAGCATTGACCTCCATACAAAAACGTGCTTGGTGGGTGAGAATTATTTTGTTTTTAAAGTGTTAGGAGATTTAGGTTAAGGTTAGGAAACGGGTTAGCTAAAATAGTCCCAGACATGACGCCAACATTTCTTGCCACAACCAGGCCTGCCCTGAGAGTAGTCTTGGTTTCCACCAATGCGATGCTGCCACAGCATCAGGCATAAAATAAACATAGCCCATGGTCTGGTAGTTTAAACCTGATTGGTTGAACAGATATACAACATCCGGGATTAACGTTAAACCACTCTTGCATGGCGGTGGAAAATTGTGTTTCATAAGGAAAGTAAGCATATTTCCCTTTACAGGAACATTCATGTGTCCTTTTTTCTGAGGGTTGGGAGAATATTCCATTACTTCCCACAGAACATGGTTGCTATATTCTCAGAATATAATTGATATTAATGTTATAGACGCGTTTCATGGGAATGTTGTTTCTCCCCCTCAAATGTTTTCATTACACATCACTCCTTGTGAGGCCCTGATTGGTGAACCACTGATCCATTCAGTGTTTTGTCTGTTGGCAAAGTTAGGGACACACACAGTTCGATTAATCCCGCCCGGGTGCCCGTGTAGGTGTTTTGTTTCGGATGAAAGTTGAATGCATTCTATTTGGAACCTGGCTCCCTCCCGGGCGTGAGTCAGGTGCCCCGTGAAGTCGGCTCAAAACAAAATTGATGTAATTAAGCATGTGTAGCGATTACTAGGATTGTGTTTTCTCATGCAAAAGGGATTGCTTTTGATAAAAACAATTTATCTGCCTTCCCAATGAAAACTATACATAACTAAATGCAACATGCAACAATTTCAACGATTTTACTGAGTTAAAGTTCATATAAGGAAATCAGTCAATTTAAACAAATTAATTTGGCCCAAATCTAGGGATTACACATCATTCAGAATGAATTTTTCTCCACAAAAGGGCTTTATTACAGACAAATACTCCTCAGTTTGTAGCGATAGGTGTGGAAGAACTTGACTGGCCTGCACAGAGCCCTGACTGGCCTGCACAGAGCCCTGACTGGCCTGCACAGAGCCCTGACTGGCCTGCACAGAGCCCTGACTGGCCTGCACAGAGCCCCTGACTGGCCTGCACAGAGCCCCTGACTGGCCTGCACAGAGCCCCTGACTGGCCTGCACAGAGCCCCTGACTGGCCTGCACAGAGCCCCTGACTGGCCTGCACAGAGCCCCTGACTGGCCTGCACAGAGCCCCTGACTGGCCTGCACAGAGCCCCTGACTGGCCTGCACAGAGCCCCTGACTGGCCTGCACAGAGCCCCTGACTGGCCTGCACAGAGCCCCTGACTGGCCTGCACAGAGCCCCTGACTGGCCTGCACAGAGCCCCTGACTGGCCTGCACAGAGCCCCTGACTGGCCTGCACAGAGCCCCTGACTGGCCTGCACAGAGCCCCTGACTGGCCTGCACAGAGCCCCTGACTGGCCTGCACAGAGCCCCTGACTGGCCTGCACAGAGCCCCTGACTGGCCTGCACAGAGCCCCTGACTGGCCTGCACAGAGCCCCTGACTGGCCTGCACAGAGCCCCTGACTGGCCTGCACAGAGCCCCTGACTGGCCTGCACAGAGCCCCTGACTGGCCTGCACAGAGCCCCTGACTGGCCTGCACAGAGCCCCTGACTGGCCTGCACAGAGCCCCTGACTGGCCTGCACAGAGCCCCTGACTGGCCTGCACAGAGCCCCTGACTGGCCTGCACAGAGCCCCTGACTGGCCTGCACAGAGCCCCTGACTGGCCTGCACAGAGCCCCTGACTGGCCTGCACAGAGCCCCTGACTGGCCTGCACAGAGCCCCTGACTGGCCTGCACAGAGCCCCTGACTGGCCTGCACAGAGCCCCTGACTGGCCTGCACAGAGCCCTGACTGGCCTGCACAGAGCCCTGACTGGCCTGCACAGAGCCCTGACCTCAACCCCATTGAACACCCTTGGGATGAATTGGAACACCGACTGTGAGCCAGGCCTAATTGTCCAACATCAGTGCCCGACCTCACTAATGCTCTTATGACTGAATGGAAGCAAGTCCCTGCAGCAATGTTCCAACATCTAGTGGAAAGCCTTCCCTGAAGAGTGGAGCTGTTATAGCAGCAAAGGGGGACCAACTCCATAGTAATGCCCATGACTTTGGCCATGTGGTGTATGAAGAAATAAAGCTAGAATCTTAAATGTTGTAGGTGCACTGGTGTTCCTAAATTCAAATTCCAGGTCGCACAGCAAAATATTTAGGCGCATATGCTAATAAAATGGCCCCACTGTAGAGCTTTGGTGGCAAATACCAAATAGCCTATTTGATTTTTTAGTTGCGACTGTCAGTGAAAAGTAGAGGCACAGCCAGGCATTAGTGCTGTGAATTGCCAGGGACCTCACAATACGATGTTATCACGATACTTAGGTTCCGTTGCGATATCTATTGCTATTCTCAGTATTATTTTGGGAATCGATATTGTGATTTTATTTATTTATTGCGATTCGATTTGCCAAACATATTGCTCACCATGTCTGCCGCAGAGGGACGAGCCATGAGAAAGAGTCCGAAATCTAATTAACTCATTATTTAAAAAGAAAATGGAGAAAAGGCTATGGAGTTTTGGTGCCGGTACAGCAAACTAGCGCAATTTAAAAAATCAAATCAAATGAAAATAAAAATTGTCAAAATGATACGATAGTCAAAAATAATGTCCCGCGATGTAACTATTGATCCCCCATCACTACCAGGCATATTGCAATATTTCAAAACATAATTGCTGGAAAACAGTTTGGAAAGCAAATAGTTACTGCTGTAAAGAGAAGACAATGAAAAGACTAATATATCTGTTATCATAGTTCTCAACTAAATTTAGCGAACAGAATAGCCTATCTTAATGGCACCAGTGGAGAGAATTGGCTGAGTGTGTGCATATTCACTCTTTATCATTGTTGGGTCAGTGCCTGTTGAACGTTTGATTTTGGACAACAATTTCCTCCTCCAGATTAGATGGATGTCATATTGTATTTGTGTCTCCCCTTCTTGACTTAACACATCTGAGTGTCGCTGCACAGGTCTCTCCAGAGATGTTCGATCGGGTTCTAGTCCGGGCTCTGGCTGGGCCACTCAAGGACATTCAGAGATTTGTCCGGAAGCCATTCCTGCATTGTCTTGGCTGTGTGCTTAGGGTCGTTGTCCTGTTGGAAGGTGAACCTTCGCCCCAGTCGGAGGTCCAGAGCGCTCTGGAGCATGTTTTCATCAAGGATCTCTCTGTATTTTACTCTGTTAATCTTTCCACCAATCCTGAGTCCCTGCCATTGGAAAAACATCCCCACAGCATGATGCTGCCACCACCATACTTCACCATAGGGATGATGCTAGATTTCCTCAGGACTTGGCATTCAGGCCAAATAGTTCAATCTTGTTTCTCATGGTCTGAGAGTCCTTCAGATGCCTTTTGGGAAACTCCAAGCTGACTCATGTGCCTTTTACTGAGGAGTGGCTTCCGTCTGGCCACTCTACCATAAAGGCCTGATTGGTGGAGTGCTGCAGAGATGCTTGTCCTTCTGGAAGGTTCTCCTATCTCCACATAGGAGCTCTGTCAGAGTGACCATCGGGTTCTTGGTCACCTCCCTGACCAAGGCCCCTCTCCTCCGATTGCTCAGTTTGGCCGGGCTGCCAGCTCTAGGAAGAGTCTTAGTGGTTCCATTTAAGAATGATGGATGCCACTGTTCTTGGGGACCTTCAGTGCTGCAGACATTTTTTGGTACCCTTCCCCAGATCTGTGCCTCGACACAATCCTGTTTCGGAGCTCTACAGAAAATTCCTTCAACCTCATTGCTTAGTTTTTGCTCTGACATGCACTGTCAACTGTGGGACCTTTATATAGACAGGTGTGTGCCTTTCCAAATCATGTCCAATCAATTGAATTTACCCCAGGTGGACTCCAATCATCCTTGAAATGTTTTTACAACTTGATTAATGGAAACAGGATGCACCAGAGCTCAATTTCGAGTCTCATATCAAAGGGTCTGAATACTTTTTTAAATATGGTATTTGTTTTTATTTTTAGTAAATTGGCAAAAAATCTAAATCTGTTTTTGTCATTATGTGGTACTGTTTATAGATTGATGACATTTTTTTTATTTAAATCCATTTTAGAATTAAGCTGTAACGTAAGAAAATGTGGAAAAGGTTAAGGGGTCTGAGTACTTTATGAATGCACGGCATATGCATAATCTATAAAGGCTTCATAATTCATGAAGGTAATGTTAACTGACTGATTATCTCATAGAACAATACGTAGAAGATATCTTAAGCGTCTGTTAACCTGTCTGCGTCTGACCTTATTTTTGGCGTTTATCCCAAAACCCTATTCTTTTCTCATTCTTTTTCACAAATAGGGATAGCTTAACAAACCAGAGGTAACTCATTTCTGGGTTTTAGGACTTCAAACTGGCAAGCTCCACTGTGATATCTAGAACAGTGAATGTAAACTAAAAAGCCCTTGCATTGTAGCATGGATCTAGGACAGTGAGCAACAGATGACCACTATAACATGGAAAGAAGAGTAGCTTTTTGTTGAATGAGTGGTGACTGATTTTAATTATTAGTAGATGTATTGATCTACTTGTGCATCTTTGTGGCTTTGAGAAGGCCATAAGGCACACAGAACTAAAGCCCAGTTCAGTGGAGATCTTATGAATATCATAGCCCCACAGCAGTCCCAGTCATATGACAGATGACAGGCCTACTCATACTAGCTGGTATTCTTGCCTAGTCCTAGTGGGCAGTAGGAGTCCAAGCGTGCGTCTCAGAAGAGGTTAGGATTATGCATGGCGTAATGGCCGTGTGAGCAGCTATGAATCGTACCAAGCTCCCTTCTATGGAAAGCGGCAGCTGCAGATGCTCTCTGGAGGCAAAGCTAAATGGAAATAATGTCTAATTCGCCTGAATGACTCAGTTTATCAGGATCAGGACAGGGTATAAAGTGTTTTTAGCATAGAAATAGAATGAGTTGAATGGGCTTTGAGTTTGGAACCTGACTGGTAAACTCATGGGTACACTCGCAATGACTGCCTGGTAATGTAGAATATTAATTACAATTATGCTAACTTAAGTTGCTCATGGAATGTATTTTTTTTGTATTGTCAATTAAGTTTATTAAATTAATCACGGAACAGATTGATAGGTACACATCCTGCTTTTACGTTCTGCTTTGCTACTATGGGTACATTTGCAATTTCTGCCAGTCCACCCATTGTCATCATTATCTTTAATGGGGACGCCTGTTCTATTCTTTCTATTTCTATGGGGTTTTACATATTTCCACTTGCATCCATTATGTATAGGCAAAAAAATATAGGGTATTATATTGTCTCCTATGCAGATTTTGTTACAATATTTCAGATAAATTAGGACAGTAAATGTTTTGGTGATACCCGTGGTACATTGTCTGATATACCATGGGATTCAACCAACCAGCATTCAGTTTACAAACCACCCAGTTTATAATTAAACAATAAGGCTTGAGTGCGTGTGGTATATGGCCGATATTCCACGGCTAAGAGCTGTTCTTATACTAGACCCAATGCGGAGTGCCTGGACATAGCCCTTAGCCGTGGTATATTGGCCATATACCACAAACCCCCGAGGTGCCTTATTGCTTTTATAAACTGATTACCAACGTAATTAGAGCAGTAAAAATACATGTTTTGCCATACCCGCTGTATATGGTTTGATATTCCACAGATGTCAGCCAATCAGCATTCAGGGCTCGACCCACCCAGTTTATAATTGTAAATAAATCCCATTTGCGCATGTGCATAACTGATCAATCCGACAGGAGATTTTGAGTGATAAAACTTGGACAGAGGATCTCAATCTCTGGGCAAGAAACACTTGGACAAACTTCGAAAAACGAATGTTTGGCTATTTTCTGGCAGTTGTGCTGTTATTATGTGGCAGACGTTAAGATTACAAATGTTATATATGGCTCATTTGTTAGATTGACTTGTTATTTCAATAGGCATAGGCTACTGACTAAAATCATCTGGGTTTATGATTGCAATTCAACTTTGCTATGGTTTGCTGAGCAAGATGCAGGTATTCTATATCCCAACATCTAATTTCAGGGAAAAGTCCACAATGAAATTGACATTACATTTTGAGAATGATACATTTATGATAGAGCTGTGACCAGGATCAAAATTGAGAACTTTGAATTTCATTAAGTAAACAAGGCCATTTAATAATTACATAATATCACATGGCTATAACAACAAACTGAAGTTATAGGGTATTTATTAAATCTGTTTGCCAGCTCCAGCCAGGTAGGCAACACAAGTGGACACATTGATTTGCATTGACTCCGGTGATATCTCTATTTTGACATATATTTATTGTATCAAATGGTAGGCTACAGTAGCCTGCAATGGCATTGCAATTAACAGCCTACTTGATGGCCAACAGATGCAAATGTGTCATTCTTTATGTTTAATGTCAGTTTCATTGTGGACTTTTTCCCCATAACAGAAGCACACAAGGGAGTTCCATAAATTCCGTTTCAAATTTCCACTCGCGCAACCCTTGTTTCATGAGGTTTCCCAAAGGAAAAGTAAACATTTGAATGCAGTTTACTTTAAACCACCTCAGAGTGAATTTGTCTAAAGCACTCTAGTGCACCTGAAGTCGTCTTCCAGTGCTTTGTCGCCATTACAGTGCTGAAATAGCAGCTGCATCTTCTGATTTACATGGACAAGATGGACCTGATCAGCAATGATACTCTGAAACACTTTGTGAATACAGCCCTAGATCTTCCCTAAATTTTAGTTATGTGAGTGAGTACGTGGCTGCCAGGGGAAGAGGGCCAGGAGAGGAGTGTCCTGCAGGTGTGTGTGGTGGCCTGGCCAGTCATTTGTGATTCATCTCTGTAGCCTCAGGCCTTTGGCTCGTAATCTGAATCTCTCACCCAGCTCGCTACCTCTTCATTGTCACTGTTGAATGTCCTTCTCTGATCCCCCTTTCCTCAGCCCATGCCACCACAGACAATAGCAACACCAGTAGCCTCGGCACCACTCATTCTGAAAGGACACCTCTTCAGAAATGATCTACGATGCTCAGATTACCAATGGTTAACTAGGGAGCTAGGATATATCAGGTAGCTAGCCATTTACTGTCACAGCAGTTCATCAATAGGTCAATAAACACTAACATAGTCACAACAATATTATAATCTTATTTCTAAAATAGAAATGGAGAAATGTCACTATCTTGGCGTTTTTAATAGAGGCATTAACATGTGGGAAAATATCCAGGCTGCATCACATCTGGCCGTGATTGGGAGTCCCATAGGCAGGCACACAATTGGCCCAGCGTTGCCCGGGTTAGGCCGTCATTGTTAATACGAATTTGTTCAATTGACCAAAGTTACCTCGCTAACTCCTCAAACCTGATTTGTAGTATACCCCTCAGGCTAATGCATACTGGTGTGAATGATGGTTGTATGATGCTGAACCTTGGGGCTAATACGTTCTCACTCTTTCCCACCCATTCCCTTGGCCTTTTGGTCCTTGGCAGGCTCTAAACCGGGGTTTAGCAGGCTTTAAAGAGGATGCGGTTGAGATGCTTGCCAGCTATGGGCTGGCCTATTCGCTAATGAAGTTCTTTACTGGGCCCATGAGTGATTTCAAGAACGTTGGCCTGGTGTTTGTCAACAGCAAGAGGGACCGGGGCTGTGCTGTGCTGTGCATGGCGGTAGCAGGCACTATGGCATTCATCATTCATGTTCTCATCGGTGAGGATTAAACATGGTTGTTTTGTCCCAAACCATGACATTTAATAGTAACTAACTACTAGTATTTATTCTTATTCATTCCAAGTGATTTTAAATCCAGTGATATGTCAGTTGTAAACTGCTTTTAAGTTCAGCTTTTCTGTTTTATTTTTTTAAATGAAGAGGCCAACCCACTAGTGTTTTATCATCTCAAAAGTTTAAAATCGAGTTAGTGGTGCCATCTCCTCAGTCCTTACAGTATTCTGCTTCTCTCCCCTCTCTAGCCCAGACAGACCTAGGCTACTACATTATCAATAAGCTCCACCATGTGGACGACTCCGTGGGCAACAAGACCAGGAGGGCTTTCCTCTACCTGGCAACTTTCCCACTGCTGGACGCCATGGTGAGTACCGAGGAGAGTATACAGCTTGATTTCAGGGTCTGCGTCCCAAATATCACCCTATTCACTATATACAGTGTATTCGTTAAGTATTCAGACCCCTTCCCTTTTTCCACATTTTGTTACTTTACAGCCGTATTGTAATATTGATGAAATAAATATTTTTCCTCATCAATCTACAGACAATACCGCATAATGACCCCCAAAACACTGTAATACCTTATTTACAGAAGTATTCAGACCCTTTGCTATGAGACTCGAAATTGAGCTCGGGTGCATCCTGTTTCCATTGATCATTGATTGGACATAATTTGGAAAGGCACACACCTGTCTATATAAGGTCGCACAGTTGACAGTGGATGCCAAAGCAAAAACCAAGCCATGAGGTCAAAGGAATTGTCCGTAGAGCTCCGAGACAGGATTGTGTCGAGCACAGATCTGGAGAAGGGTACCGAAAAATGTCTGCAGCATTGAAGGTCCCCAAGAACAGTGGCCTCATCATTCTTAAATGGAAGAAGTTTGGAATCACCAAGACTCTTCCTAGAGCTGTCCGCCCGGCCAAACTGAGCAATCGGGGAAGAAGGGCCTTGGTCAGGGAGGTGACCCGATGATGGTAACTCTGACAGAGCTCTAGAGTTCCTCTGTTGAGATGAGAGAACCTTCCAGAAGGACAACCATCTCTGCAGCACTCCACCAATCAGGCCTTTATGGTAGTGTGACCAGACGGAAGCCACGCCTCAGTAAAAAGCACATGACATCCCGCTTGGAGTTTGCCAAAAGGCACCTAAAGGACTCAGACCATGAAAAACAAGATTCTCTGGTCTCATGAAACCAGGATTGAACTCTTTGGCCTGAATGCCAAGTGACATGCCTGGAGGAATCCTGGCACTATCCCTACGGTGAGGCATGGTGGTGGCAGCATCATGCTGTGGGGATGTTTTTTTAGTGGCAGGGACTGGGAGACTAGTCAGGATCAAGGGACAAATGAACGGAAAAAAGTACAGAGATTCTTGACGAAAACCTAGGGTGAAGGTTCACCATCCAACAGGACAACAATGCTAAGCACACAGCCCAGACAATGCAGGAGTGGCTTCGGGACAAGTCTCTGAATGTCCTTGAGTGGCCCAGCCAGAGCCCGGACTTGAACCCAATCAAATATCTCTGGAGGGACCTGAAAGTATCTGTGCAGCGATGTTCCCCATCCAACCTGACAGGGCTTGAGAGGATCTGGGAGGAACTCCCCAAATACAGGTGTGCCAAGCTTGTAGTTTCATACCCAAGACGACTCGAGGCTGTAATCTCTGCCAAAGGTCCTTCTACAAAGTACTGAGCAAAGGGTCTGAATACTTAAGTAAATGTGAGATTTGCTATTTTTGTCATTATGGGGGTATTGAGTGGGGGAAAAAAACAATTGAATCCATTTTAGAACAAGGTTGAAAATGTGGAAAAGTGAAGGGGTCTGAATACTTTCCAAATGCATTGTAGTGCACTACTTTGAACCAGATCCCTATGGGCCATGTTCAAAAGTAGTGCGTTATGTAGTGAATAGGGTGCCATTTAGGATGCAGACCAGCTCTTTTATTAACCAAAGCATGGCTAGCCAGAGAGCCATAATCATGGCAGAAAGAAGCTTAACACCTCAAATGTATGTATAAT
The DNA here is from genome assembly GCF_013265735.2 of Oncorhynchus mykiss. Classification (NCBI taxonomy): domain Eukaryota; kingdom Metazoa; phylum Chordata; class Actinopteri; order Salmoniformes; family Salmonidae; genus Oncorhynchus; species Oncorhynchus mykiss. Next base: position 36,514,309 of record NC_048575.1, on the reverse strand, counting down.
CGCCTTGACATCATGCTGATCTTAAAACGTACGCACTCCTGTCCCTGTATTTCAACTACATATTGACATATTCAATGTGAGCCTTTGGGTTGCTTTTTATTTTTACAGAAAATAACTTGGTATGCTAAAATTATTGGGTGGAGAAGCAACAATTGTCTCCTTGTTCATTTGTGTTTTTTAGTCTTGGATACATGCTGGAATCCTCCTCAAGCACAAATACAGTGTCATTGTAGGCTCTGCCTCCATCTCTGATGTCATCACCCAGGTACTCAACAGATTGCTTCCTTGTTGTTCACTAATCCCCATTACAGTGAAGATGGGTTCTTGTAGCCAAAACAAAAATGCAATTCCCCTCAAGTGGACTTGGCAGTATGCCCTGCTCTGATAAGTTGTGAGTGTGATGTGGTCCTAACGGAGTGTTTCTGACTGTGCCCCCCCCTCTCTGTGGCAGATTGTGTTTGTGTCTGTCCTGATGCATAGTAACCTGCCGTGTGTGGAGCCCCTTCTCATCCCCATCCTCGCCCTGTACATGGGAGCCCTGGTGCGCTTCGTCATCGTGGGCCTGGGCTACTACTACAACATTCACGACAACATCCCGGACTCCAGTGGCGTTGACGTAGGGGTACGCTGTTTCCTTCGTCACCCAACTGGGACCTTTTTTAAGAGTTCAACGTGTTGTTTATTTAACACTAGAACCGCTGGGCCTTTCAGGCGATAAGTATCCGCTGCAGCAGTGGTTCCCAAACGGGGTCGCAGCCGAGACGTTTGTGGTGCATTGCATGAAAATACATTTGAGGGAATGGGAAAGAAATGCTTTCAGTGTACGCTTAATAACTAAAACCAAATAGAATGTTTGTAGAAAAAATACTGCACCTATATATTTTTTAATAGCCTATAATCTTTTAGAACCTATAGTGAGCAAAATAAAAGCTAGACAATCAGGGGTCCATTTGATTTTGCTATGTTTGAGCATAAGAACACCACTTTTTCCATGTCAAAATGCGTAGAATTGTAGGAAATTAGCTTAGAAACTGCTAAATTGGTGGCCGTGGCTCAGTCTTTGTCAGAAAATCTTAGAGACCCTCTTGGCCGCAGAGACAAAATGTTGTTTTAAAGCTTAATTCCCTGCAATTGTACACATTTTGACATGGGGCGGAGAGACATTTCCTATAATTCTACACATTGTCATGGGACTGAGAAAAAATGGTGGTTTAAAACCTAATTTCCTGCAATTCATTTTACCATGTGGCTGAGAGAAAATGTGCAATTTTAAAGCCACATTTCTGCAATTCTACAAACTTTACCATGGTTTATGCCGTGTTCTTAAAACCTGTTGTGACTAGCGGACAGTATTTTCATTTTTGGAAAAAAAACGTTCCCGTAATAAATGGGATATTTTGTCAGGAAAAGATGCTAGAATATGCATATAATTGACAGCTTAGGATAGAAAACATTCTAAAGTTTCCAAAACTGTAAAAATATTGTCTGAGTATAACAGAACTGATGTTGCAGGCGAAAGCCTGAGAAAAATCCAATCCGGAAGTGCCTCATGTTTTGAAAGCTCTGCGTTCCAATGAGTCCCTATTGAGCAGTGAATGGGCTATCAACCAGATTACTCTTTCTCCGTATTCCCGAAGGTGTCTACAGCATTGTGACATAGTTTTACGCATTTATGTTGAAGAATACCCGTAAGCGGCTACATTGCGCAAGTGGTCACCTGATGCTGCCAGAGAGATTCTCACGTAAAATACAGAGGTAGCCATTACTCCAATCGGTCCTACTGAAAAACGAATTGTCCCGATGGATATATTATCAAATAGATATTTGAAAAACACCTTGAGGATTGATTATAAACAACGTTTGCCATGTTTCTGTCGATATTATGGAGCTAATTTGGAATATTTTTCGCCGTTTTCGTGACTGCAATTTCCGGGCGATTTCTCAGCCAAACGTGAAGAACAAACAGAGCTATTTCGCCTACAAAAATAATATTTTTGGGGAAAAAGGAACATTTGCTATCTAACTGGGAGTCTCGTGAGTGAAAACATCCGAAGCTCATCAAAGGTAAACTATTTAATTTGATTGCTTTTCTGATTTCCGTGACCAAGTTACCTGCTGCTAGCTGGACAAAATGCTATGCTAGGCTATCGATAAACTTACACAAATGCTTGTCTAGCTTTGGCTGTAAAACATATTTTGAAAATCTGAGATGACAGGGTGATTAACAAAAGGCTAAGCTGTGTCTCAATATATTTCATTTGTGATTTTCATGAATAGGAATATTTTCTAGGGATATTTATGTCCGTTGCGTTATGCTAATTAGTGTCAGGCGACGATTACGCTCCCACATGCGGGATGGGGAGTCACTAGAGGGTTCTTAAGCTGAGTGACTCAAACATTAAACCATTATCAATTGGGGCCCCAATGCCGTGAAATGTTTTTTAATTTCAGATTCTCCCTCACTGTCTAGTTTTTATTTTATATACAGCTCCATTATCTTTTCTACATAGTTTATCTGTTTTTTTTACTGGAAACTTTTTACCATCACGAAAACAATTTTTTAAAAACAAATTAATATAAGTTTTTAAAAAATTGAGTGGCTGCAATGATTTAGGCCAGGGGTGCCAAACACATTCCATGGAGGACCTACTGTCAGGTTTGTCCTTTCAATTAAGTCATAAACAATCCAGGTGTGGGTTCCTTACTAACTAGTGACCTTAATTCATACAAATACAAGGGAGGAGAGAACCTGCATCCTCTCGGCCCTCTGTGGAATGAGTTTGACACCTGTGGTTCAGGGGAAAGACTGCATCAATATTCTAACAGTCAAATAAATAAATTCCATATATGCTATCGGAATAATAATAACCTGGGTGTGTCTATGAAGGTCTTAGGTAACATTATTATACGAAAAAAAATGTATTTCAAATAATGTAATAGCATTTCATTAGTTTTTACTGTAGGCTATATATGGAAACCATTAAAACCACCACAGAAATGTCGTTTTGGCAGGTCTTAAACATTATGGAAATAAGAAAATGTATTTCCAAAGAACAGAATGGCATATTTTAAGTTGCATTACGTTAGTACTTTACTTAGTAGCCTGAGCAATGATCCCTTGAGTGCTCATGTGCTGAACGCATGGACAGCGTGGTTATCCTTGGAAAAAGTTATATTTTGAAATAGAGCTCACCTCTTGAATGTTTTGTTATTTGACAAAGGTCAGTGTCTTAGAAACAGCAGAATCTGCTGTTTTCTGATACTATATATCAAAATGTCGTACCTACATGTGACTCTGGAGGAGGATTTGAAAAAGTGGTGCCCCTTTCCCTGCTTCTGTCAATGACAAGCTGCACCCATCTCTTCATGTACAATTGGACAATTAAGTGATAAGCCAGTGTTGGGGAATATATTGGCACGGGTGTTTTTCGTGCCAATATCCTCTAAACACCTGCTTCGAGGGCATTATTACTTTTAATAGTATGGATGGGAGTCAGTCATTTGTTCTAAATGTTCCGTTGCCATGATGGCTGGCAACGTTTTTATCCCTTGCTTGCTAAGCTAGCCAATTTTGGCTAACACAATCATGTCAAACAGTGCAACAAGAATAACAACAAAGTAGCTGCATTTGCATTTGTTTAAGCCGTTTTTGAGGGGGAGACATCCATAACAATGAGTTAATGTGGGATTTTGTTTGCCTGGGGTAGAACATTTTGTTCTCGTGCCAGGCCACTGTTCAGAAGAGCTAGCCATCTACACTGCTAACACAATCACTTGAAGCTGAAAACATTTAGTGTTTTTCTATTGACATTTTTTTGTATAGATCCATACAAATGATGCTGATTAATGATTTCGACTAGCTGAGAAAAGCTGCCAGCCTGTCTGTCTCGTCCCGACACGTTCATTAGCATAGGACAGCTGGAGATCGAATTTCAATATTGAAACAATGTTGTAAATGTAGGAGAGACGGACAGCAAAGTTATTACAAATCTCTGCTGTTGAAAACCAAAATACTAATCTTAAAGAAATGGGACATAATGTCTAGTTGCTTTTTAAAGTGTATATCTAGAATATAAATTGCCTGGCTGAGCTGAGACTAGATTGCGCAGTCAGGTGAAACAGTAAATAAGCATTTCAACGTCATAGATTTAGCCGGTGGTAACTTATGGAATAGACACCGTCTGAATGCGGTTTTAACTATTTTATCTCGTAATCAATACTACTGCTCTCACGTATGGCAAGGAGCTACAGCTACAACTCCAAGGCACCCAGATTGATCTTATCCTTGTTTTCCCCTCTCATTTTGCTTCTTTGCAGGGAGATGTCACCATCGGGAAGATGTTGAGTTTCTGGTGGCCTCTGGCCCTCATCCTGGCTACCCAGCGGATCAGCAGGCCCATCGTCAACCTCTTCGTGTCCCGGGACCTCCATGGCAGCAGCGTAGCTACTGAGGTGAGTTTGAAGCCTACTCAGTCCACTCCCCAATAATATCCCATTTTGTTCAGTCCCACTCACTGTAATTGGGAAGCTGCCAACCGCAATGGCCTTTACCTGAGGGGTATACTACAAATCAAGCTAGATCTACTCTGGGTTTTCTAAAGCTAACCAGCTTCTGTTAGCTTCGCATTCCAGCTCAGGCTTGATCTGTACTACGACAGTGGATATTGCTTGTCTGCCTGATGCTAACTCTAGCAGGCCTGTGTACATGTCGCACGTGGCTAGTCGAACACTGAACATTGAGACAATGCATGAAAAATGGGCAAGTCAAAGCCACTTTTTCATTTGTATCAAAATGAAGGAAAAGTTAGCCTGAGGCACTCGTCCAGGACCCCCATACCAGGTGGTGTCAGGGGAAGGCCCCAACAATTGTCCGACTCCAGCTACCCGAGCCATAGACTGTTCAAATCAAATTGGATTTTTCACTTGATTTGTAAACAACAGGTGTAGACTAACTGTGAAATGCTTACTTATGGGTCCTTCCCAACAATGGAGAGAGAGAGAGAACATTTTGAAATAATAGAAAAGGTTAACAATAACTTGGCTATATAAAAGGGCTACCAGTACTGACTCGATGTGCAGGGGTACGAAGTAATTAAGGTAGTTATTTTTGTATATATAGTGTATGTGGACACCCCTTCAAATTAGTGGATTCGGCTATTTCAGCCACACCCGTTACTGACAGGTGTATAACATTTAGCACACACCCATGCAATATCCATAGAAAAATATAGGCAGTAGAGTACAGAAGAGCTCAGTGACGTTCAATGTGGCACTGTCATAGGATGCCACCTTTCCAACAATTCAGTTCATCAAATGTCTGCCCCGTTAGAGCTGCCCCGGTCAACTGTAAGTGCTGTTATTGTGAAGTGGAAACGTCTAGGAGCAACAACGGCTCAGCTGCGAAATGGTAAGCCAAACAAGCTCACAGAACGGGACCGCCGATTGCTGTAACACGTAAAAATCGTCTGTCCTCTGTTGCAACACTCACTACCGAGTTCCAAACTGCCTCTGGAAGCAAAGTCAGTACAATAACTGTTTGTCGGGAGTTTCATGAAATGGGTTTCCATGGCCAAGCAGCCGCACACAAGCGTAAGTTCACTATGTGCAATGCCAAGCATCGGCTGGAGTGGTGTAAAGCTCGCCGCCATTGGACTCTGGAGCAGTGGAAACATGTTCTCTGGAGTGATGAATTACACTTCACCATCTGGCAGTCTGACGTACAAATATGGGTTTTGCTGATGCCGGGAGAACGCTACTGGAGGGATAATGGTCTGGGGCTGTTATTCATGGTTCGGGCTAGGCCCCTTCGTTCCAGTGACGTGAAGTCTAAATGCCCAGCATACAATGACATTCTAGATGATTCTGTGCTTCCAACGCTGTGGCAACAGTTTGGGGAAAGCCCTTTCCTGTTTCTGCAGGACAATGCCCCGTACACAAAGTGAGGTCCATGCAGAAATGGTTTGTAGAGATCGGCGTGGAAGAACTTGACTGGCCTGCACAGAGCCCTGACCTCAACCCCATTTGAACACCTTTGGGATGAATTGGAACGCAGACTGCGAGCCAGGCCTAATTGCCCAACATCAGTGCCCGACCTCACTAATGCTCTTGTGGCTGAATGAAAGCAGGTCCTTGCAGCAATGTTCCAACATCTAGTGGAAAGCCTTCCCTGAAGAGTGGAGCTGTTATAGCAGCAAAGGGGGGACCAACGGCATATTAATGCCCATGATTTTGGAATGATATGTTAGACAAGCAGGCGTCCACATGCTTTTGGTCATGTAGTGTATGTACATATAACTAGGAATAAAGGGATTGATTAATAAACAATAGCAGCAGCATATGTGATGAGTCAAAAGGGTGAATGCAGATAGTCTGGGTAGCTATTTGGTTAACTATTTAATTAACTATTTAGCAGTCTTATGGCTTGGGGGTAGATGCTGTTCAGGTTCCGGACTTGGTACATTAGTACTGCTTGCCGTGTGGTAGCAGAGAGAACAGTGTATGTCTTGGGCCTTCCTCTGACACTGCCTGGTATAGAGGTCCTGGAAGGCAAGGAGCTCGGCCCCAGTGATATACTGGGCCGTACGCACTACCCTCTGTAGAGTCTTGCGGTCGGATGACAAGTAAGTTGCTATACCAAGCAGTGATGCAGCCAGTCAAAATGCTCTCAACGGTAGAGCTATAGAACTTCTTGGGGTCAAAGGGCCCATGCCAAATCTTTTCAGCCTCCTGACGGGGAAGAGGCATTCACGTGCCCTCTTCATGATCGTTTTGGTGTGTGTGGACCATGATAGATCCTTAGTGATGTGGACACCAAGGAACTTGAAGCTCTCCACCCGCTCCACTACAGCCTGTTGATGTGAATGGGGGCATGCTCAGCCCTTCGTTTCCTGTAGTCCACGATCAGCTCATTTGTCTGGCTGACGTTGAAGGAGAGGCTGTTCTCTCTGCTACCGCATGGCAAGTGGTACCAGTGCACCAAATCTGGAACTAATAGGACCCTGAACAGCTTCTACCCCGAAGCAATAAGACTTCTAAACAAGACAGCCAAGTAGTAATGAATGGCTAGCTGGGCTACATGCATTGACCCTTTAATTTATTTGTATTAACTCTCTTGCTTTGACTCTACTCACACATATTTACACCCCAACACACACATACAGTACACTGACACGCATGCATACTGATGCCACACACACTTTCACTCTCACGACATACTCGGCTCTACTGCTCACATAAGCTGCTGCTACAGCGGTCTATTATATCCTGTTGCCTAGTTACTTTACCCCTACCCTTGACTTATTCCACAATTTGTTGGTAAAACCTGAATTAAAAAAATATATATATATATATATTTATTTTCTCACCCATCTACACACAATACCCCATAATGACAAAGTGAAAACATGTTTTTAGACATTTTTGCAAGTTTAGTGTTCACACCCCTGAGTCAATGCGTGTTAGAATCACCTTTGGCAGCAATTACAGCTGTGAGTGTTTCTGGGTATGTCTTTAAGAGCTTTGCACATTATTATTTTAAAAAGTTGGTTGTTTATCAAATCCAGTGTATATTTGACCTTCTGTTTTAGACTGTCCTGCTGAAAGGAACAGTTGTCTCCCAACGTCTGTTTGAAAGCAGACACAACCAGGTTTTCCCTGTGAATTTTTTTTTTTTTGCCTGTGAATACTTTAAGGCACTCTATGTACTGTGCCTTCGGAAAGTATTCAGACCCCTTGACTTTTAACACATTTTGTTATGTTACAGCCTTATTCTAAAATGGATTTTAAAAAATGATAAAAATCCTGAGCAATCTACACACACTACCCCGTAATAACAAAGCAAAAGCACCTTTTTTGAATATTTTTGCAAATTTATAAGAAGTTAAACCTTTTATTTAACTAGGCAAGTCAGTTAAAGAACAAGTTCTTATTTACAATGACGGCCTACCAAAAGGTCTCCTGCAGGGACGGGGGCCTGGGATTAAACATAAATAAAGGACAAAACGCACTTCACAACAAGAGACAACACTGCATAAAGAGAGGCCTAAGACGACAACATAGCAAGGCAGCAACACAACATGGTAGCAGCACAAAACATGGTACACACATTATTGGGCACAGACAACAGCACAAAGGGCAAGAAGGTAGAGACAACAATACATCACACACAGCAGCCACAACTGTCTGTAAGAGTGCCCATGATTGAGTCTTTGAATGAAGAGATTGAGAACTGTCCAGTTTGAGTGTTTGTTGCAGCTCGTTCCAGTCGTTAGCTGTATCGAACTGAAAAGAGGAGTGACCCAGGGATGTGTGCTTTATGGATCCTTTAACAGAATGTGACTGGCAGAATGGTTGTTGTATGGGGAGAATGAGAGCTGCAGTAGGTATCTCAGATAGGGGGGCGTGAGGCCTAAGAGGGTTTTATAAATAAGCTTCAACCAGTGGGTCTTGCAACGGGTTTACAGAGATGACCAGTTTACAGAGAAGTATAGAGTGCAATGATGTGTCCTATAGGGAGAATCGTGGAACCACCAAGACTTCCTAGAGCTGGCCGGAAAAGGAAAACCATCTCTGCAGCACTCCACCAATCAGGCCTTTATGGTAGAGTGGCCAGACTGAAGGCACTCCTCAGTAAAAAGGCAAATGACAGCCGGCTTTGAGTTTGCCAAAAGGCACCTAAAGACTCTGATTATCTGGTCTGATCAAAACCAAGATGGAAATCTTTGGCCTGAATGCCTGGAGGAAACATGGCACCAAAATAGCTGTGCAGCGACGCTCCCCATTCAACCCGACAGAGCTTGAGAGGATCCGCAAAGAAGAATGGGAGAAACTCCCCAAATACAGGTGTGCCAAGCTTGTAGCGTCATACCCAAGAAGACTCGAGGCTGTAATTGCTGCAAAAGGTACTTCAACAAAGTACTGAGTAAAGTGTCTGAATACTTATGTAAATGTTTTATTATCGGGTAGTCAGTTAGGAAAGCGAAGGCTAGCTTTTTCAAACAGAAATTTGCATCCTGAGGCACTAATTCCAAAAAGTTTTGGGACACTGCAGTCCATGGAGAACAAGAGCACTACCCCCTAGCTGCCCACTACACTGAGGCTAGGAAACACTGTCACCACCGATAAATCTGCGATAAGCAATGATTTCAATAAGCTTTTTTCCACGGCTGGCTATGCTTTCCACCTGGTTACCCCTACCCCGTCCAACAGCTCTGCACCCCCTGCAGAAACTTGCCCAAGCCCCCCCCCCCAACACACACACTTCTCCTTCACCCAAATCCAGACAGCTGTTGTTCTGAAAGAGCTGCAAAATCTGGATCCCTACAAATCACCTGGGCTAGACAATCTGGACCGTCTCTAAAATGATCTGCCGAAAATTGTTGCAACTCCTATTACTATCTTGTTCAACCTCTTTCGTATCGTCTGAGATCCCCGAAGTTTGGAAAGCTGCCGCGGTCATCCCCCTCTTCAAAGGTGGAGACACTCAAGACCCAAACTGTTATAGACCTATATCCATCCTGCCCTGCCTTTTTCTAAAATCTTCAAAAGCCAAGTTAACAAACATATCCCCGACAATTTCGATTCCCACTATGCAATCTGGTTTCCGAGCTGGTCATGGGTGCACGCACCTCCTAAACGGTATCATAACCGCCATTGATAAAATACAGTACTGTGCAGCCGTATTCATCGACCTGGCCAAGGCCTTCAACTCTGCCAATCACCGCATTCTTATTGGCAGACTCAATAGCCTTGGTTTCTCAAATGACTGCCTCATCTGGTTCACCAACTATTTCTCTGGTAGAGTTCAGTGTGTCAAATCGGAGGGCCTGTTGTCCGGACCTCTTGCAGTCTCTATGGGGGTGCCACAGGGTTCAATTCTCAGGCCGACTCTTTTCTCTGTATATATCAATGATGTCGGTCTTGCTGCTGGTGATTCTCTGATCCACATCTACGCAGACGACACCATTCTGTATACATCTGGCCCTTCTTTGGACACTGTGTTAACAAACTTCCAAATGAGCTTCAATGCCATACAACACTCCTTCCGTGGCCTCCAACTGCTTTTAAATGCTATTAAAACTAAATGCATACTCTTCAACCGATTGCTACAACCGATTGCCCGCACGACTAACATCACTACTCTGGATGTTTCTGATTTAGAATATGTTAACAACTACAAAGACCTAGGTGTCTGGTTAGACTCTAAACTCTCCTTCCAGACTCACATTAAGCATCTCCAATCCAAAATTAAATCTAGAATCGGCTTCCTATTTCGCGACAAAGCATCCTTCACTCATACCCTCGTAAAACTGACTATCCTACCGATCCTTGACTTCGGCAATGTAATTTACAAAATAGCCTCCAACGCTCTACTCAGCAAATTGGATATACAGTGGGGCAAAAAACGATTTAGTCAGCCACCAATTGTGCAAGTTCTCCCACTTAAAAAGATGAGAGGCCTGTAATTTTCATCATAGGTACACTTCAACTATGACAGACAAAATGAGGGAAAGAAATCCAGAAAATCACATTGTAGGATTTTAGAATGACTAACCTAACAACATTTGGAAAAAGTCAAGGAGTCTGAATACTTTCTGAAATCTACCTCATACCTTTGCCCATTGACTCAGTACTGGTACTTCCTGTATATAGCCATGTTATTGTTATTCTATGTGTATTTATTCCTTGTGTCACTTGCTATTTATTTTATCTTTAACTCTGCATTTTTTGAAAAGTAAGTAAGCATTTCACTGTTTATCTTCACCTGTTGTTGACCAAGAATGTGACACAAAACATTTGATTTGATAGTTATGGGACAATCCACATGTGATTACCAACTTGGCACATATTCATAATTGTCTTTGCTGACAGGCTTTGGCTCAGCAGTCGTGTTTTAACAACTTTTCTACATTACTGTAAGCTGTTCAAAAAGGAAATGAAATATGAGTCCGAATGACTTCTTTGTCTCTCTCTTTGCTTGGCCAGGCTGTGGCTGTCCTCACTGCCACCTACCCTGTGGGTCACTTGCCGTACGGCTGGCTGACTGAACTGAGGGCCGTCTATCCTGCTTTCGACCAGGTAAACCAAGACCTTATACACAGTCTAAGAATAGCCTCTTGTTGCAGATCACAACATAGTAAATGTCATCACATTTAAATGAATACAGGTGACTTGTATTGGCGTCCTTTATTCCCCAATAATGATACTGTTCTTTTCCAACAGACCAATCCCAGCAATAAGCTTACTTCTGACACACCGGTTACAAAGACGCATATCAAAAAGTTTACAGCCTGTTGTTTGGCAATATCACTTACGGTAAGAAGGATCTATAGATGGAAGGATGTATGGATCTGTTTTTATTCCAATACTGTATTTTGATTAATCATAGGATCAAATTATATTGGGAAGTATACCAACTCTACAGAAAAAATAAGTATGAGTATAGAATTCGGAGCCAAAACAGGTTGAGACTCACGCAAGCAGAGGAAGTTGTCCCTTTAAGATTCCTGCACTGACAAATGCTTGGCATTTCTACCTCTGTCAATGCTTCTTACATAACATCCGGTGTCATACTTATTAATTTCCTGAGCTATAGCCTACGTTTTTGGTCCTAGCTGAAAATGACTGTGAGAAAAGGAGGAAGGCGAAGCTGGCGCATCTGATAGATTAGCACAGTGCCATGGATGGATGGATATACAGTACCAGGCAAAAGTTTGGACACCTACTCATTCCAGGGTTTTTCTTTTATTTTTTACTATTTTCAACATTGTAGAATAATAGTGAAGATATCAAAACGATGAAATAACACATTGAATCCTGTAGTAACCCAAAAAATGTGAAACAAATATATATTTTATATTCTTCAAGTAGCTATCCTTTGCCGTGATGACAGCTTTGCACGCTCTTGGCATTCTCTCAACCAGAGGAATGCTTTTCCTACAGTCTTGACGGAGTTCCCACATATGCTGAGCACTTGTTGGCTGCTTTTCCTTCACTCTGTGGTCCAAACTCATCCCAAACCATCACAGTTGGGTTGAAGTCGGGTGACTGAGGAGGCCAGGTCATCTGATGCAGCACTCCTTAGCCAAATAGCCCTTACATGATGAAATGACATATGGAATCCTTTGAGATTCTTCAAAGTAGCCATCCTTTGCCTCTGACAGCTTTGTGAACTCTTGCCATTCTCTCAACCAGCTTAATGAGGTTGTCACCTGGAATGATTTCAATTAACAGGTGTGCATTAAGTTATTTTGTGTAATTTCTTTCAATAATACATTTCAGCCAATCAGTTGTGACAAGGTAGGGGTGGTATACAGGAGATGGCTCTATTTGGTAAAAGACCACGTCCATATTATGGCAAGAACAGCTTGAATAAGCAAAGAGAAATGATAGTCCATTACTTTAAGACCTGAAGGTCAGTCAATCTGGAAAATGTCAAGAACTTTGAAAGTTTCTTCAAGTGCACTCGCATAAACCATCAAGCGCTATGATGAAACTAGCTCTCACGAAGACCGCCACAGGAAAGGAAGACCGAGTCACCTCTGCTGCAGTGGATAAGTTCATTAGAGTTACCAGCCTCAGAAATTGCAGCCCAAATAAACACTTCAGAGTTCAAGTAACAGACACATCTCAACATCAACTGTTCAGAGGAGACGGCATGAATTAGGCCTTCATGGTGGAATTGCTGAAAAGAAACCACTACTAAAGGACACCAATATGTAGAAGAGACTTGCTTGGGCCAAGAAACACGAGCAATGGACATTAGACCGGTAGAAATTTGTCCTTTTGGTCTGAAGTCTAAATTTGAGATTTTTGGTTACAACCACCGTGTCTTTGTGTGAGACGCAGAGTAGGTGAACGGATGATCTCTGCATGTGTGGTTCCCACCGTGAAGCATGGAGGTTTCAATAATAAAAGCTGTCTTCTATTTTACATTCAGCTCTAGATGTACGAATAATAGACATTAACAGAGCACAACAGGTTGTTTTTGTAAAAGCGCTGTTGAGAGAGCATACAGTGCCTTGCGAAAGTATTCGGCCACCTTGAACTTTGCGACCTTTTGCCACATTTCAGGCTTCAAACATAAAGATATAAAACTGTATTTTTTTGTGAAGAATCAACAACAAGTGGGACACAATCATGAAGTGGAACGACATTTATTGGATATTTCAAACTTTTTTAACAAATCAAAAACTGAAAAATTGGGAGTGAAATTATTCAGCCACCTTAAGTTAATACTTTGTAGCGCCACCTTTTGCTGCGATTACAGCTGTAAGTCGCTTGGGGTATGTCTATCAGTTTTGCACATTGAGAGACTGAAATTTTTTCCCATTCCTCCTTGCAAAACAGCTCGAGCTCAGTGAGGTTGGATGGAGAGCATTTGTGAACAGCAGTTTTCAGTTCTTTCCACAGATTCTCGATTGGATTCAGGTCTGGACTTTGACTTGGCCATTCTAACACCTGAATATGTTTATTTTTGAACCATTCCATTGTAGATTTTGCTTTATGTTTTGGATCATTGTCTTGTTGGAAGACAAATCTCCGTCCCAGTCTCAGGTCTTTTGCAGACTCCATCAGTTTTTCTTCCAGAATGGTCCTGTATTTGGCTCCATCCATCTTCCCATCAATTTTAACCATCTTCCCTGTCCCTGCTGAAGAAAAGCAGGCCCAAACCAAGGCCACCACCATGTTTGACAGTGGGGATGGTGTGTTCAGCTGTGTTGCTTTTACGCCAAACATAACGTTTTGCATTGTTGCCAAAAAGTTCAATTTTGGTTTCATCTGACCAGAGCACCTTCTTCCACATGTTTGGTGTGTCTCCCAGGTGGCTTGTGGCAAACTTTAAACGACACTTTTTATGGATATCTTTAAGAAATGGCTTTCTTCTTGCCACTCTTCCATAAAGGCCAGATTTGTGCAATAGACGACTGATTGTTGTCCTATGGACAGAGTCTCCCACCTCAGCTGTAGATCTCTGCAGTACATCCAGAGTGATCATGGGCCTCTTGGCTGCATCTCTGATCAGTCTTCTCCTTGTATGAGCTGAAATTTTAGAGGGATGGCCAGGTCTTGGTAGATTTGCAGTGGTCTGATACTCCTTCCATTTCAATATTATCGCTTGCACAGTGCTCCTTGGGATGTTTAAAGCTTGGGAAATATTTTTGTAACCAAATACGGCTTTAAACTTCTTCACAACAGTATCTCGGACCTGCCTGGTGTGTTCCTTGTTCTTCATGATGCTCTCTGCGCTTTTAACGGACCTCTGAGACTATCACAGTGCAGGTGCATTTATACGGAGACTTGATTACACACAGGTGGATTGTATTTATCATCATTAGTCATTTAGGTCAACATTGGATCATTCAGAGATCCTCACTGAACTTCTGGAGAGAGTTTGCTGCACTGAAAGTAAAGGGGCTGAATAATTTTGCACGCCCAATTTTTCAGTTTTTGATTTGTTAAAAAAGTTTGAAATATCCAATAAATGTCGTTCCACTTCATGATTGTGTCCCACTTGTTGTTGATTCTTCACAAAAAAATATAGTTTTATATCTTTATGTTTGAAGCCTGAAATGTGGCAAAAGGTCGCAAAGTTCAAGGGGGCCGAATACTTTCGCAAGGCACTGTATATCCCAACGGATATAAACTCAGCAAAAAAAAAAGGATCCTGTCTTTCAGGACCCTGTCTTTCAAAGATAATTCGTAAAAATCCAAATTCACAGATCTTCATTGTAAAGGGTTTAAACACTGTTTCCCATGCTTGTTCAATGAACCATAAACAATTAATGAACATGCACATGTGGAACGGTCGTTAAGACACTAACAGCTTACAGACGGTAGGCAATTAAGGTCACAATTATGAGAGGCCACAGAGGCCTTCTACTGACTCTGAAAAACACCAAAAGAAAGATGCCCAGTGTCCCTGCTCATCTGCGTGAATGTGCCTTTGGCATGCTGCAAGGAGGCATGAGGACTGCAGATGTGGCCAGGGCAATAAATTGTAATGTCTGTACTGTGAGATGCTCAAGACGGCGCTACAGGATGGACAGCTGATCGCCCTCGCAGTGGCAGACCACGTGTAACAACACCTGCACAGGATCGGTACATCTGAACATCACACCTGTGGGACAGATACAGGAAGGCAACAACTGCCCGAGTTACATCAGGAATGCACAATCCTTCCTTCGGTGCTTAGACTGTCTGCAATAGGCTGAGAGAGGCTGGACTGAGGGCTTGTAGGCCTGTTGTAAGGCAAGTTTTCACCAGACATCACCGGCAACTACGTTGCCTATGGGCACAAACCCACCGTCACTGGACCAGACAGGACTGGCAAAAAGTGCCCTTCACTGATGAGTCGTGGTTTTGTCTCAATAGGGGTGATGGTCAGATTCGCGTTTATCGTCGAAGGAATGAGCGTTACACCGAGGCCTGTACTCTGGAGCGGGATCAATTTGGAGGTGAAGGGTCCGTCGTGGTCTGGGGCGGTGTGTCACAGCATCATCGGACTGAGCTTGTTGTCATTGCAGGCAATCTCAACGCTGTGTGTTATAGAGAAGACATCCTCCTCCCTCATTTGGTACCCTTCCTGCAGGCTCACCCTGACATGACCCTTCAGCATGACAATGTCACCAGCCATACTGCTCGTTCTGTGTGTGATTTGTCAGTGTTCTGCCATGGCCAGCGAAGAGCCTGGATCTCAATCCCATTGAGCACATTTGGGACCTGTTGGATTGGAGGGTGAGTGCTAGGGCCATTCCCCCCAGAAATGTCCGGGAACTTGCAGGTTCCTTGGTGGAAGAGTGGGCTAACATATCACAGCAAGAACTGGTAAATCTGGTGCAATCCATGAGAAGAAGATAAACTGCAGTACTTAATGCAGCTGGTGGCCACACCAGGGGGGGGGGGGGGGACAGTACATAGAAAAATAATTTGGTTGGGGTGTAGGGGCATATTTATGTAAACTTGTCTAAAACATATTTTATCTCTTTACTTTATTTAGTCTGATCTGTGGAACAATAATCAGTCTTAATGGGATAAAATAAAGGCTAATTACTGTGCTTGTCAGCAGGAACACTACAGTTATTACCCACACTTATTCCACTTATTCCCAATTTTGCCAGTGTAATCACATATTTGAAATCTGATATGCCTGCTTGTCTTAAATGAATTATATGAGATGGTAGGGGGACTCAACTCAAACACATCCCATTTTGTCTATGTAGAGTAAGATGGCAAGGAGCTTCAACTAGTAGGCGTAAACCCACTTAATATTGGTATTCATTAGATTTGTCTTGAAGGTTGGGTGATTTTCAGAAATTGGCCCTGTTTTAAAGAGTTAACCCAAATTACAAAATACGAAATAGTTTCTGTCCTTACCTTGAAAGCAGTCTATGGACAAGGAGACTGCAATATATGATTTGGTTATCCACTGCCATCAACGATTAATATAAAAATGGCCTGTGCGGCAACTTGTTGTAGTGGCCACACTCCACGGCAGGTGTTGCATACAACTTTCCACTTGAGAATAGGGATCAATACCTACTTCCAATGTTTCTACCGTTTGCCCATCTAATTACTTTCTGAATAAAGTGTCAAACCACCCAAAACAAATGACCATACATTAAATGTAATCCAACAAAATTCTGACAGTAAAAAAATTTTGAGTGTTCATTTAATGTTCAAAGCATCCTCAACCCACATGATCTGGGGTTTTATTTAAAGATGTTCCACCCTGGTCATGGGCCTAAGTCATGTCAAAATACGTAGAAATTAGTCGTTCTACCCCTGAGCAAGGCAGTTAGCCCACTGTTCCCCGGGCTCCAAAGACATAGATGTCAATTAAGACAGCCCCCCGCACCTCTCTGATTCAGAGGGGTTGGGTTAAATGCGGAAGACGCATTTCAGTTGAATGCATTCAGTTGTACAACTGACTAGGTATCTATCCTCCCCCCCCCCTTTAGATGGCGTTTAAAGATTTAGACTGAGTGAGGAAGTCTGGTGAAAAAGGGAGGAAAACCACTGATTCATTGACTCAAAATGACCTCTCTCTTTGTGTACAGTATGACAGGTGACTGACTAACCGTCTACAACTAGAAAAACATCTGATAGTAATCAGCACGACTACACTGCTACATTTTCTTAGACAATACAATGTTTGTTAACCAGAACCTGATGAGCACTACAGGTGGTTTATACGTTGATTTGCAATATTGTTACATACTGTATCTACAATACATTGCTACCACAATTTGAATGAATGAATTCGGTCACACGTCTGGCTTGTGTTAACCTCTAAGGGACCACAGTGAATCGAAAACCACTCGCCTTAAAGGGGAAATATGCAGTTGCTACCTACATTTATGGATTTATAAATGAATGATATTAATGATATTAACTTTTAAATGGCTCATGAGCTTAGTTGTCGTACCTCATCAGAACGCAAAATATAAGCTTGTTTTATTCCAATGTTTGTAGACAAATAAATGTAATACAACCTTTTTTAAAACAGGGTTAAAACAGTCATTTTGATATTGTGGATGGTCTCCAGCCCCATCCTTCAGCTTTTTACTGAAAAATGGGCGGGGAGGATGCTTTATTATTGTTATAGCTGCTGATTACCGCTTTATTGATCTAGTCAATTCTAACGAGGCATGGTTTTGGCAAGGTTGCCCAACTTTGGTGTGTGTGTGCTTAACACCAAGTTGAATGACTCTGTTTATTTGCTGTGTGTGATGTACCGAACACCTGTTTGTTAAACTTTGGACAGCTCTGCTTCATGGTGTTCTGGACCCCTCACATCTCGGAAATGATCCTGGTGAATGTGATTGGGGTGGACTTGGCCTTCGCTGACCTCTGTGTTCTTCCACTGAGGATCTTCTCCTTCTTCCCTCTGCCAGGTAAGAAGAACCACTCGTCTTATTTCACCATTAAAACACTCCCTATGCCTCTTGCGCTGTTGGCTGGAGCGTAGAGTTGTGGGTTTAATTCCCGACGGGCCACATAGATTAAATACAATATATATTAACAAAGTTGTTTTAACAGGAAATATCTGCTGGAAATGTTTGACCATGATGATTAGTCCCAAAATGCAGTGTTTTGTTCCTCTCTTGCCTGTGTGAACAGCTATGAGCCATGGTTTAGCTGAGAGAGCAGTATGTCTGGGATGTAATGTTTCCACTGACTTTCCCTGTGTGCGTGTGTGTGTAGTGATAGTCCGGTCCCACCTGACCGGTTGGTTCATGACCCTGAAGATGACCTTTGTGCTGGCCCCCAGCTCTGTGCTCCGCATCATCGTCCTCATCACCAGCCTGGTCATGTTGCCTTCTATTGGGTAGGTGGACAATTCAGTGGACACAGACCAGCCTCTGAGTCCCAAATGGCACCCTATTACTTTGGACTAATATGACAAATGATGTTCTATTCTAATACTGGATCACTAAAGATGGTTCATTTTGAATTCAGCAAACTTTGCTCAGTGTGATTTTGATTGGACTTCAATCTGACAGCGTTGAAGAGCTGCTCCCTGTTTCATGATGAGCAAATATTCATAGAAATGTATTCCGAGGTGAGTTTAAATCAGGACAATGTAAAGGATCCCCATTCACTGCATCACCTACCATCAAATGCAGTCTGTGCAAATTCATTGAGGTGCGCATTAATGGGTTCTCTGCCGTTTTTTATTGAGCTGATATACACGTAAAATCTTTCTACCGTTTCCTTGTGCATGGTTTTGAATTAAACATAAGGTTATGGAAACATGAATTTATGAGCTATGCCACCAGAATTTGACCCATCTGCAATAGTAGCTGCCCTTATTTTACTCTACCTTATCCGTAAATGTAAGTGAATATGTTACTGCCGTTTCTCGCAAAGCCATTTTTATATCTGAAACGTATGTACCAGAAAACGGTCACTTCAAGATAGTTGTTTCTCTGTGGGCAAACTGCATCTGCACTTATTCCGCAAAAATATGAGTGAGTTACAAAATAAAATGTATTGTTTATATACATCACCATAAAGACTGGCCATATAGAGATTACATTTCTTTCTTAGCTTAGCAACGCCTTTCATCTGGACTGACAAGTGGAAGCAAGTCGACCAGACCTGCTGCTATGGCGAAGACTCACAGGAGTGGAAAATCCTTTTTATCTTTACACAACCAACAACATCCATCTGTGCCAGATGTCAGGATATTTCGCAACAAGACATCTCAGATGACTCATGTTCTTCCGGAACCCGCTCGCACATTTTTCGCTCGCCACACACTATAATAGACCTACAACTAAATGGCTGCTTTGTTTTTGTTTTTGAGGAAGGGTTAAGTGTCTTATTTTAGTCTGTGGATCCTCAAAATGTATTCCAAAATGATAAGCCTGTACCACATAGGCCTACTGTAAATCCTGTATTCTGATCTCTACTGGTCAGTGATTCCAGTGTTAATGAATTTGGGTTTGTGTTTCAGTGTCCACGGGGCAACTCTGGGGGTTGGGTCCTTGTTGGCTGGTTTCATAGGGGAGTCTATCATGGTGGCCCTAGCTGCCTGCTATGTCTATCAAAAACAGGTGAAGTCCCATCCCTAAAGGCAAAAGGAGAGTAAGAAACTGTATAGTCACAGTGAAGTACAAAATCACTCTAAATTGCCCTTCATTCCTTTCGTGTCTCTCTCCTTTCTTCCGATCTCTCCTTTTGCACAGAAAAACTATGAGATGGCCAACAAGCTGGTGGAGGGAGAGGAGTCTGTTCCTCCGAGTGAGGTGTGTTCCAGAACTCAGAAGGACGCCATCGAGGAGCTCCAGGAGGAACATGAGTAGAGGCACTCGGAGGGAAAGGGACATGAGAAAATGGAGCTAAAAGCCACAGAGAAAGGGAATTCCAGTGGGTAGGTCCTAATACTGGACCTGAGAGAACAACTGAGGGGATCACACAGAGTCCTTAACCTTTTACACTCATACTCATATACTGGTTGAAAAGTGTAGGTCTGGGCACTAATAAGAGCCTGAATTGGAATGTTGTGGCTGTACAGTAACATGCTATATATGATGTCACAGCGGTGTATGGGTTTTGACTGACAGCCATTCTGAACTTGAGCACCCTGTGCGACAAGAAGTTGCCCCCATCCCTCCTGATAATTGGGCAACTCTTGCAATTTTTGTCCGAGAATGCTTTAAATGAAAATGACTATATTTTGAAAGATGAGATGAGGATTATAATAAATGCCGCTTTGATGTCAAACCAGCAACCCGAACAACTTGTCCAAATTTGCACTTCACATTTCCAAATCATAAAATGTATGTAATATACAGTGTCAACGTTCACTGTTTGACGTGCATTTACAAGATGACATGGTGCCACTCTCTGGGTTGTGCTGAACAGAATGAGCCTATGTTTGTTTAGTGTGAAGAAAATGTGCTGCTGCACATGAACCTGAATGCACTCATGACTCCTTTCTATGCTCACCAAAAGGACCATCTGTTTCTCTGATTTGCCTTGTAAAAGCCTAACACTGTAACAGCGTGTTTTAGAACCTAGCTAGTCATTTTGGCAATGGAACAAGCTTTCAAATCATCGATTTATGGATTGTTTTCGGATTGCGTAAACAACCGTAATTGTGTGATGGCGGGGATGCAGGGTTGTTCCAAACAAAACAATTGCAGGTGTGCTTGCTCTAGTTCCTCAACGGCACATCTAGGAGAACTTAAAAAGTACCTTATTGTTGGAGACTTCTTTGGCTGCGTTAAGTCATCCCAATTCTGAGATCAGCTGTGAAAAAGAAAATAACTGATGCGATTGGTCAAAAGACAATTCAGTGGAAACATTTTCAGAATTGAGCTGCCTTAGTCATGAATGGGCATTGAAATGGCTGTGCACACTTTGGAAAGGAGTGGCCACTTGAGCCTATATTATACCTGTCATGTCCTTCGTCATGATCTTGACCTGATGTCTTGATCTGTTTACACTTTTAAGATCTGGTCACAATCGGATCACTGTATTTTAATCATATTCATCTGTCTAAAAATGTGGGCAAGATCAGGACAAAATACAATGTTAGCACCAGGTATAAACCGGGATATGGACTCAAGTTAGTACTCACTCAAACCCTTGTAATTGTTTTGTCTTATGGTCTACCTAACCCACATTTTCCAGGAATAGTCTTGTTACTGAATATATTCAAGTTGGGTTTTTTTTCATGATCAACAAATGCTGCAAAAGTACAGTAAATGTGAAATGCACAAAATCAAATGTACTATTTGGATTCAGTTGTGTGCTCTCACCTTTTGGACTAATTGTATTTATTTTATTTCACCTTTATTCAACCAGGTAGGCTAGTTGAACAAGTTCTCATTTGCAACTGCGACCTGGCCAAGATAAAGCAAAGCAGTTTGACACACAACAACACAGAGTTCCACATGGAATAAACAAAACATAGTCAATAATACAGTAGAACAAAAGAAAACAAAGTCTGTATACAGTGAGTGCCCTTAAGGCAATAAATAGGCCAATGTGATGTAATTACAATATAGCAAAATAAACACTGGAATGGTAGATGTGCAGAAGATGAATGTGCAAGTAGAGTGGGGTGCAAAGGAGCAAGAAAAATAAATACAGTATGGGGATGAGGTAGGTAGATGGGCTATGTGCAGTGATCTGTGAGCTGTTCTGACAGCTGGTGCTTAAAGCTAGTGAGGGAGATATGAGTCTCCAGCTTCAGTGATTTTTGCAGTTCGTTCCAGTCATTGGCAGCAGAGAACTGGAAGGAAAGGCGACGAAAGGAGGTGTTGGCTTTGGGGGTGACCATTGAAATATACCTCCTGGAGTGCGTGCTGCTATGGTGACCAGTGAGCTGAGATAAGGCTGGGCTTTACCTAGCAAAGACTTGTAGATGACCTGGAGCCAGTGGGTTTGGTGACGAGTATGAAGCAATTTTCCCATTATTTATTTTTCCCATTTACTTACAAACTGTATCCCTTTCAGTTGCTACCATGGTTATGCATATTATTTTCAGATTTCTTCTGTAAGAAATGTTTTAATTAAGCACTAATCCATATAGGACAATTCCCAGGAATGTAAAGGGTTAATTGGCTCCTTGAGCGTAGACAGTCAGCCAATAAAGGGTGGAGATCTGCCATGATGAGGAACGCACACTGTACAGACAAGCCATGCACTAAAGTGTTCATACATTTAAATAACTTCCATCGTGTTACTGCTAATGGAGCATGGGAAACAACTGACAAAGGAGAACCTGTCCTCAGCAATGAAAGGGAAACTTGATCATAATGCCGGGACATTTTTAAGGACCTGTTGAGTTGGGCAAGTGTATTTTATACTGGCGACGGGTATTGCAAAGTGTGTATTGACTAACAGTTAGGGGTCGGGAATGCCTCAGAAGCTTGTATGTGTGACCTTGGGCCCGATTCAATCAGATCCGCTTTAGCCCAAATCCACAAAGCTGATGTGTCGAGGTGGTACGGCTGTCAAATCAACGAGCGCACATTATCCTGAAGCGGACATAGCAGACGGAGTCGCATATAGCGAAATCCCATGCAGAACACTAGGATGTGAGATGTTGGCTAATCTACACCTCGATTAGGCTGATAGAAATCCTCATTACGTAGAATATTTTTTTTAGTTGAGGGTAATTATTTCTATATAGGCAGCACCAGTGGTATTCCAACACGAACCCTACGACAGCGTTTCCCAAACTCGCTCCTCGGGACCTTAACGGGTGCACGTTGTATAGTGTTTCGGGCAACAAACACGTTTGGGGAAACTGCCTTACGAGTTCTGGAACTAGCTGGTTTTCTTTTCTACCTGATAATTAATTACACCCATTTGAAATCAGTCCCTAATTAGAGGGGAACAATGAAAAAATGCAGGGGAACTGGTTTCGAGGTCAAGAGTTGAGTTTGAGGGGCCTACAATTCCTCGTTTTGAACTTCTAACTTGAGTGGAAAGGGTGTGGGTTCGTGACCACACTAGCAGCCGCTCACCAATTTGACAGCTCTATTGCAGTTTCACCTCTGACGTCGTCAAAACACCGGCTATGCGGGAGTCGGGTATCGCTGGTTAACACTTGATCTGATTGAAAACCAGCTTTACATTTTGCACAGAGAACATTTCTGATACGATAACATAAACTGTCTGGTATTAGAATTTGAACTTTCAGCTCTATCAAATGTCACATTTGGAGATCTAGTTAATGAAGCCTATTGAACTTATTGGAGAAAATATATATATTTGCCCAAGCTTATTATTAGAACAGAATGCATCAGTGATTCATATTTTCTGCAACTTTCTGAAGAGGCTAAGGCAATGCCCCTGTCTGTGTGTGTGCAGTGCATGTACACTACATGACCAAAAGTATGTGGACAACTGCTTGTTGAAAACCTCATTCCAAAATCATGGGCATTAATATGGAGTTGGTCTCCCCTTTGCTGCTATAACAGCCTTCCCTCTTCTGGGAAGGATTTCCACTAGATGTTGGAACATTGCTGTGTGGACTTGCTTCCATTCAACCACGAGCATTAGTGAGGTTGGGCACTAATGATTGGACAATTAGGCCTGGCTCGCAGTCGGCGTTCCAATACATCCCAAAGGTGTTACATGGGGTTCAGGTCATGGCTCTGTGCAGGCCAGTCAAGATCTTCCACACCGATCTCAAACCATTTCTATATGGACCTCGCTTTGTGGACTGGGACATTGTCATGCTAAAACAGGAAAGGGCCTTCCCAAACTGTTAGCACAATGTTGCAAGCACAGAACCGTCTAGAATGTCATTGTATGCTATAGAGTTAAGATTTCCCTTCACTGGAACAAAGGGGCCTACCCAGAACCATTATTCCTCCCCCACCAAACTTTACAGTTGGCACTATGCATTGGGGCAGGTAGCGTTCTCCTGGCATCCCTCAAACCCAGATCCGTCGATTGGACTGCCAGATGGTGAAGCGTGATTCATCACTCCAGAGAACATGTTTCCACTGCTCCAGAGTCCAATGGGGGCGAGCTTTCCACCACTCCAGCTGACGCTTGGCATTGCACATCTTAGGCTTGTGTGCAGCTGCTTGGCCATGGAAACCAATTTCATGAAGCTCCCGACAAACAGTTATGCTGACGTTTCTTCCAGAGGCAGTTTGGAACCCGGTAGTGAGTGTTGCAATCAAGGACAGACAATCGCCACATTTCAGCACTCGGCAGTCCCGTTCTGTGAGATTGTGGCATACCACTTTGCAGCTGAGCCGTTATTTCTCCTATACTTTTCCACTTCGCACTTACAGTTGACCGGGGCAGCTCTAGCAGGGCAGAAATTTGACGAACTGAATTGTTGGAAAGGTGGCATCTTATGACGGTGCCACATTGAAAGTCACTGAGCTCTTCAGTAAGGTCATTCTACTGCCAATTTATGTCTGTAGAGATTGCATGGCTGTGTGCTTAATATTTATACACCTGTTAGCAATGAATGTGGATGAAATGGCTGAATCCACTAATTTGAAGGGGTGTCCACATACACTATAGAAACAAAAGTATGTCTGCCACTTTATTATTAGCAGTCACACAATCTTCAGGTAGCTGGAAAGACTAGGGCTACATTCAATCAGATCTGTTTTAGCCAACAGCCACATTGGGGTTGTTTTGATTGTGTCCGAGGTGGAACTTTGTTAGAGATGTCAAATCCACAAGTGGCTCCTGGCATTATACTGTACCTAAAGCAGACATTGCCATTGGCTGCACGGAGTCAATCCCATGCAGCCTTGTTTACAAATTAAAATACTGGAATGTGAAATGTAATCTACACCACAATTTGAATATAAATCATTATTTTATTAATTTCATTTGAGTATAATTATTTCTATACAGCCTACAATTTCTCGTGCTGAACTCGTATAAATAAATAGATCAAAATAATAGAAGACTATTGAAACATTGACACAGTGAATAAAAAAAAAAATTGAACAATGTAGAAAAGCATTTACCCAAGTGGTATAATCAGTGTTACCTTGATCTTTCCTTCCTAAATGGTCTCTAGGCAGCAATTGCCAATCTTCACCCCTATTGCACATAAATAACTTAAGGCAACATGGAGGACCAAGCCAGGCTTCCTATCTGGAACCCAACTGAGGCTGGTGGTTTAACATAGAACCTGGAAACAGTTGCCAGTATCTGGATGTTGCAACAACACTGGCACAATGTTTTTCTCCAAGAGCACCTTGGTTAAAGGCAACATGTTACATATCGAAAAAAAGATCACACCTTCAGTCAAGTGCATAATGGCAAAAGCAGAGACCAGGCATGCCTTTGACACAGGGACAAATGATCAAACAATCTCCTCTGTATTCTAGTTTAAGCCTATCTTCAAATACGTTATTGCTAGTGCTAACCTTACGATTGTCTCAAAATGCAAGTGTACCGGTATATCATGTTTTACATTTTTTTAAATGTCACAGCAAATACTGGTATCAAAATGGTTCAGTGTCAAACAATGTCAAAGTTAAACCCTTAACATGAAGTAGTTCTATTTTAAATGACGTGCTGTGAGGTTTCGACTTCTGCTTACTGTAGTTTGCTCTGGTCACCTTTTGCAGGATGGTTAAGTGTCCATCTCTCATGCAAGTGGACATCTGACAGACACCATTTACACCTGATATTAAAATGCATCGTGATGGTATTGTGTGATCTGATATTTATTCATCAGTTCTGGGACGGGATTCAACGCAAGCAAGCAAGCCACATTGGGGCGGCAGGTAGCCTAATGGTTAGAGCGTTGGGCCAGTAACCAAAAGGTTGCTAGATCGAATCCCCGTGCTGACAAGGTAAAAACCTGTCGTTCTGCCCTAGTCATACTCCAAAAGCTATTTTTAACTAAGTGTAAACTGTCAATAAGCATTAGTCTTCTTCCAGTCAACCTGAGGAGCCTTCTGACATTATGGCCCTGTGTGCATGCCATGAGCTTTTTCTTCAGTGGCAATCAGCCTGGGACTTAGAGTCCAAACAGTCTGGAGGGACGTCTTCTGGGACTTGGAGTCCATTGTGCTGTCCCACTGGGACGTTGTAGTGGCGGTCATCCTCTGTGACCAGACACACACAGGGCCAGTCTTCCTTATGGTCATCAGGATAATAGGTGACAAACTCCTCAGTGTCTGTCATGTACAGCCTGTAGACCTGGATGGTGCACTGCAAGGCATATCCGAGCAGAAACATCTCCACCTGAAGGAACCAATGACATACGGAGTTGATGCTTTAAAACATAATTATTACACACTATTTAAAAATGGCCCATTAACATTTAATGGGAGTGTTTACGTTGTTCAGTATCCACTTTGAAAATTAGCTTTTATCAGTAGAAACCTCAACAAAAAAAAGTACTGTTGTGTAATACATTCTTCCCCGAGACACCGCACTGTCATTGATGATAACCTTCAAACCAAAATTAAAAAAATTTAAGCTCTGGCTTAAGACCTTCCCAAGAAGGTCACTGAACAATTCAGACAGACCCGGAGGCTTAGACTGGACAGCTGTTAAGTGGCAACAGAACAGATGGTGCGGTGCAACTGTATGCATGTTAGGTTTTCAGGGTTTGGTTTGTGGGAAAGCTGCACTCCCATTCTACTGTATCCTCCTGTTTGTGATTTACCACCATTTAATTCAACAGGGAACCATGAATGTGTATTCTATAGTCATACGGTCACAACTCTGGGGTGAAGTTTCCCCTAGGTAAAAGATCCAGGATTATCTCTTTCCCAATCCTAACCATTAGTGGGGAAAATTCTAAATTGACTCAAAAATCAGCATCTAGGGAAAACTTCAGTGCTCACCTGCTCTAGACCCCCGCTGAAACCCACTCGACTCAGGTGGTTGGAGAGGAATGTGCGTGGGCAGTCGGAAGAGTCGCGTGCATAGAGCAGCCAGCAAAAGACGGGCACGTCCCCTCCCTCTTGCATGGTGGTATGGAACTCCGACGCCCGGACCAGCATGAGGAGCTTCAGGGCCTCCAGCAGCCCCAGTTCCTCCTCCCCTCCCTGGAACACACGCTCACACAACCGCTGTCTCTCCTCCATGCTGGAGCAGCCCACCGCCGCCTGCCACTGGGCACAACACACAGACATGCCACATACTGTCAACATTACCATGGCTGGAAATAATACACAGCATGTATACTGAATTATTGCCCTTTTCTTGACTGCAATTCACACACGCACTTACTGTCATCATTAGTGTAAACCATATTGAATATTCAACTTTTGCTCTTTTCGCAACTGCAATTCATGACTTTCACTGTCAGTTTTCACCATAATACAAAAGGTGACAGTGTGCATCATTTTCCCCTTAGTTGGCGAAGCTAGGGTACAGCTACCAACCATTTAACGACAGGAGTCTTTGAAGTGTAGAGTGTAATGAACAGAATTTTTCAAGAGCTGGAAGAGGCTGTTAGATGCCAGCCTCTAACTTTTGGCAGAGGTCTCAAGTCTACGTCACACATATGTATTCAACTGTTTCCTGAAGACTGAGGGTCCATCTATCCTGTCTCCAATCAGATGGGTTCAATAAGACACAGCAATCCACAAGGAAGGGTACAGTTGTTGCAGTATACCACAAACTATCCTGAAACTATCCTGAAACTGCCATTAAAACCCTCTTCTATATGGCCATAATTACAACCATAAGGATTGGGAATCAGCAACTTCTCCATTGACAGTCTAAGAAGGACATCAGTGTTTGATTGTTTAAACTAGAGAGCACAGTACATACAGTTGAAGTCGGAAGTTTACATACACCTTAGCCAAATACATTTAAACTCAGTTTTTCACAATTCCTGACATTTAATCCTAGTAAAATTCCCCGTCTTAAGTCATTTAGGATCAACACTTTATTTTAAGAATATGAAATGTCAGAATAACAGTAGAGAGAATGATTTACTTCAGCTTTTATTTCTTTCATTACATTCCCAGTGCGTCAGAAGTTTACATATACTCAATTTGTATTTGGCAGCATTGCCTTTAAATTGTTTAACTTGGGTCAAACGTTTCAGGTATCCTTCCACAAGCCTCCCACAATAAGTTGGGTGAATTTTGGCCCATTCCTCCTGACAGAGCTGGTGTAACTGAGTCAGGTTTGTATGCCTCCTTGCTCACACACACTTTTTCAGTTCTGCCCACAAATGTTCTATAGGATTGAGGTCAGGGTTTTGTGATGGCCACTCCAATACATTGACTTTGTTGTCCTTTGGAAGTACGCTTGGAAGACGCAAAAAGTACAATCTTTGTCCACATGTGCAGTTGCAAACCGTCTTTTTTTAAATGGCGGTTTTGGGGCAGTGGCTTCTTCGTTGCTGAGCGGCCTTTCAGGTTATGTCGATATAGGACTCGTTTTACTGTAGATATAGGTACTTTTGTGCGTGATCATCGATCATCTCTAGGAGACAGAACGTGTCTCCTCCCTGAAGCGGTATGAAGGCTGCATGGTCCCATGGTCTTTATACTTGCGTACTATTGTTTGTACAGATGAACATGGTACTTTCAGGCGTTTGGAAATTCCTCCCAAGGGTGAACCAGACTTGTGGAGGTCTACAATTTTTTTTCCTGAGGTCTTGACTGATTTCTTGATTTTCCCATGATGTCAAGCAAAGAGGCACTGAGTTTGAAGGTAGGCCTTGAAACACATCCACAGTTACACCTCCAATTGACTCAAATTATGTCAATTAGCCTATCAGAAACTTCTAAAGCTATGACATCATTTTCTGAAATTTTCCAAGATGTTTAAAGGCACAGTCAACTTAGCGTATGTAAACTTCTGACCCACTGGAATTGTGATACAGTGAATTGTAAGTGAAATAATCTGTCTGTAAACAATTGTTGGAAAAATTACTTGTGTCATACACAAAGTAGATGTCCTAACCGACTGCCAAAACTATAGTTTGTTAACAAGACATTTGTGGAGTGGTTGAAAAACTAGTTTTAATTTCTTCAACCTAAGTGTATGTAAACTTCCGACTTCAACTGTCTGGCTGTGGAAGGAAGACATGGGCTGTTGACATACCCTGTTCTGGAGGAGTTCCATATAGCGTTTGAGCTGTTGGACGGCGTCTTCGCTCCCATCCCCCTGTCTGCACTCCGAGGGGAACATCCACTGGCCAATCAGCCCCTCACGTGCCTCCAGCTCCTCCGCCCACTGTGGAGAAGCAACAGGGTCCTTCCTATTCATTATGCACCAAATGGAAGAAAAGACAAACAGGAGGGAAAAACCTGAACTTTTCTACCCAAAAAATGTGCTAATTTTAGTTCTGTTGCAAAATGTTTTGCTACAGTGTATACTAATGAATACAACCCAAGATGAATACAATAAAACTAACGGCAAGCCACACTGACCATCAGCTGATGTCCACTCAAATGTATACTTGGACTTCCACTGAATGTACAGACAGTACGAGGGCTAGTGACTTATATAAAAGTGTCAGTGTAGTCAGCATTAGTTACGCAAGCATGGTGTACCGTGGAGATGTGTTCGACCTGCAGCCAGACAGGAGGCTGGGTGCTGGTGGAGAGCACCTGGAAAAGAGTGGCTCGGAGGGCACAGTAGTTATCGCCTCTCACCCGTCTCAGGCTCTCAAACCTCTGAGACAGCTTAGTGTAACCCTGGGACCAGACAGGAAGAGGGATCTAGGTGAATCGTGAATGATTTATAAGAATGTCAAAAATATTTATTTGAAAATATGAAGATCATAATAACTGGCTAATCAACTGACCTTTCTAATAAGGGTACTTTTGGTAGTGTTTCCCTTCCACTCACTCTCACTGTAGAACAGAATATCCAGCATCGGCTCCAGACTGCATCGGTCCTCAGCCTTCGGAACTGAGATATGGAGAAGAAAGTGAGAAGATGCAAACTAGAATTGTTTCAAAAATATTTTGGGGTATACCATTTAAAGGGCCAATCCACAGTTGAAACAACGGATGGGCCTGGAGAAATGTATGAAAAAGAAATAGGAGCTGAGATGCAATAATTGTTCAACCGACATTTAGACAGCCAAGCTGTTTTCATCGGGGTATAATGACAAACACTGCGGGTTACTAGTTTATATAGTTTGGAAGGACACACAGGTATCTGTAATAATGGCAGCTGTGGCATATATAAATAAATAAAACATGAATGGATAACATACGATCATAGATACAAACATGATATACAATGGATAGCAAAATCACAAGAATGGCTTCAGATCAAACTCTACGTTGAGACCGAAGGGAGCGAGTGCTTTAAATTAAAGATCCAGGAGGCCACTCGTTTTAAACAAATTGTCAAGGTTACCTGGAGAAATGTAACCAATCAAATTCATAGACAGCACTATGGATGCAAGGACTGATCATCAATGATATCATTTTAACTATGTTGAGGATATATAAAAAAAAATGTATTTGTTTTTATTTTTTTACACATACAATGTTTACTAACATTGAAATAAAACAAGTTTATATTTCCTGGGTTCTGACGGGGTGTGATCGTAACATTATTCAAAATCTATGGGATCATATCATCCATTTATATGTAAAACAATTGATCTGACAAATGCAGATTCCCCCTTTAAGGACACACTTCTGGAAAACAATTCTGGAAAAAATGTAATGATCTGAAAGTGACTGACGTGTGCTTTCAAACAGTGCCTCCGGTCCTGCATGTTTGACTGGCCCTTGGGGGAGATCTTCAGCTCCTCGATACAGGTCTTCCTCCTCACTAAGTGGAAGATATTTAATTGTTAGTAATTACATTATCATTAACTAAGAGAGACCCATTTTGGCTCTATTGTGTGACATTGACACAGATCTGAGGTCAGTTGTGAGATAATACAAAGCAGGACTTTGACAAACCTAACTCCCAGATCCTCCACAGCTGGACGATATTCCTCCCTCACATCAGCTAAGGTGCTAGGCCCCTGGTGGGCCTCTTCTTTTGGGTCCTCCTCCCCTCCCATGGCCTCTGTTACAGCAGCATTCTTCTTTCTCCTTTTCCTTTTCATCCTTCTGTTCCTGGCAGTTCTTCCTCTAAGAGGTCTTCCAAAGATGGGACTTCAGTCAATCCACATTGGATATCTCCTTTATCATCCTCATACGAGTTCTGACTGGAGAGAAAAGAGTGGATAAAGCCATTGTATGAAGTGCACGTTTTTGCACGTCACGTTATACAGGCAGGGATCCCACCGTAAACTTCATGAGAAGATATTTTTCATGAAAATAACCTCTTCTGTCATGGTCTTATGTTGTTACACCACATTCCTCTTGTACAGTCTGGCCTCAGGCAAGCCATAATGCAAGTAGTCTTCTAATGTTCAACTCCAGAAGACACACGATTCCTCAAGAGGTAGATTAAAGTATGTTCACAGGAGCAAACATGGAACATAGATCAAATTACAATCATGATAATAGTGAGAAGCCAAAAGACAGATTTCAAAAGGCTTTTCCGGGAGAACAGTAATGTGAGATTGTAAACATGCTCTATGCTGCATTGCTATACCTCAAGAGTCCACTCTTGACAGAATAAATCATTCCTTTCGCTCAAACTCAGTTCACTATTAAAATAGTCATGGCATTGATGGCCATGATTACACATTTATACACGGTCATATAGGAAACCTCAGTTGGAGGAATATTTATTTTTTGCTTCACTTTTAAGAAATGTATGACAATGTCCTTTTCACATTACATCTCTGAATTGAAATAAGTGATTTTTTTCAACACCTCAGATATTACTTTTACGGTATTTGGATGCCCCCTAATGGTGGCAAATGAGACAACAAAAAACTGCTTTGTTGAAGTAAACTGTACTTGTTAGTAATTGACCAAGACTATTATATTAACAAGATACTCAATTGACAGCTCTAACAATGGAAATACATGTCCTCTGTGATGTAAGGCGGCGAGATCAGGTGGGACCATTCTAGCCAATGTGAAGGCAGATGCGTGTTTGAACAACAGGCAATAGAGATAGAGGGCTCATCTTTGCATCTGTACCATTATAGCGCCTGACAGCATGGGCAGCGCCATTGAGGCAATCTGCATTTTAAAGTAGTCAATTTTCCTTCTTCATTGGCCGATTGCTCCTAACTCATAGGCATCCCCACCCTGTTGACTACTTTAAAATGGTGGAAGCAGTCAATGACAATGTCCATGTTAAAACAGATGTTTTCAAGGTTGCCAAAATGCCACGTGCGTCCACTTTATAAATCAGTGCATTTGTAACAACCTAAACATTACCAAATTTATTTTCGATCAAATAAGCCTCACAGTAGCAATTACATTTTCTGTTGACCAAAGTCGACACTCATTGACGTCATACATAAATTCCTCACTCTTGCGTCGCCTCTTCCTTTCCGGTACTGAGCTGTATGGCAGAGACACAGTAGGCACGTCTCTCCCCACGAATGCGCACCGACTCCCGCCAATTCGCGCAGTCATTGATTCAATAACCACATTTCGATCTACCAGTTTATGCGAGTAAAGTCATACCGTATATAAAAAATACAATTTACAAAAGCTACGATGGAAACGGGACGTTTCAGTACAATTGTATAAATGCAGACAGAATTTGTTCGATATGGTGGGATCCCAGTGTTGGTTATATTCATTATGTGAGAAATGGCAGTGGAAACGCCTTTTGGAGCAAATATTGATCATATCGAATTAAAAGTGGACGCCGATTGTCCCCCCACTACGACTCGGGAAACCATGCAGTTTATTAGGCTACAGATGAAAAAAGTGATTAACTTCACAGGGTGGCGAAAGTGCACAGTGATGAGTTTGATGTTCCTTTCCAATAACTATCGAGGGTTTTATTCTGGTGACATAATCGATGCTTGACTGCCATTTGACAAATATTCTCCTTTACCCATAATCTCATAATGTTGACTAGCCTACCCGCATTGTATCTCCGAATTGTTGTCTATAGTGTACATGCCAAGACCACAGTAGGCACATTTGCTTTTTAACGCAACAGTTTGTGTGACAAAACCATCACGCACTGATTTTTATTCTCAACAAACACCACTGATTGGAAAACGTTCACATTTTCTTTATGCAGATTTTATAATATTCACATCAAAATATGTCACCAATTGGATGGAGACCAGCTATTGTGTCAATTGTGAGCCCCTTGACAATGTTTATACATTCCCAGTTAAATATATAGAAAACATCTGTTTTAACATGGACATTGCCTACTCAGTATTAAAGTTATCGTTAATACCCGCATTTCCCCAGTCATTTTAGAATGTTAGTGTTACGGCAGGTAGCCTATTTTAGAATGCACTGGGTGAGGAAGCAGGTGATACAAGGTGTAGGTGTCCCGGTAAGAGGACAAGGATAGGAGAGACTTGAGGATCTGGTTTAGCTCCCATTTGTTCTCCCCAAAACAATTCCATGTGTGTGCGTTTAAAAAAAAGAAAAATCTGAAAAAACATTTGCATCAGCAAACTTCATATTGTATATCATAGGCATAATACCAATATTCCTTGTCATTCATAGTTCAACTCAGAGCCAGTAGCCAAACTACAATTATAATAAAACCCATTATTTCCATTACATAATTCTTTACCCATAATTCCCAAATGCATTTACAAAATAGATTAATCATAAATGTAAAATTCGATCATTTCGATACATATCCAACATTACTATCCATACATTCTAACGCAAATCACAACAGTGTGTCTTTAAATGCACACTGAATGACACAAATTAAAAGGAAAATGTAATGTGAGTTTTAAGAGCATGGATAATCTGTAACTGTCTTTTAGTTCAAAGGTACTCAGGTACTTAACGGGTAGCTGCTTTTAGCAACGCGGGTGTATTTACATACACTAGCGTTGCTCTCAATTGTATTGGGTTGAACAAAAACAGTCCGATTGGCACACGTGTTTTTCTGATGCTGATTAGAAACACGGGATTTCAGTCTTGGACCTGTGTTTCCTGACCGATTCTGCGTTTGGTTAATGAAGTTTGTCCCCCAAGAGACACTTTCACTTCTTCAAAATCACAGGAATTCGTTGTTTAGGCTGAGGATGTTTTAGATCTAACTATGGTGTGTGGTGGAGTATTTATCAAGTTAAAAAAATGCACAACGTGTTTGGAAAGCTGCCGCGGTCATCTCCCTCTTCAAAGGAGGTGACACTCTAGACCTATATCTATCCTACCCTGTCTTTCTAAGGTCTTCGAAAGCCAAGTTAAACAGATTACTGACCATTTCGAATCCCGCCATACCTTCTCCGCTATGCAATCTGGTTTCAGAGCTGGTCATGGGTGCACCTCAGCCACGCTCAAGGTTCTAAACAACATCATAACCGCCATCGATAAGAGACATTACTGTATTCATCGACCTGGCCAAGGCTTTCGACTCTGTCAATCACAACATTCTTATTGGCAGACTCGACAGCCTTGGTTTATCAAATGATTGCCTCGCCTGGTTTACCAACTACTTCTCTGATAGAGTTCAGTGTGTCAAATCGGAGGGCCTGTTGTCTGGACCTCTGACAGTCTCTATGGGTGTGCCACAGGGTTAAATTCTCGGGCCGACTCTCTTTCTGTATACATCAATGATGTTGCCCCTTGCTGCTGGTGATTCTCTGATCCACCTCTATGCAGACAACACCATTCTGTATACTTCTGGCCCCTCCTTGGACACTGTGTTAACTAACCTCCAGACGAGCTTCAATGCCATAACTCTCCTTCCGTGGCCTCCAACTGCTCTTAAATACAAGTAAAACTAAATGCATGCTTTTCAATCGATCGCTGCCCGCACCTGCTCGCCCGTCCAGCATCACTACTCTGGATGGCTCTGACTTAGAATGTGTGTCCAACTACAAATACGTGGGTGTCTGGCTAGACTGTAAACTCTCCTTCCAGACTCACATTAAGCATCTCCAATCCAAAATTAAATCTAGAATCGGCTTCCTATATCGCAACAAAGCATCCTTCACTCATGCTGCCAAACATATCCTCGTAAAACTGACCATCCTACCGATCCTCGACTTCGGTGATGTCATCTATAAAATAGCCTCCAACACTCTACTCAACAAACTGGATGCAGTCTATCACAGTGCCATCTGTTTTGTCACCAAAGCCCCATACACTACCCGCCATTGTGACCTGTACGCTCTCGTTGGTTGGCCCTCGCTTCATACTCGTCGCCAAACCCACTAGCTACAGGTTATCTACAAGTCTCTGCTAGGTAAAGCCCCGCCTTATCTCAGCTCACTGGTCACCATTGCAGCACCCACTCGTAGCACGCGCTCCAGCAGGTATATCTCACTGGTCACCCCCAAAGCCAATTCCTCCTTTGGTCGTCTTTCCTTCCAGTTCTCTGCTGCCCATGACTGGAACGAATTGCAAAAATCTCTGAAGCCTCACATCTCCCTCACTAGCTTTAAGCACCAGCTGCCAGAGCAGTTTACCTGTACTTACCTGTACTTAGCCCATCTGTAAACAGCCCATCTATCTACCTAACTCATCCCCATACTGGTATTTATTTATTTTGCTCCTTTGCACCCCAGTACCCCACCTGCACATTCATCTTCTACCATTCCAGTGTTTTAATTGCTATATTGTAATTACTTCGCCACCGTTGCCTATTTATTTCCTTAACTTACCTAATTTGCACTCACTGTATTCTCAACTAGCCTACCTGGTTAAATAAAGGTGAAATAAAAATAAATGTAAAAAATTACAGCCATCTTTTGTATTTCATGAACATGTGTACATGTCTAGACAATAGTGACCCATCCACTTAGCTAGATATGGCTGGGATGGTGGTTATAGCAAGTCTTTCACATGACCCATCAATTTAGACAAGTGTCTGTGTAAGCATTATCTAATAATTATACAATATTTTTATCTGGACACTTTCAATGTCAGATCATATAGGCCAAGGACTAGATAGTGTATTTTTACGTGGAGTTCTCCCTTATTGTAGGCTACTACTTTCACCACTTTTAGTCTCTGGTTGTTTACCTTAAAGAGATGGGTGGGGCTAAGGGTGTGAATTATGCTCCAGTAGCTTTACCAAAATATTCCAAAGGCCAAGTGAAGTTACAAGTTTATCAACTTTCAAAGCATAATTATTTTCCCAGCTGCAGTGTAAGATATCATTTTGTAGCTCTGAGTCCAATGTAAAAAAAATAAAAAATAAAATTAAAACACTATTACAAATTTTGCTACATAAAATTGAATCGAGGCATTGGGTCAAATGGTAGGACTACCACAGATTGGCATACCTAAAATTCAATTTCAGGCAACACCGTAGGCTATACCTCAGTAAGCACAGACAGACGCTGGCACCTTTTAGAAATTTTTGTTGTTCTGTCTGTGAGTCTTTTTTGGTGCAATCCGGACCGGCCTTGATTTCCACGTCCACGGACGTTGGTCTTTGGTCTGAACCAATCATAAACGTCTATGTTTGGTTCAGATTTTGTCCTGTCTGGACCAGCCTCGATTTTCCTTAAACGGAGACATCTATAAAATTACATATTTTCAACTTTCATTCAGAACCCAAAATCAACCTAACTTCAACATATGGAAAAATAGGTATTTTAGGACGTCTGTTCAACGTAAAAGGGCAACAATGTGTCTCCCCTAGGGTGGCAGAATGGCCAGGACCAGCCCTGGGTTCTACATTGAACCAAAATATAAACTCAACAATTTCAAAGATTTTACTGAGTTACAGTTCATTTAAGGAAATCAGTCAATTGAAATAAATAAATTAGGCCCTCTATGCAATAGAAATCTATGGATTTCACATGACCGGGAATACAGATATGCATTTGTTGGTCACCAATAACATTAAAAAAAGGTAGAGGTGTGGGTCAGAAAACCAGTCAGTAGCTGACCATTTGTGACTATTTGCCTCATGCACACATCTTTCAATAGAGTTGATCATGCTGTTGATTGTGGCCTGTGGAATGTTGTCCCATCCCTCTTCAATGGCTGTGCGAAGTTGCTGGATATTGGTGGGAACTGGAACACACTGTCATACATGTCGATCAAGAGCATCTCAAAACATGTTCAATGGGTGACATCTTGTGAGAATGCAGACCATTGAAGAACTAGGACATTAAGCTTTCAGGAATTGTGTACAGATCCTTGCGACTTGTGGCAGTACATTAGCATTCTGAAACATCAAGTCATGGCAGCACATGAATGGCATGACAATGGGCAACAGGATAGTGCGGCACACAATTGGCCCAGCGTCGTCCGCGTTAAGGGAGCGTTTGGCCACCAAGGATATCCTTGTCCCATCGTGCACTAGCAAATTCCTGTGGCAGGCAGGACACAGTGCACGCTGACAGTCGCCAGGTGTACAGTGTTTTTCCTCCGACACATTGGTGCGGCAGGCTTCCGGGTTAAGTGGGCATTGTGCCAAGAAGCAGTGCAGCTTGGTTGGGTTGTGTATCGGGGGATGCACAGCTCTCGACCGTCGCCTCTCCCGGGTCCAAACAGGAGTTGCAGCGATGACAAGACTAACTACCAATTGGATACCACGAAATTGGGGAGAAAAAGGTAAGCAAAAATAAATAATAATAATAGCCATTGATAAAATGCAATTGTGTTGGTTGTCCGTAACTTATGCCTGCCCATACCATAACCCCACCATGTGGAAATCTGTTCACAACATTGACATCAGCAAACCGCTCAACCATACAACGCCATCTACCCAGTACAGTTGAAACCCAGGATTCATCAACGAAGTGCACACATCTCCAGAGTGCCAGTGAGCATATGCCCACTGAAGTCAGTTACCACGCCAAACTGCAGTCAGGTCAAGACCCTGGCGAGGATGACAAGCACGCAAATGAGCTTCCCTGAGACAGTTTCTAACAGTTTGTGCAGAAATTATTTGATGTTGTCCAAACCCACAGTTTCATCAGCTGTCCAGGTGGCTGGTCTCAGAGATCCCCCAGGGGAAGAAGACAGATGTGGAGGTCCTGGGCTGGTTGGTGTGGTCACCAGTCCAGTCATATGACAAAATGTCACAAATACAACACACACACGGACTGTACACTCTTGGCACAGTTGCAGTCGACAGCATTCAGTGGACACAAGTTTGTGACGTCTGTCTTGTTTACACCATTAGCACAGGTAGTCAATCCACTGTCTACCGTCTGTTTTCCGGAAACAAGCGCTATAACATCGACTTATGGCCGTGTGGGAACACTAACCGTATAAAAGAGGTATCAATTTCATTTTTTGTTAATGATTTCTCGCGGATATAAAGTCCTTATGACTCCAAACCCGCAAGCGATGCGTGTTAATGTTCAGATCGACCGTTGGCGGCTCTCGTTAACGAAACACCGCCCTACAGAAGACTGCTTCGTCCAATGACGTGTAATTGAACTGAGAGTCTTGATCAAATGCTAGGTTAGCCTGTTCCCTTCCTTGTAACAAGTTAGCAGTTAAACTAGCATGCTAATGTAACAGTTTGTTACAAAAGCACCATGCCCTTCAAGACAAAACAGTTGCAGGCGCAACAGTTCAGAGTTCTAAATCTCTGACAGCTCAGGTTTCAGATTGTACTCCTAGCAGTCAAGACACAGTTGCCGCATATAGTAAGTATATATATATCTATCTATCTATCTATCCATCCATCCATCCATGCTTGACGTACACTCGAGACATGTCTACTTACGTTTAACGCTTCCAAAACATATTTTACACAGGTGTCCCACTTGCAAAAATGCTATATATATACCAGTTGATAAACGCTGTGTGCACGTGTCTGATCAACGTTTCCTCAGCGACACAAAAATAAAGTACTTCCGGTTCATGGAATTGAGGAAATTGTCAAAATAAAAGTCCCCCACGTAACAGTAGAAAAGTGTCAATAACCTGTATTTATTCATGATGTAATAAAAAATAATTGACTAAACATTAACAGTGATCCATTGTTGTTCATATTTAAGTTACATTTGCATTACATTTGGGTTTTTAAAACATGTTGCCTGTTTTGCATTTTATCTTGACATTAATACGTGTCACATATCAGTTTGCAAACATTGTAAAAAAAATAATATATATATATATATATATATATATAATTGACTTAATAAAGCCGCATACAAACATGGTCTCTTTTTTGTTTTCTTGAGTAAGGCAGCTCCAAAATGCAGGTGTTTCAGCCTAGCTCAGTGCCTTCTGTGGTTGGGCAAGCCAGCAGAAAATACAGAGCCTCATGATTGGCTCACTGTGCTGTCACTCATGGGGACACTACGTCACCGTCAAGTCTAAGGATAGAGCTCGAAAATTCAAGCCCCTTGGATGCTGCCATAGAGTTACATTAGATGTACCCATCCAAGAAAGCTCCAGGTCATTGGCCACAGATAAAATGACACCAAATCACGTTATATCTACAGTAGCTTTGATTGGACTGATCATGTCAACATCATACTTTCAAAATCTTAGCTAGCAGTCATCATCACGAATCAAGTCAACAATCTATTTGCAAATCTGTTTTAATCCTTGTCATATGGAGAGAAATAATGATGAGAAACTATGGATCAAACGTATCTGTGCTCATTGGCCATTGGACAAGATTAAGGGTCTCTTTTCCTAGTTTAAAATTATAAACATTCAACATTGGCCATGCTGTCAATGAAGCATGATTTGTGCCGCATTAAAAACAATTGTAAACTCGGAACTGCAAAATCTGACTTTAGTGAGTTCAAGACAACTGGGAACTCGGGGAAAAACGAGCTACAACTGGGAAAATACGTTTTGCACTTTCATCCAACTCGGAATTGTAAATCCATAACTCAAGCCTCTTTCTAGAGCTACAACCTGAAGATCACTGAGGTCATCATGATTCAATTTTTTCTTTTTGAGTTCCCAGTTGTCTTGAAAGCACCATAAATCCAGAGAATGGCATACTTTGATGGCAAAATGGATGATAAAATTTGCTCAAGAAGGACCGCTGCGCTACCTTTCTATTCAAGTGAGCACACTCCAACAAGGTGAGTCCAAAAATGTCTTATATGCTATTGCATAAATGGTGTAATATGCCAGGGAGATATGTATACTGTAGCTAAGAAAGTAATACTAAGTGTAGTAAGCTGTTAGTAGCCCATGTGCTTCACTCTTATAATTTGGTCTATTTTCACCTACTGTTCTGACTTGGTGCACATGTAGCCTATAACCTGTTTTTGAGCTTTCATTGTCTGCTTATATAGCTCCTTTATTTATCCTACGGTTCTGACTTGGCGTACAGGGAGAGCACTGTAAGAACGGCCCATGTTCTGAATTCTGTCACTGTACATTTCAAAAGTGCTGAACAAATAGTTATAGTGACTACGTCCGTCCTAGCTCGCTCATTGTTGTTTTAATCGAAATTCCCGATTGCCTCATCCGCTTGTCGTCCCCTTCTGCCATAGTTTGTACATCTCAATTGTCAGTAGAAACCACATTTGTTTAAGCAAGTCAGCCATATCATCTTTCTTGTTTTTAAGGCAGTAAATGAGGCTGAATGAACTGTTTCGCTGATAGCCAGGTGTAGCAGTGGTAAGGTGTTTGGACTTCTGTTGGGACTCTGCTGTTGGGACAGCTTTATGTATGGGCAGCAGGTAGCTTAGTGGTTAGAGTGTTTGACTAGTAACCGAAAGGTTGTAAGATCAAATCCCCGAGCTGACAAGGTAGAAATCTGTCATTCTGCCCCTGAACAAGGTAGTTAACCCATTGTTCCCTGGTAGGCCATCATTGAAAGTAAGAATTTGTTCTTAGCTAACTTGCCTAGTTAAATAAATGTAGGCCCTAAGAATTTGTGGTCACTGTTATAATGCAATTAATGTGTTGCTGGCATGCATCCCACATTTTTATTTTTTTGCCGCACCAATATTTACATGCTACAATTGCCGCTGGCCGCATTACATCTTGGCTTATAGAGAAAAACAATTATGTGTGCCAATGTAAAAGTGGGGTGGGAAGTACTGTAATGCATACAGGGTCTGTAGAATCTAAATATGGTGTCATTTCATGAGGCTCTGAATAATACCGTGTTGCTGGACTACTCCGCCCATTACATTGGCCACAATTCAAATCATTGTAAATGCATTAACATATTTTCTTATAGAGAAAACAATTTATTCGTGCCAATGTAAACTTGTTGAGAATTACATTGGTAGAAGTTTTTGTGTTTTTTACTTCTTTTCACAGGTGGATCTTAGGACCCAGATAGTGGGCACACAGGAGCAGGCGTTTACGTTCCTGAATTTGATGTGCAGACATGTAGAAGACTAACAGATGAACTGTCAGTATACTCAGTTGAACTGCGATAGTAGTTGCCCTCCATTGGGTGGAGGACGTACAACCTGTTAGAATTATAGTATGCTCATATTCTCTGTCTGTATTGAATAGTTTATCATCTGGTAAATCTCATAGGAGTGACCTACTATTGGTTCTTTGCTTCTTTGCTCGCTTTGATGTACCACTGATGTTCCACAATAAAGTGCCACCGACACGGCCCGCTCCTTCACCGCAGCCAACATGAGTAAAACATTTAAACGTGTTAACCCTCGCAATGCTGCCGGCCCAGACGGCATCCCTAGCCGCGTCCTCAGAGCATGCGCAGACCAGCTGGCTGGTGTGTTTACGGACATTTTCAATCAATCCCTAATCCAGACTGCTGTTCCCACATGCTTCAAGAGAGCCACCATTATGCCTGTTCCCAAGAAAGCTAAGGTAACTGAGCTAAACGACTATCGCCCCGTAGAACTCACTTCCGTCATCATGAAGTGCTTTGAGAGACTAGTCAAGGATCATATCACCTCCACCCTACCTGACACCCTAGACCCACTCCAATTTGCTTACCGCCCAAATAGGTCCACAGATGACGCAATCACACTGCACACTGCCCTAACCCATCGGGACAAGAGGAATACCTATGTATGAATGCTGTTCATCGATTACAGCTCAGCATTTAACACCATAGTACCCTCCAAAATCGTTGTTAAACTCGAGACTCTGGGTCTCGTCCCCGCCCTGTGCAACTGGGTCCTGGACTTTATGACGGGCCGCCCCCAGGGGGTGAGGGTAGGAAACAACATCTCCACCCTGCTGATCCTCAACACTGGGACCTCACAAGGGTGCGTTCTCAGCCCTCTCCGTACTTCCTGTTTACCCATGACTGCGTGGCCATGCACGCCTCCAACTCAATCATCAAGTTTGCAGACGACACTACCGCGGTAGGCTTGATTACCAACAACGACGAGACGGCCTACATGGAGGTGAGGGCCCTCGGAGTGTGGTGTGAGGAAAATAACCTCACACTCAATGTCAACAAAGGAGATGATCAGGGACTTCAGGAAACAGAGGGAGCAGCCCCCTATCCACATCGACGGGACATTAGTGGAGAAGGTGGAACGTTTTTAAGTTCCTCTGTGTACATCACTGACAAACTGAAATGGTCCACCCACACAGACAGCGTGGTGAAGAACAACTGTCCCAAAGCATGCTTGGAATATTTATTTCTTGCATAGAAGGACAAGTTGGCCAATATAATGAGTCAACTTTTGTACTATGAGGGACAGTATATTGACATATGCCAGTGCTTTTGCTGTTTGTTAGGCCTACTCATCTTGTTGGCTGACGAAAAGTAGGCTACATGTGCACAGTTCTATCTTCAATATGCGCCTCGGAATTCGTGCAGTTGCGTCTGTGATGTGTCTGTCTTCACTCACTTGAAGCCTACTTCTTAGCTGAAATGCGCGTGAGAAGAACCCGATCAAGTGACGGGCATTGGCGACATCTAAGAGAGCCATGTGAGCGAGAGTTGCTTTGGAGCACGGCAGCAGGGAGAAGGGAATTATACTTAGCGTATTAAATTCAGCTTAAGGGGACAACGGCCACTTTGGCCGCAAAAGGCATGCATTTTTTTAGGGGACATTACGGCCACACAAGGGGGGATGCGAATATTATAAAGTGCTTGTCAAATTGTGAATGAGAGACTGTTGAAGAGTGTGCAGATTGCGCCTTTTTTCAAATCATAATTCAAGTCCTATCATGCAGCCTTAGAATGTAATTAAACATCAAAACATATAGCCCAACGTTTGTATCACAACTAAAGTTGCACAGATAACTAAATTATGCATATAAGAGGACCCGTTTATTTGTTGACCAATCAACACAGGACAG
The DNA here is from genome assembly GCF_013265735.2 of Oncorhynchus mykiss. Classification (NCBI taxonomy): domain Eukaryota; kingdom Metazoa; phylum Chordata; class Actinopteri; order Salmoniformes; family Salmonidae; genus Oncorhynchus; species Oncorhynchus mykiss. The sequence continues at coordinate 36,471,164 of NC_048575.1, read as the reverse complement.
CCACATGTGCGCGTTATTCTTTCTATTTTATTAAGCTATGTTCAATTGTATTCTTCATACTATAAAATAATAGAAAATAATGCTACAGAATTCGAAGCAAATCTTATCAGCTAAATTAGCTAGAACAGCTATATGACATAGCCACATCAGGGCCTAAAATAAGGACAACTCAGACACAGGAGGTTGGTGGCACCTTAATTGAGGAGGACAGGCTCGTAGTAATGACTGGCGCAGAATCATTGGAACGGTATCAAATACATCAAACACTTGGTTTTCAGGTGTTTGATGCCATTCCATTTGCTCTGTTCCGGCCATTATTATGAGCCGTTCTCCCCTCAGCAGCCTCGTGTGAAGTTAGGGTATGTTATTCTGTTCTTCTGAAATAGACTACATTTTCTTCATGTCATGTTTCTTTAGACCTGTCTCAAATAAAGAATGGACTTATTGCCATGGTGTAGGCTATACTAAATGGATTTATTAGACTTTTTAAAATGTAGATGTTCCAAAGGTCTGCATCAGTGGCTTGTGGACTATGCTTGGAAGCCAGGAGATGCTAAATGTGTTTATGTTAATTAACGGTCAATTACCGTAAGAACGGCAATTATTTGCTTGACAATCACCGGCTGACAAAATTTCATGACTGCCACAGCTCTATTAGATGCTTTGTTTTTTGATCCACGCCTCAACCTTTTTTTTAAAGGTATCTGTGACCAACAGATGCATATCTGTATTCCCAGTCATGTGAAATCCATAGATTAGGACCTAATTAATATATTTCAACCGACTGATTTTGTTAAATTAACTGTAATTCAGTAAAACTTTTGAAATCGTTGCATGCCGCGTTCATATTTTTGTTCAGTGTAGTTTCTGGAGAGCCTATGCTAAATTCACACCTTAAGTTCATTATTTACAATATGACTGTTTAACTGTACTATTTTGACTACACTATCTAACCATTATTTTTTAGAGACTTCTGAATCCCCAGAAACTTGTTTAGAACAACCAGAACAGTAAGGAAATGGCTCTGATCTTACATCTGGCCTCACCTCTACCCAGTGGAACATTAATATCAATTATATCTTGTTTCAAAGCTCTTTTAGCTAACTGGTCTACAATTTCATTCCCCTCCACACCTGAATGTGCTGGGACCCAGCAGAATCTCACTACTACACCCAGTCTCTAAATTCTCCATAATAACATTAATACCTTCAATAGTACAGTAGTTCACTCCTATTAGATTTACCAGATGATAAACTATTCAATACAGACAGAGAATATGAGCATACTATAATTCTGACATGTTGTACGTCCTCCACCCACTGGAGGGCAACTACTATCGCCAACAGTTCAACTGAGTATACTGACAGTTCACCTGTTAGTCTTCTACATCAAATTCAACAAGGTAAACGCCTGCTCCTTTGCGCCCACTATCTGGGTCCTTGCATCCCTCTGTGAAAAGTGGTAGAAATGCATAACAACTTATACCAATGTAATTGTCAACCATTTTTCCTATGTCACTTTATTTGATTTGATTACTTTTACCCCTTTGGACACAGTAATTGCAGAATTTATGCAGTGTACTGCAGTTGAACTGCAGTTATACTGCACTGTAACTGCAGTTATACTGCAAAATTACTGCAGTATTTTGGACCCAGTATTTGCAGCATAATGCAGTTACACTGCACTCTAACTACAGTTATATCACAGTGTACTGCAGTTATACTGCACTTTGACTGCAATATCTTTTTCATAAGGGTGAGAGTAGCCACGGAGGAACCAGTGGCGGTTCTAGACGATTTCAACTGGGAGGGCCAAGCTGGGGCTAGTTGTACTGTTAGAGGGGCCAGTTACATTAGATATTATTGTTGTCATCGTTTTCTTCACTGCATTGCAGGCATTAGCAGGTAAAAAGCCCATGTTAATAATCAATATCGTTGCCACTGTCTAATAACGGATGTAAAAAAGAACAATAGCAAAAATTAGTTATGTAAAATGATGATAATACTCCACATTTAGGGGGGCCACAAGGGGGTCCAAAATTGTTGTCACAGCGGCACTGCCCCCCCCCCCCCCAGAACCGCCACTGGGGGGAACATCTCCTATCACCACAGGAGGGCCAACCTCCAACTCCCTCAAACCACTCTCATCAGCAAGCTTTCCAACTTTCCAACCAAAACCACTGCCTTGTCTACTAGTATATTCCCAACAGTCATGTAGAACAGTATCAGTGAGATGGTCAACCTCACAACCTTTCAGCCTAACCCAATACACGAAAGAACACTGTAATTCGTTGGGCTGGCAGAGTATAAAAGCAGAAATGGGTTCATCAACGGGCCAGAAAAGTTACGATTCCATCACAATGCGCATTATTTATTTTCTTCTTTGGATGGCAATGTATACCCAAAGCGAAGTGATACATTCTGCCATCTACAGCGTGGAAGTAAAATGACACACTTGTCTCCAGATTGAGTTTCATTTAGCCTGTAGATGGCGCTAAACCCATACAATTCTACAGAGCTGCTAAAAAATGTAGGTCTTCTACCATTTGTCACATTCGGTTACTCTTGTCGCCCTCAAATTCAACTCTGGACCTCGAAGCTAGTTCCACTGTTTGTTTTCATTGTTCAGCTCTAATCAGGGACTGATTTAGACCTGGCACACCAGGTGGGTGCAATTAATTATCAGGTATAACAGCAGTCTCCGGACCTCGTAGGGTAAGAGTTGAATACCCCTGCGAGTCTAATGTATCTAACTATGTCTAAACATTTTTGTACACAAGAAAAACAAACTATATGAAAACATGAATGAATATGTAGTTCACACACATCCAAAGAGTAGGTCTATTTCAAAGGCAAGATGTAGGTTCTAGGTCGCCTATGCAGACAGGACTATTGCAGCCTACGTTAAAATGAATTGCTTCATATATTGCATTTTATGCATATTCATATTTTTGACATTCTCAATGATCTTTCCACCCAATACCAGTCCCATATAATTCACTATTTTCACATGTGGAAAACGATCAGTCAAACAAATTTCTGGCACAATGGAAGAGTGCTGGAATGGAAAAAATGGCAATTACCTTCCACTTTCTGACTACTTTGTGTGCAAGACATTTTTCCTGTCTATTTACAGAGTTTTGGTGCTCAGATACATAGCCATTACGAGAGATGCAAAATATCCTGTGGAAGATGGTCTGCACAGAGTAAACATATTCTGAAAGTAGGCTATCCTCTCTCACCGCTGTTCGTTCATTTATTCCGGAAATGTTCATTCTTTAAACTTTTGCATATGATACCTGGTATTCTTTTTCATTCTAGTAAAATGTTTGAGGAAATAATGATTGATTGCTTTCTTTTTGTAATTGAGCAGTGGACAAATGAACGTTTATTTTCATCAACTCTTCACATTTTGGTCAAGTAAATGTTGCTTTATACCACAGGGCGGATGGGCAGATATTCAATATCAAATGTAAACCATCTTGTTGTGGCATGAGGCTCGGGACCTTATGCTCTATTTACACAAGACATTTGCCAACAGCTTTTGTCCAGCTTGACTGCATCTGTTGTTAATGTCAATGCTCAGACGCTCTTTTCTGTCTCCCGTTGAAGTTTCAAACAGGGACATGTTATTTGCGATGACAAACACATTACTTGCTCATCAATTTTGCATTTCCCCCCTTTCTTCTCACCATTGCGTTATTTTAAGGTTCCCCCATTCTTCCATGCCATGCTTCATGGAAAACACAAGAGAGAGAGAGAGAGAGAGAACGTGGTGGACAAATGCATTTCAACTAGGTAAGCATGCATGTGCAGGAGCTGGATAACAATGGTCTTGAGAATACTCCCAGGCCACAGTGGAGTTGTCTTTTGCTCTGGAAATGGAGTCAGTCCGGGCCTCATTCGCAGCAGCAGCCACACCTTCAGTCCCGCTGCTCAAAGTGCAGAACAACCAGCCAGGGCAATCACCTGACACATTTCCATCCAATTTCCACTGCAGAATGTGTTCATTTTCAGCCTAATGGCATGTCATTTTGCTAGAGCCTTTGGTCAAGAATTAATCCTGGAATCAAAACAGATTTTCCGGGGAGCAGTCTTCCATCAAGTATTGATTTTTTTTACACTCACGGAGCCTGTACTCCCTAATTTAACCTGACAGCCGGCAGCACAATGGACTGGGAGCACCTTGGCATCTCACAGAGGGAACTCTCCGCCTCCTCCTCGCTCTCCTTTTCTCTTTCTCCTTTTCTCTCTCTCCCCCTCCATTTTTCTTTCTCTTTCCTTCTTTCATCCCCCTCTCTGAAGAAGTGAAAGAGAGGTAGGTGTGTGTGTGTGTGTGTGTGTGTAAAACAAAGAGCTTTGGCTACAGAAAATGGTGGAGGGGGGGGGGGGGGGTAAAGCTTCTGTCTGTTTTACCTCTAATTATGTTTTCAAGTATAGTGCAACTTGGGCAGGTATGAGGCTGAGAGGGAAAAGGGGAGAGAGTCTTCTGGGGCCATCAGGTATCATTATGGTCCTGTTGACATCTCCCTGTTTTTGAGTGATTCTCATCTGTGATTTCCCCCAGCCATTTCGCTGAGATGTGCGAAGAGGGTCTCATCATGGCCCCATGACGAAGGCCAAAGTGTCCGCACTGGGCCCCCACTAATAAGACGGCAAAGATGCGGCCAACCATACCACTCACAACCTACTCCTCAATCCATATCTCCTCTCTCGCTCGCTGCCTTGTGCTATGTACTCTCTATCTCTCTGCCTCAGTGTATACTATAGGTGATTGGGAGAGAGAGTAAGAGGCAGATGAAGAGGTGGACATTGTCCATACAAACACCTCATCAGAGGAACAGTTATCTGCCAGACTTCCAAACATCTTAGAATGGGATCTCTGTGATACATGTTACATATATACATATATATATATATATCACTCTCAGATGATATCACTCCACTTAGAATACAACTCCTGTCTTGTGTTTACCATAGAAATTTACCATATTTTCCACAAGAGCTAGGTTTCCATCCAATTGGCGAAAATATTCTAAAATATGCATAAATATTCTAAAATATGCATAAAAACAATATGTACATTTTCAGACCAGAGATGTTTCCATCAAACAGATTTGCACGTAAAAATAACTTTTACGCTTCAATTCCCAGGTATCGAATCATTTTTTAAATGTTGCTTTATATAGCGACGTCTGCGCTCTAGCCAACAGCTCGCAGATACAGTGCGGGTAGGCACAGCTCGCAGGTACAGTGCGGGTAGGCTACATACATTATGAGAGCGAGATTATTTTTATTTGTCAAACGGCAGCCAAGCATCATCACCAGAATAAGACCCAATATATCTATTGGAAAGAAGCATCAAGCACATCACTGTGCACCTTCACCACCCTGTGAAGTTCATCATAATTTATTTCATCTGTCATAAACTGTTTTCTTTCCCGAGTCGTAGTGGGAGGACCACACAATATCATCACTTGACTCCATGTTTACTTTGATGTGATGGTTCTTATATCAATATTTGTGCATAAAGGCATGTCCACCGCCATTTCTCTCATCATTAATTTTACCGACACAAAAAGATCCCACCTCGTCTAGCATATTTTGTTTTGTGGACATTTGGAAATGTTACGTACTTTACTTGCATGAAAGGTTGGATGGAAACCTGGTTACAGATCAGAATAGCTGCGGGTGTGTGTAATAATATAGTAAAGCAGTGTCAGTGGATAGAGATCTGGGTTGGGTCCACTCATTTCAACTAATTAATTGAAAGTGAAATCATGGGCAATCCTATTTATAAATGGCACTTTAATTATATTCCTTATTGAGTTAACTGAGGGTGGAATTGACCCTGACCCTGGAAGAGTTAAGCAGATTTATAGGTCCTACCCCTGACAACAATAATTAGGTAATGCAGATGGTCTTTGCACATTTTTTTTTTTAGGTTCATGTTCAGAACATTACAGTACTGTAAATATTTCTGTTGAATTCATTCAACATGATTTAATTTAGAATTTCGTTAAAACCAAGAATGGCAGTGAAGAAGAACATGTCAAACCAACACCCTTGGATTGGTTCATGCAAAAGAGAAGAGGTGGGACCCATGGTGGTGGGAGCACTGGGCCTAGTCTTGAGTCCTGAAGGAAAACGGAAGGCATCACAAAGTGAGAAGGAGCATTCGCACAGTCAGTGTAGATTAGACAGTGTAGAAAGTTTATTGGGCTGTGGGCAATGCAATCTGCTATTCCAGTCAGGGTGCCGGCCATCTCTGTAAAGAAAAAACTAGCCTCTTAACTCCTCTACCTTCAAATGCCTCACATTGTGTCATGGCTAAGAATGGTGGAGGGAAAAAAACAGAATACAAAAAGCAACCAGGCATCATATGCATGGACAACCTGGATTGCATGTGAGGATTGTTAATTGTACCCCCAGAGGCAACCTGGTGTGCGGAGCAGAGCAGCAGAGTGGGAGACGCCTCAGCGGCTTTGGAGGCTGAGCAGTGAGAGCAGCAACGTCTCAACCTTGAGGCGGAAGTGAAAACAAGGAGGCGGAGGGAGGGCTGCTGGTAGAGAGGGATACACCGACAGTTCATTTACTGAGAACATCAGCCCAGTGCACATTGTCTGAAAGATAAGGGAAGTGAATGCCTCATGCCTGATGGAAAACAAAGGGGGCAATTTAAAACCATCTGCATCCAACACATGCAGCCTCATCCTCCACCTTTCTCTTTCTGTGTCCTGACTGATATTGAAACATAATCCATTTGGACTGCCAACATGTCATAATATTTTCTTCTCACCCTCTTTCTCTTCCAGGACAATTTCAGTTGGTTGCTAGTTGAACAGGAATGTGTTCGAAGTCCGTCGGTTGACTGTCGCAAAGAGCTGTTCGGGAGAGATTATTTTTTCCTATTTTAGACTCATAGATCAACACAAACATATTTCTCGCTTTTTTGAAAGACTATACTATATGTACGTAATGTAGACAAAATCCAAAGGGTATTTTCTCATTTGCAAAGAAATATGGCAATGCTAGTGATAATGTCCTCCTCTGATTTCAATGAAATAGGGACCGCAAACAACACTGTTTCAGATCATTGTTAAGGGTCATGGATATGGTTAAGATTCAGGATCAAACAGCTTCAGTACTGACAGTGTTGATTGATGATACTTTAGTAGCAACATTATCCCACCCGTAGAAACACAATTAATATAACAGAATATTCTATTAATTGTGGACTAGAATATCAGCATATCGGCTGTACCATTTTGAATGTTTGAGTGTAATTCTGTCCTTGTGCTTCTCACAATGTTGTACACATAGTAGAAATGACAAAGTCCAGAAGCAAATAGGTGACTTGAAAAAACTTGGATTTTATCCATGTTTGTTTTGTCTATATACTATTTCCATGATTCCACCTCACTTTATTGGGTTACTCCTCTCTGTACCAGAAAGATGTGTTGTTGGTATGTTGAGAGTGAGATATGTTATTTTTGTGCACCAGTCATTTACTTATTGCCATTTTGTTAACTTTTGTTAAGATGAAGTTTTACTTTTCCATCAACAAACTATAAAAGACATTGAGAGAAAAAAATGGCTGTCTGCACAATTATGCTGTAAAGTGAAAAATAAAGAAAATGGAACAAATACAAAACAGAAGAATATCAAATAGCCCAAGCTATACCTCACCCATCACTACGTAAAAATACATCTAGTTTTTTGAAACGAAGAGGGGGAAAAAAATCTGTTTTCAGCCTAATGTTAATAATTTATGTTTGTCTGTGCTTTTTTATTATTTATTTATTTACTACTTTCTATTCACCACCCAGACAGTTTTCAAAGGCTTCATAAACAAGAAAGCTATTTCAAACTTTGGAGTTTAGTTTCAAAAGGCTTTCACTGAAGAATGTTGATTTTTTTATTTTTTTTGTACGCTTGTCTCGTTATTGTTATCTGGTAAGGCATTGATGTGAAATAACCCTGACATGTATTCATTTCTATTGACCCTATGGAAATATAAATGAATTGCTACTGACCCCACAGGCTGTCAAGCCTGTCCGTTTGCTTTTAGGTGCAAATTCTCTGTATTGAAACGTGGTTCATTGTTCAATTCTCTCAATCACGGCACGGTGGAAGTGCAAGAAAGCTGACAGCTAAGACGTTCTGAAAACTACACAGGGGAAAATGATGGGCAAGACACAGACGTTTGAGTTAACTTTATGCTCCAACTATATATATATGTGCGTGTTTTAATGCAAGGACAGCAAAGTATGCATTGGTGGAATTTGATAGGGGGATATGTACAGGTCTTGTGAGACTAGAAGACAGTGAGTCATTTTCTGCAACCCCGGCCTTATTACTCCTACTGCAGTGTTTACAGTGCCTGTTGGTATATTGTTAGTATGTGGTGCATTTGTGCTTTCTTTACCATACACAGGAAAAAAGGTCATTAAAAGGTTATATCGCTCGCTTGTTATATGGCACCCTAAATTCTATATGGAACCCCAATGAACCTTTTTTCCTTGAAGAAAAAGGGGTTCTACTTAATAGAACTTTTAGGGGGTGAGATATATGAAGCAAGCAATATAACCTTTTATTCTAAGAGTATATTGTACAAGATAAAATGCAGTTCTTACCAGATAATTATTTGGAAATGTCCTTTTGGTGCTTATAAGTCACCGAGAAATATCTTTAGATTCAGAATTCATTCTACATTTCAGAATAAACAAGACGATCCATTAATGTCTAACACGTGTTTATTATTAATTATGGTACAAATAAATGTGACAGATGGGAAGCTTTTTAGAAATACACAAAGCGCCGCTTAAATGACCAAACAGATATTGCTCTATAGATTAAGCACAGGTTTCAGTCTATAAAATGAAAAGCAACCTTTGCAGGTTCATCAGCTTTGGTTTCGAGGTCTTTCTTGAGTTATAACAATATTTCAAACCAGTTGGTGTATGAGTCTGTGTGGATATAATTTAAAAACATTTATCTTAATTATGATTATCTTTATTTTTTTTTACAGAATCGGGTACAATCATAAAGCCTTCTTTGCCCCCTATAAAATAGGGCACATCTTGGAGACTGAAACTGAGAAGTGTATGTAACATAGCCACAGAGAGAAAAAAGCTAAACAAGTAACAACAAACGCTAGTAAGTCCTATACACGTAACCCTGGAAACCACTTGGCAAAAGTAAATCGGGTGTCATCAGTTCAGAATCTCAGTTCAGACCCCCCCCCCCCCCCCCCCCCCCCCCATGAGAAGTCAACACTACTTTCAAACATACAGGAGTCATTTTTCTGTGTTTTTTTCTATGACGGTTTTTGCATGGCATTGCTCACAATGTACGGTGGGCAGTGGTGACGTCAAATTTAAAAGAACTGCTACTTATCTACTCATCGATTCTCTTTGTATTTCAAGATTGTCGGCGACATGAACCCATTTCTCTGTACAATGTGCATTTAACTATAGAGCTTTGGTCCAGCATCAAAAGGTTACGTGAAGGTTTAACTCCGTCCGTTGTCTTTTTGTTTTTGGTTACAGCTTCATTGTTTAGCCTCAGTACTACCTGCCCATACAATACAGAAGCCGCATAATCACTTCTCTTACATGTTGGGATGAGGTGGGGTGAGAGACAGAGGGGGAACACACAAAAGTCTTTAAATTGAGTCAAATCACATATGACTTACAGTATATTATGATTGAACACCATTTAGTAATACTGACTTACAATATTACACTGTTAAAAACAACTTCCTGCTAAAAGTATTCAATCTTTGCTCAAGGTAGGCCTACAGTAAATAATAAAGGGTAAATGAACACGTAAGGGGGGGCTCCTATGTAGTGCCTCTCAAACCTCAGCCTTCTGTATACTCTCCTCAACTAATGTCTATTTCTGTATGTGTTTGTAAGTATTATCAAGTGCACTTTATGCTGCTAGGCAAGCAACAGTGTAAAGTGGGACTAAGTGTTTTACTTGAATCAAATTAGAACGTTTCGTATCAATGTGTAATCTTAAGAGTTCTGAAAAGTGGTTTTACATGTGTGTATCAGTTTGCAATACTCTTTATAGTTCAACACAGTGGCTGTAGGCCTATAGGTCAGTAACACATCCGTGGTGTAACAATATGGATTCCTTAAATCCTCCATGTGGGCCCTGGTAATATTGAAGTACACCTATAGGAGGTGAGCTACATGTTGCGACGACACTCTGTTCATATCCAACATCTACACAGCAACAACACCCTCTGATTTGTTGGTTGAAATGAATATGGATTATGTCTTGCGAAGTGGCTACTTGGTTGTCTTGCATTTCACACGACTTTTCCCCAAAATACTTTTTGAATTAGGCTATACTGTCTGTCAAGGCTTCACTATAGAATCACTAAAATAAAAAGAAACAAAACCGCAGCAGGACATTTTCACAAAAACATATTTGACCCCTGAAGACAAAGGATTGAGCGATTAGAAAACGTTCAGATTGATAAGATTATAATGAGTTACTGAATGCTAAAGGGAAGTAATGCACATTTTGCTCTTAAAGGTCAAAATATTTGCTTAAAACCACTAACGTGTCATTTGTTCTCAGTGACAATGTACTCTGAAAAATATACATGTATTTAGGGATTTGGAACTTGGGGCTGCCTTTTGTGTTTTATGTTGTCTTGTTTCCAGATTTCTGTAAGTCCAACTTTGTTATAAGTGGTTCATCTCAAACATGCAGGAGCAATTCTTCAAATAGAAAAAAACTAGACACACACTTCAGAAAGGGATGGGCAGAAAAGTCCTCACAGTAAAACACATGTTCTATATTGCAATATCAAAGGGTTGTGAACTAACAAAGAGTCATTTTTTGGAATCAAAATGCTATTTGGCATTCTCTTGGCCTTTGTGTAACTTAGTTGAGCCCAGTGTATGAAATAAACTGTACAGTAAAAAGAACCAGAGAAAGGGAACTTAGGCACATAACAATAACTAAAACATGTTATTGGCCAAGGTAAAATAACCCCATGTTCTTGAGCTGAAGTAATGTGTTCTTTGGCTATCAGGCTTTGGCAACAGAATGAGATACAGTAGCTTCAGACATATCCACAATAGAGTCGGTGCACAGAGACAGAACCTATATGGTTAGGTACAGAGTATCCCCTCATTGTTTAGACAGCCTTCAGTTTATTACCCTTCCTCCAAAACATAGACAATCTCATAAAATCATCGATAAATACTTGTAAAAGTTGTACAAAGTTACACTGTGACTGAAAATAGTTGCAGATGAGAAAGTGTCTGAGACAAACAATATGCCATTGTTGAACAGCAAAGAAACACAATTGCATGACAAATTTGACATTGTGGTTTCAATTTAGTAGATATTTACATATAAACACGGGAGATAATGAAATTAAGTGAGACAAAGATTAAATGTACAGCCAAACTCACACACATATCTTAGATGTTCTTGCCAGTACAAATGTAAAAATTTAGAACACTTTTACACTTAAAAAATTATTCTTAGTATTCCGATGCAACAGACTTTGGTAAGTAGTTAGTGTTTTTGTCTTTGATTTTGGCATGATTGCTTTACTAAAATCTCCCTAATGGGAACCCAAATTTGGACAATATTCTGGTCTATGAGGCCAGTACTAGAACTCTTTGAAACAGCACACTCTAGGTTTGTAATCTTTTTCTATCAAATACTAACATATTTATTTTTATTTGGGGATTTCGGCAAAGGTCAATAACTGTGGTAATCACACTGATAACACGTATTCTCGTTTGCAAACTTTCCTAACTGTCCTTTTCAGTTGACTCTATAAAAGGGCTGGAATGTTCTTTCATTCTTCTTCCCACTTTGGGTCATGATCCACCATGTTGTTTGGACTTTTCTCTTTATCTCTAGTTTTGGTCGTTCATTTTGGGATCTCATCCAGAGAATCACAGAGAGGGTCCATGGGCGCGGTCGGGCCGAGGTCCAGGTCCAGGTCACCGGGCTGTTTCAACCGCTTTATTGTGTTTTTCAACGCTTGCCTCTTGTTGCAGAACCAGACGCGGACCACCTCGCGGTCATAGTTCAGTTTCTCGGCTATCTCGGTCATTTCCTGTCCAGAGGGGTGCGTGTTCTTCTCGAAGTGGCTGTTTAGGATCTCCAGCGCTTGCGGGGTGAACGAGGTCCTCCGCTTGCGTTTTTTGGAGGGCTCGCTGCCAATAAACTCGGTCAGGTTCTGCATGCCGGACCGGTGGCGGGCCTCGGCCTCGGCCATCCAGCGCTCCAGAACGGGCTTAATCTTCTGGGCGCTTTTTGGGGTGATGTCCAACTTCTCAAACCTGGCAGGATATAAAAGGCCAGGGTTCAGTTTGCCTGTCAGACTGCTACCTATAGTGTTCTCTTGGGCTTCCTGTGGTAGGAAAAAGTGGCTTCTCAGGATGGTGTGTCTGGGGAGAATTGAGAGAGAAGAATCTTACTTAGGTGCCCTGCTGGGCCAAGGGATAACCTGCCTGCCTCAGTGAACTGGAAGGGCCTCCTCTCCCAGACAACTGCCACTGGGACAGAGACGCCCACCAGCCTTGGATACAGTCATGACAGTTTGTAGCCAAAGTTGTAGCAATTGGAAGAGAGTGTTACATGTGGTGGGTGCTATATTGTTTTTCGCTTGTCTTGTATTTGGTCGTGATTCGCTGTCCCAGATAGGCAGTGTTGGAGTGAGGATACCCTGCCATTGGCTAAAAAAAAAAGACTTCAGATAGAACCCCCCCAAAAAAACAGACAGAGCATCTGACTATCATGATCAAACACTGAGCTTTAGCAATGTAGATTACACACACTGATGTGAAATATAATCCACGTATTATATCACCAATCACAAAAAGGTAAAAAGGGGTTAACCAAAACAATGAATTGAACATTATTCCCATACCTTCCCTTGAAGTGATAAAATAAAATCTGTTTTTAATTCATATGGCCAAACAGGCAGCAGTGCATGTTCTCAGTCGCTTACACTCAATTTCTGTATCTGTGTTGAAACGTATCTATAGCACAACAGCAATGATCAAACGCTCATATGCAGTTACAGAACTGATCCCTTTCTTGCCTTTGTACCTGACTTGTATATCGTAGACCATACAAATGTCAACAATGAACACAAAACTCACTGTTGAGTGTTTTGTTCTCAGAAATGTTAACTCATTGTTTTCATCAGAAGAGAAATGTGTGCAACTGTGTTCACTTTCTGGCGTAAATAAATACTATTGCACAACATGTTAAAATCCCCCCCATCAGTGTCAAACCATGTACAATATAGAGAATGATCTATGCAATGGGGACTGTCCACTTTTTATGATTTTTTTTTTTACAATATTGCAGACATGCAGAGATGCAGAGAATGAAGTTGGGTCCTACTACTCCTAGGTCATCATCTCCAATGTTGTGACCTTCGATGATAGAGCTTTGCTTTGGTGTAGATTGAGGCCTATACAGTATACATTCAGACTGTATCAGTTGTGTTTCTCCATTGTATTCATCTTTCCCATTTCTATTGTGGATTGTGTTTCTGGAACCAATTGGGAAGTCTACAAAATGTGAGCAAACCAGCCTACTGTATGTATTGAATACATGGAATTGGATTGTGATGATATCGATGAATGAATCCTGCACAACGGGCTTATTATTGACTTTTTTCCATTTTTATCAGGAATAATATTTGATTTGATATGTATGAAATTGTTTGGTGAAATATGTAATTGCTCATAATTCTGCAATTTTTGACCATCATGATTTGGTGACTGTAAAGAAAATGTATTGATCTAAGTGGGATTTTTAAAAGACAGACTAACTTTCTGTTTTGTCTGCTTGGACTCGAGAGGATGAGTGTGGCTGTGTTCATCTTTTTGCAGGCAGTCGTGCTCTTTTGATGGATCTATTTGCAATGTGGACAGTATAGTAGAGTTTTAATGAATGTATTTATGTTTTCAGAAGGCAACTACATTTTGAAAACACATCTACTCTTTTGCAAAAGGCCACAGAGTTTTGTGTCTTGTGGATTCTGTTTTGAAAATAGTCATTAATCCAAAAAATGCTATGTAAGCGATTTGAGCAAGTCTAAATACATAACTGTAATTTCTTTACAAAAGCAGTATGAATTATTAATCCACATTCACATTTTTCAAACTTTTCTCCTGCCTCAAGTTCTCTTGTATATTTAATATGAATACATTTCCCTTCAGAGTTTATGGATGCATGAAGCATAAGTCATTATTTGAATTGAATGTATTGTGCACTTTAGTGCGCTTGAAAAGTACCTTCAATAGCTCAAGACTATAGTTACAACATTTTGACAGAGTTCCTGAGTCACGAACAGTAGCTGAATTATGCCTTGCTGAATCAGTTTAATCTCAACAAATAGTTGATACTACTGTCCTATTAGAACATTTTCAGGAGTATCTGTACTGTAGCTCTGTGTACTCTGAACCTGTCAGTTGCAGAGTTCTGTGAGACAAGCACAGAGATGACTTTTGGCTTTCACATGATGAAAGAAGATGGACCTGGGCTAAAGTTGCTGGGTTTCTCTCATGCTGTATAATAATGGGGTCAGTGTCAGAGTGTGGTTTGAGCTGCCTGCCCTCTAACGAGAGTCCAGACATCTGTCCAGGTGTTCGGGAGCGAGCAGCTGAGAGAAAAAGGTGATCCCCCTTTAAAACAACAGCCGTTCCTGTCCAGGCCTCTTCTAAGACCTTGACCGAACATGGATGTCTTTGATAGAATCTTCCTGGCAGGCAGGTGAGGAGAGCCTTAGAGCTGGGGGAAAGGACCCCTCTCACACAAACAAAATGAAAGACATTTCTTAGTGGCAAGTCGGCTTGTTATACAGAACAGTAGGGAAGTGATGCTGCCCTAGCTTACTGAAGAAGGAACCTGTTGTTTCCTGTTTCCCCTCTCTGATTGTTGGTGCAGCTCTGCTTGTCGACGGCCAATATTGTTTATAACTACCTTTTCAACAGCGGAAAGAGGACGGTTATATACTGCAGGGAATACTTTAGTAAATATGAGGAGTCGGTAGAGACAGGACATTTCATGGATCAACAGGAACCAAATGCACTAAAATGAGTTGGGAGCTGCTCGGCTGGCTCCCCACTGGTTCAGAACCACCAGGGGAAAATAAAAACATACCTCTACCTTTTTTACCCCCATTGTCTCTCTCTCTTAACGGTCTTAAAAGTACCTTTTTTCAGGCCATGCACAAGCATCGGCTAAGTGTATCCCAAAATGAAGGTTTGCATATGATTATGGCTAAGAGTGGGTCTTTGACTGAGTGGAGGCTCTATGACTTACAGAATACAAGGGGCAGATCAGTATCCCATCTTTCAGATATTAACCCAGGAGCAGGTCGAGACAGAAGTGGATGTGATGAAATAGACATATCGAGGACGTGCGTGAAGGCACGTATCTGCTACATTGATGCGCAAATTAGAGACAACCGTTTCTTGTCACGAGATGTGAATCGTTGATGTGGACGGGCTGTGTTCTAGCGTGAAGGAAGGCCGTAAACGCATGCAGCTTAAACATGCATGCAGCGCCATGATTCCCCTTCAAGAATTACACCAGCAATGAGTAGTTAAGACAACACTGTGCACCTATGCATTCTGAGCAGCATTCACATCGAGAGCACAGTGAATCTTTGGACATGTACTGTAATTTTATTGAGGTGGATTCAAACTTCATGCATTTTTTTCTGCAATAAGATGTGTCCTCCATTTGATGAAAGAATCGATGCCATCAATCATAATCTGCAACATGATCTATACATACCTGATACAATAGAATAATAGTTTTGTGTTTAACCCATAAATATGACATGCAGCAATATGATATATTGCATGTACCAAGCACTCTATCATAACCAAACCCATCCAAACCCATTGGTCTGATGATGTACTTATGGGATGTTTGTTCCCCCTGTGATAAGCTAATAAGGCTTTTTAACAAAGGGAGCAATGGAATCAGACAAGATGGAACCATCTGTCACTGCCTGTTCCAGTGATATCGGACAACAACATGCCCCTGAGCTAGCATGCGGTCCCCTCTTCTCCCCCAACTTCCATGTCTCTGTTGATGTTAACTAAACTAAAGCATGTGAAGACTGCCTCTCTACTTAAAACATAGAAGATGCTTGTCATGTCCAATGTCATACAAGCAACAAAAAAATACTATCTTTCCGACATAAATGAACCCTCAAGGACATATTACCTGTTTATTTATTTTAAGCTAATGGCTTTTAATGTATGTTATAAATATCTGAATTATGGATGCTTGTAAATATTTCATGTGATTTAAAAAAAAGACTTTAAACATTAGTTTGAAAGGGCTGTCCATCATAAGAACCCTGCTCCCCCCCAGTTTCAGATTATATCGGCCGTTTGATGTTGATGTGATGAAACTTTTAAAAGCCCATTGCACCAATATGTCACAGAAGCAGGGCAGGTCATCAGCAAAGCACATGTATTTCAGAAACACATTACAAATGAATACAGGAATAAGACGGGGTACAGTGCTGATAACTGTTGACAGTGAAGCATGCAACTATGGTAAGGCAAAATACTATGGGTAGAGTACAAAGAAAAGGGAACACGAAATTAGCCACAGTAAGGTCACGGACAAATGCCAGAATTAAAGAAAACAACATGATTATGATATTGTTAAAACGATTGCCTTTGTGTGTAGTCCTCTGTTGCTCAGTTGGTAAAGCATGGTGTTTGCCATGCCAGGATAGTGGGTTCTATTCCCGGGACTACCCATACATAAAATGTATGCACGAATGACTGTAAGTCGCTTTGGGTAAAAGTCTCTGCTAAAAAGAATACATTACGTGTTTGGTGAGAGAAAAAAACATAAAGTATCATACTTTTTGATCATGTGAAACTCTTTGGGTTAATATAATGTTACCCACCCTATGTGCCTTTGTCTGATTAGAGATACTGTAGGTGTATTTTCAAAGGGGTCTGTTTCATTTGCACTAAAGTCAACCAGGTGGAAGGAAAGGCATTAAAAAGGAAGAGATTGACTCGTAACACTACAGTATATGTCTGATTATCTAATGAATAGGTAATGCAGCTGTTTATGACTAAACGCATGTGCCTGCGGGACTGTAGAACATGACAATCTTATTAACAGACCGGTTCTTGACAGGTTCTCTGAAGCCCAATGTAGAGGGAACAGCAAAAGGCCTTAGTAATTATTAAATGCTTTAAGTGCTTCGTGTAATACTCTAGGTAATGTATTTTGCATAAGTTACAGCGTGCTCTTGTGTGAGAGGAGAGAAAGAAGAATTGACGTGAGAGCTTAATTTGACTGGATGGTCTTCAATTATGTATTCATTTTAATATCTTAATGATGTCTTCCTAAATATGAGATGAAATATGGATGTGAGTCATCATGGACACCGGACGATTATGTGCATTCTCATGTACAGCAGTGCTGAGTGCCTTCGTCTACTGTAGCTACTACTGCATACTGACCGGAGTGGAGCAAGAGGGTCAGTTGAACTACAGAGAAATGATTGTCCACCATTCAGATATGAAATGGTATAAGATGTTGTACATGAATGACATATATATGTCCATAACACTGGTAATATATTGTATTTATTTGTCATTTTAACACCACAATGAGTTAGTCAACTTAAATTCTGCACTGCAGTAAAGAAAAAAACATTTATCACTTGATGGGAAGGATAGGAATATTCCAGAAGACACCACAATCAACAGATTTATGGTCAAATATAGCATGCTTTGATGTAAATCACATGGCACCCCAAGTCTTCCTTACCTGCAGATGGCAGACTGACTATAGGCTGGGCCCTCGGCCGCGCTGAGCGCCTGTCCCACCTGAGTCTGGGTCAGGCCAAGGGACAAGCGACGGATCTTGAATGCTTTGGCAAACTCCCGAATCTCCTCCAGGTTGACCCCATCCACCTCACTGGGAGTCATCTGGGGGTCTACAAATACAACACAGAAGGAGTGGCTCAAAAAAACAAGGAGGACCAAGGCACTCTTCATATAGTTTAAAGGAAAAGCTGCACACTAGTAGCTCCGATGCAATTATTTATTCACCAACGTTTCAACAGCAAGCTGTCTTCATCAGGGTTTCTCTTCATAGAGTTAAAATGCCTTTATTGTGATGGCCTGTTCAATAGAACAACATCTCAAAAGCTCTTTGTCAGGGATTGCAGAGTGAGGCAGGTTTCCGTTACCTGAATAGTACTGTTAAACACACTGGATATAAGGAATGTAGCTCATATACAGTACATACATTCCAATATAATGGGACCATGCTGCTCTCTGTTGACGAGCAACGAGTAGCTTTAGAAAATACATTATGCAATGTATCTTCAATTAGCAGTGATTCTCATTTTGGTGCTTCTCTGCCTCTCTCGTTGATAATAGCAGTCTCTGTACAGTATGTGCTGTATCAATGGTAGTGAGAGTGAAAGGCTGGCTTTGCATTTAACACTAAATTGAAAATGTTCCTTCTTCAATCTTCCATATAAAAGCTCATACAACATACTCTGTGGCATAAAGCCATTTAATAAGTTAGTCTACGGTGTCCAATTGCCATTCTCGGCATTCATTCTGTTTCATGCAAACAGCTTTATAACCCACTCTCCCTGCTTTTATAATAAAAGATAAGGTCTGTGGAATGTTTATTAGAGAACCATTCCTATTCATGTGTCCCTCCTTTGGGTTAGTCAATTGAGGTCTCCACAGAAAGATTGTGCTGCTGTGCACTGCACAACTCAAGTGTTGACAGATGACAAAAAACTCCTCTGTGTAGAATTCACTTTATAGGAATGTTTTTGTAAATTGCTGCTTTGCAGACCCCCATATACACTGAGTGTACAAAACATTAATAACACCTTCCTAATATTGAGTTGCACCCCCTTTTGCCCTCAGAACAGCCTTAGTTCGTCGGGGGCAGGGACTCTACAAGTGTTCCACAGGGATGCTGGCCCATGTTGACTCCAATGCTTCCCACAGTTGTGTCAAGTTGGCTGACTGTCCTATGGATGGTGCACCATTCTTGATGGGAAACTGTTGAGTGTGAAAAACTTAGGAACGTGGAAGTTCTTGACATAAACCAATGCGCCTGGCTAGGGCTGTGGCGGTCATGAAATTTTGAGAATTTACCAGCATTTGTAACATGAGTCTGATAATTATCTGTACAAAACAGTTAATCTGTAATAATACTTTTGGAATATAAAAAATACTAGTTTGATATATGTTTTGAAAACTGAAATGGTCTACTAATTCCTTTTCAGTAGACACTCTTATCCAGAACAACTTGCAGTAGTGAGTGTATATATATTTATACTGGTCCCTCGTGAGAATCGAACCCACAACCCTATAAGCACCATGCTCTACCAACTGAGCCACATCATCACATCACCTCATCACAAACACCTTGATGTCTCAATGTATTCGATTACTGTACAGTGCATTGTTTTTCTTCATGGTGAATGAAAGTCTACAGGTACAAACCTAGATGACCAGCTAATGTACAATACAGTAACTGCACAAAAAGTGGTTTGTTGTCCATGCTATTTGATCAAGAAAAATATTGAATTTGATGTGGATGTTTTGTGTCTTTGCCCATAACTAATTAATTGTTTGAGGACAGGGTTTTGTTCTTTCTAGATTCCATTAGAATGACAATCACAGAGAAAGGGACAGGGAAACAACTCTTATAATTCCAATGATTGAATCCTGCAACTGTCACACCCTGACAGTGGCGACTCGTCATTCAGGGCGACCACCAGGTGTCTCACATTTTCCCCCCATTATCCCCTGTGTATTTATAGCTGTGTTTTCTGTTTGTTTGTTGCTAGTTCGTCTTGTCTTGTTCAGGTCATACTAGCGTATTTCCCGTTTTTACCTGTTTTCAAGTTTTGTTTTCTAGTCTTCTCGGTTCTGACCTTTCTACCTGTCCTGACCCTGATTCTGCCTGCCATTCTGTACCTGCCCGACTGACCTGGTTTACAAACCCCTGCCTGCCCTTTGCCTGCCCCCCGTGTAACAACAAATACCTGAGATTCGAACGATCTGCCTCTTGCGTCTGCATCTTGTGTCTGCATCTGAGTCGAGATAGCAACATACTCTTGTTAATTATACAAAATGTTTTGCCAAAGCGGAGATGCTGAAACAAAATGTTGCCCGCGCTACAGACGTAGCTACAGAAATGTGCTCTACTTTTGTGATTTTTTTTTCTCTTTAAAAAAAGAATGTATATTTACATTTTATTCAGATTTATCAGAACTCCTACTGCCCGTGGCTCTGCATGAAATGGAAGCACTCCTTTCTGTTTCTTGTGCAGGCTGCACACACTTCATCAGTTTTTCCATTCATAATTTGACAAGCACTTGATAATATGCTCATGCAGTGCTCTCAATTTAATCTGGTCTTTACTTATAGCCTACTAATGTATGTGTAGAATTTTAAAAAGTCTGCACTGGAATAGCGAATGGAGGTTACCTGCAGTTATGTTTTTATATGCCAGGAAGGCTACACCGTTTGTGAGCAATAAATATAGCAGCACGAGAAAGCTGGGATCTGCTTTTATTATATAGTGGCCAGTCAAAACTCGGTTTCCAAACGCGATTGCGCAATGTCTGGGCTTATGAATTGAAATACATTTGCCAAAGTTATAGAATTACTGCGGTCTGTTCAGAAAGAAATGACATAATTCAGAATAGCCTACTACAACATGAGTAGGCCTGTAATTTAGCCGTATGGGCTCAATAGCGCCATTAGAAATAGCTTAGCTGTGGATTGTGTAGCCCAATATGAAGGTATAGCCTACAGTCAGGAACGTGCTGCAAATCTGTCGGTGAACAGCATGCAGACAAAACACACCTTTTGCAATATTTCAAATACAATCGCCGGAAAACACAGGTTGCTAAGCAAATGGCTCCTGCTGAAAAGAAAAGCAACTAATCCGTCCGTATACTATAGGCTACGGAAATATTTGATCAACTTCCAAATATTGTTTTACAAACTAAAACAAGAGCGAGATAGGCTTTTGGCACGAACACGTCGGCCATTACCTAACAATGACCTGCGCATCATTGGGTGAGTCAGTGAAACTGGAAAGCATTTTTAGGACTATAATTTCCTCCTCATATGGTAGCCTACAATATGTGTCTACACACACACACACACACACACACACACACACACACACACACACACACACACACAAGCCTAGTTACAGTGACTCAATGGTCACATGGTGTTTGACTGCGGTCATGTCTCCTGACTGTCAGTGTGGGTGAAATACGGTCTCCTTAACAGCCCCCACGCTGGCACCTACTACCATACCCCATTCAAAAGGTATTTACATATTTTTGTCTTACCCATTCACCCTCTGAATGGCACACATACACAATCCATGTCTCAATTGTCTCAAAGCTTAAAAACCCTTCTCCATCTACACTGATTGAAGTGGATTTAACATCCAAGGTGACATCAATAAGGGATCGTAGCTTACATCTGGATTCACCTGGTCAGTCTGTCATGGAAAGAGCAGGTGTTAATAATGTTTTGCACACTCAGTGTAAGTGACTTTAGGAAACTTTTTTCCCCCCAGAGCATTTGAAGAATTTCATAGCTAATAAAAAGTGATTTCACATTGTACACATTGTGCCCTGGCATACTGCTTACTAAAGCAAGGTTTGTGCCGGTGAA
The DNA here is from genome assembly GCF_013265735.2 of Oncorhynchus mykiss. NCBI lineage: Eukaryota > Metazoa > Chordata > Actinopteri > Salmoniformes > Salmonidae > Oncorhynchus > Oncorhynchus mykiss. The sequence goes on along the minus strand of NC_048575.1, from coordinate 36,449,434 downwards.
TTATTAATCTTGGTCATTATCAATTAATTATTAAAGGAATCCTCCAAGCGTGTTTAAAGAAAAATCTATTGAGCTGTCATCTTGCCGTGAGGCCTCATAAGAGTGGGGCTTCCGTGCTTCTACAGCGGCCGAGCTCCAGACGTGTGAACATTTGGAGACCTACGTAGTGCAATACTTTTGACCAGGGCCCATAGTATATATATTTTTTTACTTAATGGGGGGGGTTCATCTGGTCAAAAGTAGTGCACTATATAGGGAATAGGGTGCCATTTGGGACGCAGGCACTTTCTGTCATAAAACAACAGAGCAAGAGCGGTGTTTGTCAGACCAGGGCCCATATCGACAAAGCATCTCAGAAAAGGTCTTAGGAATCCTGTTAAAACCTGTTTCAAGACGAAAAAAACTACTAGCTAGGAGTACGGTTTAGGACAACGCTAATTTTATTCAACTTTTATTTTGGGGTAACCCATTGAGACCAGGGTCTCATTTACAATGGTGCCATGAGGACAACAATACAAATTCAAAATGATCAATACAGATGAAATAAATACAAATGACATAATCAACAATATAGCTTCAAACACCACAAATACAATTATTGACCAATTCTCATTAAATTCATTCAACATAAAGACCTAAAATGCACTAGAGGCACCAGAGAGTCAAGATGTAGGGAGTTTGGTAGGCTATACCAAAAATAGGGATCACTAAAACTGAAGGAGGATTTACCTAGATCGGTGTGTACTAGTGGAACCTCGAGAGGTAACCATCTCTGTGAATGGGTTTGGTTTTAATATATTCACATTTTAACAGTGAAGTGAGGTAGGTCGGAAGCTTGTGTAGTAAAGCTATGTAAACAAAAAGGGAGTAATGAGGACCAGCCAATCTTTTGATACAAATTAAATCATATTTTGTCACGTGCCGAATACAACATCTCAACATCAACAGTGAAGAGGCGATTCCGGGATGCTGGCCTCGTAGGCAGAGTTGCAAAGAAAACGGCATATCTCAGACTGGCCAATAAAAAGAAAATATTAAGATGGGAAAAAGAACAGACACTGGACAGAGGAACTCTGCCTAGAAGGCCAGCATCCTGGAGTCGCCTCTTCACTGTTGACGTTGAGACTGGTGTTTTGCGGGTACTATTTAATAATGAAGCTGCTAGTTGAGGACTTGTGATGCGTCTGTTTCTCAAACTAGACACTCTAATGTACTTGTCCTCTTGCTCAGTTGTGCACCGGGGCCTCCCACTCCCCTTTCTATTCTGGTTAGAGACAGTTTTCGCTGTCCTGTGAAGGGAGTAGTACACAATGTTGTACGAGATCTTCAGTTTCTTGACAATTTCACGCATGGAATAGCCGTCATTTCTCAGAACAAGAATAGACTGACACATTTCAGAAGAAAGTTATTTGTTTCTGGCCATTTAGAGCCTGTAATCGAACCCACAAATGCTGATGCTCCAGATTTGCCTGAAGAAGGCCAGTTTTATTGCTTCTTTAATCAGAACAACAGTTTTCAGCTATGCTAATTTAATTGCAAAAGTGTTTGCTAATGATCAATTGGCCTTTTAAAATGATAAACTTGGATTAGCTAACACAACGTGCCATTGGAACACAGGAGTGATGGTTGCTGATAATTGGCCCCTCCATAAAAAATCTGCCTTTTCCAGCTACAATGGTCATTTACAACATTAACAATGTCTACACTGTATTTCGGATCAATTTGATGTTATTTCAATGGACCAATCTTTTTGTTGATTTTCTTTCAAAAACAAGGACATTTCTAAGGGACCCCAAACTTTTGATCGGTAGTGCATATATATTATTTATATAAATAGTAAAAAGGACAGGTCCCAAAATCAACCTTTAGTAATATCGAGGTAACTTGACACCATCAGAAAGCACACCGTGTTCTGTCGGACAGTTCCCAAACCACTTGTATGACACCTGGTCCAGCGCAATTTCAGACAACCTTTGAATGAGTAGGGGATGGTGGACAGAATCAAAGGCCTAGAATAGGTCTATAAATACTGCAGCACAGTGATTCCTATGATCTAAGCAATTCAATTTATAATTTAAGATAAGCGTAGCTGCTGAAACAGTGCTATGTCCAGGCCTAAAACCAGGATTTGGTTACATCAATTTTTTTGCAAGGCACTTAATAATTCATTGACTTAAAATGGTTCAAATTAAGAAAAAAGAAGTGTGTGCCTGGAAGTGCATAATTCTCTGCTATCTGTTTAGAGGTGAATAAAGGACTCCCTCTACTGGAAGTTGAGGTCTTTCAGAAACCATTATTTCAAATAGATGGCCAGCTGAGACAAAATGGTTATTAAAAGCACCACAAATGTATTTTTTTTGTCTGTTATGGGACCAGAGGCTGTCATAACCTGCTCAGGCAATGAGGGGCAGAGATTCTCAAAGATTCGACACTTTCAAAATTGTAGCTGGATTTCTAACACTCTCTGATACACAATGCAATAAGTATGTTGACTTTGCTTTTCTAACCAGAGTAAATACATTTCTCAAATGTCTGAAGGACTGCCAGTCAGAGGTAGAATCAGTCAATCGAACCATAGCCCAAGCTAAGTTTTCTTTCATAAAATCTTTCAGACAATTCATGCGTGAACCATGGGTTAGATCTGTCCTTTACCCTTAATCTCTTATATGGGGCATGCTTCTCTGAAATAGAGTATTGTGTATGTTAAGACACCGCTTTTTAACAACTATTAGAATTGAAAAAAAAGGTTACACATGCCAACTTATTAGGCAAGAATTAAAAGTAGGTAAAGTGATTGTGTCAGGCGAAAATTATAATCAAAGTTTTACCATTGCTACATTTGATATACAGTCATATTCATTGTGGTTGTCGAGCATGCTATAGAGTTCACAGCTGGTAATGCCTCATCGCCAGTGGCAATTTTAGCATGTACATTTTGGTGGGGGAAACCATTTTTTCCCCTTGATGCATGCCAGCAAAGCCACTACACAACAGAACACTAAACTATGCATTAATTACACTACAACAGTGCCAAACGGTGCCCACAAACAGTTAGGGCCTACATAAAGCTGTCCCAACAGCGGAGCTTTCTTTTCAGCACCATGGAGTGAATCCTTACCAACGCTACACCTGGCTATCAGCAGAGCCTCATCTGGCAGCGAAACAGTTCATTCAGCCATTTACTGCCTTTTTAGAAACCATAGCTGATACGGCTGAGTTGCTTAAATAAATATGGTTTCTACTGACTTGTGGAGTTGCGTAACTAGATAAAAAATGCATTCTCATTCAATAATAACGAATGCCGACATGAGTTTGACTTCTGAACCATACACAAACATTATTACATTTATGTTCCGTAGATTCATAATGTTTATTCATATATCATTAACACTTAGCTCTAAGTATAAGCAATTGCAAGCAAACAGGCTGCGACGAGGTAGGCCTTCGCTCAGCACTTTCAAAATGGACATGGACAGAAATTTAGAATGGTGTTAGTTCAGATAAATTCAGCAAGATGTTAGGGCGTTAACTTTACACTTCTTTAAGGCACCACAGAGAGAGAGAGACTACAATTATGAATAAGATACTAATGAGATAGACCTATATAAGCAATATAACAATTGAGGTGTAGAAAGTATGGCATAAGGGAATGATGAGCAGATAAGAGGCAATTTAGAATTAAGATATTAATGAGTGAGCTCAGACGGACGATGTGCCTATTTGTTCAGCACTTTTTAAATGGTCAGCAACATAATTCAGAACATGGGCCGTTCTTACAGTATTCTCCCTGTACACCAAGTCAGACATGTAGGATTAATAACAGGCATATAAGCAGACAATGAAAGCTTCTACAATATTCGATAATGACATTTCTCTAGAACTGACTATAGGCTACATGAGCACCACACAGTCAGAACAGTATACGTTAAGTTCTGAGGGGGAGAGGGAACAATTTCTTAGGATGAGACATGTTCTACTAACAGCTTACAACACAACATACACTTAGTATTACTTTTCTAGCTATAATATACATACAGGGGCCTCGGAAAGTATGACAGCCTGCTTGGAATTTGCCAAAATGCACCAGATTCCAAATTGTAACAAGATTCTCTGGTGTGATGAAACCAGGGTTGAACTTGTTGGCCTGAATGCCAAGCGTCACGTCTGGAGGAAACCTGGCACCATCCCTACGGTGAAGCATGGTGGTGGCAGCTTCATTCTGTGGGGATTATTTTATGTGGCATGTACTGGGAGACTAGTCAGGATCGAGGCAAAGATGAACGGAGCAAACTACAGAGAGATCCTTGATGGAAACCTGCTCCAGAGCGCTCAGGACCTCAGACTGGGGTGAAGTTTCATCTTCCAACAGGACAACGACCTTAAGCACACAGCCAAGACAATGCAGGAGTGGCTTCGGAACAAGTCTCTTTTTGGGGAACTCCCCCAAAAAACGAGGATGAATCATGACATCAGTGATCTTCCGGTCGGAAATTCAGAGCTCTAGAAAGAGATCCGAGTTCCCAACTTGAAATTCAGAGTTGGATGATCGTTCAAAATGTATTTTCCCAGTTCCCAGTTGTCTTGAACGTATCGAAGTCTGAGATTTCCCAGTTCCAAGTTCTGAGGTCCCAGCTGTTTTGAATCCGGCAGAAGTCATGCTGGATTGACAGCATGGCCAATGTATTCAACCTTTTCTGACCCATTGTGTTGTGTGTGGATGTTAATCATTTTAGCTTGAAAAGGAGACCCTTTCAGACATGTGTTTGAAATCTTTAAACCCAGATTGGTGAATGTTGATTGCTTTGCATGTGATTGCTTTGCATCTCAGTTAGCCACTGATTCCTTCCAAGTATTTGCAATTTCCGACATGTTGTGTAATGTTTATGTCCAATGGCCGATGAGCACTGACATGTTTTTATCTATAATTTCTCTTCATATGACGGGGATTGAAAAAGATTTGCCAGTAGATTGTCAACATGATTCACGATGATAACTGCTTGTCAAGCTAAGATTGTGAAAGTATGATGTTGACATCAGTCCAATCAAAGCTATGGTAGATATAATGTGTATATATAATGACATAATGTGCCAGCCAAACCCTCCCTAACCCGGACAACACTAGGCAAATTGTGCATTGCACCATGGACCTCCTGGTCGCAGCTGCCTGGGCCCAAACCCAGAATCTCTGGTGGCACAGTTTGCACTGTGATGCAGTGCCTTAGACCACTGTGCCACCAGAGATTCTGGGTTTGGGTCCAGGCTCTGTCGCAGCCAGCTGCGACCAGGAGGTCCATGGTGCAATGCACAATTTGCCAAGCACTGTCCGGGTTAGGAAGGGTTTGGCCGGCAGGGATATTCTTGTCTCATTGTGCACTAGCGACTCCTGTGGCGGGCTGGGTGCAGTGCACGCTGACCAGGTCGCCAGGTGTACAGTGTTTTCTCCGACACATTGGTGGCTTCCGGGTTGAATGTGCATTGTGTCAAGAAGCAGTGCGGTTGGGTTGTGTTTTGGAGGATGTATGGCTCTCGACCTTCGCCTCTCCTGAGTCAGTACTGGAGTTGCAGCGATGAGACAAGACTGTAACTACTACCAGTTGGATACCACGAAATTGGGGAGAAAAAAAGGGGTAAAAGATAACGTGATTTGACGTAATTTTATCTGTGGCCTTCTTGGATTGGCACTTCTAATGTAAATCTATGGAAGCACCCAAGGGGGCTTGAACTACCTAGCTTTCCCTGAAGATTCTGCGGCAACGTAGTCTCCCCATGAGTGACAGAACACTGAGCCAATCACTGTGCAACTAGAAAAAAGTACTGATGTATGTTCTGCTTTTGCTGGCTGCCCCTCCACCATAGAAAGCACTGAGTTAGGCTGAAATGCCTGCATTTTGAAAAACTTTTTTTGCAAATGGATTTGTAACATGAATTAATGCCAAAATAACATGCAAAATAGGCCAATTATAATTATTATCTGTTTTTCCTTGTATAAATCTGGCCTTACTACTATTCACCCATAGAAATGCATTGAATAATAATTCCTGAAATGTAAAATCTGATAGCTAAATGATCCTCGGTATGACCATCTTAAAACAATTCAATTTATTAGCTTAGTAGAAAGCCAGCTCCGGGCCCTTAGACTCTAGGGCAGTGGTCACCAATCTTTTCTGAGTCAAGATCCCTTTCGGAGTCAAAAAGCAAGCTGAGATCTACCTCTCAGATATATTTTTAAAGACTTAAAAAATATAAGCCTATGCATCATTAACCTTTTAAAACAGATGTGTAGCGATGAGGTTTGTGCAGTAGGCTATAGGCCCAACACATTATCACTGCACACCAATTCACGTTTTTACTCCTATGATCAGAGAAAGTGAAATATTCCTAGATATTAAAAAGACACAAGCCACTAATAATGACAACACATGCTTATCGAAACACTTTGCTATACTCATTCATTGAAGCTGCAGTGTTGGTTGTAGCATGAGTGGAAGTAGCCCTGGGAGAACACGCATTTTATGGCTTCTAAAAAAAAAGTGTTGAACAAAGTGCTAAATGACATTTTAGTCATTTAACAGATGCTCTTATCCAGAGCAACTTACATTTAGTGCTTTCATCTTAAGATGGCTAGGTGGGACCACCAAATATCGCAGGCATAGTAAGTACACTTTTCCTCAATAAAGTAGCTATCAGCAAAGTCAGTCTTTTTCTAGTCTTGGTTTTAAAAGTTTTCAAATATTCTGCACACTATTTAGAAGATTCCATCCACTCATTCAGAATAAAAACCTCCTCATATTCTAGAGGTAAATAGAGAAAATATAAGTTATGTCCAGGACCTTGCCAATATAAAGAGCTTGACCACAGCAGTACATTGGTTGGAAGAATATAGAACTCAAATGATGATGATTTGACACATAAATAATGCTCCATTGCTCATGTTCCCGTCAAGTTGATCAATGGCAACTTCTTTATATTGAATTCAGAACTCATTCGCAGATGCTTAAGGAAATAGTTTAGCAAGATGAAATTAATCTAACTAAAACAGCCTTAAGGCAACGTTTGCATGCTGACAACCTTGGGTCCTATGATTCATATAGGGTCCACGAGAGGGCAAAGCATTTGGAAACTGAGGCCCGTGTTCAATACTTACAGGGTTTTTGGATAGTCTAATAAATGTTTATTTAACATTTAATTTTTTTTAATTTAACCTTTATTTAACCAGGTAGGCTAGTTGACTGCGACCTGGCATAGCAGAGTGAAAAGACAACAACACAGAGTTACACAAGGAATAAACAAGTCAATAACACAGTAGAAAAAAATAAAAAAAGAGTTTATATACATTGTGTGCAAAAGGCATGAGGAGGTAGGTGAATAATTACAATTTTACAGATTAACACTGGAGTGATAAATGATCAGATGGTCATGTGCAGGTAGAGATACTGGTGTAGCAGAAAAGTAAATAAATAAAAACAGTATGGGGATGAGGTAGGTAAATTGGGTGGGCTATTTACCGATGGACTATGTACAGCTGCAGCGATCGGTTAGCTGCTCAGATAGCAGATGTTTAAAGTTGGTGAGGGAGATAAAAGTCTCCAACTTCAGCGATTTTTTGCAATTCGTTCCAGTCACAGGCAGCAGAGAACTGGAAGGAAAGGCGGCCAAATGAGGTGTTGGCTTTAGGGATGATCAGTGAGATACACCTGCTGGAGCGCATGCTACGGGTGGGTGTTGCCATCATGACCAGTGAACTGAGATAAGGCGGAGCTTTACCTATCATGGACTTGTAGATGACCTGGAGCCAGTGGGTCTGGCAACGAATATGTAGCGAGGGCCAGCTGACTAGAGCATACAGGTCGCAGTGGTGGGTGGTATAAGGTGCTTTAGTAACAAAACGGATGGCACTGTGATAAACTGCATCCAGTTTGCTGAGTAGAGTATTGGAAGCTATTTTGTAGATGACATCGGCGAAGTCGAGGATCGGTAGGATAGTCAGTTTTACTAGGGTAAGTTTGGCGGCGTGAGTGAAGAAGGCTTTGTTGCGGAATAGAAAGCAGACTCTAGATTTGATTTTAGATTGGAGATGTTTGATATGAGTCTGGAAGGAGAGTTTACAGTCTAGCCAGACACCTAGGTACTTATAGATGTCCACATATTCTAGGTTGGAACCATCCAGGGTGGTGATGCTAGTCGGGCATGCGGGCATGCATTTGGTTTTACTAGCGTTTAAGAGCAGTTGGAGGCCACGGAAGGAGTGTTGTATGGCATTGAAGCTCGTTTGGAGGTTAGATAGCACAGTGTCCAAGGAAGGGCCAGAAGTATACAGAATGGTGTCGCCTGCGTAGAGATGGATCAGGGAATCGCCCGCAGCAAGAGCAACATCATTGATATATACAGAGAAAAGCGTCGGCCCGAGAATTTAACCCTGTGGCTGCCATAGAGACTGCCAGAGGACCGGACAACATGCCCTCCGATTTGACACACTGAACTCTGTCTGCAAATAACCAATTTAATTTATAGGGGATTAAATAAATCAAATTAAAGAGGAAGGAGAAAAATCTGTAACCCCGCATATTACAGTTTGTTAATTACCTAGTAAATAAATAATAATTAAGTTTAAAAATATATATATTTCATTTGAAATTTGACCTGGTAGGCTAGTTGAGAACAAGTTCTCATTCACAACTGCGACATTGTATTTACAAATTAAGTAGCCTGAGTCACAAAATGTAATTATATAAGTAAGTACAATTAAGAAGAATGGTACAACTAAGTACCAGTTAATAACTATGTAAATCCCTACTCACGCCACTATTTCAATGTAATATAAAAGAAAAACCAAGCAACATACAAACTCACAAAATGTAATTATAAAGTAACTACTTAGTCCCAAAGGTGAGTACAAGTACGAAACAGAGTATTAGTATGTAAATACTTAGTCACAGCAGTCTCTTTCAAAATAATACCTAATAAACACCAATGAACATACATGGTCATTTATTACCACATAATTACCAAATAAATACATTCAAGTGATCCTCCTGTGTTGATATTCTCTCAGTTGTTCCTATGTACAGTACTTTACCTTTAGTTACCATATACAGTTGAAGTCAGAAGTTTACATACGCTTAGTTTGAAATCATTAAAACTCGTTTTTCAACCACTCCACAAATTTCTTGTGAACAAACTATAGTTTTGGCAAGTCGGTTAGGACATCTACTTTGTGCATGACACAAGGAATTTTTCCAACAATTGTTTACAGACAGATTATTTCACTGTATCACAATTCCAGTGGGTCAGAAGGTTACTACATACACTAAGTTGACTGTGCCTTTAAACAACTTGGAAAATTCCAGAAAATTATGTCATGGCTTTCGAAGCTTCTGATAGGCTAATTGAGTTTGAAGGCCTACCTTGCTTGACATTTTTTTTATTTTTTATTTATCCGTTATTTTACCAGGTAAGTTGACTGAGAACACGTTCTCATTTGCAGCAACGACCTGGGGAATAGTTACAGGGGAGAGGAGGGGGATGAATGAGCCAATTGTAAACTGGGGATTATTAGGTGACCGTGATGGTTTGAGGGTCAGATTGGGAATTTAGCCAGGACACCGGGGTTAACACCCCTACTCTTACAATAAGTGCCATGGGATCTTTAATGACCTCAGAGAGTCAGGACACCCGTTTAACGTCCCATCCGAGAGACGGCACCCTACACAGGTCAGTGTCCCCAATCACTGCCCTGGGGCATTGGGATATTTTTTTAGACCAGTGGAAAGAGTGCCTCCTACTGGCCCTCCAACACCACTTCCAGCAGCATCTGGTCTCCCATCCAAGGACTGACCAGGACCAACCCTGCTTAGCTTCAGAAGCAAGCCAGCAGTGGTACGCAGGGTGGTATGCTGCTGGCATCATGGGAAAATCAAAAGAAATCAGCCAAGACATCAGAAAAAAAGGTAGACCTCCCCAAGTCTTGTTCATCCTTTGGAGCAATTTCCAAATGCCTGAGGGTACCACGTTCATCTGTACAAACAATGGGACCACACAGACGTCATACCACTCAGGAAGGAGACAGGTTCTTCTAAAGATGAACGTACTTTGGTGCGAAAAGTGAAAATCAATCCCAGAACATCAGCAAAGGCCCTTGTGAAGATGCTGCAGGAAACAGGTACAAAAGTATGTATATCCACAGTAAAACGAGTCCTATATCGACATAACCATAAAGGCCGCTCCAAAACCGCCATAAAAAACCCAGACTACGGATAGCAACTGCACATGGGGACAAAGATTGTACTTTTTGGAACAAAAATAGAACTGTTTGGCTATAAGGGCCATCGTTATGTTTGGAGGAAAAAGGGGGAGGCTTGCAAGCCGAAGAACACCATCCCAACCGTGAAGCACGGGGGGGTGCTTTGCTGCAGGGGGGACTGGTGCACTTCACAAAATAGATGGCATCACGAGGGAAGGAAAATTATGTGGATATATTGAAGCAACATCTCAAGACATTAGTCAGGAAGTTAAAGCTTGGTTGCAAATGGGTCTTCCAAATGGACAATGACCCCAAGCATGCTTCCAAAGTTGTGGCAAAATGGCTTAAGGCCAACAAAGTCAAGGTATTGGAGTGCCCATCACAAAGCCTGAAAAAGCGTGTGCGACCAAGGAGGCCTACAAACCTGACTCAGTTACACCAGCTCCGTCTGGAGGAATGGGCCAAAAGTCACCCAAATTATTGTGGGAAGCTTGTGGAAGGCTACCCAAAACATTTGCCCCAAGTGAAACAATTTAAAGGCAATGCTACCAAATACTAATTGAGCGTATGTAAACTTCTGACCCACTGGGAATGTGATGAAAGAAATAAAAGCTGAAATAAATCATTCTCCACTATTATTCTGACATTTCACGTTCTTAAAATAAAGTGGTGATCCTAACTGGCCTAAGACAGGGAATTCTTACAAGGATTAAATGTCAGGAATTGTGAAAAACTGAGTTTAAATGCATTTGGCTAAGGTGTATGTAAACTTCTGACTTCAACTGTATGTTCATAATAACAGGGCTATAAAATGAAGGGGTGTCTGTTTCCACATAGATTCAATGTATACTGAACAAAAATATCAACGCAACATGTAAAGCCGTGGTCCCATGTTTTATGAGCTGAAATAAAAGATCCCAGAAATGCTCCATACACTCAAAAAGCGTATTTCTCTCAAATGTTGTTTATATCCCTGTTAGTGAGGATTTCTCCTTTGCCAAGATAATCCATAAATCTGACAGGTGTGGCATATCAAGAACAGCATGGACATTTTTTTTCACCCTGGCTCCATGGAGAAATTCTGAGAACTGCAGGAAACCGGCTTTAAAAAAAAACATGAAGTGAAGCCCTCTAAAACCTTCTTAAAATGTTCTCACAAGTTCACCCGCGCCGACCGCGCCCATTGCCACGTCCCCTGGCACACTCAGACCCTTTTTGATCCTGTAAGGACCGACGCCGGAGATGAGAAGCGGGTACGAGGAGTCAACATTTATTCCCGGAACAGACTGGTAACAGGACAGGCACAGCATCAGCACACGGGCAAAACAACGGCAAATGACAATCCATATAGCAGCGGGGAACAGAGATGTGGAACGGACAAATATAGTGGAGGTAATAAACAGGTGATCGAGTCCAATAATGCAGTGGCAGGAGTGTGTAATGTTGGGGAGAAGGCGTCAGGGTTGGGGAGCGGGAGCAGGCGTGACAGATCCAGAAAAAAACGGATAATATCTTTCTAAAGCTCATTGAGAAGGAATGGTGGAGCTCACCCATGGCCACAGCTGGCCACATCAAGTCTTCCGGTTTTTGCCATCAAAAGAAAATGTGTATGATATGAATTCAATAACTTTTTTATTTATTTTTTATTTTTTATTATTTTTTTTTACAGTTTTCCATAGTGGACAACATTACATTGGGATGCAACATTATAACTGGATTGGGAAAAAAACGAAAGGTTTCTAAATATGTTTTAGACACTTTTCTACTATGACATAGGGGAGTTTTATTTTGAAATGTAAAAAAAAAAAGTAACTCGTTAGTGTTTCTATCAATACACTAAGCTAACTACTTTCCAATCTCACCAACTCGCCCCAAACCATAGCCATACTTGTCTTTCTATCCTTTAAATTGGTTGTGAGTCCAACTATTATTTGTCATGATTTAAGCACGTACGTGTTGTTATTTAGTAGAAATAGATATTTTTACTAGAAATAAATGATTGCTATCAGTAGCTAGGTTTCAATGTTCTGATTAGCTGGAGGTAAGACGTGGGAGGGATAGAGGTAGAGACTGCTTGGAAAGATACAGCACATGTTAAGATATCGTTTTCTTTTGTGTTTAGTGAGTCCGCTAGATCAGAGTCAGTAGGGATGACAACATGTTCTCGTGAATCTGACCATTTTCCTGTCCTGCTAAGCATTTTAAATGTAACGAGTACTTTTGGATGTCACTTTGTTTTGTAAATAAGAATATAATATGTTTACATTAACTTCAACATGAATTTATTAATGTGAATAATGACGAGTGAGAAAGACTCTACCCCCAAGACATTTCTAATGGTGAGAGGTTTGCATGAGATGGGATGTTAGGATTTTTTTAGGGGTAAGATAACGTTGTTAGATTCTACTGGAGTAAACTTGAAAGTGTCTGGTATTTACATGGTGTTACAGGTTTAGTTTTTTTCCATTTATGTTTTGAGGTTGGACTTTTAGCAAGTATATCACGTTAGAACGTAGGCGCAACGATTGGTGCAGATTCAACCAAAAAGACCAGGGGGCTTTTCCAATGCCTCGCAAAGAAGGGCACCTATTAGTAGAGGGGTCTAAAGAAGAAATAAAAGCAGACTGAATATCCTTTTGAGGATGGCGAAGTTATTAATTACACTTTGGATGGTGTATAAATGCACCTAGCCACTTCAAAGAAACAGGCGTCCTTCCTAGCTCAGTTACCGGAGAGGAAGGAAACCGCTTAGGGATTTCACCAAGATTTTCACCAATATTTCACCACTGGGAGATGAATTCACCTTTCACCAGGACAATAACCTAAAACACAAGGCCAGATCCAGACTGGAGTTGCTTACCAACAAGACAGTGAATGTTCCTGAGTGGCCGAGTTACAGCTTTGACTTAAATCTGCATGAAAATCTATGGAAAGACCGGAAAATGGTTGTCTGGAAATGATCCACAACCAATTTAACAGAGCTTGAAGAATTTTGAAAAGAATAATGGGCAAATGTTGCACAATCCAGGTGTGTAAAGCTCTTAGAGACTTACCCAGAATAACTCACAGCTGCAACCGCTGCCAAAGGTGCTTCTACAAAGTATTGACTGAGGGGTGTGAATACTTACTGTATGTAAATTAGCTATCTGTATTTCATTTTCAATAAATAACAAAACAATTCTAAAAACATGTTTTCACTTTGTATATATAGGGTATTGTGTATAGATGGGTTAGACAAACATATTTCATCCATTTTGAATTCAGACTGTTACAAAGCAAAATGTGGAATAAGTCCAGAGGACATTACTTGGTACATTTATGTCTACACAATAATTAGACTAAATCATAAAGAGGGCTAATAGTATCTGGTATATAACATGTATTCAGAAAGTATTCAGACCCCTTGACTTTTTCCACATTTTGTTACATTACAGCCCTATTCTAAAATAGATTTTTAAAAATGTTTTTTTTTTAAACTGGTTTTTAGAATTTTAGCAAATTTATTAAATAAATAAAAAAATGAAATATAACATTTCCATAAGTATTGAGACATTTTACTCAGTACTTTGTGCACCTCAGTACTCAGTGCACTTTTGGCAGCGATTACAGCCTCAAGTCTTCTTAGGTATGACGCTACAAGCTTGGCACAGCTGTATTTGGGGAGTTTCTCCCATTCTTCTCTGCAGATCCTCTCAAGCTCTGTCAGGTTGGATGGGGAGAGTCGCTGCACATCTATTTTCAGTTCTCTCCAGAGATGTTGATCGGGTTCAAGTCCGAGCTCTGGCTGGGCCACTCAAGGACATTCAGAGACTTGTCCCGAAGCCACTCCTGCATTGTCTTGGCTGTGTGCTTAGGGTCGTTGTTCTTTTGGAAGGTGAACCTTCGCCCCAGTATGAGGTTCTGAGCGCTCTGGAGCAGGTTTTCATCAAGGATCTCTCTGGACTTTGATCTGCTCATTTTTCCCTCAATCCTGACTAGTGTTTCAGCCCCTGCCACTAAAAAACATCCCCACAGTATGATGCTGCCACATCCATGCTTCACCGTAGGGATCGTGCCAGGTTTCCACCAGACGTAACACTTGTCATTCAGGCCAAAGAGTTCAATCTTGGTTTCATCAAACCAGAGAATCGTGTTTCTCATGGTCTGAGAGTCCTTAGTTGCATTTTGGCAAACACCAAGCGGGCTGTCATGTGCCTTTTAGGCTGATTGGTGGAGTGCTGCAGAGATTGTTGTCCTTCCGGAAGGTTCTCCCATCTCCACAGAGGAACTCTGGAGCACTGTCAGTGTGACCATCAGGTTCTTGGTCACCTCCCTGACCAAGGCCCTTCTCCCCTGATTGCTCAGCCAGCTCTAGGAAGAGTCTTGGTGGTTTAAAACACATTTTTATTTCAGAATGATGGAGGCCACTGTGTTCTGTGGACCTTCAATGCTGCAGACATTTTTTGGGTACTCTTCCCCAGACCTGTGCCTCGACACAATCCCATCTTGACACTCTACTCCAAGGAGAAATATCTCAAGGATGATCAATGGAAACAGGATGCACCTGATCTCAATTTCGAGTTTTGATGCAAAGGGTCTGAATACTTAAGTAAATACACTTCCAAAAATGTCAAAAACCTGTCAAAGTAAACTGTCCGAGTTGTCCATTTGATTAATTATTCAGCAGTCTCAAGACTTCGGGACAGAAGCTGTCAAGGATCCTTTCGGACCTAGACTTGGTGCTACGGTACCGCTTACCATGCAGTAGCAGAGAGAACAGTCTATGACTTGGGTGACTGCTACAGTGTACAATGACACAATGACATTCTAGATGATTCTTCCAACTTCGTGGCAACAGCTTAGGGAAGGCCCGTTCCTGTTTCAGCATGGACAAAGCGAGGTCCATACAGAAATGGTTTGTCGAGATCGGTGTGGAAGAACTTGACTGGGCTGCACAGAGCCCTGACCTCAACCCCATTGAACACCTTTGGGATGAATTGGAACGCCGACTGCGAGCCAGGGCTAATCATCCAACATCAGTGCCCGACCTCACTAATGCTTGTGGCTGAATTGAAGCAAGTCCCCGCAGCAATATTCCAACATCTAATGGAAATCCTTCCCAAAAGAGTGGAGGCTGTAATAGCAGCGAAGGGGGGACCAACTCCATTTTATTGCCCATGATTTTGGAATTAGATTTTTGACGAGCAGGTGTTCACATACTTTTGGTCATGAAGTGTAAATCTATATTAAAAATACAAAACTGAAATATCATAATTGGATAAGTCATCAGCCCCCTGAATTAATACTTGGTGGAAGCACCTTTGGCAGCAATTACAGCTGTGAGTCTGTTGGGATAAGTGTCTACCAACTTTATACACCTCAGCCTGGTTTAGACGTAACATAGAAAATCTAAATCTGGGACACTGAAATTAGTATGATATGTTGTGTGTGGTATGGCTACATAAGACAGAAGGTTAATTAAGGCAAAAAAATGAAAGGAGAATCGTTTGTAGAGGTGGATGGGTGGGTGAATAACACGAACGTCTAGCAACCCAAAGGTTGCGTGTTTGAGTCTCATCACGAACTTTTGCATTTTTGCTAATTAGATACTGTACTGTACCTGTCACACACCTACTCATTCAAGGTTTTTTTTTTATTTGTACCATTGTCTACATTGTAGAATAGTAGTGAAGACATCAAAACTATGAAATAACACATATTGAATCATGTAGTAACCAAAAATCTGTTTTATATTTGAGATTCTTCAAAGTAGCCACCCTTTGCCTTGATGACAGCTTTGGACACTCTAGGCATACTCTCAACAAGCTTCATGAGGTAGTCACCTGGAATGTATTTCAATTAACAGGTGTGCATTGTTAAAAGTTAATTTGTGGAATTTCTTTCCTTCTTAATGTGTTTGAGCCAGTCAGTAGTGTTGTGACAAGGTAGGTGTGGTATACAGAAGATAGCCCTATTTGGTAAAATACCAAGTCCATATTATGGCAAGACAGCTCAAATAAGCAAAGATAAACGACAGTCCATCATTACTTTAAAACATGAAGGTAAGTCAATACAGAACATTTTAAGAACTATGAAAGTGCAGTCACAAAAACCATCAAGCGCTATGATGAAACTGGCTCTCATGAGGACCGCCACAGGAAAGGAAGACCCAGAGTTACCTCTGCTGAAGAGGACCATTTCAGTAGAGTTGACACCACCTCAGATTGCAGCCCAAATAAATGCTTCACAGAGTTCAAGTAACATACACATCTCAACATCAACTGTTCAGAGGAGACAGCATGAATCATGCCTTCATGGTTGAATTACTTAAAAAAAAACACTACTAAAGGACACCAATAAAAAGAGAAGACTTGCTTGGGCCAAGAAACACGAGCAATGAACATTAGACCGGTGGAAATTTGGCAGCAATTACAGCTGTGAGTCTGTTGGGATAAGTGTCTACCAACTTTATACACCTCAGCCTGGTTTAGACGTAACATAGAAAATCTAAATCTGGGACACTGAAATTAGTATGATATGTTGTGTGTGGTATGGCTACATAAGACAGAAGGTTAATTAAGGCAAAAAAATGAAAGGAGAATCGTTTGTAGAGGTGGATGGGTGGCTGGAAAAGCATTCCAGGTGAAGCTGATTGAGAGAATGTAAAGAGTGTGCAAAGCTGTCATCAAGGCAAAGGGAGGCTACTTTGAAGAATCTAAAAAAAATAGTTTTTTGGTTACTACATTATTCAATTTTTGTTATTTCATAGTTTTGATGTCTTCATTATTATTCTGCAATGTAGAAAATAGTAAAAATAAAGAAAAACCCTTGAATGAGTAGGTGTGTCCAAACTTGACTGGTACTGTACTTTGCAACTACTTACTACTTTCTAGTTACTTTGCAACTACTTAGCATGTTAGCTAACCCTTCCCAACCCTAATCTTGACCCTTTAACCTAATTCATAACATTGACTCCTAACCCTTAGCCTAGCTAATGTTAGCCACCTAGCTAATGTTAGCCACCTGGCTATTGTTA
This sequence comes from Oncorhynchus mykiss, assembly GCF_013265735.2. Lineage (NCBI taxonomy): Eukaryota > Metazoa > Chordata > Actinopteri > Salmoniformes > Salmonidae > Oncorhynchus > Oncorhynchus mykiss. The sequence continues at coordinate 36,432,179 of NC_048575.1, read as the reverse complement.
GCCACAACAAATTGGAATTTGTAACCTATAATACCAATTGCAATTCGTAACATATCATACAAAGTATCATTTGTAACATATCATACATTGATGGATAGCAATATTCTAGTCATGCCACAAGTTTTCTATTGGGATTAGGTCAAGGCTCTGACTGGGCCACTCAAGGACATTTAACCTTTTTATTTCTTAGCAACTCCACTGTAGCTTTGGCCTCCGGGTCATTGTCATGCTGAAAGGTGAACTTTCATCCCAGTTTCAGCTTTCTTGCAGATGGCAGCAGGTTTTCTTCAAGGAGTTTTCTGTATATTGCTCCATTCATTTTCCCTTCTATCCTGACGATGAGAAACATCCCCATAACATGATGCTGCCACCACACTTCACACTATTTAAAAAAAAATGTATTTAACTAGGCAAGTTAGTTAAGACCAAATTCTTACTTACAATGACAGCCTAGTAACAGTGGGTTAACTGCCTTGTTCTGGGGCAGAATGACAGAATTTGACCTTGTCAGCTCAGGGATCTGATCCAGCAACTTTTCGGTTGCTGGCCCAATGCTCTAACCACTTAGGCTACCTGCCATCACACTAAGAATGGTGTTCTTTGGATGATGTGTTGTGTTGGATTTGCACCAAATGTAATGCTTTGCATTTAGGCCAAAAAGTTCAATTTTAGTTTTGTCAAACCACAAAACGTTATGCCACATGGCTACAGAATCTCCCAAGTGTTTTCTTGCATTTCAAACGGGATTCAATGTAGGCTTTCTTGAGTAATGGCTTCCTTTTTGCCACCCTATCATACATGCCAGATTTGTGGAGTGGTTGGGATATTGTTGTCACATGCACACTTTGACCAGTCTTAGCCATAAAAGCCCATAGGTATTTCAAAGTTGCCATTGGACTCATGGTAGCCTCAGATCAGTCTCCTACTTGGTCGGTCATCCAGTTTGGAAGGACGTCCTGATCTAGACAGGGTCTTGGTGGTGCCATACACCTTCCACTTCTTAATAATCGTCTTCACTACCCAGTTTCAGGAACTGCTGAATTCATCCTGAAATCATGTCAATCACTACAATTGAGGCCAATTAACTTATGTGTGTGATTTTGAAGGTGAATTGGTTACACCTGAGCTAATTTAGGATCGCTATTACAAGGGTTTTATTTTTTATTGATAAAAAAAAAGACAAATAATGTGGTATGATGTGTAGATCAATGGGAGAACTACTATTTTAATGCATTTTACTTCCAGGCTGTAAGGCAACAAAAGGTGATATTTTTAAAGGGGGTATAGACTTTTCTATAAGCATCGTATATGGTATTAGCAATGATTTGATTTTACAGCCCTCTTACCTCCTACCTACCATGTGAGTGTAAAGGTGGTGCCATGTAGGGTAGGATCACAGATAGATTTGTCTTCGTGTGATGGAATCAACCAATGCGGTGGTAACTCACAAGTCACTACATTGTATCTACATGGAAACAGACATGACTTCATTTTACAGCCCTGTTACTATGAACATACATGGTAACTAAAGGTAAAGTACACGGAAGCAACTAAGAGAATATCATCAAAAGAGGATCACTTGAAGGTATTTATTTGGTATTTAAATGAAGGTATTTAAATGATAAATGACCACGTATGTTGGTATTACTTTGAAAGAGACTGGCGTGACCACATATTTACATAGCAATACACTGGTTCTTACTTAAACTTCTTACTTACCGGTACTTACTTATATTATTACTTAATAAGTACGTATGTAATACTTATTTGGTTGTTTAAGACTAAATTGTTCCTATGTATATTGTTTTTGTTACTATGTAAATACATAGTAATTAAGAGGCTATAAAATGAAGGGTTACCGAAAAATCTAATGTTTTTGGACAAACAGAAAGCCAGCGCTCTTGAAATAGAAGGTTCACCATACCAAAGACTGTGGTCAATTACAAAATGTAATTCTCTGACAATGTAGGTTTATCTGTATGCTTGTATGTTATTTTACTATGTGTGCATGTGTGTTTGTGTTTGTGTGTGTGTTTGCGCGTGGGGGTGTCGCCGGGTACTCACTGCTGACCAGCTGACCCACACTGAGAGCGGAGGAGGAAGAGGACGATGATGAGGAGGAAGAGACCTGGCGGAGAGGACTCTGGCTGTGGGGCATGTGGAGCAGGTTGGGCTGAGACGACACTGGGCCTGTCTGAACCTGCTGAGCCTGAGGCAGCTGAAGACACACACACAGAAATTAAATATTGACTGAATATATTCACTTAAAACAACAATACAACCACTATAATATTACACCTTAATAGCACAACAAGTTATCTTCACAATAATTTTTAGGAACTCAGTCTTAGAATAATAGAATATACGGTGCAATTTCAATATTTGGTTGTGCATCTGCAGTCACTTAATTAGCTCATGTCTGATTATTTTTTTGGGGGGGGGGGGATTGGTAAATTAGTCTAGCGGCCAGCTATCTAAACTTGTAGTGAGCATAGTCAAATTACAGACCTGGGTGGAGCCCATCGATCATCAGTAATCATATTAAAAACTGAAAACATTTGCCTCTACCCTAAGGGCAAAATGTGTAGAATTGCATGAAATTAGATATAAAATTGCAAAACCTTCTCTCTGCCCCATGTCAAAATGTGTTGAATTTCATGAAACAAGCTAGACAATTGCAAAATCTTCTCTCCGCCCCATCGCAAAATGTGTAGAATTGCAGCAAACTTGCTTTAAAACGACAACATTTTCTTTACGCCCTTCTCTTCACTGTCATGAGGGGTGCCGCTAAAATGTTTTGCTTGCAAGGTGGGGGGATTGTGGATGTGGGTATCCAGACCCACAAGCCACTGCGGCCCTTCATGATGAGTTACATTTTTTTGTGGCCCCCGCCACCATTAAAGTGACCCATCTCTGGAGAAAACTATTCAGAGCTAGATTACAATTGAAACAGACAGTGTTAGATTAGTAAAAAAGAGACACTGGGTTTTTATGGGAGATGAATGGTGGCTCAGCTGTTTTGTATTTCTCTCTCTCTTCCGCTCTCCATGAGCATAAACGTCCTCTAGAGGTCTTCATGGATCCACCTGTACCCGAATACCCGAGACCCGATCCGGGACTCGAGCAGATCCGAATCTAGAATTCTGAATAATGTCATGGGTTTGGGTTGAATCTGATATGACTGTCAATGGTCTCGGCCCGGATATGTGTAATTTTAATTGACTTGTCCGGGAGGGCCCGTACATATCCGAACGCGACAGCTGCAGTAGAGAGAGACAAATTGTACCCTTTATGCTGCTGCTCATGCTTTTCACGAAAGTGGAGTGTGTAGCGTATAGATTGTTGTTGTTTTTGGCCAATCATAAATCATCGAAACGGCAATTGTTAGTAGATATCTAATCAATAGAATATTAAATTAAAATTACAAATTAAAAGTTAAAGGAGACGGATAGGCTGCAACGACCAAGAGTCAACAGGTAACGCTAGGCTGCTACTTAATATTTTGAACGGCGTTGTCATTTGTAACTGTAGGATGAGAAAGCACATGCACTGCAACTTCAATTAGCCTAGCTACGGTAGCTAACATTAACTAGCTTCTCCCAGTTTGATGCAGTCATATTTGATTCTAAATAACCTAGTTATGGCATAATTTAGTCTACTATAGCCGCCAGTCGGCTTGGTTGCTGTCTCTTGTCTCTCCCTCAACGCTCTCAGTGTCACTCGCTCACAGTAGGGTCCCTCCCCGCCTGCTAAAGCAGCACCTCTGTCTCCCTCCTCTCGCTTGATCAACTCCGGTCAATAAAGTAGCTTAAAAATACATATTTTCTTCTGCTTCCCGCACTCGGATCCGACCAGGTCTATATGGATCGGGTCTAGTTGTCCTCGGGTTCGTTCGGAACGAGTGTCTATATATAAATAAATAAATAACAATGTATCCATATCGGGTTCGGGTTGGAAAGCCTAGGTCCATTTCAGAACGGGTCCAAAAAGTGAATAGCTCTTACCATCCCCTGCCTGCCATACAGGAGTGTAGAAAAAAACGTTATGACAATTATAGGGTGTTTTCTCCAGTCATCACACAAGGGAATTGCTAATAAAGGCAAGTCCGCGCAGGAAAAGAACCATGGACACCGTGGCTCAGGTATCAAAGATAATGTATGATTTACAGGTAATGCACTCCGGCTGTAAGAAAACGATGTATTCTCATGTTTGGTGCGCAAATGAATTGCTCTTACAAGATCAAGCTGATACGTCTTCACTCTAAAGTGAAAGCTGTCTCCTCCGTAAACTAGGTTGGCTTTCTCAATACTCTCTCTCGCTATTAATTCCTTCCCCATCGGCATGTGTTTGTTTGGAATGGTAGTGGATGTCAACAGCGATGCACATACTGTCAAGACGGCTGACAGGCAGTGAGAATTATCTAGCTTCACTTGAAATATTCGGCACTGCCGGAGCTGACAACCGTAAATTATACCCGTGGAACAGTCGCTGTCTACGCGCGTGGCTTTGAAGAGAGGACCAAAACACATAAACATTATTACAAATGCATTCATTCGTTCACGAGTGTGATCTGGTGTTCCGTGAAGTCACGCCTACTGCCCTAGCCCGTTTACATAGCATGTTTCATTTGTTTTTATCTTCCTTGTGTATGGCTGAGGGCCTGGTCCATAGTAGGTAGACTTAAAGCTTGGACATTTCTTTGTTTTCTTTGGTAAGTGTGCCTCTGACGCCTACCAGGCATTTACAAGTCCAAAAGAAGGAAGAACATTTACGTTGTACACAACAATTCAGCACTAGGTGGGGTTTGAGTTCACTGTCAAACATTTAGCACCATAGAACTCATGTTCTTCTTTGCATGTTCTAGGAGAGCCTATTTTAGAGGATCAGTCTGGTGTTGTACTGTTACGATAGCTAGAGACACACGATTCTCCTTTTAAATGTGTGATTAAGGAGAATCATCACATGCTCAGGTCACAGGTAAGGTCACGAATAAGCGGGGGAGGATGAGGGAGAGAAATATAGCGGGTAGTGAGAGAACAGAAAACAGAGTGAGGTAGTGTTTGAGTTTTAAGTGGGGTGATGAAAAGTGTTGTTTTTCATTTGGCTCTGCAGGGGCTCTGCAGACTGCCAGAGAGGGAGTTTGAGAGGTTCCCTGACAGGTGCTTTACACACACACAAACACGCACCTTTGTGAGGATGCACCATCGTGCTGCTTATTAGCTCCTAAGAAAAGAGTATATTTTCAAAGGCCTGACAAATTTTGATATATCACTCTTTCTTTCTGTCACACTTCTGTAATCTTTACTGCCCTAGTCAAGAGACTGGTTTAATCGAAAGCAACCACTTCCAAACACTGGGAGCAATGAAATGCTACAGTTGGGGGTTATGTTTATGAGAAGGAAATCTTCTCATGTTGCGTTTAGACAGAAGATGAGAAGACGTGATAGCTGAAAAAACATCAGACTTGACTAGTATTGTTTCTCACGAGTAAACAGAAAAACACACAGATTTTTGGTCTTCGAATGTACTCAATTGGCATTTTCTGTGAGTAGGAATATATCTTCATGTGTCTTGTATGTGATGTGACTTGTGTGTGTGTGTGTTTGTGTCTGTGCATGTGTGTGTGTACTATACAGTACATATGTGTGGTTACCTGCTGTCCAGGCTTGATTGGTGACAGTGTGATTCCCTGGGTGTTGATGACAGGCAGGATCTGATTGCCGATCACCGTGGCGATGATCTGGCCCTGGGTGTTGGTCAGAAGCTGAGGTGTAATTGGCTGGACCTGCAGCGCAGGGTTTCCGCCCCCTGATTGGCTCGAGGGCCCCCCAGAGTTGGGCATCAGTGGGATCGTTCCAATTATCTGAAAAAGGAGGGGTGAGAGGAGAAGAAATCAGATGGGTCATTCCATTGATCTACAGTACATAGATAAGGTTAGGAAGGCAATTATCGTTACAACTGTTCTACAACTGTTGATCTACTGCACAGAAGTATAGAGCGCCTTTCAGATTCTATATGAACTCCCCCATTAAATACTTGTGCATTGCGTATGACAATACATGTATGTCAGTGGACGCACAAACGTTTGGAATGGCAGTATCAAAGCCCAAGCACTTGATGGTTGAGTTCATGTGTGTGAGGGAACTCACAGGCAGATTATCTGATCATCTGTCATAGAGGAGGTTTTATAGGCCAAACCAAGTGAAGGCAGAGCCCACTGCTGGGAGCACACTGCAAAGGTCAGCTCTGAGTACCTGTGTGTGTGCTGGTGCAGACCACCGCCTGTATTATCCATCACCAGGCCAGGAGAGGGGCGTGTGTGTAAGATTCATGTGTGTATATGTGTATTTGTCGGTTTCTGTTATGGGGGGTTGCTAATACTGAGAGACCCCCCCCCTTCAACACACACACACACAAGTGCGCTTGCATGCACACCAACACACACACACACACACCCCAAATGTCCAATTCAGCTCCCAGGGTCCCTGGGGTACTTCATCCCCTCCTCTCCTCCTCTCCCCCTCTCATCCCCAGCTCTCCTCTTCTCTCCTCCATGGCTGTAATCAGGAAGTGCAGATCAAAGGGGGCGGCAGAGTGTCACCGCAACATTTTAGCTCTCAGAGCTGCCAGAGTGTGGCCAAGAGTAGCGCTTTAGGGGGGGACTTAGCGCCTCTTCACAATGATGAAGGTTAATGTAATCTGTGGACTGGTCCTGGACAGACAGCTTCAGAGTTTCAGTCTCTCTGCCTGTTCTCTCCACTGACAGGACCACAGCACGCAGCCTAATTATGCCAGAGGAGAGTGAACATGGTCGGGCTTGCAATTATTTTACAAAACTTGTCATTTGGACCTGGCTGGAAGATTTGGGCTAGCATTGTTGTATTTTGTTATAGTAAAAAAACAAAGGCAAAACATTTTTACCAAAATAAATGGACACAAGCACAATTAATGTTTTGGTAGCTCATGCTGCCTACTTCAAGCATTGTGTACAAATCACCAAAATAATCATATAGTATAGTATATAGGTCAGACATAAAAATTATTACACGTGCACCTGCCACTATATATAATTTCACAGCGAAATGTAAACAGGTCCCCCCCATACTGTAGTCCAGCATCTCACTACTGCTTCCAGTGCTAATCTGATTCTCCCTGCCATGCCTCTCTCTGCTTTATTGCCCCCCCTCCCTCCCTCCTCCCTGTTTGACATAATGGGGAAGGATCAGTGGTAGAAAGGTAGGCCGGCAATCTGTAATTCATCCCCTCCACGGCTCATTTGCTTACGTTGCTTCGTGTTAAGCAACAGATAATTTCTCTCTCTCTCCGGGCTCTGTGTCGCCGCCGCCGATTCCCCCTGTAATGCTCTCCTCTCTTGCCACTTAGCATATTTTATTGCGCCGCCTGACGCTCATGTCTCTCGACATCTGGCTTCGCGTGCCTCCGTGGCGGAGGACTTGTTCCACTCAATTATTCATCCTCGTTGGATTAAGTGGTTATTCTACAAGAGATTAGCGTAATAGCACGGGCAGGGAACTGACAGTTTAGCTCTTGCCCCGGATGCACCGCTACCGCCACATCTCCTTCTCTCCCTCAGACCTCGTGGATGATCTATGGCAGTGCTCAGATGGCGTTTCTCAAGGCAGTTGATTGTGACACTGATTATGTAAAACATGTAAGTTCTGATGGATTCATGGAGAGGTCTGTAGATTCATGGAGAGGTCTGTAGATTCATGGAGAGGTCTGTAGATTCATGGAGAGGTCTGTAGATTCATGGAGAGGTCTGTAGATTCATGGAGAGGTCAATGGAGAATACATGCTTCGGTGGCAGACTACAGCCAGTTATGGCATTTTATACACACAGAGTCACATAGGTTGTGGCACCTTCTAACAAACAATAGTATTGTCAGCTTTGTCCAACCAGCATCCTTCATGTTTACCTTTCCTCTCTTTGTCTTTTTCCTCCTCATGTATTTGTTTTCCACTCATGATAGTGTGGTGTGTCAGGAACGGTCAGGACCCGCATCCTCCTCTCTCTCCCTTCTCTTAGCAGAACTCATTAAGATTATCCTGCTCTTCTCTTGTTTCCACAGAAATGCTGTCTCATCTATCCAGCCAGGCCAGGGCAAGCTGTGGTGTTAGCCATGGTGGCCAGACAAGATCTCTGGCCATTTTCCCCTCCTGCTATCTCCGTGCTGGGAATAGAGAACCATGTTGGAATAGAGCCCCGGGATGGGAAACGTTTGGAAGTCCTGACTTACCTCATTACAGCTCAAAGACATCAAGCATGACACTTTGATAAGGCATGTGAATTGCTTTATAAGGTCACACAGTCAGATGTAAAGCCATTTTGATTGTGGTCCTAACACAGTGTGAATATTCTACCATATTACAAAATATACAGACACCTGAAGTATTATTCACCTGCCTTTTATTTGCCCCGCTGTTAGGTGAAAACAGGGGTTCAAAAGTTAATGTCAGAATATGTTTCCTCTACCACTGAGGACGGATTTGTATTTGTATTTCAGCGGAGTCCCTCTGTGGTTGTGCCCGTGCAGGTTAACAGAGCATGTGTGTTCCTGCCTGGCATTGTGTGCATTAGTAACAGCAGTCAGCCCTGTGGGCTCTGGCCTTTATCAAAGCTCAGTGAAGAGGATGGATGGGTCCAACAGCCCAGGCTCATGGGGGTTTCACCAGGAAACACAAAGACCAGGCACCCATCCCACATGAAAAAAATACTACAGTTTACAATAGAATACTACAGTACTTACTACATCATTATTTAGTCATATTCTACACACTGTAGTATCCCTCGATCATGTGTCGTACTTACTATAGAATTTTGTAGAATACTGTAGAAAACTATAGTAAATGCTACAGTATACCTCAGACCGCAAAAACACTACAGTAAATACTACAGTAATTTCCGCAAAAACACTACAGTCTCCAAAAACTCTATAGTAATTAGTATATTATATTATACTACAGTATTTCATTTGCAAATACCCTGCCAATCCCCCTCCCCTATATCCCATTTTGTGCCACCCAGAAGGGAGAAACCTGCATACCAGGTGTAGACCATATATTTTGTTCTCCACAGGTTATTCGCTCAGACCTCAGTCCTACCTACCTACAGGTTATGGAAAATGTGCTTTTTTAGTATTATGTCCAGTAGGTTTCCTCAAGGAGAAGGCTTCCACTGCTATATCCAAGATAGAAAAATAAAAACACTGTAGTAAATACTACAGTAATGTCTGCAAAAACACTGCAGTAATAATTATAGTATACTGCATACTGCAGTTTTTTTACTACATTATGTATGCTATAGTAAACTGGAAATACAGTGTATGTCCACAACAATTCAGTAAATGCAATATTCACTGTGCACTGCAAAAAGTGAAATCTAAGCAAGCCTAAATATCTTATATTGAGTTAATTCACTGTTTTTATGTACCAAGCTAAATTATCTAACATCATTGGCAGATAATTTTGCTTATTTAAACCTAAACATGGCTTAATACAATAAATGTATCTTATTTCAAGATATTTTAAAAAATATATTTGACCTTAATCGTTGTATTAGATACTGAGGAAACTAAAGTAAAATGGTGTAATGCTTTCCCAAGGCAATCTGTGTATTGATATCAAATAAATTCCTACTATTTTCTCACAGCCGTATTCAAACAGATGGGACTGAAGAGTGGCTTCGTCGACTAGCCTTGGAAAGTGAAAAAAGATTGACAAATGTAATCAGGTGGACACATGTTAAAGCCACATGATCAAATCCAAACCTACTCCAATAAGCTAAGAGGAAGAAATCGACTGGGCATTAATGACAGGGTCACTTACTGTGTTATCCTCTCTTCAAAAGTAAAATACTTCATTCAGATTAAAAGACCTATAGGAGAAGAAAGGACTCCAAATGAAGGCAGGGCAGGTATTTTCATTCGGATACCTCGTTCAAAATCCTTGTGCTTTTAGCACAGTAACAATGCTGCATAACCTAGCTAAACGACTGCTGCCTAACCTAGCTAAACCACAACACAATATTCAACAAGCACACACATTTTGGAGGGATTCTAGTTCTTCTGTCGTTCTTCCAGCAAAACAAACGCCAAAGTCTGTTTGGGATTCTACAGACTGACACAAGTGCTGCTTTTATGGTGGGCATTCAGCTTCTGAGGCGCTGTTTTGTTGGTCCTCCAGTCAAGTTGCAGGCATGCATTAACCTCTAATGTTTCCAGTATCAGAGGGGTATGTGTGCATGTGCACGCGCATTTGTGTGTGTGTGTGGTGGGGGGGATCCTGGGTTAATAGTAGTAGTGAAGTGCATGTTTCAGAGTGCTCAGACTGAATAATGCTCTGAATAATAAGGTGTAGGAGCAAAGGACTGTCGCCCAGGGCTTTGACCGTCTCCGTGACCTTATTATGTCAGCCAGTGTCAGTCGCCGTGACATTACAAAAGCACAGAGCATCCCATCAAATCCATCTCCATGGCGATCTGTCCCCGGCGCTCTGGGCATTTCCAGACCAGGGAAACCTATACTTTCTCATTAGCCGTGTTTAGCATCACTCACACATGCTGTTTAGAGTATACACTACACGTGGGCAAACGCATAGAAATCAAATCAAATTTTATTTGTCACATGCGCCGAATACAACAGGTGTAGTAAACCTTACAGTGAAATGCTTACTTACAATTACAATTAACAGTGCAGTTTTAAGAAAAATACAAAAAAAAGTAAAAAATAAAAGCAATAAATAATTAAAGAGCAGCAGTAAAATAACAACAGCAAGGCTAAATACAGGGGCTACCGGTACAGAGTCAATGTGCGGGGGCACCGGTTAGTCGAGGTAATTTAGGTAATGTGTACACTATCGTTCAAAACTTTGGGGTCACTTAGAAATGTCCTTGTTTTTGAAAGAAAAACACATTTTGTGTCCATTGAAATAACATCAAATTGGTCAGAAATACAGTGTAGACATTGTTAATGTTGCAAATGACTACGGTAGCTGGAAACGGCTGATTTTTTTTCATTGAATATCTACATAGGTGTACAGAGGCCCATTATCAGCAACCATCACTCATTGGTCAGCAACCATCACTCATTTTAAAAGGCTAATTTATCATTAGAAACCCTTTTGCAATTATGTTGGCACAGCTGAAAACTGTTGTTATGATTTAAAGAAGCAATAAAACTGTCCTTCTTTAGACTAGTTGAGTATCTGGAGCATCAGCATTTGTGGGTTCAATTACAGGCTCAAAATGGCCAGAAACAAAGAACTTTCTTTTGAAAACTCAGTCAGTCTATTCTTGTTCTGAGAAATGAAGGCTATTCCATGCGAGAAATTACCCCAAAAAATTAAGATCTCGTACAACGCTGTGTACTACTCTGACACGTATGCTCCCTCTTCGGCCTCTAGGTCACCAGGCTGCTCATTATGGCGCACACCTGTCAACATCGTTATGCGCACCTGCGTGTCATCAGACTCACCTGGACTCCATCACTTCCCAGATTACCTTCCCTATATATGTCACTCCCTTTTGTTCCTTCCTTGTTTCTGTTTCATGTCTGTGTTCTGTTAGTGTTTCTTGTTTTGTATTATGTTCCGTTTATTTTATTCAAACACTCACTCCCTGTGCTTGCTTCTCGACTCTCACCGCACATCGTTACATACTCCCTTTCACAGAACAGTGCAAACTGGCTCTGACCAGAATAAAAAGAGGAGTGGGAGGCCCCGGTGCACAACTGAGCAAGAGGACAAGTACATTAGAGTGTCTAGTTTGAGAAACAGATGCATCACAAGTCCTCAACTGGCAGCTTCATTATTAAATAGCACCCGCAAAACACCAGTCTCAACGTCAACAGTGAAGAGGCGACTCCTGGATGCTGGCATTCTAGGCAGAGTTGCAAAGAAAAAGCCACATCTCAGACTGGACAATAAAAATAAAAGATTAAGAGGGGCAAAAGAACACAGACACTGGACAGAGGAACTCTGCCTAGAAGGCCAGCATCCCAGAGTCGCCTCTTGATGGAACCGTTTCTGGCCATGCAGTCATGAGTGAATAGGGAGTACAGGAGGGGACTGAGCACGCACCCCTGAGGGGCCCCCGTGTTGAGGATCAGAGTGGGGGATGTGTTGTTACCTACCTTTACCACCTGGGGGCGGCCCGTCAGGAAGTCCAGGATCCAGTTGCAGAGGGAGGTGTTTAGTCCCAGGGTCCTTAGCTTAGTGATAAGCTTTGAGGGCACGATGGTGTTGAACACTCAGCTGTAGTCTATGAATAGCATTCTCACATGGGTGTTCCTCTTGTCCAGGTGGGAAAGGGAAATGTGGAATGCAATAGTGATGGCATCATCTGTGGATCAGTTGGGGCGATATTCAAAGGGAGTGGGTCTAGGGTTTCTGGGATAATGGTGTTGATGTGAGCCATGACCAGCTTTTCAAAGCACTTCATGGCTAGAGGTTGAAAATGTGAGTGAAGACACTTGCCAGTTGGTCAGCGCATGCTCGGTGTACACGTCCTGGTAATCCGTCTGGCCCTGCGGCCTTGTGAATGTTGACCTGTTTAAAGGTCTTACTCACATCTGCTACGGAGAGCGTGATCACACAGTCGTCCGGAACAGCTGATGCTCTCGTGCATTTTTCGGTGTTACTTGCCTCGAAGCGAGCAAACAGTAGAAGTCATTTAGCTCGTCTGGTAGGCTCGTGTCACTGGGCAGTACTTGACTGCTTCCCTTTGTAGTCTGTAATAGTTTGCAAGCCCTGCCACATCCGACGAGCGTCGGAGCCGGTGTAGTACGATTCGATCTTAGTTCTGTATTGAAGCTTTGCCTGTTTGATGGTTCGTTGGAGGGCATAGCGGGATTTCTTATAAGCTTCCGGGTTAGAGTCCCGCTCCTTGAAAGCGGCATCTCTACCCTTTAGCTCAGTGCGGATGTTGCCTGTAATCCATGGCTTCTGGTTGTGGTATGTACTTACAGTCACTGTGGGGAGGACGTCATCAATGCACTTATTGATGAAGCCATTGACTGATGTGGTGTACTCCATAATGCCATCTAAAGAATCCCGGGAACATATTCCAGACTGTGCTAGCAAAACAGTCCTGTAGCATAGCATCTGCTTCATCACCACCTTTTTATAGACCGAGTCACTGGTGCTTCCTGCTTTAATATTTGCTTGTAAGCAGGAATCAGGAGCATAGAATTATGGTTAGATTTGCCAAATGGAGGGTGAGGGAGAGTTTTGTACGGGTCTCTGTGTGTGGAGTAAAGGTGGTCTAGAGTTTTTTCCCCCTTTGGTTGCACATTTAACATGATGATAGAGATTATGTAAAACTGATTTAAGTTTCCCTGCATTAAAGTCCCTCGCCACTAGGAGCGCCGCCTCAGGATGAGCGTTTTCCTGTTTGTTTATGGCGGAATACAGCTCATTGAGTGCGGTCTTAGTGCCAGCATTGGACTGTGGTGGTATGTAGACAGCTAGGTAGATAGTGTGGTCTACAGCTTATCAGAAGAAGAACATATACACTCTTGAGAAACACATTTTGGACACAATTCTAAGTAGCCTGCAATATGTGCATCGCTTAGTCATGAGCATATCGAGAAAAACTCCCCTGTACGGCAACTCTTACGCCTTACAGACTTCCTACACAACAAACATGGAATACGGTCTGTCTTGTCATAAAACTATGAGAGCCAGCGTCTAATGCATTCGTCAGGCAGTGGTTTTAAGTTAGCGATCAACAGGATAGCGGGGGTTAAGGTAAATAACTGGCTGGCGTGAAAGGGCACATTGCCCATATGATCTTTCTTGAATATGTGCTGTGTGCACCTGCAATAAGATGATTCATTAGATAGGGCCCCACTCTGACAAGCGTCATCGTTCAAGCCACTGGCTACTGATGGAACAATTCTGCAGCCACCCTGTAAATATGACGTGGTCAGCATTTTACGGTGACCGGCACATGCGGATAAGAGGAAGAAGGGCTTTGTTTATTGCCAAAAAGCTTAACATATGACAGTATGTCTGCCACGGGGCTGATAAATAAATAAATAACCCCCCCCAAACAACATTGCTACATAAGAAAACGGAATATTGAGGCCATCCAGTCTTTGGAGTTCTGTTTGCATGTATTTAGTTAGTGAAAAGTGTTTATTGTAGCACTGAACAGCATGGAAATGTACTGTAACAGTAACCACCATTGTGGGACGTGATCTTCCACTAGGTTTTCATTCCAGACATGTCTTATGAAAAGTTGAAACCTGATATACATCACTTTTTGTGTTATAAGTGGTGTTATGAGTGGACACTCACCTGTCCTTGTGCATTGGTGACCAGCTGACCCGTGACTCCAGCTTGCAGGTTGGAGAGGGCGTTGCCAAAGACCTGGGAGCCGGCGATGGAGCTCATAGCTGCAGCAGCCGCCGCCGCCACCGCTGCCTGGCTGGCCAGAGGGTTCAACTGAAGGTACACAATCCACCATTAGAGGTCAAATATAATAAGTTATGCTGTTTGATCAGTAGCAAATAAGGTTTATTGGTATTCTTGAAATGTTAGCATACACAAACATGGGAGAGCGAGTACAGGATGAAGAAAGTGAAGTAGCTTGAGAAAACAGAGTGCCAATGCTTTGTTTTCCTAACGACAGTCGTACTGTGAAGTCTATATGTACAGTAGTCCATCATCCAGGCCCTAGAGGTGTGTGCTCCAGGGCACAGATGAAAGCTTGGTGTGGGCTGATGAATAAGTGGCAATTTTACCAGTCTAAGTGCTTCCTGTGGCCCCCAGGGTCCAGCACCATCTCTACAGGGGCCAGGCAGCCCCAGACCATCTAGCTCTAACAATAGAAGGAGCCACGGTGGCCATGCACCACCACTTCAACACCTCCCACTCTGAACTACCCCGCCACCACACCGCTCCACCACACCGCTCATCTCGAGGGTTAAAAAATGACCGTCTTTACCCCGGCTATAATGGACTCATCTGGAACCGGTGGACTGGCCAAGCGGTTGTAGAGGAGGTCTCCGTGTGGGCAGAGCCTGTGGAGCTCCAGCCAAGAAGGAGCATGAGATTACCCATATAAATCAAGCTAACCACTTATTACGGCCTGAAAATGCACTGCTGATTTGGTTGTAGTGCAGCAGAGCAGAGCCTTATTAGGTTGAGTAAGTAGATCGAAGAGCAGGCCGACAGAGGAGACTGTCCAATTACTCAACAGAATAGAGAAATAATAGAAACACTTCTTAAGCTGCGACTGGCTTGTGCTGGCGGGCAATAATGTTATGAGGGGGCTAATGTTTAAACAATTGAGGCCTGGTGAAACAATTGAACATCCTAACAGCACATAGAGAATGCATAGACAAAAGGATAACCATGTAAAAACCAATATGGGTAGATAACTTCAATGTATAATGGATGCGCAATATCTTTCATATACTTCTGTATCAAGGCACGAGGCGAGACCCAGATGCAAACACAGGAGGTAGATGGTTGGAGTCTTACAATGTTTATTAATCCAAAGGGTTAGGTAAGAGAATGGTCGTGGACAGGCAAAAAGGTCAAAACCAGATCAGAGTCCAGGAGGTACAGAGTGGCAGACAGGCTCGTGGTCAAGGCAGGCAGAATGGTCAGGCAGGCGGGTACAATGTCCAGAAACAGGCATGGGTCAAAACCGGGAGAACTAGAAAAAGGAGAATAGCAAAAAGCCGGAGAACGGCAAAAAGGCTGGTTGACTTGGAAACATACAAGATGAACTGGCACAGAGAGACAGGAAACATAGGGATCAATACACTGGGGAAAATAGCATAAGCACCAGGGACATGGCTTTTAATCTTCTTCCCATTAAGCGTTTTTTATTTTCAGAATCTTCTCATGCTGAGCCTGTCTACCACAAAATATTAACAATCTACCTTTTTCCAAAGCTAATTTCACTTCACCTACCTCTTTCTCTATGGCATTAGTTAGTTGGATAGGGTGTAAGTGAGGCCCTGTGGTCTCATCAAACACCATCACCACTTTCCACTCAAACACATCATTACTCTTGCTTCCTACCTCGGCCCTCTTTATGTTTTCTTTATTAAACGCTCCACTGCTTTCTGTATCACGATCTCTCTTCTTCCTATGACTTTCCACTACCGACCATTCCAGTCCTTGACCCTCATCCTCCCACCCAGAACTGACACCCATATTGTTCGCCTTCCAGCACAGCTGTTGCTTTACCAACTTTTCCTCAATTTCCTCCATTTCCACACTATTCGCCGCCATTTCCGACTCCCGGGCTTCCCCTCTCTCCTTCCACCTTGAGCTGGCATCAGCTGTGTTTACTTATTTTGTAACAGAGAACATGATTGGCAGACGCAATTAGCAGAGATGGTACCCAGGTTTTGATTGGTTTACTGTTATAGTACTTGGCAGCATTTGTTTGACCAGCTAGCGAACTTAAAAATAATTATTAAAAAAATAAAAAAATCGAGAATAGAGATGGCCAACAAACGGAAATGTGTTTAGAAAAAATAAATGTAGCTTATATGAAGAAGAAAAAAAAATGCTCCACCTCACCAAGGATCGATTATCTTGAAAACTAAAGCAGATATGGTGCTTCGGCCCACCGGCTAAATCATTCTGTGGGGACCTGAGCTTTGTTAAGCTGAGACCATTCAGTTGCCATTCATCTTTTATGGTACCCCAACCACTATATTATTACGCCTTCTGAAATCAAATGATGAAAAAATGCCACGGAACGATCAATACTTTTTCATTGACAGTAAAGGTTAAGCACATTAAAGAATGACACTGCATTTTTCTTATGAAATCATATTTCATGTTGGTGGCCTCAAACTGGCCATGATTGATATTGGGTCCCCTAGTCTGAAAGTCTTTTTTTTTTTTTTTCAAAAATCGCAGGAGTTTCTTTAAATGCCCAACCCGCGTTCGTCTTTCTGACCAACTTCAGTCTTAAACGTTAAGAAGAAATTCACCCTTCACAGGGGTGAAGTGCATTTGAGAATCTCATTCAAGCTTTTACTCGTCATTGGCTAATTGACATATATCATTGTCTCAAAATGATTAAACATATGCACTAACATTTGACAATTGTATTTGTTTTTCCATGCTCTTGTTCCAAGAGACCCTTGTGAAAAAAATCACACACTTCACGTGATCACATTGTAGCACTGACGTTAATGTGTTAACATGTGGCAACATTTAAAAGCAACATGCGATAACATGAAACTACATATGTGAAATACGTGTGGAAGCATCACCTCGTGAAATAAATGTGACAACATGGAGATGTGAAATTTCAACAAGTGATACCATGAAACTGAAATGCTAATTCTATTTTCACATGTAAACGTTTTTCACACGTGAATCTGCACATTTCGTGAACATGAACACATGTTATACTCCTCACATGAGAAAAGATGGTGCTAACATGTGAACTCTAAATTGAATACATGTGAACAACTGACCTCGTGTCTCTTTTGACAGCTCAACATGTGAAAAGGGAAGTAAAGAAATTCTATGGGGTTTTAAGGTAGGTGGTACGCTGTTCAGCTAAAATAGTGTAAACATCTGATGACCGCAACTGGGATTTGAACTCGCAACCTCTGTATTCGGGGTCTGCTGATACATCTGCTGCGCCACATCTTTATGTAATACATGTACCACTAGCCACTTTAAACTTTGCCACTTTGTTTACATACCCTACATTACTCATCTCATATGTACATACTGTACTCGACACCATCTACTGCATCTTGCCTATGCCGTTCTGTACCATCACTCATTCATATATCTTTATGTACATATTCTTTAACCCTTTACGCTTGTGTGTATAAGGTAGTAGTTTTGGAATTATTCGGTTAGATTACTCGTTGGTCATTACTGCATTGTCGGAACTAGAAGCACAAGCATTTCGCTACACTCGCATTCACATCTGCTAACCATGTGTATGTGATAAATAAAATTTGATTTGGCTTACATCACTGCACTTAGTAAAAGAGTGCCATCTGCATTGCTCTTTTAGTTATCAATTCAGCGGATTATTCTGTCATTGATTTCATTGACTTATTTAATGTCCAATGTTGGTGGGTCATATTATTCCGATTTAATGATACTACTGAATCCCGATGATAAATCAAATTGTTTTTCCAAAGTGCAGGAATACAGGTGAAATCAGTTATTGACACAGACATGGTTGCGTAGCAAAGATTGGAATGCCGTGTTCAAATCCCAGGTGAGGGATTGAGTAATAATTACTGTATAAATAAACATACACACTGTAACCATGTATTTTAAATATGTACGTTGAAAACACAGAGTTTCTGTTTGCAGGGCATCACCTGTGAAATTTCATGTGAAAAATATCCACATGTGAAGCTTTATGTGAAGTATCATCATATGTGGTGTTCCAAAACCACATGGTTTCACATGATTTTACATGTCAAATTTCACGTGAAATGACATTTTACATGTGCAAAATGTGGACATTTTACATGTTAAATCATGTGAGTTTCTGCATGTGAAATCATGTGTTTTTTCCGTAAGGGTAGGCTTGTAACTTTACAATCAATTTGCTCTAGTCAGGGTAGTATTATTGTAAAGGCCAGCGAAACAGAACAGAAGAGGAAGCATGTATTTCATTACTTGTCATACAGTAATTGTTTTTGAAAACACGTCACTCTGCCGTGAAATGGATGCCCTTAAAGGACTCGTGTCATTTTAAATATACTTTTTTTTTGCGATGATATACGGACTTCTAACCTTCTAAACGTATCTTGTTCATTTTAGATCATATTGAAGTTGATGTCAGAAGAGATAGCAATAGTTTGTTTACTTTGACATCTCATGGAATCAGGAGAAAGAAAAACAATAACAAAATAAAAACCTGGCTAGCCCATGGAATGGCAAGATTCCTTCATGCCAAAAAGTATTTGGAGTGGGATTGGTATCTAGACAAAATGGTAGTGTGTGGACAGACTGTTTAAACTCTTCTCTATGACAAAGCTTGTAGTGTCACTATGATAATACGGGTTTAGCCTGCTATTATTGTAATAGTGACATTGAGATATACATTTCTCTCCCTTGATGCAATATGTTCACATAGTGACATTTTAGACAGAAATAAAGGATGAGTGTGATGAGGTGCCAGGTCTGCCTCTATATCTGTCCTGGTGGGAGGGGGGATGGAGAGAGCCAGCCAGACACCCTCATTCTGCTTTATGACCACGGTGCTGGATTTCAGAGGGTCTTATCCAGGCCAAATCTTCAAATAAATACATGTATCGGTGCGAAAGTGGCAGGAAGGGTCGGCTGGTGATATCAGTCAGTGAGGGATTGCATTAACAGATAATCCTCCCTTCATTTCTGAGCAGAGCCACGCTCTCTCTCTCTCTCCCCTCTCTCTCTGCTCTCTGCTGAGGGGGAGAGGATTTGTGTGAGTGAGAGGTGATACAATGGTGGAGTCCAGGTGAGGCAGAGAGGGATTTGGTCATGGTCGTTTAAACATCATGCTCTTAGGTGATTTGGTTATGTCAAGCGATGCGCTGGTCTGACAAAGGGGGTTTCCTTATTTAACTGGGTTAATGATGTGTATTTGGTAATACAACGGGGTGATGTGCTAGCCTGATAGAGGCACAGTGGAGAGAAGGAGGATGTAGAGAGAGGCGTCTGCACTACAGCTAGCAGAGCGGAGCAGAGCCAGGCCTCATGTGGAGTTGGAGAGGTCTGGATCAGTACACAGATAATGGTATCGGTGTGTGCGTGTGTTGATACTTCAGTGCTATTTCCTTGTGTAGCTATACGTGCCCAACTGAATATGTTGGTGGTAGTATCATTGTGTTTGCTATTCCTCTGCTATGCGGAGGCTATTATTCTGGTAAATCCAGGTAAAAAAGAGATAATCGACTGGGCTCTAGCCTCGGGTCTTGAATTGGGTAATATGGGTAGCGGCGTGAGGGAGAACTAGGCATAAGAAGGGGGGATAGCAGTGTTGGACATCTAAACAGGTGATTTTCCGCCACAGTGCCTCCTCTCAACAGCGCTATAGGAGGCAGAAAATGACAGACGTGGCCCAGCATTTGTGTTGATTGCATGTGTTGCAGGAGATAAACAGTGATCTTCCTATTTACAAGGCCATATAAACCATTGTGTTCCAGCTTTTTCATTCTCCCATCAATAGGGTGGTTATGGAGTCTTAGTGGTATGGATCTCACTAGCCGTTCGCTAGGGCCGAATCGTGCCAATAACCCACAACGAAGAGCCGCAGGAATCTGATAATGACATCAAATAATTGGATGAATATATATTGTGGAGTCACCAGTCAGGTACACTGTGGGACAAATATTATATTATTATATTGAAACATCAGTATGTCATCATCACAGGACCACAAGCCACAGATGTTTCTCGTCACATCTACTTGCCATCACTCCCCATAAGCCTTATTCATCACCCTAACTGAATACATACTGTACAGCCCATGGAGTCAGTTGGTACAAAAAGAAGGTCCTTGCTTCAATGTAGATATCATTCTTTGATAAAGCAGCCAAATTGTTACAAATACATATTTTGCACTATGGGTAAAATGAGGACGGTACATGTCAACTCTGTTACAGTCACTGTTGACCACGAGAGTCACCTGGTGCAGTAACCCGTTGACCATGAGGGTCACCTGGTGCAGTAACCCGTTGACCATGAGGGTCACCTGGTGCAGTAACCCGTTGACCACGAGAGTCACCTAGTGCAGTAACCCGTTGACCATGAGGGTCACCTGGTGCAGTAACCCGTTGACCATGAGGGTCACCTGGTGCAGTAACCCGTTGACCATGAGGGTCACCTGGTGCAGTAACCCGTTGACCATGAGGGTCACCTGGTGCAGTAACCCGTTGACCATGAGGGTCACCTGGTGCAGTAACCCGTTGACCACGAGGGTCACCTGGTGTAGTAACCCGTTGACCACGAGGGTCGCCTGGTGCAGTAACCCGTTGACCACGAGGGTCACCTGGTGCAGTAACCCGTTGACCATGAGGGTCACCTGGTGCAGTAACCCGTTGACCACGAGGGTCACCTGGTGCAGTAACCCGTTGACCATGAGGGTCACCTGGTGCAGTAACCCATTGACCATGAGGGTCACCTGGTGCAGTAACCCGTTGACCATGTGGGTCACCTGGTGTAGTAACCCGTTGACCACGAGGGTCACCTGGTGCAGTAACCCGTTGACCACGAGGGTCACCTGGTGCAGTAACCCGTTGACCATGAGGGTCACCTGGTGCAGTAACCCGTTGTCCATGTGGGTCACCTGGTGTAGTAACCCGTTGACCATGTGGGTCACCTGGTGCAGTAACCCGTTGACCATGAGGGTCACCTGGTGCAGTAACCCGTTGTCCATGAGGGTTACCTGGTCTAGTAACCCGTTGACCATGAGTGTCACCTGGTGCAGTAACCCGTTGACCATGAGGGTCACCTGGTGCAGTAACCCGTTGACCACGAGGGTCACCTGGTGCAGTAACCCATTGACCATGAGGGTCACCTGATGCAGTAACCCGTTGACCACGAGGGTCACCTGGTGCAGTAACCCGTTGACCATGAGGGTCACCTGGTGCAGTAACCCGTTGACCATGAGGGTCACCTGGTGCAGTAACCCGTTGACCATGAGGGTCACCTGGTGCAGTAACCCGTTGACCATGAGGGTCACCTGGTGCAGTAACCCGTTGACCATGAGGGTCACCTGGTGCAGTAACCCGTTGTCCATGAGGGTTACCTGGTGCAGTAACCCATTGACCATGAGGGTCACCTGGTGCAGTAACCCATTGACCATGAGGGTCACCTGGTGCAGTAACCCATTGTCCATGAGGGTTACCTGGTGCAGTAACCCATTGACCATGAGGGTCACCTGGTGCAGTAACCCGTTGTCCATGAGGGTTACCTGGTCTAGTAACCCGTTGACCATGAGTGTCACCTGGTGCAGTAACCCGTTGACCATGAGGGTCACCTGGTGCAGTAACCCATTGACCATGAGGGTCACCTGGTGCAGTAACCCATTGTCCATGAGGGTTACCTGGTGCAGTAACCCATTGACCATGAGGGTCACCTGGTGCAGTAACCCGTTGTCCATGAGGGTTACCTGGTCTAGTAACCCGTTGACCATGAGTGTCACCTGGTGCAGTAACCCGTTGACCATGAGGGTCACCTGGTGCAGTAACCCGTTGACCACGAGGGTCACCTGGTGCAGTAACCCGTTGACCATGAGGGTCACCTGGTGCAGTAACCCGTTGACCATGAGGGTCACCTGGTGCAGTAACCCGTTGACCATGAGGGTCACCTGGTGCAGTAACCCGTTGACCATGAGGGTCACCTGGTGCAGTAACCCGTTGACCATGAGGGTCACCTGGTGCAGTAACCCGTTGACCATGAGGGTCACCTGGTGCAGTAACCCGTTGTCCATGAGGGTTGCCTGGTGCAGTAACCCATTGACCATGAGGGTCACCTGGTGCAGTAACCCATTGACCATGAGGGTCACCTGGTGCAGTAACCCATTGTCCATGAGGGTTACCTGGTGCAGTAACCCATTGACCATGAGGGTCACCTGGTGCAGTAACCCATTGACCATGAGGGTCACCTGGTGCAGTAACCCATTGTCAATGAGGGTTACCTGGTGCAGTAACCCATTGACCATGAGGGTCACCTGGTGCAGTAACCCATTGACCATGAGGGTCACCTGGTGCAGTAACCCATTGACCATGAGGGTCACCTGGTGCAGTAACCCATTGTCCATGAGGGTCACCTGGTGCAGTAACCCATTGACCATGAGGGTCACCTGGTGCAGTAACCCATTGTCAATGAGGGTCACCTGGTGCAGTAACCCATTGACCATGAGGGTCACCTGGTGCAGTAACCCATTGACCATGAGGGTCACCTGGTGCAGTAACCCATTGACCATGAGGGTCACCTGGTGCAGTAACCCATTGTCCATGAGGGTTACCTGGTGCAGTAACCCGTGCAATCTCTGGAACAGGATAAAAATGGTCTCTGTGAGCGTGAACAGACCCCTGGAAACGTAAATGTGTGTGACTCAAACTAACCGGAGTTTATTCTGGGCTGGCGCTTCTTATGTGCCTGTTTGAAAGTGAACCGCTTTTCCCGGCAGACACAATGGAACAGAGAAGAGCAGAGGTAATGGGTATCAACCCAGGTCAGACAACAAAAAGGGAAGCATCTCAGGGGAGTTTCGATAGGCTTGATGCATGCAGCGCTCAAACGTTTTGATATCTAGCGCGCCCCAAAAGTCACAATAATTTAACAAACCACCATTTTGTTTGTTTTACAGCCATGTGTACTGGGAAAGGAAAACATAGTGTTCTATCATTATCAATGAGCTTTGAACAACATCCATAATAATTATCTCAGCTCCTTAGAAGGCGCTTATCAGAGAGAATTTAGCTCAGAGTAGACAATTACTGCAAGATGAAAATACTTTCTCTAGTAGACCTACATACACAGCATGTGTAATGGACAAATTATTCTGTACATAAGGGCACAGTATATCTGACCAGTATGGAATAGAATGTACTTCAGCTTGCCTGAGAGGGTCCTCACGTGAAAATGAGGATGATCGCAGTGAAAGGAAGCCTGGCAAAGTAATGCTCTTGAATGTAGCCAGATGCAAGAAGCCCATCTGATAAAGCGGCCCATCCATCTTAATTCTTCCTGTCATGCTCGTTATCACTCAGCCAAAAGTGTGGCAAAAGTTAACCAAACAGGGAAAATGTACAATCAATAGAGTTTTTGCTTCTGGATGAGAGCAACAAGAGTCTATCTCAAGAGGGAAAAACTTGCTCCTGTTTTCTCGGGCCCACCTCTCACATCCCTCCATCCCTCTCTTATTTTCCCACTCCTGAGTGAATGTAATCAGCTGTGACATGAGAAAACACGCTCTCTGCCTGTCAGTGCCTTGCCAGTCCTCTGCTCGTCCTAGCTTCCCCAAACAGCTCCCTCCCTGGCTCCTCCTTGCCCTCACATCCGCTACTGTACATCAAAAGGCCATTAGGCCCTCCCAAACACCTCTAGTCCCAGGGTTGGCTGAAATGGCTTGGGGGCAGCCTCACACACAGCTCCTCCACTCTGGGTCCTCAGAGCGCAGTCTGGGTCACTGATGGACCTCTGTTGCCACTCTACTTATTGGCCATTGTCCCAAATTAACATTCGAAAGGACATTGAACATTGACGATGAGGGACGAGAAAGCCAGAAAGGCAAAAAGAACATCAGGGACAGAAAATGTCATGACAGTAGAACACCAGAACATCCGTAACCATTCTAATGGCAGTGGGCCTGAGATGGGTGGGAGTGGTGCGTGCTAATGGAGTGATGTCATCCTAGCCTAGCAGTCTGACAGTTAGTTAACAGAGGAGGGGTGGGGGGCTGATCAAATAAAATGCATTAACTCCAGGAAATAGACATCCTTAGCGGTGGGAGAATGGCTATATTTAATGAATTTAATGAGGCTAAATGCTAATGAAGGAAGAGCAGAGTCCTGAAAACGTACGGGCTAACTATAAAGGGATGATTGAGTGCAGGATAGTGGCCGTCAATCCTCTCGCTCATTAGCCTCATGTGAAATTAACAGCGGCTTGAATCATTACATGAAATCGGTTCTCGCCCATTCGTTGATAATTGTGGGGGCTTGAGAGTTCACGCTGGGTTCTATAGCCATCCATCAGCAGAACAGTACATTTCCTCTGGTCAGAGGGGCCACCGACTGTGTGGCTAAAAAAGGTACCTTTTATAAAATCCCTTTTATTCTCATTTCTCTCTGCTTAATAATCCATAATATTTCGGGTTTTTTTTTCCCGGATGTGTTGAATTTACGGCAACTGTCTATATGATGAAGTACCATTCGTGGAAAAGAGCTGACCATTGCGATTTTACGAAGTGACACATTTGGTCCAGTTTGTATACAGTTGTAAAGTTGAGAAACATGCCCCTTTTTCTCAAGCTACGTTTCCTAAAATAGCAGAGAGAGTATTACTCTGGCTGAGAGTGTGAAGTGGATGCATTGTATTCCTGGTCTGTGCTACTTCTCAGTTTTACTACAGTAGTAAGTGGAAAATGAAACATTGGGTGAAGAAATGCACAGAATGACAACGTTAGAGTATCACATGGTATAGAATCAGGGGCTGGTTTCTCAGACACAGATTAAGCATAGTCCTAGACTAGAAAGCAGGCTCAATAGAGATTATTCATAGGAAGTGCTTTTCAGTCTAGGACCAGGTTTAACCTGTGTCCAGGAAACTACCCCAAGAGATTGATTCAATTATTTTGGGTGTGTGTTTAACAATTTATGTTAAAAAGGTTAAGGAACAACAATCACCTAAACAAAATATATTGACCATTTTTCATGACCTGAGGGGAAATGCCGTCTCTTTTCAAATTGCTGTTATTTGACATATAAATATAGCATTTGAATTACTTTAATATCCTCCTAATCAATGACCGGTGATCTTTCCATGTCCTCAATTCAATATAGAAAGGGTCATCCGTGCTCCGGCCTTATAAACACAATAAAGGTAAATGATTACTCTTTACTGTGGTGTCCCAAAATATGGCTTATAATGAAGAGAAACGAGGGAGGTCGAGGGGGAGGCCTGTCATGTGTCATTGACTCCAGAGATTAATCACACGAGAGGGGCACTGTGGCCGAGACGTAGTCACCCATGATCGATAAACCCCACTGCTCACACAACACACACATGTGCAAGCAAACACACACACATGCACACACACACACACACGCACGCACACACAACGCTATATCAGCATTAAGTGGTGAGATGAATTGATGACATTTACAGACTTTGTGTATTGATAATCTGCTTGTTTAAGTCCCGAGGCCGTGCTTTTTGAGAAGCTGCTAAAGTGAACTAAATCTATTGGTTTTGTATTGTGGTCCATTCGCAGAAGCATCAACATCAGTTTCACTCCGCTAATCAAATGAGGCCAAAGATAACCCCCCACATGGATGAATATAAGATGGAGCCTATACTTCCATTTCCTTAATTCCAATGGTGTATCAGCATTTAGAGTGTAGCTATCGAGTGACCCTAACATAACATGCAAATAACACACTTTCTGGTCATATTTTGCATTGACCAGAAATGGGGACTTTTGACTTGGCCTATAAGAGTAATGCAATAACATTGCATTAAAAGAGGATGCTTTTTGCGGTGCAGGTCAGTGCTGCTGTGCAGAATGGCTGTTTGCCTTGTGGTCACTAATGGGCATCAGAAATTACAGGCAGGAGAATCGTGCCCCGCAGGGGGACTGGCCTCCTCGGTGGAGTGGAGCACTTAGACAGCAGCTTGTGTCTGGGAGCCCACTGGAGGAGGAGGAGGAGGAGGAAGAGGAGGGGGGAACTCAATGTCACGGCCTAGCCTCATAATTTAAGAAACCCTATTCCGTATCCACTGTTAAGTGAGCCTTGGCTTGGCTTCCCAACCCCAAGGCTCCCCTGTGGGCATCTAATGCGTGTCGCCCCCAGTGTGAGTGCAGGTGGATCGGGGAACCAAGTCTCACTACTAGGCTGAGTTGGTTACCTCCTCTCTTCTCCCCAGCTCTCTGCCTGCCCAGTGGGAGAGAAAGGCTGGGGAAGAGGAAGAAGCGCCAAAACACAGACGGGAAGTAGCAAATAGGGGAGTATGCCTCTGCAGAGCCACACAGCAACAGAGTGCAGTTGATAAAGGATACCTGCTTGTTACATCCCTAATAAAAAAAATGTGCAGGAATTGTCCATGGGCTGGAGTGAAAAACGTATTATTCTTTCAGAAAACATAGTAAATATGACTTTTTTTTTTCTTTTTTTTGACTTCTTCAAATGTATGGCCCTGAGTCTAAAGATTTCCTTCGGGCCTAATCCCTCTAATTTGAAGTAAATAAAAGCAGTAAGGCTGTCATGCTGTTTCCCTCATCTCCCTCCACCTATGCTGCTGTATAAATATTCATATGAGAAATGTGCTGCTGTCTATTGATGGACAACAGTCTTATTTTCTGCTTCAGTCCACAGTGCCCATTTGTATTTCTAAATGGTGGTGGTGGCGCTGAGGTCGCTATGTAAAGGCCATTTTCTGCCTTCTTAAGAGCCAGCTCTTCTGTGCATTAATGAGACTCCCTCCCTCCACCTCCTCCCAACTTGAGCTGCTGAGGAGCCTGACTACCGACAAGGCCCTGCTGATAGCACTAGACAGCAGTGACGGCACAACACTTAAGACATCTATCCCCAGCTGCTCATTTACACACTTTTTTTAAATTTAAAGAACACGCTAGTAACAAATGAGTTGAATCCAGTGCTTTATGGAAAAATATGCTGCATTTTAATTCAGTAGTAATTACTGCGATATGACCATATATCTGTGCTGTTTGTATTAGACCTATGACGTCTTTTAATTCACCTCTAACACTGTATTTAAAAAAAAGATACATTTCTGAGTGGTAAAGGACAATTTCATAGACTTACATGAGTCCTGTTAGATATGATACTATCACACTAAGAACTATTGGGCATGGAAATCATGTTGTACATTTAGCATGCTAGGGGCATGTCATCTTAATTTACATTTAATACACTGTGGAATTATCCGGGGCTGCATGAGTAAATTAAGCAGGCGGGTACCTGATCTGGAAAATCAATTAAATCGATATGCAAGAGCCATTTAAAACACACAAATAGAGGAATGAAACAAATTGAAGGGTGCTGATTCTAACAGTGGTTTGAAATAGGCAAAAGTGCGCTGCAGCGGAAGACAGTGACACGGGTGTTTTGAAGGGGCGTCAGCTGGAGACAAAAGCAGTTGAGATGGGCTGGAGACCGACCGAGGGGAAGGAGGGAGGGAGTGCAAGAGATGGAGAGAGTGCAGAGCCTGACCTTGGTGACGATGGGTTTTCACGAGAGGGCTCTTAATGAAGCTTGATTGTCAGGGACTACTGAGGGAGCCGAAGGGGAGTCGGGCGAGGAGGGGAGAGAAGAGAGGAGGAAGAAGAAAGAGCGAGAAAAGGATAGGGGAGAGAGAAAGGGCCCAGGTAATTGCAGCACTTGTGGGTCTGATGCCCCGCGGTCCTGTGATGTCGGGGTGCACTGGGGAAGAGAAGGAAGGAGAGAGAGGGAGAGAAAGAGATGTCCGCAGACGTTTTGGTGGTAAATTGTGGAGCGCTGGAACAGGAGGGAGGGGAGGGAGATAGAGAGAGAGAGCAGGGCTCTGGGCAGTAATTACCCCAGCGAGTCTGTGGGATGGAGGGATGGAATGGAGTGGACAGGCCCAGTGTGGAGCTCTGACAGGGACGGAAAAGAGGAAAGCTGAGGACTGCAGGGGGGAGGCCAGGCAGACGGCAGGAAGCTGACAGAGGGATGGAGACAGGACATACTGTAAGCACTGAAACCACAGAACTAGACACCGCTAGACACTGTGCCAAGGTTAAGGGCTATAAGTGAACACATACACACACACGCACGCACGCACGCACGCACGCACGCACGCACGCACGCACACACACACACACACACACACACACACACACACACACACACACACACACACTCGCACGCACACACACACACACAGCATGTGACAGGACAGCACAGACCAATACAAGAGGTACTGTAGGGCTGGCGAATGATACTGTTCATGAGCCTCTGGAAGATGTCGCTCGCACAAAAAACAGCAGATAAGGTTCAGGCAGACTGAGTATTACACCTAACCAACCAGACAGTTTGCTTTAAGAGACATTCTACATTCTTCGTTCTATAGAAGAACAGGAAAGTGGAGAAAGGACATGTGAGAACTCTGAAAAAGAAACAAATCAAACAGAAATTAAAGGAATAGAATGTGAAAAGAAAGAGTGGAAGAGAGTGATAACATATGGTAGAATGTGTGTGTGTGTGTGTGTGTGTGTGTGTGTGTGTGTGTGTGTGTGTGTGTGTGTGTGTGTGTGTGTGTGTGTGTTTGTGTGTGTGCATGCAAACCTGTGTCTGTGTGCCTGTGAGTGTGTTAGCTCCACTGAATGGAGCACAGGGGTCACGAGGGCCCGGGCTCAGCGAATGGAATTAGAGAGAGTTGATGGGCTGGCCTAAGCCTCCCACTGCCACGGATCAGTATGTAGCAGCCTCTCTCTCCCTCCTCTGCCTCTCCCTGCCGGGGGCCGATGTAACTCAGTGGACTGGCAAATTACACCAGACCTACAGCTGTAGCCCGACATTATGATTAATTTGATCAGTAATTTCTCCTGTTTTTCATTTTAATCGCCGCGACCATTCTGCTGTGGCAGGTCTTTCAGATCTAATTAAGATCAATTCTGGTGTAACAGACTTGGCGAGCGCCGTCAAATCCCTGAGCTCTGCTGGGCGTGGAGAAAACCTGCACCTCTATTCAATCAACTTCCAGCAAATCCAGCCCGGATCCAGCAATCAGGCCATTAACACACTTAAGCAAATTTCATAATCTCCCTCCCCGTCTATTTGCCATCACTGTGGAGGGAGGCCCCCTCTGCGAGCGCCTGGAACTCAGCATGCTGGAGTGGGGTGTGAGACAGGAGGTCGTAGTGTAGTGGAGACGCACCGAGGAACGGGAGAGTGAACCTCTCATTGTGCTCAAAGTTCAACTGTGGAGAGTCCGCCAGTAAACCTAGGCTGTCAGGCTACTCTACTGAAACATGGAGGGAGCAGCAGTGAAACAGCAGCATCGTCTCTCTTCATCCATTCCGATGTTGATATTAGAAGCCAGTGGATGTTAGTTTCTCGACATGCAAAGACAAGCTCGAACCGCTGATTCTATTCTAAAAGGTTCATCGTGAGCATCATCTCCCAGTGGGGGACAATTAGGAGAGTAATAGCATCCTAATGACTGTTTGTCTGTCTGACACTCCCTCTGGTTCTTAAAACAAAGGGTTGAATGGCTGAGTGGTCTTGTGTGTGTGAATAATAGGGGAACAATAAAAGGGCTGTGATCTGTACTCCCCCCGCATCCCAAATGGCACCCTATTCCCTATTTAGTGCACTCCTTTCGACAAGAGCCCTATAACCTAATGTGAGGACTAATTATGGCATGCCTTGGCTGTATTGATTCCCAATACAACACTTTTGTATTTTAGTCCCACATGGCCAAAGCAATAATGCAAAATACGTAATGAAAATGTACTCTAAGGCCAATTATGGTTTAGAATTCTCAGAGGAAAGGTTTAATGTAGCATGCATGCACACACATACACACACAGACACACCCACCCACACACGCACCACCACACACACCCACACACACTCAGGGGGTTACAGATGGGGACTCTCCCCGGATGGAGGCCTCTATGGATTAACCAAATTGATGCTCAGTGACTCTTAACTGAAAATGTAATCATTGACCTGGGTGTTGAGGGTGGAGGGTGCAGATGGATGGAGGGGCCCAAATCATATTGCAGACTTGAGTGTGTCGAGACCTGGGCAGGACTGCTGTCAGCAGAGAAGGGTTGTCTCCCAATTGGCACCCTATTCCCTGCGTAGTGCAAAAGTAGTGCACTACGCAGGGAATAGGGTGCCATTTGGGACGCACACAAGAACTGTCCATGGAGGGACCCTCACCGGGTGACATAGCAACGCCCCCAGTGACAACCCCAACACTGAGCCAGAGAGAGATGAAACATTTCACACCCAGCCTGCCTACCTCCCTTTCACATCAGCCTTAATACCATTGGACGAGGCAATATCTTAATGATGGCCTCTTCGGCTCCCCTCCAGGGTGGTCAATTTATCTATATATCTGTCTATCCCCAGTCATTATAATCAGGATCTCAGCTTCTTTATCTAATACAATCCATGCTAAGAACAGGGTGTGATTGTGGGGAAACTGGTGAAAGATGTCATAACAGCACTAATAAATTATGATTTCTCATTTTAATAAAGCATTAGAATGCATTGTGACTATGCCAGGCACAGGCAGCGATTGCTCTCTGTAGCTATGCTTCCAAAGAAGTTCTATAAAAGCCATGCTTTCTAAGACATTCCTCAAACACACTAAAATATTCAGAGAAGAAAATGGGGGACTTTGCTTGACTGTAATGTACTAACATTAGAACACCTATTTATTCCAGAAAATAACATTATTGTTAGGCTTTGGCCCTTATGCTGGGCGTGTCTGATTGGACCAGTACTGTGTGTTCATCCCAAATAGCACCTTATTCCCTATATAGTAGGGTTGGGCGGTATACAGATTTTCATATCGTCATACCGTCCTTCTCTCATCCCGGGATTTACGGTATTACCGGCTTATTACACAAGGGGGCGGCAACATTTAATAAAATAAATAAAAAAAGCCAACTGAGCGTCTATTACCAGAATTTTAAGAAATGTGTAATTTCCATGGAGGCTGCTAACTAAATATGCTAACGAGCGCAAAATAAAGAATAAATAATTACAAAAACACGCAGTCCAGCTCAAAGTTATACACATATACTGTAGGTAGCTACATATGTCATTTTTGTTAAGTTTTGACATTTACAAACGAATGTGAACGAGAGATATTGTCCAAATGAACAGTACTGGCTTTAGAGCAGCATGTGTCCCCACTCTAGGGCAACGGGCCTGCCTGCTCTGCTCTGAGGAGCAGATGGGCCAAGAAAGAAGAAGAGAAGAAAACGTAAGGAAATCAAAAGATAGCGGTGGCAGCTGTACAGATAACTCATCCAAAGGGCTTTGACTTCTCAAACACGGGGGGTCGCGTTAACACAGAATTCTAAAACGCATAAGAAATATCTTGCTGCGTTTTGTAAATGCAGATCTAAAATGCTTCTTATTGTCATTTCTGCTCGGCTTCAGACTCATTTTGTGCTTCAGTTGTATTTCTCCACTTCACTAATGGGCATTCTATCATCAGGCAGCTCTCTGACTGATGTGGAGCTACTATTCTCCGGTACTTTTCTAGGTGTAGCCAGCCTACTGTTCTCAAGTAAAATGATAGATTAACTTTATGAAAAACATGAGGAAATGTAGCTGGCTACATTCTTTCTATGATAAACAGAAATATGATGGCCATGCAGTGTTTTTTCAAAAAATACCGTGCTTTTTTATTGTAAGGTCATTTAGCCTACAAGTGTGGCTGCTACGCCAAATAGCGTTGCACTTCTGTTGTCATCTGATGAAAATGAAGCTATTTTCTGCCGAAGGTGTTGCACTAATGTCTTTTCTGTGAAGGAAAACTATAGTTGCACGTCCCTGTTCTCTCTATTGAAGCAACAAAACACACTTGAGTTTCAATATATATTTACAAACAAACCTGTGACTGGCTCAACTGTTCTGGGGAACTACGGTTTGCTTCATAATGAAAAATAATGTGACAAGTGAAATGAAGAACGCAATCTGCTTTATCTTCTAACATATTGCACAAGTTGACTGCAGGTATTTACTTAAAAAGTAGTTATAAATATTAACATGTATAAACAAACTTCAAAGAAATAGTTTCAATGGTTTTGACGGTATTGAAAAACCATCCTGTGGCTATTTCCAAATACCCTGGTACACCGTATACAGCCCAAGCTTACTATATAGTGCACTACTTTTGACCAGAGCCCTATGGGCCCTGGTCAGAAGTAGTGCACTATGAAGGGAATAGGGTGCCATTTGGGATACACAGCCTTTCACTAGCCCAATCTACCGTCAGCGCTCAGGGTTCATTGCCATGGCTGGACTGTGGCTACAGTATATGGTTGGCATCTAGGTCTGGGAGGCAGGCAGCAGCTAGCAAGCCTTTGGAGGTCATTAAATGCAGGCGTCTGTTTTTCCTGCTGAGTCTCACTAGGCCATGACAGGGCCGGAGAGGGGTGCAAGGGGGGAAACAAATGGCTGTACTCATCCCGGCTTTAAAGAAGGGTGCAGCGCCACAACACAATAAGGGCCTGACGCTGATGAATGTGGCTGAGGAGAGGGAGGCGACTCTGGCCAGGCTCCACCAGAAATGAAACCACAGGGATATAAAATAGGTTATTATCGTCAGATGGACAGAAGGGGGCCGAGATTGATGGACAGATAAACTGACTGAAAAGTAGGTCGGATGAGGGAAGGGAAGGGCAGCTAAGCTAAAAAAGACTGATAAATGTTGATGAGAGCTGGGATGGATAACATGATCTATCCGAGATGGATCAGTTGAAAAAGTTATGCATGATGGCTCGAGACTCGGGTTTAGTGTGCTTTGAAGAAACCTCTCACTGTAGGATGACCTTGTCGATGAGATGCACATTTGATGTTCCCCACACTGACAGCAGAGCTGCCTGCCAGGAGTCAAACACTGGGTTTTGTTTCATATCAAGTATAGAATAGAGTACCTGGACAAACCAGGTCTATTAAGTAGGCATCAGCATGGTGTTATCTTGAGGTTGGCCTCCGTCTCTATACAACGCACCCAACAATAGCATATCACCACTAGTAAGACAATTGAAAAACACACCCATTTGCTGAAGTTTTGTATGAGGGTGTCAAAGGTACAGCAGCAAAAAGCAGTAAGGTCTACGTAAACGACTACTCTTCCAACTTGGATTACAAAGTTATAGATAATTTTGTGACTAAACCATTGGCATACGCTAACAGGAGGGGGTAAGAGTGAGCTCACCTGCAGTGGCATGGGCGGGGTGACGGGCGAGGGTAGGCTGCGGGCCGGCGATAGGTTTTGCCGGAGGGGCGAAGACTGTGGCGGTTGGCCAGAGCCAGTCATGGAGGTGGTGGAGGAGGAGGCGGAGCCAGGGGAGGGGACCGAGACAGAGGACTGCTGAAGGCCGGGCGGGGTCATGCGACCCCGCGATGACAGCTGGTTGTGGGCGTGGCTGTGGGAGTGTTGATGCTGCTGATGGTGGTGTTGTTGTTGCTGATGGTGGTGCTGTTGTATCTGTTGGAGCTGCTGCAGGTGCTGAAGCTGTGAGTTCAGGGATGAGGTAGCTGAAGAAGGAAGAGAAACAGAAGAAAAGTGTCAACCTCCTGATATCATCTCCATTGTTATCATCATCACCGTCTAAAACTAGTCAGAGACATTCAAAAGCTATTGTAAGACATTCATGTGCAATCATGAAAACCAGCAGTCAGGTTTTCATACTGAAAAAGAATGCTCACGCCTCAGACACACGACGATACATACTGGGTGGAGGTGTGGAACGATGATGTAAATTGGGCAGCGCCACAACAAGGTCCTGTAGTTTTTTTAACTTCTACAGCGGACTTACAGAACCACTTAACTTCAAGTTAGAGGACAAAGCTATATACATTGATTGACATAATTGCTCTCTCTAGAGAGAATCTGTTCAATTTCACGCAATGGATGCCACGATCTTGGGTTTAATTGCGGAAAATCTCATATGAAGAGCCATTCATCTTGACTGGACATCTTAAGAAATCAATCCATTAACTAATTGGATTCAATAATGGCATGCCATTATCCTCATTTCTAGATTTAAATGTTCATACATTTCATGCACAGTTTCCGTGAAACACAGAGGCAGAGCTGTTTCAGAGAGACAGACAGGCATACTCGAGTTTGACAGGGGAACAGGACTCTCGAATCTCACGGGTCTCGCGGGATTCTGGCAGGAATGGGAGTAAAGTTCTAGAGTCCAAGTTCGAGACAGGATGGGACGGGATCAACAGTCTACAGGGACGGGTAGTACAGGAATAGTTATAAAATATTGTTTTTTTTCTGCGTAAATATGTCATGTGTGGAGCAAGTGTGTAGGCTTGGCTTTATACTGTTTACTTAATAAACATTTGTTTTAAAGGTCATTTCCCCT
This sequence comes from Oncorhynchus mykiss, assembly GCF_013265735.2. Taxonomy (NCBI): domain Eukaryota; kingdom Metazoa; phylum Chordata; class Actinopteri; order Salmoniformes; family Salmonidae; genus Oncorhynchus; species Oncorhynchus mykiss. The sequence continues at coordinate 36,397,378 of NC_048575.1, read as the reverse complement.
CTGCCCCTTCTGTCGGCTCACTCCAGTTGTTGCCAGTCACTAGGTTTCAGATGCCAACCGACATCAGTAGGCTAAATGATGAGGCGTTCAAGGAATTGCAATGACTTGTTGCAGCCAAGGACCCATCACTAACATTAACATTAGAGCCAAGGAAAGAGCGATGTTTTAGCAACATTTTATGGAGTTGTCCGTTGACAAGGAAGGCTTGTAAAAAAATGCTGTGGTTTAATCAAATAGGCTACCAACCGGAGAGCGGGAGCTGTACTCCTAGCAACTTTACTGTCAAGCCCAATTGTTTATGTATTTAACTAAACCCGTATCATCTGAGGTGAAGAGCAAAATAGAAATATATTGACTTATGCAGTACTGCCACTCGGTTTTTATTTTGTATGTCCATGTTGTAAATGTTCATATGGGGCTCCCAGGTGGCGCAGTGGTCTAAGGCACTGCATCTCAGTGCTAGAGGTGTCACTACAGACAACCTGGTTTGAATCCAGGCTGTATCACAACCAGCTGTGATTGGGAGTCCCATTGGGGCAGCTGTCACACCCTGACCATAGAGAGCCCTTGGATTCTCTATAGTGGTTTAGGTCAGGGTGTGACTAGGGTGGTGTTCTAGAATGTGTATTTCTATGTTGGTGTTTTGTATGGTTCCCAATTAGAGGCAGCTGGTAATCGTTGCCTCTAATTGGGGATCATATTTAGGAAGCCCTATCTCCCACCTGCTTTGTGGGATATTGTTTGTGTTAGTGTTTTGGGGCACTACGTCTTCATGTTCTTTGTAAGTTTTGGTTCTAGTTTCACTTTGTATTAAAAGAATGTGGAACTCAATGCACGCTGCGCCTTGGTCCGCTCATTTTGAAGTCTGTGACAGCAGCGCGTAATTGGCCCAGCGTCATCTGGGTTTGGCTGGTGTCGGCTGTCTCTGTCCTCATCCTCCAGCCTTAATCGATCTATATTTAGGTAATTTAGAATATGCTCTTATCCAGAGCGATTTAGGCCTACAGTCATTGCATTTAACTAAAATAGTAAAGACAACCACATATCACAGTCGCATATTACATTACTGAAATTATTTTTCAATACTTCCTAAACAAGCACAATAGCCAACATATTTCTGAGTGCAAGAACTCGCATGGGACGGGACAGGAGTGATTTTTATCGGGAAGGGACAGAAAAGTTCCGGGGTTGTAGAAGTGTTGCGGAATCAGGACAGTACAGGAAAAAAATTAACAGGACAAGACTGGAAAAGGAATACATTTTCACTCCCATAATATGCTATACTTACTGTACATGTACAGTGTATTCAGAAAGTATTCAGACCCCTTCACTTATTCCACATTCTGTTGCGTTACAGCCTTATTCTAAAATGTATTAAATAAAAAATAATCCTCATCAATCTACAAAATATCCTGTAATGACAGGTTTTTAATAACCCGAAAACAGGTTTTTTTAGATTTTTTTGCAAATGTATAAAAAATAAAAAACAGAAATACCTTATTTACATAAGTATTCAGATCCTTTGCTATGAAATTGAGCTCAAGTGCATCCTGTTTCCATTGATCATCTTTGAGCTATTTCTACAATAAATTCAACAGGACATGATTTGGAAAGGCACACACCTATCTATAGAAGGTCCCACAGTTGGCAGTGCATGTCAGAGCAAAAACTAAGCCATGAGGTCGAATGAATTGTCCATAGAGCTACGAGAGAGGATTTTGTTGATGTACAGATCTGAGGAAGGGTACCAAAAAAAACTATGCAGCATTGAAGGTCCGCAAGAACACAGTGGCCTCCATCATTCTTAAATGGAAGAAGTTAGGAACCACCAAGACTCTTCCTAGAGCTGGCTGCCCGGCCAAACTGAGCAATCGGGGAGAAGAGCCTTGGTCAGGGAGGTGACCAAGAACCAGATGGTCACTCTGATAGTGAGTTCCTCTGTGGAGATGGGAGAACCTTCCAGAAGGACAACCATCTCTGCAGCACTCCGCCAATCAGGCCTTTACAGTATGTTAGAGTGGCCAGATGGAAGCCACTCCTCAGTAAAAGGTGTTTGCTTGGTGTTTGCCAAAATACACCTGAAGGACTCTCAGACCATGAGAAACAAGATTCTCTGGTCTGATGAAACCAAGATTGAATTCTTTGGCCTGAATGCCAAGCGTCACGTCTGGAGGAAACCAGGCAATACCTGGCCAATACCATCCCTTCGGTGAAGCATGGTGGTGGCAGCATCAAGCTGTGTGAATGATTTTCAGTGGCAGGGACTGGGAGACTATTGAGGATCGAGGAACAATGAATGGAGAAAAGTACAGAGAGATCCTTGATGAAAACATGCTCCAGAGTGCTCAGGACCTCAGACTGGGGCAAAGGTTCACCTTCCAACAGGACAACGACCCTAAGCACACAGCCCAGACAACACAGGAGTGGCTTTAGGACAAGTCTCTGAATGTCCTTGAGTGGCCCAGCCAGAGCTCGGACTTGAATTCGATCTAACATCTCCGGAGAGACCTGAAAATAGCTGTGCAGCGACGCTACCCATCCAACCTGACAGAGCTTGAGAGGATCTGCAGAGAAGACTGGGAGAATCTCCCCAAATACAGGTGTGCCAAGCTTGTAGCATCACACCCAAGAAGAGTCAAAAGGCTGTATTTGCTGCCAAAGGTTCTTCAACAAAGCACTGAGTAAAGGGTTTGAATTATAATGTAAATGTGATATTTCAGTTTTTTGAAAACCTGTTTTTGCTTTGTCATTATGGGGTATTGTGATGTCGTCATGGGGTATTGTCATGTCATTATGGGGTATTGTGTGTAGATTAGTGGGGGAAAAAAACTATTTAAGCAATTTAAGAATAAGGCTGTAATGTAACAAAATGTGGAAAAAGTCAAGGGGTCTGAATACTTTCCTAGTGCTCCGTATTCAGCCCTTCTATAGTACAGTATGTGATGGCACAAATTTGTAACCATTGACTCTGAAATTCCTTGGTTCTTATTGTTTAACAACGCCCTAAGTGATGGTATAAATGACTATATAAGTGACTGTATAAGTGACTGTATAAGTGACTGTATTGACCTAAGGCATACAACATTTTATCCGTTATCACTCAGTAATTAGAATGAAGAGAGTGCAAAAACCAGACGATTTCTAACAACAAAACCAAATATAAAGACATGCATACCAGTTGATTTGACCAATACATCACATTTCTAACTGACCCACTCGTTCTCCAGTGAAAGGAAGGGAAAGACTACGCTCTGAGAGGTAGAACATTTAGCCATTCATTTGACTGTGAATCTACTTGACTTTGTCCCTTGGGAAGTGGTACTGGCGGTGTGGTGCACGTCCGGCACCAGACAAAGATCCTGATTGATGTTCAGAGGGCTCTTGCCATTCACTGTAGGCCTATCTGCAGCCTAAGACATTGTTTTTGCCAGGTCTGGGACTACATGTGAGAGTACTGCAGTATATTGCCAAAGTACTATTCTCTACTTTCTATATGTTATGAATGCTATTTTTAAGCCGTATAACATCAATATAACCTTTAGTGACAAGGTTACCGCAATAGTTGTTTTTCAGCCTTGAAAAACAACGAGAGGTCTCGAGAAATTTGAGAGAATAACAACAGATCAATGGCACAAAAAAAATTGTGTTGATTGGCGTATTGATAATGCAACAGAGCATTCGTGAATAGAGGGGTAGGCAAACTTGTATAGTTACTGAATCATTGCACTTCACTAATTATGTTTCATAGTGAGATTAATAAATAAAACATCAGGGCAGGCATTTCTTTGATTAGTCTGGTCGCTGTTGGTTCTGGACAGGCGCATACGAACATTTGATCAAGACCTCCCCATTTTCCTGAGTTCTAAGTAGCAGAAGAAGAATGCCAGCGAAGGAAGCTCTTGAGTACGTCTCAAATGGCACCCTATTCCTTATATAATGCCCTACTTTTTTTTTTTTTTACCAGAGCCCTATCGGACCCTGCTCAAAAGTGTTGCACTTTAAAAGGAATAGGTTACCATTTAGGACGTGGCCAGTGTCTCTGGGCCAGTAAACAGCAGCAACACTTCTACATTTCTTCTACCTCCTGACACATTGACACCTCTCCCAAACCCCACCATGAATTATATATCATCTTGGGCTCGCGAAAGCCAATTCTAGCTTGAAATGTTGGGGCAAGTTGTCTCGCAATGTATGACAGGACCGGGCGCCTCTCTCTGTCTTCCCTTACAAGTGAACCACAAGAAAATGTGGAGTGCGCCAGTTAAAAGATGGAAAATGGGACGAATGAAAGAAAGACAGAACGAACAAACGAAAAGGAGAGCGCGCGCGAGAGAGAGAGAAATAGAAAATGTCTGTAAAAAAAAAAAAAACATTGAAACCTAGGGACGATCAAAGAGAATTCGGAGAATTTCCTCCAAGCGCTGACCTGAGGCAGAGGAGGAACGAGTGGCACGACAAAAGAATATGAAGAAGAAGGAAAACAAATACTGAGGGAATATGGAAGAAGCCCCATGTGGCCTTATTATAAGGGCTGCACCACAGGTAACTATATTCTTTAACAGCTGTGGTTTATAAATTCTGTCATCTTGTGAAGACTTTCAAGCCCACTGACCCTTCTCCCCCTTGTAACTGGGCACCCGGCTTTAGGAAGCGCATTCTTCTAACCGCGGCTGTCTGATGGCTTTGGCTGAGCACATGATCCAGCAGCCCTGTCTCCACTAATTGTTTGTGCTCTCCCTCTCTCCTCAAGCAGACAGTGGATGGATGGAGGATGAGAAAGGGAGGCTCGGTGAAGTTGGAGACAGGCCAAAAGGCTGCTGGGATCCTATGGAGCTCATTATATGCTCTACACTTCCCTGGCTGCGTGCTCACCAATCCTAGTACTATGTTCGAGTGGTCCTCTCACTTATATAGGCACCATGCTTAGTGGTAAAAGAGCGAGGCTCCCAATCTGACTGTTGAACCAGCAATCCACTGTTAATGAGCATAATAAGGAATAAGCCACATCACAGAAGAAGGACTCAAAAGACATGAATCAACTAAAAACATTAGATGTGCATTTCAGTAACACTTCTGGACCATAAGAGGTCCCAGTAGGTGGGAGATGAAATCCCTCAAACAGCATACAACGATTCTCTGCACCACAGAGGGGTAAGAGTCACGTGACCTGCGTGGTTCTAGGACCCAGGATACTGTAGGCTCTTGTCTACTTTGTTTCACCGGGGATGGTGCCAGCGTTAAAAAAATAAAAAAAAACGACTGTCGTCTTTGACTGCCTGACTCTTTGTGAAGTACGAAGCGAGGCTGATTGTCAGAGGTCGAAAAGGCTAGGTCAAAACCTGCTTGTTCGTCAGACACAATGCTATTTTTGTTTCCTGTGTCGCTCAGGGGAGGAGGAGAGAGAAGCAGCCACCTCTCTCATTACCACAGGCCCCTCTCTGGTCCCTGCCAACCCTCCGTTAATGCAGTTCTCTCTCTGGGCTTGATTTGGACTCGGTTGTTTTCTCCTCTGTGTTAACAACAGCTCAGCCCTGTGTTTGTGTGTGTGTGCGCGCGCAATGAGCATTAGTCATATCTGTCTGCTCTGCACAATGCATGTGTGGTAACTCTTTTCTTTAGAGTTAGGACACATTCACACAAGGTGCTATGAAAAAGGCGGAACATAAAGGAAGGCCAAGTATTTGTCCAGTTATATACAGTATTGAAAGAAGGTCATCAATGGCAAAAGGTGATGTTGTAATTGAAAGGAGAAGCCTTCAATGGGATTGTGTCTACATCCATGCTCATCACACTCAGTTCACAGAAAAGGCCGAAGTAGTAACGAAGTAGCCATCATGTCCAGATAAAGGAACATTGACTGGCCTGGCTTCAACCCACAAAGTTTACCCCATAGATAGACTTGCTCTTTACACTTCACTGAAATGGACTGGACTCCTCTTTCTTTCGTGGTATAGTGTATATCACACAAACCGTTTGAATACAATATAAAGATGAGGAGTCCAGTCCATCCAAGGAACTGTAAAGAGTTCTTCAAGTACGAAAAATAGTCTAGGTCACAACAGACAGTGCAAACTGTACAGTCGTGGCCAAAAGTTTTGAGAATGACACAAATATTATTTTTCACAATGTCTGCAGCCTCAGTTTATATGATGGCAATCTGCATCATTGTTGTGAAGAAGGCTTCAAGGCGCCCAAGAAAGTCCAGCCAGCGCCAGGACCATCTCCTAAAGTTGATTCAGCTGCAGGATCGGGACACCACCAGTACAGAGCTTGCTCAGGAATGGCAGCAGGCAGGTGTGAGTGCATCTGTACGCACAGTGAGGCAAAGACTTTTGGAGGATGGTCTGGTGTCAGGCAGGGCAGCAAAGAAGCTACTTCTCTCCAGGAAAAACATCAGGGACAGACTGATATTCTGCAAAAGGTACAGGGATTGGACTATTGAGGACTGGGGTAAAGTCATTTTCTCTGATTGTTTGGGGCATCCGGAAAAAAGCTTGTCCGGAGAAGACAAGGTGAGCGCTAACATCAGTCCTGTGTCATGCCAACAGTAAAGCATCCTGAGACCATTCATGTGTGGGGTTGCTTCTCAGCCAAGGGAGTGGGCTCACTCACAATTTTGCCTAAGAACACAGCCATGAATAAAGAATGGTACCAACACATCCTCCGAGAGCAACTTTCCCAACCATCCAGGAACAGTTTGGCGATGAACTATGCCTTTTCCAGCATGATGGAGCACTTTGCCATAATGCAAAAGTGATAACTAAGTGGCTCGGGGAACATGGCCAGGAAACTCCCCAGACCTTAATCCCATTGAGAACTTGTGGTCAATCCTCAAGAGGCGGGTGGACAAACAAAACTCCACAAATTCTGACAAACTCCAAGCATTGATTATGCAAGAATGTGCTGCCATGTGGCCCAGAAGTTCATTGACAGCATGCAAGGGCGGATTTCAGAGGTCTTGAAAAAGAATGGCCAACACTGCAAATATTGACTTCTTTGCATCAACTTCATGTAATTGTCAATAAAAGCCTTTGACACTTATGAAATGCTTGTAATTATACTTCAGTATTCCATAGTAACACCTGACAAAAATATCTAAAGACACTGACGCAGCGAACTTTGTGGAAATTAATATTTGTGTCATTCTCAAAACTTTTGGCCACGACTGTACAATATGTGTTCAAACGTTCGGAGGCGTGAAACATCCAAAGGTCAAAAAAACGAATCTACCTAAAACAAACAATGCTCTATCTATCCTGTAAACCTCCCAGTCCACAGTGAGATGAGAAACTTATTTCTGACTGCTATCTATCTTCGCCTCTCTCTCTGCCCAGCATCATTAGCATGTTGTAGTAAATCAAATGAAATTGTATTTGTCACATGTGCCGAATACAACAGTGAAATGCTTACTTACAAGCCCTTAACCAACAATGGAGTTTTAAGAAAAATACTTTTTAAAACTTTTTTTATTATTAAATAAAATAAGTAATAAAAGTAACAAATAATTAAAGAGCGGTAGTAAAATAACAATAGCGAGGCTACATACAGGGGGTACTGGAGTCAATGTACACAGAGTCAATGTGCTGGTTAGTCGAGGTAATTGAGGTAATATGTACATGTAGGCAGAGTTATTAAAGTGACTATGCATAGATAATAAACAGAGAGTAGCAGCAGGGTAAAGAAAGGGGGGGGGGGGCAGTGCAAATAGTCTGGGTAGCCATTTGATTAGATGTTCAGGAGTCTCATGGCTTGGGGGTAGAAGCTGTTTAGAAGCCTCCTGGACCTAGACTTGGTGCTCTGGCACAGCTTGCCGTTCGGTAGCAGAGAGAACAGTCTATGATTAGGGTGGCTGGAATCGGACAATTTTTAGGGCCTTCCTCTGACACTGCCTGGTATAGAGGTCCTGGATGGCAGGAAACTTGGCCCCAGGGATGTTCTGGGCTGTACGCACTACCGCCTGAACACCTCGTCAGGGGTCTGAAGAGGTGCCTTCATGACGTAAATAAACATTTCTCTTCTGACTCATCCTGTATTTTAGGGGTCTTCTAAACTGTGCTGTGGTTCTTGAACAAGTCAAGAGAGAGGAGAGGAACAACATCCCTATTATTTCTCTGCCTCACTGTTCTCAGTGGGAGCACATCAAGCACCGTCTCAATTGGTTGCTCAATGAGCCACACAGGTAATTACTACACTGGAGAGAGATGGGCCGGTCGGCGAGGCTCTTGGTAATTATGACGGAGGAAGGACATTTTTACCCCTAGGATTAAGAGTAAACTCACTTGGACTGATAAACTGGATGAAAACATTTGTTGCCACTTTTATCACAGTGGTAAATCATTTTAGGAGGATTGCTGTCTCCCAAGAAATAGTTCATGTTATTGGTATTTGCAATATGGCGGCTCAAGCATAATAATTCAGCACAATGATATACTTCCCTTCACCTTTTTTTTATAGATGAACTGAAATTGAAAATATTTCATCATCACAGTCTTGTGTAGAGAAGGGTTTAAAATTTCAGCATCAAAATAGATTCCTGCTCCTTGGCCATGGTTGTAATAATCACAAGGAAATAAAACCAGGATCAAAGATCCAACTGTGTAAAAATATTACCCGCAGTCAGTGTTTCAATACCGCTTTGGAGGTGTTTAGACAACACAAAAATGGAAGCAGTTGAGACTGAGTTGAGTGGGCCATGGGGTTTTACAAAGTAAAACGCACTGCTTGTCGGGATCCACAGATCTCTTTGTGATGCAATGCAATCTCAAGCTGTGTGGTGGAATTCTCACCCCAGGGGAAGGATTTTAAAGTATTGAGTCCTCTCCATGGAGATATTAGAATACAAAAAGTTGAGACTGTAATATTAGGAGAGGGGACAACTTTAGTTTTGACTCACTGTAGATATTTAATTGCTATAGTTGATTTTCATCATTATTTCTCATTTTTCCCTACTCTATTTAACTCTGTATCTGTCCATGCGAAATGTCAACATCATACATCAATCACTACAGTACTATGGTCAATAAAGATGTAATGCCAGGCCTGGCTGCTTAGCCCACTCAAGTAGGAAAACTCCCTATGAACATAGCAGGCTTCTCTCGCTCTTCAAAGTCCGTCCAGAAGGGAGGTTCAGACAGATGTGGAGGTGATACAGAATGTGTGTCACTGAACACAACAGACATGATTGGCCCTCTAGCTCTGCCTTTTGTTCTTCAGTGGTATGTACTACAGTGGAGTCTGGAGCCCAGGTCAAGCCTGTTAGCCTTGGCAGGCCAGGGTTATCACAGCCTGTCCATGGTCCCGTCACGTGTTGTCAGACCGAGGAGGAGGCCGCGCGTAAAAGCCTCATGCAAAATGTATGTTCATGCGGCTGTTTCGGTGGGTGGTAAAATCAATATTGTGGACCTGATGCACAGAGATGACTGAGTGCTCCCTGACTGACAGTAAAAGCTGGGAGAGATTGAGGGGCTACATTTACTGCTCCCAAAATGGAGTGTAGTCGAGCTCCTCTAATAGTCTGCTCAACTTAAATTAGAATTTCATTGGGGATTATTTTGATAACAGTTTGGATTGTGTGGGGGGGGGGGGTTTAAAAATGATGCCATTAGAAAACAAAAGAGGAGGGAGGGAGAAATGAGAGCGCACAGCTTGTCCTTTAAAAAACATATTTCATTCTCAGCTTCCAGGCAGCTACATTATGGGGTTATTAAGCGTTGCCTCACTCGCCACTTCACTCACCCACTCCCCCAGATATCAAATGATTCTGAGAGAATGAAAAGACAATGTAGGGATGAGTAGGACATCATAGCCCCCTTTGTTGTACACTGCCTTCGCTTACATATGTGTTTGAAAGTGTGCCATAGACCCATAGTGAATTTGGAGAGAGAAATGCGAGAATAGAAGGAGAGAAAGAATTCGGCGGGATGAAATAACCCCAAACAATGGGATTTGCTCTCCATTCTTCTGCCGACATCTTCCGCCTTTAATTATTCCCTTTGGTTGTCTGTGGGAGCGCGTAAGCACTTTTGCACAGCACAACATGCCCACCAGCACAACATTGTCAGCCCCAGTGATGTGGAGACTTCTGAGTGACACAGAGCCTCTTGTGATTAGTAATGCTCTTTAATACAACACAACACAGCAGCGAATATGATTGGGGGGAAAAACTGATTTCAAAACTCATAGGCAAAGATAGTGTCAGAAATGTACGAGAGATGTATAATGTCAGTCACGAGCACCACTAATTGTGAGTTTCATACCACATAAACCGAAATGATGGCAAAATGCAAACATCAAAAATGTATATTCCATTACACATGCAAACAATCCATACATTATTTATTGCACAGCATTTGATATAGCCTCAGCTGCTTCCTACAGGGATTCTTTGTGCCGTTTTAGTAGTTTCCTCCTGAATCGCATATGAGATATTTGCGGTCCAAGAACGATGTATGATGAATGAAGACCCTCGCCACTTATACACCTATCGTGCTCACTGACTAGCAACAGGTTCAGCAAAAGGCAGCAGCAGTAAGTGAAATTCCCTACCGGGACAATATATCATCAGAAGAAATGCACCTGAAACGTAGAAGTCTTCCCTGAATGCGGACATGGTGCTTGAAGGTGGGAAGAGGAACGGGTAGTGGAGAGGGCAAAGGGGTAGTGGAGAGGGCAGAGGAGAAGAGGGGGTTGGGAGGAGGAGGGGAAGAGGGGGTTGGGAGGAGGAGCAGGCAGAGGAGAAGATGGGGTTGGGAGGAGGAGCAGGCAGAGGAGAAGATGGGGTTTGGAGGAGGATTAGGCAGAGGGGAAGATGGGGTTTGGAGGAGGAGCAGGCAGAGGGGAAGATGGGGTTTGGAGGAGGAGCAGGCAGAGGGGAAGAGGGGGTTGGGAGGAGGATTAGGCAGAGGGGAAGATGGGGTTGGGAGGAGGAGCAGGCAGAGGGGAAGATGGGGTTTGGAGGAGGAGCAGGCAGAGGGGAAGAGGGGGTTGGGAGGAGGAGCAGGCAGAGGGGAAGAGGGGGGTGGGAGGAGGAGCAGGCAGAGGGGAAGAGGGGGGTGGGAGGAGGAGCAGGCAGAGGGGAAAGCAGCAGATTGGTTGAATCATTTCTAATTTCATATGATCTGTGTCTTTTAACCATTTCCCTGCAACTGGAAAATGAGAGTACCAGGGCTAATTTCACAGTGAGAGCTCATTGAACAAAACTCCATGGTCAGGGCAAAGGGTGCTAGCCTACTTTGTCACTGTGAATTACAGTTATGTAATTCAGGAACCATAAGGCTAGGAAGAGAGAAAGAGGGTGGAGAGGAGGAGAGTACAAGAGGAGAGGGGTGGGCGATGTGTTTGAACAAAGTCAGAAACCGTTGCTTTTCTCTCTACGCTCAGATCTAGTTAGTGATGCTCTCTTATTATCAGTGAGTAATGGATCTCCATCTGTGATGTGTCTGCGGTGAGCCCAGAGATGGCCCCCCGGGGACCCCAACATCACTCCCCAGAAATCATCTGACACTGATATAAGCCCCCCTGTCCCTGTCTCAGGCCTGAGACACCAAGGCTATTAATTAAGGCAATTAGGCCCCGGCCAGCAATTAGTAACCACAGATAGCTTTTAGCAGCCTAGTGGTCCAGGCTTCTCCTAATGGCCGTGGGGTTTGTTTCAACACCATATGCTGACAAATATCACCACAAGCTCTCTGGTTTCACAGACATGGAATTGGAGAGCCATGTTTAATAGTGACCTTAGTGTGATATGGCTGGGCTCGCTGGTGTTGTGACCCCCTGAGCCCTTATTGGAGTAGCACTTTGTTCTGTTGAGGTGTTTCTGTTACTTTTGAAATGCCTGTGTTTAGTGTGTGCCTGTCTGACCTTTGTAGGGAAAGGACATGTTAAGTGCACAGACTATTGATAAAAAGGTGTACATGTGGGTTGAGTGTAAGCATTATTGATTAGGAGATAAGTCTTTATTGATTTTGTGTTATTATTAAGGAGACTGTAATGTCTTTTCTAAACCTCCCTCTTTTGGGCTGGATGTGTTGTTCCTACAGCACCAATTTGAGCACTGCCAGCTTGGCCCACGTGGGCCAGCCCCCTAGGAATTAGAGCTCCAGACAATGAGTTTTAGCCCCTCGCCATTTCAGTGACAGCTAGCAAGATGCACATTGACAAGTTTCACAGTGAAAGAAGAAGGCTGGCCCAGGCCTGCCCAGTATTTTACAATGAGGTTGCCGGGCGGGCCCAATGGCTCAGTGGCATAGCAGAGAGATAGAGAGAGAGAGAGAGAGAGAGAGAGAGTGAGCAATGACATACTACATCTGCACATAATGACATAGTACGGAATTTTCAGGGACCCGTTTTGGCCCTTGAGCGCTACTTTCAGAACTAATGGCTAAAAAGTACACAAATGTCCCGGAAAGTCTCTTTAAGTAGATTTTTACTGAAAAGGTGTATTGATAATTATGTTTTTGTATTGAACAAATACTCGTCCATTATGAAATAAATATATATTCCTTTGGAAAGTATTCAGCGCTGTTTCTGAAGACTACATACTTCAGCCGTATGTTAACAATGTCAGTAACTCGATTTTTAAGTATCCCTTGAGGAAAATTCCGTTTGAATAGCTTGGTAGAAATAAAAGTGTCAGAAGCCATTCAGCAAGTACTTTTTACTCCACATTTCTAAATCTCTAACCAACGAAGATGAATGTTCAAACAACCCACTGGTAAAATACTACAGTGTCTCTGTAAAGGTGTGTGTTTGCAATTGGTGTTCTGAGTAGAACTGCCTGATAAAAAAAAATGGTCTGAATTCATACATTCAAAAACAGAGGACAGATCATGCAATAAGTCACATTACTGGAAAATGGGAAATAAAGGATACAACCGCGCTCCCTTACACACTTCTACATTGGAGGCAATCTGAGATAACGCCATTTTCATTCCAAGTTCAGTCCCATAAAATTACCATTAACATTACAAGCCATGCAGAACACAGATAAATGTAAAATGTCACCCAATTCTGCCAAGGCGGGATTTCCAGTTCCACAAAATTACCATCTCGGTCTGCTCTCTCCCACTGCACCTTGCCTAATATTTAGTTTTCAACATTTCGTAAGTTCATTTTCCCCTCACTGACCATTTAAATCACAAATCAATTTTCATTTAAAATGCTTGACTACAGATTGTTCCTGAAAGCTTAGGAATCGTGCCTTGGCAATCTCTGGCAGACCTTTAATTAGTGAGGGCAGCAAATCTTTTGGAAAACTTCTGGAGGTAAAATAAGTAAGGGCTAATTCTGCATTATGCTTCCAACCGTCTTCTCGACTGCCTAGGCACTGAAGTCATTTGCTGGAAACATTGGAAGTATGGAAATGTCAAATGTTTGAATTTGTATCTATTATTTTGACTATAATAATAATGATAATACCTTAAGGTTTAAAATACAAATTCAGTATCGAACAAGTACAAAAAAATGTCCTTTAACACCATCCCATTTTTCATTCCATATTTGACTGAGCATGGGACGACAGTGAGTCAGGCTGATAATGTAATGTATTGTTATAGTCCAGTAGTTGATCGAATGACAGCTGGCTGGGGTAAAGGGAATGTGTTCCAACTTTGTCATTTCATTTTTAATGCCGGTTGGCAAAGCTCAAGTCATTTCAGGCCTCCGTGCACCACTTCTCTGTCAGAAGAGAGCACTGTATTCTCCCCACACATGCCTTTATTGTCAGCCCAAATTACTGGGCGACAAACACGGTTACTATATCGTACAAAGCATGTGCAGAAAGAAACATCACGCCCTACACAGTACAAGCACCTCAAGTGTATGTCTTGAGTCTACATTTATGACATGATGTTAGCAGACTGTCTCCCGCAGTGCTCTCTCTGCCACAGTTAAGGCAGATCCAGAGCCTGCTGTAGTGAAGCACCCACAACCATGTCTGAGTAGCATTGTCCTTTACTACACTGGCATCAAAGAGTCTCTCTCTCTCTCTCTCTTTCCTCTTTCTCTCTCTGCATGGGAAACATTTTTACGTTGCCAAAGCAAGTGAAATAGATAATAAACAAAAGGTGAAATAAAAAATGAACAGTAAACATTAGTTCCTAAATATATACACTACCGTTCAAAAGTTTGGGGTCACTTAGAAATGTTCTTGTTTTTGAAAGAAAAGCAAGTTTTTTGTCCATTAACATAACATAAAATTGATCAGAATACAGCGTAGACATTGTTAATGTTGTAAATGTCTATTGTAGCTGGAAACGGTAGATTTTTAATGTAATATCTACATAGGTGTACATAGGCCCATTATCAGCAACCATCACTCCTGTGTTCCAATAGCACATTGTGCAAGCTAATCCAAGTTTATCATTTTAAAAGGCTTATTGATCATTAGAAAACCCTTTTGCAATTATGTTAGCACAGCTGAAAACTGTTGTTCTGATTAAATAAGCAATAAAACGGGCCTTCTTTAGACTGGTTGAGTATCTGGAGCATCAGCATTTGTGGGCTCAAAATGGCTAGAAACAAATAACTTTCTTCTGAAACTAATCAGTCTATTCTTGTTCTGAGAAAAGATGGCTATACCATGTAAGAAATTGCCAGGGAAGATCGCGTACCACGCTATTTACTACTCCCTTCACAGGACAGCAAAAACAGGCCCTAACCAGAATAGAAAGAGGAGTGGGAGGCCCCGGTGCACAACTGAGCAAGAGGGCAAGTACATTAGAGTGTCTAGTTTGAGAAACAGACGCCTCACAAGTTCTCAAATGGCAGCTTCATTAAATAGTACCCACAAAACACCAGTCTCAACGTCAAGAGTGAAGAGGTGACAGGGATGCTGGCCTTCTAGGCAGAGTTGCAAAAAAAAAGCCATATCTCAGACTGGCAAATACAAATAAAAGATCAAGATGGGCTAAAGAACACAGACACCGGACAGAGGAACTCTGTCTGTATTTCTGATCAATTTGATGTTGGACAAAAACGTTGCTTTTCATTCAAAAACAAGGAGATTTCTAAGTGACCCTAAACTTTTGAACAGTAGTGTATTTAATTAAGCAAGGAAGTTAAGACCAAATTTTTATTTACAATGATGGCCTACCCCAGCCAAACCCAGACGATGCTGGGCCAGTTGGGACTCCCAATCACAGCCAGATGTGATTCAGCCTGGACTTGAACCAGGGACTGTAGTGTCACCTCTTTCACTGAGATGCAGTGCTAAAGCACTTTAGACCACTGCACCACTCAGGAGCCCTGAAGAACAAAGACAATTCAAATGTAATATTATGTCTATATACAGTGTTGTAATGATGTGCAAATAGTTAAAGTACAAAAGTAAAAAAAAATAAACATAAATATAAATATGTATAAATAAGGTATTTACAATGGTGTTTGTTCTTCACTGGTTTCCCTTTTCTTGTGGCAACAAGTCACAAATCATGCTGCTGTGGTATTTCACCACAAAAATAGGATTTGTTTTCTAATTCTTTGTGAATCTGTGTAATCTGAGGGAAATATGTGTCTCTAATATGGTCATACATCTGGCAGGAGGTTAGGAAGTGCAGCTCAGTTGCCACCTCATTTTGTGGGCAGTGTGCACATACACTAGCATGCCTTCTCTTGACAGCCAGGTCTGCCTTTGGCAGCCTTTCTCAATAGCAAGGCTATGCTCACTGAGTCTGTACATAGTCAAAGATTTCCTTAATTTTGTGTCAGTCACAGTGGTCATATATTCTGCCACTGTGTACTCTCTGTTTAGGGCCAAATAGAATTCTAGTTTGCTCAGTTTTTTTTGTAAATTCTTCCCAATGTGTCAAGTAAATATATATTTGTTTTCTCATGATTTGGTTGGGTCTAATTGTGGTGGGGCTCTGTGGGGTCTGTTGGTGTTTGTGAACAGAGCCCAGAACCAGCTTGCTTAGGGGGCTCTTCTCCAGGTGCACATCTCTGTATGTGATGGCTTTGTTATAGAAGGTTTGGGAATTGCTTCCTTTAAGGTGGTTGTAGAATTTAACGGCTAATTTCTGGATTTTGATCATTAGTATTGGTATCGACCTAATTCTGCTCTACATGCTTTATTTGGTGTTTTACGTTGTACACAAAGGATATTGTTGTAGAGTTCTCCATGCAGAGTCTCAGTTTGGTATTTGTCCCATTTTGTGAATTCTTGGTTGGTGAGCGGACCCCAGACCTCACAACCATAAAGGGCAATGGGATCTATAACTGATTCAAGTATTTTTTGCCACATCCTAGTTGGTATGTCGAATTTTATGTTCTTTTTGATGGCATAGAAGGCCCTTCTTGACTTGTCTCTCAGATTGTTCACAGCTTTGTGGAAGTTACCTGTAGTGCCGAGGTATGTTCA
This sequence comes from Oncorhynchus mykiss, assembly GCF_013265735.2. Classification (NCBI taxonomy): domain Eukaryota; kingdom Metazoa; phylum Chordata; class Actinopteri; order Salmoniformes; family Salmonidae; genus Oncorhynchus; species Oncorhynchus mykiss. The sequence continues at coordinate 36,381,024 of NC_048575.1, read as the reverse complement.
GTTTGTGTGTGCTCTCGGGCAAAGGTGTCTAGATGGAATTTGTATTTGTGGTCCTGGCAACTGGACCTTTTTTGGAACACCACTATTTTTGTCTTACAGAGGTTTACTGTCAGGGCCCAGGTCTGACAGAATCTGTGCAGAAAGTTTAAGTACACTTAGGTTGGAGTCATTAAAATGTATTTTTCAACCCCTCCACAAATTTCTTGTTAACAAACTACAGTTTTGGCAAGTTGGTTAGGACATCTACTTGTGCATGACACAAGTAATTTGTCCAACAATTGTTTACAGACAGATTATTTCACTTATAATTCACTGTATCACAATTCCAGTGGGTCAGAAGTTTACATACACTATGTTGACTGTGACTTTAAACAGCTTGGAAAATTCCATAAAATTATGTCATGGCTTTAGAAGCTTCTGATAGGCTAATTCATTTGAGTCAAATGGAAGTGTACCTGTGGATGTATTTCAAGGCCTACCTTCAAACTCAGTTCGCTTGATATCATGGGAAAATCAAAAGAAATCAGCCTAGACCTCAGAAAGAAAATTGTAGACCTCCACAAGTCTGGTTCATCCTTGGGAGCAATTTCAAAACACCTGAAAGAACCACGTTCATCTGTACAAACAATAGTATGCAAGTATAAACACCATGGGACCACGCACCCGTCACACCACTCAGGAAGGAGACGCGTTCTGTCTCCTAGAGATGAACGTACTTTGGTGTGAAAAGTACAATTCAATCCCAGAACAACATCAATAGACCTTGTGAAGATGCTGGAGGAAACAAAAGTATCTATATCCACAGTAAAACGAGTCCTATATCGACATAACCTGAAAGGCAGCTCAGCAAGGCAGAAGCCACTGCTCCAAAACCACCATAAAAAAAGCCAGACTGTGGTTTGTAACTGCACATGGGGACAAATATCGTACTTTTTGGAGAAATGTCCTCTGGTCTGATGAAACAAAAATAGAGCTGTTTGGCCATAATGACCATCGTAATGTTTGGAGGAGAAAGGGGGATGCTTGCAAGACGAAGAACACCATCCCAACCGTGAAGCACGGGGGTGGCAGCATCAGGTTGTGGGGGTGCTTTGCTGCAGGAGAGACTGGTGCACTTCACAAAATAGATGGCATGATGAGGAAAGGAAAATAGTGAATATATTGAAGCAACATCTCAAGACATCTTGTGGCAAAATGGCTTAAGGACAACAAAGTCAAGGTATTGGAGTGGCCATCACAAAGCCCTGACCTCAATCCTATAGAACATTTGTAGGCAGAACCGAAAAAATGTGTGCGAGCAAGGAGGCCTACAATCCTGACTCAGTTACACCAGCTCTGTCAGGAGGAATGGGCCAAAATTCACCCAACTTATTGTGGGAAGCTTGTGGATGGCTACCTGGAAAGCTTGACCCAAGTTAAACAATTTAAAGGCAATGCTACCAAATACTAATTGAGTGTATGTACACTTCTGTCCCACTGGGAATGTGATGAAAGAAATAAAAGCTGAAATAAATCATTCTCTCTACTATTATTCTGACATTTCACATTCTTAAAATAAAGTGGTGATCCTAACTGACCTATGACAGGGCATTTTTACTCGGATTAAATGTCAGGAATTGTGAAAAAACTGAGTTTAAATGTATTTGGCTAAGGTGTATGGAAACTTCTGACTTCAACTGTAGGTGCTGCTGCAGGCCCTCCTTGGTTGGGGACAGAAGCACCAGATCATCAACAAACAGTAGACATTTGACTTCAGATTCTAGTAGGGTGATGCTGGGTGCTCCCCCAACAACACTTTACATCAATTTGCATAGCAGACCCTCATGCCATATTGAGTCGAAAGTTTTTATTTAAATCAACAAAGCGTAAGAAGACTTTACCTTTGTTTTGGTTTGTTTGTTTGTCAGTTAGGGTGTGCAGGGTGAATATGTGGTAAAAGGACAATTTGACATTTGCCCAGTACATTGTTTTCGCTGTGTAAATGCACGAGTCTGCTGTTAATGATAGTGCAGAGGATTTCCCAAAAATTGTTGTTGATGCATATCCTCCGGTAGTTATTGGGGTCAAATTTTACTCCACTTTTGTGGTTTGGGGTGATCAGTCCTTGGTTCCAAATATTGGGGAAGATACCAGAGATGATGTTAAAGAGTTTACGTATAGCCAATTGGAGTTTGTGGTCTGTTTATGTTATCATTTAATTTAGGATATCATCAACCCCACAGGCCTTTTGGGGTTGGAGGGTTTGTATTTTGTATTGTAGTTCATTCAATATAATTGGAGAATCCAGTGGGTTCTGGTGGTCTTTAATAGTTGATTCTAAGATTTGTATTTGATCATATATATGTTTTTGCTGTTTGTTCTTTGTTAAAGGACCAAAAAGATTGGAGAAGTGGATTATCCACACATCTCAGTTTTGGATAGATAACTCTTCGTGTTGTTGTTTGTTTAGCGTTTTCCAATTTTCCCAGAAGTGGTTAGAGTCTATAGATTCTTCAATTACATTGAGCTGATTTCTGAAGTGCTGTTCCTTCTTTTTCTGTGGTGTATTTCTGGATTGTTTTAGTGATTCACCATAGTGAAGGTGTTGGCTCAGGTTTTCTGGGTCTCTATGTTTTTGGTTGGACAGGTTTCTGAATTTCTTTCTTAGGTTTTTGTATTCTTCATCAAACCATTTGTCATTGTTCATTTTCTTAGGTTGTCTGCTAGACATGTTTAGATATGATACGGAAGCTGAGAGGTCAAATATACTGCTTAGGTTTTCTACTGCCAAGTTTACACCTTCACTATTACAGTGAAACATTTTGTCTGGGAAATTGTCTAGAAGGGATTGAATTTGTTGTTGCCTAATTGTTTTTTGGTAGATTTCCACACTATTTTTCTTCTATCTATAGCATTTCTTAATATTATTAAGTTATTTTGGCTTTGTTGCCTCATGATTCCAAGTAGAGTGTGATTTTTCTGTGATCTGATTGGGGTGTCAGTGGACTGACTGAACGCTCTAAGAGACTCTGGGTTGAGGTCAGTGATAAAGTAGTCTACAGTACTACTGCCAAGAGATGAGCTATAGGTGTACCTATCGTAGGAGTCCCCTTGAAGCCTACCATTGACTATGTACATACCCAGCGTTCGACAGAGCAGCAGGAGTTGTGACCCGTTTTTGTTGGTTATGTTGTCGTAGTTGTTTCTAGGGAGGCATATGGGGGAGGGAATGTCACCTCCAGGTAGGCGTTTGTTCGCATGTGTGCTGAGGGTGTCAGGTTCTTGTCCAGTTCTGGCATTTAGGTCACCACAGACGAGTACATGTCCCCGGGCCTGTTGATCTCCCCCTCTAGGATGGATAAGCTGTCATCGTTAAAGTTTGGGGATTCTATTGGGGGGATATAGGTAGCAAACGAGGACATGTTTTTTCTCTATTGGGATAATTTCCCAACAGAGACATGTCTTTGATTGCTACTGACACGGTTTTTCATGAGGCTCGCGCTAGGTGAGTGAGACACACAGGGTTTATCTATCTGGATCCCTGAGGGATGTTTCCGTGTTTCCTCCTGGACGAATGCAGGGGAACAATGCTATCACCTGACCGTTAGAACTGTGGTCTCTGGTGTCATGCGCACCGTGGAGTTTGGGCTGAGAGCAAAGGCTACAGCCGTTTAACCAGAGTGACAATGCCACCATCTCCAAAACAAATAAGAGCAGGTGGAGGAGCTGGGATTTAGCAGGACAATGTTTATGACCAGTAAACATAGGAGAACATGCCAAGTCATGGCAATTTCATAACACACAACAGGCCACGTGAATACAGAACGAGGGATAAAGGGTGTACGACATGTGACATATCTCAAAAAGTGAGTTTTGTTCAGGCTTATGATTTTCCGTTCTTATTTGATCTCACTCGCTGTGTTACAATTCCACCGCAAATTGATAACAAACGCTTTGAGATGACGGCAAATTCGGGGGTGAAATCGAATTACACCTTTGCTTCCAAAAAAGAACACCTAGGTTTAAGTAGCACGTGTCAAGGGATAGGTGTGTGCCTGCTGAAGTGAATACGAGGGGGTTTGATTCGAACCTTTTGTACGCTGCTGTGGTACATTCTGATTGGTGAGTTATTTTCTTTTCCCGAACTGTCACATAAGCAGTTCGCTCCTTTACGTACCCAAGCTGCTTATTGAAGACAAAACAATAAACCAATGGTAGCTGATATCAATGGCAGAGATGAGAGCCAAGGCGCCATGTCTGCTGGGATTGCCTGGGATAAACCTGCCTCAGCCTGCTCTTTATCGCCAACAGCACCTCTCGCTCTCAATTATTTGGCTGCTGTCACAACAAATCAATCAAATTATCGCTCCAGGACAGTGTGTGCAGCTGCTCCTATGGCATTGCTAGTTGCATTAGCTTTGAAATGTATGAGGTCTACATTTTATCACGGTTATTTATTTAATGTCACTCTCTCCCTTGCAAGTCATCTTACAACAACGGCAAAGTTGAATCATTAAAGGAACGACGTGGATTACATACTGGTGGAAAACACTTCAAAATCAACAGGAGAAGGGAGAGGGGCTGGGATAGGTTCTATTGTATTGAGAACGGAATAGATAGGGGTGTTGATCTAGGGGAATTATGGGAGCAATAAAGCCTCAGAAGTCTCTCTGACATAAAAATACTCCATCTTGATGTACTCATCGCTATGATTTTTTTTTTACCAACACCAATCTGTTGTAGTTATTGTAAGAATTCTTATTATTATAATTTTTACTTGCCGCAAAGTGCACGCACGCACACACACATGCACACACACTGTATGACACACTGTACAAATGAAGCTGAACGACATGTTTGAAATGCACCAACTGTGCCAATGGTGGAATGGAGTAAGGAAGGGCATAGACAGGTATTTCCTTTAAATCCCAGTGTTTCTGGGAGCTGTGGCGCTGTGGCGAGCTAACCTGTTAAAGGAACGGTGGCGTACACCCAACCGTCAGCTGAGTCGGAAAAGACGGAGTCTGACATTGACTAGCGAATGTACCCCCCAGGAGTCCACCCTTTGGCGCTGTAATGAGAGGAGTGATTTCCATAATTTGTATCATGTTAACACCCACTCACAACATGAGTACGCCACCGATTGCGTTTGAGCGTTTTCATCAAACCAGGGAGGAGACATGTCTTTGATTGCTACTGACACGGCTTCTCATGAGGCTAGCGCTAGGTGAGTGAGACACACAGGGTTTATCTATCTGGATCCCTGAGTGATGTTTTCGTGTTTCCTCTGGAAGAATGCAGGGGAACAATGGTATCACCTCACCGTTAGAACTGGGGTCTCTGGTGTCATGTGCACCATGGTGTTTGGGCTGAGAGCAAATATGAACGGGATACACTTATAAGAAAGGGGTTTGTTCAGTGGAATTGAGTCTGGAATTACTGTCGAGTGAGTCCTAGAGAAAATGCGCAGACAAATGATGTTTCATTCATTTACCTCCACTGAGCATTACATTTCTGCTTCATTGATACTTTACAACTTACAATACAAGGAAGGATATCTTGCATGGCCAATTACTGTAGGCCCTCTGTGCAATAAAGCTATATTGAAAATCCAATATAAATATTGTCAGGGTATTAATGTGAGTAATCTATCTTTCCTAGAATCTTATATTTAGTTACTTTTTGTGCAACTATGTTTTGTTTTATTTACACTTCTAATGACTTACAGTATACAACAGCAATATAGTAATGAAGTAACAACAAATTATGTTAATGAGCCAATTAATAAATAAATGCATCATCACATAATTGTACAAACAGCATGACCGTCACCTAGTTTGCAGCTAAAATAGTGTCCACTCTATCAAAGAAATATACTTTCTCCCTCGTTTAGTTTCAATGGGAATTTGTTTGTACAGAATGCTTCCTGGCATAAATCATTCTGACAAGTAACAAGTTACACTGGGTGCTGCTGTGTTTACCGTTTCCGTGACAAGATGCTGCTGCTCCGTTTTATTTAAGCAACAGTTCCAACCTTACTGCACAACCCCATTACAATGATGGTTATTCATCACTGCCTCACAACTCTCCAGCCTGTACACATCTCTCTCCCTCTCTCTCTCTCTCTCTCTCTCTCTCTCTCTCTCTCTCTCTCTCTCTCTCTCTCTCTCTCTCTCTCTCTCTCTCTCTCTCTCTCTCTCTCTCTCTCTCTCTCTCTCTCTCTCTCTCTCTCTCTCTCTCTCTCTCTCTCTCTCTCTCTCTCTCTCTCTCTCTCTCTCTCTCTCTCTCTCTCTCTCTCTCTCTCTCTCTCTCTCTCTCTCTCTCTCTCTCTCTCTCTCTCTCTCTCTCATGGGCAACTTTGATGGGCAACTTTGATGGGGTGGGGGCCACAAAATAACGGAACTGATCCTGCAAAACATTTTAGTGGACAGTTATGTGTGAAAGATATTTTCCTGCAATTCTGGAGACAGAGAGAAGATTTAGAAATGTTATAACTAATTTAATGCAATTCTACTCATTTTGCCATGGGGCAGATATTTATTTTTTGCAGTTACAGCTTTACAAATGTTTGCAGTTTTTAACATGATAACTGATGATCAATGGGCCACACCCCGGTCGGTAATTCGACCATGCTTACTACAAGATTAGATAGCTGGCCACTAGACTGACTTACCAATAAATTAAATAATTGGCCAATTGAGTGACTGCTGATGCGAAACCAAATGTCATAATTGCACCTTGTGTATTCTATTATTCTAACTCTCAACAGTAAGTTGACACCCCGACTAAGTCAATTTGTAAGGGCCCCGGACACAGTCAAGACATTTGGGGGGGGGGTGAAATTGGTCCGTGGGCCTAAAAATGGGGGGCCACGGGCCAACAGTTGCCCATCTCTGCTCTAGAAGGATCTTAGACAAGGTAAAAGCCAGGGGTGTTTAACACGAGGTAAGATCAAAGATGCTTAGCGGGAATCTCTTGGTTCTCACATTTCCCTGCTTATCTCATTTGTAAGAATGTTTTGCACCTTGCATAAAACTAAAGCAGATAGGGGCGAACAATCAGATTAAATAGCCAGTGAGTGTTGATAGAAAATGCATACTTTTTAGCACTATATTTGGGCTTCTGTTAAAGCCTATGAAAAGGTGGACTCCAAAAGTGGAATCCATCCTGGGTTTACTAGCTATAGTAACTATACTAAACACGTACAGTGAAAAATCCCTCACCCACCCAAAGACAAACAGCTATTAGCTGATCATTAGCCATGTCAGTAGATTTAAATAGAGTCAAAGGTCTTCCTGCAGTCTCATTACTGTAGGCTAACAGCTGTATGTGTCTGATCTGATGCTAATTAACCAGCAGAGCAGTGTTACACAGTGCAGTACAGCAGGGCTGTAAAACACACTTGCTCCTGAGGTCGTGAAATTAGCTGGCTGCTGGCTCTGAGCTCAAAAGGGGCAATGACTGCATTAAACGTGTGATTAATCAGTGTTGATGGGGACTGGCGTGAGTAGCGAGGAGAAAGGGCGAGGGGTGAGGGCAGGGGCAGGCTGGGGCCGCCTTACAGAGGTGCTGTGCCAGCAGGCCTCATTTAGCAGGGCCCTGATGCGCTCCGACAGGGGAGAGTGGAGGAGCGGCGCGTGGCCAGAGGGCCCCGGACACAGTCAAGACATTTAGCTTCACTCCTGACTCGTGTCACTTTCTCTTCACGGAGGTCCCTTCACCGCGTCCCCCTCAGATAGGATGGGCGGAGGATGTGGGAACAGCCAGTCTGTCAGTGCTTCTGTACGCTTAAAATGAAACTGCCATGGAGGCATTTCATTGTTTAACTTTGTAAACAACGGATGATGAAGTATAGCAAGTGATTGAGGACCAAACCATCTGTTATAAAATGATGATTGAGAGGTGTTTTGTGCCTTCAACATTATGACCAGGTGTTTGTCAGTCGGTTATTTCTTCCTCTGGCTTGTCCCACATACAGTATGAGAAGTTGTTGAAATGTGAGACAGACAGACAGACAGACAGCCTTTTGGGCCCGTTATCGCCCCTTGCTCCAGGATACATTGGAGGGGCCTCAGTGGCTAGATAGATGTGGGATTTATTAAAAGCTCGCCCCGTAGCGATGATGCACGTTGTTATTTATGCATGCTTGTGTCCATTAGGGCTTCTATCTTCCTTCACATTTCCTCACTCAATCCATCCGTCCATCCATTTCCTCACATGAGGGGAAAGGGAGGACTCCTTTCTCTGCACTTTGTGCTGCCTGGGCATTATTGTAATCTCCACCAAAAAACACACTGCTTTACATGCAGCCTGGCATCTTTTTACATTAGTGAGGCCCCTCTCATGCAACATTCATGACTGATGGTTTCCCCATCCATCCCTCAATCTAATGGTATAAAAGAGACAATGTTTTAAACATGAAAATGGAAACCATTTACAACTATGATCAAAAGAAAACACTTGCGCACTAAAGTTTAAAAGGCGAGGATAAGAACAGCCATGGATGAGGTGAAAAAGATAGGAAATAGAAGATGGGAGAGTACAGTGCACTCTTATGGAGAGAAAAGAGGAGAGGGAGAGTACAGTGCACTCTTATGGAGAGAAAAGAGGAGAGGGAGAGTACAGTGCACTCTTATGGAGAGAAAAGAGGAGAGGGAGAGTACAGTGCACTCTTATGGAGAGAAAAGAGGAGAGGGGAGAGTACAGTGCACTGTTATGGAGAGAAAAGAGGAGAGGGAGAGTACAGTGCACTGTTATAGAGAGAAAAGAGGAGAGGGGAGAGTACAGTGCACTGTTATGGAGAGAAAAGAGGAGAGGGAGAGTACAGTGCACTGTTATAGAGAGAAAAGAGGAGAGGGAGAGTACAGTGCACTCTTATGGAGAGAAAAGAGGAGAGGGGAGAGTACAGTGCACTGTTATAGAGAGAAAAGAGGAGAGGGGAGAGTACAGTGCACTGTTATAGAGAGAAAAGAGGAGAGGAGAAAGAACAGTGAAAAAAGGAGAAAAAAGGAGAGGAGAGAGTACAGTGCACTCTTATGGAGAGAAAAAAGGAGAGGAGAGAGCACAGTGCACTCTTATGGAGAGAAAAGAAGAGAGGAGAGAGTACAGTGCACTGTTGTGGAGAGAAAAGAGGAGAGGGAGAGTACAGTGCACTGTTATAGAGAGAAAAGAGGAGAGGGAGAGTACAGTGCACTCTTATGGAGAGAAAAGAGGAGAGGGGAGAGTATAGTGCACTCTTATGGAGAGAAAAAAGGAGAGGGGAGAGTACAGTGCACTCTTATGGAGAGAAAAGAAGAGAGGAGAGAGTACAGTGCACTCTTATGGAGAGAAAAGAAGAGAGGAGAGAGTACAGTGCACTCTTATGGAGAGAAAATAAGAGAGGGGTGAGTACAATGCACTCTTATGGAGAGAAAAGAAGAGAGGGGAGAGTACAATGCACTCTTATGGAAAGAAAAGAAGAGAGAGTACAATGCACGCTTACGGAAATAAAAGATAACTTCTGTTATTACATCAAATACATGCATTGTCAAAATGACTGTAAATGTAGTCTCCCACTCTGTCCTCTATAGGTTATCTGCTGAGGCAGCCCTCTTACCTTGCAGGTTCTGTAGGGGAAGCGTCATGATGCCCTGTGCGGCTGCTGCAGCCACCAGGCCCTGGATATTGGCGGTGGGCAGGGAAAGCACAAGACCCTGCTGGCCTCCCAGGTGGCCGCCCGTGTTGAAGGGGATGAGGATGGGCTGGTTCAGGCCTGGCGACCCCCCGGCCAGCTGCTGGGCCACCAGCAGAGACTGAAGAGAAAGACACTGGGTTACAAAAATATGTTGACATTAGTATGCATAGTAAAAACGCATAGTAAACGGTGATTCATGTATTAGCATGCATATTAGAGAGAGGTTACGTTCGCATCACATTTCACCCATATGTTTATGAGTGCCTCAGGATAATGGAATGAACCATTCATAAAAATACACGAAGATATTCCCATCAGATTCATCCAAGAGGAATCAACGGCCATCACACATGCAACCCACATTTCACTCAAGTGACAGAGGTGCTCTAAATCAACGTGTTTTCTGCTGACATCTGTGCTTTGAAACATGCCACAGCCAGAGTGACAGTCGGAACGCAGTGCTGCTTGCTGGCGTGTGGGGAAAAGGAATCCAACTCCAACCTTTGAAAAAGAGCCGTGCATTTTCCTTTCAGACGGATGCAGAGTGGTTTATATTTCATCACAATGAACACACTTCTGGTACCCTAGAATCAGCCGTTGAATTGTTCCCCCAAGCTTTCATAAATATCAGCACTTTCCTCGTTTGGTGGGAGATACAGTACATCACTGACTTCATGTCAGCATTCACTAATATTAGTCAGAGTAGAATCGGTGCAGTCATAGACACAGACGCTACGATATGTTATCTGAAGTATCGCTAGAAGACATTTGGCACAGTCGAGGAGCCGTTCAAATGTATTTTCACAGCGAGCAGCTCTGCAAATATACAGCCACAAACACATTTTGTAGCACAGTGCTCTGATCCCGGGTTTAATGAATGGTCTTGACACCAGATGTGGAAATGGCTGTAGCACCGGAATACAGAGTAGAGTTAGTCCAGAGTTAGGACACCCAGATATGTATTACATTTGATATATCATCTATTAGTTCACCCGTTTGTCAGATACAGACTTGATTCTCATAGTGTCATCAGGGGGGAAACAAGCGTTTTGCATCACGTAAAACGACATTCCCAAAATTGCTGCTAGTGCCTCTACATACAGGGCATGGACATGGAGGAATGCGTGGCTCCTTTGTGTCCGAGCCCAGCCTAACTGCTCTTGAACGTCTCAGCCCCTGTATGCCTGTAGTATGCCTGTAGTATGCCTGTAGTATGCCTGTAGTATGCCTGTAGTATGCCTGTAGTATGCCTGGCTGCCCTGTGGCCTCGGTGCTGATCCCTCTCCGCTTGACACCTCCACACTAACCTGAGCCCACGAACCTTTAACGGCACTTGTCAGCTATCTGCTTCTGTTTTGCATGGGGCGCCTGTGGTGTAGGAGCGGAAGGCGGCGTGGAGGGGTCGACTGGTGTGAACATGGCACCATCCTCCCAGGCTTGGTGCTGCTGGGTGACAGCGGTGTCACTAAGATAACCCGGCGCCGTGCGGAGAGCGAGCACCAGTTTCGACATAATCCCAGTTTTAGGAATGTGATGTTGCATGAGTTTAAAGCCAAGAGGCTGGGTGAGATTGGAAGGTAAAACACTAGCATTAAAAAAAAGTTACAAATCGAATTGGATCGTGGATTTGTTTGATCAAAGGAGACCAGGGACGAAGCTTGAAATGAATAGTCACTGGCATGGAGAGACCTTTCGTTCCAGCAACTGTGTCATGTGAACAAAACAGAGTATGTTTTATATAATACTCATTACCGTAGGTTTAAAATGCTGAACATTTTCAAAATTCACAACAATTATAGTTTGCTTTGAAACACTATAACAAATCATAACAGAAACGAGAGACACGGGTTGCCTGCTTTGAACGCGTTCAAAATGACATTTTGTCGTTCGCTTTAAATAAGGAATTAGTCATTTGAGTGATTAAAGAAGAACCATCAGGACATTAACAAAGGGGGCCCTTTCGTCAAGGCAAGTCACATGTTTAATCTCGCTTTTTAACGTACATTTCACGTCGAATTGTGGTGGCATATAATCAAAGACAAGTCTTTGAACATTTTGATCTTGAACATTTTGATCTTGAACATTTTGATCTTGAACATTTTGATCTTGAACATTTTGATCTTGAACATTTTGATCTTTAAATGAAATGAGATCCCTTCCCCTGACAATGAAGAGCGATACATGGAAGGGAATTATTATTATTTTTTTAAACAATTCTAAATACATCAAATGTATTTCTGATTTATTATTACAGCCACGTGTCTGCCAGCTTCAGAGCACCTCAAGTAAATAAGACCCCTTGCTATTTGTCTTTAGGCTGTGTTTGTTGCTGTGCGACTCATGGCTTTTGTGATGGGAAGAGAAGGATAGTTCCGAAATATATCCCATGTTTCACTAACTAGCTTCTGTAAAACGTGCAAAGTGTGCGTACTAATTGAATCGGAAAAGCTAGCCCCTGACCGCCACCACAAAGTGAGCTTAAATTTCCAGAACATAAAAACAAAACTGTCCTTTTAAAATACCAGACCATTACTGTAAACAGCCTTGTCTGCTCCCTTTGGGTGTCAGTGTGAATAGTTCTGCATTATTTTCCTTTCTCCGTGTTTGTCTTGCCTGTCTCTCCAACGCAGGTCTAGTTTGGGATGGTGTGGTACTGCCTTAGGCATGGCTGACAGCAGAGTGTTGAGGAGTGGGGTCGCCCAGGGAACAGGCACATGTTCTGGTCCAAACCTAAATAAGGTACCCTACCTCTCTGCATGTGTTCTGGGTGGAGTTGGATGGGGTCTGGATGGGTCTGGGAAGAGCTTTAGACCTGGATGAGATACGCTGCCTCTCTGCCCAATAGGGGCCAACAGGCTCTTCCATCTGACCGGAAGCCCAGAGAAATTGCCCATAATCACAGAGTTTGTTATCCTAACTGTGAGTGGGGAACAGGGGGAGAAGTGGATTCATGTTGGGTAAACTACCTTCGGATAATGCCTGTTCGCACAATATCCGGCTCCGAAGTGAGAATCTATCAAAACATATTGATCCCAAAATAGGAGAATTGGTTATGGCATGGGGAGCACCTTCTTTCTGAAAACTGTTAGCTTCACCGAGACTGTACTGACAGCATTAATATATTAGACAGACTGTTGGGGGAACAACCTTCTGAAGCTTATAGGGACTGGCACAACTAGCTGCACTAAAGCATTTCTATTTTGTCTGATAACCTTGTTTACCATTCATGGATGAAACAGCTATCATGTCTCTCATTATCAGAGTGGCTTTAATCAGTCTGGTTCTCTGTATTTCATTCTGTTGAGCTGAGTGAGGTAATTCAGCAGGGAACTCAGTGAATTAGTCTCTCACGTATCCTCTTTTGTTTACCCTGATGAGGATTGATTCAGTAGCGGAGCCCTTATTGAGTAACACTGAGTGATGTGTCCCAAATAGCAGCCTATTTCCTTTATCGAGCACTACCTTTGACCAGGGCCCATAGGGCTCAGGACAAAAGTACTGCGCTATACAGGGAATAGGGTGTAATTTAGCACGCAGCCACTGAGTGCTGGGAGAGTGGCCTCGTTAGGGGAAGGGAGGGAGGGAAGCCCTATGTCTGCCTGGCTGGCTAGCTGTTCACACTACTGGGTTCAGGGAGGTGACAGTGAGACAGGACTAATGAGATAGATATTCATTAAACAGGGCTGAGCCACCAGGCCAATAAATCCAATCACATAGGCTGACTGTCGTATTGAGCTATTTATTGGGATGCCTGGGGGCAGACTGTGCTTGTGTTGGCATTGAAGGGGGCAGAGGAAATGTAAACAACTCAGTATTTATTCAAAAACGGTACATATTCATTAAGGTCACATGTCGACTGATTACCTTTGCAGAGGATTTGAAATCCCTCTCAGATCATTTTCATGTTTTGTTGTGTACCTGGTGTGATTGTGTGTGTGGTGCTGGGCGTGTGTGTTTAGGCGCAGGTCAGGAGGAGGTGACATGGAGAACCACTCACCTGTGGTCCTACCGGGTATGCTGGGTGAGACTGACCCAGATGACACTGTTCTGACGGGCTGTTGCTGGCATCCGACTGGACAGAGCAGTCACGGGCTCCTGGGGGAGCGAAAGAGAGATGGGGAGAGAGGGGGAGGGAGAGAGAGATTTGAATCCCCTGTAACATCCAAACAATCGTAAAACATGCACACACAGACAGAGCCAGCTGTGATCACACAGCCTCAAGTACGAAGGGGAGAGGATTTTGTGTTTAAGTGTTTTATCAATAAACGTACTGCCGCCGTTCACAATCAGCCCTGAATAAATGACCCGTCAGCTGAGAGGCTCATTGACGGGGAGACGGCGCTCCGATTATAGCGGAGGGATGAGGGATGGATGGCCACGGCGCTGCATAAACTGTGGGGCCCGGCTCTGCATTATTCATCCATTTGCATCGCTGAGTATCATCACCCATCTAACCCCCCCTCCCCCTTGTACCACAAGCAGCCTTGCGGCTATGAGACACCATTAGACCTGTATGCTACGAAGCCACAGCGGAGTACGGAGGCGCACATCAGACATAGACATGATAATAAGCCTGGCCTGCTGTGTGATGTGATGGCTGGAGGGAAAACAAAGCCACTCAGGGTGGGTGGGTGGTGAGACACTGTCTGTGTCTCAAATGGCACCCTATTCCCTATGTAGTGCGCTACTTTTGACGAGGGCCCGTAGGGTACTATTTGAGCCACAGATACTGACCATTCCCACTGGGGATAGACGTCAGTTCAACGTCTGGTTTTGATTTACATTTGGTTGAGTTCTCAACGAATGTGAATTCAACATGAAATCAACAAAACATTTCACCATGTCATTGGATTTAGGTTCACAAGTTGGGTGAAAAAACATGAAATTATTTTGTTTGAAATGACATGTTGAGTCAACCAGTTTTTGCCCTGTGGGTTTGACTCTCTCAGCATCTCTCAATAGCTCATGCTCAGTTTGTGGGTGACTAATCCCAAGGGTTTTGTGTGATAACATGTTACTAGAAAAGTGCATTGACACCATAGTACATTCTTTATAGATCCCTTCTGTTTAGCTATTGTATCTTGTACACTGCATATTAGACATTCAACTTTGAAAAAGTATCTTCAATCAGATAGTTTATCATTGAACTATTTGCTTTCGTACCACATGGGCTTGGATAACTTTCCTAACGTCCATGCTTTACAAAATTCCAGTTCATTGACCAAAGAACGTGAGCCTCAAATATCACAAGTCAATAGAAGTAATCAATACAAAGATCTCGTCAAATTGATCTTTCTCTAAATGCAGTCATACATCAATGGTAGGCTACCACACAACAAATTCAATGCATTGTACCACAACACATTCTAACTCACTTCCCTCAAAAACTTCAATTCAAGTTTGTAAAAGTAGTACACAAATCAAGGAAAGTAGGAATGTGAGTGGGAGAGTTCCAGAGAAAGCCAAAGAAAATGAATACACTTGCGTATCTCTTTTCAATTTGGGCAATTTACAAGAGGACTATTGAAGAAAAATCATAGTTTGACCTTCGAAATTGAATAACAAACTTCAAAAGACTAAAATTAGAAAGACCAAGAACATTTGACAGACACACTGTCAAAAATAACGGTTTAAAAAAGCATTTTGTTCATGAATTCTAAACTTAACTGGACATACACGTGAAAACGTGCACACTGCGTTTGAGAGTTCCAAGATCTCATTGCCGGTTGGATGTGTGGGTCTGGGACTGAACAAATGTGCACATTACATCCAAAACTCCACTCCGCCACACAACATCATCTTATCTATACATAAAATCCAAATAATTGGTGAATGGCATGACCCATCAAATAAACCTTAAGCATTTGAGGCTTGATTTAATTGCCCTGGGGACAAGTCCGCATTTCGAGCTGGTTTCTACCTCTGGCTCACTGGGCCTGCATCTAGGTATTGGTTCACATAAACCCAAGCTTGTCAACCCTGCAGTCACTTAACATTAGACGGTACAGTCTCTTACCAATTTCACCCATAAAGAGTCAAACATAACCCGACCCAATGCCTTTAATCTTTGTAGAGAAGAAATAAAAACGATTGGAAGACACTATGTCTTTGGCTTTGAACAGTGGAACCCTCGTCTCATCCTAACTCCGGGGCAAACATTCAAAAGAGGTTCAAATAAGTGCATGATGATGAGCCTGGTTAAGGGTGTCTCTATTTCTCACAGCTATTCTATATGGCATCAATTCACCCCTTAGTACTGACTAAATGTTATGTCTTTGAAGACAAGTTTCTTCATGGAATGAAAGCGGAATTCACGAGTGAACTGGGGATCTCATTCATATTCATGAACATATTAGACATTATCCAATGACATAACTAGCTGCTAATTCATTTAGACAACAGGGCCTACAAGCCTGCGTATCGTCAAGTGTCACATCAGAGAACGACAACCTTGACAGTGGAGTTGAACAAAGGCAGCAGCAGTTCCTCTAATTAGCAGATATCCAATTCCATCTCAATATCAGAGATGAAATAACAACGGCTTGACTCTGGCATCCACCGCTAATCAGAGGGATCACTCTGCTCTAATTATTGATGAGCGAATCAGAGTTTACAGAATGCATGACAAAACCATCAATAAGTAATGAACGTATGGCTCATAAATGCAGTGGGTGCAGTGAATAATGTATTCCGTTTGATAAGCAGTGCAGGGGGGGCCTATGGCTTATTCAATAACTGCTGTATGCCTTTCATTGCGTCATCTCACAATAACTTAGCGGGATGTTAAGAGAAAGCTTGATCCCCCCCTTGCAAATATCTGTGACGTTAACACGTTTAGCTCTGGGAAAGGAATCGATAATAAATAAATGCACATGCACTTTTCCCTAAGGTGTTGGGTGTGATTTCTTTAACCAAATTAAATAGCTGACAGGAGAAATATCCAGGGAGGCCATCTTCAATTCCCTTTTATTACGAGGTTCTTTGAAGTTATTTTAACCTGTTTATATAATGTGAAGGTTTCTTAAGTGGATTCCTTTTTGGACAGTAACACTGGACTGACAATAGCAATACTGGCACATGGAATGATAAAATGTTTGCTGATAGGAATGCTTGATGAAAATGTTATACATAGACTAAGTTTAGACTGACGATTTTATACATAGACTAAGTTTAGACTGACGATTTTATACATAGACTAAGTTTAGACTGACGATTTTATACATAGACTAAAGTCATTCCTTTTGTGTGCACAAAAATCTAGCACTGAAATTGATGAATGTGTTCACTATATTATTTTGAATAGCTACCTCTCTCTGTCACATAGACTTTGCCTTGACCGTAGGAGCTTATTGTGTGATAATATAAAATCCCATTTTGTAACCTATTTGTGCCGTTTTTTTTTTTTTAACTTAACCCAAAACTATCTCCCACTTTAGTCTAACCACTGTCATCTGTTCTACACTTTACAACAAGAATGATTCCTATTTTAGTGTTGGTGGGGGCTCTGAGGTGGCTTATGGTGCGGAAATATTCCCAATATTGGACACCACACAAATGATCTTGCATTGATCACCTAAGTGGCGACTGGAGAGACACTTTCAAATGGCAGAAGGCTTCATATGGGGCGCAAAAGAGCTGCATTTATTTGCCATCATCCGTCGCTCTCCTCAATACAGAGGGCTGCCCCGAGGACAACACAGCACAAAACAATACGTCCGGCATTTCATAAAGCAATCAGTTTGCCACCTACTCTACTGCAACAACTGTTTTACCCATTGACCATCTCGATGAAATGGGTGTTATTGAAGGCTTTGTGTCCCGAGTTAGCTTTTGCCCCAGTGCATTTCTGAATCTAGTTTGTGTCCATAAAAGAAACGTTCACATTTAAGCTGTTTTAGTGGCGATTCATTATATAAGTTGTCAAATGTGGGAGAGAGAGCTGCGGCAACGGTTCACGCTTTTCAAAATCAACCAGGCCATCAACGCCCCAACCCCCCCTTTTTAGTAAAGTCTCTTTTTAAAAAGCTGGGCTGAGTGCATGTTATTTCTTTATGGAGCTGGTCTCACATGACATGTAGTATATTCATGACAAAAATATGTGTTGTTGTTCCTTGTCATTGTTTAGTGCTAAACAAATGAGGGTGAACGCTCAGGTTGCACCAATCAATGGAGATTCACTGATGATGAGGATCAGGGCATCATACTGAGGCCCGGAAAAATGACAAGTCACATCATACACAAGGTTTAATTCTGTCAATACCAGACCAATTGTGCTGGATTGTTTGGCCATTGATTTCACTAATGCTGCTGAAATGGCTGACACGGCATAGCTTTTATGGGATTGGCACACGGACAAGTATTCACACGAGAGAGAGAGAGAGAGAGAGAGAGAGAGAGAGAGAGAGAGAGAGAGAGAGAGAGAGAGAGAGAGAGAGAGAGAGAGAGAGAGAGAGAGAGAGAGAGAGAGAGAGAGAGAGAGAGAGAGAGAGAGAGAGAGAGAGAGAGAGAGAGAGAGAGAGAGAGAGAGAGAGAGAGAGAGAGAGAGAGAGAGAGAGAGAGAGAGAGAGAGAGAGAGAGAGAGAGAGAGAGAGAGAGAGAGAGAGAGAGAGAGAGAGAGAGAGAGAGAGAGAGAGAGAGAGAGAGAGAGAGAGAGAGAGAGAGAGAGAGAGAGAGAGAGAGAGAGAGAGAGAGAGAGAGAGAGAGAGAGAGAGAGAGAGAGAGAGAGAGAGAGAGAGAGAGAGAGAGAGAGAGAGAGAGAGAGAGAGAGAGAGAGAGAGAGAGAGAGAGAGAGAGAATGTCCGATTCCCTAGTTCTTACTCATACTGTATAATACTTCAAAAATGCCATGCAAGAGAAGGGCCAGAGCATATACAGTACTGGATAGTGCACTACAGGAGGCTATAGTTAAATCTAAGTGGCAGAACATTACGTGCTCAAGAATGTTCCACCTGTATCCCTATGTGGTAGCAACTTGTGTTAGACTCCAGACTTACAAAGTGTTTTTCATGTCATTCTTCTGTCTTTCATTGAGCACACTAAAGCCCTCGACAATAACCCTGAGTATAATGTGCTGCCAATAACCCCGGGTCCTCTTTGTTAGGCTCCCTGAGGATGAGCAGGAAAGTAATACGCTGTTTAGAGACCCCGAGTGAGAGGAGAGGCTGGCTGGTTACAGGTCAATAGGGTTTTTGGAGTCGGAACACACCAGAGACTGACTGTTGAGTGGTTGGCTGCCTGTAATACCATTAGCTACATTATAGCCCGCTGGAGCCTGGAGAGCTGCCATTTCCTTAATTAAGGACCCGGCGTAGGGGCTTGGTGGTCAGGGGCCGTGCCAGTCTCTCTGGGCTCTTTACATTGAAGTTTGATTTGCTGGAGTTGCAAGGAGAGATGCAAGGGGCTCCAGAGTTTACAGGCAAAAATATCTTATTCATTAATTATTCCACCAATAAGTGGACTTATGTAGTCAAGGGGTCGGTTCTCAAAGCAAAGCACAGGGAAGCATGGATAGTTTTTTTTACCACAGCAATTCCTCAGCCACTACTGGAGTAATTACAATACCACATTGGAAAACATGGGGGGGGGAGAGAGAGAGAAAGAGACAGGGAGAGAGTGGCAGAGAGAGAGAGAGAGAGAGTAAGAGAGAGAGAGAGTAAGAGACAGGGAGAGAGTGGCAGAGAGAGAGAGAGTAAGAGAGAGAGATGGAGGTACAGAGACGGACTAATGTCTCTGTCTTCCCAGTTTTTACAGGGTGAAAACTACGTTTTTGAAGTGTCGACTCCACTGTTGCTGCTCAATGGATAGTTACTGGTCATTGTCAGTATGTCAATGTATCTGATAACAAGGAAGTAGCATCCTCCCGTAGTTATCCTCTCTCCCATGGCCATGGGTTTCCCTCCAACAGGCTCTCTGAGACAGGGAAGTGCTCTAGGCCTGCTCGTACCTGCCTCTCCCTCTGCAGTGAAGGGGACCAGGAGCTGAGGAGGCTGGAGAGCACAAGAGGGACAGGATGAGGTGAATTGGAGAGGAGGGGGAATGTTCATCTCAAAGGTCGCGATAGAGAGGGTGTGATGAAGAGAGAGAGAGACGGGTGGGGGGTGGAAAGGAGGAAGAGGGGGAGAGTTAGAGAGAAAGGGAGAGGGAATTTGCGCAGGCAAGCTCTCTGGGGAGTAGAACACTTTGCACATGAGCACATCTGTTGCGGCCTCTTCTCCTCATTCCCCTAGCAATGTCAACCTGATTACCTCAGGGTTGAAAGAGACAAATAACAATCCTACATTATTCCTCATCCTTTTATGTCCATCAGCGCAGCGTGGAGGGTGAAATCAGGGCCTGCCTGAGAGGGCTCTAAGCCTGTTAGGAGATGAGGAGAATACTGAGGTGCCTCCCTCTCTATTGATGGGCAACTCTTTTTAAATGACTTAAGTTATATTTGTGGTAAATAGGATTCCGCCTGATCTGGTGCCCCCTTCATCCCTGTCCTGCACGAGGGTCTCTTTTCAGCCATGGCCCTCTGTCTGCATCTCCGTCCAACGCGTTTTCTTCACAGCACTGGTTTTAATGTATCTTCCTTTACCTCTGTCTCAAACAAAGGAAACGTGTGGAGTAGCACGGCTTCATGTTCAAAATGGCAAATAAGTGACTAACAATTATACGCTATTCATTCCAAAAGTATCAAGGAAAGAAACCGTTATAGCTATGTGAAATATTCCCAATCCTAGAATTACTGTAGGCAGAACATAGATAGCACATAGTATGTACGGAGAATGCAATACGTCCAAAGAGCGGCAGCCAGTGGCGTCTGTGGGTGGAGACGGGGACGGGGACAGGGGCCGGTGCGGGGGGTTACTAGACACCCACATGTCACACTTGACACATCACTCCCCTCACCCGCCCTAAGGCGATCCAACACTAACACTACTGCTGCCTCTCTGTCCCACTTCCGGGGGAGGGGGATTCTAACAGAATTTCCCCAGCAGCACACAACATCCTCATAGTGCCGTCACGCTGCGGAGGGAGGGGAGTGTACAGGATAGACTATTGCTTTGAAGCCCGTAACTCCATTCCCCAAGAAAAGAAGCGTCACAATGTTATTCCACATCCTCAGATGTGAAGCGGGGGAGAGAGAAAAAACTAATAACTTCTCGCTAGCCTGGATCTCCACACACCCTTTTCTCTTCCTTCAATCTTTGGTTTCAAAGGAAACGAATCTGCCAGAAGGACAGAAGGTTATGCATTAGTACTGGTCATTGCTCAAAGAGGGAGAGCTATAAATAATAAAGGGTTGTGAAGGACACGCGGACTGTAGGATGGATACATCTCCGGTTCACGCCTCACAAGTGAAAGACAACATTGTAATTTCCATTCCTGAAAACGTGACCCCTCTCCCAGCTTCAATTACATCCCTACAACACCGACCGTGTCAACGCCAAGGAGTTGCGACGTTTCTTTGTTAGTCCAACATGAAGAGCTGGTTGATCTTGTTTATGGAGACTATGAAATACATTTTTCTTTGAAAATTGTTATTTTCATCTCAAAAAGACTGAGCATACAGAGAGCAGAATAAAGTGCATTTTAATATTCATTAAATGTCCTCTACCACTGGAAAATGTGCCCTCAATGTAATTTACTCCACAATAAGGTTAACAATTCATTTCTACAGTATATGCACAATATATTGGACGGATTATAATGTCAGTCACTTTGACGTGCTCAGTGTCACCAGGAATGTAATCTACATGACTGGGGTGTCTATTTGTATAACAGATGACCTCTGCCTGTCCATCTCAGAAACAGCACCTCCTTGTTCCTCAATGCTATCTGAGCTGTGATGGTGACGATGGCAAGGATAGCACACGGTCGCTCTGGGCGCATTAGCGAATGTATTACACCTGCTCTATAGGGCACGCATTAAGCCGCTTTTCAAGTTTGCGGCACGGACACCTGAAATCCTCATAATGAGATCCACCTCCTGGGGAGAAAGACTCCTAGTCCTCCCCCGCTCTCGGCCTTCTTTATCCTTAAGTCTTATTTACTGTTACAGAGCCGGTCCCATTTGCACACTTGCCTCTACCACTTTATTACTTAACCCCTGCGCATCAGAACATTACAGGCCTCTTTGCATTAGCAAGCAGCCAAACAGCTCCACTCACTCACCCTGCTCACTAAGCTGATTTACAGAAAGAAAACGGTGAGTAGGGAGGGATGCCTCCAGCCGTGTGTGTCTGTGTATGCAGAGGGGGGGGGGGGGGGGGGGGGAGTTGAAGGGAACAAGGGGATAAGGAAGAAGTAGGAGATAGTTGTAGAGAATGTTGGTATGAAATGAAATACATGCCGAACAGTTTCTTCCGAGTGATAACCATATTTTTATACTGGTATTAAGGACAACTATCACAGTAATCCAATTCACTTAAGTGATTTTAGCGAGGTACTGTACAGTAGCTACCGGATTGTAAAAAAAAAAAAAGCCCACATTTAGTCATAAATATCTTAACTTATCGAAATGAATGACTAACTGATCTTACAAAACACAACAAATAAAGACGTGAGTCTTTCTAGGCTTTTTCTTCGGAATGACCCCCAATCGCATAAATCGATAGAAGATTATTTTTTTCTCTCCTCTTTTTAGTCTGTAGGTGACCTTTCTGAAAATGTTCCTCCATTTTGGCAGAATCGGTATAAGTGCAGGCCATTTCATGTAGACAGTAAGTGTATGAAATGAGTGGCCTTGTCGTTCTAGCCAGGCTGTTTTTGACGGCATGATGATGGAAGCGTCACATCCTAGGGAGAGTAAATGCAAACTGACAAGAGGAGCCTGTGGTTGCGGAATATAATACCGAATTGTGCTCTGAGTGTCTTATTATCTTGTCTGTTGATGTTTGAAAGGGGAGATTTGCTTGAGAGCGGAAGACAGAATCTGTACACAGCCCAGCCATCTCGTCCTCATGCCGGGGACGAGCTTTCCCACCTAACATCCACTTTTCAGGATGTTTGTGGTGCCTCATGGCTTTTGATAGCTGGAGTGGAAGACTATTTGCACAGCCATGAGGAATTAGCTTTTAAAAAGGAGAGAAACCATTTCACCAGTGAAACGAGCATGGCTGGGTGTGGTAGACAAACATTACTCATTACTCTTTACAAACAAACATTACTAATGACATTGTCTACCAGTGTTTCCTTTTATACAACCGCCTGGGCCCTCACAACTAGGTTTGCAAAGCGACTGGTCATTTACCAAAGTTACCGGAATCTTCAGTAATTTGGTAATTAACAGAAAATCTATGGCAATCTATTGTAACTTTAGCAATTCATATTTGAATATACATTTTTTTATTCATATATAGTATAAATGTTTTATATCTGTGTCCATATTGTCCATGAGTTTCTAATAGATTGACCATAAGGTACAAGAGAAAATAGCCTAATTAATGAAGAGAGAAAAAATATCTACACTGGCATTATTTTCAATTACCTCTGCAACTCGTCCAACTACTGACTTTTTTCACAATTCCCAACAGTTTGACCCAAAACATTGACAACAAATACATACTGACATAGTAAAAAAGTCTAAAAAAGATGAAGTATATTAAATGCTTTACCCCTCATATTGAACACCAATGGAATCGACTAAGTTGATGGTTTATATTTAGAATAATGTTTTACATTGGCATGTTACATGTGATAAGGCCAGAGAGAGGGCCAGAGATAATTATAGACACCTGTGATAATCTGAAGTACCCAAACGGGCCACTAGATGACTCGTGATAGATTATATAAAATCCTTGAAAGATACCAAAATTCTGGTAGTTTACTGGTAAAGTTTCCAGTAGCGTACACTCCCTTCGCAAACCTACTCACAGCAATCAACCAAATTCGAGAACCCTAAGAAAGTTGACACCTTCACTTCAATCAACACTTTTTTTCCTGCAGAAATCAAACTTCAGTAAGTATCCACTTAACTGTAAAAAAAATCCTACTAAATCCAAAAGCATCACTGTACTCTATACAAAGCAGTTCCTCACAAATAACCTAACTGAACCTTAACTCTCTCACTTTGTTGACACAGGAATAGTCACTGAATAAAGAATCACTGAATATCATTCTCACACTCTTTTGGTTATTTTCCTCCGCTGCCTCAACAAAGTTAGCACCTAACAAATTATACTTGGTGAATTCTGAACATTCACTCTTTATAGCTCCTCGCATCCCAGCTGAATATAGACACTTTCAACCATACAGCCAAGGACATGTGTTCGTTGACCACCGCGTGGATATTTTCAGATTGATGGTGTGAACCTGTATTGTGCATTTTCTGACAAACACCACTGTTATGTGTACATTGAGTACATTGTCACCATCCAGCAACATACTGATGAAAATGACACACGTAAAGAATCAACTTTCCTTTGCTGTTCTATTAATTGAAACGGGCAAGCCAGCGAACACTGTGAAGAGTCGCCTCGAGAAATGGGTGGGGAGTTCTTGAGTCCGTCAACAGCAAATAACACGGTGTATTTTTGTCTAATACCAGGGGACTTCTTAAACCAAATCAAATCTAGAGTATCTGAACTGGCTCATATGACTAGCTCAATTACCGTTATGCAGAGAAGGGGTTTGTTCAAAAGTGCTGAACTTAATACATACGTACTCCATCCCGAGGGTGGTGTGGAGATACATGGGCAATCATAGCTTGAAATAAATTACCATCATTTTCTTGGATAGTGAGTTGGGGTCAAATTGTAACTGAGAATATCAAGAGTCAGGATTTCTCTAAACATCCCAAAATGTTCTCTACTTGGACACAAAAAAATGACACTCTCAACACATTCGAGAGGGAAACGCTGGAGCGTTGGAGATTCACACACATTATCGACCACTTTAAACAACGGGTACCGTGACTTGAAGACTATTCATTGTATTTCTGATTAAGAAATACAATCTCATTGACAAATCTGCATCTTTATAAAAGTAAGCCACCCGAAAGAGACGCATATCCATACCGTCCCTAGAATAGGCCTACTGAACATGCATCTGTTGTCTACGGCAACGGAGACTCAAGGAGGCTGATAACAAGGAGGCTGATAAGAGAACATTGCCCTACACCCACATCTAAAGCTAAGAATAATACTGTAACATAGGCTACACATGCATAAACAAACGTGTGTGTGTGTACATAGATGCATGTACAACCTTGGCATAACATTAGACTTTTACCTTCCTGTGAGAAACCATCCTCCTGTCATCCACTATGCCCTGTGAGGGAGCTGTGCTGCTTTGTCAGAGGAGTTGATCTCTCTCTCTCTCTCTCTCTCTCTCTCTCTCTCTCTCTCTCTCGCTCTCTCTCTCTCTCTCTCTCTCTCTCTCTCTCTTTTCTCTTCTCCATCTCCTGACTGCACCACATATCCTGACTGTCTCAAAGCTGTGCCTAGTCTCAGGGCAAGTGGGTCGTGCCAGCCTGCCCAGAGCCGCTCCCCCCCCCCCCCGGCACAGCCTACGGGCCGAGCCATGCCATCGCTCCATCGGCCTCACAAGAAACACCAGGGCAGCTTGGGTCAACCACATCTTAAGACAACCTCTACCAAAGCACACCGCTGAATTCACAATAAAGGTGACAGCTGGTGAATTGATATGAAATATAAAATGACAACAGAGTTATGTGGAATACGGTATTGTAAAAATAAAGACTGCCGTTTTAGAAAGGCGTATTGCAGGGATGGGTAACTTTGATGGGGGTGGGGGGGACACAGAACATCAGAACTCATCATGAGCTATTGCAGGGTCTGTGTACCCACCTCCATACCCTCACATGCAGTCAGAGCCGGCCCTAGCCTTTTGGGGGCCCTAAGCGAAATGTTGTTATGGGGCACCCACTTGACAGCGGAGAAAACATTTTAAAGATTTACAGTTCATTTCCTGCAATTCTACACATTTTTCTATGGAGAGTAGAGGATAATTTGTAATCGTTTAACTAACTTCATGCAATTCTACTAATTTTGTTTGAATCAAATGTTTGAAGTTTTTAATATGATATCTGAGTGAGAGTGACGAACTAAATCAATGGGGGCCCCCAGGTTGGTAATTTGACCATGATTACTACATGTTTTAATGGCCGCTAAACTAACTTAGCGATCTAAAAAATGTTAGCTGGCATGGGCTAATTGAGTAATTTGGGAGGAGGGGGGATTGTTCCTCGGGCCGGGCTGCCAGTTCGCCAATCGGCATTCTGTTCAAAAGAAATGGGGGGGGAGAGACAGAGCGAGAGGTACAGGCAAACATGGACCAGCGGGCTTCACATGTAACCATGAGTCTGGAAGTGAACTGAAAGACCGCTTGATGCTTATTGCAGAGAATTGTAACACTGTTGAGATGAATTAATTACCTGGTACACTAGTCTTTGTTTTAGAGAGCCTAGCCCTGGGATATCCTAAAAAAATAATTTGACTGACAGCTGGAGCCGTCATATTTCTCAGCAGTAAGTAACAATGGAGCACAACGCTGTCAAAGAGCACACTATCTTCACCTTACGCCACTTCCTTGTCTAGTCTCAAAACGCATGCGAACTGTACAGACACACAAAAACAGACAGATACACGCACACACACCACTGCCAGACTGCACACTATCGTCCCCTTGTCTGATCCCAAAACATGCACACAGACAAATACACGAAGCAGAGAAACAAATACCCACACAGAGAAACAAATACCCACACAGAGAAACAAATACCCACACAGAGAAACAAATACCCACACAGAGAAACAAATACCCACACAGAGAAACAAATACCCACACAGAGAAACAAATACCCACACAGAGAAACAAATACCCACACAGAGAAACAAATACCCACACAGAGAAACAAATACTCGCACAGTCAAATACACGGACAGACAAATACACTCACAGACAAATACACGGACAGACAAATACACGGACAGTCAAATACACGGACAGTCAAATACACTCACAGACAAATACACGGACAGTCAAATACACGGACAGACAAATACACGGACAGTCAAATACACGGACAGACAAATACATGGACAGTCAAATACACGGACAGACAAATACACGGACAGTCAAATACACGGACAGACAAATACACGGACAGTCAAATACACGGACAGACAAATACACGGACAGTCAAATACACGGACAGACAAATACACGGACAGTCAAATACACGGACAGACAAATACACCCACAGACAAATACACGGACAGACAAATACACGGACAGTCAAATACACGGACAGACAAATACACGGAGAGACAAATACACGGACAGACAAATACACTCACAGTCAAATACACGGACAGACAAATACACGGACAGACAAATACACTCACAGACAAATACACGGACAGTCAAATACACGGACAGACAAATACACGGACAGTCAAATACACGGACAGACAAATACACGGACAGTCAAATACACGGACATACAAATACACAGACAGTCAAATACACGGACAGACAAATACACGGACAGTCAAATACACGGACAGACAAATACACGGACAGACAAATACACGGACAGTCAAATACACGGACAGTCAAATACACGGACAGACAAATACACGGACAGTCAAATACACGGACAGACAAATACACGGACAGACAAATACACGGACAGACAAATACACGGACAGACAAATACACGGACAGACAAATACACGGACAGTCAAATACATGGACAGACAAATACACGGACAGACAAATACACGGACAGACAAATACACGGACAGTCAAATACACTCACAGACAAATACACGGACAGTCAAATACACTCACAGACAAATACACGGACAGTCAAATACACGGACAGACAAATACAATCACGGGCAAAAACACGCACGGACAAATACACTCACAGACAAATACACTCACAGACAAATACACTCACAGACAAATACACGCACGGACAAATACACTGACAGACAAATACACTCACAGACAAATACACTCACAGACAAATACACGCACAGACCAATACACGCACAGACAAATACACAGACAGACAAATACACGTACACTCACACACACCCTAAAGTACCTTGTTATTGTATGCTTCATCATAATGGGATAGCTGTTTTTGATGTATTATTCATGACAAAACAAATAGCAATGCTTTCTCTCGTCTTTCCATGACCAATGTAACACTACCATGTTTTTTGAAACTCTTATTGTGTGATAACAGGTAGACTAAGAGGGCACCAATGGTGTTGAAGGATGCCAGCAGCAATGGATCTGTACTGATTGATGCGTGCGTGTAAGTGGTTTAATGTGCTTGATCATTAGAATGAATCCAAAATTAGATTAGCCCTGATTATATAGTGAGTATAGAAAGCCAACACGATATATTTGTGTTTTTGGCACGAGGTAGGCCTAGCACACATAAATTAAGTAACAATAATGGCAATTATTATAAACGGTTCAAGCCCTGAATGCTGATTGGCTTAAAGCCGTATACCATGGGTATGACAATACATGTATTTTTACTGCTCTAATTATGTTGGTAACCAGTTTATGAAAGCAATAAGGGTTATGGGTGTTTCAATATGGGTGTTTGTGGTATATTGGCAATATACCATGGCTGTATCCAGGCACACTGCGCTGCATCGTGCATGAGAACAGCCCTTAACCATAATATATTAGCCATATACCACACCCCTCCGGGTCTTATTGCTTTAACTAGAACTTGACATACAGAAGAAAGAAATGAGACATAAAAACATTCCGGATTGCTGTGCTGACAGCATTCAATTAGAAAAGGAGTTATGTTTTTTTGCAGGCCAAATACAGATTCCAAATGGTATTGTAACCTATTTTGTGTGTATATGTGGTGAGTATAATACTATTTGTAAGAAATATATATTTTTCAGTTTTGTTGGTACAATCTGAGCTCAAGGCATGCTCTGTTGCCACCTATAAACCTACAGTAAAACCACACACATACAGTGCCTTCAGAAAGTAACAAACTTATTCCCCCCAGAATTGTGTTACCGCCTGAAATAAAAGAGTATTTAAAAAAAATAATCTCCCCCATCTACACACAATACCCGATAATGACAAAGTGAAAACATTGGTAGAAATTTTAGCAAATGTATTGAAAGTGAAATACAGAAATATCTCATTTACATAAGTTTTCACACCCTTGAATACTCATGTTAGAATAGCCTTTGGCAGCAATTACAGCTGTGTTTATGTGCAAGTCTGTCAGAGCTTTGCAGGCCTGGATTGTACAATATTTGCACATTTTTCTTTTTAAAATGATTCAAGCTCTGATCATTGCTAAACAGCCATTTTCAAGTCCTGCCCTAGATTTTCAAGCTGATTTACAGTGGGGCAAAAAAGTATTTAGTCAGCCACCAATTGTGCAAGTTCTCCCACTTAAAAAGATGAGAGAGGCCTGTAATTTTCATCATAGATAGATACAAAAAATCCAGAAAATCACATTGTAGGATTTTTAATGAATTTCTTTGCAAATTATGGTGTAAAATAAGTATTTGGTCACCTACAAACAAGCAAGATTTCTGGCTCTCACAGACCTGTAACTTCTTCTTTAAGAGGCTCCTCTGTCCTCCACTCGTTACCTGTATTAATGGCACCCGTTTGAACTTGTTATCAGTATAAAAGACACCTGTCCACAACCTCAAACAGTCACACTCAAAACTCCACTATGGCCAAGACCAAAGATCTGTCAAAGGACACCAGAAACAAAATTGTAGACCTGCACCAGACTGGAAAGACTGAATCTGCAATAGGTAAGCAGCTTGGTTTGAAGAAATCAACTGTGGGAGCAATTATTAGGAAATGGAAGACATACAAGACCACTGATAATCTCCCTCGATCTGGGGCTCCACGCAAGATCTCACCCCGTGGAGTCAAAATGATCACAAGAACGGTGAGCAAAAATCCCAGAACCACACGGGGGGACCTAGTGAATGACCTGCAGAGAGCTGGGACCAAAGTAACAAAGCCTACCATCAGTACCACACACTACGCCGCCAGGGACTCAAATCCTGCAGTGCCAGACGTGTCCCCCTGCTTAAGCCAGTACATGTCCAGGCTCGTCTGAAGTTTGCTAGAGAGCATTTGGATGATCCAGAAGAAGATTGGGAGAATGTCATATGGTCAGATGAAACCAAAATAGACCTTTTTGGTAAAAACTCAACTCGTCGTGTTTGGAGGACAAAGAATGCTGAGTTGCATCCAAAGAACACCATACCTACTGTGAGGCATGGGGTGGAAACATCATGCTTTGGGGCTGTTTTTCTGCAAAAGGACGAGGACGACTGATCCGTGTAAAGGAAAGAATGAATGGGGCCATGTATCGTGAGATTTTGAGTGAAAACCTCCTTCCATCAGCAAGGGCATTGAAGATGAAACGTGGCTGGGTCTTTCAGCATGACAATGATCCCAAACACACCGCCCGGGCAACGAAAGAGTGGCTCCGTAAGAAGCATTTCAAGGTCCTGGAGTGGCCTAGCCAGTCTCCAGATCTCAACCCCATAGAAAATCTTTGGAGGGAGTTGAAAGTCTGTGTTGCCCAGCAACAACCCCAAAATATCACTGCTCTAGAGGAGATCTGCATGGAGGAATGGGCCAAAATACCAGCAACAGTGTGTGAAAACCTTGTGAAGACTTACAGAAGATGTTTGACCTCTGTCATTGCCAACAAAGGGTATATAACAAAGTATTGAGATAAACTTTTGTTATTGACCAAATACTTATTTTCCACCATAATTTGCAAATAAATTCATTAAAAATCATACAATGTGATTTTCTGGATTTTTTTTCTAATTTTGTCTGTCATAGTAGAAGTGTACCTATGATGAAAATTACAGGCCTCTCTCATCTTTTTAAGTGGGAGAACTTGCACAATTGGTGGCTGACTAAATACTTTTTTTGCCCCACTGTAAGTCAAAACTGTAATTAGGCCAGTCAGGAACATTCACTGTCATCTTGGTAAGCAACTCCAGTGTATATTTGGCCTTATCTTTTAGGTTATTGTCCTTCATCCGCCGCCATCACATCATGTGTCAGCATGATAATGCATAGCCCATGTCGCTCTGTATACAATTCCTGAAAGCTGAAATGTCCTAGTTCTTCCATGGCCTACATACTCACCAGACATGTCACCAATTGAGCATGTTTGGGATGCTCTGAATCGATGTGTACGACAACGTGTTCCAGTTCCCACTAATATCCAGCAACTTTGCACAACCATTGAAGAGAAGTGGGAAAACATTCCACAGGCCACAATCAACAGCCTGATCATCTCTATGCGAATGAGATGTGTCGGGCTGCATGAGGCAAATAGTGGTCACACAAGATACTGACTGGTTTTCTGATCCACACTCATGTGAAATCCATAGATTAAGACCCAATGAATTGATTTAAATTGACTGTTTTCCTTATATGAATTATTAATCTTTGAAATGTTGCATGTTGCGTTTATATTTTTGATCAGTATATTTTTAGGCTTGCCATGGCAAAGGGGTTGAATACTTATTGACTCAAGACATTTCAGATTTAATTTTTTTTATGAATTACTAAAAATGTCTGAAAACATAATTGCGTCTTGACATTATGGGATATTGTGTGTAGGCTAGTGACACAAATCTCAATTTAATCCATTTTAAATTCAGCCTGTAACAACAAAACGTGGAAAAAGTAAATGGGTGTGAATACAACTATACCATATGTTGGGCCCTATAAAATCTGCGATGTGGAGAACGTGGAAGGAATCGTGGAATCCAGCCATTACAACAGAATTCAACAATATAAAACAATTTATTGAACTTAATAGGGAATCTACTAAATGTATTGAAAATGTATTAATTAGCTCAAGTTTATTATAAGACATGAACAGAATGCATCAGTGATTCGTATTTCCTGCAGCTTTCTGAAGAGGCAATGAGAATTCCCCGTCTGTGTATGTGCGGTGCGCGCATCTACCACTTTGTGTAGCGATGATGCTAACGAAAAGTCTTCTGGTAGATGGAAAGGCTTTCCCAAAAATGATACCTACAAAGTAGCCTTTGCTTAACTGGCAGAATTCTAGAATGATTATTTGCATCAATCCAGTGGGTATTTGTTATGTAAACTCTACTATCACGTGTGCGCTACAAAAACACTGCTAAGCAACATCCTGTTGCTAGCCTCTTGCTAGGTGCACACTGGAATTAAAGGGTAACTGCACCCCCAAAAATAATTTCAAGACCTCAAAAGTTGGATCCTGATGTGGTTTAAGCATTGTTCTGGATTTAGAACATCTGTGTTTTTTTAGAGAGAGAAAAAAAAGAAAAACAGTGGAAAGCAGAAACCTGGCAAAACTAAACTGAGGAAACAGAATTTGGGAAAAAACGGAATCAGGAAAAAAAATGCAACAGATTTTATAGAGCCCTACATATATATATGGTGACTGCTGTCACTCACAATCCTGCACTCTTCACGTCAGAGTCACTGTGTACTGTTTTGGTATTGTTTCTTTTGGTACTGCTTTTTCATGGGATGTTTAAGTTACAGAACAAATATGTTTTTAATTGTATTATATTACTATCATTATTTTGTTTATAATGTATTATGTTAATATGAAAATATATATTTACTACCAATCTAATCAAGTATTAGTAGTACTGTTTACATACCCTACATTACTCATCTCATATGTATATGTATATACTGTACTCTATATCATCTACTGCATCTTGCCATCTTTATGTAATACATGTATCACTAGAAACTTTAAACTATGCCACTTTATGTTTATATACCCTACATTACTCATCTCATATGTATTTGTATATACTGTCCTCGATACCATCTACTGCAACTTGCCTATGCCATTCTGTACCATCACTCATTCATATATCTTTATGTACATATTCTTTATCCCTTTACACTTGTGTGTATAAGGTAGTAGTTGTGGAATTGTTAGGTTCGATTACTCGTTGGTTATTACTGCATTGTCGGAACTAGAAGCACAAGCATTTCGCTACACTTGCATTAACATCTGCTAACCATGTGTACGTGACAAATCAAATTTGATTTGATTTACTGTAGTAGTTTGTATCAATGATATCTAGAAGACACAATTCACTTACTTTTCGAAAAGCCTCTCCGGACAAGCATACCTTTACTGTAATTTGAAGGGGGTTCATGGAATTTTAGTGAGTGCGAAATAATATTTTACAATGATGTCCATGGGCCTCTTCAGAAATAGACGTATTACATCCTCAATGCCGAGTACTGACTCATAACCTTACAAGCATGTTTAGATGTGTACTAAGTGTAAAATTACTGTACCCTGAAATAGCTGTTCTCTGTGTAAAATGTCTTAAATCGACCACATCATATCCCATCCAGTATCTACTCACACCAAGGGCACACGCTGTAACTGCATTACATATGGTGTCCTCAGCGATAGTTATACATCCAAAGCACTATCGTCAGGATAACACAAAAAGTACACTTTAGACCATCCATGACATACAGTAATTGTTATATTAATGCATTTCATTACACAAAAATCTAATTGAAATGCCCGAAACCAAATTTTGCACTAATAGATTCATAAATTCATATCTTAGATGCATATTACATATCACAATGTTCCAATCGCTACATTGTTTTTTTATTAATCTTATTTTGACGGTACAAAAAAAATGTACTTTGGTGTAAATAAGGATTAGTGAGTGACTGAATTTGTTCCGATTATTTTGCGACAGCATTGACTATAAACGTAACGCTTATACTTCCATCCTAAAGGATCAGTCCAAAATCCAAACAAATTGAAATGAGGCAGTGTTTAACATTTACATTGAGACTGAATCTACATGTTACAGCAGTCTATATTAGACATGGTGCAATGACTTTTATAGTTTCATTCTACAAAACAATTGTTTTAATCTCATTAGACCTAGCATTTCATCCTTATGACCTAGGATTAAATTAGACTGTCTGTATAAGTAAATTAGGTTCATCAAAAGCATATTGATTAACTTGATCACAACTGTAATTGAACCTGGACATGGAATTAATGACAGAAATAAAAATAAATTAGTATCTCTTATGTTGGTCTACTTGTGGTAAGGATATGTAATTCCCTATCAGAGCAATAGGCCATTTTTCCTTTATATTCATAAATTGCTAATGTCATGAGTAATTTAAATGTGTTTACCATGTATCATTTTTATAAATATCAATTCATCTTCATACCGGTATATGCAATTAACCTACAAAAAAATGTGTTTAGTTGCTTAAAAAATTATAAACTGTGATGACCCACCATTGCAGATAATATAAAGCGTAAGGAAATGTCACAAACCAAAGCCAAAACCAAAGACCCTCACCACTGTTCAATATATAGGTATATTTAAGTGAGAACGCACACACATTTCTGATACAATGTTTCCTCAAATTCTCTCTTATCTGGCATATTTTGTCATAACATTCACACATTTCACTTTCACACCTGCTACAAATGATAAAATGCCACATTCCAAGATATTCCAAGATGTTTCTGAAAGAAAGGGTCACTTTCCTACCAATCTAATCAATGTGAACTATACTAACTCTAATTGCTAAATGTGTAGGCCTAAAGGCACACTATGAAACGTAATTACATGAACAATTCTAGTGTGACATTTTGAGTATTCAACTGCGACTCTCGCGGCAATCTATTTGAAAATTACCACAACTAAACTTCTCAAGATGTAGCCTATAAGGAAATAAATGAATCAATTAACAGAAGACTCATAACAAGACCTCAAACCGTTTGTAGGATATGACTTCATTGATATTTCCAGTGAAAAAAGTCACGACATAATGAACGTGTAAAACACCATGTCACCTGAAAGCTCACCTAAAGAACTTATCTTCAACATCTGCATACTCTAAATCAGGTAACCAGCCTTATTGCATCCACCTCATCCACCCCTGAATCCTTGCACTTCAACTTAGTTTGGTCTATTACACTCTTCTAGAACCTGCTCCAGTAGCACCTGGTCTCAGACACCCTTTCCAAAACACACAGAGACAGAGCATTTCCCTGGTCAATCATACCACGACCAGTCTCAGAAAGGAGAGCAGAGAAGGAGAACTGTCCTGTCAGTGGACTCACCATAGAGCTTGTTGGGAGTGTCCTCTCTGCCCGTGGCCTCGGAGGACAGGAGCAGGGGCTCGTCATTGAGCTTGCTGTCTGGGGTGGCCGCCTTGTCCTCTGCCCGGAGTTCTGCCGCGCTCATCTCGCTGCGCAGGGAGAGCAGCGGCTTGCTCAACTGCCCTGTAATCATCGGATCCTGGAGGGAGCTGGAGAGCCCAGGTGGGGAATACAACAGAACGTGGTTAGATTTGCCTCGCCGCCTCTCACACACTACTCTACACCGGCTTGTTCTCTGTCTACTCCCCTTCACTCCCCTTCTCTCTACCCCTGTGTCTCCCCTCTATCACTCACTAACCACTCTCTCCCTCCCTCCCCCTACCTCTCTCTCCAGCGGTCTCTCTTTTATCTGAGACTGGTGCTGCTCCCGCTGATATTGGTGGCTGCAACCTGCCTGGTGAAGAGCGGTTACGGATCGTTTGGCTTTGCCATTATACCCTGCAGCCTTCAAGGTTCTTCACACCTCTAACGGCTCATTAACACCCACAGAACATACGTGTCACAACTTCAGCGTGACACACATCCTGTACACGCATACTGTACCTACAAATCCAATTGCTAAAGAAATACTGACACACTCTATCTACTGTTACAAATCTACGTAGACAGTTCGTTCATTTCTCAAAAGTAAAGCCTGCATGATATTTGAATTAAGAGCAAGAAGTCCACGTTGGCATCATAATTCAGAGGCAACACCAGCAAACGATGAAGTCCTCTTCCAATCAAGAGCAGGAATAGATCAAGGCATATCATTGGTCCTCCCAAAAATGTAATTCTAATGTCTCACAAAAACAAAAACCACCGTAAGCTGGAGGGAATTAAAATGACTGTCAGTTCATTACTAACAAAGTAATGTATAATGCAATGTCATGAAGTAATGTTGCTAGTTACTGATGTGCAACTATGTAAAAGTGCACCAAATGAAAAATATCATAAATAAACCAACAAAAAGCATACATACCTAAATGAAGCTCCAGTGAATGCCCAAGAAAATATTGTAAAAATTGTCTTCTGAATGCCCAAAAAACCTGACAGAAACCAATTAAACCATGCTCGCGGCCACAGAGCAGAGACCAGCTAGTGCACGATGCTTGCTACCAAACCAGAAACCATTTTCCTTGATCTTGGTGCATCTGAATAACCACTGCAGGATCAAGCCTAAGGTTGCCTCCCAAGACAAGCAGATGTCACCTCCACTCTCTCTCCTCCCTCTCTGCCTCTCCTGTGTCTCCTCTCCCTCGTGTCTCCTCAGACTGTTACACCACCCTCCCTCCACAATGAACAGCAGGAACAGAGAGGGGTACAACTCTCTGTCCCTCTCACTCTGCCTTAATTATGGTTGAGAACATTCAGTCTAAATGGGTTGGCGATGGGGACAGGTGACCAGCATGTATGGCGTGAGGGAAAGAGGGAGAGGGGGGGGCCAACCTTGCCCATGCGCCAGTACCCCACTACCTTCACTCCTGCCATGGTGGTCGATGTGTTCCTGTCCAGAGGGTCCTTTTTAATGCGCTCATCAGGGGAATCGAGGGGCTTTGATATGACACATGATAATCTATGAAAATGTTAATCAATAGAAATAGTTTAAGATGTCATCGAAAGGCGAGTCGGCTGGTCAATACTCATATCCCTGGTAACAATGTCTCTTGTCATCAGGGCTTCATTTGTGGAGCACTTAAATATGGGACTCTGCGCATCAATGCACCTCTCTGCCCGGTGAGGTAAACACATTTTCCCCTCTGTCTGAGCCTGGCCTTACTCGCTCTTTGCATCCATTTGGGCCCACCGCCACCTCCCACCTCTTCTCTTTTGAGTCACTTGATAGGTCCACTGGAGGGCAAAATTAATACCTAATTGAATCTTGCAGTCATCAAAATAATCAATAGTTTTTTATTATTTATTCTTCACAGTCTGTCGGCTGTTTGAAAGCTCAGAGGAACAGCAGCGGAAAGCCCGGGCAGTGCTCAAATTTCTCTCGTCGTTTTAAAATATAGTTGTTTGCAAGACATATAGTAAAACAGAGAACAATGAAGGCAAAGCCTTTGGTTAGAATGTGGGGAAAATAAAGGCAAATGGGGAATCTTTTCCCCACCAACTATGATAAAAAAACAAAACAATTTGAACATGAAGCAACTGACACTTTAGAGTAGGGCAGGGTCCTCTCTCTCTCATCCTTCCATCTCTTTCCTTTTTTTTTTTGGTATTTTCTCCTTATTTCATCATACCTAATGTTGACATTCCTCTTCCTGACAGACTCTAAACAAGTGGTGGGAATGAGATCACAGCTCTAATCTTCATCTCCATTGGCGGACAGGTCTCCTCCGCCTGTCTCCTCCGCCTTCATCCAAGGCTGTTAATTACATTATTAAAAAGGAGCTCTCGGTGCAGCTCTTCAGCCAAAGTGTAAATGTTTATTTCAACAGTGAGAGTGGGTGTGTGCGGTGTGAGGGCTCGGGGGTGGAGTGGGGTGAGTAGAGAGGGGAAGTGGGGTTGCTCTACTCCCCCTGGCCGCAGTGCAGGAACAGGGAAAAGCACTCGGCTCTCACCCCTCCCTCCCTCCCTCCCACTCCTCTCTTAAT
The DNA here is from genome assembly GCF_013265735.2 of Oncorhynchus mykiss. Classification (NCBI taxonomy): domain Eukaryota; kingdom Metazoa; phylum Chordata; class Actinopteri; order Salmoniformes; family Salmonidae; genus Oncorhynchus; species Oncorhynchus mykiss. Next base: position 36,343,619 of record NC_048575.1, on the reverse strand, counting down.
ACCCCCAGTTTCCATGGAGGAGGTGGTCAGCACAAAGCCCTCAGCGCTCATCAGATATCCATGCTAATAGCTAATGGCCTTAATGGCGTTGTCCTATGAGTCCCCTGGGCAAGGGGCTTCTGCCTTGGACGAACATGCTCCACTCAACTGACATTCAGGGCACTGAAAGATAATTATAATTAAGTAATTTCAATAATAATAATAAGGGTAATAACAATAATAAAAACAGTGGTAATAATTATTGTAATTGTAGCTTATTCTGTGTCAAACCTACAGCATATATCTTATAATATATAATACTATGGCAATCATTATTTTAAAAGTATAATATAATTGAATTATATAACGTAATCATCAAAATGTATAAAACATTCCACAGTTGAAATAAATCATCGTAATTTTCTAAATGTAAAATGATGGTTAGAATGGTAAATGGTTCAATTTTAGTGGTCATTTGTTTTCTAAGGTATTTGACAGCAAATCCATAAGCTGATTGAGTATGACAACTACTGTCTTATTTTATTAAGGCATCATTGACATAAACACAGTTACTTGTCATAAATTAAGAACAGTTCATTCTTTGTGGCAGAATGTGTGTTGCTTAAATTTAGATCACAGTTGATGCCCCTGAGGAGAAAGCAGAGTTATTAGACTTTTTGATGGTTTATAGTGTGTTTGGGTGCCAGATGGAGGGTAAATAAGTCCTTCTTTTCACCTAAAGAAGCATTGTCTTAAAATCACACAAAAAAGCACAGGGTCCCAGAAGTAAGACAAGGAGAAGTTATCTGACTTTCGGAGAACCAAATGTCTATAAAAGGTTAAGTAAGAGGTGAAAAAAATAATGCATCCAACACCCCTAGAATTAGCTGCTATAATGTTCCAGGACCTCTATGGTATGCTGTATGTGTGCGCTACGAGAGATGATGATTTGTCTCCCCCTTAAGGTAGGGAAACATACTGTTCCCTCAGTATGGCATGTCTGTTGTGGACTGGGAAGCCTGTACATTAGAGTCCAGCTATTCTCCTGTTAAGACAAAAGTGCGAAAAATAAATATATATAAATATATATAAATATATATATATATATATATTTATTTTTCGCACTTTATATATATCTATATATATATATATATAAGAAAAAAGGTCAAGTGAAATCTAAAATGTACTCAAATCAAATATGAAACGTCTACAATACTTACAGATGTAGTGTAAATATGGCTTTTTCTTTCTGTCAGCAGCCTAATGTAGGCCGTTGAATAAACATGCTCTGATACTTTCTTATCCTTTATATACACTAGACCCCAGTGCGATTCATTCAAATGTCTTCTTCAAGACACCAGTATCATATAGTAAACTGATGGCTAATTTGGAATACAATGTAAGGCATAGATTCTCTGGATGGACTAAACCAACTTTTCCCAGAATAACAGTTTAAACCGTCCAACGGGAAAGACTCTTTGAAGCTTGTAAATCAGCAGGTCCACAACAAATAAAAGGCCCCGATTGGTCAGGAGTGTGTTTTCTGTACATCAATCCACAGGGCTCTCATTCTGGAGCATCAAAGCCTTCGCTGTGCTAATCTGACTCTACAACGGCCTCGGGAAGCTTTCCCTGTGGAATATGTAACAAGCTTTTACCTTAGGGAGACGGTGCGACATATGACAAAGGTCGTTTTGTGATGCATCTAACACAGCATTCTACTGAACGACTGTAGATCCATATAGATCCACTGTAGATCCATTCATAGATCTGCTCAAAATTAGCTTGGTTGGAACAGCAATTTAACTCTAAGAAGGGGCTTTCATCTTCATGTTAATTAAAAAAAAAAAATTATTTTACCTTTATTTAACCAGGCAAGTCAGTTAGGAACAAATTCTTATTTTCAATGACGGCCTGGGAACAGTGGGTTAACTGCCTGTTCAGGGGCAGAACGACAGATTTGTACCTTGTCAGCTCGGGGGTTTGAACTCGCAACCTTCCGGTTACTAGTCCAACGCTCTAACTGCCTGTAGTCAGCATTTAACTAAATCTACTCTGCAGTTATAATTATTATTATTTTTTTAAGTTGTGCAGTGCATAATTCAGCCACAGGAGGTTGGTGGCACATTAACTGGGGAGGACGGGCTCGTGGTAATGGCTGGAGCAGAATCAGTGGAATGGTATCTAATACGTCAATGGCTTCCATGTGTTTAATGCCATTCCGTTTGCGCCGTTCCAGACATTATTAGGAGCCGTCCTCCCCTCAGCAACCTGTGCTTTCGCCAATATCACGACTGACACGCCCACAGAACCACACAGCACCATGGGACTTCTCCTCAAAGTCAACTTCCCCAAGGCCCCCCCCCCCCCCCCCCCCCCCCCCCGCACCATATCCACATTCTCATGAAAGGTGTGAAAATCTGATTTCCCAAAAAGGATTGCTAATTCTCTATGAGGGAAGAGGCAGTGATCGATAAATCATTGCTAAGTAGATTGTAAAGAAAAAAGTATCCCCGCTGGTGTCACTGCATTAGGATTCTACTGAGGATGGAGAAGAGGAGGAGGTGGGTGTAGAACTCAATCTCAATAAAGCAGAGACAAATCATGCCTTTAGCACCCATCTGGACCCAAGCCACACCACGATCACAGCGGAGTAGAGCCTTATAAATATCATGCTAGTTTGATGGGCAGGAGAATGAGAACATACGTTTCTCTCCGCTGGTTACCACGCTTGTGTTTTGTCTGATGCACATGATTACATTTTTGCCAAAGGCACCTAGAAAGAGACTAGTCTCCAGCAGTAGCAGTGGTTGAGTGAAATCACTGGGGAAGCCAATCCCCCCCACCCGCAAAAAGCCATATTACAACCTATGTGTTGTGATAACTGTGTTGTTTGCTCTATAACCTGCTAGTTCATATGCCTCGAGACCGTGATATTTAGGCCTAAAGGCCGAGACAATAACAAGACACAGTGGCAGAATAAATTCAACCACACTTTTGTGTTATGACAAAACCGGACAGCAAGCTCTGCAGTGGCGTGTATTCATTGATGCCAAGGGAAGCCAGGCTTCCCCCAAAAATGTACCAATACAAATAGATATTTAGCCTCTCTGTGTTTCATAATGTTCCTTCAGAGCCTGAATATTTCTCACAGGAAAAAGCATCCAAGCAAGTGAAAGAGCGCCCCTCTGTCTCTCTACGTGGAGCACATCTGTCTGATGCTGTCCGGTCCAAAAGAGTATGATATTGTTGCCGTCCGTAGTATTGAAAGCAAGGGAAGCCAGCAAGCATTTGGCCTGCCTTGATAAAGCCATGGATGGAGATAGGGATTTGGACTTGTGGTTTTACTTAATTCTCCATACTGTACTGGCCAATGATTATGACGGCTATTCTGATCCAACCATTAATTCATACATTGTTGTGCCGCTGGCCTGAAAAGATGGACATTCACTATGTAGCTAGATGTAGAAGGCTAATGTTAACTAGCTAACGTTGCCCGTTAATGGAAGTTAGGCTAGCGAGCAAGCATTTTAGCCAGGTAGCCTAGGACAACAAAAAATAAAAGCATGTGCTGTATGACAGATTGATAGACCTTATCGTCAACATGAAATAGAGAAGGATGGCATCGGCGTTTCTCTACAAGTAGGGTGCAACACTATCAACAAGGCAGGTCCTATATGTCAATATGTTTTTCTACTTGCATGAACGTGCACGCACACACACACACACACACACACACACACACACACATGCGCGCACACACACACACACACACACACACACACACACACACACACACACACACACACACACACACACACACACACACACGCACACACAGATTTTACCCACACACCGCTACTGAACCTCTATCTATTGCAGTTCACAAAGCATATTGCACGTACAATAACAGACAGTTACATGACCTGCAGCATGGTCAAGCAAGTTAATGTTTCCAACCTTTTCGGACCACTAAACAACTATTGTTTTAGAGCCACAGAGAGTTACAGCAAGTCACAAAGAAAACAGGAGCTGCCTCCACTATTCCAGCACCATTCCAACATCAACAAATCACCTCTGCTTAGTCTAATACAGTGACAATTAAAAGACACCAAAATAATTTAGTCCATCAACGTATACTAAATATGATATGGCTGTCCATGGTTCTGATATATGTGTGCCTGTGTGTGTGTGTGTGTGTGTGTGTGTGTGTGTGTGTGTGTGTGTGTGTGTGTGTGTGTGTGTGTGGGTGTGTGGGTGTGTGTGTGTTTGTGCATGTGTGTGCGTATTTGTTTTTATTAAGGATCTCCATAAGTTCCTGCCAAGGCAGCAGCTTCTCTTCCTGGGGTCCAGCAACATTAAGGCAGTTATATACCATTTTAAATATTACGTGACATTACATTTTATAACACTTTTCACAACACATTAAGTGTGGTCCCTCAGGCCACTACTCTACTATTATATATCTACAATGTAATGTGTGTACGTGTGTGTAGTGTGTGTGTCTTATCATGTGTGTATGCATGTGTTTGTGTGTGTGTGCGCGTGTCTTCACAGTCCCCGCTGTTCCATAAGGTGTATTTCTATCTGATTCTACTGCTTGCATCACTTACCTGATGTGGAATAAAGTTCCATGTAGCCATGGCTATATGTAGTACTGTGCACCTCCCATAATCTGTTCTTGACTTGTCTTGTGGGGTTTGCATGGGTGTCTGAACTGTGTGCTAGGAGTTTATACAGACGCCTTGGTGCATTCAGCATGTCAATATTTCTTACAAAAACAAGTAGTGGATGAAGTCAATTGCTCATCCACTTTGAACCATGAGAGATTTACATGCATATTATTAACATTAGCTTTCAGCGTACATGTAAGGGCGAGCCATGCTGCCCTGTTCTGAGCCCATTGTAATTTTCCAAGGTCCCTCTTTGTGGCACCTGACCACATGCCTGAACAGTATTCCAGGTGCAACAAAACTAGGGCCTGTAGGACCTGCATTGTTGATAGTTTTGTTAAAAAGGCAGATCTACGCTTTATTATGGACAGATTTCTCCCCATTTTAGCTACTGTTGTATCAACATGTTTTGACAGTGACACTTTACAGTCCAGGGTTACTTCAAACAGCTTAGTGACCTCAACTTGCTCAATTTCCACATGATTTATTACACAATTTAGTTGTTTTTTTTAACCTTTATTTAACTAGGCAAGTCAGTTAAGACCAAATTCTTATTTTCAATGACGGCCAAGGAACAGTGAGTTAGCTGCCTTGTTCAGGGGCAGAACGACAGATCTGTACCTTGTCAGCTCAGGGATTTGAACAACCATTTGGTTGCTAGGCCAACGCTCTAACCACTCGGCTACCCTGCCGCCCCAGGGCTTAGTGAATGATTTGTCGCTTTTAGTTTTCGAAATATTTTAAAACTAACTTCTTCCTTGCCACCCATTCTGAAACTAACTGCAGATATTTGTTAAGTGTTGCAGGGATTTCATTCGCTGTAGTACAGTTGAAGTCGGAAGTTTACATACACCTTGGCCAAATACATTTAAACTCAGTTTTTCACTATTCCTGACATTTAATCCTAGTAAAAATTCCATGTCTTAGGTCAGTTAGGATCACCACTTTATTTTAAGAATGTGAAATGTCAGAATGATAGTAGAGAGAATGATTTATTTCAGCTTTTATTTCTTTCATCACATTCCCAGTGGGTCAGAAGTGTACATACACTCAATTAGTATTTGGTAGCATTGCCTTTAACTTGTTTAACTTGTGTCAAAAGTTTTGGGTACCCTTCCACAAGCTTCCCACAATAAAATGGGTGAATTTTGGCCCATTCCTCCTGACAGAGCTGGTGTAACTGAGTCAGGTTTGTAGGCCTCCTTGCTCGCACACACTTTTTCAGTTCTGCCCACAAATATTCTATAGGATTGAGGTCAGGGCTTTTTGATGGCCACTCCAATACCTTGACTTTGTTATCCTTAAGCCATTTTGCCACAAATTTGGAAGTATGCTTGGGGTCATTGTCCATTTGAAAGACCCATTTGTGACCAAGCTTTAACTTCTTGACTGATATCTTGAGATGTTGCTTCAGTACATCAACATAATTTTCCTTTCCTCATAATGCCATATATTTTGGGAAGTGCACCAGTCCCTCCTGCAGCAAAGCACCCCCACAACAGGATGCTGCCACCCCCGTGCTTCAAGGTTGGGATGGTGTTTTTCGGCTTGCAAGCCTCCCCCTTTTTCCTCCAAACATAACGATGGTCATTATGGCCAAACAGTTATATTTTTGTTTCATTAGACCAGAGGACATTTCTCCAAAAAGTATGATCTTTGTCCCCATGTGCAGTTGCAAACCGTAGTCTGCCTTTTGTATGGCAGTTTTGGAGCAGTGACTTCTTCCTTGCTGAGCGGCCTTTCAGGTTATGTCGATATAGGACTAGTTGTACTGTGGATATAGATACTTTTGTACCGGTTTCCTCCAGCATCGTCACAAGGTCCTTTGTTGTTGTTCTGGGATTGATTTGCACTTTTCGCACCAAAGTACATCAAATCAAATCAAATGTATTTACAGTATATAGCCCTTCGTACATCAGCTGATATCTCAGTGCTGTACAGAAACCCAGCCTAAAACCCCAAACAGCAAGCAATGCAGGTGTAGAAGCACGGTGGCTAGGAAAAACTCCTTAGAAAGGCCAAAACCTAGGAAGAAACCTAGAGAGGAACCAGGCAATGTGGGGTGGCCAGTCCTCTTCTGGCTGTGCGGGGTGGAGATTATAACAGAACATGGCCAAGATGTTCAAATGTTCATAAATGACCAGCATGGTCCAATAATAATACGGCAGAACAGTTGAACTGGAGCAGCAGCACGGCCAGGTGGACTGGGGACAGCAAGGAGTCATCATGTCAGGTAGTCCTGAGGCATGGTCCTAGGGCTCAGGTCCTCCGAGAGAGAGAAAGAAAGAGAGAAAGAGAGAATTAGAGAGAGCACACTTAAATTCACACAGGACACCGAATAGGACAGGAGAAGAACTCCAGATATAACAAACTGGCCCTAGCCCCCCGACACATAAACTACTGCAGCATAAATACTGGAGGCTGAGACAGGAGGGGTCAGGAGACACTGTGGCCCCATCCGAGGACACCCCCGGACAAGGCCAAACAGGAAGGATATAACCCCACCCACTTTGCCAAAGCACAGCCCCCACACCACTAGAGGGATATCTTCAACCAAAAACGTACCATCCTAAGACAAGGCTGAGTATAGCCCACAAAGATCTCCGCCATGGCACAACCCAAGGGGGGGGGGGCAACCCAGACAGGATGATCACATCAGTGACTCAACCCACTCAGGTGACATTCATCTCCAGGAGACAGAACGCGTCTCCTTTCTGAGCGGTATGACGGCTGAGTGGTCCCATGGTGTTTATGCTTGCGTACTATTGTTTGTACAGATGAACGTGGTTCCTTCAGGCGTTTGGAAATTGCTCCCAAGGATGAACCAGACTTGTGGAGGTCTACAATTATTTTTCTGGGGTCTTGGCTGATTTCTTTTTATTTTCCCATTATGTCAAGCAAAGAGGCACTGAGTTTGAAGGTAGGCCTTGAAACACATCCACAGGTACACCTCCAATTGACTCGAATGATGTCAATTAGCCTATCAGAAGCTTCTAAAGCCATGACATCCTTTTCTGGAAATTTCCAAGCTGTTTAAAGGCACAGTCAACATAGTGTATGTAAACTTCTGACCCACTGGAATTGTGATACAGTGAATTATAAGTGAAATAATCTGTCTGTAAACAATTGTTGTAAAAATTACTTGTGTCATGCACAAAGTAGATGTCCTAACCGACTTGCCAAAACTATAGTTTGTTAACAAGAAATGTGTGGAGTGGTTGAAAAATGAGTTTTAATGACTCCAACCTAAGTGTATGTAAACTTACGACTTCAACCTTAGCTGACATGTATAGTGTTGACTCATCCACATACATAGACACAGTGCCTTTACTCAAAGCCAGTGGCATATCGTTAGTAAAGATTGAAAAAAGTAAGGGGCCTAGACAGCTGCCCTGGGGAAACCCTTATTCTACCTGCATTATGTTGGAGAGGCTTCCATTAAAGAACACCCTCTGTATTCTTTATCCACAATATAGCAGGGGGTGTAAAGCCATAACACATGTTTTTCCATCAGCAGACTATGATCGATAGCCACACTGAAGTCTAACAAAACAGCTCCCAGAATATATTTATCAGCAATTTCTCTCAGCCAATCATCAGTCATTTGTGTAAGTGCCGTGCTTGTTGAATGTCCTTCCCTATAAGCGTGCTGAAAGTCTGTTGGTAACAGGCGGATTGGTAAACTACTTAAGCCAGTAAAGGGGGCTGTACTATTCTTGGGTAGCGGAATTACTTTTGCTTCCCTCCAGGCCTGAGGGCACAGACTTTCTAGTAGGCTTAGGTTGAAGATGTGGCAATATCATCTGCTAATATCCTCAGGAATTTTCCATCCAAGTTGTCAGACCCTGGTGGCTTGTCATTGTTGACAGACAACAACAACAAAAAGTAATCTCTTCCACACTCACTTTACAGAATTCAAAATGACAATGCTTGTCTTTCATAATTTGATCAGTTATACTTGGATGTGTAGTGTAAGTATTTGTTGCTGGCATGTCATGCCTAAATTTGCTTAAACTTGCGAATTAAAAAATCATCAAAGTCATTGGCAATATCAATGGGGTTTGTGATGAATGAGCGTCTGGTTCAATGAATGATGAAGCTGAGTTTGCCTTTTTGTCCCTCATTTCCTTTAAAGTGGTCCAAAGCTGTTTACTAGCATTCTTTATATTATTTATCATTCATAGCATAGTTTCTTCTTCTTTTTATTCAGTTTAGTCACATTATTTCTGAATTTGCAGTACGTTTGCCAGTCGGTTTTGCAGCCAGACTTATTTGCCAATCCTTTTGTCTCATCCCTCTCAACCATAACATTTTTCAATTAATGGAATAAGCAATTTCATAAATGTGTCAAGTGCAGTGTCTGGTTGCTCCTCATTACACACCACAGAGCAACAAATATTATTTACATCAAAAACATAGGAATCGCTACAAAACTTATTGTATGACCTCTTATACAATATCTTAGGCCCAGCCTTTGGAACTTTGGTTACCCTAGATATGGCTACTATCCTACATCGAATGTATTTGGATACTGCTTTAAAGCAAATTTCTGCAGCATTAGTAAAGATGTGATCAATACATGTTGATGATTTCATTCTTGTGCTGTTTGCAACTACCCTGGTAGGTTGACAGATGCCTTCAACCTGGTTCTGTCTTTTCTGTAGATGCTGTAAACATGTTTTGCAATTACTGTATCATCAAAGGTATTATCTATGTGAGTTTCAGAGATTGTCAGAATATGAATGTAATCTGTTACTAGCAAATTATTGTTTCTTAAACTGTGTATGTTAACGTGGGTCATTTTTTTAACGTGGGTCATTTTTTTGCACTTTTCTGGGATGCTTGATTGTTTCCATTGCTTTACTGGGAAGCTTAGCAGAAGTAGACATACTCATGCTATTTATGTTAGCGCAGGGTGAGCTGCACACAGAGTACTTCCTACTAGGGCACACAGTCTCATTGCTAACAGTATAACTCTTGTTCATAGGCACATGATTACTACATACAATAGCTGTAGGATCAGCAGAGGCAATTATGGCAGTTAGATAGACATAAATTAGGTTACTCATATTGTGTCTACCAACGCCCATGGGATACTGTACATTTGCTGAAGCATTATGACAACTCAGCGACACAATGTTAGGGATTAACTGAGCTGGACTTTGGTCATTGATAAATCCTTGTCTCAGTGCAGCCTTATAATGTGGTGAAAGGATCCAGGAACACAAATGACTCCTTAAAAAACTAAAAGCTTTGTTTCCAGAAGGTATCAAAATTGCAATGAATGTTATACCCACAGAGCTGCAATAGTCATGTAGCCAGTTATGGAGGGATAAAAGTCTGCTGAAACGTTCAATGCCACGTTTTAAGGAAGGCACAGGGCCAGATATTATGGGGCGTTTGTTGGTGTCAAGTAGAGACCCAATCAGTTATCTTCAGCTGCTCTGAGCTTCCCTTCCTAATGTCATTGAATCCCACATGAATTATGATAGACTCCATTTCCAGATGCAAGTTTAAAATATTTGGGAGCAGCTTATTGATGTCCTGTACTCTGTACTTTACTGCTTCTGGATAGCACAACGTTTTTGTGATATTTCTCACCATTGAACTCCCCAATACAACGGCCAGAGAAGGGAAATCCACCCCTTCCACCCCTTGAGAAATCCACCCCTTCCTACCCCCTTTGTGGAGCCTTTCACGAGCCCATGAGAAGCAGGATAGCGTACACCCACAGCTCCTGGCTATAGGCCCAGAACCTCCCACAGTCAGATCCAGGGAGAGGGAAAGGAGCCAAGCTCGGCGACAAAGTTGCTGTTGGAGTCTGTGTAGTTGGAGTCAGTGTAGTTGGAGTCAGCACAGCTGTCACAGACACATACAGGTCCAGCGATTAAGGCGCAGGTAGATCAGGCATCAAGGAGGCGAAGCTATTCTTCATGTCGATCTGCTCTTAACCTCTCGCAGACACTCCAGTCCGTTTAGCAGCATGCCACTGCCTTCGGTCCCCACGACTTGTGACATGGGACCAGCGCTGATTGGAACAATCTTATTTCTGTTCTTCGTCTACTCCACCACAAGATGGAGGAGGAGAAGCAGATGGAGATGACTTCCTTGGCAGGAAAGTTCCAGGTAGCACAGGGCTTTCGGATAGGGACAGATGACAAGGTGGGGATACATCCATCAAGCCCGAGCGGCGTTTAGCCACAGCAGTTGAGAACAAGAAAGTTCCAATTTGCATTTTCCGGATGCGTTTGTGCAGAATTGAAATGAGCTTTTTGCTAGAATAGCTACATCATTCCTGTAATCCTCCGCAAGCAAACAATTGCCACGTTGTAATTCCGGATGGCTAATATTGTCACGGACAAGAGCGTAATAAACACAACTTCTACAACACTGGAAACTGTTCATTAGCTATTCCAGGCGAATCTGTCTCCATTGCAACCTAGCTAGCTAGCTGGTTAGTTGGTAAATATCCAGTCCAAACAAGCAGGAAAACCAGTAGCAAAACATATTGACTCACTCTACTTGTAGAGAAACGCCAAGTGCCATCTTCTTCTCTTTCATGTTGACAAAATGGTCTATCACAGTACATGCTTTTATTTTTTGTTGTTCTAGGCTACCTGGCTAAAATGCTTGCTCGCTAGCCTAACTTCCATTCATGGGCAACGTTAGCTAGTTAATATTAGCCTTCTACATCTAGCTACATATTGAATGTCCATCCTCTCAGACCAGTGGCACAAAAAATGTATGAATTAATGGTTGGATCAGAATCGCTGTTATAATCATTAGCCAGTATGGAGAATTAAGTAAAACCACAAGTCCAAATCCCTATCTCCATCTATGGCTAATTTAGGAAAGGGACAATTTTAGCTAGCTAGCTAGCCACCAGAGGACAACAACACAATGAGATGCATCAATTCAAGTTTTTCTGTCAATGACGTATGCTCTACTGGGATTTGATAGGAATGACACCAAAATGTGACTTGTTTCAGGAATCTAGGTGTATGTCACGGGTCACTACTTCACAGGAGAGCCATTTGAATGTAAACCTTTTTTGTTATCAAAATGCCATCTGTAAATATGAATAAAATTGTTACATTATGAGTCCAGTTGGTTTAGCCACAGAAAAAGACAAAAACCTTCCCGCTAGCCATGATTGGCTGAGATAATGAGTGAGCTGGACATGCTGAGGGATGAGTTCGGATTTCTCTGCCATACATCACACTTCTGTCTATTTGAGCTGGTCAGTACGTGTAGGTAATCCTGTCTAACGTAGCTTTATTTATGTGTCGCGTAGTAGAACAGGCACGGGGTTGCGCTCCACTTTCTGGAGGGCCGAGTTTTGAAATCAGTGGAATTAGAGTATGATAGCTAAGGAGAAGGAAAAAACACCTATCTCCGGATTACATCTTCAAACCACAGCATCTGTGATAGGGAGAGGCGTCCATCCATGATGTATATGGGTAAGATAGTCTAGCTAGCTACATTTTCAGATATTACACATTTCTAATTTCAACAGAAAGTAGTTTTCATTTCTAGTTAAAGTGTATTGTTAGCTAGCTAGCTAACGTTAACTGGCTGGCTCGCTAGTTAACGTTACATGTATGATCTTATTATTCGTATCTGAGAGCCATTTACTTTGCTAGTTATAGCCTAATATTAGCTAGCTAACATTGAACCTGGTTGGTTAGCTACCTGCAGATTCAAGCAGGGTAGCAAGGTCATGAGTTGGGATTACGGTTCATGTCTTAACAAAATACACCACTATGCAAGTAACCATTTCATTAGAATGTCACTGCGACAACTGTTGATAGATGTAGCTGGTAAATTCTATCTACCCCTATTTCAGAGCGCAGAATTACTGACACATTTACGAACGCTCAACACCTGTTGAATATGGCCGGTGTCAGTAAAGGTTGGCAAAAAAACGTAAATTGTTGCCAGCAGCACAGTTGTAGTCACCAACGCTCTGGATAACATGAAAACAGCCTAACCAGCTCTGCTAGGATGAGTAAAATGGTCAGTGAACGGTTCTTTTACGTTTGCCAGTTAGCTTGAGTGTTTAATGTTGTTGTTAGGACAGAATGCTCGGATCAACCCTTAAAGAGGGGCGGCAGGTAGCCTATTGGTTAGAGCCTTAGACTAGTAACCGAAAGGTTGCAAGACCAAATCCCCTAGCTGACAATATAAACATCTATCATTCTGCCCCTGAACAAGGCAGTTATCCCACTGTTCCTAGGCTGTCATTGAAAATAAGAGTTTGTTCTTAACTGACTTGCCTAGTTAAATTAAGGTAAAAAAAAGAGATGGGTGGGGCTAAAGCTTAAGAGGGTGTGAATGATGCCAAATGGGTGTAGACAAAGAAGAGCTCTCCAGTTGGTACCAACACCTTCAAAGGCCATTTTCTCAAAGTGAAGTTACAAAGTTGATCAACTTTCAAAGCAGAATTACTTTCCCATTGTTCCTCAAATACAGTGTATGATATACCATTATGTAGCTCTGTGTCTCTGCTTTTATCCAATGTAAAAAAAAAAAAAAACAATTTCAAAATGTTCTACATAAACTACATAAGCCCTGACCAACAAATAGAGTATGAGCCTATCATAGCCTGTAACGTTTTTCAGGACAAGCCCACACGACAACAGCGGCCTCAGATGCCAGCAGTAACTTGTCCTCCACGTTTAGCAGAGTTTTTGAACCTCTTTGAATGTATCACCTCATTGGGTTTTTAAGTCACCAGAGATTGTTAGTCATTAACTGTCTAATATAAAGTAATTGCAGAAGGGGGTAGTGGGTCATATCTACTGTTGGTTGATCATAATTTGGGGGAGAAGCAATACTTTGAATGTCAACTAGATGACATTTTATTCCTGCTCAGAGAGAAATTAATAGCTATTCCCTGCCTGCAATTACATGGAAATGACTTACAATATTATCTACCTGTTGAAACACATTACATTCCTCTTGATACCTTGTTTGATGTTTAATGATAAACTGGAATAACTATTCTTTCACTGCCTACTAATGTAGTTACTGTGTGTGTTGGCTAGCTTTGTGTATTGGTTGGGCTCCTGGAGTTGTGCATTGTTCTGGTCGTTGGCGACAGAAAATAAGCATACTACAATGTCTTCACCCCCGCAAAAAAACATTCCTGTCAACAAAAGCATATGTGTAATCTCTAGGAACGTTACTTACCGTTACTTATATTGTGGTATGGCTCTTTTTTTGTCGCCAACCACCAGAACTAAACACAACTCAGGGTGCCCAACCAATACAGACTCTCGATTTTGAGTCCCAAAGCTGTATTGGCCAGAACTGCTCTATGGCTGCTCTCAAGGCTCATATGTTACAGGGAATGCCAATAGCAGGTGTTTCTAAAGGCAATATGTTAATATAATACCCTCAGTTATTTCTAATAAAAACAGCTGGGCATCTATTATTGGCCACTAGTCTGGAGTATTGGCCCTCAAATGTAGATAGGTCCTAGGCCTAGGTCATAGCCAAATACACTTAGCCTATGTACTGCTGTCATAAATCTATAGAGATTATAGGGATTTACAATGTATCGTATTGTTATTGGACACAACAGGCAGCTAGGTGTTTCATACTATTTTAACAATAGGCTACCCTTTTTTCATCTGAGTAGCCGAAAGTGGCAATGCTGACCACCAAAATACTCACATGGCAAACATTTTCTTATTAACAGTTACATAGTTACATGCTAGTTACATGCTTCTAACATGTGGCATAACAAATATAACAATTAATTGATTGATGGTGACGCAATATTGCTAGCCAATCCAGGGACCAGTTAACAAAACTCAACTCTGGCTCGATGCAATAGAACAGAGTTGAGCTTTCCTCAGCTACACATGCTACCTTGATTGATTTCAACCCAACAAAACGGCCAAAAATGTATATATATTTTTTTTCTTTGACGTCACGTGCGGACAGTAATGTCAAATTGCATTGTCTTTCAAGTGTGAATGTGTTCACTTATTATAATACTCTAAACATTTATACAGTATACTCTCTATAATACATAATGAGGCTAGATGTTTTTTCTATTATCAAAATATGTTTATTTTGTGTTGCACTGTAGCCTATTTCTAGAAAATGCATAGACTAAACTTACTCAGACAACACTGATAGGCCCACAATGGGAGAACACATATTTGATATCCTACAAATGTCCAGAACTGGATAAAATATAAAAGGGAAATGGGTGCTTATGACGTGCTTTTAAGACAAGGTTACAACAAATGTACCTTCTCTGATACCTGCAGGGCCAAAGCCTCTCATGTGTTCAAAGTAGACCAGCATGGAGTATTGATTTGGCTGGAATCACTCAGATCTGAGAGAAATGTGTTAGTTGATTGTTTCCCAGCAGGTCCTTCTTCTAGTGATGCGGTGGCCCGGTGGGATAGAGGAGGTAAGAGGTAAAGCCATCTCTAGCTAAGATGCAGCGCTCTGCTTGCATCGATTTTGGGAGGTATAAGCGTAGCTTGGAAGAGTAGCTGCGGCGTTCGCAACATGGGGATCCTAATAAAATACCAAAAATACCAAATAAGCAGGGTTTAAATTGGGCCAGGTCCCGCTGGGTCCGAGACCCGGCACCTAAACTCAGCAAAAAAAGAAACAGCCCCTTTTTAGGACCCTGTCTTTCAAAGATAATTCGTAAATATCCAAATAACTTCACAGATCTTCATTGTAAAGGGTTTAAACACTGTTTCCCATGCTTGTTCAATGAAACATAAACAATGAATGAACATGCACCTGTGGAACGGTCGTTAAGACACTAACAGTTTACAGACAGTAGGCAATTAAGGTCACAGTTTTGAAAACTTAAGACACTAAAGAGGCCTTTCTACTGACTCTGAAAAACCCCAAAAGAAAGATGCCCAGGGTCTCTGCTCATCTGCATGAACGTGCCTTAGGCATGCTGCAAGGAGACGTGAGGACTGTAGATGTGGTCAGGGCAATAAATTGCAATGTCTGTACTGTGAGACACCTAAGACAGCGCTACAGGGAGACAGGAAGGACAGCTGATCGTCCTTAGTGGCAGACAACGTGAAACAACACCTGCACAGGATCGGTACATCCGAACATCACACCTGCGGGACAGGTACAGGATGGCAACACCAGGAATGCACAATCCCTCCATCAGTGCTCACTGTCCGCAATAGTCTGAGAGAGGCTGGACTGAGGGCTTGTAGGCCTGTTGTAAGGCAGGTCCTCACCAGACATCACCGGCAACAACGTCACCTAAGGGCACAAACCCACCATCGCTGGACCAGACAGGACTGGCAAAAAGTGCTCTTCACTGACGAGTCGCGGTTTTGTCTCACCAGGGGTGATGGTCGGATTCGCATTTATCGTTGAAGGAATGAGCGTTACACCGAGGCCTGTACTCTGGAGCGGGATCGATTTCAAGGTGCAGGGTCCGTCATGGTCTGAGGCGGTGTGTCACAGCGTCATCGGACTGAGCTTGTTGTCATTGCAGGCAATCTCAATGTTGTGCGTTACAGGGAAGACATCCTCCTCCCTCATGTGGTACACTTCCTGCAGGCTCATCCTGACATGACCCTCCAGCATGACAATGCCACCAGCAATACTGCTCGTTCTGTGCGTGATTTCCTGCAAGACAGGAATGTCAGTGTTCTGCCATGGCAAGCGGGTCTCAATCCCATTGAGCACGTCTGGGACATGTTGGATTGGAGGGTTAGGGCTAGGGCCATTCCCCCCAGAAGTGTCCAGGAACTTGCAGGTGCCTAGGTGGAAGAGTGGGGTAACATCTCACAGCAAGAACTGACAAATCTGGTGTGCAGTCCATGAGGAGGAGATACACTGCAGTACTTAATGCAGCTGGTGGCCACACCAGATACTGACTGTTGCTTTTGATTTTGACCCCCCCTTTGTTCAGGGACACATTATTCAATTTCTGTTAGTTGCATGTCTGTGGAACTTGTTCAGTTTATGTCTCAGTTGTTGAATCTTGTTATGTTCATCCAAATATTTACACATGTTAAGTTTGCTGAAAATAAACGCAGTTGACAGTGAGAGGATGTTTATTTTTTTGCTGAGTTTATAATCCAAATGAGAGTTGGGCACAGCTGGAACCCAGTACCTTTGGTTATTGGAATTCACAAATTAAAAATTGTTGCCCAATTTACCACAGTCAACAATACGATTAAGCAACAGCAAAATCATATAACCCCGTAGGAGAATGTTTACTTATTTAATTGTTCAGCTTGTTACATTCTATGCAAGAAAATAATATTCCTCTTCAGGTGATAATATTCCACTCCCTCCACACAGGGAGAGAAATATTCATGCCCAGTCATTCTACAACATAAAAAAAAACCTAGAGCCAATGGAAATGTAATTAGAGTAATCAAACAATCCCCATAAAAACCTGTCAGTTTAAGCTAGAGATATCAGTTTTGCACTGGATGCATCTCAATCCACCGCATCTCCCGCATCCGCCCGGTGTCGCACTTCCACATTGGAGGAGAAAGTTGACAGTTCAATCGGTGTGGCTGACAAACTATTATATCTCTGGAAAGATGAGACTCTCACGAACCCGATGGCCTTCTCTGTTTTGCGCTGCGACCTCCGTAAGCGTCTTGGGAATCGTTTGAATTTGGTACAGCCAATCTGACAACTTCTGTCTGTAGCGTCCGAACAGTTTGGCCACCATACTAATAAGACTCTCACGAATACGTACATGTCGGTTGTTTTGCTCTAGAAGGCCTGCAGGCCTCACAAGACTCGTCGGGAAGTCTCCCTGTACCAGTTGAAAAAAATGTATGGAAGTACTGTATATACTGTGCCAAAAATAAGAGGATAAATACATGTTTACTGATCTTTCATATATCTCTCAGATATACTGTAGGACAGACACTTCAGAACAAACTTCCTTTAGATTTTCCGGGGTACTATCTGTTGTTCCATGTAGTGAATCTGTCATTCAATGCGTTTGTATGGGCAAATAGCAGTAAGGCCAAAAATAATTTTTCATCAAACAATTTTATATATATTTGTTGGATACTTCATGGGGTCTTTACATTTCAAATCAAATAGCTAAGTGGTCCTTGGTATGACCTTCTTAAAACAATTCCATATACTGTAGCTTAGTAGAACCCACCCCCCTGCCCTTGCTTAGATAGGGCTTAGACTGTTATGGGTTAATGCAGTTGAGTGAAAACACACCATTGAAAGCAGTGTTGATGGCCACTGTTAAAAGAGGAGGATCAAGGAGCTTTCTGGTCTTAATAGGTTACACTTGTTTCTTTAAACCAAGAAATGTGTAAAATGCACAATTTTATAACGTGAGTTTTTAGCAGCAGCATTGGTTTATGCGTCAATGGCATTGAATGCATAGGAAAGGTGTAACAGGTAGGCCTGTTACATTATATTCACAGTGCATGATCCTTGGTTGCCTGAGTGCCACTGGAATGTTTTTTGGACATTCAAGTCATCAATATGTTGGTTTTTAGAGTTTGTGATCTAGCTAATAATTAGCTCAATTGGGTAAATGCAGATGGGCAACTCTCAGCCTATTTATTTATAGCCACTATGCTGCATCAGGTGGGGTAAATTGGGTGATTATGCTTAAATAGAGCATCTGCCTGATAATATGGACCAATGTTATTGGGCTAATTTGTGGAGGGGGAAATAATATTTTAGATGTCAGCATCATTCTATTTGAATTCACTTTAGAGTAGTGTCCTTTTAAAAACTCACTAGAATTTACCTTCTCACACCCTCCACAACCTGCAGCATGCTGTGATAGCCTAGCAGCTAAGAGCATTGGGCCAGTATCTGAAAGGTTGCTAGTTCTAATCCCTGAGCTGACTAGGTGAAAATCTGTTGATGTGCCCTAGAGCAAGGCACTTAACACTAGTTGCTTTGGCTAAATATAATGTGTTTTTGTCAGGATATATTGTTTAGGCTAATACACTACTATAGTGAGATAGAACTAGGTAGAAAGGCATATACCCACAGGAAAAATGTTCACGCCCCCACCTTGTATGATTGAAGACTAAGGATAGGCAGGTAGCCTAGTGGTTAGTGCGTTGGACTAGTAACCGCAAAGGTTGCTAGAGCGAATCTTTGAGCTGACAATGTAAAAGTCTGTCGTTTTGCCCCTGAACAAGGCAGTTAACCCACTGTTCCTAGGCTGTCATTGAAAATAAGAATTTGTTCTTAACTGACTTACCTAGTTTAAAAAAACGCTTGCTGTCTTGATATCACATTGACAAGAACAGATCACAAGAGTGTTAGTGCAATGACAAAATACTGTTGGGAGAATGATAATGTCTTTCTAAACATGTCTATTTTTAGTAGCTGCATTGGTGTCAGAAGTGGGATGGCGTGAGGACTTGGTATAGAGAGGTGTCGGGATACTCTCTCCTCAAGGAATGGGTAATATAGTGAGTGACCTGAATTCAACACCTAGCAATATTATCAAGCAGTTCAGACATCTTGGTGTAATGGTTAAGGTGTTGGCTTGACAGTTATTGGACCTGGGTTCAAATCTCAGTTGGGGCTATGCCTGTTATGTTTAGTAGAATAATAATGAATCATTAATAATAACAATATTATTGCTATGAAGTCAATAGATCATGAATGAAATAATATCCACTTATAAACCTGGGTTGCTACATATTTATTATTATAGCAGCAGCAGGAATGGATTCTGCAGAGGCTAATTATACACTGTAGATAATCTTTGGGTGCAGTCAAAGAGGTAGAGGCCGAAGTGAAAGGGTCGACTTGGTCTGCTTAAAGACGCACTGTGCAGAAATCGCTCCTCCATTTCCTGGTTGCTAAAATGCTAATAGTTTGCCTCATTTCAATTTATGTCACAAAACAAGCAGGCATAGTGTAGCGAATCATTGTACCATCTAAATACTGTGAAATATACTTTCCATTACCAAAAATATTGTATTGTCCGCTGTTTGAAGCTGGCATAAAACCGAAAAAGCCGGGAAAAACGAAACTTAAAAATGGGAAACATAGAAATAATGCACATAGAACAGATCTACTGCTTCTTAGACTTGCGTTCAATGATAATAACAGATCTATAACACATAATCTCTATGTGAATGTGTTCAGGTCGCCCAAAAAGTGACATATTGCAGCTCTAATGCTTAAGAGGGCAATGCATCATATATATACATACAGTCATTGGGACAATGAGGGAGTGTCGAATTTGGTCAAGGTGAATTGCTATTTTTATAGGTGAGGCTTATTTTATACGTTTCATAATGCTTAAGTTATAATGAGTGTGATATGTCTGCTGCAAAAATATAATTGGCTAGAATGTTCTCACCTGATCGTGCCTCCTCTCGCAATGTATTTCCATTAGTAGAGCGCTCAGTCGACCATCTTGGCAAAATAATAGATCCTCTTTGGTGCAGTCCATTTGACAAGAAAACCTCAAAGACCCATAATGCCACACGTTTCTGTCATGTGATTTTACATGACTTGCATAGTGCGTTTGTCAACAAGAAACCGTTTTGATATCTGGAGAATTCAGTGAATTCCTTTAGTTTTCTTTTGCGTACCATTAGCTAGCTAAATAGTTAAAATCACCAATGGATAGTTGAAAATAGAACGCTGTTCTGTTATCGTTTCCAATCTCAATCATCATGGCAGAAGTAGAGAAGGTAAGCGTAGCCTATCTCATCTGTTTTGCAATCAAATCAATTGACTTCGTGCATTGGCTTTTCTATGATATGATTCTAACATTAAAATGATTTATTTGCATTTGTAACCTAGTATGCATGTGATGAAGACAGTGCGTTGCTGAAAAATGTAAAGAAAGACAACAGTATTTTGCTAGTTATTCGTATAACGCCAGCTTGTAGTCCTAAAACCCGGAAATAAGTTACCTCTGTTTCTTTAGGCACCCCGTTTGAAAAATGGGGGAAAGATTAGGGCTTTGGAATAAACGTCGAAAATAAGGCCTGAGGTTATATATTTTGTTCTATTAGATAATAGCAGTCAGTTACCATGACCTTTGAATTATGAGCCCTTTGTGTTTTTGTTACATCAATTCTAAAAAATTCACAAAGTGATGTTAGCTGATGAAGATTATCGAGAACCCTTCTTCACCACGGACCTTATTTTCGGCAATTATGGTTTGATTTAGCACATTTCGGGCACTTTTATTTATTTTTTTTTTAAATGAAACCTCTTTAAACTGCTTTTTATCTATCAGAATATTTTCTTCACTCTGTCTGGAAACAAGATCTAATAGTGTCTGAGATCACACTATTTAAAAAATATAAAGATTTTGATCGGTTTCCCCAAATCCCGGAGGGGAAATGTCAGTACCACCACGTCATAAATATTCCTATTTTAGTTGAAAAGGTAATAACAGAAATTGTGCCCAAGATATTTTATATAACATTTCACGTTATTTATTTTTTGGGAAGTTTTCTTAATTATATGAATTCATCATGCCTAGATATCCATATATGCCTTGATGATACTCAGAAACATGTATTTACCACATCAAAACTGTAATATTTTACATTATTTTAGGACTTATCTTAAGAACACGTTCACATATGGGAAACATCAATATCAATTGTAATTTAATACACCTTTTCCTCAAAAATATGTACCGTGATGGTAATGACTTAGTGTTGTGGTAATGACAGCGTGGTGGGAATGACATATAATATAAACAACTGATGAAAATACCATTAAATATTTTTTATGTCACAGTTGTATATGTTTAATTTCGTTGAAGATATAGAACACACCATTCAAACCTCACAATTTTGGGATTCAATGCATTAGGCAGAAATACATAGTTGGAAACACTGGTTGACATTAAACAAATGATTGTTCACTGGTTGCAATCTATTAAGTCAGACTCGTGAGATAGGTGTGTGCTCACTCAATATTAGATTTTGCCCTTAATACCCTCTATTGCTTAACGAGAGAGCAAATTTCCTCCCAGACTGTGCTATCAAGGCTCAGGGACAAGCCCAAACACATTCTCTGGTTGGTAACATACAATGTCCTCTCTCATTGGCCAAAATAATTGGTTGTCTCCCACACAACTCATCGTCTTGACTAGAGCGTAGCTCTCTGCATCAACATCTTGTATAATACCAGGGTAAGGGTCATATATAAATAATATTTCACAACACACCACTTTCCAATCAGTCCCTCATGTATGTCAGAAATGGGCTGTATTGTGCTAGGAGATGGCTGTGCAGGTTAACGTAGAAGGTTGTGCTTTGTCTGCCTCTGTTTTGGCCCACAGACTGTAATAATTCAACAATCACATAGAAGTGGAATGATTTGAGGGGTGGGTAGGTCATCATTGTGTAGCTGTAAGACTTCAGGTGAGTGTGGCGGTGTGTTCCTTGACAGGTATGACACCATAACCACTCTTTTCTGGATAGTTCATTGTCTGTTTTTTTGGTTTATTTTCCATTGCCTCCTTTTTTCTCTTTTTTTCTCGCTGGGAAAGTTGTGAGGTGGATTTCAGTGTACCACTTTCTTTTCTCTTGCGTTATCTTTCTTTTTGTTTCTTAAGATACTCCTGGTATCTTTATAGGATCTTGTTTGATTTTGTTTATGTACACTACATTACCAAAAATATGTGGACACCTGCTTGTTGAACATCTCATTCCAAAATCATGGGAATTAATATGAAGTTGGTCCCGCCCTTTGCTGATTATAACAGCCTCCACTCATCTGGGAAGGCTTTCCACTAGATGTTGGGACATTGCTGCAGGGACTTTCTTCCATTCAGCCACGAGCATTATTGAGATCGGGCACTGATGTTGGGTGATTAAGGCCTGGCTTGCAGTCGGCTTTCCAATTCATCCCAAAGGTGTTCAATGGGGTTGAGGTCAGGGCTTTGTGCAGGTCGGTCAAGTTCTTCCACACCGATCTCGACAAACCATTTGTTTTTGGACCTCGCTTTGTGCACGGGGGTATTGTTTCCGTTTTAAGAAATGCTTTCACCAGAATAGGCCTAATGAATAAGCCCCTGTTAGCCAAGTACCTCAACTCCTCCACAGAGTTGAGAGCAGACTAGTTTTTGAAATAAATCTCAGACTCCTTTGATTTACTTTGCAGTTGATACTTACATTTTTTTAAATTCTAGAGGTACTGCCCCTAAAACGTAATTTCTCATTTGACCTATGTGGCATTGATATGAGTCAAACATTTATTCTAGTGTCAAAATTGAATACAAAGTGTAAACAGGATAGTTTTGGTCATAAAGTCAGTCTCGTCCAAAACAGAGATTTGCGAGATGATAGGAAAAAATGGTGTGTCACGGAATGGAGGTACCCACAGTTTTCTGTGGGTTGGATTTATTTTAATCCTGCCCACTTGCCCACAACTGTCAGCGCCCAAGTAATCGCCAATTCGCAGTGCACCTGCATTTAGCCTGATAATAATGCCCATGGTGAATTTGGTGTAACATTCACTGGCAACATAGGGTTAATAAAATACCATAAGGAAATTGCACAATGTACATGGGACATTATTTTAAAAGTTCAATAGCTCCAAATTTTGATGATGTAACCCTTTACACTCATACCATAGAGGTTGAAAATGGCAGATTTGGGCACTGATAAATGGCTAAATTGGAATACAGTGGCTGTACAGTAACATGCTATATATGAGCTCAGGCTCTGCACTTCACAGTGCTGTATGGGTTTTGACCGACAGTCGTTCTGAACTTGAACACTGCGCCCGACAAGAAGTTGCGCTCATCCCTCCCACTAAATGGGAAGCTTTAGCACATTTTTGTTGATTCAGTGAAGGAAATGCTGTATATTAAGAGGACTCTATGTATTTTGAAAGACGAGATGTTGAGGAATATAATAAAAACTGCTTTGTCATACCAGCAAGCCAAACACTAGTGAGTCCAAATGTGCACTTCACATTTCGATATCATAAAATTGCTTGGCGCCATACCCTGGGTTATTCTGAAGAAATTGTGCCTATGCTTGCAGTGGTGACGCGTCTTCCGGGCACCTGGGGCAGAGTTGTTGCCTGTTTTGCATGTTATGTTGTCATTCATTTGTGTCACCCTTTGCAAACAATGAAAACATTGCCATAGATTTACATTTGAAGTGCCCATCCAAGAAGGCTCAAGGTCATTGGCCACAGATAAAATTATGTAAAATCACAAGTCGGAATTGCAAATTCAACAATGAGTGGTTTGGACAGAATCAGTGGCTAACTGCAGGCGTTGCAAAGCAGTCACTGTTTTGCTTCCCCTGCCTGCTATACGGTGGAGAGGGTGTGTGTGGTCCATGTCTGGGTTTAAGGATTTAAAACATCTGTCTGAATGGGTCTCTTTTCCAAGCTTAAAGGATAAATATTCACACGTAACACCATGTGCCAGAAATGGTTGAATGCCTTGGCCATGCTGTCAGTCCAGTATGACTTCTGCAGTGTTCAAAACAACTGGAAACTGGGACCTCCCGGGTGGCGCAGTGGTTAAGGGCGCAGCGCTACAGCGCCAGCTGTGCCACCAGAGACTCTGGGTTCAGGCTCTGTCGTAACCGGCCGCGACCGGGAGGTCCGTGGGGTGACGCACAATTGGCCTAGCGTCGTCCGGGTTAGGGAGGCGTTGGCCGGTAGGGATATCCTTGTCTCATCGCGCACCAGCGAATCCTGTGGCGGGCCGGGCACAGTGCGCGCTAACCAAGGTTGCCAGGTGCACAGTGTTTCCTCCGACACATAGGTGCGGCTGGCTTCCGGGTCGGATGCGCTCTGTGTTAAGAAGCAGTGCGGCTTGGTTGGGTGGTGTATCGGAGGACGCATGACTTTCAACCTTCGTCTCTCCTGAGCCCGTACGGGAGTTGTAGCGATGTGACAAGATAGTAGCTACTAAAAACAATTGGATACCACGAAATTGGGGAGAAAACGGGGTAAAATTTAAAACAAACAAAGAAAAACAACAACTGTAAACTGGGAAATCTCAGACATCAGCTCTGACCTGAAGATCACTAATGTCGTGATTCAAACTTGTTTTTTCAGAGTTCCCAGTTGTCTTGAAAGTAGAGGTCGATTAATTAGGGCCGATTTCAAGTTTTCATAACAATCAATCTAACTAGGAAAGTCAGTTAAGAACACATTCTTATTTTCAATGACGGCCTAGGAACGGTGGGTTAACTGCCTCGTTCAGGGGCAGAACGACAGATTTTTACCTTGTCAGTTCGGGGGATTCAATCTTGCAACCTTACAGTTAACTAGTCCAATGCTCTAACCACCTGCCTCATTGCACTCCACGAGGAGACTGCCTGTTACAGTGCGTATCGTTGCTCCAATGTCTACCTAACCATAAACATCAATGCCTTTCTTAAAATCAACACACAGAAGTATATATTTATAAACCTGCATATTTAGCTAAAAGAAATCCAGGTTAGCAGGCAATATTAACCAGGTGAAATTGTCACTTATCTTACGTTCATTGCACGCAGAGCCAGTTTATATGCAACAGTTTGGGCCGCCTAATTTGTTATGACATAACATTGAAGATTGTGCAACGTAACAGGAATATTTAGACTTATGGATGCCACACGTTAGATAAAATACGGAATGGTTCCGTATTTCACTGAAAGAATAAACGTTTTGTTTTCGAGATAATAGTTTCCGGATTCGACCATATTAATGGCCTAAGGCTCGTATTTCTGTGTGTTATTATGTTATAATTAAGCCTATGATTTGATAGAGCAGTCTGACTGAGCGATGGTAGGCAGCAGCAGGCTCGTAAGCATTCATTCAAACAGCACTTTCGTGCGTTTGCCAGCAGCTGTTTATGACTTCAAACCTATCAACACCCGAGATTAGGCTGGTGTAACCGATGTGAAATGGCTAGCTAGTTAGCGGGGTGCGCGCTAATAGCGTTTCAAACGTCACTTGCTCTGAGACTTGGAGTGGTTGTTCCCCTTTCTCTGCAAGGGCCGCGGCTTTTGTGGAGCGAGGGTGGCTGTTGTCGTTGTCTTCCTGGTTCGAGCCCAGGTAGGAGCGAGGAGAGGGACGGAAGCTATACTGTTACACTGGCAATACTAAAGTGCCTATAAAAACATCAAATAGTCAAAGGTTATTGAAATACAAATGGTATAGAGAGAGAGAGTCCTATAATTCCTATAATAACTACAACCTAAAACTTCTTACCTGGGAATATTGAAGACTCATGTTAAAAGGAACCACTAGCTTTCATATGTTCTGAGCAAGGAACTTGAAAGTTAGCTTTCTTCCATGGCACATATTGCACTTACTTTCTTCTCCAAAACTTTGTTTTTGCATTATTTAAACCAAATTAAACATGTTTCATTATTTATTTGAGGCTAAATTGATTTTATTTATGTATTATATTAAGTTAAAATAAGTGTTCATTCAGTATTGTTGTAGTTGTCATTATTACAAATAAATAAAAAATCGTCCGATTAATCGGTATCTGCTTTTTTTGGTCCTCCAATAATCGGTATCGGCGTTGAAAAATCATAATCGGTCGACCTCTACTTGAAAGCACCATAAATCCACAGAATGCCAGACTTTGATGACAAATATGCCCACAAGAAGGACCACCCTCCACCTTCCTGTTCAAGGGAGCACAGCACAACAGTCCAAAACGTCCCAAAATGTCTTGTAGACTGCTGCATAAATTATGTAATATGCCAGGGAGATATGTATACTGTAGCTAAGAAAGTAATACTAAGTGTCTGTTGTGTAGTAAGCTATTAGTAGCCCATGTGCCTCACCCTAATCATTTGGTCCCTTTCCCCCTCAGAACGTAGCCTACTGTTCTGTGGTGGTGCACATGTAGTCTATAGCCTGTTTTAATATAAATGTCATCATTTAATATTTTAATAGCTTTCACAGTCTGCTTATGTGCCCCCTTTATTTATCCTATGGTTCTGACTTGGTGTACAGGAAGAATACTGTAAGAACGGCCCATGTTCGGAATTCTGTCTCTATACGTTTCAAAAGTGCTGAACAAATCATTATATTGACTACATCCGTCTTAGCTCGCTCATTGTCTTAATCGAAATTACGGCTTGCCTCTTATCTGCTCATCATTCCCTTATGCCGTAGTTTGTACATCTTAATTGTTATAGGCCTATTGCTTATATAGGTCTATCTCATTAGTATTGTATTCATAATTTTAGGCAATGTTGGAATGATGTAATTGTTTTGCTTACTTTGCGTATTATAATTAGCTCATGTGCTTTTATTGACGAGGAGGAGATGCTATATAATGTTGTTGGGTTTGTAACCAAATATTTGTTTTCAACAAACAGTTCAGTAAAAGACCCATGTAATTCCAGTTGATATTGCGAGAGTTGTTTTGTTTGCGCAATGCATATGTGCTTCGGTATAGAAAGGTGGATACTCATGATTGTATGTTCCTTCCTTTTTTGACCACATTAGGTCTCTCTGTCTCTGTGTGTGTGTGTGGTGACGTAGGAGTTAAGGCCTCAACATCTTGATGAATGTACAGTGCCTTGCAAAAGTATTCGGCCCCCTTGAACTTTGCGACCTTTTGCCACATTTCAGGCTTCAAACATAAAGATATAAAACTGTATTTTTTTGTGAAGAATCAACAACAAGTGGGACACAATCATGAAGTGGAACGACATTTATTGGATATTTCAAACTTTTTTAACAAATCAAAAACTGAAAAATTGGGCGTGCAAAATTATTCAGCCCCCTTAAGTTAATACTTTGTAGCGCCACCTTTTGCTGCGATTACAGCTGTAAGTCGCTTGGGGTATGTCTCTATCAGTTTTGCACATCGAGAGACTGACATTTTTTCCCATTCCTCCTTGCAAAACAGCTCGAGCTCAGTGAGGTTGGATGGAGAGCATTTGTGAACAGCAGTTTTCAGTTCTTTCCACAGATTCTCGATTGGATTCAGGTCTGGACTTTGACTTGGCCATTCTAACACCTGGATATGTTTATTTTTGAACCATTCCATTGTAGATTTTGCTTTATGTTTTGGATCATTGTCTTGTTGGAAGACAAATCTCCGTCCCAGTCTCAGGTCTTTTGCAGACTCCATCAGGTTTTCTTCCAGAATGGTCCTGTATTTGGCTCCATCCATCTTCCCATCAATTTGAACCATATTCCCTGTCCCTGCTGAAGAAAAGCAGGCTCAAACCATGATGCTGCCACCACCATGTTTGACAGTGGGGATGGTGTGTTCAGCTGTGTTGCTTTTACGCCAAACATAACGTTTTGCATTGTTGGCAAAAAGTTCAATTTTGGTTTCATCTGACCAGAGCACCTTCTTCCACATGTTTGGTGTGTCTCCCAGGTGGCTTGTGGCAAACTTTAAACAACACTTTTTATGGATATCTTTAAGAAATGGCTTTCTTCTTGCCACTCTTCCATAAAGGCCAGATTTGTGCAATATACGACTGATTGTTGTCCTATGGACAGAGTCTCCCACCTCAGCTGTAGATCTCTGCAGTTCATCCAGAGTGATCATGGGCCTCTTGGCTGCATCTCTGATCAGTCTTCTCCTTGTATGAGCTGAACGTTTAGAGGGACGGCCAGGTCTTGGTAGATTTGCAGTGATCTGATACTCCTTCCATTTCAATATTATCGCTTGCACAGTGCTCCTTGGGATGTTTAAAGCTTGGGAAATCTTTTTGTATCCAAATCCGGCTTTAAACTTCTTCACAACAGTATCTCGGACCTGCCTGGTGTGTTCCTTGTTCTTCATGATGCTCTCTGCGCTTTTAACGGACCTCTGAGACTATCACAGTGCAGGTGCATTTCTACGGAGACTTGATTACACACAGGTGGATTGTATTTATCATCATTAGTCATTTAGGTCAACATTGGATCATTCAGAGATCCTCACTGAACTTCTGGAGAGAGTTTGCTGCACTGAAAGTAAAGGGGCTGAATAATTTTGCACGCCCAATTTTTCAGTTTTTGATTTGTTAAAAAAGTTTGAAATATCCAATAAATGTCGTTCCACTTCATGATTGTGTCCCACTTGCTGTTGATTCTTCACAAAGAAATACAGTTTTATATCTTTATGTTTGAAGCCTGAAATGTGGCAAAAGGTCGCAAAGTTCAAGGGGGCCGAATACTTTCGCAAGGCACTGTATCTGAACTAGAATCAATCAGAATTTCTCTTGGTTTCCATTTTGAAAGTGCTGAGCGAAGGCCTACCTCGTCGCAGCTTGTTTGCATGCACTTGCTTATACTTAGAGCTAAGTGTTAATGATATAAGATTGAACGTTATGATTTTGCTGAACATAAATGTAATAATGTTTGTATGGTTCAAAAGTAAAAACTAATTTGGCGTTCGTTATTTGAGGAGAATGCGGCTCTTATCGACTTACACAAATCCACAAGGAGTCAGTAGAAACCACATTTGTTTAAGCAAGTCAGCCATATCAGCTATGGTTTTTAAAAAGGTTGTAAATGAGGCTTAATGAACTGTTTCGCTGCCAGACAAGGCTCTGCAAATAGCCAGGTGTAGCGTTGGTAAGGATTCACTCCATGGTGCTGAAAGGAAAGCTGCTGTTGGGAGAGCTTTATGTAGGCCCTAACAGTTTGTGGGCACCGTTTGTCACCGTTATACGGCAATTCATGTATTGTTTAGTGTTGTGTAGTGACTTTGCTGGCATGCATCTAAAAAAAATGTGGAGTTCGCCCCACCAAGATTTACATGCTAAAATTGGCATTGTATGTTTGTCTACCGTGAAGAAAATTTGCCGCGGCACGCTGAATGCACTCGTGACCAGTGGCGATTTTAAGCATGTAAATCTTGGTGGGTCCAAAGGAGAAAAAAAAGTGGGATGCATGCCACTACACAACACTAAACAATACATTCATTGCACTATAATGGTGACAAACCGTGCCCACAAACTGTTAGGGCCTACATAAAGCTGTCCCAACAGAAGTCCAAACACCTTACCACTGCTACACCTGGCTATCAGCGGAGCCTTGTCTGGCATCGAAGTAGTTCATTCAGCATTATTTACTGCCTTTTAGAAAAAACATTGCTGATATGGCAGACTTGCTACAACAAATGTGGTTTCTACTGACAATTGAGATGTACAAACTATGGCATATGTGGACGACAAGCGGATAAGAGGCAATCCGTTATTTCGATTAAGACAATAATGAGCGAGCTAGGATGGACGTAGTCATTATAACTATTTATTCAGCACTTTTGAAATGAACAGCGACAGAATTCCGATTATGGGCCGTTCTTAGTGTACTCTCTGTACAACAAGTCAGAACCGTAGGATAAAAAAGGGGGCATATAAACAGACAATGAGAGCTCTAACAATATTTTATTATATTTCTCTAAAACAGGTTATAGGCTACATGTGCACCACGAAGTTAGAACAGTAGGCAAAATTAAGAGGTGAAAATATGCCAAATTATTAGGGTGAGGCGCATTGAACACCGTTTGGGTCTTTGCGTGTCAAAAAAGATACACGTCATACAACACTATTTGACAAGTTAAATCAGCTTTTAACTTGACACATCAAATAACACATTTCTATTATAGAATGTTGTGTGTGCTGAATTTGCACGTGCAAGCCAAGTTCCACCACTACTATCAGTAGCACTGTCAAAGCTGTCCAAAATAAGTTTGCAAACAAGCACACACCGGACACGAACGATGTGTTTACAATACCGCGTTGGTGAAAATAGACCAAATGATTAGGGTGAGACACATGGCCTACTAACTGCTTATTTCACAACATACACTTAGTGTTACATTTGTTAGCTTCAGCATACATACAGTTTAAGTTGGAAGTTTACATACACCTTAGCCAAATACATTTAAACTCAGTGTTTAACAATTCCTGACATTTAGCCTTCCACAAGCTTCCCACAATAAGATGTGTGAACTTTGGCCCATTCCTCCTGACAGAGCTGGTGTAACGGAGTCAGGTTTGTAAGCCTCTTTGCTCGCTCACAGTTTTTCAGTTCTGCCCACAAATGTTCTATAGGATGAGGTCAGGGCTTTGTGATTGCCACTCCAATACCTTGACTTTGTTGTCCTTACGTCATTTAGCCACAACCTTGGGAAGTATGCTTGGGGTCATTGTCCATTTGGAAGCCCCATTTGCGACCAAGCTTTAACTTCCTGACTGATGTCTTGAGATGTTGCTTCCTCATGATGCCATCTATTTTGTGAAGTGCACCAGTCCCTCCTGCAGCAAAGCACCCCCACAACATGATGCTGCCACCCCTGTGCTTCACGGTTGGGATGATGTTCTTTGGCTTGCAAGCCTCCCCCTTTTTCCTCCAAACATAACGATGGTCATTATGGCCAAACAGTTCTATTTTTGTTTCATCAGACCAGAGGACATTTCTCCAACAAGTACAATTTTGCAAACCGGTTGCAAACCGTCGTCTGGCTTTTTTATGGCGGTTTTGTAGTAGTGGCTTCTTCCTCGCTGAGCGTCCTTTCAGGTTATGTCAATAAAGGACTCATTTAACTGTGGATATAGATAATTTTGTACCGGTTTCCTCCAGCATCTTCACAAGGTCCTTTGTCGTTGTTCTGGGATTGATTTGCACTTTTTGCACCAAAGTACGTTCATCTCTAGGAGACAGAATGCGTCTCCTTCCTGAGTGGTATGACGGCTGCGTGGTCCCATGGTGTTTATACTTGCATACTATTGTTTGTACAGATGAACATGGTACCTTCAGGCGTTTGGAAATTCCTCCCAAGGGTGAACCAGACTTGTGAAGGTCTCCAATTTTGTTTTCTGAGGTCTAGGCTGATTTCTTTTGATTTTCCCATGATGTCAAGCAAAGAGGCACTGAGTTTGAAGGTAGGCCTTGAAATACATACAAAGGTACACCTCCATTTGACTCCAATTATGTCAATTAGCCTATCAGAAGCTGCTAAAGCCATGACATTTTCTGGAATTTTCCAAGTTGTTTGAAGGCACAGTCAACTTAGTGTATGTACATTTCTGACCCACTGGAATTATGATGCAGGGAATTATAAGTGAAATAATGTGTCTGTAAATAATTGTTGGAAAAATTACTTGTCATGCACAAAGTAGATGTCCTAACCAACTTGCCAAAACTATAGTTTGTTAACATGAAAATTTGTGAAGTGGTTGAAAAACTAGTTTTAATGACTCCAACCTAAGTGTATGTAAACTTCTGACTTCAACTGTATTTCCCTTGTATATTTCCTTATTTATGCAGCAGCATGCAAGACATTTTTGGACTCGCCTTGTGAAGGCGACGCAGCGTTCCTTTGTGGGCAAGTTTTTTGTTATCAAGGTCTGGCATTCTCTGGATTCATGGTGGGAACTTGGGGGGAGAAAACACACAGCCACTCCATTGAATAGCAGATTAGTGTTTGCTTTGCAACGCTTGCAGTTAGCCATTGATTCCTTCAAAACGACTCATTGTTGAATTTGCGATATCCAACTTGTTGAGTAATCTTCATGTCCAATGGCCAATGAGCACCGATTCATTTTATCTTCAATTTATCTTCATTATTTCTCTTCATATGACAAGGATTAAAAAGGATTTTCCAGTAGATTGTCAACTTTATTCATGATGATGACTGCTAGCTAAGACTTTGAAAGGAAGATGTTGACATGATCAGTTCAAAGCTACTGTACATATAACTGGATTTCACCTTCATTTTATCTGTGGCCAATGACCTTGAGCCTTCTTGGAAGGGCAATTGTAATATAACTCTATGGCAGGACCCGAAAGGACTGAAATTGTGGATGTCTACCCTTGCTAAGGACTTAAACTTGCAGATGCCGTACTGTCCCCATGAGTGACAGAACACTGAGTCAATCACGGCGCAATGCTCCTATTTTCTGCTGGCTCGCCCCACCACCACAGAAAGCACTGAGCTAGGCTGAAACACCTGCATTTTGGAGCTGCCTTACTCAAGAAAACAAAAAAGAGACCGTGTGTGTGCAGCTTTATTAACTGAATTATATATATATTTTTTTACATTGCTTGCAAACTGATATGTAACACGCTCTGCCCCACCTGCCCTGAATGACGGGTCGCCACTGCTCATGACTCTTTTTTTTAAATTACGATTTGTTTCCCTGAATTGCATTGTGAAAGCCTAACACAGTAATGTCGTCTTTTCTAACTTCACTAGTCATGTTGGCAATATAACAACAAAATTGTGCCCACCTGACCCAGATTGCGAGTCTTCTTTCATTCATAAGTGCATTGAAATGAATGTCCACTAGTTAGTCCTCTCACTCAAACCTTTGAAATGTGTTTGTCTTATCTTTCACCTACAACATATCTTCCAGAAATATTCTTATCATGTTACTGAATGTATCCAGAGTCATTTAAGATTTCGTTCACAAAGAGTATTTGTATAATCCACAGAATCCAAACATTACCCCATTGATTGTGTCTATTTGTCCTCACCTTTTTGGTCTAATAATTTCCCCATAATTGACTAACTGGTCCCTTTCAATCGCTACCACGGTTATGCATATGCTTTAAAAAAAAAATTCTGTAAGACAAGTCAAACTTACTTTGCCACGGATGCACACCAGCCGGTTGAAGCTAATTGGCGAAATCATTTGGCTAACTCTTTCTACCTGCGAACACACACAAGACACCCACATCAATCAAACCACAGTCATGGCCACTAGCATTTCTTAAAGGGCAATTTCACCACTTTTCAACCTCATTTGCATTATGTCCAGCACAATACCAGTGTCAACATGTGAAAATGGTGCATTTCTAGGTTTTGGAGAAAACAATATGATTAATTAATGTCCCATCATGCTTAGGGTCATGTATAACAAAATATTGGGCAGGCCATTATTTTGGCTACCATGGCTATGTCCCCATCCACAGGGCCATGTCCCCATCCACAGGGCCATGTCCCCATCCACAGGGCCATGTCCCCATCCACAGGGCCATGTCCCCATCCACAGGGCCATGTCCCCATCCACAGGGCCATGTCCCCATCCACAGGGCCATGTCCCCATCCACAGGGCCATGTCCCCATCCACAGGGCCATGTCCCCATCCACAGGGCCATGTCCCCATAGGAGGACAATGCCCCCATCCACAGGGCACTGACTGGTTTGATGAGCATGAAAACTATGCAAACCATATGCCTTGGCCATCTCATTCACCAGATTTCAACCCAATTGAATACTTAGGGGAGATTCTGGAGCGGTGCCTGAGACAGCGTTTTCTACCACCATCAACAAAATACCAAATGATGCGATTTCTTGCGGAAGATTGGTGACGCATCCCTTCAGTAGAGTTCCAGACACTTACAGAATCTATATTAAGACAATTTGTGTTGGTATTTCCTTTATTTTGGCAGTTATCTGTATGTAGACACTGGTTTGGTGCTGGAAATGATGAATTTGAGGTTGAAAAGTGGCGGAATTGCCCTTAATGAACCAAATCTAAAACCAGGCCAAGTCAGGAAGTGCAGTTGCCCTTTTAAACCCTTACCGTGTAGCCTACCCATGTTTGCCCTCTGTTGTGTGCCTTCCTTTGTTTGCTGAAATCCATACTTTTTAATAAAACGATAATAAAATACAACCACCGACTGTTTCCTCGTATCGACTGAGAGCGACTCGATGTCGTCGGAGGTACACTCCGCCCACTCATCTCCGCTCAACTCTGTTGATGTGAAGTACATCGTGGAGTTGAGTTTGACAGATAATTAGCCAAGTAAAACTCAAACCAAACTGGTCTAAAGCAAACATTGCATCCATAATGTAATGTCATTTTTGCTTTAGATCTCTCTTGTCTTTTAATAAGCATGATTGTATGTCTTCTAGGGAAGAAAACCAAGTGAAGAATCCACAGATGACTCTGAGGTAAGATACTGTGTGCAAACTATGTATATGGCCCGCTAATAAAAAGTGGAACATCTTTGATTAATTTAGGCAGAAGTAATTGTAGAAAATGCATGTGCTGTCTGTGCATTTATTCTCTTCCCACCTGTAAACAAACAACATATATTTTTTTTTACATCAAAAACTAAGCAGATTTAGACATGTTATTATGCAATTTTCCAGATGTTGTGAAAATCATCTGGGTTAACAGCAGAAGATAAAATGTCTGACCATGTCAGAGACGCACGCAGTTGTGAAGTACACTGTTGCACCACACCTTTTGATTCTATATAGCATGTCAGACTGCTAGAGAGGGTGAGGAGCAGCCTGTCTTTAAATGATACAGAGAATGAAATGTAAGGAATA
Organism: Oncorhynchus mykiss; assembly: GCF_013265735.2. NCBI lineage: Eukaryota > Metazoa > Chordata > Actinopteri > Salmoniformes > Salmonidae > Oncorhynchus > Oncorhynchus mykiss. Next base: position 36,308,753 of record NC_048575.1, on the reverse strand, counting down.
GCCAGTACATTGAGCAATTCCACCCCCTACTCCCCAAAGAAAAACCATTCCGAATAGAGAAAGGAAATCTTCACCAGTAAATGAAAAGTCTGCCTGCCCCCTATCACCAGTCCACAAACAGAATCCTCTCGGCACACTAACACTCACAGGTAAACAAGCACCTGGGACTGCATGATTGTATGTCCCCCTCTGAATCGCTACAAGCCTCCGCTTATTTAGTTATTGTGGTGTAGCTTGCCCATTCGCTAGGCACCTGTCTCCGTGAGTGGGTTGTCAGTAGACCGACTTGATGAATGAAGTGAGAGTGTAGCCTGTGTGCTGAAGGCTTTGCCAGAATGGCTAGATCGGAACCAAGTTACATACTCCCACCAGTCCCTTGGTTCATGCTCTTTAGACAGATTCACGTTCACTTGATTGTGTCCCCCATGGGCTGTTGTAATATGACTTTCTGATTAGACCCTTGATTTTAGCATGCCCTACTAGACATTTAGCCTATATGAATATATATTAATTGAAATGGGGTGTTGTGGCAAAGTCTCGTAAGTCTAACAAAAAGGAAATTTACCACCTTAACAAACATATGAAAAATGGTGCCTGTAGACCTTTTATGGGGTGTAAATTTGTTTGTTCTGTGTTATAGCTTTGTAAAACTGTGACAAATGCCCATGCATTAGAAATTTCACAAGGGAATAAACAGGAAATAGACATACTGGTGTAGAGTGGGAAAGGATGGTTCTTGTAAATGACATTCTTTCCACACATTCTTGAACCCCCCCCCCCCCACCCACCCACCTTCTCACATAGTGCATATAATAGCAGTCTTTGTTTTGTGTTGATGCACCATATATACGGCCACAGTCTATGCAGCATTGGTTATAAACTGGGTTATGGGGAATATTCAGGCTGTGACCGCAAATGTACCACAGGAGAATATGGCAGCAGCGCACATGCTTGGGGTTCCTAGGAGGGTTGTAATCAATTTATGTTCCTGGGACACTGTGGCACAGCCAGTAGAGAGGAAGGATGATCTGGTTACAGATGGAGAGTGGACTGGCCTTGGACATTTATTTGTGTATCTAGAAACATTTACCTTGCTGATAGTGAAAGGGAATTTTCTATGGAATTTTTGTATTGAATTTCCTACCTTGCTGATAGGGAATTTCCATACCAAATTCAGATTCCCTATCAGCAAGGTTAATGCATGAATCTGTGCCAGTGTAATATTCTGTGTATTATAGATGAATTATGCTGGATTGTTTTAACTGGATCCCTCTTTCAAACTAGGAAGAGGACAGCGAGGAGGAGCCTAAGCTGAAGTATGAGCGACTGGCCAATGGGGTGACTGAGATTCTCCAAAAGGATGCTGCCAGCTGTATGACTGTCCATGATAAGGTACAGGTCCTAACCTACCAGAGCTTTTCAGTCTAAACTACACTAGATTTCAAATGTCATTGTTTACGCACGTTTGATATATTCAATGTCGGTTAGCATTCTCTTTCTACAATATGGAGAGGCAGGCCATTTCTTTCTCACCCTCCACTCATCCCTTTCACTCAGGGAGGTACACATCAGCCGCTGCCGGCCATTTTCTTTATCCCTTTCTTATTTCCGTTTCTTATAGCTTTTTGCTCCCCTGTTCTCTTTTTGAACGTTTCTGTTTTTCAGCGGGCCATCTCTGAGCTGGATGGCTAATCGTTATGGCACCGAGTGCACTCATGCACGTCTGGGCAGAGGGCGAGTCATACCTGGTTATGTCTGCTCACCTGATGTTTTATTAACCACTATTGATTTTCACTTATTTCTTTTTTCTTTCTCTCCTCTCTTTGATCCTATAAAAAAAGCAATCCTGCCAGAGTGAGAGACATTGCTGTGCAGATTCCTGTGCAATTCCACATTTTACCCGACTTCCCTTCTTGCCGGTGTTTTTGTGCTTGTGTACCGCCTGCCAGCTATGCTACCTGTACTGTGACACAAACCCCCGACCCAGCCAACCCCCGCCGCCTTTAAAACCACCAACACTCCGCATTGCCTGATGTTGCCTCATATTTTCAGTGCCTGAATCGGAATTTAATTTGAACAATTCCATTCTAATAAATCCTTTTTAAAAGTCACTCCGCCTCGCAAGGTTGACCCCTTTTTTATTTATTTATTTTGGGGTATTTTATTTGGGGAGATTGCAGGGGCTCTGTCTGACATGCTCAGCTGTGCCTGTAAATATAAGCATTTCATTATAGGCTGCACTGAAGCATGGTGGGCTCACCGCACACACAGGGGAGGAAGGGGAGAGGGATTAGGGGGAGGGGCTCGAGCTGGGCCTGTGTGGAAGAACGCACACTTAATCTAATGCCAAAAAGCCTCCCAGTTTTGATAATTTCTTGTCCCAGCGGACCTACACATACATACTCTCTCTCTCTCTCACACACACACACTTCAACACACTCACATACTGTACAAAAGCAGGAAACGTGGGAAACCAGTTGCTGCTCTGTAGAAAATAATAGCTTTACGGTGGGCAGGAGAGGCGGTGGTTGGGTTGCTGGCGACGCGAGGAGAAGCCAGATGTACAGCGCATTTATTATGTTTAAGCGTTTTAATTTGAGAGACAAAATACCATTTCACACTGTCTGCTTTAATAAACAGGGTTTTTTTCGCACCCTCTGTAATTTCACAGTTTTTGCCCCAGAGCCCACTGATTCCACCCCACTACTCGCCTTCCCCAGCTATGCTAGACATAGTGCCTTTTTAATCCTCTTGCCTCAGCTTTCACCAGTAGTACACGTTTTTGCTAAACATTTTGAATTGTCCTAAAGATTAATCTCAGGTTCATTCCATTTCAGTTCCTTGCACTGGGCACTCACTTTGGGAAGGTTTTCCTTCTGGACATCCAAGGAAATCTGACTCAGAAGTTTGAAATTGTAAGTACTCAACTCAATTCCAAGTAATCACCTGCTCTCAGAACGTTCCCAGTCATTCTGTGTCAATGTTGTTGTTGTTGTGGTTGTGGTCTCTCCTCAGAGTCCAGTGAAGATCAACCAGATCAGTCTGGATGAGAGTGGAGAGCATATGGGGATCTGCTCTGAGGACGGCAAGGTGAGATCATCTCTCTGCTCCCGTACAGAAAGGGTGACACTCCACTGGGCACAGATGTCAATTCAACGTCTATTCCACGTTAGTTCAACGTAAATTCATGGGAATTACATGGAAACAACGTTGATTCAATTAGGGAATAGGGTGCCATTTGGAATGTAGCCTAGATCTCCATTAAGTGGCAAGGTATTCTGTGTAATACGTTGAACATCACTTTGCATTTACCATGAAACTATGCAATGTGTTGAACTCATTTCATCAATGCCAAAAGCAAAGGACATTCTTGTTCATATTTAGAATTTAATGGAACTTGTTGCCTGGAGAAAGGGAATTTAGATATACGGAATGTGCCCCAGTACTCATATAAGTTTTACAAACCACAAGCTTTGTCTTCCTCATACCTGTTTACTTTCATAAATCTACGAATGTATAGGGTTTTGAACAAGCACATGTTCATGCTCATGTTCTAAGGGGAAAGACTCTCCCATCCATCTGTCTGCCTGGCTGTCAGTCATCAGGTCTCTATGGATACCCTCTCAGTGCTCTCTACCTTCTTGTTATCGCTCCTCTCCTGATCATTATTACCATGCTTCATGGATCCTGCAGTCCAGATATGCTCTCTGATATCGCCTCCTCGCTCGCACTCCAGCGGCGAAACAAGATCTTGTCGCGCAGAAAGTGGCGTTGACAATTAAAACCGACGCCGCTGCAGTTGTCCGTCCTCGGCCAATTCAGTTTGCCATTAATCTGTGTCAATCCCTTCAAATAATCCTGAATCATCGATGGGATTGAAAATGGAGCGTGAAAAGGGCGTGATGTTTCTTTTTGAAACTTTCTTTTTGTTCTTTTTTGACTCCCAGACAGTCAGGCTGTGGTACAGTGTAATTGTTACATAGTATTGCTGTAACTGCGGCTGTGGTAAAGCCAAAGATTAGGATGCTCGTATCAAAGCACCAGAGGGTTCAGAGATTCAACCTGGCCACTAATTGGTGACCCAGTGGAAGGGTAGCAGTGATCCAATCAGTCTTGCTGTCCAGAACTCCCCCTGCATACACAAGAGTGCCTCAGAAACAGCTGCAAACACAGTACAGATATATTTTTTTATACTGACATTCAACACTTTCTCTATTGCAGGTTCAAGTGTTTGGACTCTACACGAGGGAGGGCTTCCATGAGAACTTTGACTGTCCTGTCAAAGTAAGCTGATGTCAAATGCATGTACTTCTTTTAACTTCATACTTTTCGTTGAGAGTATATGTACGAGGTGGTATACTAATATATTCAGTGCATCTCAAGATAGCCCCCATCATTGCTTCTAAACTTGATGCGTTCTAAATGGATCCACTTGCTATGTTCTCCAGGTGGTGGCGTTACACCCTCGGTTCAGCAGTTCAAACTACAAACAATTTGTCACCGGAGGCAACAAGGTGAGATTGAAAGGTATTTTTTTCCCCCAATGTGATTACACTATATAGCCCATCTCAACTGTGTTAGCAGTGTAGTTGAAAACTGTTGAGCGTTAGCTAATGTGGATAGAATATTAGCCATTTGTTTTTCAAAATTAATTAATTTAGATTTTGTTCTTGTGAGCCTCCTCCTCCCTTGTGCTTGGCTGATGGCTGTGCACACACACTGTAGGCCTTTGCTGGGTGGTGTGAAAGGCTCTTACTTTCCCCTGTCTCTCTTCTGGAGTGCACTCCGGGGAGAACGGCCCATTTTCACAAAGTGCTGCTCGCTCAACAGTGTTTGAAAGACAATGCTTCACAAGCACACCAAATAGATGTCATTATCAGGAAGGCCCATAGTCTTAGGGTCCTGGACAGGCAGGCACACAGCAGTTTCCTCTCTAATTTGTCTCAGACTCCAGAAAAAAACTTGCTATATATTAGGTATTAATGTTCCCTTTTGAGTTACAAAGGCTGCAGTCTGCGGCATCACTTAGTATAAATGATTAAAATAGACCGAAAATCTGTACAGTACTGTATTTCAATGACCATTGGAGAGAGACAAAACAAGATGTATACATATCTACAGCACTGGTGAGAGAGAGCTTCTGGAATAATCCAATCCACCTTTCTTTTCTAAGGAAACGCTCATTGTTAGTGTAACCATTTTCTTTCAATTGGTACTGATTTCTTTCCTCTCCCTGTTCTCAAGACCCTCCATAAAGCGCCCTGTGATGAAAATCAATAAGCCTCAACTGGAGCCACATCCTGTCAAAGGCAATTCAATTCTGTCTCCACAGTTCTGCCAGTGTTATGTCCTCTCTTTGGAGAGAACTGTTAACATTTTCAGACTTTTTTTTTTGAATTAGAGAGGCCGGGGCTCTCTCTCTCTCATCTCACTCCCCAGAACATAATACCTATGTGGTATTGTACATCCATCTGTATGACACTGAGAGATGTTTTTAAAGGGCCTGAAAGGCCTTTTATGTATATGGCCTTTGAGGTGATGCCTCCGCCGTTTACATAATGACTGGAAAGAGTGACTACAGCCATCAATGTCTCAAAGCCATTGGCGAGAATCAGAGATTTAGAGAAATATGGTGCAGGCTTTGTCTGTCAAACCTACTGAAGTAATCAGGAATTGATTTTGCCAGTCTTTTATTTTGAAGCTGATCTGTGTTTCAAAGACCACATCTTTAATGCAATCTGTAGTTTTTCCTTCCACTTCTTTTGTCACATGTCACACACACTGATAGGTTAGTTGAATCATGTGAAGATGGATCATGTCTGCTCACTGACTTGAAGTAAGTTGGAAAACACTGTGTCCGTTTACTTTACGTTTATGATAAAGTGAAACACAATCCTCCTGCTCTGGGTGGCCCACTGACACAGAAGACGACCCTCCTGTCCTTGTGCTCTACTGCCCTCTGGTGGTGGAAATACAGAACCACAAACCACCGCTCCAAGGACACGATTGTTTGTCTGTTTTTGAAACTGGTGCTGATTTGGATATCATTGGTGACACACGTGATTCTGATGTGTGTTTTTATTTTTAATGTTGCCTTCCCAAGCTGCTGCTGTACGAGAAGAACTGGCTGAACCGCTGGAAGACGTCCACTCTGCACGAGGGGGAGGGCACCATCACTAACGTCCAATGGAGGGCCAATCTCATCGCCTGGGCCAACAATATGGTAAGTAAGGAGAACCGTCAAAGCTGCAGATACGTGGCAACAAGAAACACGGCGATTAGTTTGTCGTTTTAATTTATACTTATATATTTAATCTTTATGATGATGATTTACTTTATTGTATATGTTAGGATTTTTATTGCATCTTATAGCATGTCAACTTACATAGATTAGTGCATTGGACGTACACATAGTAAACATGCTCTGTTTGTCTTGGTCTCTTCCAGGGTGTGAAGATTTATGACATCAGCACCAAACAGCGAATCACCAACGTCCTGCGGGATAACGTCAGCCTGCGGCCTGATATGTACCCCTGCAGTCTGTGCTGGAAAGACAACTCCACCCTCATCATCGGTTGGGGCTCCTCTATTAAGATCTGTGTTGTGAAGGAGAGGGGCCACACAGAGTTGAGAGACCTTCCTAGCCGTTATGTGGAAATTGGTGAGAACATGTAGTGTATTGTTAGATAACAAAAATGTTTTGTGGAACTTTTAATGTAATATAATGTGGGGGTAAGCGCATTAGTTTGGAGTTGTAGTAATGTGGGTTTCTTCTCTCTTGTAGTGTCTGCGTTTGAAACGGAGTTCTTCATCAGTGGCCTGGCGCCTCTAGCAGACCAGCTGGTCACCCTGTACTTTGTGAAGGAGAACTCTGATCACATGGTAATGTTTGGTTTGAAACCGTATATATGTTGCATGATGGAATGGCTTAAGCGGTCACAGCCATGGTATTTAAATGTTGATATTGTCTGTATGTGTGTGTTTACGTCTGTCTGTGCGCGCTCGCTGGTTTGTGCGTGCGTTTGTCTAAAGTAAAAGTATTCACACCCATTTGACCTTTTCCACATTTTGTTGTGTTACAGCCTGAATGTAAAATGGATTCAAATGTGAGATTTTGTCACTGTTCTACACACAATACCACATAATGTCAAAGTGAAAACATATATTTTTTTTTTTTATGAAAAGCTGAAATGTCTTCAGTCAAGTATTCATCCCCATTGTTATGGCTGCCCTAAGTAAGTTCAGGAGTAAATATCACATAATAAGTTGCATGGACACATTCTGTATTCCATAATAGTGGTTAACATGACGTTTTAATGACTACCCCCACCTCTGTATCCCACACATACAACTATCTGTATATATAAGGTCCTTCAATCGAGTAGAGAATTTCAAGCACCGATTCAGCCACAAAGACCAGGGAGGGTTTCCAATGCCTTGCAAAGAAGGGCACTGATGGGTAGATGTCAAAAAAAAATATATGAAAATAAAGCAGACAGTGAATGTCCCTTTGAGCATGGTTAAGTTAGAAATTAGGCTTTGGATGGTCTATCAATACATGCATCCTTCCTAACTCCGTTACCGGAGAGGAAGGAAACCGCTCAGGGATTTCACCATGAGGCCAATGGTGATTTTAAAACAGAGTTTAATGATTGTGATATGAGAATTGAGGATGGATCAACAACATTGTAGTTATTCCACAATATTAACTTTAAATGACAGTGAAAATAAAATATGCATCCTGTTTTCAACACTTAAGTAATACTGCAAAAAAATGGCAAAGAAATGTACTTTTTGTCTTGAATACAAAGCGTTATGTTTGTGGCATATTGTCAAGCACGGTGGTGGCTGCATAATATTACGGGTATGCTTATCATCTGCAAGGAGAAGGGAGATTTTTAGGATAAAAATAAATGGAAAAGAGCTAAGCATAGGCAAAATCCTGGAGGAAAAACCTGGTTCTGAATGCTGGAAGACAAATCCACCTTTCAGCAAGACAAAACCTTAAACACAAGGCCAAATCTAAACTGAAGTTGCTTACCAAGACGCAATTGAATGCTCCTGAGCTACTGTTTTGACTTAAGTCGGCTTGACTTGAAAATGGCTGTCTAGCTATTATCAACAACCAACTTGACAGTGCTTGAATAATAAAAATAAAAAAATAATGGCAAATATTGTACAATCCAGGTGTGCAAAACTATTAGAGACTTGCCCCCAAAAACTCACATCTGTAATCATAGTGATTGCCAAAGGCGTTTCTTCTAATATTGACTCGTGGGTGAATGCTCTTCTAATCAGGATATATTAGTGTTTTATTTTTCATAAATAATTTTTTTTAAATGTTATTTATGAGTAGATCGTTAACAAAAAATGACAAATCCATTTCAATCCCACTTTGTAATAAAAAAATAAAGTTTGGTGTGAATACTTTCTGAAATCACTTTATATACCATTTGTGTGTGTGTGTGTGTGAGATCAGGAGGAGGAGTTCCGAGCGCGGCCTTGTCTGGACATCATCCAGCCTCTTCCAGAGGGCTATGAGGAAATCTCATCAGACGCCCTGACCGTCCGCAATTTCCAGGAGAACGAGTGTCGAGACTACCGACTGGGTGAGCCCATCAGAAAAGCCCCGGCAAACACTACTCAGTGACACTCTGTATTTACAGATTATTCTAGCTACTATAAACTACTGTGCAGGATATATCATGTACTAAAGATCATTCCAGCATTCTCATGTGTCAACAGAACATTCCGAGGGAGAATCCCTCTACTACATCATCAGCCCTAAAGACATTGTGGTGGCCAAAGAGAGAGACCAAGATGACCACATTGACTGGCTGCTGGACAAGAAGAAGTATGAGGTTGGTGTTATAATCATCCAATCAAGCAGACTTCATGTGGGAACTTCGTATTTTGCTGCGATATATCATCTGTGTTCAGTACTAATGCATTATAACTGTCGGCTGTTACCGTGTTACCAAAACGTATTGTCTCTCTCACAGGAAGCTCTGATGGCTGCCGAGATCAGCTTCAAGAACATTAAACGCCATGAAGTCCAGGTACTGTATAGGCATTGGACATGTTAAGTGCTATTCCTTCCCAGAGTAGTGCAATTCCTTGCTAATCATGTGTTATTCCTATTCCTATTTTACCTACATGTATGTATTTGACCAAATCCCAACCCACTTCAGCAAACTAACAGTATGAATATTACCTTTCACACCCGACCATACCTACTGCTAACCCTAAACTGCAGAGGACACATCGCCTGTGCGCCTGTCCCCCTCATACAGATTCTCTCATGTCTCACACACACTAGCTACAAAACCATCTTCTCCTTTCTCACTGTGCTGCAGTGAAAGAAGCCTCATTGGCTCTCTTTTTCTTACTAAAATAATTGGGTTACATTTTAAAATGTCTTTCCTGGCCCAAGGATTATGAACAGTGTATTGCTCTTTCTGAAATGTCGTTGTTCCTTGGATGGAAGGCTAGACCTCTTTAAAAAATATATATATATATTTTTCAAACCACGTCCTAACTTACTTACAAGCATTTTATGGGTTTAAAAAAAACAACTTTGGGAGCCAGTCAATGCAGTACCTTTTACTGTGTTTCACCCATTTACTTAATCCAGTGTTAATCTGCATAATTGTAATTATTTGCCTACCTCATGCCTTTTGCACACAATGTATATATAGACTCCCCTTTTTTTCTACTGTGTTATTGACTTGTTAATTGTTTACTCCATGTGTAACTCTGTGTTGTCTGTTCACACTGCTATGCCTTATCTTGGCCAGGTCGCAGTTGCAAATGAGAACTTGTTCTCAACTAGCCTACCTGGTTAAATAAAGGTGAAATAAAAAAATAAAAATAAAAAATGGGTTGAACCCAAGTAACATCAGACCAGAGCATTCAACCTGTAGTACGTAAATACTATTTGCGTTTACCATAGTGAGCTCATAGTATTGGGATAGAAACAAACATTTATTTGGGGGGGGGGGGGGGGTGCTCTGTATTTCAGCACTTTAGATTTGAAATACAATGACTGAGGTTAAAGTGCAGACTGTCAGCTTTAATTTGAGTGTATTTTTATCCATATGGGTGAGCTGTTTTGAAATTAGTACACTTTTTGTGCATAGTCCCCCCCAGTTTAGGGGACCGAAAGTATTGGGACAAATTCACATATGCGTATTAAAGTACAAAAAGTAAAAAATTTTGTCCTGTATTCATAGTACACAATGACTAAATCAAGCGTTTCACTAGAAACATTTGTTGGATGCATTTGCTGCTTGTTAAGGTTGTGTTTCAGAATTTTTTTTGTGCCCACTAGAAATCAAATTTGATTTGTCACATGCGCCGAATACAACAGGTGTAGGTAGACCTTACAGCGAAATGCTTACTTACAAGCCCTTAACCAACAATGCAGTTTAAGAAAATACCACACTAAAAGTAAGAGACAAGAATAAAAAATAATTAAAGAGCAGCAGTAAATAACAATAGCGGGGCAATATACAGGGGGTACCGGTATAGAGTCAATGTGCGGGGGCACCGGTGCTGAGGTAATTTGGGTAATTATGTACTTGCAGGTAAGGTTATTAAAGTGGCAATGCATAGATAATAACAGCGAGTAGTGGGGGGGGGGGGGGGTAGTCTGGGTAGCCGTTTGATTAGCTGTTCGGGAGTCTTATGGCTTGGGGCTAGAAGCTGTTTAGAAGCCTCTTGGACCTAGACTTCGCGCTCTGGTACCGTTTGCTGTGCGGTAGCAGAGAGAACAGTCTATGACTAGGGTGGCTGGAGTCTTTGACAATTATTTAGGGCCTTCCTCTGACACCGCCTGGAATAGAGGTCCTGGATGGCAGGAAGCTTGACCCCGGTGATGTACTGGGTTGTATGCACTACCCTCTGTAGTGCCTTGCGGTCGGAGGTTGAGCAGTTGCCATACCAGGCAGTGATGCAACCCGTCAGGATGCTCTTGATGGTGCAGCTGTAAAACCTTTTGAGGATCTGAGGACCCATGCCAAATCTTTTCAGATTTAGTGAGAGGGAATAGGTTTTGTCGTGCCCTCTTCACGATTGTCTTGGTGTGCTTGCACCATGTTAGTTTGTTGTGATGTGGATGCCAAGGAACTTGAAGCTCTCAACCTGCTCCACTACAGCCCCGTCGAGGAGAATGGGGGCGTGATCGGTCCTCTTTTTCCTGTAGTCCACAATCCATCTCCTTTGTTTTGATCACATTGAGGGAGAGGTTGTTGTCCTTGCACCACACGGTCAGATCTCTGACCTCCTCCCTATAGGCCGTCTCATTGTTGTCGGTGATCAGGCCTACCACTGTTGTCATCAGAAAACTTAATGATGGTGTTGGAGTTGTTACATACCCTTACCACATGGGGACGGCCCATCAAGAAATCTAGGATCCAGTTGCAGAGAGAGGTGTTTAGTTCCAGGGTCCTTAGCTTAGTGATGAGCTTTGAGGGCACTATGGTGTTGAACGCTGAGCTGTAGTCAATGAATAGCATTCTCACATAGGTGTTCCTTTTGTCCAGGTGGGAAAGGGCAGTGTGGAGTGCAATATAGATTACATCATCTGTGGATTTGTTAGTGCGGAATGCAAATTGGAGTGGGTCTAATTGGAGTGGGTCTGGGATAATGGTGTTGATGTGAGCCATGACCAGCCTTTCAAAGCATTTCATGGCTACAGAAAGTGAGTGCTACGTGTCGGTAGTCATCTAGGCAGGTTTCCTTAGTGTTCTTGGGCACAGGGACTATGGTGGTCTGCTTGAAACATGTTGGTATTACAGACTCAGACAGGGAGAGGTTGAAAATGTCAGTGAAGACACCTGCCAGTTGGTCAGTGCATGCTTGGAGTACACATCCTGGTAATCCGTCTGGCCCAGTGGCCTTGTGAATGTTGACCTGTTTAAAGGTCTTAATTACATCTTCTGCGGAGAGCGTGATCACACAGTCATCCGGAACAGCTAATGCGCTCATGCATGTTTCAGTGTTACTTGCCTCGAAGCGAGCATAGAAGTTATTTTGCTCGTCTGGTAGGCTCGTGTCACTGGGCAGCTCTTGGCTCTGCTTCCCTTTGTAGTCTGTGATAGTTTGCAAGCCCTGCCACATCCGACGAGCGTCGGAGCCGGTGTAGTACGATTCGATCTTAGTTCTGTATTGACGCTTTGCTTGTTTGATGGTTCGTCAGAGGGCATGGCGGAATTTCTTAGAAGCTTCTGGGTTAGAGTCTCGCTACTTGAAAGTGGCAGCTCTACCCTTTAGCTAAGTGCGAATGTTGCCTGTAATCCGTGGCTTCTAGTTGGGGTATGTACGTACAGTCACTGTGGGGAGGACGTCCTCGATGCACTTATTGATAAAGCCAGTGACTGATGTGGTGTACTCCTCAATGCCATCGGAAGAATCCCGGAACATATTCCAGTCTGTGCTTGCAAAACAGTCCTGTAGTTTAGCATGTGCTTCATCTGACCACTTTTTTTTTATAGACCGTGCCACTGGTGCTTCCTGCTTTTAATTTTAGCTTGTAAGAAGGAATCAGGAGGATAGAGTTATGGTCAGATTTGAGAAATGGAGGGTGAGGTAAATAATGTACTGTGTCATTTTGGAGTCACATTTATTGTAAAATAAGAGTAGAATACAGTATGTTTCTCAACACTTCTGCATTAATGTGGATGCTGCCATGACTACAGATAATCTGGAATGAATCGTGAATAATGATGAGTGAGAAAGTTACAGATGCACAAATATAGTTTCTCCCAAAAATGATCACCTCCCCAGTTCTTGTAATGTTGAGCGGTGAGCATGTCTTGGGGGTTTTGATGTTTGTGCATCTAACTTTCTCACTCATCATTATTCACGATTCAGTCAGGATTATCCGTAAGCATGGTAGCATCCACCAAAAACTGAACTTTTTACTACTTTAATACACATACAAGTGAATTAGTCCCCTAAATTTGGGGGGGGGGGGGGCTTATGTACAAAAAGTGCTGTACTTTCTAAACGATTCACCTGATATGGATTAAAGCTGACTGTCTGCACTTTAACCTCAGTCATTTTCATTTCAAATCCAAACTGCTGGGGGGAAAAAATAGTCACTTTCCCAATACTTTTGTAGTCCACTGCATGTCTTCAAGCCTTGACACATTGCGATCCCTTAGTTGTCTAATTTTCTAACGAAGATCTAAGACCTCTACTTTCTTCACTTTAAGTTAGATGGGGCTGTGATTTTACAGGATTTCTTGACATTAATAATGACTTACAGATCTGTTGAGGTCAAGGAAAAGAATGAAGTAGATTTTTGGAAACAACATTTGATGAAATTACAGATACAGTCCATTACTCATGTTGTGTTCCCTCATGGAGTGTCTTTTCTTTTGTAATCAGAAAATTGGGATGGCCTACATCAATCACCTGGTGGAGAAAGGTGACTATGACACCGCTGCCAGGTACTTCAGCCTTTTAGTTATTTCAGTTTAGTGTTTCTTCTGCAAAATACCAGTGTAAAGAGTAGATGTGGTGATTATTTTCTCTCTGTCTTGCTCTCTCTCTCTCTCGTTCTCTCTCTCGTGTTCTCTCTCTCTCTCTCTCGTGTTCTTTTAAGTCTAGGAAGTGTCAGAAGGTGCTGGGAAAAAACATGGAACTCTGGGAGAATGAGGTGTACAGGTTTAAAACCATTGGGCAGTTGAAGGTGAGTCGGGCCACATTGTGAGCTTGCAACTTGTGGAAAATGATGGCATTAGAGACTTTGAGCAAGTTTTGGAATGAACAATACTCTCAGTATTGCCCTCAGTATTAACTGTTGTAATTCTCTGTATCGTTTTCTTTCCCTCATGTAACTCCCTCCCATATCTCTCCTTTTGTTTTCCCACCTCTCCTCCTGTCTCTGCATCTTCAGGCCATCAGTCAGTACTTGCCTAGAGGGGACCTGCGTCTCAGACCTGCCATCTATGAGATGATCTTACACGAGTTTCTAAAGTCAGACTATGAGGTATGTCTGTCTGTTCCTGATGGTCTGGTGGTCTTCTTACTGCCTTACGTTATAACTCGTATTATAACAAGCACTCAAGAAGAAACAAATTTAATAGCATTAACCAAGCCTCTCTCTGCAACCTCTTTCTCCAAGGGCTTTGCCACCTTGATCCGTGAGTGGCCAGGAGAGCTCTACAATAACATGACCATTGTTCAGGCAGTCACCGACCACCTCAAGAAGGACCCCATGAACAGCACCCTGCTCACCACACTGGCTGAACTGTGAGTGACTCTATACTGGTTTGAGCATTTTGATTGACTTCATTACCTCTCTATTGCTGCAATGCTTATTTTCCTATTTATTTATATATATATATATATATATATATATATATATATATATATATATATATATATATATATATATATATATATATATTAGTACCACTAAGCTGTGTGTTTCTTCTGTCCATGCAGGTATACATATGACCAGCGGTATGACCGAGCCCTGGAGATCTACCTGAGACTGAGGCATAAAGATGTTTACCAGCTGATCCACAAACACGACCTCTTCTCCTCCATAGAAGACAAGATTGTGCTCCTCATGGACTTTGATAAAGAGGTGATTCGCCAGCACATGCACAATTGTTTTATTAAGTAGACTCCTTACTGTATCATAGGACCTTGCTACTGTTTAAGGCTGTGTTATGCGTATAATTGTCCTTACTTGAATAGTAATATCAACTTGTCTTTTTTGAAAGTCTGTTTTTGAGTGCTTTAAACTGTGCAAAAGTCATGGAAACCCTCCGTCTTGAGTCCTTGTGCCTCGTACACACAGCTCTTATTGCATTTGGATTGTCTGGCCACAAAGGTCATAAGTCACTTTGTGTGTCTCTTTGTCTGAAGAATGGCCTTTTCATTTGTGTTGTCAGAAAGCTGTCGACATGCTCCTGGATAACGAAGACAAAATATTGGTATGTGTACTTGGCTTCCCTTAATCTTTCTTGGGGAGTTTGAAATGAAAGCACATGCTGTTCGCTAATGATGTTTCTGTCTTCAATGTTCTACAGATTGACAGAGTGGTGGAGGAACTCAGGGACAGGCCTGAGCTGCTACACATTGTGAGTCACACTACAAGTTCTTTAGTGATTATACGTTTTTAATTTCCTATGATTATCTTGATTTGAAAATTGTGTTTAACATGGCATTTCACCTCCTTCTCTCAGTATCTCCACAAACTATTCAAGAGGGACCACCACAAGGGTCAGCGGTACCATGAGAGACAAATTGGCCTGTATGCTGAATACGATCGGCCCAACCTACTGCCATTCCTGAGAGACAGCATCCACTGCCCACTAGAAAAGGTATTGAGACACTTTCAAAACTGTGTGCTCAAATACAAATATTTTTTTATTTTTTTATTTCACCTTTATTTAACCAGGTAGGCCAGTTGAGAACAAGTTCTCATTTACAACTGCGACCTGGCCAAGATAAAGCAAAGCAGTGCGACACAAACAACAACACAGAGTTACACATGGAATGAAGTACATTTCTTCGAATTTAGATCTATATTATCTTATCATGTATGTCAGATTACTACACTAGAAGAATAATTAATCATCTTACTTCTGAAACTCAAGTGTGTTGCAACTGCCTTCCCTATGTTTTTTAGGCTCTGGAAATTTGTCAGGAGAGAAACTTTGTGGAGGAAACTGTCTTCCTGCTCAGTAAGTGTCCCCTTACAGTTTCTGTGACATTAACGTTACTGAATAAACCATTAGAACTGGTTAGAAATGCTCATAAGTGCTTTATAAATGGATAGAAATGCTTTTAGATCGGGGGGAAAAGCTTGAACTATACCTCCATCCAGTCAGGTAACTAATTGCATTTGGTCTGAGGAAACTGACCCACTGTAACTTGTCCTTCATAGGCAGAATGGGGAACTGTAGACGGGCTCTTCAGATGATCATGGAGGAACTGGAGGATGTGGACAAGGCCATAGAGTTCGCCAAGGAGCAGGATGACGCTGAGCTGTGGGAGGATCTCATCTCGTATTCCATCGATAAGCCACGTAGGTCACGTGAATACAGAAGCACTTTCAAATGATCAGGCCTACTGCATAGTGTTTCCACAGGTGTCATTTTAAGTTTGTCTTTTTTCTCTCTCAAGCCTTCATTACTGGTCTCCTCAATAACATTGGGACACATGTGGATCCCATTTTACTCATCCACCGCATAAAGGAGGGCATGGAGATTCCTAACCTCAGAGACTCACTGGTCAAGATCCTCCAAGACTACAACCTGCAGGTAGCCTAGCGGTTAGAGCGTTTGGCCAGTATCCGAAAGGTCACTAGATCGAATCCCTGACCCGACATAGTGAAAAATCTGTCAATGTGCCCTTGAGCAATGCACTTACCCCTAATTACTCCAGGGTCGCGGTTGATAATGGATGGACCCCACTCTCAGAGGGTGTCTCGGGATAGTGGCATATGCAAAAAAAAAACACATTTCCAATGAAATATGATAAATATATCATTATCATATGTCAAAACATCAGCCATCACATAGTGTACCTAGAATATCACTGTAACAACAGCCTTGCCTCTTAAACGGTTTTGTTTCACTGTCTCTCAGATCTTGCTCCGGGAGGGTTGTAAGAAGATCTTGGTGGCTGACTCGCTGTCACTGCTCCAGAAGATGCATAGGACTCAGATGAGAGGGGTCAGGGTGGATGGTGGGTAGTTGTTTTTGTGTGTGGATGTGCAAACTGTTGGAACATAATGACTTCGTTAAGCATTCGTTTTGATGTGTTTTATTGTTTGTGTTTGAATTGTTGATTTCTTTTTCAGAAGAGAACATCTGTGAATCCTGTCACGCTTCAATATTACCATCAGGTGGGCTTACCTTATTAAGCATTAGACAGTATAATGTTGCATATTCATATGTAGTGTCTACACTTTAGTATTATAATTGGGATGCTTCTTTCCATCGTTGCATTTGAAGCTATTCAAAACACCTGCGTTCATGTTTTGCTCCTTTGGCGTAGATATGGCCCAGAACTTCAGTGTGGTGGTCTTCCACTGCAGACACATGTTCCACAAGGAGTGTTTACCTTCTCCTGGAACGGTAAGTATCTACCCAATCTCCTTTCACCCCCCTCTCTTCCTCACTTCATATAGAGTATGGACTTTCAGATGAGAGCAGCAGATTTCCTGCCTAATATGGCTTTTGCCTTTTCTCTTCTTTCAGATTCCTGGGGTCCAGTTTTGCAACATCTGCAGTGCGAAGCGGAGAGGGCCAGGAAGTGGAATACTGGAGATGAAGAAGTAACAGGAAATGCTCACCTTCCCATGCCATCACTTCCTCTTTCCCCAATTGGAGTGAATGGTAATCTCTGGGTTGATAGATTTTAGCTTGTTCCTCTGTCACAGTGTGCTCTGTTGTATCAAATGCATAATATGTTGTAATGTTAAAGGTAGACTCCGTGATATGACATAGAGGCAGAAAGTAAACAGCATAGTGGGTCAATTTCCGCAACAACTAAGAGCATTGAAGTACGAGGCTCAACTTCTCTGCTGTTTTGGCTCCCTGGCTACAAGGCTGTAACCGTGTGACGCGAACCTGTGCACATGCGCAGAAACTGTATGACTGTGTGAGAGCGCAGAAACTGTGACTGTGTGAGAGCGCAGTCTTGCATCTCACTCATCCCAATATTTGTGGTGCTGCCTGTGGCCACGTCATTTCGTTGAGTCTACCTTTAACTGTTACCAAAATAAAATAAGAAATGCTGCTCTATTTCCTCTTAATTCACTTCTTGCAATTTGCTTTGAACCTCAATGATCAATGAATTTAGGATTCCAAATAAAAGGCTTTTGAAATCTCAATGTGTGTTAAAAGTGATCTATAATTTCCACCGTAGCTCATTAAATAATATACTGTATTTAGTAATGGACCTACAAATTCTCTACAAGAATGACAAGACTTTTGGTCTTCAGTGACATTACATTTCTTGGAAGGTATCACTTGTTCTATTGAGGACTACACTCTGCTTAGATAACACGGCCCTGTCTACAGCATCTTCAAACAATATTTTTGTTGGATATCCTTTTCTTGTAGATCTGTCCAATGACGTTGTCGTGCTCTGAAAACTGACTAAGAAAAACAAAGACGAAGCAGCTATTTTACAAGTGGGATGCATTGTTGAGCGCTAAATCCTGAGGCATTCGTACTGATTGTGCGGAGATTGTGACAGCCGGTTAAATGGCGTCCCTTGAGAGGGCAAGAACCAGATTTATGTCAGGAGAAGTGCAGTATTCTCATAAAGAGACATATACTGTGGGGCAAAAAAGTATTTAGTCAGCCACCAATTGTGCAAGTTCTCCCACTTAAAAAGATGAGGCCTGTAATTTTCATCATAGGTGTACACTTCAACTATGACAGACAAAATGAGAGAAAAAATCCAGAAAATCACATTGTAGGATTTTTAATTAATTTATTTGCAAATTATGGTGGAAAATAAATAAGTATTTGGTCACTGACAAACAAGCAAGATTTCTGGCTCTCATTGACCTGTAACTTCTTCTTTAAGAGGCTCCTCTGTCCTCCACTCGTTACCTGTATTAATAGCACCTGTTTGAACTTGTTATCAGTATAAAAGACACCTGTCCACAACCTCAAACAGTCACACTCCAAACTCCACTATGGCCAAGACCAAAGAGCTGTCAAAGGACACCAGAAACAAAATTGTAGACCTGCACCAGGCTGGGAAGACTGAATCTGCAATAGGTAAGCAGCTTGGTTTGAAGAAATCAACTGTGCGAGCAATTATTAGGAAATGAAAGACATACAAGAACACTGATAATCTCCCTCGATCTGGGGCTCCATGCAAGATCTCACCCCGTGGGGTCAAAATGATCACAAGAACGGTGAGCAAAAATCCCAGTTTTTCTGCAAAGGGACCAGGACGACTGATCCGTGTAAAGGAAAGGAATCAACAAGGGCATTAAAGATGAAACGTGGCTGGGTCTTTCAGCATGACAATGATCCCAAACACACCGCCCGGGCAAGGAAGGAGTGGCTTCGTAAGAAGCATTTCAAGGTCCTGGAGTGGCCTAGCCAGTCTCCAGATCTCAACCCCATAGGGAGTGGAAAGTCCGAGTTGCCCAGCAACAGCCCCAAAACATCACTGCTCTAGAGGAGATCTGCATGGAGGAATGGGCCAAAATACCAGCAACAGTGTGTGAAAACCTTGTGAAGACTTACAGACGTACTTACTTTGCAAATAAATTCATTAAAAATCCTACAATATGATTTTCATGATTTTTTTTCTCATTTTGTCTGTCATAGTTGAAGTGTAACCATGATGAAAATTACAGGCCTCATCTTTTTAAGTGGGAGAACTTGCACAATTGGTGGCTGACTAAATACTTTTTTGCCCCACTGTACTTGGAGGGAAAGAGGTTTAAGAGGGTGAGCTTGAGTTGGTTAATAATGGCAAAAAAAAGGGAGATGATTTGTTAAAGAAGAATGGTAGAAAGTGTAAGCAGAGTGAGCTATACGCCATATTGAAGACCGGAGGAGAAATGGAAGTGAATGAGGGTGAAATATTGGAGGTGGTAGGTGTGGTGAAGTTCTTGGAATCCGAGGGTCAGGTTAAAGATTGGTCTGTGACAGTAGCAGTGACATTTGTTTTTTCTCTCAAGGAAAGGGTGCCATTGAGAGGAGTGATTTACTGGGGTAGGGGTAAATGTGAAAGTTAACCAACTGAAGGGGAAGATTCCCGGTGTTTGTGACGCTCGTCATTTGGTGCGATGCAGACAGGGTGGCGTGAATGGTGAAACAGAAGAGTCGTCTGTCTTTTGAGTTTTGATGTTGAGTCTTTGCCCAACAAAGGGATGCTAGGATATATAAGTTATCCCGTACAAGCTTTTGCGCCGAATACGTTATGTTGTTACAGGTGTCAAGCGTATGGGCGTGTGGCAGCAGTGTGTAGGAGGGAGGTTCCTAGGTGTGAAAAGTGTGCAGAAGGGCATGAGACAAAGGAATGTGTAGCATCGGGTAAAGTAGTGGTATGTGTTAATTGTAGGCATGGCTGGGGAGCCGGAAATGTCCGGTGGGAGAGAGGCAGGTTGAGGTTTCCAGGGTTACAGTAGTGCAGAAGTTGTCGTATGCTGAGGCAGTGAAGAAAGTAGAGGAAGGTGGGTCAAGGGGGTGGGATCCGGAGAGGAGTGGTGTGAGTAGGAGAGTTATACCAGTACAGAGGGATAAGCAAACAAGTGATATGTTTCAGTAAGATTGGATTGTTTTGCATTTATAGCAATGGTTATCAAAAGTACTGCAGGGATGGAACGTAAGTCACAGAAAATTTAGGTTGTGGTGATCGCTGCAGAGGGGTATTTGGGTGTACGAGACTTGATGTCAGAAGAGTTACAGGGTGTGTTAAGTGGTGGTGCCCGTTATTGGCCTGAGGACAGACTAAATAGATTTAAATAGTGGAGTATGGTGGTGTTTTTTTTTTGTGAGTGTTGGGTTAGATGTTAGGGTATTTAAGGATGGAAGGAATTAAAAGGATAAAAGGTAAAAGGATCCTTTTTTTAAAGGATAAAAAAAAAAACAAAGCAAAGCATAAGGGTGTTATACTCCAGTCCAGTAGGTGGCGGTGATGCAACATATATTGGATGCCAACCGCCGTTAAACCAAATCGAAGAAGAACTATCGCTTATTATCTTATCAGTACAAACTTTAAGTGTGTGCATCATATGTGTCAAATTTTGGAACGCTCAACTCACCATAGCCCCGCCTCCTCAGTTCCGGCATTTTGGCTCCGGAAGTACCGTACTTTTTTTGGTTCACAGGAAAAGGAAAAAAAACTGCTGTTGGGAAACAAAACAGCAAAGTGAGTTTTAGTGACGAATGTGATCATTTGTAGTTTTACTATAGTAATACGTATCATAATAATTTACGAGATGTGATTTAGTTTTGCATCTTACTTTGCTTCTTGCGCATTTGTAGCTAGCCAACATGAGCTAGCTAACTCGCAACGACGCTATGCTGTCGTTTAACGGTAATTCCCAAGTGTCTTATCTTCTGCAAGCAAAGTGGTTTGCTTGCAATCGATTCCACAACAACTAGCGTGCTAATGTTATCCTGCATCGTGAATGGATGGGAGTTTGTTATTGGAGTAACTAGCTAGGTAGCTTTCTTGTTACATTGTTGCAGCTAGCTAACAACATAGCTAACTGTCTAACCAGTCAGTCAGTATTAAGCTGTTGCGCTCATTACAGCAGGCTAGTTCGTTTTCGTGCTGTTACTTAGGTAACTCGCAAATTATATTACTAGCTATTAGGCTACAGTAAAATAGTTGAACAATAACCATATATATCCCATGCTTCGAGTAAGTATTTAACGGTCATTTGCATGGTAGCTCTATCTCTGTCATTGGCTGGCTTACTCTGATAGTTAGCAATAACTTAATACTGACATACAGCTTACTTACCCCATTTAGTGGTTATTGTAGCCTCAATGGAATTGACTGTTATACATGTTCAATAATAACTATGATAACAAACACGTGCCTATTACCATTCATATGTTGCCTTCCTTTTTCTTTATAGAATGCCTGCCCCTAAAAGACACAAGTCTTTTCAGGATCCTCAAGCGAAGAGAAGAAAGGAGGATCAGAATGAAGTCGCCATGCCATCCAACAAAACGACACCAGCCTCTGCAACGTCAAGCAACCCCCAAAGAGAAGCACCTTTGCGGAGAAGGAATAAGAAAAAGCCCCCCGCAGAACTAAAAGAGGGAAATAAACCTGCAGGGTCCAGCCGCCATTCCTCCAAGACCAAATCAACTCAAAAGGCCAGGACTAGGACCAAGTTCAATCCACCTGTAAAGAACGCCAAGCTGCTGAAAGCCATAAGTGCCCCCTCAAAGAATCCCAACTCTAAAGGAACCCTAAAAAGACCAGCCAAGATCTTCAAAACTGCTTCCACAGAGTCCGATGAGGAGCTTATCAGAACTCATAAACCCCATTGCATCAGAAAATACTCTAATGGGGATCGAGGTAAGCGTAAAGGGTCACAGTCTAACCTGAATGAAGAAGTATTGCTCTCAGACCCTGTGCAGAGGGATCACAATTATGGTATACCCTCTGCGTCTTATGGTAGTCATTCTGAAGTTGAGGAAAATAAAAGGAAAAGAGTCAGAGAGTCCACCAGAGGCCCAGAGACCCAGAGAGATGTGAAGATGGAATCTCAAATGTCTTCAGAACCCTTACCTGAACAATCTGGACAGATGAAGCGGAGCAGTGAGACGCATGAGGTGCAGGATAATTCCATGACCACCCCAACAGATGAATTTAGTGAGATTGTCAACACCAAGCCTGACATAAAAATGTCTCCTCCAGCATCCCCTGAGAAAGCTTCAGACCCCATCCATAAGCAGATGAACCAGAATAATTCCATGACCACCCCAACAGATGAATTTAGTGAGAGTGTCAACACCAAGCCTGACATAAAAATGTCTCCTCCAGCATCCCCTGAGAAAGCTTCAGACCCCATCCATAAGCAGATGAACCAGAATAATTCCATGACCACCCCAACAGATGAATTTAGTGAGAGTGTCAACACCAAGCCTGACATAAAAATGTCTCCTCCAGCATCCCCTGAGAAAGCTTCAGACCCCATCCATAAGCAGATGAACCAGAATAATTCCATGACCACCCCAACAGATGAATTTAGTGAGAGTGTCAACACCAAGCCTGACATAAAAATGTCTCCTCCAGCATCCCCTGAGAAAGCTTCAGACCCCATCCATAAGCAGATGAACCAGAATAATTCAATGACCACCCCAACAGATGAATTTAGTGAGAGTGTCAACACCAAGCCTGACATAAAAATGTCTCCTCCAGCATCCCCTGAGAAAGCTTCAGACCCCATCCATAAGCAGGTGAACCAGAATAATTCCATGACCACCCCAACAGATGAATTTAGTGAGAGTGTCAACACCAAGCCTGACTTAAAAATGTCTCCTCCAGCATCCCCAGAGAAAGCTTCAGACCCCATCCATAAGCAGGTGAACCAGAATAATTCCATGACCACCCCAACAGATGAATTTAGTGAGAGTGTCAACACCAAGCCTGACTTAAAAATGTCTCCTCCAGCATCCCCTGAGAAAGCTTCAGACCCCATCCATAAGCAGGTGAACCAGAATAATTCCATGACCACCCCAACAGATGAATTTAGTGAGAGTGTCAACACCAAGCCTGACTTACAAATGTATCCTCCAGCTTCCCCTGAGAAAGCTTCAGACCCCATCCATAAGCAGGTGAACCAGAGTAGAGTGAAACATGAGGAGCAGAATGATTCCGTGACCATCCCTACATATCAAGTTAGTGAGAGTGTAGCAAGCAAGATGGATGCATATAAAAAGTCTGCAGACCCCATACCTGAACTACTAAAACAGAGCACTGAGACACAGGATATGCAGGAAAATTCCATGACCACCCATACAGATAAAGTTAATGAACATTTAGAGACTAAGGTCGGTGCAAAAATATTGTCTCCTCCAGCCATCGGCTTAGTAGCATATAGTAGCAGTAGTGATTCTGAATGTGAAAGTGAGGGAAATGACAGGACGGGAGTCACAGAGTCAATAGATGTGAAGATGAAAACTCAAGCATCTTCAGAGAAGGCTTCAGACCCTGTCCCTGAACAGGTGAAGGAGAGCAGTGAGACGAGGCAGATGCAGGAGGATCCCATGACCACCCCTACATATGAAGTTACCGAGGATTCCATGACCACCCCTACATATGAAGTTACCGAGGATTCCATGACCACCCCTACATATGAAGTTACCGAGGATTCCATGACCACCCCTAGTGAGAGTGTAGACACCAAGCTTGATGCAAATATAAAGCCTCCTCCATCTATAGAAGTATATTCAGAGGAGGCTTCAGACCCTGTCCCTGAACAGGTGAATCCTGAACAGGTGAATCAGATATACATTGAAATAGAGAAGGTGCAAGAAGATTCCATGACCACCCCAACAGATGAAGTACGTGAACTTTTAGATGGCACGCTTGATGCAGAAATAATGTCCCTTCTACCTTTAGAAGCATCCTCTGAGGAGACCCATACATTTGAAGTTAGTGAGAGTGTAGAGACCAAGTGTTCAGAACTTTCACCTGAACATGTGACACAGAGCACTGAGATGCAGGGAGATTCCACGCCAACCCATGCAGATCAAGTAAGTGAGAGTGTAGACGCCAAGCTTGATATCGAAGTAAATTCTGCTCCACCTGTAGAACTATCCTCTGAGGAGACTTCAGACATTGTCTCTGTCTCAGAACAGGTGCTGCAGAGCAGTGAGAGACAGGAAGTCCAGGAAGATTCCATGACCACCCCTACAGATGAACTTAGGGAAAGTTTAGGAACAAAGTTGGGTGCTAAAATAAAGTCTCCACCCTTAGAGGTGCTTTTCAGTGCTCTAAAGGAGTCCAGTCTTTGCAAACATCCCCTGTCTCATACGATGCGCTCAAATGTCAAAGAGTTTCTGGGAGTAGAGGATTCTTTAGAAATCACTAAAAAAGACTGTGACTTTGGTGTAACGGAGAGCATTGAGTGTACTTTAGACCTGGAGACTCCGATTATTGTCGAGGATATGGAGATCGGCCACTGTGTTGTGGAGGTGGTGGGAGAGAATGGAGATGAGGTGGATAGTGATCTGGAAATCATAGACAATTCTGAGAGGCCAGAGAAGACACTTGAGCTAACCAAAGGGTCTGAAGAAGAGTGCAGTGTGGATAAAAGTGAAGATGGTATTGAAAAGAAAGGCACAAGTTCCTCTAACCAAGACAGCACAAATAGTGGGAAGAAGGAAGCTACTAAAAAAACACAGGGTAGCTTGGAAAAACCCAAGAAACAGCAGATGAACCCTCAGGCCCGGACCAAAGCCCGACTAGCAGCGCTCGCTGAGCAAAAGGCAGCTGCCTCCAAAAAAGCGAGCAGGCAGCTCAACCTCCTGGCCCTATGTGAAGAAATAGCAGATGATATCGCCACTGACACAATGTTAATAAAGACGAAGGAGGAGGAGGAGCAGGTTGTAACAGTTAAGGCTGAACCCAGCAAGGAGCCAGAATGCACACCGCCTGTCACACAGGCTGAGACTGTTCCGATACCTCCTACTCCTGCCCGGCCCGAGGAACCGTCTCCAGCAGTAGAACCCTCCACTGAGGAGCCTGCTCCAGCCAAGCCCCCAGCTCCAGAGCCACCTCAGAGGCGTTTCTTCATCAGCCAAGTGACGGTACCCCTCAAAATCCACGAGAAGAAGAAGCTTACCAGGTTCCAGAGGCTGCGGCAGGTGGAACTGCAGCGGGAGAAGAATATGTCCTGGACCATGGTGAAGAAGCTCAAGTCCGATCAGAAGATGATTCCAGAGACTGAGACTAAACCTTCCCCTCCAGCAGCAGCACCTGTCCAATTGACCACCCCCCCACCCCCCTCATCCAGTCCAGCAGCACCCACAGTAGCTGCACTCTCCCCAACCAGTCAAGAAGTGACCCCAAAAGTTGAGCCCCCAAAAGTTGAGCCCCCAAAAGTTGAGCCCCCCAAAGTGACCCCCAGTAAGGGACCCACCCTGAGAAAGAGGACGCTTCCAGCAGAACCCCCGCCGATGCCCAACGGGCTGAAAGCTCAGAAGGCCAAGCCTGTGGTGGAGTATAAGCCTTACAAATCCAGGCCCAAGTACTCCTTTGATGACTTTGAATGTGATGACGAGCCGAAACCCACAGTGCAGAAGGCAGCAGTGAGACCTACAGCTACTACTATTCAGAGGGCAACAGTTAAACCTACAGCCGTTCAGAGGGCAGCAGTGAGACCGACACCTAGTACCATTCAGAGGGCAGCAGTGACACTTACCACCATTCAGAGGGCAGCAGTGACACTTACCACCATTCAGAGGGCAGCAGTGATACCTACCACCATTCAGAGGGAAGCAGGGAGACCTACACCTACCACCATTCAGAGGGCAGCAGGGAGACCTACACCTACCACCATTCAGAGGGAAGCAGGGAGACCTACACCTACCACCATTCAGAGGGCAGCAGGGAGACCTACACCTACCACCATTCAGAGGGAAGCAGGGAGACCTACACCTACCACCATTCAGAGGGAAGCAGGGAGACCTACACCTGCCACCATTCAGAGGGAAGCAGGGAGACCTACACCTACCACCATTCAGAGGGAAGCAGGGAGACCTACACCTACCACCATTCAGAGGGAAGCAGGGAGACCTACACCTACCACCATTCAGAGGGCAGCAGGGAGACCTACACCTACCACCATTCAGAGGGAAGCAGGGAGACCTACACCTGCCACCATTCAGAGGGAAGCAGGGAGACCTACACCTACCACCATTCAGAGGGAAGCAGGGAGACCTACACCTACCACCATTCAGAGGGAAGCAGGGAGATCTACACCAGTGTCCGAAAATGGCAAACATGAAGTTAGTTTCTTAAACATTGATCTAAAATTATAAAATGCAAGGATGAGTTTTGGGGTCAAAAATGGTATTGAAATTAATTCTTACCCTCTTAATTTCTCCTTCCACAGGACTCAAAACCTACCGTGCAGAAGCCAGAAAACAGGGGTCAGAAAACAGTAGGACCTACTGCCCTGAAAACAGTAGGACCTACCACGCCGAAAACAGGACATATCACACAGAAAACAGTAGGACCTACCGTGCAGAATACAGTACCAACTGTACAGAAGGCCGTAGAGATACCAACCCCTATGTCCAAAAATGGTAAACATGAGGTAAGTTTCTTAGTTGTGATAATACAAATGTATTATTTACATTTCTATAGCGCTTTTCATACATACAAGCAATATATCATGACGGGTCAACCAATAGAGGCCAAGTCTTTGAAAGCTGCATCCTTCAAAGATGGAGAGGAGGGATACTTTAATAGCTTGAGCGGAGAGAGCTGTTCAGAGGATGGTAGAGGATGGAGTCTGCTGATGATCTTGTATAGGGAAAAACTGGGTACCAGCCTGACTCTTATAACCACTTAGGTGATGCTCTGGGAACAATAAAGCTCATCACACACAGTTCAGTATAATAGCCAGTCGTCCTCATTACGAGTCTTCTGCCTGAGATGTATTACTAGATCTCCCATTCCTCTCACACTTCAGGCGACTCCTCAAATGATGTTCTAAGAAGATCAATAATTGGCAGCCACTCACTCTCACTCACTCATCCCCATAGCTCCGGCTGGCGCATAGGGCTGTAACAAAGGCACTCCATTTCTGTCTGTCTCTAGCCGCCTTCTCCACTGTGCCCCAGCTCTGCTGATGTTGTTGAAGCTCAGTCTCGATTGTTCTCCTCCATGTTGTGGCCTCCCCCTCTTACATCTGTCCTCTGGAGTCCAATGGACTGCTATTCTTGGGATAGAGTCTGTACTCTTTCTCATGTACTCCAGCGGTGTCTCTTGAGTACGGCAGCTATTGCTTCCTGCTTCGTTTATATAAGGAGGTTGGTGTTTGCTATTGTGTTTGGCCAGAAGATGTTCATGAAGTTGTGTGGAAGGTAGATTGTTTTTTCAGATCTGCTTCTGTCATTTTCCAGCAATCTGAACCATAAAGGAGAGTTGCCAGTACACAGCTCTGCAATATTTAGAGTTTTGTATTTGTGTTGTCCGGATTTCCAGACGTTATTGAACTTCATAAAGATTGCTTTATTGATTCTGGTGCAGATGTCTTTGCTGGCTCCCAAGGTAACTAAAACTGTAGCTTAACTCCAGGTCCTGTTCCTTGATTTTGACTGATTTTGCTGTGTTGATGGACATGACCTTTGTCTTGCTGCAGTTGATAACCAGGCTGACTTGCTGGCCAAACGGCTGGACAGTTTTCTCGTGTGTGTGTGTGATAAAAGGGCCAGGTCATCTGTGAAGTCAAGGTCTTTCTAGAGTAGAATACCAGGTCCATTAAATCAAATCAAATTTTATTTGTCACATACACATGGTTAGCAGTTAATGCGAGTGTAGCGAAATGCTTGTGCTTCTAGTTCCGACAATGCAGTAATAACCAACAAGTAATCTAGCTAACAATTCCAAAACTACTACCTTATAGACACAAGTGTAAGGGGATAATGAATATGTACATAAAGATATATGAATGAGTGATGGTACAGAGCGGCATAGGCAAGATACAGTAGATGGTATTGAGTACAGTATATACATATGAGATGAGTATGTAAACAAAGTGGCATAGTTAAAGTGGCTAGTGATACATGTATTACATAAAGAGGCAGTAGATGATATAGAGTACAGTTATATTCCTCTTGCCTGATCTTCTGTGGTTCGCCACATGACCCAATCTATTGTCAGGTTGAAGAGTACGGCTGACCTCACACAACCTTGACGAACTCCGCTTCACAACAAAGCTCATGTTGCTCGTTACCACAGAGGATGAGAAAGTTGCTGTAGAACTGTTTTATGATGTTTAACAACATGGGTGGGGATTCCATAAGTTCGTAAGATCTTCCATAGGCCTTCTGGAAGTCAATAAAATTGTTGAGTTTGTTGCCACTCACTACATTGCTCAATGATGTTTCTGAGGGCAAAGATCTGGCCTGTAGGGCTCCTTCCTCCCTCCCTTGTTTGTTCCTAAGCACTTTGTCTACAGCTGAAGACATCCGTTGTACGATCATTTTGCAAAAGGTCTCGCTGGGAAGAGATAAAGGTGCGTTGCCCCTCCAGTTGTTGCAATCGAATAGAGTGCCCTTTGGTACCCGTATGCTGACCCCCCCTGGGTCCAATCTGAAGGTATCTTTCCCTTCAACCAGATATCAGTGAAAAGTGAAAGGATGTTTGCAGCCACTACTGGATCGATTTTGAACAGCTCGGCATTGAGGTTATCAGGAACTGTAGCTTTCTCATTTAGTGACTTGATGATGGTGATTATTTCTTCTTTGGTTGGTGGGTTGGTGTTTATGTTTAGATCTTCTAGAGCAGCTTCAGGTGTTGTGTGGTAATTGGATCCACCTGGGGTTCTCTGTTGAGACCTCTGAAATGTTCTGTCCATTTTGCCTGCTGTTCATTTTCCGTCGTCAGGAGATTGCCTTGCTTGCCTTTTTGATTTGAGTATTTGACTTGAATTTTCTGCCACAGATTAGGTTAGTGATTTTCCTCGCTGGTTGCTTGCGGATGCTTTTTCAGGTAGGCCCTTTTGTTTCTTCTTACTGGCCTTTTGGCTTGTGTAGACTTTTCTGTACTGCTCCTCCAATTCTACTTTTAGCCTTTTGATTTGGAAACACTTCCCATGTTTCTGGGGTGATCCATTCCTCGCGTTGCCTTCTGTGTCCTATGGTTTTCCTGCTGCTTTCACTGTAAGCTCTAACCACTTTCCCCCCACTTCCTGTCTATTTTCCTCAGTCGCCGCCTCATCTTTTTCTTCTGTGTTTGATACTTGTTGCGAACTTGCATTATGAAGGTTTTCTTGACGTTTTGGTACCTCAGCATGCCAACGTCAAATCTTGTCCCTTTTTGTCAGTGGTCTTGAACGTTTCAGCTTTAGATCGATGTCGGCAGTCAGAAGATGGTGGCCGCTGGCCACATCTGCTCCCTTTCGCACCTTGATGTCCCTCAGTGAGCTTCTCAGCTTGCCGTTGGTTTCCTTTCCATTAGTTTTCTCTACACCTTTTTGTAGGATGATGGCGACACCTTCACAATGTTGTCCGTCCTCCCACCCAGAGTGTCGTACTGGTTCTCCAGTGCTGGTTCTCGTGGAACCAGAGCTAGTCCACCTGGCTTCACTCACTCCCAGGATCTGTAGCTTGTATCTCCTCACTTCGTTGGTAACCTGTGCCAGCTTTTCCGGAGTCCAACTTTATTTGAACATTCCATAAGCCAACGTGCAGTTTGTATTTGGTGTTCAGTGCTCCCATCTTCACTCAGCAGTTTTCCGTAGGCTTAAACTGATGGCAGTCATACAAGTCTGGGGGATCTTTTCATCCAGTTGTAGGACTGTCATTTGTTGCTGTTTCTGTACTTCAAAATGTTTTACGGGATGGGGTTGCTAGCCCCCATACCCAACCGTCCACTTCTGGTTTGAGGATTTTGGAATTGGCAGCCAGGTGAAACAAAAAAAAGCTGGTACTATGTCCAGATGCACTTTAGCTTGCTAGCCATGACAAAAAAAGTGTTAATCTGCTAATCTGTAGTTTAAAAACACCAGATATATATGCAAGAAATACTCTTATCAAAAACAAAAGAGCTGATTTTAAAAATCAACAATTTATAAACACCTAAAAAAATAACTATGTACACATTTGCAGTAGCTGTATGCTTAGGTTGCTATTAGGGCACATTGGCAACTATAGAACTATCCTACTTGAAATAACTTTCTTGGTTGTTATGCTACTTGAGGTAACTTTCTTGGTTGATATTTTACTTGTTTTTTATGCTATCAGACATTGAAAGCGACCATGCATTTTTTTGTGTGTCCCTGTTGGATTTGAACCCACGACCTGCTAGAGTGTAGCCCTAGCAACGCTCTTAAACACATCCTTATCATTTGTTAAATATTGTCTTGTGTGGTACTGTAACTGTCTTTATCTCCCCTCCTTCCACAGGACTGCAAACTTACTGTACAGAATGCAGTAGTACCTACCGTACGCAAGGCAGACATGCCTAGACCCAGTGTACAGAAGGCAGCGGTGGTACCTATATCTTCCCCCAAAACGGAGCAGAAAGCAGAAGCACCACCTACGGCCAAAACTGGCGAAGATGAGGTAACATCCTTGGAACTGTTATTTCTTTATTAGCATGTAAGAATGGTAGGTTTGTTTTAGAAATTATATTAAAATCCCATTCAATAACTGTACAGGGCACTTCAGTGACGCATTAGAAGCCGTGTGGATCATCATCCAGCCATTTTTATGGTAAAAATTAATTGGTCGCCAAAATGTATCCCCCTTAACCTCTTGTCTTTCCACAGGATTCCATAGCACCAGTGTCCTCCCCTCCCTCTGAAGAGCCCCCAAGAGATTCTGTTGACAAAGAGCAGTGTGAAGAAAAGCCTGCTGGTATTCTCATGTTTGATAACATCCAAATGACCGTTTGAACAGTGTTATCATACATTGTGTAACATGCTTCTTATAGAATGTCTCTTACTTATCAGTTACTGAGATTAAACCCGCATCCCCAGAGGACAAGACAACAACAGAGAATGCCGTTGACTCGTAAGAATTTACACTCAAATTACAATGACCAAATAGTTTTCTGCACAAAAACAATTTTCCGGAGCAATCCGAACAATGTCTGTGTTTCCATGGCAGTGGGGTGGTTCAATCAGCAGGTAATAGCAGTCCCCTCTCTGACGAATGTCTGCAGAAAGAAATCAAGAAACTAAAGGAGACCGACAAAGACGGAAATCAAGCCATTATTGTGAGTGTTTCAGTCCTTCGCCGAATAGTGCCCACTGTATTACTGTACTTTGAGTTCTCTTTTGTAACACAGTGGTGTTATTCAAAGACTATGCATGTTCCTAGCTTGGTCCCAGATCTGTTTGTGCTCTTACTTGCTGTCATTGTCAGGCCAAAGGTTTGGCATGACAAGGAGTTGGCATGATTGCACAGACTGGCACTCAGGCTAGTAAGTTCCTACATTTAGATATAATCTATTTTAACGTAAGTCAGAACTGACCTAGAGTCTGTGCGTGTCACTTCCTAGGATGCAGGGCAGAAGCACTTTGGCCCAGTAACCTGCAGTGTGTGTGGGATGCTGTATTCCGCTGCCAACCCAGAGGATGAATCCCAGCATTTGCTCTTCCACAACCAGTTCACCAGTGCTGTCAGATATGTGGTGAGAATGAGCTGTATCCCACAGCATGAATGCGTCCCATAGGACTCTGGTCAAAAGTAACGCACTACTGTATATAGGAAATGGGGAGCCGTTTGGGACGCAGACTATGTGTGCCAACTCGTCCCCTCTGACTCAAACATCTCTCACAGGCACACACATCTCTCAACCTATAAACCACTGATTTGTCATACCGTCCACAGGGGTGGAAGAAGGAGAGGATTTTGGGGGAGTACCCCGATGGCAAGATCATTCTTGTCCTTCCAGATGACCCCAAATATGCACTGAAGAAGGTATGTGTGCTTCAGGCTCCAAATGTACATATTATCACATATGGTAAAAACATTGACTGTAATACGATATAAAAAAAAGGGCATTATTAATCTAAACTACTGTACTTTAAATCCCCCTGATACACACTACTACATGTGTCTAGACTTTGTAAACCCCTGATATACAGTGGGGTCCATAATTATTGTCACCCTTGATAACGATAAGCAAAAAATACTATAAAATAAATAATACAAATAGGAAATTGCAGGAAATTGGACAATTACATTATTTTACATTAATACAATTGCACAGAGAAAGAAAGAGGTTTTGTTTAACAAGTAATAAAAACAAACACTTTACAAAATAAAATGCATCATTATTCCCATACCATTATCAGAGAATCAGGAAAATGATGATACCCTCTCCCTATTGTCTAGTTAGCTTATTCAAGTATTTTTTTCAAAATACAACACTGCCCCTCTAAAAAAAAAACTATTTATCTGACTCACTTTTCAAAGAAATGCACCCATTTTGTGCCCTTGTAGGAAGCAATCACTCCCCCATTGCTGACTGCAAATAGTTTATAACTGGGCTAATAACTAACTAGCAAAGGATATGAACAAATGTACTGTAGCGACGTGTGCACATTTGTACATGTAGCTCTCGCTTTGATCTCAAAACAAGTGCATCTACTCACGACCGCTCATGCTGTAAACACAGTCCAGTTCAAAGTGAATGGCAAAGGTATATTTGCATAAAGGCCTACTGTAGCTCTAATTGGTTATGGCGCACATAGTCTGTGTAGGGTACGGGCCTGAGTCTGGCCTGTCAATGCAATAGAATCCTTCTCGGATGCGTTCTGCCCACAACAAAATCTATTGCATGGTTTTTGTTTTGGGATGTTGCATTGAAAGTGGCTAATATTCCGTTGATTCGATCACAATTCCCACAGTGAAGGGAAACGTTGATACTGTTAACTAACAGGGAAAACTCTAGAAAATTGAAGTTCAATCTTGTGCTGCTTTGCGTGGGCTGATATTTCTTCTGCAAGGCAGTCCCAGGGGAGCTTAAAGGGAACATTGATTGGCACCCCTGTTTTTCAGTACTCTAGCACCCTCCCCTTGCGAGGATAACGACAAAGCCTTTTTCTAAAATGTTTTTTGAGATTGGGAACAACTTGTGGATCTTAGACCATTCCTCCATATAGAATCTTTCCAGATCCTTGATATCCTTTGTCTGTGCTTATGGACTGCCCTCTTCAATTCAAACCACAGGTTTTCAATGGGGTTCAAGTCCGTAGACTGAGATGGCCATTGCAAAATGTAGATTTTTGTGGTAAGTTAACTGTTTCTTTGTGGATTTTGATCAGTGCTTATTGTCTTACTGGAAAATCCACTTGCGGCCAAGATTCCTCCTCCTGGCAGAGGCAACCAGGTTTTTGGCTAAAATTACCTGGTACTAGGTAAAGTTCATGATGCCGTTGACCTTAACCTTTTGGAACCACCCCCCCGGATCCGGGATAATTGTCATCAACTACGCTAAATAGCATAGTGCAACGGTCAAATAATCTTGCTAGAAAATATTCATATTCATGAAATCACAAGTGAAATATAACGAAACACAGCTTAGCCTTTTGTTAATCACCCTGTTGTCTCAGATTTTGAAATTATGCTTTACAGCGAAAACAATACAAGTGTTTGTAAGTTTTTATCGATATACTAGCGAAACAATATGTACACCTAGCGGCAGGTAACTTGGTCCCGAAAATCAGAAAAGCAATCAAATTAATCGTTTACCTTTTGAGCTTCGGATGTTTTCACTCACGAGACTCCCAGTTAGACAGCAAATGTTCCATAAAGATATTTTTTTTTATATCCAAATACCTCCGTTAGTTTGATGCGTTATGCCTAGGAATCCACCGAAAATAGCGGTCCCGACAACGCAGACAAGAATTCCAAATTATATCCATAATATCGACAGAAACATGGCAAACGTTTTTTATAATCAATCCTCAAGGTGTTTTTCAAATATCTATTCGATAATATATCAACCGGGACAGTTGGCTTTTCACTAGGACTGGGAGGAAAAATGGCTACCTCTCTATTTAGCGCAAAAATCACAGAGCCAACAACTGACCACTTACGCAATGCAATTACGCTCATTCTTCAAAATAAAGGCCTGAAACTAAAGGCTGTAGACACCTTAGGGAAGCCACAGAAAAAGGAATCTGGTTGATATCCCTTTCAATGGGCAATAGGGATGCATAGAAAGACGGGTCACTTCCTGATTGGATTTTTCTCCGGATTTCGCCTGCAATATCAGTTCTGTTATACTCACAGACAATATTTTTACAGTTTTGGAAACTTTAGAGTTTTCTATCCTAAGCTGTCAATTATATGCATATTCTGGCATCTGGTCCTGAGAAATAGGCAGTTTACTTTGGGAACGTTATTTTTCCAAAAATAAAAATAGTGCCCCCTAGCTTCAACGGCCCCAGGACCAGTGGAAGCAAAATAGCCCCATAACATCAAAGATCCACCACCATATTTTACTGTAGATATTAGGTACTTTTCTGCATATGCTTTCAACGCCAAACCCACCACTGGTGTGCGTGGCCAAAGAGCCTTATTTTCATAGCACCGGTTCCGATCCAAGTGCCAATGCCGTTTATCTATCAGGGGGTGCCGCAGCACCCTCGGCACCCCTACTATCCACGGCTTTGAACACTTTGTAACTGTGGATCCAACATACCGATTATGAAACGTTGATACTGTAAATTACGAGTTTTCAAATATCGAAATGTGAAGTGCACATTTTAACTCATGGGTGGGTGGTTCGCTTGTATGACCAATAAAGCGGTATCTATTATTATAATCCTCAACACCTCATCTTTCAGAACACAGACCAATCTTGATTTACAGGATTTCCCTCACTTAGACAACACATCTTGGCATCTTGTCATGCACAGTGCTCAAGTTTAACTTCTGTCAGTCAAAACCCAGCGTTGTGAAGCGGAGAACCTGAGCTCTGACGCCATGTATAGCATGTTACTTTATATCCACAAAATCTGCCATTTTCAACCCGTATATGGGATGACGGGTGCTGTGAGTGTAATGGGTTAAACAAAATGTATTTCTCTGAGCAGTTGTAGTAATGTAAAATAATATTGTCTTATTATTATTATTATTATTATTAGATCTTTTTTTAGCCTACAATATGTGTTTGTATTGCTTATTTTATACAATATACAGTATTTTATTTTATACAGAATTTTTTTGCTCATATTTATCAAGGGTGCCAATAACCTCTGTACATCACTACAGTTTAATTGTCCTGTAGTCCAGGGTCATATTCACTAGCCATCAAACAGAATGAAAACTGACCGTAACAGTGAGGGATAAGAAACACTGGTTATCTGTTGCAAAAGGTATTGCTACGGTGTGCACTAATGAATACGACCCTGCAAAGAAGTCTTACACAGCCTGTTTATTGGTGGTTTGTCAGGTTGAGGAGATTAGAGAGATGGTGGACAATGACCTGGGCTTCCAGCAGGTTGAGACCAAGTGTCCCTCCCAGACTAAAACCTTCCTGTTTATCTCCAATGACAAGAAGGTAGCTGGTTGCCTTATCGCTGAGCACATTCAGGAGGTGAGAAAGACTGTGTGGGTTAAGGCTGGGAATGTGTGTGTTTGTTGGGAGGGTGAATGTGTGTGTTTGTTGGGAGGGTGGTTGAGATGCAAAGTCAAGAGACTTTATTGTGACGATGATTGTATGTGCGTGTGCAGGGCTACAGGGTCATTGAGGAAGCGGTGCCCGAGGGCTCAGAGGGAGAGAAGGTGATGTTTGAGCGTCAGAGAGCCTGGTGCTGTTCCACCAACCCAGAGCCAGCCCTATGTGGCATCAGTCGCATCTGGGTCTTCAGCATGATGAGACGGAGGGGCATGGCCTCACGCATGATCGAGTGTCTCAGGTCAGTCCGTCAGTCTTACTTGGGCATGAATCGAAGGGGGTAGAAAAATCAACATAATTTGCTCCGTGGGGAGGGGGTAAAGTCCGCATGCTTCCGAAACAGTTCGGAAGAGTGTTTGCGTATTTTGTGGCATTTTGTTTGTTTCTTTTGCTGTTCGTGCACAAAAAAATTCTCAAGGCAAAGCCGAAGTCGGCCTTTGTTGGTGATTGGTCAAGACTAGGTGTTCTTCAATAGTCTTTGTCATTCAACAAGAGACGACTCATTTTCATGAACAATTTGTCATGGAGAATACTGCACCAATCATCTTAGTTAGTCACGCAATTTGACATATAAGAGCTCCTCTGCAAAAATGTCAAAATGAATGACAGATTTCTTGAGCTAATTCTGACTATTTTGAAGAAGTGAATAATGGCTGCGGCGTCCCAAAATGGACAAACAGTACTATTGCCACTTTTGTTCCACATTTTTCAAGCAAAGTTATTTTAAAGGAGTAAATTCAGCTAGGTGCCAGCCTGACGGAAGCATGCTGACGCCTTAATGCCCCCCGATTCAGTCACATACACTGAGTGTACAAAACATAGGAACACATTCCTCATATTGAGTTGCACTCCCTTTTGCCCTCAGAACAGCTTCAATTCGTCAGGTCATGGACTACAAGGTTCCATAGGGATGCTGGCCCATGTTGACTCCAATGCTTCCCGCAGTTGTGCCAAGTTGGCTGGATGTCCTTTGGGTGGTGGACCATTTGGGAAAATGTTGTGTGAAAAACCCAGCAGCGTTGGAGATCTTGTAACAAACCGGTGCACCTGGCACTTACTAGCAAGCCCCGTTCAAAGGCACACACAGTGCATTCGGAAAGTATTCAGACCCCTCGACTTTTTCCACATTTTGATATATTACAGACTTATTCTAAAATGTATTACATTCATTTTTTCCCTCATCAATCTACACACAATGCCACATCATGACAAAGCAAAAATAGATTTTTAGAAATGTTTGCTAATTTATATATATTTTTTTAAAGATACCTTAATTTACATAAGTATTCAGACCCTTTGCGATGAGCCTCGACATTTAGCTCAGGTGCATCCTGTTTTCATTTATCATCCTTGAGATGTTTCTACAACTTGATTTGGAGTCTACCTGTGGTGAATTCAATTGATAGGACATGATTTGGAAAGGCACACACCTGTCTATAGAAGGTCCCACAGTTGACAGTGCATGTCTGAGCAAAAACCAAGCCATGAGGTCGAAGGAATTGTCTGTGGTCCCCCGAGGCAGGATTGTGTCGAGGCACAGATCTGGGGAAGGGTACCAAAAAATGTCTGCAGCATTGAAGATCCCCAAGAACACAGTGGCCTCCATCATTCTTAAATGGATGCACCAAGTCTCTTCCTAGAGCAATTGGGGGAGAAGGGCCTTGGTCAGAGAGGTGACCAACTCTGAAAGAGCTCCAGAGTTCCTCTGTGGAGATGGGAGAACCTTCCAGAAGGACAACCATCTCTGCAGCACTCCACCAATCAGGCCTTTATGGTGGAGTGGTCAGACGGAAGCCACTCCTCAGTAAAATTGCCAATGAAAACCTACTCCAGAGCGCTCAGGACCTCAGACTGGGGCGAAGGTTCACCTTCCAAAAGGACAATCCCCTAAGCACACAGCCAAGACAACGCAGGAGTGGATTTGGGACAAGTCTCTGAATTTCCATGAGTGGCCCAGCCAGAGCCCGGACCTAAACCCGATCAAACATCTCTGGAGAGACCTAAGAATAGCTGTACAGTGATGCTCCCCATCCAACCTGACAGGGCTTGAGAGGATATGCAGAGATGAATGGGAGAAACTCTCCAAATACAGGTGTGCCAAGCTTGTAGCGTCATACACAAGAAGACTTGAGGCTGTAATCACTGCCAAAAAAGATTTAAAGGGTCTGAATACTTGTGTAAATATATTTCAGTTTATTTTTAATACATTTGCAAAAATGTCTAAAAACCTGTTTTTGCTTTGTCACTATGGGGTATTGTGTGTCGATTGATGAGAAGAAAAAACAACTGAATCAATTTTAGAATAAGGCTGTAATGTAACAAAATGTGGAAAAAGCCAAGGGGTCTGAATACTTTCCGAAAGCACTGTACAACTTTTGTCTTACCCATTCACCCTCTGAATGGCTCACATACACAATCCATGTCTCAAGGCTTAAAAATCGTTATTTAACCTGCTTCCTCCCCTTCATCTACACGTATTGAAGTGGCTTTAACAAGTGACATCAATAAGGGATCAAAGCTTTCACCTGGTCAGTCTGTCATGGAAAGAGCAGATGTCCTTAATGTTTTGTACACTCAGTGTATATACTGCTACCCACCAGAGACTGGTCCAATCCCCATGTTCACCCTTTCTACTGTACTCCCACTTGCATCTCCCCTTCTGTTTCCAACTGTTTAAAATCTCAGATATGTGTGGTATGTATGTATGTATGTATGTACTATCTACATATATATATATATATATCTATCAGTGCCTTCAGAAAGTATTCATACCCCTTGACTTATTCCACATTTTCCTGTTAGACAGATTTTCTTTCTTTCACACAATACCCCCATAATGACAAGGTGAAAACAAAATATCTCATTAACATAAGTATTCACACCCCTGAGTCAATACAAATTAGAATCAGCTTGAGTTGTGAGTTTTGGGTATGTCTCTAAGAGCTTTGCATACCTGGGTTGTACCTGGGTTGTACAATATTTGCACATTCTTTTAAAAATGCTTTAACCTCTGTCAAATTGTTTTAGGTTATTGTCCTGCAGACTGAACAAGGTTTTTGCCTTTGCTTAGCTCTATTCTGTTTATTTTCAGCTTAACAAACTCCCTAGTCCTTGCCGACAACAAGCATACCCATAACATGATGAAGCCACCACTGTGCCTGGAAAAATATGTAGGGTGGTACTCAGCGATGTTGTTGGATTTGCCCCAAACATAACGCTTTGTATTCAGGACAGTTAACTTCTTTGCCACATTTTTGAATTTTTACTTATGTGCCTTAATGCAAACAAGATGCATGTTTTTGGAATATTTTTTATTCTGTACATGCTTCCTTTTCACTCTGTCATTTCGGTTAGTATTGTGGAGTAACTACAGCAATGTTGATCTATCTTCAGTTTTCTCCTATCACAGCCATTAAACTCTGTAACTGTTTTAAAGTCACCATTGGTCTCATGGTGAAATCCCTGAGCGGTTTTCTTCTCCGGCAACTGAGTTAGGAAGGACGCTTGTATCTTTGTAGTGACTGGGTGTATTGATACACTATCCAGTGTAAGTAATAACTTCACCATGCTCAAAGGGATATTCAGTGTCAGCTTTTATTTTTACCCATCTACCAATAGGCTCTCTTCTTTGCGAGACATTGGAAAACCTCCTTGGTCTTTTGGTTTAATCAGTTTTTAAAATTCACTGCTCGACTGAGGGACCTTACAGATAATTGCATGTGTGGGGTACAGAGATAAGGTAGTCATTTGAAAAATTGTGTTGAACGCTATTATTGCACTCAGTGAGTCCATGCAACTTATGTGACTTGTTAAGCAAATGTTTTCTCCCAACTGATTTAGGCTTGCCATAACAAAGGGGTTGAATACTTATTGACTCGAGACATTACAGCTTTACACTTTTTAGTAATTAAAAAAAAATATTAAAAACATATAATTCCACTTTGACATTATGGAGTATTGTGTATAGGCCAGTGACGCAATTTGAAATGAATCCATTTAAAATGTAGGCTGTAACACAATTTTGTTTTGAGAAAGTCAAGGGGTGTATATATAATTGAAATATGTCGTTTTCTTCTCTCATTGGCCTCCCACAGGAACAACTTCATCTACGGCTCCTACTTGAGCAAGGAGGAGATCGCTTTCTCCGACCCCACGCCCGACGGGAAGCTCTTTGCTACACACTACTGTGGCACCTCGCAGTTCCTGGTTTATAACTTTGTCAGTGGAACTCGTTCAGACCAACCAAGTCCTAATTTGGTGTAACCAATCGCATCAAGGTGGATTTTTGTTGAGGCCCAGCGACTCCTCACCAACCAATCTTGTCGTGGACATCCTGTCACAAGCACATTGTGGCTCTTTTAGACTGAACGTTTAGACTCATCAAAGACTACTCTACTGACTCTTCTGAGGGGAAATCTTGGTTTTTAATCTCAGGTTGAAAACAACAAGGTGTTGTTTAAAAGATTTAAAATCTCCCTTTAATCCCTGCATAGTATTTTGAGACAAATAATATTTTTATTTATGTTTTTTAAATAAGAAACAAGTTTTTATTGGCAGTATTAAAGAGAAAACATGCATTAAGCTTGACATCAATAGAAAACAGAGCATTTCACAATTCATAGTTTTTGAAGATCCACTTAATTTTACTCAAACGGTTCTAAAACAATGTTGTCCTGTTCTAATAATGCTTTTCATTCATGTTGAGCATCTTAAAAACTGTTAGAAGTTGCTAATATTAAGATGAGTTGTCATGTGTACACAAGGGGTTGTTCTTACACACTTCCATGTTCATCATCACTTTACTTTTAATGAAGGGATGCGTTGGCCACCTGACGTTCCATTATGTGATACAGAGTACATTATTGTTAAGGTCACTCTCACAGAATTTATCAAAATGTGGTGGTTTGATTCTGTTGAGTGAAGTTTTCACTCACCAATTTCTTCACTTCATGATTGTTCTCAGTCTTGTTGCCATGTGTCCTAATCATGTCCATTATTAAAATGGAGAGTCCTATTTGGGATAGTTATACTCCTTAGGCAGTAAGTTGCATGGACTAACAGGAAGAAAAACTGAGGTAATAATGGTTGGATTTCTGTATGGGGCATTTTTCTGTAGTGCTTCTAGTCAAGGCTCTTTACCCAAGTTGCCTCAGAAATATATCTAACTGCAGAAATGTTAAATGTGAGCTGTGATATAAGTGAATTGGTAAAGGCAGTGAAGTGAGCATTCGCTCGTTTCTGCCTGTGTATGTTTGTGCCTGCCATGAATCATAAAACTCAACCTGACTGTTAGATTTCACTGACAGACTGATCGTACTGTAGACTCCCTCAAATATTCTCATCCAAACTGCCCTTATTTGAAGGCCCCCCCCCTGAAATCACAATTTTTAATAATTGACCATTTCTTCTATTGGCAGGAAGTTTTATTCACATTTAGGACCTCATTGATAAGACATTAAGAGTTAAAAGTAAATCACGTAATATGATTCATATAAATGTCATTGAAAGGGTTTAAAAGCTCAGGGTTATTTGTTTTTTGAGGGAGTTGAAAACACCATCCATGTCAAAGGTGATTATCACAGCAAACCAAGGGACAGTTGCTCAGCCATCAAAAAGGGTTGTGAGTCATACATTTTCTGGTATCAATGATTTATTCATCACATTGCCCTTCATTTTGAAACATTTTCTTTTAGAAATATTGTGGGTCATGTAAGAAAACACATTTGATTTATAAAGAGCTGTCATGTAAATAGTTATTTAAAAATAAACTATCCTGCCCTGCTTTGGTTGAATTGATGTGTTTTGAGCATGAATGTAGCATTCATAATGTGATAACCTTCACAAGTTAAGCTTCATGGTTACATATCACGACTTTGAATAGGTTGGGTGATGAAGGCTTATTCTACCACCTAGTGGACATAGTACATTCCAACATATTTTCTTTGGACCAGTGGTGGCCAGTACAGACAAAGCCCAATGTTACCATGAAGTTGATGCATTGTTTGGCATCTTATCATTCATAGTGCCTCTATTTGACAGACGGGTTTCTATCCGTCTTGCTGTTGAATGTTCTAATTAGAGCCACAGTCATTACCGCCACAGCATGAATGGGTGGGTGTTCTATTACTGTCAATCGCATGTATTATAGTCAGTCACACATTTCCCTGTGAGTTTCATAAGTCTCTGAGACTGGCTGATGCTGGTACAGAAAATAATCGATGCTATGACACCAGTCATAGCAAATCAATGGATCTGACCTGGCCACCGTCTCAACTGAAAGGGATTTTGTCTGTCTTAAATCTGGCCACCATGCTCTCATTCTGTGTCTTTGTAGATGGATTGATGTAAACACTCTCTCCTGTTAGTGCATTCCTCGCCTCTCCTGTCACAACACCGGGCCTGCTCCATGGTTACTTCAGAGAAACAAAAGAACCTTAGAACAACATGGATACTTCCTCATACGGAGGGCGTGAGAAAACACTGAGCTACGTTGATCCTCAGAGCTGCTCTGATACTGATCAGGAAAAATGCTGGAAACGAATGGACATTTATGAAAAAAAGATCTAACAGGCCAGCAGTAAATCTGAAAAGATAAAAACCAGGAGGTCAGTCACCATTACAGCATAATGAATGACTACTTCCAAACACTATAGAGAAAATGATTTCCTCAAATGCAGGGTCTGCTGATGAGCCATTAAACATGAACACCCACAAAATGAGTATATTCACAGAAAATGGACATTACAGTAGATGATCCATTTACAGGTGCTTTTACTATACTCGTCAGCCTTGTGGCTACAATGACCAAAGGGAATAGACAAACACAGGGTAGACGAAACAGGTATAGATTCTGTTTTGTTTAATTGACATATCACAAAAATAAAGTGAAGAAACTCAACAGAACAATAGATCACAGCTGCCAGAAATGTAGAAAGGTCATAAACATCTATATACAACTACTGTAATAAAAGTTGATCTGTTATTGCAAGTTATGTTTGTAAATGCAAGCTGGAGCTTTCGGAGTTCACTCCCATGTAATGATGCAAGAGAAATGCATTTACACAGATAAATTAACTACAGCTAATACACAATACAACATTAAGTATCAGGGGGTTACTTACAGACAATACATTTCTAGAGCATGTGATCAACTAACAATATGTGCCATAAGATCAGTCCAGTGTCTCCTTTGAGAAGATTGTGTAGATCTGTAGGGGGGGGGGGGGGGGTCTAATGTAATCCTTTTTAAAATAGAATTTTAAGGCAGCAAGATTTGAAAAAATGTTAAAGGGGTATAGACTTTCTATAGGCACTGTATATGACATCTCCTGGTACCTTTGAATAGCCTCAGTAAGATTCTAAGCTGCCTGTGGAGAAAAAAAGTCCACATTTAAGTGTGTTACAGTCACAGGATGGGGCAATGCTGGCCACAGGAGAAGTAGAGCATCTCTAGCGCATCTGGCTCCTGTGGAATTTTCATGACATCTGTCTGACCTTTGCCAGGCTGACGTTTGCCAGGCTGTACCACAACAACCTTTCCACCTCCCGGGCCTTCTATTAGAGGGTGCACTTTATTATCTGGCATCTTGAAGTCAGTAGGGGCAAAAGCTATTCCATTCTTCTCAGCCCACAGTTTTGGTTTCTCTGTCTTGTCTTTACTGTCCTTTGAGACGTCACCCTTAGCACTGCCCTTGCTGACGGGGCTTAGGTCATCCTGGTGCGGGTCTGAGTCACAGCCATGAGGCAGGTTGAAATAGGTGCACTTTTGCACCAAAGGCTTCACAGACTTCACTATGTCCTCGAAATCAGTGTGGCCGAAAAGGGAGTAAGGGACGTCTTCTTCTGTATTTTTGCACACATCTTCAGTTGATGCAGATGTGTTCTTGTTGATATCAATAGGCTCTGAGACAGACTTTCTGATCACGCTCTCTCTGAGGAGCCACCTGTCTTTGTCTATCAGGAAACAGTCTCCAGGCTCGACCTGTGCATTGAAGGCGATATACCGTGTTGGATCACTGTATGTGCCTACAGAGCTTGTGGCATTGAAGTATGATAAGTCAGACATCCCTTTGGTCTGTGCATTATGAAATGGGGAAAGGCTGATCTTACCAGGACATTTTCTGGACTTTGGTTTCAGGGGAGATGGGGGCAGACTTTCACGGGCACGGTCTTTGACATTGGTATCTTTCTTTCCATAAAGCCTTTCGATTGTTCTCCTGACAACGCATTTGGTGATGGATTTCTTCACTGAATCATCCTCACCACTGGACGTCTCAGTTGATGTCTGTGATTGATGACCACCACTGCCAGAAGTCTCCGGTCTGTTGTCAGACAGATCTGAGGTGTTTGGGCTGGGTAGTCTTGTTTGTCCATACAGATTGTCCACAACGCTTTTTGCTATAAACAATTCCTTTATTGACTTGACCCTATTTCCGTCAGGCTCTCTAGTTATACAGCCATCATAGCTAAATGCCAACAAGGATCGTGGAGCTGGGGGGGACATGACTACAGTCTCTGATGTATTTATAGGCCATGTTGTCCTTTTAAAAGTGTGCACATGAGCTTTGTCTTGCTCTTTGGCATCATCACCGCCTGAGACAGCAGAAACCTCTATTTGGCCAAACGGTTTGATGCCAGTTGTCGCTATAGTAATGCTTTTCCCTTGCTTTATATCAGCAATCTTCTTGTCCAGTATTTTTACTCGCTCTGCTACAGATGGTAATGGCTCCTCAAAACAGTTGGTTGTTTTTGCTTCAGTCTTTTCATAATGTTTATCCTCCTCAGAAGGCTCTTCCTCTAAGGTTTCCTGATACTCCTCCTCTGGGTATGGCTCATCCTCTACACTAACATGTTCTACATCAGAGCCAGACAGCTTCTCTTCATAGCTTACTCGCTTCTCCTCTGAGC
The DNA here is from genome assembly GCF_013265735.2 of Oncorhynchus mykiss. NCBI lineage: Eukaryota > Metazoa > Chordata > Actinopteri > Salmoniformes > Salmonidae > Oncorhynchus > Oncorhynchus mykiss. Next base: position 36,264,011 of record NC_048575.1, on the reverse strand, counting down.
TACACTGATTATCCTCAAAGTTTGCTTCTTCTGCAGTATCAGTTTGTTGTTCGAAGCTAACATGCTGCGCACTATTCTTCCCACTATCCTTATCCATCCTGTCAGCAATAGAATGCTGTTTGAACAATCTAGACAGTGTTTCTCTGACAGTACACTCCGTTTCTTTTTGAGTAGTCTGCTCCACCCATAAGTGAGTCTGCTCATCCTGCACGTTAATGTGTGCATTTGCATAGCTCAAGTCATCTTCATGGCTTTCCTCTTCCTCCCCCAAGCTAGCCTTGTCTTCTTCAGGGGTGAACTCTATTTTTTCTCTACTAACCTGCATCTTCATACATTTAACCCCCTTCTCTTCATGACTTGGCTGGTTCTCAATGTGACATTCCAGCTCTTCCTCTGAGCTAGCCTGCTGTTCTTCAAGATTAGACATGCTTTCCTCACTGCTAACCTTTGCATCCATACATTTAATCTCAGTGTCTTCATGGTTTGGTTGGTTCTCAACATGATGTTCCAGCTCTTCATCTGAGATAGCCTGGTCTTCTTCAGGGGTCGACTTTCCGTCCTCACTGCTATCCTGCAGCGCCAAGCATTTGACCTCTGGCTCCTCATGGTTTGGCTGATCCTCTATATGACATTCATATTCTTCCTCTGAGGTAGCCTGCTCCTTGAGGCTGCATACTCTTTCCTCATAGCTAACCTGCAGCCCCACATAACTTGGCTGATCCTCTATGTGACATTGCTGCTCTTCCTCCAAGCATTCATTCTCCATACATCTATTTTCTGATACCATATAGCTTAGTTGGTCCTCAACATGACATTCCTGTTCTTCCTCCGAGCTAGCTTGGTCTTTTTCTAAGCTTTCCTTACAGCTAACCTGCAGCTCCATACATTTGTTCTCCTGCTCCACAAGTGCATTCTCAATATAGTATTCCTGCTCTTCCTCCAAGCTTTCCTCCTCCTCCACATAGCTTGACTGTATGTCCCCATCCTTCACTTTGGTCTCCAAGGGACACGCTTGCAGTTCCAAATAGCCATCATGCAATGCTAAACTGTAAGCCTGCTCTATGTCTGAGTATGTCTGTTCTTTATCATGGTCAATCTGTTTGTCGCTACATTTAGCCTCTCCTTCCCAGTTGTCCTGCTCGAGTTCAGAACCTTCCTTATTCGCTGCCTGTCTGCTTCTATGGCAAGTAAAATCCTCTTTAAAGTTTTGTTCTTCTGAGGAGAAGGGTTGCTCTTGCCTACTGCTTTGGCTCTCTGGGATTGGTGACATCTTGTTTTCAGTCACCTCTTTGGGATGGTAAATATTTATAAATCTTTTAACGATGGATTTAACATCAACATTAGCATCAATATTAAGCACATTATCATTTGAAGCCTCTTCCTTAGGGACTGCAGTTGATTTGGCATTTACCCTTTCCTCTGGGAATGACTCCACTTTTTCATTCGCTTCTTTAGACATTTCTATTTCATCCCCCTCCATGCTTTCGCTCACCCCGGTTGGAAGGGCTGCCAATGCTTCCATCAGCTTTCCAGGCAAGTCAAGCTCATGTATTAGCTCATCGATATCCAATGACTTTTCTTCAATGATGTAGTCCTTCTCTGGGCATGTTTCAAACAAGACATTGTGCTCTGAACTGTTCGGTGTTGAGCTGCGACTTCTGACTTTGCTGTTGAGTTCCTGGAAACCCTTCCAACTTTGAAGCAGTTGTGTGGAAGTTGACTTTTGCAATTCTGACAGACTAGCTTTCAACTCCTCTGCACCCTCCATATTGGCAATTTCTCTCAGAGACTCCATCATTTTCAAAGCCTCAGTACAGCTTACACTGTTTGCATTCAGTTCAGGTATGTTCCAGTTAGTGAAGCTTTCCTTTAAAGTAATAACAGATAAGAAAGAAAGGAGAGCTTTAGTAGATGACCCAAATGTAGAGGCCACATGGGAGGAGAAATCAGGCAAGCTGTTTGACTTTTCAAGACAAGATGGACGGTTGTTGTGTGTGATTTGTCTAATTGACTGAATTGAGAAACAGAGCTTCTCTAGCACAGGTTTCATATCTGGCTGGGGAGGAAGTTTGTCTGTGGGTGACGGTATCTGTGTTTTTGTTAGGGGCTCCTCTGCTGTTACTTTGGTACTGTCTCCCTGATCTGAATTGCTCAGCTTATCATCCCCATTCATCTCTTTGTGATTCACTAAAGTGGGACTGGGAGGTATTGGCTTCTTCTTCATTGGGAGTTTAGGTGTTGATGGTCCTTTCAGAGTGGAGTGGTTAAACAATGTTGTTTTTTCCAAAACATGGCCAGTGGTTGATATGGGTCTTTCATCTGACGTGAGACTAGTAGATGATGTCGACATGAAACATGAGGGACTACTAGCTAAGGGAGCCTCATCTAAGACAATGTTGGATATCCGAGTTTTAGCAGGCTTCTCAGATGAGAGACCATTGGAGATTGGTGCCTTATCCATCAACACCTTTTCCACAGTAGGATCACTGGATATTGAAGACTTCTCAGCTGAAGCTTTTCTAAGTGTTAGTTGCTTTTCCAGGGTGAGATTACTGACCAATCTTGCCTTTTTTGTTGGGAGTTTAGGTGATGGTGGTGATTTCAGAGTGGAGTGGTTGAACAATGTTGTCTTTTCAAATACATGGCCAGTAGGTGATGGAGCCTTATCTGATGAAGGACTACTTGATAAGGGTTGTTCTTCATCACCTAGACTACTAGGTGATGAACACATGAAATATGAAGGACTGCTACCTATGGAAGACACATCTAAGTCTTTGTTGGATAATGGTGCCTTCTCCATCTGCGTTTTAGCAGGCAGTTGTGTCTTCTCAGGCGAGAGACTGTTTGAGACTGGGGTCTTCTCTATTGAGGAGCTATTTGGTACTGATTTATTTTCCAATGACAGACCATTTGTGATAGGTGGCTTCTCTTCTGAGATATTTTTAGGCATTGATGTTTCTTCCAATGAATGACTGCCAGATGGTGATGGCTTTTCTACTAAGATTATTGCAGTAGGAGAGACGGAGAGACCGTTGGAGAAAAGTGTATTTTCCACTGAGGGATTAATGGGCAACCTTTCCTGTGTAGTATCACTGTGTAATGGAGTCTTTTGCGATGATTGGTCAGAAGGACATGGTAATGTTGTGTTTTCCAAAGCCAGGTTGGTCTGTGTTGCTATATTTTCAAATGTTCTATTTGGAAATGCAGTCGTTTCCAAAGATAGACTACTTGTTATTTGTGTTATTTCCTTAAACAATGAAGGCACATCTTCTTCAGTATCCATTTCACAATTGGATTCTGATACATCTGGAACAATGTCTCCCTCAGTTTCTACCGGAGACATTGTTGTTGTCTCCACATTTTGAGTTTCCTCCACTGGGTCTGGGTACACAGTTGGGAGGGCTTTCTCTAACCAATTCTCAACATATTCATTGATATTAGAAGAGCTCAGATCATGACTATCTTTATCAATCCTTCTCTCCTCGTGCATAGACCTCTGCCTTTTTAGTGTTCCCTCCACCAGGGCCTCCGTCGGAAATGTAACATGCAATACGTTCTTCTTTACTGAAACTGAAGTATTGTTTCTATTTTCAGTAACGTGTAATTCTTTCACTGCCGATTCCTTTGGGTTTTCAATATTTAACTTGATTTCCTTTCCTTTTAGTTTCTTTTTGTTTTTGATGAGACTTCTGGCAGGTTTTGGTCCATACATTTTCCTTATGGATACATTGCTGCTAAACCCCCCAGTTTTCACTCTTTTATTGTTTCCATGAGCATTTTCATTACTCTCTTTACGTCTTTTGTCTGGTGTTGTAACCTTACGAACCTGGTTCTTTTTGACTTTGGGCTTTGAGAACATTTTCTTGACTTTCTTTACACCAGTGGTGGAGTTTTCTTTGCTTGCTTCAGAGACCCACTCTGGGGTGTCATTGTCTTTGGTGGGCATGGAGAGAGGGCTTTTATGGACATTTAGTACCCTGTTGCGTAGGAGAGATCCTCCAGCCTTAAATTTGGGGATGGTGAACTCAGATGAAAGAGACTGGTCAGCCCTCCACACGCTGATTGACTTTGAGGCCGTAGAGGGTCTACCCAGCTCCAGCTCCAAGTCATTACTGGAGGACAAGTGGGCTGTGTCAGAGGTGGCTGTTCTTCCGTACATCATCCCATATATGGACACACCCTGGACATTATACTGGCTGTTAGCCAGGAAATTGTCCTGACAGGTCTGCTGCTCGTATATGTGCATTACACTTTCTATGACTTCCTCCCCGCCATTTTGGATCTGCAAGATCTCAGCCATGCCTGATTTAAAAGTCGATTGAGTCTTATTGTAATTGTTGATATCCACAGATCCAACTCCTCTTGGTTTAGGAACTGGCTTGCTGCTGCACTGTCTGACCATGCGGTATTCCTCCTTTACCTCTCCGTTCTCAGTTGTCTCTCTGTAGGAGTTAGAACCTACCATGTTCTCCTGAATCTCATCTCCCAACATTGTTTTGAGGCTCTCCACTGAGGCCTGCTTCTGTCTGTATCTCCTGGGTCCTGGGGTAGGAGCCCTCCTGGGAGAGACCACACCCACATGTGTTGTAGCATCATCCTCATTGTCTACTTCCACACTGGTAAGTCTGCTGGTCTCTGGAGGCATATCATCCTTATCATCATGATCATCCTTTTTAACATTGTACCCATTGATGGTGCCCATGGTGTTGGGTTGTGTTGGTGGTAGGATGTTGGACTCAGGTGAACTGTTCTCCAGCTCAGACTCAGCCGCACTGAGCTGGTTGGCCACACTGGACCTGCTCAGGGTGGTGGTCCAGTGGATGGTTTCTTCCTCCCGGATGGTTAGTCGCACCTTCATCTCCACTGTCATGCTGCCATCCTGGTTCACCCGAAAGGACTTCTCAATGTCATCGTCACCGGGCATGCAGTTGACTGCACCTTCACCCCTATCTCCATGGTAGGAGTCGCCATCTGTTTCGGCCACTGACTCTAGAAAATGGCCAGCCTCCAGTTCTACAGATTCTGCGTTGTTACTGGGGAGGTCACACTCACTTCCTGCAATGCAGTGGTTTATCTGATTCACAAAGTATCTCTCTGACGATGGGGAGAAAAGTTTTGATTTGCCGCTAGATATAGGTTTCTTTTTCCCTTTGGAGTGGATCAAAGGAGAGAGTGTAGAACGATGGATGGGTATTTTTTGGGAGGCAAGAATGTTTCAGCAGGTCAGCAAAGAAAAAGAGATCAAAAACAATAGTTAGGAAAACCAGATCCACAGTCTACACAGTTCATACTGCATAATGACTGACCGCATATGAAGAGAGTAGGCCTTTGTAGGTCATTCATGGTATTATGGATGATAGTAATGTCTCAGCACTTTCCCACTGCTTATCCCGTACAAGCATGTAGACACGGAGGGGATAGATTACTACTGGACAGACAGTAGCACTGTAGATGTGACACATGAATGTTTAACAATACATTCTCAATATTCTCAAAGTAATGGAAAACATGCCAGTTAATAGGCAGATGCTATCCAAATTATTTTTCAAAAATTCAAGACAAAAACATGCTTCAAAATACATACAAAATGTTGAGTGAACATAATGAGACTTACGGGATGCTGGTTGCTTTAGTCTTTTAGATGCCATTCGTCTAGCAGGCAGCCATGTTGAAGCAGAAGATTTTTGTGTCTTGTAGTTCCCAGATTTAAAGGCCTCGCGACCAGCAGCTACTACAATCCCAGAGCATATAATCAGAGCTGGGAGCCCATCCACCTGCAGACAGACGAATGAAATATTTTAACTGTAATAGTGGAATAAAATGTTGTTGTGAACGGCATCTATTAATGATTAAAATAGCTTACTTTTAGAATCATGACTTAAGACTAATACTGTATGTATCCAAAATATTTCCATACTGTATGTACCTAAATACAGTGCCTTGCGAAAGTATTCGGCCCCCTTGAACTTTGCGACCTTTTGCCACATTTCAGGCTTCAAACATAAAGATATAAAACTGTATTTTTTTGTGAAGAATCAACAACAAGTGGGACACAATCATGAAGTGGAACGACATTTATTGGATATTTCAAACTTTTTTAACAAATCAAAAACTGAAAAATTGGGCGTGCAAAATTATTCAGCCCCCTTAAGTTAATACTTTGTAGCGCCACCTTTTGCTGCGATTACAGCTGTAAGTCGCTTGGGGTATGTCTCTATCAGTTTTGCACATCGAGAGACTGACATTTTTTCCCATTCCTCCTTGCAAAACAGCTCGAGCTCAGTGAGGTTGGATGGAGAGCATTTGTGAACAGCAGTTTTCAGTTCTTTCCACAGATTCTCGATTGGATTCAGGTCTGGACTTTGACTTGGCCATTCTAACACCTGGATATGTTTATTTTTGAACCATTCCATTGTAGATTTTGCTTTATGTTTTGGATCATTGTCTTGTTGGAAGACAAATCTCCGTCCCAGTCTCAGGTCTTTTGCAGACTCCATCAGGTTTTCTTCCAGAATGGTCCTGTATTTGGCTCCATCCATCTTCCCATCAATTTTAACCATCTTCCCTGTCCCTGCTGAAGAAAAGCAGGCCCAAACCATGATGCTGCCACCACCATGTTTGACAGTGGGGATGGTGTGTTCAGCTGTGTTGCTTTTACGCCAAACATAACGTTTTGCATTGTTGCCAAAAAGTTAAATTTTGGTTTCATCTGACCAGAGCACCTTCTTCCACATGTTTGGTGTGTCTCCCAGGTGGCTTGTGGCAAACTTTAAATGACACTTTTTATGGATATCTTTAAGAAATGGCTTTCTTCTTGCCACTCTTCCATAAAGGCCAGATTTGTGCAATATACGACTGATTGTTGTCCTATGGACAGAGTCACCCACCTCAGCTGTAGATCTCTGCAGTTCATCCAGAGTGATCATGGGCCTCTTGGCTGCATCTCTGATCAGTCTTCTCCTTGTATGAGCTGAAAGTTTAGAGGGACGGCCAGGTCTTGGTAGATTTGCAGTGGTCTGATACTCCTTCCATTTCAATATTATCGCTTGCACAGTGCTCCTTGGGATGTTTAAAGCTTGGGAAATCTTTTTGTATCCAAATCCGGCTTTAAACTTCTTCACAACAGTATCTCGGACCTGCCTGGTGTGTTCCTTGTTCTTCATGATGCTCTCTGCGCTTTTAACGGACCTCTGAGACTATCACAGTGCAGGTGCATTTATACAGAGACTTGATTACACACAGGTGGATTGTATTTATCATCATTAGTCATTTAGGTCAACATTGGATCATTCAGAGATCCTCACTGAACTTCTGGAGAGAGTTTGCTGCACTGAAAGTAAAGGGGCTGAATAATTTTGCACTGACAATATTTCAGTTTTTGATTTGTTAAAAAAGTTTGAAATATCCAATAAATGTCGTTCCACTTCATGATTGTGTCCCACTTGTTGTTGATTCTTCACAAAAAAATACAGTTTTATATCTTTATATTTGAAGCCTGAAATGTGGCAAAAGGTCGCAAAGTTCAAGGGGGCCGAATACTTTCACAAGGCACTGTATGTACCTAAATACTGGTATGTACTTAAATCATGTTTGTACCTAAATCAGAGGTACAATTTAATTGATTTCATCAATTGAATTGATTAATTGAATTGATAAATGTATCATTCAAGAAATATGTGACACCAGGGCTATGTATGAAATCTCATGGCACATCAGCAGAAGATACACATCCTGAGGTCCTTAGCAACACTATCCCAAAATCCCTTCTCAGTTAAAAGGATATAACAATTGAGGAGCTTAACACTTTCCCTTTTTCTGTCAGTTATTTATGAGTCCTGCTGTGAGTCCAACTATTATGGGTCAGTAAGGCCAATCAGTTGCCAATCAGTTGGGGCCAGGTCACCTCCAATCATGAGGTGAGGCCATCACAGAATAATGCCAATGCATGATGTGTGAGATAAGAGTTGAGTGCCTGAACCTCCATGTGTTTGGTTACAGTATCAGCACTGGTTTCCTGTCTAACTAGACCTTGAGATTAAACATATAAAATATGTGTTTCTAAACAATATCAAGCAAATCTGAATTACTAATTGCAGTAACTTTAGTGTCCATAGGCATGGGGAGAGCACTTACCCTTCTTCCATCTGGTGTGTGTAGTTTTACCACAGGAAAGTGCATCAACTCGGACAAGTAATCCAGCAGAGCCTCAAATGTGTGAGTGGTTCTCTTCTGTAGCATCAGATTATGTTTGACACTGGGGTCCCCATTCTGGAATACCATCAACCTCTTAGGTGTGCGTACAATGACAGGGGTATTTATGTGCATGGGCCTGCCAGGGTTCTGTTTGGCCAGCTGCAAGGCCCGATGCCGGGCGCTCATGGGGCGGGCATTGTACCAGGGTGGTAGCTTCTTATTGGCTACTGCCATGTTAATGGGTTTGACCTTCCGCTGGTCAGAGCAGATGTAGGCCTTCCCATCCTCCAGTTCATCTAGTGTGTGCACTGCATGGACCCCTCGGGGAGTGGTGATGTTCCTTACTCCGAATGGCAGCGGGACTTTCTTGGAGAGGCTGTCTAGGAGGGCATCGAAAGTCTTGAAGGTGCGGTTGTTGATGACCATGCGCAGGCCACTGAACTGAGGGTCACCGCTCTTGTAGAAGCAGATGCGCTTGGAGGCGATGGGGTCTGTGATATATGGGTGGCGTGACGTGGTCACTGTGTGCCCACTCCCTGAGAACTGGTCCTGGGCGCACTTTGTGAGCACCACGTCACTCATTTTGATTGGTTAATAGGCTACAGAGAGAAAGGGGAGACGGATGAAGAAGAAATAATGATAAACATTAGTTACTTGATTATTATGAGATTGTGATATCTGTTGTAGTATATCAGATTAACTTTCAAGAATAAATATCAAACCTGCATTGCAGTGGTATCACCAGTGGTATGTTATTTTTTCTCTAAATCAAATAAAACGACAGAATAGTTTTGGACAGTGGTTCATTAGCAGGTTGACTCCCCTCAAGGTTCTTCTAGATTTTTCCAGTGTCAAAAATGTAATAAGGAGTTGTCTAAACAAACACATTGTGTAAACATTGTTAGGCAGGCTTGATCTTTGTTGGCGTCATTCATTATGGCTGCAGAATCATGTCATCAGTCATTAGACTGAAATCAGTAGTATATAATTTTGAAAAATGAAGGTCATTGTGATAATTTATGTGCTGTTAAAACAATTCAGAAAAATTATATTATTCTTACAGTGCTGTAAAAAAAAATATCTACATGGGAAATAGGTCATAAGAGTCTGGGGGGGAAATGCAACAATTGTGTTTCCTAATGTACTTGAATGGGTATGCTATTTCAATTATTTCGGATTTGTGAACACATGATCATTATGATTACAGAATTATCACAAGAGGGAAGTCCCATTAGCAATACTCATTATGAATAAAGGATGAGCAATACTCATTATGAATAAAGGATGTAAACAAAACCCTGTCAAAACATTTGACTTCTAGCTATTTTCCTCGTTAGGCCTAATTGTTTACTCGTGGCAGATGGAGTGACATCTTGAGGGCATATGTTGTTTACGGGATATGGTGACATCAGGTTTAACAGACTACTAGGAAGCAGGAACCTTACCAAGCAACTGACATGTTCAATTACTTAATTACCCATGTTAAGCAATTATTGACAACAATAAACTACAACCATGAAACAACATCGTAATTCATTATGTATCATTCTTAGCTATTTCAGACTATTTGGTAATATCAAAGCAGTTGAAAATAGTCTGATCCTATTTCTGATCAGGAATTTGTACAAATAAACGTTTGTAAATATAGTGTAATTATTTATCACATAGTCCCTTTCATATCCATCACAAAATATTAAAGCCACTGTTATATAGAAAAATATATACCGTTATCTATCTTTTACCTACAAGGTTATCTATGTTAGACCTACAAGATAGCTAGGCTAAACATAGATTAACCTGAACACAGGTACGTGCGATAGCTCAACAACTCCTCTCATTGACAATAAAACAAATACATAAGTGAATGAAAATTTCAATAACATAAAAAGATTGAGTAAACGTACCTAATATCCCATCATAAAAATCCCAGAAATCCCAGTTGGTGTATCCACAAATGTATCCACAAAATGTTGTCCCGTGCTCTGCATTTTGGCTACTGTTGGCCAGCTCTGTGCTGGGAGCTAAGGGTTATTTTGGGAGACAACATCATGGTTAATTTGCTTAATCTTTGCTCTAAAATAATCTCCCCTACAACAGTGTTGTGGGAGAAGAGAGGGACTGTGTGTAATAGGCCTGTACACTGCCCAGATCAAATAATACCATTTATTCAGCTGTCATTCATTGTTTTTAGAACATATATTTAAGAGAGATTCCCACCTGAGGAGATAATGTGTACCTTACCATTTTGTATTTCTCTGCAAAACCATGACCGCGATTGAAATCTGACCACATTTGTATCTAGGCTCATTAAACTTTAATTTTGAGTGTTAGCCTAATAATTCAAATGTACGACACCCCTTTTCTTATTACACTACCAGTGAGAATAACATGAAATACTGATAATAGAAAGTGTAATTAATGCACATTTGCAGGATTGTCCATTCTGACCACTAGGGCCAGCAGATGAGCAGATGGTAGCTTAGTCAATTCTAATTTTCTAGCAAGGCAAGGCCTAATCTCATTGGAGACTTCTTTAGGTAATAAGGATTAGGGGGCTTTCGATCAGAGGACCCTCAGAGAGTAGCACTTTATTCTCAATGAGGTGATATGAGGTGTGCACAGCACGTCACGCTCTGCCTTGGCATTGTCAATTCAGGGATACAACCTTTACTTCAAGTTTAGGCCACCTTCCCACTCCTCCTACCTGTAGCAACATCAGTCAGTTAGGATAGGCAGCAGTAGGCCTAAAATGAGGGATACGTTGTTTCATTCACCCGTACATTGGTTCCTCCTTTAAAAGATGTGTCATACTGCAGCACACCTTGCAGGCTGCTGCAGCATTCTATGTCACGTTATTTAATTGCCAGCCATTTTTTTACGTTAGTGCAAGATAGTGCTAGTTTGACCACCAGAGGGCATCTTTGAGAAGCATTTGATAGTCTCCCATATTGGCATTACCAGAGAATTGAAAACCTTTTTTTGTAATAACATAGTACATGGGATTGATTTTAAGAAATTTGGCTTAATAAATAATGATTAATATTATGGCATTTCTATTCCGAGAAAAACGTACTTGTACCTTCTAAATGTTCTACTTTTGTGATTCCACATTTCCCTATAGCAGGTATTCCCAAATGGTAATCCTAGATTCAGATCCTACAAGCGAGAAAAAACAGGGGTACTCGCAATGCTGTCGGAGGTACACCAAATAAAAATGTGATTCACATAAACATATATATATATATAAAATAAAATAAAAATGTACTTTTTTTTCCCTTCACATTTTCAAACAGTCCATTTATATTTTCCAACATTCATTTGGGTCAAATAATTAACATCCAGTCACATTACTCACTCGTGGGAATTCCACTAACTCCGTATGTAGTCAAACGTAACTGCTGCTCATGTTGGTATCTGTACTGATGGCGCAAAAGCCATGACAGGGAGACATAGTGGAATGGTAACGCGCATGCAAGCAATTGCTCCCGACGCCACTTAGGTACACTACAGCATCCCCCGAGAGGCTCTTGCTGCCAAGGGAATGCCTGACAGCTTGAAAGACATATTGGATATTACAGTGAAAATTGTTAACTTTGTTAAAGCAAGGCTCCTAAACTCTTGTGTATTTTCAGCACTATTCAATGATGTGGGCAGCGACCATGTAAACCTTTTACAACATACAGAAGTGCTCTGCTTATCAAGGGGCAAAGTATTGGCACGTTTTTTTTAAATTGAGAGACGAGCTTAAAGTTTTCTTTACTGACCATAATTTTCACTTGTCTGACCGCTTGCATGATGACAAGTTTCTCACACGACTGGCCTCTCTGGGTGATGTTTTTTCTCGCCTGAATGATCTGAATCTAGGATTTACAGGGACTATATTTAGTGTGCGGGACAAAATTGAGGGTATGATTAAGAAGTTGGAACGCTTCTCTGTCTGCATTAACATGGACAACACACAGGTTTTTCCATCATTGTATGATTTTTTTGTGTGCAAATGAACTCAAGCTTATGGACAATGTCAAATGTGATATAGCGAAGCACCTGAGTGAGTTGGGTGCGCAATTACGCAGGTACTTTCCCGAAACGGATGACAAACAACTGGATTCGTTATCTCTTTCATGCCCTGCCTCCAGTCCACTTACCAACATCTGAACAAGAGAGCCTCATTGAAATTGCAACAAGCGGTTCTGTGAAAATGTAATTTAATCAGAAGCCACTGCCAGATTTTTGGATTGGGCTGCGCTCAGAGTATCCTGCCTTGGCAAATCGCGCTGTTAAAACACTGATTCCTTTTGCAACCACGTACCTATGTGAGAGTGGATTCTCGGCCCTCACTAGAATGAAAACTAGATACAGGCACAGACTGTGTGTGGAAAATTATTTAAGACTGAGACTCTCTCCAATACAACCCAACATTGCAGAGTTATGTGCATCGTTTCAAGCACACACTTCTCATTAACTTGTGGTGAGTTATTCACAATTTTCTAGGAACAAATAAGGTTTTATATGTAAGATGGTTAAATAAAGAGCAAAATTATTGATTATTATTATTATATTATTATTTGTGCCCTGGTCCTATAAGAGCTCTTTGTCACTTCCCACGAGCCGGGTTGTTAAATAATGTTAAATAAATGTCGAGCTCAGTGAGGTTGGATGGAGAGCATTTGTGAACAGCAGTTTTCAGTTCTTTCCACAGATTCTCGATTGGATTCAGGTCTGGACTTTGACTTGGCCATTCTAACACCTGGAGATGTTTATTTTTGAACCATTCCATTGTAGATTTTGCTTTATGTTTTAGATCATTGTCTTGTTGGAAGACAAATCTCCGTCCCAGTCTCAGGTCTTTTGCAGACTCCATCAGGTTTTCTTCCAGAATGGTCCTGTATTTGGCTCCATCCATCTTCCCATCAATTTTAACCATCTTCCCTGTCCCTGCTGAAGAAAAGCAGGCCCAAACCATGATGCTGCCATCACCATGTTTGACAGTGGGGATGGTGTGTTCAGGGTGATGAGCTGTGTTGCTTTTACGCCAAACATAACGTCTTGCATTGTTGCCAAAAAGTTCCATTTTGGTTTCATCTGACCAGAGCACCTTCTTCCACATGTTTGGTGTGTCTCCCAGGTGGCTTGTGGCAAACTTTAAACAACACTTTTTATGGATTTTTTTAAGAAATGGCTTTCTTCTTGCCACTCTTCCATAAAGGCCAGATTTGTGCAATAAACGACTGATTGTTGTCCTATGGACAGAGTCAGCTGTAGATCTCTGCAGTTCATCCAGAGTGATCATGGGCCTCTTGGCTGCATCTCTGATCAGTATTCTCCTTGTATGAGCTGAAAGTTTAGAGGGACGGCCAGGTCTTGGTAGATTTGCAGTGGTCTGATACTCCTTCCATTTCAATATTATCGCTTGCACAGTGCTCCTTGGCATGTTTAAAGCTTGGGAAATATTTTTGTATCCAAATCCGGCTTTAAACTTCTTCACAACTGTATCTCGGACCTGCCTGGTGTGTTCCTTGTTCTTCATGATGCTCTCTGCGCTTTTAACGGACCTCTGAGACTATCACAGTGCAGGTGCAGTTATACGGAGACTTGATTACACACAGGTGGATTGTAATTTATCATCATTAGTCATTTAGGTCAACATTGGATCATTTAGAGATCCTCACTGAACTTCTGGAGAGAGTTTGCTGCACTGAAAGTAAAGGGGCTGAATAATTTTGCACGCCCAATTTTTCAGTTTTTGATTTGTTAAAAAAGTTTGAAATATCCAATAAATGTCGTTCCACTTCATGATTGTGTCCCACTTGTTGTTGATTCTTCACAAAAAAATACAGTTTTATATCTTTATGTTTGAAGCCTGAAATGTGGCAAAAGGTCGCAAAGTTCAAGGGGGCCGAATACTTTCGCAATGCACTGTAGTAAGGAACCCAAGGAAAATACTAATGGCAGTTCTACTTACAGTAACAAATGTTTCAAAACAAAACATATCCGAGTGACATGATGTAACAGCCAACATGCATCACATCCCAAGGCAGATACCATTTTAAAATGCTGATTGTGTGTGTGTGGGAGCAGCATGTGTTTCTGTGAGTTTACGTGTGCTTGCATGATGTTCCAGGAAATTATTTTGTCTGAGCCCCAACAGACAGACCTGGAAGAATTCACAACTGCCACTGCGGGCTCCCCGTGCATCCACCATGTGGCCTGTTCCCAAAACCAAACAGAGCTGAACATTTTGAAGAATCCTTAAAAGGAAGCTGACATGAACAATGGAGTAAGGTCTCAGAGCAAACAGGTAAGCTTGGAGCCTGCATACCCCTCACTCCAACCCTCTCCTCCAGTGATAAGAGACTGGGGAATGTTTTTAAAGCAGGGGGTTTGGGTTGAGGCTTTATGCCTTGTTGATACTGAAAATACACCCAAGCTTCAAGCTTCATCTCCCTTCAATGTTAACACAAGTGTTCTGTTTCTTTAACTTTTTCAGCCAAATTCTATTAAATCAGCTGTTGATATGATCATTTGTGTTTTTTGTCTTCTTTTCGCAAAGTCCCGATTACACTTAAAATCACACACTGCCACAACAGATATCTGTTTCAACATTCCCTGTGCATTGCCACACATAATGTACCACGCTCTATTTTTAACCCTTACCATCTATAACTAATTGGCGCCAAGTTAGATTCAAACCTATGCTGTTAATGGGAAAAAATGTGTGATATGTTTTGGCCCTTGTACTCTTGCTATATTTGGCCTGGTGTTCTCTATGCAGCTGCTCCTGCAGATCTGTCTGGCTGTACTCCGATGTAATGCTTCAATCCACGGCCACACTCCTCCAGTATGTCACACACCAAGTGTTAGGGTCAACTCCTGCTCTTCAGGTCAACAACATCCAGCATTCACAAAACTAAGCACCTTGCTTTGCTCTGTGTTATGGGAGGCGAGAAAGAAAAGCTTATTGAATGCATTGTCTTGAATTAAAATATGCTTATATGGCCAATGCCTGCTAAGATTCCAACCATTGCAGCTGCCAGGCAATCAATTATATGTAACTCAACTGCAATCTCACCAACAAGAGTCACGACTACGACTAGCCACTCCAATTAAAGACCAAGCAGCTGATCAAGCTCTTATCTAAGCTTTACTCTGTAACATACACCACAGGAAAAATGTTCATATTTTGGGAGAATTCTTAGTACAGTATGTAATGGTACAAATTCCATTTGTCCTGAGAGGACAGTTAAATGTGGAGTAGAGTGAAAAATTGTTCCAGACAAATTTGTTAACTTCCCAAAATATGCCTGCTAGTCAAAATTACATGATGACATCATGTTTTAGGGTTACACCTTATTCCCTTCCCCTTATCAGTGGAATTCCCAACTTTTGAATGAGCAGTGTCTGCCAAACAGGACTCATGCGGTCAATCCACCCACCCACCCACTCGCACGCACGCACGCACGCACGCGCGCACGCGCGCACGCACGCACGCACGCACGCACGCACGCACGCACGCACGCACACACACACACACACTTACTTCCAAAAGACAGATCCTCCCAAAACACACATTTGCAAACAGACAGACAGACACCACACACACAACACACACACTCAGAAGTCCCCCACCCCTTCCATTTTCAGCTAGCTGTGCCAGGCTTTTAATCTGCCCAGTGACATCCCTGTGTTTCCGCCATGGGGCAGAGGGAGAAATAAGCACACTCCTCTGTGCGGTAAATCACTCTACACACCCACTCATTCACTTGTTTACTACTATTCAATTAGCCTGCTCTCACAGTGGCTACAATACCCTAACATACTTTTATAATAATACAACAAAACAGTTTCTACACAGTAATTAGCCAATGACAATGACAGTACATGTCAAAAGTTTGGACAGAGCTACTCTTTCAAGGATTTTTCTTTATTTTTGCAAAATGAAAAACTATGAAATAACACATACGGAATCATGTAGTAACCAAAAAAGTGTTACACATTATCTAAATATATTTTAGATTTTAGATTAGTCACCCTTTGCCTTGATGACAGCTTTGCACACTTTTGGCATTCTCTCAACCAACTTCACCTGAAATGCTTTTCCAGGAATTCCCACATATGCTGAGCACTTTTTGGCTGCTTTTCCCTCACTCTGTCGTCCAACTCATCCCAAACCATCTCAATTAGGTTGAGGTCGGGTGATTGTGTAGGCCAGGTAATCTGATGCAGCACTCCATCACTCTCTTTCTTGGTCAAATATCCCTTACACAGCCTGGAGATGTGTTGGGTCATTGTCTTGTTGAAAAACAAATAATTGTCCCACTAATTGCTGGCTAAGTGTGCCTTAAATTCTAAATAAATCATTGACAGTGTCATCAGCAAAACACCCCCACACCATCTACACCTCCTCCATGCTTCACGGTGGGAACTACACATGCAGAGATAATCTGTTCACCTACTCTGCGTCTCACAAAGACACAGCGGTTGGAACCAAAAATCTAAATTTGGACTCATCAGACCAAAGGTCTAATATCCATTGCTCATGTGTCTTGGCCCAAGCAAGTTTCTTATTATTATTGGTGTCCTTTAGTAGTGGTTTCTTTGCAGCAATTCGACCATGAAGGCCTGATTCACGCAGTCTCCTCTGAACAGTTGAGATGTGTCTGTTACTTACATTTATTTGGGCTGCAATTTCTGGCTGGTAACTGCAATGAACTTGTCCTCTGCAGTAGAGGTAACTCTGGGTCTTCCTTTCCTGTGGCAATGCTCATGAAAGCCAGTTTCAGCATTGCGTTTTATGGTTTTTGCGACTGCACTTGAAAAAAACGTTAAAAGTCCTAGAAATTTCCTGGATTGACTGACCTTCATGTCTTAAAGTAATGCAGGACAGGTCGTTTCTCTTTGCTTATTTGAGCTGTTCTTGCCATAATATTGGCTTGATCTTTTACCAAATAGCGCTATCTTCTGTATACCACCCCTACCTTGTCACAACACAACTGATTGGCTCAAACACAATAAGAAGGAAAGAAATTCCACAAATTAACTTTTAACAAGGCACACCTGTTAATTGAAATGCATTCCAGGTGACTACCTCATGAAGCTGGTTGAGAGAATGCCAAGAGTGTGCAAAGCTGTCATCAAGGCAATGGGTGGCTACTTTAACGCTTTTTTGGCTACAACATGATTCCATATGTGTTATTTCACAGTTTTGATGTCTTTACTATTATTCCACAATGTAGAAAATAGTAAAAAAATCAAGGAAAACCCTGAAATGAGTAGGTGTGCCCAAACTTTTGACTCGTACTGTACATATTATTAAGGTGACTGCGGTCATTTGGCTGGCCAATAACTGTCATCCAAAATTCCATGACCGTCACATCCCTACATCCCATTGTTATGTTTTACATTTTACAATCTTGAAGTGTGCAGAGTAGACCTCTATTTTGGGTCAGTTGGGAGATACAGTCTACAATGATCACTTAATAGCTCACTCAATCATTCAATAACATTGTAATAAAAAGCAGAAACGTGTCTCTGTATGTGCCCAGAGGTCACTGTGCGAGTACTGACCCCAGGGCTGAGTGCCACATGGCTGTTAGTTTTGGAGAGACGTGGGTGGGCGGAGGGTCAGTCAGCGCCCCAGATAGCATTCAGGGGTGAGGAGTGATTTATCCGTCTGTGTTCTGGACAGGGTCTAAATCAGACGACCTTCCTCTGATTAGGGGTCAGTCTCAGCCAGAGCAGCCAGCCAGCCACCGAGCAAAGCAAAGCAGACCAGATCAGACCAGATGGGCAGCCTGCCTCCAGCGCGACCGAGACACTGACCACCAAACAAATGGAATTTCCATACGCGGCCCCAAACACACATCAGTGAGCCAGGAGTCAACTCAATTGAGGTGGCCTTGACATTCCCTCAACCCAACAACAAAAGGATGTGGTGAATCTCAGTCCCCCACTGTTAAACTCCTGTCCCAGTGGACTATTAAACACCACTGTCTTCCTAACTCTCAAGGTTCACTTAAAGGTTACTGCCAACCCTGAGGCCCTGGGTCCATTGTAGGCATTTTATGAACATTGTTAGCAATAGCGGACTCTTTCGATATCTTAAAATGAAATAAATGCACACCCCTTCAGTTCCTGTCATTTATAATCTTAATTTCACAGTTACAACTATAATTCTGTATTTCATCAATTATCAGTGTTTCATAATTTTGCTTTGTTTGTTCATAAATGTCTGATTATGTTATCGTCACAGTTTTTTGTAGATAATTATTATACGCTACCATATGACGAAGAAGTCATTTTCCAGTCATTCAAGACTGCCAATCAGTACAGATTAAAAGCGCTGAACAATACAACGATCTACACAACTATTTCCAGACTGTTCATAACTCTTACAGCCATAACCATCTGACATTCTCTTCTACAGTATACAGGGTGGCAGGTAGCCTAGAGATTAAGAGCATTGGGTCAGTAACCTAAAAGTCGCTGGATCGAATCGCCGAGCTGGCAAGGTGGAAAAATCT
This sequence comes from Oncorhynchus mykiss, assembly GCF_013265735.2. Lineage (NCBI taxonomy): Eukaryota > Metazoa > Chordata > Actinopteri > Salmoniformes > Salmonidae > Oncorhynchus > Oncorhynchus mykiss. Next base: position 36,245,298 of record NC_048575.1, on the reverse strand, counting down.
GCTGTTTTGCCCTTGAGCAAAGCAGTTAACTAGGTACCCATCCCCCTTTTCCTTTTCAGATTGGCAAAGCCTGGAAATATACTAAACAATCTCATACAGAGTACATGCAGGACATTTAGTGCCCATTTTTGTGCGATTAGCAGCCCTCTTTCGATACACGGTAATGAAATTACACTGAGACTCCGATTTTTCACTTTAAAAAAAAAATCCAAACCAAAACCACTGGTTTAAAAGTTTAACAAACTTTATGCACAATAACTACTTTGAACAATTTACACAGTAAAAAAAAACTGGAAAAACTGTGCAGATGTCAAGTTTGGTGACAGAATTATGGTAAAATCTCCCTCAGTTTTATTCTGTTACCAAAATGTGTATCTGCACAGTTCTTCCTGTAAATGGGAAGAACTGTAGTCCTTGTGAAAAATATGACTACATAGGAATTGTGTGATGCAACGGACTGAAATGTTATTATTACATATCATTGATTACTTGTATAAACCTAATTTAAGAAGACCACATGTGTAATTCAAGTATAGCCACTCAGGCTTTATCCCTTCAAACTGTAGCCTACATATAGCCCACAACACTCAATCAAATTGTTCACATTCACACACAAACACACCCTACCCCCCTCTCCTCTATCCCTCAGCTATTTCTCTGCCCTCCTCTCCTCCCCTCTGTATCTCTCTATATAATTTGCAATTCTTGTTTAACACACAACCCTGTTCTAACATTAAAATGAGACAGCATAACCACACAACAGCACAGAATGACATCCCCCTGTAGGATTTACTTTCAAAAACAAAATCTATGCAAATAGAGCACACAAGCAGAAGTCTGAAACTAAACCGTGACCCTGTGTGGTAGAGTGACCAAACAGTGAGCTGTGATGGGGATTACTAGGGCCCAGGATACCCCTCCCTCTACTGTATGCTCATATAGGACCCACTGTTGTTCACATGATGGTATCTTTGAATCTTTCTGAGAGCACCTGTCCACACTTCCGTTACCTACCAACAACTCCATCTGCAAATCCCAACATCACCTGCACACCTCAGGCCCTGACATCTGACACGGTTTAGTATGTGGCACACAGTAGGCATCCCATTAACTTTATATTGGCATACTGGAGTCTCTTAACACAGTCAGTGTCAAACTGCTTCTGTTCTGGCCCAACGTACAAGTCTGCAAAAAACACAGCAAATACAATATTTGGCCTAATTTGCCAAAACATAGGTTCACAAAATAAGAATTTGTTCTTAGCTGACTTGCCTAGTTAAATAAAGGTAAAATAAAAAACTAAAATAAACTGGCCCGAAGACAAATCGCTCATCATCATCAACAAAAACAACAATTTAGCCTATTTTCCTGGGCTACTATAGTACTAAACACAACTGTAATCTTAGTTATTTCTCCAAGATATGTATTGGGAGTGAGGACATGTGTGCTCATTGATTTTCTATTATTAGTAACACGGTAAAACAATTAGCCAGTTAACCCACCCTATCCGTGTCTATGTCGAGAAAACAACAAAAGTATTGCTCAATGTCACAGTATGTGGATCAGGAAAACGTCAGATTAGTTTAGGCAGACTGGTGCATTTTGAGTAAAAAATAAGAAGAGTAGTGTCCTGTGTAACCTTACCATTTCAAATTGTAAGTGGTTATTTGGCATAGGCTACCACTTCAACATGAACCATGTTGCTAGAAAGGAATAGTTTGGTGACACTTTGTAATCATTTGCCAAACCGCGGGAAAACGATGTATTAGTTAGCAGCAGCAGCTGGTGCCTGTGGAAATATTCAGTTGAACGCGTGCTACGCTGAAAAACTGCGCGAGGCTGCCCTCTGGCGGGAAATCTTATTTCTCTTCTCCGCTCAGCTTTTAACTTTTTCTAAAGGCATTAATTTTCTGGTACAAAAAAAACCTGTATAATATTATATTCATTCATTATATAGAACTATAAACATACAACTATGAACATAAAACTAATTGCATGTAGAAACTTCTGAGAAAGCAGGAGAGTTAGCCTTCAGTAGTTGAATGCCTGTTGAACCGGTGTCAATTTATGGATAATAATAAACTGGGCCTAGATACTGGAAAAGAGACTGTAGGTCTACTTGAAAAATGGAGGAGAACCCGTTGTCTGTTCTTGGGGAACTGAAAGTAAACTGTTTGCTATTTTAATGATACAATGTGTTTATAATTTATTTGAAGTTCTTATAAGCTCCAACTTAAAGAGAGACATTACTTTCCTGTATAGGACACAATCTAAAAAAGCAGGACAGACCTCTGAAATCCTAACTTTAGATCCACTATTAATTAATTGAGTACTGTGGGTAAACATATTGGCACATTTTGATTTAATGAATTAAGATAAATCTGTTATATTTACATTTTAATCCTTCAACTTTGAATACTACGTAATAATAAGTTATTATTAGTTAGACAGTCTATCAACAGTAACTACCAAGCATTAAAGTATAGGCCACCTACCTACGCCATAGATGACAATATGAGAAAAGAATCATAGCAGCTAGGGACTATCTGTTGTTGCAGATGCACCCGTGTGGGTAAATCCTGTTACTGGCGTTCTCAGCACTTGGTGTGAGGCTATATCCCTGTTGTTTATGCTACGCCGGTGTTTTTAAAACTGCACCTGAACTGACACATATGCACACACGCACACACACACACACACAACAAAGGGGCCTGACCCGGGCCATGACACTCTGCCCTCTCTCACTTTATTTAGATTTTATTTTCATGTATAATTTTTTTTTAGGAAATCCTCCTGGTGATCCCAAAATGGGAAGAGCGGTGTGAATTTTATGGAGCAAGGTTTCCTCCCGGATGGAGGATGTTCCCAGCCAATCTTTCATGGATAGAGCAAACAGGAGTCATTGGGACGAGGAAGTGTGGACAGGTGCTCTCGGAAAGAATCAAAAATCCACAGAAATAAAACACAATGGTCCACATTTATCATATTATCACTGCCAGTGATAATAGTATATTTTTTCAATAGGAATTTTGTTTAATGGATTTTAAAAAACAAAATTCTGGTTATATTAGTAGGCATATTATCAAAGGAAATGTTTATTCTAAAATATTATGTCATATCGATTAACATATTGTGTATATAATTTATTCACAAACAAAATCGTTTTGTGAATAGAAATGAGCTTCATTATACCTTGTTTCCAATTATTATAAACTTATACTAATTTAGTTATTTATTTGGCAATAAAATGCCAGCATTCAGTCATGTGTAACTTTTCTTTTATGGGTGGTTCTATTCAAAACACATTTTTTATTTTTTATTCCTTGTTATGCTGAACCCATCATATTACTGGTAAAAGTTATTCACTGTTTGTCAATGAGTAAACTACAATGTCCGGTGACAGACCTGCAGAGGTTGAGACTATTGAAACTCACTGAGACTATTTCCTGAGGTTTCCTTAATTAAGTAGTCTTGACATACAGGGGAAACTGGGCACAAACACCACCACCACTACTACCAGTATTCACATCCCTTGACTTTTTACATATGTTGTTGTGTTACAAAGTTCAAATTGATTTAATTGTTATTTTTTTGTCAACCAACTACAGAAAATACTCTGTAATGTCAAAATGGAAGAGCAATTCTAACATTTGTAAAAAACATATATATAAAAAAATAAAATACTAATATATATTGATACGGTAAGTATTGAACCTCCTGAGTCAATACATGTTAGAATCACCTTTGGCAGTGATTACAGCTGTGAGTCTAAGAGCTTTGAACCCCTGGATTGTACAATATTAGCAAATTATTATTTTTTAAATTCTTCAAGTTCTGTCAAGTTGATTTTTGATCATTGTCTTGACATAGATTTTCAAGCCATTTTAAGTCACAACTCTAACTAGGCTACTCAGGAACATTTAATGTTGTCTTGGTAAGCAATTCCAGTGTATATTTGGCCTTGTGTTGTATGTTACTGTTCTGCTGAAAGGTGAATTTGTCTCCAAGTGTCTGTTGGAAAGCAGACTGAACCAAGTTTTCCTCTAAGATTTTGCCTGTGCTTAGCGCAGTTCTATTCCGTTTCTTTTTATCATAAAAAGTTTCCTAGTCCTTGCCGATGACAAGCATACACATAGCAGGATGCAGCCACCATCATGCTTGAAAATTTGAAGAGTGGTACTCAGTGATGTGTTGTGTTGGATTTGCCCCAAACATAACGGTTTGTATTCAGGACATAAAGTTAATTTCTTTGCCACACTTTCGGCAGTTTTACTTTATTGCCTTATTTCGAACAGGATGCATGTTTTGGAATATTTTCATTCTTTACTTGCTTCCTTCATTTCACTCTGTCAATTAGGTTAGTATTGTGGAGTAACTACCATGTTGTTGATCCATCCTCAGTTTTCTCTGATCACAGCCATTAAACGTTGTAACTGTTTTAAAGTCACCATTGGTCTCATGGTGAAATCCCTGAGCGGTTTCCTTCCTTTCCGGCAACTGAGTTAGGAAGGACACCTGTATCTTTGTAGTGACTGGGTGTATTGATACACCATTCAAAGTGTAATTAATAACTTCACCATGCTCAAAGGGATATTCAATGTCTACTACCAATAAGTGCCCTTCTTTGTGCAGCATTGGAAACCCTCCCTGGTCTTTCTGGTTGAATCTGTGTTTGAAATTCACTGTTCGACTGAGGGACTGTACAGATGTCTGTGTGGGGTACAGAGATAAGGTAGTCATTGAAAAATCCATGCTTATTATGTGACTTGTTAAGCACATTTTTACTCCAGAACTTGTTTAGGCTTGCCATAACAAATGTGTTGAATACTTATTGACTTAAGACATTTCACATTTTTGTTTTTGATTCATTCGTTAAAAAAAATAATCAAAATACAGAATTCCACTTTGACATTATGGGGTATTGTGTGTAGGCCAGTGACCCCCCCCCCCCCAAAAAAAAAAAATCTAATCCATTCTAAATTCAGGCTGTACACAACTAAATGTGGATACTGTGAATACTTTCTGAAGGCACTGTATGTGTGAGTTCTACCATGGCCTCGCTTCCCAATACCCCCACCTATCCGCCCTCCATAGGAAAACACAGCGGAGAGGAAACTGACTGCTGATGTAGTCATCTTCTAATCACTACCCGCTTGGACACAAGCTAAAAATGCCTGGAGATGCCATGAGGGACTTGGAACAAGAGTACAGAGAGCTGATCAGAACAGCCCTGGAGTTTATTTACCTCTGACTCAATCCCTTTTTCCGACGACCAAGGCTAGAGCTATGAACTTTTCATGTAAATACATTCGCAGTGTCTCTTCTGCTGTTAAGATTGTTTTTATTTGAGTACTAGTATTTATTAGTTTGTTCATGTTTACATTGCCCCTTTTCCTTCAGGTATAAATTACACGGTGTACTAATTTAGCATACATCTATAAAAGCTGTGTAGTAATATTGCATTGTCTTGTAAGGCTGATGTCTCAGGAAATGGTGTGTAGACCCACTTAGAGAATCACTGATATCGTCACTGAGGTTATGACAAAATGAAGGAATCCAGATAATTTTTATACACCACCCCACACCCACTCCTGCGATAGCTATTTATAATCGTATTAGACAAGACAAGGGCCCGAATCAGAGGAAAAATAAACTATTGTGTCACTGCATGGAGCAGATATTGACTTGATGTGGACTATATTTAGTGGCAACACAAATGGACACTGGTCGTTCTGACAGGCAGGGGCTATGAAACTGATCAGGCCCAGAGAAGGAGTGCATTTGCCTGGGATTATACAATAGAACAACCATCCACACCAAACCCTGGTTTAGACAGGGAGCAGACACACCCTCCTCTGTTTCTGCAGCTGTCTCACATACTGTATGCAATCCGCTATCAATAACTTAATTGACAGCCAGCCTACTGGGCACACAATGTCCTTTCAATGTGGAAATGTGGGTAATGATTGGTTGAGACGTTGATCAATGAGATTTCATCCTTTATTCACCTACTCAAAAAGACAGCCAGATGTTTGTTGAATTCCCAATGTGTCATCACTATGCTTTCAACCATCTAAAAGTACAACAACGTTCAAATGGTAATGCAATGTCAAATATGTTGTATTTGTACAATGAGTTAATGTGTTATCAACGTTTAATCTAATAGCACAACCAAATTACCTGGATTGCAGTTGAGATTACATGAAAAGTACATAGTGAAAGTGATCAACGCTGTTTGAGATTCTGTGCAGATTATTAGAGCATTTGTGAAGATCTCCACAGACCTGCGACCTTTGCATGCTATCTTGAACATGCACACTTTCTATGATTGCATAAGAAGACATTTGTAGTTACAGTAACCTCAAAATGTGGCCATGGATGTTTTACTCATTTTAAGGTTGAATAAATGCTGTTACATTAGTTTGTAAGATAGCCTTAACTTTAGGCTATTTACTATATTACAAAAGTCCTATTGAATTGTGTGTAGTTGACGCAACCAAACATCAACATTTAAATGAGATGTAACTAATGCTTAAGTTAAATTTTAGCCACTTGCTCAATCCTTTTCTTCCACTTGTATTTTGGGATTAGTTGGATATGTGAATTCAACATAATTCCTTAACTTGTCGACAAGTTAGTAGGCTATATACTGTATTGTAAAAGTTATATTGAATTGTGTTAGGTTGTCAACTCAACCAAATATCAACATTTGAAGGAGATGTATTTTTTGTGCCACTGACAATGGCACAAAAGAACATTGATATGTTGGATTCACATGTCCATCTCAACCAAACATTTAAGTTAAAGAATAGAACTACATCAAATCAAACTTCAAAGGCACTACATTTTGAGTTGATTTAGTCCTATTCTTTCACTTAGATTTTTGGTTTGAGATGTGGATGTGAAACCGAATTTATAAATATTATGTGGACACCTATACATTTGGCAGCCAAGTACGAGTTTTCAGTCTAGCCTTTTATCATCTGTTGAAATATTTCAACGCCTAGAATAAAAGCCTCCAGGCCATGTCATAAGACTCAATTGAATAAAATAAACAAATAATTACAGGGGGCAGTTTGGAAAAACGAATGCTGTGCGAAAAGTCCTCTGGAATAAAGCACATGCTGGGGTAAAAATGACATAACCAATGTTCTAAGGTGATACTAGCCACATCTGAATATGGCTAGTAACCCTTGACAAATACTCTGCTGGAGGCTCGGGGGCAAAGCCAGATTTTTCAAGACAAATACTATTCATAAGACATAGAATGGGTCTTCTCTTTCTATTACAACACAGAGACTGTGTCATTCATAAGGGACATATATCATTTTCAATAGTGTTCAGTTGTGACATATATTGAGGTGTTTCTATTTCTTTGTGTTCAGTACTGGCTAAAGCTGTTTGTGACTTTACGGTAGTGAATTACACTTTTTTTAACATGACTCCCCAAATTTACCCCAAAGCTGTATTTGTAACTGTATTTGTGTTTGAATAAAGCTGTATTTGTGAAAGGCAGCTACCTGAGGTGAGATTAGTGCAATGCTGTGATTAAGTGCTTGTGTGTTAATGTAGCGAGCCGCCCAGGCAAGCCTAGCGGTAATCTCCTTGTCTGTTCCCCTCCCACCCCGTCCCGGTCTGGCTGGCCACTCGCTGTCAGACAGACAGGCCTCAGGACTCTCATCACTTCGCACAGTACGCAGGAACACACATTAAGGACCTGTTTCCTGGGCTGTAGACTGTCTATCAGAGTGTTCTCTCTCTCTCTCTGTCTTGTTCTTTCTTTCTTTCTTTCTTTCTTTCTTTCTTTCTTTCTTTCTTTCTTTCTTTCTTTCTCTCTCTCTCTCTCTCTCTCTCTCTCTCTATCTCTCTCTCTCTCTCTCTCTCTCGCTCTCTCTCTCTCTAATCTTTTGTTATCCATCTTATTGCCCTGTATTTTATAATGTATTTTAAAAATGACAATTTGCCACACCAAAACATTGCCTGTCATCTCCTATACATTTGTCTGTGATAATATCAGCTGTAGATCAGTCTCTGAGCTTTGAGTCGGCTCAACATATTTCTATTCACTGTGGAGATTCCAACAGTTCTTGAGCACACATATTTCGAGTCACCTGCCCCTCTCTCTCTCTCTGGCCTGAATATTAAAACAGACAATTTACTCAGCGGTTTGGCGCATCATTTGTATCAAATTAGTGGGGGGAGATAACATTAGCTCTCACAGGGGGTAACTGCCTCCCCACCCACCCACCCCACCCCACCCCACCCCAGTCTGTACAGGTGACCCCCACCCACCAATTCCGCTGATCCTGAGTGCTGCTGTGGTGATAGTGGTCTGAGCCTGTCCTTATGCCAGCCATTAGCTATCACAACAGAGAGGCTAAAGTTAAACCCAGCTGCAGACTGAATTTGCACAGATTCACACCAATTAGACGGGATTCCCCAGCCTAGCCCTAGGGAAAGTGTGTCACCTGTTATAGAGGGGGTCAGCCTGGTCTCATAGACTAGACGTAACATAGTAAATGTAAATCCGGGACACTCAAATTAGAAAATTCAAAATGTGATTGTTACACAGCAGGACAGTTAACTCGCGCTGCCCTCAAACCAAGGCACGCTGCCTCCTAATTATCTATAGGCTATGTTTCAACTTGTCAATTTCAATTTCAATTTCTAACAACATTTTGAATTGAGCTGTTTTCCACCTTCTCATTAATTCACATAAGAAGTAGCCCATTTCACTGTTGCAGACTATTTATGTTTGAGACTTTACTGAGTCGGACAAACTTCTCTCTTCAACGAGAGCCCAAGCACTTCCCCAGTGCTTCCCCAGATCAAGTATGGAGACATTGCGCATCTCTAGACAGAACAGGCCTTGCACAAACGTATTCCCCCTGGCACATTTTCTGGCTGATGATGCGCATTGCCTTCATTGTTGTTTTCCTTACAAATAATAACTTTGGTCATGTGTGTGTTCCTATCAAAGTAAGTGCATTATTTTCTGTAAATATCGTGTTGTCGTTTCTACTGTAGCATACCATATGTATGTATGAAGCATAATGTATTTACTGTTTTATTCACATGTTTTCATGTACTTGTGACAAATCATTCAAACAGATTCTTGCAAAGATTGTAATGGACACATATGATGTTTAAAATACTTTTTTGAAGGTTGTACTGATTATGATCAGCTAATGCTAAGCTATTTTCCAGCTCTGTGTGGTGCCATGTTTGTTGTCTTTATACAATGCAGTCTGGTTGTCACGTAAGCGTCTGTCAGACCAAAGATGTTATGACAAGGGATAGTTCACTCGACTGACTTATGGTGCTTTCAAGACGACTATGGGTTGCCAGCTTAGACCCAGGGTTTTATTTTTGTTTTGCATATAAACTTCTCCTGTGTTTGCCCCCCATTTAATATTTCTGTCACACCCTGATCTGTTTCAGCTGTCTTGCGCTCATCTTCACCCCCTCCAGGTGTCTCCCATCTCCCCTCATTATTCCCTGTGTATTTATACCTGTGTTCTCTGTTTGTCTGTTGCCAGTTAATTTTGTTCGTCAAGCCTCCCAGCATTTTTCCCCTTGCTCCTGTCTTTTCTATAGTTCCCGTTTTCTAGTTTTCCCGGTTTTGACCATTTTGCCTGCCCTGACCCTGAGCCTGCCTGCCATCCTGCACCTTGCCCCACCACGCTGGATTATTGACCTCTGCCTGCCCTGATCCTGAGACTGCCTGCCGTACTGTACCTTTTGGACTCTGATCTGGATTACTGACCTCTTCCTGCCCTTGACCTGTTACTTCAACACTGTCTGCATCTGGGTCTTCCCTATAACGTGATAATGATACCTTCCCAGATTTCTACCCCCTATACATTCTGTTGCTACTCTTCCAGTCACATGTTTGTGATGGTTTGCTGCAGGGACCAGTCAACAATGATGAGACATACAGTATGTGTTCATACTCATCAAATGGTTAAGGCAAAAACTAAAGTAGGGTGATTGGTCAGGGTGAACGTCTAGCAACCCAAAAGGTATTTTGTACGAATCATCACAGACAACTTCAGCATTTTAGCTAATTAGCAACTTTGCAACTACTTACTACTTTTTAGCTACTTTGCAACTTTTAACCTAACTCCTAATCCCAAACTTAACCCTAACCTTAACCTTTACCCCTAACCCCTAGCCTAGCTAACAGTAGCTACCTAGCTATAGTTAGCCAACGTTAGCAACAATAAATTGGAATTTGTAACATATCATATATTTTGCGAATTTGTTACATTTTGTCCAAATTGCAATTCGTAACATTTCATACAAATTTTAATTCGTAACATATACGAAATGGATGATGGACAAATTAATACATACCATATGAAACAACATATTACACTAATTGGGGTGTCCCGGATTTGTACTTACTAAGTCACGTCTACTCCGGAGTCCGGGTTGGGGGTGGGGTTGCAAATGTTTAATCTGTAGGGCATGTTCCTTTTGGGGTGGAAGCGGGAAGCCTATCTGCGTTTTTTGTGTGTTTGGGGTGGTTATGTTACAATAGTACAATAAACAGAAAATAATCCCAGTCATATGCAATGCTTGATTAATGACCATCTTGCATGTTTTATGTGAGAGAAAAAACACAATACGTTGAGATTAATTAAATTGGACTGGACAGAGCAATTTAACCAAACTAGGATATGATTAATCTGTAGAATTATAATGCACCTTTTATTTTTCTTGAATATTTCCAAACTCTAAAGTGACATCATCATTATGTCTGTGGGAAGGACAGGGAATATTTACCTTGAGATCCAACCTCTGCTTGTGTGACATAGGAGAAATGTCAAAACACTGGACATGAACAAAGTGGAGGAATATACGCCTTTGGAACATGCTTCCTCTGAAGTACTAAAAATGGATTCTGGGGTCATGGTGCTTGACACCTCGAAGAAGAACCTCTTCCTTTCAAAAGGAACATCTTTATTTATAAAATGGTACACACAACTATAAATATAGAGGAATTGTTGTCTTGATGTGCTCAACACCTTCCTCATCCATTCCACATCAAATATCCATATACTTTATCTGTTTTCTGAATTAATCCATGCTATGAAAAACATACAGTTTACCTCTTATTTGGCTATAAGAAAATATATATAACATATAAATATGTTTAGTCCTATTATACGACTCTCCATTATTTAGCATAGGTGTAGTAAATACACAAATATTGAATTGTCTCTGCCATTAGACAGGGGAGACTAAATCATTTAGAGACAGGATATCCGGGACATAAACTGTTCTTCCATGCTGCGAAAACAAGGCGTCATTTGTAAGTCAAACCCTGCGATCACCGCTATTCTAACCGGGGCAGGAAGCCGGACCAGAGCCTTCCACTGTGGACTAACTCTGTTGCCCGGTGAGCCGTTCCACAATGTTCCACAATGCTACCATCAGCTTATTCACCATGTATGTGTTTTCTTGAGAATATACAAAGAATTCAAATATAATATGTATTATCTATCAAATGTGAGCAGATGGCTGTGAACTGTAGGCCTGTGGAGGATTTGTTAAATGTAAAAATGATCTGATACATGTTTCTAATATTGTTGTGAAATTAATCTAGGCTACCACTAATGTCTATACAGTACAGGAATAAGTGATCTATCTTATGGATAAAAAACGGTTTCAACAAATTTGATTATTAATAACATAAAACAGAAGTATAGGCTAAATGGTCTGTAACCTCTTCAACTGATGTTAACATTGATTCAAATAAACAATGAAAACATTATATTAATAACTATATGGTTACTTATTACCAAGGTGCATTGATATAATAATTGGTGTGATGCTGTATTTCATCAATGAAAAGGTAGGATAAAGTAATTCAAAAACATAAAACGGTAAAGGAACATATATTTTGGTTCAAAACTTTATTTTTCAAAAGTGCAAAAGTATAAAACAGCTATACATGAAACGTTCAAATAGTAACTGTACATGATTTATTATCAGAAAATGTATTTATATTCCTCTTCAGAACAAAGAGAAAATCCAAACCAATGTGTGAACAATCATCATTACAATTCAGATGTCATACTATGGCTTCTTAGCTCATACAGTGATACACATTGAACGCCCTTCACACAAAAAGAAAATAACATACTGAATTTGAACCCTCAAATTAAAGAGATCCCACTGTTCCCACTGGCCTTCAATTGTAACAGAATGAAAGAGAAAGACATAAAGAGAAAGGGAGGCAGGGAGGGAGAGAGAGGGAGAGAAAGAGAGAAGAGAAATAGTGACAGGAGACAGAAAGAGACATTTGAGGTCAGGTTATGTGCTGTAATGGCTTCAGTAGTAGAGACAGGGAGGACCAGGAGGTTAGGAGGTGTAGTTACAGTAGAACACTGTGCTGGCATCAGAGAGCACAGAGGATATCAGGCTCTCAGGTCCCTGCATGTTGGCCTCATGTGCCCCATAAGACAGGCCTGTCATGTCCCCAGGTCTGGAGGAGTTCAGGTACTGTTCAAACTCACTCCGGTCCACCTCACCTATCAGCTCTGATGGATGCATCTGCTCTACCTGGTCCGCTGGGTGGGAGTCTGGGGGAGGGGAGCGCTGTCCTGTCCCATGTCCTGGGTGTCGCTTGGGGTGACTGGGGCTACAATGCTGGCTGTAGTACATAGCCAATTGGTTGAAGGAGGGGGGCATGGGGCCAGCCTGGTGGCCTTGCTGCTGCTCAGTGGGGGAGGAGAGGTGTCTGTGGAGCATGTGGTTGGCGTGCTGGTTGGACTGAGGGTCCTGAGGCGTGTACTCTGCCCCCTGGGAGTGGTAGGCGTACGCAGGCATCATGTGGCACTCCTCCTGAGAGTGGCCGGTGAAGAACATGGAGTCTGATTCCACGGCATCCAGTGGGGAGGTGTCGGGGGTGGGCAGGCTGTAGGGTTCGTAGGAAGCCCCCCCGAGGGCCTGGGCGTCGCGGTAGTGGCCAAGGGACTGAGTCGACACCTGGTAGCCATGCTCGTGGTGGTAACCCAGCCCCAGGCCCTCCATGCTCTGGTGCTCGGACACACTATGAACCAGGAACCCTGAGTCCAGACGCTTAATCCTCTTCACCTGCTTCCTCCGCCGGGGTCGGTATTTGTAGTTAGGGTGGTCCTGCATGTGCTGGACCCGGAGCCTTTCAGCCTCTTCTACAAAGGGGCGCTTCTCGGACACAGGAAGGGCTTTCCACGACTTCCCTACAGATCAAGAACAGAGCTCATATGAGTTATATGGCGGCATCGGACATGCAGACTGGTGGTGCTCCAAAATAGCTAATTGCCAATTTAGCAACAACAGGAGAACACTGATTTCATAACATGATAACATCACTATTATTATTGATCAAAAGCAGTAATTGTTGTAATTAGTTCATTTGGAAATTATATTAGTTACTTACTCCATATTTGAATGGCCAAAGTAAGGGCAGATAGCTTTTTCATGAAAATGTGTCACTACACAAATGCTACAAACCAAAATCATTGAACTAGGCTACAATAATATTTATCATGTTTATTGTAAAATAAATTCACTATGCTTTCACGTGAAAACAACACACTGTTTAAAATAACAATTCACTAAGGATTTCGTCATGTATATATTTGAAAAAAGAAATATGAAAGAAATACACATTGGTCTTTATAAATATCATGGAAGTAACAGGCTCGCATACTTTATAATTGTATTGTCTTACCCAACATTTTGCTCAACTCCGCATTGTGCAGGTCCGGATTTTGTTGTGCCAGGCGCTTGCGCTCATCCTTTGCCCACACCATGAACGCATTCATGGGTCGCCGGATCCGCGGCTCAGTCTTTCCACGGTTCTGGTTCCCGGAGCTGGTAGCGCACGACTCGCTCTTCACTTTGGTGTCCCCGAGAGGGCTCAGGGGGTCTGCCCACTGACAGTGTCCCATTCCAGGCATCATGACTGACATCGCGCACCTAGCCTGGGTCTGATCGTCACTGGCGTAACCCGCATCCGGACTACTCATCTCTGTTCTATCGACACCAACCGCAGAAACTCGAGCAAAAAAAACAACAAAACAGAAGTGCCCCTAGCTGTACAGATATAACAATGATCGTTAACGCAAGAGTAACGATTCCAAACTGAATGGGAAATATCCGTCACTGTTAGATAATAGCCAGGAGCTGACTATTTTACCCTGAGGTGGGGATGCTTGCTATAAGAGCACAAGCAACCAATCAACATAAGGTGGGAGTGCCCACCCCTGAGGCGCAAAAAGTTTGAAGTAACCGCCTTCCAGCCTTATTTGGAGCGCAATGCCACCCATGGAGACAAGCGCTGTCATCTATGCATAATACAAACAACACATTAGGTGCCCAAACACAGTTCAATATTAAACAGACGGAATATTGCTATTGTGCATTTTGGAGTTATGATTAAATTAGAACATCTTGCGTTTGTGAAATAAACACCACAAAATAATTTGGGATACATCATTCTAAAAGGATATGGGAAAATAATTTGTCCTACAGCCTATCAAATTGAGCAATTATCAAATAATGAATATCCGAAAAAGTAAACTTTAATGCACACAAAACGTTTGAATTCAACTAAAATGCTGCTTTGGTGAGAGACACTTTCTCCATTGCTCATGCACCATCACTTTCAAATCTTACTTTCCAGTTTTGTATTTTATTCTCACTGTTATTCAGATGTAAGCCTAATACACATGGACTATCTCATCTGTGTAGGCCTATTGGGATGATGGATTAGGTAACTGGAAGTTCTAAAGCGCAGATTTACGCATCATTTTGACTGAGGCTGGATGTAAATGATGTTAAGAACATCAAGCGTTCATAAAAATTCTTAGATGGGGTGCTGGTGAATACACATTTGCAAACAGTCGAGATTAAATAAACACCCATCTATCGGCCTTTGTTGTCTGAAGAGAAGGGACGGACCCGGGCCACAGCTAGGGGACACAAGGGCCGTCTATAGTGGTGAAAATTGGTTCTCACTCTTCAAGACCAAGCAAATGAAATAAAATAAAATGTTATTTGTCACATGCGCTGAATACAACAAGTATTCACCTTACAGTGAAATGCTTACATCCAAGCCCTAAACCAACACTGCAGTTTCAAGAAAAGACCTAAAAAAAAGTATGAGATAAGAATAACAAATAATTAATGCAAATAGTCTGGGTAGCCATTTGATTAGCTGTTCAGGAGTCTTATGGCTTGGGGGTAGAAGCTTCTCTGGTAGAAGCTTCTTTGTGGCCTTCCTCTGACACTGTCTGGTAATAGAGGTCCTGGATGGCAGGAAGCTTGACCCCGGTGATCAAATCAAATCAAATGTTATTTGTCACATACAAATGGTTAGCAGATGTTAATGCTGGTGTAACGAAATGCTTGTGCTTCTAGTTCCGACAATGCAGTAATAACCAACGAGTAATCTAACCTAACAATTTCACAACAACTACCTTATACACTCAAGTGTAAAGGGATGAAGAATATGTACATACAAATATATGAATGAGTGATGGTACAGAATGGCATAGGCAAGATGCAGTAGATGGTATCGAGTACAGTATATACATATGAGATGAGTAATGTAGGGTATGTAAACATTATATTAAGTGGCATTGTTTAAAGTGGCTAGTGATACATTTTTTACATACATTTTTCCATTATTAAAGTGACTGGAGTTGAGTCAGTATGTTGGCAGCAGCCACTCAATGTTAGTGGTGACTGTTTAACAGTCTGATGGCCTTGTGATAGAAGCGGTTTTTCAGTCTCTCGGTCCCTGCTTTGACCTCATCTTCTGGATGATAGCGGGGTGAACAGGCAATGGCTCGGGTGGTTGTTGTCCTTGATGATCTTTATGGCCTTCCTGTGACATCGGGTGGTGTAGGTGTCCTGGAGGGCAGGTAGTTTGCTGAGGTTGAAGAGGTTGAAGAGGGGCTGCTGCGCCTTTCGCCTTCGGTCCACCCACACCACGCTGTCTGTGTGGGTGGACCAATTAAGTTTGTCCGTGATGTGTACACCGAGGAACTTAAAACTTACTACCCTCTCCACTACTGTCCGGTCGATGTGGATAGGGGGGTGCTCCCTCTGCTGTTTCCTGAAGTCCACAATCATCTCTTTTGTTTTGTTGTTGTTGAGTGTGAGGTTATTTTCCTGACACCACAATCCGAGGGTCCTCACCTCCTCCCTGTAGGCCGTCTCGTCGTCGCTGGTAATCAAGCCTACCACTGTAGTGTCGTCTGCAAACTTGATGATTGAGTTGGAGGCGTGCATGGCCACGCAGTCATGGGTGAACAGGGAGTACAGGATAGGGCTCTGAACGCACCCTTGTGGGGTCCCAGTGTTGAGGATCAGCGGGGTGGAGATGTTGTTACCTACCCTCACCACCTGGGGGCGGCCCGTCAGGAAGTCCAGTACCCAGTTGCACAGGGCGGGGTCGAGACCCAGGGTCTCGAGCTTGATGACGAGTTTGGAGGGTACTATGGTGTTAAATGCTGAGCTGTAGTCGATGAACAGCATTCTCACATAGGTATTCCTCTTGTCCCGATGGGTTAGGGCAGTGTGCAGTGTCGTTGCGATTGCGTCGTCTGTGGACCTATTGGGTGATAAGCAAATTGGAGTGGGTCTAGGGTGTCAGGTCGGGTGGAGGTGATATGGTCCTTGAGTAGTCTCTCAAAGCACTTCATGATGACAGAAGTGAGTGCTACGGTGCGGTAGTTGTTTAGCTCAGTTACCTTAGCTTTCTTGGGAACAGGAACAATGGTGGCCCTCTTGAAGCATGTGGGAACAGCAGACTGGGATAAGCCAGCTGGTCTGCGCATGCTCTGAGCACGCGGCTGGGGATGCCTTCTGGGCCTGCAGCCTTGCAAGAGTTAACACGTTTAAATATTTTACTCACGTCGGCTGCAGTGAAGGAGAGTCTGCAGGTTTTGGTAGCGGGCCGTGTCAGTGGCACTGTATTGTCCTCAAAGCGAGCAAAGAAGTTGTTTAGTCTAACTGGGAACAAGACATCGTCGTCCGCGACGTGGCTGGTTTTCCTTTTGTAGTCTGTGATTGACTGTAGACCCTGCCACATACCTCTCGTGTCTGAGCCGTTGAATTGCGACTCTACTTTGTCTCTATACTGATGTTTAGCTTGTTTGATTGCCTTGCGGAGGGAATAGCTACACTGTTTGTATTCGGTCATGCTTCCGGTCACCTTGCCCTGGTTAAAAGCAGTGGTTCACACTTTCAGTTTAACGCAAATGCTGCCATCAATCCACGGTTTCTGGTTTGGGAAAGTTTTAATAGTTGCTGTGGGTACCGCATCGCCGATGCACTTGCTAAAAAACTCGCTCACCAAATCAGCGCATTGGTCAATGTTGTTGTTTGAGCAATGCGGAACATATCCCAATCCTTGTGATCGAAGTAATCTTGAAGCGTGGAATCAGATTGGTCGGACCAGCGTTGAACAGACCTGAGCGCGGGGCGCGGGAGCTTCCTGTTTTAGTTTCTGTCTATAGGCTGGGAGCATCAAAATGGAGTTGTGGTCAGCTTTTCCGAAAGGAGGGTGGGGGAGGGCCTTATATGCGTCGCGGAAGTTAGAATAACAATGATCCAGAGTTTTACCAGCCCTGGTTGCACAATTGATATGCTGATAGAATTTAGGGAGTCTTGTTTTCAGATTAGCCTTGTTAAAATCCACAGCTACAATGAATGCAGCCTCAGGATATGTGGTTTCCAGTTTCCACTCCCCTCTTCTTACCAGAAAGATGCTTGTTTCTGTCGGCGCGATGCGTGAAGAAACCAGCTGGCTGTACCGACTCCGATAGCGTGTCTCGAGTGAGCCATGTTTCCGTGAAGCAAAGAACGTTACAGTCTCGTATGTCTCTCTGGAATGCTACCCTTACTTGGACTTCATCAACCTTGTTGTCAAGAGTCTGGACATTGGCGAGTAGTATGCTTGGGAGCAGTGCGCGATGTGCCCATCTCTGGAGCCTGACCAGAAGACCGCTTCGTCTGCCCCTTTTATGGCATCGTTGTTTTGGTTCGACGGATGGGATCCGATCCATTGTCCTGGGTGGTGGGCAAAACAGAGGATCCGCTTCGGCAAAGTCGTATTCCTGGTCGGAATGATGGTGAGTTGACGTTGCTCTTATATCCAGTAGTTCCTCCCGACTGTATGTAATCAAACCTAAGATTACCTGGGGTACCAATGTAAGAAATAACACGTAAAAAAACAAAATACTGCATAGTTTCCTAGGAACGCGAAACGAGGCGGCCATCTCTGTCGGCGCAGGAAATTCTTTGATTTCTGTTGTACTGGGTCATACGCACTACCCTCTGTAGTGCCCTGTGGTTGGAGGCCAAGCAGTTGCCATACCAGGCAGTGATGCAACCCGTCAGGATGCTCTCGATGGTGCAGCTGTAAAACCTTTTGAGGATCTGAGGACCCATGCAAATCTTTTCAGTCTCCTGACTGTCTTGGTGTGCTTGGACCATGTTAGTTTGTTGTTTGTTGGTGATGTGGATGCCAAGGAACTTGGTGAACTCTGTCACAGGTCCTGGACAAGTACACAACACTCTCCTTCACAAAAGTAATATGTGTGAATGAGACATAGGCCTAGAGTAAGAAAGTGTATGTATTTAGTCATAGAAGAAAAACATCTCCATAAAAAATTTGGAATAAAAGAAGTACAACGTTTTGAACATGGCAATAAAGGAAATATTTAAAATGTCAGAAAAATCACTTATTTTTAGTTAACCCCGATATGACCATCTTTCCACTGCTCACAAAATGTTTGTGTTAGAACACTCTACCACTTGTAGTGTCTACAAGCCTGTACTGAGTCATCGGCCTAGATAAGACAGGAGAACAAGGAGAGGTGAGAGACCTACTGTTGATTGAATCAGCTGCAGCCAAATAGCCATGCAGAGTATTAGTGCACCCACACACCTAACACTATTTGAATGTTTTAATAAGCAGTCGAGATTCAAGCCGTGTCCATAGTGGTCAGGAATACAAACACCAGCCAGAGACTGCAGGGGTCCTTATCAGTGTCGGCAGGGCTTAACCTGTCAGCTCTGTCTTTTCTTCGTCTGTCCGCAGGCCATTCCCATCACGCTGTGTATATACAGTCAGATACAACATGTCAGGCTTTAGCTTTTCCTCTCGCAGGTCAAAGAGGGCTGACAGAAATATGAGAGATGCTTATACAACCCCATCGTGTCCCGTCCCGATGCTAGCAGAGGCTCCAGAGCGCACTGGGAGGGGGGGTTAGGGGGGGGGGGGGGGGGGGGTTAGAGGGGTCTTGCTCTGTCCCAGCCCAGCGCTGGGCAGGATCTGGTGCTATAATACTGTCATCATCTATTTTACCACTGATGACCTGATACGGTTTTCTGCCTCTAGTCCCATGAGACTGGACTGAAACCGCACGAGTTTGAGTGTGTGTGTGTGTGTGTGTCTGTATTCCTTATGTAAAAAAACACTTTCATTTCACATGTGATCTTATGTGAAACTAATGTGATAATATGTGACCATGTAAAAGCATCATATGAAACTACACGTGAAAACATTTGAGCACGTGAAAACATGACCTCGTGAAATAAAAATGATGACATGGGGATGCAACATTTCAACATGTGATGCCATGAAACTACACCTGACAACATTTGAGTTCCACATGTGAGAGTGTAAAAATGAAAATTCAACATGTGAGTTGAAAACATGTTATTCTCCTCACGTGAAAAGCTGGTGTTGAAATCTAAATAGTCAACATTTGGTTTCACATGTGAACAATTGACCTCATGTGTCTCTTTTGTTTTAAAATTTCAACTAAAGATATGAAAACAGCTATTTCACGTGTAAAAATAGGATTTCACATGTGGAAATGCGATACACATTTAACATGATTTTTTGTATGGGAAGTAATGAAATGGTACAGGGGTTTTAAGGTAAGTGGTATGCTGTTCAGCTAAAAGGGTGTAAACATCTTTAATCAACATGATTACATTTGACATGATCACTTAGTGCTGACCTTTCAATATGACCCCCTGGGATTTGAACTCACAACCTATGGATTTGGGGTACAGCTGAGCTTTCTGCTGTGCACCAAAGTCTTCAGCTTACTTAGAAGTCTCCTACAGATTCATTACCTAAAATACATCGCTGCACCTAGCAAAAGAGTGCCATCTGCACTGCTATTTTAGTTTTCAGTAAATCTGACTATTCGCTCATCATTGATTTCATTTATTTATTTCAGCAATTTGAGGGTTTTCGGTATAGTTGTCTAATGTTGCTGTAGCATACTATGTCATTTTTGTTCACAGGGCATCACCTGCAAAATCTCATGTGAAAAATATTCACGTGAAACTTTCATGTGTGAAATTTCACATGTGAAATTAAAATGTATGTGAGAAAAACGTGGCAATTTCACATGTGAAATCATGTGTTTTTTCCATAAGGCATGTGTGTGCGAGTGTGTATTTGCTATCAGTGTGTGTGCGAGTGTGTATTTGCTATCAGTGTGTGTGCATGTGTGTGCGCGAGTGTGTGTGCATGCATATGTGAGTGCGTGCGGCCAAAGCGTGCGTGTGTGAGAGTTTGTGCATGCACCCTCGTGTGTGTATGCCTTGGCTCTCTCCTGGTGTGTGGGAAAGAAAAATACACTCTTTTGATGGAAGAAGTCATAAAGTCTGGAGTTGCGGCCACATTTCCTCTACAAGGTGAGGTTCAGATTCCATCCAGAGGAGGGGAGGGGGCAATAAGGGGAGACGACACTCCCCGTGCCCATCCCCCCTCATCCCGTGTCCCACACCCCGTGCCTGGGGAGTCTGGAGCTGGGTGGGGGCCAGGGCTCTCGACGCCAGCCTCTGGGCTCCGCGCTCAGGGAGAGGTCACTTGGCTTGCTTACACAATGGCATTATCTCAGTTCCAGCCTCGGCTACTGCAGCGGTGAGCACTTCCTGTCCCTCTGCGAGCACTTCCTGTCCTTGGCATAGCAGCACAAACTGTCCGCCTTCCAAGCAAGTTCTGACACACTGTGGAGCTGCTGGTCGCCAGACTTGCTGTATAAATGTCTGTGGGCGGCTTTCTTGGGAATTGCACAATGAGACTGCAGAGTCCTTTGTGTTGAGTTGTGAGGCAGTGGTGTTAGTTTAAATCACTGGTACGGAAGGCGTATATATGTTAGCACTCAGATCCCCAGACACACACACAGGCTATTAGAGCCTGAACTTGGTCAAAGCCATAGATTTCACATGCAAAGGGTTACCAATTAACTTACTACTCAAGTTTAAACATTATGGTTCATTCATTGGAAAAAATACTATTGTGGATATTCCATCATACTATTTTTTGATAAATATCTTCAATACTCTTACATGAAGTTGTATATTCCAAAAAAAAGAAGAACAAATCTGACATGAAAACCTACACAAATGAATGAATGAATATACAAACGAACAACCGAATGAATTCTAAAACACACATAGTGCATTCACTGACCTACAGGACCTACAGGAAGTGAATACAATACATGTGTGTGATAATCTGTGTGATTTTATGAATGTTTAGTCTAGGTCTGATTATGACTAGCACCTGTTTGAGGGGGAAATGGAGGGAGGGAGAGGTGTTTGAAGGGGGAGGGGGAGGAGTGAAGAGGAGGTTAAGGAGGGTAGCATGTACTGTAACAGGTGTTCTCAGACATACACCTTCCACCTCTCTCCATCTTCCATCACCGCATTTAGAAATGACACATTTCTTAAGATGATTAATGTCACTTTCTAATTGATATGATATGAGATACCATCCGACCCTCAACCTCCATTTAAGCAAGCTGAGCTGTGAAGCAACAGCTTGTTAAGATCACATGCACCCTTCATTTTTTGAAGCCCCGTAGAATATAGAAACATAGCTAGCTCTCTAAAACTGTAATAATCCGGCTATTCAGTATCATTCCTTTTAATTGCGTAATCAAAGCGATGAATGTATGTTTGACAATAATATTTATAACTTTAAAAATATATATATATTATTTTTTCTTATTATCTCATGACTAATGTGCTTCATGAGACCAATAGCAGATATGAAATGTTGTGCTCAGGTTGAATGGTCAGGTGACGTTCAGATGGCTGATGTGAAAGGTTGTGTGGTGGTTGAGTGTGATCGTGTTAATTTCCTACTTCCCTGTGTGAGAGTCTGTGACCTGTGCCGTTTGGAGTCCACAATCCCACAATCCCTCGTGTGAAGCAGATCAGAGAATGAACCATGGCAAGATCTCGCTTTCTTTTCTTTGTCCTCAACTGACATACCTGCCAGTCAATGTCGATACAGCATAAGAGAATGTGTTGTCATGGTTAAATAAAGGCAAATCATAATGTCACTGAATACACCGGCCTCTCTTGGCAAAATGGCTGTGTGTGTGTGTGATAGTGAGTGTATGTGTTTGGGGGGTTAGTAGATTCCCTTCCTCAGGGGAATGCTGGGAACATTCCCTGGGCAAAGGGAAACGGGTGCATGAGGAAGTGTGTGCCTCAGACCAGCAGAACAGAGGAAAACCTCTTCTCATTGTTCTGGAGGCTTTAACCTGTCAGGGATCTGCAGAGAATCAGGTGGGAATCTCCTTGGGCATAACTTGTCATTGTTGCTGTCTGTCCCATAGGGACCAGAGGACTCATTCTGATACCCCCCCCCCCCCCCCCCCACACACACACACACACACAGAGAGACACACAGACACAACACCCCATCACTATTGCCTATAGGTAGTTATGATAAAAACAATGTCTTGTTTATCTCCACAGGTTAGTTTAGAGATGTGTGTATCCGCCTCATCTCCCCGCCTCGCCTTCACTTTCTGTCTGTTTGATTAAACCTAGTCCTGGGTCCAAGACAAATGTTCAATATTCCTTTAGTCATGCTAACAGGAGGATGTTTGGAAACCTTTCGCCCAAAGTTGTGGTAACCTCTGGATTTGTGGACTGCGAGGGGTCGAGCAACAATAAGACGGAAACGCAAAGTAAAATAATCAAAGTCCCTTTCCTGAATACAGGACATCTATGGTAGGTTTCTTCACTCCTGTAGTGTATGGCTTCACAGGATTTTAAAGCCTTTTCTCTTCATCACTGGAATAGAGAAAGGAGGTACTGACTGATACAATGAAACTAATGTCAAAACAAACACTCAACATGTTGAAATGGCAAATCACCAGGGATATGATTAGAAGGACTAAGATAAGACTTACAGTAAGATTAGAAGATGAGTCACTTTAGGTCACTACTGCAGTCTGTGATGTGATGGGGGAAGTGTGTGTCTGAAACCAAATGAATCCAGACTTCAATTAAGCTACAGTCTGATTGTAGTGACCCCCACCTGTCTGTCACAGTGACATTACCTGTGATTGATAGGTCATTGTGTCATCCTCACCATTCTGGGATCAAAGGGATAAAAGTCTCAGTCATAAATCACAATATAAAAATAGAAGCACTAGAATGGATAGTGGAATTGCAGGGGTGACCGTTAGTTAACCAGGGAAAGGGAAAACCCTTGTTTCCTTACTCAAATGAACAGAGGTCAGTCCCTAAAGGGAGACAATGATTTCATCCCAAATGGCACCCTATTCCATAAATAGCGCACTACTTTTGACCAGGGCCCTGTGAAAAGCAGTGCACTATACAACCATTTAGTTTGTAACCAATCTCTTTCATCTTGACCACTTTTACTGCCCTGACCTGACTACATTCCCACCAGTGACCACTGCATTGTCTTGGCCCAGGGCTAATTGTGACTTAAGTTTATCATATTGATGACTTTATCAGCAAAGACAGAGGTATGGCCGACTTCCTGACACTTCAGGCTCCTTTTTTAGATCAATCACATTATTAGGGTCAACATTGGACGCCCCTTCTTCAAACTGTATTTTTTTCGGCAGTGTAATAATGTTCACAAACTGGTAAGACCCTATCGATTTTGGGTTTGCGCAGAGAGTGATTTGTAAATCACACATGATTGGTGTGATTCATGGAAGAAAGTCTTAATGTGCAGACACCTATAGAGGCACTTTGGGACAGCCTAAACAGTAGCTAAAAACCTCTAAGATTTGTGTTGCGAGATGATACAGATGACTGCTGGTGAGAGGGTGATAGATTGTATTTAAACGGTGGCATTGTTCCCCTGACAACTAGCTGCCACATAAGTAGTACTCTCCACAACTTCACCTTCATTTGACCATTCCGCCCTGAGAAGTCCCTCAACTCATCTCATCTGACACACATACAGATGACGCATAATAACACCTTCCTATTTCCATTCCTATATTGCAACACATTTAGATGCCTATACATCCAAGTTTGTGTACCTTTTAACAAACTGGTGAGTGCTGAATATGAGTTCATTCCTAATCTGGGCACTGTGGCCCATATCTGTGAATGGGAGGAGAAAGACAGTGGGGCCTTTGTATGTGACAATCAGGGTGTGAATCGATTCATCAGGCGGTCAAATACTCCTCACTCTTTGATGTGTGGCCTTTGCCTGGTCGAGGTGCTAAAGCGTCACCGCAGAACAAAACGCTGATACCATCGAAGGTAACTGAACACCATGTTGGCGACTGGAGCGACCAATGCCGATCAATAGCCTGTGATCAGTGGTCTACTGCCTCTCTCTCTCTCTCCCTGTCTCTCTCTCTCTCTCTAGGCACAGACAGCGAATCTGTGAATCAATATGGTGAAGCGCGTGAGCTGGAGAAGAAGAGTTAACTCTCAGACTGAAGATAAGAGAGACACCATTGCATCCAGCTTTAAACAGCTGTATCACTGATCTGGTTTCATTGGACTTTTAGATTGATTCAATACAGTGCCTTACGAAAAACTGTATGCTATTGCAATCATGCCAGTACTGTATATTATGGTCATGTGTGTTTTGTTGATTGTTGTGGATCATTGTGTATGTTGCAGATATTTCATGTCATACATTGGTTATTAAGTTATTGCAATTGTGATTTTTTTTTTTACATCAAAGGTCATTTCCAGAACTTCCTCACATACGTAGTGACTTCTCCTTTGATGGTTTGTGGTGACATGCTCCTCACAACTCTCATATCCCCTTCGTGTACAATGATCACTGCACCGTCACAATGATACTGACATAATAAATATGCAGTGCCTTCAGAAAGTATTCACACCTGAATTGGATTAAGTAGAGATTTTTTGGTCACTGACCCATAATGTCAAAGTGGAATTTTCACTTTCTTAAACAAATGAATTCAAAATGAAAAGCTGAAATGTCTTCAGTCAATAAATATTCAACCCCTCTGTAATGGCAAGCCTAAATAAGTTCAGGAGTAAAAATGTGCTCTTAACAAGTCACATAATAAATTGCATGGATTCACTCTGTGTGCAATAATAGTGTTTAACTAACTACCTCATCTCTCTACCCAAAACACACATTTTGTTAGGGGGTGGATCAGCTTTAAAATTGAGGATAGATTGTTGCTTCCATCAATGTAATTGTCAGCATCATGTCCACTCCCCCGTCTACTTCCAGCCTATACAGTTGAAGTCGGAAGTTCATATACACTTAGGATGGAGTCATTTCAACTCGTTTTTCAACCACTCCACAAATTTCTTGTTAACAAACTATAGTTTTGGCAAGTCGGTTAGGACATCTACTTTGTGCATGACACAAGTAATTTTTCCAACAATTGTTTACAGACAGATTATTTCACTTATCATTCACTGTATCACAATTCCAGTGGGTCAGAGTTTACATACACTAAGTTGACTTTGACTTTAAACAACTTGGAAAATTCCAGAAAATTATGACATGGCGTTAGAAGCTTCTGATAGGCTAATTGACATCATTTGAGTCAATTGGAGGTGTACTGTGGATGTATTTCAAGGACTACCTTCAAACTCAGTGCCTCCACAAGTCTGGTTCATCCTTGGGAGCAATTTCCAAACCCCTGAAGGTACCACGTTCATCTGTACAAACAATAGTACGCAATTATAAACAACATCGGACCACGCAGTCGTCATGCCGCTCAGGAAGGAGACGCGTTCTGTCTCCTAAAGATGAACGTACTTTGGTGCGAAAAGTGCAAATCAATCCCAGTACAACAGCAAAGGACCTTGTGAAGATGCTGCTCACTCCTGGCAGTAAAATCTGCAGAGCTGGGAAGATTGTATCCCCCATATATATAACATTCTATTGCTTGCAATCATTTTGTATAATAATTTGAATGGAAAAATTCTAAGTTTTGAATCCGGCGTCGTTTTGTGTGTCAATTCATAATTACTAATTAGGAAAGTATATGCACAGGAGTCAATTTTTTGGTCCTTAAATGAAACTGGTATATATATTTATTTATCACAATTTTCAATTTTGGTCTTTCATACAGGTCTGACAGACAAGTTCCTTACTTTTCCCCCTTCCACTTGCCTCTTCCATTTTTTGCAGTAATGCTGCAATTAGTGGATTGTAATTTTGGGTAGACCAGACATTTCCATATGTCTGTGTTAGTTGCATGTGTGACATACATCATTTCCATTTTTTTTTAATCAATTAGTATATTTGAGTTTGACCTCAATATGTGTTGTATTATTTGTTCTGTCTTTTCTGGTGGATTAAACTGAAATTGTAAACAACTTTATTTGGCTTGTTTAAAAAATAACAATATTATGGAGATGATTTTGTTTTCAAATAACCAAAAGTGAGCGGTTGTAATCTGAATAAAGGGAAAAGGGCCATTCTTGAACATGGGGTGAGACATTCTTACTAATTTACTAGACAACCATTTCAGATTTAGGTACACCTTTTGTGTGACTGACGCCTTTAGTGAGAGATCTAATGCTTTAATATTTAATCATTTCTGCCCTCCGAATTCATATTCATTATATAAATAGGCCCTTTAAATTTTGACTGGCTTGCCGTTCCAAATATAATTTCAAAAGCAAATAGTTAAACTGTGATATAGCTAAATAGTTAATCAGGGTGATTTTTCCACAAATAGACAGGTATTTTCCTTTCCATGGTAGCAAGATCTTATCTATTTTTGCTAACGTTCTATTAAAATTTATTAGAGTGAGATCATTTCTTTCTTTCGGGATATGTATACTGAGTATGTCCACATCCCTGTCAGACCATTTTATTGGTAAACTACACAGGAATGTAAAAGTTGAATTTTTTTTGTGATCCAACACATCATAATTTGGTTTTAATCCAGAGAGGTTAGAAAAAGTATCTAGATCCTCTATGAGGCTGTGGAGGGATTCTAATTGTGGATTTAAAAGAAAACATGTATCATCAGCGCACAATGACACCTTTGTATTTAAGACATGGATTTCTAATCCCTTAATATTATTGTTGGATCTAATTTTAACAGCTAACATTTCGATGGCAATAATAAATAGATATGCCGAAAGTGGACAACCATGTTTTACTCCTCTTGACAGTTTCAAACTTTTTCTGAGATGTAGTCATTATTTACTATTTTACACCTAGGGTTACTTTATATAACTTTAACCCATTTTATAAGAGATTCTCCAAAAAAGATTCTCCATGAAATATTCCAGGCATTTATATATAAACTCCAGTCGTACTTTATCAAAAGTCTTTTCAAAGTCAGCTATGAAAACCAGGCCTGGTGTCCCCGATTTTTCATAATGTTCTATTGTTTCCAGTACTTGTCTTATATTGTCTCCAATGCATCATCCATGTAAAAAAAAAACTGTCTGATTAGGATGAATAATATATGAAAAAAACTTGTTAATTCTATGCACTAAGCATTTAGCTAGAATTTTTGCATCACAACACTGAAATGTAAGAGGCCTCCCAATTGTTTAAATGGACTGGATTTCTATATATACACACACCACTTGGATCCTGTTTCAGTAATAATGAAATCAGACCTTGTTGAGTGTCTGCTAATCTACCGTTTATACAGGAGTGGTTAAAACATGCTAATAATGGTCCTCTGAGTATATCAAAAAAAGTTTGGTATACTTCCACTGGTATGCCATCCAGCCCTGGAGTTATCCCAGACTTATTGGCTTTAATTGCATCAAGAAGTCCCTCTGTAATTTGGCCTTCACATGAGTCTTTCGGTACAGATGTTAATTTTACATTATTGATAAGAAGAAAATACATACAATTAGCTTTGGTCAGTGGAGATGGAGGTGACTGAAATTAAAACATATTCTTAACGTACTTTACTTCCTCTTTCAAAATATAGTTTGGTGAATCATGTGTGACTCCATTTGTAACACATTTCTGTCATGGGCGTCGTAAGAAGTGGGCCAAGGTGCTGCGTGGTGAGCGTACATTTATTTTTATTTAAGATAAAGATACCCGGCCAACACATAGAAACACAAATCATAGAAATAAAGGACATAGAATGCCCACCTAAATCACACCCTGACCAAACCAAAAAGAGACAACAAAAAGGCTCTCTAACGTCAGGGTGTGACAGTACACCCCCCGAAAGGTGCGGACTCCCGCCGCAAAACCTGAACCTATAGGGGAGGGTCTGGGTGGGCATCTGTCCGCGGTGGCGGCTCTGGTGCGGGACGTAGACTCCGCTCCACCCCTGGCTCACCCCACTTTGGTGGCGCCTCTGGTGTGAGGACCCTCGCCGCCGACCCCAGACTGGGGACCCTCGCTGCGGGCCCTGGACTGGGCACCCTCGTTGGGAGCTCCGGACTGTAGAGCATCGCTGGGGGCTTCTTGCCATAGATCATCACTGGAGGCTTCTTGCCATGGATCATCACTGGATGCTTCTTGCCATGGATCATCACTGGAGGCTTCTTGCCATGGATCATCACTGGAGGCTTCTTGCCATGGATCATCACTGGAGGCTTCTTGCCATGGATCATCACTGGAGGCTTCGTGCCATGGATCATCACTGGAGGCTTCGTGCCATGGATCATCACTGGAGGCTTCGTGCCATGGATCATCACTGGAGGATTCTTCCTGGACGCAGGCACAGGACTCACCAGGCTGGGGAGACACACAGGAGGCCTGGTCCTTGAAGCAGGCACAGGACTCACCAGGCTGGAGAGACACACAGGAGGCCTGGTGCGTGGGGCAGGCATCAGATACACTGGGCCGTGAAGGCGCACTGGCGGTCTCGAGTGCAGAGCTGGCACAACCCGTTCTGGCTGGATGCCCACTTCCACCCGGCAAATGCAGGACGCTGGCACAGAGCACACCGGCCTGTGAATGCTCACTCGAGACACGAGTGCATCACCCCATAACACGGTGCCTGACCAGTCACATGCTCCCCACGGTAAGCACGGGGAGTTGGCTCAGGTCTAAACTCCGACTCCGGTAATCTCCCCATCTCCCCGTGTAGGGTGTAGGGGGCTGCCTCTCGTGCCTGCTTCGCTGACTTGCCTCCTCATATCGCCACCGCTCCGCCTTAGCTGCCTCCATCTCCTCCCTCGGACGGCGATACTCCCCGGCCTGCGTCCAGGGTCCCTTTCCGTCCAGGATCTCCTCCCATGTCCAGGACTCCTCTTTATCACACTGCTTGGTCCTTTGGTGGTGGGTAGTTCTGTCACGGGCGTCGTAAGAAGTGGACCAAGGTGCAGCGCGGTGTGCGTACATTTATTTAAGATAAATGTCTCCAACAAAACGAGCAAACGACCGTGAAGCTTAATGGGGCTATAGTGCCACTAACAAAGACAACTTCCCACACTGAAAGGAGGGGGAAGGGGGGGGAAGGGCTACCTATGTATGATTCCCAATCAGAGACAACAATAGACAGCTGTCCCTGATTGAGAACCATACCCGGCCAACACATAGAAACACAAATCATAGAAATAAAGGACATAGAATGCCCACCCAAATCACCCCCTGACCAAACCAAAAAGAGACTCTAAATAAAAAAGGCTCTCTAAGGTCAGGGCGTGACAATTTCAGTAAAGAAATGTTGAAGATTAAAAAACAATTTGGTGCATTTTTCCCCAAATTCCATCCAGTTCGCTTTATTTTTAGAATATATTACACTGGATCTTTCTTGAATAAGTTCCTCCATTTCTTTTTGTTTTTCCTCTAACTTATTCTGTGCCTCTATAGTACCGTTTTTATTGCTATCTAATTGTACTGTTAGTCCTTCAATTTCCTTTGTTAATATGGACTCTTTTGACCTAAATTGCTTTTGTTTTATAGATGAGTACTGAATTGCATGGCCTCTAAAGGCACATTTAAAAGTGTCCCATATATTAAGGGGATCTGCTCTACCTATGTTATGTCTGAAAAAGTTATAAATGATTCTGTCCTAGTCAAAAACAAGTTATCATCCAGTAGGCTTTGATTAAATTTCCAATATCCTCACCCACGTGGAAATTCTATAAGAGTAATATTTTTGCCAAGTATGTGATGTTCCGTTCACATTCTGTCCCCTATCAAACTTTTTAAACATTTGGTGAGAATAGAGAATGACATAAGAAAGTAATCAAGACGACTAGCTTGATTAAGCCTCCACCATGTATATCTCACTAGGTCAGGGTAGTTAAGTCTCCATATATCCACTAATTCCAATATTTCCATGACATTCATGAGTTTGTAGTGTGATTTGTAGTGTGATTTCCTTTACGGTCCATAGAGGTATTTAAAACCGTATTATAATCTCCCACCATAACAATAGAGTCTAGTGTAGATTGTAGAGCCGATAAATTCTTATATAAATATTCAAAGAAGCTTGGATCATCATTATTTGGACCGTATAGGTTAATAAGCCATATTTATTGATTGTCCAATGATCTGTTTGGACAATTTGCACATTTGGATCAAAATTGCTGTTAATTAATATCATCACCCCATTTGAATTTCTTTGCCCATGGGACAAATATATTTCACCCCCCCAGGTCCTTTTCCACAAAACTTAAACTAAAATTGTTGAATGAATTTCATGTAAACAATAGATATTATATTATTTCTCTTTTAGCCAGGTAAATACTGAGCATATTTGATTATTATCTGCTAAGCCATTAGAATTATAACTGGCAATACTTATTTCAACAATTACCATAACGAGACACAAGTTTAAATTCTATTTATCATAATATATATGTTTGTAAACATACCATTAAAAAGTAACATGATGATTGAGTGTCTATATAGCTGTACCATGATATTTGCATTGATTCAAAGTAAACCTCCAATTGGTCCCCACTATTCTACCCACTAAAACCCCTCCTCATCCCGAGTTGGGTTGTCAACCCAATGCCCGACAGACCACCCCCGACACCCTGAATCCCATGGCCCCATAGAGACCGGGACCTATCCTTCGAAAAGAGCACACAGTGCCACCCACAGAACAGAAGCAGATCAACCGCCAAAAGCATTTCCATCGCCCGCACCTCTATTTGTATTATATATAGCTATTAAAATATATACATATGACTTCCGGCAATGGCGAAGCTCTAACAAGATGCGTCTGCGTAGCGTCCTCGAACTTTCAAACAATTTTAAGGCATTTGACACAGTTTACCTGTTCGTTAATAGTGAGTTGGAAGTTAAAACATCTATTGTATCGCCAAAGCAAAAGATGCCCAATATGTCAAACCCTCAGACGAGGCATGGAAAAACGCCCCTCTCTGACAGCCCTTATTCGGCCTCAGCAGATGCTAGCTCGGAAGAAGCACCAGCATGGTTCAGAATGGAGATGGACAAGGGTATAACAAAAATCCAAGAGACACTTTCTGAACGCCTCAGCAAAATTGATGTACTGGTCGATAAACTCCACGAAGACCAGAAAGTCACAAAGGAACGAGTGACAAAGTTAGAAAAAGACCATGCTGACCACCAGGCTGCCATCCTGGACGTCTGCGAGGAAGTGGACCAAAAATACAAGAAGTTGGAAGACTTGAGGAGAAATTTGATTATTACGAAAATTAATTTGAGACTTCAAGGTTTCCCAGAGGCTGTGGAGGGAAGAGACACAATCTCCTTTATACAGGAATGGATTCCCAAAATTCTGGATCTACCATGTCCCGCGCCCACCACTGGAGATCGAGAGGGCCCATTGCACCCTACGGAGGCGGCTGCCTGGCCAGGTTGCACCCAGGGCATTTGTCATTAAATTTCTACTGTACCATGACACTGTGCGCATCCTCTCTGCTGCCCGAGCAAAAGGAGAGCTCAAGTACGGAGATGCCAGAATCATGATCTTTCCGGATCTTTCTCCCACACTACACAAGAGTAGGATGGCTTTCTCCCCACTGAAGAGACCTCTGCATCAGGCTGGCTTGGCATATGGCCTGCGCTACCCAGCGACTTTGTGGATCGAAACCAAGAATGGTGAGCGCACATTTGACTCTGTGAAGATGGCTGAAACATACATGAGGAAAGAACTTCCTGACTTTTACATGTCTACTGCACCCCGAGGAACTGTCTTTTGAACTTGGATACAGTGGATAGTGAACTGTTAGCACATGAGGAAACAACAAAATTACTATATGATCGACTGGCTGGTTGGATGGCTGGCTAGATGGCTAGCGTGATAATGACTGGCGAGTTGAAGTTGTATCATAGCTAATGTTGGCTGTGCTATTTAGCCAGCTCGCTAAGTTTACAAGGGTGTACACACTATGCCAGGTAGTTACATTTTTTCTATATACTTTTATTTTACGCAGAGAGGTCCAGTCGGGTTTGGTTAAATAGTTATGTGGCTTTTGACTGGGTTTCAAGCCTGACTATGTTAGTATGCTACCATTACGTTTTCTGGCTTGTTTATTGTTAGAGATATATGCTAATGTTAGTGATACCGAGGCAGGGATAAGCTACACACTGGCTTGCTGCCTAATTACCAGCTAGGTGATAGCTTTACACTTCTGTATGTGCGTACATGTGTGTATATATATGATATTTCTTTGGGGAGGGTGAATTCAGGAGGATGGTGATGGTTTAACTACTTGTCCCTATTGTATATTTGAGAGATAATAGTTATCATCTGGTAAATGTTTTTATTTATACATCATAGCTTGATGTATTTTTTCTTGACCTGCTCGGGTGCGTTTGTGGTCATCGCTTTTGTCGCCGCGCGGCACAGGTTTCAGGGCGCAATGGGGATACCATTGCCGATTGGTTGACATTTGGGTGTGCGGGTAGGCTCTATTGGTGACTATGAACGTACCCAAGGTTTTTGTTGTTGTTGTTGTTGACACATGCTCAAGTGGGGCTAAATAGTCTGGTCATTATTGTTGTAACCAAATTGTATTGTGTTACTTGACTAACAATATTTTCATGCTACAAGGAACAGTCAATGGACTTCTAATTCCATATACATGTCATTTAGAATTAACCTAATTCGAGCAGTGCTATGCATAGCAGGTACATTACATCTAGTTTAAAGACTAGCGTCTAAGGATATGGGTTCTTTAACTCCCTCAGTTGGGGAGGGGGTTGGGTGGGTTTGTGGTAGGGTCAGGGTATTAGCTATTGAGATGTTTACTACTTTATACTTTCATAATTTCCTTTTGAACAAGTTGAATAGACTCAATGCAATTTTGTTTCTTTCCTTTTCCCTGTTTCTTATTTTCTTTAAAGATGTCGGCACCTAATAACTATACATTTATGACACTTAAAATTAGGGGTACTAAAATGCCCAGTCAAGCACAAACGAATTCTGAATGATCTAAAGCAGCATACGGTTGATATACTGTAGCTCTTCTTCAGGAGACACACTGACTCTGATAAACGGAAGAGAAAGTGCGTAGGTCTATTCATCTTTCACCTCTCGGGCAAGAGGGGTGGCCATACTCATTAATAAGCATTGCCCCTTCCAGATACAATCTCAGGTTAAAGACAAAGGGGGTAGGTTTGTGATCATTCAAGGTTTCATTAACACTGATTCCATTACCATTGGGAACGTGTATGAGCCTAACTATGATGATCCTACATTTTACCAAGACATCTATTTGAAGTTAACGTGCCCATCATCAGAGATAATAATGGCAGGGGATTTTAACTTGGTACTGGACCCTTCCAGTGATAGATCTTCCTCTAATAGTGTCAACCTCACACAGGCAGCTAAAATGTTAAAAGCAGAAATGAAATATTTTGGACTTGTAGACTTATGGAGATTTCACCACCAAAAGGTTAAAGAACACTCATTTTACTCCCCTGTCCATAACAGTTACTCTAGAATTGACTTATTTCTTATTCCTGCAGCCAATGGAAGTTTAACTACTGGGTGTAAGTACTTACCAAGATGTATATCAGATCATTCTGCCCTGCTGGCTTCAGTACCAGTCAGTAAAACAAAACCACCCTCAAGAAGATGGAGGTTTGGCACATACTTACTAAATAATCCCACATTTGTAACATTTCTGAACACTCATATAGACATATTTTTTTAGCACCAATAACAACTCTGCCTCCCTCCTAATTTTATGGGAAGCTCTCCTTGCGTATCTGAGGAGGAAAACATATCCTTTGGTTCAGGTGCTCGTAAGATGTATAAGAGATAAGAGATCTGGAAAATGAACATAGTGTAACAGTTGACGACTCAACTCTACAAAAATATGACTCAAACGATTGGAATATAACACCTTGACAACCCATAAAGTGGAAAATGCTCTTAGGAGAACAAAACAAAACTACTACAAACATGAAGATAAAGCAGGAAAGTTGCTTGCTTGGCAGATAAGATGAGGGGATGTTGGTAGAGTTATTAGCTCTATTAAGCTACCCAATAACGCAGTCCTCAGAAAATTAATCTAGTCTTCAGGGAGTTTTATGACACATTGTACAAGTCTGAAGGGGATTTCCCTGCCACAGTGCATGAGTTTTTGAACAAACTCAATTTACAAACTTTAACTGATGAGGATAGAGAGCACTTGGAGAAAGAGATTACATCAGAGGAAATTAAGAAATCCATTTTCAACACTGCTGGGGGACAATCACCAGGGTTAGACTAATTCCCTATTGATTATTATTACCCAAACTAATTGAGCCTCTTTGCAGTATGTTTAGTTATGCCATAGAGACAGAAAAGTTCCCAGACACACTTGAACATGCACTGATCACAGCTTTGTTAAAACCTGGGAAAGATCCTCTGCTTTGTGGGTCGTATAGACCAATATCTCTATTAAACAATATTGATTCTTGCGAAACTCATAGCTCTTAGACTGGATAAGGTTCTTCCGGACTTGGTTGATATGGACCAACCAGGCTTTGTAAGAAACCGCTCATCTCCTGATAATATCAGAAGATGATTTCATATTATGCATTATGTAGAGATTGGCCAAGAATCTGTCTGTATTGGAACCTTTATTAGATGCGGGAAAAGCTTTTGACCGCATAGAATGGAACTACCTGTTTGAAGTTTTACAGAGGATGAATATTGGACCTCAGTATATAGGTCTGATTAGATTACTATACAAATGTCCGGTAGCTCAGATTCTGACTAATGGAAACATTTCCTCACAGTTCTCCCTATCATGTGGCACAAGACAGGGTTGTCCCGCTAGTCCGCTCCTTTTTTCTTTGGCTGTAGAGCCACTGGCAGAAGCTTTTAGATCTCATCCATCCATCCATGGTGTTTGTATAGGTGGGCGTGAACATCTGGTCTCGCTAAATAGCTGATGACATTTTACTTTACCTCACTAAACCAGAAATTTCACTCCGAACATTAGTTAATATCCTGAAAGAATATGGGACTTTTTCAGGATATTAAATAAACCTATCGAAGAGTATAATTATGCCTTTTAACAGGGCAGCTATGCAGAACCCAATCTTAGACCAGCCGTTTTGTTGGAAACCACAGAAAATGACATATCTTGGATTGCAAATCCCTTCTGAAATTATTAAGACATATCAACTGAACTATACTCCACTTCTCAAAAAGGTTGGGGAAGAATTGGATAGATGGCGGGATTTACTAATTTCTCTTATTGGGAGGGTAAAGATGACTATATTCCCAAAATTCTTGTACCTTTTGCAAACCTTGCCCTTTTCTATTCCCAAAGTTTTTTTCAAACAACTTAATAGGAAGGTTTCTTAAAGGCTGTGGGGGTATGGCAAGATACAACTGCAAGTTCACCCTCACAAATAGGGGAGGAGCGTCTGACCCCTGCTACATTGGCATCTATACCTTATATTAGCCCAACTAAAGCTTTGCTAGGTCTCATAAACAATCCTTTCATGAAGAACACTTTAAATATATTGAAGTCTGTAAACTAACAGAAGGACTTAGATCTACTGTATGAACAAACACCGTTCTATAATAACACCATCTTTCCCAAAGCCCTGAGAGATGGTATTACATTTTCTTGGTTCAGCAAAGGAATTAAAACAGTTGGTAATCTCTATAGAGAAGGAGAACTACTATCCTTTCAACAACTGGCATCTCGTTTTCAGTTACCTCAAACTCATTTCTTCAAGTACCTATAGGTAAGGCATTATATTGCCTCTGAGCAGGGAGGGAGGATTCAGCCCACGAGTAACCATAACTGAGAAACTGTGGCTGGAAAGGAAAGGGGTAAAAAGATTTGCTGAAAGCTTGCATGAAGTGGCATGATGACCTTGGTCTCATTGTTGAGGATGAGAAATGGGGGATGCTCTTTTTAGATGCTCAGCGTCTTTCATTTAACACAAGGCACAAGTTGATGCAATTCAATATTTTACATTTACACCAGAGAGACTGTATAAGACCAATTCTAAATATGAAAAATGTTGCCCAAGGTGTAAAACGGGAGTGGGCACACTTATGCATATGTTTTTGTCCTGCCCTGAACTAAGCAATTGTTGGAAAGACATTCAGATCTTATCACAGGTCACTAATATGACGGTACCACTAGATCATTCCCTTGCTCTTCTTGGAGATAATTATGTTTTACCAGTTAATATTCAGAGCGAAACCAGATTCATTCAATTGGCAGTCATTGCAGCCAAAAAATGCACAGCTATTATATGAATTATATATTATATGAATATACTGATGTCTGGGGGGACTTTCAGCAGTTTCTAGAGACGTCACCTTAGCTGCCTCATTACTACTGTCTTCATTCATCTATTATTATTATTTGTTTTTGGGTTGAATAATTATTTTTTTAGCATGGAATGTGAAGGTCGTTCTCTTTCTGTTTCTTGTTGTTAATCAGTGAAGCTAATACCGGTAGAGGGGAGGGGGGGGGGGGGGGGGGGGGTGTTCCTGTGTTCCCGTGTATTAGCATGGTGTTTTGTGTAGATGGAAGGAATAACTGGGCATTATCTGTGTCATATTTTGCAGATATATATTTATACATGTTTTCACCAAACATAATTGGACACATCTCATCCAAAAGGTTGACTGAAGTTTGCCAAAAGCATCTGGAAGCACCTGGATGATCATCAAGACTCTTGGAAGAATGTTCTATGAACAGATAAGTCAAAAGTATACTGCAATTTTTTTGGATGATGGGTCCCATTATGCCTGGCGAAAACCAAACACTGCATTCCACAGTAAGAACCTTATACCAACAGTCAAGTATGGTGGTGGTATTGTGAAGGTTTTGGGATGCTTTGCTGCCTCAGCACCTGGACGACTTGCCTTAACACAATGAACCATGAATTCTGCTCTGTATGAGAATGTCAGGCCATCCTACTGTGAGCTGAAGCTGAAGTGCAGCTGGGTCATGCAGCAAGACAATAATCCAATACACACAATCAAGTCTGCATGAAAATGGCTAAAAAGCAACAAATTCAAACTTTTTGAATGGCCTAGTCAACATCCAGACCTAATCCCAATTGAGATGTTGTGGCAGGCCTTTGGTCACCCCCAAAGCCAACTCCTCCATTGGCTGCCTTTCCTTCCAGTTCTCTGCTGCCAATGACTGGAATGAATTGCAAAAATCACTGAAGCTGGAGACTCATATCTCCCTCACTAACTTTAAGCATCAGCTGTCATATTGTTATTTTTTTTGTTTGTTGCTCCTCGCACCCCAGTATCTTGACTTGCACATTCATCTTCTGCACACCTATCACTCCAGTGTTAATTGCTAAACTGTAATTACTTCAACACTACGGCCTATTTAAATAAAGGTGATTTTTGTATTTTTTTTTTTTATAAAAATAAAAGCAGCTCATGCTTGAAAACCCACAAATGACGCTGAGTTAAAGCAGTTCTGCATGGAAGAGTGGGTAAAAATGCATCCACAGCGACGTGAGAGACTGATCAACAACTACAGGCTTGCGTTTGGTTGGAGTAATTTCAACTAAAGGTGGCACAATCAGTTATTGAGTGTAGTAAGAGGGCAATTAAGTATGTCATTGTTGTGTTATTTGTTCACTCAGGTTCCCTTTGTCTAATTGTAGGTTTTGGTTGAAGATCTGATAATATTCCGTTTCAAAAATATGCTAAAGTAGAGAAAATTAGAAAGGAGGCAAATACGTCTTCACAGTACTGTAAACTTATCCAGCTATACCTGTATCCTTACATGTTTTACAATATAAGAACACCTTTAATTATGGGGATTCTTTAATAAATGTGTTAAATGGGTCTCTGCTCTCCATTAACCAAATTGGCGCACATTCAAGAAATCTGATTGAAATAAAGTGGATATTCGTCAAATCCGTCATGATTTATGTAATGTAACAGGCCCACAATGTAGTTACTCAAGTCTGATTTGGATGTATTTGGCTGTTTTCGCTGCATAACATTTAGAAGTTGTCCCTTTTCAGGTTTAGAAGCGACTGCTGAATGGTAACTCCCGTTCGTATAAGCTGGTTAGCATAGCTAGCATGCAGAAATTGGTGGTGGTAGTCAGTTGTTTTGAACTGTAATGCAGTTGATTGGTGACGATGACATGAACATGTGTTGGTGTTGACATCCATACAAGCATTATATTCAGATTTTTACCTGAACATAATGTGAAATACACATATAAACAACAGGCTAAATGTAGGCTGATTTTGCTGGGTGGCAATGAGGAGATTCTGGATCTTTCCCCCACGGCCCTTTCCCCCCACACGTTTCCATGGCATTTCCATTGTTTTGGTCACGTTCGATTGACGTCTTTACCGCATGTGTTGTGTTTAATATGTAGGCCTACCTTTTCAAAGTCTAATCAATTTACAGATTTATTCCATTTAAAAACAATGGCTACTGTACATGCAGCTCCTCTCCGCGGGCATTATTTTGTCCTATATGGTTCTTAAATGACAGAAAAAGCTGAGTAATGGGCAATGTGTTGTTTTCACACAGCTGTGGTTTTATGGAGGAAATGCACTGTGTGAGTGCTTCCTCTCTGAGCTGTTCCCTTTACACTAACGGTGTATAGAAGCACATATTACTGACAGGAAGATCCTACTTTATATTGCATTTTAATTGGCTGCACACCTACACACCCACACATGTTCTCATCACTCACAATGTAAGGAAGCCGTACCATTCACTTAACTCTCACACGTAGCTTCTATCAAATTCGTAGCCTAAAATATGCCTTCAGTGCAGCCACATATCAAACCAGATGGTTCTTGCCAATAATAATGTTGAATAAATGATGTCTGACCTGTGAAAATCATATTTATTTTCTTCTTTTGATGACACCTTTTTGTGGATTTGATTTCACTTTTCAGTGCAGAAATGTAATTGATTTAAGATAAGATCATTGAAAAAAAGATGACAGCTAAATGAATGTATGCAGTTGTCTATGATGTTTATTTTCAGTAACTTTACTCTGTGACCCGCACACAGTGGAATAGTTCTATCAATACTTAAGGTTGGATATCTTTTCGACATCAAGGGGACACTTTGCTCAGGTTAACCTCTCAGTGTCTGAGTTCACCTGACGTTAAATGACCTGTCAGAGATCATCTCTTGACAGGGAATTTACACACAATGGTGTCGAGCATCCATATCAACTCAGTAACAACGCAGTACCCTCGCCAAGTCAATGTGCCTTGAAGGCTTCAATCTGAGTCGCCTCAATCCGAATATAAAGAGCAATAACAGTTTCCTTCATGATCACCTAAACCTAGACCCTAAACCCCTTCAAAGTCAACACTAAATAACTGAACACTGGAGCAGTCTAATTCCATTGATTATGATTTACAGGTACTGTGTACATATTAGGGCATATTAGGACAGCCTCAATCTCAGCATGAGGTCCTAATATGGATACCATATTATGGATCAACAACAATGTTATTGAGTGTTGATTACTGGAATGATCAACAGGACAGTGTCTGGATCTAGGCATTAAACTTAGCCTCACACTTAACTTTTGACTTTTTCACCTAACCTCAATGGCCAGAGTCAGCAGACCAACTTCCCCTCTGTGATATTCTCACAAGATAAGAGGGAAAACTCTCAGGCAGCAACA
Organism: Oncorhynchus mykiss; assembly: GCF_013265735.2. NCBI lineage: Eukaryota > Metazoa > Chordata > Actinopteri > Salmoniformes > Salmonidae > Oncorhynchus > Oncorhynchus mykiss. Next base: position 36,204,999 of record NC_048575.1, on the reverse strand, counting down.
CAGTCAGAGAGACTCTGAATACTATCCACTGCCATCAGTATACACAAATACACTAAACAACATTCATACACTGACATAGGTAGCGTCCCCAAATTGTACCCTATTCCCTATTTAGTGCACTACTTTTGACTAGGATCCATAGGACTATGGTCAAACATAGTGCAATGCATATGAATAGGGTATGTGCCATTTGGGAAACAGTCAAAGGTATATATGGAGACCTCAGAGGAACTTGATCACTTCTGGATGTAAAACGTATCTTTCCGACATTGTGGTCGATGCACAGCAAGTGGACCTTGAACTTTGTAGTTATTGTTACGTTTGTGCAGCAGGTTATAAAGCTTTCTGGCTGGGTACCATCCAAAACATTGTCTTATCGCTGGGGGGCTGTGGAGTTTGGGCCCTTATCAGATGGCCTTGTGGCCTTACAATAACATTGGCTCTATCAGAGCCGGGCAGACCCCTATCTGGCAACGCTGCCCTGCAACAACAATAAATACAGCATGCGAGCAACACACACACACTCAAGATGCTCCCAACCTGGGGTGTGTGTGTGTGTGTGTGTGTGTGTGTGTGTGTGTGTGTGTGTGTGTGTGTGTGTGTGTGTGTGTGTGTGTGCAAATTTCACATTACAAAACCTGCTGCCACATCAACTACCACATGAATATAATGCAAGGCACTAGTAGTAGATGACATTTTTTGATTCACCAGTGTGGTGCAATAAAATAAATTGCTGCAGAATTGTGACGTAGTGGAACGTATCTCTGATGCCACAATATTGTACGGTGGGTGATGCACAGTTTGAATTTCACTTGATTAGCTATGAGGTCAATCACAGATTTGATGGACCGTTTATTATGAGGTGCAGATCTACTCCCATTGTGTGATGAAGCACAGATTTGCCGAGAAAATCAAAGCTACTGATTTCCTGTGCTGAGGAAACCCCCTTTACAGAGAATGGCTTTATAATGCCGAGTGCCCGGGGCTTCCTTAAAGATAAATAAAAACATAAATAAAAACATGTCCGACCACTTAACATTTATTGTTCCTCTTTCAGGCTGTGAAGTAGGAACCATATTGTTTATAATAAATAAGTCCATTAGCAGTTTTGGGCCAGGTGGGTGACAGTGGCCCCGGGATATCCCGCTATGCCCACCCCAGGCACCTACGCCCCTAGGCCCAGGGCAGAATTCTTCCATTTAAGGCGGTCGTGGCCTAGGAAGGGGGGTGCTGGGTAGTGGCGGGCTGACTAGGCTGAGGCCCTGTCACGTTTTCTCTAGTGATAAGAGCAGGAGCAGGAAGCCATGCAAGGGCAGGAAGGAAGAGCGCTTAAGCTGCCTGGAAGGTGTGAGAGAGAGAGAGAGAGAGAGAGAGAGAGAGAGAGAGGGGAACAGGGAGAAGGAGACTGAGGGTAGAGAGAGAAATATATATATATGAGAAGGCAAGGAGAGAGGGAGTAAGTGAGAGGAGAAGGGAGAGAAAGCAAAGCTGAGTAAGAAATTCAGTTGATTAGTTAACTGTAGTCCAACCCAATGGTTAGTGAAATATCGCTGTCTGTCTTTTAGCAGACTCTCGTATCCAGAGCAACTTACAGGAGCAATTAGGTTTAGACAGGAAACCGCAGGTTTAGACAGGTGTGAAGGACAGCCCTTTGGCCACAGAGTGAACCGGGGCTGTGTCCCAAATAGCACTCCTTTCTCTATGTACTGCTCCACCTTTAACAAAAGCCCATAGGGCTCTGGGTAAAGTAGTGCACTATATAGGCAATAGGGTGTCATTTGGGATGCAGCCCTGGAGTTCAGAGGGGAAGTGGGTGAATTACTATATTTGGTCAGAGAGGCCAGCGTGTTTGTGCAGGAAACACTGCTATATACACCTGTTTTCCACAGCGTCCAGTATACTCTTCCTTAAAATAGGCCGAATTAATCTGAGATGTCTCAAGAAAGCTGTCATTAATTTTGACGTTTTTGCTGAGATCTTAGTCGTGCAATTTTACATCTAACTAAGATATTTGGTGCAGCATTTCTCAGGTGAGTCTTCTCTTGTTAAATGACAACAAACACTTAATTGAAGAATCCCTACTGATGACGAATCACAGATGAAGGTTCGTAGTCGTTGCCTACCGAATTTAGGCTTGCCTCGAGAAAATGTTGTGTGTGCACGAACCCTTGAACGAAGACCAAAACTAACAAAATAATTCACAAATTGTCATCATAATATATGCACGAAATGACATGAATGGACATTAGTTAGCATAATGCCATATAGTGGTATAAGTAGCAATCAAATGTGATATAATGATCAAATGTAACACCTAGATACAGTGACACAGGCCTTAAGTCGCCCCCACAGCGAAATACATTCAAATGGCTCCTCCTTAATAAGATGAATGCTTTCGGGGAAATCCCCCACCCATCCTTGTTATATAAAAAGTGCTAATAGCAGCAGTGAAGCCCTGTCACTTGACACACCTGAACTATTTGGGTTGTCACAGTAACAGGAGAGAATCTCAGAATCTCAGCTCTACTACACATCTCGTTTTTTTTTTCTTCTGAATTCCCTCTTTTTTTAATCAGTCTGCTCATCTAAAAAGGATTTTAGGGGCGACCAATAAATAAAGCTCTCATAATGTCTCTCTGGAAATGAATTTCACAGGAAACGGGTATGGTAGGTCAATAGTCGCCACCGCTTTTGTTTATTTTCCCTTCATATGAACGTTTGCAAACTTGGAGAAAGCAATTCCTGTTAACCAAAACTTAACAGGAAATGTAACGTAATTAAATTGTATGTGCACTAGGATTGACTATATAAAGAGCAGTTGTTGGAGAAATATAGCAAAGTAGGCCTATGGATGGGGAAAAATACAGGTTAGATTGCTGTGATTGTGGTGTTGCAAACTAGAGTGAGTCCTCCCCTGGAGCTAACTGGGATAACCACACTCTGCCAGGGCACTCAGGGCTCCCTTCTGTCCATTCTTCTACTTATTGACATAACATACCTATTACTGATTCAGTAGACCATCAACAACATTTAAGTTCCACACACAAATTGTATTCATTTTCCATGTTAAACTTATACATGTAGGCCTAACTATTCGGAGGTTGTAGGCCTTTTTCATTTTACCGCCCCATGTATACAAATATACAGTATGCTCATCAAATGAAAGTACATTCCCACATTTGAGACCTAATGTCCTTGAATTGACTTCTTCTTTATTGAAAGGCTTCAACTGGTGGAATGAGAGCCCCATGGGCCCTGGTCAAAAGTAGTGCACTACATAGGGAAAAGGGTGCCATTTGAGACATACACAGCCTTGTAATAACCTTTAAGTGGGTGTAGTATCCTATGAAGCGGGGGTTTCTCCCTTGCTGTAAACACTATCAGGTACAGGGGCCTCCCCGGCTGCCACTAAGCAGTAAATAAATATGAGGCTATTGTATTCCTGCAGCCTAACTGTCCTTGCTCTCTCGTGCTGAGTAAACGCAACATACAATGGGAGGCCGGGCTGCTGTGTCATTTGCCATCCCCCTGGATCCCCGCTCCAGCTCTCCTCACCATGGGAAAGTGGCTGCGGAGGAAAGGAGAGGCCGACAATAAGGTGAGTTGCAACCAATGCTTTTCCTAAATTAGGTTTAATATGGAGACAGCCCGCATATGTACGACAAAACAGGCATCTCACAATTTTTACAGCTTCCACAGTGACGTTTACGGTAAATATAAACGGGTCAGATTCCAACAGGGTTACATTATTGTTGATATGATTTTGAGTTATATGGCACTCTTTGGGTCACGTTATTATAAAACTTTCAGAGGAGAAAACAACTCTAGCCTTGGGCTTGTTGTTTTGTCCTCGCTGGGTGTGTTACCGCTGGGAGGATAAACCCAAGTAAAAACTGAAAGTTGGGAGGCTTGGTGGCCACCTTAGGGTGGGTGGCTTCCTCTGCTGTGTCTCCGCAGGAAAAAGGCGGACAGCCAGAGTTCCCTGGAAGAATGCGCTAGGAGACCTTGAGGCCTTGAGCTATAGGTACCCAGACCCAGAGAGGCCCCCAGGAGAGGCACATTACTCAGGTTTGTCACTGCCTCAAGCCAGGGAGAGCTGCCCAGGCCTGCCTATGCCAGGCACAGGCGGCGGTCACTGCAGCTCTGTCCCGTAATCACAGATGACATACTTGGAGTAGTTTTCCAGATTTGTTTTCCTGTCTCTCCAGCTGCGAGTGGGCAAACAGCACAGGAAGAATAACAGAGGTTGCAGCCAGGCTCCCAGAAAGTGGCGTTTATAAACAGAGCAAAAATAAAAGTTGAAAGGCACACTGCTCTCCTCCTGAGAGCCTCAGAGAGAGGGGGAAGTGAGGCCACGTCCTATGAGAGTCCAATCTCCCTTAACACCCCCTGCCTCAAAACACCCTGCCACTCAAACCCACACAGTGTTTACAAAAGCAGTGCCACCCTGAATCACCACATTATGCTACATCCAAATGCTTCCAAACACATCCTAAAAACATTCTGAGACCCCCAAATTACCTCCAGGTGACATTTTTATCATTACAGTATAATGCCATGTCAATCCACACACCTTATACCACAAATCAACATATAGACTGTGTGAAATAACAACATCAAGCTCATGGCTGGTTAATCAGGTGTCAGTGAGCTTTATGTGGTGGCCCTGTTTGCTCAGTCAGTTCAGGTTTACATGGTGGCTATCATGTAGGTAGAAGATATGGCTCAATTGCCATACAGTGGTGCTCCGGTCATCATTGTGACTACAGCTGAGAACCAGCTACCCTGCTGAGAGAATGGGGCTGTATCACTCAAGTTTACTCTGCTAAGCCAATTACTACAGGTTCTCATGTCAATACAAGCTAACAGGTGCCCACCATGGAGGGGAAACAGGAGGAGGAGGAGGCGGAGGAGGAGGAGGAAGGTGTTAGGGGACAGACAGATTGTGCCCCCAATGAGAGATGTTGTTGGAGTTACTACGGGAATTGTCATTGTATGGAGATTGTATGTAGTCACACACATGCAAGCACACACACACACACACACACACACACACACACACACACACACGCACATGCGCAGGTATTGTTCTTGTCCCTGACCTTCATACATCGCTAACAGATTCCACAGACACATCAAAGGCCGTTGAAGAAGAACTGTGAATGACACGTCTTCAATTTTATAAGCGCCTGTTATTGGGATTTAGAGTTTAAGTGTAGAGGAAGGTCATGCTTTGTTTTAACAGTCCACTGTTTACCTGATATTTGGAAACAACATTTTTTTCATTTGGGATTCATTGAAAATGGTAGCACTAACCATCACTAGAAAAACACAGTTACACATATCAGTAAATATCAAATAATTACCCATTACCAAATGTTAGCTTGTAATAGATGATGAATACATACTAGTAATAATAATAATTAAATAGTATAATGTATTACCTTTGTAAAGCACTTATTATTACATATGCCTATGAGGTTAAATCCTGCTAAAATTCAAGTGACCTCAAACCATTTTGCTAATGAAGTGATGTCCCAGGTGTATTGAGGTGCGGAGAAAGCAGGGGGAATCTTTTCCTGTGACGTGTGGACACACCATCTGGAAGGCTCATCAAATCAGTCTCATCAAATCATAAAAACACAACTGCACAACACTCATATACAAGTACATACTCAAACGCTGAGTCATAGTAGTGTACTCTGAGACATTCAGGAAGAGCCCTGACGTTATTTCCAGAGGACGTAGTGTAGTAGGGTAGGGTAATGGGCTTGCTAAACAAACTCCAGATGATCACAGCGCGGGTAGCTCCCTGTGAGCAACTCATAGTACATACACTGATCTAAGCGTCCAGGTGATTATAAAAAAAGAACACACGCACCCTTGCACACAAACACACACACACACACACACACACACACACACACACACACACACACACACACACACACACACACACACACACACACAAAACACACACACACACAGTACATACGACTACGCTTAGATTGAGGATTGTGTGTGTAATCAGTTCCTATATGTGTTTGTTGACAAGCTCTGGTCTCAGGAGCCTCTAATAGAGTATTGTATCTTCCCAGCAGGTCACAGGGGCCACACCTAGACGCCCCATTCTATTCAGTCTATCTGTCAGACTAAAACCCCATTACTGTAATCAGCTGTCTGGTTTTCTGGTGGTGTCTCCCTGCTCCAAAGGCACCCACTCCACTCAAAAGAAGGGTCCCCACTGTGTTCCCCCCTGGAGACCGGAGGTCCCATTTACCCATCTCTTCTCTTCACTCCTTTCCGCTCTACTATATCTCTTCTACAACATTCATTCTCCTCTCCTCTCTTGTCTCCTCTCTGCTCTACTCTCCATTCTTCCCCTATCCCCTCTCTTTTCTCCTCCACTCTCTATTTTCTCCCACCTCCATTCTCCCCTCTACTCCTTCCCTTTTTCCATCTCCTTTCTCCATTGTCCCTGCAGATAGGAGCCAAAGCCAGGTTCCTACCCAAGTTAGCCAATGATGGCCTGGCCTGCGTCTGAGCGTAGACCTGTGAGACTCAGAGGTGAAAGCCCATTGAAACTGTTGGACTGAGGCTGAGACTGCCCTGATGAGGTTATTGTAATCTGATTGTCCAAACAAGAGCTTGATTGGAGTTGCCCCAGATAGACTCATAATTAACTGTTCTGCCCTTAGATTTTTATCAGAGACTAATTAATGGGTTGTAATAGAACTGGTTGGTTTTTAAGCTTTTCATGGTCATTTTAAGCTGGAGTCAGAAATGTCTTAACATGTCTCCTTAGTGAATCCCCTTGCCTATTTATTTGTATTTATTAATTCATTAATTTAATTATTTTACAAGCTCTTTATGTTGTCCATTCCAGTGCCAAGTCTATCAAACAGCCTCTCTATTCAAGTTTAGTGAGAAATCAAATGTGTTTCTAGTCAAGAAGCCGTTGAGAGTCTCAAATCAGACTTTCCTGTTTCCTGTTTGACTTTTCTTCTCGTCCATAGACAGAGAGACATTCCTGAAGGAGAATTCACGAATGAGCACTATCAGTAGAGAGCAAGTATGGGTAGCTGCAGCCCAATATGGCAACCAGACTATGAGCAAGTGGTTGGGTCGAAAGAAGTGGGTGTATGGAAAGTGAATCAGCTAATTGGGCAGATTTCTTGCCACTCAAGACTGTTTTGCCTGGCTGATTGGGCTGCACGGCGAGTTGATAAGCCGATGACTAGAGTACTGGTGTTGTACGGAGGTGCCTGCCGACCGGAGGTGCTTCCCACTGGGCAGTTGTATCAAGGTATTAACGGCAGTAGTTAACGTAGCAATATTTTTTCCAAACATGATTTTATTTCAAGTAGAATAGCAGCCGCTCCATGTGAATCTTACTACCGTCTTAAAAAAGATAGTAATAATAAATATATGAACAACCTGTAAAGAGGGGGGGGGGGGGGGTAGGCACCTATATCCTTCAGTAGGACTCATGAAGTTAAACTCAGACATCTCAACATTCACAAAGTCAAATACAGATTGCACATCTCGCCCACTTGACAAATCAAAGCCCAAGAAACTTTCCTGAATAAAGCCCTGATCATCCATATACCTGACGATAAGTGACAACTGCAAGCAGACTGGTGCCACCATAGGTCCTAGAGCGGTGGGGCAATTCTTAGTTTTTCCTTATCTGTTAACCTAACCAGGAAAACTCTGGACATGACAGTGATTAATCCGCTGTAAAAAGGTTTTGTATGGGATATGATGGGACCAGTTTTTCCTAATCAGGCCACATGGTTTTAAAACACTGGGGGGAAGAAAACCCTGTCAAGCTAGCAACCTTATACTTGTTCATATGAATTATATTTAGACTAGATTAGAGGGGGATTTCCTCTACCCAGACACATAGACAACAAGTGATAGACAACAGAACTCACAGGGCTGAGCTTGCGTTATGCATGTTTGCATCATGCAGGCCTATGCAAAAAATTACTCACATCTGTCATCACTATTATGACAATTGATTCCTTCCAGTTAATCATTTTGGATTGAAAACGTATAGGCAGCATAGCCAGCCAAATTTGGAATATTAAACCGATTTTGAACACATTCACATTTTCTCCTGACACACAAATGGACTATAAATACATAACGTTACCAATTTGTTTACCCTGACCAGATGGACAGCGCACATTAGTAGTCTACAGTTGTCTCGTTTTCATCCCATACAGTATGTCAGATCTCGACTGTTTAGGTGTAGCCTAGGCTGCTGCAACATTTATGTATTGAGTTTTTGCTTGTGTCTGTCTGGAGTGATTATGTGTTATCATCTTTGCTACGTATGTGTTTGAAAGTTTCTTCAAGTGCAATCGCACAAACCAAGCGCTTTGATGAAACTGGCTCTCATGAGGGCAGGAAATGAAGACCGAGAGTTACCTCTGCTGCAGAGGATAAGTTCAGTAGAGTGAACAACCTCACATTGCTGCCCAAATAATTGGTTAACAGAGTTCAAGTAACAGACACTTCTCAACATCAACTGTTCAGAGGAGACTGCGTGAATCAGGCCTTCATGGTCGAATTGCTGCAAAGAAACCACTACTAAAGGACACCAATCAGAAGAAGAGATTTGCTTGGGCCAAGAAACATGAGCAATGGACATTAAACCGGTGGAAATCTGTCCATTGGTCTGATGAGTCCAAATGTGAGATTTTTTTTTGTGAGATGCAGAGTATGTGAACGGATGATCTCTGCATGTGTGGTTCCCACCGTGAAGCATGGAGGAGGAGGTGTGATGATTTGCCGGGTGCTTTGCTGATGACAATGTCTGTGATTTATTTAGAATTCAAGGCACACCTAACCAGCATAGCTACCACAGCATTCTGCAGCGATATGCCATCTCATCTGGTTTGGGGACTTAGTGGGACTATCATTTTTTTTTCTCAACAGGACACCGCCAGGCTGTGTAAGGGCTGTTTGACTAAGAAGAAGTGTGATGGAGTGCTGCATCAGATGACCTGGCCTCCACAATCACCCGACCTAAACCCAATTGAGATGGTTTGGAATGAGTTGGACAGTATAATGTTGGAAATGCATACCAGGTGAAGCTGGTTGAGAGAACGCCAAGAGTGTGCAAAGCTGTCATCAAGGCAAAGGGTGGCTACTTTGAAAAATCTAAAATATAGTTAGATTTGTTTAACACTTTTTTGATTACTACATGATTCCACATGATGGGGGGAGGGTAGGGCTACCGTCTTATCGGCTCTTGACCATCCATGCTACTTTACTAGTGTTTTGCGTTGTTTTGTACATAATGTCGCTGCTACCGTCTCATGTGACTGAAAAGAGTTTCTGGACATCAGAACTGGAATTACTCACCTCAAATTGGACGAGGAGTTTTTCTTCAATGAGTCAGACATGAGGGATGTACTATGGACCAGGCCCAGATTCACAGGAAAAGGAAACGTGGGTTTCGCGGAAAGAAATCAGGCTGCCTTGTGAGGATCAGGCGACGAGTGGCTAATCTGCCCTTGCCTTCCGTTCTGCTAGCTAATGTTCAATCAGTAGAAAATTAAATGTGACGAACTGAAAGCGTGTATATCCTACCAACGGGACATTAAAAACTGTAATATCTTGTGTTTCACTGAGTCGTGGCTGAACGATGACATTAAGAACATACAGCTGGTGGGTTATACACTCTATCGGCAGGACAGAACAGCAGCCTCTGGTAAGACATGTGGCGGGGCTTATGCATATTTGTAAACAATAGCTGGTGCACGATATCAAAGGAAGTCTTAGGGTTTTGCCTACCTGAGGTAGAGTATCTCATGATAAGCTGTAGACCACACTATCTCCCTAGAGAGTTTTCATCTGTATTTTTCATAGCTGTTTACATACTACCACAAAACGAAGCTGCCACTAAAACTGCACTCAATGAGCTGTATTCCAACATAAGCAAACAGGAAAACGTTCATCCAGAGGTGGTGCTCCTAGTGGCCAGGGACTTTAATGTAGGGAAACTTAAATCAGTTTTACCTAATTTCTATCAGCATGTTAAATGTGCAACCAGAGGGAAAAAAATTCTAGACAACCTTTACTCCACACACAGAGACGCGTAAAAAGCTCTCCCTCGCCCTCCATTTGGCAAATCTGACAATAACTCTATCCTCCTGATTCCTGCTTACAAGCAAAAATTAAAGAAGGAAGCACCAGTGACTTGGTCTACAAAAAAAGTGGTCAGATGAAGCAGACGCTAAACTACAGGACTGTTTTGCAAGCACAGACTGGAATATGTTCCCGGGATTCTTCCGATGGCATTGAGGAGTACACCACATCAGTCACTGGCTTTATCAATGAGTACATCGAGGACATCGTCCCCACAGTGACTGTACGTACATACCCCAACCAGAAGCCATGGATTACAGGCAACATTCACACTGAGCTAAAGGGTAGAGCTGCCACTTTCAAGGAGCGCGACTCTAACCCGGAAGCTTCTAAGAAATCCCGCTATGCCCTCCAACGAACCATCAAACAGGCAAAGCGTCAATACAGGAATAAGATCGAATTGTATTACACTGACTCCGACGCTCGGTGGATGTGGCAAGGCTTACAAACTACTAGAGACTACAAAGGGAAGCACAGTCGAGAGCTGCCCAGAGACACGAGCCTACCAGAAGAGCTCAATAATTTCTTTGCTCGCTTCGAGGCAAATAACACTGAAACACGCATGAGAGCATCAGCTCTTCTGGACGACTGTGTGATCACGCTCTCCGCAGCCGACATGAGTAAGATCTTTAAACAGGTCAACATTCACAAGGCCGCTGAGCCAGACGGATTACCAGGATGTGTACTCCAAAAATGAGCTGATAACTGGCAAGTGTCTTCACTGACATTTTCAACCTCTCCCTGTCTCAGTCTGTAATACCAACATGTTTCAAGCAGACCACCATAGTCCCTGTGCCCAAGAACACTAAGGAAACCTGCCTAAATGACTCCCGACCCGTAGCACTTACGTCTGTAGCCATGAAGTGCTTTGAAAGGCTGGTCATGGCTCACATCAACACCATTATCCCAGAAACCCTAGATCCACTCCAATTTGCATACAGCACCAACAGATCCACAGGTGACGCAATCTCTATTGCAATCTCTATAGGGTACAGAGATGGATGGGGTGGTCATTTAACAATCATGTTAAACACTACTATTGCACACAGATTGAGTCCATGCAAATTATTATGTGATTGTTAACCACATTTTTACTCCTGAACTTATTTAGACTCGCCATGACTAAAGGTTGAATACTTATTGATTCAAGACATTTCAGCATTTCATTTTTAACTAATTTATACAAATTAAAAAAAAATAATAATAATTCCACTTTGACATTATGGGATATTGTGTGTAGATCAGTGACACAAAATCTGAATTTAAAATCTGAATTTAAAATGTGATCCATTTTAAATTCAGGCTGTAACACAACAAAATGTGGAAAAAGTCAAGAGGTATGAATACTTTCTGAAGGCACAATACATTTTTGCATCAGCACAATAGTGCACAAGGATGGATAATTCATAGTATTTCCTTCTTCACAAGTAGATTCACTCATTATAAATCTTAAAAATTGAATTATTTGTTTCCAATCGTCCCACTGGTGTCTGCTCTTTACTGTTGATCATATGAACCCTTTCACTGCTATCATTGACACTGTCTCTGTTGGTCCTTCAGGAAATTCCTGAAACGGAATATTGATTGTTGCTAAGAGACCAAATTACAACAGAGAAACACAGTAGAGAAATGTAGGATTAGTTTAGAGAAGGCATAGACAAATTGTGCACGAGAGAGAGAGAGAGAGTAAGAGAAAGAGAGAGAAAGAGGGAGAGGGAGAGATTGAGAGACAGATTCTAAAATGAAGCGATTCCCAAACTATCCATAACAAAGCCATCACCTACAGAGAGATGAACCTGGAGAAGTGACCCTAAGCAAGCTGGTCCTGGGGCTCTGTTCACAAACACAAACAGACCCCACAAAGCCCCAGGACAGCAACACAATTAGACCCAACCAAATCATGAGAAAACAAAAAGATAACTACGACACATTGCAAAGAATGAACAAAAAACTGAGCAAAACTAGAAAGCTATTTGGCCGGGACACACACACACACACACACACACACACACACACACACACACACACACACACACACACGCACGCACGCACACACACACACACACACACACACACACACGCACACACACACACACACACAGTGACAGAATACCTGACCACTGTGACTGACCCTAAAGTAAGGAAAGCTTTGACTATGTACAGACTCAGTGAGCATAGCCTTGCTATTGAGTGAGGCCGCCGTAGGCAGACCTGGCTGCCAAGAGAAGACAGGCTATATGCACACTGCCCACAAAATGAGGTGGAAACTGCACTTCCTAACCTCCTGCCAAATGCATTACCATATTAGAGACACATTTTTCCCTCAGATCACACAGACCCACAAAGAATTCGAAAACAAATCCAATTTTGATAAACTCCCATATCTTTGGGTGAAATACTACAGTGTACCATTCCAGCAGCACGATTTGTGACCTGTTGCCACAAGAAGAGGGCAACCACTGAAGAACAAACACCATTGTAAACACAACCCATATATATGTATGTTTCTTTTTTTTATTTTATGAGTGTAATGTTTACTGTTCATTTTTTAGCGTTTATTTCACTTTTGTCTATTGTCTATTTCACTTGCTTTGGCAATGTAAACATACTTTTCCTATGCCAGTAAAGCCCTTTGAAATGAATTGAATTGAGAGAGGAAAGGAGAGATTTCAAACCTTCAAAATATCCTGTGTATTGAGCTTGTTGTTGTATTTATGTGTGAGAGAGATAGTGTCTCTCAGTCACACATAAACACACACTGTCTGACGGTTTTACATGAGTATCATGGGAATGGACCTGACGTCAGATTTCTTCCGTTCATTCAGGGATCTGTGGGTTAGAGCCTGGAAGTGCTGAGCGGAGCAGCTCTTTAGGTCCCTAATCAGCCCTCTCTCCCTGGGCAGGTCGCTGGACCTCAGTCCCCTGGCCTCCATTTTGCGCCTCCCCCTTCCCCACATAATAACCATCCCTGTCATTATTCAATGTTTCCTCATGTGAACCCTCAATAAAGGATGCATAAAAAAATATATGTGTTGGTGAATTTTAGTGTGTAGTGGGGGCTTGTGATGTGTTTTATTGTAGCGTTCATTGCTTGGCTGATGGAGCTACCCTGCCTGGTCCTATGCCCAGTCAGGTTGGGGTAGAGTGAGAGAAACATTTTCATAAATGGATAAACATTTGGCAGCCAGAGGCATATGAGTCGGGAGATGTGTGGATATTTGGCATATTTTTAGAGCCTTTGTGAGATGTTTTAAAATGAAACAGGAAGTGTGGAGGTTTATGCCCATGGCACCCACCCTATTTTCCTCCCCTCGCCCAGTCAAGAAAGACATAGGCCCAGAGATAAAACAGTATGTCAACAGCCTGGCTTCTGCCAACGGCTGGGCAAGCAATAAACCCAACAGCCTCTCAGTCCACTCCAGTTTGTTGACACGAGTAATAAATATTCCAGATCATTTGTTGCCAGTCATCCATCAAAAGACAGTTTTCTTTATAAGTGAATCTGTTGAAATGTTGTATAATTTAGTGCACCACACATTTTAATCTGTTAATTGTGTAGCATTCACTTGAGAGTAAGGACATCCAAATGTGAGATTATTTTAGATGTATTTATTTATAAGAAATACTGGGTTGGAAACATTCATCAATAAGAATACATTTTGACAAAAACAAAATATACAATATAAATAATAATGCTAAAAATGTAATCTGTAAAACATGTAATACCATTTCCATACTTCTAAAATAGTATCAAATAAGTTGGACAAAAAACAATCATTTAAATTAATACATTTTGGAGTTGACATAGACAGGTTGGTTGTTCAGCAACTTAACCGAAGCGTGCACAACTGTGGGGGAAAACAGACAGGTTTGGCTTAGATTGCTGACAACATGTAAACTATATTTTGTTTTATGTTTATTGAAAACATAAAACCTTTGCACAATAAACACTTGTTATCTCTCAAATACATGGTTAGCTGATTAGAGAATTTTAGCCATATTAGCATAGACATGACATGAGTCCAAACCCCCTCAAAACAAGAAATGGTATCAATAACAAGATACAACGAGCTGAAACAAGCCACCTACGATTCCCCACATGGCAGCTTCTTGTCATGGTTCCTATCTATCTGATCATTCAGAATCATAACACAACACAGCCTTCTGCCTCATCGATGAGAGTGCATAATTTTCATGACGTTGTCAGCCAACCCATCTATACTGTACACACAAAAACAGCTCAAATCTTTGCCATATATGGCAAATGACATAGTTCAGGCCTGCCTTGCTGGTGATAACTGGACTCCATTGGCTCAGGCCTGCATGGGGGCGGGCTCAGGTACTGTTCAAACTCACTGCGGTCCAGATCATACAGCATATCTAGGTGAATCTGCTCCAGATAGAGCTCCAGAGAGAGGTCAGTGGAGGAGAACAACTGGAGGCCCTGGGCCATGAAGTTCCCCTGCTCCCAATGAGACACAGCATAGGCTGGGCTGGGGACCTCACACTGCTGCAGCCCATGCTGGGTAGAGTAGTATGGGTGAGGCTCTGCTGGGTATGTCCCTGTGTTAGAGTATTCTAGAAGCTTGTTAGGGAATGTGGCTGATGGGTCTGGGTAATTGGACCTGTTTGGGAAGGTCCCGGGCATATGGGAGAAGTATGCCTGGGAGTTTGGGTAGATGGCTGTGTTTAGGTAGGCTTGATGCTGATGGCAATGGTTCTGGATTAGGTAGTTGAGAGGGACCAGGGCCTCCACAGGTAGGGTTTTGGGGCCCTTCTTCAGCTGCTTCTTCCTGCGGGGCCGGTACTTGTACTTGGGGTGGTCGATGGTGTGCTGTACTCTCAGGCACTCTGCTTCCTGCATGTAGGGCCGCTTCTCCGCCAGAGACATGTCCTTCCAAGTTTTACCTGCGGCAACACAATCGTATTAGTTATTAGTATAGAAACACCACAAAACACACAATATGCATGCTACATTCAGCTAACTTGCCATGTCTGTCCTCATCAATTGGTTAATAGGCGAATAATGATTTTGGTAATTGTTGAAATATGAATAGTCTCATAATAGTTTTAAGACAAATGGAAATGATGTGAATAAAAGTTACCGAGCATTTTGCTGAGTTCCTTGTTCTCCAGTTCAGGGTTGAGTTTGGCAAGGCGTCTGCGTTCCTCCTTGGTCCAGATAATAAAGGCGTTCAGCGGCCTTCTGACCCGTGGCTCTGCCAATGGTTTCGGCTCAGGACTAGAGCAGCCGGAGTCGGAGTTGACCGAGAGATGACTGGATGGGACAGAGCCGAGGGACTGCGTCTCGGACATCTGCTCACTCTGGAAAGACGCACCGCAGAACTCGTCGCTTTCAAACATGGCTTTCGTTATGCAAAGATCGGAATGTGGGGGGATCCGATCAAAGTACATGGTTATGTATCTTTTTTTAACCTTTGATGTTGCTTTGAGGTTGCTCTCCTACTCCACTAGTGATGGACATTGGCTATATGCGTTCCCGGGTGTCTATCCACCAATAGTAGGCCAGGAGGAGTGGGTTTAAGGTGTCAAATCAAGGTGTTCTCTCAAGTCAGTGATAGTTCTTGATGCCTCGCTCAATCTATCATCAATCAATCAAATGGCCATTTAATGTTAAATCAAAAATAATACATGTAGCCCTATCGAATTTAAAATATATATATAATTTACTTTTTTAAATGATCCGTGATAAATGCTCTCATGATTCGGTACAATGACTGCTCGATTGGATCTCGACAATCTTGGCAAATTTGATGTGGGCCGTCTTTCCCTTTGAAGTTGGAGGCTAAAAATAACAACGTATTCCTTATGGATTTACCTTTTATGAAGCTGGTGAATTCCTATGCCTTGCCCTGTGCCAAATGAATCGGATGCCTACTTTATTCCCCTTTTGAAATATATTTCGTTTTTCTATTGATGCCTTACTTCACTTTCCTCTGTGTGTTATAAATACAATTAAATAAATTGGACATCCATCCTCTAACATCAAAGTTCTCTGGCAGAACTTTAGTTATTCATTATAAGTCACGTGCCAATTGCCCGATCCTCAAATCAAATCCAATCAAATTGTGTTTGTTAGCAGATGTTATTGCGAGTGTAGCGAAATGCTTGTGCTTCCAGTTCCGACAGTGCAGTAATATCTAACAGTAATCTAACAATTCCACAACAACTACCTAATACACACAAATCTAAGTAAAGGGATGGAATAAGAATATGTACATATAAATGTATGGATGAGCGATGACCGAGCGGCATAAACAAGATGCAATAGATGGTATATAATATAGTATATACATATGAGATGAGTAATGCAAGATATGTAAACATTATTAAAGTGGCATTATTAAAGTGACTAGTGATCCATTTATTAAAGTGGCCAATGATTTCAAGTCTGTATGTAGGCAGCAGACTCACTTATCAGGTCCACTGCCTCTCTCAAAGCACGTTTTACACATATGGGGACACTGAAACAAACGTGATCAAGGCAGGTTTATTATAGGATTATATACACACATATTTACCCACAACAAAAGCGATATCTAAAAGGGTGCTTGACAAGCTTATCTTTGTGTGTGACAGTGGCCTATTTCAAGTCGATTCATCAGCAGGCCTATAATACAATAGTCTATTGAGCTAAAGCCATCTTGGACATTCTGGGGGTTTTCATGGACATATCCAGCATGTAAAAATATATACTAACAAAAATATGAAGCCTATTTTAAACAGGCCTTTTTGACATCTTGGCCATGTTCGTGTTGCCTTTGCCGTGTCAGCCATTGCCGTGTCAGGTTTTTCAGAGTGATAAGATTTGCACAGGAAGTCCTAAAAGGTCAGGAAGGAAAATCTATTGGAGTTGTGTGGGACAGTACAACCCCCCAGGGAGCTAGGGCGAGCTTGTTTTCATATAAACATGTTTCATTTTCACAACTCGTGATATTGTTCATGAACTCACAAATTTAGATATTAAAATGACCTCAGTGCGTCAACAAACCCTGGCTGTGAAGCGCAGCCTTTGAGTTCAGTCAGTGTATTCCTTTTGATTTGCAATTTGCATGACTGGTCTATTACAGAAAAAGGCCTAACATGATAGAATTCCTCTTGGTTTCATATGATAATCCCACTCTATTGATACCACATCTGATTATACATCCCATCAACTTCAACAAGAGGCTAGTGTCATTACAGCAGTTTATGCAGATGTAGAATCAACAAGACACAGGCGAGCGCCTGTCATCCATTCTGGTTTGCGCCACCTGTCATGTTTTGTTGTGGTTAGGCGTTGTGGAAAATACACACGGCACAGCAGTGTCTTCATTCATTTAGGCCTTCACCTGCACTGTTTTGCAGTGACAGATGAATTGCTGAATATGTCTTCAGGCCCCGTATAAAAAAAAGGTAATGGGAGCTGACACCTTGATCAAACAGACGAGTCAGTTCTGATGTTGCCTCGGTTCAGTCAATAACAAGGTGATCAAGGTTTCTTTTTCTCCGAGATGCTCCTCTTTTAGACTCTTCAAAGTCAAAGATCAGTCTGGGCGTCGGCGCAACGAAACTTTGAGCCCTGAGGTGTATGTTTGTGAATCGATATAATGTATGTTTGCTTATTAGACAGTCTAATGATAACAGAACGAAGTAATCGAATTTAGGCGCTCCAATTAAAGCATAGGCTGATGGCCACACTAAATATGTGTTAGTAGGCTATAGCCCGATTTGTTCAAATTGATCTGGCCCCTATAGTTAAAGATGTCAATGACATTTTGTCACATACTGCGTTCATGATCTCTCACAGGGTTCGTTAATCAAGATTATGCGCTTGACATTGCATATGAAACTAAGTTATTTAGCCCAATAAAAATAAAACATAATTAAAAAAATATATCCTTATTATTTACTAGCGTACTTTAGAAGCCTAATAATAGCCTAATAAGACACATAAAACATTTTATTTTATCCACACAAAATGCATTGCAATATATTTTAGGAAATGTTAGAATTAAGGTTGGAATCCACATCCGAGTGTTAAATAGCACACACAGGCAGCGGCCGTGTGAAAACCGCTAATGGTTTGAATTAATTAGCTTGAATGACTCAGCATGAATACAATAATATTCGTTTCAATTGACATTTCTGTAAATAATGTTTGACATTCAAAATAGCGTATCTTATTTCCCCCCTTATCTCTGGTATCTATTTACCTTTGGCATTTACTGGTCAGAAAATAAAAACGTGATTTATTTTTATAGTTGTTCCAAATGTTCATTATATTCTTAACCATGATTTTGTTATGAATTGAAGGTAGATGTGTGTAATCCCATTGGTTTCTTAATAAATTAATGGATGGCAGTTGATCCACAGTAGGCCTATCATTGCATTGTTTCATGCATGCCATTGTGAGTGTTGAAATCCAAACAGCTAGGGACAGTGATGTTGCTGAATGGTCACTATAATGTTTGAATGGGGATTGTTCTCTGAAGATTCCGCATCACAATGTTCCATTGTATTGGACAGAAGTCATATATGAGACACTCCTGAGACACTCTCTGTCTTCAGTCTGATTTGGAGTGAGCCAGGATGGCCCGGGTGGAGCGATCAGCATTGGAGGTCTCCAGGGGTCTCCACTACAGTCTCTTCACCCGAAGAGCACCTTCTCTGGAATGGGTCACCTTCTCCATGGATGTAAGAACAAGGATTCCCGCTATGACAGTGTCTTGGATGTGGATGAACCTAGGACATGCTGGAGCCAATGCTGTCCCTCGATGGACCAAGGATGTACAGTACAGTAGGAAGAGGAAGCTCTTTGGATGGGTCAGAACAAAGATTCTTGCTATGACAGTCTTCGATGTGGATGTTCCTACACTATCCATAACCTAGAAAGATTCTTCAGCTGTCCCCATAAGATAACCCTTGAAGAAACATGTTTGGTTCCAGGTAGAACCCTTTAAGGCCCAGGTAGAACTCGCTTGGGTTCAATGTAGAACTCTTTCCACAGAGGGTTCTACATGGAACCCAAAAGGGTCTACCTGGAACCACAAAAAGTGTTATCTTATGGGGACAGCTGAAGAACCCTTTTGTAACCTGTGTAGGATATGCTGGAGCCAATGCTGTCCCTCAATGGACCAAGGACATACAGTACAGTAGAAAGAGGAAGCTCATTGGATGGAGTGACATGAGGCTGATAGCCATGCCTGGATATAATTATCATCACCACCAATGGGACCATTTTGTTTTGTGTCCGTGTGGTTTGCATGCAGGGGTTACGTTTGCATGTGGTGGAACTGAAAGTAAAATGTTCAGATCCTACTGTTCACCATCTCCCATCCTAGGATGATCTTCACCAACTATACTTTGAAGCTCTGTGTATTAAAGTAACTCCAATGACAAATGCGTCACTGCATAACGGAGACATAAAGAAAGAGCATTTCTAACAAGAGGATGTTTGTTGACGGAGCTCTTATAAAAGAGTCCCGTGTGGAGATACAGGTGAGTTTCCTCACAGTGGTTCATCATAGGAACCTGTGATGAGGTTTGAGCTGTGAGCTGCATTGGTTCATGAAACTGTGTGAGAGGGAGTGGAGGGGGAATCTGGTGACTTTTGTTCAGACTCCTAGTGTATTGTATGGGCTCAGATACACTGTCAAGCTAAGGCACTATTCTATGTAACAGTCGTGTTCCCCTCCTCTCCCAATTCAATTCAGCAGGCTTGCCCCCCTCCTCTATTCCTGCACACAGTCAGTGCTAATCATGTGTCTGCGCACACACCACATAGACCCAGGTCTCAGCCCTGGGTGCTAGCCCCGGCACTTGTAAACAGTGCCCTGCCCTGTCCTACGTGGGGATAGCTGAGACGATTACATGCCCCCTGGGGTGGCAGGGCTTAATGTGGTCTCGTTAGCTGAACACAATGATGTCCCCACCTCTCAGAGCAGATAACACACCAGACCCCAAACAGAACTTACAACGGTACAACCACATCCTCAGACCACCAAACCCTAGCTGGCTACAGTGCTGCAGCAGCAGGGACCAGACACAGAATGGGTGTATTCGGGTACATCATTTTTGGGATCATTTCATCATGATTATTGCTTTATTAGGGTGATTTGTGCTTCTACATACATTCGAAATAGCACATCTGCTTTTCCTCAAGTTTTGTTTTCAACATTTAGTTAAACGTCCACACCTTGGTCACTGAAATAAGACAAAAGGATAACAAAATCAAGGTATTTATATTACGGTGTTGTAATACATTCAGTGATGAGGAAGTACATCTAAACAGTATAACCCGCACCTTTGCGAGAGCACAACACAGCTGGTTCAGAAGAACAAAAGACACCTCTAGAGATCCAATAGGAACCAATGATGACTCTGTCCATTGTGTCAGCCTACTGTGTCACGATGCAGAAACAAACATCAGTGTTCATATCCCATGAACCGATTCAAACTTTATTCCTCCCTAGTGAGTTATCCATAAGTGTCTTTCCCTGTAAAATGCATTGCTCAGCAGCTCTGAAATACACTATTGAAGGAGGCTTCAAACCTTTCGAGTCAATTCTATTCTTTGCAAATTAGGAATTGTATTCTGGACCTGGCTCTCTGATAAGACCTTATCTGTTGAATTGAGTGGTTTGTTTATTGTCCGGGCTGTTGAGCTTTGGCATTTGATGAAGTATTGTATTGCCACAGCGGGCTATTGCCACTACATTCAATACAGGCAGTCTCAGTTTCTGAGCCTCTCTGCCGTTCTACCCAAGCACTGCTGTCATGGAAACTCTATCTCATCATGGTCCTATGCAATGTGCCAGATTCTCATATTTTACCCAAAGGTAAAGACTTGTCCCCTAGTGAGTGTATAGCCCCTTGATCTGACCCACTGCTCCTCCCTGTCCTGTCCCCGGTCTTGTCTGTGTGATCTGCCCATTGCCCAGGTCCCCTGGCAGACAGACAGATAGAGCTCTAATTATTAACTGGTCTAGAAACAGTATCAATGCATAGCCCTCACTAGACCTCTGCGATACCATGATATCTGTGTCTGTCCTAGGACGGCCTACTCAGAGATAGCAGATAAGTAATCACAATGCTCTGATCTGGTCTGCTTGGGCAACGACAATATTTGAATGTTTAATTAGATAGTGTGAACTGGGCAAACTATCAGACTCAGACATTAGGTTATTTGTAGCACAAGCCATGGTAAATGCTTGACAAACTCACGGCAAATCTTTTTAGTCTTAAGTAGGAGAAATGCTTAGACCACTCGATTGACAGGCCATGTGAATTAAGTTTAGAACAAATGTTTAGTCTGGCTAAAGTGTAATTTAGTTTAGTCTAAAACACTTAAGTCTACTATTATACAAATGTGGATGCTTTCTGCGTAGATACTTTAAATTCAACATGAACTCCAGACCAGGGATTTCAGAGAAACCTCTCAAAAGTTTAAACAGTCTCTTCTTTTTTTAAATGTTCAGACCTGATCCAGATTAAAAAGGATTTCTGTTGCTTTGAAGATAAGGACTGCAGCTCTGCCATAAACAGTAATTGTGTAGTTTCTTTCCTGTGGTGTGATTTATTTAAAGTATTATGCTGTAAGGTTTCAGGCTTGTTTTCCTGGCAGGGCCTGTCATGTGTGTACTGTATCTAATACGTGTGTATGGAGTTTATTATTGGCAACAAGATGCCAATCCTGAGACCCCCCCCCCACACATACCCAGAAAAACACTCATGATGGCCTTCGAATTCGAATGTGACATGTGTGCAGTATATACAGAAATAGCATAAGACATTTACAAACGCTATAACTAAATGCGTAGTGAGATTAGGACATTTTACATTTAAGAAATTAAGTTCTACACTAAAATTCCCCTAATATTGCAATTGTAAAAGTCTAAAAGGATGTTCAGATCTATTTCACCTTTGGCAATTGATATTACAAAACACCCAAGCAATTTGATTTACATACTGGAAGATAATATTTATTTGTATTAATTTATCTGTATTAAGTTATTTATGGAGAACACATATAGAAGAGGCCGGGGAGTATGACTTTTCTGATGCCATTTATTCTGGAATGCCAATGGGACAGTATGTTGTAAATTCAATAGCTTACATCTGTTGGGAAGAATATGTACAGACGACTACACAGTATACATATGCGTTGTTTAAAATAATGCATCTGATCAAATTAAAATCATTAGGAATGATGAAGAAATTAAAGGTGAATAACTATATGGATGTTGTTTTGCATGTGCACATATTTCCGATTGCATCAAAGAAGCCCTTTAGTCAGATGCATGTTTTCTGAACTGGGGGTGCACTCTAATGGAGGAATTCCAGAAATGTGATGTGGAATACCTTGTCCCCTTCCTGTCTGAAAGGGTGATCATTTAGATAACAACCAGGAAGTGTTTTTTGAGCATTACATTAACATCATGACATTTTTTAAATACCTTTTACGTTTCAGTCAGCTTTAGAGCATAACAGGGGCAAAACGGCAAGTGTGTGCTTCAGATTGTGTTCCAAACAGGGGGTGTAGAATCATTCCAATGTCCAGGCCAGGATACAGCTGCCTATGACTAATTTAAAAACCCCTTCTCAATCTAAGGCAGGCCTTTTCACATGTAACACACAGCATGCATCTGTTTCCTGTTTTCATTCAGGGTTTTTATTTTCCTTATTTCCCCCTCACCTGTTGGGGTCTACGTTCCTTCCATCGTGTTGATCATTGGTGTATCTCAGTAAGGGGACCTAAAGCACCGCCAGCGGATGTGATCATTACAGCACTTTCATCTTAGACTGCCGTGCGGACATTAATCAAAGTCAATACATTAGTCAAAGATTTTTTACTATTTTCTATATTTTAGATTAAATAGTGAAGACTTCAAAACTATGAAATAACACATATGGAATCATGTAGTAACCAAAAAAAAGAGTTAAATCAAACCATATTTTATATTTGAGATTCTTCAACATTTGCCTTGATGACAGCTTTGCACTCTCTTGGCATTCTCTCAACCAGCTTCATTAGGTAGTCACCAGGAATGCATTTCAATTAACAGGTGTGACTTGTTAAAAAGTTAATTTGTGGAATGTCTTTCCTTCTTAATGCGTTTGAGCCAATCAGTTGTGTTGTGACAAGGTATGGGTGGCATACAGAAGATAGCCCTATTTGGTAAGACCATATTATGGCAAGAAGAGCTTAAATAAGCAAAGAGAAACGTCAGTCCATCATTACTCGGAGACATGAAGGTCAGTCAATCCAGAAAATATCAAGAACTTTGAATATTTTTCAAGTGCAATCGCTATGATTGAACTGGCTTTCATGAGGACCGCCACAGGAAATGAAGACCCAGAGTTACCTCTGTCGAAGAGGATAAGTTCATTAGTTACCAACCTCAGACATTGAAGCCCAAATAAATGCTTCACAGAGTTCAAGTAAGAAACACATCTCAACATTACCTGTTCAGAGGAGACTGCGTGAATCAGGCCATCATGGTCAAATTGCTGCAAAGAAACCACTACTGAAAGGACACCAATAATAAGAAGAGTCTTGCTTGGGCCAAGAAACACAAGCAATGGACATTAGACCGGTGGAAATCAGTTCTTTGGTCTGATGAGTCCAAATGTTAGATATTAAATCTAAAATAATAAAATAGATTATTTTGTTTAACGATTTTTTTGTTACGACATGATTCCATAGGTGTTATTTCATAGTTTTGATGCCTTCACTATTATTCTACAACGTAGAAAATTGTACAAATAAATAAATCATTGAATGAGAAGGTGTCCAAACTTTTGACTGGTACTGCACATTCACAAATATGTGGACACCCCTTGAAATGAGTGGATTTGGCTATTTCAGCCACACCCATTGCTGACAGGTGCATAAAATCGAGCACACAGCCATGCGATCTCCATAGACAAACGTTGGCAGTAGAATGGCCTTAATGCCTCCTGAGTGGTGCAGTGGTCTAAGGCACTGCATCGCAGTGCTAGCTGTGCCACTAGAGATCCTTGTTCGAGTCGAGGCTCTGTCGCAGCCGGCCACGACCGGGAGACTCATGGTGTGGCGCACAATTGGCCCAGCATCGTCCGGGCTATGGAATTGTTTGAACGGCAAGGATGTACTTGTCTCATCGCGCTCTAGCGACTCCTGTGCCGGGCCGGGCCGGGCGCATGCACGCTGAAACGGACGCCAGGTGTACGGTGTTTCCTCTGACACGTTGTGGTGCGGCTGGCTTCCGGGTTAAGCGGGCATTGTGTCAAGATGCAGTGCGGCTTGGCTGGGTCGTGTTTCAGAGGATGCATGGCTCTTGACCTTCGCCTCTTCCGAGTTCGTACGGGAGTTGCAGCGATGGGACAAGACTGTAACTACCCATTGGATACCACAAAATTGGGGGGGGGGGGGGGGGGGGGGGGGGGAAGAAACAACAAAAAACGGCCTAACTGAAGAGCTCAGTGACTTTCAACATGGCACCGTCATAGGATACCACCTTTCCAACAAGTCAGTTTGTCAAATTTCTGCCCTGCTACAGCAGCCCGTCAACTGTAAGTGTTGTTATTGTGAAGTGGAAACGTCTAGGAGCAACAACGGCTCAGCCGTGAAGTGGTAGGCCACACAAGCTCACAGATCGGGACTGCCGTGTGCTGAAGCATGTAAAAATTGTCCGTCCTCGGTTACAACACTCACTACTGAGTTCCAAACTGCCTATGGAAGCAACATCAGCACATTAACTGTTCGTCGGGAGCTTCATGAAATGGGTTTACATGGCCGCACACAAGCGTCAGATCACCATGCGCAATGCCAAGGGTCGGTTAAAGTGGTGTAAAGCTCATCGCCACTGAACTCTGGAGCAGTGGAAACAAGTTCTCTGGAGTGATGAATCATGCTTCACCATCTGGCAGTCCGTTGGACAAATCTGGGTTTGGTGGATGCCAGGAGAATGCTGCCTGCCCCAATGCATAGTGCCAACTGTAAAGTTTGGTGGATGAGGAATAACGGCCTGGGGCTTCTTTTTCCATGGTTCGGCCTAGGCCCCTTAGTTCCAGCGAAGGGAAATCTTAACGCTACAGCATACAATGACATTCTAGACAACTGTGCTTCCAACTTTGTGGTAACAGTTTGGGGAAGGGCCTTTCCTGTTTCAACATGACAATGCCCCCGTGCACAAAGCGAGGTCCATATAAAAAATGGTTTGTCAAGATCGGTGGGGAACAACTTCACTGGCCTGCAGAGCCCTGACCTCAACCCCATCAAACAACTTTGGAATGAATTGGACCGCCGACTGCGAGCCAGGCCTAATCACCCAACATCAGTGCCCGACCTCACTAATCCTCATGGCTGAATAGAAGCAAGTCCCCACAGCAATGTTCCAACATCTAGTGGAAAGCCTTCTCAGAAGAGAGGAGGCTGTTATAGTAGCAAAGGGGGGACCAACTCCATATTAATGCCCATGATTTTGGAATGAGATGTTCGACGAGCAGTCGTCCACATACTTTTGGTCAAGTAGTGTGCGTAACCTAACCTCAATTTACTCCTCCATTCACTATAAGCATTGATCATTAAGCATGGTGCCTTTCTTACAGAGATGTACAATAGAAATACATTATTTTCAGATTTTGGGTGAAACGCCCCTAAGACGAATGAGAGAACTATGGCATTAAATTATGAACATTTAATACAGTATACACAGTACATCAGTTGTGTTGAAAAAGCTGAATCCGTTGGCCAGTTATGCTAAGAGACGTTTATTTTAAATCACCCATCATGACATTTATGTATATAAACAGAGCATGTTTATGTTAATCATTTTTAAGAATTGTAATATTGGAGCAGTTTGTCGTCAGTCGGTTTCAGAATCTTTTTCTCTGTCATGTTGACCACCCAGCCTGGCGAGAGGCCAAAGAAGATCTGTCTGGGGTCCTTCCTCATAAAGAGCATGTGGAACAACTCGTCTTTGGAAATGTCCGGTAAAACGTAGCCATACTTCTGGGCCAAGGCTATCCGTGCTTTTTGAATCTTCTCTGGGTCTGCCAGGTAACCACGGTTGGCAGCATCTGTGTAGTAGGGGACCATGTCCTCCCCAGGCAACATTCTCTTTGGAATGGGCTGTCCACTTAAGAAGAATGGCACAGGCTTACACAGGACCGCTACAGACAGAACAAAGCACAGAGTTACTACCTCTCCAAGTGTAAAATGTAAGTGGCGTCATAGCAAGATGATTCAAGTTTTGGCTTAATGTGTTTCTACGGAGTAACACTTTACAATAGGGTTCTATTTGTAAAGGGTTTCTAAAATGACTTATTATGTAAATGCATAATAAATCATTAATAAATAGGTTATAACAAAACACCCCCAGCTATTAACCATTTATAAATGTACTTACAATTATAATCATGCAACCTTATTTTCAACGGTTGCAAAGTTAAACAATAGTTATTTTCTCACTTTTGGGTATGATGCATTCCTGCTCTTTCCCAGGAACAGAAATTATTGGTCAATGGGGGGGGTAGATCAGCTTTAATATTGCGGATAGATTGAGGCTTCCATGAAAAACTGAAAAACGTTCCCAACTTTGGGAGATATGTGAAACGCGCTTAAAATAAACGACCTGGAATGTGCACAAAATGTTGTGTTGGCACTGACATCATGTGACAGTGCGTCGTGAACAATCATGTTGGACGTGGCTATGAGAAAGGTGCGAAGGCCAGACCAAAGAGATTGCGCAAAATAAACGTTCACAAGATACAAATGTTGACAGCGGAGACTGTAAAACACCAGCTGCTCAGTTAGCTAATGTTTGCTAGCACATCTGTCCTGCCTACATAGCTAGGAAACGTTAGCTAGCCCGCTAGCTAGCAGTAGATAGAACCTCAAATGTATTTTTGAATATAGACATTCTGCTAGACTACACAAGATAATCTTTGGCATGATATAGCTAACTAAATAAGTAGATCACGTTTGCTGGCTAGCTAGCTAGAAAAATACCCCCTGTTTTAGGACTTAACTTGCTAGCTAGCGTATTAGCAAAAAATGTGGTAATTACCTAGCTAAGCCCTTTCATCAGTGTCAACTATTAGTGTTTACAAGTAATGTTAAACTCTAACTATTATTATTAATATTATTAGCTAGCAGTGGATAACATAATTAGTTAAGCATAAATGGTAGAAATTATGATAATGATGATAGTAGAGTAATGTAGCTAGGTTGCCATAAAGTTGCCATAAATTCCTCTCCCTAACATTCCCAACTGCCAGGTTTTCTGAACAAAAACACATATTTATATATATATTTTTTTCATTGCTGGACATAAGACTGTAAAACACCAGGAAATCAGCTCCAAGTGATTTTAATGTAAAAAAATCTGTTCCCAAGTATTCCCACGCATAATAGAGAGACGTGATTGTATACAAATGTAAGCAAGGTTTGAAATTATGTTTCAGTCAAACATTATATCAGTTTGGGCCTCTTGCAGTCAATTTGCAGTTTACAAATTACTTGGAATTATGTTCTGGTCCCCCGACCATCCGCTCAGCAAAAACATTTGCACGCGCTGAATCTAGTTGATGATCCCTGCCATAAGGTCTCAGACTCCAGGATGGGAAAATGATTAACAAGAAAGAAACAGATGAAGACACAGAAGGGGACTGTGTTGTATTTTAAATAGTTCATCTGTTATACATTCCTATTCTGACTTGTAAATGTTAAAAGGGGGAGAAAAAGACCCCCCCTGTTTATCCGAATTACATAGGCTACTCACTATACCAATGACAGGCTACAGATTTGAGTCCCCCCAATGTATCCTATTAAATGAAATGTTGTTCTTAGTATGTATTGCATGTTTGAGGAGGTTATATACTGTTATAAAATGTTTGTATCTTGACATTAATAAATGGCCAGAAGGTTTCTACTTTCTTTTAAGGAATATTTTTTTGAAGATATAAATATTGGTAGGCCTAGCTCATTAATAAATGATCAGTAGGGTTCCCCTTTCTTTAAAAGGTTCTAGATCTGTCATTCTCATTGAAAGCAAGTCTAATAAGTGGTACATCTGTTCTATGTGCGCTATTTCTATCTTTCCTGTTTTTAAGTTTTGTTTTTACCTTCAGTTTTGTACACCAGCTTCACACAGCTAAAAATACGATATTCTGGGTTATGGGAAAAATATTTTACAGCGGTCTAGATGGTTCAATGATTGTCTACACAATGAATGCTTGTTTTGTCACAAAACTGAAATTAGGCAACCAGGAAATGGCAGAGCGATTTCTGCGACGTTTAAAGGAATCTTTTCAGCAGTTATAAATATTGGTGACTAATTTGTTATTGGTCTGTGGATTGACACTTTAAAATAAGGTATAATTTGAGCAGTTATACATGTTCATAGATCTGTTACTTAAAATAAGGTATACTTTTAGCAGTTATACATGTTGGTAAATCATTTATAGATTTAAGAGTTCACTCAGAGTTTATACATACTTATAGGACAGTATTGGGTACTCATCACCACATACATGAGAGAAGATAGCACATAGTTAAGCATGTTCAGTCAATTCATTGTGGGTATGAAGACCAAAACAGTCCATGTTGTGAGAGGATATATCTTCCACTGTTACACAGACCAAAGGTATTAGGGTTACCATTTCACACCAGAGCATTCACCATACTTGGACTATCACAGAGAAGTGGTAAGTGTGTGTTGATATAATCTGGTAAGGGGTAATAATTTAATTATGTCCTGGATGTAAATTTGTCCAGGGCATCAGGGTTTCAAACGTGGGCCAAGACACATGAAAACAAAGCTTGTCTGTTCCAGGGACAGAGCACCAATGCATCACACCCAAAAGTGAGAAAATAACTATTGTTCAACTATGCAACTATTGACAATACGGTTGCGTAAGGGTTCATCAATATATGCATTTGTAAGTGCATTTATAAATGGTTAATAACTGGAGGTAAATATTGTCTCACTATTTGGCAAACACTGACCAGTTATTGCACTATTTTGACCAATGCGATATAACCGTTTATTAATAGTTTAATGCATTTGATTAAATAACATAATTATAACCCCTTTATAAACACTTTAGAAATGGAAACTTATTGTAAAGTGTTATCTACTACGACATTACCATCACTACTACTCACCGAGACTTCTGGGGTCATAGAAACCTGTAGTGACGATCCCTCCGTTTCTCTCAATGGCAGCAATGGCCTCCTCAGACGCCATCTGAACTTCTATGTTGACTTTTGCTGCAAAGATACCAGCACCCTGATAACACACACAATTGGATGCAAGAATAGAGAAAATAGATTTTCAATCAATACAGAACAAACCTACAGAACGGGGAAAAAACTGCCTCTGGTCTAGCATAATCACACTACAATCTAATTAGCCAAATACTGCCCCCTACTGGCAAAATATATGTGCACTAAATAACATATCTTCCTTGCTTTACATAAATATAAGTAATCAACTACCTTGGTGGGATCGTGTTTCATCCCCAAGCTTCCGTAACAATGAATTCACCCCCAAATCAAGCGGAGACACAGTCATGACAGCTCATAGGTGTAAATGTAGCCAATGTAAATACCTCGCCAACAAGCTGAACACCATAGTCCCTCTTCTGGGGCTGTATGGTCACTCCCCTGCCGTTGACCAGCTGTGTCAGGTCAATGGGCTGAGTGGGGTCAATCCGGCCAAGGTCAATCAGATACTGCAGCCTGTTCAAGGTCAGTGGCTGGTACTGAGCCCGCCGACTAGGAAGAAAAGCATAATCTCCTGTCCTTAAACAAACGGCTATAACGTATAGAAAATGTGATTGACATCAAAGCAATAACAATTACAGTACAGAGATACAGTATGAAAAGCTACAAAGCCTTACTTTGTTGCTTCTCAGACTGCATCTCTGTATTGGAACGTTATGCCCGTTTGATAGTATGACCAACAGAACATGGCGTGTTCAACAATGCACATGGAACAACAATGTACCTGTGTCCCTCATTGTAGCCGTATTTGGGGATGGCTAGATAGAAGGGAGTCTGACCCCCCTCGAACCCCAGGCGAGGTCGGTTGCCTCGCTGCCTCTCCCCTTTGTGACCCCGGCCACTTCTGTTTCCTCCATGTTGGCCTCTGCCTCGCTTCTTCTCCTACAAAATGATAGATGAGACAGAATTGGATTCACATTATCAGTGTTTGTGCTATTCTTTCTTCACTATTAATGTTTCATAATGTAACAATTGACATATTACATAGTAATCAAAAGTAAATTATTTGTCATTGTCACAATGAATTCATGCAATGAATTAGCTAGATTGGTTATATCACATTATCTGACATACACATATTTTTTATGTCCATTATTTGACGGTACCAGGGCCTCGTTTCCCAGTTGTGATGTAACTTAAGCATTACAATGATTGTTCCAGATATAAAGTTGTTTCTTAAATAACGATGTAAGTGTTTTTCCCAAACAAGCACATGGAGAGAACGTTTGCTAAGTCTGTAGTTAGACCATGTGTTGCTACCAATAGGATCAACAGAAAAGCAGTGCTGCTCTCGGACCAGCTTTCACTATTCAAATCTTTCCTTAGCATTAGAATTACTCCACAATATTGACGACGGATCAGTTCCTAGAGTGATATTACCACCAATGGCTGCAAAAATTGAGGCGGCTTATTCTAAATGCTTACCCTATATTAATGCACTAAATTAAGATTTGGCACATCATTGTGCACATGTTGTTATACATCATGAAATATATTTAGCCAAAATGTACAAACAGTATAACAGAAGTAATTTGAATGAACATAACATTTATTTTAATGTGATTGAAATGTACAGTGCATTCGGGAAGTATTCAGACCCCTTTACTTTTTCCACATTTTGTTAAGTTTCAGCCTTATTCTAAAATGTATTAAAATTGTTGTTTCCTTCATCAATCCACACACAATATCCCATAATGGGGCCTCCTGAGAGATGCAGCGGTCTAAGGCACTGCATCGCAGCCCCAGGTTCGATTGCAAGCTGTGTCATAGCCAGCCGTGAGTGGGAGATCCATGAGGCGGCGCACAATTGGCCCAGCATCGTCCGGGTTAGGGGAGGGTTTGGCCGGCCAGGATTTCCTTGTCCCATCGCACTCTAGCGACTGCTTGTGGCGGGCCGGGCACCTGCAAGCTGACTTCGGTTGCCAGTTGTCCTCTGACACATTGGTGCAGCTGGCTTCCGGGTTAAGCGAGCAATATGTCAAGAAGTAGTGCGGCTTTGGCAGGGTTGTGTTTCGGAGGATCTCATTATTGTAATATTTTTTTTATATTCGATGACGTCAACAGCTGGTATTCAACGGAGAGAGATGCTCTGACATATTTAGTGCACTGAATTCAGAACGTTATATAACTTGACAAAATGTAATTTAAATAAAAAACAAATAGAGTGTAGTGATATGAATATCTGGTTAACTAGTGGAACCAGTGAGCTAGGTAGCTAGTAAGGAAACCTGAGCTTAAAGAAAGAACTGGACTACCCTAAACCGAGAAGGTTGTGATCAATATGATGAACCCGTATTCACATTTACAAACCTGGTGATATAAAACGAGGTGAACGTAAAAATCACAAATCGACTTATTACTCCAGAGTAATTTAGCCAACTCTTAGCGTTATCATTTGATTTGTAAAGAACAGGACGAAATCAATGTCAAGTCAATCTACCTGAGCACAGCGTTTTCAAAAACATTCAGTACTTTCATGACATTCACTTGACCTCCTAGTATCTCTAAACGCCAGGGGTTTACAAAACATAACTAAAAGAAAAGCACCGTTTTTATTTTGTAAATACTGTAATGTAGATTTAATTCTACTCCAGGACACTCCCTCCTGCGATTCAGATTCTAGCTTGTGGAAAATACAATGGGGAAATACTGTTTATTATAGTCACGGGTCTAACCACTCAGCTGGTACTATGACGTTGCTTCATAAGTTTAGAGGTGATATTTCAGAGTTTGGTGTGTCCAAAGATGGGACATGGGTACAAGATAATGCTTGTTTTATTATATGCAATTTAAAAATTCTCAAACAATTCTCACACAACAAATAAGACTTTGTTTTTTGGATCTTGCAGATAGGCTTACTGAGGTGCAAAACAAGTATACTAATAAATGGCGTATAATATCTGGAGAATTTAATGAAACACCTGATAACTCTTTAGATAGATTTCCACCTAGAATAGCTCTGAGATCTCAGAAAAGTGACATCTTCACCTCATGTTGCAGTAAACTGACCATGGTTGATACATGGCGTTTCTTTAAAACAAACTTAAAACAAATACACCTGGTGTAATAGGTCAATGATGGTCAGATCCAGAATTGATCTGTTTCTCATTTATCCCTAACTTGTACAGTATGTACAAGAAGTAAGTCATAAACATGCTCCTTTGACTGATCATACAATTATTTTGATTGACAAAAGAATGTTCTGAAAAATCCAATGGCATTCGAGGTCACTGGAAACGTAATAATTCACTCCTAAATTGTATTTATTTATTTATTTCACCTTTATTTAACCAGGTAGGCAAGTTGAGAACAAGTTCTCATTTACAATTGCGACCTGGCCAAGATAAAGCAAAGCAGTTCGACACATACAACGACACAGAGTTACACATGGAGTAAAACAAACGTACAGTCAATAATACAGTATAAACAAGTCTATATACGATGTGAGCAAATGAGGTGAGATAAGGGAGGTAAAGGCAAAAAAAGGCAATGGTGGCAAAGTAAATACAATATAGCAAGTAAAACACTGGAATGGTAGATTTGCAATGGAAGAATGTGCAAAGTAGAAATACAAATAATGGGGTGCAAAGGAGCAAAATAAATAAATAAATAAATAAATAAATAAAAGACAGTAGGGAAAGTTTGGGCTAAATTATAGGTGGGCTATGTACAGGTGCAGTAATCTGTGAGCTGCTCTGACAGTTGGTGCTTAAAGCTAGTGAGGGAGATAAGTGTTTCCAGTTTCAGAGATGTTTGTAGTTCGTTCCAGTCATTGGCAGCAGAGAACTGGAAGGAGAGGCGGCCAAAGAAAGAATTGGTTTTGGGGGTGACTAGAGAGATATACCTGCTGGAGCGTGTGCTACAGGTGGGAGATGCTATGGTGACCAGCGAGCTGAGATAAGGGGGGACTTTACCTAGCAGGGTCTTGTAGATGACATGGAGCCAGTGGATTTGGCGACGAGTATGAAGCGAGGGCCAGCCAACGAGAGCGTACAGGTCGCAATGGTGGGTAGTATATGGGGCTTTGGTGACAAAACGGATTGCACTGTGATAGACTGCATCCAATTTGTTGAGTAGGGTATTGGAGGTTATTTTGTAAATGACATCGCCAAAGTCGAGGATTGGTAGGATGGTCAGTTTTACAAGGGTATGTTTGGCAGCATAAGTGAAGGATGCTTTGTTGCGAAATAGGAAGCCAATTCTAGATTTAACTATGGATTGGAGATGTTTGATATGGGTCTGGAAGGAGAGTTTACAGTCTAACCAAACACCTAAGTATTTGTAGTTGTCCACGTATTCTAAGTCAGAGCCGTCCAGAGTAGTGATGTTGGACAGGCGGGCAGGTGCAGGTAGCGATCGGTTGAAGAGCATGCATTTAGTTTTACTTGTATTTAAGAGCAATTGGAGGCCACGGAAGGAGAGTTGTATGGCATTGAAGCTTGCCTGGAGGGTTGTTAACACAGTGTCCAAATGATCCGGTCTTCAACAAGAACACAAAGAACTTGATCATAGACTCGTTTAATTCAAATTATTTAGAATCAAAGCATGGAAGTGGGAAATATTTACATTCAAAGTAAGATCTATCACCATTACACGCAGTAAGGAACTAAAGAAGCAAACATTTTTGAAAGAAGATGAGCTTATGAATAAATTGAATGTTCTTTTAGAAAAGGATACCCTTTCAGCAGAGGAAGAATGAGATTTGAATACAGTGTCTCTGTGTTCACATCTCTGGAATAGAACTAGATCAAATGTACATGGATTTAGCTAAAGGGCCCTTAATTAGATCTAGAGCAAAAATTAGAGATGCTCTTAAATCTATGAAGAAGGGCAAAGCACCTGGAACAGATGATCTTTCTGTGGAATTCTATTTACACTTTTGGGAACATTTAGAGGGACCAGTATTCAACATGTTCCAAGAATGCCTAGCTAAAGGGTGAGATGATAAGTACCATGAAACAAGGGCTTATTTCCTTAATACCAAAACCTGATAAAGATGCCCTTTGCATAGATATTTGGAGACCTATTACATTATTAAATACAGATTATAAATTGATAACTTTGGCATATGCTAATAAGATATATATTCATTTTTTAAACACCTTGTTAATGAAACCCAAACTGGTTTCATGAAAGGTCACCACATCAGCTGTAACATAAGGTTAGTTTTAGACTTGATTGATTACGCCGATTCAATTGAATCAGAAGCTATTATTATTTTCCTCGACTTTTGTACGCATTTGATACAATTTAACACAAATTCCTAATACATTCGTTGTACACTATTGGTTTCGGAAATAGCTTTGTCTCCGTTATTAATATACACTGCTCTAAAAAATAAAGGGAACACTAAAATAACACATCCTTGATCTGAATGAATTAAATATTCTTATTAAATACTTTTTTTCTGACAACAAAATCCCACAAAAAGTATCAATGGAAATCAAATTTATCAACCCATGGAGGTCTGGATTTGGAGTCACACTCAAAATTAAAGTGGAAAACCACACTATAGGCTGATCCAACTTTGATGTAATGTCCTTAAAACAAGTCAAAATGAGGCTCAGTAGTGTGTGTGGCCTCCACGTGCCTGTATGTCCTCCCTACAATGCCTGGGCATGCTCCTGATGAGGTGGCGGAGGGTCTCCTGAGGGATCTCCTCCCAGACCTGGATTAAAGCATCCGCCAACTCCTGGACAGTCTGTGGTGCAACGTGGCGTTGGTGGATGGAGCGAGACATGAGGTCCCAGATGTGCTCAATTGGATTCAGGTCTGGGGAACGGGCGGGCCAGTCCATAGCATCAATGCCTTCCTCTTGCAGGAACTGCTGACACACTCCAGCCACATGAGGTCTAGCATTGTCTTGCATTAGGAGGAACCCAGGGCCAACCGCACCAGCATATGGTCTCACAAGGGGTCTGAGGATCTCATCTCGGTACCTAATGGCTACATCTGGCGAGCACATGGAGGGCTGTGCGGCCCCCCAAAGAAATGCCACCCCACACCATGACTGACCCACCGCCAAACCGGTCATGCTGGAGGATGTTGCAGGCAGCAGAACGTTCTCCATGGCGTCTCCAGACTGTCACGTCTGTCACATGCTCAGTGTGAACCTGCTTTCATCTGTGAAGAGCACAGGGCTCCAGTGGCGAATTTACCAATCTTGGTGTTCTCTGGCAAATGCCAAACGTCCTGCACGGTGTTGGGCTGTAAGCACAACCCCCACCAGAACCACTCCTTTATTGGGGGTGTCTTGCTAATTGCCTATAATTTCCACCTGTTGTCTATTTTATTTGCACAACAGCATGTGAAATTTATTGTCAATCAGTGTTGCTTCCTAAGTGGACAGTTTGATTTCACAGAAGTGTGATTGACTTGGAGTTACATGGTGTCGTTTAAGTGTTCCCTTTATTTTTTTGAGCAGTGTATTTTATAAAGATATGAATAGTTCTATACATATCTAGACGATACAGCTATTTCTAAAAGACAAGGATCAAGTTACTATTGCACTTAATATTATCAAATCATTCTCTTCTGCTTCTGGTTTGGAACTTAAGTTAAATAAAAGTGAAATATTATCCATACATAACTCAAATGATCAATCTGTTGAGTACATTCCAGTGAAAGATAATGTGACATTTTTAGGGCTGCACATGGCAAAAAAAACATTGTCCGTCAACATCTCAATTTCTCTCAGAGATTAAAGAATACAAAATACATCTTTAATAACTGGCCCTTACGTGACGTCTCGATTATTGGAAGGTTTTTATTGTCGAGGGTAGGAGGGTCCTGTCACGTTTTGTCTACCATGCTCAATCCCTATTTGTAGTGGATCAAACCAGCAAGGATATCAACAAAACTTTCCTAGACTTTATATGGAAAAATAAACAATGCAAACTTAAGAAGTCTGTAATATCAAACCAAAGAGCTGATGGTGGTCTTGAAGTACTAGATTTGATTGATATCAACAATATCTTTAAAGTAAACTGAATTTAAAAAATGTATCCTTAGCTCTGAATCTATATGGTACTTCATTCCTTGTCATATTTTTATGAAATTGGGTGGTCTTACATTTGTGGAAATGCAACTATTCTCCAGCAAAATTACCCATCAAACTCTCCAAATTTCATGAAAAATACATTTTAGCCTGGAAAATAAGTTGTCCATAACTTCTCCCCACACAAGGCACTTTTGTAGAACAAAGATACTGTTGTTAAAAACAAGTATTTGTTCTTGATTTATTTGATAAAAAAGGAATTATTCTCTCTTATAGAAAGTTCTTAGAAACATGTAACTTCCAAATACATCAAATAATTTAATTATATATGTAAAGCAATACCTTCAGGACTTAATTAACGAAATATAATTTGTGTTTAGGAGAACATGTCAAGATAGGTGCACAACTTACAGTGCATTCAGACCCTTCCCTTTTCCCAAATGTTATGTTACAGCCTTATTCTAAGATTGAGGGGGGGATTATTGAATCAATCTACACACAATACTCCATAATGACAAACACAAAACAAGTTTAGACATTTTTGCAAATACTTATTTTCCACCATAATTTGCAAATAAATTCATTAAAAATCCTACAATGTGATTTTCTGGATTTTTTTTCTCATTTTGTCTGTCATAGTTGAAGTGTTCCTATGATGAAAATTACAGGCCTCTCTCACCTTTTTAAGTGGGAGAACTTGCACAATTGGTGGCTGACTAAATACTTTTTTGCCCCACTGTAACACACCAGACATCAGAGTGCAAACGTCCATTATGCACTGCAACTTGATGAATCCACAGATGTGGCTAACCATGCAATTCGAATGGTCAATGTCAGACACGTCTGGGGTAATAAATTCGAGGAGCGGGTCCTTTTTAATGCTGATTTGCCCACCACCACCGCAGAGGCTGTCTTTAACACAATGGATATGTACTTGGGCTCCGTGGGACTTGCCTGGGGTGGGTGCGTCGGTGTGACCACTGATGGGGAAGCTGTCATGACGGGAAAGCACTCCGGAGTATTACAGCGGATCCTGGAGAGCACCGAGGGCGACGTTGAACCACTGCTTCCTACACAGGGAGGCATTGGTAGCGAAGGACATCGTGCCTGAGCTCCACGCCACTCTCCAGAATGTGATCAAGTGTGTCAACTATATCAAAAAGAGTTTGACGAAAAGCAGGTGTTTCCAGGCCTTCTGCAGGGATATGGGGAGCCAGCACCAACAGCTGCTTTATCAAGCAGAGGTCGGTGTGACCTCAATGTTCAATGTGACCTCAATGCTCAATGTGTCAATGCAAGGGAGGGAGGGGGCACAATCGATTTGAAGAAAGGGACAACATGGATTTGCAGTTTGGGCAAGTTTCTAACGGGAGGATTGACATGTTTTCCAATGCTGATTTTGAGATTAAGAATCTGACCAACATAGCACATCGCGATACACTGAAGAAAAAAACAACGTTAAACAGCATCTTGTCACGCTGCAGGGAAAGTTTTGCGACTAGTTCCCGGTGGAGAACACGAGACTAGACGACTAGACATGGGAAGCGTCACGTTGCCAAGCAACGAAAAGGATCTGCTGGTGGAGCTGTCATTTGATCGCAGACACAGCCACAGTTCTGCTTTCGCCTGTAGTGAATCAGCACTGCCTATCTGTGTTTATTTTATTTATTTTACCTTTATTTAACTAGGCAAGTCAGTTAAGAACAAATTCTTATTTTCAATGACGGCCTAGGAACACTGCCTGTTCAAGGGCAGAACGACAGATTTGTACCTTGTCAGCTCGGGGGTTTGAACTTGCAACCTTCCGGTTACTAGTCCAACGCTCTAACCACCTGCCGCCCCAGTGGCTTCTCTGCTATGGCCGTGCTGAAAACTATAAGCAGAAACAGACTGGACAGCCAGCACGACCTCTGAGTTGACCTGTCAACCATCACTCCAGACGTCAATAAACTTATCAATCTGAAGAAACCCCCAGCTTTCCCACTGAAAGGCCACACACAATAAATAAATAGGTTAATGAGTTATTGTTCACTATGTTAATTTTTATTGTTCATTAATTCTGACATTTATATTACATTTTATTGAACTGGTTAAAAACGTACACATTTAAAAAATACTTTAAGGTTGTGAAACTATTCACATGGTAATTGATGATTACGAATTCCTAATGATTGTTGTTTTTTCTATTTTAAACACTGGTATGTGTTGCTGTTCATTAACATTATTGGACTGGTTTTAATGTCATGTTCTGAGTCTAATCATTTATTACACCCCACAGGTGAACTGGTCGCCTAATTAAATGGCTTATTCTCTTGAACTGATAATACATGTTCTCTCAGTAAATCCAGGCTGCATCACATCCGGCCGTGATTGTGAGTCCAATAGGGCGGTGCACAATTGGCTCAGCGTCGTCCGGGTTTGGCCGTTATTTTAAATAAGAATTTGTTCTTTAACTGACTTGCCTTGTTAAATAAAGGTTCCATTTAAATGATTTAGAAAAATATTTGAAATACTTTAATACCATAATAGTACACCGCGAGACAGTCTATTTTGCAAGTAAAGCCTGCCAAAGAAGGCAGCTGCAATACAACATTACAAAATGTAATCATCAACAGTCCATAATATTGGGTCGCGACTCAATTGTCATTGTCAAATTTGCATCCCCAAGCAGAACCAGTTGAGAACCACTGACTTAGAGGACATATGACTTTTCTGTGATAAAGAAGGGGAAACTATTATACACATTTTTTATGAGTGTGACTCTGAAGTTATTTTAAGTATTTAAGAGTTAAGGATTTACATGTTTTATTTTATTAATAAGACCAATGAATTAAAATGAAAACCAAACTTCTGAATTGGTCATTAATTTCTTAATTCTCTCTGGTAAATTTTATATACACAAAACACAAATATTTTAAATCTGTCCCCAAATGCAATATATTTCCACTTCAAATTCAATATAAACTCTAGCATTAGTCAATAACAACAAAAATACACTGTATTCTTACAAATCTATCATAGATTTGTAACCCTTAACCTTATTTTAGGCACTTTAACTTTTAAAACTCAATTCATGTGATTTTTGTATTTTTTACTTTAAAGTTATTTTATGTTTCTTCAGAGAAAACATACGTGTACTGATATCCTATGTTTTTGTGGTTACTGTATTGTAATTTGAAATGTAATAATAATAAAAAAGGATTTAAAAATAATATAAATAAACATGCTATGACATGAACATGCTTAGCCATCTCGAGACAACTCCGATGTAAAGTGTTTTTTCACAAAGTTGCAGGGATGTCACATCTCCTATTTATACCAGTACACTCGTAACAACTCAAGCATTAGGAAACAACTATTTGATCAAATAAACCTCACGTAGCAAATAAGCCATTATATTTTGTTGTTGACCAAATTCGACAGCAAGAACTCCTTGCTTGGTGGGCGAAAAAACGCCACCTGTTGGAGGGACAGATTTTACTCCGAGTTGGGCCCTCTTTTCCTCTTCCTCTCTGGCTATTCTAGCCATGATAGCTAGCTTGCTAGCTTTTCAGAAACTTTTGGGCTAGCTAATAAACGCATACTTACAGCTTTCTTTGTCCCCGGTTCCGGTCGCAAGTTTGCTAAAGTAATACGAGGCAAATTCTGCAAAATATCTAATGCCTTCCCACCAGGTTTTTTGGTAAAAGACATTGTCCTCTCCACATGCCAGTGTTACCCAAGGACAAAATCAGGAACCATGGATGTGGCTCACGTGACGTGACACAATCCACATGCCGGAAGCGGAAGTACCATTGTTTCACTGATTTTTGGAACATCTAGATTTCCTACAGCTTGATTGGGTTATAATGTTGTCCTATCCATTGTGTTTACCAGTCAATGAATGTGTACTGCGCTCGCTCTCTGCCAAACTGATGCCCGCGACTACGTAAACAAACTGTACCCTCATAACTATCGCAAATCATAGGGCCAAGGGCGATAC
Source organism: Oncorhynchus mykiss (assembly GCF_013265735.2). Taxonomy (NCBI): domain Eukaryota; kingdom Metazoa; phylum Chordata; class Actinopteri; order Salmoniformes; family Salmonidae; genus Oncorhynchus; species Oncorhynchus mykiss. Next base: position 36,164,586 of record NC_048575.1, on the reverse strand, counting down.
AAATTGAACGCTTTCTTCCCATCCAAGCATACATCGTCAATTATGTTGTTGAACGCCAGCTACGTACGTTGTATGCAGTGGCGGTTCTAGCTTGTTTGGCTCCCTGGGCGAACGCCCCTTCAGCGCCCCCCGCACTAACAAATTTTTTTCAGACATTTGGAACACAAAAAAATTATCATAACATTTAAAACTATATAAATATACATATATATAAAATAAGACTCATAAATATAAAAAAGAAGTAACAAAGACAAATAGAAACACATTTGTGTTGATTAGGCACTTGAGCATCAATACATTACCCATCCCCCAATACTGTAAACCAAGAGTCAAGACTAAACCAATTCACCTTGGTGGTGTGCAGTACTGTACAAAGTTAGAGGTGCACTATTTGATAGATTCCCCCGCTCTCCCTACCTCGGGCTTCCAGTGGGGAGACCTGAGGTCAACCTACCCACACCTCCCTCCCCATCTCGTGCTTCTGAGTGGGAGACCTTCCCAGGCAGTAGCCTGCCTAGCTCACAAACTAGAATCTGGGCGCCCACTCCGACAAGGTTAATTGACCCACAGTCCCACACAGTGACATGATATCATTGACGTAACATGCAAATGAGCGATAGAAAACTGATCACGCAAATGTCACCATTACGATTTATTTTTGTGTGGGTGTCCCGTGCCGCCACTGGCAAGATGCCGCCCTGGGCGGTGGCCCATGTCGCCTATACCTAAATCTGCCACTGGTTGTATGTGCGGTAATAATATGTCATTGCCATTACCTGCTATTGTACCTGCCGCTCTGAAAGCTACTGCAGCGGTGAGTGGGGGATGTTTGGCAGCGAGCATTGAAGGCAACATGCATGTTGTTGCAGACAATAGCTCTCACATTATTGTCTCACATACATCTGTATTCACAGTAAATGCCCCCCTAGTGGGCTGCTAGTACCAGTTGTTTTAGTGTAGGGCTGTAACAAAAGCCTGCACTGTAGCTTGCAGGTGGAGGGTTGAACACCCCAAACCGAGACCGACAAAGCCATTGACATTAAAGTGTTGTCAATAAAGCTAACCACATTGTGCATTTATGTATCTCTTTTGCATTACAGGTGATATTTCTTCATGGCCTGGGTGACACTGGGTATGTGCAGTACAGCTCATTCATTTCATCCCTCAATTTACTCCTACCACTCACCATTGACTCAAGAGTTATCTGTCATATTATTTCCATTTACTGTAGTCTTCAGCTCATAAGATATCTTTTGCTTTTGTTCATAGCAATGGCTGGGCAGAGGCCTTTGCTGGGATCCAGACACCTCACTCGTGAGTACCTCTGGACAAGCACAGCTCCTGTATTTGGAGATTGTTGATGATAGTGATTATTGATTACATTTTGTTAATACAGTTGAAGTCGGAAGTGTACATACACTTAGGTTGGAGTCATTAAAACTTGTTTTTCAACCACTCCACAAATTTCTTGTAAACAAACTATAGTTTTGGCAGGTCGGTTAGGACATCTACCTTGTGCATGACAAGTCATTTTCCAACAATTGTTTACAGACACATTATTTCACTTACAATTCACTGTATCACAATTCCAGTGGGTCAGAAGTTTACATACACTAAGTTGACTGTGCCTTCAAACAGCTTGGAAAATTCCAGAAAAGGATGTTATGGCTTTAGAAGCTTCTGATAGGCTAATTGACATAATTTGAGTCAATTGGAGGTGTACCTGTGGTTGTATTTCAAGGCCTACCTTCAAACTCAGTGCCTCTTTGCTTGACATCATGGGCAAATCAAAATAAATCAGCCAAGACCTCAGAATTTTTTTTTTTGTAGATCTCCACAAGTCTGCTTCATCCTTGAGAGCAATTTCCAAATGCCTGAAGATACCACGTTCATCTGTACAAACAATAGTACGCAAGTATAAACACCATGGGACCAAGCAGTAGTCATACCGCTCAGGAAGGAGATGTGTTCTGTCTCCTAGAGATGAACGTACTTTGGTGCAAAAAGTGCAAATCAATCCCAGAACAACAGGAAAGGACCTATTGAAGATGCTGGAGGAAACAGGTACAATTGTATCTGTATCCAAGGTGAAACGAGTCCTATATCGACATAACCTGAAAGGCCGCTCAGCAAGGAAGAAGCCACTGCTCCAAAACCGCCATAAAAAAAACAGACTATGGTTTGCAACTGCACATGGGGACAAAAATCATACTTTTTGGAGAAATGTCCTCTGGTCTGATGATGTCAGATGGTGGGTATAGCTGGTGCATGAAGTTAGGCGCAGGAGAGATGAGTGAACAACGCACTTTACTCAAGAAAATAGCACAATTAACAGTACCAATGTGCGAACAATAACGGTTGCCACAAAACACGGGTGAAAACAGCACCCGGACAAAACCATCCGGAAACGTAGCGATATAGACAATCACACACAAAGACATGGGGGAAACAGAGGGTTAAATACATGACCAGTAATTGGGAAATGAAAACCAGGTGTGTGGGAAACAAAGACAAAACCAATGGAAAATGAAAAGTTGATCGGAGATGGCTAGAAGGCCGGCAATGTCGACCGCCGAGCGCCACCCAAACAAGGAGAGGAACTGACTTCGGCGGAAGTCGTGACAGATTAAACAAAATAGAACTGTTTGGCCATAATAACCATTGTTATATTTGGAGGAAAAGGGGGAGGCTTGCAAAGGACACCATCCCAACCATGAAGCACGTGGGTGGCAGCATCATGTTGTGGTCGTGCTTTGCTGCAGGTGGGACTGGTGCAATTCTGAAAATAGATGGTTTCATGAGGAAGGGAAATTATGTGGATATATTGAAGTAACATCTCAAGACATCAGTCAGGAAGTTAAAGCTTGGTCGCAAATGGGTCTTCCAAATGGACAATGACCCCAAGCATACTGTACATCCAAAGTTGTGGTAAAATGGCTTAAGAACAACAAAGTCAAGGTATTGGAGTGGCCATCACAAAGCCCTGACCTCAATCCTGTAGAAAATTTGTGGGCATAACTGAAAAAGCGTGTGCGAGCAAAGAGGCCTACAAACCTGACTCCGTTACACCAGCTCTGTCAGGAGGAATGGGCCAAAATTCACCCAACTTATTGTGGGAAGCTTGTGGAAGGCTACCCGAAAACATTTGACCCTAGTGAAACAATTTAAAGGCATTGCTACCAAATACTAATTGAGTGTATGTAAGCTGACTGGGAATGTGATGAAAGTGTGATGAAAGTGTGATGAATGTGAAATAAATCATTCTCTCTACTATTACTCTGACATTTCACATTCTTAAAGTAAAGTGTTGATCCTAACTGTGATGAAAGTGTGATGAAAGTGTGATGAATGTGAAATAAATCATTCTCTCTACTATTACTCTGACATTTCACATTCTTAAAGTAAAGTGTTGATCCTAACTGATCTTAGACAGATAATGTTTGCTTGGATTAAACGTCAGGAATTGTGAAAAACTGAGTTTAAATGTATTTGGCTAAGGTGTATGTAAACTTCTGACTTCAACTGTATATGCATTTATTAATGACAGTGAAACTGTTTAATTTAATTTAAATGTTTCAGTCCATTCAAGCCTGTTACATTAAATGTGGGCATGACCATGCCCTCCTGGTAAGAAGTCAAGTTTATTTAATTTGATAAAAAGAAGACAATATCCAAGAACAGTAGCCGATTTGGGTCAATCACTCCCCTCTATGTTATAGGTTTGACATCATCGGATTGCAAACAGATGCAGAGGAAGACGAAGCTGGTATTAAACATGTTTCAGAGAAAAGTGAGTCTACATGGTTTGGATGTAGCTGCACTAGGGCATACAGTATGGTAATGTTTTAAACTGTATGAACCTGAGCTTGATTCTATTTGAGTTTGATTTCATTGAGTGCTGCCTGTCTTCTCAGCTAAAACGCTGATTGATCAAGAAGTGAAGATTGGAATAACATCCCACAGAATTGTTCTTGGTGGGTTTTCTCGGGTAGACTAGCCTGTGACAATAAAAACCTGTAAAACAACGCTCAAATGTACTAAACTCAGTGGTAAGACATAGCGATAGTAATTGTTTGTGTGCTTTGGTGTATACAGGATGGAGCGTTGTCTCTCTACACTGCTCTCACGACCCAACAGAAACTGGAGGGAGTGGTTGCTCTCAGCTGCTGGCTCCCGCTACAGTACACCCTCAAGTATAGGCTACCCTGCATTAGAAGTGTTCTGTGGTGAACTTGGGTTATACATAAGATCCATTCTATTGTTTAGGAATGTAAACAGTCTATTAGCTTGTTACTTTTACCAAACCACACAAATCAACAATGGTCAAAGTCAATTCCCAGACATGGACAAAATCGTTCTAGAGACGTCGCAAGTCGTAGCTGATTTGAAATATAACCCTAATGTTGTCCTTTCTCAGGCGTCGGCCAACTCTGCCAACAAGGAGATGCATGTCCTGCAGTGCCATGGCGAGGTGGACCCTCTGGTGCCCGTAATTTTGGATGTCTCACAGTGGAGAAACGGAAGAACCTCTGTAACCTATCCAACATCACCTATAATACCTATCCCAGAATGCCTCACAGTGCCTGCCCTGAGGTTAGTATGGTTTGTACAGCAGCTGTGTGAATTCTGTAATTATGATTCAACTTAGAATATTGGCACTTTTTGAAGTCTTTAAACATGCATAATATAGTTGACATGAAATTAATGTATTATATTTTGTGTTGTAATACTTGTCTCTCTTGCGTCCAACAGGAAATGATGGATATCAAGCAGTTTATTGACCAGCAGCTTCCTCCAATCTAAGGGTTAGACCTACACACCCACTGCCATTAGAGCTCCTTGAAGGTGACTCCTGTGATGCTCCATAGACTGTCTGAACCACATATCTGACTCAATATAACCTGCTGCTAACTCAGACTGACAGAGACATAGTCAGGGACAGGCCTGAGGGCTAGCTAGAGACAAGCCAAGGAGAGGGACACCATAACTTCAAACAATTGTATTCTCTGCTGGAGCCTGGTGGAATCTTTTAATGTTTGAATGTTTGCCAATTGCCAGTGCTGTTGTCGGTGTAGCTATTTGCTATTGAAAAGCCATCTCTTCCAGGGAGTATTTTTTTGATTGTATCGTTTTGAAAATATGAATCTTAATATGTTGATTTGCTATGGGGAAATAAAACCCTGATATAATGCAACAGTAAAAGAAGACGACAACATATGAATTATTGTGCTTTATTCGATTTGTAAGACTTGAAAGCCATTTTCTGTTAATTCAATACACAAATACAGTATATGAATGGTCACATACTATTTATTTCATACATGTATGTTCCTGTTTATGTTTTGATGGAGAAATAGGACTAAATTAGCATCACAGTATTCATATCACAGGCAAGATCTTTTTCCAGGTATCAGCTCACACTGTACATAAAAAGTTACTATTCTTTGAGAAGAGCTGAAAGCACCACAATTTAATATCAAGTGTGTTCAACTGCTGCACCATTTTTGTGATATTTTATTCAAACTACAGTACCAGTCAAAAGTTTGGACACACCTACTCATTCACCTACTCATTTTTCTTTATTTTTACTATTTACTACATTGTAGAATAGTAGTGAAGACATCAAAACTATGAAATAACACATATGGAATCATGTAGTAACCAAAAAAGTGTTAAACTTTTTCTAAATATATTTTAGATTTTTCAAAGTAACCACCCTTCGCCTTGATGACAGCTTTGCACACTCTTGGAATTTTCTCGAACCAGCTTCACCTGGAATGCTTCCCACATATGCTGAGCACTTGTTGGCTGCTTTTCCTCCACTCTGCGGTCCAACTCATCCCAAACCATCTCAATTGGGTTGAGGTCGGGTGATTGTGGAGGCCAGGTCATCTGATGCAGCACTTCATCACTTTCCTTCTTGCTCAAATAGCCCTGACACAGCCTGGAGGTGTATTTTGGGTCCTTTTCCTGTTGAAAAACAAATGATAGTCCCACTAAGCCCAAACCAGATGGAATGACGTATCGCTGCAGAATGCTGTGGTAGCCATGCTGGTTAAACTTTCCCTGAATTCTAAATAAATCACAGACAGTGTCACCAGGAAAGCACCATCACACCACCTCCTCCATACTTTACGGTGATGAACCACACATGCAGAGATCATCTGTTCCCCTACTCTGCGTCTTACAAAGACACAGTGGTTGGAAGCAAAAATCTCAAATTTGGACTCATCAGACCAATGGACAAATTTCCACCGGTCTAATGTCCCTTCTTCTTATTGGTGTCCTTTAGCAGTGGTTTCTTTGGAGCAATTCCACCATGAATGCCTGATTCATGCAGTCTCTTCTGAACAGTTGATGTTGAGATGGGTCTGTTACTTGAACTCTGTGAAGCCTTTATTTGGGCGGCAATTTCTGAGGCTGGTAACTCTAATGAACTTATTCTATGCAGCAGAGATACCTCCGGGTCTTCCTTTCCTGTGGCGGTCCTCATGAGAGCCAGTTTCATCATAGCACTTGATGGTTTTGCGACAGCACTTTAAGAAACTTTCAAAGTTCTTGAAATTTTCCATATTGACTGACCTTCATGTCTTAAAGTAATGATGGACTGTTGTTTCTCTTTGCTTATTTGAGCTGTTCTTGCCATGATATGAACTTGGTATTTTACCCAATAGGGCTATCTTCTGTATACCAACCCTACCTTGTCACAACACAACTGATTGTCTCAAACGCATTAAGTTAACTTTTAACAAGGCACACCTGTTAATTGAAATGCATTCCAGGTGACTACCTCATGAAGCTGGTTGAGAGAAAGCCAAGAGTGTACAAAACTGTTATCGAGGCAAAGGGTGGTTACTTTGAAGAATCTCAAATAGAAAATATATTTTGATTTGTTTAACACTTTTTTGGTTACTACATGATTCCATATGTGTTATTTCATAGTTTTGATGTCTTCACTATTCTACAATGTAGAAAATAGTAAAATTAAAGAAAAACCATGGAATGAGTAGGTGTTCCCAAACTATTGACAGGTACTGTATGTTGAAGGTGTAGTGGTAAACGATCTAATGCCAAGGCACTTTCCCATGTCTTCTTAATATTAAGTGAAATGAAAATGATTTAAGTCTGACAATAGAACTACACACAAAGGCAGTGCTAACAGATACAACATGCTTTTCCCTCATAAAACTATAGAAAAGTGCAATGTGAAGTGCTAGGCAATATAAAAATATAAATATATTTGGAAACATCTTGAAATCTGAATTGGAATACAGCGTATGTTCTTGCTCGCTTTGAGGATTTTGGAAAGCCAATATTTAAGGTAGCACACAGTAGTTACACCTTAATATCGACATTTTTGTAAATAGAGCCTATTGATCAATCAACATGTGAACTGTAACTGAAAGCTGGACCTAAGATACACAAGTGTCATCTAAGAGCAATGTGTAGAGTGATTGACGGAGAATGGAAGTCTATGGCTCTGTGGCAGGTGGTGGTTCTTCCAGGCCCTGCAGTAATTCGGCATACGCTGTCGAGTTCATGTAGCGTGGGTATGAGTCTCTCTGCATCAGCGTGTAGATCTGCTGCTGGGCGTCCTCAAACGTGTGGGACGTGGGCTCCAGCATGTTCTTGTTGATCACGTCTCGAACACGTGAGTCCAAACTCACCTGGAGAAGTAATTAAACAACCAGAGAAGTTGAATAAGAGCAGTAGCGGTCTAATGAATAACTGTAATAAGTCGGAGGTATGTGAAATCTAGAGTAGTCTTGCTGAAGCAAGTCACACTAATGAGAATACTCTATGGAGAAAGCATTTTAGGCTTACAGCTATAAATGAGCACAATTATAGGATACTTCAGTCTCAAGAAAGGCCAAAGCGGTGTAAGCTCACCTCTTTAGGGGAGAGGATAGAAATGAAGTCCTCATAGATCTGTCGTACTTTCTCCTCCACCACAGTTTTGTTGGTCTCCTTTTTGAGCTCTTCGCAGGCCAACCAGAACATCATGTTCTCTTCACTAAACTCTGTCCTTAGGAACTGTCGGAAGCAACCCCGCCCTGCGGGGCTCTTCATCAGCCTCTCAAACGACATGGTCCATATTGTCACATCCTCCAGAGTAGGCTTGGGGCTTCAAAAAAGGGACCGTGCTCTTTATTTCATACAATAGATGTAGTTGAGAATGTTTAATGTTGACGTTTCAGCTCTAGCTCTATATAATTACATATAGAACTCAAAACATTACATCACATATTAGTAATTTAGTAGGATCTCTGTGTCTAGAGATTTTATTAAACAGTCTCAACCATATCCCCTTTTCTTGTTTTTCCTAAACTATGTAGCTAACCCTATAGGGTATATTTACTGTGTAGTGCTGTTTGTTACCTGTCATCACAGTTTGCAATTCCCTCTGCCCTCCTCTCATAGGTGCTTCTTTGAATCCTCTCATCCTCTGTCATAACAGTCAGACTGAAAAACAGTGAAAAACGGAATAGAAATAGAAAATGTACTGTATGTACAATGTAGGGTTTTCGGCTATTGTCAATTGGCGTGGAGGGCAGCAGGCATGTTGTTTGTTCCAAACTGTGAACAACAGTGGTGGTAGGTGCACATGTCCCGGATGCGTGAGTTCGGCAGGGAGGTCTTGTGTAAACACTACTGTCATCCAGTCCTTAGAGATGTGCTGGAGTTAATTTAAACACCTAGTGTAGCAGTCACCTGTAGCCTAATTAAAGGCAGGTGAGAATCCACCACATCTGGGCTCTCCAGTCACACACTGTAGCTCTGCGACAATTAGCACAACTTAATTGAGGTTGATGTGGAGACAGAGACTATTCCCACTCCCTGAGGTGTGAATTAGCATGCTCTTATTCTGCACACAACAGGTAGTGCTTTCCTAAGAGAGCAGTCAGAGGAAGAGGCATAATCCTTGCTTACGTATACATCTATGACTTCAAAACATAAATGTCCCTGTGGGTTTTGTCCACAGAGACCGTGTGTAGCTGGCAGATGCTCCGTTTTTATGCCTCTGTTTGTGTCCTGTGCAGAGTATATTGTACAGTGCATTCGGGAAGTATTCAGACCCTTGACTTTTTCCACATTTTGTTATGTTACAGCCTTATTCTAAAAATATTTTTCCCCTCATCAATTTACACACAGTATCACATAATGACAAAGCAAAAACTGTTTTTTCTAAATTTATTACAAATAAAAAAACAAAATACCTTATTCAAACCTTTTGCTCTGCGACTCGAAATTGAGTTCAGGTGCATCCTGTTTCCATTGATCATCCTTGAGATGGTTCTACAACTTGATTGGACAATTAAATTGATTGAACATTATTTGGAAAGGCACACACCTGTCTATATATGGGCCTACAGTTGACAGTGCATGTCAGTGCAAAAACCAAGCCACGAGGTCGAAGGAATTGTATATAAAGCTCCGAAACCGGATTGTGTCGAGGCACAGATCTGGTGAAGGGTACCAAAAAATGTCTGCAGCATTGAAGGTCCCCAAGAACACAGTGGCCTCCATCATTTTTAAATGGAAGACTTTTGGAACCACCAAGACTCTTCCTAGAATTGGCTGCCTGGCCAAACTGAACAATCGGGGAAGAAGGGCCTTGGTCAGGGAGATGATCAAGAACCCGATGGACTCTCTGACAGAGCTCCAGAGTTCCTCTGTGGAGATGGGAGGATGTTCCAGAAGGACAACCATCTCTGCAGCACTCCAACAATCAGGCCTTTATGGTAGAGTGGCCAGACGGAAGCCACTCCTCAGTAAAAGGCACATGAAAGCCCACTTGAAGTTTGCCAAAAGGCACCTGAAGCACACAGCCAAGACAACGCAGGAGTGCCTTCGGGACAAGTCTATGAATGTCCTTGAGTGGCCCAGCCAGAGCCCAAATTGAACCCGACTGAACATCTCTGGAGCGACCTGAAAATAGCTGTGCAGCAACGCTCCCCATCCAACCTGACAGAGCTTGAAAGGAACGGCAGAGAAGAATGGGAGAAACTCCCCAAATACAGCTGTGCCAAGCTTGTAGCATCATACCCAAGAAGACTCAAGGCTGTAATCGCTGCCAAATGTGCTTCAACACAGTACTGAGTAAAGGGTCGGAAATACTTATGTAAATGTGATATTTCAGTTTTTTATTTTGTAAAAATTTGCTAAAATTTCTAAAAAACAAATATTGCTTTGTCATTAAGGGGTATTGTGTGTAGATTGATAAAGCAAAAAAACAATGTAATCAATTTAGAATAAGGCTGTAACATAACAAAATGTGCAAAAAGTCAAGGGTTCTGAAGACGACCGAATGCACTGTATGTAGGTTGCTCCAGATAACGACGTCATGTGCATAGGGGGCACGTGCCCCCTCAGAGATGTCCTGTAAAATATAAATAATATGTTTCATTTTTTGTTTGTTGTCTCTCTGTAATACTACTATCCACCTAGCAATTTTATGAAGTTGGCTTTAGCTAGCCCAGATAGGTTCCCAATCTCCCAACCTCATAACTAGATACCAATAAGCAATTTCAGGCTATCAATCAAGTAGCTAGCTTGTCTAACTATCTTAGCTGGCATGCCAGCTGTCGGTGGACTTTAGAAACACAAGAAATTACTAAATGCACTGAATATGACCCACATTCCTTTCAATCTTATACCCAGATTTGAGCATATTTAGTTTCTTTAACAAAATAACTACAGAGGATACAGACAGCTCAAGAGGTATGCTTAGATATGCAGAAAAAGAAACATATTTTTGACTTAGATTTAAGTATCATGATTATGGCTCTTGATTGCAGAAAATACTGTTTCAGGTGTTTGAAAAATGCTAAATTCTCCAACTTTATGACTGGGGGCTTATTCCCACTCCAGACCCCTCCCCAGCCATCTTCACATAGTTGGTGCCCCCTCAGATTTTTGGGGTGCATGACGCCCCTGCTCCGGAGTGCAGAGTTTTGGTATAAGCATGGTATATATAATGTAAGGTAGCTATGGGTTATGTCCCAAATGGCACCCTATGGGCCCTAGTCAAAAGTAGTGCGCCATGTAAGGACTAGAGTGCCATTTGGGACACAAATTCTTACTATGGATAGTATAGTGGTACCTACCAGGAGCAGCTGCAGCAGCAACACCAGCAGAAACAACAGGCATTGGAGGCGTTGGTGGGCATGTTCCCCATCCTGTGCTGTGATTGGAGGACACTGGCCGCGGCTTCCTGGTGCATTTGCATCTGTCTCTTGCGCATCTCCAGCCGCTCTGACCCCATGGGCTGCAGACCAGGACACACAACACCACGCTGAGGTTGTAGGTGAGACAGACTCACAATACTGCAGACCCCCCCCCCCCCCCCCCAATACAATACGATACAGCACACTGCACTCACTTAGGCTATACAACCTGGACACTCGAGTTGGTTCAGATAATTCCCACATAGAATGCAGGCATCAGTCATCCATCCGTATACTTGTCTCCATATCTTCTTGTACATGACATTGAGGGAGTGAAAAATATACAATTTTAAAGACTTGTACACAGTGGCGGATTTAGGTATAGGCGACATGGGCAGCCTCCCAGAGCGGCATCTTGCCGGGGGCGGCACGGGGCGCCCACACACATTTTTTTGGAATGGTGACAATTGCGCGATCGGTTTTCTAGCGCTCATTTGCACGCCAAGTCAATGATAGCATGTCACCGTGTGGGACTGTGGGTCAATTAACCTTGTCGGAGTGGGCGCCCTGATTCTAGTTTGTGAGCTAGGCAGGCAACTGCCTGGGAAGGTCTCCCACTCAGAAGCAGGAGATGGGGAGGGAAGCGACCTCAGATCTCCCAACTGGGAGCCGGAGATAGATTCCCCTGCTCCTCCTATCAAATAGCGCACCTCTAAATTTGTACAGTACTAATGCAATTAGTAAAATCAGACACACTACGAAATGCTACCAAATAAACCACAATTCATTCATAATACTGTGAATATATAGTTACACAGACATATTGTTGCATTTTTTTCTGTTTTGTGCGAAATCGTTAAGAATAATATTAAACCAGTCTGCACACCACCAAGGTGAATTGGTTTGGTTTTGACTCTTGGTTAGCAGTGTTGGGGGATGGGTAATGTGTTGATGCTCGAGTGCCAAATCAACACAAATTTGTTTCTATTTGTCTTTGATACTTATTTTTTATATTTATGAGTCATATTTTGGGGGGTGGTTCGCCCAGGGAGCCATACAAGCTAGAACCGCCACTGCTTGTACAACATCTCGAAACCACGTAAAAATAGTAGCCTACTGAGGGAATCCCCACGGCATGTCGTCACATCAGCTCGAGCGCGCATGTCTTGCGGAATGCTCTGACCACTTCAACAGAGCAGAATGATCGCTGATCACTTATTTTCACTGTCAAAACGATAATTTATTATAGCGAGAAATGTAGTACCAGTTGGCTATGAAAAATACCGTCATTGACATTTACATACATAAACATATATAAGCTATATCTAAGCTATTAAACGCCTATTACCAAGCCTAACATTCGCAGGATCAAATCATTTTAACGCGCTCTGGGGTGAGAAATGCATGGGATGAGAAAGACGAGGCGTTGCTGCCTCCATCCAAGCATCCTCAGATACAACAGAGATGGAGACTTGGGGTTAGAGCGCTTTTGTTTTGTTTTGACCATTTATTAGGTTAATCAACATTGAGAATATTTAAAACGAAATACTGTATGCTGACAGTATAATAACGCATAAGGTGTATTTTTCTTTCAAGATGGAGAATATGGCATCTAATGATCTGATGCAAATTATGACTACAGCAGCAATAAATAAATACATGACCATTCAATTCGGTAGCTATTTCCAAAAGATAGAACGAGATTGTCAAGAAACCATGCTGGCAATAATTATCTAGTTGTCCATCATTTTCCATTAAGATTGCTGAATCTAATTCAAATTTTAGCATTCAATTATATTTCAAAGCGGAAATCCCAATGTAACTGTACTCACTGTGTCACCATGAATGCCAGAATACAGGTGATTCTTGCCTCAATCACAACCGTCTGCACTGTGTTGCAATTCGTTTGCTCCATGCGCATGCGTTTTGTTTGAGTGCAAAAAAATATGTTCTGCAGCTGAATCGTTGAAGGGCAGACCAGTTTTTACTGGAGGCTTCAAGCAATGTTTGATGATGCTCTCATAGCCTCATCTGTAGCAAAGCCTACTTCACAACCACTGAATGAAACCTATACATGATCCACCCACCATGAGTAGCTAGGTTTCCATCCAATTGGCGGCAGATTTTCATGACAATATTCTAAAATCCACATGTAGAAAATATGCGCAATTTAACCAGCACTAGTGTTGTCACCAAACGGACTCGTTCCAGATACAAATCAGTGCGTGATGACATAGTGCACACAAAAATATTTGTTTCGTTTAATTTTTCATTGTACCAAATAAAATGTCAATCGCATTTTCCAAAACTGTTGCGTTAAATAGCAATAGCCTTCTCTGGTTTTAGCACGTGCGCCCTAGGCAACAACAGTGCGGGTAGGCTGTGCGATTAGGCTAGTCTACATGATGAGATTATTATAATTATAACATTTGTATTTGTCAAACAGCAGTCAAGCATCGATCTGATCATCATCATGTCTCCAGAACAAGATCCTCGATATGTATTGGAAAAGAGCATCAAGCTCATCACATTGCACTTTCACAACCCTGTGAAGTTCATCATCATTTATTTAATCTGTAGCCTGATAAACTGCATGGTTTCCTGACAGGTCGCAGTGGGAGGACCACACAACATGTATTTTATTTGTATTTATTTGTTTTACCACACAACATGTCATCGCGTGACTCCATGTGTACTTCGATATGATGGTTATTGTATCAATATTTGCGCATGAACGCGTTTCCTCCTAAATTTCTCGCATAATTAATTTTACTGACATAAATAGATCCCACCTTGTCTAGCATATTTTGTTTTGTAGACATTTGTAAAGTGTACCGATACATTGTATGTTTCCACTATGCCTGTCATGACATGTTTTATCCAACATGTACAATATGCGCATAAACATGTTGGATGGAAACCTGGTTAGTGATAGAGATTTTATTCTATAAATTCATCATCAGGATACAGTATACCCCCTCTGTAATTCACATAAAGCCCACAAGATGCCACCAAATTATTTCCCCCAAACGTACCCTGGCTGCCACTGCTCATGCTCAACAAAACAATTCTTCTGAGTTGTCAGAACTTTTGGAGGTATTTCAAGAAAACGATTTTGTGAGAAGTTTATCACATTTTTTGAAAATTTGAAAAACTTGTCGATATATTCCAATGAAGTTAGATTCATAATTGTTTTTCAAATATGAAAGTAGGAAAGCCTTAAAATAAATAATCCACTTGTTTTAGAGAGAAAATGTAGATACATTTTGAGTAAAGTAGTAATATGTTGGATGAGTGTGTTGAGGGCAACTAGCCTTTTAGCAATTTTACACAGCATTTTATGTCATTTTGATGGGATAGCTAGCTATGTTGTTAAGACAGAGCTTTTCAATTGGCATCGCTCCCCCTGTTTTCAGTCACAGGTGGGGACTGGATTAGGTGTGAGAGGTGCAGGAGGTGAGCTCATGAGTTGTGCTCCAATTTGACTGGGGATAGCTTTATTCGTGACCTATGTGCAAATAAGAATTGTGCAATAGCAGAGCATAAGAGAGTTGCCACATCAATGTTACACTGAGTTAATTAGTTAAGTTATTGTTATTAAAATGTTTATTTAATTTTAGAAGTTATATTATATTTCCAATAAATACATTTCTTTATGAATTAAAAACAACTTTTGATAACCTTTTGCTCATGAATGTTATTTTAAAGACCGCTGGATCTTGCATTATTTAAATGAGATTTAGTGTAATTGTACATAATGGAATGTACGGGAAAGGAACTACGAAGAAAGAACAAAGAAAATTAAAAAGGAGGGACTTTACATCAAATCTCCTCATAGTGAGGTTAGTAATGGTGACATGTGCAACACCATCCCCCCCCCCCCCCCCCCCCCCCCATATTTTATTTAAATAATTCAAATGAGACAACTAGACTTAGCTTTTAACTATTACTTACTAAAGAATGTCTCAATAAAACAGAGTAAATTGATTTTAACACACTTGTGTGAAACCCTTTGACATAATCTTCTACCGGTGTCAGGTTTTGAAGGTAAGACCCAGATGCAGACTGTGTCAAAGTAACAATGTTTATTACAGCAACATGGGCAAGCAAACAACATGTCAAGGCAGGCAGGGGGCGGTAATCCAGAGGTGGGGCAAAGGTGCAGGATGGCAGGCAGGGTGGTCAGGCAGGTGGGCTCAGAGACAGGACAGGCAAGGGTCAAAACCAGGAGGGCGAGAAAAAGAGCGACTGGGGGGGAAGCAGGCACTGAGACAAACCACTGGTTGACTTTACAAACAAGACGAACTGGCACAGACAGATAGAAAACACAGGTATAAGTACCCAGGGGATAACGGAGAAGATGGGCAACACCTGGAGGGGGGTGGGGACAAGCACAAGGACAGGTGAAGCAGATCAGGGCATGACAACCGGGGTAACTGGCACACCCGTGGTTACAGCCTTTTTCTAAAGATGTTTTTCATGAAAGAAAAACTAAGTCTGAACTGTAGCCATTAACTTCCCTTTATGGTTGATTTGCCTAAGCATGACCTTCATCCACATACCTTTTTTTTCCTCCAAACATTTATTTTTTTTGTGTCAGCAATTAGACATTGTTCATTGCCTATGCAATGGTGTGGGTCATTGAGATGTGAGGTGTTAGAATTTCTGACCCATGTCTTCCATGATACAAGGCCAACTGTGTCAGCCAACTCACTGTCTTGGAGCGCCTGGATTTGGTCTCTCTTTGCGTAACGGCAGTAGGAGCCTACAGCCACAAGAGAGCAGTAGCGATCTATGTTAAAATGCACAATGCAGTTTTCATAAGACTTGATGGACGCTGTGTGGAATTAGTTTCCGATGGAGCGCGAAGTTAATTAACAGATCTCTTTGCTGCTAATACGAATGCTAAAGCACAACTATCAACACGTGTTTCGTTTCCAAGTAGAGAATGGTCTTATTGAAGACTACGGTAGGCTTAACTCCGAGACAATGTCCATTAGGCCTCTGCCTACGTTATAGCCTGCTTAGGCCTACATAGGTGTATAGTGGTGGCACCCATGCTGCACCAAATGCCAACTAAACTGTGTGGGTTCCTTTGAATTCAGCCGTGATTGACTTTGTCAGAGAGATGAAAACCGTACAAGCCATCAGGGACTCTCGGCAAGAATAGATTCCTCCATCGGTTACATATCCAATAGATCTGGTTTTAATGTGAATTGAAAATTGGTTTCTCTGTTTATTGAGCTTGAAATTCAGCAGGAAAAAAGGACTTGTGCTTTTATACATACATAAGCGAATAGACAAAGGCGACTCTATAGTGAAACAATCAATCGACTGTACTTGTTAATCATCTCTGCCTGTTCACTGAACTGTAACAATCACTATCTTGCCAGTAGCCTATTGCAAGTTTGAGTGTTTATGCTAATGTATGTGTGCATGTGGGTGTAACTGAATTTGTGTGTTTGTGGGTGTGTGTGTGTGCGTGTGCATGTTTAGGGGCATGCATTAATGCGTGCATACATGTCTTTGTCCATCTCATGAACTTCTTGACAATTGTAAAGTTTGTAAAGTTAGTGTTGCAATATGCAGACATCTAGTGTCTAGGTTTGATGAGGAAAATAATTGGGTAATAGGGTAACAGGGTTCTTCTAAGACAGATACGGTTGAGCAGATGTTCTGACGCACAAGCACCTGTCCTGAAGGACATCCCCACGGTGTTACATTACACAGCACTTGGTCCTGGTGTTACATTACACAGCACTTGGAACCGGTGAGGACCGAGCTGGGAGGGTATTTTATTAACTGTCATCTCAACTTTCTCCTCTTCGATCCTATTAAGAAGGTCAAACGAGGGCTTTATCGCTTGATAAAATAGCTGTTGTGTGTCTGTCTGTGTGTTTCAGAAGAAGAAGAACATCTATCATACAGAATATCTTATCCGTGCTTCCTCATTTCACGGTACAACACTCTCTGTGCAGTCAGTCTCTCCCCTGAAGCTGAAGTTGCAAATATGACACTGGAAATATGTTATATGGTTACTGGGAGATCCACAGCGGTGGAATATCTATCCCCCTCTACTTTATATGACAACTGGGCTATAAAATACTTTCAATTTAACGGACCTCTGTTTCAGCTCTCTCTCTCCCTCACTCAGTCCCTTCTGGGTGTGTGTGTGTGTGGGGCTGAATAGTAATCTTTTCAGACTGATAGCCTGGTTAATAGGCGAAGCTATCGGAGCCCATATAAGTTATATCTCCTCTGAGAAATGTATTACAGCAGCGTATGTGAGAGTGTGTAATATTTCATATGAGACTATGAGACAGCACATCTGAGTCCCTCTCAGTAAAGATTTAACCCTGCATTGATTTTTTTTTTATTGTGCATATGTGAACTGCCTGTAATATACTTGACTTAAATGCATATTTGATCGTTTAATTTGTCAATAAACCACAAAATCCATGACACTAATGCCTTGAAATGCACATTAGATAAATCCAATAATTGTCCTGTGGTTCAGCAAAATATGGCATATACAGTGCCTTGCGAAAGTATTCGGCCCCCTTGAACTTTGCGACCTTTTGCCACATTTCAGGCTTCAAACATAAAGATATAAAACTGTATTTGTTTGTGAAGAATCAACAACAAGTGGGACACAATCATGAAGTGGAACAACATTTATTGGATCTTTCAAACTTTTTTAACAAATCAAAAACTGAAAAATTGGGCGTGCAAATTTATTCAGCCCCTTTACTTTCAGTGCAGCAAACTCTCTCCAGAAGTTCAGTGAGGATATCTGAATGATCCAATGTTGACCTAAATGACTAATGATGATAAATACAATCCACCTGTGTGTAATCAAGTCTCCGTATAAATGCACCTGCACTGTGATAGTCTCAGAGGTCCGTTAAAAGCGCAGAGAGCATCATGAAGAACAAGGAACACACCAGGCAGGTCCGAGATACTGTTGTGAAGAAGTTTAAAGCCGGATTTGGATACAAAAAGATTTCCCAAGCTTTAAACATCCCGAGGAGCACTGTGCAAGCGATAATATTGAAATGGAAGGAGTATCAGACCACTGCAATTCTACCAAGACCTGGCCGTCCCTCTAAACTTTCAGCTCATACAAGGAGAAGACTGATCAGAGATGCAGCCAAGAGGCCCATGATCACTCTGGATGAACTGCAGAGATCTACAGCTGAGGTGGGAGACTCTGTCCATAGGACAACAATCAGTCGTATATTGCACAAATTTGGCCTTTATGGAAGAGTGGCAAGAAGAAAGCCATTTCTTAAAGATATCCATAAAAAGTGTTGTTTAAAGTTTGCCACAAGCCACCTGGGAGACACACCAAACATGTGGAAGAAGGTGCTCTGGTCAGATGAAACCAAAATTGAACTTTTTGGCAACAATGCAAAACGTTATGTTTGGCGTAAAAGCAACACAGCTGAACACACCATCCCCACTGTCAATCCCCACTGTCAAACATGGTGGTGGCAGCATCATGGTTTGGGCCTGCTTTTCTTCAGCAGGGACAGGGAAGATGGTTAAAATTGATGGGAAGATGGATGGAGCCAAATACAGGACCATTCTGGAAGAAAACCTGATGGAGTCTGCAAAAGACCTGAGACTGGGACGGAGATTTGTCTTCCAACAAGATGATGATCCAAAACATACAGCAAAATCTACAATGGAATGGTTCAAAAATAAACATATCCAGGTGTTAGAATGGTCCAGACCTGAATCCAATCGAGAATCTGTGGAAAGAACTGAAAATTGCTGTTCACAAATGCTCTCCATCCAACCTCACTGAGCTCGAGCTGTTTTGAAAGGAGGAATGGGAAAAAATTTCAGTCTCTCGATGTGCAAAACTGATAGAGACATACCCCAAGCGACTTACAGCTGTAATCACAGCAAAAGGTGGCGCTACAAAGTATTAACTTAAGGGGGCTGAATAATTTTGCACGCCCAATTTTTCAGTTTTTGATTTGTTAAAAAAGTTTGAAATATCCAATAAATGTCATTCCACTTCATGATTGTGTCCCACTTGTTGTTGATTCTTCACAAAAAAATACAGTTTTATATCTTTATGTTTGAAGCCTGAAATGTGGCAAAAGGTCGCAAAGTTCAAGGGGGCCAAATACTTTCGCAAGGCACTGTACCTCAGCTATAGGCTATTCAGACCAATGAGGCCATATATTACTATAACTGCCTTTCTGTATGTGACATTATGACCTCATGGTTTGACACATGAATCAGACGCTGGCAGTTTATGGTTCTTTGAGGAATTCAATTCACAGATAGCCAAAATCAATTGGAGGGATAGTGGCATATGTGTAATTGTCAAATGTTTGAATATTCAAGTTGTAAAATACGGAACTTTAAGGTATACATTATTTGCATTTCAAAATGGGAAAAAGTTCAGTTTCTCAGAATAACAGAAGATCTCTCTCTAATGGATCCTCTTCATTTTCCTCCTGGACAGCAATTGCCATTTGTCCATGCTTCAAATACAGAGCGGGGTGGCCTGAGCTGTGCAATGCTGAGGGGAGGCAGTCTAAGGATGGGAGGCAGTCACTTAGGCAGCTCGCGAAAGACTGCCCCTTTGGCCAAAGAGTCATACGAAAGAGTCCACACCTTTTAAATCCAATATCCAGTGTATGCATGCCGGAAGTAGCCTGTGTCTCAAGGATGTTGTGAAATAATGTTACACGTGAAGTGGCCAGGTAAATAGACACAAGTATTAGCATTTAGATGCGTATTCTGTTGTCGAACATGTGAAGAAATGGCAAAGAAACGTGGAAGAATATAACACTTTTTACCACAATGTTAATAATAAACTGTAGATTAAAGATGAACCAAAGAGTGCGCTGAGATTCGGAAGCAAGTACAGGGAGTGAGTGTTTTAATTAATAAATAAACAAAACAAAACAATAACCACGAAACACAAACACCACACCGACATGAAACAGAGTCCATAACACCTGATGAAGGAACCAAGGAGAGTGACAGATGTAGGGAAGATAATCAAGGAGGTGATGGAGTCCAGGTGAGTGTCATGAGGAGCTGGTGCGCTTGACGATGGTGACAGGTGTGCGGGATAATCAGCAGCCTGATGACATAGAGGCCGGAGAGGGAGTATTACGTGACATTAACTTTGTTCAACCGAATGCCACTTTCCCAATTCCCATATTGTGCACAATGTTGTAACAGATATAACCCGTAAGAGTCTATTGACGCAACCGTGCTTCAATCTAAGTAACATAATGAAAAAGTCCCCATAAAAATCTGTCCGTTTAAACTAACATTTCTGTTTTTTAGCATGGGCTGTGTCTCAATCCAAGCATCCGCATATGTCGGCCTTCCCAGACCCATCGGCAGAACGAATCAGTTGGACTGGGGACACGTTTTTTCACTGGACCTCCTATGTGTGCACAAGTTTGTGCGTTCACAATTTTTTAAATGGTTGTAATAGTAAAGACCATAGGCAGCTCCTGAGTTTCAATTTTGACCTTTTTGCCTGTCCACGACCATTCTCTTGCCTACCCCTTCGGATTAATAAACATTGTAAGACTCCAACCATCTGCCTCCTGTGTCTGCATCTGGGTCTCGCCTTGTGCCTTGATAGAAAAGGGTTTATTTACAACCTCTGGGGTATAAAATGTTTGGGAATAGTGGTATAGGAGAGTCTGACATATAACCCCTGACTTGAGTTCAGTCTTTGCCAATGAAAACCAAGAGGGGCCTACCTTCATCCTTCATGACAACTAGCATATTCCAGGCCCTCAGAGTTTCCTGCGCCAGTGAGCTCATGACAGAAAGCTGTTTCCACTGGATACATGGGGTCATGATTTTGCAACATCGTATCTGTTAGGAGTGTGTATTGGAGGTGAAGTCAGGTGCAGGAGAGCAGAGTGTAGTGAACAGGTTCACTTTTTATTCCGGTCCAAAAAGACAGCACAAAGCAACATAAAATGAGCCCAAACACGGAACATAGACAAAAAGTAATGCGCGTAACAATATCCACAATTCCAAAATGCACGTAACACAAACAATCTTACAGAAAGACATGATGGGGAACAGAGGAATAAGTACATATGGATTGATTGGGGAATGAAAACCAGGTGTGCAGTGAACATGGCTAGAAAGCCGGTGACGTCGACCGCCGAACGTAACCTTTTTATTGGTTCTTTAGTTTCAAGTAGAGTTTTAGGAGAGAAAAGTGACTGCTGTGTTTCAGAAGAACACGATTACATGGAATTGCCTTTGACCTGGACATGGAGACTTTTAAAGAGCGGCCATATTGGAACATTTGAACATTTTCATCATTTGATATTTCTTACTCTTAGGAAATCGGCCAGCTCTTGAGTAACAGATCATAATTCATCTGGCTATAGTGGCAGTTTGACCACGGGAGTGGTCATATCATCAGTAATTTATATGTCAAGGAGAAGGGGACAGTGGGCCTAACACTGACAACAGTACAAAAGGCATGATGAATGGAGGTTGAACGGACTGCTGATCCTTTAACTGAAGGATGACACTTGGAAATGAATGCAGATAAAAAAAAATCGTATTTCCTAAATGTCAAGAGATACATAACCTCACTCTATCTGGACTGTTTATTGATGTCTTTTAATCAAGCACAGACACAGTCTATCTTATACAGATCAGGCTTCCCAAAATCTTGAGACACACAATAGTATTGTTCAGAAGTCCAGATACTATTGATGTTGTTGATACTATTGATACAAAACAGTATAAAACTTTTTCTGCAGTTCTGTACTTTGGAGGGCCATTAGTTACATTCAAATTCGAACATATTTATTTGCTCAGTCGAGAGAATTGTACCCTTACTTCCCTCACCTTCAGATGGTAGCAGTACTCTCTAAGATTCTGGTCATAATTCCCCCAACATTGTGCTATCTGTGGTCCCTAAATGACCATAGATGAACATGCTGACTGAGCATCTGTCATGGGATACTTTGCAGGCAAGATAAACCACATTTCTAGGATTTGCAGAAAGTATAGAACTTTTATCTTTACTCTGGAGTTGAATTAAAGATTTATGTTCCTCTCCTCGATTTTCTGCTTTCCGAGTGCCCTGCACAGTGAATAATGCTTCCCGGATCTGCAGCGTGTGTTTCTGCGTGTGTGTGTGTGTGTGTGCGTACATGTATGCTTGTGTGAGGTAGCGAGACTGCATACATTGACTGTGCTGTCGGTTTGCTTTTCCTCTTCCTCCCATCTCCCCATAACAGTGGAGGCTCCTCAGATGAGGAAGGGGAGAACAATCCTTATCAGTGAATTTCATCATTTAAAAAAAATAGTGAAACATTTACATAGTTATCCTTTTTAGATACAACTGAACTAAATATATTCACGTCACCAAATAATTGATTAAAACACACTGTTTTGCGATGAAGGTCTGCAGTAGCCTCAACAGATAGAGAGAGAGACTCAGCTGTATGTGAGCTCACATTTTTCAACATGTTTTTTTTTACAAAAGGATAGATTTGGAGCTTGGCCTTCACTCCAGATCAAAACCTACAACCTAATTTTGGCCAAAATTAACCGGAGAGATTACTGCTACCAAGGTTTCATTTTTCCAAGCTATACGGAGGGTACTCTAGCAAACAAACAGCAGAGACCTGAGGACACCATCCTGTAAGGTTTGACACTGGTAGATGAGAAGCAGGCACAGGGAGTACATTTAATTAACAATGGACATGGAACAGGACAGGACAGCGTCTGGACATGAACACATAACGACATTAATGCAGACACAGGGAACAAACGGGTGAGCAGACAGTTATAGACGGGGCAATCAACAAAGGGAAGGAGTCCAGGTGAGTCCAATGAGCACTGATGCATGTAATTAGGGTGACAGGTGTGCGTAATGAAGGGCAGCCTGGTACCCTCGAGCGCCAGAGAGGGAGTGCGGTAGCAGTTGTGACAGTTCCCCCCCCTCTAGGGGCGCCACCCGGCGTCCCACCTGGGCGAGCCTGACGGGCTGGCCGAGGCATGGGCGCTGGACAAGCCGGTTGGGGCATAGAAACCCGACAATCCGGCTGAGGCGTGGGAGCCTGATGGGCCGACTGAAGCATGACGTGGAGTGGGCGCCTGCCGAGCCCACCGAGGCAAGAAAACCTCTTGAGCCAGCTAAGGTGTGGAAGCCTGACGAGCTAGCCGAGGCACCCCCGGTTCCCTCGGCGACGGCATCTGGATCCGACGTCACAAACCAAAACAAACAAAAAATAACTCCCTGATGATTCATTTAGTGGTCAGCATTCTGTAAGGATCGACGCTGGTAGATGAGAAGCAGGTACAGGGAGTGAACATTTAATTACAACGGACATGGAACAGGACAGGACAGTGAGTGCTGCTGAGCGTAATGATGGTGACAGGTGTGCGTAATGAAGGGCAGCCTGGCGCCCTCGAGCGCCAGAGTGGGAGAGCAGGAGCAGGCGAGACACCATCCAACCTGGAACTGAGCCAGCTCAAATGCTGATTGTTGCGTCATACCGAAACTGGCAGTTCTAAATAAGCGTTCTAAATAAGTGTTCCAATCACACCGCTTTGATCTTACACTACAGGGACCACTGTAGAATGATGACACCCGTGTGTTGGTACGTGTGAAAAGGTTAAGGAAGAGTGTTTTGAATACTGATGTTCACCTTAATGGTTATAACCTTTTACGGCAAGACAGATCTTCCAGAGGTGTGGGAGTAGGCTATCTTTACCAAGGATCACCTTCAGTGTTCGGTTGTCTCCACCAAGTCTGTCTTCGGTTGTCTCCACCAAGTCTGTCTTTGATTTGTTGGTTATAAGCATTAAACTGTCAAAAAGCTCTTTGTTGACAGGGTGCTATCATCCTCCATCAGCAAAGGCCTATACCCTACCTGCCCTAAGCTCTCTACTGGTCCCTTACACTAAGACTGAATTTGTCCTGCTAGGTGACCTACATTTGGACATGCTTAATTAAACCATCTGACCAAGTCCTAAAGCAACGGGACTCCCTAAATCTTTCTCAGATTATTATCAATCCCACAAGTTATGACTCCAAACATCCCAAAATGGCTACTCTCCTCAATGTTATCCTCACACATAATCCTGATAGGTATCAGTCTGGTGTTTTCTGAAGCTTCTTTTTTTAATATTTTCAGTGGTATTGTTAGCAAACATGCCCCAATAAAGAATTAAAAACAGGTTCAGCCCTGGTTCAACCATGATCTTGCAGAGTTACTCCACCTCAAGAATTGCATTTGGCGAAAGGCTCAGCACCAATCCAAAAATCTGGCAGTGTCATCCGTTTCGGGAAAGTACCTGCGTAATTGTGTACCCAACTCACTCAGGTGCTACGCTATATCACATTTGACATTGTCCATAAGCTTGACTTCATTTGCACACAAACAAAAATCATACAATAATGGAAAGACCTGTGTTTGTCCTTGTTAATGCAGACAGAGAAGAGCTCCAACTTCTTAATCATAGCCTCAAGAGTTCAGGAGCCTTGCTTTCACAAAGTTAACCATTTTCACTGTAGTGTCCAAAACGTCTTTCAAGCTGTCAGGCATTCCCTTGGCAGTAAGAGCCTCTCGGTGGATGCTGCAGTGTACCTAAGTGGTGTCGGGAGCAACTGCTTGCATGCTCGTTACCACTCCACTATGTCTCCCTGTCATGGCTTTTGCGCATTCAGTACAGATACCAACATGAGCAACAGCTACGTTTGACTACATATGGACCGTTAGTGGAATTCCCGTGAGAGAGTAACGGTTAATGTGATATTAATTGTTTGACTAGGCTACCTGTATTTGACATTGTGTTGTTATTTCGCTGAACACTAGATGGTTAACCTCTCTGATCTCCCAAACCCGGATCCGGTATCGTGACTACAGCCTCAAGCTCATTACCATAACGCAACGTTAACTATTCATGAAAATCGCAAATGAAATGAAATAAATATGCCATCTCTCAAGCTTAGCCTTTTGTAAACAACACTGTCATCTCAGATTTTCAAAATATGCTTCTCAACCATAGGAAAACAATCATTTGTGTAAAAGTAGCTAGCGTAGCATTTAGCGTTAGCATTAGCGTTAGCATCCAGCACGCAACATTTCAACAAAAACATAAAATCCTTAAAATAAAATAATTTACCTTTGAAGAACTTCGGATGTTTTCAATGAGGAGACTCTCAGTTAGATAGCAAATGCTCCGTTTTTTCCAAAAAGATTCTTTGTGTATTAGAAATAGCTCCGTTTTGTACATCACATTTGGCTAAAAACCCCCCCCCGAAAATTCAGTCCTCAAAACGCGAACTTTTTTCCAAATTAACTCCATAATATCGACTGAAAACATGGCAAACGTGGTTTAGAATCAAGCCTCAAGGTGTTTTTCACATATCTCTTCGATGATATATCGTTCGTGGAAGCATGGTTTCTCCTCTCAATCAAATGGAAAAAAACTTGCAGCTGGCTTTGCGCACCAATTTCGACGCAGGACACCAGGCGGACACTTGGAAAATGTAGTCTCTTATGGTCAATCTTCCAATGATATGCCTACAAATGCGTCACAATGCTGCCGACATCTTGGGGAAACGGCAGAAGGTCTAAGCTTATTCCTGTCGCATTCACAGCCATATAAGGAGACATTCGAAAACAGAGCTTCAGAAATTCTGCTCATTTCCTGTTAGACGTTTCATCTTGGTTTCGCCTGTAGAATGAGTTCTGGGGCACTTACAGACAATATCTTTGCAGATTCTGAAACTTCAGAGTGTTTTCTTTCAAAAACTGTCAAGAATATGCATAGTCGAGCATCTTTTTGTGACAAAATATCGCGCTTAAAACGTGAACGTTTTTTATCCAAAAATGAAATAGAGATCCAACAGGTTAAATTTCACAGGTAGTTTCTGTCCTCCTCTGGGTACATTGACTTCAATACAAAACGTATGAGGCTCATGGTTCTCACCCCCTTCCATAGACTTACACAGTAATTATGACAACTTCCGGAGGACGTCCTTCAACCTATATGAGCTCTTGTAGCGTGAACTGACATGTTGTCCACCCTACGAAAGGATCAGAGAATGAATCTGGTACTGAAAGCACAGCTAGTTAGCACTAAAGTGCACAATATTTGGTGAGCAGTTTACTCAAAAAGAGCGAAAGACAATAGTTCAACAGTTTTTAACAAATTCATTTCTTAACAAATGAAGGAGAAGAAAGAGAGAGGGAGCGATAGTTATATTTCATTGTATTTTTTTGTTGACTTTCACTTTACACTTTCAGGATTTGAATGCAGCTATCTAGTTTAGCCTACACAAACGCCCAGCTCAAACAGAAAGAGTTGCTATGTTTGCTAGCTGGCTATGGCTAACCAACACTGAAACTCTTCCAAGTCAAGATACGCTTTTGGTTTTATACATTTACTGTCACCAGGGTCCCCCAGTGTAACTGCTAAACTGCTTGCTGTTTCTACACTTTACTGCATGTTTGTAGCGGGTTTACTAACGCATTAGTTCTAGTAGCTACGACAATGTCGGTAGGCTGTGTGTAGCAGTTAGCAGTTATGATATGAAGGTTTAGCTTGGACCTGTTTTTTTTGCCTGGTCACAGACAGCTGATTTGTTGTGCACTGAAGTCCACAAGCAAAGGAAAAATGTGAGAGGAGGAAAATGCGTAGAAGGATCTCTACAACAAGCAAAATTATCATGTAGCTGCCATGAAAGTTAACTGTGTTTGAGTGGGGGTGAATTTTTTTTCTTAAGCAAACAGAACTAAATCTGTGATAAACATACCTTACTTTGTCCAATAGAAACTCTCGTTTGCAACTGTTGGACTGTGCAAGGGTGTGTAAGGCAGTATTAAATATGTCACTGTCTGCCACCTTGATTACTCTTATTTTTCTCTCAACCTGTGCACCTACTTTGTAAACTTTCATTCATAGGCTAGGTTGTAGCAACCTCATGTAGTAGCCTAAGCCTATCAATGTTACATTGAGCTAGCTGGTCAATGGAATATGAATGACAGTCATCCAATATGCTGAAATAAGGCCATGCTCATTAAAAGAAATCGCCACCCTCATCTTAAACGTCACTGACTGCCACTGACCTTTAAAATAGGGAGGAGTAAACAAAACAACCTCTTAATATACAATATATGAGGGTCAGTTGCCGGTCAGTTGTGTTTTATCAGATCTCAGTAGATGACTGAAGTGTTCCCGCTATAAATTACGTCCAGCTTATAAAGGCTTCATAAAGACTTCATAAAGCTTACCTAAACACTATATACATGTGTTACAAATCATCTATAACTGTATGTCATGCTTTATAAAGGGTTCATAAATGTGGCATAACTGTATGACATAACCACCAATGTCAAATGTGACATAACCCACTATGTCAAATATGACAATAAGTTACATTGGATAAAAGCGCTGGCTACATTTTCTATATTATATTACTTAAACATATTTCTGCGTTCCCTCTTGGGTGCATAGTCAATATTGGACCTGACCCCAACGTTCCCCAAAATCCTGTGCTGTAGGATGACACACACTCTAAGCAAAAAATGTTGGTGAGGCCTTTTAAAATATTCTTTATTTTTTTCTGTTTTTTTTCCAAATATTTTTCCAAAATTTTTTCAGCTCTGTTTTTCCAGGTTTCGAATATGTCACATCCTGATCAGTTTGACCTGTCTTTGTGCTTGTCTCCATCCCCCACCAGGTGTTGCCTATCTTCCCCATTATTCCCTGTGTATTTATACCTGTGTTCTCTGTTTGTCTGTTGCCAGTTCGTCTGGTCTTGTCAGGTCTTACCAGAATGCTTTCCCATCTTCCTGCTTTCTCAAATATCTGTTTCCTAGTTTCCCCGGTTCTGACCAATCTGCCTGCACTGACCCCGAGCCTGCCTACTGTTCTGTACCTTATTGACTCTGCCCTGGATTACTGCCAGCCCTTGAACTGTCTTTTGCCTGCCCCTGGTTTGGGTCAATAAACATCTGTGATTCTAGCTGTCTACATCTGTGTCTTATCCTGAGTTCTGATAGGATATCAGTTTTTGTTTCAGGTTTTACACTTTTTTAATAGAAAAACAACAACATTTGACAATGCTTAAACCACATTAGGGGGGATGACTTTTGGTCTGTGGAAAATCTAAGAAACTTGTGTAGTTGCCCTTTAATTCAGTGAGCATGTCCTGCAATGTTGTTTGGTTAGGGTTGTCTGTAGAGCAGTAATTGCATGTGATGATTATGTATTGCATATACAGTGATTTGCATTGTGGCCGCCAATGTAATGGGTGGACTAAAAGGCCAGCAACATGTATTATTCAGAGCCCATGAAATGACACCATATATACATTCTACAGACCCTACTAGGTACTCCCTAAAATAACGTTACTGCGGCATTCAGAATAGTTTTTGCTCTGTAAGCCAATAAATGTATTCCATATACAGTGATTCGCATTGGGGGCATTTATATGACCTTGGAACATGTTTTAAAACACACATTTTATGCAAATGTCACTTAAATATGAGCAAATATAAATCATTGTTAACATTTAGACTATTTTTAATATATCATTCATAAATGCAGGTTGTTGACAGTTTGTAGTAGTTAAGTGTTGAGTTGGATTCCATACTGTAATGACCTCAGTTGTTATTTCAAATAATTTTATCTCATGGTCACGTCATGAGATTTGCAAATGAAAGGGGAGTTGGATTGAGTTGGATTACATACTGTATCTACCTCAGTTGTTATTTCAAATAATTTTGTCTCATGGTCAAGTCATCAGATTTGTAAATTAAAGGGGAATATAACAATACGAATCGAAAATAGTTTCCCGTCTCCCCATTTACAGTTTCTGGTACAGCACAGAAATGCCCTTATCCAGAGGGTTTGACAAAGGCATTTCCTAACAGACCTGCTAAATTTCTTTGTTGTTACTTTTAAGGTTGGAACCAAGATGCAGTACCTCCAGCAGGCATGAAACAGTTGTCCGCCAGCTCAGGGACAAGCTACAGTACACTATTCACAGCCCTGTGTATGTTACATCTGCACCTGCCATGCCCTCTACTGCTCATACTGTGTCTCCCTAACCTGCCGCCACTCCCCCAGTGCTCTCTCCCTCTTTCTCTCTCTCTGTGTGTGGAATTGTGTGGGCAGAGACAGGTGTGCTGGAGACAGAGCAGATCCCCACCAGCTGCAACCTGTTCAATAATCAAGACCTCTACAAATACTCAGCCCTGCCAATTCCACACTGCTAGATTGTAACCTCTGCTCAGTCAGTCTGCATTTTTAGCCATTTGTTCCTGATTAGATCCTGTGCCTGTTTTCCCAAGCCTGATTGTTTTCCTCTCTCGTACAGTTCTGTCCGCTCTGACTCGGGTCCCTGTCTACAGTCCCACGTCTCGTCAGTCCTGCTACCCTGTCCTGGACTCCCCATTCTACTGCTTCCTTTGATTCCTCTCCGGACCTGCTTACCCAGCCCAAACTCCCCTCGCTCCAGCCTCAGTCTCAGAACCTGGCTCCCTGCAACCCGCCCAAGCTTTCCCTGGCCTGCACCACATCTTCCCCGTTTTTCAATAAATACCTTGGTTACCTTATCTCCTCATCTGAGTCTGCTCTTGGGTTCACCTGCTTCCCTCTGTGTAACAGTGTAATGTTCAATGTAATTGCATTGCTGGATTTTTTGAAACTTCATGTGTGTGCATTGTTTAAAAACAATTACAAATCAAAGGGAATGTATGGTTTAAACATGTCTTTAATGTTTATTTGCTTTAGCTGTTAGTGATACTTCCCTAAGTGTTAATACATTTGTGTTTATATCATTAAGCCTTTATATACAGTGGCGTGCGTAAGTATTCACCCCCTTGGCATTTTTCCTATTCTGTTGCCTTACAACCTGGAATTAAAATTGATTTTGGGAGGGGTTTGAATCATTTGATTTACACAACATGTCCACCACTTTGAAGGTGCAAAATATGTTTTATTGTGAAACAAACAAGAAATAAGACAAAAAAAAACAG
Source organism: Oncorhynchus mykiss (assembly GCF_013265735.2). Classification (NCBI taxonomy): domain Eukaryota; kingdom Metazoa; phylum Chordata; class Actinopteri; order Salmoniformes; family Salmonidae; genus Oncorhynchus; species Oncorhynchus mykiss. Next base: position 36,134,399 of record NC_048575.1, on the reverse strand, counting down.
AAAACTTGAGCGTGCATAACTATTCACCCCCCCAAAGTCAATACTTTGTTCAGCCATCTTTTGCAGCAATTACAGCTGCAAATCTCTTGGGGTATGTCTCTATAAGCTTGGCACATCTAGCCACTGGGATTTTTGCCCATTCTTCAAGGCAAAACTGCTCCAGCTCCTTCAAGTTGGATGGGTTACGCTGGTGTACAGCAATCTTTAAATCATACCACAGATTCTCAATTGGATTGAGGTCTGGGCTTTGACTTGACCATTCCAAGACATTTAAATGTTTCCCCTTAAACCACTCGAGTGTTGCTTTAGCTGTATGCTTTGGGTCATTGACCTGCTGGAAGGTGAACCTCAGTCCCAGTCTCAAATCTCTGGAAGACGAAACAGATTTCCCTCAAGAATTTCCCTGTATTTAGCGCCATCCATCATTCCTTCAATTCTGACCAGTTTCCCAGTCCCTGCCGATGAAAAACATCCACACAGCATGATGCTGTCACCACCATGCTTCACTGTGGGGATGGTGTTCTCGGGGTGACGAGAGGTGTTGGGTTTGCGCCAGACAAAGCGTTTTCCTTGATGGCCAAATCTGACTAGAGTACCTTCTACCATATGTTTGGGGAGTCTCCCATATGCCTTTGGGTGAACACCAAACGTGTTTGCTTGTTTTTTTTCTGGCCACTCTTCCGTAAAGCCCAGCTCTGTGGAGTGTACAGCTTAAAGTGGTCCTATGGACATATACTCCAATCTCCGCTGTGGAGCTTTGTAGCTCCTTCAGGGTTATCTTTGGTCTCTGTGTTGCCTCTCTGATTAATGCACTCCTTGCCTGGTCTGTGAGTTTTGGTGGGCGGCCCTCTCTTGGCAGGTTTGTTGTGGTGCCATATTCTTTCCATTTTTTAATCATGGATTTAATGGTGCTTCGTAGGATGCTGAAAGTTTCTGATATTTTTTTTATAACCCAACCCTTATCTGTACTTATCTGTACTTCTCCACTGTACTTGTCCCTGACCTGTTTGGAGAGCTCCTTGGTCTTCATGGTGCCGCTTGATTGGTGGTGCCCCTTGCTTAGTGGTGTTGCAGACTCTGGGGCCATTCAGAATAGGTGTATATATACTGAGATCATGTGACAGATCATGTGACACTTAGATTGCACACAGGTGGACTTTATTTAACTAATTATGTGACTTATGAAGGTAATTGGTTGCACTAAATCTTGTTTAGGGGCTTCATAACAGAGTGGGTGAATACATATGCACCCACACATTTTTCATATATATTGTTTTGAATTTTTTGAAACAAGTAATTTTTTTTATTTCACTTCACCAATTTGGACTATTTTGTGTATGTCCATTACATTAAATCCAAATAAAAATCCATTTAAATTACAGGTTGTAATGCAACAAAATAGAAAAAATGCCAAGGGGGATGAATACTTTTGCAAGGCACTGTATGTGTTATGAATTACCAAAGGTGTCTGACTTTATAGTAAGTACAGCGTCATATGATCCAAGGCATTTATGTATTTGTTATAAATGACCAAAGGAGTCTGACTTTAAATGAAGTACAGTGTCATGTGATATATAGACTCTTTATAGATGTGTTATGAATGACAGGTGTCTCACTTCAAACTAAGTATTACAGGACACTACATAAAGTGTCAATACATAGGTTTTAACGTTCTGTTGATTTATGAAGTCCAGCCCTCTCATAATCCACAGATTACTGTGGGGTGTAAGGGGTATTTAAATTAGTTGATGGACCTGCAAAGCTTGTGTGTGTGTGTCAGAGCCACGATGATTTGGAGTAGTCCAACCACCGCACCAGCTATTCCTCTTCTGTTCCCATGCTGGAGACCAGGGCTTGATTACAACCTGTTACAATACTGCCAATCTTTTGTGGCTGATCTTTCCGCAGGGGAGTGGGTGAATGTGTCAAAGATCTGATTGGCCCAACACTGAACAGTATGGCTAGTTTTTGTTGTGTGCGTGTTTGTTTACTGAGGAACATGTAACTTGGTTCCAGAAGAAAGACACTTTCAATTTCTTTAAGTTGGGGGCTTTCATCAAGGTAAGTGTTTCTTGGTGTAACGTCGTTCCCAGGCTATTGCACACAGTGCCTGGAATATCAACCATTCAAAGTTGGCCTTAGTGGGAGTGACCATATAATTCTATAGGTATGACCGTACTGAGTAAAGTATTTGGCATTGTCACTAGTTAACACAGTAACAAAGTAATAGTTGTTGCTAAACCCTGCCCATTTCCACCGTTTATCTTCTTCAAATTTGATTTTAAACTTAACCCTAAACTAACGAAGGCCACATTTGGGCAGAAGTGTCTGGGAACGAGATTAGGTGTAATGTGACTAACATGACTTCACTTTAGAGTGTATTCCAATCTTTCGGTCCAACATGTCACCCTTTATAAAGCTTACATCATATTGGACATAGTGGGCTACACTAATGTGTATGTCACATTCATGTCACATTTATGAACCCTTTATAAAGCATAACACATTTATGTAGAGCTTATGAAGGAACTATGAAGGCTTTACGTAATGTCTTGTTTGGAATGTTATAGATAGAAATTTGGTCAACACAGGACTTTGATTGAGATGTAGGACTCGATGGCTAGAGCAGCTCGGGCCTCAGTGGTGGCTACCGCTCAAGCAGCAAGATGAATGGTTGCTCGGTCTTGTCATTTGTTTTGTATTGGGTTTTGACGCTGTTCGTTAAACCATTCAGAGAAACCTCGTAATGTTTCTCACGGCCCTAACAATCCTTTCTGAGGGGATGATAATAGAGGCACAGGGAAGATGATAATATGCAGCTCGAGACGGATGTAGTCAGCATTCACGCCTCATTCACTGTGTAACAGACACACGGTGAGCACAGAAACGCCTGAGGACTGGACGCCAAGAAATAAGCTTGCACAAGTCCAGCCCTTGATGGGCATTCTGTTGGCGTTTATTTTCCTTAGCACTCAACTGGTCTACCCGCTGTCGAAGACTCATGGTTTCTCAAGAGTGGACAACGCATATTTTGAAAATCTGAGATGGCAGTGTGATTAACAAAAGGCTAAGCTTGTGTTTGAATATATTTCAGTTGCGATTTTCATGAATAGAAACGTTTCTCAGGGTATTTATGTCCGCTGCGTTATGCTAATTCCTTTGAGGCTATGATTACGCTCCCGGATCCGGCATTGCTAGTCGCAAGAAGTTAAAAGAGCAAGGGCAAAACTCTCTTTCTCTGTCATTTGAAATGGCATTGTACGGCACTGGCCACGAGGCGCTCACCGACAGTCCGTCATTATGAGGTCTATTGTTCATGGTCAAGTGTCAGAGAGACTGTTAGCTTCACAGCCATCCTCCACATTACTTTATTCCCTGTCTTAACTCACCTGCAGCTTACAGAAGCCTCGGAGGTACAGGGACTAATTAGAGCTCTATGGCGAATTTAAGAAGAAAAAAAAGAGCGCCCCTTCAGAAATAATTGGCCGTGACAACGACTGCAGATGTACTGCCTCAATTAGAAACCAAAATAGAACCCATACGTTTGCGTCCCGTCCTCTTCACTACCGCTCTCCACTGTCACAGTACCTAATGGACTTTCTTTTATATTGGCTAGGCTGTAAGGGAGTGCATTTAGATGACAATGCCGTTATCGGCATCAAAGAAAATAAAAGGATGTAAGTTATAGCTTTATAGTAAGCAACTAGGTCCAGGCCACATTACTAGAAATACAGTGTCATTGATAATACATTTAAAAAAAACTTGGTAAAGGAACACCCATTACATGCAATCCTTTTTCCCGTTGCAAAAACTTGAGGCATTTGTCTTTCCCCCAGATTGTCTCTTCCTTTTTCCGTCTTCTTTTTTTCTCTTCCCCTATAGTTTCAGCAGCAGAGAAACTCTCTAACAGCGATGCTGCTGTTACCACCAGGGGTGCTGCCTCACCAGATCATCAAGACAACCGGCTGAAGGTGAATTTCTACTAAAAGCCACTGGCCCCTTTACACTTTAGTTTCAAAGGTTGTTGTTTTTAATCATTGCAAGCTACTGACATTGAACACTGGTTGGAGCATACTTTAGAAATCTATTTTTGATTAATAGAGTGAATGGGATTTTAGCTGAATCAAGTTCATCCCTCTGGTGCTCCCTGCTATATTCCATCTCCCTGAGTTATCAAAGGAATGTATCCTGACAACAAGGCCACAACAGCATGCAGTCATGCTAGCTTCACAGCAACAAGCACAAACAACAGGGAGTATGCTCTAAGGCTTCCTCTCAGACTTTTACCCCACATTTTGTCATTTCATCTTAGCTGGTGCTGGAGAATGCTCCGGAACAGACAGGTTTTAATGTTCCACAGACACTCTACAGTCTCTGCCTCTAGCTGTTACAAAGAGGCCGTCAGATTGCTTATTGTTATTCAGCAGGATGAAGGGATGATTTGGGTGTAATCCCTCTGACGTGGGTTTGAGCAAGATGAAAACACAGGGGAATGGGGGGTCATTGGCTGGGTCAAAGTGAACAGGAGTCTGCAGGAAAATCAAACGCTGTGTTACTTAAGCCGGGGGGATAAAAGGATTTAAGGCAATCCTTTGGAACCATTCTTTGTAGGCTATACATTATTTTGTCCCAAGCTGATCACAGAATGATAGTGTTGTGCCTGAATCATTGTTATGATAATAGACATTTTCTCCAAACACAACCTGAGGCATCCCCTGACAGCCGGACTTTCAGAGCAATTATGTTCATGTTTGTCTACATGCCCTCTGACATGCGTTTATTTGTTTCGGCAAATAAGTGTTGTTATTGCCAAGCTGTAGGGATTTGTGGCGTGTGTGTGTGTGTGTGTGTGTGTGTATTCACTATACTATGTATTCACCATATACACGCTGGAAGTAATTAATTCGGCTTAATATCCCCTGAGTAACTGCATCTTATCTCCCCATCATAACAATAACTATGATAGGCACTGAGGTGAGACTATTCTCAGAAGTTCTCAGCCATATCAGATTTAGAGGCATAAACACCATTGAAAGCACCAGGGGTGAGCTATGTGTGAGAGCTTGGGTAGCCTTCTGTACACCAAAGTCATTTAGAGTCAATAAGATGGAGTCCACTGAGATCAGCACACAGCTTAAACTGGAGACAAGCCAACCGATCGCTCCTGACAACTCATCAAGCAACTTACTTTCTCTGCCAGAAAGTTCAGGAAGACTGTGAAGTAAAGCTTGTTTTCTCTCAAGGGAAAGATGCTACCTGCTCTCTCTCACCTGTAGGCGATCCTTGGCTTTTGTGATTATTTCCAAGAACCCGCTGTCCTCCTTGACACCATTGATAGGTGTCATGACACCATTAAGTTGTGAGGAAAAGTCTGTTTCTCTGGTCGCCTACGTCATCTCGGGTCAGAGGCTGGCCCGCTGCTGGGCCTCCATGTTATTTCAGGTCAGGTTTTGTCAGGTTCTGTTGCCATTCTCGAATGCTAGGATCTATTGTATTTAAGTGACAATGCCAGAGAAGCAGGTGTTTGGAGGATATATGTGACCCGTTTCAGGAAACTAGGCGTATGTCACAGGTTACTACTTCACAGGAGAGCCGGTTGAACTGAATTTTAAATGTTTTAATCAAAATGCGTTGGCAGAAATGCCTTCTTGAACATGTGCCTTAATAAAAAAATTGTGTGCCATCTATAAAGATGAATAAAATGGTTAAATTACGAGCCTAGCTGGTTAAGCCACAGAAAAGGCCAGCGACCTTCCCGCTAGCCATGATTGGCTGAGATAATGAGTGGGCTGGACATGAGTGGGCTGGACAAGAGATGAGTTTGGATTGGTCTGCCATATAGCACGCTTCTGTATATTTGAGCTGGTCAGTATGTGTAGGTAAACCGTGTCTAATGCAGCTTTTTTTTTTACAAAAGACTCCACAATACAAGTATCCATTTCAATAGAATGTCACTGCAAAAACTGTTTCAGAGCACTCTCATCTGTGTGCCAGAGCGCAGAATAACTAATACATTTACAAACATTCAACACCGGTTGAATATGGCTGGTGTCAGTAAACGTCAGCAAAAAAACGTAATTAAATTGTATTTAAATTAAAAATGTAATTAAAATGTATGATATACCATTTTGTAGCTCTCTGTCTCTGCTATTATCCAATGTAAAAAACACAATTTCAAATTTTGCTACATAAGACCGAATCAAGGTGGTCGGTCACATATTGGCACGGGTGTTTTAAGGCCAGAGATGAAGCTGAGGACCGGCAAACCATGCCGATATAGCTTTCAAATACCGTCTTCGATGGCATTATCACTTTTACACAACGGGCTACCAAAATATTCAAATAATGATTTACATGTTTTCATAAAAACATTTATTTTGATGAATTTATTCATACTATTTCATCCTTCCACAAGGTATAGCCCCAACACAAATGTAGGGTTGCTACCCAAGCCTGCTGGTCATTAATTCTATCGGTTGCCAGAAACACGGCCCAGTCGTTCGGTCTTTTTGTTCTGTATCTATGGACGCAACCCAGTCGTTCATTCTAAATGTTTCATTACCATACTGGCTGGCAATGTTCTTGTCCCTACGGCTAACTTACAGTCACGTCAAACAGTGCAGCAAGAATAACAATATTGTAGCAGCATTTGCATTTGTTTAGACTGTTTTCAATTGACACTTCCATATATCCATGAAAATTATGCCAGCTGATTCATGATTTAGACTGGCTGAGAAACGCTACCTGCCTGTCTCGTCCTGACTCCCGACACGTCCATTACTATGGGACAGCTGGATATCAATTTTGAATATTGAAACAATGTGGCACATTTCAGAGAGACAGAAAGCAATGTTCATACTAGAGGTCGACCGATTAATTGGAATGGCCGATTAATTAGGGCCGATTTCAAGTTTTCATAACAATCGGAAATCGGTATTTTTGGACCCCGATTTGGCCGATTTTTATTTATTATTATTTATTTTTTTACACCTTTATTTAATCTTTATTTAACTAGGCATGTCAGTTAAGAAAACGTTCTTATTTTCAATGACGGCCAAGGAACGGTGGGTTAACTGCCTTGTTCAGGGGCAGAATGACAGATTTTTACATTGTCAGCTCGGGGATTCAACCTTGCAACCTTACAGTTAACTAGTCCAATGCTCTAACAACCTGCCTCTCATTGCACTCCACGAGGAGCCTGCCTGTTACGTGACTGCAGTAAGCCAAGGTAAGTTGCTAGCTAGCATTAAACTTATCTTATAAAAAACAATCAATCAATCATAATCACTAGTTAACTACACATGGTTGATGATATTACTAGTTTATCTAGCGTGTCCTGCGTTGCATATAATCGATGCGGTGCGTATTCACGAAAAAGGACTGTCCTTGCTCCAATGTGTACCTAACCGTAAACATCAATGCCTTTCTTAAAATCAATACACAGAAGTATATATTTTTAAAACTGCATATTTAGCTAAAAGAAATCCAGGTTAGCAGGCAATATTAACCAGGTGAAATTGTGTCACTTCTCTTGCGTTCATTGCACGCAGAGTCAGTGTACATGCAACCGTTTGGGCCGCCTAATTTGCCAGAATTTTAAGTAATTATGACATAACAATGTTTGTGCAATTGTGCAATGTAACAGGAATATTTAGATTTATGGATGTCACTCGTTAGATAAAATACGGAACGGTTCCGTATTTCACTGAAAGAATAAACGTCTTGTTTTCGAGATGATAGTTTCCGGATTCGACCATATTAATGACCTAAGGCTAGTATTTCTGTGTGTTATTATGTCATAATTAAGACTATGATTTGATAGAGCAGTCTGACTGAGCGATGGTAGGCACCAGCAGACTCGTAAGCATTCATTCAAACAGCACTTTCGTGCGTTTTGCCAGCAGCTCTTCGTTGTGCTTCAAGCATTGCGCTGTTTATGACTTCAAGCCTATCAACTCCCGAGATTAGGCTGGTGTAACCGATGTGAAATGGCTAGCTAGTTAGCGGGGTGCCCGCTAATAGCGTTTCAAACATCACTCGCTCTGAGACTTGGAGTAGTTTTCCCCCTTGCTCTGCATGGGTAACGCTGCTTTGAGGGTGGCTGTTGTCGATGTGTTCCTGGTTCGAGCCCAGGTAGGAGCGAGGAGAGGGACGGAAGCTATACTGTTACACTGGCAATACTAAAGTGCCTATAAGAACATCCAATAGTCAAAGGTATATGAAATACAAATGGTATAGAGAGAAATAGTTATATAATTCATATAATAACTACAACCTAAAACTTCTTACCTGGGAATATTGAAGACTCATGTTAAAAGGAACCACCAGCTTTCATGTGTTCTCATGTTATGAGCAAGGAACTTAAACGTTAGCTTTCTTACATGGCACATATTGCACTTTTACTTTCTTCTCCAACACTTTGTTTTTGCATTATTTAAACCAAATTGAAAATGTTTCATTATTTATTTGAGACTAAATTGATTTTATTGATCTATTATATTACGTTAAAATAAGTGTTCATTCAGTATTGTTGTAATTGTCATTATTACAAATAAATAAATAAAATCGTCCGATTAATCGGTTTCGGCTTTTTTTGGTCCTCCAATAATCTGTATCGGCGTTGAAAAATCCTAATCGGTCGACCTCTAGTTCATACAAATCTCCGCTGTTGAAAACTAAATGTTATCCTAAAACAAATGTGAGATAATGTCTAGATGCTTTCTATTGTGGAGATCAAGTTTATAAACTGCCTGGCCGGGCTGATGAGACAATGGAGTCAGATGGAACCGAGTAAATAGGCATTTTAACATCATAGATTTAGCCGGTGGTAACTTGTGGAACAGACACCGGCTGGAATGTGGTTCTAACCAAATTATAAATACAGTTAAGCAAGCGTTTTAGCATGGCTTTCAGGACAGTATGAAAATAAATTAAAACAAATTGGTCGGAAGGTCGGGAAAAGTCAGCCTTTCAGCAGTCCTCCATAACCGGAAGGCCTCTCTCTGATATCTATTTTCCATTGAGAATGGTATTCAGACTAACCAGAGGCAGCACTGTGACATGCAGCACAAACACAAAGAGAATGCACAGTTACCATACCGACCAGGATCAAAGGATGAGTACAGTAACCACAGCAAATACAGACAAAAAGGATTCCAGTAATAAATACAAAAGCAGACATCCCAAATGGAACTCTATTCCTTATAGAGTGCACAATTTCTAAACATGGCCCCAAGGGCTCTGGACAAAAGTAGCACACTATACAGGGACTATAGTGCCATTTGGGAGGCAATCACGTTCTGGTCTTCATCTCACACGACTCCAGCTAGCAGAGTTTATTTCTAGATTGGGCTAATTGATGTGACATTTTGTGTGCTGCTGTGTCTGTGTAATGGCCTCTTTTAATAATAAATCAGCTGCTTTTCATCTTACTAGCCTGATGTCCTGCTCTGCGGTATAACGTTATGCATCATTTATTAAACGTAGTGAACTCATTTTTTTTATTTTTGAACGTGTCATTTTAAGGTAGTTGTCTGACACACAAACATATCCAGATTCTCGTATATATAAAGTAATTTGATTTATCCTGCCTTCTGAATTCTGTCCAGTTTTCCAAGATGGCTCTTCTTTGAATTTATTTCCCTGATCCTAAGAGTTCTAGTTGTCAGAATTACCCCAATGCACTGTCTGTCACTATACTGCTTTAGAAGCCTTGTACACAGGAGAACAGTTTCTTATAGCCATGAAAATATCAGTGTGATGAAATCTCTGTAGTGACGACAACAACATACCCTTGAGAGTGTGAGTTGCTGTCACTGCACATCTGGTCTGCGACAGACACCACAGATGAATGGGTCTTACTGGCTGACATGTTCCACAACACATCTGTAAAAATGTCTACACACTATCGAAACCACATCTGGCATGTCAAACTAAATCAATGTGGCTACGTTGCTTGGCTATGTCTCTTGCCATTCATTGTACACACTTTATTTTCATTGGTTTAGAGCGAAGTTTGAGCCTTGTGTTCCTTATTGGCTTGGCTGCATTGTTTTAGTGGTTCAAGGACAAAGACATACTTAATACCTTCAATTCTAAGTGGAGACAGTACTATAAAATACAGAGACTGATACTGACTGTATCATGCTTGATCATATGTTTTGCCTTTCTTCTACCCAGGTAGATTTTAAAAAATGTTTTAGGCTGCTTGAAAACAGCCACCTGGGCTGTGTGTGTGTGTGGATATTTGTCTGCCTGTGTGCATTCGTGTGTGTGTTTCCTGAAACTAGAAAGTTTGATAATGCTGCTGGGTCGGGGGGCCTCCTGTGATTTGGACAAGAACACAGAATCTCCGGCCCATCTGGAGTCATGGCGTCTCCAAAAGTATGCTTATCCTCTGAATTATGTATGCAGCTCATTGGGCCTGTTTGGCTGGAAATGGGATTAGCAGAACAACACAAAAATAACGAATGAATTCCCCATACAGCTCCATGCTAAAGGAACATTTATTTATATTGATTCACACTCACATTGATATTAAACGTTAATTCCAATACCCTCTTTCACGTATCTTCAGCATGATTCCATCTACTCAATTTCTTTTTGAACTGAAGCACAGTTTATCATTTATTTGTGAAATATTCAATTCTATTTCCTCTCTCTGCTCATCCATTTCCTGAAATGTAGATGTCAAAAATACAAACTACACTAATCCCGTTCGAATAGGGCTTTAGATACAATCTGAGAGTAAGATAGCCTCATCAGCCTCGTGATGAAATTGCAGCCTCTCACCTCTTGGATTTTGTGCTTTGAATCGTATCAGACAACACTATTTATGATAGGCTTATGTCCCTGATGTCTTCGTGTCTGTCTGGGTCATATCATAGAAGTCTTCACACCCTGTCACTCTTTCAGCCTCTCTTTCAGCCTCTCTCTCTCTCTCGCTCTCGCTCTCGCTCTCGCTCTCGCTCTCCATGTCTGCCCCTGCACTTCTTCATGCTTTAATGCTATGTTTTCATTATATTTTAATCAGGCTCACGGTATGATAGAAGACATACAGCTATTCAAATCAAACATCTCCTGCGGGGAAAGATTTAATTCTCTACATGTTGCTCTCGGAATCCTAATTACACCCTGTTTAGAAAATAATACGTTTGGATTCTTGAAAGATAATGAGGAATGGGTATTGGAATAGCGGCAGCTCACTGGATATTGGTATCCCATTGTTCTCATTTGACTGTTACAGTTTTCATACAGTACCTACAACATTCAGGGCTATGGGTAATGCAACATGGCAGACACTATGCCCGCTGTAATGATTAGTGATCTCTATAGAACACATTGTTCTTTAGTCATAAATTAATGTTAGATATTCATTTTGAAATGCCAAAAGGTACAATGAAAAGGGCACTTTTATTGTACTTATTCTTGGACTTGGACAGTACATGGAACAAATGAACAAATTCAATGAACAAACACTAGTGTTTCTGGTGGCTCATTTTTAATGTACAGAGGGTGTGCATTTCAGACTCTTGGCTGCAAAGGGTTGACCGATGTAATGAAATTCCTCTCAGGCAACACTGCATTCATCTGTCTCATTGCTCAGCCTACTAGAGCTGCTATGGGAGGTCAATGGGCGTGGTCTGGGAGCAGAGCACCCGTGTGTGTGTGTGTGTGTGTGTGTGTGTGTGTGTGTGTGTGTATTCTGCCATTTCTCTCTTGTGTAAGAGTTTGAGGTAGGGCTCCCATCTACTGTGTCTGAGCGCCACTGGTGCGTGGGAAGGCAAGGCAACCAAGTGAAGTGATGGGAAGTTTTAAGAGTGTCATAAATCAGCAAACTGCAGACTCCCCACCTGTTCAGCTCTCCCACCTGCAGACACAGAGGAGGTGGAGGTGCAAACAGAACCAGAGACACAATAACAACTAGCCTAAAATATTCCCCATAACCTGTTTCAGTCCGGTAGGATTGCTATTATATCCAATTCTCCTGATCTGATCCAAGTTTGACCTCATGTTCAATTCATGAAGCAACAGAACATAACATTAAATAAGAAGATGTTGTAGCCATGACCTGTAAATAAGATGTATTTTGTGTGAACACATTATTACAGTATTATTCATACAGACAACTGTAATGCTTTCAGTCAAGTGTCAATACCTTGTTGTTGTTAACTGCATGATAAACAAAAACCTATTCATTATGTATCCCTCCCTTTGCCCTAATAATAATAATAATAATAATAATTTCTTACATTTGTACAGCACATTTTCTATAAAATAATAATCTCAAAGTGCATAAAATAACAAATTAAATAGAAAAAAAGTTTTCGAATAATATATACAATATATACTGTATATCTAACCCTATCATAAAAGCAACAATCAAAGTCTAGAGACAAAAGGGTAGGCCTGCCGATAGAGATAAGTCTTAAGGCATGCTTAAAAAGCTCCAACAGACTGAACAGCCCTGAGATTATCAGGATGGGAGTTCCATAGCTGTGGCGCGTGGGAGGAAAAGGCACGGTCCCCATTGTGCGGAGTCTGGTCCTGGGGGCATGATAACCTGGTCTCATAGACTAGATGTAACATAGTAAACGTAAATCCTGGACAAATTAGTATGATGTGTTACACTCGGTATCAAATCAAATGACATTTTATTGGTCACATACATATATTTAGTAGATGTTATTGTGGCTGTAGCGAAATGCTTGTGTTCATAGCTCCAACAGTGCAGTAATAAGTCTACATAAAACAGAAGGGCTAACGTTAGCCACAACAAATTGGAATTCGTAAGACATCAGACATTTTGCAAATTCGCAACATATTGTACAAATTGCAATTCGTAACATACAATCTGCATTGTAATTCGTAAAAATATCATACAAATTGGATGATGGACATCCCCAAATTAATACATACCATACGAAACGTAACATATCATACTAATTGGAGTGTCCCAGATTTGTAACCCCCCTACTGTGCCCCTACTGTAACTGAGCTTTGTAGGATGTAAAACAGGGGTAACCACATATACTCAAAAATAAGGAGGCAATTGGCATAAAAGATCTCGTATTAGGAAAATGTATTATATTTTGACAGTACAAATTATCTTTAGGCTTAATTTAGTGATATACAGAAATGTAAGTCTTTAGAATGGAATCAAATGCAAGGCATGCAACTCAAAATAAACCAAAACAGTATGGCATCATGCACGAGAACTAGAATTCATAAACTCACAGTAAACTTAATAATTCACCATCAGAAAAAGGTAAACATTCAATAAAGTTAAACCGGTTGCAATCTTTAAAAACCTGGTGTATCCTTTATGTCAGAGCTAAAAAGTTTCTTATTACGTTGCAGGGCTTTGTCCCTCACTAGATGAACAACAGAACGCGCGGTCCATGCTCTTCTCTGTGTGTGTGTGGGTGTGTGTGACTTCTGGGAGCGGGAGTTCCAAAGCAGACGAGAGTGGTCAGTAATCAGTACAGTGGGAGGGCTAGCTTTGCTAGTTAGCCAGGTAACGTTTAATCACAAGACTCAGAGGAAACCCTAGAATTTCCTGGTATCCAGGGTTGCTATCTGAGCTCGCCCTAAACTACTTTGACACACAATATACTCACGATACAACTGCCTCAGGGTAGTAAATTGGTGGTCTGTTGATATCCCTATGGTGATGTGGGGGCTGTGCTTTGGCAAAGTGGGTGGGATTTTAGCCTGCCTAGTTGGTGTCTCAATGTCTCCCACGCTGCAATAGTTTATGTACCAGGGGGCTAGGGTCAACCTGTCCTATCTGGTGTAATTCTCCTGTCTTATCTTGTGTACTGTGTGATCTTAAGTATGCTCCCTCTAATTCTCCCATCATCTCATTCTCACTCTCTCTCCCCTCCCGGACTGGCCACCCCTCAGAGCCTGGTTACTCTCTAAGTATAGGCCTTTCTAGGGAGTTTTTCCTAGCCACCGTGCTTCTACAACTGCATTGCTTGCTTTTTGGGGTTTTAGGCTGGGTTTCTGTATAAGCACTTTGTGATATCTGCTAATGTACAATTTTTATTTTATTTAACTAGGCAAGTCAATGGGCTTCATAAATACATTTGATTGATTGACTTGTGTTTTGTGTACCCCTGTAATGATGGGGCAGTGAGTCGGAAGCAGGTGCAGGTGAAATGTTTTAATAAAACAACACAACCAAGAACACGACACTAACATATAAGGCAGACCGCCGATACAAAAGAACAATACCAACTGGTGAGTGAACATGGGATAGAGACATATAAAGGGGAGGAGATGATGAGTCCAGGTGTGAATCATAATGATTTCCAGGTGCGTGTAATGATGGAGTGCCAGGTGTGCGTAATGATGAATCCCAGGACCCGATGGTTAGCGACATCATACGTGACAACCCCTGTGTCCAGTTTGGGCATGAAGGAGTTTGGCGTGGCTTGAAAGTAGGGTATGTGGAGGTTCACAGGGGGAGAGTAGGTCTAACAGGTAGGCTGGTCCGATGCCATTTAGAGCTTTCTAGACAAGAATATTAATTTTATTGTAAGTTATTTGATCAACAAGTAGCCATTGGAGATCAGCAAGGATGGGGCTGATGTGTGCCAGGCTTTTTAGTTTGTGTCAGAATCCTTGCAGCACTGTTTTAGATGAGCTATGGTTTATGAATTTAATTTGCAGGCAGGACCCCAATTAATGCGTTCCCATAATAAATTCAGAAGAAAATGAATGCATGGATTAGCTTTTCTGCGTTGGATGTGGTGAGAGTCTTCGGTGGGAGATGTTCTTCAGGTGAAAGAATTACGTTTTACAGACGTGACTAATGTGGGCTTTGAAGGAGAGAGCTGATTTGAATTTCACACCCAAATGACGGATGACTGAAGTGAGGGGGAATTTGGCCATATATGGCAGAGCGGATGCTGCAGGAATTTGTTATCTGCTGTTGAGTTGAAGGAAGATATTCTGCATCCAAGATTTTACCTCTTCCAGACAGTTGGACAATGTTGACAAAGCCAATGTTGTGTCAGGCTTTGTTTTAATGTACAGCTGTGTGTGTCGTCTGCATAGTAGTGGCATTGGACACTGTACTTGTCTGAAGATCTGGCCAAGTGGGAGCATGTAGAGCAGGAAGAGGGATAGGTCCAAACACTGACCCTTCTGGGACACTGCAGGTAATGGTGAACTCCTCTGATCTTGCCTCACCATTGGTTAGAGAAGTAGGAGGTGAAGCAGTCAATGGGCAGTCCCACAGATGCCAGTGTGCTCTCTTATGGGCCGCAGTAGAATAGTGTGATCTACTGTGTCAAAAACAGCACTGAGGTCCAGAAGAATCAAGATCCTTTATCCGCAGGTCATGTACAACCGTCACCAGGACTGTCTCAGTAACTGTGCATAGGCCTGAAGCCAGACTGGAGAGCCTCATAAAGCTTTAGATACAAATACAAAATGGGAGGTTGGAAATAGGCCTGTAGTTTGAGAGGAGGTCTTGGTCAAGGGATGTTTTTTTGAGCAAGAGGGTGATGGCAGTGACTTTGAACAGTAATGGCACCTGCCCAATGTGAAGGTAATTGTTGAACAGGATGGATACAAACTAAATGAGAGCAGCTGAGCATGTTTTTAACAGTGATGTTGGAATAGGGTTGAGGGGGCCGCTGGTAGTTTTAATTTTGGCGATTATTTCTAACACAGCAGCAGGTGAGACCAGAGCAAAGTCACTTTGAGATGGGGGCTGATATGGGTGGTGGGGTAGGAGCCAGAGTGGGGTTGAGGTTGAAGGATACAGCAGTCCAAGCTCCTCTCTGTCCAGGCACCCCAATGGTGGAACCATCTTTTCCCTGAAGCTAGGACAGCATCTTCCGAAGCACCTGAAACTCTACCTCTTCAAAGAGTATCTTAAATATTCCCCCCGCAAAAATGTTTTATAACACTTTCACTTGTCTCCCCCTCCCCCGTTTCTAGCTCTGACTTTGTTGATAACTACTTTATTGAGGAAACGTGTACTAATCCTGTGATATGTGGTTGTCCCACCATGGTCCTGGGATTTCCTCGGTCGTTGTCTATCATGGCATATTAGAAGATGTTGCGGACTGCTTTTTGTGCTTTGAAATAGCAAGCCTGGTGGTCTTTATAGGCCAGTAGGTGGACAGGTAGGCCAGTAGTTCTCCTCAGATGCTCTAAACTGCATCCATGGGTCTTCATGCTGGACAGCTCCTCTGTGAACCATGAGGAGGACCGTTGGAAGGATACTTGACAAGTTTTTTCAGTGGCAAAACTGTTTAAGGTGTTGCTTAGAGTGGTATTACTCAGGCCGACCATCTCGTCAGTGTTGTACTCAAGGCAGTGAGCTTGTAGGGCAGGGCAACAGACTCCTGGAAGAGGGATGTGTCAAGGGACTAGATGTTTCTGAATTGAATAGTGTGCTTGGGGTGGAGATGAAGGGCAGGAATAATCACAGACATTATCACAGGCCTATGGTCAGATACACGTAGCTCATGTATATTTAGGTTTGAGGCAGGCACTTCTCCAGTAGTGATGAGGTCTACTGTATTCCCACGATTGTGTGTGGGACATTGAGATGCCATACCAGGTTGAGACAGTCAAGCATGTTCAGGAAGTCAGTAACAGAGGAACATTTTGTTGAACCAATGTAAATGTTGAAATCACCTAATGGCGTATTGACAGGGGGTGTAGCCTGAAAACTCAACACACGTTGTCAGATTGTACTCCAAGATGCCACTCAGAGGTGATTAGCCTTTTACTGCAGTGGGATAAATCATGGTCACACAGAGTGATTCTTGATAGTCTTAAACAAATCTACTTTGAAACAACAACAAAAACACCTCACACACATGGCTATGGCCTTAAAAACTTATTAGGGCTGCAATCCCGTTAATGGGATTGATATAGCCAGTGAAAGTGCAAATCGCCAAAGTCAAACAACAGAAATCTCATAAATAAAATGCCTCAAACATACATGTTTTATACCATTTTAAAGGTAATCTTGCTGTTAATCCCACCAAAGTGTCCAATTTCAAATAGGCTTTCCAGCAAAACACCACAAACGATTATGTTAGGTCACCGCCAAGTCACAGAAAAATTCAGCCATTTTTCCAGCCAAAGAGAGGAGTCACAAAAAGCACAAATAGAGATGAAATGAATCACTAACCTTTGATGATCTTCATCAGATGACACTCATGTTACACAATACATATACGTTTTTTTTCGATAAAGTGCATATTTATATCAAAAAATCTCAGTATACATTGGCACGTTATGTTCACTAGTTCCAAAAACATCCGGTGATATTGCAGAGAGCGCATATCATTGTACAGGAATTATATTATAAATGTCGATGAAAATACAATTGTTAGACATGGTAATATAGATACACTTCTCCTTAATGCAACCACTGTGTCAGATTTTTTTAAAACTTTATGGAAAAAGCAAAACATGCAATAATCTGAGTACAGCTTTCAGACAACAAAGCAGCCAAAAAGATATCCGCCATATTGGGTAGTCAACAGAAGTCAGAAATAGCTTTAACGGAATTCTTTGTCCTCCTCTGACGAGGAGTATGACATGTCGGACCAATGTGCAGCGTGGTATGTGTTCATGATAATTTGTTTTACTGAACACTCAAATACAAACTAACAACGTGAAAAATAAACGAAAACTGAAACAGTCCTGTAAGCTGCGTAAAACACTAAAAACGAAAATAATCACCCACCAAACACCGGTGGGAAAAGGCTACCTAAGTATGATTCTCAATTAGAGACAACGAACGACACCTGCCTCCGATTGAGAACCATACCAGGCCAAACACATAAACACAACATAGAAAAAGGAACATAGACTACCCACCCCAACTCAAGCCCTGACCATACTAAAACAAAGACATAACAAAGGAACTAAGGTCAGAACGTGACAATAGCATTATAAATATTCACTTACCTTTGATGATCTTCATCAGAATGCAGTCCCAGGAATCTCAGTTCCACATTAAATGTTTGATTTAGTTTGATAATATCCATCATTTATGTCCAAAGAGCTACTTTTGTTAGCACGTTTGCTAAACAAAAAGTCATGAAGCGCGTTCCCTAGTTGCAGACGAAATGTCAAAAAGTTCCGTTACTGTCCGTACAAACATGTCAAACAATGTATGGAATCAATCTTTAGGATGTTTTTAACATAACACGTTAATAATGTTCCAACCGGAGAATTCCTATATCTGTAGAAAAGCAATGGAACGCTTCAGAGCCTGTGGCAATCTGCCAGACCCCTGGCTCAAACAGCCCTTATGAGACCCCACCTCACAGTAGAATCCTCAAACAAGTTTCTAAAGACGGTTGACATCTAGTGGAAGCCTTAGGAAGTGCAACATAACCAATATCCCACTGTGTATTCAATAGGGGCTGGGTTGATTTCAGATTTCCTACTTTCTGTTTGGATTTTTTTCTCAGGTTTTTGCCTGCCATATGAGTTCTGTTATACATATAGAGTGTTTTCTATCCAATACTAATAATAATATGCATATATTAGCAACTGTGACTGAGGAGCAGGCCATTTACTCTGGGCACCTCTGGGCACCTTTCATCCAAGCCACTCAATACTGCCCCCTGCAGCCATAAGAAGTTAAAAAAAGAAGACACCTGTACCATGTCAAATATGGAGTTGAAATGTATTACATGTTGAGTTTGCATCCCAATATTGGACTTTATATACATGGCAAAAGACTGAAATATATCAGAACTGTTTGACATCGAAACACTGGATTTTCGTGTTAAAAAATCTTTATGAATTATAAAATATATTAATAACATTACACCCATGAGGCCAAAGGGGGTGCTTTTGGTCATTGATTGTAGGAAAGGGCTACATAAGTAAGTGATAATCTTGAAAGGGTCTATAAAAGTCAATTAGAAAACAATTACACTTATTAACCTTTGTCGACGCATGTGAGATGGTTTTTAATGAGTGTCTATGACATGCCTGATAAGGTCTTTTTGAAGAGACTGGCAACTCGACCTGTGTGCAGTAGCGGAGCAAGGGTCAAATCACTGGGGAAGCCAAGCCAGGGAAAAAAAGCCATATTACAACCTATGTGTTGTGACAATTGCGTTGTTTGCTCTAGAACCTGTTAGTTCATATGTCAAACAGTTTTGTTCAGTATATGTTTACACATTAGTGCTGATTGTCTGTGATTATTTTAGCTCTGGGCAAGTATTTTCTTTAAAGCATTAGACTTAACACAAATGTGTCTGTTACCCTCACAATGGTGGGTACATTTAAATAATTCAGCAGATGCTCTTATCCAGACTGACTTACAGTAGTGAATGCATACATTTTCATACTTTTTCATACTGCTCCCCAGTGGGAATTGAACCCACAACACTGGCATTGCAAGCACAATGGTCTCCTAACTGAGACCTCTTTCTTTGCTGTGTTAAGTGCCAGCGGGACAACTTCCTGTGAAACTGGAGGGAGCGCAATTCAAATAAATAATCATAAAAATTATGGATATTAAACATTTAGGTACAGTCTTATATCGTCTGAAAACTTAAATTCTTGTTAATCTAACTGCACTGTCCGATTTAGAGTAGCTATTTTAGCAAAAACGTGCCACGCGATTATTTGAGGACGGCGGCCCACATCAAAATATTTTTCCACTGGCACAGGTTTCATACATTCACAAATAACGATTAAATATTCACTTACTTTTTGAAAATCTTCCTCTGATTTGTCATCCAAAGGGTCCCAGCTATAACATGTAGTGTCATTTTGTTAAATAAAATCCTTCTTTATTTCCCAAAAAGTCAGTTTAGTTGGCGCAATCGATTTGAGTAATCCTTTCGTTCAACATGCAGAGAAAGGAATCCGAAAATCTACCCCTAAACTTTTTTTCAACAAGTCAAAATACATTTCTATTCACTCCTCAGATACCTTAAAATGTAATCAAACTATAATATTTCTTATGTAAAGAAGTATGTTCAATAGGAAACCAATTTTAGCAGGTGCTTCCTGTCTTCATGGCGCACGCAAACACGAATTTCCAAGACTGTGTCCCTGTACTAAAACTGATATTTCTTATTCGTTTTTGACGTTACAAGCCTGAAACCTTGAACATAGACTGCTGACACATGTGGAAGCCATAGGAATTGCATCCAGGGAGCGAATTTTCAATATGGATTTTCTCCTACCATATCTATTGTGTTATATTCTCCTACATTATGTTAACATTTCTACAAACTTCAAAGTGTTTTCTTTCCAATGGTACCAATTATATGCATATCCTGGCTTCAGGGCCTGAGCTACAGGAAGTTTACTTTGGGCACGTCATTCAGGCTGAAATGGAGAAAAAAGGGCGCTAGTCCCGAGAAGTTAAATGTTTTTTTAAGTGGGTTGGATAGATTGATAATGGTCTGTTAATTACCAGAGGTTTTTTTGAGAAGGGCTTTTTAAATATCACCCAGAGCTTTTGCTGTCAGATCGAGGGGAGGGATACAGCCCTCATTAGTGGCCTGCCTGCCCCGCTGTTCAGCCTGTGTCTGCTAGCTGCTAGCGCCGCCACCATTAATATCCAGCCTGTGTCTGCTAGCTGCTAGCGCCGCCACCATTAATATCCAGCCTGTGTCTGCTAGCTGCTAGCGCTGCCACCATTAATATCCAGCCTGTGTCTGCTAGCTGCTAGCGCCGCCACCATTAATATCCAGCCTGTGTCTGCTAGCTGCTAGCGCCGCCACCATTAATATCCAGCCTGTGTCTGCTAGCTGCTAGCGCCGCCACCATTAATATCCAGCCTGTGTCTGCTAGATGCTAGCGCCGCCACCATTAATATCCAGCCTGCGTCTGCTAGCTGCTAGTGCCGCCACCATTAATATCCAGCCGGTGTCTGCTAGCTGCTAGCACCGTTACCATTAATATCCAGCCTGTGTCTGCTAGCTGCTAGCGCCGCCACCATTACTATCCAGCCTGTGTCTGCTAGCTACTAGCGCCGCCACCATTAATATCCAGCCTGTGTCTGCTAGCTGCTAGCGTCGCCACCATTAGCTTCTGAACCTGTCTGTCTCTACGACTCTTTACTCCTCTACCGCCACAGACATGCTACACAGCCCTCTTAATGGCGAATAAAAGGGCTGATGAATGAGCTGTAGCCATTACCGGCTCAATCATTGTGTTAAAGGGGGAAATACTACAGTGCAAAGGCACAAGAGACAGAGACAGCTCTGATTCTGAGGGAAATACGAAGGAAACAAAGGACTTTGTCCATCTGTTTAAGCTCCATTGAGCTCAGAATATGATCTGACTGCCCCCATGGGGAGCACAGATGAATGCATTTATAGACCCAGTAGGCGGACTTGAGCAATATAAACTACTGGGCCTGATTATAAATTGCTCTTGACAGATTCACTCTGTGTTGACTGGATGTGATGCAGAAATATTGTTTTCTTCTGTACCCAGGTTGTCCGTGTGAATTCCCATGCTGATGGCTTTGGCCCTGCTGAAGAGCTCCTGAACTGTCTAGATGTTACTTTTTTCTCTCTGCCCTGCACCATCGATGCTCCCTCCCTTTGTCCACGCCATGCTGCCTGTCTGAACCGATCAACTCCTATCTGTCTACAGACTCCTTCACTCTCCATCTTACTCACTTCAACTTTTTTTTGTGTTATCCCTATCACATTTTTGTATGTACTGTGTGTATATGTGTTTTTTTAAACAAATAAAATCAATCAAATAAAATTAGGCAAGTAAAATCAATCAAACCTGAAGTGTGTCCTTATACTGACGCACACATAAGCAATTCAGGACCCTGGAGAGCACCACGATTAGCGCTAACGAATGAAGATTGGAGACTGATTCAGCACCACATTTTAGTAATTTAGCAGACACTCTTATCTAGGGTGACTTACAGGAGCAATCAGGATGAAGGGCACATCAACAGATTTTTCACCTAGTCGGCTTGGGAAGTTAAACAAGAAACCTTTCGGTTACTGACCCAATGCTCTTAACTGCTGTAGCAGCCCCTACCATCGCCGTGGATAGCACCACAGACAACTCTAAATGAGCGGAGGTTGCTCACCCTTGGTGGTTGTTTTTACAATAAATAGCTGTAAATGGGGTTGTGTAGTTCTGCAACTGTGTGGATCAGAACAATTGGCTGCAACTGTAGCAACTGAGTTGCCTGAAGAACCACAATGCAGAAGGTTTAAAGCATACTTTATTGACCATTCTGCCACTGTCCCGGTCTATCAGCGCTGTAGAGATCTGTAACGCCGACGGTCAGGTCGCTAGGGACATACTGTCTCATATCAAGGGGCCACCACTGGAGGATAGACATAACACTCTCATCCTCAAGGGCCAAGGCCCCACATCCTCCTCCATGCAGACCCCGAAAACATCCTGGAGAGTGTGAGTTTGGGCTCTTGGCTGGTCGATGGAGGTGCTCTGTAGGAATATTGGCTTTGGATCAATGGAGACTTTCAGGTGAATAATTCATAAAGACTGAACTCAGGTCCCAAATGGCACCCTATTCCCTACATGCACTAGTAGTCCTCTATTGGCCCTGTTAGTAGTTCACTCTATGAGCTCAAAAGTATTGCACCCTATGGGCCCTGGTCAAAAGTAGTGCACTATACAGGGAAGAGGGGGCCATTTGGGATGCATTCTGAATGTAAAGACTCCCAATTGATGGTGAACATCCATACTTTTGTTATATCTTTATCTACTGTCCCCTATATACTGTAATTAATTGATGTTTGACAACTTTGGAAAACAATGAACACTGATTCTGTCAGGTAATCAAGTGAAATGAAGAATGAATCCATTTGGTGGGCTTGAAATGGGAGCGGAAATGTCATCTCCAAAATATTATTACATGCCCTTGTAATTCTGACTTGGGAGAGAGTGAGATGTAATATCCCTGAAACAAAAGGCAATGACTTGAATTTGGTCCACAAATTATGCATTCCCACTGAAGTGTCAAGGTCTCACAGGACCATTTTTTCTCCCAACTTCTAATCAGAACTAATCAGCTCCTTCCCGGCCGATGAAAACTCAATCATGTCCTCATAAATCCTCTAACTTTGAGGGAGAAAAAACAGACAGATCTGTGATCTTGACTGTCCTTACAGAGGCAATTAGCATGGCAACATCATCCTTGTTTTAGACATTCAAGGTGGACCGATGTCTTGAGGCAGGAGGGAGGATGGATCTTTTGGCTGTCCCATTTTGACAAAGTAAGAGTAATGCCCACTGTCAGGATGCCACCTCTGCTCCCAGTTGATTGCATTTGCCTGGCATGCCAGGATGAGCCGTTACTTTTGGGGAGGAGGGCAAACGGATCATGCCTGGGGAAACAGACATACAGTTTGAGTGTGTCGGCAGGGTGAGAGAAACTGTCGTTGTACTTGTACTGTAGATTTCCTCCTGTAGAGCTGTGACAGTATAGTCAATTCTCTATCCAGACAAAGTATAAACAACATAATATCTTTTCACAATGACCAGGGTTTTGTTCTTTCTGAGATTTTTGTGGCACCGTTGAGGTCCCTGTAAAAGCCTCTGGGTGTTTTTAGCATGACCCACTTGGCTTTTATATATAGCTCAGTTTCTTGTTGTTTCACAACATGGTGTGAACAACCAAAAAATGAAATACAATGCCCAGCAGGCTCAATAAAAATGTCTGTAGAGTAGAGCGATACTTTAAAGCCTCGAGATACTGTCATCAGTCTTGACCTTCACACAATCCATGCACACCGTCTCATCTTGAGAAGCACCGGTCTGGACAAGCTCTGAAGAGATATCACTGGAGCTTCTGTATTTGATCAGGGTTCCACATAGAACCTTGTATTAGTGAAAGGGTTCCACTTGAAACTAAAAATAATTATTTTCAGAAGGTTCTCCTTTGGGGACAATTTAAGAACCCTTTATGGTTCTAGGTGGCACCTTCTTTTCTAAGAATATATACTGAGGTGGACTTCCAAGGTGAGGTGCTTATGGTGGGTTCCTCTGACGACTGATCCATAGTAACATGCTGCCCCATCCTCCATCCCCTATCACCCACAGTAGATACCTAACTGACTGGTATCTGTTTCTTCTCACACTTTTACAGTTGGACAAGGTCTTACAGTATAGCTTGCTCAAAGTCTGTTTCCTTGCTGTCATGGTAACAGCACAGGCCTATGGTGTAGCTGTTTGGATAGGATGGCAACGTGGATGCCATTAATAGCCTGTGTTTCTGTTACACTTGCCATATATGACAAGACATCACTTGGCAATCTGCAGGTGCGCTCTCCTGTTTACTGAGATATAATTCATATAAACCTAAGAAAGGAGAGCTTGGTATTGATTTTAAAACACATTAGTAATGCAACAGGGTATTATTTTGTAGCCTCACACCTCTCCACCTTCCCTCTCAATCCCATACACTCTGTGAGGAAACATTCACACTTTGTCTGCTTTTAAAAAGACAGCACGCACAAAGAGGTCAATGGCAAAGAGGGAGGGGTAAATGTTGTACTTCAGATGCAATGGGATACTTCCCTGAGCTAAACCTTTGCAATTGAAGAAGAAACACTCTTTCCTCAAGCCCTCAAGATTTGAATGATGCACCTTTACCGTATGACTCCTCGCGGTGACTCAAATGTTTTTGCTTACCTACTGTATGTTGACGGTTCTGACTTAGAATATGTGGACAACTATAAACACCTAGGTGTCTAGGTGTCGCTCTCGTTGGTTGGCCATCGCTTCATACTCGTCGCCAAACCCACTGGCTCCAAGTCTCTGCTAGGTAAAGCCCCGCCTTATCTCAGCTCATTGGTCACCATAACAGCACCCACCCGTAGCATGCGCTCCAGCAGGTATATCTCCCTGGTCACCCCCAAAGCCAATTCATCCTTGGCCGCCTTTCATTCCAGTTCTCTGCTGCCAATGACTAGAACGAACTGCAAAAATCACTGAAGCTGGAGACTCATATCTCCCTCACTAGCTTTAAGCACCAGCTGTCAGAGCAGCTCACTACATCTGTAGACCATCTGTAAATAGCCCATCCAACTCCCTCATCTCCATACTGTATTTATTTATTTATTTATCTTGCTCCTTTGCACCCCAGTATCTCTACTTGCACATTCATCTTCTGCACATCTACCATTCCAGTGTTCAATTGCTATGTTGTAATTACTTCACCACCATGGCCTGTTTCTTGCCTTACCTCCCTTATCCTACCTTATTTGCACACACTGTATATAGACTTTTTCTACTGTATTATTGACTGTATGTTTGTTCATTCCATGCTTAACTCTGTGTTTTCACATGTGTCGAACTACTTTGCTTTATCTTGGCCAGGTCGCAGTTGTAAATGAGAACTTGTTCTCAACTAGCCTACCTGGTTAAATAAAGGTGAAATAATAAAAATAAAAATAATAATATTGAAACAGTACACAGTAATGCACATTGCTATGGTAACCAAGCCATTCACCAGAATCATTCCTAAGGCCCTGCCTGCATTCCAAATGGCACCCTATTCCCCATACTGTATATTGCACTACTTTGACCAGGATCCATAGATGATGCAACGAGAGAGGGGGAGACTATACATTATCTCAGCCTTAATCTGACGTGGTCTGTGATGAAGAGGGCCCATCTGTGTTGTATACGGCTGCCCAGAGCCTGATTAGTTAGGGGTTGTCATTACTGAATAGGGCTTAGGGATAGACAGGGAAGTCAAACAGTCAGAGTCTCTCTTTGCAGTCTCTCACTCACTACTGGCAATATCAACATGCAGAATGAGATATCACCACACCAAGAATGTCTCAGAATTGATTGAGCCAGTGAGAGGCTTAAAGATTCATTCAATTTAGGGAAAAATCAGTTGGTGCCAATCTGAGCCAGTCACTAATTTACTGACAGGGTTTTATATTGAGGGAAGAGTCTCTCTGTCTCTACTGGCATACTGATTGTTCAGGATTATTCAGTTGCCAAGGTCTTCTCCTCTTGTTATGAAGTGTTGCCTTTGAGGCTACTTCTTTAATGTGCATTTTGGAGAGCCTGATCTGCCTACATGGTTATTATGATAATGGGGGTGTAGACTACATGAAGTACTCACAAACTCCCTATCATTCTCTCTCGCTTTCTGTCTGTTGCTCTCTCTCTCTCTCTCTCTCTCTCTCTCTTGCTCTCTCTCACATATACACACACACACTCACACTCACACACACACACACACACACACCCTCTTCTTGTCCTTGAGACTTTTCAGTGGGTGAAAATAAGATATGTTGAGACAGAAACAAGAGTAGGTGATTGCAGTTTTTAGACAGCTGAAATACTTTATTATAGCCATGAACAAAAGTATTTTTGAGAATAACTGAGTGTTCTGCATTTCAAAATGGAAACCAAAATGTCCTCTCCCTCCAGGTAGCTATGCCTGAATTGTATATTCTATAGATAAAACCACCATGTCTTGGACACCTGCCAGTTTCTCCCCAGGAGGACTGTGTTTCTCAGTCTGCATCTATGATCAATTCTACTTTCTCCTTGATCTTCCTTTCTTCCCTTTCTTTTTCGGTCGAGCACTGGCTGTCTTCCTATTCACAATCAAAAGCTATCCTTCCATTATAGCTCCATAGACCACCTTGTCGGTCTTCATTTGTGGCCCCCTGCTGTTAAATGACAGTGGCCAGGGTGAAGTGAAGTGGTCTTCTCGTT
Organism: Oncorhynchus mykiss; assembly: GCF_013265735.2. Lineage (NCBI taxonomy): Eukaryota > Metazoa > Chordata > Actinopteri > Salmoniformes > Salmonidae > Oncorhynchus > Oncorhynchus mykiss. The sequence continues at coordinate 36,107,705 of NC_048575.1, read as the reverse complement.
GTGAGTATGTCTCAGTAGAAAAGCATTGACAAAAACTACTCTGGCAGGAGATGGCACCAGCAGGTAACTGACTGCATAGGCTGTCTCTAATGGGACCCAATTCCCAATAGTTCACTACTTATGACCAGAGCCCTATGAGTCCTGTTCAAAATTAGTGCAAATATATAGGGAATACGGTACAATCTTGGTACACAACCATAGGCTGGCTTCTCATCATCACTCAGATGTAAAAAATGTGGCCACTTTCTCTCCAGCCCTGCTTAATGTTCACCTTCCCAAGTCTATTTCATTTACAGTGTTGTTAACAGAACCTTTCTAAGACCCACCCCCACCCTTTATTTTCATTATTTTCAGCAGGCGGTCATCCTGAGATCAAGGTCTCTTTCACAGATGAGCCCTGCACACACATCAATACACATATACATTATTCACATCACTATACACAACCATACACTCTTAGAAAGAAAGGTGCTAAGTAGAACGATACAGGGTTCTTTGGTTTGTCCCCAAAGGGCAACCTTTGTTGGTGCTAGGAAGAACCCTTTGCAGAGGATGTTACCTAGTACCCTCTGTGTAGGGTTCTTCAAAGAACGCCCTGTATGGTTCTACCTAGAACCCTCTTTGAAGTGATCTACCAATAGCCCTTTTACCCTTTAAAAGGTTCTTCCTAGAACCCTCTATGAAGCTTTTATCTTTGGAGTGTTCTTTCTAGAACCCTCTTATGAACGGTTCCACCAACCTTATTAGCCTTTAAAATGTAATAATTTACGACAGTAAATTACATACAGTGCCTTCAGCATGTATTCTTACCCCATGACGTATTACACATTCTGTTGTGTTACAGTCTGAATTCAAAATGGATTATATATTTTTTATTTCTCACCCATCTACAAACAATAACCCATAATGACAAAGTGAAAATATTTTTGTAGACATGTTTCTGAAATTTTCTTGAAAATGAAATAGAGAAATATCTAATTTCCATAAGTATTCACACCCCTGAGTCGAAACATTTTAGAATCACCTTTGTCAGCAAATTTTTGTCATGCTCGTGAAAATGGACGGACCAAGGCGCAGCGTGATTAAAGTTCCACATCTTTTAATAAAGCGAAACTTCCAAACAAAACAATAAAACAACGAAACGTGACATTAGTGGTGTACAAGCACATACACAAAACAATATCCCACAAAAGCAGGTGGGAACAGGGACACCTTAAGTATGATCCCCTAATTAGAGACAACGATGATCAGCTGCCTCTAATTGGGAACCATACTCAATCCCAAACATAGAAATAATTGACTAGAACACCCCCTAGAACACCCACTAGTCATCATACATTACAGAAAATACACACATCAATATAAATACCAAATGCAAGCAGAAAGAAAAACATGGTCATAAAAAACAAACACATTTATCGGTAATAAGGTTCTCAACCAGCCTTCTGAATTACCTTAAAGGCACCAGAACATCACATTTAAGAACAGTTTGAAGATTGTTCCACAAACAAGGTGCAAGAAAGCTGAGTTACCTAACTCTGTAGAGACCAAAGGAATATCCAGAATTAGCCATCCCTGAGCCCGGGTGTGGTAACTCGTAATGATGTTAGTGGGTATTTTTGTAAATGGGCTTTATAAATGAAACCAGAGCAATGTATCAACCTACGGAACATCAAAGAAGACCAAACAACTATCTGGTAGAGAATGCAGCGAAGAATTCTAAAATTGTGCCGGTAACAAAGCACAGTGCGCTATGAAAAACAATGTCTAATGGCTTTAATGAAGTGACAGCTCTGTTCATATAGATGATGTCCCCATAGTCTAGGAAAGATAGGAACGTAGAGTGAATCATCTGCTTTCTACTATTTAGTGAGAGGCAAGACCTATTTCTATAGAATAAGTCCATTTTTATTCTCAGCTTTTTTACTAACGCATCAACATGGTTTTTAACCTTTCTGATCTCCCCATCCCGGATCCGGGATCGTGACTACAGACTCAAGCTCATTACCATAACGCAACGTTAACTATTCATGAAAATCGCAAATGAAATGAAATAAATATGCTAGCTCTCAAGCTTAGCCTTTTGTTAACAACACTGTAATCTCAGATTTTCAAAATATGCTTCTCAACCATTGCAAAACAAGCATTTGTGTAACAGTATTGATGGCTAACGTAGCATTTAGCGTAGCATTTAGCATTAGCATTCAGCTGGCAACATTTAAACAAAAAAACAGAAAAGCATTCAAATAAAATAATTTACCTTTGAAGAACTTCAGATGTTTTCAATGAGGAGACTCTCAGATAGCAAATGTTCAGTTTTTCCTGAAAGATTATTTGTTTAGGACAAATCGCTCCGTTTTCTGCGTCACGTTTAGCTATGAAAAAACCCCTGTATCCAGGACTGTGTAAATCTATCAGCAAGCTCATTAGCATAACACAACGTTAACTATTCATGAAAATCGCAAATGAAATAAATATGCCATCTCTCAAGCTTAGCCTTTTGTAAACAACACTGTCATCTCAGATTTTCAAAATATGCTTCTCAACCATAGGAAAACAATCATTTGTGTAAAAGTAGCTAGCTAGCGTAGCATTTAGCGTTAGCATTTAGCGTTAGCATTAGCGTTAGCATCCAGCACGCAACATTTCAACAAAAACATAAAAGCCTTCAAATAAAATAATTTACCTTTGAAGAACTTCAGATGTTTTCAATGAGGAGACTCTCAGTTAGATAGCAGATGCTCAGTTTTTCCAAAAATATTCTTTGTGTATTAGAAATAGCTCCGTTTTGTACATCACATTTGGCTACCAAAAAAACCCAAAAATTCAGTCCTCAAAACGCGAACTTTTTTCCAAATTAACTCCATAATATCGACTGAAAACATGGCAAACGTTGTTTAGAATCAATCCTCAAGGTGTTTTTCACATATCTCTTCGATGATATATCGTTCGTGGAAGTGTGCTTTCTCTCCTGAATCCCAGGAGAAAATGCCCGCACCTGAAGATTACGCACAAATTTAGACAAAGGACACCGGGCGGACCCCTGGAAAATGTAGTCTCTTATGGCCAATCTTCCAATGATATGCCTACAAATACGTCACAATGCTGCCGACATCTTGGGGAAACGGCAGAAGGTCTAAGCTTATTCCTGTCGCATTCACAGCCATATAAGGAGACATGAGAAAACAGAGCTTCAGAAATTCTGCTCATTTCCTGTTTAACGTATCATCTTGGTTTCGCCTGTAGAATGAGTTCTGGGGCACTTACAGACAAAATCTTTGCAGATTCTGAAACTTCAGAGTGTTTTTTATGCATAGTCGAGCATCTTTTCGTGACAAAATATCGCGCTTAAAACGGGAACGTTTTTTATCCAAAAATGAAATAGCGCCCCTAGAGATGCAACTGGTTAATAGAAAAGCTTTTCATCTATCCAGATAGTCAGATATTTGTAAGCAGGGACATGATCAATATAGTTATTTTTATGCGCTCTAGAGAACAACGTATACTTAGTTTTACCTGCATTCAATACTAATTTCCGGTCAATAACGTTTTTCTCTAATACAATGAAGGCAGACTGTAGTTCAGATAGAGCCTTGTCAACCATGGGGGCAATAGCATACACAACAGTATTATCGGGATACAGTGCATTCAGAAAGTATACAGACCACTACCCTTTTACATTACAGCCTAATTCTAAAATCTATTAAATAAAACAAATCCTCATCAATATACACACAATACCCCATAATGACAAAGCGAAAACAGCTTTTTAGAAATGTATGCAAATGTATTCAAAAGAGAGAAAACAAAGGTATTTCCATACGTATTCAGACCCTTTGCTATGAGAGGCGATATTGAGCTCAGGGTCCTCCTGTTTCCATTGATCATCCTTGTGATGTTTTAACAACTTGATTGGAGTCCACCTGTGGTGGACAATACAACTGACTGGATATGATTGGAAAGGCACACAGCTGTCTTTATAAGGTCCCACAGTTGTCAGAGCAAAAACCAAGCCATGAGGTCAAAGGAATTGTCTGTAGAGCTCCGAGGCAGGATTGTGTCGAGGCACAGATCTGGGGAAGGGTACCAAAACATTTCTGCAGAATTGAAGGTCCCCAAGAACAAAGTGGCCTCCATCATTCTTAAATGGAGGAAGTTTGGAACCACCAAGACCGGCCAAACTGAGCAATCGGAGGAGAATGGCCTTGGTCAGGGAGGTGACCAAGAACCTGATGGTCACTCTGACACAGCTCCAGAGTTCCTCTGTGGAGATGGGAAAACCTTCCAGAAGGACAACCATCTCTGCAGCACTCCACCAATTAGGCCTTTATGGTAGAGTGGCGAGACGAAAGACACACCTCAGTAAAAGGCACATGACAGCCCGCTTGGAGTTTGCCAAAAGGCACCTAAAGGACTCTCAGACTATGAGAAACAAGATTCTCTGGTCTGATGAAACCAAGATGGAACTCTTTGGACTGAATGCCAAATGTCACGTCTGGAGGAAACCTGGCACCATCCCTACGGTGAAGCATTGTAGTGGCAGCATTATGCTGTGGGGATGTTTTTCAGTGGCAGGGACTGGGAGACTAGTCAGGATCGATGGAAAGATGAATGAAGCAAAGTACAGATAGATCCTTAATGAAAACCTGCTCCGGAGCTCTCAGGACCTCAGACTGGGGCAAAGGACAAGTCTCTGAATGTCCTTGAGTGGCCCAGCCAGAGCCCGGACTTTAACCCGATCGATCATCTCTGGAGAGACCTGAATATAGCTGTGCAGAGATGCTCGCCATCCAACCTGATAGAGCTTGAGAGGATCTGCAGAGAAGAATTGGAGAACCCCCCCCCCCCCCCCCCAAAAAAAAATGTGTACCATGCTTGTAGCATCATACCCAAGAAGACTCAGGGCTGTAATCGCTGCCAAAGGTGTTTCAAGAAAGTACTGAGTAAAGGGTCTGAATACTTATGTAAATGTGATATTTCAGTTATTTATTACAGTTAACCACATCATTTATAACTAGGGATGCAGAAGAGATAATGCTATGACCTGGTCTAAAACACGACTGATGTACATATAAAAAAAATGAAAAATAAGAAAGATCTTGGCTGAGAATTAATAAAGGATTCTAATATTTGAACTAGGCAAAAAAGTTTAGAAATATAGTTATAATTATTCAGGTCACCACCTTTGTGAAGGGGGAGTACATGGGCCGCCTTCCAAACCTTCGTACCAGATATAATTGTCAGGTTAAAAATATGGGTTAATGATTCAGCAATCAGGGGGGTAGAGAGCTGCAGCAAAAATGGATCAAGCATATCACCCCCAGTGGATTTTTTTAAACATAAATATTAAGCAAGGCATCTAGCACATCAGAGAGTAAATTGTTGAAATTAAAACAAAGTTTCACTAGAAGTTGACGGGTTAAACGTCTAGTCAGCTAGAGGCTGGCAGGGGGAAGAGCAGCCGATTGACTGACCAGGGTCAATTAAACCACAGTCTCTCTCAAATAAAAAGCCTGACGAAATACAATCATGATTAAAAGCATCACATTTCATTCTTCTCCGTTATGATGCCAGAGTCAGACCGAACTTGCTTAGGCAGGGAAGAAGAGGAATGTGTATGATTCAGTGCATTTACTATTTTGAAGGATTACCAGCAGAGTCAGAGATAGAGCTTAAAAAAATAGCTTGATTTATCTTTCTTAATCGAGATAGTACATCTGTTTCTCAATTCACGGAAAGATTGCCAGTCCACTACAGAGTCAGTTTTCCTTACTTTGGCCCAGGCCTGATTTCTCATCTGAATGAGTTCAGATAGCTCAGAAGACTGAAATGTTTAAAAGGGAAATATTTATCTGCCAGAGGAATAAATATGGAGGAGAAATGTTCTAGAGCCAACTCAGGGTCAGGAATACAGGAGATAGTGGGTAAATCAGAGCAGAACATGTCATGTAAAAAAAAAACCTTGAGGAGAAAACGTTTTAAAATGTATCTTCTTAATTAAACAAGCATTAGTAATTGTACTGTTTCATATCTCTAATACCGTACATACTATGGGACAATGATCACTGAGATCATATGCAAATACTCCACTAGACAAATATTTATGGGGGTTATTAGTAAGAAATAAATCGATCAATGAGAACTTAACAAGGTTTTCCACATTTAGCCGTGTGGGTTTTGAGATCAATTGAATCAATGCATACACTCTTACATTTATCTGAGGTGGGGGAGGGGGGGGGGGTGCATTATAGCCCAAGCCCCCTACGAGATAAATGATACAGGACCTTTTAACCATGTTTCCAGGATGTCAGAAACCAAGTCCTGTACCCAAATGGCAATTGTGTCCAAAATGTTTATCATACTTCGCACATTTAGGTGCATTAGCCCAAGCCCCCTACGAGATTTAAAGTCAGAGGGGTATTTAGCTCATTCCCATAAGAGCTACCAGGCATAGGGTCATCTGCAGCTATGTTTTGAGTGAGCTGAGATTTTGCCAAAGTCACTGGCCAACCAATGCTCCATTCTGGGTGTGCACAATGCTCCATTCTTGGTGTGGCTCCTGTTGCAGGTTTGGGGCTGCCATGAAGGGCAGGAGTATCCCAGGCCAGTCCTGGGGATGGGAGTAGGGAGGTTAACCAAAGAGGGAGGTTGTGGGATTACAGCTGCCTGAGAGGGAGGTTATTGTCCTGCTGAATGGTGAATTCATTTTCCTGTGTCTGGTGGAAAGCAGACTGAAACAGGTTTTCCTCTAGGATTTTGCCTGTGCGTCAGTTAATTTTGTACATTTTTTTATGCTGAAAAACTCCCCAGTACTTAACGGTTACAAGCATACCCATAGCATGAATCAGCTTAATATGCTTAAAAATATGGAGAGTTGGACTCGGTAATGTGTTGTACTGGATTTGCCCCAAACATAACACTTTGTATTCAGGACAAGAAGTTAATTGTATTTTTTTTGCAGTATTACTTTAGTGCCTTGTTGCAAACAGGATGCATGTGTCACGCCCTGACCTTAGAGATCCTTATTAGTCTCTATGTTTGGTTAGGTCAGGGTGTGACTCGGGTAGGAAATTCTATGTTTTCTGTTTCTTTGTTTTTGGCCAAGTGTGGTTCCCAATCAGAGGCAGTGTCACGGTTTTCTTCCTGGGAAGGAGAGGAGGACCAAAATGCAGCGTGGTTATCTTTATACATCTTTAATGAAAGATGAAAATAGAACAATATACAAAACAAGAAACGTGAAAAACCGAAACAGCCCTATCTGGTGCAACAAACACAAAGACAGAAAACAATCACCCACAAGAGACCTAAAGAATATGGCTGCCTAAATATGGTTCCCAATCAGAGACAACGATAAACACCTGCCTCTGATTGAGAACCACTCCAGGCAACCATAGACTTACCTAGAATACTTAACTAAACACAATCCCATAAACTACAAAACCCCTAGACAAAACAAACCACATAAATCACCCATGTCACACCCTGGCCTAACCAAAATAATAAAGAGAACACAGAATACTAAGACCAGGGCGTGACAGGCTATTGTTGTCTCTGATTGGGAATCACACTTAGGCAGCCTGTTTTTCAACTGAGTTTGTGGGATCTTGTTTAGTGTCTTTGCCTGACAGAACTGTGCGCTTTCGTTTTTGTTATTTTGTTTGAGTGTTTTTTGAGTAAAGAATCATGAACACTTTCCACGCTGCGCTTTGGTCTACTCTTCCTACCACCAACAAGAGCATGTTTTGAAATATTTGAAAAAAAGGAATTCAGTACAAAATACAATCTGTAAATTATGTTAGTATTGTGGAGTATTTCCATCCTCAGTTTTATCCTATCACAGCCATTAAACCCTGTAATTGTTTTAAAGTCGCCATTGGCCTTATGGTGACATCCAGGGGCGCAACTTTGGTTTTAGAAGTGGGGGACACACAAATGTATATTTATTTATTTTGCATTTATTTTTTAGGAGGTAGATCAGCTTTAATAATGCAGAGAGATTGTGACTTCCATCAATGTAATTGTCTGCATCATTTCCAATCTACCAAATATTTTTGGGGAAATATATACAGTACCAGTCAAACGTTTGGACACTCCTACTCATTCAAAGGTTTTTATTTATTTTGTACTATTTTCTACAATGTAGAATAACAGCAAAGAAATCAAAACTATGAAATAACACATGGAATCATGCAGTTACCAAAAAAGTGTTATATTTTATATATGAGCTTCTTCAAATAGCCAGCCTTTGCCTTGATTACAGCTTTGCACACTCTTGGCATTCACTCAACCAGCTTCATGAGCTAGTCGCCTGGAATGCATTTAAATTAATAGGTGTGCCTTGACAAAAGTTAGTTTGTGGAATTTATTTCCTTCTTGATGTGTTTGAGCCAATCAGTTGTGTTGTCACAAGATATGGGTGGTATTCAGAAGATAGCCCTATTTGGTTAAAAACCAAGTCCACCACAAACCTGCCAAGAGAGGGCCGCCCCACCAAAACTCACAGACCAGGCAAGGAGGTAATTAATCAGAGAGGCAACAAAGAGACCAAAGATAGCCCTGAAGAAGCTGTAAAGCTCCAGTGGAGATTGGAGTATCTGTCCATAGGACCACTTTAAGCCATACACTCCATAGAGCTGGGCTTTACGGAAGAGTGGCCAGAAAAAAGCCATTGCTTAAATGAAAAAATAAGCAAACACGTTTGGTTTTCGCCAAAAGGCATGTGGGAGACTCCCCAAAGATATGGAAGTAGGTACACTGGTCAGATGAGACTAAAATTGAGCTTTTTGGCCATCAAGGAAAATGCTATGTCTGGCGCAAACCCAACACCTCTCATCACCCGAGAACCTCATCCTCACAGTGAAGCATGGTGGTGGCAGTATCATGCTGTGGGGATGTTTTTCATCGGCAAAGACTGGGAAACTGGTCAGAATTGAAGAAATGATGATGGTGCTAAATACAGGGAAATTGAGGGAAACCTGTTTCAGTCTTCCAGAGATTTGAGACTGGGACGGAGGTTCACCTTCCAGCAGGACAATGACCCTAAGTATACTGCTAAAGCAACACTCGAGTGGTTAAAGGGAAAATATTTAAATGTCTTGGAATGGCCTAGTCAAAGCCCAGACCTCAATCCAATTGAGAATCTGTGGTATGACTTAAAGGTTGCTGTACACCAGCAGAACCCATCCAACTTGAAGGAGCTGGAGCAGTTTTGCCTTGAAGAACGGGCAAAAATCATAGTGGCGAGATGTGCCAAGCTTATAGAGACATAACCCAAGAGACTTGCAGCTGTAATTGCTGCAAAAGGTTGCTCTACAAAGTATTGAGTTTGGGGGGGGGGGGGGGGGATCCTTGTTGGACATCTTATGTAATATAAAGGAAACCTGACTTGAAACCTGACCTGAAACCTGACTATCCATACCCTTACCACATCATTTAACACCAAGCTTGCAGCAAAGATGGTGCCATGACCCGGCCTGAAACCAGACTGGTGATCACTTAGAATACATACTAAGCTATGAAGGATCTAAGCTGACAGTTGATTAAGGTTTCAAAAGGTTTTGCTAGGCAAGACAATTAAGATATGGCAATAATTATTTCGGTCGGAGGGGTCATTACTGTACCTTTGTGGAGACGGAGCACATGGACCGTCTTCCAAACCTGGGGACAGCACTTCGCAATCGGGGGAGCAGAAAGCTGAAGCGAGAAAGGATCAAGCAAATCAGCCCCAGTGGATTTATTTTTATATCAATCTTAAGATAAGCATCTAGCACATCACAAGTAGAACGATTTGAAATGAAAACAAAGTTTCACTAGACTGCCCAGGTGGCAGTGCAGTGATTGGTCAAAAAGTATTCCACAGAGATAGAGATTGTCTGGTTGTATAGATGGACTCATTTGTTTCCATACCATGCTCCATAATAAGTAGACTTTTTCTGCTAGATTTCTAAACATTCAGTAACGCCTTTATAAAAGTCTATTTATTCTCTTAATTATCTTTATAACTAAATTATGCAGGAAATCAACGCTACCGAATGGGCTACAAAATGGATAGTTTAGCTGTTTATTTTTGTCCAGACTTACAGTATTTTGTCTGCAACATGCTCACGGAATCCTTCAGAAAACCGGTTAAATGTGGCTACATGAACGCTAAAAAGATGCTTTATGCCTTTGCCAAATGCCTCCCGTATCAAAATCAGTTTGGGGAGGTATTTTTCCAACATCATTTGTAACCCAAGCAAAACTCGATGATTACTCTATGGCCATTCATTTGATACATGGTTCAAAAGAGTCTCCTCTGTGCATATAGTATGCCTATTTAGCATCATAATTATACATTGTCTTGACATAATGTCAGTGAAATGACATACTCTACTCAATACAGTATAGATTACTAGATTTTACTATACTGGAGATTCTGGAGGTGTTGCATCTCCCCTCCATCCACCATTAAAAAAAACATAGTCAATTCTACATTCATAACACTTCAACATTTGTTATACACTGAGCTCTCTGCCTTTACATCCATCTGGGTATAGTAGTGGACACGCACATTACTTTATGCATATCTGAGAGCGCTAAACAGGACATGAATGATTTAGGCCTATAACTGTTACCTCCCACACATTCGCCTTTTTACATTTTAATAATTGCTGGATGTGTGAAAGAGTGTCCTTTAACATAAGTTTTAATATTCTTAACTTGACTTGTTTGTCTTCATGCTGTCACAATACATTAGATAGGGAGTAACTGCATGTACAGTCCTGTGACTCCTCTTCATATTACCCTCCTCTCTCTGTCTAATTCAAGGAACACCATTAAAGGGATAGTTCACGCAAATAAAAAAAAATGACATATTGGTTAGCACTTGGAGACAGTGGCCAGGTAAAAAAAAAACAAAGCATGGATTGCTGTCTTGCCTTTTCCATAGACTGTTTACAGAGTACGGAAAGCAATATCAGATTTTGTAATTTGGGTGAACTATCCCTTTAAAACAGTAGGGGTGGGTGGGGTATGCCGTGCCAAAGGGTTAGTTGAGCCACCCCTTGTTTCTAGGAACATAGACAAAATGAATACCGTGACCAAATATTTAGGAAGAGATCATCATGTCATGGAGTCTGTGAAGCAAGCAAAGTAGGTCAAATGAATGTATTGGTTTCATGATGCTTGTATCTAAACCAAAGTAGATAGTTTTAAGACTGTACATCAGTTGGGGTACACTACAATAGAGGTCCTAACCCTAGCAAGAAAGTGCATCCTTATAGCTGTGTGGGCTAATATAGTCAAAATGGTTGCTGTTGGGTAAATTGTGCCATTTGACCAGGGGCAAGTTGAGCCAATGGCTCAACATACCCCATAGAAATGATGACATGCATAGTATTTCTTCCATTTGATTCGATTCGATTTGTCATGCATATGAACTCAAGATAGTGCATTTTTATTGTTACAGAGCAGGCTTCGTCCCAAATGGCCCCCTATTCACTATTTAGTGCACTTCTTTTGACCAGGGCTAATATGGTAACCCATAGGGTTCTAGTCAAACGTATTGCACTATATAGGGAATAGAGGGCTATTAATTAAGATGCAGACCAACTGGAACCACCAAAGCACCGAGGGGTCAGGGGAATGTCAGGGTTGTTGTGGATATCATTGGTTCATCTCGTATTGGCTCCAGTCTGTGTAGCTTTTGACACTGGTCTCTGTATGTATCAGTTGTCCGGCTTTATTTATTAATGTTATATAATGAGCTGAATGCCCGGGGGATTAAGATGAGACTATAGGAGCAACCAGTCCCATTGAAATAAAATGACTATTTAACTAATAATATTTCTTTGAGCAGTACACACAAAAGAGACGGCCCGCAAATGGTGTTTCCTCAAGATGTCCCCTGTGATCATGTTCTTAAAATGTCATGTACTGTAAGAAATGTAATCACAATTTACAATAAAATGTACAGTGAAGGGTGGATGAGAAAACAAAGCATTATAAGCCGAAATGATTGGACAGCAGTTGGGCTTGCTGTGGGGAGGCTTTCTGTGAACTGTGATTACAGACTCTTGCCAGTATCACTTAATTTATTTAAGCATACGTATCGTCCTGTTGGCCTTTGTCAGAGCTTTTGGGATTTTCTGTCTAGAGCAGTCGAAGATATCATCAAATTATTCCCACCCACAACAAGCAAACTTGTTGTGTGAGTGTGTTTTCTAATTTGGAAAATTGAAGTCTGTTTTGCCGTTGTGCTCATCTGCTTTGACAGTCCAGGACTGTTACAAGATACACATTTTAGGAGATTAATAACTGTCTGAGCCATTTTCTTTAATTAAGAAAGATCACCTTCAGGGGCCTCCTGGGTGGCACAGTGGTTAAGGGCGCTGTACCACCAGCTGTTCCACCAGAGACGCTGGGTTTGCGCCCAGGCTCTGTCATAACCGGCTGCGACTGGGAGGTCTGTGGGGCGATGCACAATTGGCCTGGCGTCGTCCGGGTTAGGGAGGGTTTGGACGGTAGGGATATCCTTGTCTCATCGCGCACCAGCAACTCCTGTGCCGGGTGAAGTGCGCGCTAACCAAGGTTGCCAGGTGCACAGTGTTTCCTCCGACACATTGGTGCGGCTGGCTTCCGGGTTGGATGCGTACTGTGTTAAGAAGCAACCTTTAAGAAGCAGTGCGGCTTGGTCGGGTTGTGTATTGGAGGACGCATGACTTTCAACCTTCGTCTCTCCCGAGCCCGTACGGGAGTTGTAGCGATGAGACAAGATAGTAGCTACTAAAACAATTGGATACCACGAAATTGGGGAGAAAAAGGGGTAAAATTCAACAATATATATATTTTTTTTTTATAAAAAAAAAGAAAGATCACCTTCAGTGCTCGGTTGTCTCCACCCAGTGTGTCCCCAAACAATTTGATTTACTGGTTTTAAGCATTACACTTTCAAATAGCACTTTGTTGACTGTTGCTGGGTGCTATCGTCCTCCATCAGCACCGGCCTGAACCCTACCTGCCCTAAACTCTCTCCTGGTCCCTTGCACTAAGTCTGAATTTGTCCTGCTAGGTGACCTACACTGGGACATGCTTAAACTACCTGACCAAGTCCTAAAGCATTGGGACTCCCTAAATCTTTCTCAGATTATTACCAATCCCACAAGGTATGACTCCAAACACCCAGAAAAAGCTACTCTCCTCTACGTTATCCTCACACATAATCCTGATAGGTATCAGTCTGGTGTTTTCTGTAATGACCTTAGTGATCACTGTTTTACAGCCTGTGTTCGTAACGGCTGCTCAGTGAAACGACCTGTCCTGATTTGTCATAGACGCTTGCTAAAAAACATTCATGAGCAAGCCTTCCTTTATGGACTGGCCTCTCTAAAATGGTATAGGATCAGCTTGATCACCTCAGTCGAAGATGCTTCTTTTTTGATATGTTAAGGAAAATGAGAATTAAAAGCAGGTTCAGCCCTTGATTCAACCATGATCTGGCAGAGTTACTCCACCCCAAGAATTGTATTTGGCGAAAGGCTCGGCACATGCATACTCAGGCTGACAGGGTCTCGTTCAAGCAAATGAGAAATAAGTGCACTCAGGCTATACGGAAGGCCAAAATTAATTACTTTAAGGAGCAGTTCTCTCTCTGTGTGTCTAACCCCAAGAAGTTCTGGAAAACGGTTAAAGACCTGGAGAATAAACACTCCTCCTCACAGCTGTCCATGTCCCTTAATGTTGGATGCGGTTGTTACTGACAAGAAGCACATGGCTGAGCTCTTTAATCACCACTTCATTAAGTCAGGATTCCTATTTGACTCAGCCATGCCTCCTTGCCCTTCCAACATTTCCTCATCTCCTACCCCTTATAATGGGACTATCCCCGATGCTTCTCCCTATTTTTACCCTGTCCCGCTACAAAGTTTCTCCCTGCAGGCGTTCACTGAGTCCGTGGCGCTAAAGGAGCTCCTGAACCTTGACCCCAAAAAACATCTGGGTCAGATGGTTTAGACCCTTTCTTCTTTAAGGTTGCTGCCCCTATCATTGTCAAGCCTGCCTCCAACCTTTTTAACCAGTCTCTCCTTTCTGGGGAGGTTCTTGTTTTGTATTATGGTCCATTTATTTATTAAAACACTCACTCCCTGAACATGCTTCCCGACTCTCAGCGCACGTAGTTACACTTAATGCATTTTCCATCCTGAAAATCACACCCGCCCAAGAAACACAATGACAGAAACATCCCTGTATACATTTGTGGCACATTCGAGCTGATCACTTTGTCATGACGGTGACTATCATTGGACACTGCATTTTAGTGTGTTGCATTATGGGGATAGAATCAAATAAAATGTTATTGGTCACATATACATATTTAGCAGATGTTATTGCGCGTGTAGCGAAATGCTTGTGTTCCTAGCTCCAGCAGTGCAGTAGTAATCTAACAACTCACAACAATACACATAAATCTAAAAGTAAAAGAATGGAATTAAGAAATAAGAAATGTCGTAGTGGCATTGAATAAAATACAGTTAAATAGAACACAGTATACGCATATGAGATGAATAAGGCAGTATGTAAACATTATTTTAACATTATTAAAGTGACTAGTGTTCCATTATTAAAGTGGCCAGTGATTCCACATCTACGTATATAGGGCAGCAGCCTCTAAGGTGCAGGGTTGCACCGGCTAGTGATAGCTATTTAACAGTCTGATGACCTTGAGATAGAAGCTGTTTTTCATTCTCTCAGTCCCAGCTTTGATGCACCTGTACTGACCTTGCCTTCTGGATTATAGTGGGGTGAACAAGCCGTGGCTCAGGTGGTTGATGTCCTTAATGATCTGTTTGGCCTTCCTGTGACATCACGTGCTTTAGGTGTCCTGGAGAGCAGGTAGTTTGCCCCCGGTGATGTGTTGGGCAGACCGCACCACCCTCTGGAGAGGCCTGCAGTTGCGGGCGATGAAGTTGCCGTACCGGCGGTGATCCAGCCCTACAGGATGCTCTCAATTGTGCATCTATAGAAGTTTGTGAGGGTTTTAGGGGCCAAGACAAATTTCTTCAGCCTCCTGAGGTTGAAGAGGAACTGTCTGTGTGCGTGGACCATTTCAGTTCATCAGTGATGTGTATGCAGAGGAACTTGGAGCGTTCCACCTTCTCCACTGCGGTCCCGTCGATGTCCATAAGTGGGTGCGCCCTCTGTTGTTTTCTGAAGTCCATGATCAGCTCCTTTGTTTTGTTGATGTTGAGTGATATTTTATTTTCCTGGCACCACTCTCCCAGGGCCCTCACCTCCTCCCTGTAGGCTGTCTCGGCAATGTTGGAAATCAAGCCTACTCTGCAAACTTGGTGATTGAGTTGGAGGTATGCGTGGCCACGCAGTCATGGGTGAACAGGGATTACAGGAGGGGGCTGAGCACGCACCCTTGTGGGGCCCCCTGTGTTGAGGATCAGCGAAGTGGAGGTGTTGTTTCCTACGTTCACCCCCTGGGGGCGGCCCGTCTGAACCCCAGACGCACAGACTTGGTTCAGACCCAGGCCCCGAGCTTAATGATGAGCTTGGAGGGTACTATGGTGTTGAATGCTGAGGTATAGTCAATGAACAGCATTGTAACATACAGTTGAAGTCGGAAGTCAACATACAATTAGGTTGGAGTCATTAAAACTTGTTTTTCAACCACTCCTCAAATATCTTGCAAACAAACTATAGTTTTGGCAAGTTGGTTAGGACATCTACTTGTGCATGACACAAGTCACAAGACATCTACTTGTGCATGACACAAGTCATTTTTTCAACAATTGTTTATAGACAGATTATTTCACTTATCACAATTCCAGTGGGTCAGAAGTTTACATACACTAAGTTGACTTTAAACAACTTGGAAAATTCCAGAAAATTATGTCATGGCTTTAGAAGCTTCTGATAGGCTAATTGACATCATTTGAGTCAATTGAAGGTGTACCTGTAGATGTATTTTAAGGTCCACCTTCAAACTCAGTGTCTCTTTGCTTGACATAATGGGAAAATCAAAAGAAATCAGCCAAGACCTCAGAAAAAAAGTTGTAGACCTCTACAAGTCTGGTTCATCCTTGGGAGCAATTTCCAAATGCCTGAAGGTACCATGTCCATCTGTACAAACAATAGTACGCAATCATAAACACCATGGGACCACGTAGCCGTCACACCACTCAGGAAGGAGACGGGTTCTGTCTCCTAGAGATGAAAGTACTTTGGTGCGAAAAGTGCAAATCAATCGCAGAACAACAGCAAACGACCTTGTGAAGATGCTGGAGGAAACAGGTACAAAAGTATCTATATCCACAGTAAAACGAGTCCTATATCGACAAAACCTGAAAGGCCGCTCAGCAAGGAAGAAGCCACTGCTCCAAAACCACCATAAAAAAAGACAGACTACGGTTTGCAACTGCACAAGGGGACAAAGATCGTACTTTTTGGAGAAATGTCCTCTGGTCTGATGAAACAAAAACAGAACTGTTGGCCATAATGACCATTGTTATGTTTAGTGGAAAAAGGGGATGCTTGCAAGCTGAAGAACACCATCCCAACCGTGAACCACGAGGGTGGTAGCATCATGTTGTGGGGGTGCTTTGCTGCAGGAGGGACTGGTGCACTTCACAAAATAGATGGCATCATGAGGGAAGGAAAATTCTGTGGATATATTGAAGAAACATCTCAAGACATCAGTCAGGAAGTTAAAGCTTGGTCGCAAATGGGTCTTCCAAGTGAACAATGACACCAAGCATGCTTCCAAAGCTGTGGCAAAATGGCGAACAACAAAGTCAAGGTATTGGAGTGGCCATCACAAAGCCTTGACCTCAATCCTGTAGAGAATTTGTAGGCAGAACTGAAAAAGCGTATGCGACCAAGGAGGCTTACAAACCTGACTCAGTTACACCAAAACCTAGTTACAAACACTGGACAGTGAAAATCCAAAACAAACACGATACATCACCAAACGTAACAAACCAACAAGCCCGCACAAACACCAGCGGGAAAAACGAACTTAAATAACACCCATCCCAAAACCCCAACAATGAACAGGTGAAAACAATTAGACAAAAACAAACTAAAAGGAAAAAGGGATCGGTGGCAGCTAATAGACCGACGACGACGACCGCCAAGCGCCACCCGAGCAGGAAGGGGAGCCACCTTCGGTGGTATTCGTGACAATATGTGGTCGAGTGTAGTTATTTGAGGGCCGTCGTGGTATCAGCTTGAGGGGGAATACACACGGATGTGACTATAACCGAAGATAATTCTCTTGGAAGGTAATACGGTCGGCATTTGATTGTGAGGTATTTTAGGTCGGGTGAACAAAAGGACTTGAGTTTCTGTATGTTATCACAATCACACCATGAGTAGTTAATCATGAGTCGGACTAGAGGTTTTCTCCGCCTGCTGTGTTTTGGAGCAGCCTCTGGAATAAGTTCAATTGCCCTGGGGGTACAAACAAAGGATCCAATTAGGGAAAGTCGTATTCCTGGTCGTAACGCTGATGAGTTACCGCCACTCTGATATCCAAAAGTTCTTTCCGGCTGTATGTAATAACACAAAAACATTTCTGGGCTAATAATGTAAGAAATAACACACAAAAAAACGAAATACTGCAAAGATGCTTAGGAGCTAGAAGCAGAGCTGCCATATCTGTCGGTGTCATCTTAATAACATTATTAATTGTCTGATTTGCTTCTACATGTCGACTAGATGAACTTTACAAAAATCCTGTGATCAAAGGTCATGAAGTTTTGACTGGAGTCGACTGCAAGTTCCTGCAGTTGCTCTTCACCAACTTCCTCCTGCAGCCATCGCCTGCATTGTGAGAGACTCTATTGTCATCCAATCATTAGTATGTTTTTGATTGACCCGCACGTGACCAAAGACAGATCTGAAACAGGAACCAACTTTGCAGAAATTCATGTATACAGTGGCTATACAGTACACCGAGTGTACAAAATATTAAGACCTCCCCCCCTTTTGCCCTCAGAACAGCCTCAATTCGTTGGGTTATGGACTCTACAAGGTGTCGAAAGCATTCCAGAGGGACGCTGGCCCAAGCTGACTCCAAAGCTTCCCACGGTTTGGTTGGTGGACCATTCTTGAAACAAACTGTTGAGAAGGAAAAAAAGAGCAGCGTTGCAGTTCTTGACACAAACACACAAACCGGTGCGCCTGGCACCTACTACCATAACCAATTCAAAAGCACTTAAATCTTTTGTCTTGCCCCATTCACCCTCTGAATGGCACACATACACAATCCATGTCTCAATTGTATCAAGGATTAAAAGTCGTTTTTAACCTGTCTCCTCCCCTTCGTCTACACTGATTTGAAGTGGATTTAACAAGTGACATCAATAGGGGATTTTTGCTTTCAACTGGATTCACCTGGTCAGTCTGTCATGGAAAGAGCAGGTGTTCTTAATGTTTTGTACACTCAGTGTATGTAAATGAATGTATGAATGAGGATCTCACTAATTGATTGTACACACATGATTTTAGTTTGTGAGTGTGTGATATGGGGGTTGGAGAGTTTATTTCGACATTATAAAGAAAAAACATAAACAATGGCAACGCTGGTATTTTGCATTGAGCCTTGTTGTTGGCAAAGCACATCATTGTCCGACCTTTGCCTGTCGCAGATGCACCTCCACCGATTTCACTCCTCGACTTTCATCTGTAGTCAATTGCTTCTGCCTTACCGCTCAAATGAGCCCATTGTCATGGGGCAGAGAGATTTGCTGATGTTGCAGCTTTAACATGAATCCAAGTCGATTTGGATAAAAGTGTGTGCTTATTAACCTCTAGTAACACCCCATCCCGGGTCCGGGAGCGTAATCATCAACTGACACTAATTAGCATAACGCAACAGACATAAATATTACTAGAAAATATTCCTATTCATGAAAATCACAAGTGAAATATAATGAGACACAGCTTAGCCTTTTGTTAATCACCCTGTCATCTAAGATGATCAAAATATGCTTTACAGCCAAAGCAAGACAAGCATTTGTGTAAGTTTATCGATAGCCTAGCATAGCATTATGTCCAGCTAGCAGCAGGTAACTTGGTCACGAAAATCAGAAAAGCAATCAAATTAAATCATTTACCTTTGATGAGCTTCGGATGTTTTCACTCACGAGACTCCCAGTTACACAGCCAATGTTCCTTTTTTCCAAAAATATTATTTTTGTAGGCGAAATAGCTCCGTTTGTTCTTCACGTTTGGCTGAGAAATCGACCGAAAATTGCGGTCACGAAAACACCGAAAAATATTCCAAATTAACTCCATAATATCGACAGAAACATGGCAAACGTTGTTTATAATCAATCCTCAAGGTGTTTTTCGAATATCTATTCGATAATATATCCACCGGGACAATTGGTTTTTCAGTAGGACCGATTGGAAAAATGGCTACCTCTATTTTTACGCGAGAATCACTCTGAGAGCCATCAGGTGACCACTTACACAATGTAGCCGCTTACGGGTATTCTTCAACATAAATGCGTAAATCTAAGTCACAATGCTGTTGATGTTGATAGCCCATTCACTGCTCAATAGGGACGCATTGGAACGCAGAGCTTTCAAAACATGAGGCACTTCTGGATTTGATTTTTCTTAGGCTTTCGCCTGCAATATCAGTTCTGTTATACCCACAGACAATATTTTTACAGTTTTGGAAACTTTAGAGTGTTTTCTATCCTAAGCTGTCAATTATACGCATATTCTAGCATCTTGTCCTGACAAAATATCCCGTTTACTTTGGGAACGTTATTTTTCCAAAAATAAAAATACTGCCCCCTAGTCACAAATATCCTGCAACTCCACACGTTCTTCCATGAGGCAGTGAGAAAACCTAGCATTTTTTAATGCTTAAATTACAGTGTATTTATGTAATATACAGTCCTGGCCAAAAGTTGAGAATGACACAAATATTTATTTTCACAAAGTCTGCTGCCTCATTGTCTTTAGATATTTTTATCAGATGTTACTATGGAATACTGAAGTATAATTATGAGCATTTCATAAGTTTCAAAGGCTTTTATTGACAATTACATGAAGTTGATGCAAAGAGTCAACATATGCAGTGTTGACCCTTCTTTTTCAAGACCTCTGCAATCTGCCCTAGATTGCAGTAAATTAACTTCTGGGCCACATCCTGACTGATGGCAGCCCAGTCTTGCATAATCAATGCTTGGAGTTTATCAGAATTTGTGGATTTTTGTTTGTTTGTTTGTTTGCCTTTTGAAGATTGACCACAAGTTCTCAATGGGATTAACGTCTGGGGAGTTTCCTGGCCATGGACCCAAAATATTGATGTTTTGTTCCCCGTGCTACTTAGTTATCACTTTTGAATTATGGCAAGTTGCTCCATCATGCTGGAAAAGGCATTGTTCGTCACCAAACTGTTCCTGAATGGTTGGGAGAAGTTGCTCTCGGAGGATGTGTTGGTACCATTCTTTATTCATGGCTGTGTTCTTAGGCAAAATTGTGAGTGAGCCCACTCCCTTGGCTGAGAAGCAACCCCATACATGAATGGTCTCAGGATGCTTTACTGTTGGCATGACACAGGACTGATGGTAGCGCTCACCTTGTCTTCTCCAGACAAGCTTTTTTCCCGTTGCCCCAAACAATCGGAAAGGGGATTCATCAGAGAAAATGACTTTACCCCAGTCCTCAGCAGTCCAATCCTTGTACCTTTTACAGAATATCAGTCTGTCCCTGATGTTTCTCCTGGAGAGAAGAGGCTTCTTTGCTGCCCTTCTTACACCAGGCCATCCTCCAAAAGTCTTTGCCTCACTGTGAGTGCAGATGCACACACACCTGCCTGCTGCCATTCCTGAGCAAGCTCTGTACTGGTGGTGTCCCGATCCAGCAGCTGAATCAACTTTAGGAGACGGTCCTGGCGCTTGCTGGACTTTCTTGGGCGCCCCGAAGCCTTCTTCACAACAATTGAACTGCTCTCCTTAATGATCCTATAAATGGTTGATTTAGGTGC
This sequence comes from Oncorhynchus mykiss, assembly GCF_013265735.2. Lineage (NCBI taxonomy): Eukaryota > Metazoa > Chordata > Actinopteri > Salmoniformes > Salmonidae > Oncorhynchus > Oncorhynchus mykiss. Next base: position 36,086,716 of record NC_048575.1, on the reverse strand, counting down.
AATCTTACTGGCAGCAATGTCCTTGCATGTGAAGCCGTTTTTGTGCAGAGCAATGATGAAGGCACGTGTTTTCTTGCAGGTAACCATGGATGACAGAGGAAAAACAATGATTCCAAACTTCCAGTCTGTTATTCGAACTCAATCAGCATGACAGAGTGATCTCCAGCGTTGTCCTCGTCAACACTCACACCTGTGTTAACGAGAGAATCACTGACATGATTTCAGCTGGTCCTTTGTGGCAGGGCAGAAATGCAGTGGAAAAGTTTTTTGGGGATTCTAATCAACTTGCCAAAACTATAGTTTGCTAACAAGAAATTTGCGGAGTGGTTGAAAAATGAGTTTTAATGACTCCAACCTAAGTGTATGTAAACTTCCGACTTCAACTGTAAATAATAGTGGAGTAATTTGAATACCAATATCCCTGTGAGCCTCCCAGGCTGATGTTGCCTAGGTTTAAGAACAGAAATTGTAGATTAATAATATTACATTGTATTGTATTACACACTGTAAATATATTACACAGATGCCTTGGTCAAAATGTGTTTAACCTGTTGTTGTTAGTAATATTCATAAATACAAAATTTAATTAAATGTTTTATTTTATTTTTATCTGGCCCAGCCACAGACCTCCTGCAGTTCCTCCCCAGGGTCCCCCTGAAAAACATGGGCCTGGGAGGATCACAGGTGCTGTATATTGGTATCCACCCCAAAAATTATTTTTCAAATGAATACATTTTAGTCATCCTGTCGACACTCTTATCCACAGCAACTTACAGTTAAATACATTGTTTTACTTTTTTCTGTCCTGGTCTCCCATGGAACTCAAACCCACAACCCTGTCATTGCAAGCACCATGTTCTACCAACTGAGCCACTTCTTGAATTCCAAAAAATTGCTTTACTGCAACTGTGGTTTGTGTCTACTATGATTTCCCTTTGTGGCCAATTCAATTGCATCCATTCTGTTACAGATTTCTCGGTCACTCTGTTACCTTTTTAATAGTTCTACCTTTACTTGTTACTTCTATGAACTTTACTGATCCTTTCTCTTCATGAGGAAGAGAGATTAGAACATATATTTATGACATGGAGTTTTGGTAACAGAATGACAAGACACTAGGCAATATTTTTTATATTTACAGAAGGGAAATAATTCTGAAAAATTAAATATAAATGTTGATATTAGTTGGCAGGGGTCTGTACTTCAACATTATTGTTAATACCGTTTTAAGTATTTTTCTAGAAGATGTTTTTTAAGAACCCTTTTCCATCTGTGTGACCAGAAATCAAAGCCTTTGCTTATTCCTAATTTTGGAGATGGAAAGTGTTTAAAAAAAATGTATCTATGTCTTCATTTCCCAAAAATATAGACGCTTAGCTTTCATTTGACACCAAATTTGATATGCTTCTATAAACTTCACATGTTGGTGCCCTTTTGCATGGAATAGACCATGATGCAGTAGAGTAGACCCGTGATATAGACAGTGTTGGGGAAGCTACTCTGAAAATATAAGCCCAAGTCGTACATTCTAAGAGCAAGTCAAGTTGAGTCACGAGTTTAAGTCAAGTCTCAAGTCAAGTTATTAAAATATATAAACATGCAACAACTTTTTCAACTAAAAATCTTTGCTATTTATTATTTTGTCTACAACACATTTTGATTAGTCTATGTAATTGTAAAATATGGACCATGTAACAGTCATAAGGGCAGGAAATCAGCAGAATGCAATGCAGGTTGACGTGCTCAGCGTGTAGATTTATTTACAGGTCTTAGTGATCCAAAGTGCTATATCATACAAAATATACAAGTATATTGACCAAATAGTATACACAGGCAATAGCCCAAAAGAAATAGCCTCTGTATCAGACTTAACCTGTCCTATCTGAACGGACAAAGGTAGAGGGCAAGACTGTACAGCCTCTCCTTGACAAACCAAATCGATTCTGTCTAACAAGAGCTCAAACAAGTAGGCCTACATAATAATCACTTGGCCCCCAGGACCATACAATTATCCAATTGGCAATTACAACTAATAATCTGGTTTTACAATGTAAAACGCAATTTCCACATCCATTGTTAGATTGGTACATTTGTCTTAATCAGACTTAATGATTATTAATGAGATTTATTCTATTTATATGCAGAATGAGGCTTGCACGCTCCTATTATGCACAACCAGAATGACAGACCTAGGACACAGACACACGGACCTCCGACTTAACCCGGGAAATATGAACAAAGGAAACAATACATTGAATTAAATAAACATAACTTCTACCTCATGAGTCTCGTGAATGTCCATGTGCACAACAAACATCACGACCACTCAGCGTATAGGAAATGGTTGGCTAAATTAAAATGTATCATAGGCCTATCAAACATGAAACAGACATGTCTACTTGTTGCAAATAAACAGTAGAGGGATGGAATGATGAAAAGCTAGCAATTATTGTAGTATGGTGGCGACCCGTCATTCATGGCAGGTGGGGCAGATATACCTTATTTATGTAAGTATTCAGACCCATTGCTATGAGACTCAAAATTGAGCTCAGTTGCATCCTGTTTCCATTGTTCATCCTTGAGATGTTTCTACAACTTGATTGGAGTCCACCTGTGGTCAATTAAAATGATTGGACATGATTTGGAAAAGCACACACCTGCCTATATAAGCTATCAACCAAGCCATGAGGTTGAAGGAATTGTCCATAGAGCTCCACTGAAGGTCCCCAAGAACAAAGTGGCCTCCATCATTCTTAAATGGAAAAAGTTTGGAACCACCAAGACTATTCCTACAGCTGGATGCCTGACTATGCAATCGAGGGAGAAGAGGTTTAGTCAGGGAGGTGACTAAGAACCCGATGGTCACTCTGAGCTCCAGAGTGGAGATGGGAGTACCTTCCAGAAGGACAACCATCTTTGTAGCACTCCACCAATCAGGCCTTTGTGGTAGAGTGGCCAGACGGAAGCCACTCCTCAGTAAAAGGCCCATGACAGCCTTCTTGGAGTTTGCAAAATAGCACCTAAAGGACTCTCAGACCATGAGAAACAAGATTTTCTGGTCAAACCAAGATTGAACTCTTTGGCCGAACGCCAAGTGTCACAACTGGAGAATATCTGGCCCCCTCCCTACAGTGTAGCACGGTGGTGGCAACATCATGCAGTGGCGATGTTTTTCAGAGGCCAGGACTGGGAGGCTACTCAGGATCGAGGGAAAGATAAATGGAGCAAAGTACAGAGAGCTCCTTTATGAAAACCCTCTCCAGAGTGGTCAGGACATCAGGCTGGGGCGAAGGTTCACCTTCCAACAGGACAACGACCCTAATCACACAGCCAAGACAACGCAGGGGTGGCTTTTAGACAAGTCTCTGAATGACCTTAAGTGGCCCAGCCAGAGCCCGGACTTGAACTCGATCGAACATCTCTGGAGAGAACTGAAAATAGCTGTGTAGTGACACTCCCCATCCAACCTAACAGCTGGAGAGGAATATGCAGAGAAGAATGGGATAAACTCTCCAAATACAGGTGTGCCAAGCTTGTAGTGTCATACCCAAGAAGACTTGAGGCTGTAATCGCTGCCAAAGGTGCTTCAACAAAGTACTGAGTAAAGGGTCTGAATATTTATGTAAATGTGATATTTAAATGTTATTTTATACATTTGCAAAAATTTCTAAAAACCTGCTTTTGCTTTGTCATTATAAGGTATTGTGTGTAGATTGATGAGTAAATAAAAACATTTAATACATTTTAGAGAATGTTGGAACATAACAAAATGTGGAAAAAGTCAAGGGGTCTGGATACTTTCCAAATGCACTATATATTTTGGGGGGTTGCTGTTGTTGCCTGTTTTGCATGTTATTTTGGCATTCATTCGTGCCACATATCAGTTTGCAAACAATGTTTAAAACAAAATTGAGTTAATAAAGCTTCATACAAACATGGTCTCTTTTTTGCTTTCTTGAGTAAAGCAGCTCTAAAATGCAGGTGTTTCAGCCTAGGTCAGTGCTTTCTGTGTTGGTGGGGGAGCTAGCAGAAAATACGGAGTGTAGGGATTGGTAATGTTCTCTAGTTAAGCTGTGATGGGTTCAGTGTTCTGTCACTCATGGGGACACTACGTCACTGCAAAATGTATAAGTAGAGCTCGAAAATGTAAGCCCCTTGGGTGCTGCCATAGAGTTACTTTAGAAGTGTCCATCCAAGAAGACTCAAGGTCATTGGCCACAGATAAAATGACGTCAAATCACGTTATATCTACCGTAGCTTTGATTGGACTGATCATGTCAACATCATACTCACAAAATCTTAGCTAGCAAGCTAGACAAGCAGTCATCGTTATGAATCTCATCGACAATCTACTAGCAAATCCCTTTCAATCCTTGTCATATGAAGAGAAAGTATATAAAACGTATCGGTGCTCATCAGCCATTGGACAGGAACATTACATAACAAGTTGGAAATTGCAAATTCAACAATGAGTGGTTTGGAAGGAATCAGTGGCTAACTGCAAGCGTTGCAAAGCAATCACTAGCCTGCTATTCAATGGAGTGGGTGTGTGGTCCAAGTCTGGGTTTAAGGGTCTGTTTTCCTATTTTAAAAGGATAAACATTCACATGCAACACCATGGGCCAGAAAAGGTTGAATACATTGGCCATGCTGTCAATCCAGCATGACTTCTGCCGCGTTCAAAACAACTGGAAACTCAGAAATCTCAGATTTCAGTGAGTTCAAGTCAAAAACAAGCTCCGACTGGGAAAATACGTTTCGAATGGTCATTCATCTCTGAATTCCAAGTCGGAAACTCTGGCATCGTTCTCGAGCTCCGACCTGAGGACCACTGCCATCATGATTCTGATTTCCCAGTTGTCTTGAAAGCACCATTCATCCAGAGAATGCCAGACTTTGATGACAAAGTCAAATGACAAAATTTGCCCACAAGAAGGACCGCTGCGCCACCTTCCTATTCAAGTGAGCACAGATCAACAAGGTGAGTCCAAAAATGTATTGTATGCTGCTGCATAAAATATGTAATATGCAAGGGAGATATGTATACTGTAGCTAAGAAAGTAATACTAAGTGTACAGTATGCTGTGTTAGTTGCCCATTTGTCTCACCCTAACAATTTGGTCCCTTTTTCCGTCATAACTTAGCCTACTGTTCTGACTTGGTGGTGCACATGTACCCTATAGCCTGTTTTAGAGAAATTCATTGTCTGCTTATATGCCCCCTTTAATTATCCTACGGTTCTCACTTGGTGTACAGATAGAATGCTGTAAGAACAGCCCATGTTTTGAATTCTGTTGCTGTACATTTCGAAAGTGCTGAACAAATAGTTATATTGACTACGTCAGTCCTAGCTCGCTCATTAATGTCTAAATCGAAATTACGGATTGCCTCTTATCTGCTCATTGTTCCCTTATGTCACAGTTTGTACATTTCAGGTGTCAGTAGAAACCACATTTGTTTAAGCAAGTCAACCATATCAGCTATTTTTTCAAAAGGCAGTACATGAGGCTGAATTAACTGTTTGGCTTCCAGACAAGGCTCTGCTGATAGCCTGGTGTAGCAGTGGTAAGGATTATCTCCATGATGCTGAAAAGAAAGCTCTACTGTTGGGACAGCTTTATGTAGGCCCTAACAGTTTGTGGGCACCGTTTGTCATCGTTATAGCGCAATTAATGTATTGTTTAGTATTGTGTTGGGTAATGGCTTTTCTGACATGCATCTACACATTTTGGGGGGAGTTTGCCCCATCAACATATACAAGCAAAGATTGCCTCTTGTGGTATTAGATGGAATTCAGATTTACCACACAGGGCATATGCATTTAAACGTGTGAAAGCAAGAACAACATTTCAACAAGAGAAAAGAAAGCACTCTCCACTGGCGGGAGTTTGGAGAGCGCAAGTGAAGAGCCGTGCCTACGGTGCTTCTTCGTCACTGTAATAATTCATTTTAAACAAATTCCAAATGCAAGCTTCATAAGTAAATTATCACTTTCAAGCAATTGTTACATACCAAAATACCAGTAGGCCTATGTTAGTAATTGTCTCTGGCTTCTGTCTCTGGCTGCGTAATCCATGTAGACTCTGTGCCACAAAATGAGTGACCAAACATTACAAAACCTGTCTAGATAAAGTCATCACTCTTAAGTCAAAGTCGAGGCCTGAGTATTGAGCCTTCAAGTCCAAGTCAAGTCTGAAGAAATTTTATTTCTGTCAAGTCGAGTCTCAAGTCATCAAATGTGTGACTGGAGTCAACAACTCTTCAAACTAGGGCTGCAGTCCAAACATGTTATTTTTACCCCCTCAGCCCTCGTGCTAGCCACTTTCCCTCAGGGGAATCCCCGTCAAAATTGGAGGTCCAATTCACAAACGCTGCGCCCTCAGCCCTCGATTTAGCTCAAGGGAGCGAAAGAAGAACTTTGATCACTTGTGGGGTTGATATGACCCACAATTCAATGCAAACTGTAGTCACGTGTCAAACTCTGGTGGCTGCGTTTTGTGTTTATTTATTTATTTACTTAACTAGACAAGTCAGTTAAGAATAAATTCTTATTTACAATGACGGCCTACTAAAAGGCAATAGGCCTCCTGCGGGCAGGGATTAAAAAATACATAAATATAGTACACGACAAGAGAAACACTACATAAAGGGAAACCAAAGACAACAGCATAGCAAGGCAGCAACACATGACAACACAGCATGGTACTGTAGCAACACAAAATGACAACAACATGGTAGCAACACAACATGGCAGCAGCACAACATGGTAGCAGCACAAAACAGGGTACAGTACAAATATTATTGGGCACAGACAACAGCACAAAGAGCAAGAAGGCAACAATACATCTCGCAAAGCAGCTACAACTGTCAATAAGAGTGTCTATGATTGAATCTTTGAATGAAGAGATTGAGATAAGTATGTCCAGTTTGAGTGTTTGTTGCAGCTCGTTCCAGTCGCTAGCTGCAGCGAACTACCGTCCCACCTGCCCATAAGAAGTTAATGAAGTGGTGATTAAAGAGCACAGCCATGTGCTTCTTGTCAGTAACAACCACATGATCACCATTAAGGGACATGGGCAGTTGTGAGGGGAAGGGTTTATTCTCCAGGTCTTTAACCGTTTTCCAGAACTTCTTGGGGTTAGACCCACAGAGGGAGAACTGTTCCTTAATAAACATTTTGGACTCTAACCATCTGCCTCCTGTGTCTGCATCTGGGTCTCGCCTTGTGCCCTGATAGTATGAACTGGCCATGACAGACCCAGCAGACTTGGACCAGCTCAGCCACGCTGTCTCCCTGCAGGGAGCCACCATTGGTAGACATGAGGAGCTGTTACAGGACCTTCTGCAAGGGCTCCGTTCATTGACGGAATGCCACGACCAAGGGTTTAAGGCTATAGTGGAGCAAATCAGGGAGTTAGCTCAGAGGCAGCCTGCCATCTCTGAGACTCCCCAACCATCCAGTAACTTTTTCCCTATTTGTGGTGAGTGTGTACAGCCTACCCCGGCTCCCTGAGAACCCACTTACCTCCGGAGCGATAATTCTGGGGATCCTGGTACCTGCCGGGGTTTTCTTTCTCAGTGCTCTATTATTTTTGAGCTACAGCCATCTTCGTTTCCTTCAGACCGATCTAAGAAAACGTATATTATTACGCTAATGTCGAGAAGGGCGCTCTCCTGGGCTACGGCAGTTTGGGAGCAACAATCCACCATTTGTTGTCACCTGGAGGATTTCATAGCAGAGGTGAGGAAGGTATTTAAGTGTCCAGTATCCGGGAGAGAGGTAGCCAGTAAACTTCTTGAATTATGTCAAAACACCCGTAGTGTGGCAGACTGCGTGATTGATTTTTGCACGTTGGCCACCGAGAGTGCCTGGAATCCGGAGTCTCTTTTCGATACCTTTCTTCACGGATTATCTGAGGTGGTAAAAGATGAGCTAGCTGCTCAGGAATTGCCGGTGGACCTCGACTCCCTCATCGCCCTAGCCATTAGAATTGATGGACGCTTAAGGGAACACAGGAGTGAGAGGAGGTCTGGCCTCGGGCACACTCGTTCATCCGCTATGGCTCGCTACCCTTCAAAGGAATCCGGAAGTTCCCAAAGACAGTTTTTCCGAGAGGATCTGAAGCCACCCGAGTTCCCTCGTGAATCATCAACGACGGGTGAGTTGGATACTCCTGAGCCTATGCAATTGGGAAGAGCCAGGTTCTTGGTTGGGGAACGCTCACGTAGGCTGAGTTCTAACTGCTGTCTGTACTGTGGAGGGCCTGGATATTATATAGCTACCTGCCCTGTTAGGAAACCCTTGTCTCTGGTGGGTACAAGTACTCTGGTGAGCCAGACTGGGAGTTCCCTAATTCCCATCACTGCACACTTTTTTTTGTGCTTTTGCTGTGGGGAGACCAATCTAAGTCTCTCCTAGTGCTCATTGACTCTGGGACTGATGAAAGTTTTATGGATGCTGCTATTGCTACTGAGTTTGGTATTCCCAGTCTACCTCTCTCAGTTCCCATGGATGCTAGGGCACTGGACGGCCGCTCAATAGGTGGAGTCACCTATAGTACTGTGCCCGTTTAAGGGTTTCATGTATCCACAGAGACCATACAGTTCCTCCTCATTGAATCTCCCCGTGTTCCTGTTGTCTTGGGATTTTCCTGGCTCCAAAAACACAACCCTGTTATTGACTGGACCATGAGCTCCATCCTGGGTTGGGGCCTTTTTTGCCATTCCCACTGTCTTCAAGCAGCACAGCCTTCCCCGAGACGTCTTCCTCAGGACGTTAGCAAGGCTTCGGATGTTTCTGCCATTCACACTGAGTACCATGACCTCCTTGAAGTTTTCAGTAAGGCACGTGCTACTTCCCTTCCTCCGCACAGTTCTTATGATTGTGCCATTGATCTTCTCCCAGGAGACCAAGGCTATGGAGGAGTACATAGAGGAGTCACTGGCTACTGGGGCCATCCGTCTGTCTGCATCACCTGCCGGCGCAGGGTTTTTCTTTGTGAAGAAGAAGGACAAGACCCTGCGTCCGTGCATTGACTACCAGGGACTGAATGACATTACTGTTAAAAATCGTTACCCCCTACCACACCTCTCCAGGGGCCACCATTTTTTCCAAGCTGGATCTTCGGATTGCCTATCACCTGATTCGGATACACAAAGGGGATGAGTGGAAGACAGCCTTCAACACAGCCAGCGGACATTATGAGTATCAGGCCATGCCGTTTGGACTCACCAATGTCCCCGCTGTCTTCCACGTTTTTGTAAACGCTGTTCTCCGGAACATGCTAAACCGTTTGTGTTCGTCTACCTTGACAACATCCTGTTTTTACCCCAGTCTGCCCAAGAACATGTTCTTCATGTCAGGCAGGTCCTTCTGTGCCTCCTGGAGAACCAATTGTTCATGAAAGCTGAAAAGTATGAGTTCCACCGCTCTACAATCGCCGTTCTGGAATATGTCATTGCTGAGGGTAATGTCCAGATGGATCCTGGAAAGGTGAAAGCAGTGGTGGATTGGCCTCAACCTATGTCCAGGGTGCAGTTGCAACGTTTCCTTTTTCAAACTTCTAACGCAGGCCTGGTGGGCTCTCTTGTTTACTAGACTCAACTTCACCATTTCCTACTGCCCATGGACAAAAAATGTGAAGCCTGACACTCTCTCCTGCCTATACAGTTCCTCTGCCACACCCTCGGTCTCCAAAACCATTCTCCCTAACTTATACCTTGCAGCCACAGTGGGTTGGGGTATTGAGATCCCTGGTTCACAAGGCACAATGCTCCCTGCCTGAACCTGAAGGGGGCCCGGCTAACCGTCTGTTTGTCACTAACTCAGTCCGGTCCCGGGTTCTGGAATGGGCTCATTCCTCCAAGCTAACCTGTCATCCAGGTTCTCGCCGTAGCATTCCTCCGACAACATTTCTGGTGGCCCACAATTGTTCCTGATGTCTCTGCCTTCGTCGCCGCATGCACGGTGTGTGCCCAGAATAAGACTCCATGGCAAGCCTCTTCTGGCCTTTTTCCGCCACTACCGGTCCCTCATCGTCCCTGGTCCCATATTTCTCTGGACTTTGACACTGGGCTTCCCCTGTCTGATGGCAACACCATCATTCTGACAGTAGTGGATCGGCTCTCTAAGGCCGCTCATTTCATTCCTCTTCTCAAACATGCCTCGGCCAAGGAAACGGCCCAGCTCATGGTGCAGCACGTCTTCTGGATTCATGGTGGATATGGTTTCCGACTGGGGTCCTCAATTCTCATCTCAGTTTTGGAAGGCGTTCTGCATTCTTATTGGGGCTTTGGCCAGCCTATCCCCCGGATTCCATCCGCAATCGAATGGCCAGTCGGAGCAAGCTAACCAGGACTTGGAGACCACCCTAAGATGCCTGGTCTCAACCAATCCCACTACCTGGAGCAGTCAGCTGGTCTGGGTGGAGTATTCCTGGAACACCCTTCCCTGTTCTGCCACGGGACTTACCCCATGGAGCACTCAGAAGGGGAATCAGCATCCTCTCTTCCCAGAACAAGAACCAGAAGTCAACGTACCCTCGGCCCAGATGTTCATCTGCCACTGTCGATGTACCTGGAGAAGAGCTCGGGTAGCACTTCTCGAGACCAACTCCAGGTATTGTCAACAAGCGGACCGCCGCCACACTCCAGCTCCCTGCTACCACAGAGGGTATGACTGTCTACATGGGACCTGCCCCGTCGGGTAGTCTCGCAGACTGTCCCCCATTTCAAGGTCCGTTTCCCATCTCTAGAATCCTTAGATCCACTGCTGTCCGTCTCTTGTTACCCCGTACCCTCCGTATTCACCCTACCTTTCATGTGTCTAAGATTAAGCCCGTGTCTCACTGTTCTTTGTCTTTTTTTCCCAGACCCACCCACCCCTTCCCGTGTCATTGACAGCCATCCGGCATACACGGTAAAACGCCACCTGAGTGTTCGACCACGGGGCAGGGGTTTCCAATACCTGGTTGACTGGGAGGTCTATGGCCCAGAGGAGAGGTGCTCAGTTCCCCTAGAGACATCCTGGATCCAGGCCTCATCGCCGACTTCCACCACCGACACCCCGGTCAACCAAGTATGTGCCCAGGTAGGACGCCAGGTGGAGCCCTTGGGGGGGGAGGCAGGGGTACTGTCACACCCTGATCAGTTTCACCTGGCCTTGTGATTGTCTCCACCCTCTCCAGGTGTTGCTTATTTTCCCTGGTGTATTTATCCCTGTGTTTCCTGTCTCTCTGTGTCAGTTCGTCTTGTATGTTCAAGTCAACCAGCATGTTTTTTTCCATGCTCCTGCTTTTCTATTAACTTCTACTAGTCCTCCCGGTTTTGACCTTTGCCTGTTTTCTGGACTCCATTCCCGCCTGCCTGACCATTCTGTCTGCCCTGACCTTGAGCCTGCCTGCCATTCTGTACCTCTGGAACTCTGAACTGGTTTTGACCTTTTGCCTGTCCACAACCATTCTCTTGCCTACCCCTTTTGGATTGTTAATAAACATCTTGGACTCTAACCATCTGCCTCCTGTGTCTGGGTCTGGGTCTCGCCCTGAGCTTCATAAACATATATTTGGGAATTCTGAAATGTTTTGGAATAAATTACCAAACTATAAAACTAGCTTGCCAACTATGGGTAATTAGCTACCTGACAGAAGTGCTAGCTAGCTACGTTAGCGTGCTAGGTACATTAGTAGCTTTAGGTTGATTGTTTTTAAGCTCAACTTCAAGATTTCCACCAAGGACGTTGCCTCTCCGATCAGCACTCTCTCTTGCTTGTTCAAGTGACATTTAAGGTAAACTCGGATGTGACGATGTAAAACGTAATTCAAGGACTGAGGGTTTAGGGCAGAGGGCTGTCTACTTTAAGTTTGACCGCAGCCTAGGACAGTTACTGTTAACCATTAGGCTGGTATGGCATATGAAAACGAGGTCCGTATTCATTAGGGCACATCGTAGCAAAACTTTTTACAACGGAAACGAAAAAAGGGTTTGTTATTGGAAATGTTTACATAGTCCCTCCCTGTTTCAATACGTTTTCTTTTGTTTGGTGCCAAATGAATACAACCCTGTGTATTTGATCACTACGTTTAGACTAACATAGAAAACATTTAGACTAACTTCGACATGTTTTTTTCTCGACCCTGAATGCCATTTGTGTTAGAAGAAAATGTGTTATGTATTTACACCCGGGGAACCTTTTGCAGGACAAATAGATCACGGAGAAGGAGTTATTTTCAAATGTCAGGGTAAAAGCCACCTGTAATTCCCAGCCTCCAGAACTGTAAACCAATTTAGAAAATGGATGAGAAGAGATGGGTAATGTCCTGGGGAGAAAAACGTAATGTTGAGGTTTTTGGGAGGAAAACACACCGTAATCTGAAAATGGTAAATGATGCCCCATGGTTTGTCTTTCTCTCTCCCTCTTCCCCTTCTCGTTTTCTCCCTCTCTATCTTTGATCTGCAGTTCTGCTTGATCTACCCCAAGGCCTGTGCCCTTGCTGATAATTATCTGGTCCCACACTAACTTTTGCTCTCCTCCCTCCCATCCATTCTTTTCTCTCTACCTCCATCCCTCTCCCTCAATTGTTGATGTATTGTGTGCTGTGCAGTGGGCATGCACTCTATGGTCCGATTGGCTCTAGCACCAGCCATAAACGTCCAGGCATCCCATAATGCACCGTCAGCGTTTTGGAGAGATGATCACCTGTTCTTCAGGGCCACATATCAAACAAGAAGCCCTGCTGACTGGCTGCACTAAGGCTAAACTCACCCGGGTCACGGCCACAACCACACATATTGCTTTGTTCACTGGGCATTTTGTCGTTATTAGTTTAGACATTGATTTGTTATGGATGTTTGATATACAATGTACTGTAAGTTAGTTCATTTTACAGGTTGGTAAATGTGAAATATGCCTGCATACTGTACTTATGAATGTCTTGGTGACATGCTCAGCTGTTTTATTTTATCCAACTCGTGCGTCGTAATGCAAGTCAAGCATCTCCTCCTGTTGTGTCTTTGTCTTTAGACTCATTCGTTCAAGAGTAGATGTTTAAGATTTTATTACTCTACTCCATACTACGTGGGAGACTGGTTGGTAGAGATTATGCCTGTAGATTATTCTTCATGTCAACCAACCATTCCTGTTGCAAAGACGCATTCAGGCCTAATGGCTAGAAAACATGCCAGCGTTTTTCAATTGAAGGAGCTCCACACAGAAAACAGCAGTGAGTTCCATATTTAATCAAGGCAATTTGACACGGATTTCTTGACAGCTGGCTTCTCCATTCTTCACTCTGTCTCCAGTGATTCAAACTATAGCAAAAAGTAGCCAGCGTCATCTTAACTTCCGCAATACCGATACTAAAGCGAAAGAAATCTGATGAAAATATTGATGAATTAAAACTGCTCAGTCTTGCTATACCATCTGCAGCTATAGGAGTATGTCTGGCCAAGCGATACTGAACTGCTCACAACCTCAAACTATTTTCACCCAAAAAGTCAAACAAATAAAACATTTATTTGGTTAAAGTACATTTGGGGTTTGACTTGAGCTGAAGCAGCATTGATTTTCCAGGTGAGTCATAGACAGGCAGACAGATGTGTAGTATTCATGTGTAAACATACTGAATTGTAATTGGATGCATTTTACCGCCTGTGCTATGATTGGTTAATACCACCCAAATGGTTAGGTCATGGTCAGTTTGATCCTGGTTGGCGATACGTGAACATGCCAGTTATAGCTAGCTAATAAAGAGCTATGTTAAGAAATATCCTGTAGTACTGCATTTTATTATTTTGTACAAAGTGTACAAGACATGGTGTCAGAGTAAAAGGTCTTACAAGATCGATTTTTCTGGAGTTCCTTCACCTCGAATGGACTGGGAGTCTACAAACTTACAAGATGCATGGCGTAAGTACAAACAGCATGTGGAGCGAATGTTCACGGGTCCTCTGAAGGACAGAGGAGAATAGGGAAAAACAAGACATGGTCTAAACTCCCAAGGGTCTTGGTATACTCCCAAAAGAAATCAAGACAGAACTCAACACACACACACACTCCCACACACATCCCACACACACGCCGCACGCACACACACACACACAAAATGTACATCTCAATTTGGGATCTCACTGCAATTCTTCCAGGGACTAGATACAATCATCAAATGACTGGAGCAGATTGAGACTCATCTTTGACCCACACTGTTTCAATAAACATCCAGATCATAAATTAATTTCCAGCAGCAGTAGATTTGTGGGAGGATAAAAATGTAAGCTGTTCTCCAAATTGGATTACTGAATTCACACTGGCAGAGTACTCCAGCCCGCTAGTAGCAAACGTAATTTCAATGTCTATTCCATGTTGGTTCAATATTACTTAATTGAAATGACGTGGAAATAATTCAACCAGTCGTGCCCAGTGGGATGAGATTGAAACTCATAGTCAGTGGACTACACCAACCAGTCAGCAAATACTACAATATTTGTGCAAGAGATGTAAATATGGTTTGAAAGATTAAAGGGGCAACCTGGCATTTTAAACATCAACAAATGCAATGGAAACATCTTAGCTAGGCTAAATAGTTAGTTGACACATTTAATGTCAATTTATAATTTTATGTTCCATGGATCGATCAATTACATGACAATGACAATCAATGCGATTTTAGTTCACTGAGAATATAACGCTTTCTATTTAGAAAAACAGAATCTCTTCACTGTATTTCTTAAAACCTCTTTACAATCGATGTATTTTTCAACCTTTTGGTCTTTGTGCATTTAATCCATAGCCTTGGTAATGCAGCTCCCAATGCTCACAGGAACATATTTGTTTTTCTGTTCAGATATACTTGTCAATCATCCTTAATCTTCATCAAACACAAACATGAGGACTGTTGGAAGATAGCCATAAGGCATGAATCATGACATATGAAACACTGCAGCAGTACCACATTCTTATGATCTGTAAGAAGAACCCTTCATTATTTTATAGTGCAATCGAAGGTGTTTGCAAATGAATTGTAATATATTAATCATTGGCACACGAGTCAAAACAATGAATTCCTGTTGAGGTTTTGATTTATGCGCCGTGAATGTTGTCAAATCAAATCAAATGTTATTTGTCACATACGCCAAACACAACAGGTGTTTGAAATGTTTACTTATGAGCCCTTATCCAACAGTGCAATTTTTTTTTAAGTAAGAAAAATGTGCTAAATAAACTAAAGGAAAAATAGTAACACAATCAAATATCAATAACGAGGCTAAATACAAGGGCTACCGGTACCAAGTCAATGTGTAGGGGTACGGGTTAGTCAAGGTAGTTGAGGTAATATGTACATTTAGGTAGGGGTAAAGTGAATACGCATAAATAATAAACAGAGAGTAGCAGCTGCGTATGTGAAGAGTAAAGGAATGTGAATGTGTGTGTGTGTGTGTGTGTGTGTGTGTGTGTGTGTGTGTGTGTCAATATGCATGTGTGTGTGTGTTTTCTGTTTGTGTCCATGTGTGTGTCAGTGTAGTATATGTGAATGTGTGGTTAGAGTCCAGTGAGTGTACATCAAGCCTGTGCAAAAAATAAATACGAATAAAATAAGGGAGTTAATGAAAATAGTCTGGGCAGTCATTTGATCAACACTTTAGCAGTCTTTTGGCTTGGGGATAGAAGCTGTTAAGGAGCATTTTGTTCTCCGACTTGGTGCTCCGGTACTGCTTCCGGTGCGGTAGCTGAGAGAACAGTCTAAGACTTGGGTGGCCGGAGTATTTGACAATTATTGGGCCTTCCTCTGACACCGCCTGGTATAGAGGTCCTCGGTTGCTGAAAGCTCCGCCCCAGTGATGCACTGGGCCCTACACATTACCCTCTGTAGCTCCTTGTGGTCGAATGCCGAGCAGTTGCCATACCAAAGCTGAGATGCAACCAGTGCTCTCGATGGTGCAGCTGTAGAACATTTTGAGGATCTGAGGTCCCAAGCCAAATCTTTTCAGCCTCCTATCTTGTTGTGTTTTGACTATGATAGGTCCTTAGTGATGTGGACAATAAGGAACTTGAAGCTCTCGACCCGCTGCGCTACAGCCGCGTCAATGTGAATGGGGGTGTGCTCGGCTTTCCTTTTTCTGTAGTCCACGATCAACTCCTTTGTCTTTCTCAAGTTGAGAGAGAGGTTATTGTCCTGGCACCACACTGCCATATCTCTGACCTCCTCCCTGATACAGTTCTGGATATATATTCTAAACAAGTGATTTGTACATTTTTTAATTTACATTTTAATAATTTAGCAGAAGCTCTTATTCAGAGTGACTTATAGAAGCAATTAGAGTTAAGTACCTTGCTCAAGAAAACATTGACAGGTTTGTACCAAGTCAATTCAGGGATTGGAACCAGCGACCTTTCGGTTACAGGCCCAACACTCTTAAGCGCTGGACTACCTGCCGCCCTAACAAGTAATACTGACATATGATAACTGTGTTGGCTTCCTTCCCAAAAGAAGTTGCTACTGTATAGAGGGAACTAAACAGAAAGGGACTGACTTGGCAGCCCTGTAAAGGCACAGTGGCAGGGTTGAGGGAACCGTTCCTGCTGAAGAACTTGGTGAAGGCCTCTTCTAGTACATCCTGCTCTGGCCCACCTTGCTGATGAAGCAAGCTCAACAGACAGTTCCTGTACATTTTCATTGGCTAACAAATCACAGCTTACAGTGCATTCAGAAAGTATTCACACCCCTTGACTTTTTCCACATTTTGTTGTGTTACAGCCTGAATTTGAAACTGGATTACATTAAGATTTTGTGTCACTTGCCTACACACAGTACCCCATAATGTCAAAGGGGAATCATGTTTTTAGAAATGTTTACAAATTAGTTAAAAATGAAAATCTGAAATGTCTTGAGTCAATAAGTTGTCAACCTTTTGTCATGTCAAGCCTAAATAGGTTCAGGAGTAAAAATGTGCCTAACAAGTCACAAAGTAAGTTGCATTGACTCACTCTGTGTGCAATAATAGTGTTTAACATCATCTCGGTACCCCACACAATTGTCTATAAGGTCCCTCAGTTGAGCAGTGAATTTCAAACACAGATTCAACTATAAAGACCAGGGAGGTTTTTCAACACCTCGTAAAGAAGGGAACCTATTGGTAGATGGGTAAAAATAAAAAAGCAGACATTGAATATCCCTTTGAGCATGGCAAAGTTATTAATTACACTTTGGGATGGTGTATCAATACACCCAGTCTCTACAAAGATACAGGTGTCTTTCCTAACTCAGTTGCTGGCGAGGAAATCAAATCAAGTTTTGATCAAATTAAATGTTATTGGTGGTATACATATATTTAGCAGATAGCATTGCGGGTGTAGAAAAATGCTTGTATAACGTGAGGGAGGACTGGTGAGGCCAATGGTGACTTTAAAACATTTGCAGAGTTTAACGGCTGTGACAGGGAGAACACTGAGGATGGATCAACAACATTGCAGTTACTCCACAATACTAACCTAATTGACAGAGTGAAAAGAAGGAAGCTTGTACAGAATAAAAATATTCCAAAACACGCATCCTGTTTGCAACAAGGCACTAAAGTAAAACTGCAAAAAATGTGGCAAAGAAATGTTCTTTATGTCCTTGTCACGACTCCTACCGAAGGTGGCTCCCCTTCCCGTTCGGGTGGCGCTCGGCGGTCGTCGTCGTCGTTGGTGTGGCGTCTGTTTTCACCTGGTTGGTGAATAAAGAAGTAGCGCTACTCTGAACTCTCTGTCTCCTGCGTCTGACTCCTTCCTCCACTACACCCCGGGCATTACAGTCCTGAATACAAAGCGTTATGTTTGGAGCAAACACAACACATGTCTGAGAACCACTCTTTATATTTTTAAGCATGGTGGTGGCTGCATCATGTTATGGGTATGCTTGTCTGGCAAGGATTAGGGAGTTTTTTGGAATAGAATGGAACAGTGTTTTGGAATGGAATAGAGCTAAGCACAGGCAAAATCATAGAGAAAACCCTAGTTCAGTCTGCTTTCTAACAGACACTGGTAGACAAATTCAATAACCTAAAACACAAGGCCAAATATACACTGGAGTTGCTTATCAAGATGACATTGAATGTTCCTGAGTGTCCAAGTTACAGTTTTGACTTAAATCGTCTTGAATATGTATGGCAAGACTTGAAAATGGCTGTCTAGTAATGATCAACGGCCAACTTGGCAGAGCTTGAAGAATTTTTAAAATAATAATGTGAAAATATTGTACAATCCAGGTGTACAAAGCTTTTAGAGACTTACCCTGCGATTGCTGTCAAAGGTGATTCTAACATCTATTAACTCAGGGTTGTGAATACTTATGTGAATGAAATATTTTAGTATTTCATTTTTTTTGTTTGTTGCTAAAATGTCTAAAAACATGTTTTCACGTTGTCATTATGGGGTATTGTTTGTAAATTGGTGAGAAAACAATATATTTAATCAATAGATCAATGAATTCATGCTGTAACACAACAAAATGTGGAATAAGTAAAAGGGTATGAATATTGTCTGAAGGCACTGCAGGTGTCTGTTCAGTTTGTCCTCCAGCTTCCACAGTAGTGTCAGATAATGTTTTGCACTCTCCTCCACCGGTTCAATATTACACTGCATCTGAACAACCTTGTATGTCCGTAGTTTAGCCAGACTGTTCTCACAGACTAGAAGTAACATAGTGAAGGTAAATCCAGGACACTCAAATTAGTATGATATGTTACGTTAGGTATGGTTGCGTAAGACTGAAGGTTACTTAAGGCAATAACAAAAGAAGGGTGGTTGTTCTGGGTGCATGGGTGGGCATATAACGCAAACCTCTAGCAATCCAAAGGTTGTGTGTTCGAAATTTATCACATACAATTTTAGCTAATTAGTAACTTTGCAACTACTTACTACTTTATTGCTACTTTGCAACTACTTAGCATGTTAGCTAACCCTTCCCCTAACCCTAACCCTTTTAGCTAACCGTTTCCCTAATCCTAATCCTAAACCCAACCTTAAACCTTTAACCTAACTCCTACCCTTAACCTCTAACCCCTAGAGATTGCTAATGTTAGCGTTAGCCACCTAGCTAATGTTAGCCATGACACATTGGAATTTGTAACATATCATACGTTTTGCAACTTTGTAACACATTGTACATTTTAAGAGTTTGTGAAATATCATACGAATTGTAATTCGTAACATATCATACAAAACGGATGATGGACATCCACAAATGAATACATACAGTACCATACGATACGTAACATATCACACTAAAGGGATTGTCTCAGATTGACAGAATAATACAAAATACTCTGAGACAATGTTGATTCTGCGGGTTCTGGGGTGGGGGATTTGACAGAGGTGGTGACAATGGGCGAAAGGGCAGCCCAAACGCTAGGTTGTAGATACCATTCCCGACATCCTCCAAGAACTTCTCCAGTTCCAAGTCAGGATACTGAAACAGCTTGCCCTGCACGCCTGCCTTTATCTCAGCGATGATGAGGTTGGGGTCCATGTTCTTAGTGTTCTCCTCTAAGGCATTCTCAGGGATCATATGCTGGTGGCTAACGATGCAGTGTGCAGCTAGCAGCTTCAACAAGGGCACCTAAAACAGAGCCTGGTGGAAAAGCAGCTCTCTGGCTGTAGGCCTCTTAAACAGGTCAGCCTCCAGAAACGTCTGAATAAACTCCCTCTGTAGGGGGATCTTCCAGTGACTATATGACGTTGTTGATGCCCTCCTGAAATGGGAAGATTCTCAATTTCCCTGGATCTCCAACACTGCCATCTCCAAGGCACACATCCCAAAGGAGTAGATATCCATTGCAGTGGTGACATCTACAACAGTTCCATATTCAGGGGTGAAGAAGTACAGGTTTTTCTGTTCCTTTCTGCAGGTCTTCACACGGTTGTTGATGGTGTCTGGAGCCACTGATACTATCTTGATGAGTCCGTTGTGTTGGATGAAGATGGTGTCTCAGGTCAAATGCACTCAATGCATTTTGCAGCAGAGGAACAGTGTGTCCCTCAAAAAGGTTCTCATACCACACATGAAAATGTAATATCCAAATGTACTACCGCCCTTGTCCCTGATACCGCTAATCAAGAAAGCTGTTATGCAGAGTAAGTCTGCGTAAGGAATGGAATCCCATTCCCTACAGGGCTCCCCATAGGGCGCTGGTCAAAAGTAGTGCACCATCGGGAGTAGGGTGCCATTTGGAATGCAACCTAAGAGATAGCGATCCAACCTTCTTCGCCTGGCTTACTTTTGGGGATATCTTTGTCAAATGTCCACTGTCACAAATTCAGGTAGACTCCGCCAGGTGACACAATCATTCATTTTTATGTGTCTGATTTGCCTGACGTTGTGAGAGCCATTTGTGATGGAAGCTGTGAAATACAGTTTCCTTAAGGTCAGGAATATTTCAGAGCTTCAAGCCAGAGATGACTTGAGCCTTACATCAACACCTACCAGAAGAACAAGACATGGGAAGTGATCCATATTGAACTGACAAGACATTCACATTGACAATTGATACAGTGGGAAAATAAATGACAATGTCATTTCCAATAACTATATTGCATTTCAAAATAACCCTGATTCATTTCAGCCATTGCAGTAGAACACGCTAGTAATTCAGTACTTATGTGTTCTCTTCAGATATTTTCTCAAAAAAACGTAATTAACACAATTAAACGCTATTCCTGTATGTAATACATAGGGTTGCTGAAATGCCATGACATATTACCATTATTTTTACAAGCTACAAACTAGTTAACCCTTTTAAAGAAATTCTGAGAAATGTGCTAGGATGACCCCCTATCCCAGCAAATAAAACGTAACTTCCAGGAAAGCATTTTGCTGTACTAGTGCTTGAACAAAATACGAAATGATCTGTTCAACCAAAGGAATTTCTTTTTTTGAGAGAAAGGGGCCTTGCAAAAACGACACTTTAGAGTATGACTAAAAGCTCTTGGGCAGAAGAGAGTGAGGTTGGGAGCCATGGTGGATGCCCTATGCACCCAAGGGGGCCAAGAGGATTAAGTCAAGTCAGAGTATGACTCAGTAATCATCAGTACTGAAGCAATACAGAATAAAAGTGCACCAATCAATTATAGACATCTATGGATATGATGACTGCTAAACATTTGAAAGATCTGTGCTTAAGTGCTTCAATCTGCTTCCTGTTGTTTGTGTATCTGTTGATCTTATTTGAACCAAGGACCTATCGTGCATCATATCCACTATGTAAATCACCGTGGGAACATTTTGGGCTGTATTAACTAGGTTTGACTTTCTCATTTGCTTTCTCCTCTGATTAGCTGTAATTAGTGTTTAGAGCTCATGGATCCTTGGCATCCCTCAGGCTACCCAGAAGACTACAAACCGAGACTGAGACCCAGCATTTCCACTCACATCAGTTACAGCTTGTACATGCATTTCAGGACATACACAGAGTAGCCTATATTTACCTACGTTACAGGATAGAGGGTAGGAAATATATCACCATACGTCATATTCATATGGCACAGCATATGATTGGTCACAGTGCATAATCACATAGTGTACATACAGGACATCATCTTTGTTAGAGGGTATTTTGTGTGGCTAATAATGAATGATTGGTTCTGTGCTGGAATGATATATTATTCATGGTCAATAACTTCCACAAAGAATATTATATAGTGTGATATAACTGATATGATAAAGACTATATTATTGTGATTTAATTCATGTAATAAGGAAATGGATGTCTGTATTTTCTTTGCGCACTTTACCTCTCACAGTTGTGGGCTAGTCCATGGTTACGTGGGGACGTTAACTATGTCTTGGGGTTATTGTCACTTCTCTGATGTCATATTTGTGCTCGATGGGGAGGGGGAGGGGGAGGGGGGGGGGGGGGGGGGGGGAGGGGGTTGTCGGGTAGGCTACTGAGCGGGAGTGACTCGAGTCTCCGCCGAGCCGCGGTGCTGCGATTGTTGCTCACATACATACTCCACTCTACAAAGTTTGGCGAGCCATAACCTTCTGAAATCCAACAGAAAATATATTTTTGTTCAGCAAAAATTCCATATTCTACAAACACAGAAAAGGAACAGAAGGAACTAATATCCAGAGGGTAAGTCACCGAGGGCCCGGGTGGGTGAAATTACGCATTGTGCATGACGTTTTAATTGTTAATATCACATTAAAAACAGGATTGATTTGACCTGTATATATATATATGAATATATATATATTAATTTGAACGGCATATAATAAAAAGTTGGTTTAATTTACAAACTATAATAATTTGACGCACATCTTCAACTTTCTTACCGTTATTTTTTCTTCTTTCGGGCTTACTTCACGCATAGCAAACAGCCAGTCAAAGGCATATGCCCTTTTCTCCTTTTCGTTAGGTGGTCAAACATACCCAAAAATGGAAGCCACCCCGGTTGAAATTTTCAAAGCCGATAAGTGCCACTTGGCGCTCGGCGAAGAATGCTATATGAATTCTACTTCGCAGTCTGGATTTGCAGCAGGTCACAATCTGACTTTGGACTCTGACGGGGAAGAGGAGTCAATGTCCCCAATAATCCCCATTATCACAGCTGTGTACTCCGTGGTGTTTGTGGTGGGCTTGGTGGGCAACTGCCTCGTCATGTATGTTATCATCAGGTAAGGTTTATTTGAATTGATTTGCACACTCATCTCAATATTGCATTGATATCAATTGCCAATATATAGGCTATTGCCAAAGAGTTTAGGCAAATTAAGGGTTACACCAAGTATGCTAAAAAAAAAACATTTCAGTAAGATGCCCATGCAAACACCTTACCACATTTTCGCACACAAATGTAAACTAAAAAGTGAAGTTTTGAAACATTTGCAACACTTGTGAGCCACCCAGTGGCAGGTGCATGTTTAAACCTAATAGTACATGTACAATCACTATATGATTTGTTAGGCTTGATTATTTTTGTTTCAATCATAACATACTGTACAGTTCTATTGGAAGGAAAATACTTTTTTTACTATTGGGACTTTTTACAATTGGAATGCGACATCTGTTGGGGGCAATGTTGAAAAGTGTTCTAAATGTGTAAATGAAATGTGCCAAGCCTATGAGAAATAGTGTTCTTTGGGCAGAGAGAAAGCGCATTAATTGCATTTAAAACCAATGGCGCTCTATCATGTTGATAGGGTTGCTTGCACCTCGTTGGGTTTTATTTAAGGTGTGTAAAACAGATAAAACAGTGCTGGTGTCATACGCAGTGCACCAACGGCTCACAAAGCACTCCAGACTAGAGACAATTACCTCAAATCAGATTGATTGCACATTATCTTCCGGTGAGCAGAATTCCGTATTTTAGACGTCCATGGATGTCTTCGTCAGAACATGCTCGTTGCCAAGTTAATTCCATTGATTAGTAAATAGCGATATACTCTCAGCTCTCTGTTTTATGTAGCCAGCTCAGTTTACAATTGATATATTTTTTTCATCTGATTGACTGATTTTCCCCCCTTCTCATTAGAAGGAAATGTGCTATCAGAGCGGTGATTTAATTGTCGTACAGGCCTAGATTCAATCAGATCGAGCGTTAACCATTGATAATCAGCATTGGCCGACATCCGCATAGCAGATGTTTTGGCCTTCCTTATTATCCCTACCGCGTTATATTTTCAAAACGGCAATGGTAAGTGTAGAATCTGTCGATGATAGGAATAATCACAGTGTGAAATGGGAGCATGTCCAAGGTATTGATCCAAAAAAGCAACAGGCTCAACTAACTTCTAGTGGATCATGTGTATGGTAACTGACCAATAGTCTATAACGCTATACTGTATGTAAAATGCATTCAGAAAGTATTCAGACCCCTTCCCTTATTCCACAATTTTACATTACAGCCTTATTCTAAAATGGATTAAATACATTTCCTCATCAATGTACAACAAAATACCCCATAATGACAAAGCGAAAACAGGTTTTTAGAAATGTTTGCAAATTAATATTTTTTTAAAAAAAAACAGAGAAACCTTATTTAAATAAGCATTCAGACCCTTTTCTATGAGACGAAATTGAGCTCTGTTACATCCTGTTTCCATTGATCATCCTTCAGATGTTTCTACAACTTGATTGGAGTCCACCTGTGGTAAATTCAATTAATTGGACATGATTTGGAAAGGCACACACCTGTCTATACAGCGTCCCACAGCTGACAGTGCATGTCAGAGCAAAACCGAAGCCATGAGGTCAAAGGAATTGTCCGAAGAGCTCCGAGACGGGATTGTGTCGGCACAGATCTGGGGAAGGGTACCAAAAAATATCTGCAGCATTGAAGGTCCCCAAGACCACAGTGGCCTCCAGCATTCTTAAATTGAAGAAGTTTGGAACCACCAAGACTCTCCCTACAGCTGGACCCCAGCCAAACTGAACAATCGGGGGAGAAGGGCCTTGGTCAGGGAGGTGACCAAGAACCCGATGGTCACTCTGACAGAGCTCCAGAGCTCCTCTGTGGAGATGGGGAAACCTTCCAAAAGGACAAGCATCCCTGCAGCACTCCACCAATCAGGCCTTTATGGTAGAGTGGCCAGATGGAAACGATTCCTCAGTAAAAGGCACATGACAGCCCGCTTGGAGTTTGCCAAAAGGCACCTAAAGAACTCTCAGACCATGAGAAACAAGATTCTCTGGTCTGATGAAACCAATATTGAACTCTTTGGCCTGAATGCCAAGCATCACATCTGGAGGAAACCTTGCACCATCCCTACAGTGAAGTATGGAAGTATGGTGTGGGGATGTTTTTCAGGGACTGGGAGACTAGTCAGGATTAGAGGGAAAGATGAACGGCGCAAAGTAGAAAGAGATCCTTGATTAAAACCTGCTCCAGGGAGCACGTGATGCCGCGGAGCTGAGCAGACGTTGACAAACTGAGCTCTTCAAAGTTATTCCATTATTACCTAAATAACAACATTGAAACAATATTCTAACATTGGCTGATAAATTGTAAAAAACGTACCTTCCCAAAGAGCCATGGACCTCTGGCCGAGAGGCAAGAAGGACGACCTAAACGTTGTTGATTCCCAAGATAACGCTACAGCTAGCAAGATTAGTATTAGCTCTCATAACTCAGACGACAGTTTCAGCCTCTTGCGAGCCTGCCGACATGCTTGCTACTCTCCTCTGGGAAATTCAGGATAGTAACAAAGGTCTTTCTCTGAAAATTGACAAGAAATCGGCTGAACTCCATTCTTCCATTGACAACCTGAAATCCTCCATGAATGATCTCCTTTTGAGAACGACTGAGGCTGAGTTGCGCATTAGCACAGATGAGGATACCATCACTCGACATGACCAGGTTCTGATACAACTGCAAAAGGACAATGCCTACCTCAAAAACAAGGTAGACCAGATGGAGAACCAGAACCGAGGTAGTAATATCCGTGTGGTGGGATTGAAAGAGGACAGCGAGGGCCGTGACCCGGTCCGTTTCTTCACTCAATGGATCCTGGATGTCCTAGGCATAATCAACGTCATTAAGCCATTGGAAATCGAACGCGCCCACAGAACATCAGCACCGAAACCCCGGCCAGATGAGCCTCCACGAGCCATCCTGATCAGGTTCCTCCGTTTCCAGGACAGAGATAAGATACTGCAACTCGCAAGAGCCAAAGAGGACATCACCATCGATGGCAAGAGGGTCAGCCTTTTCCCGGATATGAGCGCGGATCTCGCCAGACGTCGCAAGCATTTCAGACCTGCCACCAAAGCACTGAAGGAGAAGAACATCACCGGCTACCTCATCTACCCTGAGCGGATGAAAGTTCAGTACAAAGGCCGAAGCCATCTCTTCAACACACCGGGAGAAGTGCTCACTTTTATCAAAGAACTGAACCACTTCTGAATCAGGATGGTCTCTCTGGGGGATAAGATACAGTTTGTTTGTTTTTTCTTTTCCGTGCTGTCCTGGGACTGGACTGCAGATATCTTCTTGGAATTTGAATCCGTTTACCCCGCTATCCGGTCGCTATAATTGATTTGTACTTTTTCAACTAACTGTTTTTTTTCCGGGGTGAGTCCTATTACATTTACAGGAGAGTATATTTCGGTTTAGTCAATATCCACTGGGCGAAGCAAATTAGTGAGCTTAGGCCCACTGCTTTCCCCCCCATTTATGTTTCTCCTCTCCTGAAAAGAGACTCAAGCAGCCCTTACTGTGGGCAGTAAATATTCAGCCATAAATGTCTATTCACAACGTTTGTTTTCAACTTAGAGAGCTTGCAGGTTTTAGTTTACGCCAAGGTTTAGCACTTGAGCAAGATGGATAGCGAGCAACAACGTATCTCTACAATTGTATTCATGTTTGATTGTTGGGATTGTGGTTTTAGTCTGACAATTGGGGTGGATGGGGTTTCTGTTTTTGTTTATTTTTCCATGTTTTTTGTTGTTTCTTTCCTAACTAAACTAACTAAAGTTGAAATATTACCTGACTATTTACATACGAGAGATTCCCATTCGGTTATATATTTGCAATCCAACCTATGTTTAATCCAAAAGGTCTTAAAGGTCTTAACAGCACGAATAAGAGGAAAAGAGTCTATACATACCTTAAGAAATTAAAGGCCGACATTGTGTTTTTACAAGAAACACATCTTACAGCCAGTGAACACAAGAAATTGAAGAGGGAATGGGTAGGACACGTTTTTGCATCCTCTTTTAACCCCAAAGCAAGAGGAACTGCAATTTTGATAAGTAGACACATCCCCTTCTGCGTCAACAACACCATCTCTGATCCCTCGGGCAGGTTTGTTTTGGTGCAGGGGCATATGATTTCAGAGTCTTGGACCCTATTGAATATTTATGCTCCTAACTTCGATGACCATATGTCTTCCTTCAGGCTGCTCAACCAGGATAGCTACTGGCTGGAGGAGATTTACATTTTTGTTTAGATACAGTTCTTGATAGGTCCTCTGATAAAGCCTCACTTCTTACCAAAGCCGGCAAGCTCACCATGCAATTCATGAAAGATCTTAATTTGCTAGACATCTGGAGACAGTTGCACCCACTGGATAGGGACTACTCTTTTTATTCACACCCACACAAGACACACACACGCATAGATAACTTTTTACTATCGACCCAACTGTTTCATAGAGTGTTAGATATCGAGTATCTCCCCAGATTTCTTAGTGACCATTCTTCTCTGGTATTATCAATCTCCATTCCTACCAAGGTAAATGGGGCATATAGATGGAGACTAAATTCTACACTCCTGAAGCAACCTGAATTTTGTGCAATCATCAAGGAGCAGATCAATATTTTTTACTTTGACAAACAAACCCTCCGCTCCTGACAGTTTCATTCTTTGGGACACATTGAAAGCCTATCTGAGGGGACAGATAATTTCCTATACTAAAGTGTTGAAGAGAAAACACGGTGTGGAACTGAATGTCCTTGAATCTGAAATCTCTGAGCTAGAGAGAACCTACCAAAGAGGCCTGGCTAAAGATCTATACAGGCGTTTGGTAAATAAAAAACTGAAATATAATACTCTGAACACATATCAAGCTAAGAGGGCCTTCACTAAATCAAAACAGCGTTACTACGAGCTTGGAGAGAAAGCACACAAAGTATTGGCATGGCAACTGAAAGTAGAGAAAAGTAAGAGGACAATTAATGCTATAGAAACTCTTACTAATGAGATATCTTTCACCCCTACTGAAATTAATGAGACTTTTAAGAAATACTACGAAGACCTCTACACTTCCCAATCAAGCGATGATCTATCAGAGATCAACTTCTTTATCTCCTCTCTCAACCTCCCATGCCTGGAAGAGGAAGACAGAGAGCGCCTGAGTGAACAGTTCTCAGTTCCTGAATTGTTGGAGGCCATTAAATCCTTACCTTCTAATAAATCTCCTGGGAAGGATGGCTTCCCTCCAGAGTTCTATAAAGAATTTAGGGAGCTGTTGGACCCCTACCTTTATGGAGGTACTTAAAAAGCCGGGGAGGACAACTGCTTTCCAGAGTCTTTCTCTCAAGCAGTGATTACTGTGCTTCAGAAGAAAGGGAAAACCCTGCTAAAGTCCGCCTCCTATAGACCAATCTCTCTCCTTAACACAGATTGTCAACTGGTCACCAAGAGGCTATCTAAGTGACTGGAGTCATGTCTTCCCCTGTTGGTCAACCCGGATCAGACTGGCTTCATAATTAATAGATTGTCCTCCAATAATCTCAGAAGGTTCCTTGATATAATTCACCTTGCTAACAAAAACAAAATACCTAGTGTCGCAGTCTCCCTCGACACCGATAAGGCCTTTGATAGGGTTGAATGGCCATACCTCTTTCGCGTCTTGGAAAAGTTTGGTTTAGGTACCGTGTTTGTACATTTAATAAAATCACTCTACAAATCTCCTAAAGCTAGGATTGCTATCAATGGGATTATTTCCTCCTCTTTCCCTCTCTATAGGGGGAACAGACAAGGTTGCCCAATTAGCCCCCACCTCTTTGCCCTCGCCATCAAACCATTGGCTGAGACTATTAGAACGTGCCCTGACATACATGGCTTTGAGGTGGGCCCCCATACTCATAAGTTATCACACTTTGCGGACAACCTTATCTTATTTCTAACGAACCCAGAACATTCCCTCTCTCACTTGCAGATCCTACTACGGTGTTGTAGTTCTTTCTCTGGATATAAGGTCAATTTTGATAGAAGTGAAATCTTACCGTTGTCTGTCTTTGACCACCATACCATCAAGCACAAGTTTACTTTTAGATGGTCGCCTATGGGCTTCACATATTTGGGCATAATGGTGGATGGTAACCTGAAGAACCTCTATAAACTCAATCTGGCCGGCTTGTTGCAAAAAGTGGAGGGTAACCTGTGTAAATGGATGGACTTGCCTCTCACTCTACTGGGTAGAATCAATGTAATTAAAATGAAGGTCCTGCCCAGATTTCTATATTTGTTTCTATCCCTGTGCCTGCAGCATTCTTTTCCTCTCTCGACAAGCTGACCAGGCGGTTTATCTGGCACGGCAAAACCCCTACGGTTGGCCTGGATAAACTGACCCTTGATTACGGTCAAGGGGGCTTAAGCCTCCCCAATTTTAGAATATACTACTGGGCTGCACAGTCTAGGTTTCTGGCAATGGTCCCTCTCCCTCATGATTGAACATTGAAAAGTTTGAGGTAAATGATGACACTGGGGCAGAATTCTTTTACAAATGGGACAGAAAATCTATAAAAACCATCACCGACAACCCTTTAATCATACATTCTGTCCTGGCATGGTGCAAACGGCATGAGCTGTTCAGACGGGAGGGATTTCTTTCCCCTAAAACCCCTTCATGGAACAATAGATTGATTCCTATGTTTTTCCAGAATAGTAACTTTAGACCATGGTCTGTGTCACTCTTCTGCAGAATTGTTATGAGGAGGGAGTTCTTATGTCTTTTGATCAGCTGAAACAGAAATACCACTTGCCTAACAGGGACTTCTTTAGCTACCTACAACTACGAAACTTTATTAGGGTGACGCTCAAGGGACAATGGAACCTACCTAAGATGTCACCAATTGAACAACTCTGCCACGCAGACCAACCACTGTTCAAGACCATTTCCCGTGTTTACAATGCTCTTATGTCAGGATTAACACTGCCTGAGCTAGATAAACCCCGACTTAGATGGGAAAAAGATCTGGGTATTAATCTTGATGAGGGTCTATGGAGTGACCTATGCAGGGATGGTGTTACATCCACATTGAACTCCAGATACAGACTGATCCAGTTTAATTTCCTCCATCAGCTCTCAATCACCCAATCTAGACTGCACAAGTTCAACCCTGATATCTCCTCCCTGTGTTTTAGATGTGGCTCAGATGAAGGAACAGTCCTCCATTCCACTTGGCAGTGTTCAAAACTACACGGTTTCTGGCAGGGGGTATGCGATACCATATCCTCAATTCACGGGGTTGCATTCCCTTTAGACCCGGAGGTCTGTGTACCGGGTAACTTTACTAACTCGAATCTTAGGCAAAGCCATACTATAAAGCTAACATAAATATTGCTAGCGATTGCCAAGAAATGTAGTGCCTTGAAATGGAAATCGGATTCCCCCCTGCTAGTTGCAATGTGGCTATCGGAAGTTAATAGTTAAATCTTAATGGAGAAAATCACTTACTGCTTAAGTTAGAGACATTTTACAGAATTTGGCAACCTTTTATTGGCTATATGAAGAATCTCCCCCCACATCACATTGATTGAATCTCTATATAATCCTCACATAATGTTTCACACGTAATGTATAATATGTAGAGTACGGCAGGTATATGATCCAATGTCTCATTATTATTATTTTTTATTTGACTCTTTATTATGACTTATTTATTGTATGTTTGTATATATAATTATTTTTATTTTTTTACACTCGTCTGTTACTGTCACTTTGTCATATTGTTGTCTAATATCTTTTCACTTTTGTTTTGAATGTTCTTAATTGGAAAATGCAAAAATAAAATATATTTAAAAAAATATAAAAACCTGCTCCAGGACACTCGAGACCTCATACTAATGTGAAGGTTTACTGTCCAACAGGACAGCGACCCTAAGCACACAGCCAAGACAACGCAGGAGTGGCTTCGGGACAAGTCTTTGAATGTCCTTGAGTGGCCCAGCCAGAGCTCGTACTTGAACACAATCAAACATCTCTGGAGAGACCTGAAAATAGCTGTGCAGCAATGCTCCCCATCCAACCTGACAGAGCTTGAGAGGATCTTTAGAGAAGAATGGGAGAAACTCCCCAAATACAGGCGTATCAAGCTTGTAGCGTCATACCCAAGAAGACTTGGCTGTAATTGCTGCCAAAGGTGCTTCAACAAAGTACAGAGTAAAGGGTCTGAGTACTTCTGTAAATATCATATCAAACATTTCTAAAAACCCGTTTTTGCTTTGTCATTGTGGGGTATTGTGTGTAGATTCAACAGGGGAAAATATATTCAATCCATTTTAGAATAAGGCTGTAACGTAACAAAATGTGGAAAAAGTCAAGGGGTCTGAATACCTTCCGAATGCACTGTATATATGGCTATAGCCATTTCAGATCTTAAAGATTATCTGGGATTCAAACAACAACAAACGGCCACCCAATCCCTTTATGGGGTAAACAGCTGAGGAATGGGGCTTGAGAAATGTAACCACACCCATATGAGAGAGAGTGATGGATGCAAGGACTGACCATCCATGAGATCAGCATTTTTTGTTTTGAAGCTTAGACAGTTGAGACAGCTACTGACAGTTGAATTAAACTTTTGAGACATTCATAAGTTGTCCTATTTTCTTCAAGAATCAATGGCTATATTCACTGAGTGTATAAAACACTAGGAACACCTTCCTAATATTGAGTTGCACCCCCATTTGCCCTAAGAACAGCCTCAATGGACTCTACAAGGTGTCTAAAGAGTTCCACAGGGATGCTGGCCCATGTTGACTCCAACGCTTCCCACGGTTGTGAGAAGTTGGATGAATGTTCTTTGGGTGGTGGACCATTATTGATACGTGAAAAACCCAGTAGCGTTGCAGTTCTTGACACACTCAAACCAGTGCGCCTGGCACCTACCACCTACCACCATACCCATTTTAAAGGCACTTAAATGATTTGTCTTGCCCATTCACCCTGTGAATGGCACACACACACAATCCACGTCTCAACTGTCTCAAGGCTTAAACATCATTATTGTCTCCTCCCTTCATCTACACTTTTTGAAGTGGATTAAATAGGTGACATCAATAAAGGATCATTGCTTTCACCTGGATTCACTTGGTCAGTCTATGTCATGGACAGAGCATGTTTGTACACTCAGTGTATAATGTATTTGAAAGTCAAAACATGTATTTACCAATCGCAGATTGCCACTTTAAAGTATAAATTGTTTAATGTAGATCACTTACGTGTTTGGGACACCATTTAAAAGTATGACAGCTGCTAAGCTAGCCCTGCCAAGTGTCATTTTCTCCCCTAGTTACAGATATATTTTTTCAGAGATATCAAAAGACCTTGTATGATCATTTTGTATTACTTTTAGTCTGCCTCGTGTTGTTGGGATTATCAATATAAATGAAAATCACCAGGTCAGAGGATGGCAAGATAGATGCTTATTCCTGCGGACGAATGACAAAATCGCCCTCTAGTGGCCTCATGGGTGGAACGTTATTCATATTTTTCATAATTAATAAACATTATATATTTTTTAAATGCTGAAAATCCAGTATTTCTCTGTCAAACGGTTTGGTTATATTTCAGTCTTTTGTGATGTATATAATGTCTAATATTAGGATAAAAACTCAAAATGTAATACATTTCAACTCTCTATCTGACATGGTACATGTGTATTCTTTTTTAAAGACCATAACCTGTGTGTGAGGTGTATACCTTTGTGTCAATGTAGATCTGTTTAAGACTACCAAGAAATCCTCTGTGTGACCCTGATTTAGCCCACTGCAGTAAAAGGTTTAACAGATGGAAAAGTTTTCCTTTGGGTTTCATTTCGTTCTTTCATCAGCTGTCGATAACAATAATCGCCTGGGTTCAAAAACCATTCGAAATCTTTCAAATACTGTTGGCATTTGCTTTAGTCTAGCCTTTTTCAAACCTCTCCACAGGGACCCACAGCCATTCTATGTACAGTGCCTTCAGAAAGTATTCCTACACCTTGACTTATTCCACATTTTGTTGTTACAGCCTGAGTTCAAAATGGTTGAAATTTATATTTTATCTACACACAATAGTCCATAATGACAAAGTGAAAACAGAAGTGTTTGCTAATTTATTGAAAATGAAATACAGAAACACAGCATCTCATTTACATAAGTATTCACACCACTGAGTCAATGCATTTTAGAATCACTTTTGGCAGCGATTGCAGCTGAGTCTTTCAGGGTAAGTCTAAGAGCGTTGCACACCTGGATTGTACAATATTTGCACATTTGATTCATTCTTCAAGCTCTGTCAAGTTGGTTGTTGGTCATTGCTAGACAGCCATTTTCATGTCTTGCCATTGATTTTCAAGCCAATTTAAGTCAAAACTGTAACTAGGCCACTCTCGAACATTCAATGTCGTCTTGGTAAGCAACTCGGGTGTATATTTGGCCTTACCTGTTCTGCTGAAAGGTGAATTCATCTCCCAGTGTCTGGTGAAAAGCAGACTTAACCAAGTTTTCTTCTATGATTTTTCCTCTGCTTAGCTCCATTCCGTTTCTTTTTTATCCTGAAAAACTCCCCAGTCCTCAACGATTATATTCCTAGCCATAACATGATGCAGCCACCACTATGCTTGAAAATATGGAGAGTGGTACTCAGTAATGTGTTGTATTGGATTTGCCCTAAACTTAACACTTTGTATTCAGGATAAAAAGTGAATTGCTTTGCCACATTTTTTGCAGTATTCCTTTAGTGCCTTGTTGCAAACAGGATGCATGTTTTGGAATATTTTTATTCTGTACAGGCTTCTTTCTTTCACTGTCAATTAGGTTAGTATTGTGGACTAACTACAATGTTGTTGATCCATCCTCAGTTTTCTCCTAGCACAGCCATTCAACTCAGTAACTACTTTAAAGTCACCATTGGCTTCATGGTGCAATCCTTGAGCGGTTTCCTTCCTCTCCGGCAACTGAGTTAGGAAGGACTCTTGTATCTTTGCAGTGACTGGGTTTATTGATACTCCATCCAAAGTGTAATTCATTTTGTATTACCCATCTACCAATAGGTGCCCTTCTTTGCGAGGTATTGGAAAACCTCCCCTGTCTTTGTGGTTGAAACTGTGTTTGAAATTCACTGCTCGACTAAGGGACCTTACAGATAATTGTATGTGTGGGGCACAGAGATGAGGTAGTCATTAAAAAATCATGTTAAACTATTATTGCACAAAGAGTGAGTCCATGCAACTTATTATTTGACATGCACATTTTTTTTACTACTGAACTTATTTAGGATTGCCATAACAAAGGGGTTGAGTACCTACTGACTCAAGACATTACAGCTTGACATTTTTTGTTAATTCTGTAAAAAATTCTAAAAATATAACTCCACTTTGACATTATGGCGTATTGTGTGTAGGCCACTGGCACAAAATCTCAATTTAATAAAAATGAAATACAGGCTGTAAACAATAAAATTCAAGGGGTGTGAATAAAGTGGGCGTGGCGAAATAAGTGGGTGGATCATCGGCGATGGGTGTAACATCAGCACTCTTTGATTGGTTAGACTGTTTTGATTGAGCGGCCTTGTTTTTAGTTTCTAAATGTGTTTTCATTGGTCAGTTCCTGTGTGGTGATACTGATGCTTTGTCAGGACAGTTGCAGTCATGCAAAACGGTCTCTAAATTCTGCCCATGTAGCTGTTCGCTTTCCATACACCCACTTGTGTTTATACGCCTGTATACAGTGCCTTGCGAAAGTATTCGGCCCCCTTGAACTTTGCGACCTTTTGCCACATTTCAGGCTTCAAACATAAAGATATAAAACTGTATTTTTTTGTGAAGAATCAACAACAAGTGGGACACAATCATGATGTGGAACGACATTTATTGGATATTTCAAACTTTTTTAACAAATCAAAAACTGAAAAATTGGGCGTGCAAAATTATTCAGCCCCCTTAAGTTAATACTTTGTAGCACCACCTTTTGCTGCGATTACAGCTGTAAGTCGCTTGGGGTATGTCTCTATCAGTTTTGCACATCGAGAGACTGACATTTTTTCCCATTCCTCCTTGCAAAACAGCTCGAGCTCAGTGAGGTTGGATGGAGAGCATTTGTGAACAGCAGTTTTCAGTTCTTTCCAAAGATTCTCGATTGGATTCAGGTCTGGACTTTGACTTGGCCATTCTAAAACCTGGATATGTTTATTTTTGAACCATTCCATTGTAGATTTTGCTTTATGTTTTGGATCATTGTCTTGTTGGAAGACAAATCTCCGTCCCAGTCTAAGGTCTTTTGCAGACTCCATCAGGTTTTCTTCCAGAATGGTCCTGTATTTGGCTCCATCCATCTTCCCATCAATTTTAACCATCTTCCCTGTCCCTGCTGAAGAAAAGCAGGCCCAAACCAAAACATTGCCACCACAATGTTTGACAGTGGGGATGGTGTGTTCAGGGTGATGAGCTGTGTTGCTTTTACGCCAAACATAACGTTTTGCATTGTTGCCAAAAAGTTCAATTTTGGTTTCATCTGACCAGAGCACCTTCTTCCACATGTTTGGTGTGTCTCCCAGGTGGCTTGTGGCAAACTTTAAATTACACTTTTTATGGATATCTTTAAGAAATGGCTTTCTTCTTGCCACTCTTCCATAAAGGCCAGATTTGTGCAATATACGACTGATTGTTGTCCTATGGACAGAGTCTCCCACCTCAGCTGTAGATCTCTGCAGTTCATCCAGAGTGATCATGGGCCTCTTGGCTGCATCTCTGATCAGTCTTCTCCTTGTATGAGCTGAAAGTTTAGAGGGACGGCCAGGTCTTGGTAGATTTGCAGTGGTCTGATACTCCTTCCATTTCAATATTATCGCTTGCACAGTGCTCCTTGGGATGTTTAAAGCTTGGGAAATCTTTTTGTATCCAAATCCGGCTTTAAACTTCTTCACAACAGTATCTCGGACCTGCCTGGTGTGTTCCTTGTTCTTCATGATGCTCTCTGCGCTTTTAACGGACCTCTGAGACTATCACAGTGCAGGTGCATTTATACGGAGACTTGATTACACACAGGTGGATTGTATTTATCATCATTAGTCATTTAGGTCAACATTGGATCATTCAGAGACCCTCACTGAACTTCTGGAGAGAGTTTGCTGCACTGAAAGTAAAGGGGCTGAATAATTTTGCACGCCCAATTTTTCAGTTTTTTATTTGTTAAAAAAGTTTGAAATATCCAATAAATGTCATTCCACTTCATGATTGTGTCCCACTTGTTGTTGATTCTTCACAAAAAATACAGTTTTATATCTATATATAGCCTGAAATGTGGCAAAAGGTCGCAAAGTTCAAGGGGGCCGAATACTTTCGCAAGGCACTGTATGTTGACACACACATGTTCCAGCAGCCATGTTGACTTCCAGTTACCCATGAGTCAAATGTCTGGGGGTCCCTGAGGAGAGATTTGAAAAAGACTGCTCTAGTCTGCCAGATGGATGAGGTTAGCACTCGTCACTATTCTATTCTTTCCACTGTGCCATGCAGGCAAGCTCAATCAAGCCCAGATAGATGATTTCAAATAGACCTTACACATTCTACCCCACATTCTTTACTCTATGCTGTTTTTGAAACAGGTATACAAAGATGAAGACGGCCACCAACATTTACATATTCAACCTGGCTCTGGCCGACGCCCTGGTCACCACGACGATGCCTTTCCAGAGCACTGACTACCTGTTGAACTCGTGGCCGTTTGGCGAGGTGGTGTGTAAGGTGTTCATATCCATCGACTACTACAACATGTTCACCAGCATCTTCACCCTGACCATGATGAGTGTTGACCGCTATGTGGCCGTGTGCCACCCGGTCAAAGCCCTGGATTTCCGAACACCCATCAATGCCAAGATGATCAACGTGTGTATCTGGATGCTGTCGTCGGCAGCCGGGATACCAGCACTTCTACTGGGGGGCACCCAGACCAACAATGGTGAGAAAGCATGCAGACACACACACAGCCATGAAGCACGCACACAAAAGAATGCATGCGCATGGATCCACACACGCACACATTTCCGAAGAGAAGGTCATGAAAATTTTATGCACAGTTTGCGCTGGTTACTTCATGCCTCTGTTTGAGTGAATCAATGTGCAGAAGTGCCCATCTAATCTCAGAACATTTCGGTCCTATTTTGTAGAGGGGAATAATGATCAATCTAAGCCATGAGCTTGCCATGATCTTTAAACCATATATTATTGTTTCTAAGCTGTGAATAAGTGGGAAAAAGTGGAAGTTCCCTTTTGAGTTTACATTAGGCATTCCATAACAGCACCGCAGAGTTTGAGGTGACCCAGACACAAAGGGAAATGTATGTGTTCTCACTTTGTATGAGCCTAGGTGCATTTCATCGGTGTTCTCTCTTTCTCGACCTCCTCTCTCCTCTCTCTTTCTCTTCTCCCATCTCTCTCCCTCTAGGCACCACGGAGTGTGCATTACAATTCCCAGAGCCATACGTGTACTGGGACACCCTGATGAAGATCTGTGTGTTTGTGTTTGCCTTCGTGGTGCCCGTGCTCATCATCACCGTGTGCTACTCCCTGATGGTGCTACGACTCAAGAGCGTGCGTCTCCTCTCGGGCTCCCGGGAGAAGGACCGCAACCTGCGACGCATTACCCGCCTGGTCATGGTGGTGGTGGTGGTATTCGTAGTGTGCTGGACGCCCATCCACATCTTCATCCTGGTCAAGGCGCTGGTGAGCGTTCCAGAGAACACCGCCGTCATGGCCGCCTACTTCTTCTGCGTAGCGCTGGGCTACACCAACAGCAGCCTCAACCCCGTCCTCTACGCATTCCTGGATGAGAACTTCAAGAGATGCTTCAGGGACTTCTGCGTCCCGACAAAGCTGAAGAAGGTGGACAAGGGGTCGGGTAAAAAAGGCACCGTAAGGTCCCCGGAGGCCCCAGTTCCACTGGAGAACCCACACGGGACTAGAAAGCCGGCATGACTAGCCATGGAAGTGTCTTTCATTTCTCAAGTTGGAAAGGAAGACTCTAATGATCTGGGCCTAACCCAGGCGATATCAGTAATGTGAGTACAGCAGTGCTACTGTTCCTTTGTAAATAGCTCAGACTAGATGACTGATGTTCCATTGTTTCTCTTTCAGTTATTTGTTTCTATCTCACAATGGGGATTCGCTTATTCACCTATTCTCGGAAGAACCTATCAAAAGTGGTTGTTGGAGACCGAGCCATAGAGTGGTGAATGAGGTGAGCACCTCAAGGCTAACTTGGCTATCTCGCTGAGAGCCAAGCCAACCTCAATAACAGATCCTACCTGCAACACGGTAGCATTGCTAGCTCCCTTCTCTCGTCTAGTGCCCCCACTTAGTTTCCTTCGGTCAGCACTGAGCTAGCCACACCACACCTTCACCAAGTGGTAGCTGCAAGCTAACACCCCACTAGCCTTGGGTTTAGTGTACTACTGTGCTCATTATTGTTGGCTGTTAGCCACAAGGCTTCTAACTAGCTAGCTTATTACGCTGTTTACATGAGCTACTATTTCCTTGCCACCAGCCGCAAGGCTTCTAATTAGCTAGCCTCTACATGTTGTTCTTACAAACGGTGTTGCTTTGTCCACCTAGCAAGCCCTAGCAAGTTCCAAAAAGTAAAAAAACAGGTTTTAATATATGAAATATCAGAACAAGCAATATCAGAAGGAGCAATGTCAAGAGTCTGAAATATATATATATATATATATATATATATATATATATATATATACACACACACACACACAGTTGAAGTTTACATACACCTTAGCCAAATACATTTAAACTCAGTTTTTCACAATTCCTGACAATTCCTGTCTTAGGTCAGTTAGGATCACCACTTTATTTTATGAATGTGAAATGTCATAATAATAGTAAAGAGAATGCTTTATTTCAACTTTTATTTCTTTCATCACATTCCCAGTGGGTCATAGGTTTACATACACTCAATTAGTATTTTGTAGCATTGCCTTTAAATTGTTTCACTTGGGTCAACTGTTTCGGGTAGCCTTCCACAAGCTTCCCACAATAAGTTGGGTGAATTCTGGCCCATTCCTCCTGACAGAGCTGGTGTAACTGAGTCAGGTTTGTAGGCCTCCTTGCTTGCACACACTTTTTCAGTTCTGCCCACAAATTTTCTATAGGACTGAGGTCAGGGCCTTGTGATGGCCACTCCAATACCTTAACTTTGTTGTCCTTAAGCCATTTTGCCACAACTTTGGAAGTATGCTTGGGGTCATTGTCCATTTGGAAGACCCATTTGCGACCAAGCTTTAACTTTCTGACTGATGTCTTGAGATGTTGCTTCAATATATCCACAGAATTTTCCTTCCCCATGAAGCCATCTATTTTCTGAAGTGCACCAGTCACTCCTGCAGCAAAGCACCCCCACAACATGATGCTACCACCCCCGTGCTTCACGGTTGGGATGGTGTTCTTCAGCTTGCAAGCCCCCCCCTTTTTCCTCCAAACATAACAACGTTCATTTTGGCCAAACAGTTCTATTATTGTTTCATCAGACCAGAGGACATTCCTCCAAAAAGTATGATCTTTGTCCCCGTGTGCAGTTGCAAACCGTAGTCTGGCTTTTTTATGGCGGTTTTGGAGCAGTGGCTTCTTCCTTGCTGAGCAGCCTTTCAGGTTATGTCGATATAGGACTCGTTTTACTGTGGATATAGATACTTTTGCACCTGTTTCCTCCAGCATCTTCACAAGGTCCTTTGTTGTTGTTCTGGGATTGATTTGCACTTTTCGCACCAACGTTCATCTCTAGGAGACAGAACGCATCTCCTTCCTGAGGGGTATGATGGCTGTGACGTCCCATGGTGTTTATACTTGTGTACTATTGTTTGTTCAGATGAACGTGGTACCTACAGGCGTTTAGAAATTGCTCCCAAGGTTGAACCAGACTTGTGGAGGTCTAGAATTTTTTTTCTGAAGTCTTGGCTGATTTCTTTTGATTTTCCCATTATGTCAAACAAAGAGACACTGAATTTGAAGGTAGGCCTTGAAATACATCCACAGGTACACTTCCAATTGACTGAAATTATGTCAATTAGCCTATCAGAAGCTTCTGAAGCCATGACATCCTTTTCTGTAATTTTCCAAGCTGTTTAAAGTCAGAGTCAACATAGTGTATGTAAACATCTGACTCACTGGAATTGTGATACAGTGAATTATAAGTTAAATAATGTGTCTGTAAACAACTGTTGAAAAAATTACTTGTGTCAGGCACAAAGTAGATGTCCTAACCGACTTGCCAAAACTATAGTTTGTTCACAAGAAATTGGTGGAGTGGTTGAAAAACGAGTTTTAATAACTTCAACCTAAGTGTATGTAAACTTCCGACTTCAACTGTAGTAACCAAAAAAGTGTAAAACAAATCAAAATATATTTTAGATTCTTCAAAGTAACAACCCTTTGCCTTGATGACAGCTTTGCACACTCTTGGCATTCTCTCAACCAGCTTCATGAGGAATGCTTTTCCAACAGTTGAAGGAGTTCCCACATACTGTATGCTGAGCATTTGTTGGCTGCTTTTCCTTCACTCTGCGGTCCAACTCATCCCAAACCATCTCAATTGGGTTGAGGTCAGGTGATTGTGGAGGCCTGGTTATCTGATGCAGCACTTCAATCCCTCTCCTTCTTTGTCAAATAGACCTTACACAGCCTGGAGGTGAGTTGGGTCATTGTCCTGTTGAAAAACAAATGATAGAGGGACTAAGAGCTATCCAAATAGGATGGGGTATCGCTGAAGAATTCTGTGGTAGCCAAGCTGGTTCATTGTGCCTTGAATTCTAAATAAATCACAGACAGTGTCACTAGCAAAGCACACCCACACCATCCCACCTCCTCCTCCATGCTTTACGGTGGGAACCACACATGCGGAGATCATCCGTTCACCTACTCACAAAGACCCGGCGGTTGGAACCAAAAATCTCTCATTTGGACTCGTCCTTTAGTATTGATTTCTTTTCAGCAATTCGATCTTGAAGGCCTGATTCACGCAGTCTCCTCTGAACAGCTGATGTTGAGATGTGTCTGTTACTTGAACTCTGTGAAGCATTTATTTGGGCTGCAATTTCTGAAGCTGGTAACTCTATTGATCCTCTGCAGCAGAGGTAACTCTGGGTCTTCCATTGCTGCGGCCGTCCTCATGAGAGCCAGTTTCCTCATAGCACTTGATGGTTTTTGCGACTGCACATGAAGAAACCTTTAAAGTTCTTGAAATTCTGTATACCAACCCTACCTTGTCACAACATAACTGATTAATTCAAACGCATTAAGAGCGAAAGAAATTCCACAAATTAACTTTTAACAAGTCACACCTGTTTATTGCAATACATTCCAGGTGACTACCTCGTGAAGCTGGTTGAGAGAGTGTCATGAGTGTGCAAAGCTGTCATCAAGGCAAAGGGTGGCTACTTTGAAGAATCTCAAATGTAAAATATGTTTTAATTTGTTTCACACTTCTTTGGTTACTACATGATTCCATATGTGTTATTCATAGTTGTAATGTCTTCTATTATTCTACAATGTAGAAAGAAAAAACCCTTGAATGAGTAGGTGTGTCCAAACTTTTGACTGGTACTGTATGCAAGAAAGCAGGAGAAGGGGGTGCTGAGGGATTATTTAAGATACTCTTTGAAGGTAGGGTTTCAGATGTTTTCGGGAGATGGTCAGTCTGCCAAGACTCAGGCTAGGCACCTGAACCAGGCCAAATCTTTAGGGAAGCAGGCCAAATCTTTAGGGAAGCAGTCCTATGCTGCAGTCGCAGCGAGGATCCACCTCTCTAACCCTCGTACGGGAGGTAAGAAGGGTCGGCCAACCTAGGGCTCCCTGCCCTACCCTCTATCTTCAGGTTTAACATTTGCCACCTCTTCCCCCCTTTGAAGTTTTCACAGCAGTGGGAAGGCATGCCTCCGTTAAGACAAACTCTGTGCAGGCGTCAGAGCTATCTGGCACTCCCACAAAGCTTTCACACAGCTTTAGCTTTTTCCTTATCCCATTTTGTACAGCGATTGGTTCACGCAGCCGGGCCACTATCTGCTTTGCCTCCCAATCTTACGGGAGCAAGTGGCTGAGGATATATCTTCGCTCTTGACAACACTTCTCCATGAAGCAGGGCCAAGACATATTTATTATGTAGCTGTCCTACTGCCCATGATTAGGAAGCTGCACTGCAGCTGTTTCCTTCCTCCTCCTGCTATATTGCATGACGTCTTATGTCATGGTGCTGGCTGCTCTCTCCCGAGAAAGCCCACTTCCCGTATCTATCCAGACTGACTTGTTGCAGCCTGGTAGAAGCAACGACCATGTGAGGGGCCCTGGGAGACCCCATCCCCCAAAAACGGTGACACACCATTTGGGGTGGAAGAGCTCAGCTGACACACCCAGGAATAATTGGGTGATGCCGTATGCTTTCCCTCCTATGTTGCCTACCCTTTCCTCTTCCGTCTACACGGAGAAAGGGAATAGGGCCTTCCCCTCATCTTCGAGCCCCTCGGTGACTTTCCGGTCAGCAGTTACACCCTGCTTATGACCAGTCCTGACAGCTATCATCATGCAGGGTTTATACCCTAGTGAACAAAGCAATTCTCTATCTTTGGAAAGGAGCGCCAGCACCTTATGCATGCTCTCTGTTTTACAGTTCTGCCTTCTTCTTGGAGAAGTGGTATGACTAAGCAGATCGTTTCCTTCCTATACTCTGTTTTCCATTGTCCTAGTCTCCTCTACTCCTGCACAGTTCTGAATGGATTGCAAGTTGCAATATCCCTCCTCTACCCCTGCCATCCAATTAAATCAGGGGTGCCAAACTCATTCCACAGAGGGCCAAGTGTCTATGGATGTTTTTTTGTTTTCTTGAAACCAGGTGAGGGGAGTTCCTTACTAATCAGTGACCTTAATTCATCATTTAAATACGAGGAGCTAAAACCTGCAGACATTCGGCCCTCCATGGAATGAGTTTGACATGTTAATTAAATAGTTATCTTGAGACGTGTTTATGACAAAACATCAATAATGATTGGAGAAGAGCTTTAAAGGGGCATTCTGGGATTGGTACATCAATTTTTTTGGCTATTCGATTTTGTCATGTCTGTCTCCACCAACCAAAATGTGCATGTGCAGAGATCTATTACCTCCTGTGGGATTCCAACACCCTTTTGGGATGAGCACACAAAAACCTTCGGATTTGGGGCTAGGGAAAGGCTGTATTCCAGTGGTCACCAACCTTTTCTGAGTCAAGATCACTTTAGAGTTCAAAATCAAGCCAAGATCTACTAATAAGATCTAATAATAACAACGCAAGCTTATCAAAACACTTTGCTATACTCATTCATTGCAGCTGCAGTGCTAGTTGTAGTGCGAGTGGAATTAGGGAGAACGTGCATTTTATGGCTTATAAAAGTATGGAACATTGCTGTGTTGACAGTGCTGAATAACAACTTAAAGATGAACTTTCGTCTAAAAACAGCGGCTCTTTGCTGTATTCATTGAGTCTCTCTCTAGTCTTGGTTTTAAAAGCTTTTAAATCTCACAGTATCAACTTTGCTGTGCACACAAGGCTTATTTTTACAGCCTATGGCTTGAGGAAACTATGCAGACATGGTGATCTGAGCTATCTGATTGGCCAGCGGTAGGCCTATAGGTGCACTTGATTTGCTCTCTGGGCCTGATGGGTATGTGGAGTTCTACTTCAGACGCATGAAATGGTTCAAAATGGGAACACATTGTCTTCCTGGCGCTAGGGCTGCTGAATCAAGTGCACCTACCGCCAATAGCGCTAAACAGGAAAAGTTTCATTTGTTACCCAAATGTTTAGCGATCGACTGCGAATGCCTTGGAGATCAACCAGTTGATTGCGATTGACCGGTTGGTGACCACTGGTGTATTCTATGGAGTTGAGCCACAGGCCTCTGCATGATGCTGGGTTGGTTGAGGCAAAATATTTGCTAAATATTAGCATCAGTCAGAATATCGTTTATAATTGTTTAAAGGTGAAATCCTCAGGGACATAGAATGGGTTAAACATTTTTTACCTTGTAATATAGATACTGGTGAGAATTCACTCTAAAATATGTTAAGTGATACAAGTTTTATTTGCTATTTTCTATAAATGTATGTAGTGGTACTCTATTTATTTACATCTTATTGACTGTTTATTTTTTTCCCTTTAATAATATATCTATCTATATTGTATCTACATATTTTTCTGTCACTTTCTTTGAATTCCAAATGGCATCCTACTCCCTATAAAGTGCACTACTTTTGACAAAAGTACAGCATGTCAAAGGTCAAAGGTAGTACACTACAGAATATAGGAACTAGCAGTGGTGTAAGTAAAGTAAAGTAAAAATACTTTAAAGTACTACTTAAGTAGTTTTTTTGGGGTATCTGTACATTACTTTACTATTTATATTTTTTGACAACTTTTACTTCGTTACGTTCCTAAAGAAAATAATATACTTTT
This sequence comes from Oncorhynchus mykiss, assembly GCF_013265735.2. NCBI lineage: Eukaryota > Metazoa > Chordata > Actinopteri > Salmoniformes > Salmonidae > Oncorhynchus > Oncorhynchus mykiss. The sequence goes on along the minus strand of NC_048575.1, from coordinate 36,042,546 downwards.
TACTCCATACATTTTACCTGACACCCAAAAGTACTCGTTGCATTTTGAATGCTTAGCAGGACAGGACAATGGTCTAATTCACACACTGAAGAGCACATCCCTGGTCATCCCTGCTGCCTCTGATCTGTCAGACTCACTAAACACATGCTTCGTTTGTAAATTATGCCTGAGTGTTGGAGCATGCCCCTGGCTTGCCATAAATAAAATAAAAACAAGAAAATGGTGCTGCCTGCTTTGCTTAATAGAAGGAATTTTTAATTATTTATACTTTTACATTTGATACTTATGTATATTTTTTAAATTATACTTACTTTTGATACTTAATTATATTTAGTACCAAATACTTCTAGACTTTTACTCAAGTAGTATTTTACTGGGGGAATTGTACTTTTACTCGAGTAACTTTCTATTAAGTTATCAAGTATGACAATTGGGTACTTTTCTACACGCTGGGGAATAGGTTGCTATTTTGGACGCAGATTTGTCCTTCTGTATGCTTCTAGGCCATATGTGCTTTTACAGTACAGGAGACAGTGGGATACATCTCCAGGCAAAAGTAAAGATTTGATACTACAACATGGAAACTGGTGTCAACTAACTTCCCCTTGAGCTAAATTTGTTGAATTATTATTATTATTATTGTTTTTTTTAAATACGTTGGAAATATGAATTCAACTGATTTTGCCTACTGGGGACATGGTCGTTAAGAAAATGAAGGGTTAAGCTTACCGTATGCTTCCCAATCGAAACAGTTTGCACATATATTATGACGACATTCTGTGAAGATTTTGTTTGTTTTGGTCTTTTGACAGATTTTTGTTTGCCAGTTCGTTCAAGTCGAAGTTTGGTATCAGAAGTCTACACCCCTTCGTCAGTGATTGGTCAACAGTACTACTCCTAGTAGGAGTGGGAACTATGGGCAGGATTCTTCAAATAAGTGTTTGTTGTCATTCAACGAGAGACAATTAGTTTTCATGCACATTTTTTCACTTGAGAAATACTGCATCAAACATCTTAGTTAGATTAAAAATTGCCCGACTAAGAGCTCTGCAAATATGTCAAAATGAATGACATATTTCTTGATTTCTCTATATTGAGAAAGTGTTACTGGGTATGTTGTTGCTACGGTGGCCCAAGAGGGACAAACAACAGTAATATTGCCGTTTTTTGTGTGTGTTTTTTCAAGTGAAGGTCTTTAGGGAGTATGCGAGTACAGATGTTAATTTCGCCTAGTTCTGCTAGACGAACACCCAACCTATGTATGCGGACACCTTTACTGTAGGTGACTTGAGACAGGCTCTTGTGGAAATCCTGGATTTGAATGTTTTTTATTTTATTTATTGACACAGGGCTTACATATCTTCGACATCTGGAGCTATCTCCATGTCAAGTTGCTAATTTTAGGATAACAATCATGTGCTGTTTATATAGCTTGCGCCTGGATGTAAATATTCATATTTGGATATTCATATTCTTACAGTAGAGAAACTAAGTATATGCAATCTAAGAAAATAAAGACTGGTTTATATGAATTTGTCATGCACGTGGTTGAATATTCAGATTACTGTATGATAAAATATACATAAATAAATACTGTATGTATGGTACATGTATATATCTTTGCACAGACATCATTTTTTACAATCAAATGTACCCGTATTTCAATCATGTCAATAAGCATTGCAAACAGGACATAAATTCAACTAAATCCTAAGAGTTGAATTGTTCGATCAAGCAACGTTAGGGAAGTAAATGCTTGATAGTCAACTCCTTTTGTAAATGTTTTAACGCCCATCGGTTCCCCTTTGGAATGTACAGTATATTCAATGACTTTAAGATGTACTGTGTATCTTCCATGTCATTCATTCTTAGAGCTATAGCATTCGTATAACGTGATATAACACGTGGTTAATTCTCAGAGCCGTACAGTACATAATAAATACATTCCACTTCAGTTTTAAAGGTGCAATCTGGGATTGGTACATCCATTTTTTGGGGGACTATTAAATGAATGATATATAACCATTGATTCTTGAAGAATATAGCTTGTGATTGAGCTTAGTTCAGCGATCATCCCCCCCATCACCTTTTAGTCATCACAAAGGCACATGCATACAGTTATATAAGAGCCTCTCTACCTGTGAAAACACAGAAGAACAAAACATTTTAAAATGTGTTTAGAGTTACTGACAACAAAAGACTTTGGGATATGATTCAGAAAAAGAAGAGCAGTGATGATCATAGAACTTGTCCTCGTGTGTCATTGCAATTTTTTGTAAATATCACTTTCATATGGACAGAAGGTGCTCAGTGCAGTACTCAGTATTGAAGTCATTACTAAGGAAGCGTCTCTTCAAATGTGAACAGATCCTGTGGGGAAATGTCTGCTAATATCTAAGGAGCTGAAGGAGTGCAATTAGGCCAACACTTAGTGTGTGTGTGTGTGTGTGTGTGCGCACAAAGTTAATGAAATAAAAACATAATGTCATCTCATCTACTACAGTACATCTCATTGACTGGGACGAGCTTTTAATCATATTTATCTCTCAATTAACTTCTCCCTTTTACTGTTACAAATTTATCATAGATATCAAGGGCTATTTGCATGTGGACATTTAATTAACCTTTTAACTCTTTGGTGTTAAGTCCCCTATTAATGGGACTTTGAGCAGTTCTGGACCGGTGCCGACTGACATTTTGGTGTACAAAGCGCTCTGTGAATATTGCAGGGTCCAGCACCGTATAGTGCCAGAAAGCCCCATCTGTCTGCTTTCCACTACCACTGTCAATGGACCTGACTTGAAGTGTCAGGTTTCAAATCTGACATTTGCATATGAAGTGATGTGTCACATTTCTTGGTAAATCCACACAAATAATGGATTTCCTCTGCCTCTGAGCGATGGAGCCTGGCCTGGGAGATGGCATATTAAAAGGAACAGTCTAGCAAATCCAGCAATCGTCGCTTCAACTTGCTGTGATATTACCAGACGGATCTAGAGCTCTCAACATGAAAAAAATACAAAATAAGTTCGTAGAATTGAACACGAACACTTTATCTTGGCCACAGAGGGACAACATCACTGTGTGTAAAGCTGAAGTTGTAACAAGTCTGCAGAATGGTATCTCTGCATCGCTCAGAGGACAGAGTGGCAGAAAATGCCCTGTCGTCAGTTATATGAAATTCGTCACTAAATATGATCATATTTATTTTTACAGTTAAAAGAAAAGTGAAATCTTAGTTAGTTGTTTATCATTTGATTGTAACCATATAAAAAAAATCTGCAATTTCAAGCCCTATTCCCCTACTTTTGTTGAATAGGGGAAAAATACATATTATTTTTTATATTTTTATAATATTTTAGTTTGTGTTATCAAAAGTGAGTATACCTCAGCAATGTATAACTATTTTTTTTTTTTACCAGAAAGGTGAATTCCAAACCTTTCTGGAACTATGCAGCATTACTAGTTATTGTTTTTGGCCATCTCTAAAAAATAATTACTTTTGGATATGTCTATTTAGGAGGAAATCTACATTTTGCCATAATGTTCAAGAGGCTTTCTAAATGGCTCAAAATAGCTACAATCATATTTTTTTTTTTACATATAGGAAAAGGCTATCTATATTCCCACTAGTTTTGAATAAAGGATAGATTTATCAAGACTCCAGAGAACTGACATTTAAATAGTATTGGATTTATCATAATGCATTAGTGTACAGCACCCTATTTTTGTCTAGTAGACTCCAAAAATGTAGACATCAGCACAATGACATGTCAAACCTGGGTGTACAATGGATCTAGATATGATCCATTTTATGTAGGCTAACAACTTTCAAGTGGTTGATCACAATCAGGTAGATGATACAAAGCATTCTGCACACAGAGACCAATCAGTCATTCGCATTGTTTCAACATCCAGTATAGTTATTTCTGGCTATTATGTAATTCAGGTATGGATAACTTGTTTCAGTTACACTTTGAGCCAAAACGTATTATGTGAATAGGGTGCTGTAATAGTTCTGGAGCACATAATGCGTGTTACTGGAGCGTCACCTGTTGGAAAGCAAACGTTACTCTCTTAAAAGTATGTGGACACCTGCTCATCGAACATCTCATTCCAAAATCATGGGCATTTACAGTTTTTTTCAACTGCTAAAACACTAAAAACCCATTGGCTGAACAAAGTTCTCAGTTGCCTGCACTCATTTAGCTAATTATGCAGTCTGTTGTCAATACCTTAAACCATTTCACATGATAAAACACCATTTGCAGATCTCACTTCGATTTTTCCGCAAAACTCTAAACACATTCTCATTCTCAAAACACATTCTGCACTCTAATGCACATGTCATCCATACTGGTAAACACAAGTGGCAACAATCAAATACAAATAGAGAACATTATGTCATTGATTGAACACAACCACTCAAAATGTATTTAACCTGTTTCAAATGATGCGACACAACCAATATAAGCCAGTTCAGAGAGCAAACAGGTTGTTGAAGGTGGGAAGGAGAAAGTCTGAGAATGGATACTGTAGTACAGTGCATTGTAGGCTGTATACTGTACAATGGATGAATTGTATGGCCCTGAACATTTTGCTTTCCATTTATTAACAGTACTGACTGCTCAATAGATTTTGACTGGTTGCAGGTTCATATCAACAAAGAACAAGAATTACAGTATCACAGAGACAAAGGACAAGTTTGTGAGATGCAGGGTAGAGTACTGTACAAATAGGGGTACAAGGAGGAGGAAGAACAAAAAACAAAATTGCAAAGAGCAAAGCAGAGTAGTAATATCTGATCAATTTTGAGCTACTATGATAGAACATGTTTTCGTTCATCAGAAGACAATGACGGAAAAATAAGAATATTTTTTTAGATAAAAAATGTACTTCTCCCTGAGAATTGTATGTTTTGAACAATGTGTTTTCTATTTTTCGGTGTATTGTTTACTGACTGCTTGAGAGTGTATATCATTTTGATCACTTAGTTTATGATTTGAGAGCAGTGTTTGATTTTTAACACAAGTAAAACTGTTTTGAGATGAATGTTTCATTTTGCAAGAGGAGTCAGAGGTTATGTAAATAGTGCATGAAGATGAGGTTTTGTGTTTAATGTTTTCAGGAAATGGAGCAAGGTTTCAGAAATGGTGTTTTAGCAATTGAGAAAAACTGTAATATGGAGTTGGTCCCCCCTTTGCTACATACTGTCATGTGCATGTTTTGTTAAATAGTATAATACAATTTGGGGGGGGGGGGGGGGGGGATTCACAGACTTCCCCCTCCATACACTGATGAATATAACAGGAAACCTGTTCAATCACCATGCACTGCAAAATCATTCTGGCTGTGGATACGGAGAACATCAACATCAACACGCCAGAGGATATATCATGTGACTTGGGGCTCTGCTGGAAGTTTACCTCATATTTCATTTTTTTTAAATTCTGCTTTGCCACTAAAATCGTAAACACTGACAACTAAAATATTGTGTTATTGTTGTTATTGTTATGCATATTATCATTAGTAGTTTAAAAAAATTAACCACAAAAGGTTCTTCGAGGATCCATTTAAATGGGTTCTTTGAGGAACTTATAGGGGTTCCCAAACAGTTTAAATTTGAAGAACCCATAAAAGAATAGTCCAGGAACCTTTTCTTTTAAGAGTGTAGTGTAGCTCTGGAGGAAAGATAGAAGTGTGTGCTGAAATAGTGGTGGGTTAGATTCGAACCCATTTTGTATGTGAAGAAGCAGTTTAGACCCGTAGGCCACAGGATATTCATGTTTGTGTTGGATTACATTGCTCACTCTCCATCCCTTTAACAAACTCCAACTCCTGGCAGAACCAAAAAGTCTCTCCCCCTCCTACAAACCTTCTAAAACTTAAGAGTTTCTGTTTCTGTCTGTATGAGAGTGAACAACAGTCCAAATGGCTCAACAGGGAATTTTGCTGGACCAGTTCTGTTGTTCTGTCTATCTGGATCTACTGAAGGCTATCCCCTGTGGGCACAGTTACTGTAGGAGCTGTATTGAGGGCTGATGGGATCAGGATGATCCGAAGGAGGTCTGCAGCTGACCTCAGTGGAGACAGACTTATTGAAGAAGACAGGACTCCAAGCTGCTCCGTGCTATGCTGGACCTGAAGATGTGGCATGCGATTTCTGCCTTTCCCACCCTTACACCCTTCACAATAGAATGAATTGAGCTTTTAACGTGGCACACCTGTTAATTGAAATGCATTCCAGATGACTGCCTCATGAAGCTGTTTGAAAGAATGCCAAGCGTGTGCAAAGCTGTCATCAAGGAAAAGGGTGGCTACTTTGAAGAATCTAAATTATATTTTGATTTGTTTAACACTTTTTTGGTTACTACATGATTCCATATGTGTTATTTCCTAGTTTTCATGCCTTCACTATTCTTCTACAATGTAGACAATGGTAGAAATAAAGAAAAACCCTTGAATGAGTAGGTGTGTCCAAACTTTTGACTGGTACTGTACATAGGGCAGCAGTCTCTAAGTTAGAGAGTAGTGTACCGGGTGGTAGCCGGTGTTGTGCCGAAAAGCTCCCCCTGCCAGAATCCCCCCCCCCCCCCCCCCCTCGTGTGAACGTGCACACACTCAATTCTTCATTGCTGCGACTTGCTGGCTAGTTGAGATTTCTGATCACGTTAGGCTGCGTTTCATTTGATTTTTTATGACGGTGTGATCGCAGGGGAGGCACTAGTAATGTCTGCAGTTTTTGGTTTGGCTATTTGTTTCAGGTGTATTAGTCTATAAATAAATCTCTTTGCCAAAAATCGTCATCTCTCCCATGTCTTATTCGACTAGTAGTTGTTCTGAAATGTTTATTACTTGCCTACATTTTACTCCCTCCTCTATGTTTAATATAACACACATACATTAATTATTAAGTTCAGTTGCCCATCCTGATGTGAAGTTTGTTCTATGGAAAGTATTTGACTCTGATGTGTGCCACAGAGAGTATTTGACTCTAGCCACAAAATTAAGGAAATTAGGAGGTAGGAGGGAGAATTTTGACAGGGAAGAAAATAGCCTTGCCGTAATCCCCCCCCCCCCCCCCCCCCCCCCCCCCTTCTAATTTCCTTAATTTTGGCAGGCTAGAGTCAAATACTTTCTGTGGCACACACTACTGGTCAGCATGAGCTACTGAAATGATTGTGAAGTGTGCCAGGTCTTGCAGTCCCAAAATATAAGGGGGGGGGGGCTCACTAATCATTTTTGTATAAAACTTATATTTATAAAACTGTCACAATTATTAAATTAATCATATTCTGACCCAAGACATTTATTATTTGCATAATTGGTAAATTTGGTTGGTAGATCTGGTTGGTCCCACACTGGCCTTTGCTGGATAATATTCAATAAATTTGATGAAACAATACATGGTTGGAGAACAAAACTGCACTCACACTGGCTGCCCTCAGGTTTCCTTTGGAGTATGTGCTTTATCATTCCTGAACTGTACATATCATTACTTTGCTTAAATATTTTCTCTGTACTGTATCACTCCTGTACTGTACATGACATTACTTCTGCCTATATATTTTCCCAGGGAAGAGAAAACACATTGCGAGCACAACCAGCGAATACCTGAGGAAGACCGAGGCCTCATACCTGGAGACACTTGCAACCCAGCGACTTCAATCAGCCGCGTGGAGATGAGGCAGCAGCCAGTGCCGCAGACAGGGAAGTTGAGATGGCCCAGACATCCTTGTTTAACAATAGCCTCATAGCTGCATTTGGAGAGTGTGCCCAAGCCATAAAAGGGAGTCAGACCCCAGCAGCAGACATGTCACTACTACCAAAAGCATTGTGAATGCGACTTTCAATTATTGTTAGTTGAATTTAGCCTACCGTTAAACAAATAAAATAATTTAAATTGTGCAGATTTTGGAGCAATACACTTCTTAATGATGTCACTTGTTAAATCCACTTCAATAATGTGTAGATGAAGGGGAGGAAACAGGTTAAAAAAGTATTTTTAAGCATGAGACAATTTTTTGTTGTAGATTTAACTAGGCAAGTCAGTTAAGAACAAATTCTTATTTACAATGACAGCCTACTGTGGAACAGTGGGTTAACTGCCTTGTTCAGGAGCAGAACTACAGATTTTTACCTTGTCAGCTCAGGGATTTGATCCAGCTACCTTTCAGTTACTACCCCAACATGCTAACCACTAGGCTACTTGCCTAGTGGATTGTGTATGTGTACCATTCAGAGGGTGAATGGGCAAGACAAAATATTGAAGTCCCTTTGAACGTGGGTATGGTAGTAGGTGCCAGGTTTGTTTCAAGAACTGCAACGTTGCTGGGTTTTTCACGCTCAACAGTTTCCCATGTGTTTCAAGAATGGTCTAACACCCACAGGACATCCAGCAAATGTGACAACAAAAAAAGTATTGATACAAGTGGGGGTAAGATAAATTAACTTATTTAAAGTTGTGATCAAAACATCTTGAAGCATAGACTCCTATTGGTCAGGCCAACGTTGACACAGTCCTTACCATAGGAGCTTCCTGCTTAAGTTTCTGCCTATAGGCGGGGTTGAGCAGAATGTAGACGTGATCTGATTAGCAGAAGGAAGGGCCGAGAAGGGCCTTGTAGCTGTCCCGGGAAGGCGAGTAGCAATGAGCTAGGGTCCGTATTGTGCATGTAGCACAGGAGATGTGTTGATAGAATTTAATTTCGGTAGCAATTTCCTCAGATTCCCTTTATTAAAGTCCACAGCTACAATAAATGCATCCTCAGGATATGCTGTTTCCAGTTTGCATATAGTACAGTCTAGTTCATTGAGAGCAGTTGCAGTGTCAACTTTCCAAAGGTGGGTCTATTGTCAATTCCAGGTAAGTCTCTAAGAGCTTTGCACAACTGGATTGTACAATATTTGCACATTATTATTTTTTATAATTCTTCAAGCTCTGTGAAGTTGGTTGTTGATCATTGCTAGAAAGCTATTTAAGTCTTGCCATACATTTTTAAGCCGATTTAAGTCAAAACATTCAACGTCGTCTTGGTAAGCAACTCCAGTGTATATTTGGCCTTGTGTTTAAGGTTATTGTTCTGCTGAAAGGTGAATTTGTCTCCCAGTGTCTGTTGGAAAGAAGACTATACCAGGTTTCCCTTTAGGATTTTGCCTGTGCTTCGTTTCTTTTTATAATAAAAAAAACTTTCTAGTCCTTGCCGATGACAAGCATACCCAAAACATGATTTTTTAATTGAACCTTTATTTAACTAGGCAAGTCAGTTAAGAACACATTTTTTTATTTACAATGGCAGCCTACCAAAAGGTAAAAAGCCTCCTGCAGGGATGGGGGCTGGGATTAAAAATAAGTTTAATTAAAATGATGCAGCCACCACCATGCTTGAAAATATGAAGAGTGGTACTCAGTGACGTGTTGTGTTGGATTTTCCCTAAACATAACACTTTGTATTCAGGACATAAAGTTAATTTCTTTGCCAAACGTTTTGCAGTTTTACTTTAGTTCCTTATTGCAAACAGGATGCATATTTTGGAATATTTTGTATTCCTTACAGGATTCCTTCTTTTCACTCTGTCATTTAGGTTAGTATTGTGGCGTAACTACAATATTGTTGATCCATCCTCAGTTTTCTCCAATCACAGCCACTAAACTCTGAAACTGTTTCAAAGTCACCATTGGCCTCATGGTGAATTCTCTGAGCGGTTTCCCTCCTCTCCAGCAACTGAGTTAGGAAGGACACCTCTATTTTTGTAGTGACTGGGTGTATTGATACATCATCCAAAGTACAGTTAAGAACTTCACCTACTTTTTTTTTTTTTTTTAAGCCATCTACCAATAGGTGCCCTTCTTGCAAGGCATTGGGGGAAAAAACATGGTCTTTGTGGTTGAATCTGGGTTTACCTTACAGGTAATTGTATGTGTTGGGACAGTCATTTAAAAAAATCATGTTAAACACTATTATTGCACACAGAGTAAGTCCATGCAAATTATCATGTGACTTGTTAACACATTTTTATTCCTGACTTAGCCTTGCCATAATAAAGGTGTTATACTTATTGACTCAAGACATTTCAGCTTTTAATTTTTTATTAATTTGTAAAAATGTCACACATTATTCCACTTTGACATTATGGGGTATTTTGTGTAGGCCAGTGACACAATCTCAATTTAATCCATTTTAAATTCAGGCTGTAACACAACAAAATGTGGAAAAAGTTATGGGGTGTGAATACTTTCTGAAAGCACTGTATGTAAATACACCCACATTACTAAAAGCACTTAGGGCTGTCTGGGCTCCCAGTTAGAGAGGGACTACACTCAGACAAAAAAGGGTTCTAACTAGAACCATAAAGGGTTCTTTGACTTGTTTCCGTTGGACCTTTTATGAATCTAGGCCTTTTTATGATTAGAGCGGTAGAACCCTGTATTAATAGTGTGCAGAACTCAAATATAAAATGTATTTTGATTTGTTTAACACTTTTTTTGGTTACTACATAATTCCATATGTGTTATTTCATAGTTTTGATGTCTTCAATACTATTCTATAATGTAGAAAATGGTACAAATAAAGAAAACCCCTGAAATGAGTAGGTGTGTCCAAACGTTTGACTGGTACTATATGTAGGCTTATAAATGTGCCCATTTGTGGATCTGATAGTATTTCTGATCGACTTAACTCACCACCACTAATGGGCTGTGGAACTTCTCAAGGTATTTTCTTCTTCACCTCAAACAAAAAGTAAATTAAATCTGTTTTTACATCCATTGAGAATGACAATAGTTCCTCAATGTAGCATTATTATTTTTTTTTTAATCTTTCCAGCTCTCTCCCTTTTGATAACCACTGGGCATGAAAGGGGAAGGAAAATATTACTTTTTATCCCATGCGCAAATAGCCTACATTTGTGTCTGTCCGGAGCTCCATTTCTTTCTTTTTTTTGTGTGAATTTTACCTCTTTTTCGTGGTATCCAATTGTTTTTAGTAGCTACCATCTTGTCTCATCACTACAACTCCCATACAGGCTCGGGAGAGACGAAGTTTGAAAGTCATGCGTCCTCCGATACACAACCCAACCAAGCCGCACTGCTTCTTAACACAGCGCCATCCAACCCGATACAGGTTGAGCACCAATACGTTTTATCTAAAATTTCTCTTAATTATTTATCTTCATGTGACAAGGATTGAAAAGGATTTGCCAGTAGCTTTCTAGCTAAGATTTTGAAAGTACGATGTTGACATGGTCAGTCCAATCAAAGCTATTGTAGATATAATGTGATTTGACGTCATTTTATCTGTGGCCAATGACCTTGAGCCATCTTGGATGGGCACTTCTAATTTAACTCTATGGCAGCACCCAAGAGGCAAGCTCTCCCCGTAGATTTTGTGGTGACGTAGTGTCTCCATGAGTGACAGAACACTGAGCCAATCAAGGCGCAACTAGAGAACATTACCAACCCCTACACTACGTATTTTCCGCTGGCTGCCCCACCTCCACAGAAAGCACTGAGCTAGGATGAAACACCTGCATTTTGGAGCTGCCTTACTCAAGGAAGCAAAAGAGACCAAGTTGTATGCGGCTTTATTAACCTTAATGATTTATTTTACATTGTTTGCTAACTGATATGTGACACATACTACCAAAATAACATGCAAAACAGGCTAAATAAATAAATACTAGGTGGGGCTCCAAAGTCTGCCCCACAGGCCCTGAATGACGGGTCGCCACTGGCATGAGACAAAGGAATGTGTAGCATTGGGGAAAGCAGTGGTATGTGTTAATTGTAGGTAGGCTGGACAATAGAACGAGTCAAAAATTCACACAAGGCTGAAAAACAGCAAAAGAACGTAGGCTGAGCTGGAACACTAGCGCGAGGCCATAGCAAATGAACTGAAACGAACCTTCGCTGAGCCTCTTCTGAGTGGAGTGATGCTTAGAATTCCATTTTGCCTAAATGGCACAGAAAAGTGTAGCCCTTTTTATTTTACCACTACAATCTGTTCTTAGGACGAAACAGAAAAAAATAATACTTGTGTAGAAAGTAAATGTCTGCGTAATGAGTAAGTAGGGAAAAAATGAAAACTTCTATTTATTTTCTAGTGATCGATGACAACCGTGCTCGCTGCCCAGATTTACATAATTACAAATGGTGTCCGACATGAAAAAAATCTAAATATGCACATTGTGAGATATTTGGCGAAATAGACCGGCATGACTCTCCATAGGAAAACAATGGGCGGAGCTCAGGGTTCCAAGGGCAAAAGGTATTTTAGGGCTAGCATTTGATGACAACCGAGCTCGCTGCCCAGACTTACATCATTAGAAAGAGGAGATTCTCCTGATTAAAATGGTGTCTGACCTGAAAAAATCTAAATATACACATTGTGAGAAATTTGGCGAAATAGACAGACATGTCCGTGTAGAATTTCCCCATAGGGAAACAATGGGGCATCCTCAGAGTTCCAACAGTAATGTGTAATTTCTGATATTTGAAAGGCTAGCGTTTGATGACCACAGAGCTCGACATCAATTCTGAGTTATTTGGCGAAATACAGACATTGCCATTGTATTGGGGAAATAGGGATGTCTAAAAAGTGCAGTCTTTTATTTAACCAGCTCACTATTTATCTGCTACCATTTGCCTTTTTTGTGTTCAACATTTTGTAACTTCACTTTTCATTATTCACATGTCTAATTATCTGATATCATGGCAGGCAGGTGTCTAGGTTTATATCAAAGGTGAATCAAAAAGTTACTATATCCATTTTTGGATCCACATCCATTTTTTTAACCTATTAATTAATGATATCTACCCTTTGATTCAGAAAATATAACTTATAAATGCTAACTGTAAAGCCTCTAAACATGGTTGTAAGTGATAAAATGAACTAACAAATATTTTATATTTAGCAATTCTGAGTAATTACTACTTCAGTAAGAATTACTTTACACTTATTCGATGACCTCATATTGACACTTACGCCCCTATCTAAACCTACTGCCTTTGCTTACATTAGCCCTCAAATTCAACGGATAGGGACGTCCCAAGTATCCCGCATAGGAAGGACCAAAGGGCACCTCAACGGGAAATTTCCCGCCGGGAACCGTTGCTCGAATCGAAAATGATGCATTTCATTAGCATGCAATATAACCAATTTATATAGCAATACAACAAAACTTCCCCATGGAGTAAAATTGATGGTCGACCATATCCCGAGTAGCTTAGATATAGGGTTTTACAACCATCCAAAGATATCTGCAATCTATCATATAGTCAGGGCGCCTCTTTCATTCTTAGCCAGACATATACAGGCATATTTATTAATGCTCATGGTTAGGAAGATTTGGTGCATTTCAATGTTCGGAAAACAACAAAGAACATGAACACCGGATAACACAATAAAACCTAAAAACAATATAAGGTTAAATTAAAAAATCTGAGGCAAATCAGAAAATAAAAGCAAAGAAAATTCATAACATAAATAAACTATCTAAACCTGCCCTGAGTACCCTACCTCGTGTAATGAAACAAAAAACGCTGCAAAAAAAAAAAAAAAAAAGCCTACCATTGCCGTGACAATTAAGATGACGCCGGTCACTGCTTTAAAGTGTGTGATTGGGTTGTGAGTGCCTCAGAAATAATATATTAGTCCTAAATTAAATGACAACATCGTTTTCATGCTCCAAAACCCGATTTGTTTCCTTAACTACATGTTTAGTGGTAGCATCCGGGGTAGAATGGAGCACACGGCAAACCTTACTTCAGGGGTGTCAAAGTCAAATGGACGGAGGGCCAAATAAAAAAATCAGCTACAAGACGAGGGCCGGACTGTTCGAATGTTCATTGAAAAATTTTTAAATGACGCATATAGTCTAGTGAACCTAATTGAACCTACTGAAAACCTAACAAATATATTACAATATGATCAGATAAATAAAGCAATATTTTCTTATGGCTCTGTCAGTAATCTTTAATTTTCAACAGACACAAAAGACAAATTTCCTTTATATAAATATCCCCATAACATGAACATTAAATGAAAGAAACCGGTATTCAAGGCACCATCAGTAGACTATATTTTCTATTTTAGCAAAAGTGGGCTAAATTTACTTCAAAGAAAAAACAATAATAGCAATTTTCTATCATCCACTCAACTGAAATATTTTTAAAATATAATTGGATTGAAATACAAAAAAATAAAGTGCAAAAATCTATTAATCAAAAACAACACTTTGTTTAAGGAGAAGTAACATGCAGTGAAAACAAATATTAAATTTTAACTTTTAAACTTGAACTGAGTAAAAACTCTAAATATGTGATTGCACAGTAATGTTCACTTGTTTGAGGTTGAGGGTGATACTTGGTGGTGTCCCATCTTTTCCACAAGTTCATCAATGTTCGGGGTAAGGCTCTGAGCTGAAGAAATCCTCAGAATTGAGTGGAGGTGTTCAGCAGTAAGTCGACTTCTGTGTGATGTTTTGTTCAGGTTCATCAAAGAAAACAGTTGTTCACACAGGTATGTGCTGCCAAACATAGACAACGTTTGAGCAGCCTGGATGCGCAGCTGGGGCATTGTGCCGGGGAGGAAACGGGCGAACTCCGCAGCACCCACTGCCGCATATTTTGCCCTCAGTGCATCATTGCATTGGAGGTCAATCAACTCCATTTGGAGGTTTGGTGGTGAGCTTTCCACGTCAACAGCAAATGGGTTACCGAGCAGTTCCAACCTGCTTTTTTGTGCTTCAAAGTCAGCAAATCGGCGTCGAAAGTCAGCGGCAAGCATACCTATTTTATCAGCCAACTGTGTGCTCGGGAACGCACTGGTAGAGAGCTTCTCTTTCATGGTCTGGCAGCTGGGAAAGTGGCTCCAATTTTCTTTCCGCATCTGCGTCTCCCACAGAGTCAGTTTGGTTTTAAATGCCTTCACTGTACTGTACATATCAGAGATGACACGATCCCGACCCTGCAGCTGCAAGTTTATTGCATTCAGATGACTCGTAATGTCACACAGAAAAGCCATTTCACACAGAAACATTTCGTCTCGGAGTTGTGTTGTGTCTTTCACTTTGCTGTCCAAGAACAGACAAATCTCCTCACGAAGCTCGAAACATCTTTGAAGCACCTTTCCCTGGCTTAGCCATCGCACCTCTGTGTGATAAGGCAAATCACCATGCTCCGTTTCTAACTCCGTCAGAAATGCCTTGAACTGGCGGTGATTCAAACCTTTGGCTCTGATAAAGTTAACTGTGCGCGTGATGATGCTCATTACATGCTCCATTTTCAAGGCTTTACCGCACAACGCTTCCTGGTGTATGATACAATGATAAGCTGTCAGCTCACCTGTCGCGTTTTCCTCTTGCATCTTTTCCCGTATCTTCGCCACCAGTCCGCTCCTGTGTCCACACATCGCAGGTGCTCCGTCGGTTGTCAAACCCACGAGTTTTTCCCAAGGCAGCTCCATCTCATTTACACATCTTGACACCTCTTCATACAAATCATGCCCCGTAGTTGTGCCATGCATAGGACGTAAAGCCAAAAACTCCTCTGTCACGCTTGGGTTGGAGTCCACTCCGCGGATGAAAATTGACAACTGGGCAATGTCAGAAATGTCGGTGCTCTCATCCACAGCCAAGGAATATGCAATAAAATCTTTTCCCTTTTTCACAAGCTGCTCTTTTAGATTGATGGACAACTGGTCTACTCTCTCGGCAATGGTGTTTCTGCTCAGACTCACATTTAAAAAGAGTTGCCTTTTTTCTGGGCAAACTTCGTCACAAACTTTAATCATGCAGTTTTTGATGAAATCCCCCTCCGTAAATGGCCGGGCTGATTTAGCGATCTCTTCTGCCAAAATAAAACTGGCCTTGACAGCAGCCTGGCCTTGTGATTTGGCTTTTTTGAACAGAGCCTGTCGAGATTTGAGGCCTCGTTTTAATTCCTCTGCCTTTTGTAGCCTTTGTTCCATGTCCATATTCTTGTTTTTGTCTGCGTGTTTCGTTTCATAATGTCGTCTCAGATTATACTCTTTCAGTACCGCCACACTTTCTCCACACAGAAGACACACAGGTTTTCCAGCTACCTTCGTGAACATATACTCCGACTCCCACCTTGTTTGAAACCCCCGGTTCTCAGTATCCACCTTCCGTTTTGCCATTTTTGATGGGTATCTGAAAGTTAATTTTACTGTGATGCTGACGACTGCTGTGCCAATAAATATTGAAATGAAGCAGCCTACTGCTCGGTGCGTCACCTTTGCATTGTGGGAAATGTAGTATTGGTGCGTGTAAAAGATCTGCGGGCTGCCGGCTTGCTGCGGGCCGGTTCTAATAATAAATCAAGATCATCCCAGGGGCCGTAAAAAACCTTCTTGCGGGCCGGATGTGGCCCGCGGGCCTTGACTCTGACATATGTGCCTTACTTCATACCGATACTCCCTAACTCTGATGATCAGTTCCCGCATCCTCCTGATAAAGTCGTGAGGAGAATCGCCTTGAGCTACGTTGTTTACTCCAATATGTACAATCAATAGCAAATGGTACAACTGTTGATGTGTTGCTCGCTCCAGAGGTGTGCCAGGGTGCACCCAGCACTGAGCATCAGGCAATGCACGTTTCGAAGCATTCAATCTGCAAGGACACAAACACTGTGTCCTGTTGGGGAAAACATGAAGGTCATTCAAAAGGAACGGCTAGATTGAGATTACATAAAACAAATACTTGGCTACATACCTGCACCGGCTCCTCTGGAGACAACGCGTCAGCGCCAGGCCTCTCTAAAGCCAATAGGAACTTGGGGGGCGTATCTCTGGTTTTGCATTCTATAAATTGTTGGTTTGAAGTGTAACATTGCAGACAATGGACCTGATCGGACAGCTCAGAGCTTCTACTATTTTCTGTCCATAAAAACAAATGCATTGGTGGAAGAAGCAAGGAAGGAGGGTGTTGTCAAGCAAGGCATCCCCCGAGGCTAAATGCCCTAAGGTTTTTATCAGAACAGGCATAGATTGGTTTCACCTTTTTTCTTTTCCGACATGAGTTTGTTGTGTTTATTCAATTATAGCTCACAACTGTGCAGGGGGAGAGGGGTGGAGGCGCTAAGGAATGCATTCACATACATCTACACACTTTTATACACACATACATGTATTATTATTATTATTATTAATGTATATTTTATGTCAGTTTCAGCATTATGGACATGGGTGTATTTGTGGTCCATTTGGCCTGTCCCACAGCTTCCTTCAGTGATGGGTTGTGAGTGGCTCTGTTGATGAACTTCTGGCCAATGATTGACTGTCTATTGTTGATTGATGTGAGTCCAGATATGCTGTGAATGTGGTGATTGCTGATGTATCTTGGTTGTCTGTAAGCCATTTTTATTGCCATGTTTTGGATGATCTGTAGCCGATTCATCTGCTGTGGTGAAGCTGTTATCCAGGCTGGTAGGGCGTATCCAAAGAGAGATTGGATGTAGCTGATGTAGACTTTCAGCACTGTCTGAGGTGAGGCTCCATGTTTTCTTCCACACAGCGTTTTTAGGTGGTTTAGTCTTTTTTGTCCCTCCCTCTCTATGTTCGCTATATGGATTATCCAGTGCATGTTCTTCTGGAAAGTGACTCCAAGGAATTTTGCTTATTTTTCTATTTTTATTGTTTCACCGTAGAGTTTGAGATCTGTGGGCTTCCTGTTTTTTTTGCTGGTGCTTCTTGTAAAGGGGACCCATTGAGTCTTTTGTGGGTTCAGTTTTACTCACCACATGTTAGACCATGTCTCGATCATTTCAATAGACTTCTGGAGTTTTTTTGCAGTAAGTTGAGGACATTTGGAGCTGGACCAGTAGCAGAGGTCATTGGCAAACTGTGAGACTTGGCCTATGGTGGGTGGAGGGTAATAAATATCTGATATGTAGAGTAGAAAAAGTAGTGGGCTTAGAACTGCCCCCTGTGGGACACCTGCTGTACGGCTACCCTATATACCCTACATTATGCAAAACGAATGCCACGGGCCAATCGGCTATTGACTACACACTATACCTGACAGCCCCCCAGCTTCCCCACCTCTTTGTTCTCACGGAAAAACTCCCGCACACACTTTTGTCTGGCCCTTTCCACACTGCTAATGCAAGACAAAGGACTGAAACAGCATTTTAACAGATTACTGTGAATTACTATGATGATTCATGTTAATTATCTATGTTCATGCTCATGTTTTGAAATGATACTTGATTAATATTTCAATAACTATTATCAATAATCCTGAACATTAATTCAGTCAACTGGTCGAGAAACATATTATCCCATTACGTTCATTGTCAAATTCATCAACCAACATGATCTAGCCACTCTGCCTTCTCACACAAGAAGCCAGCTCAACAAGCCAAGCCAAAAGCTTGTGCTGTCAGTTGCAGCGACCACCTCTGCCTTCTCGCGCAAGCAAAGGGCATGTTGAGGTAAATTTGTTATCTGCGAGGGTTGCATGATACAATGTTTTCGAGGGCTGTCTTTTGTGTTTTCTATTACGGTTCTATGAGATATTAAGATGTTTACATAATGCATGTATATGAGAGTTGAGGTTTGCGCATCTGACTAGTGATTATTTGGCCGGGGTTAAATAACTGCTTTTTTCTCTCTCTAAATTCAAAAGACCACCTATGCCTTTCGATGCGTGGAACGAATGTGGGTGGGGCTAGGTCTTCATAAGGGTGCTAATTTTAAGAAATTCACAAAAGCTCTTAGGAAGGCAGTGAGGCCGATACGTAAGCTTATTAAAAATCAGTGATACTATAAAGAGAGGTGGGCGGTTTTCTTTTTCCTTCGTTTTTTTCTCTCTCCCAAAACCAATAACGATATATGTATAACTGTAAAGTAATGAATGACCATTTTAGAAAATCATGGGACATACAGTCTTTTGTTGCATGCTATTTTATGTCAATCAAGGTTAGAGTTAGGTTTAGGGTTAGAAAAATGGTGACCATTACAGCTATATGTAACCGATGTGAAATGGCGGTGGTGCAGCGCTATAATAGCGTTTCAATCTGTGACGTCACTCGCTCTGAGACCTTGAAGTAGTTGTTCCCCTTGCTCTGCAAGGGCCGCAGCTTTTGTGGCGAGATGGGTATGCTTCGAGGGTGACTGGTGACTGTTGTCTGTGTGCAGAGGATCCCTGGTTCAGGCCCAGGTTGGGGCGAGGAGAGGGACTGAAGCAATACTGTTGTTACATTGTGTTACAAGTCAGGGTTGGGATTCAGGGTTAGGGCTAAAATAGGTTATACCTAGGGCTAGGGGTTAAGGTAAAAAAAAAAACAGTATGGGTTTATAGCGCTCTTGCTCCGCCCTGTGGCCTTCTGTGGGTACTACATAACTCATTCGTGACATTTGCTAGGTAGCAACTACGTCAGATCTACAGATCAAGGAACTGGACCTGTCCATTTGGTTTGCAACTCAGTGAACCTGCGCAGCATTCGCTCAATTTGATGCCTACGAACAAACATATTTCGGTGCATATCAAATTATCCAGCAGCCATTTATAAACAACAAATCGTAAAAAACCTCGGTCTTAATTTAAAAATGTATTCGGGAGAACAGGGACATTCAGGTTTACACCTTTTTCTGAAAAAAACATGTTTAACCATGACCATAAAATGTTTGATGGCTTTGCGCCAGCCATCGATAAAGCTGTGGGTCACAATAACGTGTTCCCAGGCGAAAAATGGGCGTGCAATAAACTCGTTTTTATCAGAAAAAAAAGCGTTGTTAAAAATCTCATGTGTCCAGCCTATTGTAGGGGTGCCCATGGGGCTGGGAATCAGAAATGTCCGGTTCGAGAGAGGCAGGTTTAGGTTTCCAGTGTTAGAGTAGTGCATAAATTGTCGTATGCTGCAGTATAAGGGCGTTATACACCAGTTTCGTAGGTGGCAGAAATGCAACATTTATTGGATGCCAACCGCTGTGAAACCAATTCGAAGAAGAAGTATGTGACGTCAGCTCTATGTTGCTTCCGGGTTTGCTTTATTTTCCCTGACGTTCAGGTAGATTCTTTGTTGTTTTGAGTTATTGGATATTTATTTCAAAATGAACCGAATTTTCGGCCGAGGAAAACCGAAGGGACCACCACCAAATCTCACAGACTGCATAGGGAATGTAAGTATATATGGAAATAACTTACAGAGTAGTGTCAATGACAAACAAAATAAGTTGGCTTGCTGGCTAGCTAGCTAACTAACTGAATGGCAGCTGATTGTTCTAGCAACAATGGGAGAAAGTTGTGACAGCCCATTGAAGACCTATAGCTCATAAAATACTCTTTAGCTACTTAATGTTATCGTGAAAGTTAGTTTGATTAGCGTTTTAACATTAGCGTTTTTTAGTGTCCAAGTGACTTAGCTAGCTAATTAGCTAGATGACCAATCGTCAATAGGGAGTTCAGTAGGGTGATGCTGGTTTCTAATGTACGGTAAAAAAGTTTTATGTTTGACCAAATCAGGTGTTAAGCTAGTGCTATTGACAATAAAAATTGATTGAAGGAAAATATAACATTGTTTAAAAAAATAAAAAAAATCTTTATAATTACCAATACATGTATTCAAATAACTTTTTCTGTTACCAACATACAAATATTTGACTCTTACAAGATCATTGAAATATGAAAACAGTCTACATGGTTAACTTGTGCCCGTTCTTTCTCTCTTAATAAGGTTGACTCGCGAGCGGAATCTATTGACAAGAAGATTGCCAGACTAGATGTTGAACTGGTCAAGTACAAGGATCAGATGAAGAAGATGAGAGATGGCCCTTCAAAAGTAAGATTTAACCCTACCCTGAGTGAAGCAGATGATGAGCTGTGATAGTAGACAGATATGTTTACCTAAGTCATTCTATTACACGTGTAGGCTAATGCTGTTCTTGAACAAAACAATACAGAAGTATGGCCCCACTTGTTCTCAGCAGTATCTAGCTAGGTCTGATGTCACGTGAATTGTTTCCTGTTAATGTTTTCATCAGAACATGGTCAAGCAGAAGGCGATGAGGGTACTGAAGCAGAAAAGAATGTGAGTAACTTATGAAGGGAGTCTGTCAACGCACCAATAACCTCAAATCAATCAGGACACATATCACATTAACCTCATGAACCACATCAAGTAGCAGTAAACCGTCATGATATGAGCGCATAAAAACATCTGTATTGATCATTTCAATCTTGTTTTTCAGGTACGAGGGCCAGAGAGACAACCTCACACAGCAGTCTTTCAACATGGAACAGGCTAACTACACAATCCAAACTCTCAAAGACACAAAAACAACAGTAAGGGGCCACAGTAATGTACTGATTGTAGCACCTAGTCACAATTTACTGTAGTTGTTATGCCAGGCTGTTCTCTGGGTTAAAAATCTCAGATTTTGCATTATAGGTTGATGCCATGAAAATTGGAGCCAAAGAGATGAAGGCGGCCTACAAGAACGTGAAGATCGATCAGATTGAGGTATTTGTCTTTTTCGATTCCTGATACACTACAACACCTTTTGGTGGTCTAACGTAGAAGTGCAGTAGTTTTACTACAGACTCTTGTCTTGAAAGACTCAACATATTTCAGCCATCTGATCGGGGTCATAATTCATCCAGGTAACGTGAATGGCCTATTGTGATTGAGAGATGTTTGGGTTAAGAGTTCCATGTTTTCCTGATGCAGGATCTCCAAGACCAGCTGGAGGACATGATGGAGGACGCCAACGAGGTGCAGGAGGCGATGAGCAGAAGCTACGGGACGCCAGAGATCGATGATGATGACCTGGAAGCAGGTCAGTGCTGTAAGAGTATGACACAGCCACAAGGGAGACAGTACACGGTTGGTGTTGCTCCAGTACAGGATAGGTCTATATTAGAACATTGCTGTAGGTCAATATTTCATCATTTCCCACCGCACTAGAGTTTTGTTTTTTATTTTATTTTGCCTTTTATTTAACCAGGTAGGCTAGTTGAGAACAAGTTCTCATTTACAACTGCAACCTGGCCAAGGTAAAGTGCTGTTTACTTCAGCACAGTGATACAACAGCAGTCAGTGCAGTCCTTATGTCAATAGACTGCATGTAATAACTGCGCATCAATGGCTGTGTGCGTGTGATCCCAGAGCTGGATGCCCTGGGAGATGAGCTCCTGCTTGATGATGACAGCTCCTACCTGGATGAGGCCAGCACTGCCCCCTCCATCCCAGAGGGAATACCCAGTGACAGGGCACCAAACCGGGTAAATCTCTCTCTCTCTCTGACCACTGTATTCATGTTTACCCAGTTTAGTCTTGAATAATTCACTGGGGCATTGTGTTAAAAATCAATCACAACTGACACTGTTTCGTCAATACAGAAGACGGATGCATTGTTCGAAGGGTTCATTTTTGTTTTTAGGACATTACATTGGATGAAGACACATTCTGCACCCATTTAGATATAACTGGAGTTTCCTACAAAATTGTCATTTGTCTGTTTTACAGGATGGAGTTCTGGTGGATGAATTTGGCCTGCCACAGATCCCTGCTACATAATAGCAGGCAGAAACCAATGGCAACACTCCCAACTCTTTTTTGTTGTTGTTTGTTTTTAATGTATAGCCTTTTTACAACATATACACTGAGTATACCAAATATTAGGAACACCTTCCTAATATTGAATTGCGTGCCCCCTCCACATACCCAATCCCCCCCCCCCCCCAAAATAAATCATTCTTCAACCTGTCTCCTCCCTGGATTCACCATGAAAGAGGCTGCTTTGTATACTCAGTGTATATCCGACTGACATGCATTGCATGGTGGTGGACAGAGAAAAACAACTTGCCTTAATTAGGTTACCTTGATTGAATAACTGATAATGTCAAAAATATAAATCAAAAATTGATAGTGATGCTTGGCTATGTTCAAAATTATTGTTCTTTGTATGAACACATGTACTTTTTTCCCCCTCCAAGGTGATTCTTGGTATTTAGATGTTCTAACTTTCTACTGCAGCACTGTATTGCCAACTACCAATAAATATACATGTATTATATATTTCAAATTGTGGTGGTCCATCATGGTGGATTATAGAGAAGACTAAATAAGTAATTTCACTATACAATAGAACACTAGTAGTGTGTAGAATTACAATTACTCAAAAGCTATAAATACATGATTTCTTGACTTTCTGCTTTCTCTTCAGGTAGAAATGTTGGACAATGTGGCACTTTGAGATGAGAAAAACAGTGCCCAAACTGTATAGCGCACAGTGTTATAGTTGTATGACAGCAACAAAGGCCTTCTTTGAACCTGTAGCTGAGGGGAAAGATATTCTTGTGAAGATGTTCAACAACCTCTGTCTTGTTCCGAAGCTTCTCAAATTCATAGTAAGAAATCTACAAAAACAGACTTCTATTAGTTACAGATGGAGCACTGAGAGCAAAGAGTAGATCCAAATGAATACAGACATGGTCTTTTTTGAAAGAGTAGATGCATAGAGACAGGCAGAACACGAGCAAAGGGGCTGAAATCAGAATTTACAGCAGACAGAACACTCAAAAAGATCAAATCATCAGTGAAATGGGGTATTGAGGGTTGCAGCATGCATTTCTGACCTGAACAACTTCATATCCCAGAAGCCTCATGGCCTCTTTTCCCAGCAACTGTCTTGTGTTCACAGTAAACCTCTTGTGGCTATCCTGTAAGGACACAACAAAATAACAGAGCGCATGGGCCTGAATAAAATAGCTATAGTAGAACAATTGTATCACCTATAGTGCATTCGGAAAGTATTCAGGCCCCTTGACTTTTCCACATTTTGTTACGTTACAGCCTTCTTCTAAAATGGATGAAATTATTTTCTCATCAATCTACACACAGTACCCCATAATGACAAAGTAAAAACACGTTCAGATTTCTTTGCAAATATAAAAAAAATATACAGTGCCTTGCGAAAGTATTCGGCCCCCTTGAACTTTGCGACCTTTTGCCACATTTCAGGCTTCAAACATAAAGATATAAAACTGTATTTTTTTGTGAAGAATCAACAACAAGTGGGACACAATCATGAAGTGGAACGACATTTATTGGATATCTCAAACTTTTTTAACAAATCAAAAACTGAAAAATTGGGCGTGCAAAATTATTCAGCCCCTTTACTTTCAGTGCAGCAAACTCTCTCCAGAAGTTCAGTGAGGATCTCTGAATGATCCAATGTGGACCTAAATGACTAATGATGATAAATACAATCCACCTGTGTGTAATCAAGTCTCCGTATAAATGCACCTGCACTGTGATAGTCTCAGAGGTCCGTTAAAAGCGCAGAGAGCATCATGAAGAACAAGGAACAAACCAGGCAGGTCCGAGATAATGTTGTGAAGAAGTTTAAAGCCGGATTTGGATACAAAAAGATTTCCCAAGCTTTAAACATCCCAAGGAGCACTGTGCTAGCGATAATATTGAAATGGAAGGAGTATCAGACCACTGCAAATCTACCAAGACCTGGCCGTCCCTCTAAACTTTCAGCTCATACAAGGAGAAGACTGATCAGAGATGCAGCCAAGAGGCCCATGATCACTCTGGATGAACTGCAGAGATCTACAGCTGAGGTGGGAGACTCTGTCCATAGGACAACAATCAGTCGTATATTGCACAAATCTGGCCTTTATGGAAGAGTGGCAAGAAGAAAGCCATTTCTTAAAGATATCCATAAAAAGTGTCGTTTAAAGTTTGCCACAAGCCACCTGGGAGACACACCAAACATGTGGAAGAAGGTGCTCTGGTCAGATGAAACCAAAATTGAACTTTTCGGCAACAATGCAAAATGTTATGTTTGGCGTAAAAGCAACACAGCTCATCACCCTGAACACACCATCCCCACTGTCAAACATGGTGGTGGCAGCATCATGGTTTGGGCCTGCTTTTCTTCAGCAGGGACAGGGAAGATGGTTAAAATTGATGGGAAGATGGATGGAGCCAAATACAGGACCATTCTGGAAGAAAACCTGATGGAGTCTGCAAAAGACCTGAGACTGGGACGGAGATTTGTCTTCCAACAAGACAATGATCCAAAACATAAAGCAAAATCTACAATGGAATGGTTCAAAAATAAACATATCCAGGTGTTAGAATGGCCAAGTCAAAGTCCAGACCTGAATCCAATCGAGAATCTGTGGAAAGAACTGAAAACTGCTGTTCACAAATGCTCTCCATCCAACCTCACTGAGCTCGAGCTGTTTTGCAAGGAGGAATGGGAAAAAATGTCAGTCTCTCGATGTGCAAAACTGATAGAGACATACCCCAAGCGACTTACAGCTGTAATCGCAGCAAAAGATGGCGCTACAAAGTATTAACTTAAGGGGGCTGAAAAGTTTTGCACGCCCAATTTTTAAGTTTTTGATTTGTTAAAAAAGTTTGAAATATCCAATAAATGTCGTTCCACTTCATGATTGTGTCCCACTTGTTGTTGATTCTTCACAAAAAAATACAGTTTTATATCTTTATGTTTGAAGCCTGAAATGTGGCAAAAGGTCTTAAAGTTCAAGGGGGCCGAATACTTTCACAAGGCACTGTACCTTATTCACACAAGTATTCAGACCCTTTGCTATGAGACTTGAAATTGAGCTCAGGTGCATCCTCTTTCCATTGATCATCCTTGAAATGTTTCTACAACTCAATTGGAGTCCATCTGCGGCAATAACCAAGCCATGAGGTCGAAGGAATTGTCCTAGAGCTCCGAGACAGGATTGTGTTGAGGCACAGATCTAGGGAAGGGAACCAAAACATTTCTGCAGCATTGGAAGGTCCCCAAAACCACCGTGGCATCAATCATTCTTAAATGGAAGAAGTTTGGAACCACCAAGACTCTTCCTAGAGCTGGCCGCCCGGCCAAACTGAGCAATCGGGGGAGAAGAGCCTTGGTCAGGGAGGTGACCAAGAACCCAATGGTCACACTGACAGAGCTCCAGAGTTCCTCTGTGGAGATGGAAGAACCTTCCAGAAGGACAAACATCCCTGTAGCACCACCAATCAGGCCTTTATGGTAGAGTGGCCAGACGGAAGCCACTCCTCAGTAAAAGGCACATGACAGCCCACTTGGAGTTATCCAAAAGGTACCTAAAGACTCTCAGACCATCAGAAACAAGATTCTTTGGTCTGATGCCACAACCATGGTGAAGCATGGTTGTGGCAGCATCATGCAGTGGGGATGTTTTTCAGCGGCATGGACTGGGAGACTAGTCAGGATCGAGGCAAAGATGAACGAAGCAAAGTACAGAGAGATCCTTGATGAAAACCTGCTCCAGAACCTCAGACTAGGGTGAAGGTTCACCTTCCAACAGGACAATGACCCTAAGCACACAGCCAAGACAACGCAGGAGTGGCTTCAGGACAAGTCTCTGAATGTCCTTGAGTGGCCCAGCCAGAGCCCGGACTTTAACCCGATTGAACATCTCTGGAGAGACCTGAAAATAGCTGTGCAGCGACTCTCCCCATCCAACCTGACAGAGCTTGAGAGGATCTGCAGTGAAGAATGGGAGAAACTCCCCAAATATAGGTCTGCCAAGCTTGTAGCATCATACCCAAGAAAACTTGAGGCTGCCAAAGGTGCTTCAACAATTTACTGCTTTGTCATTATGGGATATTGAGTGTAGATTGATAAAGGAAAAAAACGAATACATTTTAGAGTAAGGCTGTAATGTAACAAAATGTGGAAAAATACATTGTTTTTACCTCTTGAAGATATCGTCGATGTCACTGGCAGGCAATACATATCCATCCTCATCCAGCTTTATTTCCACATCTGAAACAAACATAGGGGCCGGATTTGTCTTTGCACCTTTATTTTCAGTATAGGTATAACCATAACATTGTCTGAAGCATAGAATTAAAGGTTACATGTGTTGTATCTTAAAATGTGCTGTCTGCATTACCTAGTGTGTAGCAGTATGGAGTGAGAACTCTGGAAGTGAAGTAAGCACGGGCCCCTAGTAGATCCACTAGTCCAGTTTTCACATAGTTGTAGAGGTGTCCGTCAACCGGCATCTCCAGAGACCGACCAGGAGTGAGGAAAAACTTGACACGGTACATAGGAAGGAGCCTTGGACCCTGGGGTTAATACAGGGTGTTAAAGGTGAATCAGAGGATAGTGAGCTAGGATTGCAACACTGCAGTTGAGCAGAAGTGGCAATGCTATCATATACAGTTGAAGTCGGAGGTTTACATACACCTTAGCCAAATACATTTAAACTCAGTTTTTCACAATTCCTGACATTTAACCCTAGTAAACATTCCCCGTCTTAGGTCAGTTAGGATCACCACTTTATTTTAAGAATGTGAAATGTCAGAATAATAGTAGAGATAATTATTTCTTTCAGCTTTTATTTCTTTCATCACATTCCCAGTGGGTCAGAAGGTTACATACACTCAATTAGTATTTGGTGGCATTGCCTTTAAATTGTTTAACTTGGATAAATGTTTCGGGTAGCCTTCCACAAGCTTCCCACAATAAGTTGGGTGAATTTTGGCCCATTCCTCCTGACAGAGCTGGTGTAACTGAGTCAGGTATGTAAGCCTCCTTGCTTGCACACGCTTTTTCAGTTCTGCCCACAAATTTTCTATAGGATTGAGGTCAGGACTTTGTGATGGCCACTTCAATACCTTGACTTTGTTGTCCTTACGCCATTTTGCCACAACTGTCCATTTGGAAGACCCATTTGCGATCAAGCTTTAACTTCTTGACTGATGTCTTGAGATGTTGCTTCAATATATCCACATAATTTTCCTCCCTCATGATGTGAAGTGCACCAGTCCTTCCTGCAGCAAAGCACCCACACAACATGATGCTGCCACCCCCGTGCTTCATGGTTGGAATGGTGTTCTTCGACTTGCAAGCCTCCCCCTTTTTCCTCCAAACATAACAATGGTCATTATGGCCAAACAGTTCTATTTTTGTTTCATCAGACCAGAGGACCCTTCTCCAAAAAAGTACGATCTTTGTGGCTTCTTCCTTGCTGAGTGGCCTTTCAGGTTATGTCGATATAGGACTTTTCGCACCAAAGTACAATCATCTCTAGGAGACAGAACGCATCTCCTTCCTGAGAGGTATGACAGCTGCGTGTTCCCATGGTGTTTATACTTACACACTATTGTTTGTACAGATGAACGTGGTACATTCAGGCATTTGGAAATTGCTCCCAAGGATGAACCAGACTTGTGGTGGTCTACAATTTTTTTCTGAGGTCTTGGCTGATTTCTTTTGATTTTCCCATGATGTCAAGCAAAAAGGTAGGCCTTGAAATACATCCACAGGTACACCTTCAATTGACTCAAATTATGTCAATTAGCCTATCAGAAGCTTCTAAAGCCATTATAATGTTCTGGAATTTTCCAAGCTGTTTAAAGGCACAGTCAACTTAGTGTATGTAAACTTCTGATCTGCTGGAATTATGCAAATTATGATATAAGTGAAATCCCGGGTTAAGCGGGTGTTAAGGAGTGCGGTTTGACGGGTCATGTTTTGGAGCACGCATGACTCGACTTTTGCCTCTCCCCCAGCCCAATGAGGAGTTGCAGCAACGAGACAAGATTGTAATTGAAATTGGGAGAAAAAGGGTACAACACAAAAAAACATACCAAACAAAAACATTTCTTTCAATGTTTAACAAACCCTATAACTATGCACAATGACTAGCTTTTATCAATTTCCAGACATTTTTACACAAACACATTTACAGGAAGAACTGTGCAGATACAAAGTTTGGTAACAGAATAAAATTGATTTTACCGTAATTATGTTATCAAACTTTAAATATTTTTTTATTTCATTTAATGTGTAAATTGTTCAAAGTAGTCATTGTGCGTAAAGTAGTATTGTTTGTTAAACTTTGAAATCAGTGGTTTTTGTTTGGTATACATTTTAAAGTGAGTCTCAGCATAATTCCGTTACAGTGGAATTGCCCTGTGGGCTTATCAATGAGAGTACCTTGTAATTTCTGGAGGAAGTAGAGGTTGAAGACCTTGGACACAAAGTTGACAGGGAACCTCTCTACCAGGATGTAGGAGTGCAGCAGGTTGAGGAGTACTGCATCACCTTGGTAACTGTCTCTGGGTGGGAAGTAAAAGCCATCTAAAGCACGTGTCTCTCCATGACCTCCACCAAGAAGGAGTGTGCGTAGCGTTTAGGAGGTCCTGGTAGCTGCCCTCCTCTCCTACTCCTGCCTGCAGCAGTCAGTATACAGCAGTGAGCTCTGCTAGGCTCCACTGGCCTGGCTCCTGCCTCTGTACCTGCTCCAGCATCCCACAGCCCGGGCCCTCCAGGGCCAACAGTGCCTGGCCAAAAGTGCACAGCTGTCCCACGCTCATCTGGCTCCCATCCAGCCGCTCCTGGCACTCTGATACCAGCCTCACCGCCAGCCTGCTCCAGGGGTCCACGTAGAGGTATGTGCAGGCCAGCAGGGCAGAAACCAGCCCGGTCTCCTTCAGACGCCTACTCTAGCTGGCAGCACAGCACACTGAAGGGTCCTTCTGGGTCAGCCACGCGGTGCAAGGCTGCCATAGTGTCAGACGTGATCGCCACAGTGCAGAGGAGTGCAGGACCTGTCTGGAGGAAGAGCAACTGCCGAGGCGGTCCAGGAAGGCTTTCTCTTCTGCGACAGTGGGTCGGTGCAGCTGGCCGACTGACCCAGTGGCGTAGAAAGAGTCCTTGGCAATGGTGGACTAACTCATACAAGCTGGCTGACTGAGTCTGCCAGCGGTCTCTGGATACAGCGATCCGCCGAGGTCCAAAGGTACGCCACACACAGGGGCTCCCCTACGAGAGCACACAGAAGTCTGGAGATGCGACCCAGCCCACCTGGAGGACTGAGGTGTGCCCTTGTCTGCCCGAGTAACTGAAGCCTCTGGATCACCTTTAAAGCCATGGTTCTGTTCCAGGACTCACCAGGTGGTTCCAACCTGCATGAGTATGAGAAAAGATGAACCTTCAAAGCCCTGTTAGTTACCAGAACACCCTGAAGGCACAGTGAGGCCAAAACATTGTTCTTTTACCCAATAAATTACTGGGAGATAGTGTGCAACTCTTTTAGTTTAGTTACCAGAATCACTACAGTAAAAAACTATGGTGATGTGAAATATTTATATTGGAGTCAAGTGTTTTCCATAAACACAGGTTCATGGAATGCCCCATTCATTTTGATGTTAATTAACCTTTGCTTGCTGGTGGTTATCAAACCACAAGCAACATATGACTAAACATACCATGACCTAGCCATACTGTTACAAAATTAATACAAATGTCAGCTTTTACAGTGCAACCCATAATCTAACAGGTGATGCTGCAAAACACGTGTAAGATCTAGCCACCGGTCCAGCGTGGTTCTGTAATGAAGGTGCTCAGTAGTGATTGGCCCCTTTAACTTAACATTTCACTAAGCCACTAGGGGGCACTACAACGCCAGAGTTAAACACTCACTGAAGTTAGAATATGTGTGAGAAAGTTAATGTAAATGTCACTAAATATGACAAAATTGTCAAAACAGTTAAGTGCAAGCAGTAATGATTGTTAATAAAGCAAATGTTACAGTATGGTTTGGTCTTTGCTGTAACAGTGCCAGATTGACTGCTGCTATGTGCATCTTTAGGAATTTTAAAAAATTAACTGATGACGAGGATCTGATACATTAGTTTAGTATCTAGATAACATCCAGGCTGCATTTACACAGGCAGTTTAATTTGGATCTTTGGCCAATCCTTTTTCCTAGATAATCCTCTGAAATGTGTGGTTGCCATCTTTAAGATGGCTGTATATAAAGTTAACCGATTTTAGTATTATCTAGGAATTTCAAACTAACCCGTCACTGTAACCCTCTTCGACACGTCCACACACGCTAGGTGGAAAGGGTAATGACTGAGAAAATTCCTTGTTGGGAAATAACATACCAGCACAGGAGGAAGGGAATCATCAGCTTACTAAACATAGCATATTATTTCAACAGTTAATTCATGATTTAAATAGGGTAAATAACAGAGCAATATACAAGTTGATAGTCATTTATTTAAAGCTTATATTTATTATAAAATGTAAAAATTCAGCTAGACCAGACCATTTGAGTAGCATAGGAGCTTGCTTCCAGAGTTGCATTTTCCATTTCACGTCACAGACAAGTACATTGTTTTGCAAATTCACCATCACCCGCTACAATTCTCAATACAGATGTGCAAATCTGTCAGTATTGAAATGGGACCTCAGATACAGTCAAAGCCATTGTTTCACCTTGCTAAACATGGATTTATTAGAGCTGAGACATGCAGCAAGATGGTCTAGCTGGGGGTAAAAGAGTAGAGGGGTCAGAGAGAAACCATAATACGACTGGCATGGCTGTGGCCTTAATCATCCTTGTCCTTGGCTCCGTGTTTTAGGATGCGTGTGAACTCCACATAGTTGAAGTTGCTCTTTTTGTCAATGGGTGCCTCCCTGAAGAGCTCGTCCACCTCCTCGTCTGTGAAGCGGTCACCCATTGTGGTCAGCAGCTCTCTGAGGTATTCCTCCTGGATGACACCTGAGGACAGACAGGGTGATGCAGTGAGACAGGTATGCGAAAATGCCCATGTCATGTTTACTCCCATCGGGTGGTGATGCATGGGTTATTAATTTGTTGACTCACAACCAACCCATCAACATTTATTTTTAAATGCCAAGCATCTGGCCAACCCAATATGAAACAATAACATTAACCAAGACATTTTATCGAAGTTGACAGAAGCATATTTCTGTATTTACAATCCACAGCCCGCTCAAGGGTGATATTCTGAAATTAAATTTCGGGGTAGGGATACTAAAGGAATAAAACAAAAATGCCCAATGTGTATTTGTAAGCATGGACCCGAGCCCTCACCTTTTAGCCTAGTAAATTTATATGACAAATAAATAAATAAAGTATTTACAATTGAAAGTAAACAAATATTTATGTTAAAATACCCATTACACATTGAATGGCAGCATT
This sequence comes from Oncorhynchus mykiss, assembly GCF_013265735.2. Classification (NCBI taxonomy): domain Eukaryota; kingdom Metazoa; phylum Chordata; class Actinopteri; order Salmoniformes; family Salmonidae; genus Oncorhynchus; species Oncorhynchus mykiss. The sequence goes on along the minus strand of NC_048575.1, from coordinate 36,010,563 downwards.
TGCATTCCAAACTGTTTTTCCACACTATTGTATTTAGAAATGTGCGAAAGGATAACTGACAGCCAACCAACCATAGACATAACCCATCGATGGCAGTTCCCATTCAAATCAAGACTGGCAGCCATGGGTAGTTTTATTAAAATTGCCAGGGTTGGAGGTTCCAAACCCATCTATAGATATGTCTATGGCCACAACGTGTTCCACAGATAGGAGCGAAAGGAGTGGGAAAAAGCACACCAAAGACAGCATTAAGTAATAAAAACACAGCAATTCTACAAGCCCATTTAACACCATAGCCGTCTGTCATTTTGAAATCAGCACAAATTAAAATGACAGTGGCCCATGGATTTATGTTTCAACATTGTCTCAATGAAGAGTTTGGTGTTCGACTAGCCATGTGCAACATGCACCCGCAATTCATTACAAGCCTGCTAGAAATACAAGAATTTCAGGTCAGGCTTCAGCCATAGTACAATGGATATTGCTCATCCATTGTAGTATGGCTGAACACTGACCTGGAATGTGTAGCTAACTGAAGCTGGCTAGCTTTATAAAATCCTGAGTAAATCTAGCTTGCTTCATAGTATACACCTCTGGTTTAATCATTTTGGGAATAAACCCCTGGGAGTCATGGTTTACCCACCGGACCCGATGTTACTGGGACAGCCCAAAAATCCAGTCTATGCAGCTAAGACAGAGACTCCTCAGGAATTGTATCTTCATCAAGAACCCCACAAACACATTCTCACCCTTATCGGTCAGGCAGATGGCATCTAAGAATGACGTCTGATACCAACAGGCTCAGCGAGCTTCTATCCACAAGCCTAATGCTGAGCACTTGAACCGGCCTGAGCACCTGCTCTGATTCTCTGCACCTTAGCACGCACACTCATGCTACACACCACAACTGCCACGAGACCAATTATACTGCTCAATTCACACACTAGCCCCCCACTACACGTGAAAATATTGGACTATAAATGGCACCTTCCTGTGTAACTTACACTTTATTCTACTGCCATTTACTTGTCATTGTTGCATTGTCGAGAAGGAACTTGCAACTTAGCATTTCGATAGACCAGGACTAATATAACTTAAGTTCTCTACACAACTACAGCATCCATTATCAGTCTACAACAGTATGAATCAATACAGGCCGACACTGACAAAATTCCTTTCCACTTGGAATAATTCCTTGAAGAAAAACCCAATGATTTGTTATAGGCTTACCTGTGCCTTCTTCGTCGAAGCAGGCAAAAGCGTTTCTGATGACATCCTCAGGATCTGTGCCGTTGAGCTTCTCTCCAAACATGGTGAGGAACATGGTGAAGTTGATGGGCCCAGGCGCTTCAGTCATCATAGCCTCCAGGTAGTCATCAGTCGGGTTCTTCCCTAAAGAACAAACAGTGCCACATTAGAACAGATTGTATTCAACTCCCTGTTAGTTTTACAATAATATCAGCATAAATTGTTTCAATCCTATAAAACAATGGTAACAGGGTAGTAGGGAATATTGGACAAATGCATGTTCTTTGTGAATGCACGACTGTTTCAATGGAATGCCTCTTCTAAAACCAACTTACCAGGTGGGAGACAAACCCAACCTTAGCCTGGGGGTAAATATACTGCATCACCTCACATAACCTAAACCCTTTCAGCAAGACGGACTGGGTCCACAAACAATACAAAGTTTAACGCTAAGCATTGAACAAAAGAGATATGCAATCATTTAAAAGGGAGTCCAACACAAGCACACTCAAGAGATATCACAAATCATCCAGTGCCTCAGTTTCACATTAATTCACTCAATGTTCAAGAGAAAACCATGGACAGATTTCAGCTCAGCTAAGGGCTTCAGAGACACACCTAGTGAGGCAAGCATGTCATGCAGGTCCTCCTTGTCGACAAACCCGTCGCGGTTCTGGTCGATCATGTTGAAGGCCTCTTTGAACTCCTGGATCTGAGACTGGTCGAACATGGCGAACACATTGCTGGTAGCGCGCTGGGGACGCTTCTTGGTGGTCTTTCCCTTGGCCCTTTTGCTCGACATTTTGGCTGTTTTGTGTGTTTACCTGCGAGGCTGAAAAGAGAATATTCCTGAATAAGAACACAGCACCAGATGTGTAAAATCCTAAAAAGTGACTTACCCTTTCAATCAGACTTATAAATAGTGTGATGTCAATGAAGTTCAATTCTAGGGACATTAACATTTGAGGATACATAAGGGTCTACAAAAACAAACAGGGAACCTGGCTCATGTCATTACCCAAAATAAGATTTGACTAGTCATGCCCAGCTTTGTGGCTATGGGCTAATCTAAGTCGGACTCTCGCAAATTATTCCCCGGAGATGTGTCCTCACTGTGCTATAAATGGAAATGTTCTACTGCTGTGAAGGTTGTTTCTAGCTGTTCCCTTTGCACAGGATAAGAAAAAATACAGATGTGAGAATTCCCTTTTCAGGCAAGTTCAACACCGTCTTATTCGAAGAGTTAGAAGGCCCCTGCCTCGAATATGCCTCCCTTCCTAGCAAGTAAAAGGGAGCCAGTGGTCCATGCCATTGATTCACTATTATGGCAACACAGCTGGATAAAACCGATTCAGTGACCTAATTTGAGGTTGAACAATGATAGGGGGACTGAATTCAGGCTGAAGTTCTTTCCAAGACCACATATCCTTTTCTATTGAGGGTAGGTGAGAAATCTAGTGACAGTCTAGGCATCATTAACATTCTATATAATATTTTGAGAAATAACTTAAGGGGAAAAAAAATCTCATGCCAAGTTAGGGCTACGTCAAATATGGGGCCAAAAACTGCTGCCAGCTGTTAATACTTGCACAACCTAAAGTAATGTAGATAGTAGTATCGTAGAAATTAACATTAAGCACAAATATCAATTTACACAAATTTGGAATGACTGAGCAATAAGCTACAGATAGACAGCTGACGTTAGGACTTGTCCTGAACAACATTAGCATGAACAACAATACTGGAATCTGCAGTTAGCCTTCAAAATAAAAGACACCCATTGAAACTGATGCAAACAGCCACAACTGATCATGCCACAATAGGACTAGATAACGCCAAACAAGGTTTGAACGTTATAGATAGTTATAATTTGACAAAAATGAAATCATGATCTAGTCCCACTGCATTTGAATACAGAATTTCATTGGGGGCATACTTATAAGCACTCTACAGACTAACCTATGAATTGTTCTCCAATGAAATGGGGTATCAGCCTACCCAGTGACAGAACACAACTTTGTAGATTTTACACAAATATTAGCGTCTTAGCTCTTATTGCCGGACTCTGAAACAGCCACTGGAAGTCATGCTAGCAGATACCCATGGACTTTCAGTCATTGCGCTAACACTAGTTAAGAGGTAGTTTCATGAGCCAATGCCAACTTCCTTCATACTGGACCGACATAAAATTGGAATCCACAAGTTAATCTGACCCATTGCAGAAATCCTGAAGTACCCCAGTCAGCTTATGTGTATGGAACAACATTGCGATGTACACCCTAACCTATGTGCACCCATGAAATTGGTTATCACCCTACTCAGAACTATGTAGGGTTTCCACAAGTATTTGCATCTTAACTCTTGTGGGACTGAAATCAGCTAAATTAAGCTCAGTCAACCAATGTGCATTCCACAGTCAATGTCCGGCTATAAGAGCCAAGACGCTAACATGTGCGTAAACTCTATAGTTGTGTTCCTTGAGTGTCACCTAGTAGGCTGATGACCCATTTCATAGGTGCACAACACAGACTGTACAGTGCATAAAAGTATGACCTCAATGCAACTCTGAATTAAAATACACCCACAGCGCGATTTCAGGTTTTATTTTATGGGGTCAAACTAACGGTAGCTTGTTGAACTTAACATGCCAACCTTGGGTAGGTAGTATGAGCAAGTCCAATTGTGTCACGATTCCACAATTTTTATCCGTTTGCATCAGTTTCAATGTGGAACTTTTATTTTGAAGGCAAACACCGATTCACTGTTCACGCGGGTCGTAACACACTGGTGACGTTAGCGACATTGTTGAGATAACATTACGAATCCCAGGACGTCCGCTACGCTAGTTACTTGGTTTTGGTACACATTTGCGTCGTTATAATAATACTTACCCAGCTACCGTACGGTCTGTTATGTAATTTAAAACGATAAATGTGCTAGTTAGAACGAAATGTTAATTTCTCCCCATGCAGGAAATACTGTAATTTTGGCAGCTAACAAGCCAATATAGCTAGCTTGCTAACCCCGCTAGCTAAATCAGCCAGAAAACACATACATTGATAGTAACACACGTGTAGCTTCGACATTTTAAGCTATATAACTGGCAGTTCAAAAGTAGCATGAAATTAACAAGTGAAATAATACTTCTTACGTTCAAATAAGCATATATAAGACCTACCTAATTGCGAAAAATTGGATAGTCAGGCTGCCCTCTCTCTCAACCACCGCCCTAACTTCCTAATAATGGTTTCGCACAGGAAATGCAGGCCAAACCAACTTCGGGATATGGGGAGGACTTTACAATGTCTAAATCATTTTATTTGTATTCAATTATATTTTGCACCGTACAATAAAATATATATTTAGATATGTCTTTAATGTTGTTTTTTTTAGCTTTGACTATACATAGTTTATGTAAATGCTGGTAAATCATTAAATTTTTACTTTGGTAAACCCCCACGAGGTAATGGTGTTTTCTCAAAAGACATTCTTGACATATGCCCAAATACGGAGAAAATAAATGCATCTTCCTGTGCCTAATCATGAGTAAGATAACGTTGCTTTGGTGACACGATTTTAATTATATTAAAACTCGAATTTCACAAAACATATACAAAAATAGAATGATTATAGTTAAGCCATTTTCAACACTTCTACACTAGTTGAGCCCCACCCCCTTGTCATAGGCCAAAGGAACAGCAAACATAATTATTATTACTTATTTATTTGTACCTTTATTTCACCTGGCAAGTCAGTTAAGAACAAATTCTTATTTACAATGATGGCCTACCAAAAGGCAAAAGGCCTCCCGCAGGGACGGGGGCTGTGATTAATAAATATATATATAAAAACTCAGCAAAAAAAGAAACATCCTCTCACTGTCAACTGTGTTTATTTTCAGCAAACTTAACATGTGTAAATATGTGTATGAACATAACAAGATTCAACAACTGAGACAAAAGAAGTTCCACAGACATGTGACTAACAGAAATGGAATAACGTGTCCCTGAACAAAGGGGGTGTCAAAATCAAAAGTAACAGTCAGTATCTGGTGTGGACACCAGCTGCATTCTGTACTGCAGTGCATCTCCTCTTGGACTGCACTAGATTTGCCCGTTCTTGCTGTGAGCTGTTACGCCACTCTTCCACCAAGGCACCTGCAAGTTCCTGGACATTTCTGGGGGGAATGGCCCTAGACGCCACCCTCCGATCCAACAGGTCCCAGACGTGCTCAATGGGATTGAGATCCGTGCTCTTCGCTGGCAATGGCAGAACACTGACATTCCTGTCTTGCAGGAAATCACGCACAGAACAAGCAGTATGGCTTGTGGCATTGTCATGCTAGAGGGTCATGACAGAATGAGCCTGCAGGAAGGGTACCACATTAGGAAGGAGGATGTCTTCCCTGTAATGCACAGCGTTGAGATTGCCTGCAATGACAACAAGCTCAGTCCGATGACGCTGTGACACACCGCCCCACCATGATGGACCCTCCACTACAAATCGATCCCGCTCCAGAGTACAGGCCTCGGTGTAACGCTGTCTTAGGCGTCTCACAGTACGGACATTGCAATTTATTTCCTTGGCCACATCTGCAGTCCTCATGCCTCCTTGCAGCATGCCTAAGGCACGTTCACGCAGATGAGCAGGGACCCTGGACATCTTTCTCTTGGTGTTTTTCAGAGTCAATAAAAGGCCTCTTTAGTGTCCTAAGTTTTCATAACTGTGACCTTAATTGCCTACCGTCTGTAAGCTGTTAGTGTCTTAACGACTGTTCCACAGGTGCATGTTCATTCGTTGTTTATGGTTCATTGAACAAGCATGGGAAACAGTGTTTAAACCCTTTACAGTGAAGATCTGTGAAGTTATTTGGAGTTTTACAAATTATCTTTGAAAAACAGGGTCCTGAAAATGGGACATTTTTTTGTTGTTGCTGAGTTTATATAAATATAGGACAAAACACACATCACTACATAAAGAGAGACCTAAAGATAACAACATAGCAAGGCAGCACACATGACAACACAACATGACAACAACATGGTAGCAACACAACATGATAGCTGCACTAAACATGGTACAAACATTATTATGCACAGACAACAGCACAAAGGGCAAGAAGATAGAGACAACAATACATCACGCAAAGCAGCTACACCTGTCAGTAAGAGTGTCCATGATTGAGTCTTTGAATGAAGAGATTGAGATAAAACAGTCCAGTTTGAGTGTTCGTTGCAGCTTGTTCCAGTCGCTAGCTGTAGTGAACTGAAAAGAGGAGCGACACAGGGATGTGTGTGCTTTGGGGACCTTTAACAGAATGTGACTGGCAGAACGGGTGTTGCATGTGGAAGATGAGGGCTGCAGTAGATATCTCAGATAGCAGGGAGTGAGGCCTAAGAGGGTTTTATAAATAAGCATCAACTAGTGGTTCTTGCGACGGGTATACAGAGATGACCAGAATTATCCATAATATTGCTATTTAACTACTTATAAGTTTGGTTGTTCATGGTATGAGCTACTGCTAGTTTACTACTATGATCCAATAACCATCTTTTAAATGAAAAAAGCAATGCATTCTGCCTGTTCCCAAGAGAGCTGGAATGGTTCTTAGTCTGTTGAACAGTATAACACTTTCTTCATCAACAAGTTCACCCGATGGGAACCACTACAATGACAGGAATGAGCAATGGCAAACTCATCTTGAGACCATAATGTGTTCATGTTTACTGAAAGGAGACAGAGGGTCGCTGCTCCAAACTGGGATGGTGAGGAGAGCTTAACATGGTTTCACATTCGCAAAAAACCAAGCTGTAGGCTATGTCTAAACAAGTAGCAACAATACATTTTTTCAAGTATTCCTGGGATCCATGAAGACAAACAATAACATTAACATGTGTAAAATAATAGTACATTTCTAGACCATTAAACCAATATGAATACACTTGATTCAGTTCATTAATAAGTCATTGATTAGTGAATTTAATGTGTTGTTCCTGTCTGACCAAAATCAAAGAATCTTGCCTGGAAACATGACCTCATATTGCACTGCCCATATTCAACCACTTGAGGGTACTAGTCTCATAGGGGGGACTAAAACAACGTTTCCATTCATCATTACAATCAATCAACTTCCAGTAGGAGTTTCACATTAAATCATTCTGACTTTCCATGTTCTAACACACCCACTCCTACCCACTGGTCAATAGTAGTGCACTATATAGGAAATGGGGTGCCATTTGGGCTCCTGAGTGGTGCAGCAGTCTACGGCACTGCATATCAGTGCAAGAGGTGTCACTATAGTACCTGGTTTAAATCCAGGCTGTATCACATCTGGCTGTGATTGGGAGTCCCATAGGGCGGTGCACAATTGGCCCAGTGTCATCGGAGTTTGGCTGGAGTAGGCCTTCATTGTAAATATGAACTTGTTCTTAACTGACTTGCCTAGTTAAATAAAGTTGGGACACAGAACATAGTAGTACCATCCCAATGATTTACTGCAGGTTGTGATAGGATGAAGTCATTAGCCCACAATTGTATCACATTCCTGGTTGGGAAGGCACTTGAGCTTTAAATGGAAGAGTGAAGAATCTTTTGAAGAAAATATCCTCCATATGAGTTATGATTGCCATGCTGTCAGGTAATTGGGGGTTATCTTTAGATTAAATTACTGTAGTTTTAGTTGAAACCCTATTGAAAAGCAACACAATTTCCTTTGATATTCAGTCACACAAAGACAGCTGGTCTTTTGTTATGTTGTATGTACCATAGAGATATGTGATTCAATATGATGTTCTATGGTAAATGTACCTCCATAGGTGTCTGATTGGTCAATGCTCTCTCTATCAGTAGGGACTACTGAAGATACCAAAAAATGCATTCATGATCTGTATTCTGGAAATAGCATTACGAAGACATGTGTATAGTGATGCAAGGAATAAGGCAAAGGCTAAAAGTGGATGACCGGTCTTGGAAAGTTGATCAAGCAAAGAAAGAATCACAGACTAGTGGTTTTATAGTGTTTTGTGTAATCTGTAAGATCATTCATCGCCTCATAACAAAGCAGGAGCCTTAGATATATTCTGAACAATAAATGATCAACATTTGATCAAATCCGGCAGCCTTTCCTCTCCTACTTGGACGAGTCGGCGCTGTGAAATTGTACTTATTAACGCACTCTCAATTGTGATATTTTAATCTACCTTTGAGCAGTTGGGGTGGGGGGGGGGGGGGGGGGGGGGAAATAAGTGTGGGGGTGACATCTACCCTCTTTATTTCTACATGTCCTTGTTCTGTATGTTGTGTTTTGTATTATTTGTAGAACTCTGGGTATTGTTATTCCTGTCTGCTCTTTTATGTTTAGATAAGAATTGTATACCTGTCTTGTTTTCCTATACACCATTCTTGTGTGTGTTCAAAAAAATATGTGAAACGAAAATAAAGTTAGATCAAAGCAGGAGCCTTAATATTCAATCACTACTCAGAGGATGTCACATTTGTCAGTTTCACATGCATGGTCAAAAGGCAAGGAGTAGGGCTCCACCCACACGATAAAACATGGGGATGTGCTCTCTCTCTTTCATGCAAGCACATACAATGCTAACTGGCATTTGTTATATGTGACACAGGCAACAATAGCATGGCTATAGTTAGTCACAGACACATCTGAAGCTCTCTTAGATATTGTGAGCAGCCAAGACAACCGCTAGTGAAGTGTAGGATATTGAACATTGGCACAATATGAGATGGAAATTACACCATTTATTCATTTTTAAGATAAAGTCCAAGTTATGGGGTCAGCCCAATAAGATTGATCAGAGTAGTATATAGGGCTGCCAGGCAACCAGATGTTGAGGTATGAGGCCTAAAGTGACCTTTCTAAATGTGAATATGATACAATGACAAAAACCCTGATAGTCATTAATACATCTAAGGCCTTCTGTAAGAGGAAATACCCATTTAAATACCAAATGTATAAAGTATTCCATTATTGGGACACTGATGATGAGTTAGGCTATACTCTTTCCAATAAGTGGTGTCAAAAATACAGTAACACTGACTGATGATGAAAGGCTACACATTGTTTGTACAGTAGGCCTTGTCTAAAATATAGGCCAACAGGTAGGTAGAGTCATTTTTTGGCGTTGCAAATAGTCGCACTCGTCAATGACCAACATATTCAAACGTCGCTGGAACTAAGTTGGGTCTGCCGCTCTCTTCCTGTAGTTGCGATAGCTTCAATCCGCGCTGCACTCGTCTATATTTATCGGGTCTCCACGCCATAAAAGGACGTAACTGCGGTTTGGCTATTCCATAGAGTGCCAATATTATTTTTGTTGTGTAGACGGCTGCCCTGTCTTCTGCTACCGCACCTACCTGCGGCTTTGCCTGGATATCAAGCTTCGTTGACTTACACCTGGAGTTGGATCACTTTTTCCTTTGCTTGCAGCAGTTGGTGGCTTTTGGGCCTAGGTAAGTTATCTCGATACGAGTATCTGATACGATTTATGCATCATCAGCAAAATAGAAGTAATCAGAGGTCATTTTTTCACAATTCGTTGTTGAGTATTTTATGTTTAGTGTGCATTTTGATGGTGTGATTGTTTGCAATGTGAATCCTGTGCTATGCCAGCCTCAGTCGCACACTGCAATTTGGAATTTCAGATTCACAGGCTCTTCTCATATTAAAATCATGCCCTATTGGATTGAACAACTACTGAACCAGTGCACCTGTTGCCCTCCACTCATGTCAATTAACATCCTATGCTTATTGCCGTTTAGAACAGCCATAAAGTATTTTCAAAGCAATGGAATCTGGTAATGTATTGATTTCCATTAACAGGAAATAGGCCTAGGCTACACCAGTCAAGTTATTTGGAAAAACCCACAAAATATTTTAATTCTACATCTACCAAATCAATTTGGCTAATTTTACTATCAGAAAAAGTTGTGCATTTTATTCCTCATCCACTGATGTTGATAGTAGGCTACACTTGAGTTGTGTACAGAGCATGAAGATATTGATCTGGCACAATCAATATAATTCCCCCCCCCCCCCCACAATCCAATAGAGACAATGAAGGTCATGACCTTTCCTCTGTGATTTATTTAAAGTAACATAATACAATAACAACAAGTATGATCAAGACAAATTGTAAATGAAACCGAAACATTAAAAAAACTAATAGCTTACAAAAGTACATTTCGAAGCAATGCTTGAACTGTATTGAACAAAACCATTCTCAAACACTAGCTAGGCAGACTACAAGAGACTGAGAATTCAGTGCTCGTGCCAGGAACACCGTGCAGGATGTCTGGATCCATACCTTTTTACCAGAAACAGCACCGCCACTATGACCGTGGCTACCGCAGCAAGGAGGTGGAGTCGGCTGTTAGCCAGTACCAGTCGAGCAGCAGCAGCTATGCCACCCGCAGCAGAGCCAGTGCCAGTCTCAGTGCCAGCAGGGGGTAAGGAGGAACAGGATGCCCTGCAGCACAGTAGCTCTGGCCCATATCCATGCATCCCCTCCATGCTGGTGTCAGAAGATGGCCCTGCTGCCCTTGTAACCCCATCACCCCCACCCACCTTACTTCCTATCTCATACTTCTGGCAACTTTTCCCATGCCATTCATGGCCTCCAAATCAGTCGGTCATGCTTAGTAACCCTCATTTCTCTGCGTTAAATCATTACTCTTCTACTTCCTGCTTCTATACCTGCGGTATTAATGTTTGACCATTCCCAGTAACATTCTTCAACCTTATCTGTTTTCTCTAAAAACCATTCCACAAATATAATGTCTGTGAATCCTGCATGAAGTTCCAAGTAGCCCGTTGCATGGATACTGTGTATATCGGTGTCTGTTGCACACTGCTCTGTCTGCTTTTGAACTAATGCACTTTTTTTTCTTTTAAGACAACCTTCTCCTAGTTCCCACTATAGTTCAGTTAAACAGAAATAGAACATCTCAGATTCACACCGGCTCTGTCGTCATAAATGTTTGGTGCGGGCCGGGTATAATCAAGCTTTAAAGGAATGCACTGTGTTGCATAATGAAGTGTTATTGACCTTTGCCATGGCCTATAGACTGAAATAACATCCTGACCCATGCATAACATGTCTCTGGGAATGTGAGCTGTGGTGTAGATTCTCTGCCTTAGTTGTCGAAACCCCAGTTTGAATGGTTTACTTCCTTGAGGACTTGTTTCCCTATTAAGATATTTTTTATTTTGTTATTTCACCTTTATTTAACCAGGTCGGCCAGTTGAGAACAAGTTCTCATTTACATCTGCGACCTGGCCAAGATAAAGCAAAGCAGTACGACATAAACAACAACACAGAGTTACACATAAACAAATGTACAGTCGATAACACAATACGAAAAAATCTATATACAGTGTGTGCAAATGTAGAAGAGTAGAGAGGTAAGGCAATAAATAGTCCACAGAGGTGAAATAATTACAATTTAGCAATAACACTGGAGTGATAGATGTGCAGATGATGATGTTCAAGTCGAGATACTGGGGTGCAAAAGAGCAAGCGGGTAAGTAATAATATGGGGATGAGGTAGTTGGGTGTGCTATTTACAGATTGGCTGTGTACAGGTACACAGATCGGTAAGCTGCTCTGACAGCTGATGCTTAAAGTTAGAGAGGGAGATAGATGTAAGACTCCAGCTTCAGTGATTTGATAAAAAAACTAAATTGCAATTCGTTCCTGTCATTGGCAGCAGAGAACTGAAAGGAAAGGCAGCCAAAGGAAGTATTGGCTTTGGGGATGACAAGTGAAATATACCTGCTGGAGCGTGTGCTACTGGTTGGTGTTGCTATGGTGACCAGTGAGCTGAGATAAGGCGGGGCTTTACCTAGCAAAGACTTATAGATGACCTGGAGCCAGTGGGTTTGGAGACAAATATGTAGTGAAGGCCAGCCAACGAGAGCATACAGGTTGCAGTGGTGGGTAGTATATGGGGCTTTGGTGATAAAACGGATGGCACTGTGATAGACTACATCCAGTTTGCTGAGTAGAGTGTTGGAGGCTATTTTGTAAATGACATCGCCGAAGTCAAGGATCGGTAGGATAGTCAGTTTTACGAGGGTGTGTTTGGCAGCATGAGTGAATGAGGCTTTGTGGCAAAATAGAAAGCCAATTCTAGATTTCATTTGGATTGGAGATGTTTAATGTGAGTCTGGGAGGAGAGTTTACAGTCTAGCTAGACAAGTAGGTATTTGTAGTTGTCCACATTTTCTAAGTCAGAACCGTCCAGAATAGAGGTCGACCGATTATGATCTTTCAACGCCGATACAGATTAATCGGCCAATTTTTTTATTTATTTGTAATAATGACAATTACAACAATACTGAATGAACACTTATTTTAACTTAAAATAATACATCAGTAAAAATCAATTTAGCCTCAAATAAATAATGAAACATGTTCAATTTGGTTTTAAATAATGCAAAAACATAGTGTTGAAGTACAAGTGCAATATGTGCCATGTAAAAAGCTAACGTTTGAGTTCCTTGCTCAGAACATGAGAACATGGTTCCTTTTAACATGAGACTTCAATTCCAAGGTTAGAGGTTTTAGGTTGTAGTTAATATAGTATTTATAGGACTATTTCTCTCTAAACCATTTGTATTTCATATACCTTTGACTATTGGATGTTCTTATAGGTACTATAGTATTGCCAGTGTAACAGTATAGCTTCCGTCCCTCTCCTCGCCCCTACCTGGGCTAGATCCAGGAACACATCGACAACAGCCACACTCGAAGCAGCGTTACCCATCACTCCACAAAAGCCGCGGCCCTTGCAGAGCAAGGGGAATAACTACTCCAAGTCTCAGAGCGAGTGACGTATGAAACGCTATTAGTGCACACCCAGCTAACTAGCTAGCCATTTCACATCGGTTACACCAGCCATTAGGCTGATAGGCTTGAAGTCATAAACAGCGCTGTGCTTGCGAAGAGCTGCTGGCAAAACGCACGAAAGTGCTGTTTGAATGAATGCTTACGAATCTGCTGCTGCCTACCATCGCTCAGACTGCTCTATCAAATCATAGACTTAATTATAACATAATAACACAGGTCATTAATATGGTCGAATCCGGAAACTATCATTTCGAAAAAAACAAAACGGAACCGTTCTGTATTTTATCTAACGGGTGGCATCCCTAAGTCTAAATATTCTTGTTACATTGCACAACCTTCAATGTTATGTCATAATTATGTAAAATTTGGGCAAATTAGTTCACAATGAGCCAGGCTGCCCAAACTCTTGCAAATACCCTGACTCTGCGTGCAATGAACGCAAGAGAAATGACACAATTTCACCTGGTTAATATTGCCTGCTAACCTGGATTTCTTTTAGCTAAATATGCAGGTTTAAAAATATATACTTCTGTGTATTGATTTTAAGAATGGTATTGATGTTTATGGTTAGGTACACATTGGAGCAAGAACAGTCCTTTTTTGAGCTTTTGTTAAATATTCCCCCCAGCGTTGCATCGATTATAGCAATGCAGGACACGCTAGATAATCAAATATCGTCAACCATGTCTAGTTATAACTAGTGATTATGCTTGATTGATTGTTTTTTATTAGATAAGTTTAATGCTATCTAGCAACTTAACATGGCTTCTACTGCATTCGCGTACCAGGCAGGCTCCTCGTGGAGTGCAATGAGAGGCAGGTGGTTAGAGCGTTGGACTAGTTAACAAAGTTTGCAAGATTGGTTCCCCGAGCTGACAAGGTGTAAATCTGTCGTTCTGCCCCTGAAAAAGGCCGTTAACCCACCGTCCCTAGGCCGTCATTGAAAATAAGAATGTGTTTTTAACTGACTTGCCTAGTTAAATAAAGGTGTAAAAAAATAAATATATATATATATATATATATATATTTTTTTTTATCTGCAAAATATGCGCCCAAAAATACCGATTTCCGATTGTTATGAAAACTTGAAATCGGCCCTAATTAATCGTCCATTCCGATTAATCGGTCGACCTCTAGTCCAGAGTAGGGATGCTAGTCGGGCGGGATGGTGCGGGCAGCAATTTGTTGAAGAACATGCACTTAGTTTTACTAGCATTTAAAAGCAGTTGGAGACCACAGAAGGAATGTTGTATGGCGTTGAAGCTTGTTTGGATGTTTGTTAGCACAGTGTCCAAAGAAGGGCCAGATGTATACAAAATGGTGTCGTCTGCATAGAGGTGGATCAGAGAATCACCAGCAGCAAGGGCGACATCATTGATGTATACAGAGAAGAGAGTCAGCCCGAGAATTGAACACTGTGGCACCCCAATAGAGACTGCAAGAGGTCTGGACAACAGGCCCTCCGATTTGACACACTGAACTCTATCAGAGAAGTAGTTGGTGAACCAGGCGAGGCAGCCATTTGAGAAGCAAAGGTTATTGAGTCTGGCGATAAGAATGCGATGATTGGCAAAGTCGAAAGCCTTGCTTATTGAAATGATCGATTGCTGTAGATCTATCGGTGGTGACAGTGTTTCCTATCCTCATTGCAGTGGGCCACTGGGAGGAGGTGCTCTTAATCTCCATGGACTTTAGTGTCCCAAAACTTTTTGGAATTAGTGCTACAGGATGCAAATTTCTGTTTGAAAAAGCTAGCCTTTGCTTTCCTAACTGACTGAGTATATTGTTTTAGGGAGCGTTTGACATTGATGAGGGGTGGTTGTTTGACCGCGGAAGCATTACGCACGCAGGCAATGAGGCAGTGATCGCTGAGTTCCTGGTTGAAGACAGCAGAGGTGTAAATAGAGGGCAAATTGGTCAGGATTATATCTAAGGGTGTCCGTGTTTATGGATTTGGGGTTGTACCTGGTAGGTTCCTTCATAATTTGTGTGAGATTCACATATGGTGTCCATGACACAGCTGGGGGCTGAAGGGGGTCTATAGCAAGCGGCAACGGTGAGAGACTTGTTTCTGGAAAGGTGGATTTTTTTTTAAACTAGAAGCTCAAATTGTTTGGGCACAGACCTCAATAGTATGACAGAACTCTGCAGCCTATCTCTGCACTAGATTGCAACTCCGTCCCCTTTGGCAGTTCTATCTTGTCGTAAAATGTTATAGTTAGGGATGGAAATTTCAGGATTTTTGGTGGCCTTCCTAAGCCAGGATTCAGACACTTCAAGGACATCCGGGTTGGTGGAGTGTGCTAAAGCTATGAATAAAACAAATGTAGGGAGGAGGCTCAATGTTAATATGCATGAAACCAAGGCTTTTACGGTTACAGAAGTCAACAAATGAGAGCACCTGGGGAATGGGAGTGATGCTGGGAGCTGCAGGGTCTGGGTTAGCCTCTACATCACCAGAGGAGGAGTAGGATAAGGGTACGGCTAAAGGCTATAAGAACTGGTTGTCTAGTACGTTTGGAACAGAGAGTAAAAGGAGCAGATTTATGGGCGCAGAAGAAAAGATTCAAGGCATAATGTACAGACAAAGATATGGTAGGATGTGAGTACAATTTAGGTAAACCTAGGCATTGAGTGACAATGAGAGTCTGGAGGCATCATTTAAGCCAGGTGAGGTTACCGCATGTGTGGTCAGGTGGAACAAAAGGGCTTGCTAAGGCATTTTGAGCAGGGCTGGAGGATCTACAGTGAAATAAGACAATCCCTAATTAAAACAGCAATAGACTAGGCATATTGACATCTGGGAGAGGCATGTGTAGCCGAGTGATCATAGGGTCCAGTGAGTAGCAAGGCGAGCTGGAGACACGCCGATTCAGACAGCTAGCAGGCCGGGGCTAGCAGGCTAGCAGATGGGCCTCCGGGTGACTTCGCAACGGAAGAGCCTGTTGAAACCCCCTCGGACGGTTATGTCGGCAGACCAGTCATGATGGATCGGCGGGGCACCGTGTCGGCAGTAAAGGGTCCAGGCCAATTGGCAAAGGAGGTATTGTAGCCCAGGAATTGGCTGAAGGATCTCTTCGGCTAGCTGGGAGATGGGCCTAGCTCGAGGCTAGCTCCAGGCTAACTGGTGCTTGCTTCGGGACAGAGGCGTTAGCCAGGAGTAACCACTCGCTAGCTAGCTGCTATGATCCAGTGTAAAGGTTCAGAGCTTGCTGTAGGAATCCGGAGATGTGGTAGACAAAAGGCAGTACAGATATGCTCTGGGTTGATATCACGCTGTGCAGACTGGCCGGAATTGACCAGAATGAGGCTGGCTGATGTCTGAGTTAACGGTGATGACCGCTAGCAGTGGCTAACTGACTACTAGCTAGTAGCTAGTTAGCTGGCTAGCTTCTGATGGGGGTTCAGATCCGCACCACGTTGGGAGAGGCGGGTTACTCTGTTACTCTGTTACTCTGTTCAGTCCGTAGATGGAAATTGAGATTAAAAATATAAATGATATATACGAAGAAAACGATATATACACGGGACAAGACAAAACCGACGTCCGACTGCTACGCCATCTTGGATCGATGACCTTGGTTCATTGTTCAGCCAGTACATCCATTGGTGGCTTCCTCTCGCACTTAACAAAGATGCTATTTTGCGTGGGTGCGTAAGGCTTTTTAGCATGCTTCTCTTAGAGCCTTCTACTGTGTTGTGATCTGGAGACATGGTTTGAAGTTGGCTATGAGTTAAAGTTGTATTTGGGGTCAGCAGCAGGTAGCCTAGTGGTTAGTGTTGGGCCAGTAACTGAATGGTCGATGGTTTGAATACCCGAGCCAACAAGGTGAAAAATCTGTCAATGTGCCCTTTCGCAAGGCACTTAACCCACATTTTCTCCAGGGGAAACAGTGTTTAAACCCTTTACAATGAAGATCTGTAAAGTTACTATGGCTGACCCTGTAAAACAACACATTTCACTGCACCTATCAGGTGTATGTGACCATAAAACCTTTTTTAGGGTGGGGATTGTTTCCACCTGTGGATTTCCCAGAACTGTTGAATTCAGCGGTCATTAATCTCTTTCAGTGGTTTGTTATTTGCTGTTTGAATTATTTTATTTAAGGAAATATTGATGACATATAGGAGTATTTACGAGACTATTCTGGCAATCTATGGCCGGCCTAACAACAGTGGTTGTGACTATATTGAATGATGTGTTGAAATGTTGGCGGCCTCGCTCTTATGAACACCTGGCATCTCTAAATACACTGGCCTTGACAGTGTGCATAGGAGGTCAAAGGGTGTCTGTGAAGCGAATGGTGCCTCATTTGGGCCTTTATGGTTGAACGTCATGCTGTCAGGAATTTACCCAGCTTTCCCTGCCTTATGATTAGTGACACCATTGGTTGAACCATAGTACTCTACCTTGTCACATATAAATGTACTTATGGCATCTTGTATCTTGTATTGACAAGATGGATTCAAATCAAACCAAAAAGCCTCAGTAAGTGACATTTTCTCCCCTGTTGATGTTTGAATTGAATAGCCTTTTGCTGTTTAATATAGTCTGATGGTGACATAACAGAAGTTATGGAGATTTTCCTGGTATTGTGCAGACATACCAATTGTTCCATTAGGAATACTCATTGAATGGGGATTGCCTTGCCTGCATTCCCATTCATCCTTGTCGTAATCTATCAACATTTATTTATTGATCTTTATTTTACCAGGTAAGATTACTTATTTTCTTTTACCGCAAGGACCTGGAGAAGATTTACAGGGGGAGGAGAGGGGATAAATGAACCAATAGGAAGCTGGTGGTGATTAGGTAGCCATGATGGATGGTATGAGGGACAGATTTGGAATTTCAAATCAAATTAACTTTTATTAGTCATGTGCCGAATGCAACAGGTGGTAGACCTTACAGTGAAATGCTTACTTTACGAGCTCCTAACCAATAATGCAGTTTAAACAAAATATGAGTAAGAATAAGAACCTTTAACCTGTCTCCTCCCCTTTACCTACACTGGTTTGAAGTGGATTTAACAAGTGACATCAATAATGGATCATAGAATTCACCTGGTCAGTCTGTCATGAAAAGTTTTGTTCACTCAGTGTACATTGTATGCACACATAGGATGGCACTGTTTCATATTGTCTAGATTATTATTATTTTTTTGCCTATAAGGCACTGTACTGTAAATTACGTGTTGATTTACTTGTGAGAATCAATTTGGTGTAACCTAAATAATGGTTGTTTTGGATGTTTGTATTGTCAGGTGTGTGGGTTTTCAGCTGAGATCCTTTGTAAACTCAGCAAAAAAAGAAACGTCCTCTCACTGTCAACTGCGTTTTATTTTCAGCAAACTTAACGTGTTAATATTTATATGAACATAAGATTCAACAACTGAGACATAAACTGAACAAGTTTCACAGACATGTGACTAACATAAATTAAATAATGTGTCCCTGAACAAAGGGGGGGATCAAAATGAAAAGTGACTGTCAGTATCAGGTGTGGCCACCAGCTGCATTAAGTACTGCAGTGCATCTCCTCCTCATGGACGGGACCATATTCGCCAGTTCTTGCTGTGAGATGTTACCCCACTCTTCCACCAAGGCACCTGCAAGTTCCCAGACATTTCTGGGGGGAATGGCCCTAGCCGTCACCCTCCGATCCAACAGGTCCCAGACGTGCTCAATGGGATTGGGATCCGTGCTCTTCTCTGGCCATGGCAGAGCACTGATATTCCTGTCTTGCAGGAAATCACGCACAGAACGAGCAGTATGGCTGGTGGCATTGTCATGCTAGAGGGTCATGACAGAATGAGCCTGCAGGAAGGGTACCACATGAGGGAGGAGGATGTCTTCCCTGTAACGCACAGCGTTGATTGCCTGCAATGACAACAAGCTCAGTCTGATGATGCTGTGACACACCGCCTCCAAATTAATCCCGCTCCAGAGTACAGGCCTCGGTGTAACGCTCATTCCTTCAACGATAAACGCAAATCCGACCATCACCCCTGGTGAGACAAAACCGCGACTCGTCGGTGAAGAGCACTTTTTGCCAGTCCTGTCTGGTCCAGCGACAGTGTGTTTGTGACCATAGGTGATGTTTTTGCCGGTGATGTCTGGTGAGGACCTGCCTTACAACAGGCCTACAAGCCCTCAGTCAAGCCTCTCTCAGCCTATTGCGGACAGTCTGAGCACTGATGGAGGGATTGTGCATTCCTGGTGTAAATCGGGCAGTTGTTGTTGCCATCCTGTACCTAACCCGCGGGTGTGATGTTTGGATGAACCGATCCTGTGCAGGTGTTGTTACACGTGGTCTGCCACTGTGAAGACGATCAGCTGTCCGTCCTGTCTCCCTGTAGCGCTGTCTTAGGCATTTCACAGTACGGACATTGTTTATGGTTCATTGAACAAGCTTGGGAAACAGTGTTTTAACCCTTTACAATGGAGATCTGTGAAGTTATTTGAATTTGAAAAAAATAAAATTTGAAAGACGGGGTCCTGAAAACATTTATTTTTTTGCTGAGTTTATTTTTTTGGGGGGGATTTTATCATCCTCAAGTGAGGGACATCAAGGAGATTAACATTCAAAAGCTTGTTCAGTACATGAGGGCAAATTTGGTCATGATCGCCACTAGTTTTTTATTCACAGGACAGGACACCTACTCTCCTATGACCACAATGTTTAGTTTCATTCCATCTCATTGGTCTTTTTTAAAATGTTTTTTTTGTTGCTCCTATGTTTAAAGAATTTGATGTATCAAAACTGCACACTGGTGACTACAGACGATCGACCCCGTCTTAATTCAGTCTTTTATTTTGTCATTGCAGACATGTCATTACACAGCATGAACAAGCAATGCATATCTCTTATAGCTAGACCAGGTTTGTTGGTAGTCATCGCTCTGCTGTGCAAAGGCTTTTCTCTTTCTTCTTTGCACAATTAGAGATATTTATTAGAAACACAGCTAAACCCATCCAAGCCACCCTCCCTTGTTGATGACTAATATACCCAATAATACAACCTTTCTCCTCCTCATCCAGCCCTTCAGATTACATTGACATGACTTGATGTTATTACATTGTGTTAGGTTGACACTGCTGTATTAACATTATCCTGTGTCTTAGACTTAGTGCATCGTACTCTGGGCTGGAGGAGAGCAGACTGAGCCCAATCCCCAAGAGAGCCAAGCCCACCTACCTGGCTATGGACAAAGAGAACCAGATCATCGGCTATGTAGTGCCCATCTTCAGGGGCAGGTAAACGAATCAACCACCTATGAGCCTTAGCGATGCGGAGAAGTCAGGGACATTTTGATTTCGGTGAGTGATTCTGACCAATGACCCTGAAAATGACCCCACTGCCCACTCTCCTCCCTGGCTTTGCTCCGCCACCTTAGTCAGGAGTATGCCAGTGGGCTTTCAGATACGGAGGAGGCCCGGATGAAGGAGAGTGCTGGATACATGGCCCGGAGGAATCTGTTCACCAGTGGGTTAGAGATGGAGAGGACGGAGCAGACGTCTAGGAAGGTGTCTGTGCGCCAATCAGCCGAGCACATCTCCCTGAGCAAGCGGGTTAGTGCAGGAGTTTGATGTCATAGAGGGAAGTTTTCCTTTATCCCATCACATTGAGGAATACGGCATAATGCGCTCCTTCGTGACATCATAATGGGAATATTGAGTCTTTGTCATGTCGTAGATGTCAGTAGGGCTGCGCAATTAATTGAATTCACATCAAAATCGCAATGTTTACATGTGCATTATCCATTTTGCAGAAGCGTTCAATATTTTGAAACGCCACTCAGCCGCATGTAACAGGCTCTCCTCTAGCTGCAGCCCAATTTGGTGACCGGAGTATTGGCGAGTGGGTGTGTCGAAAGGAGTGGGTGTATGGAAAGCGAATCAGCTAATTGACTGTTTTATGGGTTTGATTAGGCTGCAGAGCGACCCGAACCGAGTTGCTTCTTACTGGGTATCACGATCATGTTGCCGGCGGTAGCTAACGTGCCAATTTTTTTTTCTCTCACATTATTTTATGTCAAGTAGAATAGCAGGCTACACAAGAAATAACTAATATTGATAACCATCCAGATGTCACCTTGGTACATACAGCCTACTAATAAATGGGACAGAGTGCCCTTCGCTCCAGCTTGACAAGCACTACCGTCTGGCAATGGCGTGGGAAGTAGCTACCTAATACCCTAAATCAAGGGAACAGTCAAAGTAAGCAAACTCATGAAGCAACAGTACACCCATCAGTACTTTTAATAAAAACATGTATAGGTTTATAATTATTTGTGTGAAGTCCGACTCATCCTCTGGCTTCGAAACAGAAGTACAATCTCTCTCCCCCTGTCACTCAAGCAGCGCAGTCACTCCTCCTAGTTGTTATTCACTCTAAAGTTGCATGCTGTTTTGTTAGGTCAAATGCAGTCAACACATTGGGCGGATTAGATTATGCTCGGGCGAAAGCGGGGAGGGAGTAGCGCCATTCTCAAATCAAACAGATCTGTGCCGCTCTGACATTTTGTCAACAAGGCAGCATGGTGCGTCGCCCAGAAACATGCACCATCTCTTTTCCAAAAAATAAATGTTAGAAAATTCTAACTCGTTTTCATTTGGAAGGGAGATAAAGCTTGAGGGCAATCACTTTTGCATGTGAAAACACAAAATTCCAAATTCTTTGAGTGAATCCTACTCATTACTCCACTTGCTTCTACGTCACTTTGTTTTGAGCCGATTTTCGCGGTGTGTTTTGAACGGGGCACCTGGCTCACGCCTGGGAGGCAGCCCAGTTCCAAAACGAATGCAATCAACTATTGCCCGGTGCAAATCACGCCTACACAGGTGCCAGACGAGATTAATCAAACCCCTGTATTGTTCCAAACATGAACGTTGCTGCTTTAAATATAAATAATTGTATTTCTAGAATTCCAACAGTTCGCCGACGTGTTTGGAATGATATCGCATGTCCAATCGCAATATTTGGTAAAACAAATCGCAATTAGGTTTTTTGGCCCATATGTCGTGCAGCCCTACAGTAGATGCCGGAATTCCTTTGTGACATCACATTGGGGAATGCTGGATAATGCTCTCCCTCATAACATCATAATGGGGTAGTTTGATGACTTCCGACTGAACAATACCTTCTCTTGTTACACCACAGAGTGACATTATTTCCCTCATCGACAAAGAGAAGAGTACAAATGTATGATCTTAATTTGATCAACATTTTGTTTATTAGACAACAGTAAATGCAAACTTGTAATGTATTCAAGGTTTTAAAAGGCTTCTAAAATAGAAAATAAATGATAAATGAATGTTTACTGGTCATGAAAAGCATGCAGTATAATAGAGCTAAATGTGGAATAATCGTAAATGCGTAGTTCTGACTATACTCTTCTTCAAGGTGATGATATTAAAACCAAATAGTTATAACATTTATTTAACAATCCCTTAAACGGCACGTAGTTATCAATGGTTTTAGCGGAGCTGGGGTATCCTTGGCCCCCAGCAGCCAAATCAAACGCTCTGCACTGTTTTACACTATGACACGATATTGATAACGACCTTTTCACCTTTATGACATCACAGAGGAGAATAATCACTAAATTACTATCATAGATGGGAATACCGTAAGAAATCTATTAGCAAAGTATCACAGGAAATGTATTGTCATAAGAGCAATGTTTCTTTCCATGGATTAATTCTACTCTGCTTCCCCTTCCCTTGGAAGGTTACTTGTGTCCCTCATTCAAATGTTTATGTCAAGGCATATCCTGCCCCATTCACTCAGGAGGATCATAAAAGCTACAGTGTCACTTGATTGGGGCACACACTGTACTTAGTCTATCACCTTTCTGCCAGCACGTCATGCCACTGGGTGCTACATTCAGTGTTCAGAGAGCATTATAGGATTATGTGTTAAGGGTTATTGGATTCAGCTCTAAGAAATGGATTGCCAAGCATTTGCCTAGTAAATGCTTTGTTTGCTTCAAGGATGCATCGCAAATGTGTTATGAATTCATGGGGAATGCCTAAAATGTTTTCTACAGGCTTCTGGGGGTATAGTGTTTTACAGTTGCACCTCAGAATGTGTTATTGTAAAGGCTCTATAAATGCCATACGAAGGCTCTATAAAGGTTAATTGAACAAACTGATCCCCAGATCTATGAGAACGAGGAGTACCACAAGTGTATGAATGAGGATAGCCTGATGCATGCCCCGAAGTTTGTGATTAAGCCTCGCTCTCACACGGTGTGGGAGAAGCAGTGTGTCAGGCTGCACTGCACCGTCTCTGGATGGCCTGACCCACGCGTTGTCTGGTGAGTACTGCACACATACACACTTACGCATGCACACACACACCACCCTGGATAAACCTTGAGATGACCAACTGATCACTAACACAATACACACCAAATCAATCCCTTATGGATAGAGCATCAGCAATTGTTGTCCTCTCAATCCTATCCTCATGTCATTGCACTAAAACACTATAAAACGCACTATACATCTCTGGTGTCTACCTAGCCTCTCTGTGTTGACTCTCCTTGATTCTGATCTGTACTTTTTAAACTCTATTTTCCTCCTTTTCATAATCCTCTCTGCTTCCCTTGCCTTCTCTTGTCTCCTCCTGTCCTCATTTCACAACAAGGTACAAAAACAATGTGACAATCGATCCAATGGCCCGCCCCGGCAAGTATAAGCTACAAAGCAGCTACAACGTGCATTCACTGGAGATCGACAGGTAGGCACACCCCCAAAGCCACAGGGTTTTCAGTATGTGTCAATCGTCCCAGAGTAGGAGTGCTGATTTAGGATCAGTTTTTCATTTTTAGATCACAATGAATTAGATTACATGGACAGTGGCGTTCTGATCCTAGATCTGCGTTTATACTCTAAGGGTGCTTTCACACTTGGTTCCTTTCAGCCAATTGTTGTGTACTGAGTGCGGTTTGCTTAAATGTATGTGCAGTGTGAATGCTCCAAAGGAACTCAAACCCCTCAAAAGAACCCCAAAGCGAACCAAACTGAGACCATCTCGAGAGCTGGTCTGAGTTCGGTTCACTTGAAGTCTCCGGTTTGGTTCCCTTTTTTAGTAGAATGTGAACACAAAGCTTACCAGGTTAATTTATCATTATTCTCACACCTAGCACTAGGCTACTGCAACACAGTTTTCCCTGCTATAACCCATCAGATTGGTGCCAAAAACAAATGTGCAGGTTGGCAGTACAATTTGGAGTACACAATTTTCAATTAAAGCATTATGTAATCTGCAATTATTCTTCTGCCATTTATCCTATTACCAGTCATTTTTACATGTAAATATTAAATTTAATTATAATTTGTATGTCTTATTTTTTTAAACTGAATGCAAACTATTAGCTTCCAAAATGTATGTAGGTACATCTCTGGCTGTCTGATAACAGGTTCGGATGGTATGGCTTGTCGTGCACTGTGTATTTACCCAGAGTGCATTTTTTTTATTTTTTTATTGATTTATTGAACCTTTTTATTTAACTAGGCAAGTCAGTTAAGAACACTTATTTACAATGACTGCCTAGTGGGTTAACTGCCTTGTTCAGGGGCAGAAAGACAGATTTTTACTTTGTCAGCTCAGGCATTCAATCTAGCAACCTTTCGGTTACTGGCCCAACGCTCTAACCGCTAGGCTACTTGGCGCCCCGAAATGAGGGGCATTGAGTGAATGTTGGAAAAATATCTAGTTTCCTTTCTAAACATAGCAAAGTCAATGCAAACAGGACTCAAAATAGGTGAAGTTAACTAGCAAAAGTGTTGAGTCCTCATTCAAAGGTAAGGGCAGTGTGAATGCAAAGAGAACTGAGTTTTTTTTTACCCCAGAGTTCACTTTAAAGAGGACTGAGATCAGTTATTTTAAAGAAGAATATATGTGGAAACAACTTGCCACTTCATATGGGCCAGGTCTTCTCTCTGTGGTGGCTCATTGCTGTGAATTAACAGATA
This sequence comes from Oncorhynchus mykiss, assembly GCF_013265735.2. Taxonomy (NCBI): domain Eukaryota; kingdom Metazoa; phylum Chordata; class Actinopteri; order Salmoniformes; family Salmonidae; genus Oncorhynchus; species Oncorhynchus mykiss. The sequence goes on along the minus strand of NC_048575.1, from coordinate 35,985,463 downwards.
CAATTAAACAACAGTCATCTCTGGCCATGGTATAATGTCAGTATGATGTCACCACCACGTCCCTAAAGCCTCTTAAGGATCCGCCCCTTTTTTTCAATTTTCTCCTAAAATGACATACCCAAATTGAACTGCCTGTAGCTCAGGGCCTGAAGCAAGGATATGCATATTCTTTATACCATTTGAAAGGAAACACCTTGAAGTTTGTGTAAATGTTAAATTAATGTAGGAGAATATAACACATTCGATCTGGTAAAAGATAATACAAAGAAAAAAAATGTTATTTTTTGTATTTCTTTTTGTACCGTCTTTGAAATGCAAGAGAAGGCCATAATGTTATGCCAGCCCAGGCGCAATTTACTAGATGGCAGCAGTGTATGTGCAACGTTTTAGACTGATCCAATTAACCATTGCATGTCTGTTCAAAATTATGAATCAAGACTGCCCAAATGTGCCGAATTGGTTTATTAATACGTTTTCTTAACTGTGCACTCTCCTCAAACAATAGCAGGGTATTATTTCAATGAAATAATTACTGTAAATTGGACAGTGCAGTTAGATTAACAATAATTTAAGCTTTCTGACAATATCAGATATGTCTATGTCCTGGGAAATGTTCTTGTTACTTACAACTTCATGCTAATCACATTAGCCTACGTTAGCTCAACCGTCCTGCGAGGGACCCACCGATCCTGTAGAAGTTCACCCCTTCATGGTGTAATACAATCACCCCTCTCAGGAAAGGTCATAGTAGGCCAGCGTGTGTGGGCAGACTGACAACCCTGGGAATGCTTGGATGGGCTCACACTGTGAACTCGTGGGACAGTGGATTTCAGTTGTTAGAAATATGATTTGAAATGTGTGAAATCAATACCCCTCTCTGACTGACACTGTATCTGTCGGTCTGTCCGTCCGTCAGCCTGTCCATCTGTCAGTGCCCTTTGCTCTGTTGTGTATCGACAGACACCAGAAAGCTGTTGGTGAAGGCCATACATTAACCGGGCCTTTTCGCAGCTTGCCTTTTGATAACAAAGAGGATGTCAAAAGATAAATTCTCTGGCGATAGAGGGATCCTGTTGTGGCTTGTTTTTTTTAAAGTCATTTCACCAAGGACTAAACACTTAAGTGTCTCGAGCTGTTTCAGACCAAACAGCTTTTGAAGTTCTCTCATAGTCTCAAACTCAACCATATGTGTTGTATGTACTAAGCAGTGCAGGTAATCAGCCATGGAAAGTTGGATAGCATGTTTCTGTGACAGAATCTAACCACACATAACTTTCAAACAGAAACCCATACCACCTGACACGTTATGACATCAGTGTCTATTTATTCCCAGAGTATTCCCGGACTGGAGTTCTGGAGCATTTTACAGTCCCAGCTCACATAGCTGTGTGTTGATTTATATGGCTGAGTTGGGAGGGGTGGGGGTATTTATGTACACTTGAACCATTAGGAGACAGAAACGTGTGTGTGTGTGTGTGTATACGAGACATTGATTCAGCTGGTCTTCTCTCTCTTCTCGTTTCAGATGTGATTTTGATGATACTGCACAGTATCGTGTTTCTGCCATGAACAGCAGGGGAGAACTCTCTACCTTTGCCTCTGTCGTTGTTAAGAGTATGTTTATAAAGTATAGTTCTCAGTCTGGTGCTTCCACAATAAACTAGACAATATTCCCCAGTATCACCCCATTGAGTAGATACACAGTGATTTAACCTAGTTTACGATCTTTCTTAGTGCTGCTTTAACTTGGTCCTGTTTCAAGTCTCCTCTGTGTGAAAGGATCACATATTTCTGTTGACTACAACACAGCAATAACATGCTAATAATAAGTACCTGTGTTCATTCTACTCTAGGATTCAAAGGAGAGGTAGAGGAGGCTCTCCCCATGCCCAGACGTAAGTCAGAGGAATATCATTTATTGGAAAAATATACTCAATACTCATAAAATAATATATTTTATTAATACCCATCCATATGTATTTATGGATGTGTGCATACCACCTTACTAAACAGTATTAACATAACCTATTCAGAGTATGCTAAGCTGGAACACTGTGGTGAGTTTTGAGGAGGGGGCTGGAGGGAGGTGGTGGGCGGGGCCTGGGGATGCTATGGGTGCTATTGCACGAATAGCTTTTTCGTTCCCTTGACGCTGGGCGCAGGAAAGTCAACAGACAACGAAGGTAACAGGGTCACTGAAGCTCTGCGCTGGTTTGATGACGTTTTGGTCAACTTGGTGAATTCACTGAGTGTCACTCAAGGCACGATCCCTATTATGTGCATCTGTTTGGAAAGATCCTGTGATAATGTCTTTCAATTGCCTGGGAAAGATGGTTCGGCATGACAAAAAAAAAGCACCACATTTGTCATCAACAACAGAATACCTGAACATTTTGGCAAGTGTGGGGTTTTTGAAATTGTATGCAAGTCATAGAGCCTTGAAAGTTAAATACTGTAAACTAGAGTGACATAGAGAATACATTGAGACATACACTGTGGTTTACAACCTGGATCATTGATTTGAGACTAGATTACTGCACTTAGTAGTTGTTTAAGGGTAAAGGGTAAAATGTAATGCTACCGGATAATATTTAGTTACATCATCAATCATCCTAAAGTGTCTAAAAGGTATTTTGTAGCTCAATAAAGTTACTATAAGATGGACATGAAATGTGAATGGGAGAAAATGCTATAGGCCAGTGTTTCCCAACTCATCAGTACCCCAACAGTACATATTTTTGTTATTGCCCCGGACAAGCACACCTGATTCAATTTGTCAACTAATCAAGCCCTCAATTAGTTGAATTAGGTGTGCTTTTCCAGAGTTACAAAAAAAGTGTCCTGTTTGAGGATACTCGTGGACACTGCTATAGGAGAGACTGACTTTGGTTGTTGGACACATGCAAAGAGACAGTGGCCAGGGAAACAAAACCAATGCATGGCTTTGCTGTCTAACCTTGTTCATAGGTTACTTACAGGGAAGGAAATCAATGTGTTATTTTGGAATTTGGGTGAACTATCCCTTTAAGAGCATTTACTTGCTCTTTGTTCGTCCATCCCTTTTGATTGGAATAATAATGCAGACGGGTGTCTATTAAGGCAGCTCCCCGCACCTCTCTGATTCAGAGGTTTTGGATTAAATGCAGAAGACACATTCTCAGTTGAATGCATTCAGTTGTACAACAGACTAGGTATCCCCCTTTCCTTTTTCCTAAATTTGAGGTGTGTCACACAACGCATACTGTTGCACGATGGGAACAAAATAGCAACCTGACCTCTAACCTTATGTTACTTGATGCTCCTTCCTGTCAGATGGCATCGTCTCTGAGTACGGCATCACCTTCGAGACCAACATCGTGGACGGGTTTGGAGTGTCATTCGGACGGGAGGGCGAGACCATGAGCCTGGGTGCCATGGTCATCATTTCCCCCAACCTGGCACGTTACCAGCCCGACGTGCAGTGGTACAGAGACGGTAGGTGACGCCCCAGAGATCTAGGAACTCTTGGCGGAGGTTTAATAAGGTTACATGGACAGGGAAGATCTGATCCTAGATCAGCACACCTATTCTGAGCTAGTTGATACATATGCCCCTGGGCTATGGGATTTATTTGAGATGCTCCTTGATGAGGAAGGCCTCTGACGATGGTAGGGCAGCCATTTTAACCTGATCTCGCTCCTTTGTTTCTTTGTCTATCAGATGTTCTTCTGCAGCCCTCCAAGTGGTGTCAGATGCACTGGAGTGGAGACAAGGCCACGCTGACCCTGACGCACCTGAACAAGGAGGACGAGGGGCTCTACACCCTGCGCATTACCACCAAGACTAAATATGAGACATATTCTGCTTACGTCTTTGTCAGAGGTGGGGACCTTTACCATGAGCAAAACTGAACACCACTGCTCTCTGTCACATTATCACTCCTCAGTCGATTACATGCCTTGTTTACTGATTCGCAAGTTTAACTGATTTTATTTTTCACAGTGTGTGTATGTTTGAGTGCAGACAGTATGGCCACTTGTTTACCCCCTCTCTGTTTCCATTGTCCTGTCTCATGTTCTATAGTGTGATTAACAGTTTATCGTCAACGTCACACAGACATCTCAACTGGCACCAGATAACAATGTAATCATGGTCCGTGTGTGTGTGTGTTCTTAAATATACATTGGAGTTGAACCATAGCAGTCTCTGGTTAAACTTACCTCCGCATATAATGGAACTCACTCATTATGACTATAGTAGAGTCAATCAACTCCTGTCACAATCTCTGGCCTGGTTTTGTATAACATGGGAAAAATGATGCACACTGACGCCGCCAATTTATTCATTAAGGTCCACTCTTAGAAATAAAGGTGCTATCTAGAACCATGTCCCCATAAGATAACCCTTTTTCGGTTCCATGTAGAACAGTGGAGGCTTCTGAGGGGAGGATGGCTCATAATAATGTCTGGAACGGCGCGAATGGAATTGTAAACACATGGAAACCATGTGTTTGGCGTATTTGATACCATTCCATCGATTCCTCTCCAGCCATTACCACAAGCCCATCCTCCCCAATTAAGGTGCCACCAACCTCCTGTGATGTAGAACCCTTTTTACAGAGGCTTCCTACATGGAACCCAAAGGGGTTCTCCTATTGGGGACAGCCGAAGAACCCTCTTGGAACCACCCTTTTTTCTAAAAGTGTATTGACCTCTGTTGTTCCATGTTACTCATTCTCTTGCTAACAGATGAAACTTGTGCTCTGTAGAGTGGATGGAAATGGGCCTTGCTCTCTCTGTCATGGTTCAGGGTTGCTCTGAAAAGGAGAGGCCATGTACAGTCGCTCTCTGTGGACACAGAGACCCATTGCAGTCGGGAGACGGACAAGGCTAGGGTATTCTCAGTGAGCTCAGATCTGAAATGGGTTTGGCTGGGAACAGAGGTAGATGATACTGTATATGTCTCTTCTTCCAGGAGAGACAATTGCCTGCTGAGTCTCCTTATAAGCCACAGGGCTTTCTTGTTCTCGCTCTCTCGCTCCATCTTTATCTGTCTCTTTCACTCTCTCTATCTTACAGACACACACGCGCGCGCACACACACACACACACACGCACACGCACACACACACAGTAAAATATAATACCAGGCAGTATATAGTCCTACAGTATATACAGCTAACGTAGACATATACATAGACATACAGTCCCCAGACCACATAAGTGGCTAATTTTGTTTCTCACTTTATTGAAAGCATGTGTTCTGTCTTTTTAAGCATCACCTCTCTTGTCCCCTTTAACTGAGAGGTACGCTGCTGCTATTACTGGGATGTGTTTAACTTAAAGGCTAGTAGCATTCCTGGCACTTAGCTGTGGAGCCACGTAGTTCAGCAGGCGGGGTACAGCACTATATGTCGGCACTGTATCAAAACAACAAGCCTCAATCAAAGTACTGTACACTATAGAGATCTTATCATGCACTATGGATTCTATATGTAATTCTATGCCTTATATCTCAATACAAAAAGTCAAGGAAATGGACATCAACTGTGTTCTGTACACACTCAGGTTGTGTGTTTTGTGTTAGTCTGATAAGATATTTTACTGTGTGTGTGTTTGCGAGAGAGAGAGAGAGAACTAATGAGAAGGGAGGAAGAAAATACAACACCAGCACATTTGACTGGCAATGTGTATGTTCCTGTATCAGATGCCGACGCGGAGGTGGAGGGAGCCCCTGGTGCCCCACTGGATGTGACGTGTCAGGACGCCAGTAAGGATTACGTCATCGTGACCTGGAAGCAGCCGGCTGTGGACGGTGGCAACTCCATCCTGGGCTACTTTGTGGACAGGTCAGTACCATCCCCCATCACTACATGCCCGTTCTGGTAGGGCCCCTAACCTTAAGGTTAGGCTCCACAATGCCACCCGGATGAGAGACCTCAAGAGTGGAGTCGAAGGAAAAACCCTTGGCTTAACATGACACGGCTAGGAGAACGCTTCTCTCCCTTTTTAGCACCCCTTGTACCGCCATTCACTCCAGTTACAACTGCAGATAACCTAGAAGAAGAGGGACAGATGTTTTTCCTGATCATGTGACCTGACCTCTTAAAAAAAACAACATGTGAAATGACCTCGTTATGGCTATAACAAGGGCCCAGAGTTTTTCCCGATCTTACCAATAGACCTAACTCTGGGCCTTATCAAGAAGCCCGTACCAAGTTTGTTACTGAATGTCTGATGGAATGAATTCTGTCTCTTTGCGCCCTGTGTTCAGGTGTGAGGTTGGTACCACACACTGGAGCCAGTGTAATGACACCCCCATTAAGTTTGCCCGTTTCCCCGTGACGGGGTTGGTGGAGGGACGCTCCTACACCTTCCGTGTGCGTGCCGTCAACAAGTCTGGCATGAGTCGGCCATCCCGCACCTCTGAGGTGGTGGCAGCTATGGATCCTGCCGACCGCACGCGTATGAGAGGTATGGTGGGCACCCCGATCTGGCATCTGCCCCTCCCTGCCTGTCTGTCTGTCTTCTCTCACATTGTCTTATGGTACTGCTAAAGTCTTATGTTGTGAGTATGTAACTTTGTGATGTCTAAATGGTTTTAGTATTATGCATATCTTTTCTTGTTAGTAACTATGCATCAGTAACATTCTCCTCTTCCCATGGCATACAGGGTCCTCTGCACCCTGGACCGGCCAGATCATTGTCACTGAGGAGGAGCCTGCAGGTAGGAAGGAAATGCTTTTGCACTCTTCAATGATGATCAATACTCTCATGCTGCTATAGTTTTTAAAAAAAGACCTAGTGTTCTTTGATTGGAAGGATAATGAAAGCTCTAGTCTAGATCAATAGCCTGGTTGCCAGTCTGTTGCTCTTGCCAACTCCTTGTGGAATTGTCACGTTTGGCTTAACAATGACACTGGAATAGGCAAGAGCACAAACTGATCTGGGACCAGGCTTTGAGATCAAACCCCTTATACATTATTTTTCACATTACTTCCTATCAGAGGGTGTAGTCCCTGGCAGACCCAAAGAACTGGAGGTCACTGAGGCCACCAAGAACTATGTGGTTCTGAGCTGGAAAGCCCCTGGAGAGCGAGGCCACGAGGGCATCATGTACTATGTGGAGAAGGTGAGGAATAAATACTGAAATCATATACCTTATCTGTAGCGTGACTCATCTGATCAACTTAACCATCACTGTTATCCATAACAACCACCATATCAAAATAATTCAACAAGTAATCATATTTTTTTATTTGAGTTTCTATCTGGAAATAGAGTATTATATACTGTGGTACTGCAGGTTTGGAGGGTTGGTTTTTGGAGGGTTGGAGCCCTACTCTTAACTGCTTTGCGTTGCATTGTGTGGTTAGTGTGTGTCTGGTACAGACAGCTGGCAGAGGGTGAACACAGAGATCCCGGTGAAGTCTCCTCGCTACGCCCTGTTTGACCTGGCTGAAGGAAAGGCCTACAGATTCCGTGTGCGCTGCTGCAACTCCGCTGGTGTGGGCGAGCCTTCAGAGGCCACCGAGGCCACCACTGTCGGGGACAAGCTGGGTGAGGGGTCACAGGTCACACTTCACACGCCACCGGCACCAACCTCCGGCCCTGCAACACGAATACCTATGGACCGAATCCTAACATTCTATACAGTACAGGAAAAGTACAGAAATGTATCCACTCACTACTGTACTGTAAGTCGCTATGGATACGAGTGTCTGCTAAATGACTCAAATGTCAAATATACACATGGAACACAAACCATCCTGTACATCCTGCATTTAGATCAATGCATCTATACCTCAAGTTAGGATTCTGCCTAATGTGCAATCCCCTCCTTATCAGTCTACCTGGGTTCTAGCAAGCTATCAATAAACATTCTAATTCTAATTTGACACGCACTCATTCAAAATGGAATCCTAATGTGTTTTCATTTGATCTTAGTTGAATAAACCTCTCCTGTTCCCAGATATCCCATCTGCCCCAGGCCGTGTAGTTCCCACCAGGAACACTGACACGTCTGTGGTGGTGTCCTGGGAGGCTTCCAGGAATGCAAAGGAGCTGGTGGGATACTACATCGAGGCCAGCATCGTGGGCAGCAACACGTTTGAACCCTGCAACAACAAGCCTGTCAAAGCCACCAGGTACAATGGTCCTTCTAACTGTCCTCTCTGTTTCAATTGTTGTTTTACAGAAATGCTGACCGTAACTCAAATTTGGTGTTAAAACCGTAAATTATGTTGAGCTCAAGTTTGACAAAACAATTTCCTCACTCAAACGAAAATGTCAAAAAAATGTATAAAACGAAAAAGCATGTCTTTCTCAAAGCGTTTCTGTGTCCTGGTACTCACAGGTTTGTCTGCCACGGTCTGGTGACAGGAGAGAGCTACGTGTTCAGAGTGAAGGCACTGAACGCCGCTGGGCTCAGCGAGTGTTCTCAGGAGTCTGAGGCTATCAAGGTGAAGGCTGCTATTGGTGAGTGAGACAGAGGGTGTCATGGCCCACCCTCACAACAGGATAGGATGGGTAGTGTTTTTTAGGAAGACTATGACGAGCCACAGGCCTATACAAGGAAACTATTTTTGTTTATGTTTGATGAAATACTATGAAGGGACCTATAGTAAGGTATGATGTTATGGTAGGACCAGGGAAGCCTCTTAGCTCTATGGAGATTTGATTATTGAGTCTTCTGCATATTCTTCACTGTTACTTTTTAGTTTATATGTCCATGATGAAAGAAATGCAATGTGCCCACACTGAACATGGGTTGAGCTGATGTGTTTTACCCTTCTATTTTTTCTGTCCATCGAGACATCACATTGTCAGCTCTGTGTACCATCAGCATTAGACTCCTCCCACATGTTATTTTCTATGCCCCCCCCCCCCCCGATGAGTCATAATCTATCCCCACCCTCCCTGCACAACCTGAGGCGTGGCCAGGGTCAGGAGTTGTAGACTTCCTCTAACTTGGGTCAGTGTGATCCAGCTCAGCGGTTGTTACAAACCAGCCCCCCTTGGTTCCTCTGTCACGCGCAATCCACCCCCTACCCAAACAACCAACTATCCCCACCCCTTACCTGTCCTGGGCACAAGATGTGTCAGCCACCACCACCCCCCCTGTTGTTAAAGGTACCCCCCCCCCCCCCCCCCACGCCCAACCACCAATCCCCCTGATTTATGCTGTGTGTGTCTGTCCATTCTACTCACTCTCATCTGGGAATACTAGCTCTGGTCCAGGGCATTAGTGCGGCTCAGTGATACAAGGCGCACTAATGCCCTGGACCAGAGCTAGGGATATATACTAACCTGACAGCCCTGCTCCTTTACACAGTTGTCCCATAATGTCAGTTTGCTCTGTGACTAACCAGGCTTCCAGCTGTGAGACGTCACTCAGTCATTGGCAAGCTTTGTGCCGCGCAGCAGGCTCTGTTCTCCCCACACTTAGTGACAAGGTCAATGGATTTCTCTCCACAGTCCAGTACAACCAATAGCAGTTTGTAGATGGGCTTAGACCCATTTGTGGTAGTGTCTTACACGATGAAAGGTAAATAATACTCACAATTGAGGCGAGGTTAGTATTGTTAACCCCCCCACCCCCACCCCCCCCTCCATCAACAACTACTCCCCGGGTCCGACGATGTGGACGTCGATTAAGGCAGCACCCCCTCACCTCTGATTCAGAGGGGTTGGTTTTAAATGCGGAAGACACATTTTCGGTTGAATGTATTCCGTTGTATCCCCTTTCCTTCCTTTGTTTAGGGAACTTTTCTGTCACACATGTTATCAGAATATATTAGGAAAGAAAAGCTGTACCATAGATCTTACTCATAACAATTTCCAATAGTTGTCTCCCAGTACATTTACTTGATCAGTTTAGGCCAATGTAGTGCATATAATGAAATCCACTGGCATATAGTGTGGCTTTTTCATGAACGGTTGGCACAAAGACCGCACACACTCACTTTCTCCCCTCACACGCTCGTGCTTTGTCTTTTAACTCCGCAACTTGCTTCCTCATGCAGATGTCACTTGTTGGCCATCTTGTCTTCATTTTTCATCGTCTGTCAGATGAAGATATTTTACTGCATTTGATAGGGTATTGGTAACATTTCTTGCTCTCTCTACCTTCTGAGTGTTCTGATTTGAGCTGTTTGGTTGTTCTTCTTTGCCCGTGTATAATGGCTTTTCGCTCTTCTCTGCTAACTCCTTGTAGGGGGGCGGTATTCCTCACGGTGTGTTGCCGGAGGGGGGAGTTACCAACGGGTGGTAACGTGGGCTCACTAACGCTGGACGGGAACGCATGAGGCTGTTCAGTAACCCCCTTTACACTACGCTGAAGTTCAATGCTCAGACTGACAGTGTGCCTGTGGCATGGGGCCGGGGGCTACTAGCTCAAGCTCCTCAAGGCTGCAGTAATTTAAAGCAAGGGAGGCAGTGGCCTGGTCAGAGAGCCAGGCCAAGACCTCCAATGAGGTTAGTGCCAGTGGCCAGGCAAACACATAAGTCCTCTGTAGATGCTTCAGCCAAACAGGGGACAGAGAATGAATCAGCCCAGGACAGACTCAGGTGAGAACATGTACATTTTAGTATCCAGAGTGATTTTACAGTAGTGCGTGCATACATTTTTGTACTGGTCCCCGTGGGAATCAAACCTACAACCCTGGTGTTGCAAGCACCACGCTCTACCAACTGAGCCACATGGGACTACACTCAGTCATCGTGACTACACTCACGCCAACCCTTATATCATCTGAAATAAAAATGTCATCTTTTCACCTCAAGGATTTTTGTTCGTGTTTTAAACCGTTTTATTAATCTGTCTTGAAACATTTTTATCACTTTGGTAAGAAGGTAGAAGACTATTTTGAAAAAATAATCTGCCACTGTAATATTAGTATAGTGGTCACAGTTTGAATGCATGTGGTTCTACTGTAATATTCACAAGTAAATCATTAAAACAATATCTATAGTGAAAGTATTCAACTGGTAAAATTCAGTTTTTACCCTAAGATAAGTTTCTATAACAGCTTTCACAGGTTTAAGTACACCGTCACGTGGCCGTTCAGGCTATCTACTGGCCACCTCTAGCACAGGGCTGCCTCACACACACACACAGAGGGGCTTTTGGTCCTCCTTCCACACCCTCAGTGTTCAGGCACTGTGCCGACCACCTCTCAACTTACTGCAGCCTGGCTGGCTCACACACACTCTGGGCTCTTTTGGCCATCGTCACCTTGGGAGATCAGTGCACATGAACACACAGGCACTGCGACATAGCTGGAGCTAGCCTATCACAGCGTGTCTCTGAAGTGGGTCAGCCAATCACAAGACAGAAATGGACACCTATGACCTGAGACCTTTTTGGTAGTGTACTTCCATGTCAGATTCTTCGCCATACCCCCACCCTTAAATTATGGAGAACACCATGTCCATGTGACTGTGTGACAGGTCAATTTATTATATGTAATATTATCCAGTCAGCTATATGCGCTCCCTCTATCGAAGACCAGTCACTGGGATCGTATGTGTCCTCACAGCTCCTGTGGCTAAAATATTTTTTCCCATTCAGTCCAGGTCCCTGAAATGTGTGTCCCCATAATTGTGTCAATGTGTTATGACATAGTGTCTGGTTGAACCATAGCTTGAGGTTAAAGGTTCTTACAAAAAGTATCTGTGACACAAACTGTATGGCATAATAATGTTAACGGACATTTTAAAGAACTGAACCAACCCACTGGGCCCACACTGGTTGAATCAATGCTGTTTCATTTCAATGAAAATACGTGGAACCAACGTGGAATAGACTTTGAATTGACGTCTGTGCCCAGTGGAATATTCAGAAATGTACAAGGGAATGAGTGCCCAATACGTGCTCTAAGAAAAGAGAATGTTAGCAGGTCTAAGTGATGGAAGACTGAAGCTCAACCAAGAGCATTAAGCTTCCGTCTCCCATGACTTCATAGTGTCAGAGTTGACACAGCATGATGCTAACTGGAGTCCTCTGCTGTTCCAGCGTCCCCTACTCCACCCTATGGCATCAGCGTTCTGGAGTGCGTGCGGGACTCTATGGTGTTGGCCTGGAAGCAGCCCACCTTCATCGGAGGTGCTGACATCACCGGCTACTTCGTGGACTACCGTGAGGTCATCAATGGGGTGCCAGGGAAGTGGCACGAGGCCAATGTCAAAGCTGTTAGCGACCGAGCCTACCGAGTGAGTCAGCCATTTTGCTTCTTTGTGATTTCCCTACCCTCTTTAACCTGAATTTTCAGCCACCTTTTGTCATATCAGGAGAAAAGGGAGAATGATTTTTCACTGTCTGTCCAGGTGTCCGACTTGAAGGAGAACAGGAAGTACCAGTTCCAAGTGCGCGCTGCCAACATGGCAGGTGTGGGCATCCCGTCTCTGCCCAGTGAGACGTTTATCTGTGAGGAGTGGACCATTGCTGTGCCAGGTGGGTAGTGCCACTAACATTCACTCGCAAGCCTGATGAAGTATGATAATTACACTTTAACATATAACAATTAATAACACATCACAGTACAAGTTATACCTCAAAGATACGTGTAAAAATACATGTAAAAAAAAATGAAATCATTGACTTGTATTATAATCTTTTGTGGTAATAGAACATTGTTTCTGTACATTACCTTGTCTATGGTTACGTCCCAAATGGTAGCCCTATTGCCCCTGGTCAAAAGTAGTGCACTACAAAGGGAATAGGGTGCGAGTTGGGACACTAGCCTATGATATGACCGTTTTCTTCAACTCTGAAACTAATTACCCCTAATTTCCCACAGGACCTCCCCATGATCTGCAGGTGACAGAGGTGCGCGCCAACACTCTGGTGTTGCTCTTTAAGCCACCAGTGTACCAGGGCCGTGACCCAGTCAACGGATTCTACGTTGACATTAAGGAGGCTGATGCTGAGGAGGAGGCCTGGAGAGGAGTCAATGAGAAGGCTATCTCCACCAACTACATGAAGGTCAGGACCCTATCCCCTCCAATCACTCCAATCACTAAAGTTACCCTGTAACAGATTTAGGATCAGCTTCCCCCTCCCCCAATACTAACCTTAATCATTAGTGTTGAACATGCTAAATTGACCCAGGATCAGCGTCTAAGGGCAACTACACTATTACTATCCACTTAGTCAGTCATACCATTGAGCATTCTAAATAAAAATTTGAATCCAGATTGTGTGATGCAATATGGTGACATAAATAGGATGTGATTGGTGGAGGTGTTTGTCAGTTAGAGGGTGCGTGTAAAGGGGTTTTCAACACTACTGCTTTTCTATGTGAGAAAGTTTGTATCAGTAGTAACATATTTGGTGTATGTGACTAACATGTCTATAATATGACTCTTTTACAAACAGATTAAGATTCTAAAGGAGGGGGAGACCTATGTGTTCCGTGTGCGTGCTCAGAATAAGGCAGGTGTTGGAAAGGCCTCTGAGCCCACAGAACCAGTCCTGGCTGAAACCAAACCAGGTAGGACCATGTTAAAGACCCCTCAACAGAGCAGGTGGGAGAGGGGGATGGACAGAGAATGACTTTGTTATACCAGTAAAGTCATACCTTTATGTTATCCTGCACCTTTGCATATTTGTGTCTTTTGAGTCTCCAGCCATATTTGACTCTTGTGTTCTCTCTCAGGCACTACGGAGATTGTTGTGGACATTGATGATGATGGAGTGATCTCCATGAACTTTGCCTGCTCAAACCTGACTCCAGACTCCAAATTTGTGTGGTCCAAGAACTACAAAGAGATCACTGACGAAACCCGCATTACTGTGGCAACCAGTGGGGAGAAGTGTGTGTGTGTCTGTCTGTGTGTGCGTGAAAGAATATAAGGTTTGCTAACGTTTCTACAGTAGCCTGTGTTAATTGTATCCCCTCAGGTCCAAGGCCATCTTTAACATGCCTGCTGAGGATGACATCGGCATTTACTCTTGTGCTGTCACCCACACCAATGGCGAATCCTCCAGCTACACCCTCTCAGCGGAGGGTGAGTCCCACTGTGTGTCCGTGGTACTGTAACACTGTCCACGTAATCACTTTGGAAGCTAACTTAGCAGGCTAAGAGGTTAGCAGAGCTCCATTGCTTCTGGTTTCATTTCTAATCTCTGATTAATCTTTGTGTCCTTTTTCTTTTTTTTGACAGAGTTGAAAAAACTGCTGGAGATCAGCCACGACCACAAATTCCCCAGTAAGTAACATATTATTACCGATGTTCTCAATGTTTCCCGTTGTTCATTATTACATGTTCCTCCGTCCCTGCTCTCACGTACTGTTGCACTTTCCTTCTCCCCCCCCCCCTCCAGTTATTCCCTTGAAGACCGAGCTGGCTGTGGAGCTGCAGGAGAAGGGCAGAGTTCGCTTCTGGCTGCAGGCTGAGAAGATCTCTGCTAATGGCAAAATAGAATATGTGTTTAACGACAACACTCTCTCCCAGGGAGAGGTAAGTAGGCACGCTTTGGGACTGAAATGAAAAAATACTCTCCGACGTGTGTGTAAAAGAGGTCTTCTGACCTCAGACGTCTTGGATGAATAAATAAATAGAATTTAAACTACTGTAAATGATGTTGTTCAGGTAAAGTATACTGCTCAAAAAAATAAAGGGAACACTTAAACAACACAATGTAACTCCAAGTCAATCACACTTCTGTGAAATCAAACTGTCCACTTAGGAAGCAACACTGATTGCCAATAAATTTCACATGCTGTTGTGCAAATGGAATAGACAACAGGTGGAAATTATAGGCATTTAGCAAGACACCCCCAATAAAGGAGTGGTTCTGCAGGTGGGGACCACAGACCACTTCTCAGTTCCTATGCTTCCTGGCTGATGTTTTGGTCACTTTTGAATGCTGGCGGTGCTTTCACTCTAGTGGTAGCATGAGACGGAGTCTACAACCCACACAAGTGGCTCAGGTAGTGCAGCTCATCCAGGGTGGCACATCAATGCGAGATGTGGCAAGAAGGTTTGCTGTGTCTGTCAGCGTAGTGTCCAGAGCATGGAGGCGCTATCAGGAGACAGGCCAGTACATCAGGAGACATGGAGGAGGCCGTAGGAGGGCAACAACCCAGCTACAGGACCGCTACCTCTGCCTTTTTGCAAGGAGGAGCACTGCCAGAGCCCTGCAAAATGACCTCCAGCAGACCACAAATGTGCTCAAACGGTCAGAAACAGACTCCATGAGGATGGTATGAGGGTCCAACGTCCACAGGTGGGGGTTGTGCTTACAGCCCAACACAGTGCAGGACGTTTGGCATTTGCCAGAGAACACCAAGATTGGCAAATTTGCCACTGGTGCCCTGTGCTCTTCACAGATGAAAGCAGGTTCACACTGAGCACATGTTACAGACGTGACAGTCTGGAGACACCGTGGAGAACGTTCTGCTGCCTGCAACATCCTCCAGCATGACCGGTTTGGCGGTGGGTCAGTCATGGTGTGGGGTGGCATTTCTTTGGGGAGCCGCACAGCCCTCCATGTGCTCGCCAGAGGTTGCCTGACTGCCACTAGGTACCGAGATGAGATCCTCAGACCCCTTGTGAGGCCATGTGCTGGTGTGGTTGGCCCTGGGTTCCTCCTACTGCAAGACAATGCTAGACCTCATGCTGGAGTGGGTCAGCAGTTCCTGCAAGAGGAAGGCATTGATGCTATGGACTGGCCCGCCCGTTCCCCAGACCTGAATCCAATTGAGCACATCTGGGACATCATGTCTCGCTCCATCCACCAATGCCACGTTGCACCACAGACTGTCCAGGAGTTGGCGGATGCTTTAGTCCAGGTCTGGGAGGAGATCCCTCAGGAGACCATCCGCCACCTCATCAGGAGCATGCCCAGGCATTGTAGGGAGGTCATACAGGCACGTGGGGGCCACACACACTACTGAGCCTCATTTTGACTTGTTTTAAGGACATATCAAAGTTGGATCAGCCTGTTGTGTGGTTTTCCACTTTGATTTTGAGTGTGACTCCAAATCCAGACCTCCATGGGTTGATAAATTTGATTTCCATTGATCATTTTTGTGTGATTTTGTTGTCAGCACATTCAACTATGTAAAGAAAAAAGTATTTAATAAGAATATTTCATTCATTCAGATCTAGGATGTGTTATTTTAGTGTTCCCTTCATTTTTTTGAGCAGTGTAAATTAGACAATACTGAAAATGCTCTGTCTATGGCCTTTTTTTCTTTTCAGAAATACAAGATGAACTTTAACAAGGACACAGGTGTGATTGAGATGATCATGGAGTCTCTGCTCCAAGAGGACGAGGGAACCTTCACCTTCCAGCTGCAGGACGGAAAAGCCACCAACCAATCCAGCCTGGTGCTGATTGGAGAAGGTAGGACTAACTCCGGCTGTCCTTTTCTCCTCCTCCAATCACCTTCTATCATTCTCACTCTCGTCTGAGTGCCAGTTTGTGCTATCATGCCATCTCCTTGTCACGGCTTGACAAGTACAGCAATGGAGTAGGCAATAGCACAGACAGATCTGGGACCAGGCTATCACCCCTCTGTTGTAAAGAAAAAAACAAGCCCCACTATGGATCAGAAGTTAGATCTTAACATACTCCACTAGGGGGCAGTAAAAGATTACTAAGAATGAACTACATACAAATGTATGAAAAATGTATTTGTTTAAATAATATCCACATCAATGTACGAAACACATCATAGTAACTATATTACAAGAAAGATGAATATGATTTGTAGATACAGTTTTGTTTCCTTTCCCCAGTGTTCAAAGGGCTGCAGAAGGAGTCTGAGTTCATGTGCAAAGAGTGGCACAGAAAGCAAGGTGGGATTTTTTTTTTAATCAAGAAAATAGAATAGCGGTATGTTATGACACAAATTGTAGACTACTGAATAGTTCCTGCTTTGTTTTGTTTTTTGCAGGCCCTCATTTTGTTGAGTACTTGAGTTATGAAGTGACCCCAGAATGCTGTGTTTTCCTGAAGTGCAAGGTAGGAAAAGAACACTGAAGTATGGGTTTTATGGAAATAGATCAGCTCAGCTCTCAACTTTCCAGATGAGATGGTATTACCAGGGTGCAGCCAGGCAACATCTGGACAACAACCTGAACATTATAGGTGTCTTTCGCCTCCCGCAGGTTGGAAACATAAAGAAGGAGACGGTTGCATTGTGGTACAAGGATGGGCGTGAGGTCAAGGGAGACGGGAATCTCACCTTCACAGAGGGAGTGCTCAACCTGGAGATTGCTCAGGTGAGAGGAATTCTAATGTTTCATGTACCTCATACATGAGAAACTACAGGGACTGTAACACCATACTGCACAACACCTGTCTTTACAGCTTAGAGAGTATTGTTTTGCAGATTTCTGTATACTATTTGAATGGCTCTTGTGTACATTAAAGGCTAGGTAAAGGTTGGAAAATATAAAGTTTCAATGATTATACGGCACATGTATTAACACACTACGTATTGAATATTTTAGTGATGTTATACAAACATTGTGTTGTTCATTTGCATACTGTATGTAACTATGAAACTGTATCATTGCACGTCTATGTTCATATATCATAAATACTGTATATGTTCCTCACACGTCATGGATACTATCTTCTGGCTGCAAGATTCATTGGTGATAAGTTGAGCATCAGGTGGTCTAAAGAGGTTGAAGTTTATTATATTAAAGAAGTTTATTTTACAGTAATCTTTAAAAAAAAAATGTCTTTATACAATCGCCTAATACGTCACTCTTAACTGAATTTATCAACATTTCTCACATTTCCAGTCCCAGCATCTAACCCAACCCTATGAGGTGCTAGCTATGTGTTCTATGGAGAATAATGCATGACGTGGAAGGTGAACGTATAGAGCCCCGATTTGATTATACCACACTATAATGTAACCCATTTGCTGCTAGAAATGTGTTCCAACATCCACTGAAGTAGCTAGCAATTTTACTAGGTAGCTACAGTAGTTGCCTTTGTAACCAAACAAACAGACTTGTTAGTTTGGCTAACCAAATCATCAGTCCTTGCTGTAGAGGGGTTGGCTGACGGTCACAAAAATGATGCGTGCCTGCACATCAATGAGCCATGTGGCGTTATGATTCTGAACTGTCAGATAGCTAGCAACAATGGCAAAGAAGTTGTCATGTGGGGAATCGTATGTGGCTCGTTTCAGCTCGTTGTAGCTTGTTATTGCTACCATGTCTTGTTTTGACTCATGTCATGTTTATGCTAATAATATGGAAAAGATTCACTACTGTATCTAGTTAAACAACCACAACAATGTATTTGAGACGAGTGCAAATGTATTTATGTTTTCAATAAACGTTTGGAGACGAAGTATAGTTTACATAACAACAATCTAAGCCAACCCAGTCGGTTTTGTTGCTAAACCAACCCGTCTATTATGAAAATTTAATTCAACAATATAACAACATTTTCAGAAATCGGTGATTCTGACAGCTTTTGGGGCACATTCTTGCCACTCTTCTGTAAATAATTTAACATCCTTATACAGTACCAGTCAAAAGTTTGGACACACCTACTCATTCCAGGGGTTTTTCTTTATTTTGACTATTTTCTACATTATAGAATAATAGTGAAGACATCAAAACTATGAAATAACAGATATGGAATCATGTATCCAAAAAAAATCTAAATATATTTGACATTCTTCAAAGTAGCCACCCTGATGACACATCACACCACCTCCTCCATGCTTCACGGTGGGAACCACACATGCTGAGATAATCCGTTCACCTACTCTGCGTCTCACAAAGACACTGCGGTTGGAACCAAAAATCTCAAATTTGGACTCATCAGACTAAAGGACAGATTTCCGCCGGTCTAATGTCCATTGCTCGTGTTTCTTGGCCCGAGCAAGACTCTTATTATTATTATTATTGGTGTCCTTTAGTAGTGGTTTCCTTACAGCAAATCGACCATGAAGGCCTGATTCACACAGTCTCCTCTGAACAGTTGATGTCTGTTACTTGAACTCTGTGAAGAATTTATTTGGGCTCTAATCTGAGGTGAAGTTACAGGAACTTCTCCTCTGCAGCAGAGGTAACTCTGGGTCTTGCTTTCCTGTGGCGGTCCTCATGACAGTTTCATCATAGCTCTTGATGGTTTTTGCGACTGCATTTGAAGAAACTTTCAAAGTTCTTAATTTTCCCAATTGACTGACCTTCATGACTTAAAGTAAGGACGGCCTGTCATTTCTCTTTGATTATTTGAGCTGTTCTTGCCTTAATATGGATGTGGTCTTTTATCAAATAGAGATATCTTCTGTATACCCCCCCTACCTTGTCACAACTGATTGATTAGCTCAAACGCATTAAGAAGGAAAGAAATTCCACAAATGTAACTTTTAACAAGGCACACCTGTTAATTGAAATGCATTCCATTCCATGAAGCTGGTTGTGAGAATGCCAAGAGTGCAAAGCTGTCATCAAGGCAAAGGGTGGCTACGTATATTTTGATTTGTTAACACTTGTTTTGTTACTATATGATTCCATATGTGTTATTTCATAGTTTTGTTGTTTTCACTTTTATTATTATTTTACAATGTAAAAAATAGTAAAAATAAAGAAAAACCCTAGAATGAGTACCGGTATGTGTTCTGAAATGTTTTGACTGTGTGCTTCTAAAAGCCAATGAGGAGATAGGAGAGGCAAGACTTTCACTGGTTCAGCGTCACAAATAGAAATGACTTCTATTTTAGCGCTTGGCAACACAGACGCTCATTGGCGGGCGCGAGCAGTGTGGGTGCAATGATTGAATAACATGTATGTATACATTCATTTTGCAACACTCGCGCACACAAAAGCAGCAAGGACTTTTCACAAAACTGCATTCAGCAAATGACGGAATTGCGAAGAGATAGCTATGTACTGTCCCACAAAATTGCTAAACATATCAAGCCATTCGCTGAGGACGAATTCTTTAAAGAATGTTTAATTGACTCGGTAACAATACTTTGCCCCGACAAGAAAGAGCTGTTTGGAAATGTTTCCCTGTCAAGTTGAACAGTGACACAGCGCGTTGAGGACATCGTCACTGAGAATATGGAACAACAGTTGAAAGACAAGATTCCGCCTTTGGCCCTGGATGAGAGCAGTGATGCACGTGAATTGGCACAGTTGTTGATATTCTTACGAGGCAAAACCCCAGACTTAGAAATGACAGAGGAGCTTCAGTGCAGTCAATGAAGAGCACAACCTCAGGGAAAGATTTATCGGGGGAGGTTCATATAAGTGTGTGGCAAAGCTGGGACTGCGTTTTGAAAAGTTATCCAGTGTGACCACTAACGGGTGACCAAACTTGACAGGAAAAAAACGTTAGCCTTTTGAAAAAGATGCAAGCTCAAGTAGCTGAGCTGAACCCAGATCAGAAAAGTATTTTCCTGCATTGCATTACACATCAGGAGGTGCTCTGTAAATGTGTTCTGAAAATGAGCCATGTTGTGGATGCAGTCACTAAAGTGGCAAAATCTTTAAACCACAGGCAGTCTCTCTGTTGGAAGAGACAGTCGGGTCCTGCAGATCTTCCCTACCACAGAAACGTGAGATGGCTGAGTTTGGGGAAGGTGCTTAAGAGGGTGTAGGAGTTTTGCAAATGAAAGGAAAATATGTGGATTTCCCTCAACTGCAAGATAAAGAATGGCAGATTTTTCCTTCACCATGAACATCATGGCCCTCGTGAATAAACTCCAATTCCAAACTACAAGGGAAGGGACTTTTTTCACTTCAGATGCACAGCCTTATCAAAGCCTTCAATGGAAAATGACTCCTACTGACCTATCAAGTAGAAGCCAACAATCTCACCCACCTTCCGACACTACTAGTCTGTTGCCTATCAGATGACCAGCGGGAGAAGTATACATCGCTGATACGTGCTTTGAAAGGTGAGTTTTGTCGTCGTTTTGAGGATTTCGAAGTGTTGGAAAATGACATGCTGTTGGTTTCCTCTCCTTCCACCTTCAATGTGGATAACGCTCCCACTGACCTGCGACTTGAGCTGATCGTTCTTCAGTCTCATGCAGTGATTGTTTTGAATAGTTCTCCAATGTCACTGACGAGGTTCTATGCATCTCTCGATGAACAAAACTTTCCAAAGATTATGAGTCATGCTCAGGAGATGTTTGCACCAACCTATGTATATGAACAGACATTTTCTGTGAGGAACTATAACAGGTCAAGGCACAGATCATCTCTTACTGACTCACCTCTCAGCAATCCTGCGCATAGCGACGTCAAAAACTATACCTGACCACTTCTCTAGTCAATGCCCATCAGAGACTTCACTCCTCACACTGATTGGGTTGTTTAAATGTAATGTTGAGCTCTCCCTTTCTTTTGTTAACGGGTATACACAAAAACACGAGTTCTGTCTGTGTACTTTTACCTAAGTGTAGTTCATTGCATGTTTTAATAATGAAACTTCCTATCAAAAGGAGAACATGGATGTGGTTTATTTCTGTGCATGTTAAAAAAGTAAAATAAGTACTATATCTGGATATGATTTACAGTAGATATATCTGTCAACACAGTCATGCACATTATGTATAATCATGTAATATTATTCTGGCCCGTTATGGCAAAAATATGGCCCTCCGTGGAAAATAATTGCCCAGCCCTGCCAAAAGTGGTCATTCTGCCATCTTCTTGTTTTTTGTTTGTTTTGAGAATGCTTTTTTGCTTTTGCGTCCTATAAATGTGTCCTGCAGCATCCATTGCAGGGGAGAAAAGCTTGTCTTTTCGCTTGAGATTTTCATTTTCTTCCTTTACAAAATGGTGGCTGTGCATTTTAGATGTGTGTCTCAAACCTAGCCTTCTCTTATAGATCTCAAAGAAGGATGCTGGTGTCTATGAGATTGTTATGAAGGATGACAGAGGGAAGGACACTTCTACGTTGAATCTGACAGAACAAGGTGACTAAACCCTCAAAGCCATACCTCATTGTCTGTACAGTAACGCCACAAGTCTGTCATTTTTACAAAGTTATATTATGGTCACATTTCTGTTCTCCAGGTTTCAGAGACTTGATGAATGAAATGTTCAGTCATATCGGTAAGTACATGTGTCACTGTCGTAGTAGAAGCGTCATCTTAAGTTTTACTTGTGTTCAAAACATCCCTAAATTGTCCCTCTGTAAAGTTGAGCTGTGTAACTTTGTGCTGTGTAAAGTCTTTAATGTTGCACTTTGTAACTTCTCTATAATGTTGCACGGTGTAACGTCTCTGTAACCTCCGCTAGCCAACTCCTCCACCGCACTGAAGATCCAGAGCACAGAGGAGGGCATCAGATTGTACTCCTTTGTCAGCTACTACAACGAAGCGCTCCAGGTCACCTGGCACCACAAGTGTGTACTCTCCTTACTTCTCTGTGTTTGTCTGTCAATGGAGGCTGGTGGGAGAAGCTATAGGAGGACGGCCACATTTTAATGGCTGGAACGGATGAATTTAAACTGAGTCCAACGTGGTTCCCATGTGTTTGATTATGTTCCATTAATTACATTCCAGCCATTACAATGAGCCTGACCTCCTATAGCTCAACCCACCATCCTCTGGTGTGTGTGTGTGTGTGTGTGTGTGTGCATGTAGCACACAAAGACTTACTACTCAGCCTGAAGTGTCCCCACTTGCACTGCCAAATAGCTAGCTTTTTGGTGGGGCCGACTTGGTATGACACTTTGGGATGTTGTTCACATGTGCTAGCAAGACAGAGGTCCTGGGTTTTGAGCCTCTGTGTGAGGTGAATCAGGAGGAAACGGTACTCGCTAAGCAAGCAGTGTGATGTCAGTTACAGATGGTGCCGTGACCCAGATTTGCAGTTGTGCTCAGCTCAACACTGGGGCCGCTGTGTTGTAAGTTTGGGGGGTGAATGTAGTGCATGGAGATGTTTTGAAACATGCTCAGCCTGAAGTGTCCCTACTAGCACTGCAGAATAGCTAGCTTTTCGGTGGTGCTGACCGCTAAGACGCTTCGGGAGAGCGGTCACGTGTGCAAGAAAGGCAGCGGTCCTGGGTTTGAGCCTCGGTGTGAGTCCAAAATCAGGAGGAAGCAGAACTCGCTAAGCAAACAATGTGAAGTCCGTTACGCGCGTGTGTCTGCATGTGAGTATATTTGCAAGTAAAGTGTCTGCTGCAGCCTATATGTGTGTAAGTCAGTGACCTGTTTTCCTCTCTCGTAGGGATTCAGCGATAGCCTTCACAGACCGCATTAAGAGTGGTGTGGTAGGAGAGCAGCTGTGGCTACAGATCATAGAACCCACAGAGAAAGACAAGGGCAAATATGCCATTGAGTTCCACGATGGGAAGGGCGGTCTGAAGAGGACTGTGGAGTTGGCCGGCCAGGGTGAGACTACATCTGCTTCCCAAATCTCACCCTATATTCCCTATATAGTGCTCTAATTTTCACAAGGGCCCATAAGGCTGTGGTCAAAAGTAGTGCACTATGTTGGGAAAAGGGTGCCATTTGGGATGCGGCCTACATCTAGGTTTGAATTAGGCAGCTTCCCACCACACCAATGCTTTGATAGGCTTATTAACTATCTTTTTTTTTATTGCAGCATTTGATGACGCATATGCTGAGTTCCAGAGGCTCAAGTAAGTGACCTAAAATGTGTGGATTTTTGTACATCAACAACAACAACAAAAACACATTGTGTAAGCCTATCCACATGTTGTGAACATGTCAGTAAGTACTGTCCTTCTTTTCATGTCATTGCTATTTTTGGTGTTCCTCCCTGTTTGCCCAGCCACTTTCTCTCTCTCTTTGCATGTACTGTTTAAATAGCAGGTAGTCTCTGATAGGACTTGAGGAAGGGAAGTGGGTAGACAGATGAAGTCTTTGCTTAGACATGCTTCCTGGCTCCAAACACATTCTCTGCATTTGTTTCTCTTACCTTTGTTCTTCAATTTGTTCTGTCTCTTCGACACTGTCAGAGCGGCCGCAATTGCAGAGAGAAGTAAGTTCTCACTCTCTCTGTCTCACACACGCACACACCTCAACTTTTAAAAACGTTATTATAAGATGGGGATGAGAGGACTGCTCACTGTATTTTTAGTGGGTACTGATATTTTCAAACTGATCTGAGCTCAGTGGCCTAATTTTGGTGCTCCTTTTTTCAGATCGTGCTCGTGTCGCGGGAGGCCTGCCTGATGTTGTCACCATACAGGAGCTCAAGGTAACCATGTCTGGATGGATCTGTATCTGTCTATGCATGTCCACAGTCCCAACCTGGCCATGCAGGCTTGATAGTGTATGACACTACTATGGTTGCATCTGAAATGGTACCTGTAATAGGGATTTTCAAAGTGAATAAAAGAGCAGAACAATCACAGATAGCCAATCAAAATCAATCTGGTTTAATACAAGTTGCAACAGGGAGGCACATCCAGAACAGAAGCAGAGAAAATGTCTAGAGGGCCCTCTCTGAGAAGGCCCTTTTATATATTAATCACACAGCACCGAATGTTCTGTAAACACCAGCCTGTCAGGCTTGTAGGAAATCATAACATCAGCTAATACAGAATCACAGTGTCACAGATATATTATCAGTGTGTCCTTGAATCTAGTCTGGTGTCAAACTTTAAACATAACTTTCAACACTGGCAGACATTTGATACTGGCAGTTAAACAGGTCAATACTTAGTAACAACAGATAATTATAGACTAAACGGGTGCAAACAGAGGTGTAAAGTAACAAATTATAACTACTGTCGTTACTGTAATTGAATAGCATTTGTCTTGATGAAACTACGCTGGCAAGTAAATAATCTACCCTCTGTTCTATTGACGAATGTACAATCACTGGAGAACAAACTGGACGAGCTCCGTTCGAGACTATCCTAACAATGTGACCTGAAGAACTGTAATATCCTGTGTTTCTCTGATATTTGGTGAACAAAAACATGGATAATATTCTAGCTGGTTATTCTATGCATTGGCAGGGCAGAATGGCAGTAAGCTCAAGGGGAGTGGTGTGGGTCTCTTTGTTAACAACAGCTGGTGCACAATATTTAATATTAAGGAAGTCTCAAGGTTCTGGTCGCCTGAGATAGAATGCCTCATGATAAGCTGTAGACCATACTATTTACTAAGAGTTTTCATCCATATTTTTCGAAGCGGTCTATTTACCAACACAAACCGATGCTGGCATTAAGACCGCACTCAACGAGCTGTATATAAGCAAACAAGAAACTGCTAATCCAGAGGCGGCACTCCTAGTGGCCGGTGATTTTAATGCAGGAAAACTGAAATCAGGCAAATAATTTCTACTGGCATGTCACCTGTGCAACTAGAGGCGGAAAAAAACAAATTTACTCCAGACCCACATACAAAGCTCGTCCTCCATTTGGTAAATCTGACCATAATTCTATCCTCATGCTTCCTGCATACTAGCAAAAACTCAAACAGGAAGTACCAGTGATGCAGTCAATACGGATGTGGTCCGATGAAGCGGATGCTAAGCTACAGGACTGTTTCACTAGCCCAGACTGGTATATGTTCCGTGACTCATCCGATGGCATTGAGGAGTTTACCATATTAATAAGTGCATCGACGACATTGTCCCCACGGCATACATTCCCCAACCAAAAGCCATGGATTATAGGCAACATCCGCACTAAGCTAAAGGCTAGAGCTGCCTCTTTCAAGGGGAACCCTCCGACGAACCATCAAACATCAATACAGGACTAAGATTGAATCCTACTACACTGGCTCTTACGCTCGTCAGATGTGGCAGAGCTTGAAAACTACCATTACAAAGGGAAAAACTAGCTGCGAGTTGCTCAGTGACACAAGCCTACCAGATGAGCGGAATATCTTCTATGCTTGCTTCGAGGCAAGCAACGCCCAACCATACATGAGAACACCAGCTGTTCCGAACGACTGTATGATCACTCTTGCCCAAGTAACCCGCCTAGATGACTAATGCACCGTAGCACTCATGTCGGTAGCCATGAAATGCTTTGTAAGGCCGGTCATGGCTCACATCAACACCATCATCCCGGAAACCCTAGACCCACTCCAATTCGCATACGGCAGATTTTTTATGGAATATCTACGTAGGCGTACAGATGCCCATTTATCAGCAACCATCAGTCCTGTGTTCCAATTGCACGTTGAGTTAGCTAATCCAAGTTTATCATTTTTAAAGGCAAATTGATCATTAGAAAACCCTTTTGCAATTATGTTAGCACAGCTGAAAACTGTTGTGCTGATGAAGGTAGCAATAAAACCGGCCTTCTTTAGACTAGTTGAGTATCTGGAGCATCAGCATTTGTGGGTTCGATTACAGGCTCAAAATGTCCCGAAACAAAGTGAAGGCTATTCCATGCGAGAAATTGCCAAGAAACTGAAGATCTCATACAACGCTGGGTACTACTCCCTTCACAGGACCACGCAAAACGTCTCTAACCAGAATAGAAGAGGAGTGGGAGGCCCCAATGCACACTGAGCAAGAGGACAAGTACATTAGAGTGTCTAATTTGAGTCCTCAACTGAGAAAAAAGAGCCATATCTCAGACTGGCCAATAAAAATAAAATATGAAGATGGGCAAAAACACCAGTATATTTTTGACAAATCGTTTTTTTTGTTTTTGTTTACATACACGTGCCTTTTTAAAGTATTTTTTTTTTATTATTTACTTTTTGATTAAAATGTTAACTCCTGTTTCCATTCCCCAAGGGAATGCATCGGTGTGCATCTCCCCGCACATACAATCATGTTTATTACATATCAAATACAGGAAAAGGAGAACTCAAATGTCCCATTACAGTACCCTAGTATTCCCTACATAGTGCACTACATTTGATCAGAGCTCTTGTCAAAAGTAGTGCACTATAGAGGGAATAGGGTGCCATTTCAGATATACCCTACTGTATATGTATGTGATCCTGTCTCTCTCCCCCACCAGGCCCTGAACCTGACCTGTAACATTTCAGGCGACCCCGTGCCTGAGGTCGTCTGGCTGAAGAACGAGAGGGAGATAGTGTCGGACGACCACTACATCATGAAGTTCGAGTCGGGGAAGTACGCCAGCTTCACCATCACCACGGTGAACACGACAGACTCGGGCAAGTACAGCATCCTGGTGAAGAACAAGTACGGCACAGAGAGCGCAGACTTCACCATAAGTGTCTTCAGCCCCGACAGCAAGAAATAAGGGAGAAAGAAAGAAGGCCGGCAAGAAATAAGGGAGACCTCAATCTTTGCGTAAATATCATGTATAAAAAACAGATTGAGTCCTGAGCATTGGTTTGAGATGGTTTTTATGGTACTATACAAAGTTTTTAACTCCAGTTTGAAAAGGTGTATCGTTTTACTCTGAGCATGAAATGTCCAAAGGTTCAGAGAGAAATCAGAGAAGAGCTGTTTCAGCATTTTATCTTTCAGAATTACAAAAAAAAAAAACTACTATACTAATGGTCCAATCGTCCTTTATCTTGACACAACTATGAGTTTAGTTATACATTCATAGCATTTTCCCCATGTATTATAATTAAGGCTGTCAATCAGCTAACTCGAGTTAACGTTTTGTAATTTAAGTGCACACATTTCTTTTTCGCAAATAATCGCATTGTCTGAAAGCGTTCAAAATACACTGAAAACATCCCAAATACATCACCTATTCAGCTACAAACAATGCGATGTCAAAACAAGTTGACATTTAGGTTAAAGAAAGTGTGCGTAATTCATCTACTTGATTTTGAATACTGATTTTGTCCAAAGTAACAAAGACAAAATCTTAAAATACAGCTCAATTTGAGCAAATTCAGAATGTGTAATAAATCACAGCAAATCCTGGAATTAACTCGATTAAATTTTTTCATCGTTTGACAGCCCTAATTACAATATCCCACTAGGCACACACTGGTTGAGTTAATGTTTCCACACCATTTCAATTAAATTAAGTTGAACCAACATGGAACAGACATTAAATTGACGTCTGTGCCCAGTGGGATGTTGCTATAGCTAAAACATATTAATTTAAGTACTTAAAAGGCACGTAGACAGTTTGTGTGAATTCAAATTACTCAGTAGTTATTACATCACTCCTCCTGTCACTGTAGTGATTTACTCCCTCCTTGAATTATGACACCACGCCTTCTGATTATGACATCACTTCCCCTGACACGTAGTAGTGATTATGAATTAACTTCCTCTGTCCCATCTCACGAGAAGGGCTAATAAAATGGAGCATGTATTTCCTCACCACCTCTGTTTTCACTGCGTTGTTCCCTCTCTATGGCACCCCACTCTTCATTCTCCGTTCTCTACCTCCACTCTTCACACTCTTCTTCAGTCTCCTTTTCACCAATGCACTCCTGGTCCCTAGTCTGATATTGTCTGTTGGTCATCGAGTCTCCGAAGGCCAAGAAGGCATCTATCAGGAACATACACACACACTTCTCTTCTTACACCAGGGATTCAAACTCCGCTCCTTGAGGACTGCTTTGCCTCATTTACACCTGGGAAATCGGGTGTGTTGATACTGCAGATGTTTGGCCCTTGACGACTTAAGGACTTGACAACCCAGCTGCTTTGTACCATATACTTTGTCTCGCAATACAATCAGCTAACTGTACCTTGTCTCTGTCCACACACACTTCCAGTGAGCACCAGTCCTCTCATCACATTTATCTGTACTGAGTGTTTGAAAGGTAAGCACAAATCCCCTGAGTGACCCACAGACACCCTTCATGTTATTGTTCATGACATGTTTTCTCATCAAGGATTAACCACGAGTAGGACCTTACACTGCCTGTGTCCCAAATGGCACCCTATTCCTCATATTACTTTTCACCAGAACTATGGGCCCTTGTCAAAAATAGTGCAACAAATAGGGAGTCTTTAGGAGGCAGACATTATACAGTGCATTCGGAAAGTATTCAAACCCCTTGACTTTTTGTTAAAGCTTTGTTCTAAAATGGATTAAATTAAAAAAAATGCTAATCAATCTACAAACAATACTGAATAATGACAAAGTGAAAACAGGTTTAGACCTGTATTTAATTAGATTTTTTTTAAACAACAAAATGTAACATTTACATAAGTATTCAGACCCTTTGCTATGAGACTTGAAATTGAGCTCTGGTGCATCCTGTTTCCATTTATCATCCTTGAGATGTTTCTACAAGTTGATTGGAGTCCACCTGTGGTAAATTTAATTGATTGGACATGATTTGGAAAGGCACACACCTATATAAGGTCCCACAGTTGGCAGTGCATGTCAGAGCAAAAACCTTCCAACAGGACAACGACCCTAGGCACACAGCCAAGACAACTCAGGTGTGGCTTCGGGACAAGTCTCTGAATGTCCTTGAGTGGCCCAGCCAGAGCCCGGACTTTAACCCGATTGAACATCTCTGGAGAGACCTGAAAATAGCTGTGCAGCGACTCTCCCCATCCAACCTGACAGAGCTTGAGAGGATCTTTAGAGAAGAATGGGAGAAACTCCCCAAATACAGGTGTGCCAAGCGTCATACCCAAGAAGACTCAAGGCTGTAATCGCTGCCAAAGCTGCTTCAACAAAGTACTGAGTAAAGGGTCTGAATACTTTATGTAAATCTTATATTTTTGTTTTTTTAATTTTAATGCATTTGCAAAAAATTCTAGATTGAGAAAAAAAAACGATTTAATACATTTTAGAATAAGGCTGTAAGGTAACAAAATGTGGAAAAAGTCAAGGGGTCTGAATACTTTCCGACTGCACTGTAAACTGCTATATAGACGTCTATGCTGCAACAGTGCTCCAATCCCCCATGATAAAGGAAACGAACAACGTATCCGCATCTTACACACATGACCATGTTATGAGCGCTGAATAGAAAAAGTCTAGCGTGGGGGTCTGTCTGGGCCACCAGAAAAGATGGATGTTAGAAACATATGATGTGTTAAGTCACCAGAATATAATGAGATCAGCCTGTCACATACCTCTAACATGTGGAGAGACCAGGATGTGGGTTAGCCAGTATGAACCATATGACCATCGGTCTGAAACAAACATACCAGGGCCCGTATCCATAAAGAGTTTCAGAGTAGGAGTGCTGATCTAGGATCAGGTCCCACCTGTTCATATTCAAGGCTAAAACAAACTGATCCTATAGATCAGCACTCTGAGATGCTTTATGAATAGGGGCCCAGGTTCCAGTCACTTATCACTGTTGTATTCTTAAATTTTTCGCTGTAGGCAATTCTATGTGGTAGAAAAGGCTTCTCTCTGCTTTCAGACATGAGCTAAACTCTCTTCAGAAGATGTTGTAGTGTAATTACATTTGTATAAATCACATTAGGAATGTTTTTCAGTCTGGTAAGTAAACTCAAATGCAAACAAAGTTGTCTTTCTAGCAGAGCACATTTGCAAACATGGCTTGATGAAATTAAACTTTTTATTCACAAGACAAGTTTTAAAAGTAGCTGGAGAAAATGTGTTTGCGAAGTGTGTGTGTGGTGTGCGCGCGTTAACCCTAAAACCTTTTCTAATTACCAGTTGATTGTAACAGAAGTCAAAGGGGACTTGGGAGTGACTGATGCTGAAGGAAACGTGATCATTGGTTCTAAAAGTAGACGTACCACTGCATCAGAGAAGAAGGCAGTCAGTCACTGGGAAGAACATGCAGAAGAGAGAGGGTGAGGAAACAACAATGTGCAAGAAAATATATCTTATATCTAAGACAAAATCATTTTAATGTGAATAAATGCAGATTTTAGTTTTTTTTTAAACATTTTGTCCAAAATGGTAATATTTTTTTATTGGTCAAAAGTAGGCTACATGAAAAGTGCAATAGAGTTAATATAACCATGTGTTAGTGTGGGTTTTCAGTGAATTATTATTTTTCTCACCCCTTTTTTCTCCCAAATTTCATGGTATCCAATTGGTAGTAGTCTTGTGTCATCGCTGCAACTCCCATACGGACTCGGGAGAGTCTAGGGTCGAGAGCCGTGCGTCCTCCAAAACACAATCCAACCAAGCTGCACTGCTTCTTGACACAATGCACATCCAACCCGGAAGCCAGCCGCACCAATGTGTCAGAGGAAACACCGTACACTTGGCGACCTGGTCAGTGTGCACTGCGCCCGGCCCGCCACAGGAGTCGCTAGTGCGCGATGAGACAAGCATATCCCTGCCGGCCAAGCCCTCCCTAACCCGGACGACTCTGGGCCAATTGTGCGCCGCCCCATGGGTCTCCCGGTCGCGGCCGGCTGTGACAGAGTCTGGACTCCAACCCAGAATCTCTAGTGTCACAGCCTTAGACCACTGCGCCACCCGGAAGGCCTGGTTTTCAGTGAATTTATGGAAATCATGAAGCTCATCTGCATTCCTTAAGATCCTACATCTGTAAATTGTCTCAAAACTGTGTAGAATAATTTCTGATCAGCCATGAGTCAGGCCTTATACACTGCTCAAAAAAATAAAGGGAACACTTAAACAACACAATGTAACTCCAAGTCAATCACACTTCTGTGAAATCAAACTGTCCACTTAGGAAGCAACACTGACAATAAATTTCACATGCTGTTGTGCAAATGGAATAGACAACGAATGGAAATTATAGGCAATTAGCAAGACACCCCCAATAAAGGAGTGATTCTGCAGGTGGGGACCACAGACCACTTCTCAGTTCCTATGCTTCCTGGCTGATGTTTTGGTCACTTTTGAATGCTGGCGGTGCTTTCACTCTAGTGGTCACATGAGACGGAGTCTACAACCCACACAAGTGGCTCAGGTAGTGCAGCTCATCCAGGATGGCACATCAATGTGAGATGTGGCAAGAAGGTTTGCTGTGTCTGTCAGCGTAGTGTCCAGAGCATGGAGGCGCTATCAGGAGACAGGCCAGTACATCAAGAGATGTGGAGGAGGCCGTAGGAGGGCAACAACCCAGCAGCAGGACCGCTACCTCCGCCTTTGTGCAAGGAGGAGCAGGAGGAGCACTGCCAGAGCCCTGCAAAATGACCTCCAGCAGGCCACAAATGTGCATGTGTCTGCTCAAACGGTCTGAAACAGACTCCATGAGGGTGGTATGAGGGCTCGACCTCCACAGGTGGGGGTTGTGCTTACAGCCCAACACCGTGCAGGACGTTTGGCATTTGCCAGAGAACACCAAGATTGGCAAATTTGCCACTGGCGCCCTATGATCTTCACAGTTGAAAGCAGGTTCACACTGAGCACGTGACAGACGTGACAGTCTGGAGACACCGAGGAGAACGTTCTGCTGCCTGCAACATCCTCCAGCATGACAGGTTTGGCGGTGGGTCAGTCATGGTGTGGGGTGGCATTTCTTTGGGGGGGCCGCACAGCCCTCCATGTGCTCGCCAGAGGTAGACTGACTGCCATTAGGTACCGAGATGAGATCCTCAGACCCCTTGTGAGGCCATATGCTGGTGTGGTTGGCCCTGGGTTCCTCCTACTGCAAGACAATGCTAGACCTCATGTGGCTGGAGTGTGTCAGCAGTTCCTGCAAGAGGAAGGCATTGATGCTATGGACTGGCCCGCCCGTTCCCCAGACCTGAATCCAATTGAGCACATCTGGGACATCATGTCTTGCTCCATCCACCAACGCCACTTTGCACCACAGACTGTCCAGGAGTTGGCGGATGCTTTAGTCCAGGTCTGGGAGGAGATCCCTCAGGAGACCATCCGCCACCTCATCAGGAGCATGCCCAGGCGTTGTAAGGAGGTCATACAGGCACGTGGAGGCCACACACACTACTGAGCCCCATTTTGACTTGTTTTAAGGACATTACATCAAACTTGCATCAGCCTGTAGTGTGGTTTTCCACTTTAATTTTGAGTTTGACCCCAAATCCAGACCTCCATGGGTTGATAAATTTGATTTCCATTGATAATTTTTGTGTGATTTTGTTGTCAGCACATTATGTAAAGACAAAACTATTTAATAAGAATATTTCATTCATTCAGATCTAGGATATGTTTTTTAGTTTTCCCTTTATTTTTTTTGTGCAGTGTATAATCTCAGAACCCAGTACTGGTAACGGTCTGTCACAAGAGACTAGGGCTTATCTCACTACAATGTGTCAGTTTAGTTAAACACCTTCAGAAGAAGTGGGGATAGCCTCATTGTCATGTTTATCCTTTTTGAGTCATACAGAATGTCTACAGTGCCTTGTGAAAGTATTCACCCCCTTGGCATTTTTCATATTTTGTTTCCTTACAACCTGAAATTAAAATAGATTTTTGGGGGGGTTGTATCACTTGATTCACACAACATGCCTACTACTTTGAAGATGCAAAATATTTTTTATTGTGAAACAAACAAGAAATAAAACCAAAACAATTGAGAACTTGAACATGCATACAGTGCCTTTCCATATAAATGCACCTGCACTGTGATAGTCTCAGAGGTCCGTTAAAAGCGCAGAGAGCATCATGAAGAACAAGGAACACACCAGGCAGGTCCGAGATACTGTTGTGAAGAAGTTTAAAGCCGGATTTGGATACAAAAAGATTTCCCAAGCTTTAAACATCCCAAGGAGCACTGTGCAAGCGATAATATTGAAATGGAAGGAGTATCAGACCACTGCAAATCTACCAAGACCTGGCCGTCCCTCTAAACTTTCAGCTCATACAAGGAGAAGACTGATCAGAGATGCAGCCAAGATGCACTCTGGATGAACTGCAGAGATCTACAGCTGAGGTGGGAGACTCTGTCCATAGGACAACAATCAGTCGTATATTGCACAAATCTGGCCTTTATGGAAGAGTGGCAAGAAGAAAGCCATTTCTTAAAGATATCCATAAAAAGTGTTGTTTAAAGTTTGCCACAAGCCACCTGGGAGACACACCAAACATGTGGAAGAAGGTGCTCTGGTCAGATGAAACCAAAATGGAACTTTTTGGCAACAATGCAAAACGTTATGTTTGGCGTAAAAGCAACACAGCTCATCGCCCTGAACACACCATCCCCACTGTCAAACATGGTGGTGGCAGCATCATGGTTTGGGCCTGCTTTTCTTCAGCAGGGACAGGGAAGATGGTTAAAATTGATGGGAAGATGGATGGAGCCAAATACAGGACCATTCTGGAAGAAAACCTGATGGAGTCTGCAAAAGACCTGAGACTGGGATGGAGATTTGTCTTTCAACAAGACAATGATCCAAAACATAAAGCAAAATCTACAATGGAATGGTTCAAAAATAAACATCTCTCGATGTGCAAAACGGATAGAGACATACCCCAAGTGACTTACAGCTGTAATCGCAGCAAAAGGTGGCGCTACAAAGTATTAACTTAAGGGGGCTGAATAATTTTGCACGCCCAATTTTTCAGTTTTTGATTTGTTAAAAAAGTTTGAAATATCCAATAAATGTTGTTCCACTTCATGATTGTGTCCCACTTGTTGATTCTTCACAGAAAAATACAGTTTTATATCTTTATGTTTGAAGCCTGAAATGTGGCAAAAGGTCGCAAAGTTCAAGGGGGCCGAATACTTTCGCAAGGCACTGTATCTATTCACCATCCCAAAGTCAATATTTTGTAGAGGGTCTGCAGCAAATCAATGGACGTGGATGGTACTACCCACAACATATGTAGGCCTCCCTCCCCAGACAAGCTGGAGATACCTCTCCCTACTTCGTAGGGCATGATCCAGATCCATGCAATGCTCTATCACTGTAGGGCCAATGGGTTTAGTCTCCGCCTCGAGTCTAGTGAGCATAGAGGAGACCTCCTGACCTACAATGTGTGGTGTCCTGCACTCAGGCAAGCCTGAGGCCTGGTAGTGTCAGCTAATGGTAAGGCACATGCCATCTCCACTACATGCTCCAAGGAGTGTGGAGGAGAGCTCCCACATAGAATGTGTAGAGTCCCGCACCCAGGCGGACCTGAGATATGGCGGTGTCCATAACCGCTATGCACATTCCATCTCAATTTAGTGCTCCACTGTTAGCGGGTCCAGCCGAAGCCCGCATTCGATTCAAACCTTCGCAGTTTAGAGTTAGCTAAGGGACGTGTGTTTTAAACGTTTCACCACAGCCGCTCTGTGATCAGACTGATGCCAGTAGTACACTTTCATCAGCCGTCTCGCAGGACTAAACCCCCCCCCCCCTCCCAGCCAAAGCCAGAGACATCATTTTGAGACATCATTCTCTGATTGGCTTCCTGTCAAGGTCAGGATTAGTTTACAAGAGCCCCGCAGCAAATCATTGAGTCTGGTGGAACCCCCCCCCCTCACATTTTTATGCTTGACCGAAAGTCCCATATTCCAGGACCGACTTCCGCCTACCGTTAACAATCAACACCCATCACCATCTGCAAGACTCTCTTTGCGTACGGACTAGTAACGAGGTAACTCCCGTTTTGGTTTGCATCGTTAGCGACAACAGGTGACATACAGGGAGGGATTCGAAGAGCCCTGCTAGAGGGCTACCTCGTTATCTCCCTTACTAAGGCTAAGGACTCCTTAAGAGAGTCATTGTTACTCCCACCGTTTACCCGCGCTTCATTGAATTTCTTCACTTTGACATTCAGAGCACTGGGGAGAAATCACATTGCATCAACAGTTCTAAGTCAGCTGATAGGAGCCAATGAGACCCAGCACGAACAGGACCGGCGAGCGCCGTAGCTGGGGAGATCTGCGAGAAGGGCCCGGCGCGGTCCAGAGTCGCCGTCACCAACCGCCGGATCCAACCCCTGTCCGCGGATCCAAGCCCGCTGACGGACACCACCCTGACGAATCCGCACGCATCCACTTGCGAGACCACGCACAACAGACCGCGAGATGGGCCGCACAATGAACTTCCGGCGGCGAGAGGGCGACGGAGCGACTGCTCTCCAGCCGCGGCGAGAGTCCCGCTTCGCACCCCAGCCCGACCAACCTAGCCCTTAGAGCCAATCCTTATTCCGACATTACGGATCTGACTTGCCCACTGAGTGTACATTCTGAACCTTCTTTGAAGTCAGTAGGTCACATAACCAAGGAGCTACTGAAATGTAAAATTTTATAAAAATTCATGTAAAATCAAGTGAAAATGGACAAACTAACTGGTAGTCAGTGAACATTCTGAACCTTGGTTGAGGTCAGTAGGTCACATGACCAAGGAGCTATTGAAATTTGAATGTAAAAAAAGTTTGTACTTGGTTTACACTCCCTAACTAATTCAACTAGGAATACAAGATGTCGCTCACATTTCCAAATGTTAATTAGCTTTGGAAAGTGAATGAATGTCCAAATCGTGAAAATATGACCAGTGCAATGTTTCCCGCAATTTTTCCTACATCATGACACTTATTTGGCTCAAGTGGTTTGAAAGCTATTGAAGTTTGAAGCGAGAATATCCGTCTAATATCCAACTTGAAACTGTCTTTACCTCGGTGCAGAGAAGATTAGAAATTGAGGCCCAGCTACCGGAGCTTGAGAGAGTCTATGTAGAAGCGCCAAGTTGAATGACTAAAATATGAATACAATACTATTTTCTCTAACCAAGTAAACACAATGCTATTAAAGATTAAACAAACACTTTGAGTTGGGTGACAAACCGGGAAAAACTACTGGCACACCAGCTGAGAGGTATACAGGCCAATCAATAGAGCTAGTCATAGAATTAAATCTAGTACAGGAGCTGTTACTACGGACCCAAAAGGAATTAACACATTTCACAACGTTTTATCAAGACCTCTACACCTCAAAGACCACTGCAGATACCGCAAAAATGTCTGATTTCCGCCATTCCCTTTCCCTACCTAAATTATGCGGCGCTGCTCAAAGGGAGCTAAATGCAGAGAACTTTCGAAGAGGTTGTCTCTGCAGTATGTTCCTTCCCTAATGGGAAAGCGGCTGGCACTGATGGCTTTGGTATGAAGTTTTACAAAGTTTATTCAGAAAAGGTTACTCCTCTGTTTAAACACTCCATTGAAACTAATATCTCCCTAATATTAAAGAAAGATAAAGATGCCGATCCATCTTCATATCGTCCTATTGCCCTCCTCGGATGTGAACTCGAGGTGTTTACTAAAATACTCGCGAACAGACTAAATAAATGCATTTCGACTATAATTCATCATGACCAAACTGGTTTTATCGCAGGCAGATTTTCATTTTACAACATTAGTCGACTGAATATCATGTATTCCAGACATGACAAAGATTCTAAAGTTGCAATACTTGCACTTGACGCTCAAAAAGCATTTGACCAAGTTTGGTTTGGGTGAGTTTTGTCTCTTGGGTTGAAATACTCTGCGTGCCCGACGGCTTCAGTTTTCACAAATTACAATAAATCACCTCCGTTTTCACTTCAACGTTCCTGCTGCCAGGGATGCCCCTTGAGTCCATTGCTATTCACCATTGCTATGGAACCCCTAGCTATCAGTATCAGCAGCCATCCTGCCATTGCTCCTCTAAACATAGGCAAGGTTGATCACCGATTCTCGCTCTATGCACATCATCTTGTTGGTCTCACGCCCCGAAGAGTCACTTCCACCGCTGTTGGATCTCATTGAATAATTTGGAGAACTCTCGGTACACCATAAACTGGGATAAAAGTGAATTCATGCCTCCTAAAGGTGACTTAAACCCAGAGTTCCTTAAACATATACCTTTTAAATCACACGTGACTAAATGTAATATTTAGGGGTTATCATCCCTAAGGACTCTAAATTGATTTATAAATTGAACTACCTCGTCAAGCTGAAGCGCAACATAGAGGCACGCTATTAAAATGGTTACATTCCCCAGATTTCTTTCTCTCTTTCAGAATCTGCCTATATTTTTAAGTAAAGCTTTTTCAAATCCTTGGATTTTATTATCTGCCTTTTGTGTGGGGATACAAAGTACACCGTATCTCTAAACGTATAATCAAGCCCAAACAATTAGGGGGTCTGAGCCTGCCAAATTTTCAGCATTATTATTGGGCAGCAAATGCTAGAGCACTGACTTTATTGGCAGGATGTATACCCTGGCATAGTAGAACTCTCCACCCCTTCATGGCTCGCTATTGAAGAAGATATACACTACATCTCTCTTCCAGCACTTCTCTTTTCATCAACTAACAGGTATTACGGCAATAACTTTATGCAAAAAAAATCATGACATTTGGTATCAAATAAGGAAAACATTTGGTCTCCCGGAGACCTCTGTCTGTACTCCTATTTGCCGTGACCATGCTCCCCCCACTAACTGACAACACTTTTTTATTTTGGAAGAGAAAGGACATTTCTACTATTGCAGACCTTTACATCAATAATATTTTTGCCACATACATGACTGAAAAGGGGTCTCTTATAGATAACATTTGATTCATTTAACCAACAAGGAAATACAAAATACAATATACAACTGTTAATTACTAACTCTTGATGAACTATAATTGGATTAGCCGTGAATTACATTATTTCCCTTTTTACCACTGGACATTTAATAAAAATGTACTCTTTAGTCAAAAGGCTTAAGGGTCGACTCTGTGCTTGTGCTCCTTCTGTCTCTCTCCGTTATTTCAGGTGCTGTGGTCTGAAACAAAGTAACTGAGTGTTAGAACTCATCATTGGCCTAGTAACATTTATTTGAGGGGCACAGTCAGCTCGTGCTCTCACACCATTTGGGCACACAGAGCTCGTCCTGTTTATCTGCGATTCCTCTTCTCTGGAGACCGATGTAACGTTACAGAATAAGAAAGTCACCTAGCATTATGGGATAGTGGTGAAGTAAACAAACATGGCTGTACCCATGAAATAGACCCGTCGACAACTTAATAGGTTGTATAGTTACTAATGTATATTTAGGCATGTCGAGTAATTGAGAATTTGATTACTGGTATGTCTGACAGAAACAATGAAAAAGATGTGACCTACATTAGTAGCCCTGTAATACTTCATCGGGCCGGTGTTTATCTTTTTGTGTTGAAGAAGAGTGAGAACATACCAATTGTTTGCGAAGATTCTCCTCTGTTGAGCTCCGCTACACAGTAGCTTCAGATCAGCCACAGAGTCTAACGGTGATTGCAGAATGTCGAGGTCCTCAGCTGTGGTCGATGGCCTTGTAGCATTAAGGAGCCTCAGTTGCTCTTGCTGATTCGCAATTATAATGTCTCGCTTCATCAGTATCTGTGTCTGGAAGGCTTAGCAAGACGACATTGATTAGAACGGAGACACATAACACATAGTAATTAAACACGGGGTTTAAGCAGAAAGGATTCAAGGGGAGTTGCTATTTTGACCAAAGTACTGTTAAATAACAGGTGAACATGTACAGTACTAACAAGACATCATTGCAATTATCTCCTGAGACTGCACGGCACTTGTGGATGCAGATTCCTTTTGTTGGAGACCTATGAGGATGGATGGGAGGTTTAGCGTAAAGCAATTCATTCATGCTTAACAGTGCATTATGACATTTCAGAAAAAACAACGGTTTTGGTTGAGGGGAAAATAGAGAGGGATGTGTTGATACTGTTGGGCACTACTAAGGGTGGTTGACTGTGTAGTGTAACAGGCGTGTAAAATCCTTACTGGATGCTGCAGGTAGCGCTACTTCGCCAGTTGTTGTTTTGGTTGGTAGACC
This sequence comes from Oncorhynchus mykiss, assembly GCF_013265735.2. Taxonomy (NCBI): domain Eukaryota; kingdom Metazoa; phylum Chordata; class Actinopteri; order Salmoniformes; family Salmonidae; genus Oncorhynchus; species Oncorhynchus mykiss. The sequence continues at coordinate 35,945,980 of NC_048575.1, read as the reverse complement.
TGTAGGAAGTTGTAGAAGATTAGATGAAAACGCAGGTATGTGAATTCAATATGCCATTACAGTCAACACCAAAGATAAATGGACAGTGACACATATTTTAGATCGGCACTTCTCCACCTCAGATTTGAAATGAATTGTGTCAACTTAATTTGATGATATCCTATATACACTATACAGCCAAAACTATGCGGACACCTGACCATCACACCTATATGAGCTTGTTGGACATCCCATTCCAAAACCATGGGCATTAATAAGGAATTGGCTCCCCTTTGCGGCTATAACATCTGCCACTCTTCTGGGATGGCTTTCCACAAGATTGTGGAGTGTGTCTGTTCTGCACAGTCATGCTGGAACAGGAAAGGGCCTTTCCCAAACTGTTTCCACAAAGTTGGAAGCACCCAATCGTCTAAAGTGTCTTGGTGTCCTGTAGCATTAAGATGGCCCTTCACTGGATGCAAAGGCTTAGCTGGATTTTATGCACCTGTTAGTGAGGGTGTGGCTGAAACTTCTGAACTCAATAATTAGTAGGGGTGTTCACATACCTTTGGCCATAGAGTGTAGGTCACTGTCCAAAATGTTGGTTCCTCTCAATACTCACTGCATGACACAGTTTGTGGTTCACTGGACACTTTGGAGACTTTTCCTTTTTGTGGGATATCTTTGGGTAATTACAAATCATAAGATGCATGATTTATTGCATTGGAACAAAATTCTGTTCGTTGTGAAATAATAAATAATTATTCCATGTTAGACACCTTCATTTGTGTCCTGACATCTGGGTGGTAGAGGTAAACGTAAAGTTCTCTCTGGAAAGCAGGGTTCCATAAAGAACTCATCTATATCAGTTGCTAGATACAAAACAGAAAACGTGTCATATGCATCGGATCTGTGCCTATGTTAATATACTCAGTGTATAATCAACTTACTGCTTGCTGTCATCATAACAACCAGTCTGGTAACGAGCTGGGATGGTGTGTGGTCGTGCCTCCATTTCGCTAGTGCTTTCCACATTTTAGTTTTTTCCCCAGCTTTTTTTGCAAATTGGCGTACTTTGGAGCAGTCCTCTGAGAAATTTGAACAAATAGGATTACATTAGGGAGAACAGAAACGTGACAGTGACTGTTGGTTGATAATGGACAAACTACATCGGTGGTACACTTTTACCAGTTGTTGTGTGAGGGATGACATGGCTGCAATATTTAGGCCACCTCTCCTTGTCAGGAGCGTCACCTAGGGCTGGGCGATATGGCCAAATTCTCATATCCCGATATAGGTAATTTCATATCCCGATAACGATGCATATCACGATATAGCAGATTTTCTGTAAATTCAATGAATAAATAGTTTATATAAAATGACCACATGTAAAGGCCTATTTCTTATTACATTTTGAATTACACTCAACAAATAAAAGGTACTTAATCATTTTGATTTATTTCTTTTTTTTTATTTAGCATGTAACAAAATATAAAATATTATTGTATAAAATCTAAAAAGGTAAATAGAAAACACTTCAACTATAGTTGCAAACAAAATAAATATAGGCCTAAAATGAAATAAATATTTTGGGGTGCTTGCCTGTTTTGCATGTATATTGGTATTAATACGTGTCACATATCAGTTTGGTACCTTGGGTCGAGTGTTAGCACCAAATCAAGAAACTCCCGTTTCTCGAACGTGTAAATTCTGGACATGTCTTTGCAGATGTAAGTTGTAACGGCAGCTGTTACCTCCTTCCATCTTCCTGATTCTTTGCCATATGATGTGCCCCGGGAAAAATCCTCTTGCAGCGTCTGAGTCGGGGGTTTGTTTTGAGCACTCAACTCTACTTTTTGGGGTCTCATCCGTAGACTCTCTCCGTACTGTTTCACGTGATTCTTGCGTAGGTGGTAAAATAGGTTACTGGTGTTTGAGCCTGTTGTCAGGACCGGCCTGCGGCATATTTTGCAGAGGGCGGTTTTCTGGTCCGTGTCAGACTTTTCATACCCAAACCACGTCCATGTGACCCCTCCTTTAGGTACGAGCTCCGTGTCTCCGTGCTCTGTGTCACATTCACTCTCCTCCATGTTTGTTAGTGTTGCACATTTCCTTCCACACGGCACGCAAAGTGTCGTCCAATTGACGAAAAATATTGCCGTAAAGAGTGATTTGCGACACATCGAAATAAACGATACAGCATAATATGAAATCATATGCGTTTTTCTATTGTCACACGATATATATCGCCATATCGCCCAGCCCTAGCATCACCTCTTGTCAGCTTCTTGTTGTAGCCTGTTGATGGCCAGTAGCACAGGAATCACTGAAAGGAAAATGTACTTGATTGTCATCCACGGGCATTAACAGCACAGTACAGACCAAATGTGAATTAGCTTAATGTTATGGTTCTATTTCGCAGCTTCTAAAGAAGTTAGCACCTTCTTGGTGGTCACGATCCATGACTTGACCACTGCTGCCACCGTGACTGGAGTTTCACTGTGGAACTCCACCACTGCATACACTGGCATCTGCAAAATGAAACAAGCCTCTATTCATTGAGCAGTTGAGTGACACATCAGAGAACTCTGTTGATTAGGCTACTCTACTCTGAAGACATCATTATACTGTTATTTCAGTATGGCACTTACAACCTCTTACATCTTGTGAAGGATTCTCAGAAACATAGCAGAGTCATCACTCTCCTTCACCATTTCAGCTGGTTTGTTTAGGCTTGCCAGTGGAAGGACTCTTATTGAGGTAGTCCCTGTCCTACCATGGTACACTCCAATCAATCTTGAGACACAGGGCTCAGAAAATAATGACTCACGGTCATGGTACAACCTGCAGAGGAACCCACTGCCCTGTGACACTTCCTTGCACAACTCGCAGAACTTGTTCCCTGTCTGGAGCACATTGTCAGGCCTCCTGCATTTCACACTTTGTTGTTCCTTGGCAAACATAGACTCAGAGAGACGTTTGATAATCTGGGCAAAGGATGGTGTCCAGAGCAGACCACCTTCTTTCATTTCTGATTGTAGTTTTCAAACTGAAAGCCAGAACACTTGTCCAGTCCACAAAATTGCTTTGCATCATCTGCAATGTGGAGCATGCTATGCACATTGTAAACAATAAACTCTGGGCCGTTTAGCTCACTGGCCTTCTTGACAAAATAGGCTAGCAGTTCTTTTGCAAAGTAATAGAGCTGCTCAATGAGGTTTGGACAGACAAGTATACACATAGCCACTGAGAAGGTCAAAAAAGTGTTATATAGGTCTGGTCTTAGGATGCCCTAAGCACAAGTTTGCCCGTGTACAGCATGAATTGACGGAATTCAGTGGCTTTCCATCTTTTGATTTCATCTAGACTCCTAGGCTTACGAGCAAAGATGTTGAGCACTACCGGTTTCAGCTCCAACATGCGGGCACTGATATTCACAATATGACCCCTAGACATTCTTGTTTCCCTCTTTCCGTGCATCCAAGTCAGAATCAACTTCATTGTGACACCCAGACAAGCCTGATGCATATAGGGAAGGCCCTTCACCATGCCAATGTCCAACTCTATGAATGGAGACACCTGTTGGTGATGTTCTTGTTGAGTGTGCTCTCTAAATGACTGGTCAGTGCGTGCCTCTAGGCCTTCTACATCCTGATATGTAACTCACCCAAACCAGACTCCCTTCTGGCTGCATCTCTCACATCTGAAGTATCCTGAGAATATAATCCATTTTACCATGGCTCTGGCTGGTGTGTCACACACTACACATGTCAGAAGGATTTTTACTTGCCTGCCCCTATACACCATTCCCTCATCTTGAAGCTTCTTCATCTCTTGTATGGTATCATTAAGAAAGTCTAGGTCATTCGGTTTAGAATTTCCACATGACAGAACACGGACCAGGTTATGTTTTTTGAGCTCTTGAATAGGGGTAGTCCATCAACATTCAGAGACCCATTCAAATACTCAGTCTCATCTGTGAAGCAACTGGGACACTTGTCTAAGTTCTTCTTAAACATGTTCTCTACTCCCAAAAACACATAGTCAATGCCAGACTTAATTTCGACCCGCACATGTTTATCAGTTAACAATGTACGTGCACTACATGGCAGATCATCAACTCCATGTTTTTTCAGTATCTTGAGAAAACCATCTGCTTACGGTGTGCTTTATATTATTCACAACAAACCAAGAGGCCAAGTCTTCTCTTAGAGTGGATTCCATCACTGTGTCATTGTCTGAGTCCCCATAAATATCCCTTTGACTGATTTCCCCATCATCACCGGCTCCATGAATGTCCCCTTCACTGATTTCATCATCGTCTCCATGAATGTCCCCTTCACTGATTTCCCCATCATCATCACCGGCTCCATGAATGTCCCCTTCACTGATTTCATCATCGTCTCCATGAATGTCCCCTTCACTGATTTCCCCATCATCATCATCGGCTCAATGAATGTCCCCTTCACTGATCTCCCCATCATCATCATTGTTGACTCCATGCTTGTCACGTTCTCTGATTTTGTTTGATGTGTCTAAGTCATAAGGACTTGGTGTGCATTCCATAGCAATCTCTGACTCCGCAGGATCAATGTGCCTTTCTTGGCCTGGCCTATTTCAGCTACAGTCCTTTAGTAGCTTTCTGCTTAAGGCAATCCCATTTCCTGTTGTAGCAGCGTTTTCTTGCTCTATCCATTATATCCTGAAATAAATGTATTGGTTGTGTCATTGGGATATATACACAGTGGCTAGTGGGGTGCTTATTTGAGTAATTGGGTGGGTTAATTCATTTCAACAATTCAGATAATCGCCTTACGTTAGCTGGCTGGAGAAGGAAGACTTACAGTGCCTTGCGAAAGTATTCGGCCCCCTTGAACTTTGCGACCTTTTGCCACATTTCAGGCTTCAAACATAAAGATATAAAACTGTATTTTTTTGTGAAGAATCAACAACAAGTGGGACACAATCATGAAGTGGAACGACATTTATTGGATATTTCAAACTTTTTTAACAAATCAAAAACTGAAAAATTGGGCCGAATACTTTCGCAAGGCACTGTATGAAGAGTTACCAAGGGCTACAGCTGGTTTGTTGATTGGCTGGTTGGCAGGCTGTAACTGTAGGCAGAAAACAGAGATTGCCATGTTTCAATTCAAGGTGACTTGATCTAAGTTACATTGAAACATCTGTGTCAGCGAACGCACCAGGGGCTTGGCTTGAGAAATCTGAAGTACTTGGCAAAAGGAGAATGATGACCCAAAGAACACAAGGCAAAGGGGTAAGGACCGAGGTAAAGACAGATTCAGGTTGGATATTCGGCTGTAGTTTTCCTTATGTCTACCAACAGCAGTTAGGGACCGTCAACATAGTGACAAATCAAATTTTTCAAATTTCAATAGCTCTACAACCATTACTCCTCAAACTTTCAAAACTAGTTCTAGCTAACCCGATGGCATAGACACACATTGCACACTTTTTTTTTTTTTTGTCGATTACATCTCTCACTATTTTAAATTATTTATTTACATTTTTATTTACATATTTACAATAGCTCTTTGGTCATGTGACCTACTGGCTTCAAACAAGGTTCAGAATGTACACTCAGTGGTCCTACACATTGCACACCTGTTAGTTTGTCCATTTGCTGGGGTGCATTCAACCCCTCCACTGTGGAGAGCCATGAGAGGTGTAGAATAAGTGGGGGGCCAGGTTAGGGGTGCAGCCGGATGAGTTGCTGCCCCTCTCCTGATGTGCACCGCATGTTTGTGGGGAACCTGGTGCTAAATCATTCCTAGACAACCTGATTCTGGGTCAGGGTTTCGTATGTAGCGATCTATTGAAAGTCAGCCCTCGATCCTAGCTTTTGTCGGGGATGGAAGGCGTCTTCCACCACCTCCTTCTTTACTTACGGGTTGCACGGAGAAGGGCCAGGGGCCAAACACAGTGTGAGAGAGCCCAGGCAGGTGGGCAGAAGGCATTGACATTGGGCTCTGGATAGATAGGGGACTAGGTGGTGGTCGCCCATCCACCCGGTCCCGTCCTCTGGTGGGACTGTGAGTCAGGTTGGGACTTTCTGTGGAAGTTTAAAGGTCACCAGATGCACGAGGAGGAATCCACCAAGGCGGGGAGCACTCAGATTCCGAGCAGGGGCGGCCGGACTCAGGGGCTGGGGGCAGCACTCAGGCTGTGGAGGTTGGGTTGGGGACTTTTTCTCTGAGCGCATAAAAGTGGATGGGTCACTTGGTGCACAGAGCTTGTTTTAGGTTACCAGGTGCACAAGGAGGTCTCCATCAAGGCAGGGGGCACCCCCGAGTCCAAGCAGGAGCGGCCATACTCGGGGGCTGGGGGCAACACTCAGGCCATGGAGGTTGGAGTGGGGACTTAGTCTGTGAGCAGAAAAAATATTGCGGGTCACCAGGAACACAGAGCCCGTTTCGGGTTACCAGGTGCACAGATCCTGTTTCGAATTAGACATCTACAGTTCCACTGTCAGGAACCACGTGCACCTGTTAACCCGTAACAGGCTCTGTGCACATGTCTACAGTCCCGCTGTCAGGAACCGTCTTAGAGTATAGCTTACACCCTCGAACTACAGACCTCCACACCTACACTCCCTATCCGGTCAACACCTCTCTCCCTTGGCCTTCGAGTATAGCTTACTCCCTGTAATTACCAAGGCCAAGGGAGAGGGGTGTTGAATGGGTTGGGAGAGTAGGTGTGGAGGCCTGTAGTTCCAGGGAGTAAGTTATACACTCTCAGGCCCAGGGAGAGGGCGGGCAGGGAGTGTAGTCCTTGAGGCCTGGAGTCAGAGGTCACCAGGTCAATAGGGGCCTGCCGCAGGTCAGGAAGGCCCAAGTGAATAGGTGTGTGAGTGACCAAAGAGCTATTGAAAATTAATGTAAAATCGTGTGAGATGAAAATTGACAAACTAAAGGGTGTGCAACATAGAAGGGTAGTCAGTGGACATTCTGAACCTTGTTTGAAGTCAGTAGGTCACATGACCAAGGAGCTAAGGTCCAAATTGTGAAAATTAGACCTGTGCAAGGTTGTGTGCAATTTTTACAACATCATGACACTTATTTGGAGTCTGTGGCTCAAGTGGTTTGAAATCTTTTGAGGTTTGAAAGCATGAATATCTGTTACAGTCGTCTCAAATAAAACTGTGAAGGACCTCGGCGTTACTCTGGACCCTGATCTCTCTTTTGAAGAACATATCAAGACCGTTTCAAGGACAGCTTTTTTCCATCTACGTAACATTGCAAAAATCAGAAACTTTCTGTCCAAAAATGATGCAGAAAAATTAATCCATGCTTTTGTCACTTCTAGGTTAGACTACTGCAATGCTCTACTTTCCGGCTACCCGGATAAAGCACTAAATAAACTTCAGTTAGTGCTAAATACGGCTGCTAGAATCCTGACTAGAACCAAAAAATGTGATCATATTACTCCAGTGCTAGCCTCTCTACACTGGCTTCCTGTCAAAGCAAGGGCTGGTTTTACTGATAACCTACAAAGCATTGCATGGGCTTGCTCCTACCTATCTCTCTGATTTGGTCCTGCCGTACATACCTACACGTACACTACGGTCACAAGACGCAGGCCTCCTAATTGTCCCTAGAATTTCTAAGCAAACAGCTGGAGGCAGGGCTTTCTCCTATAGAGCTCCATTTTTATGGAACGGTCTGCCTACCCATGTCAGAGACGCAAACTCGGTCTCAATCCTTTAAGTCTTTACTGAAGACTCATCTCTTCAGTGGGTCATGTGATTGAGTGTAGTCTGGCCCAGGAGTGGGAAGGTGAACGGAAAGGCTCTGGAGCAACGACCCGCCCTTGCTGTCTCTGCCTGGCCGGTTCCCCTCTTTCCACTGGGATTCTCTGCCTCTAACCCTATTACAGGGGCTGAGTCACTGGCTTACTGGGGCTCTCTCATGCCGTCCCTGGAGGGGGTGCGTCACCTGAGTGGGTTGATTCACTGATGTGGTCATCCTGTCTGGGTTGGCGCCCCCCCCCCCCCCCCCCCCCCTTGGGTTGTGTCGTGGCGGAGGTCTTTGTGGGCTATACTCAGCCTTGTCTCAGGATGGTGGTTGAAGATATCCCTCTAGTGTTGTGGGGGCTGTGCTTTGGCAAAGTGGGTGGGGTTATATCCTTCCTGTTTGGCCCTGTCCGGGGGTGTCCTCGGATGGGGCCACAGTGTCTCCTGACCCCTCCTGTCTCAGCCTCCAGTATTTATGCTGCAGTAGTTTATGTGTCGGGGGTCTAGGGTCAGTTTGTTATATCTGGAGTACTTCTCCTGTCCTAATCGGTGTCCTGTGTGAATCTAAGTGTGCGTTCTCTAATTCTCTCCTCTCTTTCTTTCTCTCTCTCGGAGGACCTGAGCCCTAGGACCATGCCCCAGGACTACCTGACATGATGACTCCTTGCTGTCCCCAGTCCACCTGGCCGTGCTGCTGCTCCAGTTTCAACTGTTCTGCCTTATTATTATTCAACCATGCTGGTAATTTATGAACATTTGAACATCTTGGCCATGTTCTGTTATAATCTCCACCCGGCACAGCCAGAAGAGGACTGGCCACCCCACATAGCCTGGTTCCTCTCTAGGTTTCTTCCTAGGTTTTGGCCTTTCTAGGGAGTTTTTCCTAGCCACCGTGCTTCTACACCTGCATTGCTTGCTGTTTGGGGTTTTAGGCTGGGTTTCTGTACAGCACTTTGAGATATCAGCTGATGTACGAAGGGCTATATAAATAAATTTTATTTTGATTTGATCCGTAATGTTTGTGTCAAACGTTGTACCGTAAAAAACATGTCAAACGTTTTTTATAATCAATTTTTATAATCAATCCTCAGGTTGTTTTTACAATATATATTCGATAATATTTCAACCAGACTGTACCTTCTTCAATAGGAGAGAGAGAGAAAATGTCAGCTCCAAGCTGTTGGCACCCAGCCATACAATGATGCGATGTGATCTTTCTCGCTCATTTTTCAAAATAAAAGCCTGAAACTATGTCTAAAGACTTCACAACATGTGGAAGCCATAGGAAAAGGAATCTGGTTGATATCCCTTTAAATGGAACAAAGGCAGTCAATGGAACAGAGAGCTTTCAGGAAAAACAGCACGTCTGGGTTGGATTTTCCTCAGGTTTCCGCCTGCAATATTAAATCTGTTATACTCACAGACAATATTTTGACAGTTTTAGAAACTTTAGTTTTTCTATCCTAATCGGACAATTATATGCATATTCTAGATTCTGGGCCTGAGAAATAGGCTGTTTAATTTGGGTATGTTTGTCATCCAAGCATCAAAATACTGCCCCCTACACTCAACAGGTTAAATAAACATGCCCCATTCAAGAAAATTAGAACCAGGAACAGATATAGCCATTGGTTCTCTCCAGACCTGACTGCCCTTAACCAACACAAAAACATTCTATGGCGTTCTGCGTTCTTATTTGCAAATTATGGTGGAAAATAAGTATTTGGTCAATAACAAAAGTTTATCTCAATACTTTGTTATATACCATTTGTTGGCAATGACAGAGGTCAAACGTTTTCTGGAAGTCTTCACAAGGTTGTCACACACTGTTGCTGATATGTTGGCCCCTTCCTCCATGCAGATCTCCTCTAGAGCAGTGATGTTTTGGGGCTGTTGTTGGGCAACACAGACTTTCAACTCCCTCCAAAGATTTTCTATGGGGTTGAGATCTGGAGACTGGCTAGGCCACTCCAGGACCTTGAAATGCTTCTTACGAAGCCACTCCTTCGTTGCCCGGGCGGTGTGTTTGGGATCATTGTCATGCTGAAAGATCCAGCCACGTTTCATCTTCAATGCCCTTGCTGATGGAAGGAGGTTTTCACTCAAAATCTCACGATACATGGCCCCATTCATTCTTTCAGTTGTCCTGGTCCCTTTGCAGAAAAACAGCCCCAGAGCATGATGTTTCCACCCCCATGCTTCACAGTAGGTATGGTGTTCTTTGGATGCAACTCAGCATTCTTTGTCCTCCAAACACGACGAGTTGAGTTTTTACCAAAAAGTTATATTTTAGTTTCATCTGACCATATGACATTCTCCCAATCTTCTTCTAGATCATCCAAATGCTCTCTAGCAAACTTCAGACAGGCCTGGACATATACTGGCTTAAGCAGGGGGACACGTCTGGCACTGCAGGATTTGAGTCCCTGGCGGCGTAGTGTGTTACTGATGGTAGACTTTGTTACTTTGGTCCCAGCTCTCTGCAGGTCATTCACTAGGTGTCATTCTGGGATTTTTGCTCACCGTTCTTGTGATCATTTTGACCCCACGGGGTGAGATCTTGCATGGAGCCCCAGATCGAGGGAGATTATCAGTGGTCTTGTATGTCTTCCATTTCCTAATAATTGCTCCCACAGTTGATTTCTTCAAACCAAGCTGCTTACCTACTGCATATTCAGTCTTCCCAGCCTGGTGCAGGTCTACAATTTTGTTTCTGGTGTCCTTTGACAGCTCCTTGGTCTTGGCCATAGTGGAGTTTGGTGTGTGACTGTTTGAGGTTATGGACAGGTGTCTTTTATACTGATAACAAGTTCAAATAGGGGCCATTAATACAGGTAACGAGTGGAGGACAGAGGAGCCTCTTTAAAGAAGAAGTTACAGGTCTGTGAGAGCCAGAAATCTTGCTTGTTTGTAGGTGACCAAATACTTATTTTCCACCATAATTTGCAAATAAATTCATTAAAAATCCTACAATGTGATTTTCTGGATTTTTTTTCCTACTTTTGTCTGTCATGGTTGAAGTGTACCTATGACGAAAATTACAGGCTTCATCTTTCTAAGTGGGAGAACTTGCAATATTGGTAGCTGACTAAATACTTTTTTGCCCCACTGTATCTATCTTTCCCTGCCTTTCTAAGGTCTTCGAAAGCCAAGTCAATAAACAGATTACCGACCATTTCGAATCCCATCACACCTTCTCCGCTACGCAATCTGGTTTCAGAGCTTGTCATGGGTGTACCTCAGCCACGCTCAAGGTCTTAAACGATATCTTAACCGCCATCGATAAGAAACAATACTGTGCAGCCGTTTTCATTGACCTGGCCAAGGCTTTAGACTCTGTCAATCACCACATCCTCATCGGCAGACTCAATAGCCTTGGTTTCTCAAATGATTGCCTCCCCTGGTTCACCAACTACGTCTCTGATAGAGTTCAATGTGTCAAATCGGGGGGGCTGTCGTCCGGGCCTCTGGCGGTCTCTATGGGGGTGCCACAGGGTTCAATTCTTGTGCCCACTCTCTTCTCTGTATACATCAAGGATGTCGCTCTTGCTGCTGGTGAGTCTCTGATCCACCTCTACGCAGACGACACCATTCTGTATACTTCTGGCCCTTCTTTGGAAACTGTGTTAACAACCCTCCAGACGAGCTTCAATGCCATACAACTCTCCTTACGTGGCCTCCAACTGCTCTTAAATACAAGTAAAACTACATGCATGCTCTTCAACTGATCGCTGCCTGCACCTGCCCGCCTGTCCAGCATCACTATTCTAGACGGTTCTGACTTATAACATGTGGACAACTACAAATACCTAGGTGTCTGGCTAGACTGTAAACTCCTTCCAGACTCACATCAAACATCTCCAATCCAAAGTTCAATCTAGAATTGGCTTCCTATTTCTCAACAAAGCATCCTTCACTCATGCTGCCAAACATACCCTTGTAAAACTGACCATCCTACCGATCCTCGACTTTGGCGATGTCATTTACAAAATAGCCTCCAATACCCTACTCAATAAATTGGATGCAGTCTATCACTTTTGTCGCCAAAGCCCCATATACTACCCACCACTGCGACCTGTATGCTCTCGTTGGCTGGCCCTCGCTTCATATTCGTCGCCAAACCCACTGGCTCCAGGTCATCTACATGACCCTGCTAGTTAAAGCCCCCCCTTATCTCAGCTCGCTGCAGCACCCACCTGTTGCATGCGCTCCAGCAGGAATATCTCTCTGGTCACCCCCAAACCAATTCTTCCTTTGGCCGCCTCTTCTTCCAGTTCTCTGCTGCCAATGACTGTAACGAACTACAAAAATCTCTGAAACTGGAAACGCTTATCTCCCTCACTAACTTTAAGCACCAGCTGTCAGAGTAGCTCAAAGATTACTACACCTGTGCATAGCCCATCTATAATTTAGCCCAAACAACTACCTCTTCCCCTACTGTATTTATTTATTTATTTAGCTCCTTTGCACCCCATTATTTGTATTTCTACTTTGCACATTCTTCCACTGCAAATCTACCATTCCAGTGTTTTACTTGCTATATTGTATTTACTTCGCCACCATGGCCTTTTTTTGCATTTACCTCCCTCATTTTCTCACATTGTATATAGACTTATTTTTCTACTGTATAATTGACTGTATGTTTGTTTTTTACTCAATGTGTAACTATGTGTTTTATGTGTCGAATTGCTTTGCTTTATCTTGGCCAGATCGCAATTGTAAATGAGAACTTGTTCTCAACTTGCCTACCTGGTTAAATAAAGGTAACATTAAAATAAATATGTTTTTGATGTATTTGATACCATTCAACCCATTCCTCTCCAGCCATTACCACGAACCCGTTCTCCCCAATTAAGGTGCAACCAGCCTCCTGTGGTTCCGATTGTGCTCTTTAAGAGGTGATTATATTAAAACCACATAGTTATAACATTTGTTTAACAATCCCTTGAAAACGGCATGTAGTTAGTTGTCAATGGTTTTAATGGAGCTGGGGTCTTCTTGCCCCCCCCCCCCCCCCCCCCCAGCAGCCAAATCACACTTTCTGTTTGCACCGTTTTGTGATGTTTTATTGATAAATACACGGCCAGAGTAAGGGTGTGTTCTTAAACTCACCCTGGCAATCTACTCCGATTTCAAAGCACTCTTATTTGAGAGTGCCAGAGCACAGAATCATTGAATAATTTATGAATGCCCAAACCCTGTTTATGACATGTGTAAGTACACATTGGCTAAATGTTTTTATTAACTTGTTGCCAGTAACACAGTTAAAGGCACTAACCCTCTTGATAACATGAACACACTAACAAGCTCTGCTAGGGCGAATTAAATGTTCAGAGGTGTTTTCTCATTTGTGTCTGGAAGTAGCTAGCAAGCTAGCCAACTTTAGCCAGTTAGCTTGGCTGCTTGATTGCCGTTATGAAGTCAGAACAAACGGATCAACACAACTCCTCGGCCATTGCGTCCAGTGTGAGGTCCGAGGGCGAAATACACGGAATTTACGAACGGACAATCTGACAATGCACCTAATTTACACATGCCCAGAGCGCATTCTGACACTCCAGAGTGAATATGTGTGTAACATGATAATGGTCAAAAACCGATTTGGAAGAGGAAGCGAGACGTCCCACTCCCTCGTTTTTGTGATTCATATACAGTCAATGAACTAACACATTCGGCACACACTGGTTGAATCAACGTTGTCATGCCAATGAAATTACATAGAACCAATTTGGAATAGACGTTGAATTGGCGTATGTGCCCAGTGTCAAACAGACCAGACCCAGCCCAGAATACTTTCGGTATTTGCGGGACCAGGCCCAGCTGTAATACATTGTTGCCTATGGGAGAGCCACCCCGTTAAGCAGACCGGAACTGATAGTTTTTTTTAATGTTAAACGGACTGAGTGGGACATCTTTATTTATCCATCATCTTTGACTATAACGTTGTATCACGTGGAAGAGCGGTTTACCTGGTCACATGGTCAGATCATAGTGCCGCGAGACGATTCAATGTCGAGCTGAAGTGAGCTGCGATTGTTGAGGAGATACGACCGTGACAAATTAGGGATACCGGCTGGCAAATGACTGTCTGCAAACGGTACGTATACAAGTACTACTCTCACCGGTGAAGTTGATAAGCTCCAGTTTTCTGAGAAACAGTAGGTTTTTCATAGAGCCTTTGGTGTGAAGCTCACGTTTGACTGGGCTATGTAGGGCAACACAGTATCGGCTTTATGCTGCCGTATGAAGCTATAAGGAAATGTTTTTTTTTAGGACTTCTGACGACCAGTTTCTGCGAGCTTTCGCTCCTGTAGTTCTAAATTGTTGGCTAATTTAATATACATACATATGTTTAAGCATATGTGTAGGTTAGGGTAGGCTTGTCTCTGTAGTGTAAAGCGTGGCCATAGATAACGTAATTTCAGGAAATGTGAATATCACCACTGCTAAATATCACACAATCTTACTCCGAATAGGGAGGGCAATTTAAGGTGCTGCTGCACAGTCACTATGGAAACTACTTGTCAGTGTTAACTATTTCTAGAACTCCCGTTTCAATTGTGAAAACGAGCATTTTTAGTCTCTCAAAATGGTTAAACTAGCGATCAAAATGTGATCGTTCCAATAATCTGTGGATTTGCTTCATTTACTATAACCCTAGATTAAAATATTTTAATTTTTGCCATCATTATTTAAAGAACTGCAATATGTAAGATTTTGGGTGACCCGACCCAATTCAAATTGACATAATTCTCATTTATTTTTCATTGAAAGCATGTTTAAGAAGAGTTAGATGTCATATTTGCTCTTTTTCTATGCTTCCAGTAGTTTCTTTTTTTACTTTCGTTTATTGAAAATATATTTCACAGCGGTTTCTACATTTGTAGAATCATCTACGCTACGCTTGTTTTGTCACCTAAACGGAAATTAGGTGAACTATTAGAGTTCATTTATATTATGCTACTTTCCGTTATGTGGACAGGATGTGTTACTACTTACACAGCCTTTTGACCTCAGATTGGTGATGTTAGTATATAACTTTATAGCCAATGACACGATCAATTGCTTAAAACAGTTTAATATCATTGGTTTTGTACTGTTGATTTTGTCATACTGCGCTGGAGGTTGTAGGACTTTGAACTCTTGCTCTCATTTTCGAACTCCAATGGCACGGAGAAGTCAGGGCTGGCTCTCTATAAGTCACTTGCCTCACACCGATACATGGATTTGAGAGTCAATTAACAGCCAACCATTGTCAGTGTTAATATACTATGTCGGGTCGTGATTCGTTTTAAGTTAAATAACAAAGCAACTGATTTGTTTCTTCCCCTGTTTCTGCAGCCTCCTAGAATCTAGACCACTGTCTTTAGCTAATTCAATACCCAGAGTATGTGAGCAGAGCGTCCCCAATTTGACTGGAGCGCAGAGCGAGATTCCCAAAGGCTGGAGCACCATTAGCCTTCTCGCCCGCGCCAATTTCGCTCCAGTAGCGTCACTTCACGAGCTCAGGGCATGCCCGGCCCAGCATGCATTTGTAGTCTACCTGTATAGATTTTGCTGCTGTAACCGGTGTGAAATGGCTAGCTAGTTAGCGGGGTGCGCACTAATAGCGTTTCAATCGGTGACATCACTCGGTCTGAGACCTTGAAGTAGTTGTTTCCCTTGCTCTGCAATGGCCGTGGCTTTTGTGGAGCGATAAGTAACGATGCTTTGCGGGAGACTGTTGTCGATGTGTGCAGAGGGTCCCTGGTTCGAGCCCAGAGACCAAATTGTCAGTCGCCCCCAAGCACTGTTCCAGTGTGTCATCACTGCTCTTTTCAATAAAAAGTGTCTGCTGTACCAGGCATCATGCCAAGGACAAAGCAAAAATACAATAGAAAGGATACTCGCTCCATCGCCTTTGGCACCACTGGTGATCAAGAGTCTACCAACCTGTAGGCTAGTCGCCACCAGAGCAGGGAACTGGCGTACGTTTGCAGTCCAGCCCTGGGTCTTGTCCACGGTTACGAAGGGGTACAGACTGCAGTTTGTTCTGGGACCACCTATTTTCAACAACATTTTGAAATCAGTGTTGACGCGACTCTGCAGGCATTCTCCTCTCTTTTATGGGACTGTCAGGGCGATACCAGCGGCAGAGAGCCATTTCGACTTCTATTCCTGGTGATTCCTGGTTCCCAAAAAGGGGGAGGAGACCTACTGGTCCTCAACAGCTATGGGGGAGGAGACCTACTGGTCCTCAACAGCTATCTGAATAAGTTCACATTCAACGTGCTGTCTCGCTCTATTCATTGAGGCAACTGGTTCACCCCAGTCGACCTAAAGGATGGTTATTTTCAGATACAGTTGAAGTCGGAAGTTTACATACACTTAGGTTGGAGTCATTAAAACTTGTTTTTTTAACCACTCCACAAATTTCTTGTTAACCTAATTTGCCAGAGTTTTTACTTAATTATGACATACCATTGAAGGTTGTGCAATGTAACAGGAATATTTAGACTTATGGATGTCACCCGTTAGATAAAATACGGAACGGTTCCGTAGTTCACTAAAATAATAAACGTCTTGTTTTCGAGATGATAGTTTCCGGATTCAACCATATTAATGACCTAAGGCTCGTATTTCTGTGTGTTATGTTATAATTAAGTCTATGATTTGATAGAGCAGTCTGACTGAGCGATGGTAGGCACCAGCAGGCTCGTAAATATTCATTCAAACAGCACTTTCGTGCATTTTCGCCAGCAGCTCTTTGCTGTGCTTCAAGCATTGCTCTGTTTGACTTAAAGCCCATCAACTCCAGAGATTAGGCTTGTGTAACCAATGTGAAATGGCTAGCTAGTTAGCGGGGTGCGTGCTAATAGCGTTTCAAACGTCACTCGCTCTGAGACTTGGAGTGGTTGTTCCCCTTGCTCTGCATGGGTAACGCTGCTTTGTGGGTGGCTATTGTCGATGTGTTCCTGGTTTGAGCCCAGGTAGGAGCGAGGAGAGGGACGGAAGCTATACTGTTACACTGGCAATACTAAAGTGCCTATAAGAACATCCAATAGTCAAAGGTATATGAAATACAAAACGAAGAGAGAGAAATAGTCCTATAATTCCTATAATACCTACAACCTAGAACTTCTTACCTGGGAATATTGAAGGCTCATGTTAAAAGGAACCACCAGCTTTCATATGTTCTGAGCAAGGAACTTAAACGTTAGCTTTCTTACATGGCACATATTGCACTTTTACTTTCTTCTCCAACACTTTGTTTTTGCACTATTTTAAACCAAATTGAACATGTTTCATTATTTATTTGAGGCTAAATTGATTTTATTGATGTTTTATATTAAGTTAAAATAAGTGTTCATTCAGAATTGTTGTAATTGTCATTATTACAAATACATTTTAAGAAATCGGCCGATTTAATCAGTATCAGCTTTTTTTGGTCCTCCAATAATCGGTACAGAAATTGAAAAATCATAATCAGTTGACCTTTACACAATATCCCATAATGTCAAAGTGGGATTTTTTGGGGGGAAACATTTCGAAATTTATAAAAATGAAAAGCTGAAATATCTTGAGTCAAAGTTTTCAACCCCTTTGTTATGGCAAGCCTAAATAACGAGTCAATGCAACTTATGTGATTTGTTATGTGTTCTATAATAGTGGTTAACAGGATCTCCTTGTCTCATCGCGCACCAGCGACTCCCGTGGCGGGCCGGGCGCAGTGCGCGCTAGCCAAGGTTGGTGCGGCTGGCTTCCGGGTTGGATGCGCGCTGTGTTTAAGAAGCAGTACGGCTGGATGGGTTGTGTATCGGAGGACGCATGACATTCAGGTGCCACAAAGAGGGAGCTCAGAAAATTACAGTTGGCTCAGAACAGGGCAGCACAGCTGGCCCAATAATATGCATGTAAATCTCATGGTTCAAAGTGGATGAGCGATTGACTTCATTACTTGTTTTTGTAAGAATGCTGAATGCGTCGAGGTGTCTGTTTCAAACTACAGCTACCCATGCTTACCCCACAAAACAGGCACCAGCTGTCTCCAAAGGTCTCTTCAAAATCCCAAAGTCAAAAACAGACTATGGGAGGTGCACAGTACTACATGGCTACATGGAACTCTAATTCTACATCAGGTAACTAACTAACTGATGCAAGCAGTAGTCAGATTTTTAAAAAACACATAAAAATACACAGTGGAGGCTGTGAAGAGAGACACAGACACACATACACATGATAGGACATGCTCTCTACACACGTATACATGGATTTTGTATTGCAGATATGTGATTGTAGAGTAGTGGCCTGAGGGAACACACTTAATGTGTTATGAAATGTCATGTATATGACTGCCTTAATGTTGCTGGACCCCTGGAAGAGAAGCTGCTGCCTTGGGGATCCTTAATCAATACAAATACATAGTTGGACTCACCTGCTCCCTCTTTCTCCAGTTGTGCTATTTACAAACACACACGTGACTGGCTTAACTGTTCTGGGGAACTACGGTAAGATTCATAATGGAAAATAATGTGACAAGTGAAATGAAGAACGCAATCTGCTTTATCTTCTAACATATTGCATAAGTTGACTGCAGGTATTTCCTTAAAGTAGCTACAAATATGAACATTTATAGAAAAACTTCAAAGAATTAGTTAGTGATATTGAGTCGGAAACATCTCCACTTCGCTGATCCTCAACACAGCCCCCACAAGGGTGCGTGCTCAGCCCCCTCCTGTTCTCCCCGTTCACCCATGACTGCGTGGCTATGAACACCTCCAACTCAATCATCAAGTTTGCAGAAGACACAACAGTAGTGGGCTTGATTACCAACAACAACGAGACAAACTACAGGTGATATGATCGTGGTCTTCAAGAAACAGCAGAGGGAGCACCCCCCTATCCACATCGACGGGACAGCAGTGGAGAAGATGGAAAGTTTTAAGTTCCTCGGCGTACACATCACAGACAGTGTGGGGCAGAAGGCGCAACAGCGCCTCTTCAACTTCAGGAGGCTGAAGAAATGTGGCTGAAGAAATGTGACTTATCACCTAAAACCCCCACAAACTTTTACAGATGAGAGCATCCTGTCAGGCTGTATCACCGCCTGGTACGGCAACTGCACCGCCCACAACTGCAAGGCTGTCCAGAGGGTGGTGCAGTCTGCACAACGCATCACCAGGGGCAAACTACCTGCCCTCCAGGAGACATACAGCACCCGATGGCACAGGAAGACCAAAAAGATCATCAAGGACAAACACCCCCGAGCCACTGCCTATTTACCCCGCTACCATCCAGAAAGCGAGGTCAGTACAGGTGCATCAAAACTGGGACCGAGAGACAAGCTTACCTGGTTAATATTGCCTGCTAACCTGAATTTCTTTTAGCTAAATATGCAGGTTTAAAAATATATACTTCTGTGTATTGATTTTAAGAAAGGCATTGGTGTTTATGGTTAGGTACACAGATTTGATTTGTGTGTATTAGGTCATTGTTAGATATTACTGCACTGTCAGAACTAGAAGCACAAGCATTTCACGACGTTCGCACTAACATCTGCTAACCATGTGTATGTGACCAATAAAATTTGATTTGACGGTATTGAAAAACCATCCTGTGGCTATTTCCTAATACCCCGGTATACGGTATATACAGTATACCGCTCAAGCCTAGCTGACATGTCAGCAACATATCACCATGCATACCACTGCTGGCTTGCCTCTGAAGCTAAGCAGGGTTGATCCTGGTCGATCTCTGGATGGTAGACCAGATTCTGCTGAAAGTGGTGTTGGAGGGTTGTAGGGGGCACTCTTCCCTCTAGTCTAAGGATATTGCCCTGCGTAGGGTGCTGTCTTTCGGATGAGACGTTAAATGGGTGTCCTAACTCTCTGTGGTCATAAAAAATCCCACATCACAAGAGTAGGAGTGTTAACCACGGTGTCATGGCTAAATTCCCAACCTGGCACCATTCCATCATGGCCACCTACTCATCCCCCTCATTCCTAATTGGCATATCACTCCTCACCACTCCATCTGATGTGTGGTGAGCGTTCTGGTTCAAAAATGGTGGACGTACATCACCCAGGTGGGTGCTGCACATTGGTGGTGGATGAGGTGAGTCTCCCCCTTACTCTGTAGGGCGCTTTGAGTGCCTCCGTTGGTAGAAAAGTGAAATATACAGTTAGCTCCAAAACTATTGGAAAAGTGACCATTTGTTGTTTTGGCTTTGTACCCCAGCTCTTTAGATATTACATAATACAATGACTGTGGGGTTTAAGTGCAGACTGTCAGCTTTCATTTGGCGGTATTTTCATCCACATCGGATGAACTGTTCAGAAATTACAGTACTTTTTGTACAAACAAACTTCTGATGCACAACCAAATTATGAAATTGCTCCTCGTGTATTATGCTATTCTTACTCTCAATAGTAAGTTGAGACCCGAACTGAGTTCCTAAACTGCCAGGGGTTTTTCTAAGCGACCGCTTATGTCTGGATCTGGCCCTGTACTTAAACATGGCTATTGTGGAGTTATGTTATTTTGCCATATTCTGTTTCCTACTTTTGTGTTAATGAAAAGAGTGCAGTTTCAACACGATCTCCTATACCACACGCAAAGATTTTGTTTTGGAGTTATGCCTTGGCAATGACCTCTACTGCGTTTGTGTGCCCTGTACTGTGTACCTTTTTATGTGTTCATCATGCATTTTTTTTTTATCCATCAATTCACTCTTCTACAGTGGAACATGTAAATGAATGGGCCCAAAAGCATCCAGATCAGCAAAATCCTCCCCAAACAAAATAGCTTTTTAAGTGCCACTGTTACTGTTGGCTTTTGGTTTGTATTAGTGAACTTTGCGTACTGTAGCACAGTTTTATGAATGCGTCCCAAATTGCGCACTGTTCTCTTCATAGTGCACTACTTTTGACCAGGGACCGTAGGGATTAGGGTGCCATTTTAGACACAGCCTATAGGCCTAACTGACCTCTGTGCTGCAGACAGCAGTAATCTGTGCCCGGGCTGCAGCCACGAGGGACTGCTAAACCCTTTGTCTATAAATTGTATGGGGCAGCAGATAAAACTAAATATTTGCTGAGGCTGTTGTTACCAACAACACAAGTGCCATCAGGTTATTAGAGTTACACGGACAGCATTATGCGATTATCAGAAGACAATATGACCTTACAGGCCCCTACAGTGGGCGACAGGTAGTCTAGCTGTTAACAGTGTTGGGCCGGTAACCAAAAGGTCAATGGTTTAAATCCCAGAGCCGGCAAGTTGGGAAAATCTGCTGTTTTTGCCCATGAGCAAGGCAGTTAACCCCCAACAACTGCTCCCCTGGTGCCAATGATGTGGACATCGATTAAGGCAGCCCCCGCACCTCGGATTCAGAGGGGTTGGGTTAAATGCGGAAGACACATTTCGGTTGAATGCATTCAGTTTTGCAACTGATTAGGTGTCCCCTTTACTTCCCTTCCCAGTATAGATATACACTGAGCACCCACCTTTTTGCCCTCAAAACGGTCTCAATTCATCTAGGCATGGACTCTACAAGGTGTCGAAAGCATTCCACATGGATGCTGGACAATGTTGACTCCAATGCTTCCCACAGTTGTGTGAAGTTGGCTGGATGTTCTTTGGGTGGTGGACCATTCTTGATACACACGGGAAACTGTTGAGCGTGAAAAACCCAGCTGCGTGGCAGGCAGTTCTTTACACAAACCATTGCGCCTGGCTTGTACTACCATACCCCGCACTTAAATATTTTGTCTTCCCATTCACCCTCTGAATGGCACACGTACACAATCCATGTTTCAATTGTCTTGAGACTTAAAAATCCTTCTTTAATCAGTCCCCTTCATATACACTGATTTGAAGTAGATTTAACAAGTGACATCAATAAGGGATCATAGCTTTCAATGGATTCACATGGTCAGTCCATGTCATGGAAAGAGCAAGTGTTCTTAATGTTTTGTACACTGTCAATCCCTCTACAACTTTCAATATATTTCAATGCCTTTCTGCTCTCATTAAGGCCTACACAAGCTGGTAAACAGCGAATGTATGATTTTGATTTGTTTTACCTGGTGTTAATGAATGAGCCCAGAGTATTATGCCAGTCGGCTATGAATAACTCAATATTTTAGGTTCATATGCCAGGATGGCCTCTGTAATGAAGGTGGTTATAATGGGTGTGTTCTAAAAATTCACTCTGGAGTGCCAGAGTTTGCTCTCGGAGTTGTCCGATTTTCGTTCTGTTAGGAAATCCAGAGCATTTCGCTCTTAGAGCGTTCAGAGCGCACATTGGAAGCTCTGGTTGAGAATTAGGGTTGAGCCGAGTGTTCTGCAGCCGAGCCAACTGGCTAAAGTTGGCTAGCTTGCTAGCTACTTCCAGACACAAATCAGAGAACACCTCACTCTGACCATTAGACTGTCCCTAGCAGAGCCGGTTAGGCTGTTGTCATGTTATCTAGAACGTTGGTGACTGAATTTTGTATTTTTTTTGCCGACGTTTACTGACACCGGTCATATTCAAAGGGTGTTGAGCCCCTCCTTGTTTGCCTGTTTTGCATGTTATTTTGGCATTAATACGAGTCACATACAGTATGTTTGCAAACAATGCAATATTTTTTTTAGTTAATAAAGCGGCATGGTCGTTTTTTGGGGGGGGGGGTTTCTTGAGTAAGGCAGCTCAAATGCATCTGCTTCAGCCTAGCTCGGGGCTTTCTGTGGTGGAGGGGCAGCCAGAGGAAAATACAGAGCGTAGGGGTTGGTAATATTCTCTAATTGCGCCGTGATTGGCTCAGTGTTCTCACTCATGGAGACACTACATCACCAACAAATCTATAGGGAGAGCTAGAAAGTTCAAGCCCCCTTGGGTGCTGCCTTAGAGTTACAGTAGAAGTGCCCATCCAAGAAAGGCGCAAGGTCATTGGTCACAGATAAAAATTTAAAAAATACGTCAAATCACGTTATCTACAGTAGCTTTGATTGGACTGATCATGTCAACATCTTACTTACTAAATAGAGGTCGACCGATACCGATTATTGGAGGACCAAAAAAAGCCAATACCGATTAACCAGACGATTTTTGTGTGTGTGTACACACAAATTAATTAATGACAATTACAACAATACTCAATGAACACTTATTTTAACTTAATATAATACATAAGTAAAATCTATTTAATCTCAAATAAATAATGAAACATGCTCAATTTGGTTTAAATAATGCAAAAACACAGTGTTAGAGAAGAAAGTAAAAGTGCAATATGTGCCATTTAAAAAAAACTAACGTTTAAGTTCCTTGCTCAGAACATGAGAACATATACAAGCTGGTGGTTCAATATTCCTAGTTCTTCAATATTCCCATTAAGAAGTTTTAGGTTGTAGTTATTATTGGAATTATGTCGACTTTCTCTCTATACCATTTGTATTTCGTATACCTTTTGACTATTGGTTGTTCTAATAGGCACTTTTGTATTGCCAGCCTAATCTCAGGTGTTGATAGGCTTGAAGTCATAAACAGTGATGTGAAGCATGCATTGCTAAGAGCTGCTGGCAAACGCAGTAAGGTTTGGGTGAATACTTACGAGCCTGCTGCCGCCTACCACCGCTCAGTCAGACTGCTCTATCAAATCATAAACTTAATTATAATATAATAAACACAGAAATACGAGCCGTTGGTAATTTAATATGGTAAAATCCGGAAACTATCATTTCGAAAACAAAACATTTATTCTTTCAGTGAAGTACAGAACCGTTACGTATTTTATCGAACAGACGGCAACCCTAAGTCTAGATATTGCTGTTGCATCGCACAACCTTCAATATTATTTCATAATTATGTAAAATTCTGGCAAATTAGTTCGCAACTAGCCAGGCAGCCCAAACTGTTGCATATACCCTGACTCTGTGTGCAATGAACACAAGAGAAGTGACACAATTTTCCCTAGTTAATATTGCCTGCTAACATGAATTTATTTTAACTATATATGCAGGTTTAAAAGAATATACTTCTGTGTATTGATTTTAAGAAAGGCATTGATGTTTATGGTTAGGTACATTTGTGCAACTATTGTGCTTTTTTCGCAAATGTGCTTTTGAAAAATCATCCCCCGTTTGGCGAAGTAGGCTGTGATGATAAATTAACAGGCACCGTATTGATTATATGCAACGCAGGACAAGCTAGTTAACCTAGTAATAATATCAACCATGTGTAATTAACTAGTGATTATGTGAAGATTGATTTGTTTTTTAATAAATTAAGTTGGCTCTTTGCTGCACTTGCGTAACAGGTATTCAGCTCGCTACGTAGTTTCCTCATGGAATGCACTTCAGTCGGCCATAATCGGCGTACAAAAATACCGATTACCGATTTGTTAGAAACTTGAAATCGGCCCTAATCGCACGACCTCTATTACAAAATCATGAATCACATTGACATTCTACTGGCAAATCATTTTCAATCCTTTGCTACCAGAAATTATAGACAAAACGTATCGGTTCTCATCAGCCATTGGACACAAACATAAAAACTTCTTAGGGATCAAATCCCGTTATCTGAATCGATTTGACAACATCCGGTGACATGGCAGAGCGCCAAATTAAATTATTAGAAATATTTCACTTTCATACAATCACAAGTGCAATATACCAAATTAAAGCTTTACTTGTTAATCCAGCCACAGTGTCAGATTTCACAAAAGCTTTATAGCGAAAGCAAACAAACACATGACAATCATATTTCAGCCCGCCAGGCCTGACACAAAACTCAGAAATAACGGTATAATTCATGCCTTAACTTTGAAGAGCTTCTTCTGTTGGCACTCCAATATGTCCCATAAACATCACAAATGGTCCTTTTGTTCAATTAATTCTGTTGTTATAGCTCCAAAATGTCCATTTTATTTGGTGCGTTTGATTCAGAAAAACACCCGTTTGAACTCTCCCGACATGACTACACATGATCTAATAAGTCACCTGTAAACTTTGTCCAAACATTTCAAATAACTTGCTTGATCCAACTTTAGTTTTTTTAAATGTAAATAATCGATAATGTTTAAGACAGGATAAACTGCATTCAATAGCGGACAAAATGAAAGTGGAGCGAGCTTCAGGTCGCGTGCACCAACCACAACAGTACACTTGGCTATCCACCCAGATAGGAAATGGCTACTTCTTCATTACTCAAAGGAAAAACATCAACCAATTTCTAAAGACTGACATCTAGTGGAAGCAATAGGAACTGCAACAAAGTGCCGTAGAAATCTAGATCCACATAGAAAACCCATTGAATACAGTCACCTCAACAACAAAAAAATCCTGGATGGTTTGTCCTCTGGGTTTTGCCTACCAAATAAGTTATGTTATACTCAGACATTATTCAAACAGTTTTAGAAACTTCAGAGTATTTTCTATCCAAATCTACTAATGAAATGCATATCCTAGCTCCTGGGCCTGAGTAGCACGCAGTTTACTTTGGGCGCGCTTTTCATCCGGACGTGAAAATACCGCCCCCTAGCCTAGAGAGGTTAAACAACAAGTTGGAAATTGCAAATTCAACAATGAGTGGTTGGTAGGAATCAGTGACTAACTGCATGCGTTGTAAGCAATCACTATTTTGCTTCCCCTGCTATTCGGTGGAGAGGGTGTGTAGTCCAAGTTTGGGTTTAAAGCTCTCTTTTCCAAGCTTAAAATGATAAACATTCACATGCAATGCCATGGTCCAGAAAAGGTTGAATACATTGGCCATGCTGTCAATCCAGACTTCTACTACTTTCAAAACAACCGGGCAATCTCAGACTTCAGTGAGTTCAAGACAACAGGTAACTCTGGGGGAAGAACGAGCTCCGACTGGGAAAATAACTCGGAAATCCAAGTCGGGAACTCGGGCCTCTTTCTAGAGCTCCTACGTGAAGATCACTGATGTCATGATTCAACCTTGTTTATTTCAGAGTTTCTAGTTGTTTTGAAAGCAACATCAATCCAGAGAATGCCAGACTTTGATGACAAAATTTGCCCACAAGAAAGGCCGTTGTGCCACCTTCCTGTTAACCTTTCTGATCTCCCCATCCCGGATCCGGGATCGTGAATACAGACTCAAGCTCATTACCATAACGCAACGTTAACTATTCATGAAAATCGCAAATGAAATGAAATAAATATGCTAGCTCTCAAGCTTAGCCTTTTGTTAACAACACTGTCATCTCAGATTTTCAAAATATGCTTCTCAACCATTGCAAAACAAGCATTTGTGTAACAGTATTGATGGCTAACGTAGCATTTAGCATTAGCATTCAGCTGGCAACATTTACACAAAAAAACAGAAAAGCATTCAAATAAAATCATTTACCTTTGAAGAACTTCAGATGTTTTCAATGAGGAGACTCTCAGATAGCAAATGTTCAGTTTTTCCTGAAAGATTATTTGTTTAGGACAAATCGCTCCGTTTTCTGCGTCACGTTTAGCTATGAAAAAACCCCTGTATCCAGGATTGTGTAAATCTATCAGCAAGCTCATTAGCATAACACAACGTTAACTATTTATGAAAATCGCAAATTAAATGAAATAAATATGCCATCTCTCAAGCTTAGCCTTTTGTAAACAACACTGTCATCTCAGATTTTCAAAATATGCTTCTCAACCATAGGAAAACAATCATTTGTGTAAAAGTAGCTAGCTAGCGTTAGCATTTCGCGTTAGCATTTAGCGTTAGCATTAGCGTTAGCATCCAGCACGCAACATTAACAAAAACATAAAAGCCTTCAAATAAAATAATTTACCTTTGAAGAACTTCTGATGTTTTCAATGAGGATACTCTCAGTTAGATAGCAGATGCTCAGTTTTTCCAAAAAGATTCCTTGTGTATTAGAAATAGCTCCGTTTTATACATCACATTTGGCTACCAAAAAAAATCCCCAAATTCAGTCCTCAAAACGCGAACTTTTTTCCAAATTAACTCCATAATATCGACTGAAAACATGGCAAACATTGTTTAGAATCAATCATCAAGGTGTTTTTCACATATCTCTTCATTGATACATCGTTCTTGGACACATGCTTTCTCCCCTGAATCAAATGGTAAAGTAGAAGCAGCTGGCAATTGCGCACCGAATTCGACGCAGGACACCAGGCGGACACTTGGAAAATGTAGTCTCTTATGGTCAATCTTCCAATGATATGCCTACAAATACGTCACAATGCTGCTAAGACCTTGGGCGAACGACAAAGTGTAGGCTCATTCGTTGCGCAATCACAGCCATATAAGGAGAGAATGGAAAACAGAGCTTCAGAAATTCTGCTAATTCCTGGGTGATGCATCATCTTGGTTTTGCCTGTAGAATGAGTTCTGGGGCACTTACAGACAAAATCTTTGCAGATTCTGAAACTTCAGAGTGTTTTCTTTCCAAAACTGTCAAGAATATGCATAGTCGAGCATCTTTTCGTGACAAAATATCGCGCTTAAAACGGGAACGTTTTTTATCCAAAAATGAAATAGCGCCCCTAGAGCTCTAACAGGTTAACGTGAGCACAGCACAACTGTCCATAAAGGTCTTGTATGCTGCTGCATGAATTATGTAATATACAAGGGATTTATGTATACTGTAGCTTAGAAAGTAAGCTGTTAGTAGCCCATGTGCCTCACCCCAATCATTTGGTCCCTTTCCCCTTCATAATTTAGCCTGCTGTTCTGACTTGGTGGTGCATATGTAGCCTAGAGCCTGTTTTGGAGAAATGTAATCATCAAATATTGTAAGAGCTTTCATTGTCTGCTTATATGACCCCTTTATTTATCCTAAGGTTTTGACTTGGTGCACAGGGAGAATACTGTAAGAACGACCCATGTTCTGAATTCTGTCACTACATTTCAATAGTGCTAAACAAATAGTTATATTGACTACGTCCGTCTTAGCCTGCTCATTAATGTCTTAATCAAAATTACGGCTTGCCTCTTATCCTTTCATCGTTTCCTTATTCCATAGTTTGTACATCTCAATGGTCAGTGGAAACCACATTTGTTTAAGCAAGTCAGCCATTTTAGCTATCCATTTTAAAAAGGTAGTAAATGAGGCTGAATTAACTTTTTCATTGCCAGACAAGGCTCCGCTGAAAGCCAGGTGTAGCAGTGGTAAGGTTTTGGGACTGCTGTTGGGACAGTTTTATGTAGGCCCAAACAGTTTGTGGACACTGTTTGTCACTGTTATAGTGCAATTAATGTATTGTTTAGTGTTGTGTAGTGGCTTTGCTGGCATGCATCCCCAAAACATTTTTGAGTTTGCCCCACCAAGATGTACATGCTAAAATCATCACTGGACCTGTCTAATGAGCAGATACAGCCACACCCCAAAGCAAGCAAAGCAAAAGCGAAAGCACAGTGGACAGGAAAAACCCTAGAATGACGAAACCTAGAGAGGAATGTACAGTGTTGAGATTTAAGATGACATTGGGGGTTTTTGCAGGCAGGGTGCTTTTTCTTTCAGTGCCTTGACAAGTTTGATTGCCGGTTGTGGAAGTTTGAATAACGTTAGGGCTATGGCTTTGTCACTGTGTTTGGTTAGACTAAGCCAAACATGCACTGCGTAAATATTCTGTTTCAGTCCAGTATTTAATTATTTATCCTCTTTGATGTTAAGAAAAAAAATACAAAAAGGCATGCCGAAACTAAAGACTCAAACAAAAGGCTTCAACAAAAGCCAGCAGCCTCATGACTCTGCCAGCTGGGACACTGACTGTCGATCACCTTAATTGGTAGCACATGTGTGCAAATAAAGGCTCAGCAACTAGACCTGGTTACCGCTGCCATCTGAGGATGGAGCGTTTGTCTATGTCCAAATGCTCATCGTAACCCCATATGCTAACGTTAGTAACTTTTCCATCTCTCTGATAAACATGTTTTTGTGTTGCTTTAACCGCAGCCACATCAAGAGATTTGTGTTTGGTGAAGGTACATAACTGGATCTACACAACCAATGTCTTGGGATGTGATTGCATCTTGACGTTAGAGTACTTTGGAGGTCTGAAAACACATGTTGATTTGTAAATGTGATGTCCTTTTAAACGTGAATCTGTAAGTAACCCCAGCCACATCTAGAGCTTTGTGTTTGGTCCCATTTTCCTCTATACAGAATTGGGGACATTTTACCAATACATTAGTCCTAGCTAACATGGTTTTTACAGATCCCGTATTATATGAATTGACGTTCCGTTCTCCATTCAATTTGATTCAACTGCTCTGATCGTTTGAAACTTTTGGGTTCAGACAGAGTGAGATTAAATTTCTAGTTTCCTTTCCCCTCAACTGGCAGTGGTTGCAGCATGGCTCTGTTCTCTTGTGCTTTGTCTTTCTCGTCTGCGTTTGTGGTAAATGAAAGTCGTCACGTTACACTGTGAATCATCACTGTATTTCCTGCAACTCATAGATTGATGGGTTTATGGTACGCAAGCTTTGTTTCCTGGATCTACTTGGCAACAGAGATTACCGTGTCTTGTGATTGTCTGACCTTAGATCCTTACACTTTTGACCTGATAGCTTTCAAATGATGATGATGATGACCCTTTTGAATCAAGGGGAGATTCTCATTTAGGAAAAAGACCGTCCTCTCCTCGACTCCTCTGTCATCTCTCCTCCGTGACCTGGAAACCGATAAGTGGTTGAGTGCTCGACAAGTGTCTATCGTTATTAGGTGAACGGAGGAGTCTGCCTCTGTCCTCGATTGCTTCCTCCCGTGGAATCTCCTCAGACGAAATCTGCCACACCCCCTTGAATCAGCTGTTTTCTTGGAGGAGAAAAGCAGCACACATTTAAAAACAATATGTTAATTATCCTTTTAACTCTAAAATTAATTATTTCCAATTTACATGTATATTTTGGGATTCTCATTTCATATAAGTGCATTTGTTTCCATGTTTCTTCTCCTCCACCCTCTCCTCGATTACCCTTGACCTTTTTCAAAGGAGGAGAGGACGGAGGACAGAGGAGTTAACTTAACCAATTGAGAATCTCCCAAGAATGGCCCATCCCTTTGCTCAGCAATACAATAGGCAGCCATTTTACCCCATCAGCTCAGTGAGGATTGGACATCAGACAATAATAAATGATTGACCTTTGCTACGGGCAGTTAATAGCTACACTTCAATTACATATGCATCAAGCTTCTCAGAGTAGGAGTGTTGATCTAGGATCAGCTCCCCCTGTCCTGTCCATCTTATTCATTGTAATCTAAAATCAAAACTGATCCCAAATCAACACTCTTACTCTGAGACTCTTGATATCTATGGCCCCAGATTGGAAGTAAAACTGTGTTCTTCCTTGACTATGAGCCTCGCTTAAGTCTGAATGTGGGCGAGAAAGGCATTCACTACCAACCTACCTCCTCAGTCAGTGTGAACTAGATCACACCTAATGCATTCTAAGTAGGGTTGCAAGCTTTGAGAAGAAGTAGCCTTGTATTCTAATGCCCACATTCACAGTCAGCTTGGTTGGCCTCTGCGTTTGTGAGGATTTAAATGTTTGTGGTCTTCTATTATCGCCACACCACACACCATGTGAACAAAGAGAGCTTAGACAGCATTTTCCTTGAGTCCCATCTCTGCTCTACTGCACACCACACACCAAACCACACACACAAGGCATGGTTTGAGCATGCAAACATTTCATGCACACATTTCATGGTTTGAGCACACAGCATTTTCCTATGCAGTCCCATCTCTGCTCTATTGCACACCACACACACACACACACTACACTACACTACACCCCACACACAAGGCATGGTTTGAGCACTTGTGCTCCTAAGTTGGAAAATGTAGGCTTGCACAAAGAAACATTTAGGAACACCATGAAAACTGTTAGCTATTAAAGCGGCAATCTGTAGTTGAAACAACAACAAAGCAATTCCCCACAACTTTTTAGTTAAAGGTTAAGGGATGGGGCTGGAGAAATGTAAAGGCACTCAAATTCATAAAGAGCTTTGGATGCAAGGACTGACCCTCCATGATATCAACATTATAGTTTAAACATATTTTGAGGCTACACTGTGTTTGTTTACATTTGACTTTGTTTACAAACATTGGTAAAACAAGGTTATGTTTGGCTTCTGTTGGGATACCACAGTTGAAATAAGCTCATTGGGCATTTATGGGTTTATGTCATATGTTTTTGAGTTAAAAAAAAAATGGATGTGGTAACTAGACCGATTTAATTAGAATGGCAGATTTCAAGTTTTCATAACAATCGGTAATCAGCATGTTTGGACGCTGATTATATTGCAATCCACGAGGAGACTGTGTGGCAGGCTGACCACCTATTATGTGAGTGCAGGCAGCAAGGAGCCCTGGTAATTTGCTATCTAGCATTAAAATTATCTTATAAAAAAAAGAGCAATCTTAACATAATCACTAGTTAACTTCACATGGTTGATGATATTACTAATTTAACTAGTTTGTCCAGCGTTGCATGTAATCAATGCGGTGCCTGAAACTGTGTCACTTCTCTTGCGATCAGTGTAAGCATGAGGCGGCAGGTAGCCTAGTGGTTAGAGCGTTGGACAAGTAACCGGAAGGTTGCAAGATCGAATCCCTGAGGTAAAATTCTCTTGTTCTGCCCCTGAACAAGGCAGTTAACCCACTGTTCCTAGGCCGTCATTGAAAATAAGAATTTGTTCTTAACTGACTTGCCTAGTTCAATAAAGGTTAAATAAATTAACAGAGTCCAGGTATATGCAGCAGTTTAAGTTTATGCAGCTGGCTCGTTGCGAACTGTGTGAAGACCATTTCTTACGAACAAAGACCGTAATTAATTTGCCAGAATTTTACATAATTATGATATAACATTGAAGGTTGTGCAATGTAACCGCAATAGACTTAGGGTTGCCACCCGTTCGATAAAATACGGAACGGTTCCGTATTTCACTGAAAGAATAAACGTTTTGTTTTTGAAATGATAGTTTCTGGATTTCACCATATTAATGACCTAAGGCTCATATTTCTGTGTGTTTATTATGTTATAATTAAGGCTATGATTTGATTATGGTAGGCAGCAGCAGGCTCGTAAGCGTTCATTAAAACCGCACTTTCCTCCGTTTGCCAGCAGTTTTTCACAATTCTTGAAACACAGCGCTGTTTATGACTTCAAAACTATCGACTCCCGAGATTAGGCAGGCAATACTATAGTGCCTATAAGAACATCCAATAGTAAAAGATATATGAAAAACAAATGGTATAGAGAGAAATAGTCCTATAATAACTACAATCAAAAACTTCATTCCTGGAAATATTGAAGACTCATGTTAATAAAAGGAACCACCAGCCTTCATATGTTCTCATGTTCTGAGCAAGGAACTTAATCATTAGCTTTTTTACATGGCACATACTGCACTTTTACTTTCTTCTCCAAACCAAATGGCGCATGTTTCATTATTTATTTGAGACTAAATTGATTTGATTTATGTATTATATTAAGTTAAAATAAGTGTTCATTGTTCATTCAGTGTTGTTGTAATTGTCATTGTCAGAAGCTCTCGCTGTCCCGCAGCCTCAGTAGTACATGAACATGTGGTGACACAGAAAGGAACAGGGAAGAAATCATTACAACCATTTTTACCTTGGTGATTTATTTTCTAGGGGCACTGGTGCTCCCACATAAAAGTTCCAGGTAGCAAAGCAAAATCTTCAGGAGCGTATGTCCCTTAAAATGGTAGCAATGTAGAGTCCTGCTTTGGTCCCTGGTCAAAACTAGTGCACTATTTAGGGAATAGTGTGCCATTGGCAATGCATATGGTGACCAATGGGAACCTGGCCTGGGCCCCAGCCATCATGCTGCTGGTGTGATCTGATTCTGAATGCAGCACTGCCATAGAAGGAAATGGGACAGACCCTCTGTGTTTAGGGACCTCCGGAACAACAAGGTTAGTTTAGTCTGTCTCCCAATAGCAGGAAAGTTATTCAGTGCTTATCTTTTCCATTTATTTGGGGTGAAGGTACATAACTGGATCTACACAACCAATGTCTTGGTATGTGATTGCATCTTGACGTTAGAGTACTTTGCAGGTCTGAAAACATATGTTGATTTGTAAGTGTGATGTCCTTTTAAATGTGAATCTGTAAGTAACCGCAGCCACATCTAGAGATTTGTGTTTGGTCCCATTTTCCTCTCTACAGAATTGGGGACATTTTACCAATACATTAGGCCTAGCTAACATGGTCTTTACACATTCATTTTTATTCAATTTAACTATGCAATTCCTTTAAGAACAAATTCTTATTTACGATGACGGCCAAACCCGGACGACGCTGAGCCAATTGTGCACCGCCCTATTGGACTCACAATCACGGCCGGATGTGATTCAGGCCGGATGTGATTCGAACCAGGGACTTTAGTGTTACCTCTTAGACCGCTGCACCACTCGGGAGCCCAAAATCCCCTGCTGAATCTGAAATGTTCTTTCAGAACAACATTTTATTTTACTTTCTCTGTATTATTTGTTTTCAGATGTTCCATTCAACTTGGTTCAAATGCTCTGATAATTTGAAACTTTTGTGTTCAGACAGTGAGATTCTAGTTTACTTTCCCCTCAACTGGCAGTGGTTGCAGCATGGCTCTGTTCTCTTGTGCTTTGTCTTTCTCGTCTGCGTTTGTGGTAAATGAAAGTCGCCACGTTACTGTGTGAATCATCACTGTATTTCCTGCAACTCATAGATTGATGGGTTTATGGTACGCAAGCTTTGTTTCCTGGATCTACTCGGCAACAGAGATTACCGTGTCTTGTGATTGTCTGACCTTAGATCCTTACACTTTTGACCTGATAGCTTTCAAATGATGATGATGATGACCCTTTTGAATCAAGGGGAGATTCTCATTTAGGAAAAAGACCGTCCTCTCCTTGACTCCTCTGTCATCTCTCCTCCGTGTCCTGGAAACCGATAAGTGGTTGAGTGCTCGACAAGTGTCTATCGTTATTAGGTGAACAGAGGAGTCTGCCTCTGTCCTCGATTGCTTCCTCCCGTGGAGTCTCCTCAGCTGAAATCTGCCACACCCCCTTGAATCAGCTGTTTTTTTCTCAGAGGAGAAATGCATGCACACATTTAAAAACAATATGTTAATTGTCCTTTTAACCCTAAAATGAATTATTACCACTTCACACATTCTCATTTCATATAAGTGCATTTGTTTCCATGTTTCCTCTCGTCAATTACCATTGCCATTTTTCAAAGGAGGAGAGGACAGTGGAGTTATCAAAACCAATTGACAATCTCCCAAGAATGGCCCATCCCTTTGCTCAGCAATACAATAGGCAGCCATTTTACCCCTTCAACTCAGAGAGGACTGGACAATCAGACAATAATAAATAATTTGATCTTCACTACTGGCAGTGTGATCCACAGGTAGACACCATGAACTACGTGGGCCAGCTGGCAGGCCAGGTGCTGGTGACTGTGAAGGAGCTGTATAAGGGCATCAACCAGGCCACGCTTTCCGGCTGCATCGACGTGGTGGTGGTCAGACAGCCTGACGGGACCTTCCACTGCTCCCCCTTCCATGTACGCTTCGGGAAACTTGGTGTGCTGCGCTCCAAGGAGAAAGTGGTGAGTTTGTGGATAACTGAGGAAGAGAGAATAAGAGGGGTGGGTGTATAGTCAAGCAGAGCTTCCTCAAACTGTAAGCATAACGCACATGGCCAAGGATGACCTCACCCCCATATGTCCCAAATGGCACCCTATTTCCTCATACAGTGCACTACTTTTGACCAGGGCCCATAAGACTGGTTAAAAGTGATACATTGTATTAGGAATAGTGTGCTATTTGGGATGCATACCTTGTTGTTGTATTCCCCATTATCTTTGGCCGCTTGATGTCGATAACCTTTGCCCAGGTCTGTCATGGCAGTTTAGTATGACAGGATTGCATGTCTTTGTTACCCTCTGTCACATGCATAACTGGCATGCAATTATGGCCCTTTCATATTGCTGTGTGGAGGTGCTTCTGCCTGACACAGATCCAGGTATTAACCTTCCTCCTGAGAGAGGAGAGTGAATAGGGGGAGGACAACCAGGCTAGCTCATCATCCCTGAGACACTTGTATCCCAAATGGCACCCTGTTCCCTATTTAGTGCACTACTTTTGACCAGGATCCATTAGGGCTCTGGTCAAAAGTAGTGCACTAAATAGGGAATAAGATGCCATTTGGGATGCTGGCAGGAATACCTCTCTACTGCTTCTTCTACCGTTAGCCTCAGTCACTATGGCAACCCAATTTTAGATTTGCCTCTGCATAGCGAAGGGGAGAGCTGGCCTTTTATACAGTACAGAGAGGAATGTAATGAAACAGTGTGGGAAGATTGACCCATCATCAGGTAGTGGATTTGTTGATAGTGCTATCTTTTATAAGATCCTTTTGGAAACTCGTATAGCTACTCCACTGGTTGCATTATTGATGGACAGAAAACATTTCCCCCTCATCGCATATCTCTTGAGTCAAGTGTCTCTCTTTTCTCTTTACATAAACAGACCATTAATACTCTGTCTGCATCCCAAATAGATGTTTAGCCTGAGCCTCCTCAGCCTGACTAAACTAAGGCGGTATCAGTATCCCTCCTTAGAGCACCTTTTATGTTATTTTATTTTATTTATTTTATTTTTATTTTTATTTATTTATTTATTTATTTAACCAGGTAGGCCAGTTGAGAACAAGTTCTCATTTACAACTGCGACCTGGCCAAGATGAAGCAAAGCAGTGCGACAAAAACAACAACAGAGTTACACATAAACAAACGTACGGTCAATAACATCAAAGAAAGGAAAAATAGAGATCTGTGTGCAAATGTAGAAGAGTAGGGAGGTAAGGCAAGAAATAGGCCCTAGACGCAACATTAATGACAATTAAGCATTAATACTAGAGTGATAGATGTGCAAGTAGAGATACTGGGGTGCAAAAGAGCAAGAGGATAAGTAATAATATGGCAACGAGGTAGTCGGGTGTGCTATTTACAGATTGGCTGTGTACAGGTATAGTGATTAGTAAGTTGCTCTGACAGCTGATGCTTAAAGTTAGAGAGGGAGATATCAGACTCCAGCTTCAGAGATTTTTGCAATTCGTTTCTGTCATTGGCAGCAGAGGACTGGAAGGAAAGGCGGCCAAAGGAAGTGTTGGCTTTGGGGAGGACCAGTGCAATATACCTGCTGGAGCGCCTGCTACGGGTGGGTGTTGCTATGGTGACTAGTGAGCTGAGATAAGGTGGGGCTTTACCTAGTAAAAACGTACAGATGTCCTGGAGCCAGTGGGTTTGGCAATGCATATGTAGTGAGGGCCAGCCAATGAGAGCATACAGGTTGCAGTGGTGGGTAGTATATGGGGCTTTGGTGATAAAACGGATGGCACTGTGATAGACTACATCCAGTTTGCTGAGTAGAGTGTTGGAGGCTATTTTGTAAATGACATCGCCGAAGTCAAGGATTGGTAGGATAGTCAGTTTTACGAATGTATGTTTGGCGGCATGAGTGAATGAGGCTTTGTTGCGAAATAGGAAGCCGATTCTAGATTTAATTTTGGATTGTAGATGCTTAATGTGAGTCTGAAAGGAGAGTTTACAGTCTAAACAGACACCTAGGTATTTGTAGTTTTCCACATATTCTAAGTCAGAACCGTCCAGAGTAGTGATGTTAGTCGGGCGGGAGGGTGCAGGCAGCAATCGGTTGAAGAGCATGCACTTAGTTTTACTAGCATTTAAAAGCAGTTGGAGGTCACGGAAGGAGTGTTGTATGGCATTGAAGCTCGTTTGGAGGTTTGTTAGCACAGTGTCCAAAGAAGGGTCAAATGTATACAGAATGGTGTTGTCTGTGTAGAGGTGGATCAGAGAATCACCAGCAGCAAGAGCGACATCATTGATATACAGTGCCTTGCGAAAGTATTCGGCCCCCTTGAACTTTGCGACCTTTTGCCACATTCAGGCTTCAAACATAAAGATATAAAACTGTATTTTTGTGTGAAGAATCAACAACAAGTGGGACACAATCATGAAGTGGAACGACATTTATTGGATATTTCAAACTTTTTTAACAAATCAAAAACTGAAAAATTGGGCGTGCAAAATTATTCAGCCCCTTTACTTTCAGTGCAGCAAACTCTCTCCAGAAGTTCAGTGAGGATCTCTGAATGATCCAATGTTGACCTAAATTACTAATGATGATCAATACAATCCACCTGTGTGTAATCAAGTCTCCATATAAGTGCACCTGCACTGTGATAGTCTCAGAGGTCCGTTAAAAGCGCAGAGAGCATCATGAAGAACAAGGAACACACCAGGCAGGTCCGAGATACTGTTGTGAAGAAGTTTAAAGCCGGATTTGGATGCAAAAAGATTTCCCAAGCTTTAAACATCCCAAGGAGCACTGTGCAAGCGATAATATTGAAATGGAAGGAGTATCAGACCACTGCAAATCTACCAAGACCTGGCCGTCCCTCTAAACTTTCAGCTCATACAAGGAGAAGACTGATCAGAGATGCAGCCAAGAGGCCCATGAGCACTCTGGATGAACTGCAGAGATCTACAGCTGAGGTGGGAGACTCTGTCCATAGGACAACAATCAGTCGTATATTGCACAAATCTGGCCTTTATGGAAGAGTGGCAAGAAGAAAGCCATTTCTTAAAGATAACCATAAAAAGTGTTGTTTAAAGTTTGCCACAAGCCACCTGGGAGACACACCAAACATGTGGAAGAAGGTGCTCTGGTCAGATGAAACCAAAATTGAACTTTTTGGCAACTATGCAAAACGTTATGTTTGGCGTAAAAGCAACACAGCTCATCACCCTGAACACCATCCCCACTGTCAAACATGGTGGTGGCAGCATCATGGTTTGAGCCTGCTTTTCTTCAGCAGGGACAGGGAAGATGGTTAAAATTGATGGGAAGATGGATGGAGCCAAATACAGGACCATTCTGGAAGAACCTGATGGAGTCTGCAAAAGACCTGAGACTGGGACGGAGATTTGTCTTCCAACAAGACAATGATCCAAAACATAAAGCAAAATCTACAATGGAATGGTTCAAAAATAAACATATCCAGGTGTTAGAATGGCCAAGTCAAAGTCCAGACCTGAATCCAATCGAGAATCTGTGGAAAGAACTGAAAACTGCTGTTCACAAATGCTCTCCATCCAACCTCACTGAGCTCGAGCTGTTTTGCAAGGAGGAATGGGAAAAAATGTCAGTCTCTCGATGTGCAAAACGGATAGAGACCCCAAGCGACTTACAGCTGTAATCGCAGCAAAAGGTGGCGCTACAAAGTATTAACTTAAGGGGACTGAATAATTTTGCACGCCCAATTTTTCAGTTTTTGATTTGTTAAAAAATGTCCAATAAATGTCGTTGATTCTTCACAAAAAAATACAGTTTTATATCTTTATGTTTGAAGCCTGAAATGTGGCAAAAGGTCGCAAAGTTCAAGGGGGCCGAATACTTTCGCAAGGCACTGTGTGTGTGTGTGTGTGTATATATATATATATATATATATATATATATATATATATATATATATATATATATATATATATATATATATATATATATATATATATATATATATATATATATATATATATATATATATATATATATATATATATATATACACACACAGTGTGTATATACACACACACACAGAGAGAGAAGAGAGTCGGCCCGAGCATTGAACCCTGTGGCACCCCCATATAGAGACAGCCAGAGGTCTGGACAACAGGCCCTCTGATTTGACACACTGAACTCTATCAGAGACATAGTTAGTGAACCAGGTGAGGCAGTCATTTGAGAAGCCAAGGCTGTTGAGTCTGCCGATAAGAATACAGTGATTGACAGTCGAAACCCTTGACCAGGTCGATGAAGATGGCTGCACAGTACTGTCTTTTACCGATGGCGGTTATGATATCATTTAGGACCTTGAGCGTGGCTGAGATGCACCCATGACCAGCTTGGAAACCAGATTGCATAGTGGAGAAGGTACGGTGGGATTCAAAATGGTCGATGATCTGTTTAGTAACTTGGCTTTCGAAGATTTTAGACAGGCAGGGCAGGATGGATATAGGTCTATAACAGCTTGGGTCTAGAGTGTCTCCCCCTTTTGAAGAGGGGGATGACCGCGGCAGCTTTCCAATCTTTGGCGATCTCAGACGATACGGAAGAGGTTGACTAGGCTAGTAATAGAGGTTGCAACAATTTTGGCGGATCATTTTTTAACACAAACACAGTCAAGGAGGAGGCTGATGAACTCGTGGATACCATTTTTACATCTCTGTGTCCAGTAGGAAGGAAGTTAGAGGTAGTTTCGCAAGACAATGCTAACTAGCATTAGTGCAATGACTGGAAGTCTATGGGTATCTGCTAGCATTGGCTCGCGGAACTACTTGTAACTTCCTTCATTCTGGACACATACACATGGTATCCATGAGTTCATCTGACTCTGGGGAAGTAGATAATGGGCCTCATTACCAAAATCACAAAGTATCCCATTAAGCTTAACAGTAAACACTATGATGTACTGCAGGCAGGTCATCTGTTGGCCCAGTTTGCATTCAGGAACCATAGCATAGTGTTAGCCTAAAAAAAAGTGTTATTTTGAGCTTGCAAGCACACAATAATAATAAGTAGGCCTATGCCCAATATCTAGAGTGGTCTTGCTGAATTAAGCAAGCACACTATAACATTGTTTATTAATGCCTTGGTTTGTTACTGGATGTTATTGTAAAGTGTTGTTTTGAGAATGTTTGATAAATTCAGTCATACCTTCTCATGTGGTTACCAGGCCTCAGTTAAACGGCAGTTTCGCCTAATAATTCAGTTGCATCTTCCAGTTAGTACACTACCGGCTGTGTACAGTATATCAAGCATCTTCGAATAGGAGTGCCCCCTCCCCTGTCCATGTAATCTTATGGGCAAAACTGATCCTAAATCAGCACTTCTGGTCTGAGATGCTTGATACCTATGGCCCCAGAGTTCCTCCATAAATCGGTGGCTGACCTTTCCATTACCTCTGCAGATTGACATTGAGATCAATGGAGAACCAGTGGAGCTGCACATGAAGCTGGGGGACAACGGAGAGGCCTTCTTTGTTCAGGAAACGGAGCAGCATAATGTGAGTTTTTTTATTTTTTTATTGGTCAACCACTGTTGACATAGCTTATTACTGACTATGTATCCCAAATGGCACCCTATTCCCCCCAAAAATGCACTTATTTTGATCTAAAGTAGTGCACTATGTATGGAATAAGGTGCCATTGGGGATGCATTCTATAACGTAAACTTGTGACTCGTCTCTCTTTTTGTCACCCCATCCCAGGAGATCGTCCCTGCCCACCTTGTGACTTCGCCTATCCCGACAGAGGAGGCTCTGTGGAGGGGCAGAGAGTCTAGAGCTGGAGGGTCGGGTCTGGAGGGTGGGCTGCAGCCCCCTCAGGGGTGCTCAGAGGACCCAGCCTCCTCCTCTGCCACCCTCCCCCCCCCCAGCACCACAGCAGGGAAAAAGAAGAAGAGACGCAGGAGGAAGCACAAAGCAGATCCCCGGAAGGAGGAGCAACAGACCCCTACTGCTTGTGGGGAGGAGGTCTGTGAGCTGAGCTCAGACGATGAGCACGGTGGCACACACAACAACAGCAGGTAAATCCATGGAAGTTTGGGTACCTACAAAATGGCACCTTATTCCCTACATGGTGCACTGCTTTTAGCCTATGGGAATAGGGTGCCATTTGGTATGTATTCTGGGTCTGGGTGGGTCTGCTCTGCATAGTGTGTAGTGTTAACCTTTCTGATCTCCCCATCCCGGATCCGGGATCGTGAATACAGACTCAAGCTCATTACCATAACGCAACGTTAACTATTAATGAAAATCGCAAATGAAATGAAATAAATATGCTAGCTCTCAAGCTTAGCCTTTTGTTAACAACACTGTCATCTCAGATTTTCAAAATATGCTTCTCAACCATTGCAAAACAAGCATTTGTGTAACAGTATTGATGGCTAACGTAGCATTTAGCATTAGCATTCAGCTGGCAACATTTACACAAAAAAACAGAAAAGCATTCAAATAAAATAATTTACCTTTGAAGAACTTCAGATGTTTTCAATGAGGAGACTCTCAGATAGCAAATGTTCAGTTTTTCCTGAAAGATTATTTGTTTAGGACAAATCGCTCCGTTTTCTGCGTCACGTTTAGCTATGAAAAAACCCCTGTATCCAGGATTGTGTAAATCTATCAGCAAGCTCATTAGCATAACACAACGTTAACTATTTATGAAAATCGCAAATGAAATGAAATAAATATGCCATCTCTCAAGCTTAGCCTTTTGTAAACAACACTGTCATCTCAGATTTTCAAAATATGCTTCTCAACCATAGGAAAACAATCATTTGTGTAAAAGTAGCTAGCTAGCGTTAGCATTTCGCGTTAGCATTTAGCGTTAGCATTAGCGTTAGCATCCAGCACGCAACATTAACAAAAACATAAAAGCCTTCAAATAAAATCATTTACCTTTGAAGAACTTCTGATGTTTTCAATGAGGATACTCAGTTAGATAGCAGATGCTCAGTTTTTCCAAAAAGATTCCTTGTGTATTAGAAATAGCTCCGTTTTATACATCACATTTGGCTACCAAAAAAAATCCGAAAATTCAGTCCTCAAAACGCGAACTTTTTTCCAAATTAACTCCATAATATCGACTGAAAACATGGCAAACGTTGTTTAGAATCAATCATCAAGGTGTTTTTCACATATCTCTTCATTGATACATCGTTCTTGGACACATGCTTTCTCCCCTGAATCAAATGGTAAAGTAGAAGCAGCTGGCAATTGCGCACCGAATTCGACGCAGGACACCAGGCGGACACTTGGAAAATGTAGTCTCTTATGGTCAATCTTCCAATGATATGCCTACAAATACGTCACAATGCTGCTAAGACCTTGGGCGAACGACAGAAAGTGTAGGCTCATTCGTTGCGCAATCACAGCCATATAAGGAGAGAATGGAAAACAGAGCTTCAGAAATTCTGCTAATTCCTGGGTGATGCATCATCTTGGTTTCGCCTGTAGAATGAGTTCTGGGGCACTTACAGACAAAATCTTTGCAGATTCTGAAACTTCAGAGTGTTTTCTTGCATAGTCGAGCATCTTTTCGTGACAAAATATCGCGCTTAAAACGGGAACGTTTTTTATCCAAAAATGAAATAGCGCCCCTAGAGCTCTAACAGGTTTTAACCCTGCGGTTAATGGTGTGATGTTCTTTACCTCCTCAGGGCCTCTTCGTTCTCTACAGTGAAGGACACAGTGGAAAACAGGCAGCACCCCACCCTCCACTCTCTGGACAGATATCCTTTCTCTGATGGAGACTGGTCTACCGGCGGCAGCCTCAGGTATGACCCCCTCAGTCAGTCAGTTACTTATTAACTTCTTATTCAAATATTTACACAGATCATACACACAGACAGGATCATTGGAGATTTTTGGTTTCTTAGGATTTGACGTAACCGATACTAGGGCTGGGGAGTCAATCCAAGGCACGTTGTGGGGCAGCGCACTGGACAACCGTCAATGCACCTTTTAAAGGCGCAATGTCTCTGACGTGATGTTGGCTCAAGCAAAAATGACCTTAAAAGGTGTGTTGCCGGCTGTCCAGTTTGCTGCTCTGTAACATGCCTTGGTATCAATCCTGGCCCTAGGTAGATTTAAATTGAAGTGCTACGACAAACGTTTAAAAAAACGGCCTGTGGAGCTGTGTATACATGTCCTCTTGTGTTCAAAGTGAATGTATTGGGAGTTTTTTGTTGTTGATTTCAGCAGATCCTCAAGATCCCTGTCCGAGCCCATGTCTCCAAAGAGCGACTCTGAGCTGATGGTGAAGTCATCAGAGAGCATGCTCAGAGCAGAGTCACACATGCAGTGGTCCTGGGGAGAGTTCCCAGAATCCACCAGGGTAAGGCCTGGGTCTTGCGTCTCAAATGGCACCCTATTCCCTATATAGTGCGCAACTTTTGAACAGAGCCCATAGGCCACTATTGGGAATAGGGTGCCATTTGGGAAGTATAGACTGTATGTCCTCCATCTCAGAGATGGAAACATGCCAGAATTGTCATGACATGAATATACCCATTCCCACTTATTTCATATTGTCTCTCTTTATCCAGGTCTGTAAGAAAGAGCGCTCGGAGCTGACTAAGACGGTAACTATAACTCCATCAGAGAGCACCCACTTCAGGGTCATCTTCAGCTCTGACGCCATGGGGGTGGAGGCAGGGGGCATCCACAACACTCTGGACCCTGTGTGTGGACCTGCCATCGTCAAACCAGAACCCCGGACTCCCAAACAAAGTGCCCTCCATAGCTCCAAACACCACCCACCCGACTCTCTATCTGAAACCCATTGTCCCCCCCAACCTGAACTGTGTCCCTTCAAACTAGAGCCAGGTGCTCTCACAGCAGAGCCCTATCCCAACCCCACCCCCCTTCTGCCCAAGCCTGAGCGTAGGGCTCGTTGGACCTCCACTCCCCCCAGTGTGCTTGGTTCCAGCCGGAGGGACAGTGGCTCTGCTGCCTGTGCGGCCAGCCGCATGGCCGGGGACCTGGGGCCCATTGGCTCCAAGACTGACTCCCCGTCCAAGAGGAGAGGTACTAATTGTGCAGTGTAAAAGCAACCAAGCTTATTTAAGAAATCACATCTAAAGTATAGCCCTCTGTTGTCCATGACAGCTGGCATG
Organism: Oncorhynchus mykiss; assembly: GCF_013265735.2. Taxonomy (NCBI): domain Eukaryota; kingdom Metazoa; phylum Chordata; class Actinopteri; order Salmoniformes; family Salmonidae; genus Oncorhynchus; species Oncorhynchus mykiss. Next base: position 35,902,532 of record NC_048575.1, on the reverse strand, counting down.
AACCAAGTCTTCACAGGACCTTTATGTCCCCTATTTGATAGTGTTCCCTATTTTAAGAACCCCATAGCGTTGTCACTTCAGAATGGTGTGATGGCAACAGAGAGGAAATTACTTATTCATGAGCTCAGACAGTGTTATTGACTAACGTTACACCCAGACAGTGTTTGGTAGAGCAGTGTTTTAGAATACAATAACAGGAAGGAAGTGGTTTGCTTTGAGGTCTCAAATGGCACCCTATTCTCAATATAATTAACTACATTTGACCAGGACCCATAGGGCTCTGGTAAAAAGTAGTGTGCTATAATAGGCAATAGGGTGCCATTTAGGATGTACCCTCCGTCTGAATGGGGCTTTACAGAATGCTTAGAGATTTCCCAGAAGTGAAAAAGGTGAACAACAGTATTTGTGAATCGTTTATAATGTTTATACGAATGTGAACGTTGATGATTTTTGTGAATGTTGACGGTTTCTCTGTGACGAAGGTGTGAGAAAGAGGAGTCAACACCAGGGTCCTGAGGATATTTACCTGGATGACCTGAACGCTATGGAGCCTGATATTGTTGCACGCTACTTAGGTCCCAAGAGGTAACTCATCATGTCTTTCATCGCATGTATTGTAGCCCTATTCCCTTTATAGGCACCCCGTTCCCTTTATAGTGCACTACTTTTGACGAGGGCCTGTATTCTGTTGTAGTGACTGACCAGTCTGTGGTTATGTCTGTGTGTTGCAGTGAGTCCGAGGCGGTCCCTAAGCACTGGGTAGAGGTGGGCCGGCGCGATGGGTCCCAGTCTCCCCAGTCTGTGGGCAGTGCAGCGGCCGACAGCGGGACCGATTGTCTGTCTGACTCGGCTGGGGATCTACCAGATGTCACCCTGTCTCTCTGTGGAGGGGTCGGAGAGAACTCTGAAATCTCCAAAGGTAAGGTTTCCTACTCTGTGTAAGTGTTACATTATAGTGACTAGTGCTGTTTCCCAAATTGCACCCTATTCCCTAGTATAATGCATTGCATTTGACCAGGGCCTGTAGGGAATAGGTTCCATTTGGGATGTAGCCTAGGACCTTGATAAGTACGCAAATCATAAACTAGTACACTATTACTCACTAATGCCACAAATAATAATAAGACTTATGATAATAGTGATGCAAATGCTTAGATTTTTTTTTTATTGCAGAGAAATTCATGGAGCACATCATCACATATCACGAATTTGCTGAAAATCCAGCAATTATTGACAATCCCAATTTGGTGGTTAGAATTTCAAACCGGTGAGTCGTTACAGCCGTCACACTCATACTAATTCATCTTACTACATTGTACTAATTCTTAGACTATGACATTTTGAACAGAAGATCACAATTAGATTTCCTTGAACATGAAACTTATCACAATTATTTGTATTACACACATACAATATACTTTATATGGACTTAGTTTGCAAAACATTAAGAACACCTGCTCTTTCCATGACATAGACTCACCTGGTGAATCCAGGTGAAAGCTATTGATGCCACTAGTTAAATCCACTTCAATCAGTGCAGATGAAGGGGAGGAGATAGGTTAAAGAAGGATGTGTAAGCCTTGAGGTAATTGAGACATGGATTGTGTACGTGTGCCATTCAGAGGGTGAATGGGCAAGACAAAAGATTTGTGCTTTTGAATGGGGTATGGTAGTAGTTGCCAGGCGCACTAGTTTGAGTGTGGCAAGAACCTGCACCCTGCTGGGTTTTTCACGCTCAAAAGTTTCCTGTGTGTATCAAGAATGGTCCACCACCCAAAGGACATCCAGCCAATCTGACACAACTTTGGGAAGCATTGGAGTCAACATGGGCCAGCATCCCTTTGGAACGCTATCGACACCTTGTAGTCCTTGCCCCGACGAATAGAGGCCGTTCTGAGAGAAAAGGGGGTGCAACTCAATATTGTGTTTTATACACGCCATATTTATAAATGCAAAATGTGACAATTTCTAAGATTACTGAGATTACAGTTCATATGAGGAAATGTTTAATCAGCTTCTTGATATGCCACACTTGTCAGGTGAATGAATTATTTTGTCAAAGGAGAAATGCTCACTAACAGGGATGTAAACAAATTTGTGACCAAAATCTGAGAGAAATAAGCTTTTTTTTGTTGGTTTTTGTATGGAACATTTCTGGGATCGTTTATTTCAGCTCATGAAACATGGGACCAACACTTTACATGTTGCCTTGCATTTATATTTGTGTTCTGTGTGTATATGTACACACTGAGCAAAGCTGTCATCAAGTCAATGGGTGGCTACTTTGAATAATCTCAGATATAAAATATATTTACATTTGAACATCCTTTTGCTTACTACATGATTCCATATGTGTTATTTCATAGTTTTGATGTTTCATAGTTTTGATGTTTTCAAATGTTTCCAACTTTTGACTGGTACTGTTTGATTATTTATTTATTTATTTTATTTATTTATTTATTTATTTATTTATTTTACAGATATTACAACTGGACATTGGCAGCTCCGTTGATACTGAGTATGCAAGCTTTCCAGAAGAACCTGCCCAAGGTAGATCACAAGTTATGCATTAGAACTGTATGTTCTAACTTCAACATTCTGTGCGTGTACTCATAAATACTTAATCTCAGGCCACAGAAGAGGCGTGGGTGAAGGAGAAGATGCCTAAGAAGTCTGGCCGCTGGTGGTTCTGGAGGAAGAGCAGCGTCAAACAGGTAGGAAATGCATCCCAAATTGCACCCTATTCCCTATATAGGGGTTCTGATCAAAATGAGCGTACTACATAGGGAATAGGGTGCCAATTGGGACGCAACTACAGGGTGTTCTTGCAGTACGCTTTAGGTCCACTGGTATTGATACTTTGTAGTTCTCATAGTGAAATTGACCCTAGCTGAACTACTTTCTGGATACTATGCTTCGTCAACTTGAACAGATGGTTCATGGTGTTCCCCCTCTTTTTCTTCATGCCTCTGTTTGTGTGGGCAGGAAATAGTTTCCATGTGAATCGCATTGGATTTGTTTTAATTTCCATTGTAAATGAGCCTAATCAAGTCAGAATGAGGAGAACCATGTGCTCATTGTACTGCATGACTATAGGAAGGAGTTTAATGTAAAAATGGGCAGTAATTACACTATAAATCTTTGAATAAATACTCAAATCAATGTTGATATGATGATCCGTTATGGGGTAATTAATGTCTGCTCCTCTCGCCAGTCTTCAGAGGCCAAGCTGGACAGACAGGAGTCCCTGTCAGAGACACACAGAGACACAGAGAGCCCTGTCCTTGATCAACAAAGTCCAGCAGTCCCACAGTGAGTCAGCCCAGCACCACCCTGTCTGTCCCCCACCACCAGCCCTGGCATTGTTTCACAAGGGGAAGCCCAATTAGTCACACACTGATGTCACCCTCCTCACCCATATTCTTGACACCAACAAATGACAAACTGGATTAGCTCTGGGACAGTAACTCATCGGAAGTCCCCCTGAGAACATGCATGAGGCACCCGGTTCAGAAGTCTCATCAGCATTTTGTCTTTCAGTAGTAAATGAAGCTGAATGACAATTCAGATTGTTGGGACACTGCCCTCTAGTGGCAACATATACAAGTTCTACTCACTCAACTACTCACATCTTTACTCATATTAGTTTAACCTTAGACTGTTTTTAGGAAGTCTGATGTTGAAATGAGGTTGTTGTTATTTGGAATGCAGGCAGAAAGCAGCAGCAGACTCCTCCAGTGATGAAGAATCTAAAGAGCTGAATGCACTGGCACCTACTGAGTGTGTGCAGACAGAGATTTCAGCACCAACCGGATCACACTCCTACAAGAAGTCTCTCCGCCTCTCATCTGACCAGATAGTAAGAGCCACGTTCATAACTTATGAAGTTATATTACCACAGAGTTGGACAGAGTGCACATCGCTGCATCCTTGCCATAATGGCTTCTCGGGCAGCGCCATTGAAGGCTTTTGGGGGCAAGTACACCCTCTCTCCTAATCTGTATTATAGCACCTGTCAATACCCAGCAGATATTTGGAAAACCATTTGCCATTCACTGTCACGCACCACTTCATCTCTGTCTTCTCATAGGTGAGTCTGAAACTGAGGGAGGGGCCTAATGACGTCACCTTCAGCATCACCACTCAGTACCAGGGCACGTGTCGCTGCGAGGGCACCATCTACCTGTGGAACTGGGATGACAAAGTCATTATCTCCGACATTGACGGCACCATCACCAAGTAAAGTGGCTTTCAATGCTGTTGAACTACATTACCAGTGTTACATTCCCCAATAAGAAAACAAAAATACTTTCGCTCAACAGAAAAATGGTACAAACATGAGCCGCGGACAACCAAAACGAAACAGGTGGGGTTTTAAAATGGGTTCTGAAAGGCATACAAGTGGGTGCCTACTGACTGCCGGCCAAGCAAACTTGAGTAGGGTCTTAATCATAGAGATAGAGAACTAATTTTTACATCTGTGCCATTATAGCGTCTGGGACAGCATGGCCAGCGCCATTGAGGCTAGAACCCATAGGAATCCACACCCAGTTGACTACTTTAAAATGGCAGAAGCCTTCAATGGCTCTGCCCATGCTAAAATGGCTTTTTGGCCACTTTAAAGCCTCCATCATTCTCTATGGTCTTAACACACCAACCATGGACACCCACTAGATTTTCCCAGTAACAGACAAGCTAAAACAAAAGTAAACCCACACCAACTTGGGTTAGGGACTGAAAATAAATGTGTAGCCAAACAACCAAACAGGGGAGATGCAAGATAAAAGGCTTTGTTTATCAGCTTAAAGAGAACGAGCTAAAAAAAAATAGCACATGTGAAACCTCTTCTGACTAACGAGGACGACAAGTGCAACCCATCCTGATCAATGAGTAGGATTCCAATCGGAGCGTGCCACACCCACACAGAATCATCCTTCGAAATTCACTTTGAGAGAAAAACCAAAAGCCTATAACACCACTCAATGTCAACTCCTACTGTCTGAGTCTGTGTCCCAAATGGCACCCTATTCCCCTCTTAGTGCACCATAAGGCCCTGGTCAAAACTAGTGCACTATATAGGGAGTTGGATTAAGGTCCTCTCCTGATCTTTTAATCTCACAGTTTGTTTGTTTGATACTGGAGGTCTGTCTGGTAATCAGATCATGATTACACTTAATTAATCAGTTCTTAAGTTATTATTATAATCCTGTAAGGCATTCACACTAGCTAATTCCTCCAGGTGGTGAATCTCGTTTTGAAGCCTGACAAAATGCTTATTTTCTTAGGTCAGATGTGTTTGGCCAAATCCTCCCTCAGCTTGGAAAAGACTGGACTCATCAAGGCATCGCTAAGCTCTACCACTCAGTGCATGAGTAAGTAGGCCCCAGGCCAGTGGCTGTATGTGTAAAGTGTCTCAGTGAGAGTACTGATCTAGGATTAGGGCCTCTATTCAATCTGTATCGTGGAAGTTCAGCTTTAAAAAAAAAAAAAAGCAAAGGCAATATTCCCACGTTAGCGGCGGCTGCATTCAAGTTAAACGCTGTGTATATTGGAAATGACTTTTACATTTCTATTGCGCAATCTGTAACGGTTCAGCTATCCAGACTGAATAGAGCCTGTTCTTATTTATTATCTGAAAGGCGAAACTGATCCTAAATCAACTCTCCTACTCTGAAGCATTTGATACATACGGCCCCAGAGCTACCGTTTCTGACCTTCACCACTTATGCATGACTATTCACATTCTTGTTCCACATAAAAATAGAAATGCATTCCAGTAGCTCAACAATTCGAGTGAGTGGCTAGGATAATGATCCAATGTAGGCTCTATATGCATGTTGAGGTTGCAGTTACTTCAGTACGCATGTCTACTGTCTTCAGGAATGGTTACAAGTTCCTGTACTGTTCGGCGCGGGCCATCGGCATGGCCGACATGACCAGAGGGTACCTGCACTGGGTGAATGACCGGGGTACCATCCTGCCTCAAGGACCCCTCATGCTCTCCCCTAGCAGCCTCTTCTCTGCCTTTCATAGGTAAAACTGACCTTTCCTTTCTCACTTGGTCAGTCTGTTTATTATTGTAATACAGTCATATAGTTTAGTATAAAGATGTATAGAAACTGCTTCTCCAGTAGAAATGCGCAATCAGGTCAATTGAAATGGGTGATGTCATGGCGACGTTGCCTAGCTAAGTTCATGTGCAGAAACACGTCATTGGGTTTAACGGTTGTCTCGGAGCCGAACTGCGCATGTGCAGGCCGTCATGTCAAAGGCACTCCTTTGACGGTCAATGTAAACAGTCCAGGTGGCCATTTGATTAATTTTCCAGCATCTTATGGCTTGGGGGTAGAAGCTGTTGGGCATCTGGGTTTAGAAACTCTGATACAGTTATGATGGTGTTGCAAAATGGATTGATTTAAACATTGTAATAGTCTTGTAATATGCTTACATTTCAAGCATTTTATTTTACCTTAAACTTCTTTAAGGGAGGTAATTGAAAAGAAGCCAGAGAAGTTCAAGATTGAATGCCTCACAGACATCAAGAACCTCTTCTACCCAAACACACATCCCTTCTATGCAGCCTTTGGAAACCGAACAAATGTAAGCTTTGTTTTATCTTGTAATTATATACCTAATTTTGAATATCAGAATAGGGGGACTGTTAAGATGACTCTTCCATTTTTGGCTCAGGATGTGTTTGCCTATAAGCAAGTGGGTGTCCCTGTGTGTCGGATATTCACAGTCAATCCCAAAGGAGAGCTCATCCTAGAGCAATCAAAAGGCAATAAAACATCGTAAGTAGCTACTTTGCAGGTCTGTTTATCTGTCTGTATGTCAGTTGTGTGGGTTTCTTTGGAAGTATTTGGCTCCGGCGTAAATTACCTTCAAAGTCAAGTGCGGTGCATTTGTTGACCATGTGCCTTTGAATTCCGACCTTGGTCAGTAAGTAACTGTTATCTAACCCCTTGCCTGTCTCAATGTAGGTACGGCCGACTGAGTGAACTGGTAGAGCACGTTTTTCCTTTACGCAGTAAGGAGCAGAGCGCCACCTTCAGTTTCCCAGAATTCAGTTCTTTCTGCTTCTGGAGACAGCCAATCGATGACGTCTGTCTTGAGGAGCTGCTCTGAGACAACCAATCACTGAAGTCGGTCTTCAGGAGCTGCCCTGATTCTGATTGGACAATTCCCACAGCTGTGGTATTATTTTCATGTATTAAGGTAGTAATTAACAGACACTTTGGTACGGTAGATAAACTTTGTTTTTTGGATGAAAAAAAAAAAATCACTTGAAATCAACCTCAAATCGGCATAGGCAATATTGTGTGTTGCGTGATAATTTCATGGCTCTTTCCGTGATTGCTTGCACTTCCTTAATATCAGCTTTGATGACTGTATACTATGCGTCTGCTGATGCTGATGCTTACTCAATTGTTTAGTGCTCCCCAGGTACAAAAGCACTCGTGAAGATATCAATAAGAACTGCCTCACATAATACACATAGGCATACATTCTAACAGACTGTACAGCCTTACAATGTGAAGAGAAAGAAGGCCAGCTTAGTTGTAAGGTTAGGTGATTATATGGCTTGAGTGTTAATGCTGACTTTTCACTTCTCATTTGGTTCAGTCTGCTTATAATTATAACAGTTATGTTGTTGCAATATGGTTAGATGTTAATTTGGAGAATCACGCTGCTTGGAAAGGCCTTAACTTACAGTGCATGCTAAGCTTTAACTGAGATTGTTCTCTGAGCTGCCAGTGGAACTGGCACAAGTCTTAATTGGTAGAGATGTAATATATCTGAGCTGGCTCAATGTTTAAGACATACGGACAGGTAGCTGTAGTCAGGTTAAAGGTGAAGGAAGCACTTTCTAAAGTGTAGATGTTGCTCACACACACACACAGCACGGGAGATTTTGGATGGAGACGGACTAATTTGCACTGAAAGCACAATTACAGTATTATGTTGAAACTTTTAGCCGACATTTTATGGGTTACCTTTACAATGTTTATGAAATGAATTCTTCTTCATTGGATATATTTCTGTTATAGCTTGGGTTAGTCTTGTATATTTGGAACTAAAATGTAGGTTTAGTTTGGCATCCTCGTTTGGCTGTTGTATGTGATGGTGTTGCAGAGTTCCTCGGTAAAGATGTCATTCTTTCTATGAAAGAGCTATTGTGTGTGTGTGTGGAAGAGTTATACACATCCTAACGCTCTGGTATTTGTAGTTATTTTCAGCAGCTGCTTGGATCGTGATCAGTGTATCTGTTAAGAGATTCATTTCCCACTTCTCACTCTTTCCAATCTCAAAATGCCTTTTTGCGTGTGTCACCGTGTACATTGAAGTGTGTGTTTTGGGATACGAATGGTTACCACAAGAATAAATACATTTGAAGATTCCATGCAGATGTCTGGTGTGAGTTTTAGAAAAGCTCTTCATCTAGCTAAACGGCTCTGTTAAAAACACAGCGTGACATTTTGCTCCGAGACCTTCGTCGGATAAAGATGTTAGAATGGAGAGTGTGGCACCAACTTCTGATACATCATTCCATTATTTAAATGAGCACCTCCTACTACTGTTTGAACATGCAATCCACTTTTTCCTAAACAAAACTGACTGTAATTCATGTAAGAAACACTTGTGATACCATTCGGTCATAATTTATAGTGATACTATAAACAGTAGGCCTATATAATAATATTATTAACACAATACCCTAGTTAATAAACACTCATGGCCACTGTTTAAACACATATTTTATTACTGGCCCCCGGGGCTGAATTCTAGTCCTCTGATCCAAGAAAAGGTACTGAAACATTTCCTTTTCAGGCATTGGTCCTAAAGAACATTGACTCATTGGAATGTGTTGAAATACAAAAAATACCTTTCAAAACAACTGTCCTTGTTGAAAAGTTCTGTATCCCTTGTCATGTAGAAAAATGACCAGCTTATTTGTTTAACGTTAGTTCCTCTAACGATGCTACAGGTAACTACCAAAACAATGGAAACGCTTGATGAATGAGGGATACAAAAGTATATTGAAAGCTGGTGCTTCCACACAGGTGGAACACTGAGTTAATTAAGCAATCAACATCCCATCATGTGTAGGGTCATGTATAAAATGCTGGGCATTTTCTACATTATTTTAGCAATTTTTTGGGGCTACCACGACAATGCCCCCATCCACAAGTGGTCACTGAATGGTTTGATGCGCATGAAAACAATGTAAACCATATGCCATTGTGGTCTCAGTCACCAGATCAACCCAATTTAACACTTATGGGAGATTCTGGGCCGGTGCCTGAAAGTTTTCCACCACCATTAACAAAACCCCAAATGATGGAATTTCTCGTGGAAGAATGGTGTCGCGTCCCTCCAATAGAGTTCCAGACACTTGTAGAATCTATGCCAAGGCGCATTGAAGCTGTGGTGGCCCCACGCCCTATTAAGAAACTTTGGTTTCTTTTAATTTGTCAGTTACCTGTATGTACAGTATTATAATTGATGGTTCTCATAAAATAGTCATTTCAAAATAACTACAACAAATTGAACGCATCAACACAAGCACACATTCAAACATTTCAAATATAATCAATCACTAAATGTTAATACTCCATAAATGGCAGTAGCCTGCCCCATCCCCTCCATAAGAATCCTATGATCAAATATTTGATACTTATATTTGATCTCTTTTTGTATGAAAGCTCTGTCATATGATAGTACGTTAAAGCAATCTACCTGTTATACTAAAATACCTGGAAGGCATGCAATGTTGGGCATACTACTGCCACGTTCACGTGCTTGTCGGGAACTAGGAAACTCAGAAATGACCATCTTGCTAACTGGTTGAACACGACACGTGTAGAACTACAATCAATTAGCAAGTCAAATTTGAGTTTCCTAGTTCCGGCTAACACGTGAACGAGGCATACATCTAAAGTAGAATGGGTGTTGTTTTGAGGGTGGAGCTACATAAAGCAATATCATTGGTGGGGTTCTCTTTTTTTTTTTTAAGGGGGTAACTTTGTCTATAACATGGCAGCTATTTTTTTGAGGGGGTGGGGTAGAGAAGCACGGCGCTAAATGTTGAGAGGACCTCTGTGTTCTCCGAGATGGCAAGTTTGCCTGCGGTCATGACTAAACCTGCCCTGTCCCCACGCATCAGAGTGAGAACCAGGCTCAGGGAGGCAGAGCCTCCGCAGTCACAGCTGGTGGAGCCAGCCCCACCTCCTCCACCATTATCAGGCAGGTAACCGGCCGTGTCCAGCCTCTGGATGCTGCGGTTGGACACAGAGAACATCGCCTCCACCTTGGCACCTCTCTGGGCTGTCAGCACGGCACTCAGCAGGTAGCGGCCCTCCATGGGAACGTGAAAGATGCCTGGAAGACATGAAGAGGGTCAGAGGAAACCTATCAGCCACAAGGGGGCACTCATACATGTCAACTGCGAGAGGGAACAAACATTAATCTGTATTGTCACCTAGATGTGATAGGTTGTAGTTGACATCTAGATTAGTGTGGTGATGTCTGTATGTGTGTGATGGTGATATAGTCGTTACCTGTGTAAGGGTCATAGTGTCCCCCATCGTTTACCAACACCTTGTTGAAGCGGATGATACCCACCTCCCCAGGGAAGGGCAAGCGGTTGAGACCAGCCGAGAAGGACACCCGCTCACCTGATACAGGGTTAAAGTTTAATCTGTCACATTGACACACATTCTTAAAAGTGGTTATTGGGACAATTCTTTTCCATGCAGTAGCAGATTGGAATACTATGGAATTTATCTGAACAAGAGTACTAAATATCTTGCCTGTTAAAGTGAAACATGATTTGTGTAATTTACGGCCTCAGAGGAATGTGGGCAACTGTTGAAAGAGGTTCATTTTCAGGAGACTCAACATTGTATATTGATAGTAAATCATATGAGTCAAATAGCACTTACCAGAAACCACTGGCATATTAGGCTTTAAATACCCTGTAGAGGGTGGGGAGGCTGTAAAATAACCAAGATACATTTCATGAAGTTTTGAAAGAATGCAATTAATCTTGCAAACATACCTACTTGCATGTGCTTGGGGTGTGTGTAGATGTGCAAATGCATTCTGTACTTGTTCCTATCCTCTCTCCCAGCTACCCCTAGATCTCACCTGGGGCTCCAGCGAAGCCCTTGAGGGTGGACATGCTGCCGTCGGCCCCTTTGGGCGGTTTGGAAGAGATGGTGATTCCGGGGGCTCCTGCCTCCCCAGTCTCCATCATATGTAGTAGGGCCCCATCTGGTATTGGCCCAACGGGTAGGACAGGGCCCTGAGGGACAAGCTTCGTCTCGGTGGGATTACCAGACTCCTCCACACCTACATGAACACCTGGAGAGGGGGTAATGACAAACCAGGGTGTCAAAAGAAGGAGAGGATGGAGCGAGGGATAAAACCCACAGACCAGCTGTGGAGAAGTCAACACGTGTTAACAAACCAGCTGGTGTTGTGATGAATCCTGACACTGATAGACAGGACTCTCCCAGTCTCACGTCCCCTTCAGCATTAAGTTATGGGCCAAAAATGACAGTGAAGACAAGCTGTCACTGTCATTACTCTTAAACAGCCTCTGTGCTTCTGGAGTGAAAGCTTTCACTTTCCTTACAGTAAAAGCTGATTTGGGGGAACAAACACCAGTATGTAGGGCCGCCTCTAGCGCCCACCCGCCTCGTGGGCAGAACATTTTAGTGACCCCCCCTCTTGGCGGTGGAGAGATGTGCAGCTTTAAAAAGGTACGATATGCAGAAATTGCGTTGCCATTTCCCGGTTGCTAAAATTCTGATAGTTCGCCTAATTTCAGTTTGTGACAAAACAAGCAATGTGGAAAATCATTATACCATCTAAGCCGCTGTGAAATAACTTTTCCATAACCAAATATATTGTATTTCAGCTGGTGTACAAAACAGAAAGTAACTTATCTGCGCATAGAAATAGCGCACACAGGACATATCTACCACTTCTTAGACTTGCTTTCATTGAGATTGACAGATCTAGAACTCCCCCAAAAAGTGACATATTGCAGCTTTAAAGTTAATGTCCTGCAATTCTACACAATTTGCCGTGGGGCGTAGGGAAAATGTTGCAGTTTTAAAGTACATTTAGCTGCCATTCTACACATTTCATGGGGCAGAAAGAAACTTTAGCATTTTTTAAACTAATTTCATGTGATTTAACAGATTTTGCTATGGGATAGGAAGAACATTTTGCAGTTTTAAAGTCTGTTCCCTGCTGTTCAGCACATTTTTCCATGACTTATGCAATGTTCATATGATATCTGAGCTAGAGTTTCTTACAAAATCAATGAGGGCCCCTGGGCATGTGTCTTGTGTGCCAGGTCAATAATTCAGCCATGATTACTACAAGATAGCTGGCTAGACTAACTTACCTAGCAATCAATAAAATGTTAGCTGATATGGGCTAATTGATTGACTGTCAGTGACTGACAGAGGAAAACTGCTGTTGTAAGTTGAGACCCCGACTGACTTTCTAGTGGACGGAGGCCCTACATGCAGCACAAAGCCTGCATACTGACAGTATGCCATTGTAATGGCTTGTATCTTTTTCCTCATTGGCCCATTTTCTGTGTAGTTTTTAGTTACAGTACATCTTCTTTCAATTTTGGGGGGAATTCCTCTCCCCTCAGTATTTTTTTACTTTATTTGACAGGCATGAAACAGGTGGGGAGATAAATAGGTTGGAGACACATGAGGAAGGATGGATACGGGGATTTAACCCCAGAGGCATCATGTGCTGTGAGTGTTACCCACTTGACCACGGCTCTGCACTTACACCTTCTACTGTACTTTCTCTAGTCATTTTACATGAAAGTACAGTTATTGTATAGAATGTTTCTCAAGATGCCTGAGAGATTCTGTCATTAGCATCTAAACAGTGAGTAATTACCTCTCCCTGTCATCAGTGACCTAAACAGGTTATTAAAGACCACACCACAGATCAGACCCGATGTCAGGATAAAGTGACACATTTTTGGGGGTTCTTGTATTGGAATGTTATTGAATTCCCCTTATATCTGGCTATACCACAATAAAACATACACGTTCAAATGCTTTTGACCAAGAAGTGACCGGTTCAATGGCACAATCTCCACCATGCTCTATCAACACCATGGGCGGCGCCCTACACACTAAAGCAAGATTTCAATAAAAATCAACCAGCCGGGCCTCCCGGGTGGAGCAGTGGTCTAAGGCTGTGACACTAGAGATTCTGGGTTCGAGTCCAGGCTCTGTTGCCGCGACCGGGAGATCCATGGGGCGGTGCACAATTGGCTCAGCGCCGTCTGGGTTAGGGGACGGTTTGGCCGGCAGGGATGTCCTTGTCCCATCGCGCACTAGCAACTCCTGTGGCGGGCAGGGTGCAGTGCATGCTGACACGGTCGTCAGGTGCACGGTGTTTCCTCCGACACATTGGTTTGGCTGGCTTCCGGGTTAAGTGGGCATTGTGTCAAGAAGCAGTGCGGCTTGGTTGGGTTGTGTTTCGGAGGACGCACGGCTCTCGACCTTCGCCTCTCCCGAGTCCGTACGGGAGTTGCAGCGATGAGACAGGACTAACTACCAATTGGATACCATGAAATTGGGGGGGAAACGGGGTAAAAAAACAACCAGCTACATTGTTTTAATCTATAACTTTTCAAAAGAGTTGCAGCCTCTTTGATGCTCTGTGGAACTTCCTGAGTCATCGATCATTCCATTCTCCCTGAAATCTTCACGTAAGATCCCCCTAAAATGCCAGTTAGATTAGTTGAGCTTTCCTTAGGTGTAGCATGCTTCTTCTGTGCTGACTGAACACCTTTGTCAAAGTGGAAAACGAGTTATCGCATGTAGCTGTGGACGCCCCAAAAGTCAGTCCATGTTTCAGTGTAGTAAGCACGGCAGGAATAGTGGAGAGGGGCCCAGAGAATCATTGCAGGATATCAAGTGGGGCCATCTGTCCTCATTGGAGCCAGAGCGGACGTCACTAAATCTAGCTTCCATCAAATCTGTTTTGCTTAGATCCATTGCAGTGGTTTCACATTTTTATTTTTTAGAAAGTCATGTACAGTGCCTTGCGAAAGTATTCGGCCCCCTTGAACTTTGCGACCTTTTGCCACATTTCAGGCTTCAAACATAAAGATATAAAACTGTATTTTTTTGTGAAGAATCAACAACAAGTGGGACACAATCATGAAGTGGAACGACATTTATTGGGTATTTCAAACTTTTTTAACAAATCAAAAACTGAAAAATTGGGCGTGCAAAATTATTCAGCCCCCTTAAGTTAATACTTTGTAGCGCCACCTTTTGCTGCGATTACAGCTGTAAGTCGCTTGGGGTATGTCTCTATCAGTTTTGCACATCGAGAGACTGACATTTTTTCCCATTCCTCCTTGCTAAACAGCCTGAGCTCAGTGAGGTTGGATGGAGAGCATTTGTGAACAGCAGTTTTCAGTTCTTTCCACAGATTCTCGATTGGATTCAGGTCTGGACTTTGACTTGGCCATTCTAACACCTGGATATGTTTATTTTTGAACCATTCCATTGTAGATTTTGCTTTATGTTTTGGATCATTGTCTTGTTGGAAGACAAATCTCCGTCCCAGTCTCAGGTCTTTTGCAGACTCCATCAGGTTCTTCCAGAATGGTCCTGTATTTGGCTCCATCCATCTTCCCATCAATTTTAACCATCTTCCCTGTCCCTGCTGAAGAAAAGCAGGCCCAAACCATGATGCTGCCACCACCGTGTTTGACAGTGGGGATGGTGTGTTCAGTGTGATGAGCTGTGTTGCTTTTACGCCAAACATAACGTTTTGCATTGTTGCCAAAAAGTTCAATTTTGGTTTCATCTGACCAGAGCACCTTCTTCCACATGTTTGGTGTGTCTCCCAGGTGGCTTGTGGCAAACTTTAAACGACACTTTTTATGGATATCTTTAAGAAATGGCTTTCTTCTTGCCACTCTTCCATAAAGGCCAGATTTGTGCAATATACGACTGATTGTTGTCCTATGGACAGAGTCTCCCACCTCAGCTGTAGATCTCTGCAGTTCATCCAGAGTGATCATGGGCCTCTTGGCTGCATCTCTGATCAGTCTTCTCCTTGTATGAGCTGAAAGTTTAGAGGGACGGCCAGGTCTTGGTAGATTTGCAGTGGTCTGATACTCCTTCCATTTCAATATTATCGCTTGCACAGTGCTCCTTGGGATGTTTAAAGCTTGGGAAATCTTTTTGTATCCAAATCCGGCTTTAAAATTCTTCACAACAGTATCTCGGACCTGCCTGGTGTGTTTCTTGTTCTTCATGATGCTCTCTGCGCTTTTAACGGACCTCTGAGACTATCACAGTGCAGGTGCATTTATACGGAGACTTGATTACACACAGGTGGATTGTATTTATCATCATTAGTCATTTAGGTCAACATTGGATCATTCAGAGATCCTCACTGAACTTCTGGAGAGAGTTTGCTGCACTGAAAGTAAAGAGGCCGAATACTTTCGCAAGGCACTGTATCTCTGGGTCAAGGGCAAACATGGCCTCCACCAGTAGTTGGCTGTTACATTCGCTGAATCGTTCTGACATTTCACCAATGACAGCATCCAACATGCTGAAGAACAGTTTTTTTACACTCAGTCTCTTCTCCTCTGTCCTGCTGGCCTACTGTACTGTTCTCCACGTATTGCTGAGGATTTGTACTTCCATAACGTTGTCATTTGCTTGAAGCTGGTGCACCAGTGCCACTGGTCCCAAATGGCTTCGAACTCTGTCGCACCTCAGCTTCTTGACACAGCCGAACGCACTGAGGACCCACTTTGACTCCAGTGTAAAGATCCGTTGCTTTTGCCTGGAGTAATTTGTTTGGAGGATCGAGAAGACCGATTCTGTACACCATGGTGGCTGTAAACTTAAAGCCGGGGTCCGTCACTGCCTTCAGCAGCCCTGTAGCCTCAAGTCTTACTTCTGTGTTGTAGGAACGCATGCATTCGATGTCAGAGAGGAACTTCACAATGCTGCACAACTTTTAACAACTACTGACAGTCAGTGGCGGATTTAGGTATCTTGCCGGTGGCGGCACCGGGAGCCCGCACCCAAAAATGTGCAATGGTGACATTTGCGCGATCGGTTTTCGATCACTCATTTGCACGTTACGTCAATGATATCATGTCACCGTGTGGGACTGTGGGTCAATTAACCATGTCGGAGTGGGCGCCCTGATTCTAGTTTGTGAGCTAGGCAGGCTACTGCCTGGGAAGATCTCCCACTCAGAAGTACGAGATGGGGAGGAGGGTGTGGGTAGGTTGACCTCAGGTCTCCCCACTGGAAGCCCGAGGTAGGGGGAGTGGGGGAATCTATCAAATATCGTACCTCCTAACTTTGTACAGTACTAATGCAATTAGTAAAATCAGTCACACTACGAAATGCTACTAAATAAACCACAAGTCATTCATAATACTGTGAATATATAGTTTCACAGACATATTGTTGCTTTTTTTCTGGTTTGTGCGAAATCGTTAAGAATAATATAAAACCAGTGTGATCACCACCAAGGTGAATTGGGTTAGTCTTGACTCTTGGTTGACTGTGTTGGGGGATGGGTCATGTATTGATGCTCGAGTGCCAAATCCACACAAATGGATAAGAACAGATCTAAGCCATCAGGTGCCCAGTTTAGGAAAATGAGGAAAGAGAAGAAACGTGCAAAAGATTAAAGGTATGTAGCTATGTCATCTCTTTGAGTATAATATTATGCATGTCATGAAATAGGCTCGTATAACACTTAGGCTAACAAATATGTTGCTTGCTATGCTATTACGCATACGGTGACAATATTCTGTTTTCTGTCCAACTAGCTTATTGGATAACATTTCACACAGTTTCATCATGATAATGTGTGTATCCTGCAGAATGTATTATTGATTATTGATTTGGTTAACTTGAGGTGACATCAAAGGTTTTCATTGATTGTATTGACTATATCCTGAGCTTAGTAAGAGGAATTTCCAATGCTGTAGGCATCTATATTATGCTGATATTTTGTATCTTTTGTGATATATTTAGTATTTCGGGGTGTCTTATGCCTAGAATTAGCCAAGGAGGTTGTATGGTTCATTTGGTTCTTATTCTGAAAGTTTGATAAATTGTGCATAATGTCATGTATATTTAATTGTGCAACAAATGTATTTAGGGTGTCAAACTCATACTGTATTCCAATGCAAATTCAGGGGCACTTCTGAAGTATTTTGGAGCACCCTCTGGCACTGGCCAGGATGAGGAGCCATCCACCTCAGCCACACAGGCTTCTTCAGAAATGACCTCAGGATGAGGAGCCATCCACCTCCTCAGCCACACAGGTGTTTTCACAAATGTTGCCTGAGGATGAAGACCTATTTGCCTCCACTTCTCCCCAGCAGGATTCTTCAGGTGTGGGTACACGCATGTGTTTGTGTGCATAACATAAACAAAATAAATAATTTCCTTTTTGCAAAGTTTTACGTTTCCATATTGTAGGTAACAATGATGATTTTATTATTACTGGGTATGTATGTGGGATGTTCCACCACTATAAATGCTGTGAATAACGTGGGTAAACGAAAGCCCTTGTGCTCTCCATTTAGAAATGCCTGTAGCAGAATCCCCACCAAACACTGCTGCTGAGGTTGAACCACTGTCTACAGACCCTGCTGACTGGCCTTCTGTTCTGACTGACAGAATTCAGACACAATTAGTTTGCAGAGGACTAAGTGAGGTAACACCTAACTTTGTTTTCCCTAAGGAATGAGAGTGATGGAAGAAGTTGCCACCACCAGTATTTCAGGAAGACCTTGGTAAGTGGTGAAAAAATCCCTAGAAGTTGGTGTATTCTGAAAGAAACAGCCTCTTCTGCTTCTGCTGCAAACTCTTTTCTAAGAAGAACATTTATTTAGCAATCTCAGGACTGACAGACTGGAAACATCCACCTGACAGGTGTGGCATATCAAGAAGCTGATTAAACAGCATGATCATTACACAAGTGCACCTTGTGCTGGGGACAATAAAAGGCCACCCTAAAATTTGAGGGAGAGTGCAATTGGCATACTGACTGCAGGAATGTCCACCAGAGCTGTTGCCAGAGAATTGAATGTTCATTTTTCTACCATAAGCCGACACCGATGTTGTTTTAGAGAATTTGGCAGTACGTCCAACCACCCTTGCAACCACAGACCACGTGTAACCTCGCCAGCTCAGGACCTCCACATCCGGCTTCTTCACCTGCGGGATCGTCTGAGACCAGCCACCCGGACAGCTGATGAAACTGAGTTTGCACAACAAAATAACCGACTTCAGTGGTCACCTTCGATGGCCACTGGCAGACTGGAGAAGTGTGCTCTTCATGGATGAATCCCGGTTTCAACTGTACCGGACAGATGGCAGTCTGCGTGTATGGTGTCGTGTAGGCGAGCAGTTTGCTGATGTCAACGTTGTGAACAGGGTTCCCCATGGGGGCGGTGTGGTTATGATATGGGCAGGCATAAGCTACAGACAATGAACACAATTGCATTTTATCGATGCCAATTTGAATGCCCATTGTTGTGCCAGCATAATAACGCAAGGCCCCATGTCGCAAAGATCTGTACACAATTCCTGGAAGCTGAAAATGTCCCAGTTCTTCCATGGCTTGCACACTTACCAGACATGTCACCCATTGAGCATGTTTGGGATGCTCTGGAATGATGTGTACGACAGCATGTTCCAGTTCCCGCCAATATCCAGCAACTTCGCACAGCCATTGAAGATGAGTGGGACAACATTACACAGGCCACAATCAACAGCCTGATCATCTCTATGCAAAGTAGATGTGTCAGGCCGCATGAGGCAAATGGTGGTCACATCTGATACTGACTGGTTTTCTGATCCACGCCTCTACTTAAAAAAAAAAAGAGTATCTGTGACCAACAGATGCATATCTGTATTCCAATCATGTGATATCCATAGATTAGGGCCTAATGAATTCATTTATATGAACTGTAACTTAGTAAAATCATAAGTTTGGACAGCACAGTACAGTAAAGCATGGTAGAGAACAGTAGAGTACAATAAAGAAAAGTAGAGAATAGCACTGTACAGTAGAGTTTAGTACAGCACAGTAAAGTGCAGTATAATTTACTGTACTGAACTCTGCTCTACTGTCAAATCTTGTGAAACAGATGTCTATGATTGGTTCAGATTTGGTCTGGTCCGGACCAACCCAATGTGGTCTTGTTTGGGGGCGGAGCTCATTAGAATAATAGCCAGTGTGTAGAACAATACCCAAATATGCAAATGAGGCTATTGAATATTTCGAGCTTTGTGTACCTATTCAGGATACATCATGAAAAGATTGATATTCAGAGTGATAATTATGCATTTGGTACAGATCATGTAATTCAGTTCGCATAATTCTGTTACCAGATGTAAATCCACTTCACTTACTGTAGTTCGATAACCAAAATTTGATTTTTTTTCAAAGTCTAGGTGTCATGTCATAGCTGACACCCCATTCTTTCTGCAGACATCTTTGAATCTTAATTCAGGGCAGGTAGTTTTTGAAAAATGTGGTCAAAAACTGAGGGAGATTTTACCAATATTTTGTTGCCAAACTGCATCTGCACAGTTCTTCCAGTAAGTGTGTGTTTGTAAAATGTTTTGTGGAAATAGTAAAAATGTGTACGGTTTGTTTAAACTTTGAAATCAATAGTTTTTGTTTGTCTCACTTCAAAAAGTTACCAGTCTCAGCGTAATTCCGTTACCATGGAATTTCCCATATGTGAAAATGGCGCATTTCCACGTTTTGTAGGGGGAAATAAAGTTAAGAGGTTGTAGCCGATGACATAATCAAAAGTTACTTTTTTATATATTGATTTTCAAACACAGATTTGCAGGTGATGTGGGGAGCTAGAAACTGGATGCAGGTTTTGAAAATCAGTTTCTTACTTTTAATCCTACCGTGTGATGTCACAGAGAAGCATTTTTTAGGACCTATCTTTTTAAGAAACGCCCAATTTCAAATACACTACATGACCAAAAGTATGTGGACACGTGCTCATTGAAAATCATTAATATGGAGTTGGTCCCCCCTTTGCAGCTATAACAGCCTCAACTCTTCTGGGAAGGCTTTCCACTAGATGTTAGAACATTGCTCCATTTCATTCGGCCACAAGAGCATTAATGAGGTTGGGCACTTATGTTTGGCGATTAGGCCTGGCTTGCAGTCTGCGTTCCAATTCATCCCAACGGTGTTCGATGGGGTTGAGGTCAGGGCTCTGTGCAGGTCAGTCAAGTTCTTCCAAACTGATCGACATTCCATTTCTGTATGGACTTCGCTTTGTGCACGGGGGCATTATGCTGAAACAGGGAAGGGCCAAAACTGGTGCCACAAAGTCGTAGGCACAGAATCGTCTAGAATGTCATTGTATGCTGTAGAGTTAAGATTTCCCTTCACTCGCACTAAGGGGCCTAGCCCGAACCATGAAAAACAGACGCAGATTGTTATTCCTCCTCCACCAAACTTTACAGTTGGCACACTATGCATTTGGGCAGGTAGGGTTCACCTGGCATCCGCCAAACCAAGATTAGTCCATTTGGACTGCCATAACAGTGCAACTTAATATAATGTTTACATACCCTACATTACTCATCTCATATGTATATACTGTACTCGATACCTTCTACTGCATCTTGCCTATGCAGTTCTGTACCATCACTCATTCATATTCTTTATCCCTTTACACTTGTGTGTGTGTATAAGGTAGTTGTTGTGGAATTGTTAGATTACTCGTTGGTTTTTACTGCATTGTCGGAACTAGGGCACAAGCATTTCGCTACACTCGCTTTAACATCTGCTAACCATGTATATGTGACAAATAAAATTTTATTTGATGGTGAAGCGTGATTCATCATTCCAGAGAACCCGTTTCCACTGCTCCAGAGTCCAATTGCAGCGAGCTTTACACCACTCCAGTCGACACTTGGCATTGTGCATGGTGATCTTAGGCTTGTGTGCAGCTGCTTGGCCATGGAAACACATTTCTTCATGAAGCTCCTGACGTTGCTTCCAGAGGCAGTTTGGAACTCAGCAGTGAGTGTTGTAACTGAGTATAGCCTATGTTTAGGCGCTTCAGCAATCGGCAGTCCCGTTCTGTGACCTTGTGTGGCCTACCACTTTGTGACTGAGCCGTTGTTGCTCCTAGACGTTTCCACTTCACAATAACAGCACTTACAGTTGACCAGGGCAGAAGTTTGACGAATTTACTTGTTGGAAAGGTGGTATCCTCTGATGATGCCACTTTGAAAGTCACTGAGCTCTTCAGTAAGGCCATTCTACTGCCAATGTTTGTCTATGGAGACTGCATGGCTGTGTGCCCGATTTTATATATGTGTCAGCAACAGGGGTGACTGAAATAACCAAATCCACTAATTTGTATATAGACACTGGTCTGGTGCTGGAGAAAATTAATACAGAATATAGTTGAAAAGTGGCGGAATTGCCCTTTAACCATTAGTGGGGAATATGCATAACGGACCCAAGATCAGTGTCCAGGCAGGGGCAACTTCAGCCTACTCCTACAACATTATTCTCCTGAGCAGTCTGAAAGAGACCACAGGCAATCTGTCCAAACTCTTTCAGAAAGGGACTAGGCTGTACATTAATGGCATACCTGCATACCAAGTCACCAGGTGGCCTATCCCCAAAATCAACACTAAAACTTTAAGAGGGAGCTCTTATCTAGGATCAACTTCCCCCAACCATTAGTGTGGAAAATGTTGAACTGAAACTAAGATCAGTCTAGGGGCAGCTTCACCCTACTCCCTATTAAACGCGACACAGAGAAGCGACTACTAGCAACCTGTAAAACACCACAGGAGGGACTGAGGCGGCATTTCCACGTGTGACGTTTATTGTGTGTGTAGTTGGGCCTGGATGACTCCGACTGAATGCCAATCTCAGGCCCAATCCCAGGGTAATTATTAAAGGATGGAGCGCCAACGTGTGTGTGCATGTGTGCACCATGATTAAAGAGGTGGATGTAAACAATTGCAGCTGTAGCCTTGGAGGGAGTGTTACAATGTATCCGGATAACTCTACACTCACAGCCGGGCCATTCGCACAGTATTCCCTCCACCAGTCTGAGGACACGTAAGAATCCGTGTGGTCGCCCATGTTACATACCACATCATAACCACTGTACATCAGTTTAGTACCACAGACAAGATTTACGAGTCAGCCTGAGCCAAAACGGACACGATGCAGAGCCTGGGATTTCGGAATAAATGCATTCACTCCCAGAATTTGGACCTGAAGTCTACTTTCAGGGGAAGAAGTGATAATTGGATATCTTCATCTTAAACCTGTAACAATTAATACATCACATTAGTTTAGTGGGACAGCGCAGAATAAAAATTAGCAGTTACAAGGTGGTTTTTAGCAAGAGACTAAAGTGACATGTTTACTGCCGCGGGAGCCAAGTGATTTGTCAGAAGGCCATGCTCATAAAAACTAAATATTGTCCTCCCCCACCGACCGCCACTGCTCTGGACTATCTGGGCCAGCACCTGTGATGCCAGAGCCCTGCGTCCCAAATGGCACCCCTTTCCCTTTACAGCGCACTTCTTTTTGACAAGAGAACATGGGGCCCTGGTCAAATGTAGTGCACTGTAAAGGGAATAGATTGCCACTTTGGGATGCAACCATCTCTCTCTCCCAGGGTTTGCAAACATGCAATTTTAGGAAAATCAGCTTTCAGCAATCAAGACATTTATTATCTAAACCATTGAGGAAAATTGAGGATCCCTAATCTCGGTCCCTCCATCCAGCGCTTACTCGCACTCTAACTTCAGGGGGTAGGGTGTGTATGACATCATGGCAGTACAGAGCAGAACATGTGGCTCAGGGGAAAGCCTTGACTGCTCACTGTGTCTCTGCGTCCCAAATGGTGCCCTATTCCTTCTGTAATGCCCTACTTTTGACCAGGGCCCTTAGGGCTCTGGTCAAAAGAAGTGCACTATATAGTGGATAGGTTTCCATTTGAAATGCAACCTGTGGGCTACATTTTAACAAACCTAACACAATGGTATATCTTAGCGCTGGCGTTTTAGATTCGATGGTGTGTCAAATATTTTTTTGATATTTTCACAACTGGAGTTATGGGTGCAGTAGTGAGTGGTGGTGCGAAGGGGCTGGGTTTTGATGAATAAACGAGTTGTGGGTGTGTTGATGCCCCTTACTGGCCAATCAAAACGTGCTCCATGGCTAAATATGTGGTTGCTTCAAGTTGTGTTTTTACATATGCAGTGCTTTGTCATCAACTCCAATTTGAATGCTAGTCCATTATGTCTTAGTTCGTTAAATAGCCTGGCCCATATTTGCTAAATATATGTTGAACATGTCTGCAGTCCACATTGTTGTAATTGCATTGCTGCCATATGGACTTACATGGTTAAACATACATAGGCTAAAGCATTCACACTGATATAAGGGCTATGCCTTCTGTAAGTAGCAGTCTGGAGAGGGGACATGCCACATGTAGTCAATAAGCAAGATTCAATTCACTAGGCTATTGATTAGGCCTAAAAATAAAGTGTAGAATTCAAATCAAATTCAAACAATTTTAAAAAACTGTTTTAAATAGGCTGTCTAAATACAGTTCTAGGCACCATAATTGCTCCCCGTGGGAGTATAATACAGACAAGGAAACTTAAGACTATGTAGGGTTTTACACACATCCAAACTTTTCACAGCAGCTGGGTAAAGATCCAATATAAAGAGGGGGAATGTCCACTCACCATTATACTGTTCGCAAATGTAATGTTTTATAAACATCATGGGATTTCGGATCTTGATCTTACAGATCATATTTGCACTTCTCCAGAACTAGTAGACGAAATTGCATTGCATTCGAGCCGTGTCTGTCCTCACCATAAATTCATGGACGGTCAAACTTTCTAAAAAGGTTGGTATTTAATCCAATTAAACAAAGAAGGAAAACAAAAATTCAACCACCAACAATATTTTTTTTAAAGGATCGGGTCAGATGCATAAATCGCTTCTCTTGTTCCATGGCACTGTGTACACATACTGTAGGCCTAAATGTCTTTACGTATAACATTCACACATCTATTTTTTATTCATTGAACCTTTATTTAACTCGGCAAGCCAGTTAAGAACAAATTCTTATTTACAATGACGGCCTACCGGGAAACAGTGGGTTAACTGCCTTGTTCAGGGCCAGAACGACAGATTTTTACCTTGTCAGCTCTGGGATTCGATACAGCAACCTTTCAGTTACTGGCCCAAAGCTCTAACCACTAGGCTACCTGCCGTCCCATACAAAATGCTAGGTTCCTGTCAATTGTATAGTTGCCTACGTAGCAGATTCTCAAAATAATCTCCCGTTGATATGACATTATAGGGTGACTGAATAGTTTGGAGGAGTGTGTCTTTGGTAATAGGACGAGGGGTGCTCTTTGAAAATGGGGATAGACAACCTACTTGAACAAGCGAAATGTAGGTATCTATGCTGCAAAAGTCTATGTACCGGGGGGCTAGTGGTGTCTCCCACTCTCCCCTCCTGGAGGACCTGAGCCCTAGGACCATGCCTCAGGACTACCTGGCCTGATGACTCCTGGCTGTCCCCAGTCTACCTGGTCGTGCTGAAGCTCCAGTTTCAACTGTTCTACCTGCGGCTATGGAACCCTGACTTGTTCTGCTACCTTGTCCTGGACCTGCTGTTTTCGACCTCTGAATGCTCGGCTATGAAAAGCGAACTGACATTTACTCCTGAGGTACTGAGCTCTTGCACCCTCTACAACCACTGTGATTATGATTTGACCCTGTTGGCCCATCAATGAACATCATGAAGAACATTCTTGCTTTAATGGCAGTCACTCATTTATAATCTCCACCCAGCACAGCCAGAAGAAGTCTGGCCACCCCTCAGAGCCTGGTTCCTCTCTAGGTTTCTTCCTAGGTTCCTGCCTTTTGTAGGGAGTTTTTCCTAGCCACCGTGCTTCTACATCTGCATTGCTTGTTGTTTGGGGTTTTAGGCTGGGTTTCTGTATAGCACTTTGACATCTGCTGATGTAAAAAGGGCTTTATAAAAACATTTGATTGATTGAGGTATGTGAAGTGAATAAGGAAAAGCATGAAGGCAAATCCTCATATTTCAAAGGATTCTCAGTAGACCACTCAAAACTCCTTTATTTTTAGGCTACTTTTGGTTAATGGCCAGGATAAAAACCTGCAGCTGTGTAATGCTGCTAAACCAGCCTTGATTAATTAAGGGGAGGGTAGGCTATGCTTGGTTTTTAATCGAATGAAATGGGGGAAACCAATATTTTTTTATGTTTCTAAATATGAGATTCACCAGGACAAAAGGCACATCTCTCCTTCCGTGGGCACTGTGCGCCATGGCAGGAAAGGCTGCGCTTCCGCTCTCAAAATCCATGCCATTATCAACTGCGTTACTGAGAAGACCTGCTTTGTGGGTCTCAAAACTTCCCATTACAGCTGCATGAAATGTGAAACTTTTGCACTTGTTTTTAAGGACACCGCTCAAATGTTGCCACCTCAGCGCAAGCAAGCTGAAGTTAGACAGGTAAAAAACCAAACCTGGTGTCAGGGCTGGAATATGCGGGTGCGGCAGTTTTTTGCATGATGAAATGGCAAACCAACGTGCATTTGACACTTGCGCTTCCTTAGCGGCAGTCAAAAATAGAGCCCTGTGTTTTTATTTAGAGAGAGGAGAGACACGGCCAGGTAAGTGTGCTAAACATATTCAACAACACCAGAGCAAAAGGGTGCAGGGAGATATGGAGAGAGGGATGGAACACAAGGGCACTGGGGGGGGGGGAGAGTTAGGAGGGTGTGATGTCATGTCAACCCAGAAGCACCTGATCTGAACCCACTGAGACACTTGGGCCCCTCGGCTCTCAAATAACAAACCATCTGATTGGTTCCTATAAGTAGACAATTGATAAGCCAATGACCGACGTCCCTATAACGGACATCACTTTCCACGTCCTTATAAGTAGTCAACTGTGCAAGCCAGTCCAGGACAAAAGTGAAGCAGTGAGCCAAGTATGAGACAAAGACATCCCAATGTGACCCGTGGTAAAACAGCATCCAGTCTGGAACATATGAATAGCGAGCTGCCCTCTGAGGAGTACAACCCAAACATTCCAGCTGACAGAATAATGATTTTAAACATGAGTTTTTACAAGTGAAGAGCGGGCTATTGACACTTCATTTCTTAGTCTCCATGTGCACGATGGGAAAAGTGTGAAATTTTTCTAAGTAAGACGGTTATTAAGGCTCACACTTGACTTCCAGAGCTACACCCAGGATTGAGAAACAGTGACTCCGATCTAAAGTCTCTACCTCTGGCTTCACAGCCAGGACCAGGGCCTCTTCCCCATGGGACTTCCAGACAGGAGCTTGCAGAGCTGCTCTGTAAACCAGTCATGTTGAGCTGTATTCAGAAGAAGAGGCACTATGCTCATAAATGTTATGGAGTGTGCTTCCGGTGCCTTTATTCCCGGTTGAGTCACCTGGGCACCATCATTTATAACTTAGTCCATGTCCACGCTAGTTATCCGTCATGTAAAAGGATATGGGGTTTTTGAACTCACAGATGACCATGGGACAGCAAGATTAGTCACGACAGAAGTAGTTACTACAGAAATGCATGGACTGTGATAATCCCTTAAAGCCCAGGCATTGCTTAACACAAACCGGGTCTATTAAAAAGACCATGTGTGTTCAATCATTGCTGCCGCCCCGGAGTCAGAACGCAGTGAGATGGAAATCCAGCTTCCCCCCCCTCTTTCTCTCGCTCTGTTCTCATACACTCAACTAACCGTCCTACATTCAACACAACTCAAATTGGCCCCAGCTGCAGCTCTGAAGTTGATCTTATTAGCACCATTTGATTGTAATCTCCAGTCTCTGCTACTGGAACACCTGGATGATGGTCATTTCCATGTATAAAGGACCCATGAGCACCGACATGTGAATGAAAAGTAAGAGTAAGAGAAAATAATAAAAATACAATCATTTCCCATCCTAAATATTAGCAAAGGCTTTGATTTCTGGTCAAACAGATGAAAAAGGGGTCTTAGAAAACGTCTACCAGAAAAGCTTAAAGGTATTAAAAATACTTCAAAACCCAATAATGTTGAGGTAAACAACCCAACTAACTAAAAACAAAACTTATAATTTTGGAGAAATTATTTGCCTTGTGTAAGTTTAAGAACAATTGCCCTTTGCCTTGAAATTCTGTTACCAAAAACCTGCATATCATTAAGATATTTTCAAATGTCTCCCCTTCATGAGGAAGTAGTACAATGTAAGTTCACAGAAGTAACAAGTTTTTACTGATATCTATTGGTTTATGAATTACTAAGTGGTTAAAACTCAAAACTCTGTTACCAAATTGGTAATGGAATTTCTGGAAAATCCGTCACGGAATTAATGTAATTGAATTGGCAACAATGGGAAATCATAGTAGTCACCAACCACCGTTGGGACACCTGCTTTACAGTCCTTCCTTCCACTGGCATACGGTTACGTTCAACTCAAAGGTTTTCTTTTTCTTTCTGTCTGGTGTTTAAGGCTCCCGAGTATCGCAGCGGTCTAAAGCACTGCACCTCAGTGCTAGAGGCGTCACTACAGACCCTGGTTCGATTCCAGGCCGTGATAGGGCGGCACACAATTGGCCCAGCGTCGTCCGGGTTAGGGTTTGGCCGGGGTAGGCCGTCATTTGTAAATAAGAATTTGTTCTTAACTGACTTGCTCAGTTAAATAAAGGTTCAATTAAACAACCTCTCGCTCCGCCTCGCTCTTGCTAGTTAATGTCACCTCTCCCGGATCTTACTGACACCTACCCATGAGCCCCCTCTTTCCATTTACTGCAACTATCATTCTTATCCACTGAACACTGACCAACAAACGGATGTCCATGGACGCTGAAAAGTGGTTGAAATTTGGTCCACCCTGGCCTTGATCTCAACGTCCACAGATGTCGTTTTTGGTATGGTCAAGACCGGCTTTAATTTCAATATCCACAGATGTTGATTTTTGGTCCCGTCATGACCAAAACTAAACCAAATCATAGATGGAGAGCATAGTAAAGTAAAAATAAGTTGAGTAGACTAATGTAATGAACTCTACTCTAACTTGTGAAACAGACATCTATGATCAATTCTGATTTGGCCTTGTTTTCCACTCCCAAACATTAAAATAATAGCCAGTGTATAATAATACCCAAATATGCATAAAGGAGGATATTGCATATTTCTACCTGTGTGTACCTATTCAGGATACATCACCATGAAGAGAATGACATTCATATCCATAATTATGCATTTCTGTGCAGTATAGATCGGGGACCCATTCCGTTACCGCAATTCTGTTGCCGAGTGAACTTCACTTACTGTAGTTCATTAACCAAAATGTCAATGTATGATGTCATAGCTGACACCCCATTATTTCCAAAGAGTTATTGGAAAACGTGGTCACGTAAAAAAAACCAAGAGATTTTACAGAAATTCTGTTACCAAACTTTGCATCCGCACAGTTCTTCCAGTAAGTGTATTTTGTAAAAATGTCCAGTAACATTTTTAAAGTAGTCCTTGTGCATAGAGTTGTATGGTTTTCTTAAACTTTGAAATCAATGGTTTTTGTTTGTTATACATTTGAAAGTGAAAAATGTGATTCTCTGCACAATTTGGTTACCGTGGAATTGCCCTTATATTGTAGTGGTCCTCTGTAGCTCAGTTGGTAGAACATGGTGCTTGCACTGCCAGGATAGTGGGTTCGATTCTTGGGACCACTCGTACGTAAAATGTATGCACGCATGACTAAGTTTGGCATCTGCTAAATGGAAGCAACTGTGGGAAGCATTGGAGTCAATATGAGCCAGCATCCCTGTGGAACGCTTTCAACACCTTGTGGAGACCATGCCCTGACGAATTGAGTCTAATGGGGGTGCTAAAGGGGGTGCAACTCATTATTAGGAAGGTGTTCCTAATGTTTTGTACACAGTGTATATTATTATTATATTACTGCAATGTAACCAGTAGGAAACTTAGCTGGAGAAGTTGTCGCAGGGGAGCTGTAGGTTTAAGAACATATGGAAGATATAACCTGGAGTGTTGGAATAATCATGCAAATTTTAAGCAAGCAACGTTGTCAATCTCAATGTCAAGTCTTACCACTGTTCTCAGGACTGGTGGTCAGATGATGTAGGGCCTGGGTGATACCTGAGTAGTGGTCCTGGAGGTTCTGGTATGTTCCCTTCAGTCCTCTGATGTCCTTGGTGTGGGCTTGCAAGGTGCCATTGATCTGGTTGATGCAGTTCCACAAGCCGGTCACATGCTTGTTCAGCCCTTCCTTGATCCTGTGCAGGCTGCTGGAGATGGGTTCCAGCCTACCACACATGTTCTCCAAGCTGGTAACCCGGCTGTCCATGCTGGCAACGTCCAGAGCTATGCCCTCGGTCCTGTTCCTGCAGTGGTCTGCCTCAGCCTTCACCTCCTTGTCCAGCTCCTCCAGCCTGGCCCTCAGCTCCTCTCTCTGGGTCAGGTGGAGTTGTAGCAGGTCCTTGGCCTCCTGGGCTGGTCCTGCACTGCTCAGGCAACAGGTGTTCAGTTGCTGGAGCTCCAGGGACTGCTGGCTGAGAGAGAGACCCAGGGCCGACAGAGAACCCTCCTGCTCTCCCATACGCCTACTAAGAGCTCCCAGCTCTTCCTGCACATCTTTAAGATTATCACTGAGAGAGATACCCAAGTCTGACAGAGAGCCCTTCTGTACTCCCATACGCCCACTGAGAGCTCCTAGCACTTCTTCCACGCCTGTAAGGCTGGCACTGTGGTTCAGAAGCTGCCCCTGTAGCTCCAGGGACTGCTGGCTAAGAGAGAGACCCAAGGCTGACAGAGAACCCTGCTGTCCTCCAATACGTTCTTTAAGAGCTCCTAGTTCTTCCTGCACATCTGTAAGACTGGCGGTATGGTTCAGGAGCTGCCCTTGGACAAACTCTTCCATGTCTGCAAGACTAGCTGAATGCCCATTGATGTTAGACTGAATTGTGTCTAGGCTAGTTCTGTAGACCCGGAGGTTCTGTTGAATGCGCTCTATGGCCGGTTGGTCAGACTTGCACTCTGTGGAGCACAGCTGTTCTAGGGAATTGAGTCTGTCCTCCAGAGCCTGAGTACTCTGCAGTGCCTCTAGCGCAGTCTGCACCCCAGATACAGGGCTGCTTATCTCCACCAGTATAGTGGTGACCCGGTCTTCCATGGAGCTCATCCTGTCCTCCATAGCCTTCTTCAGGTCTGCGGCCCCCTCCGCCCCCTCTCTCCTCAGCTTCTCCTCCAGGAAGAGGCTGCGCACCTTCTCGCTCCTCTCCGACATGTTGAGACGGGCCTCCAGCTCTTCCACACGGGGCAGGAGTGGGTCAGGCTTGGACTTCTTCTCTAGGCTGGACTGGAGGATCAGCTGGGCCTCAGCGACCCGGAACAGCTCCTTTCGCAGCTCCTCCACCCCTGGAGGGGTTCCGTCTCCCCTCTGTGAATTAGGCAGCTGGTTCTTGAAGTCCTGGATCTCCTTGCGGAGGTTCATCTCCTTGGACTCGAGGAGCTCGGTCAGGCTCAGGTAGCTGTTCTCCTGGCCCGCACACTGCTCCTGCACCGACAGGATCTTATAGTCACATGAGTTCTTCAGGTCTGCCATCTTGATCTCCATGCCCTCCATCATCTCGTCCTTCAGGGCGTGGAACTTTGTGTCCACATAGGCGCGCAGGGTCGCATCATTGGCCGGAGGAGAGGGAGGGGGTGAGGCCGGGCTGGCCTCCATTAGCAGGTGGAGCTGTCCGTCATGGTGGTTGACTCTGGCTTGGAGGTCGTCCAGTACATTGCTCTTGGTGTTTATGGTGTCGGTGAGGTGGTTGATCTTGCTCGTGAACTTGTCAATGTCCATCGTGTTGTATTCTTTTTCCAGGGAAAGGCCCTGCAGCAGCATGCTCTGCTGCTCCCCACGCACGCTGTCTGGCTGCCGCAAGACGTTGAGCATCGTGACCAGCATCTTGCTGGCGTCCTCCTGCAGGTTCACCCTCAGGTTGGCCGACAGGCTGGTCATGGCTGCCTGCATGTCTAGAATCTGCTGGGACAGACGCTGTACCACCTCCTCCAGCTGCTGTGTCGCCTGACTCCCTCCCTGGCCCCCCGCCGGACCTTGGCCTGTCTGACTTCCTGGCTGCCTCCCTGCCCCCCAGGGGTGGCCACTCTGACCCCATGCCTGCTGTCCCGGATCTACAGGGGGATTATCAGATGGTTAGGAAAAATCCTCTTTTCATCTCGGAAATGTACATCTAATTGTGGGAGTAATCTATGTTTAACATTATTACATTAGTGCAAAAACATTCCTAAAGGAATCCTATGAGAAAACAAGCATATTAGTCATGTTTAGGGTCAGGTATCTGTCTCTACAAGGCGAGGTGGGTTTGAGCAACTTTCCCCTACCCTGTGTCTCTGGGGCAGGAGGCAGGGTGGGCCGAGGCCCCAGCACTGTCTGACTGGATGGGATGCCTTTCAAGTCTTTGCAGTCTTGACCCTGGTGGCCTGGACAGCACCTCCACTCCAGCTCTGTCACCAGCTTATAGCCAACCTTGTACATGGGGCGGAATTGGGTCCGATACCTGGAAAAAAGAAAGATGGCAAAGAAACGGATGACCAAAAGCTGCCTTCACATTTTCTACAATGGGGGAGATTGTATTGATTTAACTTGACTGGCAGTCCTCGCAAATTAGGAATTTGAATGATATTCATAGATTAACAACAGATTTAATCAATATAACCATGAAGGATATTGGGAACATCTCAAAGGAAAGACTTCAACCAAGACATACTCTAGCAACTATGAGCACAGCATAAACCCCCTCAGAGTTATTCTACTTCTGCTTTCCAAATTTCAAATGGGCCTTTATGTTCATGAAATGTGAACAATGCTTTGTCGGGCGATAACGATCTGTTTATTTATGACGACAAACTCCAGATGGGCTAGCTAGCCAGTCACACTCCTAATTAATCACGCACTCCTTTTAACGCTGCTTCATATTTTCCACCACTCACACCCAGTCGAATGTGGAACCACGCTTCGTCATTGGCCCCAGGATATTCTCACAGAGCTGGCTGCTTGTTGCCCAACATGGTGTTCAATAATAACACACACGAAAGCAGCCAACCCGGGGAGAAATGTGTCAGATGCCTCTGATGTTGCACAGGGGGGCTGTGAGTAACAGTGCCAATGCATGCCAGTACAGGCAGTTGCTTATTTACAGTCTAGGCAGATAAAGGACCTATTCTTCTCAGCTGCACAATCCTTTATCCCCCCTTATCTTCCATAAAGCTCAATGGCTCGTTGACATTTTACTCGTCGCAGACACTGACAAATAGACCGCAAAGAATAAGTCAATCAAATTCACTTGTCTGTCGTAAATATAGAATAATCTGATGATCGAAAGGGGTGAAGGCAGATTACAGAGGATGACGGGACAAGTAGGGGCCTATGTCCTGGGGTATCACTACACACCATCCAGTGGGTGCAAAGATCACATGGACATTTACACACGTTGAGTCGGTATGCCCATAAACAATGCAATCATGTGAGTGTTTTGAATACTATTTCTTAGAGACAGTCTCAGGCAGAGGATGGGACCAACCATGGATCCCTAACACTAGAGAGAAATAGTAATGGGGTCTTTTTGTAGGCACCAACTCCGCCATTGTTCGTTAGACAATGCCGATGAGGAAAATGAATGGCATTTTTGTAGGGTTTTTGAATAAACGCAGAAAAGGTCTGTGGTAAACACGGGCTTAGATCTTATATGTTTTGTTCTATGAAATCATATTCATCAGCTAACATCAATTTGTGAATGTGATGAAGTTGTAGGGGGAAAAGCACAAAGGCTTCATAATTAATAAAGGTTATGTTAACTGACTGCTATTATCTCATAGAACAAAACGTATAAGATCTCCTGAGCTTGCGTTAACCTCAGACCTTATTTTCGGTGTTTATTCCAAAACCATATTCTTTCCCCATAGGGATATCTGAATGAACCAGAGGTAACTAATTTCCGGGTTTTAAGACTACACGCTGGCTAGCTCTATTGTTTGAAACACGGAATGAACGTTCAAAGTTAATGTTGCGTTCACGTGCTAGCCGGAATTACGAAACTCAAATGTCCGACTTGCTAACGGGTGCTGCATTCAACCGTTAGCATAGCGGACATTTCAGAGTTTCCTAGTTCCTACTAGCACATGAATGCGGCATAAGTGTTCAAAGTCATCATACTTGATTATGTTGAGTCACTGCTGTAACACCGCTCTTTAGACTAATCAAAATAGCAGCACACCACTTACATCACTTGTTGCGCGCAGTTGGGCTGATGCTTCGGGCAAGGCGCTGACTCCGGCTGCACAAAGCTCTCCATACCCCCCACGACCGCACAGCTCACGTTCTTGTGCACAACGTATGCGCACCAGTTTCTGGAAAAGCATTTATTATGTCACACAAAATGACGACGAAAAAAATGCTGCCTATTCTATAGAAATTAAGTCGAAAAATCTAAATTCTATAGCCTACCATAAATACGTTGATTTCATTATTTTATTAGATTGCAGCGAAATTGTACATGCCAATGTGTATTCCATTCAAAAAAAAAGAGAGAAAGCTATATGTGTAGGCCTATACGAATTTGCTTTTTTTTGTTCTGTCGATGCTAAATAAAATAAAACAATTAATTCAGTATAGGCCTACTGTGAGGCATAAGAAATAATTAAAATAGCTATATTATAGACAATCACCATAAATTATGTCAAAACTACACAAGTATCAAATTACTGTATGAACAGTATACACTTTAATGAAAACTTCACTCACTTATTCCTTTGTCTTTGTTCTGAGCCAGAGTATGCGCTTCCCTGGAACATGTTATACCCCTGGTTATACCGGGACCGCGTTCCATAGATCAATTGAAAGGTGAGCAATAAGGGAAATAAGGCACTTTTAAGGATGAATCCGGTGGGAAGGCACTTCATTTTTAGACAACGAAAATAAACGACAAGTAAACAAATATTAAACATGTATTTCAAGCATTGAGGTTAGACGTTTGTTCCCTCTCCCAGCAGCAGCTCGAAAGGCTGATCATGCAAACTTACTTCCAGGGTGCCTGTAGTGTGACTTTTGGGGCAAAGCGGCGACCCCCCCCCCCCCCCCCCCCCAAATAGAAAAATGCGCTCCAAGCTGAACAACCATCCTTTTCCCACTTTCCTCACATCACTCGTCTACTTAAAACAATTTCTGACGCCATATGTCCACCAGATGCACATGCATTTTACCATATGTTGTTTTTGCAGGATGTCTAGCCCGCATTTTCCGTACTTGATGCACATGTGCGTCACATGGCTGCAGAACGGGTTGCAGAATGAATATGATCATTTTCGCCCTGTTCGACCGACACTAATAATTAAAACAAATGAAAGTTATTCTCCTATCTATTGGTTTCAACGGCTGACAGAGCTACTAACAGACTGACGTGCACAAGGTCCCATTGCAACAATTATTATAGTTTGTTTATATTATTCTGTCACATCTCTAGCAACATCAATAGATTGAACTATTGGTTCCAATATAGGATTACTGATTTCAAATCACTAGTTTACCCTGCAAGATAACATGCTAAATTACACACAGAACAGTTGTGTATTCATTTTGCATGCCATTCTGTTGGCTGGTTTGCACTACCCATATATTGGTAATGATGAATTGTCCCAGTGTCATTCTTACAGGAGACAAATGTCCAGTCATATAGTCAGTATCTTCTCATCTAACTACACAGAGGCCAAAATGATAGACTATTATGTTCCCATATTCTTAAATAGATTAAATTATAATTTTTCCTCATCAATCTACACACAATACCCCATAATGACAAAGCGAAAACAAGTTAAAAAAAACCAAACAAATACCCTATTTACAGAAGTATTCAGACCCTTTACTATGAGACTCAAAATTGAGCTCAGGTGGATCCTGTTTCCATTGAACCTCCTTGAGATGTTTCTACAACTTGGGAGTCCTCCTCGGGATATGTAATTGATTTGACATGATTTGGAAAGTCATACACTGTCAACTGTGGGACCTTTTTTCTATAGACAGGTGTGTATGTCAGAGCAAAAACTAAGCCACGAGGTCAAAGAAATTGTCCGTAGAGCTCCGAGGCAGGATTGTGTCGAGGTACAGATCTGGGGAAGGGTATCAAAAAATGTCTGCAGCATTGAAGGTCTCCAAGAACACAGTGGCCTCCATCATTCTTAAATGGAAGAAGCTTGGAACCACCAAGACTCTTCCTAGAGCTGTCCGACCGGCCAAACTGAGCATTCGGGGGAGAAGTGCCTTGGTCAGGGAGGTGACCAAGAACCAGATAGTCACTTTGACAGAGCTCCAGAGTTCCTCTGTGGTGACGGGAAAACCTTCCAGAAGGACAACCATCTCTGCAGCACTCCACCAATCAGGCCTTTGTGGTAGAGTGGCCAGACGGAAGCCACTCTTCAGTAAAAGGCACATGAAAGCCTGCTTCGAGGTTGCCAAAAGGCACCTAAAGGACACTCAGACCATGAGAAACAAGATTCTCTGGTCTGATGAAACCAAGAATAAACTCTTTGGCCTGAATGCCAAGCACATCTGGAGGAAACTAAGCACCGCTCATCACCTGGCCAATACCATCCCTACTGTGAAGCATGGTGGTGGCAACATCATTCTGTGGGGATGTTTTTCAGCGGCAGGGACTGGGAGACTAGTCAGGATCGAGGGAAAGATGAACAGAGCAAAGTAGAGAGAGATCCTTGATGAAAACCTGCTCTAGAGCGCTTAGGACATCAGTAGTGGCTTTGGGACTAGTCTTAATGTCCTTGAGTGGGCCAGCCAGAGCCTAGACTTGAATCTCTGGAGAGACCTGAAAATAGCTGTGCAGAAACTACATCTCTATCCAACCTGACAGAGATTGAGTGGATCTGCAGAGAATGGGAGAAACTCTCCAAATAATAGCATCAAATTAAATTTCCCATCTACAAGAGGTGTATATTCTATTTGTATTTAAATGTAACTTGCAACATTGCCTTTAAGTAAATCACAAACCAGAAAAGCCTTAGTTGCTACCTCTTTTTGGACTTGTCATTAATTTATATCACATCAGACCAACTTCTTGAAGTTTGCAGTTGTCTAAAAAAAATACTATTTTGCTCAAAACATTTGTTTTTACCCTTGTGTATTTATACTTGGGATATCGCCATTCAAAAGGAAAAGTTGTAAAAAAAAAGAAATAGCTGGAGGACGTGTGATAAACTGAGGAGAGTAATACTACGTTTGTTTTGTATAATTCATTAAATATTTTTATTTCAAGATACAAAATAGTCTTTGGACATTGTCCAATACCTCCCAAACATACAGTTAATCGTAAACTGAGCAAAATAAAGAAAAAGTTAAATGAAATGGCTTAATATACAGCAGCTGCCATCTTACATTTTAAATGTAAAATGAAATCACAAACAATCAACAAAAATGCTGAACAAATAAATGGATGGAGACTAACTCTTCAGGATAATATATAACAGATGGTATAGTACAATGCTCTATTGTACACGTCGAATCCAATTGAAAATAGACATTCATGTCGCTCAAATAAGCATGATCAAAAGTCCTGTCCCAATAACTTCCGCCTTGTTCTCTTGGTTACCATACCGGACGATTCTCCGCCATCATCAAGACTCCATTTCATCCCAATGGCAGGAGGCGTCTGAACTGAACTGGACAAATACAGAACAGACAAATATTTGAACAAATAAAGTAATCACTCACAGATTAAAACAAAGCGACAGGAAAATAATGCATCTTTAGGGCCTTGGGTGTGAGAAATGTGCTTATATATACTGCTCAAAAAAATAAAGGGAACACTAAAATAACACATCCTAGATCCGAATGAATGAAATATTCTTATTAAATACTTTTTTCTTTACATAGTTGAATGTGCTGACAACAAAATCACACAATTATCAATGGAAATCAAATGTATCAACCCATGGAGGTCTGGATTAGGAGTCACACTCAAAATTAAAGTGGAAAACCACACTACAGGCTGATCCAACTTTGATTTAATGTCCTTAAAACAAGTCAAAATGAGGCTCAGTAGTGTGTGTGTGTGTGGCCTCCACGTGCCTGTATGACCTCCCTACAACGCCTGGGCATGCGCCTGATGAGGTGGCGGATGATCTCCTGAGGGATCTCCTCCCAGACCTGGACTAAAGCATCTGAGTGAGACATGATGTCCCAGATGTGCTCAATTGGATTCAGGTCTGGGGAACGGGCGGGCCAGTCCATAGCATCAATGCCTTCCTCTTGCAGGAACTGCTGACACACTCCAGCCACATGAGGTCTAGCATTGTCTTGCATTAGGAGGAACCCAGGGCCAACTGCACCAGCATATGGTCTCACAAGGGGTCTGAGGATCTCATCTCGGTACCTAATGGCAGTCAGTCTACCTCTGGCGAGCACATGGAGGGCTGTGCGGCCTCCCAAAGAAATGACACCTCACACCATGACTGACCCACCGCCAAACCGGTCATGCTGGAGGATGTTGCAGGCAGCAGAACGTTCTCCACGGCGTCTCCAGACTCTGTCACGTCTGTCACGTGCTCAGTGTGAACCTGCTTTCATCTGTGAAGAGCACAGGGCGCCAGTGGCAAATTTGCCAATCTTGGTGTTCTCTGGAAAATGCCAAACGTCCTGCACGGTGTTGGGCTGTAAGCACAACTCCCACCTGTGGACGTCGGGCCCTCATACCACCCTCATGGAGTCTGTTTCTGACCGTTTGAGCAGACACGCACATTTGTGGCCTGCTGGAGGTCATTTTGCAGGGCTCTGGCAGTGCTCCTCCTGCTCCTCCTTGCACAAAGGCGGAGGTAGCGGTCCTGCTGCTGGGTTGTTGCCCCCCTATGGCCTCCTCCACGTCTCCTGGTAGCGCCTCCATGCTCTGCACACTATACTGACAGACACAGCAAACCTTCTTGCCACAGCTCGCATTGATGTGCCATCCTGGATGAGCTGCACTACCTGAGCCACTTGTGTGGGTTGTAGACTCCGTCTCATGCTACCACTAGAGTGAAAGCACTGCCAGCATTCAAAAGTGACCAAAACATCAACCAGGAAGCATAGGAACTGAGAAGTGGTCTGTGGTTATCACCTGTAGAACCACTCCTTTATTGGGGGTGTCTTGCTAATTGCCTATAATTTCCACCTGTTGTCTATTCCATTTGCACAACAGCATGTGAAATTAATTGGCAATCAGTGTTGCTTCCTAAGTGGACAGTTTGATTTCACAGAAGTGTGATTGACTTGGAGTTACATTGTGTTGTTTAAGTGTTCCCTTTATTTTTTTGAGCAGTGTATATACACACAGTACCAGTCAAAAGTTTGGACACACCTACTCATTCAAGGGTTTTTCTTTATTTTATACATTGTAGAATAATAGTGAAGAAATAACACATATGGAATCATGTAGTAATCAAAAAAAAGTGTTAATCAAAATATATTTTATTTGAGATTCTTCAAAGTAGTACACTCTTGGCATTCTCTCAACCAGCTTCATGAGGTAGTCACCTGGAATGCACTTCAATTAACAGGTGTGCCTTGTTAAAAGTGAATTTGTGGAATTTCTCTCCTTAATGTGTTTCAGCCAATCAGTTGTGTTGTGACAAGGTAGGGGTGGTATACATAAGATGGCCCTATTTGGTAAAAGACCAAGTGTATATTATGGCAAGAACAGCTCAAATAAGCAAAGAGAAACAACAAGTCCATCATTACTTTTTAGACATGAAGGTCAGTCAATCCGGAAAATTTCAAGTGCAGTTGCAAAAACTATCAA
This sequence comes from Oncorhynchus mykiss, assembly GCF_013265735.2. Classification (NCBI taxonomy): domain Eukaryota; kingdom Metazoa; phylum Chordata; class Actinopteri; order Salmoniformes; family Salmonidae; genus Oncorhynchus; species Oncorhynchus mykiss. The sequence continues at coordinate 35,863,528 of NC_048575.1, read as the reverse complement.
GCGCTATGATGAAACTGGCTCTCATGAGGACCGCCACAGGAAAGGAAGACCCAGAGTTACATCTGCTGCAGAGGATATGTTCATTGTAGTTAACTGCACCTCATATTGCAGCCCAAATAAATGCTTCACAGAGTTCAAGTAACAGACACATCTCAACATCAACTGTTCAGAGGAGACTGCGTGAATCAGGCCTCCATGGTCAAATTGCTGTAAAGAAACCACTAAAGGACACCTGTTATTTCATAGTTTTGATGTCTTCACTGTTAATCTACAATGTAGAAAATAGTAAAACTAAAGAAAAACCCTTGAATGAGTAGGTGTGTCCAAACTTGACTGCTACTGTATATATTTTATTACAGTGTTGAAATGTACCCCTCCCCACATACACGTACCAAGCTTTGTCTCAATGTCTTTGAGCTGTGTCTTCTCCTCTTTCTGTGCCATCTCTGGTGACTTCAGGTATTGCATGTGGCCTTCAAAGTCCTCCTTCACCAGTATGCGCTTCTGCATGGCCAACCGGTACTGCTGGAACAAGTCTACAAACAGGGGAAAGGCATTGTAAATGTATACCATGTATGATACGATGCAACAGGCACGCACCAGTACAAACAGAACTAAAATCCAGTGACTGACCAATCTGGCCCATAAAGGTTTGGTATTGCTTGGGGAGGGGTGCACCGAAGCACCTGGCCACGCAGTTTCTCTATTGGTGGGGCTTTGTTCTGCAAGCCCCCAAACTTGCCGATGCTGTGGATCCTCTCTCCCTGCCGGGTCACGAGGGTGGAGAACGGGATTCTGCTCTGGACCACCTGGCCAAAACCAAAACAACAAGATCCCGTTCTTAAACAAGAAAATACTGACTTGACTTTAGGACAAGTTCCTGTACTACCCTCTGCATCCCAAATGGCCCTGGTCAAAAGTAGGGAACTAAATAGGGAATAATAGGGTGCCATTTCAGATGCACACTAGATACACATTTTTATCAGCCTAAGCCAGGGATGTATTCACTGGGAACCAAATGAAAGCAAACATTCTCAAACGGTATGAAAAAGGGGAGGGACCTAGCTGAATTTGTCCAAAAGAAAAAAAGTTTGTTGCAAAATGCTTTCTTGTTTTTGCGAAACGGTTTGCTACGTGTGCACTGACTACACCCGAGGCAATGACTTTAAACTAGAACACTACTTGGCCTGTATTGTTCGATGGCTTGGTTAAGGCCATCCAATCAACACGCCTTGTTTGACTCACCCCCTTCCTGTAGTGGTTAGCAGAGTCCAGGTCATCAATCAAAATGGTGTCTCCCAATAGGTTTCCAAATACTGGCGGGAACAAGGGATGATTATCAAAGGGTAACTACATACGTAGTCACCAAACTACTACCAGATTACTTGAAACTGATCACTAACCCTCCAGTTACTGTTTGAATCATGTTTCATTAATTGGCTAAAGACAAGGGGTGTATGATCTCAAATAATTACTTCTGTACAAGAAATAAACTCAGTTCAACTCCAGATGTTCTTTGATGGTTTTAACCGTTTTAGTTTGATATTATACCCCTGCAAAAACCTCTTACAAGTGGAGCCCCGAGAAGCATAATGTAAAGAATAATGCAAAACTGTTCCAGAAGCCCTCGTTATGACATCAGTCCCAAATCTGGAAATACTGAAAACAAGGCCCTTTCATTAGATAAGGGAGAAAAAAAAGACAAAACTAAAGTTTAAACATGCAAATGATAATAATCCTTTAATTACACAAACAGCATCATTATAAACAATCATTTTAAAGAGAAGGGCTGGCTGGGGTCCAATTACCACTCCAGTAGCAGAGTCCCCAAGAGATGGAGAACCATCCCCCCCCCCCCCCCCCCCCCAGTGAGTTAAGAGCCTGGGGTTCAGTCTGGAACAGTTTAACCCCCAAACCCAGGAACGGGGGGGGGGGGGGAAGAGAAACTAGCCTAACAACTGCAAACAAACAGAGACCAGACCTAGGGTCTAGGATCAGGTCCCTCGTCCGGGTCATTTTATTCTTTGTGAACTAAAAGGCAGGACTGATCTCCTGGGACCAAGGAGGAAGAGTGGGGCAAGCTTCTGGAACTACAGAGAAACCCTCTCAGCATAGACATAGTTACATTAAGGGGGAGGTTACATATTGGGGAATATTTGATCCAAATATAAATTCTGAAGAAGACTGACTCACCCATCTGGCAGCCCTCTGCATTCTCTTGGAAAATAAGGAGGTCTCGGGCAAACACAGGGTTCCTAATGGGAAGAAATCTGGCCTGGCCATTTCTTATGTGGGGCAAGGGTCTGAAAAAAGAAACAAGTACAACTCACTAAAGCATGAACACCTTTGAGAACAAAACTCCAAGAACCTTTCCCAACACAGGTCACAAAGATTCAAATTATAGAGGTATTTCATTTACTTCTACATTGAAAGGAAGCAACAATTGCATGTTGTTTTATTAAAGGTACTTGTGTGTGTGTGTGTGTGTGTGTGCCTTGCTGCTGCTGTTTCTCTAGAACACCGTGTCCAGGGGCATGACCTGCTGCCTCCCCTGGGTGTCGTTGTAGATCTTCCGTGTCGCCACCGTTGTCATGGTGACCACACAGTCCATGTCTCCCAGGAGATGACGGTGGCCACGTCATCGTCCTCCACCAGCGCCAGGTGGCCAATCTGCACAGGAGCCAGAAGGATGGCACATTTTTAAATCCTGCTGAAACTGATGCACACGCCACACACTGTTCTTCTCTAGTCAACCACTACTAGGATGAAGCATCAGAACGCTGCAGAGACAGGGGACAGGTCCCAAATGGCACCAATTGGTCAAAAGTAGTGCACTAAAAGAAAAAAAAAAAATATATATATATATATATGGATTAGGGTTCCATTTGGGAAACAGAGTAAATGTAAGTGTCTATATTATGATATTACTTTTCCCAGGATGTAGAGGGGGTGCCCCTATGGAGCAGACTCTCCACCTGGAATTTCATTTTCTCAGTGTCGGCTGTCTTCTGACTGATAAGGGCGTCGATCGCTGGGATCTATATTAACACAGAATGGATCCATCAAACCTCTCAACTTCTGAGAGTGCATGCATCATATATAGTACAAATGACAGTCTTGTGAATGTGGTCGAGTATCTATGGTCTTTCTCAGTAAGCAGGTTTCCATCCAACCTTTTTGTGAGTAAAGTTCATGTCGGATAAAGGAAAAAATTCACAAAAGGCTGATTGAAACAGCACATTTGTCTAAAATATCCAAATGTCGACAAAACAAAATAAACTAGGACAGGTGGAATGTTTTTGTGTCTGTATAGTTTATTATGCAAGAAATGGTGATGGAAACGCCTATATGCTTTGATATAATAACCATCATATCGAAGTAAACTTGGAGTCACGCGATGACATGTGTGGTCCTCTACGACTTGGAAGCATGCAGTTTATTAGGTTACAGATTAAATGAATGATGAACTTCACATGGTGAATGTGCACAGTGATGAGCTTGACGCTCCTTTCCAATAAATAGAGGGTCTTAATTCTGGTGACATGATGATCAATGCTTGGCTGCCGTTTGACAAATAAAACTAATCTTACACACAAAAATGTCGTCATGTAAGTAGCCTAACCGCACTGTATCTTCGAGCTGTTGGCTAAAGCACACGTGCCAAGACCAGAGTGGGCACATTCGCTATATACAACGCTTTCGGAAAGTATTCAGACCCCTTTACTTTTTCCACATTTTGTTACCTTACCACATTATTTAAAAATGTATGAAATTGTTTTTCCCCCCTCATCAATCTACACACAATACCTCATAATGACAAAGCAAAAATGGTTTCGAAATGTGTGCCAATAATTTTAAATAAAAAACAAAAACATAATATTTACATAAGCATTCAGACCCTTTACTCAGTACTTTGTTGAAGCATCTTTGGCAGCAAATACAGCCTCGAGTCTTCTTGGGTATGACGCTACAAACTTGGCACACCTGTATTTGGGGAGTTTCTCCCAGTCTTCTCTGCAGATCCTCTCAAGCTTTGTCAGGTTGGATAGGGAGTTATGGCTGAGTCAATCAAGGACATTCAGAGACTTGTCCCAAAGACACTCCTGCGTTATCTTGGCTGTATGCTTAGGGTTGTTGTCCTGTTGAAGGTGAACCTTCACCCCAGTCTGAGCACTCTGGAGCAGGTTTTCATCAAGGATCTCTGTGCTTTGCTCCTTTCATCTTTGCCTCGATCATGACTAATTTCCCAGTCCCTGCTGTTTAAAAACACCCCCACAGCATGATGCTGCCACCACCATGCTTCCCCGTAGCGATGGTACCAGGTTTCCTCCAGAAGTGACGCTTGGCATTCAAGCCAAATCATGGTTTCATCAGACCAGAAAATATTGTTTCTCATGGTCAGAGTCTTTAGGTGCCTTTTGGCAAACTCCAACTCCCCACCATCTTAAATAATCATGCAACATTCAAAATGTTTTAACTAAGAACAGATATAGCCCTTGGTTCACCCCAGACTTGACTGCCCTTTACCAGCACAAAAACATCCTGTGACATTCTGCATTAGCATTGAATAGCCCCCGTGATATGTAACTTTTCAGGGAAGTCAGGAACCAATATACTCAGTCAGTTAGGAAAGCAAAGGCTAGCTTTTTCAAACAGAAATTTGCATCCTGTAGCACTAATTCCAAAAAGTTTTGGGACACTGGAAAGTTCATGGAGATTAAGAGCACCTCCTCCCAGCTGCCAACTGCACTGAGGATAGGAAACACTGCCACCACCGATAAATCTACAATAAACAATAATTTCAACAAGCATTGTTCTACGGCTGGCCATGCTTTCCACCTGGCTACCCCTACCCCAGCCAACATCTCAGCACCCCCTGCAGAAACTTGCTCTGGCAGTCTCTATGGGGGTGCCACAGGGTTCAATTCTCAGGCCGACTTTTTTCTCTGTATATATCAATGATGTCGCTCTTGCTGCTGGTGAGTCCCTGATCCACCTCTACGCAGACGACACCATTCTGTATACATCTGGCCCTTCTTCGGACACTGTGCTAACAAACCTCCAAACGAGCTTCAATGACATACAACACTTCTTCCGTGGCCACCAACTGCTTTTAAATGCTAATAAAACCTCATGTCTTGGTTTTTGCTCTGACAACTGTGGGACCTTATATAGACAGGTGTGTGCCTTTCCAAATCATGTCCAATCAATTTAATTTACTTCAGGTGGACTCTAATTAAGTTGTAGAAGCATCAAGGTTGATCCATGGAAACGGGATGCACCCGAGCTCAAATTTCAAGTCTCATAGCAAAGGGTCTGAATACTTATGAAAATAAGTTATGTTTTTGTTCTTAATAATTTTGCAAACATTTCTAAAGACCTGTTTTCACTTTGTCATTATGGGGTATTGTGTGTAGATTGCTGAGGATTTTATTTTTGTAATCAATTTTAGAATAAGGCTGCAACGTAATAATGTGATAAAAGTCAAGGGGTCTGAATACTTTCCAAAGGCACTGTAACGCAACATTTGTTTAGACAAAACCATCAGTGGAGTTACTTCTACGATGGAAACCCATTTTACTTATATTTCTTTTTTTATTTTGTATATGGGAATTTAAACGCAAAAGTTATTTTATGTGCACTACGTCATCACGCCTTTTAGTCAACTCTATGGAAACATCTCTGGTGGGAAAATGCAATTGTTTCCATTCAGATTTGAGAATATTCACATGAAAAACTGTTGTCAATTGGATGGAATGTGGGTATAATCAAATACTTACAGATGACAGTTGTGCTACATTCATGCTATTCTTCATGAGCTCCGATTTCAGATGACCCTCTTTGTTGGTGGCGTTGAACACTTGATCTAAAGATAGAGATATCCCAGCTCTACAGAAGGAACATGTTTTAACACTGATAGCTTGGCACCAAACTGGAACCAAATTGTATGTTTCCATTCTCTCTTGCAGCTCAGTTAACACTGACATAACACGTTTGGAACGCAACACCTACTATCGAGCTCCGTGATGAGTTGCCTGTTGGTGTCAAACAGACTCTTGTAGATGTCAATCGTCTGGTTTATCTGGTCCTTCTTCCTGGTCAGTTCAGACATCTGCTCCCTGTTCTCCACATCTAGTAGGGGACAGGAGAACAGTCGGGATCACCTGAGACACACTGTTCCAGGGGCCAAGAGACTGGCCTTTAAATTGACACCACACTTGCCAATCAAAAGTAGTCCAACGTTAGGATGAATCCACGTCCCACGACATCGTTTGTGTCGATCCAGCTATTTGCTCCCACCCAACATGAATGGAAAAGATAACCAACGAATACAACCCGGAATTTAGACTGCTCATCTGTTCCACAGATTTGGGACTGAGGCACATAGCTGGAGCTACAAAATAGATGGCCTAGGATGTGGAAAGTAATCTTAACATTAGTCTACTTTTCAGGTCTGAAACATCCAACACATTTTTACTTTGAGTGAAATGTCCCTTTTAAGATGGCTGGACACTCATGATCACAGCGTGTCAACCCATTTTGGATGGCAAACACTCAATGTTATTCAAAAATCTAGCAATAAAATGACAAACTGACATTGGTATGATTTAACAATTAAAAAATAAAACGTGATCTAACCATTGTAGAAGCGGAAGGGGAGCTCAAAACGCTACTAGGGGATTTTTGGGGGCCAAACCCTGGGATGACAGGTCTGAAGTGCAGGACGTACTCATTCCCATCCTGACCAGGACTGTTCTCCATGATGGACAGATTTTAGAAGGGAGAGAGACGTTTTCAAACAATATATAGACAATATCCAATGCAAAATCGTGGTTTGCACGCAAAGCCTGAAGAAAAGATGTACAAGCACACCGCACCACCACCCCACTCACAGTGATGTGGGCCTCTCCATTAGAACGGCTAATCTGCAGGCTTTGCCCTCAAAGAGAGGCAGGCTTCTGTCACTGGAGCCCTTGGAGCTCTTGATGGTGACCACCACCTTCCATCTCAGCTCCAGTCCGACTGGGTTATTATACACATCCTGGATGGAAGCAACACAAACCAGCAGCCTCATAAATAGACAAAAGACAGGGAGGGGACAAACTCCATATTAATGCCTATGATTTTGGAATGAGATGTTCGACAAGCAGGTGTCCACATACTTTTGGCAGTGTATATTGTATAAATCACTAGAACCTATTTATGTCAATGACGTCAAATTGCCATGGTCAGAGGTTCTACTACCTTTACGGCCTCAGTTAGGCTTGATCACCAAAAATGATACAACATATAGTTTGACCATTGGTAGACTTCAACTCATGCTTATATGGTGATGAGGGATTCATGGCTTCCGCTGGCCAGAGGATCTAATCGTCTCACCATTATTTTCAGACACGTCCTCCATCAGAGTACGACTGGCAATGACAATGTTGTTGGAGACCACTGAGGTTGGTGGCTGAAGGTCTGGCAGGATTGTTGGGCACAGCATCTATGACATACTAGGCGAGGACAAGAAAGAGAGAGACGTGATAACTTTAGTTCTTCAAGTGGCCCAAAATAACCTATAGGGCCTATAGACATCCAGCCACTCGACATGAAATACATTTCTTCTAGATCAAATAAACAGTGGACCAATTTGGAGAGTGGAGACCATATCCAGGCGTTTCATTCAAAGCCCAGTTAGGGGGTGTCTGGAGGTGGGTTTTACGGCTCTAAGCCACATGGTTTAGGTTGAGCTTAACCTGGTGACTCCACAGCACTTTTGTCTCGTCCACACAGAGCACAAACAGGATTGTGTACTTACCAACACGTTCTGGGATGACGTTGTCTCTGTTAGATGACCATGAATCCTTTTACATACATATCACAGGACTACCTTTGTGTTGATACAAACCTAGGAGAAGAGACGTCACAAAGTGGCTAAGCCCTCTGACAAGAATTGCCCAGCAGTCCCGCGTTGAATTGGTGATCGCTAACACACTACGGCCACACTGCTTTAAGCCTTTTTGTATTGGCGGTGTCTCTTTTCTTAAGTCATTCAGACAGGAGATGTACCCAGCACTTGGCACCAACTGCGCCCGAATATAAAACACTATCAGACACCTGAAGTGAAAACTCTTCCCTTTTGTCTTTCATGGGTTTGCTGCATTTCAGTTAGGCAGCCTTCAGAAAAGCATGCAGACCAATGAGTTGATTACTCTCATCAGATACAGAATCTTTGCCATCAATTTTTATACTTAAGTAATGTGAAACGTTGTGTCCATGTGTGACAGAGCCAAAGTCAGTCCCTCTGGGTCTGGTTAAGGGTGTAGTTAAAAGTAGTGCACTATATAGGCAACAGGGTGCCATTTGTCCAGTAACTAACCCCTGAGGTGGGCCGTGATGTCCCTGATGGCACTCCCTCCACATCAGCATGGAGATGTTGACAGGGTTCAGGTTCTTTATGGTGCTGCCCTCCTCAGACACCATGACACACCTTGACACCCACTGGACATACAGAGAACAAACAGATAACCATGTCAGCTGATACAGAGATGCCAGTGGCACACACATATCAACGGACCCACGGACCCACAGACAGACCCACAGGTAGAGCCACAGACAGACCCACAGACAGACCCACGGGTAGACCCACAGACAGACCCACGGGTAGAGCCACAGACAGGTAGATAGCGCCACAGACACTTCAATCCACAGTTACACACAGGTAGAGCCACAGACAAACAGGTAGATTTACAGATAAACAGGGAGGTACAGACATGTGAGTGTGGCTCCAGCAGGAAACACTGAGTTGGTGTTGTACTCCACCACCAGTTTGACAGGTTGGTTGGGATCTGGGATAATGGTGAGCTTCACAGATGGACCGTGGATGGGCTGCTTGTTGAAGGACCCTCTGAACTCCAGCGCATACTCCACCCTGACAGAACAGCAGGTCTTGAACACTGCCCTCCATTAATACATGGTTACAGGGTCATTATGGCAAGTAGTTAGGAATTATACGGTTAGGAACTCACTTGGGCCCTCTCACATGGTCCACTACGAAACAGGCTTTTCCATCTTTGTCTATTGGTTGTGAAGTAACAGATGACTTCACCTGAAAAAAAGATAGACCACCCAATAGACTTGACTAATTTACCAAGTGTAAATATATAGTATGCAGCATCACCGGATTGGAGGCCTTCAGCGCCACGACAACCCTTTGGTCGGGGGAGGGGTTCCCCCACTCGTCAAACATCTGGAGAAAGGGCATCTGGATGACTTGCTATTTCATCACTTGCAGGGGATGAAGAAACAAAACACATAGACTACAATGAGGGAGAAAGGAAAGCCATGACCAATACCATAGAGATGATGTCCCAAAAGGCACCATTGACGCAGCCAGAGTGTCTTGGCCCCTAACTTAATGCCCACCTCCTGTGGCCCGTCCACCAGTTTGAGCTGTGCAGGATCCCGGCGGTCACTTTGATGGTCAAGTGCTCCACAAAGTCTCTCCAGGTGAAGGAGAGCTCTCTGATGCCTGGGAACACGGGATTGAACCACCCTCCCGTCACCAAGACGGAGTTGGTGCTCTCCTAGTTACAACACATAGCCTAATGGACATTTTTATGTTTTTTCTAAATCACTACATGGGATATTTGTCTCCAATTATACTTTCAGAAAAAATAATACATCACAGTAAATGAATAAGTTACAAATCCCTTCGATTTATTCAATGTACCTGCCAGGTAAACACCAGAGATGTCTTGTCGAGACCCTCGGCGTCCACGGCGAGCGAGTCCACACAGGTCGAGGTCAGCGTCTGACTTTTATTCCCATACTGGTCCACAAGCGCTAAGTCTGGAAGAGGGAACTACCAGTTTCTCATTTGGAAGGTAATCAAGAAGAAGTCCTAAATGTGAATGTGTGTCAGGAAGGCAGTATAATGGTTAGAAGTTGACAGTAAAACTGCTGCTGGTGGATCCGGACTCATGGACCTTTCCTGATAGGACCTCTGCCATCCTCACGGTCGTGTCGCTCAGTGTGGCCCTCATGTGTTTTGGCTTGTCAGGGCGGGGCCTAAAACCAACAAACAGCGAATCAGAACAAGCACACCAGCTGATGTGACAAGCACAATCAGACTTCATTTGTTTCTACTTCTATAAGCAAATGAACTGTGAACAGCATAAAAGATAACCATGGGAGGCAAACATTTTGCCACATCAAAATACAGACCAACATTTTTCTCAAGATGTTTCTAGCCCTGTTAAAGTAGAAGACTTACAATATAGTGAAGGAGGTGTCGACAGACACCAGCTGGTCTTTGTACGAGACCTGGTAAAAGTGCTCTTCCTTCACCTGCGACAGCACCAGTACGTTGGGCAGCTTCCCCTGGGCCAGCTCCGCCACACTCACCTCAGCCGTCCAGGTCACCTGACAGTGTCACAGCACAATGCTGGGCCGTATTCATAAATAAATTCTGATCTAGGATCAGACACCATCTCTTATTCATTATGACTTAAAAAAAGGCTAAAAAAATGTGCCTAGATCAGCACTCATATGGCACATTTATTTATTTGATTAGTAAAGCCATTATACTCTTGATTGGTAAAACAGATTCGTGAAAATGTATAACTTCACTTGACAAAATGGTTTTGTATGTGTTTATACAACAACAACAAAAAATCCCAAAGTAATCTTTGAAAAACTAAAACATTGTGGAACATTAAAGAATGGTAGTGTGCAGGAGTGTCTTGTTTTCTATCATTGAGATCCTTGGAGGGATACAGTGCCTTGCGAAAGTATTCGGCCCCCTTGAACTTTGCGACCTTTTGCCACATTTCAGGCTTCAAACATAAAGATATAAAACTGTATTTTTTTTTGTGAACAAACAACAACAAGTGGGACACAATCATGAAGTGGAACGACATTTATTGGATATTTCAAACTTTTTTAACAAATCAAAAACTGAAAAATTGGGCGTGCAAAATTATTCAGCCCCTTTACTTTCAGTGCAGCAAACTCTCTCCAGAAGTTCAGTGAGGATCTCTGAATGATCCAATGTTGACCTAAATGACTAATGATGATCAATACAATCCACCTGTGTGTAATCAAGTCTCCGTATAAATGCACCTACACTGTGATAGTCTCAGAGGTCCGTTAAAAGCGCAGAGAGCATCATGAAGAACAAGGAACACACCAGGCAGGTCCGAGATACTGTTGTGAAGAAGTTTAAAGCCGGATTTGGATACAAAAAGATTTCCCAAGCTTTAAACATCCCAAGGAGCACTGTGCAAGCGATAATATTGAAATGGAAGGAGTATAAGACCACTGCAAATCTACCAAGACCTGGCCGTCCCTCTAAACTTTCAGCTCATACAAGGAGAAGACTGATCAGAGATGCAGCCAAGAGGCCCATGATCACTCTGGATGAACTGCAGAGATCTACAGCTGAGGTGGGAGAATCTGTCCATAGGACAACAATCAGTCGTATATTGCACAAATCTGGCCTTTATGGAAGAGTGGCAAGAAGAAAGCCATTTCTTAAAGATATCCATAAAAAGTGTCGTTTAAAGTTTGCCACAAGCCACCTGGGAGACACACCAAACATGTGGAAGAAGGTGCTCTGGTCAGATGAAACCAAAATTGAACTTTTTGGCAACAATGCAAAACGTTATGTTTGGCGTAAAAGCAACACAGCTCATCACCCTGAACACACCATCCCCACTGTCAAACATGGTGGTGGCAGCATCATGGTTTGGGCCTGCTTTTCTTCAGCAGGGACAGGGAAGATGGTTAAAATTGATGGGAAGATGGATGGAGCCAAATACAGGACCATTATGGAAGAAAACCTGATGGAGTCTGCAAAAGACTGGGACGGAGATTTGTCTTCCAACAAGACAATGATCCAAAACATAAAGCAAAATCTACAATGGAATGGTTCAATAATAAACATATCCAGGTGTTAGAATGGCCAAGTCAAAGTCCAGACCTGAATCCAATCGAGAATCTGTGGAAAGAACTGAAAACTGCTGTTCACAAATGCTCTCCATCCAACCTCACTGAGCTCGAGCTGTTTTGCAAGGAGGAACTGGAAAAAATGTCAGTCTCTCGATGTGCAAAACTGATAGAGACATATCCCAAGCGACTTACAGCTGTAATCGCAGCAAAAGGTGGCGCTACAAAGTATTAACTTAAGGGGGTTGAATAATTTTGCACGCCCAATTTTTCAGTTTTTGATTTGTTAAAAAAGTTTGAAATATCCAATAAATGTATATGAATCCACTTCATGATTGTGTCCCACTTGTTGTTGATTTTTCACAAAAAAATACAGTTGTATATCTTTATGTTTGAAGCCTGAAATGTGTCAAAAGGTCGCAAAGTTCAAGGGGGCCGAATACTTTCGCAAGGCACTGTAAGTTAAAAAGGACAACAACAAAGAAAATGAGACAAAAAAGGAGGTATTTTCTGATGACAATTGATTACTTACGGGAATATCAAATGTAGCTTTAATCATCTGGTCTCCTGTGATGTTTTTGAGGGCGACTGGTTTGAGCACCAGGGTCCCGGCCCCTGTGTTACTGCAGTCTACAGCCACCATGGAAGACGAACCAGAGATCCCCTGCAACCGAGACACCACAGAAAAATACATACTGCAAAAATCTATTAAAAATTGTCAAGCCAACTCACTAACTTCCAGGACTCAAATATCACAAAATCAAAAAGTAATTCCTTCCATTGGGCAACAGTCTGTTTACGCATCTCGAAGGGAAGAGTGGCTCCAGAAGACTGATGTTTATTTAAGGACAATCTATCAGCCAAAGTGGGCAACTGTCTCTTTATCCATGCATCTGGAAGGGAAGATTGGCTCTAGAAATCTGAGATTGTCTATGGAGGGCATACGATCAGGCCCATTGGGCACTGTTGGCAAGCAGTGAACTCCTCTTCACAGTGAGGAAAGTAAGGGATGGAGACCAATGGCTCCACCAGGTTAAAGGAGTCTGTATACTAGGGTCGGTTTACTCCTAGCAGAACTCAGTGCCTCAGCAATATTAATGCTTGTCCCACTTGAGACGCTGTAGCAACACCGACAGTATACACTTCCTTAAAATAGTCTGCTTTAATCTAAGATAATAACATTTGCAGAGAAGGTCTTAGTCACACTATTTTGCATTAAGATGTTTGGTGCAGTACTTCAAGTGAAAAAAAATGTGCATGAAAACTAGTGGTCTCTTGGTGAATGACAACACTTCCTTGAAGAATCCCGTCCATAGTTCCCACTTCTACTAGGAGAAGAACTGTTGACCAATCACCGACGAAGGGGCTTAGACTACGGCTACCGAACTTAGACTTGCCTCAAGAAAAACAATGTGCGTGCTTGAACACCCGATACAACAAAGTGCCATACAACATAGAAATTGTGAGAAATTCGACACTGCGATTTTATGTTCCAAACATATTGCTCACGATACGTCTAACGCAGGTGAGAGCATGAGAAAATGTATTTTGATCTGTCATGGTAATAAAATAAAAAAAGGTACTGAAAACAAATTGGCTCACAATTTAACACTAAAACCGCCATAGGCCAACAGCCACTGACATTTGATTTTGTAAATAAATAAAAATCTACCCACCCAGTAAAAGCTGTCCTGCTCCTTCCCTGACTTTTCCTAAATGTTTGTATTTTACACTGGTAATTTGTGTAAATTTTTTTAATCACAAATTTAAAAAAAGGTATTTAGAACATGGCCTGTTTTCTCACCCCTATCCCCAACTTAACCCGCCAAGACAATGTGCTGTAGGACGTTGGTACCCAGGCAGACTCTAACGCGTCTCTCACCTCACTGAATGAAAAATGGATGAATGAGCGATAATCGTGCATCTTACTTCACAATTGTTTTTTTTTTTTTTTAAACAGGCCTTACTGAATGATAAGGAAGGTGAAGAGGTTGATTTAATTTAGAAAGACAATAGTATAATTAATGATGAGTTTGTGTTATGCATATTTATCAGCAGCAAATAATTTGCCCGCGCGCCTTGGGGTTGTTACCATTCTCTTTTACATTTTAATTGGAAAAAGCCGTTACAGGACTGTTTTATTTACTATAACTAAATCACATTTATTTGAAGGAAAATGAAAACATGATGTGTGATGCAGTAGGCTTTTAGAATAATGGAAAACATATCCTTGACTATTGCACTTGACATGCGGGGAACAAAAGATGCCAGTTAGCCTGCCCATCAAAACGAATTTCAAACATAACAAGAGCTAGTCTATAGACAAGAATACATTGAAAACAATCGGATGAGTGACAATATTAGGCCTATCAGTTATCAAATTGGAAATTAAGAGATTGGTGCATCTTGTAATTTATAGATGCAGGGAAAGGATAATCACTTTATCATATCCTCCTTCAGAGTCACATGCAGGTAAAACATGTAGATTTCTATATAGTATCAGAAAGAGCATATTCTGCAGTTTCTATAACACTTACCTTTGTCAAATAACTCAAATCAAGGAGGTGCAGCTCTATTTCCAAGAATATCTGTGCTGTCCATGCATTCAGCACATTACCACTCGCGTTGCCTGCATTGCTCTGGCTAGTAACATAATAAACCTACAATTTAAATATTTTAATTTATGCAATTCATCTTTTACAATTGTTCATTCACTGGTAATTTCGTTTAGGAATACAGCAAATGATCTCACCTGAGCACCTGGCTGTTATATCATCATCATCAAATCTACAAATTAAGTTGATCAAATGGATTACACTGTTTGTATTGTAAGGGAAATGAAAATAGGCCATAGGTGTACGTTTTTTCTAGGACTGTGTAGAATTATACAAAACATATCCTTGACTATCTATCTAAACAAATAACATTTAAAAAAATGAATTACAGTACCAGTCAAATGTGTGGACCCCTACTCATTCAAGGGTTTTTATTTTTACTATTTTCTACATTGTAGAATAATAGTGAAGACCTCAAAACAATGAAACATATGGAATCATGTAGTAACCCCCCTCCCAAAAAGAAAAAAATGTTCAAAATATATTTTTGATATTAGATTCTTCAAAGTAGCCTCCCTTTGCCTTGATGACAGCTTTGCACACTCTTGGTATTTCCTCAACCAGCTTCACCTGGAATGCTTTTCCAACAGTCTTGAAGGAGTTCCCACATATGCTGAGCACTCGCTTTTCCTTCACTCTGCGGTCCAACTCAATCCAAACCATCTCAATTGGGTTGAGGTCAGGTGATTGTGGAGGCCAGGTCATCTGATGCAGCACTCAATCACTCTTCTTCTTGGTCAAATAGCCCTTACACAGCCTGGAGGTGTGTTGGGTCATTGTCCTGTTGAAAAACAAATTATAGTCCCACTAAATCCGAACCAGATGGGATGGCGTATCGCTGTAGAATGCTGTGGTAGCCATACTGGTTAAATGTGCCTTGAATTCTAAATAAATCAGAGTGTCACCAGCAAAGCACCCCCACACCACACCTCCTTCATGCTTCACAGTGGAAAATACACATGCAGAGATGATCTGTTCACCTACTCTGCATTTCACAAACACTTGGCAGTTGGAACCAAAAATCTCATCCCACCGGTCTAATATCCATTGCTTGTGTTTCTTGGTCCAAGCAAGTCTCTTCTTATTATTGGTATCCTTTAGTAGTGGTTCCTTTGCAGTAATTTGACCACGAAGGCCTGATTCACTCGATCTCCTCTGAACAGTTGATGGTCGGATGTGTCTGTTACTTGAACTCCGTGAAGCATTTATTTGGGCTGCAAACTGAGGTGCAGAGGATAAGTTAATTAGAGGTAACTCTGCATCTTCCTTTCCTGTGGCGGCCCTCATGAGAGCCAGTTTCATCATAGGGCTTCATGGTTTTTGCGACTGACTTGAAGAAACTTTCAAAGGTCGTGACATTTTCCAGATTGACTGACCTTCATGTCTAAAAAGTAATGATGGACTGTCGTCTCTCTTTGCTTATTTGTTTTTGCCAGAATATGGACATGGTCTTTTACCAAACAGGGCCATCTTCTGTATACCACCCCTTTCTTGTCACAACACAACTGATTGGCTCAAACACATTAAGGAAAGAAATTACACAAATTAACATTTAACAAGGCACACCTGTTAATTGAAATGCATTCCAGGTGACTACCGCATGAAGCTGGTTGAGAGAATGCCAAGAGTGTGCAAAGCTGTCATCACAGCATAGGGTGATTTGTTTAACACTTTTTTGGTAACTACACGATTCCATAGTTTTGATGTCTTCACTATTATTCTACAATGTATAAAATAGCAATAATAAAGAAAAACCCTTGAATGAGTAGGTGTTCTAAAACTTTTGACTGGTTGTGTGTGTGTGCATGAGTGACACAGACACACCATTCGGAAAGCTAACGTAACAAAATGTGGAAAAATGTACAGCCTTATTCGAAAATTGATCTTTTTTTGCTCATCAATCTACACACAATACCCCATAACGACAAAGCGAATACAGGTTTTTCCTTTTTTTTTAAATACATTTGCAAAAATTAATAACTGAAGTATTCAGACCCTTTACTCAGTACTTT
The DNA here is from genome assembly GCF_013265735.2 of Oncorhynchus mykiss. NCBI lineage: Eukaryota > Metazoa > Chordata > Actinopteri > Salmoniformes > Salmonidae > Oncorhynchus > Oncorhynchus mykiss. Next base: position 35,846,967 of record NC_048575.1, on the reverse strand, counting down.
GTTGAAGCACCTTTGGCAGCGATTACAGCATCGAGTCTTCTTCGGTATGACGCTACAAGCTTGGCACACCTGTATTTGGAGAGTTTCTCCCATTCTCTGCAGATCCTCTCAAGCTCTGTCAGGTTGGATGGGGAGTGTTGCTGCACAGCTAATTTCAGGTATCTCCATAGATATTAGATCGGGTTCAAGTCCGGGGTTTGCTGGGCCACTCAAGGACATTCAAAGACTTGTCCCGAAGACACTCCTGCGTTGTCTTGGCTGTGTGCTTAGGGTCGTTGTCCTGTCGGAAGGTGAACCTTTGCCCCAGTCTGAGGTTCTGAGCGCTCTGGAGCAGTTTTTCATCAAGGATCTCTCTGTACTTTGCTTCGTTCACCTGTCCCTTGATCTTGGGTACTTGGTCACCTCCCTGACCAATGCCCTTCTCCCACAATTGCTCAGTTTGGCTGGGCGGACAGCTCTAGGAAGAGTCTTGGTGGTTCCAAACTTCTTCCAGTTAAGAATGATGGAGACCACTGTGTTCTTGGGGACCTTCAATGCTGCAGAATTGTTTTTGGTACCCTTCCCCAGACTTGCGCCTCGACACAATTCTGTCTCGGAGCTTCACGGACAATATGCTCCGACATGCACTGTCAACTGTGGGACCTTATATAGACTGGTGTGTGTGTGTGTGCCTTTCCAAATCATGTCCAATCAATTGAATTTACCACAGCTGGATTCCAAGTTATAGAAACATCAAGGATGATCAATGGAAAGTCAAATAGCAAAGGGTCTGAATGCTTATACTAGATGTAAATAAGGCATTTGATTTATTTTTTATACAATTGCAAACATTTCTAAACCTGTTTTCGCTTTACCACTATGGGGTATTGTGTGTAGATTGATTGTTTTATTTAATAATCAATGTACATTTTTTAACAAATCTCTACTTGGAGTCAAAGTATCGAAATAATATCATCCAAAATAATATTGTGATCCCCCCCTCCCCCAAATAACTAGTATTCACTGGGAATGAAACCAATCAAATAGCGTATGAACTACCTTCACTTGTCCAACAAACACTTGTTTCAGGGGATTTTCTGCATAGAAAAGTATTTCACTAAGTGTTTTCAGGCTGCCTATTTCCAAACAGGATTTTTGGAATTTAGAATAAAAAATGTAGAAAAGATAATGGACCTATATAATTAAAAAAAGATTACATTTGAGAACTAGAAAATCACCCAAATAAAAGCTAGGCAGTCAGGGAGAATGAAAAACATGAAAAACATGATGCATTCAGGAGTATTTTGGTCACGACATTGGGCCACCATTGATATTGTTTTAGTCACTCAGACAGTTCTCAGCCACATGGCAAGATGTGCAGAATTGCAGGAAATCTGCTTTAAAAAAAACAGCTACATTTTGTCACTGCGGCCAACAAGAGGGCCTCAAGCTCCATTTTGCGGCAGAAAAAAAAACCCTGCATTTCGTTTTCCGTTGCAAAACACTAATGAATACGACCCTGGTAACACGCTGAATGGACAGTGGCCCTATCATGCACATACTCTGGGACAATTGACACACCCTCTTACTCAACCCTGTCGGGTTAGAATGGTGCTTTGGCAGACTGCCTAGTTAGTGCTTTTGGAGGAATCAAAATGTGTTTTGCACTTTTGGAATTGAGTAAAAGCATTCAAATGTATGAGCATGGAACACGAAAGACAGAACACTGGATTGAACTTCAGATTTGGGAAAAATATGCACTGGAAGAAGCCAAGTTGCCAAGTTCGTGATGGGGATATAAAGTGCAGTATATACAGTATGTAATTCTATACAGTATGTAAGACTTGGGTATTCATACCTCCGCAGTCAGGGTCTAGTATGACCTTACCTGGCAGTGGACAATCAGTTTGGGTTGAACTGTGACGTTTCCTGCTTGGTCATGGACATCAAAGCAAACAGAGGTTCCATTCTCCACAGTGATGGGATTCTCTTGTTTCACTTTGAGTGAATCTGGGCTACCTGCAAAACATTCACATGCAGCTGACACACTACTATGGAATGTCCTTCACATGTACACAATATACACAGTGCTGCTTGTAAAACACTGTTTAAGCTACACATGTTTTTATCAAGGCCTAAAGGCTGGCTGATGTATTTTTCTATCCCATGTCACCCTAAGTTGCCCTCCAGCCACAGCTGGACAGCATCAGCAACACCAGGGGAATCAGTTATCCCTTATCAGGATCTACTGTGCCCACAACCCCCATTAAATATGATTTTTCTTATTATAGCAGAGCAGCAGTCCCCTGCCCAATGTGGTGCCGTAAATAACTAGTTATTATTTAATGTATAGTTTATTATTTAGACTTTTTTTAAAGCAAAAAGGTAAATTCATGGTTTATCAAGTAAAGATGTGTTTTCCTCTGAATATCCAGGTGGACATAAGAGTATAAACATTATTTTACTTTGTGACTTCTTCAACGTAAATCAATCACTTTACCAGGGAGAAGGCTGATCTTGTTTGAGGCCAGGCAGGACCACTTTCATGTCGTGCGTCTGCCGAGACGATATTACCAAACATTAGCCGAGGACGTAATTTGAGAGAGCTTTCAGTTGTCTGTCTCGTTGCGGTTCATCTGGGCAGAGTTAAAGTGAGAGCCCTGCAGCCTTGAAAACCAGCGTCTCTGACCTTGCTCTGGTAGTTGTGCACCGCGCCCCTGGCTCTGACGCCCTGGATGGTGAAAGTGGTCCCACTAGTGGCCACCCCCTCATATCTCAATTCCAGTGAACTGAAACACAGTAACAACCACCAGCTAAACAAGGAGGGGCTGAAATTGTCTGGCACCATGAATAACCTGAGACTCGGGCTGAGCCCTGCAGGGAAGAGATAACCGATTTCTTCCGGCTAGATGTCAAGATCAAGCTTCTTGGTCACAGCAGATACATTCAATCCCCTCCTGGGTCAAGATCCCTGTTGCCTAAATAGTTTAGTGCATAAAAAAAAGCGCTCCTTGTGTCCATGTTCGCCAAAACGGTATACCCGTATGGTATACGGTATGGTACAGAAACAGTATGACTATGAACATCTGGATACCGCCCAACCCTAGTAACCATTTAAACTATTTGTGGGTGTAACCTACCTGCATTCCAGAAAGGGCTTGAGGTTGGGAGGAGGACAAGCAGGGTGACTGTGACATCCACCAGCTTCAGTGGGATTTTAAAAGGCACCCCCACATAGAGCGGTGTGTTCACAATACCCACCACAAACCTATCTGCACTGCCCTCTGGGAGAGGAGAGACAGCGAGAGAGGGAGAAAAAGAGATGGGTCTTTAGGCGATCAATCTGATTGTTACTGGAGAGGGCCAAAGCATTTCAGTCTGACTTCACAAAGATGGTTAACAGCAATATTTCCTCAGATTTTTCCAGCACCGAGCTAATTTCAGGTTGTGAACTGAAACTATATAACTTTGCGAGCAGTCCTGCACGCGTTAACAGTGAACACGGAGGCTGTACCCACTTTAAAAAAAGGTTGAACTCAAGCATTTTCATCTCCACATGAAATAATTTCTGGGTAACAATTAAGTACCTTACTCCGAGTTTAAAAATAGCTTCTTAGCAAAGAGCAATTTCTCAAGCAGCAGTTTTGCTATGATTGTTGGAATGGCATGAGTGGGGAGGGGAAAACGGAACATTAGCTGTTATCAATTTACTGCATGGTGATGTTACCATGGAAGGCCAACATTCCCTCCCAACAAAACAGGCTGAAATTTCAGGCAATCAGAATTTTCAAAATATTATTCCAACCTCAGTGTGTAAATATATATTAAACACAGAAAGTCATGTTTTTGAATACACTGGGCTTTAAGTTAGTTTCAGACAGCAGCCAATAAGCTATTGTGGCTTTTTGACCATAATGTAGGCCTAACAAAACCAATGGGGCAAATGCCATAACATTTACACATGGTTATATGTTTCCACAAGGATATTTGTGGGCAGCGGTTTAAGGCACTGCATCTCAGTGCTAGAGGCGTCACTACAGACCCTGGTTTGATCCCGGGCTGTATCACAACTGGCCGTGATCGGGAGTCCCATAGGGCAGTGCACAATTGGCCCAGCTTCGTCCGGGTTAGGGGAGGGTTTGGACTAGGTTAAATAAAGGTTCAAATAAAGTAAAAAATATAGCAGTTGACTACAATAGCCAATATGTGGTGGTCAATGTAGGCATACATTCAATGATACTTAAAAAAACATCATGCATGGCTTGTCACTGATGTTTTACTCAAGCTCAAATCACTATAGAAAAATAAGCAATGACAATTGGCCAAATAGGTCTGAAAATTACATTGAGTTATGATGCAAGAAACCACTTTACAAAATAAAAATGGTTATTATTACTACCATTCAGAGAAACAAAAATGTATGTAACCCTCTGCCAATTGGCTTATTTGCATTTTCAGTCTCAAAATATCAAGACAAAATATCAAGACCTTTAAGACAAAAAAAAATCTATTTTCCTGACTCGCTTTCAAAGACAGTTAGATATGTACAACTTTTGTGCTCTTGTAAGGAAGCAAATCACTCCCCCATTGCTGACCAAAATATATTGATATAACCAGGTGAGTAACGCACTAACCAGCAAAGAAAATCAACAAATGTGCATCTAGGCTACTCTCCGACCGCTCGTGATGGAAAAACCGTTTTGGCTGTGAAATAGAAAAAGGCTACTCAGATGCACTCCTCAGGCTCCAACAAAATCACCAACTCAGTCTTGAAGTTAGATTGGGTTTGCTGCATTGATTCAATCTGTTTACCGCCAGGAAAGATACATTTTTGTGAAGTTCAATCTCATGCATCTCTGCAGAGGCTGGCAATTCTTCTGCACGGGACTGCTTCAGGAGCTGCGAGGCCGAGCACACAGTTTACAGGGAACATTGGTTACCAGTAATGGAGAAGTCCAGTGTGTGGTTGGGCAGCTGTTTCCCAGCCCAGACAGCAGCGTTGCTCTCGTTGAGTACTGTGTTCAGTTGCAGGGTATACTTCCCCAACCTGTTTTAGGTTCCCTACACAGGGGGAACAACACTGTTTAACCACCAGAGAGTCAGACATTATGACAAACATTGCATCATTAGCTAGTAACAAAAACATGCATATTTAAAACATACAAATTTGCTTTTTTATTTATTTAGGGAATTTTTTCCCTTAAAATTATGTTCTAAATGTAAGGAAATTTAGAACATAAAAATACAGTTTTACCATACTTAACAGAGGAAACTCTAAATCATTACAATAAAGTTAGAAATAAATGAATTTCCAGTGAATTGAAACAAGAAAGTACCCATGGTTCTGAACCAGAATGCCCACTTGGCTGAATGTGCTGCAATGTGAAAGTTGATCTCCACATCACCATTAGGTGCTAGGGAAGAAGAGAGAACTTTTTATGACACGGTATACACAAACTAACCATTGAAACAGTCTGCCAACAACATAATAACAGCAATCATTCTTGGCATTCAAATTAACTTACAATGCCAAACAACTTTTAGTTAGATTGAAAGTGCTTTCCGTGCTGCGTTTTGAGTGGCTGATGGTATCCTACATGCCGGCTCTCCTTTCTTGTTGAGAATTTCCACATGGAGAGGCCCTGCAAGGAATGAAAGGGAGATCCTACTGACACTCACAAATATGTGTATACTTAGGATTCTTAGCATATAGCATGGCGCTACTGTGTAAGGTGCAGGGAGCCTGTCTCTGTACCTAGTGGAGTGCCTGCTGTCTGGACATCATTCTGGGTCCAGGGGTTGCCCTCCGGCCAGGTCACTTTCAGCTTGTCTGGGAGTCTGAGGCAAAACAGGCACAAAACCCATGAACCACTGGGGCTTAAGTGCCACATTCAAATGTATATGTTGGGATTTAAATCCAAAATGGTTCGCTCACTTGGCTATTTCATCATCAATGCTCTTCTTCATGGCTGCATTGGTAACCACCCTGTCAATTTTGGAGAGGAGTCTTGACTTCATCGCACAGCGCCTTTGGTTCCTATGGAAACCGATATAAAAATTTGATGATTTTACAGGCAAAATCATTCAAAAACAAATGAGTAGACAGAAGATTGTTTCTATAAAATGCACACAGAGCAAAGCGTTACTACTATCATTCTCTCTGATGACATCCATGTCTCACCATAACCACTTGCACCCGCCCTCCTGTGGCGTAGACATCTCCCTCCTGATCGCCGTAGGAACTGAACAACAGAGCCGGAGAAGATGGGCTGTGTTTTCTGAGACTTCGAGAAGAAAAAGAAACGCACACCTATTTAGGCGAGGTGCTGGCTAGCGGAGTAGAAAACTTGAAAATAAAGGAGAGCCGCACACTCTAGGAGCTCAGATGCAAAAATGTAATATCCAACCCAGCTGTCTTCATCAGGGTATAATCACAAACACTGCGGATGACTCATTTATATAGTGCCAAAAGACACACAGGTGTCTGTAATCATGGCCAAGAGTGGCCTAATATCATTGGTTAATATCAAATATTAAAATGGCATACAACAAACAACAAATGGATAGCATACGATCATAAATTCATTTTCGACTACACAAGCTTACAAACAATTACAATGGCAAAGTCACAACAATCACAAGAATGGCTTCCGATCAAAGTCTACATTGAGACCGAATGGAGCAAGGGTCTTTATGTTAAAGATCCAGGCAGCCTCTCGTTTTAACAATAAATGATCAAGGTCACCCCCTCTCCTAGGGAGGATGACATGTTCGATGCCAATATAACGCAGAGACCAAATTGAGTGGCCTGCCTCCAAAAAGTGGGCCTCAACTGGGTAAAGTCAAGTTTTTGCACCTAATGGTGCTACGATGCTCTGAGACACGTACTTTTAATTCGCGCTTTGTTTTACCCACATCATTTTTACCACAAGGAAAAGTTATAACATAAATAACTGGCTTAGTGGAGCACGTAATAACACCTTTGATTGAAGGATCTACATTTATAAGTGCCATTGCATTGAGCACAGCCATTACACTTGTAATTTCCATCCAGTAGGGGCGCAAATAGACGCTGTTCAGGAATAACTTGGGGTGGTAAATCAGAGTGTACCAATTGGTCTCTGAGATTTCTGCCCCGCGAGAATATGACCAAGGGAAGGTCCGAAAACACATTACCGAGACTATCATCGGATTTTAGAATTCCCTTAATTTGTTCAGAACTCTTTGAAAAGCGGGTAGTTAGAACGCGAGAATGCGTCTTTTTGCGAGGCTGACCTTGAAAAATGTCATGTCTATTTGCGCCCCTACTGGATGGAAATTACAAGTGTAATGGCTGTGCTCAATGCAATGGCACTTATAAATGTGGATCCTTCAAACACCCACAAACAGGGAAATCGATCCCAATCAAAGGTGTTATTACGAAAATGAAATGAAATCAAAGATGAGATTATATGAGCTTTACAATAAAATGTAAATTTCAGATGCTACATTATATCATTACTACTCAGTACTAGAGGTCGACCGATTAATCGGAATGGCCAATTAATTAGGACAGTAATCGCCATTTTTGGACACCGATTACATTGCACTCCACGAGGAGACTGCATGGCAGGCTGACTACCTGTTATGCGAGTGCAGCAAGGAGCCAAGGTAAGTTGCTAGCTAGCATTAAACTTATCTTATGAGAAACAATCAATCTTAACATAATCACTAGTCAACTACACATGGTTGATGATATTACTAGTTTATCTAGCTTGTCCTGCGTTGCATATAATTGATGTGGTGCCTGTTAATTTATGAACTGGAACACGCTTCACGTTGTATTTATCCGGTATTGAACACAGTATATTAAATTTGATCGATTATTTACGTTTTAGGATACCTGAGGTTGGATTAGGAACATTGTTTGAAATGTTTGGACCAAGTTTACAGGTAACTTATTAGATACTTTGTAGGCATGTTGGGCGAGTTGGAACCGGTGTATTTCTGAATCAAACGCGCCAAATAAATTGACATTTTTGGGACATAAAGAAGGACATTATTGAACAAAGGGACCATTTGTGATGTTTCTGGGACATTTTGGAGTGCCAACAGAAGAAGATCTTCAAAGGTAAGGCATAATTATATTGCTATTTCTGACTTTTGTCGCGCACCTGCCTGGTTGAAATCTGATTTTCATGTGATTGTATGCGGGGCACTGTCCTCAGATAATCGCATGGTCTGCTTTCGCCGTAAAGACCTTTTGAAATCTGACATGATGGCTGGATTAACAAGACGTTAAGCTTTATTTTGATGTATAACGCTTGTATGTTTTATGAATTTTTATTATGAGTATTTCTGTTTTTGAATTTGGCGCACTGCAATTTCACTGGCTGTTGTCAAATCAATCCCGTTAACGGGATTCGAGCGGGACGGGATCACTAAGAAGTTAATAAAACAAATATACAGTTAAATGTTAAATGTATTTTTATATATATATTGTAAAGCACGGTAAGTAACATGAAATTGTCTTGTCCCTCAGCTCAGGAGCCATGGTTTAAAGACATATTTTGAGTTTAAAAAAAAAAATGTCTCCCTTTTTAAATGTCATAATATAAAGGAAAGTATTATAGTTATTTAGTGGACTACTTAAAAAACTAAAATATCAAATAAATATTACAAATCCTTTACAAGTAATAGCTGTCACTCAATTTGATGTCACTGGTGTTGAAATGTATAAGAAACACCACTTTGAAAAAAATGCAACATCCTTGCCAAATTCTTCCTGGCTCAAAGGTTTATTGGAGACAGGACTGTTTTGAAAAGCACATGGAGAGTGTGCACTCTCTTCATATGTTAACAATTTGATGATTAACTTGGTAATTTCATGTGAGGACTTAAGATGTGTCACTGATGTTATACAGTTTATAATAAGGGGAAAGGAAATTGGATTCAAATTATTGATACAATTGCATGATTAGGTGACTTACAATTTAAGAAGCATGGTTTGAGCTACAGTGGCCGCCATCTTAGATTTGCCATCTTATCTGCAGATTTGTCACTGGCGTAATTGTCACTGGTGTTACTCTCTTTGCTGGTAACACCAGTTAAATGACGTTTTATAAAACCCTCAACAATTATATTAGGACTTATTAGCGTTTTATTACTGTTTCAATAATGTAATCACATAATATGGCTTTCCTTTTGATAGATATGGCAAAATTAGGTGCTGCTGAAAAGCAAAGACGACAGACAGCGCAGGGATGCTGACCCACACTGCAGAGCAGCTGTCACGCCCTGACCTTAGAGAGCCTTTTTATGTCTCTATTTTGGTTTGGTCAGGGTGTGATTTGGGTGGGCATTCTATGTTCTGATTTCTATGTTTGTGTTTCTATGTTTTGGCAGGGTATGGTTCTCAATCAGGGACAGCTGTCTATCGTTGTCTCTGATTGGGAATCATACTTAGGCAGCCTTTTTCCCTTTTGTTATCTTGTTAGTGGCACTATAGCCCTAGTAAGCATCACGGTCGTTTCTTTGTTTCTTGTTTTGTTGGCGACATTGACATAAATACTGGAAAATGTACGCTCACAACGCTGCACCTTGGTCCGGTCATTTCCACGACGAAGTCCGTGACAGCAGCCTACCTTAAACAAAAACACCAGACTTACTTAAAGGATTTAGAGGGTCAAAAAATAAATAGTGAAGGATCTCAAAGAAAGGGAAAAAAGACAGGAGCGAAAGAAATGGCAGGTCAGACAGAAAAAACACAGACAGATTGTGAGCAGGAACGACTCTGTTGATCCCCCATCCACTCCAGACAGTGAACCCAGTACTGCAAGGTCAGAATTAAGACAATGTGTCTGTAGGAAGACATATGTACTCTGTATCTACAGAGTTACTTAAAGGGATAGTTTACCCAAATTACATATTGGTTTCCTTACCATGTATGCAGTCTATGGACAAGGTATGACAGCAAGCCATTTTTTTGTTTACCTGGCCAGTGTTTCAAATGCTAATTATTTTGTATTTGTGGCAAAGCACCAAAGGATTGATTGCTGCCATACCTTGACCATAGACTGCTTACACAGTAAGGAAAATACCATTCAGTTCATATTTGCCACAGTATCTAGACGTACTTGGTGCAGCAGCTGACTGTGTGAAAGTGGCAGATCTGAACTGGCTACTAGTGAAGAAGCCGTCAGTAACTAGAAAGCAATGGAGAATAAGAGATATGAGATAAGAGACAAGAGATGAGAGATATGGACGCAACACACAAAGACAAACATATCTGAAGTAAAAGTGAAGAATAATACAGGAAAAAATTACATGAACATGTTTAACTGCATACAAAATGTTTGTATCAGTGTGGTTAGGAAAACAGTTTATTTATTTTCTAAGTTAGTGTTTCTAATGTTCTAGTGGACATGTTTTAGATGTTTGTATGACAATGTGTTATGAAAGACATTTTAGTCAATAGGCTTCATCTTCTGGTCTTAATCTTTGACGAATAACCCTCATTTTATTGTTCATATTTAAAAATGAACCCATCTTATGAAATCTGAAATTATTTGTAATTAAACATATTACTAATAAATTTATAAAATTTGTTTGAAATAATCGTATGTTTGTCATTGGTTTCACATTGGGTCACTGGTGTTACATCGTGTCACTGGTGTTACATTGTGTCACATTGCGCCACTGGTGTTACAGTGTGGCATATTGGTGTTCTGGCTTCAGAGTTGCCTAATTTATTTGAATATAGTTTTTGTATCTACCTAACTGTTGTGTCACGACTTCTGCCGAAGTAGAGGCCTCTCCTTGTTCGTGCGGTGCTCGGCGGTCGACGTCACTGGTCTTCTAGCCATCATTGATCCATTTTTCAATTTCCATTGGTTTTGTCTTGTCTTCCTACACACCTGGTTCCAATCCCATTCATTACCTGTTGTGTATTTAACCCTCTGTTTCCCCTCATGTCCTTGTCAGAGATTGTTTGTTGTTCATGATCGTGTAGTTTGTATTTGGTGCGCGACGGGGTCCTCGTACCCACTTTGCTTTGATTATGTATTATGGTTTTGGAGCTGTGTTATTGAAAGTGTTATTAAAAGTTATTAAACTACGCCATTATACCAAGTTTGATTCTCCTGCGCCTGACTTCCCTGCCACCTATACAGACACATCGATGACAGAATCTCTGACCAAATATATGAAGTCAGCAGGAGAAGGTACCCCAGCCATGGAGGTGGAGGAGCGCGTCCAGGAGAAGATTTACCATCTGAGCGCCGCCATGGATTTGCTCTGGAGTTTAGGACCCTGGCTGCCGGCGCTGGATGGAGCAACACGGCCCTGATCGACCATTTCCGCTGTAGTCTACGTGAGGATGTCCGTCGGGAGCAGGCCTGCAGAGACACCACCCTCCCCTTCGACCAGCTGGTGCACCTGTCCATCCGGCTGGACAACCTGCTGGTTACTCGCAGATTTCCAGATCGGGGTCTGGTTGTTCCATCCTCCCGCACCCCCTCTCCAATACCCATGGAGCTGGGAGGGACGGTGCGCAGGGAGACCAGAGGGGGTTCCTGCTCGTGCACCATATGTGGTCGCAGAGGTCACACTGCTGGTCGGTGCCGGGTTGGTTCCTCCGTGAATTGAGGTAGCAGACAGGGCGCTCTGGCGTCACCCCAGGTGAGTAGGCACCATTCTCACCCAGAGACCTCTGTTGCACATATGTTTGTCTGTCACCTTTCCTGATTCCCCCCCCCCCCCCCCTCTGTTTCCCCTCAAGTCCTTGCCAGAGATTGTTTGTTGTTCATGATCGTGTAGTTTGTATTTGGTGCGCGACGGGTCCTCGTGCCCACTTTGTTGGTTTTGGAGCTGTGTTTTTAAGTTATTAAACTACTCCATTATACCAACTTCGATTCTCCTACTTCCCTGCACCCTATACACACGTCGATGACATTTTGCTACATTCATTAGTAAACATTTTAAGGATATGATCATTGAATTTGATGACTCAACCTCAATTATTTCTAATGTTACAAAAAATAAAATAAAGTTTCACAAAATAACTCCACCTGTCGACTGGATAAAAATTTTGTTGATTTTTAGAACATTTCTCCTATAGCTGCTGTTTCCATTATACATTCCGCAATATTTTTTGTAGCATTGTTTTTATCAACTTACCAGGTCATGTGATCAGAAACTCCTGGCTTTACACTTGGTAAACCAACCTTGAAAACATGTTGTTTTTCCTGTTGAATTTGGAGAGCCTGTACACAGCCCAGTTATTGAGCTCCTTGGAGGTTATTCCACAGCCGTTGTCCATGGCAACCACTGCTGGTTTCCCCAAGGACTCGTTGAACAGCTGGGGGAAAAGATGAGAAACAATCAACTGCTGTGTCCCATTCCATCGACACAGTATTGAGGTTCTGAACTTCATAGGACTACTAAAACACTTCAATCCTTATGCATCACTTTTATTCAAGACCACAATAACGACAGTGAGGTTTACAACTGTTAAAAACACTAACTCACCAATCGGATGTCTATTGTCCTCACTCCTGTGTTGTGTGATGTCACTGACAGTGCATTGTCAATTAGTTCTGAAAAGCCGTACGCTGGGAGGGACAACAAGGCTTTAATTAGCTATAGCAAAAAAATACACCTTTTCATACTGCATCCGCTGGGTACAAATTTGCCCCTTGGCTTTGTGCAGTGTGAATATAGCTAATGAATACAAATAGGACTGTATAATTTTTGGCCTGGAGATTGAAATACTGTACTGAGGCACTCGCGTAAAGACTTCTGGCCCTTGCTAGCATAGTACTCATACATGCCACTTTGGACCAGTGTGTCATAGTGAGGGAGGAACGCATTGCGTTCCGTAGTTGCCACTAGCAGAATCTGGTCCTCACTCTGCAACAGATGGAGTGTTCCCTTCTTGAAGTTCCTCTAAAAGAGATGAGACATCAGCAACTTCTTGTCACTCGTTTCTTATTTCTTTTGTACAGTGCATTTGGAAAGTATTCAGAGAAGAGGTCGACCGATTATGATTTTTCAACGCCGGTACCGAGACCGATTATTGGAGAACCAAAAAGCCGATACAGATTAGTCGGCCGATTTGTTTTTTTTTGTTTGTTTTTGTAATAATGACAATTCCAACAATACTGTATGAACACTTATTTTAACTTCATATAATACATCAATAAAATCAGTTTAGCCTCAAATAAATAATGAAACATGTTCAATTTGGTTTAAATAATGCAAAAACAAAGTGTTTGAGAAGAAAGTAAAAGTGTAATATGTGCCATGTAAGAAAGCTAACGTTTAAGTTCCTTGCTCAGAACATGAGAACATATGAAAGCTGGTGGTTCCTTTTAACATGAGTCTTCAATATTCCCAGGTAAGACGTTTTAGGTTGTAGTTATTATAGGAATTATAGGACTATTTCTCTCTATACCATTTGTATTTCATATACCTTTGACTATTGCATGTTCTTATAGGCACTTTAGTATTGCCAGTGTAACTTCCATCCCTCTCCTCACTCCTACCTGGGCTCGAACCAGGAACACATCGACAACAGCCACCCTTGAAGCAGCGTTACCCATGCAGAGCAAGGGGAACAACTACTCCAAGTCTCAGACCGAGTGACATTTGACATGCTATTAGCGCGCACCCTGCTAACTAGCTAGCCATTTCACATTGGTTACACCAGCCTTATCTCGGGAGTTGATAGGCTTTAAGTCATAAACAGCGCAATGCTTGAAGCATTGCGAAGAGATGATGGCAAAACGCATGAAAGTGCTGTTTGAATGAATGGTTACGAGCCTGCTGGTGCCTACCATCGCTCAGTCAGACTGCTCTATCAAATCATAGACTTAATTATAACATAATAACACACAGAAATAAGAGGCTTAGGTCTTTAATATGGTCGAATCCGGAAACTATCATCTCGAAAACAAAATGTTTATTCTTTCAGTGAAATACGGAACCGTTCCGTATTTTATCTAACGGTGGCATCCATAAGTCTAAATATTCCTGTTACATTGCAAAACCTTCAATGTTATGTCATAATTACGTAACATTTTGGAAAATTAGTTCGCAACGAGCCAGGCGGCCCAAACTGTTGCATATACCCTGACTCTGCGTGCAAGAGAAGTGACAATTTCACGTCATTGCCTAGTTAAATAAAGGTGTAAAAAAAAAACGATTTCCAATTGTTATGTGAACTTGAAATTGGCCCTAATTAATCGGCCATTCCGATTAATCGGTCGACCTCTAATTCAGACCCTTTAACTTTTCCACATTTTGTTGCGTTACAGCCATATTCTAAAACTGATTAAATTGTCCCCCCCACCCCCCCAATCTACACACAATAACCCATAACGACAAAGCAAAAAACTGTTATTTGTGGGCAGAACTGAAAAAGTGTGTGCGAGTAAGGCCTTCAAACTTGACAGTTACAAGAGCTCTGTCAGGAGGAATGGGCCAAAATTCACCAATCTTATTGTGGGAAGCTTGTGGAAGGCGAGACGAAACACCCAAGTTCAACAATTTAAAGGCAATGCTACCAAATACTAATTGAGTGTATGTAAACTTCTGACACACTGGGTATGTGATGAAAGAAATAAAAGCTTAAATAAATAATTCTCTCTACTATTATTCTGCCATTTCACATTCTTAAAATAAAAGCGGTAATCCTAACTGACCTAAGACAGGGAATTTTTTAGTGGGTTAAAATGTGAGGAATTGTGAAAAACTGAGTTTTTAAATGTATTTGGCTAAGGTGTATGTAAACTTCCGACTTCAACTGTACGTATGTATATATATATTTATTAAACCCCTGACTGTTAGCAATTAGGCTTCTAGCATTCCACTGAAGGATAACAAAAACCATGACTAACTATCATCATACCATCATTAGGAGTCAACATTTCAACAATAATGGCGACGGTAACATCTGTTACTCCTAAAAAACTATTTTGCTGCTTCCACAACTTGGCAGTTCTTTCCACAAACTCAGTCAGGTTGATAACCTTTCCAATGAAGGCTATAAAGTCAATCTGATAAACTATTAAGGTGTCCTTTGACACAACATTTGTGAGAACAAGATTTCTAAACAGGTCTGCTATCCATGTCAGGACCAACATAAGGAACATTTTCTACAGTAGGTCCACTTATTCCAAGACTTACCCTATTATCGCCATCATTCTGCTTAATAGTTCCACCAATCTGCCTTGCAGCCTCTGCATAAGATACATTGTGAGTGATTCTATATCTTTGGGCCTCTCTGGCATCCACCAAATGCTGCACTGTGTTCCCCCTCACAATTACCACAGTTAACCTTGACATTGTTCACACATTCACCGTAATCATGTTCCCCTCCACACATGGCACACATTTTCTTTCCTTTGCACAGAGCCACTACAGGTCCCATTCTTTGGCATTTAAAACACCTTTAATGGGAGGTGGGACAAACTCTCTAACAGTTAAAGCCATGAAGCCCACCTGTACTTTCTTAGGTACAACTTTCTCATACATGAATAGTACTGCCAGGCTTTCACTTCGCTGCACCTTCACTGAACAGCCTTTTGGCTTCAACCACTATACCCCTTCTACATTTTATATTATCCATGAACATCGATAGTGGAACCCCAGAAATGACCCCCCTCAGCTTAGCCAAAGGTTCCAGGGACATGACTTGTGATTTTCTTCCCATTGAGAGTTTTCATTTTCATAATCTTGCCTTGCTGAACATGGTCTGCACCAGTGGAGACCCTTCATTCAGGGCAGGTGGGGCAGAGCCTGTTTTGAGTCCCACCTATTTAGCATGTTATTTTAGCATTAATACGTGTGAAATGTCAAATTGCAAAAAACAAAAATGTTGTTAATAAAGCTGCATACAAACATGGTGTCTTGCTTTCTTGAGTAAGGCAGCTCTGAAATTCAGGCATTTCAGCCTAGCTCAGTGCTTTCTGTGGCGGTGGGGCAGCCAGCGGAAATACTGAGCGTAGGGTTTGGTAATGTTCTCTAGTTGTGCCGTGATTGGCTCAGTATTCTGTCACTACATCGCCACAAAATCTACAGGGTTAGCTCAAATTCAAGCCCCTTGGGTGCTGCCGTAGAGTTACATTAGAAGTGCCCATCCAAGAAGGCTCAAGGTCATAGATAAAAGGACGTCAAATCACGTTATATCTACAGTAGCTTTGATTGGACTGACTGATACTTTAAAAATATTAGCTAGCAAGCTAGACAAGCGATCATCATGTATCACGTCAACAATCTACTGGCAAATCCTTTTCAATTCTTGTCATATGAAGAGAAATTATAGATAAAGCACATCGGTTCTCATCGGCCATAGTACATAAACACTACACAACAGGTTGGAAATCGCAAATATAAAAAGAGTGGTTTGGAAGAAACCAGTGGCTAACTGCAAGTGTTGCAAAGCAATCACTAGCCTGCTATTGAGTGTAGTGGGGGTGTGTGGTCCAAGTCTGGGTTTAAGGGTCTCTTTTCCAAGCTTAAAAGGATAAACATTCAACACCATGTGCATTGGACATGCTGTCAATCCAGCATGATTTCTACTGCGTTCAAACAATTGGAAAATCTCAGACTTCAGTGAGATCAAGACAACTGGAACTGTGGAAAAAAATTGAGTGCCGACTGGGAAAATATGTTTTGAACAGTCATCCAACTCTGGATATTCCAAGTCGGGAACTCTGGCCCTCTTTCTAGAGCTCCAACCTGAAGATCACTGACATCATGATTCGACCTTGTTTTTTCCTTCGAGATTCCAGTGGTCTTGAAAGCATCATATATCCAGAGAACACCAGACTTTGATGACAAAATGTGCCCACAAGAAGGACCGCCGTGCCAAGTTCCTGTTCAAGTGAGCTAAGCACAACAAGGTGTCCAAAAATGTATTGTATGCTGCTGCATAAATTATGTAATATGCCAGTGAGACATGTATACTGTTGCTAAGAAAGTAATAATTAGTGTATGTTGTGTTGTAAGTAGCCCATGTGCCACACCCTAATGATTTGGTTCATTTCCCCCTCATAATTTAGCCTATTGTTCTGACTTTGTGGTGCACATGTAGTCTATAGCCTGTTTTACAGAAATGTAATCCATTTTTTATTTATTTTTTTACCCCTTTTTCTCCGCAATTTCGTAGTGTCCAATTGTTGTAGTAGCTACTATCTTGTCTCATCGCTACAACTCCCGTACGGGCTCGGGAGAGACGAAGGTTGAAAGTCATGTGTCCTCCGATACACAAGCCAACCTAGCCGCACTGCTTCTTAACACAGCGCGCATCCAACCCGGAAGCCAGCCGCACCAATGTGTCAGAGGAAACACCGTGCACCTGGCAACCTTGGCTAGCACGCACTGCGCCCGGCCCGCCACAGGAGTCGCTGGTGTGTGATGAGACAAGGACATCCCTACCGACCAAGCCCTCCCTAACCCGGACGACGCAAGGCCAATTGTGCGTCGCCCAACGGACCTCTCTGATGGCGAACCCAGGGTCTCTGATGGCACAGCTGGCGCTGCAGTACAGCGCCCTTAACCACTGCGCCACCCGGGAGGCCACAGAAATGTAATCATTGAATATTGTAAGAGAACCATTGTCTGGTTATATACCCCCTTCTTTTATCATTTGGTTCTGACTTGTTGTTCAGGGAAAATACTGTAAGAGCGGCCCATGTTCTGAATTCTGTCGCTGTATATTTTGAAAGTGCTGAACAAATAGTTATATTGACTACGTCTGTCTTAGCTCACTCAATGTCTTCATCGAAATTACGGTTTGCCTCTTATCTGGTCGTCGTCCCCTTATGCCATAGTTTGTACATCTCAATTGTCAGTAGAAACCACTTTTGTTTAAGCAAGTCTGCCATATCAGCTATGCTTTTTTTAAAAGGCAGTATATGAGGCTGAATGCACTGCCAGACAAGGCTCTGCTGATAACTAGGTGTAGCAGTGGTACGGATTCACACCATGGTGCTGGAAAGAAAGCACTTCTGTTGGGACAGCTTTATGTAGGCCCTAACTGTTTGTGGGCACCATTTGTCACCATTACAGAACAATTAATGTATTTTTTAGTGGCTTTGCTAGCATGCATAAACAAATTGTGTGGGGTGTAGATGAGACCCATTGGTCGCAACAAACACGATTACAACATTCCACTCGACACATCAATACCACCTTAACCTTGTTCACGTTCTCAACACTAGTAGAAGTGCCACTGCTGTCAGTAGCACTAATAGCAGGGCCATTATTTTTCCTTTTCACCACAGACCATCCAGATCCATGACTTTCATCATCCCGACCCATACCATCAGAACTATCATCCATGTTGACAACAGTCCAGCACAGCTGTTGCTAAAACTGCCTACAATATAGAACGATGGATTCTATTTCGCGTCCTAGTATGAAGTCAAACCCTCGAATGTCTTACCTGTTGACTCTGAACTTTTTCAGCAACCGCATTTGCCATCCTCTGCCGTAGTTATGTTAAATAACGTTACATTGTAGGATTTTTAATGAATTTACAGTGCCTTGCGAAAGTATTCGGCCCCCTTGAACTTTGCGACATTTTGCCACATTTCAGGCTTCAAACATAAAGATATAAAACTGTATTTTATTGTGAAGAATCAACAACAAGTGGGAAACAATCATGAAGTGGAACGACATTTATTGGACATTTCAAACTTTTTTAACAAATCAAAAACTGTAAAATTGGGCGTGCAAAATTATTCAGCCCCTTTACTTTCAGTGCAGCAAACTCTCTCCAGAAGTTCAGTGAGGATCTCTGAATGATCCAATGTTGACCTAAATGACTAATGATGATAAATACAATCCACCTGTGTGTAATCAAGTCTCCGTATAAATGTACCTGCACTGTGATAGTCTCAGAGGTCCGTTAAAAGCGCAGAGAGCATCATGAAGCACAAGGAACACACCAGGCAGGTCCGAGATACTGTTGTGAAGAAGTTTAAAGCCGGATTTGGATACAAAAAGATTTCCCAAGCTTTAAACATTCCAAGGAGCACTGTGCAAGCGATTAATATTGAAATGGAAGGAGTATCAGACCACTGCAAATCTACCAAGACCTGGCCGTCCCTCTAAACTTTCAGCTCATACAAGGAGAAGACTGATCAGAGATGCAGCCAAGAGGCCCATGATCACTCTGGATGAACTGCAGAGATCTACAGCTGAGGTGGGAGACTCTGTCCATAGGACAACAATCAGTAGTTAATTGCACAAATCTGGCCTTTATGGAAGAGTGGAAAGAAAGCCATTTCTTAAAGATATCCATAAAAAGTGTCGTTTAAAGTTTGCCACAAGCCACCTGGGAGACACACCAAACATGTGGAAGAAGGTGCACTGGTCAGATGAAACCAAAATTGAACTTTTTGGCAACAATGCAAAACGTTATGTTTGGCGTAAAAGCAACACAGCTCACACCATCCCCACTGTCAAACATGGTGGTGGCAGCATCATGGGAAAAAATGTCAGTCTCTCGATGTGCAAAACTGATAGTCATACCCCAAGCGACTTACAGCTGTAATCGCAGGAAAAGGTGGCGCTACAAAGTATTAATTTAAGGGGGCTGAATAATTTTGCATGCCCAATTTTTCAGTTTTTGATTTGTTAAAAAAGTTTGAAATATCCAATAAATGTCGTTCCACTTCATGATTGTGTCCCACTTGTTGTTGATTCTTCACAATAAAATACAGTTTTATATCTTTATGTTTGAAGCCTGAAATGTGGCAAAAGGTCGCAAAGTTCAAGGGGGCCGAATACTTTCGCAAGGCACTGTATTTGCAGATTATGGTGGAAAATAAGTATTTGGTCAATAACAAAAGTTTATCTCAATACTTTGTTATATACCCTTTGTTGGCAATGACAGAGGTCAAACGTTTTCTGTAAGTCTTCACAAGGTTTTCACACACTGTTGCTGGTATTTTGGCTCCATGCAGATCTCCTCTAGAGCAGTGATGTTTTGGGGCTGTTGCTGGGCAACACGGACTTTCAACTCCCTCCAAAGATGTTCTATGGGGTTGAGATCTGGAGACTGGCTAGGCCACTCCAGGACCTTTAAATGCTTCTTATGAAGCCACTCCTTCGTTGCCCGGGTGGTGTGTTTGGGATCATTGTCATCCTGAAATACCCAGCCACTTTTCATCTTCAATGGAAGGAGGTTTTCACTCAATCTCACGATACATGGCCCCATTCATTCTTTCCTTTACACGGATCAGTCATCCTGGTCCCTTTACAGAAAAACAGCCCCAAAGCATGATGTTTCCACCCCCATGCGTCACAGTAGGTATGGTGTTCTTTGGATGCAACTCAGCATTCTTTGTCCTCCAAACACGACGAGTTGAGTTTTTACCAAAAAGTTATATTTTGGTTTCATCTGACCATATGACATTCTCCCAATCTTCTTCTGGATCATCCAAATGCTCTCTAGCAAACTTCAGACAGGCCTGGACATGTACTGGCTTAAGCAGGGGGACACGTCTGGCACTGCAGGATTTGAGTCCCTGGCGGCGTAGTGAGTTACTGATGGTAGGCTTTGTTACTTTGGTCCCAGCTCTCTGCAGGTCATTCACTAGGTCCCCCCGTGTGGTTCTGGGATTTTTGCTCACCGTTCTTGTGATCGTTTTGACCCCACGGGGTGAGATCTTGCGTGGAGCCCCAGATCGAGTGAGATTATCAGTGGTCTTGTATGTCTTCCATTTCCTAATAATTGCTCCCACAGTTGATTTCTTCAAACCAAGCTGCTTACCTATTGCAGAATCACTTTTCCCAGCCTGGTGCAGGTCTACAATTTTGTTTCTGGTGTCCTTTGACAGCTCTTTGGTCTTGGACATAGTGGAGTTTGGAGTGGGACTGTTTGAGGTTGTGGACAGGTGTCTTTTCTACAGGTAACGAGTGGAGGACAGAGGTGCCTCTTAAAGAAGAAGTTACAGGTCTGTGAGAGCCAGAAATCTTGCTTGTTTGTAGGTGACCAAATACTTATTCTCCACAATAATTAGCAAATAAATTCATAAAAAATCCTACAATGTGATTTTCTGGATTTTTGTTTCTCATTTTGTCTGTCATACTGTAGTTGAAGTGTACCTATGATGAAAATTACAGGCCTCATCTTTTTAAGTGGGAGAACCTGCACAATTGGTGGCTGACTAAATACTTTATTGCCCAACTGTATATATTTATATATATATATATATATATATATATATACACTGCACAAAAAAATGAAGGGGACACTAAAATAACACCTCCTAGATCTGAATGAATGAAATATTCTTATTAAATACTTTTTTCTTTACATAGTTGAATGTGCTGACAACAAAATCACACAATTTATCAATGGAAATCAAATGTATCAACCCATGGAGGTCTGGATTAGGAGTCACACTCAAAATTAAAGTGGAAAACCACACTACAGGCTGATCCAACTTTGATGTAATGTCCTTAAAACAAGTCAAAATGAGGCTCAGTAGTGTGTGTGGCCTCCACGTGCCTACAACGCCTGGGCATGCTCCTGATGAGGTGGTGGATGGTCTCCTGAGGGATCTCCTCCCAGACCTGGACTAAAGCATCCGCCAACTCCTGGACAGTCTGTGGTGCAACGTGGTGTTGGTGTATGGAGCGAAACATGATGTCCCAAATGTGCTCAATTGGATTCAGGTCTGGGGAACGGGCGGGCCAGTCCATAGCATCAATGCCTTCCTCTTGCAGGAACTGCTGACACACTCCAGCCACATGAGGTCTAGCATTGTCTTGCATTAGGAGGAACCCAGGGCCAACCGCACCAGCATATGGTCTCACAAGGGGTCTGAGGATCTCATCTCGGTACCTAATGGCAGTCAGGCTACCTCTGGTGAGCACATGGAGGGCTGTGCGGCCCCCCCCAAAGAAATGCCACCCCACACCATGACTGACCCACCGCCAAACCGGTCATGCTGGAGGATGTTGCAGGCAGCAGAACATTCTCCACGGCGTCTCCAGACTGTCACGTCTGTCACATGTGCTCAGTGTGAACCTGCTTTCATCTGTGAAGAGCACAGGGCACCAGTGGTGAATTTGCCAATCTTGGTGTTCTCTGGCAAATGCCAAACGTTCTGCACGGTGTTGGGCTGTAAGCACAACCCCCACCTGTGGACGTCGGGCCCTCATACCACCCTCATGGAGTCTGTTTCTGACCGTTTGAGCAGACACATGCACATTTGTGGCCTGCTGGAGGTCATTTTGCAGGGCTCTGGCAGTGCTCCTCCTGCTCCTCCTTGCACAAAGGCGGAGGTAGCGGTCCTGCTGCTGGGTTGTTGCCCTCCTACGGCCTCCTCCACGTCTCCTGATGTACTGGCCTGTCTCCTGGGCACAGCAAACCTTCTTGCCACAGATCGCATTGATGTGCCATCCTGGATGAGCTGCACTACCTGAGCCACTTGTGTGGGTTGTAGACTCAGTCAAAGCACCGCCAGCATTCAAAAGTGACCAAAACAAGCATAGGAACTGAGAAGTGGTCTGTGGTTATCACCTGCAGAACCACTCCTTTATTGGGGGTGTCTTGCTAATTGCCTATAATTTCCACCTGTTGTCTATTCCATTTGCACATTAGGAGGAACCCAGGGCCAACCACACCAGCATATGGTCTCACAAGGGGTCTGAGGATCTCATCTCGGTACCTAATGGCAGTCAGGCTACCTCTGGCGAGCACATGGAGGGCTGTGCGGCTGGCCCTCCATTAGGTAGCTTATTTCTCTCAAATTTTGTGCACAAATTTGTTTACATCCCTGTTAGTGAGCAATCCTCCTTTGCCAAGATAATCCCTCCACCTGACAAGTGTCGCATCAAGAAGCTGATTAAACAGCATGATCATTACACAGGTGCACCTTGTGCTGGGGACAATAAAGGCCAATCTAAAAAGTTTTAAGTTTTAAGTGTGCAATTTGCATGCTAACTGCAGGAATGTCCACCAGAGCTGTTGCCAGATAATTGAATGTTGATTTCTCTACCATGAGTTGTTTTTAGAGAATTT
Organism: Oncorhynchus mykiss; assembly: GCF_013265735.2. Taxonomy (NCBI): domain Eukaryota; kingdom Metazoa; phylum Chordata; class Actinopteri; order Salmoniformes; family Salmonidae; genus Oncorhynchus; species Oncorhynchus mykiss. The sequence goes on along the minus strand of NC_048575.1, from coordinate 35,823,968 downwards.
GTCAGAACGTCCAACCGGCCTCAAAACCGCAGACAACGTAACCACGTCAGCCCAGAACCTTCACATCCGGCTTTCTCACCTGCGGGATGGTCTGAGATGAGCCACCCGGACAGCTGATGAAACTTTGGGTTTGCACAACCAAAGAATTTCTGCACAAACTGTCAGAAATTGTCTCAGGGAAGCTCATCTACGTGCTTATTGTCCTCACCAGGGTCTTGATCTGACTGCAGTTTGCCGTTGTGGGCATCTGCTCACCTTCAATGGCCACTGGCACACTGGAGAAGTGTGCTCTTCATGGATGGTTTCAACTGTACTGGGCAGATGGCAGACCACGAAGTATGGTATCATGTGGGCGAGCAGTTTGCTGATGTCAACGTTGTTAACAGACTGCTCCATGGTGGGGTTATGGTATGGGCAGGCATAAGCTACAGACAACAAATTTGAATGCAATTTGAATGCACAGAGGTACTTGACGAGATCCTGAGGCCCAATGTCATGCCATTAATCCGCCGCCATTACCTTATGTTTCAGCATGATAATGCACTGCCCCATGTCACAAGGGTCTGTACTCAATTCCTGGAAGATGAAAATGTCCCAGTCCTTCCATGGCCTTTATACTCAGACATGTCACCCTTTGAGCATGTTTGAGATGCTCTGGATCGATGACTATGACATCGTGTTCCAGTTCCCGTCAATATCCAGCAAATTCGAACAATCATTGAAGAGGAGTGGGACAACATTCTACAGGCCACAATCAACAGCCTGATCAACTCTATGCAAAGAAGATGTGATGCTCTGCATGAGGCAAATTATGGTCACACCAGACACTGACTGGTTTTCTGATCCACACTACTTTTCTTTAAGGTATCTGTGACCAACAGATGCCTATCTGTATTCCCAGTCATGTGAAATCCATAGATTCCCAGTCATGTGAAATTCATAGATTAGGGTCTAATTAATGTATTTCAATTGACTGATTTTCTTATATGAACCCTAACTCGGTAACAATTTGAAATTGTTACATGTTGCGTTTATGTTTTGTTCAGTGTGTGGTGTGTGTGTGTGTTGTTGTGGAGTATGGACAGAAAAGGTGCACACTGTACAGCAGTAGTTATATAGGATGAGCCTTGACTAGAATTCAGGATATGTATATGAAGTGAGTAAAACAGTATGTAAACATGATTAAAGTGACCAGTGTTCAAGGACAATGTACAGTCGTGGCCAAAAGTTTTGAATGACACAAATATTAATTTCCACAAAGTTTGCTGCTTCAGTGTCTAGATATTTGTCAGATTTTACTATGGAACACTGAAGTATACTTACAAGCATTTCATAAGTGTCAAAGGCTTTTATTGACAATTACATGAAGTTGATGCAAAGAGTCAATATTTGCAGTGTTGACCCTTCTTTTTCAAGACCTCTGCAATCCGCCCTGGCATGCTGTCAATTAACTTCTGGGCCACATCCTGACCGATGGCAGCCCATTTTTGCATAATCAATGCTTGGAGTTTGTCAGAATTTGTGGGTTTTTGTTTGTCCACCTGCCTCTTGAGGATTGACCACAAGTTCTCAATGGGATTAAAGTCTGGGGAGTTTCCTGGCCATGGACCCAAAATATCAATGTTTTGTTCCCCGAGCCACTTAGTTATCACTTTTGCCTTATGGCAAGGTGCTCCATCATGCTGGAAAAGGCATTGTTCGTCATCAAACTGTTCCTGGATGGTTGGGAGAAGTTGCTCTCGGAGGATGTGTTGGTACCATTCTTTATTCATGGCTGTGTTCTTAGGCAAAATTGTGAGTGTGCCCACTCCCTTGGCTGAGAAGCAACCCCACACATGAATAGTCTCATGATGCTTTACTGTTGGCATGACACAGGACTGATGGTAGCGCTCACCTTGTCTTCTCCGGAGAAGCTTTTTTCCAGATGCCCCAAACAATTGGAAAGTGGATTCATCAGAGAAAATGACTTTACCCCAGTCCTCAGCACTTTTTATTTATTTATTTTATTTCACGTTTATTTAACCAGGTAAGCTAGTTGAGAACAAGTTCTCATTTACAACTGCGACCTGGCCAAGATAAAGCAAGGCAGTGTGACGGAAACAACAACACAAAGTTACACATGGAATAAACAAGCTTACAGTCAATATAACACAATAGAAAAAAATTAAGTCCTATATAGAGTGTGTGCAAATGGCATGAGGAGGTAAGTCAATAAATAGGCTGTAGTAGCAACGTAATTACAATTTAGCAGATTAACACTGGAGTGATAGATGAGCAGATGATTGTGTGTAAGTAGTGATACTGGTGTGCAAAGGAGCAGCAAAGTAAATAAAAACAATATGGGGATGAGGTTGGTATATTGGGTGGCCTATTTACGGATGGACTATGTACAGCTGCAGCGATCGCTTAGCTGCTCAGATAGCTGATGTTTAAAGTTAGTCAGGGAAATGTAAGTCTCCAGCTTCAGTGATTTTTTTAAAACATTTTTTGCAATTCTTTCCAGTCACTGGCAGCAGAGAACTGGAAAGAAAGGCAGTCAAAGGAGGTGTTGGCTTTGGGGATGACCAGTGAGATAAACCTGCTGGAGCGAGTGCTACGGGTGGGTGTTGTTATCGTGACCAGTGAGCTGAGATGAGGCGGAGCTTAACCTAGCATAGACTTATAGATAACCTGGAGCCTGTGGGTCTGGCGACGAATATGTTGCGAGGGCCAGCCGACTAGCGCATACAGGTTGCAGTGGTGGGTGGTATAAGGCACTTTGGTAACAAAACGGATGGCACTGTGATAATTTGCTGAGTAGAGTAATGGAAGCTATTTTGTAGATGACATCGCCGAAGTCGAGGATCAGTAGGATAGTGATCCCCCTAGTTTTACTTGGGTAAGTTTGGTGGTGTCAGTGAAGGAGGCTTTGTTTGCGAAATAGGAAGCCGATTCTAGATTTGATTTTGGATTGGAGATGTTTGACATGAGTCTGGAAGGAGAGTTTACAGTCTAGCCAGACACCTAGGTATTTGTAGTTGTCCACGTATTCTAGGTCAGAACCGTCCAGAGTAGTGATGCTAGTCGGGTGGGCAGGTGTGGGCAGCGAACGGTTGAAAAGCATGCATTTGGTTTTGCTGGCGTTTAAGAGCAGTTGGAGGCCACAGATGGAGTGTTGTATGGCATTGAAGCTCATTTGGAGGTTAGTTTACACAGTGTCCAAAGAAGGGCCAGATGTATGCAGAATGGTGTTGTCTGCGTAGAGGTGGATCAAGGAATCACCCACAGCAAGAGCGACATCGTTGATATATACAGAGAAAAGCGTCGGCCCGAGAATTAAACCAGACTGCCAGAGGTCCGGACAACAGGTCCTCCGATTTGACACACTGAACTCTGTCTGCGAAGTAGTTGGAGAACCAGGCGAGGCAGTCATTTGTGAAACCAAGGCAATTACGTCTGCCGACAAGAATACAGTGATTGACAGAGTCGAAAGCCTTGGCCAGGTCGAGGAAGACGGCTGCACAGTACTGTCTTTTATCGATGGAGGTTATCATATCATTTAGTACCTTGAGTGTGGCTGAGGTGCAACCATGACCAGGAAACCGGATTGCACAGGGGAGAACGTATGGTGGGATTCGAGATGGTCAGTGATCTGTTTATTAACTTGGCTTTCAAAGACTTTAGAAAGGCAGGGCAGGAGGGATATAGCACTCCAATCCCTGTACCTTTTGCAGAATATCAGTCTGTTTCTGATGTTTTTCCTAGAGAGAATTGGCTTCTTTGCTGCCCTTCTTGACACCAGGCCATCCTCCAAAAGTCTTCACCTCACTGTGCGTACAGATGCACTCACACCTGCCTGCTGCCATTCCTGAGCAAGCTCTGTACTGGTGGTGCCCCGGTCCCGCAGCTGAATCAACTTTAGGAGACGGTCCTGGTGCTTGCTGGACTTTCTTGGGCGCCCTGAAGCCTTCTTCACAACAATTGAACCGCTGTCCTTGAAGTTCTTGATGATCCGATAAATGGTTGATTTAGGTGCAATCTTACTGGCAGCAATATCCTTGCATGTGAAGCCCTTTTGTGCAAAGCAATGATGACGGCACGCGTTTCCTTGCAGGTAACCATGGTTGACAGAGGAAGAATAATGATTCCAAGCACCACCCTCCTTTTGAAGCTTCCAGTCTGTTATTTGAACTCAATCAGCATGACAGAGTGATCTCCAGCCTTGTCCTCATCAACACTCACACCTGTGTTAACGAGAGAATCACTGACATGACGCCAGCTGGTCCTTTTGTGGCAGGGCTGAAATACAGTGGAAACGTTTTTTGGGGATTCGGTTTATTTGCGTGGGTAAGAGAGACTTTGCAATTAATTGCAATTCATCTGATCAATCTTCATAACATTCTGGAGTATATGCAAATTGCCATCATACAAACTGAGGCAGCAGACTTTGTGAAAATTAAGGGATGGGGGAACTGGAGGCCCCTTTTGAAGGCCCTCTGATCAATTTACCCCAAAAAAACACTCTCTGGATCTCAACTTACTGTTGCGACGTAGAATACACAAGGTGAAATGTAGAAATTTGGTCGTGTATCAACAGTTTTTTTCCCTCTTACAGCCATGCGTCCTCCGAAACACGACCCTGCCAAGCCACATCGCTCTTTAACACACTGCTTGCTTTACCCGGAAGTCAGCCGTACCAATGTATAATTTGCTACCAAAGCCAGCGTCCATGCGCCCAGCCCGCCACAAGGAGTCGCTAGAGCTCGTTGGGACAAGGACAAACCGGACGGCCGGCCAAACCCTCCCCGAAACCGGACGATGCTGGGCCAATTGGGCGCCGCCTCATGGGTCTCCCGAATTAGACCCCAGGCTCTAATTCGACCTTGTCCCATCGAGCTCTAGCGACTCCTTGTGGCGGGCTGGGCGCATGGACGCTGACTTTGGTAGCAAATAATACATTGGTGCGGCTGACTTCCGGGTAAAGCAAGCAGTGTGTTAAAGAGCGATGTGGCTTGGCAGGGTCATGATTCGGAGGACGCATGGCTCTCGACCTTCGCCTCTCCTGAGTCTGTACGGGAGTTGCAGGGATGGGACAAGACTGTAACTACCAATTGGATATCACAAAATTGGGTAGAAAAAAGGGGTAAAAAGTACAAAAAAGATAATCCAACCTTTCCCTCCACCCTATGGCAAAATGTTTAGAACAGAGGGAAATTAGCTGTAAAGCTTCACATTTTCCTCTCCTCCCCCATGGCAAAATGAGTAAAATTGCACAAAATTAACTCTAAAACATAAAAATGTGCATCAAATTAGTTAGTAAATTGCTAAATCCTCTCTACACCCCAAAATATGTAGAATTGCACAAAATGAACTCTAAAACTTGAAAATGTCCTCTCTGGGGCGAGGCGTCGGTGTCTGCGATGTGACACTCTTTCCCTTTATAATTCGTAGGTTCATTTAAAGAATACTAGTCTGCGCTCAACTCCGTGGCGGCAAAAAAAAACTTCACTACCTTTTGATGGCTTAAAATCCACTTAAGTGTCAGTCTCACTCTGTAGCACTGTGTCCGGGAAGGCGTGGTTGTTAGTGGTCACAGTGCCATTTGGCTTTCCCATTTTTATAATCCAAGTCATTATACTTGTTTCTCAAGGACTATTTGTATGCAATCTCTTTAGTTTACATGACACTAATGAAACCATATCTGGTTTCATTAGGACCTATAATCTTAACAGTTTGTTTCTGAAATGGAATGTGGACATATGCATCAATTCTCCTCTGATTTATTGTCTGTTTGTTTTCTTCTTCAGGTCACCAGATCAGAGGAATATGTGTTTCTACTGGACTCTCCACATAAGAAGCCTTACGAGACTCCATTTCTACATGAATTGTATATTTGTTTCCATTAGCGGAACGATTGATCTCCTGTGAAACACAACGTGCTCTTTCTGTCTCCTTTGCAGCTCTCTGGGGAAGACAGAGCTCCCTATGGAAGAGCAGTGTGTGATCGTCAGTGTCCCATCGGCCCTACACTCCCATGAACCTTCACTCTCAGGTCAGGTATTCACAACACGTCCTGGCTCTACCAACACCGTCATAGAGCCTCATAAGAACTTCTGCATCATCAGTGCGCAGTATGGTAGCAAAATGCATAGGAATTGATTCATAAATGAAATTCCAGTCATGACATTTATACAGTAATTGGCGAAATAGAGTTCGAATTAACTGAGTTTCACCACTAGAGGGCAATGCAGCGACAAAAATGACAGCACTGCATTTTGATCTGTGTCTCAGTATCAGTGCTCTCTTCTCAATGACTCACTCTCTCTCCCTCACTAGAAGCACAAGACAATGTCTTGCGATTAAAATGAATTACATCGGCTGCAGGGTCTCTACTCCAACCTGGCCCAATGACTAGCAATACAGTTTGTCACGATGTGCTGCATTATACACCCTTGTGTTAAATTCACACCCTGCGATAGGTTTCAAATGCCCGATTGAGAACTTAACCACGCCAAATAGGTGTGTTATCTGTACGATCGGATTTGCATTTGATTATTAACAAGTCAAACTTTTGCCTCGAATTCATCAAATGTTGTTTCTAAAGAAAGGATGAGAGGCTTTGAAGACAATGATTATGCAGAGTCTATTTATGAGTGAGGTTTGACGTCAACTCTCCTTCTCTAGGGAAAGCAATTTATTGCACTCTATATTTACTTGGGGAGCAGAAGGAAGAGGTTTGTCAGTGCCCTGTCAGCTAGATGTGCAAGATGACACTGGGAAAGATGGCAGGATATTGTGAGATTTAAATTCATTATGACGGGATTGTAGAAGTCTGCCGCTTTTTTTTGTAACTATTGGGTCTCAGGGTTTTAATGGGACACACTGTATCTTTGGCTGGGCAAGTGTTGTAGCAAGACAGTGTGATACTTGTTGAAAGCTCAGATATGCTTAGACCTATTCCTGTATAGCAAGTCCACTGTCTAAATCCATAGCCAAACTCAAAGAGCACGGTACTTCACACTCTCCAAGTAACCCATCGTTTGAGTCTCTATCATTCCATGCGTTGTGCGTTTTGATATATCACTTTTTGGTGATGTCATCCCCTTCTCATCTCTGTCTCTGGCCTTATAGAAAATCCCCCTTCACCTCCTCTGGGTAGCAGGGAGGCCGTGGCGGGTGTGGTGGAACACAATGCTGTTGGGATGACATGTCAGAGGAGCTGGTGCCGCAAAGAGGTGCCGTGGCACATTAACATAACCCATGATAAAACTGTGGACCATTATTGATCCCGAAAGGTTCTATTGAGACGTTAGCAAAAAAAGGAACATCCGGAAGTGGGAATTATTGCTGAATATTCACTCTGTAGCACCCAGGGGAGGGAATAGGAATTGGGCTGCTGTCCTTTTCTCCCACCCCCTCTGGTGGATTCTTATGCAACAGCTTGAAAATAGTGAATATCAACAGCGCCAACAAGTCCCTACACCGCCCCCTTCTAAAACACCTCCTTCTCAGTTACTGTTGCCACAGGGCATTATCCCTATTAGAGGGTTGAAGCAGCAATAATGTGTGCAGTTCAAGTATTTGGATGTGCCAGGTCTGGAAGCAGTGGGCAACTCCTTACCCCTGACCTCGGTATGACATCACAGCACGGATGTCCTAAACACAGAGTGAGGAGTTGAGAGAGACCTTGTGACCCAATGGCTCTCTGACTGTCCACCTCTCCGCTAGGGACCCTGTCAGTGACATTAGACATGAGTGTGTGGCTGCAGTGGGGGAGCAGATGGATCCCAATGCTGCCTCTCATAATTTGATGTTTGTTTTTATTTGGAGCTGCTAAATCCTTGGTAATTGGCTAAAGCTTAATAGTTCCTTCCCAGCTGTGTATTGTAATCAGCGGCTAATTGGCAGTGCCCTCCTCATGCCCACCCAGTCAGCATGTGTGGAATTCTAATTGACTGGTGAAAAGATGTTACTGTCAAAGCTAGCTTTTTACCAAATCTCAGGCCGGTTGACCATTTTGTTATTTTTTCAATTAAGGATTCCAGCTCCTTGTGACAGGGGAGAACCTGAGATATTGGAGAGGTTAGAAAACATTACTCACTCTACAGTATTCCTACACACATTTCCACCCCTTTTAGATCCAATACTTTTATCCAAATCAACTTACAGTTCAGTGAGAGCATACATTTGTAGTATGTTTTCCCTGTGAGACTTGAACCCATGACCTTGGCGTTGCTAGCGCTACACACTTACCATCTGAACCACACAGGACTGCACAAATTTTAATTTATTATTTGTGAGTGTTTGTATGGTTTCCATAATCTCCGTTGCTCATAAAGTATTCATTTCCTGAGATACCTCACATTCTAAATGAATGGGTTGAGATCAGGTGGGTAAATAGAACATTGACGTCATCATAACCCTTAACCTGACTGTCCCAGGATTAGTTTGACAGAGGTCTTGTCCCAAATTGCACTCTGTTTATTTAGTGCACTACCTTTGATGGGTCCAGGTCAAAAGTAGTGCGCTGAATAGGCAATATGATGCCATTTGAGACATACACAAAATGTGGAGAGTCTAAACTCAAGGCAGCCATACTGACATGACTGAGAGGAACATCATAAAATCCTCTAATTGTGAGCACAAGTTGAGCACATTGTCTCTCCCCACCATAGAGAGGCAAGCGGGCAAGTCTCACACCCGATCTCCTGCCTCTTGTGTCTTGTTTTGAGTTCATAGATAATTAGAGTCTTTATTCCCGCTCCAAATTCTGAGAGCTGAGTCACCGATCAGACCTGTTCTTCTGTCTTGAGTCTGTGAGTTTTTTTAATGTTTGGCCTTTCTCTCTGCCCTCAACTTTTGTCTTTCTGACATGTTTCGTAAGAGAGGAGGTGGAGAGTGTTGTAGGCTGGGCTGGTTTAGGTGGGATTGGTGGGGGAAGGGGGAGCTCAGACTCCAGGGTTTTGCCGCTCATTAACCTGCTGAGTGTAGGGTGAGTGGAGTGTGCAACCGGGGCGTGAGCACGCATGTGAGCGAGCTGACAGCCCCAGCACAGGGGAAGAGATAAAGTGAAGCCTATCTTTCAGGAATGCTGTTCCTGGGATGCCATTGTTCACCCACTCAAGGACAGCCAGAACGAACACCCACACACAAACCCAGCATTCATTGGCAAGCCAGACATGAAGCCCCCACTCCCCTGCTGTACCAACTGAAAGCTCCCCCATATAAATTAATACATTTTTTTTTTTAAATAGGAGAAAGTTCTGCCTATCAGATTAATCTATATTTTTTTTATTATCTCCTCTGAGGACAACTAAAATGTATATTAAAATGAAACCATCCTTTCTTGAACTCCCCATCGTCATCTTTATTGACAAATAGATTCGAATGAGATGGGGATACAAATTAGAGGGATAGAATTCCCGAAACTGAGTGACAGAACGGATCAAAACTCTGCCTCAAGGGGTACAAGCTGTCCGAAGTCGGCAGCACTACCACTAGACACCCAGTGCCTGGAACTGTTTGCCCGAAAGCCTGCAGTCAGGATGGACCAGCTGGGGCAACGAGATTGTCAAGTTTCAGTTACGTCAGTTATTACACCGTGAAGCCAACAGACCCCTCACCCGAAGAGCCCTCTCTTCTCTCTACCTCCAACACCGGACTAATGAATGCAGTTTAACTGTGTGCCGTCAAGGCTTTCCACATCCGAATCCCCAATTTGTTTTAATAAAGTCAAGGAGCCCCTGAAGTCTCTCCCTCCATCTTCATCTCCTTTGATCTATTCTTTTCTTTCATTTGGGACTCTTGATCTGTGTTTCTGGTTTGTAGTATGTTGGGAGGTGGGGAATCACAGAGCCCATGATGCGATGGAGGGGAGATGAAAGTGCATCGCTCCGGAGCTCAGATCAAGGATATTTGGTGCCGACGCTCCTATAGCTCCACGTCACGTTCAGACACACAATTCAGTGTGTTAATTCAGAGTGGTGTGTTATGCATTGATGATGGAGCATTGCTGGTACAACGTCTGGTTTAATAATTCTCTAAGTGTACGTTCATGGTTTCTACATGTTATGTAAATGTGCTGAAAGGTATTATGTAATGTGTATGCATTTCCATCCAAGAGTTGAATAAAGAAAGCTAATGTTGAGATGGGTGGGTTGAGCAGCCATAGATGCTCGGATTCTATGAGGACATTTGCCCTGTCCCATTGTAGACACATTTGATCTACCCTGCACCCATATTTTTTTCTGAGTGCAATGTGTACGTCTGTATCCCATTTGGCTCTGGTCAGGTAGGGCTTTATGTAGGTAATAGGGTGCCATTTGGGACACACAATGGGGCTGTCGTGGTCGACCAGGTTACAGAGAGAGTCTGCCCGTGTATTGAAGCACCGGAAAGGCATTAACAAATAGTAGCTGAGCCAGAAACTGTAAGGTTACATCATCCTCACACCATCCCACATGCTATTCCCACCAACTAGTTTGGAAGGTGCCTAAACGCACCTCTTTTTTTTGCCACCTCTCACCTCTCATTCATCCCTTTCTCTGTACCCCGACCCCTCTCTGTCTGTCTGAGTATGGGCTAGGTGGGGCTAGTCTAATGGGTCTCTGGTCTCTCTGGGTGGCTGTCACGGAGCCAGATGAGGATGAGTTACTGCCACTGCAGCACACAGCACAGCAATCACCAACTAATGAATCCAGAACAGGACTCCTGCAGGATCATTTCGGTATTAGACACATTCTCTCTCTTTCTTTCTCCCTTTCGTATCCCCCATCTATTTATTTCCCTCCTTCCCTCACAACAGGAGAAAATGAATGAATGGGAAAAAGCAGAATGAGAGGTTAGATGTATTGCAATGTATCCTGTCTGTGTAAGGAGGTAGACTGAGGTATTGGACGCTTAACACAGATCTAATTAAAGGAGTTTTCTTATTAGCCTGCTCTGCAGGTGTGGAACTGATTGATTCATTGGGAGTCATTGAATCCCCCAAAAAATCCAGCATCCTTGAAATCCCCATGGAGATGTGGCAAAAATAAATACCATGACTTTGAAAACCAAACTTCTTTGCAGAATCAATGTGGGGACTGTAAATGTAGCTGGAATCATTGTTAAAGCAACATAAAGAGCATTGGCTTTCACATAGGCTGCAACTCTGTTTGCATCAATTTCAAAGGCAGCCAATTAGTGTTGAACGTCTCCAAAAACCCTCGGTGTTGTAATACTATGTAAAAAAAAAGAGGCCTGTTGTTTCTTTCATTAGCATTACAAAGATATTGTAATTACCGCGGACACTTATTTTGGAGGTCACATCAATAATAGCTGTTTAAAGCTCATAAAGAGGAAAGGAGGCTTTCCAACTCATCTCCCCGAGAGAGACTTTTTTTAACACAGAGAAAAAGACAGGGGAAAAATGAAAAAAGGGAGGGGGGGGGGGGGGTGAAAGCTGAAGATACTGAAGGACTTCATGACAATCGGTATGGACTTTCGGAGAGAAGTTCATAGGGCGGTGTTTCTCGACTGTCATTGTACAAAGGACGTACTTACTCAATTCGTTAATGATAAACTATCTGGAAGACTGGTCAGTGACTTGTTTCAAAACAGTGCTGGTCAGAAGACTTGGGGTTAAAGATTGTAGAGTGTAATTTGAAGGATAAGACAGAAATAGGACTGAATTTTCTTGGTTTGACACAAAATACTGGTCGGAACCATACTGCTGTAGAGCTTGGCACTATCCGTAAGCACCAAACTGACCAGATGATGTAAAATAAATTATAATCCAATCGGTAATGGCCTGCTTCCTTCTCCCGTGACAGTGTTTCACTTCCTGAACTGATCCATGATGCACTTGGGGTAATGATCACCAGTAATCATTATCCACAAAGAGCTTTGTTACACAGTGTTTATTGTGCGTCATCACCGTACCAGACCCTTTCATAGAACCCAAGACCTTGTTTTCACTTCAATTAGCTAATAACGGTCCGTTTTTACTGTCTTCGTGTTAATAGTGCAACGGACGTCTTCGCCTTCTCGGTTTGCGTACACACAGTGCTTATGGCTCACTACCAATACGTGTCTACTGTTGAAGGTCACCCAGCTATTTCACTTTTATGACATGTGCAGCATACCTCACTTTCAAAAGTTTTAAGCCATTGTACAAGCCTCTGGATGATGAATAAACTTGTATAAACAGGATACTGATTGGACTTTCACATTGCAACGGAATGCCTTTCTTTAAGCCAGGTGGCGGAGGGGTTGAGGTACTCGTCGCCAAGGATTTCTGCACTGCCACAGATCCAGGTATTGTGTGCGTTCCCACGGTAACGTAGGCCATGCCATAGAAATGCTCCCTCCTCAGCCTTGACTTTTTCAGACAGCCTCCATTTTGAAATTGTCCACTGACTCAATGTTTTTCAGATGGATAATAGCTCAAACCATGGTGTGGTATTCCAGCATGCACTTTATCGACCTCGTCCTCCTCGTCAAGATCTTGTTAGGCTTTAGTTGTCTTCTTGGAATTCTTCTGTCTTGGAATTCTTCTTCTGTTATTCTTCTTCTTCTTCTTCTTTCACACTCGTGCTCCCCCACATTCAGACGAGCTCCCACACAACTCTCCCGTTGTGTGGTTAGTCTGTATTATTACCCTTAGAAAATAAATATAAAAAAAAAATCTCTACACAACAGCATCGCACAGACATTATTCATTTTGGCTATGAATTTAAGACTGTACTGTGAGGAGGAAGGCCAAATACGTTTACTTCTGGTCAACAGTGATTCAACACCAATCAACAGGGATGCACCCCAAAAATCTGAGGGGGCACAAAGTAGGGGAGGGGGGGGGGGGTGTTCCGGAGGGGGGCTCCCTCTGAATTTTGAATTTTTTAAACACCTGAAACAGCTTTCTCCTGCAATCTACAGCCATAATCATTATGCTTAATTCTGTGTATGTATATTTTTCTGCATATCTAAGCATACCTCTTTACCTGTCTGTATCCTCATGACTGGTGGTTCTTTTATATATATAAACTAAATATGCTTCCCTGCAAAAATCTGGGTAAAAAATGTCTTTATTTAGTTATTGCTTGCTTTTCTAAAATTGACCAATCTTGCCAGCAGGCATGTCAGCTAAGATAGTTAGACAAGCTAGCTACTCTAACTTGATTGATAGCCTAAAATGGCTTCTTGGTAGCTAGTTATGAGGTTGAGAAATAGGTTCCCAATCTGGGCTAGCTGAAGCCTACTTCCTACATTTCTATGTGACTAGTAGTCACTTTGCCGTTGAACCAACGTGGAATAGACGTTGAATTGACGTCTGTGCCCACATTACAGAATGTCACCAATTTGAGGGTATTTTCATGCATATCTGTTTTACCATTTAGAAATCATTTGAATGCGTTTTTTTTCACAGGTATTTTGACAAATTCACTTCTAGTATATTAAAGTAGTCAGGTTAAGTATTTGGTCCCATATTCCTTGCACACAATGACTACATCAAGCGTGTGACTCTACAAACCTGTTGGATGCATTTGCAGTTTGTTTTGGTTGTGTTTCAGATTATAGTTTGCCCAATAGGAACTGAATGGTGAATATGGATCATCATGAATGAATCATGAATAATGATGAGTGAGATCATACCGCAAAAAATGCTAACCTCCCACCAATGACATGGAGGTTAGCATTTTTTGCAGGTATGATCTTTGTTCCTCTGTAACTTTCTCACTCATCATTATTTATGATTCATTCATGATTATCTGTAATCATGGTAGCATCCACACGGATGTAGAAGTGTTCAGAAACATCTTATATTCTTATTTACAATAAAAGTGACTCCAATATGGAGGGGAGTGAATACGTTCAGTATGTTTTAGTCCTATATTAAAAAAAGGAAAGAATGAAAAGTACTACATCTACCTTCCTGCTTCCTCCTCTGTCTCTCTCTCTATCTCCTATGGGACTGATTGTTAACCAGCATAAAGAGCTCTTGACTCTCCCTGGTCTCCTCCCCCCTGTCCCCCGTCCCCTGTACCTGCCATGCACGTCCTCTATACCCCCTATCCCTGACGCTCCAAAACTTCCAATTTACTGCTCTCCCTGATGTCACTGTGGTCATTAAGGCCTCCAGGCGCCAGCCCAGAGGGAACTGGAAGTGTCCACCCCAGGATCAAGCTCTTGAACAGGGACTCGAGCACATCACTCCCCCCTCCAGTCTGGCGCTCTAACAGCTCACCAGTCATAGACTGCTAAATATAAGGTGGAAGAAGAGATACGTTCCTCTTTAAAAAGTTGGAAGGAAACTCAGTGGATGTTTACACTAACGTTCCACAAATATGTTGTCTTAGAACTATTTATTTAGCATGAAATAAGTAAGTTGAAAACTGATAAACAGCTAGTTGTGATCAGAATGGTCTAAGCACATCTTCTGGGAAATGAATTATTCACAGGTTTCCTAAATGTTTTATACATTTCTAATATTAGGGGAATTTTTTTGGCTGTTAAGAGGCGCTTCTAGGACTTGCTTGGACTTGGATGCCTCTGGTCACACACTTGCCTCTTGTCTTTGTGCCACAATTGCACTTGGTTTAGACCTTTTGGTCACACAGCTATTTCAACTGAATTTCATTGTTTGGTAGGGAGAGAGGATGCAGTGCAGTTCTGAGGACTTTAAAGGAAGAATTACAGAGTTATGTCCACGGCTCTCGCTCTCTCTCTCTCTCTCTCTCGCTCTCTCACAGACAGACAAACAAAGGTTTTTGAGAAAGTGCTACAGCAAACTGGCAGCCAACACTGTTAGATTTCCCAGAGGGGCTTGGGAGAAGATGAGATAGAGATAATTATTTCCTCAGAGCTGCAGCTCTTCCTGGTCGTCTTGACTCCCCAGTCTGCTGAAACTCACCAAAAACCCTGACCGACGGACAGTTAGTCAACACACACGCAGATGTTGGAACACGCACGCACACACACACACACACACACACAATTACTAACCCCCACTGCCACCACCTTTACCACCATCCAACCCAGAAAAGAGCATCCAATGGGGTAGTGCTCAATTTGACTGACCAAAACTACCATCAAACATAATTATCTAACAGTTGCTATTTTATAGAGAAAGTCACTGCGACATGAGTCACTGCTTGTGAGTAGATGTCCAGTCCAAGTCCAAGAGTGGCTTATGATTTTGCTTGTGGTGTGTGTGATGTTGGCAAGCTCGGGGTTGAGGGTCACATTTGCATTTTCCAAAGAAGGAGAAATATGATCGACGACCCGGCACCTCACTGTACGCCTGTCAATCAACTTTAATAAAGACTCAGTCCGTCAGATGGTGTGACCTTGACAGAACATAGCCCCGAGCCCTCGCTTGGCACGCACACAGAAAAATTCATCATGAGGGAGTATTACACCATGTATCGATTTAAACCGAGATTTTCTCGAAATAGCTACAGTTGCAATCAGTACGCAGTTAGGCTAAGATCTGTTTTTCACTCGATACCACCAACTCCGTGGGATTTTTTTTTTATTCTTCAAAAGGACTTTCTTCCTGTTAAATTTAGGATAAGAATAGATGGTGGATTTTCTTGGTATCTTTCTCCCCCCTTAAATATGTAGTATATCTGGTAATTTAATCTGATATAAAATGGTGCTGTTCTCCCTCTGCAAATGTTTCACAGACACCCAGGGGACATTGCTGAATGCAGATCTATCTGGATGTCATTAAATATGCATATGAAGAAAAAAAAAGAAATAAAAAAAAAAGACAAGAGAAATTCTGTCTTTAGACTATAATATAGTCAAGTTTGGGTATATTTGATATATTGCAGATGGCACATCCTGTTGGGGCACCGATTCTAACTTTCCCAGGCTGAGACCCAACTTAAGACATCTATTCAGATGGTACACTATTCAGACAGTTCCTGAACCCTGTGTGTCAGACACTGAACAGTAACTAATACACAAATGAGATTTAAAAACCTTGACCTGTTCATAATGGGCACATCGCAGCACCACTAGCGGAGGTGGCTTGAGACCGAGAGAGGTGTGGTCAAAGGTCTTCGTTGTGCCATGTGCAATATCCAGTTGAAGTTAGTTGGGAAAAGAACTTTCAGGTAAAGTGAACTTCTCTGGTGGATTATTGGAAGAGATGCCAGAGACATAGGGGAAATCATGAGCGTATGCATTCCATAAGCGGAAGGGTAGCCTAGTGGTTAGAGCGTTGGACTAGTAACCAGAAGGTTGCGAGTTCAAACCCCCGAGCTGACAAGGTACAAATCTGTCGTTCTGCCCCTGAACAGGCAGTTAACCCACTGTTCCTAGGCTGTCATTGAAAATAAGAATTTGTTCTTAACTGACTTGCCTGGTTAAGGTAAAGGAAGAAAAATAAGCACATATGCAGGCACATCGCAGCACCACTAGCGGAGGTGCACACATTCACGCACAGACACCCTGTCCCCTACTTCTCTCTATCGCTCTTTCTCTCTCTCGCCTCTGTTCATTCAGACAGACACTTTGCCAGGTCTGATGGAGAGCTTGGTGCTGATATTTGCTCTCTAGATTATAGAGCAATATAGGAAGTCCGATTTGAGCCATGGGTTTAGAGAAAATCAATCACTATGAATGCCAATCTAAAAATCTGGTGTCTGGCCGAGAATAGAAAAGACACCTTAAGGTCTGAAAGCAATGTATTTAGAGAAAATCCATCTTAAAACAAAAATCAGACCTATATTTTAGATTCACATCAGATTAATTTTACAATTCTGTTCAGCTCCTCTGTCAGTGTCAGGTCCCTCACTCAGCATGCAGGTTCAGTTGTCAGGTAGACAGATGGAGGCCTGTATCCATATTCATTCACAACAGAAGTCATGTCTTTCCTGGATTTACAGGTCTGTCTGTCAACTATAGCAGCAGCATGTGTCCGTGAGTCAATGAGGGGATTCAGACTCAGAGAAAAGAAAGCCTGTGTTTGAGCATCTCAAAATGAGTGGACATCCTAAAAATAGGAGGAAAAAGACAAATGGGGGAGTATGAGCAGGCTGGATGTCAGAATGACTGACAGAGAGATGATCACACAGTTTGTGACAGCAGGCGGTAGGGAGAACACTCTGGGTTGGATGTACAAAGGCTTGGCTTTGTTGAAACAGAGGATTCACAGCAGCTGCCCCTCTACTCTTTTTTCTTCTGTTAGAACAAGGTGCCAGTTGTTCATCTAAAAGGATTTGAACGAGGCCCATCTGTGGAGTCCTCCTGAAATGAGAGACACTCTTCTCCTGGTTGGAACCACAGGCAAGTTTACCATCTCTCCATCCCTATGTGTCTAGCCTAAGTGTTTTAGAGCTACATAAAACAACAAAACGGGACTACACACACACAGACACACAAATACAGCGCTTTTGTTCTGCTGTTGATCTGGTGCAACGTTACGAATCAAAAACAGTAATTATGCCTCAAAGTATTTAAAAAAATTATTCCAATCAATGCATGGTCACATTGCATCATCATACATTTACGCCGCCGCTGGGTATTCCACCATGGGGTTGGAAATAAATCTAGTCAGCAGAGGAGTTTTTAAAATGTCTTTTTTAATCTGTGGGAGAAAAATGTATCTAGTGCAAATGCACAAAAGCCAAGGGCTTCTGTTGAATACATATGACATTCCAGATTCCCATTGTGAGATGCTACCTGAGACTATACGATTTAGATTAGATGATGAAATGGCACTCATGTTTGATTAATACTACTTCATTGTTCTGTAATGCCTGCTGGTGTTACACGTAATGTCGTATGACCATAGGTGTGAAATGCCCCTTTCCTTGAGCTGAGGCATTTTTTAAAAGGATGATCAACCGTTAGTTCTTGGCCAGTTGATAATACTCTCTCTCACTCTCACTCTTCCACACAAGGCTCAATAACTTTACCCAGCTCTCCAGAGCCCACTCTCTCTCCACTGGCAGCAGAAAAAACCTCTGATGCAGGGGTACATGTTTGAACAACTCAGGCACAGGGCCCTGGGTTTAGTTTAGTAATGGAAACACCTGTCATCTGGAGTTATCAATCCATGGCAAATAGTTATGGGAGCTAAATGAGGAGCCTGTTTTCATAATTAGGCATTTTAAAGTTGATTGTGTTTTAATATAGAGCTGTTCCAGGCATAATGTGCTATGAGTCATCAGGCTGCAACAACATAGTGGAAGTTATCTTGCTCGCTTCAAACTGTTTTCCAAACGCTATGTGATGCTTGTCCTTTGCTACCAACCTTCCATCACCACCGTGTCCCTTCTCTGTCAGTTACTGCAGAGGGAGCCCAATGGGCCCTGGTCTATAGTAGTGCACCGCATAGGGCATAGGGTACCATTTGGTACGCAACCTCATTGTGAGTCTTCCCTCGCCTTATTAGGCTCACTGTATTCACCAGAGGTCAGCAGAGGCATCAGCCCAGGAAACGTACACGCACCAACAACACTTCCCCTCCTTAACACAATCAATGTGGATAAATTGGTTACTTGAAATGTGTCAGCGGTGATGGTCTGGCTCGCCAAAGGGCCGGATTGCTTGTATCAGAATCTCTTTACCCGTTTGGGCTCAGTGCACTGAGTCACCGGCGGCAACGATGTCGGTTGGTCTTCCTGCGCTGGAGACAGGCGGAGAAAGGTTCAGGCCGAGAATACCAATCCTCCAATCTCTCCCAGGCAAAGGTCAGTGGTGTTCCAAGAGCAGCACTGTCAGGCTCCAATAATAAGATCACAATGGTCCACACCTCCACTACCCCCTCACCTCTCTCTGAGATGCCCGTCTATCCCTGTCTCTACTGACCTGAAACACATTGGGACAAATACACACTCAGCTGCAGATTGGCCAGGTTCCAACCATTCCCCTGCTCTTTGCCCTCCTCTCTATCTTCCTAATGTTATCACAAACATCCACGAGGATGGCAATAGAATAGACAGAGCAGTGAAAGAAAGTCTTGATCATATTAGAGATCCCGGGAGAAAATGACATTCTGCTTTGATTGCGGTGAAATATGAAGGAAAAGGAATACACTATACATGGCTGTCACTGTGGGAGTGTGTGTATATATATGTGTGAATGAGGCTACATCGGTGAGCGTGCCATTGTGTATGTAGTGTAGGAGTGTGGGAGTGAGTGTGTGGGTGTGAGGCGGCTGTAGCACTAGGCGGTTGGGAGCCAATAAGACAGACATTGAGCCAGCCCAGGGGAATTCCATCAATCACAATCCTAGCAGTATGTCACCCCCCCACCCTGCCAGTCGGACAAGAACAGAGATCTCCATTTTATACTGTGACCTTTAAAGCACACATCCGTAAGAGCTCTCCGATATCACTGAGAGGCAATGCCGTGGCGTGCAAGGTGGCGTTTGATAAATAGGAAATAAATGCCTCCCTGGCATTCTTTGGGTTATGGGAAGGATAAGCTGATGGCTAGATCCTTTAGAGGGTTGACTTCAACTGTTCTGATATATCCTCTGGCATTGTCTGAGAGAAGGAGAGAAGAGAGACTTTGTAGCTGAAGAACCTTTGTTCTTTTTGGCCTCATCTTGTTTTTACGCAATGGGTGAAGGGAAGAGAGGTGAACAGTAACATGTACGAAGGAGATGAAGGGCTGGTTCAAGGGCTCGAGGTAATTTAAACATTTTCGATTTAGATCGAACAGTCAGCCATTGTTACATTCGCCTTGGCACTTGTTGTGTAAGTAGAAGGCTAGTCACACAACACAAAAATAACAATCACCAGTGGTGGGTGTAAACAAGTTTGTGTTAGCGAGTCCAAGGGCAATATTTGAAAAGACAACTTCCCTGCCTCTGCAGAGCATTTTTGGGGGGGGGGGGGGGGGGGGGGGGGGTGAAAATGTGTTAATCTTTTTGCAAAATAGATTACTCCACCCAGAAGAGAGGTCTGAGGACATTAGTCGTTACCTCCAGCGAGCCAAGGAGAAGAAAAAGGAATAGTCTCATAATCTATTGCCAATTTACAGTACCAAAGGAAGATGAATCGCTCGTATTGAGTCTAACGAGACTTATCATGCATTCTGAATAGCTGTGGATACCAGAGGGCATTCTAAGAGAACATAACCATCTGTTGTGTGTGTGTGAGTCTTCTCCAAGTCCCCCTGGTTAGAGAGACAAAGAGAATAGGGGGAGGAGACAGGAATGTGAGATGGTGTGGATAGTGACTCCCATTCTCCATGGAGCTGCTGGTCCAGAGAAAGATGCCCACGCAAAGATGTTTCTTCATGTCTGGTAGACAGCTCAGTGACTAAAACTCAATGAAATCAACACAACATGGGTGTCAGTTACTGAGATGAGGTACTTAGCCAAAAAGACAGTGTAAGAATACATTACCTTCCCACTGGGCACAGATGTCTTTCCACGTCTATTCCATGTTCAACGTAATTTTATTGAAATGATGTGGAAACAACATTGATTCAACCAGTGGGTGCCCAGTGGGTAGTGCCTTGAAGGTGTAGCATTATATATATCTAAATTCCAAAATGCTAGTTAACAAAAAAAGTAAAATATTAAACTAAGCTCATGAGGCATTTCTAAGTTATATTCTTCACGAATCAATGACGATAGATAATTCATTTAAAAGTCCAGAAATGGATGGATCAATCCCAGATTGCCTTTTTAGTAATCTAGGGGAGAGTGGTCTAAATTTAGATTTATTTTTTTATTTTTAGCATCACTCCGTCAAGGGAAATATAGTATTCTTTCTAACAAAGATATTTACAGATGTTGTGTATCCCTGGAAATAATCAGAATTCACGTAAACATTACAGTTTTGAAAACTGGGTTGTCCAAAAAAAGTGATCTGTTGGCACAACCTAACCCGGGTGTGGGGTAAATTGGGCCTGCGGGACAGGGTAAGTTAAGCTTCCTACACATTTCTGTACTGAATTAAATATTACCATTACCTTTTTTAAAACCATGTCTATCTTTATTTCCCAAACACAATTCAACACAATCAAAATCACTTTAATGCCTTTTAATAATGTGAAGCATAATTTAACACAGGCTTAACACCTAACAAACTCTTTGTACTTTATGTCCCTAGAAAATACTTACATTTGCTCAACTTGCCATTGGCTCAACCATTGGATCAACATACCCCTTGGCCATTGGCTCAACTTACCCCAAAGCAAGCATTTGACTATATTATCCCACACAGCTGAAGCTTAAAGAGATCCCAACTGATGTATAGAACAATATTTAAATGATCTACTTTGGTTTAGATACAAGCATCATGAAACCTCGAACACAATACATTCATTTGATTCACTTTTTCCATGCGGTTTCTTCTTGCACAGACTCCATGAAATGATGACCTCTTCATAAATATTTGGTGAAATGATGAATATTGTGTATGATTTCCTAGAAACAATGTCAGGGTTTTTTATTATTAGATTGTGTTGTGTCTGTTTGTTCTACCATGTGTCATGAGGAGCAGCGTCTCACTTTGAAGTTGCAGGTGCACAGCTTGGGCAGTGAGTACGCACTTAAATTCCAACACCCTAATCGAAAGTACCTTTAAAATCAAGGCAATCACCAATATCTTTCATTATGAATTATTTATTTAAAAAATATTTTAAAAGCTCCACTTGGGCAGTGAGCGGTGAAATTAGAAAGTTATAATAAGACATAGTTCGCCCACCATCTAAGCCAGTGGTTCCCAAACTTTTTATCATCCCGTACCCCTTCAAACATTCAACCTCCAGCTGCGTACCCCCTCTAGCACCAGGGTCAGCACACTCTCAAATGTTGTTTTTTTGCCATCATTGTAAGCCTGTCACACATACACTATATGATACATTTATTAAATATAAGAATGAGTGTGAGTTTTTGTTACAACCCGGCTCATGGGAAGTGACAAAGAGCTCCTATACGACCAGGGCACAAATAATAATATAATAATAATAATAATCAATACTTTTGCTCTTTATTTAACCATCTTACATATAAAACCTTATTTATTCATCGAAATGTGTGAATAACTCACCACAGGTTAATGAGAAGGGTGTGCTTGAAAGGATGCAAATAAATCTGCAATATTGGGTTGTATTGGAGAGAGTCTCAGTCTTAAATCATTTTCCGCACAGTCTGTGCCTGTATTTAGTTTTCATGCTAGTGAGGGCCGAGAATCCACTCTCACATAGGAATGTGGTTAAAAAGGGCATCAGTGTCTTAACAGCGCGATTTGTCAAGGCAGGTTGAGCGCAGCCCAATCCAGAAGTCTGGCAGTGGCCTCTGATTAAATTACATTTTCACAGAACCGCTTGTTGGAATTTCGATGAGGCTCTCTTGTTCAGATATCGGTAAGTGGACTGGAGGCAGGTACTTTTCGTTTCGGGATAGTACCTGCGTCATTGCGCACCCAACTTACTCAGGTGCTTCGCTATATCACATTTGACATTGTCCGTAAGCTTGAGTTCATTTCCTGTGTGTTGTCCTTGTTAATGCAGACAGAGAAGAGCTCCAACTTCTTAATCATAGCCTCAATTTTGTCCCACACATTGAATATAGTTGCGGAGAGTCCCTGTAATCCTAGATTTAGATCATTCAGGTGAGAAAAAAACATCGCCCAGATAGGCCAGTCGTATGAGAAACTCGTCATCATGCAAGCGGTCAGACAAGTGAAAGTTATGGTCAGTAAATAAAACTTTAAACTCGTCTCTCAATTTTAAAAAAAACGTGTTAATACTTTGCCCCTTGATAACCAGCGCACTTATGTATGTTGTAAAAGCGTTACATGGTCTCTGCCAATATCATTGCATAATGCAGAAAATACACAAAAGTTCAGGGGCCTTGCTTTAACAAAGTTAACCATTTTCACTGTAGTGTCCAAAACGTCTTTCAAGCAGTCAGGCATTCCCTTGGCAGCAAGAGCCTCTCGGTGGATGCTGCAGTGTACCCAAGTGGCGTCTGGAGCAACTGCTTGCACGCCCTTTACCACTCCACTATGTCTCCCTGTCATGGCTTTTACACCATCAGTACAGATACCAACACATCTTGACTGCCAAAATTCATTTTATGTCACAAAGCTTTCCAGTACTTAAAGCATATCCTCTCCTGTTGTCCTGGTTTCCAGTGGTTTGAAGAAGAGGATGTATTCCTTAATTGACCCCCCACTGTTGACTCGTCCAGCTGTAACGCATAGAATTCTCTGGCTTGTATGCGAAGCAGTAATTGTTTCAACACATCTCTTGCTATGTCACTGATGTGTTGTAAAACAGTGTTGTTTGATGAAGATATTGTCTGTGTAGTTTTTTAAAACCTTTTTCCCCAGCATTGTCCCAGTCATATCCGCAGCAGCAGGAAGAATTAAGTCCTCCACAATAGTATGGAGCTTGCCTGTCCTAGCCAGTCAGTAGCTCACCATATAAGACGCTTCTAGCCCCTTCTTATTAATGGTATCTGTTGCTTTTATACATGTCTTACTACGCGAAAGTCGTCTTAATTCACACTCAAAGAACTCCCGTAGCTTATTTTTCAAATTGGCATGTTTTGTTTCTAAATGTCTGCGCAAGAGTGAATGTTTCATCGAGTTGTGAGATAGTACCTTTGCACATATAACACACTGTGGCTGAGGAAAGGCACTACTCCCAATATAAGTGAACTCCAAATCAATGTAGTTGCCATCATATTTGTGCCTCTTTGATGGTCCAACATCCCTGTCTGTTGTTCTGTGCTTTCCCAGGTAAGGGGGCAGTAGCTCTTCTGCTGCATCAGATTCACTACTGTCAGTGTCCATGCTAGCTGGGCTAAGATAATTACATCAGTAGAATTACTGATGCTAGCATTGGAGGTGCTCGTGGAAGCAGAACAACTTGTGTCGTCGACAGGTGCAGATGTAGTACTGTTGGTAGTAGCAGTACTACCAATCGAGCTGGTATATGTCTCTATGAACACGGGCCTTACTTTTTTTAACCATTTATCAAATTTCGAGCAAACGGAATGAGCAGCAGCTATGTTTGGCTACATACGGACCATTTGTGGAATTCCCACTAGAGAGTAACGGTTAATGTGATTGGATGTTAATTATTTGACTAGGCTACCTGCATTTGACATTGTGTTGTTATTTCGCTGAACACTGAACCCTGTTTTAATTAGATTTTTGGCAGTGAAATGAGGCTACTCATGCTTGAAAAAATAAAAACTCACCCAAATGTATTTGCCTGTTGGAAAATAGAAATGGACTTTTTGAAAATGTGAAGAAAAAAAAGTTCTAAAAATAAAAAGTTTTAATGTGAATCACATATTTATTTGGCGTACCTCCGACGGCATGGCGTGTAACCCAGTTTGGGAATACCTGATCTAAACCATCTAAGTGCAGACAAATGCGTCAGTGCACAACTCCATTCAAAAATCCATGCTTGTTTGAAGTCACTGAGAAAAGTTTGCCAAATTAAAGGTCGCTGCCAACTACGCCCACCAAAAGACAACGTCGGCCATTTTTAAAGTTCTCCTATGATTTATGAGGAGAGAGCAGGCTGAAAGTAATTAGTGGCTGTGTCGGCTCAGGTCAGGGAGGCCAGCAGGGAGAGCAGAGAAAGAGGAGACAGTGAGGGCTGTAAGAGACTGGCACTGTGGACACTTTGGGGAGAAAAACAGTGATGAGGAGATTTACACATCCAGCAATGCCCTCAGAACAGCCTCTATTCATAGGGGCATGGACTCCACAAAGTGTCGAACGTGTTCCATAGGGATGCTGGCACATGTTGACTCCAATGCTTCCCACAGTTGTGTCAAGTTGGCTGGATGTCCTTTGGGTGGTGGACCATTCTTGATACACTTGGGAATTTGTTGAGCATGAAAAACCCAGCATTGCAGTTCTTGACACAAATTAGTGCGCCTGGCACCTACTACAATACCCCGTTCAAAGGCACTTTGTTTTTTTGTCTTGCCCATTCACCCTCTGAATAACACACCTACACAATCCATGTCTCAATTGTCTCAAGGCTTAAAAATCCTTATTTAACCGGTCTCCTCCCCTTCATCTACACTGATTGAAGTGGATTTAACAAGTGACATCAATAAGGGATCATAGCTTTCACCTGGATTCACCTGGTCTATGTAAAGAGCAGGTGTTCACAATGTTTCGTACACTCAGCTATTTTCCAGCCCCTCAGTGAGCAGTGTCCTGGACCTAGAGGATTTGCCATTACAACTAATGAAGACCTGCAGTGAAAAGATGCCAATGCTCTTGTCGCAGCTATAAAAAGAGTATATTGTATATGTCCACCAAAACCAATAGAGCCTTTTGCTTTTGACTGAAAAATATTTATGTGAAGTAAAGTGACACTACTTTCATATTCACATACATAAAACAAAACAAAAAGTGTGAGAATGTTCAACTGGACAAAAATTGTTACATTCGTAGCTAAGTTGAAATATTAATGCTAACGAAGCAATCATGGCTGCCAAGATTTGTTTTGTTTCAATTGTTCTTCTCCTGTCAGTTGAAAAAGAAAGTCGGTGGCATCTGCAGAACAATCAGTCAGAGCCCTAACCCTTATGCAATGAGAGGGGCTGTTTCTCACCCAAGATTAATTAGTTTCACCTTTAATGGTGAGCGGTCGTAATGGTGAGCGGTCGTGATGGACCCTTCTATAATCTGTCTCAGGCCAAGCCGGTACATCCTGAGTTAAGAGAGCGGAAGGGTTCACTCACAGCGCTCCGCAGAAATGTTAACTCATTACATGGGCTTAATTACTCGCTTCAGTTCAAAGCCTCATTTTGCTGCATGTCGCAAGTTATTTCCTCACATTGATTTAAATTGCATTATGGACAACCAACTGTCACTGATTGTTACATACCAGTATGACAGTTGACAACACATAATGTATGTTGATGGGAAATGTCCATTTTGGTTTCAGATCCTGAAAACCATTTATCAACAAAAAAATGCACCCTACCAAAATAACACAGACAACAAAAAGATATGAGGCAAAATGGATCAAATTTCAACTCAGGGTCATTTCATTGAACTGCGATGACAGCCAAAGGCCAAAATAAGAGATGCCCAGTGGATCTTCAGAGGTTAGTTTCTGACGTTTGGAAATGAAATGGTCATAGGACCTAACCCGCCCCCTCCCCCACAATCCGCAAAGCGTTGTGGAATATTGGTCAGTCCAGTGTTCCACTCGGCTTCGTCATCATAGATCAGTGACACAAATTACACCCACATTGCACCTTATATTAATGCACAAATTACACAGTTTCTTTTCAATCATTTTGAGCTGGATACCCTGTAGCCTCTGTCTAAAACTCACTCTAAAACTCTATAGCCCACCTATACACCCCCCCCCCCCCCCCCCCCCCAGCTCACAAATCCACTACTAAACAGGTCCGGCAGTGAGCAGATGATCCAAGACAAATCGCCAAATGATGTACAGGACTGTGTTAAGTGTTTAAGTGAATAATTCCGACTCAAGGAAATGTTACCTAAATGAGAATGGTTGGAACGTGATGGATTGTTGTGGATGGTTGGGGAAAAGAAAGAAATATACATTTTTGAGGTAAAATGCCTCGGAGGGCGAACAAGGAAACAAGAAATCCACTGCCCTGAGACCCTATTTCCGTGGTAATCACAACAGGGGAGCTGATGTGTCCTCCTGGTAGACAGCGTAGCCTTGGAGATCGACAGGTCTGTGACAGGCTGGGACACACAGGGCTCAGTGAGTCAGTGATATGGGACAGGGATGACACCAACACTTCAGCGGCTACTCTCCAGGGCTCTAAGGCTCTATTTTAGAGAGGACCCACTGAAGAGGAAACTGACAGAGGGAGAGAGAGAGATAAAGAGAGAAAAAAAAGTGGAAGGCTTACTCTGTAAAAAGGCTTTTTTTGTTTGTTTAACTAGGCAAGTCAGTGGGTAAACTGCCTTGTTCAGGGGCAGCACAACCTTTACCTTGTCAGCTCAGGGATTCTATCTCACAACCTTTCGGTTACAGGCCAAAGGCTTTAACCACTACCTGCCGCCCCATACATTATGCGTTGTAAAGAAAAAACTTCTCCACTAAATTCTGAAAAAAGTGACAGGTTTAACCAGAATGTAAAAAGCATTTATTATACACTGTAAGGGTTTCCTCACATGTCCTTATCTATAGCATACCGTTATAACAACGTTAAAACCAACACACGTGTTCAAATGCATCTGGTAGGAGAGTCTAAGTAATTAGCAAATGTTTATTAGAGAAGTAGCTAGATGACAACAACAGCTTTTTAAAAATGTTGTATCTATCAATTTGCTCTGTACTATACAGTCAGATCATACAGAGTTACATCAGCAAGCCATGCTGATCACATTATCACAAATCATTTGTCATGAATGAATTACAGATTATGATGACTTGATTGCATTCCTCTAGACCCATCACCTGATGGTGTTTTTGCACTCAATAGTTTGTGGATATGATAACCATCAATCAGCATATAGCCTATGGGACTGAGCCTGTAATATGATGAAGCTTTGGAAAACTTGTACTCCTAGGTTTATTGGTGCCAATATTAATACTGATCATTTATCTAATGATTTGCAATTTACATTCAAGTTCATTTCAGGGCACAGGCATCATTTCAGTAAAAGCTCTTAATGATGTTAGCATCAAAACTATACTTTTATTCATAGATTTTCCTCAAAGTTATGTCACACCAGGGAGCTCACCAGGGAGTTCTAGAATGCTTAAAGGGGAAATCTGGGATTGGTAATTGGACTTTTAAATGTAACTTAGAAATGCCTCTGAGCTTAGTTGAATTAAAGTAGCTGGGCGGCCGCGTTGCTGTTGTTTGAATCCCAGATTGCCACTTTAAATTTAGTGGTTTGTTTACCATCTATCAGTCGTACCAATTGAGGAAAAAATATCTTTAGGACAAGCAACACCAGCCTCTGGCAAAATTTGCTTGAACCTTTTCCCTTGTTTTTTTTGCACTGAAAGAGCACTCATAAAACGTGTGATCTAGTAACAAGGGGAAAAAATACTTTACAACGTGTTCCTTTTGGTATGTAAAGGGAGCGGATGTTTAAATGTTTCCACCTAGCCTCCTCACTCAGGGGAATACTTTCCAGCCTCTAATGTCTGGCACATTCACAAATGTGTCTGGGAATAACAGTACATGTTCAATCACACAAGCAGAGTGATGGACAGATAATGTACTGTACAAGCCTCTCCCTCCCTCCTGCTCTCTCTCTCTATGTTCTAATTACACTGGTGACCCGTTTATAATAGCAATAAGTGACCTCTGGGGTATGTGATATATATGGCCTAAAAACATCCCTTAGTCGTGGTATATTGGCCATACACCACACCTCCTCGGGCCTTATTGCTTAATTATACCACAGCGTTGTTGAATACTCATTTCTGATTGGCTAGAATGGCATTCTAAAATGGACATTAAAACCAGATAATGAGACAGTTGGAAAAGATATCGGGACACCTTGCAAACATGACACAATATGCGCCTCCACATGCAGACCATACTTGCTACAAAGTTACAGGAAGCTAAACCAACAACTACACAAACTGAAATTGGATACATTGTAAACGCAGGTCCAACAAGAAAAAAAACGCGAGCATTAATTTGTTTTTGCATTGACATATTTTTTTGGAGCACCTGATGACCTAACATGGTGAGTGATGAACATGAATTTCTCCTGTCCCCTCCGCCACTAAAGCTGTCAAATCCTCCCACATGTTTATAGTTTCACCAGCTGTTTCCAGCAACTGATCTTTAATGAATTCGGTTGTCATATTGGCAGGTTTGCCAGCAACAAACTATTTAGCTAGCTTCTAGCCTAGTGTTCGATATGCAATGCAATCTCCTCGTAATTAACAGTCAGTGTTGATGAGTGTCCTGACGAGAATGCTAACTTTTTAAAACTATGCCATATAACTATGCTATGGGATGGAAACCTGCTGAGCCAACCGAGGCAAGGAAACCTCTCGAGCTAGCTTGGGTGTGGAAGCCCGACGAGCTGGCTAGGCACTCCCGGTTCCATCGGCGGCGGCCCATTGCCGATGTCACCACCAACCGGAAACGCCAGTACACCCAGATGCTTCATATGTTGGCTGCTGCATCCTGTCACATGGGATGAAGCTGGAGAGACTAAGCAAATACTGGGAGTCAAACATGTAATAAGGAACGGACATGGAATGAGGCAGGAACAGCGTCAGCAAACGAGTAATACAGACAAAAAACAATGAATGCCACAGCAGGGAACAGAGCAAGGGAACTGACAAATATAGGGGAGGAAATAAACAGGTGATGAATGAGTCCAGGTGAGTCCAATATCGCTGATGCGCGTGACGAGGGAAGGCAGGTGTGCGTAATAGATGGCAGGAGTGCATGATGCAGGGCGGGGGGAAGCAGGAGCAGACATGACAAACAAAGCATGTTCAGAGTGCATAACAGGAGACTACTATGACTCAACAGTCACATTGAATTTTACTGTGGTCATGACTCACGACTGCCGGTGTGGCGGCAGTACAGTCACCACAATAGCCCTAGTCGTGACTGTGTTAGCCAGAGCTAGCTGGCTAGCTAGCAAGCAAGGGATAAGGATATTGCAAGTGAGCATGGCAACAGACCTTAAAGAACAGACGACTGAGTTGCATCCATAAATATCGAACTAATTGAACTAACGACTGGCAACCAAAAGATGAGAAAGTATGAGTTTGCTCATATATAAAAAAAAATATATATTTATATACATGGAGAACCAGTCAAAAGTTTGGACACACCTATTCATTCAAGGGTTTTTCTTTATTTTTACCATTTACTACATTGTAGAATAATAGTGTAGACATCCAAACTATGAAATAACACATATGGAATCATGTAGTAACCAAAAAAGTGTTAAAGTGTCAAAATGTATTTTTTATTTTAGTTTCTTCAAAGTAACCACCCTTTGCCTTGATGACAGCTTTGCACACTCTTGGCATTCTCTCAACCAGCTTCACCTGGAATGCTTTTCCAACAGTCTTAAAGGAGTGCCCACATATGCTGAGCACTTGTTGGCTGCGTTTTCTTCACTCTGGGTCCAACTCATCCCAAACCATCTCAATTGGGTTGAGGTTGGGTGATTGTGGAGGCCAGGTCATCTGATGCAGCACTCCATCACTCTCCTTCTTGGTCAAATAGCCCTTACACAGCCTGGAGGTGTGTTGGGTCATGGTCCTGTTATTTCATAGTTTTGATGTCTTCACTATTATTCTATATTATTCTATATTACTATTATGTAGAAAATAGTAAAAATAAGGAAAAACCTTGATTGAGTAGGTGTGTCTAAACTTTTGACTGGTGTTGTATATATGTAAAATACCGGTAAATGTATGCTTAGTATTGTTTTTTTTTGGCGGCTGTGTTATAAGTGAGATAAACAGCTTAAACAAACGCAAAGCAATAAACTTTGCTTTTATTCTGGCTGCAGAGGTTGTGACTGTGTAGATGTACCTAGTTGGCTAGCTAGCAACAAACAAGGGATAAGAACGTTCCAACTGAGCACGGCAACGGAACATAAAGAACGAACGACTGGCCTGCGTCTGTAAATATCGAACGAATCGAACGAACGACTGGGTCGCGTCTCTGGCAACCAAAAGATGGAAACGCATGAATTCGCTTACAAAGATGATTTTTTATTCTACCCTTAAATGTGTGCTTTCATATTGGTTTCTTTGGCAACTGTGGTATAAACAGGATTAACGCCTCCATGCTGTACATTACCTTGTAAAAATGAACTCTGCAAAAGGAGTCGTCTCCTTC
The DNA here is from genome assembly GCF_013265735.2 of Oncorhynchus mykiss. Lineage (NCBI taxonomy): Eukaryota > Metazoa > Chordata > Actinopteri > Salmoniformes > Salmonidae > Oncorhynchus > Oncorhynchus mykiss. The sequence goes on along the minus strand of NC_048575.1, from coordinate 35,793,226 downwards.
TCGTCCTGTTGCGTCATCCATTATTTCCAATATAATGTACAGAACGTTGGCGTTAATCCCTTACTTATTGTTTGTTAGATAACAGCCCATAATTATCAGATTGATCTTTCAAAAACAGACTTCCAGAAAGACCGCTATGCGTGTAGAATGTCTCCAGGCAATTAGACAACAACAATCTGTAAGAGCTGAGAGTGTGCAGAGATGTCAGGCAGAAGGCCATGGTGAGTTTAATCCATTGTGAAGTGTGGAGCCACAGTGAATAAGCTGGTAAGCACCCATTCAATGCCAGGGACTAGCCTTGTGGAGCTAGCCCAATCCCAGCACAGCAGGCGAGGGAACAGCGAGCAGGCTCTCAGAGTTTTTTCAAAGTGCTGATTACGTGTGCTACTTCATTATTATTATTTTTTACCTCTTTCATAATGCACGTCCTAAACTTCAGCCTGATTAGTCCAATGTTTTCATGTGTCCGACCCACTGTTGGCTTTGTATTCATAGAACACTATGGGGGCTGGTGGTTCACACCAATTCAAGTAAATGGATCAAGCACACACACACGCACGCACACATGGACACACACACACACAGACACACGCAGTGGCAATATTGCGTCTTGACCTTGGATATTTTATCACAGCTCGGAGGCCTTTTAAGTCTTGCCTGATTTGGAGAACAGGTTCAGTATCCTTGTGCAATAGGTCCTCAATTGTCATTCAGCTCCCGACTACTGGCTGAAAGAGAGTCATGGCTATATTTCCTGAAAGACACAAAATTGTGCCAGAACATTCTTTAAATAAGTGAAACGTCGAGATTTGTTATCATTTTAAAGCTGCATCTTACGTGGGTTTATTCTGAGTGCCCCATTGTTGTGCGATAACAAACAAGCATTCCAATTAGTAAATCCAAAGCGAGGTGCCATTTTAAAAATGAATACATACATTTATTTATATGCAAGATATATGACCTGTAACTTAATCTTGCAGCTCTTTAACCAGGCTATATTTAAGCAATAAGGCCCGAGGGGGTGTGGTATACGGCCAAAATACCATGGATAAGGGCTGTTATTAACGCACGACGCAACGTGGAGTGCCTGGACACAGCCCTTAGCCGTGGTTTATTGGCCATATACCACAAACCCCTGAGGGGCCTTATAGCTATTTTAAATTGGTTACCAACGTATTTAGGCCATTAAAAATACATGTTTTGTCATAACCGTGGTATACGTGTCTGATATACCATGGCTGTCAGCCAATCAGCATTCAGGGCTCGAACCACCCAGTTTATAATGAGTTATTAGCAACAACCTGATTAAAATTGTATCTGTCCATGCATTTTTAAGTGAGCCAGAGAGTCACTAAAGTGGGAATCAGTGAGAATAAAACAGTATGATGTACAGCCTGCACACATGCTAATTACGTCCATTGATTTTCTCCCTGAAAGCTTAAAAAGAGAAGGAAGCACGATATTACTGTCAGTCTGTAACTCCCTGGGTCCTAAAGCATTCTGCAAAATATATGCACGGGCGACTTTAGTCAGACTTACAATATCAGGTAGAAGGTTCATTAGCTAAGAGAAATCGCAAACAGCGATGTCTGTCACACCTAAGGTGCTAAGGTGTCACCTTTTGCTACATCATTAGTACATTTGGTACTGAAAAGTGAAAGGCAGACACTATTATTTCAAAGTAGTAGCTCACCCAAAACTCTGTAATGAGTATGCCGCTATGGCCACAATCAGGGACAGCGTGGGATCAGAGATTGACCCTGGGATTTCTAACACACAGGCCATTTAAAAAAAACTTTTAACCCCCCACACTCGCCCATTTTTTGAAACTCGAGGCCCCCATCATTAGCCAAATAATTATAATTTTGCACAAAAAAAAAACATGGTAGACAGGGCCACTGGGCTAAATATGGAACAGCCCATCTGGCATTTCTGGCCACAGTCATTTGAATCTGAGGGTTAGTCCAAAAGCCTTGGCATTTACCTCACCACATGATCGAACCTACTTTGTCAGACCAATGTTTATCTTTATTTGAACACAACAGTGGAATCCCCCAAGGACTGAACCGTAACTGGGTTTGGACCTTTGCTTTAACAAGGTGAAAAGAAGGGAAAACAACCACTCTGATAATGTTTGGGATACTCAATTCTCTGGCTTCCAAATCATTGTCATACCATATTGGTTTAGATGCAAAAAAAAGGGGTCGATACACACCAGTAGCTGCTTTAGACTTGTGAAGTTGAAGAATCAGAAGTGGAAGGATGAACCTGTTAGCGATTCCACTGCCGATTGCGTTATGTGACACTGCAGCAACAATAGCAACAAACAAAAAGCTGGAGCATAGATTTGTTCAAACCAAATAAAGTTTTCATCTTTTATAATCAGATCTCAATATTTAATTGGTGTGCTGTACAACTTGTCATGTAAGAGCTAATTTGGGATGCAGTTTCCATATGTTCTATATTTTGGATTATTTTGCATCTGAAAGACCATCTGTTGGACTACTGCATCAGTCACACAGCTTTCTCTCTCTCTCTCTCTCTCTCTCTCTCTCTTTTTTTTTCCCTCCCTCCCTTTCTTTCTCTCCCTCTTCCCCTCCACTTGGAACTCCTTGTCATGTACATTATGACTCGTGGTGATGATCACTGAGACTGACAGGTAATTCAGTACCTGAATTGCAGCCTCGGCTGATGGTATAAATGGTAGGAGTCACCAGGGGTGGTAGCAGAAGGGAGGCCCGGGCTGGCATTAGCCACCCCTCAAATATGATTGGCCACCCTTAGTCAAACTGGTTCAGATTTGAGAGAAAAGATGGTGCGCTTGTTCTGGTACTATAGAGGCTGGCTTTAGGGCCATGCGGATGCCTTGGAGTGGTCTGTGATTGTCTGGCTGGCTTTAGGACTATGGAGAGGCAACAGCAGTAAGTTAATCCTGAACAGTACAATTTCTCTCTCAGTTGAGTTGACAAAAGCAGTGCAGAGGTGGAAAATGGCTGGGTAACTGCTGTTTGACTTGACAGGAAACTAGAGTTTTTAATCCCGGTGTTGAGCTAGTGTGTAGCAGCTAATTGCTGTGTGGCATGTGTTTGTCCTAGAATGTTATCTATTCCCATTATCAGTATTTTTCATTTGTTAGAGATGTCCACCAGCATAATACCGGAGTCAGAGACTCTAATATTCACAGTTTTAAATATAAGAGTAATGGTAAGTAAAACCCTTTTATATACAAGGGTTGTTAAGTGAAACAAACTACTACAGCAACTCAAATACATACCAACCCTACCCTCTTTCAAAAATAATGTCAAAAGCTGGCCAATGAGTGAACAGTAAAACCGTTTTTTGTCTGTATCTAATAATTATAATGATAGAGACACCAATGGATTTAACTCCCCGACTTAAAAAAAATCAATCTAGTGTGTACATACGTATGTATTTTTCTTTTACTGGCAAATACAATCAATCATTCGATTGAGGTGAATGAAGCTACAGCAGTCAAGATGATAATGGTTTGTTTTTGCTGTTCTCCAAATAGCACTTACATTGTGTAGAAATGCAGTAGGCCTAAATCAGCTTTGTAAAAATTCATTGGAGTGGAAAATACTATTATTATTTTAATTATTTTTGGTTGTAATTTTTTACCCCCCTTTTTCTCCCCAATTTCGTGATTAAGATCTTGTCTCATCACTGCAACTTCCCAACAGGCTCGGGAGAGGCGAAGGTCGAGTCATGTGTCCCCCGAAAATCATGACCCGCCAAACTGCGCTTCTTTAATTTTTGTGTCTTTTTCTTGTGTAAATTTTACCCCTTTTTTCTCCCCAATTTCGTGGTATCCAATTGTTTTAGTAGCTACTATCTTGTCTCATCGCTACAACTCCCGTATGGGCTCGGGAAAGACGAAGGTTGAAAGTCATGCATCCTCCGATACACAACCCAACCAAGCCGCACTGCTTCTTAACACAGCGCGCATCCAACTCGGAAGCCAGCCGCACCAATGTGTCAGAGGAAACACCGTGCACCTGGCAACCTTGGTTAGCGTGCACTGCGCCCGGCCCGCCACAGGAGTCGCTGGTGCGCGATGAGACAAGGATATCCCTACCGGCCAAGCCCTCCCTAACCCAGACGACGTTAGGCCAATTGTGCGTCGCCCACGGACCTCCCGGATGCAGCCGGTTGCGGCAGAGCCTGGGCGCGAACCAAGAGTCTCTGATGGCACAGCTGGCGCTGCAGCACAGCACCCTTAACCACTGCGCCACCCGGAAGGCCAAACTGCGCTTCTTAACACCCACTTGCTTAATCCGGAAGCCATCTGCACCAATGTGTCGGAGGAAACACAGTTCAACTGACGATTGAATTCAGCCTGCAGGCACGCCAGGCTGTAGTGATGCCGCAACAGCTCTTAGCCGTGGTATATTGGCCATATACCACAAACCCCTGAGGTGCCATATAGCTATTATAAACTGGTTTCCAACGTATTTAAGCCAGTAAAAATACATGTTTTGTCATACCTGTGGTATACGGTCTGATATACCATGACTGTCAGCCAATCAGCATTCAGGGCTCGAACCATCCAGTTTTTAATAAGTTATTAGCAACAACCTGATTACAATTGTATCTGTCTATGCATTTTTGAGTGGGCCAGAGAGTCACTAAAGTGGGAATCAGTGAGAATAAGTGACGCTGCAACACTGCGATGCAGTGCCTTAGACTTCTGACCCACTCGGGAGGCTGTGGAAAAATGTTTTATTGGAGGGGCTGTTACCACTGAACATGTACACTGAGTGTACAAAACATTAGGATCAGTTTCCTAATATTGACTTGCACCCCCTTTTGGCCTCAGAACAGCCTCAATTTGTTGGGGCATGGACTATACAAGGTGTCGAAAGCGTTTTACAGGGATGCTGGCCCATCTTGACTCCAATGCTTCCCATAGTTGGGTCAAGTTGACTGGATGTCCTTAGGGTGGTGGACCATTCATGATACACAAGGGAAACTGTTGAGCTTGAAAAACGTAGCAGTTCTTGGCACACTCAAACCGGTGCGTTTGGCACCCCTGTTCAAAGGCACTTAAATATTTTGTCTTGCCCATTAACCCTCTGAATGGCACACATACACAATCCATGTCTCAATTCAGGGGTGCAACTCTGGTTTTAGAAGAGGGGGGGGGGACATAATTATTAAACACTCCGAACAGCCTACCCGACTGCTCGGAGGCATCCGCATGGTTCTAAAGCACACCGTTGCCTCATTTTGTATCATATTCCGAGGACAAAAACGCATCTTCAGAATGTGTGTGTGGGGGGGGGGGGACTTTCCCAGTGAAAGTTGCACCCCTGTCTCAATGGTCTCAACATTTAAAATCCTTCTTTAACCTGTCTTCTTCCCTTCATCTACACTGGCCAAAGTGTATTTAACAGGTGACATTAATAAGGGATCATAGCTTTCCCCTGGATTCACCTGGTCAGGCTGTCATGGAAAGAGCAGGTGTTACTAATGTTTTGTACACGCGCTCTTTCTGACTTGAATATTTTCCTTATGTTAATTTCCAAATGGATTTATTTGAATAAATTAGGTCAGGTACAAATTAACAGTTGAAACACTTATTCTATACAATGCATTGTAATTTGAGCAAATGTTCAATGCTATTTGTGATACAATTGGCTAATTCTCAATGGCCATGACTGGTTCTTGGTCCCCCCTTGGCCACCCAATCAAAAGAAACCTAGAATCACCCTATTTCACAATGTGCGGTGTCACCCTATTTCGCACACAGCAGTCTTTAGCCCTCTTTACACTGCTTCCATCCCCCACCCTCACACACGCAATACCTCAGACTGTGCTCTCTCTTTCTATAGGCCTAACCCATGTGCGTCATTCCCTTTCCATCCTCCATCACCTTCTCTCCAGACTGTGTGCAGCATTCCCCCTCTACCTCTCTCCATACCAAACTGTGTTCCCCTTGAGTCGAAATCACAGATTTGACTCTTTATCATTGACAAGAGATGGTGCTCTCCCCCTATGGCCAGCATTTGCTCCTCTACACTCGTATAGCCTAAACTGTGGTTGCCTCCCAAATTCCCTATACATTGCATTACATTACTTTATTCAATCACTTGATTTTAAAGTAAGACATAGCCCTCCAATCCAGAATTAGGCTGCCTCCTAACTAGCACCCCATTCCCTACACAGTGCACTACTTTTTACCTGAGGGAATTGGGTGCCATTCGGAAAAGGGGATACCTTGTCAGTTGTACAACTAAATGCCTTCAACTGAAATGTGTCTTCCGCATTTAACCCAACCCCTCTGAATCAGAGAGGTGCAGGGGGCTGCCTTAATCAACATCCACGGCACCTGGGTTAACTGCCTTGCTCAGTGGCAGAACAACAGATTTTTACCTTGTCAGCTTGGATTCGATCCAGCAACCTTTCAGTTACTGGCCCAACACTCTAACCACTAGGCTACCTGCCAATGTAACGCTAGACTGTTTCCTCCTTCAAACCCCCAGTTCAGATTGTGGTCTCCCCTCCATTGACTAAACAGTCTTCTCCATCCCTGTGGAGCAGGCAGGGCTCAGAGTGCCGAGTGTCCCTGCATTAATTCCAGTCTAATTAGACAATCCATCAGTGCATCACTGCTTGTCGACACTGACCCAGCTAGAACCCTGAGGTGTCCATTATTAACACCTATTGTCATGGTCATTACTTATGGACCCTTTTGTCTTGTTGTGCCACACCCAAAAAAGTATGAGTAAATATAAAAATACATAGTCTGTTCGGGCTCACAAACATAATCTGGGATTAATTCAATTGTTCCTTGTGGTTGGAACTAATGTGTAACCTTTATTTAACTAGTCAAGTCAGTTAAGAACAAATTCTTATTTACAATGGCGGCCTACCCTGGCCAAACCCAATTATTCGCTGCCCTATTGGACTCCCAATCACAGCCGGATGTGATGCAGCCTGGATTTGAGCCAGGTACTGTAGTGACGCCTCTTGCACTGAGATCCAGTGTCTTAGACCCCTGACTCACTTGGGAGCCCACTAATGTGTGTTATGGAGTGTTGTATTGTAACATGAATCCAATGATTGTCTAATGTGTGCATGATAATGTTACAGATGCTAATCCTATGGTCTTCAAGCACTTTGTATAATGTCCCTGTATTCTGAAGTATTTCTGTAATGAATGTAGATTTTCCTTTCCTTGGGTAGTGTAGAATGGCTGAGTTTTAATCTACCTCCTCTTGGCTGTTGTTAGTCAGTTAGACAAATGGCAAATTAGATAAGCATTAGAATCTATAAACAGTGAAATTGTTAGCTAGGATTTAAAATTTCACTGATACGAAACAAGTTTACACATTTGAAGACATACTCATAATTAGACAAGAATGAATGGGGCTAATAAAGATGTTTGCTGCAGGTGATTTGTCTCTGTGATGATTGCGTTGGAAATGGACAAGGACAAACATTACATAAACACACATTTCTCATCTTGAGTTTGTCCTCTGCCAAAATATTAGGGCTGCTAATTTTCTCTAATTGAATAAATGCTTGGGAAAAAAAGCCAAGGGTTACCCTCCATCAAAAGAGGAGACAGCCCAAGGAAAACATGACAACTCTGCGTGGGATTCAATAAACATTTTTAAAGCATCTTCTATTCTGCGTCATTCACTGGGCAGACCTTCTCGGCTCTGACTCAAAAAATAAGACTGTTTCAAACACGAATCTCATTCTCACACGACTCTCCACGTTTGCCAAGTCCAACGTCCTACACAAGCCCTGTATGTAAATGAAGACCTGCCCAGGTAAATTACCCATGACATGACTTATGATCTCTTTTTTTTTAAAAGCTGGAAAAGGATGTATGTAATTTGAGTTAGTACTGGGCCGGGACCTGCCGAAAGCACCGTCTTGTGCCCTACTTAACCTGTCAGGACGGGTCTCCAAACTACTCAATCAAATCTCCATGTGCAACCAGAAAAGAAAGTGTGCAGAGCTGAGAGAAACATTGAAGGGATCAGATGGGGGGGTGTTTATTTCTATTGCAAAGGAATTTGTCATTCTTCAGCTAAAATACCAGATGGAACCCAGTGCCTTCAGAAAGTATTCATACCTCTTGACTTATTGCACATTTTGTTGAGTTACAGCCTTAATTCAAAGGCCATCTATACACAATAGCCCATAATGAAAAAGTGAAAACATGTTTTTAGAAATGTTTATGTTTGAAAATATAATACACAAATATCTAATTTACTCTCCGGCTATTGCGTGTATAGATACACCATCCAATTGTAATTAATAACTTCACCATGCTCAAAGGGATGTTTAATGTCCCTGGTCTTTGTGGTTGAATCTGTGTTTGAAATGCACTGCTCGACTGAGAGAAATTATAGATAATTGTATGTGCGAGGTACAGAGATGAGGTAGTCATTACAAAATCATGTCAAATACTATTATTGCACACAGAGTGAGTCCATTATTATGTGACTTGTTGAGCACATTTGTACTCCTGAACTTATTCAGGCTTGCCATAACAAAGGGATTGAATACATTTTAGCTTTTCATTTTTTATTAATTTGTCAACTTTTTGAAAAACATGATTCCACTTTGACGTTATGGGGTATTGTGTGTAGGCCAGTGAGAGAAAAAAACATAATATAGTCCATTTTAAACTCAGGCTGTAACAACAAAATGTCGAAAAATTCAAAGGGTGTGTATACTTTCTGAAGGCACTGTACATTGTGTACTACTTTTGACCAGAGCCCAAAAAGTAGTGTTCAAAAGTAGTACATGTAGGGAATAGGGGCCATCTGGGACGCACACTACCTGTGGACTGGATGGCTTTGTCTTAAGCCCTACATACAGTTCATTGTTCTGAACTAAAAGCCAATATTAGGCTATCCTTTAAAACCCCTGAAAAACAGGCGATTTTCATTTCTTTAAGCCTTCAAAGAACAGGAACCCTTGTGGAAAGCATCCTCCTCCCTCCCTCCATCCCTCAGGAGAAAGACGGATGGATGGTGTAGCCAGCATAGCTACATTAAACACTGCACCCGCACATTGTGAAATATTAGAGAGGAGGAGAAGGAAAGGCTCCCCAGAATAGCATGTTCCCGCGGGATGGCGGAATGTGGGTGTTGCCTGTGCCTGTGTGCAGTTAAGCGGTTATTTATGGAAGACATTTCGTAATACATCGAGGGTATCCCTTTGATAAGCAACAGTCCCTCTAAAACAGCAACATCAACACATCAACCGCAAGCACGGTAAAACACAACACTGTAACACCATCTGACACCTAAACAGAGAAAAAAAAACTATAGGATTCACTGAGTTTCTCTGAGCTGTCTGTCAAGGGAGGCAGGGGAACATAGTGCAGAATGGAGTAGGAGTATGGAGGAATAAAATGGAAATAGTGGAGAATGTTAAATCAATTGGAGAATGTTTGTGAAGGTAGGGCTGGATTTGCATAGCTGGATGTTTTGACTCTCTATTTTTGTGTATTGCCACTAGAGCTCACCCTAGATCAAAAATTACCATCCCTCTGTCATAAGAGAAACAATAAAATAGCTTTTCACCCACAACTGACACATGCACTCACATTGTAAACCAAATCTGTCTTTACCATTGTGCACAATGGACAGCAGGTTCTACGACACTGTCATATATACTGAGTGTACAAAACATCAGGAAAACCTGTTAAATCCAATTCAATCAGTGTAGACGAAAGGGAGGAGACAGGTTAAATAATTTTTAAGCCTTTAGACAACTGAGACATGGATTGTGTATTTGTGCCATTCCGAGTGTGAATGGGCAGGACAAAAGATTGAAGTGCCTTTGAACGGGGTATGGTAGTACAGTAGGTGCAATGCACACCGGTTTTAGTGTGTCAAGAACTGCAACGCTGCTAAACATTGGAGCCAACATGGGAACACTTTTACCACCTTGTAGAGTCCTTGCCCTGATGTTCTGAACACTCCATAAATACCTGGACAAAGGGGTGACTAGAAAAATGTAATCTGCTGAACACATGCAAGTGTCAATTAAGCCACTGTAATATGGACTAACTGAAAACTGGGAAGTGGCCTACCATTCAGTCAACTCTCTGAAGTTCAGAAAGCAGTGGATCTGTGGATTATAATAGGGAGCAGAAAAGTGCAACATGCTCGCAGCTTCCAACTAGTGTTAATGAGCTGACAGGATTATGAAGTAGCCCATCTAATTTTGAGATAATGACGAATAATGAATAATATGATGTCTCTTGTTGTCTCTCAGACCCTCAGTAGATATGTCAATGGATTCCATACTAATTATCTACCGTACTTCTATCTCTGGAGGCTATGATAATTACACTGTAGAAAGTGGGAAGGCTTACTTTAATTTTGGTGAATCTCTTATACAATGGATTAAAGTTATGTACACCAAACATAGATGTAAAATAGTAAATAATGGTTACTTCTCAGAAAGTATTGAGCTTTTAAGAGGAGTAAAACAAGGCTGTCCCTTGTCTCCATATCTATTTATTATGGCCATTGAAATGCTAGACATTAAAATTAGATCCAACAAGAACATCAAGAAGTTAGAAATCCAGGAGATAAAACAAAAGAGTCAGTGTATGCCGATGACTCAAGTTTTTTCTTATTTCCGCTATCTGGATCCCTGCACAGTCTCATTGAAGATCACTTTTCTAGTCTCTGGACTAAAACCTTATTTTGACAAGTGTACCATATTACACATTGGATCGTTAAAAATCTGTGTTTACACTACCTTGTGGTTTACCAATAAAATGGGTGGATGGTGAAGTATACATACCTCGTATTTACATCTTAAAAAATATGAACGAAATTCCACATTCAATTTCAATAGAAAGTTAGCAAAAATAGATAAGATTCAGCAAACATGGAGAGGTAAATAATTGTCTATTAATGGAAAAATCACATTGATTGACTCTTTGGTCCTATCACAGTTTACTTATTTACTAATGGCACTGCCTACTCCAGACGAGTAATTTTTTAAATCATACGAGCAAAAAAAAAAAATAATTTTATGCCTATTTATATAATGAATATGAGTTTGGGGGGGTTGAAATGACTAAATATTAAAGCTTTAAACCTCTCACTAAAAGCTTCACTCATATAAGTTATACTTATATAATACTAAATTATTAAGAAAGGCTCATCTTTTATTTAAAAATTGCTTTTTGCCTTTATACAGATCACAACTTGTCATTTCTGACTAATTGAAAATTAATGTTGTTTAATAATCACCCTTTCTTAAACAAGCCTTACAAAGCTGGTTACAATTTTAGTTTTGTCATACAGAAAATATAGAACAAATATTACAACAAATGTTGTGGCTAAAATCAAATATACTGATTAATAAAAATCATTCTTTATGGAATTTAAAAAAAGAAGGTATTATTTGTATTAATTATATTATGAATAGAAACGGAGGAGTTATGTCACATATGCAGCTATCGGAAATATATGGAAATACCTGCTCATGTCATGTACTGTCATGTTGTGTCTTGTTTCTGTCCTTTCCCTTCACCCTGTCTCCCTCTGCTGGTCGTTGTTAGGTTACCTTTTCTCCCCCTCTTTTCCCCAGCTGTGCCTTGTCTCCTCCTAACTACCTCGTCACCCCTTTTCCCACCTGTTCCCTTTTTCCCTCTGATTAGGTCTCTGTATCTCTCTCTGTTCCTGCTCCTGTCCTTGTCGGATTCTTGTTTGTGTTGTTCATGCCTGAACCAGACTATCGTCATGTTTGCTGCAACCTTGTCCTGTCCTGTCGGAACCTGCCGGTCCATCTGAGCCTACGTTTTGTTTTGTTATTAAAGAAGCTCTGTTTACGTTAATTCGCTTTTGGGTCCTCATTCACGCACCGTAACAGAAGAATCCGACCAAGAATGGACCCAGCGACTTCGGATCCTCTCCACTCAGCCGTCGAGATCCAGGGAGCGATGCTAGGCAGACACAAGCAGGAATTGTCTGCTGCTCGGCATGCCGTTGAGACCCTGGCCACCCAAGTCTCCAACCTCACAGAACAGGTTCACCATCTCCGCCTCGATCCACCGGCCACTTCCAGGGCTTTCGAATCTCCGGAGCCCAGAATCAATAACCCGCCGTGTTACTCTGGGGAGCCCACTGAATGCCGCTCGTTCCTCACCCAGTGTGATATTGTGTTTTCTCTCCAGCCCAACACTTACTCCAGGAGCACTGCTCGTGTCGCCTACGTCATATCTCTCCTTACTGGACGGGCTCGTGAGTGGGGCACGGCAATCTGGGAGGCAAGGGCTGAGTGTACTAACCAGTATCAGGACTTTAAGGAGGAGATGATACGGGTTTTTGATCGATCTGTTTTTGGGGAGGAGGCTTCCAGGGCCCTGTCTTCCCTATGTCAGGGTAATCGATCCATAACAGACTACTCTATTGAGTTTCGCACTCTTGCTGCCTCCAGTGGCTGGAACGAGCCGGCTTTGCTCGCTCGTTTTCTGGAGGGTCTCCGCGCAGAGGTAAAGGATGAGATTCTCTCCCGGGAGGTTCCTTCCAGCGTGGATTCCTTGATTGAACTCGCTATTCGCATTGAGCGACGGGTTGATCTTCGTCACCGAGCTCGTGGAAAGGAGCTCGCGTTCTCCGTTGCCCCCCTCTCCGCATCACTACCATCTTCCTCTGCCGGCTCGGGTGCTGAGCCTATGCAGCTGGGAGGTATCCGCATCTCGACTAAGGAGAGGGAACGGAGAATCACCAACCGCCTCTGTCTCTATTGCGGTTCTGCTGGTCATTTTGTCACTTCATGTCCAGTAAAAGCCAGAGCTCATCAGTAAGCGGAGGGCTACTGGTGAGCGCTACTACTCCTGTCTCTCCTTCAAGATCCTGCACTACCTTGTCGGTCCATCTACGCTGGACCGGTTCGTCAGCTTCCTGCAGTGCCTTAATAGACTCTGGGGCTGAGGGCTGTTTTATGGACGAGACCTGGGCTCGGGAACATGACATTCCTCTCAGACAGTTAAGGGAGTCCACGGCCTTGTTCGCCCTGGATGGTAGTCCTCTCCCCAGGATTCAGCGTGAGACGCTACCTTTAACCCTCACTGTTTCTGGTAATCATAGCGAAACCATTTCTTTTTTAATTTTTCGTTCACCTTTTACACCTGTTGTTTTGGGCCATCCCTGGCTAGTTTGTCATAATCCTTCCATTAATTGGTCTAGTAATTCTATCCTCTCCTGGAACGTCTCTTGTCATGTGAAATGTTTAATGTCTGCTATCCCTCCTGTTTCCTCTGTCTCTTCTTCACAGGAGGAGCCTGGTGATTTGACAGGGGTGCCGGAGGAATATCACGATCTGCGCACGGTGTTCAGTCGGTCCAGGGCCACCGCTCTTCCTCCACACCGGTCGTATGATTGTAGTATTGATCTCCTTCCGGGAACCACTCCCCCCCGGGGTAGACTATACTCTCTGTCGGCTCCCGAACGTAAGGCTCTCGAAGATTATTTGTCTGTAGCTCTTGCCGCCGGTACCATAGTCCCCTCCTCCTCTCCCGCCGGAGCGGGGGTTTTTTTTGTTAAGAAGAAGGACGGGTCCCTGCGCCCCTGCATAGATTATCGAGGGCTGAATGACATAACAGTGAAGAATCGTTATCCGCTTCCTCTTATGTCTTCAGCCTTCGAGATCCTGCAGGGAGCCAGGTTTTTCACTAAGTTGGACCTTCGTAACGCTTACCATCTCGTGCGCATCAGGGAGGGGGACGAGTGGAAGACGGCGTTTAACACTCCGTTAGGGCACTTTGAATACCGGGTTCTTCCTTTCGGCCTCGCTAACGCTCCAGCTGTCTTTCAGGCATTAGCCAATGATGTCCTGAGAGACATGCTGAACATCTTTGTTTTCGTTTACCTTGACGATATCCTGATTTTTTCACCGTCACTCCAGATTCATGTTCAGCACGTTCGACGTGTCCTCCAGCGCCTTTTAGAGAATTGTCTTTTTGTGAAGGCTGAGAAGTGCTCTTTTCATGCCTCCTCCGTCACATTTCTCGGTTCTGTTATTTCCGCTGAAGGCATTAAGATGGATCCCGCTAAGGTCCAAGCTGTCATTGATTGGCCCGTCCCTAAGTCACGCGTCGAGTTGCAGCGCTTTCTCGGCTTCGCGAACTTCTATCGTCGTTTCATCCGTAATTTCGGTCAGGTGGCAGCCCCTCTCACAGCCCTTACTTCTGTCAAGACGTGCTTTAAGTGGTCCGTTTCCGCCCAGGGAGCTTTTGATCTCCTCAAGAATCGTTTTACATCCGCACCTATCCTTGTTACACCTGACGTCTCTAGACAGTTCATTGTCGAGGTTGACGCGTCAGAGGTGGGCGTGGGAGCCATTCTTTCTCAGCGCTCCTTCTCTGACGACAAGGTCCACCCTTGCGCGTATTTTTCTCATCGCCTGTCGCCGTCGGAACGTAACTATGATGTGGGAAACCGCGAACTGCTCGCCATCCGCTTAGCCCTAGGCGAATGGCGACAGTGGTTGGAGGGGGCGACCGTTCCTTTTGTCGTTTGGACTGACCATAGGAACCTTGAGTACATCCGTTCTGCCAAACGACTTAATGCGCGTCAGGCGCGCTGGGCGCTGTTTTTCGCTCGTTTCGAGTTCGTGATTTCTTATCGTCCGGGCTCTAAGAACACCAAGCCTGATGCTTTATCTCGTCTCTTCAGTTCTTCAGTAGCCTCCACTGACCCCGAGGGGATTCTCCCTGAGGGGCGTGTTGTCGGGTTGACTGTCTGGGGAATTGAGAGGCAGGTAAAGCAAGCACTCACTCAAACTCCGTCGCCGCGCGCTTGTCCCAGGAACCTTCTTTTCGTTCCCGTTCCTACTCGTCTGGCCGTTCTTCAGTGGGCTCACTCTGCCAAGTTAGCCGGCCACCCTGGCGTTCGGGGTACGCTTGCTTCCATTCGCCAGCGCTTTTGGTGGCCCACCCGGGAGCATGACACGCGTCGCTTCGTGGCTGCTTGTTCGGTCTGCGCGCAGACTAGTCCGGTAACTCTCCTCCTGCCGGCCGTCTCAGGCCGCTTCCCATTCCCTCTCGACCGTGGTCTCACATCGCCTTAGATTTTGTCACCGGACTGCCTTCGTCAGCGGGGAAGACTGTTATTCTTACGGTTGTCGACAGGTTCTCTAAGGCGGCTCATTTTATTCCCCTTGCTAAGCTTCCTTCTGCTAAAGAGACGGCACAAATCATCATCGAGAATGTTTTCAGAATTCATGGCCTTCCGTCAGACGTCGTTTCGGACAGAGGTCCGCAATTCACGTCTCAATTTTGGAGGGAGTTTTGCCGTTTGATTGGGGCTTCCGTCAGTCTCTCTTCCGGCTTTCACCCCCAGTCTAACGGTCAAGCAGAACGGGCCAATCAGACTATTGGTTGCATCTTACGCAGTCTTTCTTTTCGCAACCCTGCGTCTTGGTCAGAACAGCTCCCCTGGGCAGAATACGCCCACAACTCGCTTCCTTCGTCTGCGACCGGGCTATCTCCTTTTCAGAGTAGCCTCGGGTACCAGCCTCCGCTGTTCTCATCTCAGTTCGCCGAGTCCAGCGTCCCCTCCGCTCAGGCTTTTGTCCAACGTTGCGAGCGCACCTGGAAGAGGGTCAGGTCTGCACTTTGCCGTTATAGGGCGCAGACTGTGAGGGCTGCTAATAAGCGTAGAACTAAGAGTCCTAGATATTGTCGCGGTCAGAGAGTTTGGCTCTCCACTCAGAACCTTCCCCTTAAGACCACTTCTCGCAAGTTGACCCCGCGGTTCATTGGTCCGTTCCGTATTTCTCAGGTCATTAATCCTGTCGCAGTTCGACTTCTTCTTCCGCGATACCTTCGTCGCGTCCACCCGGTCTTCCATGTCTCCTGTATCAAGCCCGTTCTTCGCGCCCCCGCTCGTCTTCCCCCCCCCCCCATCCTTGTCGAGGGCGCACCCATCTACAGGGTCCGTAGGATTTTGGACATGCGTCCTCGGGGCCGTGGTCATCAGTACCTAGTAGATTGGGAGGGGTACGGTCCTGAGGAGAGGAGTTGGGTTCCCTCTCGGGACGTGCTGGACCGTGCGCTGATCGATGATTTCCTCCGTTGCCGCCAGGTTTCCTCCTCGAGTGCGCCAGGAGGCGCTCGGTGAGTGGGGGGGTACTGTCATGTACTGTCATGTGTCTTGTTTCTGTCCTTTCCCTTCACCCTGTCTCCCTCTGCTGGTCGTTGTTAGGTTACCTTTTCTCCCCCTCTTTTCCCCAGCTGTGCCTTGTCTCCTCCTAACTACCTCGTCACCCCTTTTCCCACCTGTTCCCTTTTTCCCTCTGATTAGGTCTCTATATCTCTCTCTGTTCCTGCTCCTGTCCTTGTCGGATTCTTGTTTGTGTTGTTCATGCCTGAACCAGACTATCGTCATGTTTGCTGCAACCTTGTCCTGTCCTGTCGGAACCTGCCGGTCCATCTGAGCCTACGTTTTGTTTTGTTATTAAAGAAGCTCTGTTTACGTTAATTCGCTTTTGGGTCCTCATTCACGCACCGTAACAGCTCAATCCAAATTTACAACCTACAGCATTACCACAAAAATGGAGGAGGCAAGCGGAAAAGGGGGGAGGTAGGGAACTTGTTTGCCTGCTGTATATTAAAGACCAAATTGGCTGAAAGGAATTGACATAAATAGAAAAATATACCACTTTCATTTCAGGACAAAATTGTTGGCAGCTGGCGCATACAGGTTTAAAAATAATTGAGAAGAGATTTTCGATGTACCGATTCCATGGCACATTATTTATGAACTTGTACAAAAAACAACATTTGATTAAACACTTAAGAGTTTTTACATTTAAATTATTATATACAATTCTTGCCACCAACAGAACGCTATATATACCGGGCATACAACAATCTCAGCTCTGTAGATTTTTCTGTGAAGAGACAGAATCAATAGATAATTTATTCTGGTATTGCCCCAATGTAGCTTGTTTCTGGTCACAGATCCAGGAATGGTTCAAAAATCACAACATGCACTTAAAATGAACCTCACAGTGTTGGGTGATTTGGAAAGCCATAGTCAGTGAATAAATTATATAATAATACTCATAGGAAAGGTTTTCATCTTTAGCTCACAGTCTGTGGATACTATACGATTAGAAAGGTAAAAAAATTAAGTAAAACATCACAGCACATTTGAAAAATATATGGCACATGGAAACCAAACAAGGGTGGTTTATGGTGATAGGTGGGATGGGCTGAGAGTGGCTGAGGGTTGGGATTAAAGAGCTTATGTTTGGTACTGTATTATTGTGTATTACTGACTCCCGTCACCGGAATCGCCCTTCACTCCAGCGCTGCCGGAGTCTCCCGCCTGTCCGGCGCTGCCGGAATCTCCCGTCCGTCCGGTGCTGCCGGAATCTCCCGTCCATTCGGGACCCGCTGCTAGGATCCCCAGTCCGAGGTCAGCGGCGAGGGTCGCCTCTCTAAAGGCGCCACGGAGGCGGGTAAAGAAGCGGGCAAAGACTATGGTGGAGTGGGGTCCAAGTCCCGCGCCAGAGCCGCCACCGCGGACAGACGCCCACCCAGACCCTCCCCTATAGGTTCAGGATTTGCGGCCGGAGTCCACACCTTTGGGGGGGGGGGGGGGGGGGGGGGGGGTACTGTCACGTTCTGACCTTAGTTCCTTTGTTATGTCTTTGTTTTAGTTTGGTTAGGGCGTGAGTTGGGGTGGGTGGTCTATGTTCTTTTTTATATGTTGTGGTTTTGTGTTTGGCCTGGTATGGTATGGTTCTCAATCAGAGGCAGGTGTCGTTTGTTGTCTCTGATTGAGAATCATACTTAGGTAGCCTTTTCCCACCTGTGTTTTGTGGGTAATTATTTCCTGTTTAGTGTTTTTTCCATTCACCTTACGGGACTGTTCGTTTGTCATTTATTGTTTTGTTCAGTGTTCAGTTATTTTATAAAAAATATGAACAATTACCACGCTGCGCTTTGGTCCTCACCTTCTTCCACCACAGACGATTGTTACAGATGTATAACTACTAACGTTAGGTAGATAGCTAACATACCGGTACATACTGCTGTAATGATATGCTATGTGGTTCGTAAGGACAGAGTAGCTAACAAATTGTCAGCCAGCATAATGTGTAAGGTAACTTATTTGAAAAGTCATTACTTTATAATGTGGAGTAGCAAGCTACAGAGAGGAGCAGTCGATAGCGCGCTGGACTTCGGGCAAGAAGGTTGAGGGGTTGAAACCTGCTCCCTGCTTGTTTCATTTGAAGTTGTGCACAATTATCAGTTTATTATTTGGTTTATATTGCCCATTCATTGTCAGTTAGAGACACAGTAGTGCATTGGGACCCAAAAGCATAATCAGTGCTCTAACTCCCCCTTGGTCGTTAGGGCAAATCTGGTCTGTAATAGGACACAAGTTTTTCACACCTAGCTCGGCTATTAGACTATTCTTTACTAAAGGTTGAATAGCCTATTATTCAGCTATTAGCCCCCTCCCCAACTTGCAACAAATGGATGTCTTTTTGACGAGAGCAAAACTTTTTTATTTTCAATCAAAAATCCTTGTTCTGAAAGCAAAAACGAGGCTTCAAAGTAAAAAATAAATGTTGCAATCAAATATTTTGTAAAGCGCAAAACTTTATGCATTTTATTCCCCAGAACAAAAAATGTATTTGAAAACAAAACTCCAATTTAATTTCGCTATCATCCACCTTCCGTTTTGGACATTTTTTGAGTGTCAGTTAGGCTTCAACCAATACTGTTCAGCCTTTCTTTCCGACACAAAGGAAGTCATAGCAGACACCTACGAAGAAGGGCTGTGTGATGATGGCATCTCAGGTAAGCAGCACTGAGCGTTCTTCCGTCCAACTTTTACATAGATAGTAGTTAGCTCCTACGATTCAGTGTTGGTTCATAACATTGTACTATATTACCATACCATATACATACCATAGAATGATAAATCATGCAATTATAATTCTCAAGCTAACCAAAAGCATTTAGCTGTGAACGCCTGTACTCGCCATTTTCAGTTGAATTCATTTAACTTTCTTTCATGGCAACTCATAAGCAGGCCATGTCTTATTTGTTTCACAGTTGATATATAATCGTATTTTATGACAGTGTAACGGTTAGCTTTTTTTTACAGAAGGATGAAATAACTCAATATGTCTGTCAGGAAATGCTATTCTGATATGTCAGATGAAGAGTTAGACCAGAAAGTCAGAGCCATTAAGGCAAGGATGCCCCATGCAGGCTTTAGAATGGTCAAAGGAAGTCTCAGAGCAGTGGACCATCATGTACAATGGCGAAGAGTTAGGTAGTCTTTGCAGCGTGTAGATGGTGCAGGTATCATTGCCAGAATGATCCAGATTTGTTGCGTAGCTCGTGAAAAAATACTCTGTTCCTTCTCCCCTGTCTCTCGTCCACATTGACAAGTTACTAAGATGTATAATGTCTCCTTCAAATCTAAGAAGTTATTTTAACTTTTTTATTCTTACTTATTCGTAGACAAATGTTCAATGATGTATGAAATTGGAGTTGTTCTTCATCAACTGGTAATACATAAATAATGAAGCAGGCTAATATGTTAAACATTTCACTTTTAAAACTTGTTGTGACTCCCCATCCCGGATCCGGGAGCGTAATCATCGCCTGGCACTAATTAGCATAACGCAACGGACATAAACACAACAACTAGAAAATATTCCTATTCATGAAAATCACAAATGAAATATATTGAGACACAGCTTAGCCTTTTGTTAATCACCCTGTCATCTCAGATTTTCAAAATATGCTTTACAGCCAAAGCTAGACTAAGGTCCTGGGTGTCGTGAGGGTGAAATCAGGCGCAGGAAAGCAGAGTTCAATAAAGTGCTTTTTTTTTAATGCACACACGGTGAACTACGGTCACCCCACTTACGGGTGCTCAAACCAAATGCCCCAGACACAGGGAAACGAAAACAGTCTAGCACTAAATACACAAACATGTACATCTAATGCAAACACCAGGGTTACAACAATCAATCCCGCACAAAGAACCAGGCGGGCCGGCTGACTAATAAAGCCTCATTAATTATAACCAACTCAAAACAGGTGTACTCAATAAACACATAAGGAGGGGGAGAAAATAATCAGTGGCAGCTAGTAGGCCGGCGACGACGACCGCCGAGCGCCACCGAACGGGAAGGGGAGCCACCTTCGGTCGGAGTCGTGACATAGACAAGCATTTGTGTAAGTTTATCGATAGCCTAGCATAGCATTATGCCTTGCTAGCAGCAGACAACCTTGTCACAAATCAGAAAAGCAATCAAATTAAATCGTTTACCTTTGATGAACTTCGGATGTTTTCACTCACGAGACTCCCAGGTAGATAGCCAAAGTTAATTTTTTCCCAAAATATAATTTTTGTAGGTGAAATAGCTCCGTTTGTTCTTCACGTTTGGCTGAGAAATCGACCGAAAATTGCAGTCACGAAAACTGCTAAAAATATTCTAAATTAGCTCCATAATATCGACAGAAACATGGCAAACGTTGTTTAGAATCAACACCTCAAGGTGTTTTTCTAATATCTATTCGATAATATATCCGTCGGGACAATTCGTTTTTCACTAGGACCGATTGGAGCAATGGCTACCTCTGTATTTTACGGGAGAATCTCTCTCAGAGCCACCATGTGACCACTTACGCAATGTGGCCGCCTACGGCTATTCTTCAACAGAAATGCGTAAAACTACGTCACAATGCTGCAGACACCCTGGGGAATACGTAGAAAGCGTAAGCTCGTTGATGGCACATTCACAGCTGAATAGGGACTCATTGGAACGCAGCGCTTTCAAAACCTGGGGCACTTCCGGATTGGATTTTTCTCAGGCTTTCGCCTGCAACATCAGTTCTGTTATACTCACAGACAATATCTTTACAGTTTTGGAAACGTTCGAGTGTTTTCTATCCAAAGCTGTCAATTATATGCATATTCTAGCATCTTGTCCTGACAAAATATCCAGTTTAAAACGGGAACGTTTTTTTTCTCCAAAAATGAAAATACTGCCCCTAGAGTCGCAACAGGTTTTATATTTTGTATACATATTGCATATTTCCCATTGTCTAATGAACAACCACAATACCAGTCTGGTGTTAAGCTTTCTGTGCTGTATTGACGTAAACTGAAAATGACATCTGCTGCTTTAGATTGAACGGTCACTTCTCAGTTATTGTTTTCATATCTACAAAAAATAAGCAATTTTTTTAACTTTCAGAGTGCGAGCTGATCAAGGGGTCGAAAATGTAGATATTGCCAGTTGTTCACTGTCCGAGGTACAGGCCGTGGAAGCTTTATTGCTGGCAAAAGTGTCCATAACCAGAGG
Source organism: Oncorhynchus mykiss (assembly GCF_013265735.2). Taxonomy (NCBI): domain Eukaryota; kingdom Metazoa; phylum Chordata; class Actinopteri; order Salmoniformes; family Salmonidae; genus Oncorhynchus; species Oncorhynchus mykiss. Next base: position 35,771,869 of record NC_048575.1, on the reverse strand, counting down.
TAATTAAACTTTCTGTGTTCTTTTTCTCTCTTCCTCTCTGCCTGTCTTGCTGTACATGGAACCTGTCTGACATGCACAGTTTGGAGGAAGAAGGATACCTTGACCTGTCATATTCTATCCACCTCTTCTGTGTGGGGTATGTGTTCCTACCTTGTCTGCGGGCAGATCTGCAGCATTTCACAGAGAGTTGGAATAATCAGCTTTTAAGTACAAAGGCGAACCTGACACCTCACCAGCTGTGGCATATCGGAATGCTCCAAAAACCTGTGCACATTTTTGTTTTTGCCTTGGCACTTACACAGCTGATTCAAATGATCAAGTCATCATCAAGCTTCAAGTGGTATTTATGTCTAATAATGACATTATCTTCTATTGTTTGTCCTCATGTGTCTGTTTTTCGGCATAAAGTACTCTGTAGCCACTTAGTGTGGACACCAGGTGAGACCACACCCACACAATAACAGTCTCTCTCCTTCACTTCATCCCTCGCCCTCTTCTCCCTAAATCCTCTAGGTTATTTTAGCTGTGTTGGTGAACCCCTCCCGCATCTGGCTGACACAGAGGGCACAGCATGATCATAGGTGAGAGGTCACTTGGTCGGGTTAACAGGAACTATTCTAAAAGAGATGCTTTACATTGAAATACAGATAGAGATGTAGTAGTCCCAAGAGTTCATGATCTAAGGTCAGTTTTGCATTTCACCTCCTGATGATTATGATGACTGGCCTTGTTAGAATTTAAAAAACAAGACTTAATCATGCTCTCTCTATCCATCTGTCTCTCGTCTGCAGGTACGTTTTGATGTGAGAGAGGAAGCCAGTCCCGTCATCGCCACCTCACCCTCTCTTAAGATAACCTTCGAGCCAACTGGGGGCCCAAGGCTGGTTAGGACACACCGCTGTAATTGTGATGAACTGAGAGAATATTAGGGTAGCACTAATTTATTAATCATATGCTGTCTGCCTCTGTTCTTACCTCTTTCCCTTTCTGTCTTCTACACCTCTCTCCCACCTCGTCTTTCTTCCTAGTTTTATAATGCACACCATATGTGCATTGAAGTACAGATTGAACTTGTATTTATAATATAATATTACAATTATCATAATTATAATGCATGTATTACGTATTTCTAACACCTGGATAATGAACTTCTTTCAATACAACGTTTCACATTCTCCACTGGTTGAAATTAAGTGTCTCATTGAAATACTATCCGGTGTCCTCAGATTAATGCAGATGAAGGGAGATAGTTTTTTTCTGTATATATGAATTACAAATCAGCCTTTACTTAAATCATGTTTCTAGTCAATTGCATAGTTACAATGTGTAATCATTGATGTCCCAGGAGCAGGAGTGGTAAACGCTGTTGAAGGGTATAAGTGCAATACAGACATGCAGACACAGCATCATTCAAAGAATGGAGATTGATACATATGGTATTGGATACGACTGAAAAATAATGTCTCACAGAGATTCATACCTGAACCACACCTTTATTTGCTAAGGAAGAGTATATGGTCAGTTAATTTATTCAATGTACAGGCTACAATGTGGGTAACTCATACGTGGTAATAACTACAGTCCATGTATGTAGGACTTGCATCCTTGGCACAACAAAGTTATTATATTCTACTCAGTCCATAGGCTTTATTCATGCCATTCAGACTTGAATTTGATACAGAAACTATGATAGCTTAGATTCATAGATTGGTATGAATATTAGTTCAGAACCTAACGTTTTAGGGTCCATACACAGATCGGCTACATAACGTAAACTCACCCCATTCCGTACAAATGTGCGCAACCGCAACATTCAAACGAGGCTACAAAGAAAACTAATGGGACTGTAGCAACTGTGTTGACGTCAAAATCGGGGGTGTGAACTAGGTTTCTTTTCAAGTGTTGATCGACATGGTAATGGCTCTATAGTATTGGAGAAAAGTTGAAAAAACTGACCCTCCGTTACATCTTGACGTGTCATGACTCATAAAGCAACTATTTCTGTCTTACAATCTCTCTCCACCAGGTGTAGCACTTCTATCATCCTTTAAAAACAAGAAATGGACAGTGACGGGGGTAAGGGGGAGATACCTAGTCATTTCTTTCATCATCATTGCATGCGATCATCATTCTCAAAGCCGCTGTTTACTTCTAAGATCACTTTAGCACCGCCCTAAAAACCCGATTCAAATTCGACACAAACCTTCAAATAGGTATGTAATGACACATTATATAAACTCTTTATAGTGTTTTATTTCAATTTTTAGAGGCGATAAGGTGATAAGTTGGACAGATTGAGGGACAAAAAGCAATTTTCCCACATAACTCTCCTTCTCACTATCGTGCATTAGTTTCGCTTCCCCACCCGCCATTTTTAAAAAGACCCGACGGGGGTCATTGCCTGCTTGAATTAGGCAGAAACGGGCAGCGTTTCATGCAGCGTTTCAGTGTTTCATGTAATTGATTCTGTTCGAAAGGAGAGAAATTGTGCTTTACAATGGTATTGACATTACAGTTGATCTGGAAGTATTACGTTTTTGGGGCGCTAAAATAAGTGCAATTGTACGGACCAAGGCGATGTACGAGTTTACGTTACTGTAGCTAGCTACACATCCATAGGCATGCAGTTATTTTTATCCTCCACTACACAATAAGCAAGTAAATAGTTAGCTAGCTATGTTACTTCAGCTGCATTGCACGGTAAGGCAAGTTTACACAATTGTACATTACATTTGCAGTAAATGCTTTAGCTAGCTAGATTCTTTAAATCCACTGTTTCCCAAAATGACAGCCTGGTTTGCTGGTTTTCTCAGGAGTCCCTAAAACATTAAACACAAATTACAATGTCATACTCATATCATTACACCAGCTAGCAAGCTGGCTAATGTTAGCTGATCAGCTAACTTGCGAATTAGCGATTTTCGCAAATTAACTTTATGACAAAAAAATGTGCACAATCGATTGTCTATACATTTACTAACATATTCCTCTCAATTGTACATTTTCAGTTTGACGTGTTTTGACATTACAACTACTTACATTTGCTTCCCCTGTAATGTTTTGTCAGCCATATTTGCTAAAGAAAGTCACCAGGGAAGGGTGGCTCGCATCAAATTCGTCATTGGAACCATTCAACATGATTGGTCATATAAAAACCTTGGGACCCAAATGCATAATGAGTGCTCTAACTCCCCCCTTGTCATGGTCTAGAGCAATGAAGCCGTGACGCTGGGTACCTCAAAGTCCCGCGGTGTAAGCTCGCAACTTTTAAAGGAGGAACCACTTGTAAGGGATTTCCTCCTCTTCTTCCGGAGAGGAGAGGTGAAAAGGATCGGAGGACCAATATACGGCGTGGTGTCACGTTCTGACCTCTATTTCCGTTGTTTTGTATTTATTTAGTATGGTCAGGGCGTGAGTTGGGTGGGCAGTCTGTTTGTTTTTCTATGTTTTCGGCCTAGTATGGTTCTCAATCAGAGGCAGGTGTCATTAGTTGTCTCTGATTGAGAATCATACTTAGGTAGCCTGGGTTGCACTGTTTGTTTGTGGGTGATTGTCTATGTTGATGGCTTGTTTCAGCACAGTCCATATGATTAGCTTCACGGTTGTTATTTTGTTTACTGGTTTTGTATAGTGTTCAGTGTTCACTACTTTCTTTATTAAAGATTGACCAGGGACACTTACCACGCCGCATTTTGGTCCTCTGATCCTTCTCGCCTCTCCTCTTCAGATGAAGAGGAGGGCGGCCGTGACACGTGGTAAGTGTCCATGGTTCTTTTAATAAGAAATAGTACACATGAACAATTGAATTGTACACATGAACAACTGAATACAAAAACAATAAATGTGGAATGAACGAAACCCAAAACAGTACCGTGTGGTGAAAAACACAGACACGGAAACAAACACCCACAAACACACAGTGAAACCCAGGCTACCTAAGTATGATTCTCAATCAGAGACAACTAATGACACCTGCCTCTGATTGAGAACCATACTAGGCCGAAACATAGAAATCCCCAAATCATAGAAAAACAAACAGACTGCCCACCCCAACTCACGCCCTGACCATACTAAATAATGACAAAACAAAGGAAATAAAGGTCAGAACATGACACCACTGTATATGATAAATTATAACTATTATTCTTACTACCAATATCTATAACTACCAATATCTATAACATGTTAAGGGAATAACAATACATTCTATCAAATATTTTTTTTTATTATTGGCTTATACTCCCCATTACACTGTCAACTTCACCGCAGAGCCACAGGATCAGGAAGCTAGACCTATAACCCATCGGGAGAAATCCCAACAACCCAGCAGACCTAATCTGGTGAGATTTGTATCAAAACAGAACAGAACAAACAACACAACCAACACAACAATACACTCCTTCACATATCACTCTAGGTGAGTAAACTTCAATCCAAAACCTCAGAGGACTGTTATCTCCCCCATTTAGACACATACAGTGAGGGGGAAAAGTATTTGATCCCTTGCTGATTTTGTACGTTTGCCCACTGACAAAGAAATGATCAGTCTATAATTTTAATGGTAGGTTTATTTGAACAGTGAGAGACAGAATAACAACAACAAAAATCCAGAAAAAAGCATGTCAAAAATGTTATAAATTGATTTGCATTTTAATGAGGGAAATAAGTATTTGACCCCACTGCAAAACATGATTTAGTAGTTGGTGGCAAAACCCTTGTTGGCAATCACAGAGGTCAGACGTTTCTTGTAGTTGACCACCAGGTTTGCACACATCTCAGGACATATTTTGTCTCACTCCTCTTTGAAGATCTTCTCCAAATCATTAAGGTTTTGTGGCTGACATTTGGCAACTTGAACCTTCAGCTCCCTGCACAGATTTTCTATGGGATTAAGGTCTGGAGACTGGCTAGGCCACTCCAGGACCTTAATGTGCTTCTTCCTGAGCCACTCCTTTCTTGCCTTGGCCGTGTGTTTTGGGTCATTGTCATGCTGGAATATCCATCCACGGCCCATTTTCAATGCCCTGGCTGAGGGAAAGAGGTTCTCACCCAAGAATTAACGGTCATGGCCCTGTCCATTGTCCATTTGATGCGGTGAAGTTGTCCTGTCCCCTTAGCAGAAAAACACCCCCAAAGGATAATGTTTCCACCTCCATGTTTGACGTTGGGGATGGTATTCTTGGGGTCATAGACATCATTCCTCCTCCTTCAAACACGGAGAGTTGAGTTGATGCCAAAGAGCTCCATTTTGGTCTCATCTGACCACAACACTTTTACCCAGTTGTCCTCTAAATTATTCAGATGTTCATTGGCAAACTTCAGACGGGCATGTATATGTGCTTTCTTGAGCAGGGGGACCTTGCGGGCGCTGCAGGATTTCAGTCCTTCACGGTGTAGTGTGTTACCAATTGTTTTCTTGGTGACTATGGTCCCAGCTGCCTTGAGATCATTGACAAGATCCTCCCGTGTAGTTCTGGGCTGATTCCTCAGCGTTCTCATGATGATTGCAACTCCACGAGGTGAGATCTTGCATGGAGCCCCAGGCCGAGGGCGATTGACAGCTCTTTTGTGTTTCTTCCATTTGCAAATAATCGCACCAACTGTTGTCACCTTCTCACCAAGCTGCTTGGTGATGGTCTTGTAGACCATTCCAGTCTTGTGTAGGTCTACAATCGTGTCCCTGACATCCTTGGAGAGCTCTTTGGTCTTGGCCATGGTGGAGAGTTTAGAATCTGATTGATTGCTTCTGTGGACAGGTGTCTTTTATACAGGTAACAAACTGAGATTAGGAGCACTCCCTTTAAGAGTGTGCTCCTAATCTCAGCTCGTTACCTGTATAAAAGACACCTGGGAGCCAGAAGTCTTTCTGATTGAGAGGGGGTCAAAAACTTATTTCCCTCATTAAAATGAAAATCAATTTATAACATTTTTGACATGCGTTTTTCTGGATTTTTTGTTGTTGTTATTCTGTCTCTCACTGTTCAAATAAACCTACCATTAAAATTATGGATGGAGCGACAGGGCCCTGATCGACCATTACAGTTGTAGTCTACGCAAGGACGTCCGTCGGGAGCTGGCCTGCAGAGACACCACCCTCACCTTTGACCAGCTGGTGGACATTTCCATCAGGCTGGACAACATGCTGGCTACTCATGGACGTCTAGATCGGGGTCTGGTTGTTCCATCCACCCGCACCCTCTCTCCTGTACCCATGGAGTTGGGAGGGATGGTGCGCAGGGAGACCGGAGGGGGTTCCCGCTCGAGCACCATCTATGGTCGCAGAGGGCACACTGCTGGTCGGTGCCGGGTTGGTTCCTCTGGGAATAGAGGGCACTCTGGCATCACCCCAGGTGATTAGGTACCATTCTCATCCAGAGCCCTCTGTTGCACTAATGTTTGTCTCTGTCACTTTTCCTGATTTTTCCCTGCATTCCCAATATAAGCGCCAGTAGATTCAGGCGCGGCTGGGAATTTCATTATTTAGGGATCCCCATTGTTTCTGTGGATATGCCTTTCCCTGTTAATGCCTTAGATTGTCGACCATTAGGGTCAGGGTTTATCAGGGAGGTCACCGTTCCTTTGTGTATGATAACGCAGGAGGGTCACAAGGAGAAGATTAGTATTTTCCTTATTGATTCTTCTGCGTATTCTGTGGTGCTAGGCCTACCCTGGTTAGCTTGTCATAACCCCACTGTTTCTTGGCCACAGAGGGCTCTCACGTGGTGGTCGCGAGAGTGCTCAGGTAGGTGTTTAGGGGTTTCTGTTGGTGCTACTACGGTGGAAAGTCCAGACCAGGTCTCCACCGTGAATATGCCGATTTGGCTCTCGCCTTCTGTAAAAAGAAGGCGACTCAATTACCACCCCATCGACGGGGGGATTGTGCGATAGATCTCCTGGTAGACGCTGAATATCCCAGGAGTCACGTGTATCCCCTGTCGCAAGCGGAGAAGGTGGCTATGGAGACATATGTCTCTGAATCTCTGAGTCAGGGGTACATTCAGTCCTCCATTTCACCCGTCTCTTCGAGTTTATTTTTTGTGAAGAAGAAGGATGGCGGTTTACGCCCGTGCATTGATTATCGAGGTCTCAATAAAATCAAGGTGAAATATAGTTACCCACTACCTCTTATAACTACAGTTAATGAGTCTATGCATGGGTCATGCTTCTTCACAAAATTGGATCTCAGGAGTGCGTACAATCTGGTGTGTTTTCGGAGGGGGATGAGTGGAAGGACATAGCACCACCTCAGGTCATTATGAGTACCTTGTCATGCCATATGGGTTGATGAATGCTCCATCAGTCTTCCAATCATTTGTAGATGAGATCTTCAGAGACCTGCACGGGCAGGGTGTAGTGGTGTATATCGATGATATCCTGATATACTCCGCTACACGCGCCGAGCATGTGTCGCTGGTGTGCAAAGTGATCTATATGTCAAGGCTGAGAAATGCTTGTTCTTCCAACAATCCATCTCCTTCCTAGGGCATTGGATTTCCACATCAGGAGTGGAAATGGAGAGCGACCGCATTGCAGCCATTCGTAATTGGCCGACTCCAACCACGGTAAAGGAGGTTCAGCGTTTTTTAGGGTTTGCCCATTACTACCGGAGGTTTATCCAGGGTTTTGATGTGGGGGACCGGGAGCTGTTAGTTGTCATAAAAGCCTTGAAGGCGTGGAGACATTGGCTTGAGGGGGCTAATCACCCTTTTCTCATCTGGACTGACCATCGCAATCTGGAGTACATCCGTGAAGCGAGGAGACTGAATCCTCGCCAGGCAAGGTGGGCCATGTTTTTCACTCGTTTTGTGATTACTCTTTCTCCCAGAACGTTAAGGCAGACGCATTGTCCCGGCTGTATGACACAGAGGAGCGGTCCATGGATCCCACTCCCATACTCCCAGCTTCGTGTTCGGTGGCGCCAGTAGTGTGGGAGCTGGACACGGACATTGAGCGGGCGTCACGTGCAGAGCCCTCTCCCCCTGAGTGTCCAGCTGGTCATGTGTACTGCTCTCCGCGACCGATTGATCTATTGGGCCCACACGTCACCCTCCTCTGGTCATCCTGGGATAGGTAGGACGATGAGTTGTCTTTATGGTAGGTACTGGTGGCCCACTTTAGCTAAGGACGTGAGGATTTATGTTTCCTCCTACTCGGTGTGTGCCCAGTGCTAGGCTCCCAGACACCTGCCCAGAAGTAAACTACAACCTTTACCCGTTCCACAACGGCCCTGGTCGCACCTGTCGGTGGTTTTTTAACTGGTCTTCCACCTTCACAGGGTAACACCACAATCCTCGTCGTTGTGGATCGGTTTTCTAAGTCCTGTCGTCTCCTCCCGTTGCCCGGTCTCCCTACGGCCTTACAAACTGCGGAAGCCCTGTTTACACACGCTTTCCGGCACTATGGTGTGCCTGAGGATATAGTGTCTGACCGGTGTCCCCAGTTCACATCAAGGGTCTGGAAGGCGTTCATGGAACGTCTGGGGGTCTCGGTTAGTCTTACCTCAGGTTTTCACCCCGAGAGTAATGGGCAGGTGAAGAGAGTTAACCAGGATGTGGGTAGGTTTCTGCGGTCTTACTGCCAGGACCGGCCGGGGGAGTGGGTGAAGTTCGTGCCCTGGGCAGAGATAGACCAGAACTCGCTACGTCACTCCTCCACTAACCTTTCTCCCTTTCAATGTGTATTAGGGTATCAGCCGGTTCTGACTCCTTGGCATCAGAGTCAGACCGAGGCTCCTGCGGTGGACAATTGGTTTCGGCACGCTGAGGAAACCTGGGAGGCAGCCCACGTCCACCTTCAGCGCGCCATAATGCGCAGACCGTCACCGCAGTGAGGTGGTGTTCGCACCAGGGGACAGGGTCTGGCTCTCGACCCGAAACCTGCCCCTCCGCCTGCCCTCCTGGAAGCTGGTTCCACGGTTCGCGGGGCCATTTAAAGTCCTGAGGAGAGTGAACGAGGTATGTTATAGGTTACAACTGTCCACTAATTACCGTATTAACCCCTCATTCCATGTGTCTCTCCTCAGGCCGGTGGTGACTGGCCCACTCCAGGACGCTGAAGTGCGTGATGTTCCTCCGCCTTCTCTAGACATCGAAGGGGTCCCAGTGTACTCTGTTCGATCCATATTGGATTCAAGACGTTGGGCGAGGGGCCTTCAGTACCTCGTGGACTGGGAAGAGTACGGGCCAGAGGAGAGATGCTGGGTTCCGGTGGAGGACGTGTTAGATCCTTCCATGTTAAAAGAATTCCACCGTCTCCATCTGGATCTCCCTGCACCTCGCCCTCCGGGTCGTCCCCGAGGCCAGTGTCGACGCGCTGCTGGAGCCGCATGTCAGGGGGGGGGTACTGTCACGACTTCTGCCGAAGTCATTGCCTCTCCTTGTTCGGGCGGTGCTCGGCGGTCGATGTCACTGGTCTTCTAGCCATCATTGATCCATTTTTCATTTTCCATTGGTTTTGTCTTCCTACACACCTGGTTTCAATCCCATTCATTACCTGTTGTGTATTTAACCCTCTGTTTCCCCTCATGTCTTTGTCAGAGATTGTTTTATGTCAGTGTTGTTTATATGGTTGGATAAGTGCTGGGTATGTTTTGTGGACATATATTAAAAGACTCCATTACACTCCGTTTTACTCTCCTGCACCTGACTTACCTATACACATGACTCTGACAATGTCTTATCAAATGAATTCACGTGTTCAATTAAAACTCAGAAAAGGAAAACTAAGAGAAAATTAGCAAAATTATTATTAGAAAGTTAAATTGTACTGTTAGCTAGCTAATGTTAGCTGGCTGGCTCGCTAGCTAACGTTATGTGTATGCTCTCCACTTTCTGGAGTAACGAGTTTTGACATCAGTGAAATTCGAGTATGTTAGCTAAGGAGATGGAGAAAACACCAGTCTGGATTACATCGTCAAACTAAGGGCAACCATGCATGGCATCAGACAGGAGATGCGGCCAACCATGATGTATACTGGTAAGATTGTCTAGCTAGCTACATTTTCAGAAGTATGCTCATATGCTGATACATTTCTTTGCTTCGGTTCGTTCAACCTATTCTATTAAATTTGTCTGATATTAAATAAGGAATTTGACAGATAAATGTTACTTCTTGAATTGAATGAAAGCTTCTATATTGCACCAACACCTCATTCGCATTGCAAAGCAGGGGGTGCATTGTAGCAGCGACAGCCTATCAGAAGAGTTGGAAGTGTGACCTGTTGGGGCTGTGAATGTCATTCCAGGTAATGTTTTTTGTAATTTTTTGGTGATTGCATGTTCACTGCCAGCACTGAATCTTTCATGATAACTGCATAAGTACTGTGATACTAAAGAGCCTGGAAAGGTTTCTGTTGATGAGATGGTCACTATTTGGTTACAATATTGTAACCAGTTAATGTGAAAGTTGTATGTAAAGAAAGTGTTTTGGAGTTTTGGAGTTATTTCATGTTATGGAACCAACTTCGTACTATATCTTGATTAACAGGAAATAATTTAATCGCTTGTAATCCAATTTAAGAAATTTGTATAGATAATTCCAAGGTGAAACATCTACTTGGTATAAACCTATTTATTAGGTTTAACCAAAGGGCGAAAGTAAGTTGTGTTGAAAGAAATATGTTGCAACTTGAAATATAGGTTTGAGAATAATCAAATATAACAGCATGAATCATATATTTGGTTTCAACAAATGTTTTTTTTTTATTGAGAAATTTACTAAGAAATAGTCATAGTATCATTTCAACTGTGTCACTGTCCCAATACTTTTGGAGCTCACATTGTCATAGTCATTACATAGTCATTGTATCATTTCAAATGTGTCACTGTCACAGTACTTTTGGAGCTCACTATCTCATTAAGGTCAAAACACTGAACACAAGTACAGCCACTTGGGGATAGTGTGTGTGTGAACACTGAGGCTGAAGGTGGGATGCTCTTTTTATGTAACACTGCGTACTCCGTAACCCCCGAGGGGGCATTGACTGACTGGTCCGTTGGGACAAAGCTCTTAAAGGAAAAGGAGGGGGGAAAACACGAGAATAGACTCTACCTTCATGTGTATTTATCCTACTGTTTTTACCAACAAATGTCAATTTGAGAGGCTGAGGACAAGCCCAAAATTGATAATGTGCGCTCGGACGACTAGGAGGATTCCAAAGACAAGGACAAGAAGAAACATAAGAAGATCAAGGAGTCAGTTTCCTATTACTGTACTTTTAAAGCATTTAGACAGAATTTCATCTCACGATAAGGCTCAGGAACGGCAGGTCTTAAAAGAGGTTTGAAAAGGGTGATACACAGATATATAAATATTCATAATTGAAAAAACAATGTTTACACATTTTTGGAGTTGATCCAAATCTATCTATATATATATATATATAGATATATATATATTTACAGTTTATCTTCAATGAATCATACATATTAAATAACACATAGTTGGACCCTGACATCAAGGAGAATCTATAGAAAAAGTTCCAAGCCATACTGCACAAAAAAATATATAGCAAACCTAATAACGCACCCCAACCACCATCATTCTGACTTCAGTAACAGAACCAACGCATCTCTACCTGCCTCTATGACCAATATAAAAACGGAAACATTTCATGAGTAACAACTCGTGAGATTCACAATGGACAGCAGTATTAGAGGCTCTTTGAGACCCTGCAGCAGTGCAGCTAGAGTCGTGTGGCACAACATAACACAGGGTTGACAAGGCTCCATGGGTAGTAGTGGGTGACATTTCAGCCGCTCCAGGCGGCACAGATGTGCTGCTTTGATGGAGCAGGGGCCCATCAGCTTTGACTGCAGGGTTGTGTCCCAAATAGCACCATATTCCCTATTTAGTGCAGTCACTTTGACCAGAGCCCTGGTCAAAAGCAGTGCAATATGTAGGGAATAGGGTGCCACTTGGGATGCAACCAGGTGTGACAGACAGCCTCCACAAAGGGAAATGCAAGAAGGAACAGGGGGACTCCCCTGGCCCATCTAAAATACGAGGCGGGAACTCAAATAACAGAATAGGCAAGAGCTCAAACCACTTATTGAAAGGGAAGTGCTTGGTTCACGCTCAATGGAGAGGAGTTTGGAGGATGGTGCAGTCTCGGCTGTCTCAGTCCATTGATCAGAGGATGTGCCAGTAGCAACAGGCCTGAAAGACAGGGAGACACACTGAGGAACGAAGGAATTCAATAAAGCTGACTTATCACTTGTTCGGTGTCAATTAAAGCAGGGCTTTATCAAAGGATCCAACTTTATTAAAACGCTGAGATGCTGACAGGTCAATAACCTTGTGACAAATTAATTGAATTTTGAGAGACGGCTCAGAACAGGCTGGGAGTACCCTCCAAGAAAAGACAATAGGGCTGGTTGCTTTGTTGGTAATAAAAGATAACTGTGGAAAATAGGAAATAAAGCTATTCATGTTCATACATTCTTACAAACCTATGAGCTAGAGGAGTACCTAGTAGAAGTAACAGCGGTAAAATAAGTGATTCATGGCGCAGGAGAAGATGTCTGACGTTTTACGCGATCCTAACCTACTGTGTTTTTTGTGTGGTTTTTTTGCGTTGTTTGTAACCCATTTTTTGTTGATGCTACCATTTCTTATGACCGAAAATAACTTCTGGACATCAGAACAGCAATTACTTACCACGAACTGGCAGAACTTTTTTTTCCTTTAATGAGTCCGACTTGCCCTGCGTGAAGGACATACTGCTTTCACGTGAACAGGCCCAAATCCCCTTCATTTGCGGGAAGAGAAGATAGAGAAAAAAAGGACGGAGGTCAGGCTGCCTTCTGAGAATTCGTAGGCGATCGAATAAACCCCCACTGCCTTCCGTTCTACTAGCTAAATGAAATCATTGGAAAATAAAATCGACAACCTAGGAGGAAGATTAAACTACCAACAAGACATACAATACTGTAACATCTTATGCTTCACTGAGTTTGTATCGGCAGGATAGAACAGCGGCGTCTGGTAAGACAAGGGGTGGCGGACTATGCATATTTGTAAACAACAGCTGGTGCACGATATCTAAGGAAGTCTTGAGGTTTTGCACGCCTGAGGTAGTGTATCTCATGATAAGCTGTAGACCACACTATCTACTTAGAGAGTTTTCATCTGTATTTTTCATAGCTGTCTACATACCACCACAGACCGAAGCTGGCACTAAGACCGCACTCAATGAGCTGTATTCCGCCATAAGCAAACAGGAAAACGTTCATCCAAAGGCGGCGCTCCTAGTGGCGAGGGACTTTAATGCAGGGAAACTTAAATCCGTTTTACCAAATTTATATCAGCATGTGTAACCAGAGGGAAAAAAACTAGACCCCCTTTACTCAACACATAGAGCATACAAAGCTCTCCCTCACCCTCCATTTGGCAGATTTGACCATAATTCTATCCTCCTGATTCCCGCTTACAAGCAAAAATGAAAGCAGGAAACACCAGTGACTCGGTCAATAAAAAAGTGGTTAGATGAAGTAGATTTTAAGCTACAGGAGTGTTTTGCTAGCACAGACTGGAATGTTTTCAGGGATTCTTCCGATGGCATTGAGGAGTACACCACGTCAGTCATTGGCTTCATCAATAAGTGCATTGATGACGTCGTCCCCACAGTGACCGTACATACATACCCCAACCAGAAGCCATGAATTACAGGCAACATCTGCACTGAGCTGAAGGCTAGAGCTGCCACTTTCACACTCTAACCCTGAAGCTTACCATCAAACAGGCAAATCGTTCATATAGGACTAAAATCGAATCATACTACACCGGCTCCGATGCTCGTCGGATGTGGCAGGGCTTGCAGACCATTAAAGACTACAAAGGGAAGCACAGACGAGAGCTGCCCAGTGACACGAGTCTACCAGATGAGCTAAACTACTTCTATGCTCACTTCAAGGCAAACAACACTGAAACATGCATAAGAGCCTCAGCTGTTCCGGACGACTGTGTGATCATGCTCTCCGCAGCCGATGTGAGTAAGAGCTTTAAACAGGTCAACATTCACAAGGCCACAGGGCCAGACAGATTACCAGGATGTGTACTGCGAGCTTGCGCTGACCAACTGACAAGTGTCTTCACTGACATTTTCAACCTCTCTCTGTCCGGGTCTGTAATACCAACATGTTTTAAGCAGACCACTATAGTTCTTGTGCCCAAGAACACTAAGGTAACCTGCCTAAATGACTACCGACCCGTAGCATTCACGTCTGTAGCCATGAAATGCTTTGAAAGGCTGGTCATGGCTCACATCAACACCATTATCCCAGAAACCCTAGACCCATTCCAATTTGCATACCGCCCTAACAGATCCACATGATGCAATCTCTATTGCACTCGACACTGCCCTTTACCACCTGGACAAAAGGAACACATATGTTCATTGACTACAATTCAACACCATAGTGCCCTCAAAGCTCATCAATAAGCTAAGGACCCTGGGACTAAACAACTCCCTTTACAGCTTGATCCTGGACTTCCTGACAGGCCGACCCCAGTTGGTAAGGCTAGGTATCAATACATCCGCCACGCTGATCCTCAACACAGAGACCTCTCAGGGGTGCATGCTCAGTCCCCTCCTGTACTTCCTGTTCACTCATGACTGTACGGCCAGGCACGACTCCAACACCATCATTAAGTTTGCCGATGACACAACAGTGGTAGTTCACCGACAATGATGAGACAGCCTATAGGGAGGAGGTCAGAGACCTGGCAGTGTGGTGCCAGGACAACAACCTCTCCCTCAACGCGATCAAGACAAAGGAGATGATTGTGGACTACAGAAAAAGGAGGAACGAGCACGTCCCCATTCTCATTGACGTTGCTGTAGTGGAGCAGGTTGAGAGCTTCAAGTTCCTTGGTGTCCACATCACCAACAAACTAAAATAGTCCAAACACACCAAGAGAATCGTGAAGAGGGCACGACAAAACCTATTCCCCCTCAGCAGACTGAAAAGATTTGGCTTGGGTCCTCAGATCCTCAAAACGTTCTACAGCTGCACCATCGAGAGCATCCTGACTGGTTGCATCACTAACTGTTATGGCAACTGCTCTGCCTCCAACCGCAAGGCACTACAGAGGGTAGTGCGTACAGCCCAGTACATCACCGGAGCCAAGCTTCCTGCCATCCAGAACCTCTATACCAGGCGGTGTCAGAGGAAGGCCCTAAAAATGGTCAAAGACTCCAGCCACCCTAGTCATAGACTGTTCTCTCTTTGCTACCGCACGGCAAGCGGTACCGGAGCGCCAAGTCTTTGTCCAAGAGGCTTCTAAACAGCCTCTTCCCCCAAGCCATAAGACTCCTGAACATTTTGTAAGTAAGCATTTCAACTGTTGTATTCGGCGCATATGACTAATACAAGTTGATTTGATTTGAATGCATAATATTCATGCATAACCTGTGAGTTTATTAATTAATGCATACAGTTTTGCCACCGTAAGACACTATCTGTTTGAAGAAGAGGTTGGAGATTGACATATCTTTCCCCAAACAGTGGGTGGATGGTTGTTCACGTAGCACCTTGACAGTGGTGCCAGTTTCTTAGAGAATTTGGGGGTGAGCTCTGCTCTGCTCAGTTCAAGGTGGACTGGAGGCAGCAATTGCAAGTGCTAACAAGAACCAGGATGTCTAAGGAGGGAACTGGCAGCAATTAGAGCAGCTTGATCTCTTACTGTGGCCTGGCCAGCATCACACGTGCGCAAATACGTGCGCACACACACACACGCTTTTGAATGGTTCAGTGAAGAATAGGCAAAGCCACAATTAGTCTATACTTGATATTAAACATCTGACTTTTGTTATCTGATAAAGATGATCCGATCACTCTCACACACAGATTGTCTTTAATCTTTAAAAATCTCTTTAATAATATATTTAATAAATATATGATTTAAACATTCAGTGGTGTCTGCATTGGGACCAGATTTTTTCCATTTCATGTCAAAGTAGTTCAGTACACTCTTAAAAATGAAGGTTTGAGTTGGAACCAAATAAGGTTCTTCGGAGCGATGACATAGGTTCAATTAGTCAACGGCTTGATGATTAGTTGACTAATTGAATCAGGTGTGCCAGTTTAGGGAGAAAACAAGTGAAACGTCTGGGGGTGAGGGGCGAGGAGAGGATTGGGAAATCATTTTAGGTTCTCTGAAGAACCTTAAATTAGATGGTTCTTTGAAGAACCATGCAAAAATCTAGCCTGACTTGAGAGTCTGGATGTGCTGGCACGAAGCATCAGTAATGAAGGGGCTGTGCCCTCAGTCTTCAAAACAGCACCTACGCTAGTTGGATATCCCCATTTTGAATTGAACGAATCATCATCTATTGTTTTACACAAGACCACCCCAGCTTTTCCGCTTCTTCCAGCCAGGCAGCCAGCCCTTCTGGGTTAAGAAACACAGTAGTTAGCTAGCATAACACTTCGGAGATTGTTTGCCGCTAACATCATGAATAGGGTGCATCACACACATTTTCTAAATGTTAAAACAACCCTTCTACACTAAAACGAGTGACATCTTAGACAATATGTCAAATGTTAGTCTTGTGGCTAGCAAGTAGCAACTAACGTTAGCTAGCATGCTTCAGCCCATAGAGATAGACAGAGGACTCCTCTTTATATCTGTGCATTATAGCATCTGTGACAGCATGGACAGCGCCATTGAGGCTACAACCCATAGGAATCCCCACGTTGTTGACTACTTTGACTACTTTAAAATGGCGGAAGCATGGTGGAAGCCCTCAATGGCGCTGCCCATGTTAAAATGACTTCATGTCCACTAAAGGCCTCTATCATTCTTTATGGTTTAGCCCAAAACACTGTAGCAAATTGATGAGGACGCGTTGTGCATGCAAATAGCGTGCATCTGAGAACCAATCAAAATGTTTGCTCAAATTCTGAGCAAATTTCACATTTTACACGGCCTCCTGCCCAGACCCTTGAGTCACAGCTCTTCCTCCTTGTGTAATCATGTAGTTCAACGTCAGCCAGGCTAACACAAATCTAGGTAGAAACAAAAAAGTGAAATGTTTTAGCCCTCCAGGACTGGAATTGAACAGCCCTTGCTGTAACTAGAGGACTCCTGCTATCTCCACAAGTGATATGTATAATTTTTGTCTTTATCTGTTGTTGTCTAACTGTATTTTTGTATTTCTACTTTAAGTGCTGCCTGTCTTCCCAGTAATTTACTTGGTGTGTGAACTGCAAACTGCTCATAATTTACAGATGATTGTTGGATTAAGGTGCAGGACAATTTGTGACTTGTTTTGATAATCAGTGGCTTTATTCGATGAGGGGTGGTTTCTCCTCTCCTAGGCAATTAGCAGTTAGTGTTAGTACTTCAGTCTCTCCTGGTTTTTCAGCAGCAGCTGTAAGCGGGCGGTCGTGCCAGTGGTTGTCTCGTCTACAAAACTAAGACCGTTCTGCAGAGTTCCTTGAGGAAGGCTCCACACCACTCTGTCACTTGAGTATCTAACCTTCTTATTTTCTGATTATCTAGTTTTGCTCTTTTGTAGCTTTGGCAACTATGTGTGTGTTTTCTATACCTGTTCGCTCCTCTCTCTGTTGGCTTTACAGATGCTCCCTACCTCTTGGCTGCAACCCTTCTAATTTATTGTATGCTGTGCTCACAACCCATGTGTAATTCCGTGTGTCTGGCAGCATTGGGAACTGTCGTTCTGCGCTCAAGAACACTGAGTTCATCACAGCCTATGCTGCCCTTTTTGGCCCTGATGGAGACATGGATCACGCCAGAGAACACTGCTACTCCAATTGCTCTCTCTAAATCTGACTGTTTTCTCTCATAGTCCAAGAGCATCTGGCCATCGCGGTGGTGACACAAGGCTACTAATTTTCTCCCTCTCACCTGTCCATCTCCCCATTTGAATTCCATGCTGTCACTGTCACTTTTCCTCTCAAGCTTAACGGCCATGGAAACCCTTTACATGAAGCTCTCGACAAACAGTTATGCTGAAGTTTCTTCCAGAGGCAGTTTGAACTCCGTTGTGAGTGTTGTAACTGAGGACAGACAAAAAAAATGTTCTGTCCTCCTTTGGGTAAATTGACTTAAATACAAAACCTAGGAGGCTGATGTTTCTCACCCGCTTCCATAGTTACATAGTAAATATGAGAACTTCTGGAGGACGTCGTTGGAGGACAGTAGTTGAACAGTTTTGAACAAATACATTTCTTGCAAAATTAAGGAGAAGCAAGTGAGCGAAAGAGCAAGCGATATTTCATAGTAATATATATATTACCAGACGAAAGTTTGGACACACCTACTCATTCAAGGGTTTTTCTTGATTTTTTAAAACTATTTTCTACATTGTAAAATAATAGTGAAGACATCAATGAAACTATGAAACATATAAAATCATGTAGTAGACAAGAAAGTGTTTAACAAATATAATATATACAAATATATTTGAGATTCTTCAAAGTAGCCACACTTTCCCTTGATGACAGCTTTGCACGGTCATGGCATTCTCTCAACCAGCTTCATGAGGAATGGTTTTCTAACAGTCTTGAAGGACTTCCCATGTATGCTGTGTTGGCTGTTTTTCCTTCACTCTGCAGTCCAACTCATCCCAAACCATCTTAATTGGGTTGAAGTTGGGTGATTGTGGAAGCCAGGTCATCTGATGCAGCACCATCCCTCTCCATCCCTCTCAGGCCTTGCAAAGCCTGAAGGTGTGTTGGGTCATTGTCCTGTTGAAAAACAAATGATAGTCGCACTAAGCCCAAACCAGATGGGATGGCCAAAATGTGGTCAATCCGTCTTATTATCAAGTGACTACAAAGGTCAGTAGAAAGGAGGGAAGAGGTGGCCGGTTTTCCCTTCACTTTAATCTCGCCAGGATCCCCCCCCTCGCCAGGAACCCCCCCCTCGCCTCAACGCTGGCATTTCTTCTTGGGTGGCCAAAGAATTACAGAGAGCCTATGGCAGATGTGTCAAAGTTGAATCCGGAATTGGGGTAAGGAACTGCTGATCTGATGTTCAAAAGTTATTTTCGGTTGTAAGAAATAATAGCGGATACATTTCGTGGAAATAAAGTTAAAATTAACACCAAAATATTCACAAAATAGCAAAGTTTGGTCTGAGCTTGTAAAAAGGCAGGATTCAGTCTCTGCGATTCATGGTGAATCTCAAGAAAAGTTTTGGACCTTGGCTCAGCGCATTCAGTTTCTGGGTCTCGTTCTGGACTCAGTTCAGAATCATCCGTTTTTGTCCTAACAGCGGAGGGTTGCATTCCGGCTCTGTCTGACACGGTTTCAGCTGGGGCACTCGGTTCCTTTTCACTTGTGCCTGCAGTTATAGGGTCTGATGGCCTCTGTGATAGCTGTGTTGCCTCTGGGACTTCTGTTGATTCGTCTGTTTCAGCTCTGGGTGACTACTACGCATCTAGACGCATTTCGCCACCTCCATCGGTTGCTCATGGTATCCTCGTTGTGCCTAAGGGTGTTGACACCTTGGAGGGACCAGTGACTGCTGTTGCACGGTGTTCTTATTGGCTGGGTAGTGTCCTGCAGGGTGATCAGGACAGACTCATCCTTACAGGGATGGGGTTTGCTGTGTGTGGGCTACTCAGTAAGTGGCATTTGGTCAACAGCGCAAGGGGCGCTGCATATCAATTACCTATAACTACTGACTTTAGCAATTGACTGTTGTGCTGGCACTGAGACGTTTACTTCTGATGTTGGAGGCCCAGCATGTGTTGGTAAGGTCCGACATCAGGACTGCCGTGGGCTACATCAACGGGGGGGGCAAAGCGTTTTTCTCTTTCTCTCTCTCTTTCTTTCTTTCGTTCTTTCTCTCTTTATCTCTTTCTTTCTCTTTTTCTCTATAGTGTGGAGACTTTACCCCTCTGTGGTTGCCAAGATATGGGACCGGTTCGGCAGGGCCGATTTAGGTCTTTACGCATGGCGAGAAAACGGGCATTGTCGTCGGTTCTTCTCAATGAGGGATCTGGGTACTTCAATGGGAACGGATTCTTTGGCGTATCAGTGGCCTCGTACCCTGCTCTATGAATTTCCTCCCTTGGACCTTATTCAGGCCACCATGGAGAGGGTTCGTCAGGAAGGTCTGTTGTTGATTTTGGGGGCTCCCCATTGGCCCAGACAACCTTGGTTCCTGGAGATCATCCGCCTGTTGGGCGGGGACCCTTGGAGGATTCTGTGTCATCAGGATCTATTGTACCTGGCGCACAGGAAACTTTGGTGGACATGTTGAAGTTCTTGCAAGAGCTTTCTGAGCAGGGCCTTTCTTTTTCCACATTAAATGTTTATTCTGTGCAACTCTGGCACGCATTTACTGTGAACACTTAGGGTGTACCCACTTTAAGTTACAGTTATAACAGTGGCCAAGCAGAATACTGTGCCTATTTGATCATAATGTAGGCCTATCAGTGGCCTACCATAAACAATGGCGAAAATGCGTCCCATTACATTTTTTACATGGAAATAGCTGTTCTATCATTCAGCCTACAGTAGCAGCCATTGTGTGGTGTTCAATGTAGGCCTACATTCCATGAGACTTTTGAAAAAAAAACATGTCGGGACTGGCACCTGTTAATCCACTTGTCCTTCAGACAAGGAGGTGACTGAAGACTTTTGATGCAAGAAACCACATTTAAAAATAAAATGCATTATTATTCCCATACCATTATTATAGAGAATCAGACAAATAATGCTACCCTCTGTCTATTGGCTACTTAGCTTATTCAGGCCTGTCTCAAAATACAACACTGCCCCCTTTAATGTAGGCCGTCATTGTAAATAAGAATTTGTTCTTAACTGACTTGTCTAGTTAAATAAAAGTTAAAAAACTGCTTTTCAAAGATGGCTAGAAATGCATATGTGTTGTGCTCTTGTAGGAAGCTCTTGTAGAAATTAGATATAACTGGGGTGATAACTTACTTACTAACAATATGAAGAAATGTACACACCTGGAAACATGCAGCTCTCGCTTTGATCTCAAAACAAGCGCATCTACTCGCAACCACTCATGCTGTTAACACAGTCCAGTTCAAAGTGAATGGCACAGATCCCTATGTGGCAATGACTATTTGCATATACAGTGGGGCAAAAAAGTATTTAGTCAGCCACCAATTGTGCAAGTTCTCCCACTTAAAAGAAAAAGAGAGAGGCCTGTAATTTTCATCATAGGTACACTTCAACTATGACAGACAAAATGAGAAAAACAAATCCAGAAAATCATATTGTAGGATTTTTAATGAATTTATTTGCAAATTATGGTGGAAAATAAGACGTTGTGCAGGTTGGCCATTTAGCTGGTTTGCCACAGTTCCCTGTGGGTTTGAGCATTGGGGCGCGGCAGCATGTAAAGTGTGCATTATCAGGATTATCGCAATTTCCTGTGGGTTTGAGCCTTGGGCTGCTGTGGCAGCGCGGTAGGACACAATTTCCATGTTACTGCAGGTCTCCTGTGTTTTCGAGCCTCAGGCTGCCATGGTTTATCAACTCGATGCTATGCAGCGCAAGTGTGCGCTTTACCAAGTCACGACAGGTGTTCTGTTTTGGACTTGTGTTTCCTTGTACGAGTTCTGACATGTCAGGCTTGCAAGGTAAGCATTGTTCTTGGAACCGTGAGGTCTAAAGACTTGGGCTGCAGTGGCATCGCGTCAGTGGGTATAGCCAAGTTGCAGCAGGTTCTGGTTCCCTATATGGGGCTCTGACAGTTACCGGCCTCATGAGGATCTGATAGTTCAGCCTTCTTGGGAAAATATTAGGGAAAAAGGTGGCTTCTGTAACCCCCTTTTGGAGATGGTAGAGCCTGTGTAGGCTTGGGCTGCCGTGGACCTCCTAGTTTGGTACCCTCTGAGCCGGCTTGGGCGTGATTGTAAGTCCCCATGGTATATCATACCAAGAGACTGACTGAAAGGGAATGTACAGTTATGAATATAACTACTGTTTTCTGAAGGAGGTTATGAGGTATAACACATTTTGGCCCCATGCCGACAGGGGATTTGGGCTTGCGTTACCGAATTGAGGTATATGAATGCGAGCCTCGGTATTATAGCCAGGAAGGCAGGGCTTCTGAGGGCGGGCTGGACATCCATTGGCCCTTTGGGCACAATTTCAGTTTTCTTCAGGTGAATATGATTGGTCGTTGACTCCCCATAGTATGTTATACCTTGTTCCCTCTTTCAGGGAATAGTAGTTACATTCATAACGGTACGTTGTCTACTTTGGAATGCAGCCTCTGTGGCTTTCCCATGTAAACACTCAGGCAAGTTGTCATGGCTGTGAAGCTAAGAACCCCTGGTTACCAATTACTCTAAAATGAGACATAATCAGCGTTTGATAAATTGTAAAGATAATTGGATATGACTTAAACAGGAAACATATTTTTCCAATAAATACATTATAATTTAATCTTGTCTCCTGTCATAGCCGATTAGACAGTGGCAAATAGATTTTCCTTCGTGACCCAGCTTAATATTATCACACCTCTTTTAGAGTTTTTAATCTCATTACGTTCCTTACAGACTATGATGGCTGAACTATTGCTTGAGTGCCATCATCCAATTTACAATGGCTGCAGTCATAGTCCCATACAGTCTCCGTCCAATTAGAGCCAGTCAGCCACAGCCTCCTCTGATGTCACACATTAATGTGTCAGACCAAAGCAGCACAATTGTGGATTTCACTGCTTGTTACAGTTTCACTGGTGTGGCACTAACCAGTTGGTGCGGTTAGTACATTAGTCACTCCCGTCAGTTGGGTTTAGCTTTCTGTTACAAAATGGCACCGTTTTCACCATATATAGTGCACTACTTTTGACCAAGACCTATAGGGTGCAATTTGGGACGTAGCCCTACAGTGAGAAAATGTATCAAATAGAGGAGGAGCCTAACTAACGCACAGTTCGAGCCTTCTTGAGTACTATTCCCCATACTCTATCACGTCCAATGTATTCATGTGAGGCTGAACCAGAGCCAGAATCAGTAACAACAAAGACCTTGGGAGCACTGCTTCTGAGCAGGTGGGTGGCCTATTGCTGGCAATCATCTACTGAGCCTACCTCCCCCGTAATTTATACTCCTTATTAAGGATAGGTAATTTAATGTACATATAAACAGGATTTAAGTATTTATATACTCGTAGTGGAGCAACTAGGTTGACTTACAACCTAGTTACTCAAATTATACATTGAGGCACATTTCACTGTAAATTTATGCAAGTTTTCCTTTTTTGAACTACGACATCGCTCATCCTCACCTCTGCCTGTTTAATATACCTTTGATTTCTAAAATAGAAATCTATCTTTAGACGTACTTTCACAGCTCATCTTTTCAGGCAGCTCAGTGACTGCTCCTGAAATAATGGCTCCCTTCATCAGTTAGGGTGTTTCCCAAATGGCATCCTATTCCCTCTATAGTGCCCCTATGGGCCCTGATCAGATTAGTGCACTATGGAGGGAATAGGGTGCCATTTGAGGTGTAGTATAAAATTGTCTTTACAGGTAATCCACTAGGGCTAATAGGAATCACTATGGGGGTTAGTGCTCCACAGCAGGTTCTGGGTGGAAGATGGGTGATCAGCCAGGGAAATACTGTATCTGTTAATTGGGTAAAAACGTTTTTTGTCCAATCACTTCCTTTATAAAGAGATCTGTTTGTGAGTCACTCAGTTTGTGTATATTCTCTTTCTTACACACACCTGGCAGGCAGGCAATCAGGCGGGAAGGCACATGTGCACACACATTCCACAATATTCCTTTAGATTTTTGATGATTCAGCAATAGACTAACAGCAGAGACAAAGCACACAAGTAGCTCGTTCAAAACAGCATTGCCAATGTAGGTTCTCCTCCGAAACATGCTTTCCCTCGAGCAACCCATACAGGGCTTTGAAAAATACATGATCATTATTAATTTATCCCCCTGCACATTATTAATTTATCCCCCCTGCACATTAACAAATAGCTACTGAGCTACAAACAACTTGGAATGTCAGACTCAATGCTATCCCTGTCTGCTGAGGAACCCTAATGTACCGTTGAGAGAACACTAAGGGGAAATAGGTACCCTATTAAAATCATTCTACACTTCAACCCTGTGTAGACAACACTAAATCATCCAATAAAGTATTTTCTAAGCGTTTTCCGGACATGTGCTGGAAGATCATCTCCTGTCCTTTCCTCTCCTCCCTAATCTCCTCTTGCTCTGTGGGACCCCCTCTAATGATGTCATATTTCTGCCCCACCCCCTTTGTCAAGGGCTCTAGAGGCTCATAAAAGTGCCCATCTTTTAAATGCACAGAATTCCTACCTGCACCCTGTAGCACGACTCTCCTCCCTATGAGCCACGTTCAGTAATACTGTTGCTGCAAACAAAGACCCTCTGTGACTTCCATGGAGCTTGTTGGCAGCCATTTGGAAATGGCCGCCAGGAGGGTAATACAAAAAAATCTGTGATGGCACTGTAGCTAAAAACACTTCTCAGGACTTGTCGTAGCTGTGTGTGAAATTTGATGCCTTCAATCACAAAAGCTTAAATTCCGCCAGACTAACTGAATGTCTATTGAAACCCAAAGTACAGTATCTGTGGGTCCCCCTTTTACTTTGCGAACACTGTAGGGTTGGAATCTCATTGTACAGTTTGGTAAACTTTGCAATAATAGTGTACAGTTGCTTTTGCATTTGTAAGGCTGAACTAACAAACGCATGAGTCATTAGGATTGTAATTGATTACTAGATTACGGTGTCCATATTAGGACCGCGTCAATCTCAGCAAGACTTCCAGATATTGGGATTGACTACAAATATATATATCAAGTGGTGTCTTTTCTAAATACCATCACATATTCTACACCATCCATGATTCACATCCCCATTGGCACTGTCCCTCTGCATCAAAGCGCATCAAGATTCATCAGATGCAGTAAACAAATTCCTTTGATTCTTCCTTCTGGAGGAAATTTGACTGTTGGAGTCAGCCTGGGATTTGAAGACGTCACTATCTAAAGGCCAATTGTTTTTGAATGGGGATAAAATGTAAAAAAGGATTCAACCTATATGATGGATTCTTCCATATCCATAAACGTTTTAGTCAAATCAGAATGGAAACGGTCAGAGGGTGAATCAAACTAGACTTAAAAAGCCCAACTCTTTTTATTTTTATTTTGACCACTTTAGACATGACAGTTTGAATAATAATATGCTGAATAATATTGCCAGGAGACGATTGTTTCTCGAATAAATAAACATGAAATAACTGCATCTAGTTTATTTGTTTGGATGAAACTTTCAGTATTTTCTTGGTGATATTGCTATTTACAGTATGTGCACCATATTCCCTTTATAGTGCACTACTTTTGACCAGAGCCCTTTGTGCCCTGGTAAAAAGTAGTGCGCTATATAGGGAATAGGGTGCCATTTGGGACGGTAACACCTAATGATACTGTATCTCTCCTCACTCTTCTGCAAAACCAGCAGCCCTTATTTTCTGCATCTCAAATGACACTCTATTCCCTATATAGTTCACTACTTTTTACCAGGGCACAAAGGGCTCTGGTCAAAAGTAGTGCACTATATATGGAATATGGTGCCATTTCCGACTCATACTACTGTACCTCATTAGTAAACTCCATCTCCCAGAGTTCAGGAGCCAGGGTTAGCTGACAGCAAACCTCAATCCAATTAAAACAGATTTGTCTCCTTCCAATACAACACTGTCCTGTAATTTCAGAGCTGCAACAATTATCACAGAGTAATGGCTTGTATAATTCCTCTATGTGACCCAGAGGTAAAATTCAATGACCCTAGTGCTGGTCATTTAAATAATGGGGCCCCGTTATTGCACGTACTGTATTTGCCACATATTTGTCAGGGGAGACTTTCATTTGAGCATTATGGTGATATTTTGGTAATGACACCTAAGCCAGAGGGCTCTCCCCGTAACCCTGAATTTCACCAGCTGATGGCCCTCAAGGACACCACGGGGTTCGATTCACTGGGACTATGAAGCAGCTTCACATACATATGAAACTCACTCTTGGACTAAGGTTGATTCTCAACCTCTATTCCCCATTTTACACCAGAATCCAGTTAGAAAGAGCCTGACGATCTAACAAACACCCTTGGACCACACAGATAATTTATCAACAAGGCAGACAGTAGATTTAGAGGGGGTATCCGATTTGATAGATGCTTTCTCTACGCCCCCTCTTTCTTCAGTTGCTTTTTTCTCTCTCCATTTCTCTCTTTCTCTCTATTTCTCCTCAAACAAAACAAGTGAAGTAAGATTGAGAGTGCAACAAAATATTCTAGTGACGAAGGCAGTCACATCAGCTAAATTGCTTCTAAAGCCTTTCTGCGTTTCGTGTGGTCCTGAAATTGAGATGTGAGGCTCTTTCATGAGGCCTAATGCCTCACTGGACAGTGTTTTTCATTTTTAAATCGTCCATTTTGAGGAAATTAGTACTTGCTCATTATTCTATCTATTAATTCATGGGTGTTTAATAGTGTCAAATGAGATTTGTTTCACAGTTAAGAGAAGTAATTGGTAGAGGCTCTCTGTCATTTTACTTTAGCCAGTGCTACTTAGGGTTATGGTGAGTAATTGCCCCTGTGTTTGGCTCACCAGGGTAACGACAGCCTGGTTAGTGGGGGAACAATGATACAGAAAGCCCAATCTGAGGGACACAATCTGGGAAACCATCTTGCGTTGCCTTCACCGTCATTTTTATTGGTCATTCTCCTTTTCTTGGCCAATATAAATGTAGCCATTTCAAACATCCAACATCATTTTGAGAACAATGTTTTGTGAAAAAGGAGACCAATTGAGATGTCAGAATCGATTCGCTGCAAGCGTTTCACTCACTGTTTAAGTGCTTACTGTAAGCAGTAAGCACTTACACAAAACATAGAGCATGCTGTGCAGATTTGCGACTACAGCGTTTCCTGTGGGAGGTTTTCATGTCGACCCTTTTGTCAAACAAAATGTGAGGGAAATCAGTAAGTGTTTGATGACAGTGAAGCGATCAAAGGGTTTGGATGATCTAGTACTCTACCAGGAGTTCTTCTCTCTGTACAACTTAATATTTCAGCTCGCAGCTACGAATTATAACTGTCACTATAGAGGAATGTCATTTATATCAGTGTTTATAAAACCTGCCACCTTAGTCCTAGATCAGAAATGAGTTATACTACATATGACTCTCTCAAAAATCCTATGGGGAAGATTGAATATACAGTATTAATGGATTAGCAGCAACCAACTCCTAGAAATAGTAAACAATTCTCAAAGTACTATTCCTCTCATCTGTGTACTCCAAGTCTAACTGCTGAATGTTTTTTTTTTCCACGCACATTTTCATCCCACACAGACCTCTGCTTTGGATTCTGTCATTTGGCCCAATGACACTCTACCATCCTCTTTCCTAGAAGCCCTCCAATGAACATGACACGTTTATTCATCCCTGCACCTTCCATTACACTCTGTTCATGAGGCGAGTCTCAAATAGCTATCAGTTAAAACACAAGTGGCAACAGTAAGAGAAGGTGGGCCAGAGTAGCTGGGGCTATTAAACCAGAGGCAAGCCTTGTCTCAGTGAAGCGCTGCAGTCAACCAGGGTCTGTATGACTCATCCTGCCTGATCCCTGGCTGGCAGGTTCCATTAATAACCATTTGGGCCTGCTTGAGTGCCAGTGTCACATATCTAAATCCAGAAATACAGCCCCCCCCATCCCTGAGACTAATGCTCAAGATAGGCTGGCCCAGGCTTCTGCTTGAACATGAGCTCTGTGCGAGTTAATGTAAACGGCTTGTTTTGTCATGTTTGCTCACCCCTTGTTTTCCATTTTCTATTTATACATAGGCTTCCATACATTGTTATTGTAGATCAGTCCTTGACAGAGAGAAATAGTTGTATCATTACAGTACATACAGTACATGTATACTTTATTAAAGGGCCAATCCAAAGTTGAAACAATAATATAGTGGCCACCTGTCTGTTTTGGTAACAAGCTGAGGGATGGGCGTTGAGGAATGTAACCACTCTCAAATACATAGACATAGCTATGGTTGAAAGGACCGACAATAATAGCAAAAATATTGTTCTAAGAATGTTTTGGGGCTATACAGTGTTTGTTTACATTTACAATGTTTACAAACATTGGTGTAAAATGTGTATATATTTAACATATATTCTACATTCTAAAGGGATATGACGGTTGAACTAAGCTCATGAGGCTATATTATACTATTCAAGAATGAATGAGTATATACAGATAATTAATTTACAATGAAAAAAAATTGATGTAGCAACTGCAGATAACCCCTTTAAGTAAAGCAGGCAAAATTAAACTCAAGTTGACTATCGCCAGATGAATGCCAATCATCTTGTATGTCTTTGCCTGTAAGATATGGGATATAAATAGTCCTCTGTTATGCATACATGTTCTGTAATGTGCTCAGTATATACTCTACCATTTGAAAGTTTGGGGCTGCAAAGAAAAGCCATATCTCTGATTGGCCAATAAAAAGAAAATATTAAGATGGGCAAAAGAACACAGACACTGGACAGAGGAACTCTGCCTAGAAGGCCAGCATCCCAGAGTCGCCTCTTCACTGTTGACGTTGAGACTGGTGTTTTGCAGGTACTATTTAATGAAGCTACCAGTTGAGGACTTGTGAGGCATCTGTTTCTCAAACTAGACACTCTAATGTACTTGTCCTCTTGTTCAGTTGTGCACCGGGGCCTCCCACTCTATCTATTCTGGTTAGGGCCAGTTTGTGCTGTTCTGTGAAGGGAGTAGTACACAGCGTTGTACGAGATCTTCAGTTTCTTGGCAATTTCTCACATGGACAAGCCTTCATTTCTCAGAACAAGAATAGACTGACCAGTTTCAGAAGAAAGTTATTTGTTTCTGGCCATTTTGAGCCTGTAATCGAACCCACAAATGCTGATGCTCCAGATACTCAACTAGTCTAATGAAGGCCAGTTTTATTGCTTCTTTAATGAGAACAACAGTTTTCAGCTGCATTGCAATTGCAAAAGGGTGTTCTAATGATCAATTAGCCTACTGTTCTAATGATAAACTTGGATTAGCTAATACAATGTGCCGTTGGAACAAAGGAGTGATGGTTGCTGATAATGGGCCTCTGTATGGCTATGTAGATATTCCATAAAAAATCTGTCATTTCCAGCTACAATAGTCATTTACAACATTAAGAATGTCTACACTATTTCTAATCAATTTGATGCTATTTTAATGGACAAAAAATGTGCTTTTCTTTCAAAAACAAGGACATTTCTAAGTGACCCCAACGTTTTGAACGGTAGTGTATGTTCAGTGTTTTGGATAAGCTAGATTCAGCTGCCAGCATCAAGCCAGAACCCAATGCATTACATCTTTTTTTTGTTCTTCGCATATCTTTTAAAAATATTTTTCCTAAACCTAAACTTCAATATACTCTCCTGCAACCCCACCAATTAGCCTTGAGCTAGCCCATGCTAGGCCTATCTTCCAGCTAGCTGAAGAGGTCCATCAGCCACTCCTTGGGCTACAATACCTATTTTGCCAATTGGCCTGGACCCCTTTTACTACACGAATCCCTCACGTCTGGACTACCGATGTAATCTGCCCGAGGGTTCTTTTTCCAACAGGCCCCTCTGAATGCGTTCCCTGAATGCCCATCTGCTAGCCGCGGCTTGCTAGCTGTCTAGAGCATATCAGACTATTAGCTGAATAGGTCCATCGGCCAATTTCTCGGGCCACTATACCTATTTTGCCAATTGGACTGGGCCCCTTTACTACACGGAACCCTACTAATCGATCACAACTGGTCTGCCAATGGAACCGCACGAGGAAGCTAACAACAGACTTCTTCCATCTCGATGTCCCCCTAAGGCCCTCCTGCTAGCTTGCTAACCCTGGCCTGCTAGCTGTCTGAATCGCACGTGTCTCCAGCCAGCTTAACTACTCACTGGACCCCTATGATAACTCGGCTATGCATACCTCTCCCTAATGTCAATATGCTTTGTCCATTGCTGTTCTAGTTAGGGATTGCTATCTTATTTTCACTATAGAGCCTCTAGCCCTGCTCAATATGCCTTAGCTAAACCTTCAGTTCCACCTCCCACACATGCGGTGCCATCACCTGGTTTAAATGATGGTTCTAGAGACTATCTTTCATTGTCACTCTATGTTTACCTCCATTGTATTCACATCCTACCATACATTTGTCTGTACATTATGCCTTGAATCTATTCTATCGCACCCAGAAACCTGCTCCTTTTACTCTTTGTTCTGAACGTACTAGACGACCAGTTCTTATAGCCTTTAGCCGTACCCTTTTCCCACTCCTCCTCTGTTCCTCTGGTGATGTAGAGGTTAATCCAGGCCCAGAAGTGCTAGCTCCACACCCATTCCCCAGGCACTCTCATTTGTTGACTTCTGTAACCATAAAAGCCTTTGTTTCATGCATGTTAAAATTAGAAGCTTCATCCCCAAGCTTGTTTTATTCACTGCTTTAGCACACATTGCCAACCCGGATGTCCTAGCCGTGTCTGAATCCTGGCTTAGGAAGACCACCAAAACCCCTGAAATTTCCATCCCTAACTATAACATTTTCCGACAAGATAGAACTGCCAAAGGGGGCGGAGTTGCAATCTACTGCAGAGAGAGCATGCAGAGTTCTGTCATAATATCCAGGTCTGTGCCCAAACAATTTGAGCTTCTACTTCTAAAAATCCACCTTTCCAGAATCAAGTCTCTCACCATTGCCACTTGCTATAGACCACCTCCTGCCCCCAGCTGTGCCCTGGACAACAGATGTAAATTGATTGCCCCCCCGTCTATCTTCAGAGCTCCTGCTGATAGGTGACCTAAACTGGGACATGCTTAACACCCCGGCCATCCTACAATCTAAGCTTGATGCCCTCAATCTCACACAAATTATCAATGAACCTACCAGGTACAACCCCAAAATCCGTAAACACGGCACCCTCATATCGTCCTAACCAACTTGCCCTCCAAATACAACTCTGCTGTCTTCAACCAGGATCTCAGCGATCACTGCCTCATTGCCTGCATCCGTAATGGGTCTGTGGTCAAACTCTCTTTCGTGTCTAATTTAAGATGGTGAGAAAGACACTTTTAACCTCTTGAAACTAGGGGGCACTATTTTTATGTTTGGAAAAATAACGTTCCCAAGGTAAACTGCCAATTTCTCAGAACCAGATGCTAGAATATGCATATAATTGACAGATTAGGATAGAAAACACTCTAAAGTTTCCAAAACGGTCAAAATATTGTCTGTGAGTATAACAGAACTGATATTGCAGGCGAAACCCTAAGAAAAATCAAACCAGGAAGTGGCTTCTATTTTGAAAACTCCATGTCCCAGAGCCTCAGCCTCCCATTGCTCCATTTAAAGGGATATCAACCAGATTCCTTTTCCTATCGCTTCCTCAAGGTGCCAACAGTCTTCAGACATAGTTTCAGGCTTTTATTTTGAAAAATGAGCCAGAACGATAACATTGTGTCAAGTGGTCACATGAGTTTTGCTCGCGCAACAGAGTTTGGATAGGTATTGCTTCTCCCTCTCCTACTGTGAAAGACATTTGCGGTTGATATATTATCGATTATATATTTTAAAAACAACCTTAGGATTGATTATAAAAAAACGTTTGACACGTTCTGTGGACGTTACGGACATTATTTGAAATTTGTCAGCGTTGTCGTGACCGCTCTTTCCTGTGGATTTCTGAACATAATGCGCCAAACAAACGGAGGTATTTTGGATATAAAAAATAATCAGTTGTGTAACTGGGAGTCTCGTGAGTGAAAACATCCGAAGATCATCAAAGGTAAACAATTCATTTGAATGCTTTTCTGATTTTCGTGACCAAGCTACCTGATGCTAAGTGTACTTAATGTTTTGTCATGTGATCGATAAACTTACACAAATGCTTGGATTGCTTTCGCTGTAAAGCATAATTTCAAAATCTGAGACGACAGGTGGATTAACAAAAGGCTTAGCTGTGTTTTGCAATATTGCACTTGTGATTTCATGAATATGAATATTTTTTTTAATATTATTTGACTGAGGCGCTATGCTATGCAGCGGTTGCTGATGACAATTATCCCGCTTAAGGGATGGGTAGCGTCAAGAAGTTAAAGAATAACCAGGCAAAATTGTTGCTGAAATTGTTGCAACCCCTGACCAGCTCTGGCTTCTGAGCTGGTCATGGGTGGGCCTCAGCCACGTTCAAGGTCCTAAACGATATCATAACTGCCATCGATAAGCGACAATACTGTGCAGCCGTATTCATCGACCTGGCCAAGGCTTTTGACTCTGTCAAACATCACATTCTTATCGGCAGACTCAACAGCCTTGGTTTCTCAAATGACTTCCTCACCTGGTTCACCAACTACTTCTCTGATAGAGTTCAGTGTGTCAAATCGGAGGGCCTGTTGTCCAGACCTCTGGCAGTCT
The DNA here is from genome assembly GCF_013265735.2 of Oncorhynchus mykiss. Lineage (NCBI taxonomy): Eukaryota > Metazoa > Chordata > Actinopteri > Salmoniformes > Salmonidae > Oncorhynchus > Oncorhynchus mykiss. The sequence goes on along the minus strand of NC_048575.1, from coordinate 35,739,397 downwards.
CTATGGGGGTGCCACAGGGTTCAATTCTCGGGCCGACTCTCTTCTATGTATACATCAACGATGTTGCTCTTGCTGCTGGTGAGTCTCTGATCCACCTCTACGCAGACGACACCATTATGTATACTTCTGGCCCTTCTTTGGACATTGTGCTAACTGACCTCCAGATGAGCTTCAAGCCATCCCTCCGTGGCCTCCAACTGATCTTAAATGCAAGTAAAACTAAATTGCATGCTCTTCAACCAATTGCTGCCCGCCCATCCAGCATCACTACTCTGGACGGTTCTGACTTAGAATATGTGGACAACTGCAAATATCTAGGTGTCTAGTTAGACTGTAAACTCTCCTTCCAGACCCACATTAAGCATCTCCAATCCAATATTAAATCTAGAATCAGCTTCCTATTTCGCAACAAAGCATCCTTCACTCATGCTGCCAAACATATCCTTATAAAACTGACTATCCTACCGATCTTTGACTTTGGCGATGTCATTTATAAAATAGCCTCCAACACTCTACTCAACAAATTGGATGCAGTCTATTTTGTCACCAAAGCCCCAAATACTACCCACCACTGCGACCTGTATGCTCTCTTTGGCTGTTCCTGGCTTCATAGTCGTCCCCAAACCCATTGGCTCCAGGTCATCTACAAGTCTTTTTTTCTAGGTAAAGCCCCGCCTTATCTCTGCTCACTGGTCACCATAGCAGCACCCACCCACAGCACGCACTCCAGCAGGTATATTTCACTGATCACCCCCAACGCCAATTCCTCATTTGGCCGCCTTTCCTTCCATTTTTCTGCTACCAATGACTGGAACGAACTGCAAAAATCGCTGAAGCTGGAGACGCTTATCTCCCTCACTAACTTCAAGCACCAGCTGTCAGAGCAGCTCACAGGTCACTGCACCTGTACATAGCCCATCTGTCAATAGCACATCAAACTACCTCATCCCCATACCGTATTTATTTATTTAGCTCCTTTGCTCCCCAGTATTTCTACTTGCACATTCATCTTCTGCACATCTATCACTCCTGTGTTTTAATTGCTATATCGTAAATTACCTCACCACTAAGGCCTATTTTATTGCCTTACCTCCCTTATCTTACCTCATTTGCATACACTGTGTGTGTGTGTATATACAGTGGGGCAAAAAAGTATTTAGTCAGCCACCAATTGTGCAAGTTCTCCCACTTAAAAAGATGAGAGAGGCCTGTAATTTTCATCATAGGTACACTTGAACTATGACAGACAAAATGAGAAAAGAAAATCCAGAAAATCACATTGTAGGAATTTTAATGAATTTATTTGCAAATTATGGTGGAAAATAAGTATTTGGTCACCTACAAACAAGCCAGATTTCTGGCTCTCACAGACCTGTAACTTCTTCTTTAAGAGGCTCCTCTGTCCTCCACTCGTTACCTGTATTAATGGCACCTGTTTGAACTTGTTATCAGTATTAAAGACACCTGTCCACAACCTCAAACAGTCACACTTCAAACTCCACTATGGTCAAGACCAAAGAGCTGTCCAAGGACACCAGAAACAAAATTGTACGCCTGCACCAGGCTGGGAAGACTGAATCTGCAATAGGTAAGCAGCTTGGTTTGAAGAAATCCACTGTGGGAGCAATTATTAGGAAATGGAAGACATACAAGACCACTGATAATCTCCCTCGATCTGGGGCTCCACGCAAGATCTCACCCCGTGGGGTCAAAATGATCACAAGAACGGTGAGCAAAAATCCCAGAACCACACGGGGGGGGGGACCAAAGTAACAAAGCCTACCATCAGTAACACACTATGCCGCCAGGGACTCAAATCCTGCAGTGCCAGACGTGTCCCCCTGCTTAAGCCAGTACATCTCCAGGCCCATCTGAAGTTTGCTAGAGAGCATTTGGATGATCCATAAGAAGATTGGGAGAATGTCATATGGTCAGATGAAGCCAAAATATAACTTTTTGGTAAAAACTCAACTCGTCGTGTTTGGAGGACAAAGAATGCTGAATTGCATCCAAAGGACACCATACCTACTGTGAAGCATGGGGGTGGAAACATCATGCTTTGGGGCTGTCATTCTGCAAAGGGACCAGGACGACTGATCCGTATAAAGTAAAGAATGAATGGGGCCATGTATCGTGAGATTTTGAGGGAAAACCTCCTTCCATCAGCAAGGGCATTGAAGATGAAACGTGGCTGGGTCTTTCAGCATGACAATGATCCCAAACACACCGCCTTGGCAACGAAGGAGTGGCTTCGTAAGAAGCATTTCAAGGTCCTGGAGTGGCCTAGCCAGTCTACAGATCTCAACCCCATAGAAAATCTTTGAATGGAGTTGAAAGTCTGTGTTGCCCAGCAACAGCCCCAAAACATCACTGCTCTAGAGGAGATCTGCATGGAGGAATGGACCAAAATACCAGCAACAGTGTGTGAAAACCTTGTGAAGACTTACAGAAAACGTTTGACCTCTGTCATTGCCAACAAAGGGTATATAACAAAATATTGAGAAACTTTTGTTATTGACCAAATACTTATTTTCCACTATAATTTGCAAATAAATTCATTTAAAAATCCTACAATGTGATTTTCTGGATTTTTTTTTCTCATTTTGTCTGTCATAGTTGAAGTGTACCTATGATGAACATTACAGGCCTCTCTCATCTTTTTAAGTGGGAGAACTTGCACAATTGGTGGCTGACTAAATACTTTTTTGCCCCACTGTATATAACTTTTTTTCTACTGTATGTTTGTTTATTCCATGTGTTACTCTGTGTTGCATGTGTCGAATTGCTTTGCTTTATCTTGGCCAGTTCGCAGTTGTAAATGAGAACTTGTTCTCAACTAAACAACCTGGTTAAATAAAGGTGAAATAAAAAACACTACAACTATTCTGGCATCAACATGCTGTTTAGGTAATTGCCTATGAGTGCTGACAAATTGTAATTAATAAAACACAACTGAGACCCACAAAATGAAGAAGCATTCATATTTATGCAACTTTTGAACGAGTGTCTGGACACTATAAATGTAATGAGACTAGTGTGATTCTTTGCCTGTGGTGTTTCTGTATCATGTCGTTTGTGACACGCTGTAGTTGACTCATTCCTAAGAATCTCCAGAGCTCAGTCAGTTGTCGAACTAGAGACCGCCTCTGATGCGAAGACCGATTTCAAAACGGCAGTCGACGCTTTCTGAGACAAGGATTTCAGAGAGTTGATCTGTGCCCAAGTCACCTTGACTAAGTGTGGGTTCAGAGTAGGGATGCATTGGGCCCACGTACCAGACCACAGTAGCCTGGTTTAGATGTGCATACCATGTTCCTGTTTTGCCTCAGGACAAGAGACTGTGAAGGCTATTAACATTCCACACCAAACACTCACCAAGCCTTTCAGCAACACCGTGCTCACAAACTCTACTGCTTGTCAGTGGGCTCCACCTCAGTGAAAGAGAACTTTTGATTTCACCCCAAATAAAGGTCATCAATATCTATTATCATGCTGTAGCATAGCCCATGAAGGCATTGAAAGATTAACTTCCACCCCTATGGAAAAAACACTTGATTTCACATATATAATTATTATTTTATTATGTGAAATCAGGTGGTTTTGGAACACTGGCTGTGATCACACAACCTTTCACATGTGAAGCCATGTGGTATTTCACTTGTGAAACCATGTGGTATTTCCCATGAAGCTTTCCGTGGATATTTTTCACGAGATTTCACAGGTGATGCCCTGCAAACAAATATTTGTCATCAGGATGTCCCCGGAATGTTACATAGTGTTTTCAACATACATATTTGACATACATGATTACAGTACTTTGTGTATGCTTATTTATACAGTAATTATTCAGCATGTCCTCACATGGGATTTGAACATTCTGATCTTCCTGCTACGCAACCATGTCTGTGTCAATAACAGATTTCACCTGTATTTCTACAATTATGGCTTCAAAGTAAATCCCAGCTTTGTTAAAAATACACAAGAAAAAAAAGATTATATTTATCATAGTAATTCAGGAGTAATATTAAAACTAAATAATATGCCACACAAACATTAGACAACGATATAGAAAACTCTCAAATTGCTGAAATAAGTGAATCAAATCAATGATGAGAAAATTGTCAGATTAACTGATAACTAAAATAACAATGCAGATGGCACTCTTTGGTAAGTACAGAGATGTATTATAGGTAATGCAGGGATTTCCAAGAATCCTACAGACTTGTGTGGCACAGCAGATCCATGTATCCTGAATCCAGAGATTGCGAGTTCAAATCCCAGGTGGGTTCATATTTAAAAGTCAGCGCTAAGTGATCATGTCAAACGTAATCCTGTTGATTTAAAGATTTTTACATTATGTCAGCTGAACAGCGTACCACTTACCCTATAACCTCCTTACAAAAAAGCGTAATGTGCAATTTCACGATTTTCACATGTGAAATCCCATTTTCCCCAGTTGAAATAGCTGTTTTTACATGTTGAGCTGAAATTATGTGAAACCGTATGTTCACATGTCTACATTTAGAGTTCACATGTTAACATCACCCTTTCACATGTGAGGAAAATAGCATGAAAAACTATCACGAGAAAATCGATTTGCACATGTGAAAATCTAACTCCTGTGGAATAGTTTTTTCAAATGTAAAAAACTTTTGTTGAAATTTTGCACCCCCCATGTTGTCACATTTATTTCATGAGATCATGTTTTTGCATGTTGCTTTTATCAAATTAAGTTCACATAAGATCATGTTATCACATGTGAAATTCACGTGTTTTTTTCTGTAAGGGCAGGCCAGGAGAAAAAGCCAGAAGTTATTGGAACCCCTGAAGAGGAGGACTTACAGTACATGCCCTCACAATTCAGTACATAGTTAAAAGTAGATACATACAGTCGTGGTCAAAAGTTGAGAATGACACATTATTTCCACAAAATTTGCTGCTTCAGTGTCTTTAGATATTTTTGTCAGATGATACTATGGAATACTGAAGTATAATTACAAGCATTTCATAAGTGTCAAAGGCTTTTATTGACAATTACATGAAGTTGATGCGAAGAGTAAATATTTGCAGTGTTGACCCTTCTTTTTCAAGACCTCTGCAATCCGCTCTGGCATTCTGTCAATTAACTTCTGGGCCACATTCTGACTGACGGCAGCCCATTCTTGCATAATCAATGCACTCACACCTGCCTGCTGCCATTCCTGAGCAAGCTCTGTACTGGTGGTGCCCTGATCCCGCAGCTGAATCAACTTTAGGAGAAGGTCCTGGCACTTGCTGAACTTCTTTGGGCACCCTGAAGCCTTCTTCACAACAACTGAACCGCTCTCCTTGAAGTTCTTGATGATCTGATAAATGGTTGATTTTAGGTGCAGTCTTACTGGCAGCAATATCCTTGCCTATGAAGCCCTTTTTGTGCAAACCAATGATGACAGCACGTGTTTCCTTTCAGTCAGCATGACAGAGTGATCTCCAGCCTTGTCCTCGTCAACACTCACACCTGTGTTAATGAGAGAATCACTGACATGATGTCAGCTGGTCCTTTTGTGGCAGGGCTGAAATGCAGTGGAAATGTTTTTGGGGGATTCAGTTCATTTGCATGGCAAAGAGGACATTTTCAATTAATTGAAATTCATCTGATAACTCTTCATAACATTCTGGAGTATGTGCAAATTGCCAACATACAAACTGAGGCTGCAGACTTTTGAGAAAATTAATATTTGTGTCATTCTCAAAACTTTTGGCCACGAACTGTACACATGCATCTTTCCTCTCTGCCCCACATGTCACACAGACATAAACACATTATATGCATGCGTCCAAAATGTGATTTATGTGACACTAGTGCTCCACCGTGGGATTTGGAGAATAAATCTTTAATGCGCCTGACAGTCCTGCTTACGGGCTACACAGGAAACGAGTCCTGATGTGAAATGAAGGGCTTTGGCTCCGATATGATCCTTCTAAGAAATAAGTCCTTCACCGTCTGTGTGATGTATTGGTGCCACTCCCAGTTGTGTATACATCCTATTCTACGCTCTTGTTTTTCAGCACACAGAAAATAAAGGTGTCCTGCAAATGGTTTCCTGGTTAAATATTTGTGTCTGTCTAATGCACTTTGTGTGAGAGAGTTTGACAGATGCTCTATGGTTGTGTCTCAAATGGAACCCTACTCCCTATTTCGTGCTCTGCCTTCCACATGAAAAAGTAGTACAGTTTACTTTAGAATACTACGGCACTTACTATATAATTCTGTGGTATACTGTAGAATACTATACAACACACTGTAGAATGTTATACTGTAGAATACTACAGTAAATACTACAGTATTACCACCACAAATCTCTCTAGTAAATAATACAGCCATGGAGCCTGTTAGCTCGGTCCATGTAGGGCAACCATTTCAGGCAAGGACACGCTCCCCTCTACTAAATTATATTTAAATATACTACAAATTCTAATAATATGCTTCCCTTTCCTTTTACTTCAAATAAGAGATGTACTAATATCATTAAACTTCAATACAGTTATTAAAAGTGTACTTTAAATTAATAGTTTTAATTTAAGAGATGTACTAATATCATTACACTTCAATACAGTTATTAAAAGTGTACTTTAAATTAATAGTTTTAATTTAAGAGATGTACTAATATCATTACACTTCAATACAGTTATTAAAAGTGTATTTTAAATGAATTGTTTTTCAGTCTTTAACTATAATACATGTTCACTATCAAGAAACTTAAACACATTAATTATAACTTACTTCAATTTCAAATGCTTCAACTGTATTTTAGTATACAGTCTTATCTGGCTCCTCTCCGGATTTTGTTTTAAAAGCTCTACAAAAAAAGCTTTCTTAGTGTCCAACAAGCTTTCTCTGCCCTTAAACTTGTTTTGAACACCTCCAGAATAAATGTAATGCAGTTTGGTAAGCAGAATGCTCCTCTCCCTGCATGTGTGATTACTACCTCTGAGGGTTTAGAACTTGAGGTAGTCACCTCATACAAGTACTTGGGAGCATGGCTAGACGGTACACTGTCCTTCTCTCAGCACATATCAAAGCTGCAGGTTAAAGGTAAGTCTAGACTTGGTTTCCTCTATTGTAATCACTCCTCTTTCACCCCAGCTGCTAAACTAACCCTGATTCAGATGACCATCCTACCCATGCTAGATTACAGAGACGTAATTTATAGATCGGCAGGTAAGGGGGCTCTCGGGTGGCTAGATGTTCTTTACCATTTGGCCATCAGATTTGCCACCAATGCTCCTTATAGGACACATCACTGCACTCTATATTCCTCTGTAAGCTGGTCATCTCTGTATACCCATCGCAAGACCCACTGGTTGATGCTTATTTATAAAATCCTCTTAGGCCTCACTCCCCCCTATCTGAGATATCTACTGCAGCCCTCATCCTCCACATACAACACCCTTTCTGCCAGTCACATTCTGTTAAAGGTCCCCAAAGCACCTACATCCCTGGCTCGCTCCTCCTTTCAGTTCACTACAGCTAGCGACTGGAACGAGCTGCAGCAAACACTCAAACTGGACAGTTTTATCTCCAACTCTTCATTCAAAGACTCAATCATGGACGCTCTTACTGCCAGTTGTGGCTGCTTCGCGTGATGTATTGTTGTCTCTACCTTCTTGCCGTTCTGCTGTTGTCTTCCCCTAATAATGTTTGTACCATGTTTTGTGCTGCTGCCATGCTCTGTTGCTACCATGTGGTCATGTGGTGTTGCTTCCATGCTGTGTTGTCATGTGTTGATGCCATGCTATGTTGTCTTAGTTCTCTCTTTAAGTAGTGTTGTGGTGTCTCTCTTGTCGTGATGTGTGTTTTGTCCTATATTTTATTTTTTAATCCCAGCCCCCGTCCCCACAGGAGGCCTTTTGCCTTTTGGCAGGCTGTCATTGTAACTAAGAATGTGTTCTTAACTGACCAGCCTAGTTAAATAAATTATACAAATAATTACAAATATTCATTCAAAATACACTTGGAGTTGTTTTTTAAGTTGAAGCATTGATTTCTTTCGTGAAACTGCTTGTGAGTGAATAAGTACACTTTAAGTTTACATTGCCTTGCAAAAGTATTCATACCCCTTGTATTTCTTCAAATTTTATTGTGTTACAAAGTGGGATTAAAATTGGATTGAATCGTAATTTGTTGTCAACAATGAACACAAAATACTCTGTCAAGTGGAGAAAAAAAAATTATACCTAAAATATAGTCATTGCATAAGAATTTTGCCCCTTTTGTGTAGGCAAGCCTAAATTAGTTCAGGAGTCACATTTGGTTGAACAAATCACATAATATGTTATGTGGTCTCTGTGTGAAATAATAGGGGATTAAATGTTTTTAATGACTAACCCTTCCTCAGTCCCCCATACATACATCACCTGTAAGCTCCCACAGTCAAGTATTGAATTTCAAGCACAGGTTGAACTTAAAAGATCACGGAGCCTTTTGAAAGCCTCATAAAAGGGCAGTGTTTGTTAGATCGGTACGATATCAAATCAGAATATGAATATCTCTTTTAAGCATGGTCAAGTTAATAATTATGCTTTGGATTATGTATTAAACCACCCAGACACATCAAAGATAGTCGTCCTTCTGCACTGAGCTGCAGGACAGGAATGAAACTGCTCAGGGATGTTACCATGAGGCCATTGGTGATTGTAAAACAGTTAGCGTTCAATGGCTGTCACGGAATAACTTAGGATGGATCAACAACATTGTAGGGACTCCACAATTTAAATGACAGAGTTAAAAGATTAATACAAATATTGTAAAACATATATCTTGTATGCAACAAGGCACAAAAGTAATACTGCAAAAAAAACGTTTGGCCTAAATGCAAAACCCAACACATCACTGAGTAACTGCTGCCTAATTTTCCATTATGGTGGTGGATGAATCATGGTACTTGGGAGTTTTTACAGGATAAATAGAAACGGGATGAAGCTAAGCACAGGCAAAATCCTAGAGGAAAACTTGCTTCACAACAGACACTGGGTGAGGAATTCACCTTTCAACAGGACAACCTACAACACAAGGCCAAACCTACACTGGAGTTGCTTACCAAGAAGACAGTGGATGTTTCTGAGTTACAGTTTTGACTTAAATCTGCTTGAAAATCTATTGCAAGTGTTGTAAACTGCTGTCTAGCCACGATCCCCAACATCTTGACAGAGCTTGAAGAATTATGAGAAGAATGAAGGGCTAATATTGCACATTCCAGGGGGGTGGTTTGAGCACATATGGAAAAGAGTTGATGTACCAACTAACGTCCTGTGCCAAGATAGGCCAGCAATACCTCTCAGAGATAGATTGGGTAGTTTGCGAAATACCTGGATGTCCAGTGACGACAGCTGTGTGGCGGATGACAGCTGCCTGGCAGATTATAGGTGCATTCTGGACAGGACCCTCTCCCAAATCGTAGAGACGGGACAGGGCATCGGCTTTGGTGTTTTTGTTTACCTGGGTCAGCGTGAAGTCAAATCTTGTGAAGAAAAGGGTCCACCTCGCTTGGCATGGATTCATCTTCCTCGCTGTCTGTATGTACTCCAGGTTCCGGTGGTCGGTGAGGGTGGCAAATGGGTCCTTGGCGCCCTCCAGCCAGTGTCTCCACTCCTCTAATGCCGACTTCACCGCCAGGAGCTCTCGATCACCGACGTCATAATTCCTCTCTGCAGGGTACAGTTTCTTAGAGTACTGTGCACACAGATACAATTTCTGTGGATTACCTTATCGTTGGGACAGAACTGCCCCCACACCCACCTCTCAAGCGTCCATCTCCTCCACAAAGGATATCACGAGATCTGGGTGTTTGAGTAATGGGGCGGAGGTCAAAAGTCCCTTGAGAAGACGGAAGGCCTCATCGGCTGCTGGACTCCACACCAACCTACAGGACCAACTTTGAGGAGAGAGGTGAGAGGAGCGGCGATGTAGCTGAAGTTCCTGATGAAACGGAGGTCGAAGTTGACAAACCCCAAAAACCGTTGTAATCCCTTTATGGTGGTTGGGACTGACTATGTCCTGACCGCATCTACCTTCTTGATGTCCATCTTCACTCCTTGAAAAAAAAGTTGAAAGAAATCAAATAAAAACTGACACTCGGCCCAGAAAGACAATTTCCATACATGGCCACATACAGAAGTCAGATTTCAAAATTCCTAATAAGACCCTTTAGTCAACACCTTTGTGCACAAGACATCTGTTGAATTATTCAAATAATTGTCAATGAAGCCAAATGTTTTGTCCATAAATCACAGCCGAATATATTAACATTTATATTCAGCCAATGTCTGCCATGTTTTTGGATGACGTGATGACGTCATCACTGCTCTCGCTACTCCCTTTTTGTACTGAGTGCTAGTGCCCGTGTGAAGTTGGGCCTGAATCGGTGTATGCGAATGTGAGTAGATTATGTCAAAGGTCGGACATCTTGGACACAGTCTCTAGGTCTTACTATACCTTAGTGGGTGAATCCCAGATGTGAGATATCTCACTCATAATATCAGAGAACCTGGGCTATGCAGACATTTTCATTGGAATAATACTAATTATATGAAAAATAATAATGAACCCAGGGGTGTAAAGTACTTAAGTAAAAAATACTTTAAAGTACTACTTAAGTAGTTTTTGGTGGATATTTGTATTTTACTTTTATATTTTTGACAACTTTTACTTTTACTCCCCTACATTCCGAATGAAAATAATGTACTTTTTACTCCATACACTTTCCCTGGCACTCGTTACATTTTGCATACTTAGCAGGACAGGAAAATTGTCAAATTCACGCACTTATCAAGAGAATGTCCTTGGTCATCCCTACTGCCTCTGATCTGGCGGACTCACTAAACACAAATGAAGTGTTTGTAAATTATGCCTGAGTGTTGGTGTGTGCCCCTGGCTATCCATATTTTTTTTACAAAGAAATCGTGCCGTCTGGTTTGCTTAATATAAGGAATGTGAAATGATTTAACTTTTGATACCTAAGTATATTTTAGCAATTACATTTACTTTTGATACTTGACCATATTTAAAACCAAATACTTTTAGACGTTTACTGAAGTAGTATGAGGTGACATTCACTTTTACTAGAGTAATTTTTTATTAAGGTATTTTCTATTTTGGTATCTACAGTTTTGAGAATGACAAATATTTTTTCCACAATGTTTGCTGCTTCAGTGTCTTTAGATATTTTTGTCAGATGTTACTATGGAATAGTGAAGTATAATTCAAAGGCCTTTATTGATAATTAAATTAAGTTGATGCAAAGAGTTAATATTTGCAGTGTTGACCCTTCTTTTTCAAGACCTCTGCAGTCCGCCTTGGCATGCTGTCAATTAACGTCTGGGCCACATCCTGACTGATGGCAGCCCATTCTTGCATAATCAATGCTTGGAGTTTGTCAGAATTTGTGGGTTTTTGTTTGTCCACCCACCCCTTGAGGATTGTCCACAGGTTCTCAATGGGATTAAGGTCTGGGGAGTTTCCTGGCCATGGACCCAAAATATCGATGTTTTGTTCCCCGAGCCACTTAGTTATCACTAGTGCCTTATGGCAAGGTGCTCCATCATGCTGAAAAAGGCATTTCTCTTCACCAAACTGTTCCTGGATGGTTGGGAGAAGTTGCTCTCGGAGGATGTGTTGGTACCATTCTTTATTCATGGCTGTGTTAGGCAAAATTGTGAGTGAGCCCACTCCCTTGCCTGAGAAGCAACCCCATATATGAATGGTCTCAGGATGCTTTACTGTTGGCATGACACAGGACTGATGGTAGCGCTCACCTTGTCTTCTCCGGACAAGCTTTTTTCTGGATGCCACAACAATCGGAAAGGGGATTCATCAGAGAAAATGACTTTACCCCAGTCCTCAGCAGTCCAATCCCTGTACCTTTTTCAGAATATCAGTCTGTCCATGATGTTTTTCCTGGAGAGAAGTGGCTTCTTTGCTGCCCTGCCTGACACCAGGCCATCCTCCAAAAGTCTTTGCCTCACTGTGCGTGCAGATGCACTCACACCTGCCTGCTGCCATTTCTGAGCAAGCTCTGTACTGGTGGTGCCCTGATCCCGCAGCTGAATCAACTTTAGGAGACGGTCCTGGCGCTCTCTGGACTTTCTTGGGTGCCCTGAAGCATTTTTCACAACAATTGAACCGCTCTCCTTGAAGTTCTTGATGATCCGAGAAATGGTTGATTTAGGTGCAATCTTACTGGCAGCAATATCCTTGCCTGTGAAGCCCTTTTTGTGCAAAGCAATGATGACTGCATTTTTTTCCTTGCAGGTAACCATGGTTGACAGAGGAAGAACAATGATTCCAAGCACCACCCTCCTTTTGATGCTTCCAGTCTGTTATTCGAACTCAATCAGCATGACAGAGTGATCTCCAGCCTTGTCCTCGTCAACACTCACACCTGTGTTAATGAGAGAATCACTGACATGATGTCAGCTGGTCCTTTTGTGGCAGGGCTGAAATGCAGTGGACATGTTTTTTGGGTATTCAGTTCATTTGCATGGCAAAAAGGGACTTTGCAATTAGTTTCAATTCATCTGATCACTCTTTATAACATTCTGGAGTATACGCAAATTGCCATCATACATACTGAGGCAGCAGACTTTGTGAAAATCAATATTTGTGTCATTCTCAAAACTTTTGGCCATGACTGTAGTTCTGACTCTGCTGATAGCTACTTTATTGGGGAAAAGTGTACTTACTATGCCTGTGATATGTGGTTGTCGCACCTAGCTATTGAAGAATGCACTAACTGTAAATTGCTCTGGATATGAGAGCCTGCTAAATGACTTACAGTGCCTTGCGAAAGTATTCGGCCCCCTTGAACTTTGCGACCTTTTGCCACATTTCAGGCTTCAAACATAAAGATATAAAACTGTATTTTTTTGTGAAGAATCAACAACAAGTGGGACACAATCATGAAGTGGAACGACATTTATTGGATATTTCAAACTTTTTTAACAAATCAAAAACTGAAAAATTGGGCGTGCAAAATTATTCAGCCCCCTTAAGTTAATACTTTGTAGCGCCACCTTTTGCTGCGATTACAGCTGTAAGTCACTTGGGGTATGTCTCTATCAGTTTTGCACATCGAGAGACTGAAATTTTTACCATTCCTCCTTGAAAAACAGCTCGAGCTCAGTGAGGTTGGATGGAGAGCATTTGTGAACAGCAGTTTTCAGTTCTTTCCACAGATTCTCGATTGGATTCAGGTCTGGACTTTGACTTGGCCATTCTAACACCTGGATATGTTTATTTTTGAACCATTCCATTGTAGATTTTGCTTTATGTTTTGGATCATTGTCTTGTTGGAAGACAAATCTCCGTCCCAGTCTCAGGTCTTTTGCAGACTCCATCAGGTTTTCTTCCAGAATGGTCCTGTATTTGGCTCCATCCATCTTCCCATCAATTTTAACCATCTTCCCTGTCCCTGCTGAAGAAAAGCAGGCCCAAACCATGATGCTGCCACAACCATGTTTGACAGTGGGGATGGTGTGTTCAGCTGTGTTGCTTTTACGCCAAACATAACGTTTTGCATTGTTGCCAAAAAGTTCAATTTTGGTTTCATCTGACCAGAGCACCTTCTTCCACATGTGTGGTGTGTCTCCCAGGTGGCTTGTGGCAAACTTTAAACAACACTTTTTATGGATATCTTTAAGAAATGGCTTTCTTCTTGCCACTCTTCCATAAAGGCCAGATGTGTGCAATATACGACTGATTGTTGTCCTATGGACAGAGTCTCCCACCTCAGCTGTAGATCTCTGCAGTTCATCCAGAGTGATCATGGGCCTCTTGGCTGCATCTCTGATCAGTCTTCTCCTTGTATGAGCTGAAAGTTTAGAGGGACGGCCAGGTCTTTGTAGATTTGCAGTCTGATACTCCTTCCATTTCAATATTAGTGCACAGTGCTCCTTGGGATGTTTAAAGCTTGGGAAATCTTTTTGTATCCAAATCCGGCTTTAAACTTCTTCACAACAGTATCTCGGACCTGCCTGGTGTGTTCCTTGTTCTTCATGATGCTCTCTGCGCTTTTGACGGACCTCTGAGACTATCACAGTGCAGGTGCATTTATACGGAGACTTGATTACACACAGGTGGATTGTAATTTATCATCATTAGTCATTTAGGTCAACATTGGATCATTCAGAGATCCTCACTGAACTTCTGGAGAGAGTTTGCTGCACTGAAAGTAAAGGGGCTAAATAATTTTGCACGCCCAATTTTTCAGTTTTTGATTTAAAAAAGTTTGAAATATCCAATAAATGTCGTTCCACTTCATGATTGTGTCCCACTTGTTGTTCATTCTTCACAAAAAAATACAGTTTTATATCTTTATGTTTGAAGCCTGAAATGTGGCAAAAGGTCGCAAAGTTCAAGGGGGCCGAATACTTTCGCAAGGCACTGTACATGTAAGTATAAATGTAATGCAAGTAAGCTTGAGTTTTGTTATAATTTTGATTATGAAAGCATATTCCTAAAAACAAGCAAGCATCATTGTCTCAAAATACATTTAAACTCTGAGGTGAGTTTCCATCAAGACTATTTGCACTGGTGTCATACAGGCCGATATCCTCATATTATTTTGCTGATAAGATTCTCTCAAAAAAGGTGTGCATCGTGAAGGCCGAAATCCTCATTCAATGTTACTCATTGGATTCTATTTTCATTTAGAATTTAGCCATTTAGTAGTAACTCTTCTCCAGAGCATCAGAGCAATAAAACCCTTGTGCATCGTACAGGCCAATATCCTTATTGAATGTTGATTTTCAAAAAAGAAGAAAGGATTTAATAAATGCAGAAATGCTTTAACATCAACAGAATCTTTGACATTACATTGGTGCAGCCTAGCTTGAAATACTTTCTGAGTAGTCGAAGACTCTTGAAGTGTAAATAATTTGAAACAAAACAGTGTGAAGTTCTTGCCAACTTGATATTGTAGTGCTGATCAAGTAATCAGTATTTAATCTGTAATTAGCTGTAAATGGAGTCAAGACTTTCAGTGGGTGGCAGTGGAAGCCAAATATAATAAAGTAGGCTTATACTGTTGGTATTTTATTGGTGAGAATGAGGCCTGTCCTTTGGGGCACTTGGAGATATTGCCTGATTGAAATACATATACGTGTCAAGAGGTCTATGAGCCTCTGATATTACGCCTGGGACACTAAGGTAAATATGAAATTCCTGTTTCTATGGCTACCAATGTTCCTCACTGGCTAATGACATAAAAACTGAGAAGGCAGCTTTCATGGTGTGACGTGAGAGTAAGCCAAGAGAATGCATCTTCATGAGTTAACTTTTAGCTATGAAACAAAAGCTTTTACTAAAAGCTTAAAATTTGGTTTGTGCATGTTTTATCATTTTGTTCTTGAAGCTCCTACCAGTGAGATATTACTCATGTTCCTAGAGCATGAGTGTGTGTGTGTACAGTATGTGGGTGTGCGTGTGTTAGTGTTTTGTATTCAGAGGGATTCGTTGATGTGAGTTGGATGATGAACGACGTGTCATGCTCCCGTACACACCTGAGGATGATGACTTCATGTGTTTGATATCTCCCTGGGGTCTGAGAGGGACTTAAGAGGCCATGCCCTGAGTGTGGTCCGACTCTGTGTGTCGCAGTCCCCACCCAAACTTACAGCTCTCCCAGAGTACATTTGATGGTAACTGTGCCAGCCATTACATCAGGGGATGTAAATTTGTCTAAGGGGTTACCGGGTGAATAACAACAAACCAAATTCACTTGTAAATAACACTATGAGAAGGAGTGACATCCTGAATCTAAAACAGATTTGTGGCTATTAATCATTGAATATCGAATAATGTTTGTTTGTTAATGAAATAATGTTGAAATTAGGAAATATCTTCGACCAGGCTTAGTTGACGCATTGCATAACATTTGTTTTCTCTCCAGTGAAAGACTGGAAATGATTTGGATGAGGGATTAGGTTGGAGGCCTGTCAGGTTGAAGGTATTAGACGATATCCGATTCCGAATTTGTGACACATCTTTCTGGCTGCTTGTAGAGGGCAAAGGAAGGCTATCACATCCGTGCTCAGAGACTGATGCAACTCTGATGTCTTTCCTACCCTGCACTACGGTAACAAAGACCCTTTCACTTCAGCTCATTCACCGGGGCTAAGGGATCGAGGAGAAGGAGAATCTATCGCATCCGAAGGCTAATATCAATATCTCAACATGTGTATGACGCTCTCAGGCTCTCAGAGCAATTATATAGCAGTTACATAGCTCCTGTCGCTCTCTATTAGAAGAGACAGAGCGGTGCTTATAAAATGTTTCCCAAGTTACCAAACAATTAACGAGCAGTGACAATCATGATCATTTCATTGCCCCGTTTCTTGCTGGAAACAGATATTTTTAACATTCTGTTTCGTGAGAAGTTTGAGATGTTCCTCTTTCCCGCTGTGCATTGTTATACTGGAAAGGATTTATTCAAGCGCTTGAAACATCTTTCCTGCGCCAGGAAATGCTTCCTACAGTGCCACGTTGTGCTAAAAATATTAGTTTATATTAGTTATATTAGTTAACTTTGCTGAGTTATTTGTGATTATGTACTAAAGCACATCATTTTCTGTTGAGCATATTGAGTGTAGGATTTAGATGCCCTTTTATGCAGTAATTAAACAGCTCAGCAAATACATAGCAGCTGCAGTCACAAAGCATATGCTTCTGGATCCGAATTAAAGTGAAAAACTATAAATAAACACATGGCCGTTTCTGTGGGGAAGTTGCTGTCAGAAATGTGGCAGTGAGGGCAATTACGGGCTCCATAAATGACTCACCAGTGAGATTCCAATCACACAGCAGGGGGGTTCAGAGGAAGAAGTTTGTTGTCTTTTAAACTTTGTAAAAAGCTGACTCAAAGACAACCAACTGTGGGTGTCGATAGAACCGGCGCTATATGAAAGACGGAACGTAGGCCTATACATTTCAGTTTTACTGTGTGCCATGAAAACACATGAATTAAACATTGGGTACATTTGTTATTGTGTGGCTGGCTGAGTGACATCATTAAAATGTTGTCATTATGGGGGGACCTGTTTTATTCCATTTCAGCAATTATTGTTATTTCATTTGTGTTTGCTTGTACTTTTTGTGAAATGGTATAAAGGGCCACCAATTTCAGATAATGAATATATTTGCAATATGCCTACTGTTGGTGTGTGAGACATTCAACTTTTAGTCTATGAAAGAACATATTGGACTGGACACTGAGCAGCCATTTTGGAAGATAATAGAACCTAGTATTAATGTTGTGTAGGGGTTTGAATCTAGGCCATGTGTAAATGTCACCCTTGTTCTTTTTCTCAATTATGACTATTGGTTGAAAATTACTGCCATCATCTAGATTGGTCCCAAATGCTCTCTTATCCAACGTGGTGTATGTTTTCTGGGGAGAATTCACACACCACTATCCTTGTACGGTAATTTTCTTCAAAAAAAATTATATTAGGAGACAAATGGATTTCTTTGAGAACCTTCATATGATATTCTAAATGTACTTTAGTTCAATCGAATACAGGCTTAACTGAATGAACAAACAAAAACTTCATGCAAATGTGAAAGTTGCTGAAAATATATTTTGGGGATGAGCCCATCTTCCGGAGGACGATCCCCGGTGTCAGGCAGCAGGATGGCAGGTAGCCATTTGATGGAAAGCTAGCATCAGAACCCCTCCAGCTGGGTGAAAGAGGATCAGAAGTCGTGACCTTCAGCTGGTGGCAATGGGGAGGTAGAAGGTCGACTGTATCTGCTTTTGCTGCAAGAAGCAAGAGAGGATTCATTTAAATATGTCTCAAGATATGGGCCCATAGGTGAGTAGGAGAGCAAGGTGATTATTGAGCTGCTATGCCCGTTGGTCTATTTAGAAAGCATGGTGGAATCAAGTTATTCTACAGTGACTCATTGGCTAGACGGATGATAGGTGACTGACATTCTGCACGTGGTTAATTGATAGTAGAGGAGGAGGAGTGACAGGGCATTGTACTGTTGATTAACCCAATTGTGAACTTAACAATATACAGTTCCTGCTGTGTCCATGATAAAATAAGCAATATGAATATGTATTGATATACTGTTCCAAAGTTAATGTGAGATGGGACATTCAGACCATCCTTACAGATTGAACTTGCGTTAAATACACTTGAAACCAAACCAATATGCTTTGCCTAACATAGACATTGTATTTCTTTATTGTTATGTGGCTAAGTCAGTGCCTTGAATGCCAAACGGTGTCTCTCTGAATCTGCCATTCTCATCAGTTACATATTCTTTAAATCGTGTAAAACACGACATAGCTGGCAAGACTGTGTTAACTTACGTACATTTTCTCTCAGTGTGCTCCATTCATGCATTTTAAGGTGGAGCTGTAGGCACGCCGAGGAAATGTTTTCATCCAGCTCTCCTGACAATGTGGTAAATGCCAAAGAGCAATTAGCCTCCTGTGGCCCTAACTGCTGGGTGTTCCACCAGTGGACACTCAAACAAATCCTTCTCAGCCTGAACCAAACTGGTCTTAGAGCATTTCGTATTATTCTGTATGTAAATCTGCACCACTCCATCAAGTATGATATGTTACGTTTTGTATGGCATGTATTCCTTTTTTGTCACGCCTGCTTCCGCTCCCCCTCTCTGTTCTTGTTTAGTTTCATGTCTATTTATTATTAAATCCTCACCCTGTACTTGCTTCCCGTCTCCCAGCGTCTGTTTATACGGAACCGTTACAGAATGCAGACTCCACTATTGGAAGCATCAGGGAGTTTTTCGTTTTTTTGCATTTTGTTGGTGACATTGGGTCCAGGTGCCATTGCCGAAGCATCCGGGGAGGCCACAGCTGGCTCGCCAGGCTCCCATGCCTCAGCTGGCTCAAAAGAATCACCGTCCGAATCTCGTCCGGCTCGCCAGGCTCCCGCTCCTCGCCGGGCTCCTCGGCCGGCCCAGCCGGCTCGCATGACTTGGCCAGCCCGTCGGGCTTGCCCAGGTAGGACGCCAGGTGGCGGCCCTAGAGGGGGAGGGTACTGTCACTTCTGCTCCCGCTCCCTCTCTCTGGTGCTCGAAGGTCGCTAGGCTGCTCATCATTACTCACACCTGTCACCCTCGTTACGCGCACCAGCGCTTCATCTGACTCACCTGGACTCCATCACGTCATTGATTGCCTCCCCTAAATCTGTCACTTCCCGTGTCTGCATTGATGTTGTTCTGTTTCTCTTGTCCAGGTGTCTTGTCCAGTTTCATGTCTATTTATAATTAAATCCTTACCCTGTACTTGCTTCCCATCTCCCAGCGTCTGTAGTTACAGAACCGTTACACATTTGTGGATGTCCATCACCCATTTTGTATGATTTGTTACGAATTACAATTCATATTTTATCTACATTCTAGTTTACAAATTTTCAAAACGTAATATATGTTACAAATTCTAGCTAGCTAATGTTAGCTAGGCTAGGGGTTAGGTTTAAGGTTAGGGTTCATTTTAGGTCAGTTAAAGGGTTAAGGTTAGGGTTAGGGTTCGGGATGGGTTAGCTAAAAGGGCTAAGGTTAGGGTTAGGGGAAGAGTTAGCTAACATGCTAAGTAGTTGCAAAGTAGCTAAAAAGTAGTTCAAAAATGGCTAATTAGCTAAAATGCTAAAGTCAATGATGAGATTTGAACTCGCAACCTTTGGGTTACTACATGCTCACTACCAAGTTCCAAACTGACTCTGGAAGAAACAGCACATACTGTTCGCCGGGAGCTTCATGAAATGGGTTTCCATGGCCAAGCAGATGCACACAAGCCTAAGATTACCATGCGCAATGTCAAGTGTTGCCTGGAGTGGTGTAAAGCTCGCCGACATTGGACTCTGGAGCAGTGGAAACGTGTTATCTGGAGTGATTTATCACGCTTCACCATCTGGTAGTCCGACAGACAAACCTGGGTTTGGTGGATGCCATGATAATGCCATCCGCCCCAATGCATAGTGCCAACTGTGAAGTTTGGTGGAGGAGGAATAATGTTCTGGGGCTGTTTTTCATGGTTCGGGCTAGGCTCCTTAGTTCCAGTGAAGGGAAATCTTAACACTACAGCACACTGTACAATGACATTCTAGATAATTCTGTGCTTCCAACTTTGTGGCAACAGTTTGGAAAAAGCCTTTTCCTGTTTCAGCATGACAATGCCCCAGTGCACAAAGCGAGGTCTTTACAGATAGGGTTTGTCGAGATTGGTGTGGAAGAACTTTACTGGCCTGCACAGAGTCCTGACCACAGTGGAGGATGCTATAGCAGCAACAGTGAGACCCAGCTCCATATTAATGCCCATGATTTTGGAATGAGATTTTCGATGAGCATGTGTCTACCTACACTACTTTACCAAAAGTATCTCTTGAAAAATGTACTTCCATGCGCATGACTATAGAAACAGGACATGTTTGTCCTCTACAAATAGAAGACAAATTGTGCAAGCTACTTTTATGTCTGTTATAGATTATAGGGATATTATTTACATGCATGCTACGGCATCAACACTTAAATCGCTGGATGCTACTTATCATTGCGCACTTAGGTTTATTACAGGTGCTAGCTACAGAACTCACCATTGTGTTTTATATCGTAATGAGGGTTGGACTTCACTGTCCGTTTGTCTATAAAGCACTTCTGAATAAGCTACCTTCTTATTTATCATCACTCATCAATATTAGAATTATAATTCCTAAAACCAGTTTTCAAGCATGGATTACACTTGAGGCCCATGCGATTTCCACAGAGTTGGGTATGGCTGCCTTTTCGTGTTACACTCCTTGCCTATGGAATAGCCTGCAGACTAAACTTAAACTTGAGACTCTTGTCCCCCTGTTGCCCATTTTAAACATTTATTGGAGGATTTTTATTTTTGTATTGCTTGTTACTGTTTCGGGTAATGCAAGTTCTTGTGCTGTTAGGTTATTCCCCTATATGTAAATGTAATCTGTTGCTGTATTTTTTTGTGTTATCTGTGATGGTTTTGTTTGCCTTGTGTAGTTTCTTAATCATTGTACCTAAACTGCATGTGTAAACATGTATACGCAGGGCCCAGCCGTAAAAGAGACCTCGGTCTCAGTCTGTGTCCCTTGTTGAAATAAAGGTATACTAAATAATAGTGACATATTACACTTGATACAAACTTTGAGTCAAATTAAGTAGGTAGTATTTCATGCTGTAGTCAATGTTGATCGTATGATTGATCGTCATGCAGGCTGACATCCATATTGAACATTGATCGCCAATACATGTAAGATATGTAAGATATGAGTATGTTTTGAAAATAACACGGTATATGATTGATGCTTTTGTATTGACAACCGTTGTAGGAAGACACTGTTTCGCTCAAGTGGATACAGATGACCTTATTTGTACAGATCCCTACTTGTTTTTATTGACTTTCACTCAGACTGCACTGTGGATGTGCTTGTACATTCTTATTAGCGGTTCGTGTTTGACCCGGAAATTAATGATTTTCACTACTGTACAACTGTTTCTGCCCAGTTTGAGTTATGCTACCTGCAATGTGCTTTTACCCTTCTACCAGAGTGGGAATGTTGATCTATCTATGATCATGTCGTTGCTGTCCATTCATTATAATGTAAAAGGTCAAACTGATCCTAGATCAGCACTCTGACTGATTTTTAATGCAGGCTTAGAAAAAGCAGTATTGGGCAGGACCAGTATTAGTATCATCCTATGCCTCTGGCATAGTATAAAATTAGACACAGACAGGCATTCTATGCCCGATTTTCACCCTCCCGAGTCAAAGTTGACAGATTGTGGATACAAATCGTAAGACAGTAATAGGGCTCATAATTTATGTATTTGAATTAGATGATTCTATGAGTCACCGTGGAAGGAGGGAGCGGCTGTGGCTTCAGTTCCTAGACGGATCTAGAGATCCAGAAAAAGATCTGCTGATTAATGGCTGTATCATACAGTAGTGGCTCTTCGCCTGGATGTCAGGCTTGAAGCTGCCGTGTCGAGAAAATAAACATGGTCATGTCTTACCTTTCTCTCCTTGCACAAACAAATGATCTTGATGATATGAAGACCTGGATTCACTGTAAAGGGAAAAGTCACCCGCATTTGAAATACATTTTATCAAACGGTTACCTAGAAGATACAGTCTATGTAGCCAGAGAGTCAAAGTCCCATGATTTTGGCTTTGTTTATTTAGCTACACTAAAAATCCTGATGCACCTTAATTTGAACAACTTCAAAAATAACTTCCACATCGTGCAAAGAGACAGCCTTAGGAAAATCCTCTCAACATGTGGCTTCGCCCGCAAATTTATCAGACTAATTAGGTGATTCTATTGAGTTTGAACGTGCCTTCCCTGACAACAACAACACTACCACAGAGTGACTTTCTGAGGCGTCGGCAAAAGATGCACTCTCGCGCCCATTCTCATCCTAATTGCCATGGACAGGATGATGAGAAATACAGTAAAAATAAAGATCATGGAGCATCCAGGGACTTAGGGCTACATTTAATCTGATTGCCCCTTTTTGGCTATGCACATTTTAAAGGCAATGTTTCCGTGTTTGCGGAGACCGCATCGACCGTAAAATATGTCGGCTCGATCGGAAATTACCTTTAAATGTCAAGGTCCGGATTGAATCTAGGCCTTAGTACTCAAGGATCTCAACTTACCTCTCTTACCAACAAGCCCACATGTAGAAGAAAACAATTCTGCTGAACTAGTTTGCTTACCAACTGGGCCTGCAAAGTAATGTAGAAAACACCCAAGAATTTAACTCATATTCTGTTCCTCCTTACTAGATCCTTAACCAAGCTTCTTTAATGTTCTTACAGGTTTTTTTTTCACTTTTAACTGATTTAAATCAGGCAGCTTGGCTTATTGACATTTATTTGATTTAACTAGGCAAGTCACTTAAAAACAAATTCTTATTTACAATGACGGACTACTCTGCCCAACCCCTAACCCAGACAACGCTGGGCCCTATGGAACTCCCAATCACAGCTAGTTGTGATACAGCCTGGAATCAAACCAAGGTCTGTAGTGACACCTCTAGCACTGAGATGCAATGCCTTAGACCTCTGCGCCACTCGGGAGCCCCCATGTCAAGCCTCATAATTTTTTCTATTCTCATCATCTACCACAGATTATCCATTATATTGACCAGATAATTTAGTGGCTGCTCTAACAATGAAAATAAATGTCTTAAAAAAATGGAATGCAGTCGGGAGGAGGTAAGATCAGGTGTGACCATTGTAGTCAATGAGAGGGCAAAAACGCATTTGAACAACAGGCACAATGGTTTCCACTAGTACAACAGCTATAAATTGGCTAAAACAAACATAAACTTGGTCTTAATTTAAGGTTTCTGACTTTGTGGCTGTGGTAACTAATGACGACCAGGCACAACTCCGATATAAATTGTTTTTTCTCGAAGATGCAGGGATGTCGGGGGTGCGTTCGTAACAACCTAATCAAGACTTGTATTCGATAAATGAAGCCACACATAGCAAATAGGCCATTACATTTTTGGTGAAACAAATTCAACACTCTCTCACTGACCTCCTTACAAAAACTCCTGGCTTGGTGAGCAAAACATCTGCTGGAAAAGATCAATCATTTTTAAATGCACTAGATTCGTTTTTTGGAGGCGCTGTATTCAAGCCACCGTTCTTCCATCTTGGCACTCCCCCAATATTTGGAAGCTACAGAAATGCTTGTATTAATGTCTACATTCATTTTTGCCACAGTTATTATATTATAGTCACCTTCATGCATACTTTTTAAATTATATTATATGACTTAAACATAAAAATGAAAAAATAGAAAAAAACATTTTTTCCTTAAACTATCATTTTAGAGATTACTAATGTTGCTGTCCCCATTACAACAACAAACATACTCTAATCCATGTCATTTTGTCCTTGAAACATTTAATTGGCATACTACAATTCCATTCATTTCTATGGAGGGCCTTCTGGGGAGTGCCAATATGGCTTACCGGTGACTACAAAGCCTCACAAGGGCCCATAGGTGGGCCCATAGGTAGCCTTACCAATCCAGGGTTTATATACATCATTGGAGAAGACAGATTGTGGGCCCAGTTATCCCTCTCGCTTCACCTCTTCCTGTGACTCTGCTTACAATTATGTTATCATCAGTTGTTCAACACCTCTTCCTTGTTAAAGGGGGTTGAATGCACCGATTCCACATGTTTTTCTGCTGCTCATTAAGAAAAACTAGATTTGGGTCTTGGGGGGTGTGTTATGTGTTCGCTATGTTGTACCCTGGCAGTTAATGTTGTTTGTCCCTCTTGAGCTGCCATAGAAACAACATATACACTACCATTTCCTTAAAATAGTCAGAATTAAGATACATTATGAAATCTGTAATTAATTGTACACTTTTGCTGAGAAGGTTGTAGTCTCCAATTTTACATCTAGATAAGGTGTTTGGTGCAGTATTTCTCAAGTAAAAAAATGAGCATGAAAAACTAGTCAGTGCACTGCTAACTGCGGTCATGAGTGGTTTTAGAGAACAGTTCGACAACTTCATCAGCAAGCTGTCAAATTATCATAAATAAAGCACATGCTACACACTGTTTATCAGTGCACAAAATCAGCCACCTGCAATTGCTAATAACCCATCTGCAACCTCCCGACTACATGTGGTAAAGTGAAAATCTAACCCAGAAATATAGAAAATATTCTGTACAGTCAGCGATGCTGAATGGTTTTATGACAGGAGGTGCAGGATTTTTTAAACCTAATTTAGATAGACCTATGTTTCTGCTTATAATTTCCAACATTTTGGCAATGTTTTGTCTACAATTAGATACATGCAGCTTCTCTTCTGTCATTGTTTGTTGCCCTAGAAGACTAAATAAACACTTGCTCACCACAAAATACGTCATACATTGATTGAATCTCTCATCTCTGCTTCTCTCACACAGCAAATACTTTTAGGAACCGGGGAGAAAATGTAATAACTTTGGAAAGATTTTCTTTGCAATATGTCCAAAAGACATCAGTTTGACCGGTTTTAAGGGAATTCAAAGCTGTGAAAATGACCCAACACGTTTCTGATAAGATTTAGGTTCGGGTTGGATGCATATTTTATGTGGTTGAAATACTATCAGCTATCATAATGCTGATAAAGATAGCATCTTTACAGATGGTCTCTATTGTGCATTCACAATTTGTATAGCTGTCACGCCCTGACCATAGGGAGCTGTTTATTCTCTATGTTGGTTGGGGTGAGACAGTGACTAGGGTGGTTTATCTAGGTGATTAATGATCTATGTTGGCCTGGTATGGTTCCCAATCAGAGGCAGCTGTTTATCCTTGTCTCTGATTGGGGATCATATTTAGGCATCCATTTCCCCATTGTGCTTTGTGGGATCTTGTCTATGGATAGTTGCCTGTTAGCACTATTGTTAGCTTCACATTTTGGTTGAGATTTATTGTTTTGTTTTGCTGTGAGTTTCACTTAGTAAATAATAGATGTGGAACCCAGATCACACTGCGCTTTGGTCCACTCCTTATAACGATCGTGACAGAAGATCCCACCACAAACGGACCAAGCAGCGTGGCCAGGAGGAGCAGACATCCTGGACATGGGAGGATATATTGGACGGTAAGGGATCCTGGAAGTGGGAGGAGATCCTGGCCAGTAAGGATTGCCTTCCATGGAAGCAGACGGAGACAGCGAGAGAACAACAACGACGAAACCAGGGTTTGCGGCCACGACAGAAGCCCGAGAGGCAGCCTCAAAAAAAAATAATTGGGAGGAGGCACACGGGGTGGTTGGCGCAGCCAGGTTTTGAACCAACTCCCCGTACTCACAATGGGGAGCGTGTGACCGGTCAGGCACCATGTTTTGCGGTGATATGCACTGTGTCTTCAGTGTGCATTCACAGCCCCGTGCGTTCTGTGCCAACTCCTTGCACTTGTCGTGCTAAAGTGAGTATCTGTCCAGGACAGGTTGTGTTGGCTCAGAGCGCCTGGGCTCCAGTGCGCCTCCTCGGTCCAGGATATCCTGCGCCGGCTCTATGCGCTGTATCCCCAGGGCGCCTTCATAGCCAAGTGCGTCCTGTGCCATTTTCCCGCACTTGCTGTGCGAAGGTGGTCATTTGTCCAGGATGCGTCGTGCCAGCTCTACGCTCCAGACCTCCAGTGCGCCTCCACAGTCCAGTACATCCTGTGCCTCCTCCCCGCACTCGCCTTGAGGTGCGTGTCACCAGCCCGGTGCCACCTGTATCGGTCCCACGCATCAGACCTCCAGTGCACCTCCACAGTCCAGTACATCCTGTGCCTCCTCCCTGCACTCACCCTGAGGTGCGTGTCACCAGCTCGGTGCCTCCTGTACCGGCCTCACGCATCAGGCCTCCAGTGTGCCTCCACATTCCAGAGCTTCCAGCGATAGTTCACAGTCCGGAGCTTCCGGGGACAGTTCAGTCAGGAGCTTTTGGCAACAGTTCACAGTCAGGAGCTTCCGGCGACGGTCCCCGGTCCGGAGCTTCCTGCGACGGTCCCCGGTCCGGAGCTTCCGGCGACGGTCCCCGGTCCGGAGCTTCATGCGACGGTCTCCGGTCCGGAGCTTCTTGCTACGGTCCCCGGTCCGGAGCTTCCGGCGACGGTCCCCGGTCCGGAGCCTCCGGCGACGGTCCACGGTCCAAAGCCTCAGACGATGTTTTGCTGTGAGTTTCAGTTAGTAAATAAAAGATGTGGAACCCAGATCACGCTGCGCTTTGGTCCACTTATAACGAACGTGACAATAGCACCTCACAATCAAACATAACATCTTTCCCAAACATTAATCTAATGTTCTGCCCTCTTTTCTCTTTAATGTCAACTCTCCATTTTGCAGCTTATTGAATTAAATTCCGACATTGTCCTTTTTACCTCAGTGGATAAACATTAACCTTTTCTGCCCAAGTTCCCAAAAGCAGTGTATTTAGCGCACATACAGTTAGGCCCCTAAGCTTAGGCTTACGCATGAATGCCAGATAAAAAATGATGAAAGACAAACCTCAATGTACCCTATAGATATGAATTGCACAACAATTATACATTTATGGATTTTTGTATCTATTGTTCTCTTTACTCGAGCGATCACTATGAAACACATCAGCAAGTGGCCGCTCCATAAAGGGCTAAGTGGCAACATGTTTTCTTATGTAAACAAGTCCGACGAGTTGTGTGATGGGCAGCTCCATTCCTCGGAGGCCTGATTGGTGTCACAGCCCCAGATAACACATCTGACTCCAATAATCAACTAATCATGATCTTTAGTTTAGAATGTATTTAGCTGTGTTCGTTAGGGCTGGGGAAGAAGTTTGACACCTCTCCGGCCCCCGAAGACAAGAGTTGCCCATCCCTGATCTAGAGGTTCTGCTGGTATGATTTAATGGAGCACTATCAGCACAGCTGTTTCTCTGTGCATGACATTTCTCCCTATGTTCGTGGGCATAATTGTAATCAAAGCCCAACCCTCATGTGAGCCATGATGACCTCAGTTACACAAGTGCCACAAAACTCTTGTCTTGGAATATAATGACTTTTTTACTTTTTAGTACATTTTGACACGGGAATAAATGTTTCGGACTAATATCGATGACACGACCTGTTTTCAACTAGAAAATTCATTTTTTTTGCATTCAGTTGCCCTTTACGATCACCAGAAGTCCTTATGTTCCCTATTACAGTTTATATTGAAGCTTGTATAAGGGCACAAGGCAAGACACAGGAGGCAGATGGTTAGAGTCCAAGGTGTTTATTAACAATCCAAAAGGGGTAGGCAAGAGAACGGTCATGGACAGGCAAAAGGTCAAAACCAGTTCAAAGTTCCATAAGTGCAGAACTGCAGAATGATCAGGCAAGTGGGAATGGAGTCCATAAAAACAGGCAAAGGTCAAAACCCAGGAGGACTAGTAAAGAGAATAGAAAAGCAGGCGCACGGGACAACCACACTGGTTGACTTGAACATACAAGACAAACTGGCACGGAAAGACAGGAAATAAAGGGATAAATACACCAGGGAAAATAAGCGACACCTGGAGGGGGTGGCGACAATCAGAAGGACAGGTGAAACAGATCAGGGCGTGACAGCTTGATCATTTACAAATGTACACCATTATTTCTTGTTCACTACCATGAGGAAATTGTCCTACACTGTCATACAACACTGTTTCAGTTAATTGGTGGTTGTTCAGTGAGAACTTTCTCTCCTTCATTATGAGGTAGTGTAAATGTAACTCATATATTATATTGTTGTCCTTAGTGCCCTATCCCTACTGCTATGCATTGGGAAACATCTCTTCAAAAACACCACACACACATGCCCTTACAACAACAACAACAAAAAACATTCACATGTTTTTCACATGATATGCACATGTAAAAAAAAAACTCCACATGTGCAAATCAATCATATGAAAAAATGTAATTTGCAGGTTCACATGTAAGAAAACTCCACATGTAAAAATGGAATTTGCAGTATCATACGTGAAAAACTTTCACGTGAATGTTTTTCACATGCAAAATGTTGTCACATATGAAACAGCAAATTACGTTTTTTACATGTGATTGCTTTTCACATATCTAATTTGCAGTTTCACATGTAAGAAAACTCAACATTTGCCCCAATGTTTGTAAACAAAACAAATGTAAACAAACACTGTATAGCCTAAAAACATGGTTAAAACTATAATGTTGTTATCATGGATGGTCAGTCCTTGCATCGATGAATTTGAGAGTGGTTGCATTTCTAAAGCCCCATTGCTAAGCTTTTTTTACCGAAACTGTGGCAGGCAGGACATTTTGTTAATGTTTCAATTAAGGATTGTCTCGTAACACTTTTAAAGGGACAACACACCCCCAGAAGAAAAAATATATAATGAAACTCCTGTCAATGTTCTATCAATTTGCTAAAATAAAACATTTCCCCATAATTTAACTTCTAAGTGCTCCGTCTGTGAAATCAGGGAATCGTGTAGGAATGCGTCATAGCTGGTTCCCGTCAGTGGAGATAAGTGATAACACACTATCACATTTCATAACACTTTTAAAACAATTGCCTGCACTCCAGATGGCTAAATCAGCCAATAGATTGTATGAGCATACTTGTCGAGAACACATCCATCCGTTTATATCAGCTTGACAAAGTATTTACTTCACTTAGGTGTGCTCAATCTAGTGTGCCGAATTATTAATCTCAGGTTGTCCTTCACGTACCATCTTGCAATGAGCCCTGTTGTGTCTGTGGGGAACATGTGAAAGGGCCGTTGTTGCCATAGCAACATGCTTTGGGCAGAGATGAACTGTCAGTTGAACTCGGTGAGAGACTCCTAAATTGATAGTGCAGTTTATTTAAGCGATTGTACAGCTAGCTAGCAACTTCACATGCTGATGTTGACTTTGGTATTATTGTGTGTGGCTATGCTTGGTAGCCAACCAGTCCAGAGAAAACATTGCATTACAGATTTTTTAGTCAACTTGAACAGCAACAGATTTCCATAATGATTTTCGAATGCTGCCACCAACTTTGTTAGAATGATAAAATGACAATTGTTCACAAAAAATATATTTTTCACATATTAGTGTTTTTTTTTCTCCTAATCATAGGAATTAGCGGTTTGGAGTGGATTATCTCTTTAATAGAGTAATAGTGTTATTATATGGTGCAATCTAGTAAGTGAGTTAATTTTGTACTGAATGGACACATAAAAAAGCTAATTATTTTGTGTTCCCTCGCAAAATGTTTTGTGTTCCCTAGCTAAACTTTTGGGTTCCTTCGCAAAATGTTTTGCATACCCTCGCAAATTATTTTAGGTTCCCTTGCAAAATGTTTTGCTTTCCCTCACAGAAAGTCCTCTAATTTCACATTTGGAAGGTGCATTGAAACAATTAGGCAGCATGATTATATTTCTAGCACACCCAATTAGCTAGCTTGCTAGCAAGCTACATGAATGATGCACTGAAATGAGTTACTCACGAGGGAATCACTAGGTAGCTAGCTATGGCTAGCGACGACATGATAATGATGGCAAAGTTTTCCCCTACTAAACATGTCCATGCCGCTATAGTGTAATTTAGACAAAACAGTTGTTAACCTCCGTCTATCATTATATTTGGGCAACAGTAATGCACCACCGGCAGAGGGCAGCATGACAACGTTCATAACAATGGCATGACGCAAATTGACGCAACGCCAATTGTGTGTCGCCCCACGGACCTCCCGGTCGGTTACAACAGAGCCAAACCCTCCCTAACCTGGACGACGCTAGGCCAATTGTGTGTCGCCCCACGAACCTCCCAGTCGCGAACCCAGAGTCTCTGGTGGCACAGCTGGCACTGCAGCACCCTTAACCACTGCGCCACCCAGGAGGCCTTATTATATTAAATACTATTATATGGATAGAGTTGACCTGATCCTAAATCAGCATTCCTACTCTGATGACGAATTCCTTATCTCCCTCATCCTTTCTATAACTTTAGATTGGTCTATGACCCTGGTCTATGAGTAGTAGATGTGGGTGAGTGGACAAACAGATCTGGGACTAGCCTAGCAACAGATGCGTTTCTCAACTGTTGGCAAGGATTTATTTGACATCCAATCACAATGAGAGATTCTTTATTCTGTACTCAATACTACTATTGCAGGAGAGGTGAGCACCTATCAGATCCTCCTGCTGTCCTTCACCCCTTGGTACAGTCTGCTGACTATCGCTGGGGCCAGGAAGAAGTCTGCCAGCCGAAATAGGAGCCAAGCTCATCGCTTGCTATGCTCTACTGACCGAAGTAGACTATTCTTTGAGTAGCAACTCGATAGGCACGCAGGCAGAGACACACACACACTCACATTTGACTTGACCTTCAATTGACAGCACTTTACTCACAAATACCCCCTTCTCCCTTTCCCTCCCATTCATCTTTTGTTAGTCACTCTCACTTGGATATAAACTGCAAACATTTCTCTCCCCACTATGGTAAAATGTGCAGAATTGCTAAGAATCTTTTTTGTTATTGAATTAAATGGTATCACTCAATATGGGTAGGGAGAAACCCTGTGTACTCTGCACCAGGATAAGGGAACTCCTGTTGTATACGGGACACCACACAGGATGGTATGACCACTCTGACATGCTTGCCAAAGTAGCCCCATTACCACCAGACAAAATATAAATGTAAAGGCTCACATTGTTGTATTAGCAGAACACTGCTTGTATGGTAGTACGTAAAGGGTTGTTTTTAAGCCTCGGCACGATTGAGATAGGGATTGTGTATGTGTGCCATTCGTAGGGTGAATGGGCAAAACAACATTTGTATGTGCCTTTCAACGGGGTATGGTAGTAGGTGCCAGGCGCATCGGTTTGTGTCAAGAAGTGCAACGCTGCTGGGTTTGTCATGCTGGGTTTCAATCATCCCTGTGGAACACCTTGTAGAGTACATGCCCTGACAAATTGAGGCTGTTCTAAGGGAAAAAGGGGGCAGTGCAACTCAATGTTAGGAAAGTACACTCAGTGAATATATTATTTTAATTCATTATGTTGTTGTTGTTTTTTTTGGGGGGGGGGGTACCTCAGTCAGTATGTCTGAACGTACTGTTTAGAGTTAGAATAGTTAAATACACAATGTTCAATTAAAAAATGTGTTTGTGCATCAGCAGTTTTTCTCTTGTTATGTCAGTCAAAATGTTTTGGATTGGTAATTAGCCATCTAAACTTGTTGTAATCATGGTCAAATGACTGACCGGGGGGGGGGGGGGGGGGGGGGGCGTTGATTGTGTTAGTCACTCTCACTCAGATATATTAAAAACTGCAAACGTTTCTCTCCACCCTATGGAAAAATGTGCAGAATTGCAGAAGATTGGCTTTAAACTGAAAAATTATCTTCACCACATGGCAAAAGGAGTAGAAATGCATGAAATGAGTTATACATTTCAGTATCTTCTCTACGCCCCATTACAAAATGCTTATAATTGAAGGAAATTTACTCTCCGCTGTCAAGAAGGGGCCCACTAAAATGTTTTGCTCGCAAGGTGCCTCCAAAATGCAAGGCAGGGATGTGTGTAGGGATGTGGGTAGGGATGTGTGTAGGGATGTGTGTAGGGATGTGGGTACGCAGAGCCACGAGCCACTGCGGCCTCTCTTGATGAGTTCAGATTTTTTATGGCCCCCACCTCAATCAAAGTTTACCATTCCTGATTTAAACCATCACAAGTTATGTCATTAATGATATACACTTACTGTACCCTTGGGGACCTGTGATTGAGAAATGGTCCTAAAGGTTACACAGTCATTCTTGTCCTAAAAGATGGTTACAATTTGTATAATTAGTGTGCAACTAGATTTCCGTGAATATGATTTCCAACATAATATTGACAGAACTTCACTAAAGAGCGAGTACATTTCTGTATTGTAATTATATTTACAGAATATATTATTGGCCACATGACTATGTAACACCTGCCGCCTATAGGGTTATGTAAAATGGCAGAACAACCAGACTACGGCAATTCCAAAACTAATGTTATCACTTTTCACCCGGTGCAAACTCCTCCCACCGGGTAACCCGGGCTAGATAATCAAATCCCCTCAATTCCTGACATCATTTTATACCCTGCCCACCCAAACTTGTGATTTGTTGGGAGACTTGTCAGTCTGGAGAGGAACCTCCTTGGAACAATACATTTTTCCCTTTTTGAAGTTACCAATCGAGTCCGTCACTGCTGTTCCCTTTGCAAGATGACGCCGATGTTATGACCAGGAATGTGACTTTCCCGAAGCGGACCTCCACCCAGGACAGTGGATTTGGCCTCCTGGTCCGGCAAACGGACCGGCCTTCTTCATGCGGCGCGCCGACAGAGATAAACACCTCTCTGGGAAGAAGAAGAGCGGGAGTGTATGCTTCATGCTTTATGACTCATGGTGTAATCATAACAACCAACAGGAACTCAAGTCCTTCTGCTCACCCGACCTAGAATTCCTTACAATCAAATGCTGGCCATAACATCTAGTTATCGTCATAGCTGTGTTTATACCCCCTCAAGCTTCGCTGGAATCTATGTAAACTGGAAAACATATATCCTGAGGCTGCATTTATTGTAGCTGGGGATTTTAACAAGTAAATTTGAGAATAAGGCTACCTAATTTCTATCAGCATATCGATTGCAGCACTCGCACAAGCAATACACTCGATCACTGATACTCTCACTTCCGCGATGCATACAAGGCCCTCCCTTTCGGAAAATCCGACCACGACTCCATCTTCTTCCTACCATCTTATAGGCAGAAATTCAAAAATAATGTACCCGTGACTAGAACCATTCAATGCTGGTCTGATCAATTGGAATCAACGCTTCACGATTGTTTTGATCATGCAGACTGGAAAAGGGCTTTATTACAGACTGAAATACTCCTTAGTTTCGTCAGCTGTCCCGGTGGCTGGACTCTGACGATCCCGCATCTTAAGAAGCCGGAGTTGGAGGTCCAGGGCTGGCGTGGTTACACGTGGTTTGCGGTTGAGAGGCTGGTTGGACGTACCGCCAAGTTCTCAAAAATTACGTTGGAAGCGGTTTGTGGTAGAGAAATAAACATTAAATTCTGTGGCAACAGCTCTGGTGGACATTTCTGCAGTCAGCATGCAAATTGCACACTCCCTCAAAACTTGAGACATCTGTGGCATTGTGTTGTGTGTCAAAACCATACATTTTAGAGTGGCCTTTTATTGTCATCATGCTGTTTAATCAGCTTCTTGATATGCCACAGCTGTCAGGTGGATTATCTTGGCAAAAGAGAAATGCTCGCTAACAGGGACATAACCAAATTTGTGCACAAAATTTGAGATACATAAGCTTTTTGTGAGTATGGAACATTTCTGGGATATTTTATTTCAGCTCATGAAACATGAGACCAACACTTTACTTGTTGCGTTTATTTTTTTTTGTTCAGTATGGCTTGGACTGCAAAGCAAGAAGTTACTTTTCATCTCATAATTGATCAAAAAAATACCTTACCAAACCCTACATCACACCGAGCATGGGGGAGCAATTGGAGTGGCTCTTGGAGTGCAAGAATTACAAAAACTACGATAGCTGACAACCCTGAATGCAAGGCAAACTATGTTAGGATGGATGCGAGACTACGAACTAGCTCCGCAGCTCAGACAGTTTGGACTGACAGCTTGTTTCTTTGACCAAATCTCCACGGACACACCTGCTCCCGGCATTGCCCTAACAGAGAAGATTGACCCCAAGCACAGGTGGAATACAGGTTATAAAGAGGCAGAGGATGTGAACTGCAAGGAGAGATACACAGTAGTTAAATAGAATGCTCCAATCACAGGAGGAGGGGTGGTTAAAATGTTCACACAATTAAACACAGTTGATTGGAGTTGAGTGGAGGCGCAGTAGTTGGAGTTTTGAGTCCAGTAGGACTGTTGTGGTAGAAAGGAAGGTTTCTGGTTTCTAGAAGGGAGAGACAAGAAAATACATTAGGATACACAAACAATATAAAGTAGTTTCCAATGACTAATATGTAGGGAGAGTGCCAGAACTGAGCAAAACTGTATCCTAGCGTACCCAAAGTGGGGCTGAGGAAATCCTCCCGAGTGGTGCAGTGGTCGAAGGCACTGCGTCGCAGTGCTAGAGGCGTCCCTACAGACCCGGGTTTGATCCCGGCCTGTATCACAACCGGCCGTGCGGCCCAGCGGCCAGCATCATCCGGGTTAGGGGAGGGTTTGGCCGGGGTGGCTTTACAAGTAGGCCGTCATTGTAAATAAGAATTTGTTCCTAACTGACTTGCCTAGATAAATCAAGGCTAAATAAAATAAAAATATACATTTATTACTTACTTGAATATATTACAGATTCTGAATGAAAGGGAAAACATGGCTTGCCTTAAACAGTCTTATCCATAGTTGTCAGCTTAATGCGCTACAATTCTCAGGGGTGAATTCAACTTTTTGGCGAAAGGAGGGTTCTACCTAGGCAACTTTCAGCCATTTTGGTGCCACAACAGCCCTTCCTTTCCATGGGATAGCATCCTCACCTGGCTTCCTTGTTGTTGAGAATAGCCATAACAGGCTACCATAGTGATCCCCTCGAGAGCAGCTCATTCTAGTGCATCAGGCTGTGCTAGAAAAATTATAATCGTGCTAGCTAATTGTTTCAATGCACCAGCCAAATGTAAAATTACAAGGCAAAAAGGCACTTACCTAAGGCTGTTCCTCTATGACTTTGTTGTGGCTAGTTAGTTAGTCAGAGGAGACTGTGTGAATCAGGCCTCCAACTCTGTTAAGCATTTATTTGGGCTGCAATCTGAGGTGCAGTTAACTCTAATTAACTTATCATCTGCAGCAGAGGTAACTCTGGGACTTCCTTTCCTGTGGCGGTCCTCATGAGGTGCAGTTTCATCATAGCGCTTGATGGTTTTGGACTGCACATGTAGAAACTTTAAAAGTTCTTGAAATGTTCCGTATTGAATGCCCTTCATGTCTAGAAATTAATAATAGACTGTCGTTTCTCTTTGCTTATTTGAGCTGTTCTTTTACCAAATAGGGCTATCATCTATATACCACCCCTACCTTGTCACAGCACAAATGATTGGCTCAAACGCATTAAGAAGGAAAGACATTCAACAAATTAACTTTTGAGAAAGAACACCTGTTAATTGAAATGCATTCCAGGTGACTACCTCATGAAGCTGGTTGAGAGAATACCAAGAGTGTACAAAGCTGTCATCAAGGCAAAGGGTGGCTAATTTGAAGAATATCAAATGTTGATTTGTTTAACGACTTTTTGGATACTACATGATTCCATATGTGTTATTTCATAGTTTTGATGTCTTCACTATTACTCTACAATGTAGAAATAGTACAAATAAAGAAAAAACCTTGAATGACTAAGTGTGTCCAAACTTTTGACTGCTCCTGTACTTACATTTTAAAACATGAACATGTAGTGTGTGTGTGTGTGTGTGCATCTATCAGATACACACATATGTCAGGACATACACACAACAAGTAGGTCACATGGGAGAGAGGCATTGTGCCGTGATGTGTTGCTTTATTCGTTTTTTGAAACCAGGTTTGGTGTTCACTTGCACTATATAGAATGGAAGGGAGCTCCATGCACTCATGGCTCTGTATAATACTGTATGTTTCCTTGAATCTATTCTGGATCTGGGGACTGTGTGTCAGTGCTGTGTTGTCTATGCAAACCATTTGCAATTGCCAAAACATTCATGTTTCTTATAAAAACAAGAAGTGATGCAGTCAGTCTTTTCTTTTTGGCATTTGTATGCATATTCTGTATTTCCACTGAAGAAAGCAATAATTTATCTACACACTACTGTAAATTTATTTATAACCTCTGGGGTATAAGCTGTTAGGAATAGTGGCATTGGAGAGACTGAAATGAAAGAAATACCCTAACCCTAAGCTATGTTCAATGTCAGCAGCAATTTCCAGTGAGAAATGCTCAGTCTGAAGCCATTCAGCTATGGGTTTCACAGCCCTATAATAATGATACAAGTAATATCACCATAGAAAGGGTTTATATACAACCTCTGGTGTACATCATGTTGGGCAACGTGGTATAGCAGAGTCTGACATATAACCCCTGACTTGAGTTCAGTCTTCGCCAATGAGAACCGAGAGGGGCCTAGCTTCATCCTTCATGACTGGGAAAGGTCAATTCTAGGCCGTAGAAAATCCTACATCCATTCTACAGGATGGATCAACAGTGATTCATATTACTAGTTTGCATCGTAAAAAAAGGGTTAGTTGTGTTTTGCTGCATAACACACTCACATTATTTGTCTACCCATATGATGTGGATCATTGTCAGGTTATTAGATGTATAAGCTTCAGTACCAAAAGAACACCATGGTTGTAATAACACTTTAAACAGGTAGTTTGTAAATGTGTAGAATGTGCTTGTTTTGGGTCCACACTAGTAAGTGAACTTGTGTAAATTAGACTGTCACAGAGGATTTTCTTCTGAATAACTGGTCAGGGCATCGCGCTTTCCATTCAGCTTCAGGCAACTTTTATGTAAGGCTTGATAACACCTGTAGTGACTAATTCTATCCGTCACGCCCGTTGCTGCTTACCCATTGTTCACTAGATATATCAATGGCAGAGGCAATAGGCCTATAATACAGGCATAACCCTGGTTACAGTAGCCTAAGTACACTGCTCAAAAAAATAAAGGGAACACTGAAACAACACAATGTAACTCCAAGTCAATCACACTTCTGTGAAATCAAACTGTCCACTTAGGAAGCAACACTGATTGACAATACATTTCACATGCTGTTGTGCAAATGGAATAGACAACAGGTGGAAATTATAGGCAATTAGACACCCCCAATAAAGGAGTGGTTCTGCAGGTGGTGACCACAGACCACTTCTCAGTTCCTATGCTTCCTGGCTGATGTTTTGGTCACTTTTGAATGCTGGCGGTGCTTTCACTCTAGTGGTAGCATGAGACGGAGTCTACAACCCACACAAGTGGCTCGGGTAGTGCAGCTCATCCAGGATGGCACATCAATGCAAGCTGTGGCAAGAAGGTTTGCTCTGTCTGTCAGCGTAGTGTCCAGAGCATGGAGGCGCTACCAGGAGACAGGCCAGTACATCAGGAGACGCGGAGGAGGCCGTAGGAGGGCAACAACCCAGCAGCAGGACCGCTACCTCTGCCTTTGTGCAAGGAGGAGCAGGAGGAGCACTGCCAGAGCCCTGCAAAATGTCCTCCAGCAGGCCACAAATGTGCATATGTCTGCTCAAATGGTCCGAAACAGACTCCATGAGGGTGGTTTTAGGGCCCGACGTCCACAGGTGGGGGTTGTGCTTACAGCCCAACACTGTGCAGGACGTTTGGCATTTGCCAGAGAACACCAAGATTGGCAAATTCGCCACTGGTGCCCTGTGCTCTTCACAGGTGAAAGCAGGTTCACACTGAGCACATGTGAGAGACGTGACAGTCTGGAGACGCCGTGGAGAACGCTGCCTGCAACATCCTCCAGCATGACCAGTTTGGCGGTGGGTCAGTCATGGTGTGGGGTGGCATTTCTTTGGGGGGCCACACAGCCCTCCATGTGCTCGCCAGAGGTAGCCTGACTGCCATTAGGTACCGAGATGAGATCCTCAGACCCCTTATGAGACCATATGCTGGTGCGGTTGGCCCTGGGTTCCTCCTAATGCAAAACAATGCTAGACCTCATGTGGCTGGAGTGTGTAAGCCAACATAATTCATTATTTAACATGAACCTGTTTAAATGCATTGATATGGTTGAATTTATCATAATCCAGAGTTGCTATAGTTGCAAATAGCATACAGTCACATTATTTGCAGGGCTTCTGTTTCCCCACATTTATTGATGAATTACTTTCCCATCATTAAAATGTATCACCATTCCCAAATCAAATACCTTCATCGATACCGCAAAAAACAACTGACAAATACAGTTTTTTACTCCAATCTGGCAACCCTAAAATCCGACATAGCACCAGTATCCCGAAGTATTAAGCGAAAACAAGCAAAGAAAACAGCATTGGATTTAATTAAAATAAAATAGTAATAGTATTTCGGTGACAACCTGGTTTATTAACAATATTGGGTTGTTAACATGTTTTTTTATATAAATAAATGTGGGACACAAAAAAGTTAGTGCCAATAACTTTCAAAAGATGTTTCCGAAGTTTGCCCCACAAAAATGTATTTTCCTATGAATGAAGTCCCACAAAAATGTATGTATTTTCCTACGATTTAAGTCGAACTAAAAAAAATGTATTTTCACACAAATTAAGCCACACAAAAACCACAAAATCTGCTGAAATACTTTTTGTACATATTTGCACGAGTTGAGTGTGAGATTGTGTTGTTATACGTGTTGATAACTCAGTTATAAATGTTTATAGGTCGGCCACTTTAAAATAAGGCATACTTTTAGCAGTTATACATGTGGGTAAATAATTTATAGATAATTTGAGAGTTCACTCAGTGCTTAGACATCCTTATAGGCAGTATTGAATACTCAACATTTCATACATGAGAGAAGATTCAACACTTTGTTAAACATGTTCAGTCAATGAATGGTGGGTATAAACACCAAAACATTCAACGTTGTGAGAGGATATATCCTCCACGGTTTTGCCAACCAAAAGGTATTAGGGTTACCATTTCACACCAGAGCATTCACCATACTTGGACTATCACTGAGAAGTGGTAAGTGTGTGTTGATATAATCTGGTAAGGGGTAATAATTGAATTATGTCCTGGATGTAAATTTGTCCAGGGCATCAGGGTTTCAAACGTGGGCCAAGACGCATCATGAAAACAAAGCTCTTCTGTTCCTGGGACAGAGCACCAATGCAGCACACCCAAGAGTGAGAAAATAACTATTGTTCAACTATGCAACTCTTGTCAATATGGTTGCATGATCATACATATGGGTTAATCTTATAAGCATTTTTAAGTGCATTTATTAAATAGTTAATAACTGGAGGAAAA
This sequence comes from Oncorhynchus mykiss, assembly GCF_013265735.2. Taxonomy (NCBI): domain Eukaryota; kingdom Metazoa; phylum Chordata; class Actinopteri; order Salmoniformes; family Salmonidae; genus Oncorhynchus; species Oncorhynchus mykiss. The sequence continues at coordinate 35,699,869 of NC_048575.1, read as the reverse complement.
TATTGTCTCACTATTTGGCAAACACTGACCAGTTATTGCACTATTTTGACCAATGCAATATAACTGTTTATTAATGGTTTGTAATGCATTTTCAAATGATTACATAATCGTTAGTAGCGTAATTGTAACCCCTTTATAAACACTTTACAAATGGAATCTTTTTGTAAAGTGTTACCAAGCAGGTAAATGCTTTTGGTTATCTTTTGCCAGTTTTAAGTTATGGCACATTCATTTAAAGCAACATAGCCCCCTGCATCCCACTGTTTGCCTCCGAAGCAGGGATGGCCCTGGTCGGTCCCTGGATGGGAGACCAGATGTAGCTGGAAGTGGTGAAAAATAAAAGTGTGTGAAAATAATGTCACATGGGGAATGTTTTATCACATTGTGGAAAAACACATGAAAAAGGCACATGTAAAACTTCACACATTTCTGAAAACCATGAAGACTCGTGAAAATGAGTCACACACATTTTTTTTTGGGGGGGGGGGGGGTTGATTTGTCATGTTTATTTTTTTTTGGGGGGGGGGGGGCTAAGGGTGGCACCCCAGTCACTTTTGGAAGTGGTCAAATTTGGCTGGAAGTAGTTACTGGCGAAGGGGTTCACACAGACCAATTGAATCCTCCAAAGCTTATCATTGAGATGATTGAAAAAATGATTGAAAGCCTGAGCCAGACAGCAATCATGTGTCCAGCTCTCCGAGTTTAAAGAAGGTGATGAATGAGCATGAGTAAATTAGCCTGACAGTCTCCCTGCCATTGCCCCTCTCCGCCCACCTGGACATGGCTAATTCATCCAGAAGCACCTGATCCACCCAACAGCAATTCAGAGGCATCAGAGCCATTGCTGCGTTGCCCAGGGCCACCCATTTAGTATGTTAATAGACGTTTTGCTGCATAAATCATTGACAGGCTAGTGTTAAACAAGATTAACGTTTATGAGGAGTGTCACTCCATCTGTTCTGCTGAAGCCATGTGGCCTAGACACTAGACGCTAACACTGACAGCCAGGGGTTGTTATAGCTATGTTTATAATCCAAACACAAAAAATTGTTCACCCATGCGCGTGTACATGTTCAGCTCAGCATTCAACCCCATAGTCCCCTCCAAACTCATCACCAAGCTCAGAACCCTGGGACTGAACAAAGCCTTCTGCAATTGGATCCTGGCCTTCCTGACGGGCCGCCCCCAGGCGGTGAAGGTAGGCAACAAAACATCCGCCTTGCTGACCATCAACACGAGGGGCCCCTCAGGTTGTGTGCTTAGTCTCCTTCTGTGCTCCCTATTCACCCATGACTGCATGGCTGCGCACAACTCAGACACCATCATCAAGTTTTCTGACTACACGACATGGTAGGACTGATCACAGACAATGATGAGGCAGCCTACAGGGAGAAGGTCAGAGACCTGGCAGTGTGGTGACAGGACAACAACCTCTCCCTCAATGTTAGCAAGACAAAGAAGCTGATCGCGGACAACCGGAAACGGATGGGCGAGCACGCACCTATCCACATCGACGGGGCTGCAGTGGAGCGGGTCACATACACAGCTGTGAAGAGGGCACGACAGCGCCTCTTCCCTCTCAGGAGGTTGAAAAGTTTTGGCCCTCAGATCCTCAAAGTTTTACAGCTGCACCATCGAGAGCATCTTGACTGGCTGCATCGCTGCGTTATACTGCAACTGCAAGGCACCTGACCACAAGGCGCTAAAGAGGGTGGTGAGTAAGGCCCAGTACATCACTAGAGCCAAGATTCCTGCCATCCAGGATCTCTCTACCAGTTGATCTCAGAGGAAGGCCCCAAAAATGTTCAAAGACTCCAACCACCCATGCCATAGACAAGGGTTCTCCAACTGGCCCACCGGCCGAATTTGGCAAGCAAGTGGTTTTATTTGGAAGTTTTCAGAGCAAAAAATACAAAAAATCATTGTTGAATGTAAAACTGTACCCAAGTAGTCCCATGCATAATAGAGAGACACATGATCGTAAACAAAGGCAAACAAGGTTAGAAATTGTTATGTTTAAGTGAAATATTATATCTGTTTGGGCTTCTTTCGGTCAATTTGCAGTCTACAAATTATTGTAATTATATCCCGGCGCCCCGACTATCCGCTCAAGAAAAAATAGGCCCCGGCTGAATCTAGCTGATGATCAATGCCATAGACTACTCTCTGCTACCACACGGCAAGCGGTACCAGTGCATCAAGTCTGGAACTAACAGGACCCCCAAGCCATAAGACTGTTAGACAAGACTGCTAAATATCTAGTCAGATGGCTACCCGGACTACCTGCATTGACACTTTATACACTAACTCTCTTGCACTGACTATGTGCACACAAATTGGCCTCTACCCACACAGGCACACATACTTACGCTGACACCGCAACACACACACATACCCACCCACATACACCCACTTACACTGACACCCCAACACACACACAAACACACACACATACACACACACACACACACACACACACACACACACACACACACACACACACACACACTACATACGCCCACACACACATAACATAAACACATGCTTACTGACGCCGCACACCCACTCACACACACAGACAAACTTTCACGCTCACCACATATGCTGCAGCTACAGCTCAGTCTATTATCTGTCCTGTTGCCTAGTCACTTTACACCTACCTCTATGTACATGGCTACCTCAATGACCTCGTACCCCTGCACATCGACTCGGTACTGGTACTCCCTGTATATAGCCATGTTATTTTACTCATGATTGTTATTCATTATTCACTGTGTATTTATTCCTTGTGTCACTATTTCTGTGTTGTCTTTTTTATCTTTAGCTCTGCATTTCTGGAAAAGGACCCGTAATTAAACATTTCACTGTTAGTCTACACCTGGTGTTTGATTTTAAACACACGCACACACACACACACACACACGCACACACTCACGCACACACACACACACGCACATGCACACACGCACACGCGCACACACACACACACACAAAATCAGGGTGGGATTAAGAAGGCTCTTTTTAACAACAATTACTTCTCTTCAAGGGTATCTGTACAGTCCCTGAAGAGGCAAAGCGCGTGTGTGTGTGTGTGCACGTGTGTGCACGTGTGTGTGTGCATGTGTGTGTGCACGTATGTGTGCACGTGTGCATGCAGCATTATATTAAATTACATTACAAAAAGAGACATTGCTTTAACATGGAGGCCACAGCACGGCCATTCAACCATCTGAGTGTGTCCAAGAGTTTAATCTCCACTGACACAAATTGCATAAGCAGGACCTAGCCAGATAAATCACAATTTGAAAGGTAGACATTGTCTCACTGGCTGACGGCCTCAGTCTTGAGACGTTCAGCTCTCACAAGGGGTAACACCTCAGGAACATGTAATCAACTTTAACTCTAATTAACCCACCACTTAATCAAGAGACACTCTTTGGTTCATGATAGTTCATTAGTAATGAGAACAATACAGTGAGTGGTATGAATGTATATCTTTATTCTTTATAGCAATTATCACACAATTAAAACATTGCCAATTTAACCACTCACTCACTCCCATAATATCTACCGTATTTTATTGTACACAGCCTTTTATTATAAGACAGCCCCTAAGGAACTCAATTTAGATGTGTTGTGTTCAGTGGAATAATAAAGCGAACAGATTGTTGATTGTTAATTCAGAACGCTTATCAAAGAAGAAGAAGAACAAGGGTTTCTTTAAAATAGCCAATCTCCAAAGACAAATTAGTGGTTGAATGAGACAATTTATGAGACAAACCTAAGACAATCATTTTGAAACGCTATAGAAAACATCCCTAATGCTGTTTATGTGCTTCATGTTGACGGCCTTAATGCGGTTGTCATGACTTAAATCTTCTGCCAACCTTGACCCCTGCAGGAAAAGTAATGAAGGAGATTTTTTTTTAAATGCGTTTGCATCGAGATCCAGCTCAGACCTCGCAAAGCAGGTGTTTAACTATTTTAGCATGATTTGATGTAAAATGTTGTCTGAGGTTACAGGTTGCACCAATTCATCCCCAATTCATGTATTTTTCCATGCCTCTGTAGCACGAATGGAATGAATTAGTTAGTTATTAACGAAGATCAGCATTGAGATTGATGTCTCTACAGTCTTGACTTGTCACATCTGTTCACCCATAAGAATATACATGTGAGAGTACAATGTGACCAGTGCTGGATAATCAGGCAGGGAAAGGGAGGGGTAGCTCTGTAGGTGGACACACCGTAGCCTTAATCTTATTGAGATATTTGGTGTTAAAGAGAATCACACATAATCACCAGGGTAAATGTCTTTGATCAAAGGAGATTGAGCTTTTCCTTTGTTTATGATGCTAGGTGTAAAGGCATTGTGTAGCTTTGAGTTACTCATCTTGCAGTGCCTCTCTTTCTCTGCTTTCAGATCAATAGGATATTGATCGTGTTTTTGTCAGAATGTATTTATTGACATCAACATTTTTTTCCCCCGCTTAGTCTTTAATTAACAAAAGCTACATTCCTAGGATCTTTACCCAAGTCAAAGTAAACAGTTGCAGTGCCCTTTTAGCTGCTTTGTTCTATTTCTTGTCCCCTCTGTAGTACCCTCATTTTAGTGCGGGCAGCTGAGCCGGTCCGACAACCTTTTCAAAAAGCTGACAGTGAGGCCATCGATAGATATCGACAGGTCAGGAGAGACGGGCTTTGGGCATCTAAACAACCCTTCGATGCCCCCTGCCCGGGCCTTTGTCTTGGTATAGCACAGGGTCCATAACACAGGTCATCTTGAGTGTAACAGCATAGAGGGGAAGGGTGACTAAGTCTGTGTAAATTCTCCACTGCCATGGATTTGAAGTGCAGGAGCCTTCTTACCTCTTAGATGACATGGTGAACCCCTATCGTCTCCGACCTCTTTTCTTTTATGAGGTTATTGAGTAGGGTGAGGGTGTGTGTGTGTGTGTGTGTGTGTGTGTGTGTGTGTGTGTGTATGTGCATTGAATGTCTTCATCGGTGTCAATGTATCTGAGATGGTTAAGATAGTGACAAACAACCTTTTGCAGTGACATTATTAGTTATCCCAAGTTATTTGGATCCTTTTCATTAAAGAAACTGCAGTAGTCCTTAAAATTGTATCTTGTGACGAAGTTTGAGTAGACAAATGTACATGATTATGCCGAACTGTGTTGACATTTGCATTAATATTTGTTTTGACACTTTGGCTTTTTAATAACGTGTTGTTCTCTCATCTGTTCCTTTTCAAGAGTAATTAGATGTTACACACAGCTGCAGTTGAAGCATTATTAAAACCAGCATAACAATATGTTTCTTAGTCACCTGGATGTCCAGCAGTGTTGGGGAAGCTACTCTGAAAATACAATTGACCAAGCTACCAATTACTTCACACTGTAATAAGTCAAGCTACCTTGAAAAAGTAGTTCACTACATCCAAACTACTTTGTGATAAATTATCATATTTAATACTGAAATGTCATAGGCTACAAATTGCAAGAACGGATCACTATGGAGTCAGTTGAGAACAGAATGTGTCATGTGGCCTTTTAAAACAACATGTTTCAAGTGAGAATTAGGCAGGTCTGATGCTAAAAAATACTTGTCTACTTTTTTTTTTTTCGGAAATAAAGTAGTGTGTTGTTCCAGTAGTTACCTACACCGCTACATGGCAAAAAAGTAATTATTTATGGAAAACACTACCAAGATTTTTATTTAGTTCAGCTACCACCAAGCTACTGCAAAATGTAGTTACATTACTAGTCAGTGGTGTAAAGTACTTAAGTAAAAATACTTTAAAGAACAACTTAAGTTGTTTTTTGGGGTAATTTGGACAAAAGTATATACTTTTTACTCCATGCATTTTCCCTGACACCCAAAAGTACTCGTAACATTTTGAATGCTTTTCGCAAGACAGGAAAATGGTCAAACTCACACATCCACAGAACATCCCTAGTCATCTCTACTGCCTCTTGCTAATATACTTAAGTACATTTATATTTTAGCAATTACATTTACTTTTGATACTTAAGTAGATTTTACAACCAAATACTTTTAGACTTTTACTCAAGTAATATTTACTGGGTGACTTTTACTTTTACTTGAGTCATTTTCTGTTATGATATCTTTACTTTGACTCAAGTATGACTATTGGATACTTTTTCCACCACTGTTACTAGTTGACCTATAAGTAGTTCACTACTCCCCAACACTGATGTCCAGGCACATGTAATGCTGTCTCAAACAGAGCTGTGTCTACGGTGTCCATATTATGACATGCTGAGATTGAAAGAAGTCCTGCTGAGACTGTCCTAATATGGACATCATATTTCGGGGGAGTTGGGATATGCAAGTAACAGATTTCCATTACACACTTGTATACGTGTGTAACAGAACAAATATAAGCACCTATTATTATTATTAATAATAAGCTGGAATAGGTTACTTGGGCCTTCTGAGTTTATACATTTTGCATAGTGCAATTGAAGACATACTTCAGACAATAAATAATATATTTATTTACAGTGTTATTGCCATGTACTATAGATTCTACAGGAGTTATATATTTATTTGCTGGCAGAATATGTGAGGACAACCCTTTGTATTTTCTCAGAGTTCAATAACCAGCAGTAAGATGATTTCATCTATTACAATTTGCATATGCACACTCTTAGCCAAAACTGCACTGGCTCTGTTTAAGACTCTGAGGATTTGGAGGGTTTTCAAATTAAACCTTCTCTTTTCCAAATTTCAATTACAAGCAATAACCCAAAACAAAGGAAGCGTGATTTATGATATCACCATCTGCTGTAATTAATATCCTTCCCTGAGTCAGACAGAGAGGAGATTGTAGCCATCATGTTTACTGTGTAAATCACAACTACCATTTCTACACCCCGACTGGCTGCACTCTGCGAGGACGGAGGAATATTGAGGAGGGAGTTTCATAGGGCACTGAGCAATCAAGCATGCCATAAAAACAGATTCAAAGCCGCTCCTCTGTCAATGAATCTTACGGTTAATGCTGCTGTTGAACTTATACCAATGCTTACACTACTTGTATTTACGCTGTGATGACGGAGGATAATGAGAGATGAAAAGTAGGGTTGAGAAGTAGGGTTGAAAAGTAGGGTTGAAAAGTAGGGTTGGGGTCAATCCCATCGCAAAATACTTTTAATTCAGTTAATGAATTGAAAAACCCTTGGACACGATTGTGGATTTTAAATTCACCAGCTACATTTCTATTAATTTCCCGAATTCGACAGACTGAAACAAGCGGTGTAAATCTAATTTAGATACTTATTTAACCTGAGAGTGGAGTTTGTTAGGTTGACACAGTGACACTGCAATTAAAGAGGAAAGGGACAGAAAGTTCCAGAGAGCGCAGTTGCTAAAAATCATTGGAATTAGTTTTGATCAGCAGCCAGCTTGTTACCGCTCCTTTTCACAATTAAAACAAAGAACCTGTTGCGTTTGGGGAGGAAGGTCTCAGAGTACCAACTTGCTTCTCGCTGTTCCCAAGTATTGACACGTTTCCATAGAAACTAGTCATTACTTTCAAAAGAAACTGAAAAAAATTCCGCCCAAGGACGCAAGAGAGAGCAGACGGACACTCTTTCTCCCTGCTAAAGGTTTATTGCATAAAGGAAAGTTGATAGAATCAGGAGCACCCAAGTCAATTCAAGGATTCAATGTGCATTTGCATTTGACAGCACTGTTAAGGCAGAAGTGATAGAGTACAGACCAAGGCTTAAGCATTGCTGACTTTAGTTGGTCACCACCATATCACATCACACTGCTTATGAGATAAGATAAGATATACTTTATTAGTCCATACGGGGTGGAATTTTGTCTTCTGTTTTTTTCCCAACCCCTTCAATATACTGTGTATACACACATACAAACCCATCTTCGTCCTTTAATCGGGGACCAAGCTGATGCAACCTATTGTGTTTTTGTAGGTAGTAGGTGGTTAGAGCTGCTTTTGTCAACATCACATGAACAAGCCAATCAATGGGCCATTGTCACATCCCCCGAATACAACAGGTGTAGATCTTACCGTGAAATGCTTACTTATAAGCATGCCATAAAAACAAATTCAAAGCCGCTCATCTATGTCAATTAATCTTACTGCTGTTGAACTTCTACCAATACTGACACTGCTGTAGTTATGCTGTAATGATGAAGGATAATGACAGATGAGAAGTAAAGTTGATAAGTAGGGTTGGTGTCACGTTCTGACCTCTATTTCTGTTGTTTTGTATTTATTTAGTATGGTCAGGGCGTGAGTTGGGTGGGCAGTCTATGTTTGTTTTTCTATGTTTTGGGGCATTTCTATGTTTTCGGCCTAGTATGGTTCTCAATCAGAGGCAGGTGTCATTAGTTGTCTCTGATTGAGAATCATACTTAGGTAGCCTGGGTTTCACTGTGTGTTGGGGGGTGATTGTTCCTGTCACTGTGTTTGTTGTCACAGGATAGGACTGTTTTGCGTTTTCACATTTCTTGTTTTTGTTAGTTTGTTCATGTGTAGTGATTTATTAAAACATGAATAACCACCACGCTGCGCTTTGGTCCGCTTCTCTTCCTCCTACAGACGAACGCCCTTACAGAATCACCCACCACAACAGGACCAAGCAGCGTGTCAACAGGCAGGAGCAGCAGGAGAAGCAACAGCGGCTGCAGGAGATACGTAGTAAGGAATTCTGGACATGGGAGGAAATCCTCGACGGGAGAGGACCCTGGGCTAAGCCAGGAGAATATTGCCGCCCCAAGGCCGAGCTGGAGGCAGCAAAAGCAGAGAGGCGGCATTCTGAGAAGCAAGCACGGCGGCGCGGACGGAAGCCCGAGAGTCACCCCCAAAAATTTATTGGGGGGGGGCACAGGGGGAGTGTGGCAGAGTCAGGAGTCAGACCTGAGCCAACTCCCCCCGTTTATCGTGAGGAGCCAAGGAGGAGCTCAGAACCAGAGCTGGTGTTGGAGGTGAGCGAAGCAGAGACTGTGAAGGAGTTAATGGGGAAATTGGAGGAGAGTGATATGAGGGACTTGCTGGTTTGGTGCATGAGGCACGACATTCGCCCGATGGAGCGTGTCAGGGATTTAATGGCACCGGGGTCAGCTCTCCATACTCATCCTGAGGTGCGTGCGAGGGGTCTGGTGAAGATTGTGCCAGCCTCACGCACCAGGCCTCCTGTGCATCTCCCTAGCCTTGCACGTCCTGTGCCATCTCAGCACTACAGTGCTCCTAGCAGTGCTAACTGTGGCGGGCGTGGTGCTGGTCAGGCACCGTGTTATGCAGTTGTGCGCACGGTGTCCCCAGTACGCGTGCTTAACCCGGTGCGCTACATCCCAGCTCCCCACATCTGCCGGGCTAGGGTGAAGATCCAGCCAGGGCGGTTGGTGCCAGCCCTGCTCTCAAGATCTCCAGTACGCCTTCACGGTCCGGTCTATCCGTCACCACCTCCACGCACCAGCCCTCCGGTGGCAGCCCCCCGTACCAGGCTGTCTCTCCGGCCCATCCTTACAGGGGCTCCCTCCTCACCAGCGCTGCCGGAGCCTCCCGCCTGTCCGGCGCCGCTGCCGGCGCCTCTGCCGGAGCCTCCCGCCTGTCTGGCGCCTCTGCCGGAGCCTCCCGCCTGTCCGGCGCCGCTGCCGGAGTCTCCCGCCTCTCCGGCGCTACCAGGGCCTTCCTTTTCTCCAGCGTTGCCGGAGCTTCCCGTCTGCCCAGCGCCAGCTGAGCTTCCCGACTGCCCAGCGCCAGCTGAGCTTCCCGTCTGCCCAGCGCCAGCTGAGCTTCCCGTCTGCCCAGCGCCAGCTGAGCTTCCCGTCTGCCCAGCGCCAGCTGAGCTTCCCGTCTGCCCAGCGCCAGCTGAGCTTCCCGTCTGCCCAGTGCCAGCTGAGCTTCCCGTCTGCCCAGTGCCAGCTGAGCCTCCCGTCTGCCCAGCGCCGCCAACGCCGCCCGTCTGCCCAGCGCCGCCAGCGCCGCCCGTCTGCCCAGCGCCGCCAGTGCCGCCCGTCTGCCCAGCGCCGCCAGTGCCGCCCGTCAGCCAGGGGCCGCCAGTGCCGCCAGTCAGCCAGGGGCCGCCAGTGCCGCCAGTCAGCCAGGGGCCGCCAGTGCCGCCAGTCAGCCAGGGGCCGCCAGTGCCGCCAGTCAGCCAGGGGCCGCCAGTGCCACCAGTCAGCCAGGGGCCGCCAGTGCCGCCAGTCAGCCAGGGGCCGCCAGTGCCGCCAGTCAGCCAGGGGCCGCCAGTGCCGCCAGTCAGCCAGGGGCCGCCAGTCAGCCAGGGGCCTCCAGTGCCGCCAGTCAGCCAGGGGCCGCAAGTCAGCCAGGGGCCGCCAGTTCCGCCAGTCAGCCAGGGGCCGCCAGTGCCGCCAGTCAGCCAGGGGCCGCCAGTGCCGCCAGTCAGCCAGGGGCCGCCAGTGCCGCCAGTAAGCCAGGGGCGGCCAGTAAGCCAGGGGCCGCCAGTGCCGCCAGTCAGCCAGGGGCCGCAAGTAAGCCAGGGGCCGCCAGTGCCGTCAGTCAGCCAGGGGCCGCCCGAGCAGCTGCCCCTCTGTCCAGAGCAGCTGTCGCCCCTCTGTCCCAAGCTGCTGCCGCCCCTCTGTCCCGAGCAGCTGCCGCCCCTCTGTCCCGAGCTGCTATCGCCCCTCTGTCCCGAGCTGCTATCGCCCCTCTGTCCCGAGCTGCTATCGCCCCTCTGTCCCGAGCTGCTATCGCCCCTCTGTCCCGAGCAGCTGCTTCACCTCTGTCCCGAGCTGCCCCTCTGTCCCGAGCAGCCCCTCTGTCCAGTGGGGTCATTGAGAGGGGTGGTCATGGTGAGTAAGCCAGGGAGGCGGACAATAAGGCGGACTAAGACAATGGTGAAGTGGGGTCCGCGTCCCGCGCCAGAGCCGCCACCGCGGACAGACGCCCACCCAGACCCTCCCCTATAGGTCAAGGTTTTGCGGCCGGAGTCCGCACCTTTGGGGGGGGGGGTACTGTCACGTTCTGACCTCTATTTCTGTTGTTTTGTATTTATTTAGTATGGTCAGGGCGTGAGTTGGGTGGGCAGTCTATGTTTGTTTTTCTATGTTTTGGGGCATTTCTATGTTTTCGGCCTAGTATGGTTCTCAATCAGAGGCAGGTGTCATTAGTTGTCTCTGATTGAGAATCATACTTAGGTAGCCTGGGTTTCACTGTGTGTTGGGGGGTGATTGTTCCTGTCACTGTGTTTGTTGTCACAGGATAGGACTGTTTTGCGTTTTCACATTTCTTGTTTTTGTTAGTTTGTTCATGTGTAGTGATTTATTAAAACATGAATAACCACCACGCTGCGCTTTGGTCCGCTTCTCTTCCTCCTACAGACGAACGCCCTTACAGTTGGGGTCTATTCCATCGCAAATACTTTTAATTCAGTTAATGAATTGAAAAACCCTGGCACATGATTGTGGATTTTAAATTCACCAACTAAATTTCACAAATGTTGCTTGTCTGTAGGTGACCAAATACTTATTTTCCACCATAATTTGCAAATAAATTAATTCAAAATCCTACAATGTGATTTTCTGGATTTTTTTTCTCATTTTGTCTGTCATAGTTGAAGTGTACCTATGATGAAAATTACAGGCCTCTCTTATCTTTTTAAGTGGGAGAACTTGCACAATTGGTAGATGACTAAATACTTTTTTCCCCCACTGTAATTAAAACATGGCTCCAAGTTTTTCACCATCATTGTAAAGCCTTACACGGAACCCAAACCGGCTGCCGCGTGCGCCATTGTGCATAAATTTGTTTTGTCCCCCCACACCAAACGTGATCACGACACGCAGGTTAAATTATCAAAACAAATATGAACCAATTATATTAATTTGGGGACAGGTCAAAAAGCATTAAACATTTATGGCAATTACCTAGTTAGCTTGCACTTACTAGCTAATTTGTCCTATTTAGCTAGCTTGCTGTTGCTAGATCATTTGTCCTGGGATATAAACATTGAGTTGTTATTTTACCTGAAATGCACAAGGTCCTCTACTCTGCCAATTAATCCACACATAAAACGGTCAACCGAATCGTTTCTAGTCATCTCTCTTCCTTCCAGGCTTTTTCTTCTCTTGACTTTATATTGTAATTGGCAGCTTTCCTAAATTAGGTGCATTACCGCCACTGACCTCGTTCGTCTTTCAGTCACCCACATGGGTATAACCAATGAGGAGATGGCACGTGGGTACCTGCTTCTATAAACCAATGAGGAGATGGGAGAGGCAGGACTTGCAGTGCAATCTGCGTCAGAAATATGACTGAAATATGACTGATTTCCATTTTAGCCCTTGGCAACGCAGACGCTCGTTGGCGCGCGCGAGCAGTGTGGGTGCAATAATTGAATAACATAGATTTCTACATTTATTTTGCAACGCTCACGCGTTGGCGAGCGGTGTGGTCAGCCTGTTAGTTATCTTCTTGCTTTGACAAAAGTCATTTCTGAAGATTATTATTTATTTCATGTGATTAGTGTTTCATTTATGTCTGTCCCTAATTTTAAGGTCAACCCTGTTAGGTGACCTGAACTCTCATTTTAATATGGTGAAACTATTCCTTTTTAAATACTTATTTGAAAAGTAACATTGAATATCTAATGGTCAAATCATAGAGTTAAAGCAGGTAAGCTGGTTCTACACTTTTGGGGAATTTTCTGGTATTTTGTCATGTAAAACTGAGTGGGTCAAGCATAACATGTCAATCCTGTTACCCATAGATAGACAGGCTAGAAATGTTTGAACAATTTCATGTTTTTTTGTGATGCTTGGATTTAATTTCCACTCCTGGTGCACACAAGAAGCTTCCTTTCCCCTGTCACAAGAGGATTTATGGCTTACTTAAAAATAAATTGTCAACCCTATTACGGTCAAACCTGTTACTTTATTTGGTACTTAATAGGCACTTACTATAATATTTGTATATCAAATCAAATCAAATCAAATGTACTTATATAGCCCTTCGTACATCAGCTGATATCTCAAAGTGCTGTACAGAAACCCAGCCTAAAACCCCAAACAGCAAGCAATGCAGGTGTAGAAGCACGGTGGCTAGGAAAAACTCCCTAGAAAGGCCAAAGCCTAGGAAGAAACCTCGACAGGAAACAGGCTATGTGGGGTGGCCAGTCCTCTTCTGGCTGTGCCGGGTGGAGATTATAACAGAACATGGCCAAGATGTTCAAATGTTCATAAATGACCAGCATGGTCAAATAATAATAATCACAAGCAGAACAGTTGAAACTGGAGCAGCAGCACGGCCAGGTGGACTGGGGAAAGCAAGGAGTCATCATGTCAGGTAGTCCTGAGGCATGGTCCTAGGGCTCAGGTCCTCCGAGAGAGAGAAAGAAAGAGAGAAAGAGAGAATTAGAGAGAGCATACTTAAATTCACACTGGACACCGGATAGGACAGGAGAAGTACTCCAGATATAACAAACTGACCCTATCCCCCCGACACATAAACTACTGCAGCATAAATACTGGAGGCTGAGACAGGAGGGGTCAGGAGACACTGTGGCCCCATCCGATGACACCCCCGGACAGGGCCAAACAGGAAGGATATAACCCCACCCACTTTGCCAAAGCACAGCTCCCACACCACTAGAGGGATATCTTCAACCACCATCCTGAGACAAGGCTGAGTATAGCCCACAAAGATCTCCGCCACGGCACAACCCAAGGGGGGGGCGCCAACCCAGACAGGAAGATCACATCAGTGACTCAACCCACTCAATTGACGCACCCCTCTTAGGGACGGAATGAAAGAGCCCTAGTAAGCCAGTGACTCAGCCCCTGTAATAGGGTTAGAGGCAGAGAATCCCAGTGGAAAGAGGGGAACCGGCCAGGCAGAGACAGCAAGGGCGGTTCGTTGCTCCAGAGCCTTTCCGTTCACCTTCACACTCCTGGGCCAGACTACACTCAATCATATGACCCATTGAAGAGATGAGTCTTCAGTAAAGACTTAAAGGTTGAGACCGAGTTTGCGTCTCTCACATGGGTAGGCAGACCATCCCATAACAATGGAGCTCTATAGGAGAAAGCTCTGCCTCCAGCTGTTTGCTTAGAAATTCTAGGGACAATTAGGAGGCCTGCATCTTGTGACCGTAGCGTACGTGTAGGTATGTACGGCAGGACCAAATCAGAGAGATAGGTAGGATCAAGCCCATGTAATGCTTTGTAGGTTAGCAGTAAAACCTTGAAATCAGCCCTTGCCTGGAGTAATATTATAATTTTTTTTGGTTCTAGTCAGGATTCTAGCAGCCGTATTTAGCACTAACTGAAGTTTATTTAGTGCTTTATCCGGGTAGCCAGAAAGTAGAGCATTGCAGTAGTCTAACCTAGAAGTGACAAAAGCATAGATTACATTTTCTGCATCATTTTTGGACAGAAAGTTTCTGATTTTTGCAATGTTACGTAGATGGAAAAAAGCTGTCCTTGAAACAGTTGATATGTTCTTCAAAAGAGAGATCAGGGTCCAGAGTAACGCCGAGATCCTTCACAGTTTTATTGAGACGACTGTACAACCATTAAGATTGATTGTCAGATTCAACAGAAGATCTCTTTGTTTCTTGGGACCTAGATCAAGCGTCTCTGTTTTGTCCAATGGGCCATTGTAGAAAGTTTGCAGCCATCCACGTCCTTATGTCTGAAACACATGCTTCTAGCGAGGGCAATTTTGGGGCTTCACCATGTTTCATGGAAATGTACAGCTGTGTGTCATCCGCATAGCAGTGAAAGTTAACATTGTGTTTTCGAATGACATCCCCAAGAGGTAAAATATATAGTGAAAACAATAGTGGTCCTAAAACGGAACCTTGAGGAACACCGAAATTTACAGCTGATTTGTCAGAGGACAAACCATTCACAGAGACAAACTGATATCTTTCCGACAGATAAGATCTAAACCATAACAGAACTTGTCCGTGTAGACCAATTTGGGTTTCAATCTCTCCAAAATAATGTGGTGATCGATGGTATCAAAAGCAGCACTAAGGTCTAGGAGCACGAGGACAGATGCAGAGCCTCGGTCTGATGCCATTAAAAGGTCATTTACCACCTTCACAAGTGCAGTCTCAGTGCTATGATGGGGTCTAAAACCAGACTGAAGCATTTCGTATACATTGTTTGTCTTCAGGAAGGCAGTGAGTTGCAGCGCAACAGCCTTTTCTAAGATTTTTGAGAGGAATGGAAGATTCAATATAGGCCGATAGTTTTTTATATTTTCTGGGTCAAGGTTTGGCTTTTTCAAGAGAGGCTTTATTACTGCCACTTTTAGTGAGTTTGGTACACATCCGGTGGATAGAGAGCCATTTATTATGTTCAACATAGGAGGGCCAAGCACAGGAAGCAGCTCTTTCAGTAGATGAGTTGGAATAGGGTCCAGTATGCAGCTTGAAGGTTTAGAGGCCATGATTATTTTCATCATTGTGTCAAGAGATATAGTACTAAAACACTTGCCAGATTGGTGTTACAGGCTGAAGCAGCATGTCTGCGTCTTTACTCTCAGTGTCCAGAACATCTCTCTCATCTAATCATCTCCACAGGTACCCACCCGGCCTTTATAGTTTGCTTACTCTATTAATATCCAATCTGGCAGGGTGTCACATAAATGTCACATCGAGGGAAATGGAAAGCCCCCACACTTCCTCTGCACAAGCTACAGGTCTTCGTCAACTCCTGCCTTAGACAAATCTTGTGCATAAGGTGGCCTGAGTGGAGCTCACATATAGACCTGTGGAAGAGAATGAACCAGAAGCTAGTCTCAGTATACCATCCAAGAGCAGAAGTGGAGATGGATAGGCCACACGGTCTGGTGAGGCCCAAAAAACATCACAAAACATCCTCTGGATTGGAATCCACAAGGCAAACATAGAAGAGCACATCCAACAATGACCTGCTGCAGAATGTATGAAGATCCGCGTGTCATGGTCTGAAGCAAAGAAAGCCAGACAGCATTGGACAACTTTACAGGCCCCATGTGCCTCCAGGAACGAAGATGATTAAGTAAGTACACTTCCTCTTTTGTAGGTTTGACAATAATAACTCCGTTGAATGTTTTGAACTACTATGAGCTGAGATACCTGTTTTCATTGAATGCGAACAGTAAGATCTAATCGAATTGGCTGTGTTTGAGATACTGTGCAAAGACACCTGTAGTGATTAGCCCTGCCACCATAATGAAAAACTATTCAACTATTCATCTAAATGAGTGTGCAAAACTTGTTGTCTGGATGGTATGTTGATGGTGTTTCAACCACAGATGCATAATGACTCTTTATTTGAGTGCCTGATGTTGATTTAGCCCAGAGTAAAAGAGGGGAACGTTATTGTAGTTATATGCCCTTTAAAACGAGGGAGAATTTGACTTTGTCAAATGTTAATAATGCAATGATAATCGTTACCATGATCATTGCCCTTCACTTGAATAGCTCCATCAGTGGGATATACGAGATAAGATATGAGCTGGGATGAACTGCCAAATGTGTGTAGGGTACAAATTTCAGGAACATTATAAACAGATTACAGAGGGATTTTTGTATACAATGCAATTATTAAAGAACTATGTAACAGCATGTTAGTACAATGTTGTTACTACAGTAATTACAGTGTTATTACAGATGTGTAAGTTCAACTTTATATAGTGTAACCAATAATTGCTTTATAGTTATCAGTAAAAAGGCAGGTCTGTGAGTAAGCTACAAAGTCGTGACTACTCTATGCTGATAACTCTTTT
Organism: Oncorhynchus mykiss; assembly: GCF_013265735.2. NCBI lineage: Eukaryota > Metazoa > Chordata > Actinopteri > Salmoniformes > Salmonidae > Oncorhynchus > Oncorhynchus mykiss. The sequence goes on along the minus strand of NC_048575.1, from coordinate 35,683,128 downwards.
GTCTCTGTAGTCTTTTATGCACTTTGAACCACTTTGAACTCCTTCGTCCCTCTGTGAGTTCCATAACCAGCTTTGACTGAACTCCGGTGAAACATGACTTCCACGCAGCTGAATATTTAACTTGTTCAGCTTGTTTATATTTAGCTTGTTTAGGCTTCCTCTTGGAGACTTCCCTGCATGTTTTGTACAGTGTTATGGGAAAAACGCCCCTCATGCATTTTTCACATGGCGAGCTCCCCATCGATTCAGCAGCACAACATTTCTTCCGCGTCCCAGTCACTGTGGCTGTTCCCTCAGCTCGAACCGCCACTTAGCATTTACTGTACGTGTTCCTCCGTCTCAACTGATCTGAGATCAGGCGGAGTCGTTCTAAAGTGCACCTCTGATCCATGTCACATCTGATCCAGGACCAGCCAAAGACACACGATACATTCCTATGACAGCTGGTACATGTATTTTCTACATGGACATACTCTTAATATATATCAGATAGGTAAAGATGCCGAATCAAATCAAAAACGTTGTTATATTATCCATTGTTATAAAGGAATTTTCTAATCTAATCATCTGTCTTTCTTTGGGATGCCTTGGGTAAATGCTATTGTTCTAGTCTGATGTTGGGCGCCAGCATAGAGGATATCAGATCATTTGTTGAATTGCCTCTTCAACCGTGATCATCCTGGCCTTTCAGAACGCTATGTGCTCATTCATTTCTCTGCTATTGGATTCAATCACGGTGGCAGATAATATGATCTCGAACAGATTGCCCCAGCTCTGAGGAGATCTTGGAGAATATTAGTGTTTTCGTGTGTATTCCTATATCCTCTGCAATACCAATACTATTACTACAGCCACTACTACTACTATGACTACTACTAACACTACTACTACTACTACACGCTTAGAAAAAAAAGATGCTATCTACAACCTGAAATGGTTATTTGGCTGTCCCCATAAGAGAACCCTTTGGAGAACCCTTTTTGGTTCTGGGTCGAAACCCATATGGGTTCCATGTAGAACCCTTTTCACAGAGGATTCTACATGGAACCCAAAAGGTTTCTACCTGGAACCAAAAAGGGTTCTCCTATGGGGACAGCTGAAAAACATTTTTTGGAACTCTTTTTCTAATAGTGTACTATTACTACTATTACTACTACGACTACTACTAAAGTGCTGATACTTTGATTGCCAGTAAAGACATAATAGTATATGACATTTAGCAGTCACTTTTATCAAAAGCGACTTCCAGTCATACCAGCATATATTTTTTGTATGGGTGGCCGTAGCCGGGTTGAACCTTCAATCCTGGCATTGTAAGCGCCATGCTCTACCAACAACATTTGTAACAATATAAATGGACCTGACCTCTGACCTCTGACCTCTTCCCCTGGGTGGCCGCAGCCGGGTTGAACCTTCAATCCTGGCATTGTAAGCGCCATGCTCTACCAACAACATTTGTAACAATATAAATGGACATGACCTCTGACCTCTTCCCCTGGACCAAAACACACTTCTTCACTAGATTGACTTGTCCAAACCCTCCATGTGTCTCAGCGACTGCCTACAGCTTTGGTAATGGAAGTAGTTTATGTTTGACACCCGAATTCGTTTTTATTTGGTCACCCTTATGAAGAAACATGAATTTCACGTGATCAAATGTGGAGTTAATGTGATAACGTGACAACATGTAAAAGCAACGTTATACTACTTACTAGGTACGCAATTACTTAATAGTACTTCTTTTTTTTACTGGTACCGGTCTACCTTCAGACGAGTCTTGTACGTGTTCGTCAGAGTCTCGTCTTTCCATAAAGGGGTTGTAATCGTTTGTTTGTGAAACCATTCAGATGCTACCAATGTTTCGTGAGGAGACGGATTTTCGAGGATGTCTCCTGGTCTGACAAACACTGATGTAGCTCTGCCACCGCCCCCCGCATATGTGCAAGGCCGACATTGGTGGATGTGGTAGATTGAGGCAGACTATGCAAACAAATGGAAATCTCTAGCTTACAGACATCTTTAAAAAATAAAAAAATGTAAGGGGTGGATCAGCTAAATATTGCGGAAAGAATATTGGTTCCATCAATGTAATTGTCTGCATCATTTCCAATCCCCCATATATTTTTGGGGTACATATATATATCCATACACACAAGCATACATATACACATATATACATACACATACCTATATAGACATACATATTTTTTTAAAGACTATACCTTTATTATTATTCCCCGCAAACCCTACCACCGATCCCCCAATTGGAGTAAACTAATAAACACTTCGGCTTTTACCTTCAATTTATACATCCTAATACACATTTTACATTCACAGTCTATTTTACAATAGTTATTTTTTGTTTGTTTTTAGTCCTTCCTCTATTTCTGATGTCCATCCAGTTTGATTTCTATTTGTAACTGTGCTATTTCACAAAAGTTCTGAACCTATATACATTTTACCTACCCCGTATGTTCTACATGCTTTAACTTGCTATTAGTCCCTTCAGCTCCATTCAACCCCTCCCATCTATCTCTCAACATCATCCATTTTGGATTTCTATTTGCCATATATTTTTCAACTGTGCTGTGATGCTTCACAAACAACTTGAACCTTTCTATTCTCATAGCTTCTACAGATTGTAAATTAAAAATAAACATTTTTGCTAAAATAATTATTATATTATTGATTGATTGACTATGGCTTTTCAAATCACCCAGTATTGCTGTCTGCAGCGTTAGTTCTAGGCAAATGTTGCAATTCTTCAGCCCTGAGACCAAAAACGAGCTACATATGGACAATACCAAAATAAATGATCTAATTACTCTAATTACTCTGCCTCCTCACAGCAGAATCTGCAGAGCTGGGAAGATTGTATCCCCCATATATATAACATTCTGTTAGTTGCAAGAATTTTGTACAGTAATTTATATTTAAAAAAAAAAAAAAAAGTTTTGCATCCGGCGTATCAACACTGGTGCCAGAGAGAATGGCATAAGAAAGTAGTCAAGACGACTAGCTTGATTAAGCCTCCGCCATGTATATCTCACTAGGTCAGGGTATTTAAGTCTCCATATATCCACTAATTCCAATATATCCATGACATTCATGATTTCCTTAAGTGCCTGAGGGTGATAGTTTGTAGTGTGATTTCCTTTCCGGTCCATAGAGGTATTTAAGACCGTATTAAAATCTCCCACCATAATAATAGAGTCTAGTGTTGCTTGTAGAGTTGATAGATTCTTATATATATTTTTAAAGAAGCTTGGATCATCATTATTCGGACCGTATAGGTTAATAAGCCATATCTGTTTATTGTCCAATAACATATTTAAAATAATCCATCTACCTTGATAATCTGTTTGGACAATTTGCACATTTGGATCAAAATTACTGTTAATTAAAACCATCACCCCTTTTGAATTTCTTTGCCCATGGGAGAAGTATATTTCGCCCCTCCAGTTCTTTTTCGACAAAACTTCATCTAAAATTGTTGAATGCGTTTCCTGTAAACAATAGCTATTATATTCCTTCTCTTTTAGCCAGGTAAATACTGATTGTCTTTTCTTATTATCTGCTATGCCATTACAATTGTAACTGGCTATACTTATTTCACCACTTACCATAACGAGACACAACTTTCAATTCTATTTATCAAAATATATGTTTGTAAACGTACCATTAAAAAGTAACATGATGATTGAGTGTCTATATAGCTGTACCATGATATTTGCATTGCCACTAAGTAAACCTCCCTACCATTCCACCCGCTAAAAGCCCTCCTCATCCCAAGCTGGGCCGTCATCCCAATGACCGGCAGACCACCTCCGGCCCCCCTCATCCCATAGCCCTGAACAGACTGGGATCCATCCTTTGAAAAGAGCACACTGTGCCATTTACCGAATTGAAGTAGATCAACTGCCAAATGCATTTCCATCACCCTCACCTCGATTTGTATTATATATAGCTGTGGATCATCCTCTATTGTCCCTAACATCTTTAACTCCTTCGCAGCAGCGGTGTGATACACACACACACCCACACACACTCAACCCTTTCCCCCCACACAACCATAAACTCCCATTCTCAACAGTTGCACCATCCCAGAGCCCAACTCAAGAAAGGTCCTGATTTACAAATGCACTTACTGTTGCAGCTGCATGAGAAGGCCTGCGAGACCGCACAAAAAAATGGGCAGAAATGGGGAGATTTTATTAACCATTGTTACATCCTAGATGATGGAGGTCAAATGTACACCTTTTCCCTGAAACACCCACAATACTGTCACCCGTATTGACCATATTCCCAAGCATCTCCATGCAGTCCGACTTTTGATTTTGTGCCACCAGGGTCACAACAATATACCCCCTCTCTGAATGTCCAAGTGTGACCCCCCTCCCCATGGGTTACTGCAGATAGTGTTGCACTGCCACTGCCTGGGTGGGGGCACCCCACCGGAATCCCCACCGGCTAGGTACAAGGTCGTCCAGGTTCTCATTAATAAGAATTGAGAATTTCCCCCCTTTAGGGGGCTTTGGCTTTGCAGGACCAACCCCGCCAAGCAGGCTCAGAATATTGAGGGGGAAGTGCTGCTCTTGGTCTCTAACCACATTTTGGCTGCATACAGACCGCTTACAGCAGGCCCATAAAACAGTTAGGTACTTCTCCTTAGTATCTGGGTCATTCAGGTGGGTGTCTAGGGTATAGGGTTGTGGAACGTACCATTAAATAGGATCATAAATAAATAATTAGATATAATTTATTTTAAAAATGTAGTTCCCCATGATAGGACAATAAATAAATCAAATGTATAATTTATTTTAAAACTGTTCCACCATGATAGGACAATAAATAAATAAGAAGTATAATTAATTATAAAAGTATATCCATCATCTGAACAACATTGAAAGCTCTCTCATACCCCGGCTCACAGCAATACATTGGTTCTGAGATATGCAACCATTTCATTACTCACTCTCTCAACTTTCCCAAACATAACAAATCAAATAAATAAACACACACCACACCATCCACACATACTGTGCCTTCTGTTTACATAGTTTTTATCTTCACCATGTTGATTTAGTGCTTGTGTGTTCCAGTTAGTCATATGTGAAGATAGACAAAGGCTATATTTTTTTTTATTGTATTGTTGCAATCCGTAAACGGGCTAGAATTGTGTTTCATTATTTTCCTCATCTATGAGAACATTGTTATTTTTAAAATAGCCATGGAGTAGTCTTTGTGTCTCTGAACAACTGGTTATCAATATATAGTTTATCAACGACGAGAGCTACTCGTTTCCCTTTTAATCTATTTTCTTTGAAAATTTGATACAGAACTTTACGCCGTTCTGCAATTTCCTTCGGAAACTGATCATTCAAGCCAATTTTGGTCCCAGCAAGTCTTTTACCCAGGCTTTTAACCATTATTTTATCTTTAAATGAAGCAAATTTGGCAACGATTTGGCCTTTGGCCTCTCTGTCCGAAGCGGTGTACACGTTCAAGTTGGATTTTGTCGATAGCTTCGCGTGGGATCTGAAGCGCTGTAAGGAGGAACTCTCTAACTACAGATTCAGGAACTTCCCCTTCTTTCTCCTGGATACCTGTAAGTACCAGATTCTCTCTCATGGATCTAGTTTGTATGTCCAGTAAGGCTTCTCTCAGAACGGTGTTCTCCTTTTTAATTTAATTCACTTCGGTTTCAATCTTATTGACTGTCCCTTTTAGCTTGTTTGTTTCCTTCTCCCATGTCGCAGCTTTTCATCACTCATCTCGAGGCTTGCCTTCAACTCTTTTATATCCTTACTAACTAATTCAAGTATACCCAGTTTGCCATTTATTGATTTTAACAGATCGGTTTCGACCTTTACCATTCCCGGTGGTGAAAATATTAAATTGTCTGAGTCTGTAGAAGAGTCACGTTTTCGTTTTGGAATCAGTTCCCCTGACTTACTCTCCGTCATGTTTGGGGGTTGCTTGTTTTCATAATATTTGTCAATAAATGTCTCTAGTCTTAAGATTTGTTTTGTGTTATTATCCAGATTGAAGGTTATCACCCACCAGATTGTGTAGTGCTAATATTTTAGTCTAACTTGCCGATATTGAATATTACGTTTTATCTTGAGGTGCTCTACATAACTTTGTTCAGTCCGCCATTACCTCTCCCCTCATACCTGTTTCGTTATTGCCAGGGCCCTGTCCAGAAACAACCCAATTCATAATGTCCCGATTCATGATAAACCCCAGGAAGAGTAGCTGCTGTAAACAGACATCTTTTATAGAGATTGTATTATGATAATTAGCCCATGACTCAAGGGGTTTAAAATGAATACAACCTTCTTATCCATTCATAACTGACCAAATTATGAAAAACAACCATTGCAATTTTGAATTCTGTAAAGTGGGTGTGGAACAATTGAAAAAAGTATCGTTGTCTTCCAATAATGACAAACCACCTGGTACTGACAACTTGGATGGAACATGACTGAGGACGGTGGTGACTACATTGCCACTCCATTCCACTACCCAAGAGCAGCAAAGCATCCTTTACTGGTTCAAACAGTGGACCAATCAGCCTGCAACTGACCCTTAGAGAACTTTTGAAAAAATGGTGATTGCCAAGAGAATGCTATTTCACAGTAAACAAATTAATAACTGACTTTCAGCACACTTATATGGCACTCAACATGTACTGCACTAACACAAATGACTGATGATTGGCTGAAAGAAATTGATAGCTGTTTTGTTGGACTTCAGTGCAGCTTTTAACTTTATCCTCTTCAGTCTACCCCCTCCTTTTTCGAACATTCTGTTAAAAATCGCGCAACATTTCAGCGTCCTGCTACTCATGCCAGGAATATAGTATATGCATATGATTAGTATGTGTGGATAGAAAACACTCTGAAGTTTCTAATACTGGTTAAATAACGTCTGTGACCATAACAGAACGTGAACAGCAAGCGAAATCCCAAGAAAAACCTGGTCACAAAAACCACAGAAAAGTATTAATCCGCCAGTCTCCGAATTGTTTATTGCAAGCAAAAATATATAGCAGGGAACTTGCAGTTCCTACAACTTCCACACGATGTCGCCAAAGACGTCATTTTCATTGACAAAAATCCTTTGTGTAATGACAAATAGATCCTTCATTCCGTCCAGCATACAGCAATCGATTTTGGAAGAGAGACAAAGGACATCGTTTTCTTGAGTAGCTGCTATTGAATACAGATCGCCCAGTGATCAATTTGATCGCTTATTAACGTTTACAAATACCTAAAGTTGGGTTACAAAAGTAGGTTGAAGTGTTTTGTCAAAGAATATAGGCAACTTATATAATTTTTAAAAATGACGTTGCGTTTTGGAAGGGAGCTTTTTCCTGAAACAGACAGGGTATACAAATGGATATTTTGGGCATACATGGACGGATTTAAATCGGGAAAAATACCCAATTGTGATGTTTATGGAACTTATAGGAGTGCCAACAAAGAATATCATCAAAGGTAATGAATGTTTTATAATTTATTTCTGCGTTTTGTGTAGCGCCGGCTACGCTAATTATTTTGTTTACGTCCCCTTCAGGTATATTGGGGTGTTGCATGCTATCAGATAATAGCTTCTCATGCTTTCGCCGAAAAGCATTTTAAAAATCTGACTTGTTGGCTAGGTTCACAACGAGTGTAGCTTTAATTCAATACCCTGCATGTGTGTTTTAATGAACGTTTGAGTTTTAACGGCTACATTTAGCATTTAGCGTAGCGCATTTGCATTTCCAGGTGTCTAGATGAGACATCTGCGTCTCAGGTAGGAGCAAGAGGATTTATCGATCATAGTCTGCTACTGAAAAAAACATATGTGTTATCTAACGGAACACAGAGGGTGTTCTTTAATGGAAGCCTCTCTAACTGAAACCAGGTAGAGTTTGGCATACCTCAAGATAGCTGTCTTGGCCCCTTACTTTTTAAAATATTTTTACTAATGAACTACCAATAGCATTAGGTAAAGCCTGTGTGTCTATGTACGCTGATAACTCAACATTATATACGTCAGCTACCACAGCAAGTGAAATCACTGCCACCCTTAACTTTTTATGGTATAGGGAACGCTTGCGTCCCACAAAAACCAGGGAAAATTTAGCGCTGCAAATTCAAATAAATTGATATAAAAATCAAACTTTCATTAAATCACACATGTAAGATACTCAATTAAAGCTACACTCGTTTTGAATACAGCCAACATGTCAGATTTTAAAAAGGCTCTCGGCGAAAGCATTAGAAGCTATTATCTGATGATAGCTCAACAGTAAACAAAGAGGGTAGCATATTTCAACCCTGCAGGCACTACACAAAACGCAGAAATAAAATATAAAACATGCCTTACCTTTGACATGCTTTTTTTGTTGGCACTCCAATATGACCCATAAACATCACAATTGGTCCTTTTGTTCGATTAATTCCATCCATACATATCCAAAATGCAAATTTATTTGGCGCGTTTGATCCAGAAAAAAACAGCTTCCAAAATGCGCAACATCAGTACAAAATATTTCAAAAGATTTCTACAAACTACTATTGTAATACAATTTTAGGTATTTTTAAACGTTATTAATCGATCAAATTGAAGACGGGTCTATCTGTGTTCAATACAGGAACACAACAAACCAAGCTGCTTTTCAAGTCTTGCGCAACTCTCAACTGTGTTACGTAGTTCCTAGTTGGCCCTACTTCTTCATTGCACAAATGAATAACCTCAACCAAATTCCAAAGACTGGTGACATCCAGTGGAAGCGGTAGGAACTGAAAACAAGTTCCTAAGAAATATCGTGTGCCAATGAGAATCCCGTGAACAGACAGGGACCTCAACAAACAACATTCTGAACGGTTAGTCCTCTGGGTTTTGCCTGCTACATAAGTTCTGTTATACTCACAGACATGATTCAAACAGTTTTAGAAACTTCAGAGTGTTTTCCATCCAAATCTTCTAGTAATATGCATATCTAAGATTCTTGGCATGAGTAGCAGGAAGTTGAGATTGGGCACACTATTTATCCAAAAGTGAAAATGCTGCCCCCTATACCTTAAGAAGTTAACAAAGAGCTGCAGTCGGTTTTAGAATGGGTGGCAAGTAATAAGCTATTCCTAAATATATCAGAAACTAAAAGCATTGTGTTTGGGCCAAGCATTAGTTAAAACCTTAACCTCATCTAAATCTTGTAATAAGTAATGTGGCAATTGAGCAAGTTGAGGAGACTAATCTGCTTGGTGTATCCCTAGATTGTAAACTGACATGGTCAAAACATATTGATACGGTAGCTAAGAGGGGGAGAGGTCTGTCCATGATAAAGCGCAGCTCTGCTTTCTTGACATTAGAATCAACAAAATAAGTCCTGCAGGCCCTAGTTTTGTCACACCTGGACTACTGCCCAGTTATATGGTCAAGTGCCACAAAGAAGAACAGGCAAATTACAGCTGGCCTAGAACAGAGCAGCATTTCAACATGTGAAACGTCACATTTCAAGTGTTTTTTTGTGATCAAATGGTATGGGGTTTTTAATAAGGTAAGTGGTATACTGTTCAGCTAAAATAGTATAAACATCTTTAATCAATGTGATTCCATTTGACATGATCACTTAGTGCTGACTTTCAATATGACCCCCCCCCCCCGGGATTTGAACTCATAACCTCTGGATTTGGGGTTATTACTTCCTTATGATACATCTCTGCAATTAGCAAAAGAGTGCAAGCTGCGCTGTTATTTTGGTTATCACTTCATCTGACTATTCTCTCATTATTGATTTCACTTAGTTATTTCAGCAATTTTATGGTTTTCTGTATAGTTGTCTGACGTTGGTTGGGAATATTTTTCTGTTCTAATGTTATTCCTGAATCACAACGATAAATATAATAGTTTTCCCTGAGTGTGTTTTTTAACATAGCTGAGATTTACTTTGAAGTGGGAAGTGCAGGAATACAGACGAAATCACGTATTGACAAGGCATGGTGTTGTAGCAGGAAGATCGGAATGAACTAAGACGCTGTGAGTGTTCTAAGACGTTGTGAGTTCAAATCCCATGAATAACAATTACAGTATAAAAAACATACACAATGCCATCATGTATATAAAATATGTAAGTTGAATAACACTGCGACTGCGTGACATTCCGGAGACATTCTCACAAATTATTTTGGTTTGTAAAATAAAATGTTACATGTGCAAAACGTGGAAATTCTATCATGTAAAATCATGTGATTTTCCACATGCAAAACGTGTTTTTTCCTTAAGGGCATAATAACCCCAAAAAGGTTGAAAATCGGATCACAGTTGAGACATTAACATCCATCTCCCTTCAACTAGGGAATGTCCATATACTTTAGGCTTTTAATAGCATTATTATATATATTATACAACCATAATCTGTGCCCCTGCTCAATTTTCAGAATTAAAATGGATCAATGTAGCACAGAGGAATTAGACCTGGATCATTATCAGGGTTCAGAATTCTCCATGCTACAACAATTTGTGTTAATGTATTTCAATCTACACTGAATGATTTGAACATACCTTATAACAGAGAGATGAATAACAATAGATTGAGACATAAATAATTTACCATGCTCTTTGATTTGCAATAATGTTCAATTTAAAACAATGCACTCGATTCACTTGTAGTAAATTGCCATTCTCGGTCACGTTATTTGCGAGGTTCCAGTCAATACATTAATAATGCATTCTAATCCAAATGTCTATGATTCATGTTTATGGTCAGAAAACTAATTGTATGTTTATAGTGCCTGTCCAGTACACACAAGCTAAGCATTTCTTCCTAACAGGAAATAAATCTCTGATATCTCGACACATATGGTATCATTTTATATTGCCTTTGGTAAATATTTGCGTGAGTTTATGCAATAACCATTCATAGCGTCACCATAAAACACAGCCATGTCACTGGTTGTGCTGAAGGGGTAGATTTCTAGTCGTGAATACATTTCACATTTAAGTATTTTAGCAGAGGCTGTTACCCAGAGCGATTTACAGTCAGTGAATTCAACTAAGTTTAGGTAAAAACCACCACATACCACAGGTCCTCAGAAAGGTTAAATGGCATTAACAGAGCACAGAATCAAATTAGCATGACACATTTCCATATCAAAAGCCGTCTCACTTTCACTGTTGTGTAAAGGATTTACATGTAGGTGGGGATGGGCCAAGCAACAGGAAACATGAAAACGACCTAGCACCCTGTCAGTGTTGTTGTTGTTTTAGGTAACAGGACTGACACCGGGGAAGTTGTTTTGAACAGAAAACCCCTTGGGTTTCTTCTCTCTCTCCGCACACTCGAGGTATAACATGAAACATTTGTAACAAAATCACATACTTGTGGAACCACGCAACCGCCACAGGGCTTGTGTTTTGTCTCGTTGTTTCGGGTGTTGTTCTTCCCCTCTCTACCAAATCACATCGCTCTGTAGCCTTGCTGATTCTATGAATCCATTTGAAGTTCCACCTTCACATTGTCAGGTATTGATTCCCACCTTGGCGGCTCAGTGGGATTAGATGTGCTTGTTTTTCAGCACGTGGTAATGATTTAATTATTCCGTCTCTTTCTTTCATGCTGTTTATGCCGTCATGTAAAACAGTAGGACATTATCAGTGAGCTCAGAGGTAGTAATAATGATTCAGATCGATCATTGTGTTTAAAAAAAAATAATGGGTTGATTTTAAGGTGTTCGGGGACAAGGTGCGTACAAAAATCAGCAAATAGAAAATGTGTTAATTTCCCTGGAATGATCATTCCCAAAAAGGCCTGGTTAGATCTTGTGCGAAGGACAGTTGGGGGTCATGGTTAATAGTTAATGGAGAGGTTAGTCAAGCACCTGCAGTTCATTGGTATACAGAGGGAGCATCCCAAAGGACTACAGCCTATCTATGAAACCCCATTTAGCTGTTTAGATGTGAATGCATAAGAGTAAGGTGATATTGATCTGATATGTGCAAAGCGAAGGAGAGTGGTATGTCAGCTAAGTAGAGTTAACTGATATGTTTTAAAAATGTCAAGTCAATAGACTACGGATAGAAGTAACAGAGTCGAGTGGGAGATGATGAATCTCTCTCTCCCCATCATATATGACTTTATCATGGCCTACCTATGGTGTGTTGATGTGTTATTTATCCTAAGCCGTGGTGGAACACCAGTGTCCTGTTGATCTGTCTATTGGTTGTCCAGTTACCTCATAACTGCTCAGCCTCTATCGACAAAGCAATGCTGCTCATTTTACTCAAGAACTCTTAAGACTTCAGGAAAAAGATTTAAACAAACAGCCTGCAGAGGCTGTCCTAATATGGAGACCGGTCCTTACATACTGTATGAAGCAGCCAAACTAGCACCATGACTTTCCTCACTTATCCTCAAGTACCTGCAGAAGAGCCTACAACTAGTCAGACCTACACCACTGTTTAAAGGGACAATGCAGCCATTTTTATCTCAACATCAAATCATTTCTAGGTAACAATTAAGTACCTTGCTGGGATTGTTTTCAATTCAAGTGGTCAAAAAGAAACCAAAATAGCTTCTTAGCAAAGAGTAATTTATCAAGCAAAAATGTTGCTAGGACTTTCTGGGAGTGGTCTGAGTGGGAAAGGGAAAACTGAAAACTAGCTTATTGTTATTGGTAGAGAGGTTTGGAACTCTTTTTATTATTGGTCTATTAAGAAATGTACTGCCTGGTTATGTCAACAGTCAAGCCAAAACTCGATCCCACCAAAACAGGATGAAATTTCAAGCAGCCTTTTCAAACAGCTCTTACACTAAAAGGATATTATCAGCATTTTCACAATTTCACAGTGTTATTCCAATCTCATAGTGTGGAAATATACATATATACATTACCTTGATCACTCTTTTGTCACAGAGAGTTTTCCTGATGCATTAGGAAATTCAAATGAGCCTTGTGACTGAAAATGAGCAGTTATTTTTCTCTCCATACGGGGGTAGTCAAGTCATTGGTATCAGGGCTTGCCATTAAAATTATGTTCTCTCTCGCACGCTCAAACGCTAGGCCTAGGTATTATTACTGCAACATTCAAATGTACAAAAATGTATCTGAAATGCAGCCATACACATCAACAACCATAGCTTTATATAGCTCAATAATATAAGGTAGATAGATATTGGTCTCCAATAGGCTACGACATAATGCCCGACTCGTTTTGAGGTAAGACATGCCTTTAGGGGCAGGTAAGCAGCAGCCTTTGGATTGGTTAAATAATAACAGTATGCTACACCAACATTCGCTTCCATTCACACAAAGTGTCAAAACAATTGCCCGGCACTGGGCGCAAACGCTACGACAATTCCCAATGCTCTAGCAAGCCGTGAGAATGCTTATTGGTATGAAGTTAGCTGGTTTGCCGAACCTTCCCCAAACCATAGCCCCCTAGGTACAGTACTGCATTATATAGCCTACAAACACCGCTTCCAACTGCCCCCTGGCGGCTACTATACATTTGAAATATTTATGCTACAGGATATTTTTCTTCCTGTGGGTCATATTAAGATCCGACATCTGTTTATAAAACGCAGAGAAATCATGTTTTTGACTGCACTGGGCCTTTAAAATGTATTCCTCCTATAAAATCAAATTACATTCCTCACATTTTGTAAAACATCATTATTATTTCATACAGTAGCCTCGAGAATCTACCTCAAGCTGTGTGTAGACAGTGTACTGTGAGCTAATGCGTTATTGCGTGGTGTTGCAGACTCTTACAGAAAGACCACATGAATTTCACATTTAATCACGTAATCTTATGTGAAGTTACTGTAATAACCATGTCAGAAAGCAACATGAAAATACATTTCAGCACAAGTGAAAACATGATGTCATGTGAAATAAATGTGACAACATGAGGATGCAAAATTTTAGCTTGATACAATGAAACTACGTGGCAACATTTAAACTTTTTTCACAAGTAAAACTGCAAATTCGATTTTTACATGTGAATGTTTTTCACGTGAAAATGATAACTGCAAATTCCACATGTGAATATGCAATTCACATGAGGTGAAATTCAGTAGCAGTGCGTGGGTAAAATCACTGGGGAAGCCAAGTCAGAAAAAATGCCATATTACAACTGTGTTGTGATAATTGTGTTGTTTGCTCTCATGTGAAAATCCACATGTGGAACAATATGGGAAATATCATCACGTGAGCAGTGTTCCAAAACCACATGGTTCCACATGATTTCACACGTGAAATTTCGTCATCGTTTGCACATTATTTCAGTTGTACAAAATATGTAGAAATGTTTGATCGTGATTTTCCACGTGAGATCATGTGTTTTTTCCCATAAGGGGAAGACTGGACCTGCTATTGATTGCCAATCCTCTCCCTGGGGTGCAGTGGGCAGAATGGTGGAGTAGAAATTGAGGGTGAGGACAGGTTAAAGGAAGAACAGGTTAAAGGAAGAAGCCCTGCTAGCCAGGCCTTACTGAGAACACAGGAATCAATCAGCCTCGTCAGTATAGAAAATATAATACTGAATATGGACATTGTTAGCTTGGTAGCCAATTCACAAACAGATCTGGCTATAACAGGCTAGGGAAAATGCTGGCAAAAAACAACAACAGGGATGATGGCCACCATGAAAATAGTAAAAGAAATGTTGCAATGTTATTGAGGTCAAGTGTTAGTTGACTGTTTACTTTGAACTTCTGTAATACAAGCAAGGAAGCACTTGGACCACAACGAGGTTAGTGGAGTTTTGCTGTTGTTTGTTTTGACTTGTTCCTATGTCTAAGGGACAACCCATGTGGGACGTGACTCAGTGCTGTGTTTTTAATTGCACTCATCCTCGCTGTTAAACTTTAATCACTCGGGTGTGATGCTCTTTGTACCAATGTATTATTTCCTCTCTGTCTAGGTGTTGGATGCAGCCTGCTGTGGATAAATATAAAATATTGGAAAACTCTCTTCCGTGTTAGAAATAATAAACATCCTAAATTACAAACATACGCTACTAGCCTGCTATTCTGGAACGACAGTGATGCTTTACATGGTTTAGCTGAACGCTGGAGAATCACAGGGAGAGTACACACACACAGAGATGGAAGCTCTTCATGCATTGACAACGTCTTCCCCACAGTGACCATACATATCCCAACCAGAAGCCATGGATTACAGGCAACATCCGCACCGAACTAAAGGCTAGAGCTGCCGCTTTCAAGGAGCGTAACAATAATACGGACGCTTATAAAAAATACCGCTATGCCCTCAGACGAACCATCAAACAGGCAAAGCGTCAATACAGGAATATTACACCGGCTCTGACGCTCGTCAGATGTAGCAGGACTTTAAAAAATTGCTGACTACAAAGGGAAACCCAGCCACAAACTGCCCAGTGACGCGAGCCTACCAGACGGGCTAGATGCCTTTCATACTCGTTTCGAGGCAAGCAACACTGAAGCATGCATGAGAGCACCAGCTGTTCCGGACGACTGTGTCATCATGCTCTCCGTAGCCGATGTGAGCAAAACCTTTAAACAGGTCAACATTCATAAGGCCGCAGGGCCGATTACTAGGACGTGTACTCAGAGCATGCGAAGACCAACAAGCAAGTGTCTTCACTGACATTTTCAACCTCTCCCTGACCGAGTCTGTAATACCTACATGTTTCAAGCAGACCACCATAGTCCTTGTACCCAAGACAGTGAAGGTAACCTGCCTAAATGACTAGCGCCCCGTAGCACTCCGATCAGTAGCCATGAAGTGCTTTGAAAGGCTGGTCATAGTTCACATCAACCCCATCATCCCGGAAGCCCTAGACCCACTCAAATTCGCATACTTCCCCAACAGATCCAAAGATGACGCAGTCTCAATCGCACTCCACACTGCCCTTTCCGACCTGGATAAAAGGAACACCTACATGTATGTGTGAATGCTGTTCATTGACTAAAACCAAGTGTTCAACACCATAGTGCCCACAAAGCTAATCACTAAGCTAAGAACCGTGAGACTAAACACCTCCCTCTGCTACTGGATCCTGGACTTCCTGACGGGCCGCCCCCAGGTGGTAAGGGTAGGAAATAACACATCTGCCTCGCTGATCCTGAACAAGGGGTCCCTCAGTGGTGCATGCTTAGTCCCCTCATGTACTCTCTGTTCACACACTACTGTGTGGTCAAACATGACTCCAACACCATCATTAACTTTGCTGACGACACAACGGTAGGCCTGATGACTGACAACGATGAGACAGCCTATAGGGAGGAAGTCAGAGACCTGGCAGTGTGGTGCCAAGACAACAACCTCTCACTCAATGTGAGCAAGACAAAGGAGATGATTGTGGACTAAATTAAAAGGAGGGCCAAACACACCCCCATTCACATCAATGGGGCTGTAGTGGAGCGGGTTGAGAGTTTCAAGTTCCTTGGTGTCCACATCACCAACAAACTATCATAGTCCAAACACATCAAGAAAGTCGGGAAGAGGGCACGACAACGCTTTTTCCCCCCTCACGAGACTGAAAAGATTCGGCATGGGTCCCCAGATCCTCAAAAATCTATACAGTTGCACCATCAAGAATTTCCTGACGGTTGCATCACCGCCTGGTTTGGCAACTGCTCGGCATCTGACCGTAGGGTGTTACAGAGGGTAGTGCATACGGCCCAGTACATCACTGGGGTCAAGCGTCCTGGCATCCAGGACCTATATACTAGGCGGTGTCAGAGGAAGGTCCAAAAAATTGTCAAAGACTCCAGTCACCCAAGTCATTGACTGTCCTTTCTGCTACAGCACGGCAAGAGGTACCAGAGCGCCAGGTCTAGGTCCAAAAGGCTCCTTAACAGCTTCTACCACCAAAATGACAAATTACCTCGACTAACCTGTACCCCTGCACATTGACTAGGTACCGGTACCCTCTGTATATAGCCTCATTATTGTTATTTTACAATGTTCCTTTCTCTCTTCTTTTTTTTAACTTTAGTTTATTTAGTACATTTTTCCTTAACTCTATTTCTTAAAACTGCATTGTTGGTTAAGGGGTTGTATTTGACGCATTTTACAAAAACAATTTGATTTGATTTGAATAAATTTTATCCTGCTCAATTATATGCATAAATATTGAAATATCTTTAATACTATGTGGATACACGCACTCACATGCACACACACACACACCCATACACACATTCTCTCTCACATGCACACACACACACACACACACACACACACACACACACACACACACACACACACACACACACACACACACACACACACACACACACACACACACACACACACACACTTTTGGCTCTGCTGTTATTCAGCTCAGGCAACTCTAGGATTGCTCTGTTCTCTCCTACTCATCATTTGCTTCAGATGTAGGATCATAATTTTGCTCAACCAGGAAAATAATCATCCAGCAAAATAATCCACCAACAACAGGAAATGTGAATTATTATGTGGATTATAATTTATGGAAATGTTTAAATGGAAATTACAAACTTCAGAAGCCTTATCAAACCTCAAATACACTATAATTTTCAAATGTCCTGTATTGCAGGAAAGTTCTTCTGCAACAGGGTGATCAATTTAAGGACCTACATCTGTATGCTATTCCCCCACTCTGTTATCTGGCTCTGAAGTGCTCTCTCTTCAGTCAAATCGACAAGTAATCTCAAATGTCATAATCCCGCTATTTGCATGTGTGAGCACATCCCTATCCATGCAAGAGTGGACTGGTGCGTGCGAGAATCCATTGATTGTCCACATGAGTCAGTCATAAACCAATTTAGGATCAGATCTCTCTCCAGTAGAGTGTGCTGTTTTGATGCTTGGAAGTGGCATGATTAAAGTAGCCATAGAGGTGTGATGTAACATGGAAAATTAAGGATTTGATTGAATGAGAAGCACTTTTGGTCTAGATGGCTTGCTTCCGGCAATGTATCAATGCTCCAGTTTAATACATGTTCTGTAGGACTGTACAAGTTACGACATCAGTTGGGACAGAGAGGACGAGTCGGACATGGGAAGCGCATCACCGGTAATGTCCCAGCTGTATACTAGTGGCGGTCGGTGCAGTTTACGATGAGGGAGGACAAAAACATTTTTCAAGAGCATGGCCTTATTTCTATTACAGCATGTTGGATGACTGTCATTCATATTCCATTCACCCAGTTCAATGTAACATTGATAGACTTAGGCTACTGCATGATACTAAAATGTTCCCTATACCCATCATGAGGTTGCTAGAGCCTAGCCTATGAATGAAAGTTTACAACAAAGGCGCACCTAGGTCGAGTGAAAAAATTGATATGACAGACAGTGTGCTTTCCTTTAAGAAATGTTTTTCAACAGAAGCGGCAGAATGAATACACCCCTAATCTTGCATCAACACAGTTCACTTTCATAGCAGCCACATTGTATTCCTTCTCACCTCTATGCACTCTCCTCCTCTCACCTTTTCCCTTAGTTTGTGGACTTCAATGAACAACACATCAGGTGTATGTGACCAGGCAAAAAAAACTTTCCAAGCCAAACCATGTCATAATCTCTACAAACAGCCTACATTGTTGTCCCCATATTAGCTAAAGTAACATCCGAGTAAACAGAGCTAATAGAACTAATTTGTTAGTAACCCTGCTATAGTCATGCTGTAATGTTACAGTGTATAGTCAGTAAGCAGTTACCCCGGCGAGCCATGGTGGCAACCAATTAAATAAACCAAAAGCTTACCTTGACTTGGAAGAGTTCCAGTGTTGTGTTGGAAAGTCATATACAATGATGGGATGGCTGCCGTTTTACGGGCTCCGAACCAACTCTGCTATTTTGTTTGTTTTTTCTCAATGTTTGTAACTGATTTTGTAAATAATGACGCTGCTACCCTCACTATGACAGAAAAGAGCTTCTGGACATCAGAACAGAAATTACTCACCTCGAACTGGACGAAGATTTTTTCTTTAATGTGTCCGACTTAAAGGATATACTGCTTTGTCAAGACAAGGCCCAAATCCCTGTCATCAGCATGAAGAAAAGATGGAGGAACAGGGGGAGGAGGGTGGGGTGCCTTGTAAGAATTAATTGACAGGTAGATAAACCACCACTTCCCTCTGTATTATTCGCCAACGTGCAATCATTGGGAAAAAAAACTGGACGATTTTAGATTTAAGACTATCCTTCCAAAGGGACAATAAAATCTGTAATATCTTATGTTTCACTGAGACGTGGCTGAACGACGACACGGATAAGATAGAGCTGGCTGGCTTCTCCGTGCGTCGGCAGGACAAAGCAATTAGATCTTGTAAGACAAGGGGCGGGGTGTGTGTCTATTTGTCAATAACTGCTGGTGTGCGATGTCTAATATTAAAGAAGTCTCAAGGTATTGCTTGTCAGAGGTAGAATACCTCATGATAAGCTGTAGATCACACTATCTACCAAGAGAGTTCTCATCTATATTATTGGTAGCCTTATATTTACCACCACAAACCGATGCTGGCACTAAGACCGCACTCAACGAACTGTATAACGCCATAAGCAAACAAGAAAATGCTCATCCAGAAGTGACGCTCCTAGTGGCCGGGGAATTTAATGCAGGCAAACTTATATCCATATTTTACCTAATTTCTACCAACATGTAACACGTGCAACTAGAGGGAAAAAAACTCTAGACCATCTTTACTCCACACAAAGCTCCCCCTCACCCTCCATTTGGCAAATCTGACCATAATTCTGATTCCTGTTTACAAGCAGGAAGTACCAGTAACTCGCTCAATAAGGAAGTCGTTAGATGACACAGTTGCTACGCTACAGGACTAGCACAGACTGGAATATGTTCCGGGATTCGTCCAATGGTATTGAGGAGTATACCACCTCAGTCACCGGCTTCATCAATAAGTGCATCAACGACATCGTCCCTACAGTGACCGTACGCAACATCCACACCGAGCTAAAGGCTAGAGCTGCCGCTTTCAAAGAGTGTGACACTATTTCGGATGCTTAAAAAATATCCCGCTATGCCCAGACGAACCATCAATACTGGACTAAGATTGAATCCTACTACACTGGCTCTGACATTTTCAACCTTTCCCTCACCGAGTCTGTAATACCTACATGTTTCAACCAGACCACCATAGTCCCTGTGCCCAAGAAAGTGAAGGTAACCTGCCTAAATGATTACTACCCCTTAGCTCTCACGTAGGTAGCCATGAAGTGCTTTGAAAGGCTGGTCATGGCTCACATCAACACCATCATGCCGGAAACCCTAGACCCACTCCAATTTGCATACCGCCCAAACAGATCCATAGATGACACATCTCAATCGCAATTCACACTGCCCTTTCCCACCTGGACAAAAGGAACACCTATGTGAGAATGTTGTTTGTTGACTACAGCTCAGCATTCAACACCATAGTGCCCACAAAGCTCACTAAGATCACTAAGCTAAGGACCCTGGGACTAAACAGCTCCCTCTGCAACTGGATCCTGGTCTTCCTGACGGGCCGCCCCCAGGTGGTAAGGGTAGCTAACAACACATTTGTCACACTGATCCTCAACAATTAGTCCCCTTCTGTACTCCCTGTTAACCCACGATTGTGTGGCCAAGCATGACTCCAACACCATCATTAAGTTTTCTGACGACATAACAGTGGTATGCTTGATCACAGACAACGATGAGACAGTCTATAGAGAGCAGGTCAGAGACCTGGCAGTGTGCTGCCAGGACAACAACCTCTCCCTCAAGACAAAGGAGCTGATTGTGGACTATAGGAAAAGGAGGGCCGAACAGGCCCCCATTAACATTGACGGGGGTGAAGTGGACCGGGTCGAGAGTTTCAAGTTCCTTGGTGTCCACATCACCAATAAACTATCATGGTCCAAATACACCAAGACATTTGTGAAGAGGGCAGTACAACACCTTTTCCCAGACACGAGACTCAAACGATTTGGCATGGGTCCCCAGGTCCTCAAAAAGTTATACAGCAGCATCTCTGCCTGTTATGGCAACTGCTCGGCATCTGACCGTAGGGCACTGCAGAGGTTATTGCGTACAGTCCAGTACATCACTGGGGCCAAGCTTCCTGACATCCAGAACCTATATACTTGGTGGTGTCAGAGGAGGGCCCAAAAAATTGTCAAAGACTCCAGTCACCCAAGTCATAGACTGTTCTTGCTGCTACCGCATGGCAAGCGGTACCGTAGTGCCAAGCCTAGGCCCAAAAGGCTCCTTAACAGCTTCTACCCCCAAGCCATAAGACCACCCCTTTATTTTTACACTGCTGCTACTCGCTGTTTATTATCTATGCAGTCACTTTATAAATTGCCTCAACTAACCTGTATCCCCGCACATTGACTCGGTACCGGTACCCCCTGTATATAGCCTCGTTATTGTTCTGTAATGTTCTTGTGTTATTTTTTAAAAAATACTTCAGTTTATTTAGTAAATATTTTCTTAACTCTATTTCTTGAACTGCATTGTTGGTTAAGGGCTTGTAAGTAAGCATTTCATGTTAAGGTCTACACCTGCGCATTCATTTGATTTGATAGCCAGCTAGCTAACATAGCATCCATATGTTTAATCCAGGTGTTTGAGTAACTAAACTAGCCTGCTGCATTTGCTAGCTAAGTAAGTGAAACTGAAAAAAATGACACTCACTTTCTCTCTCTCTTGCTTCTCCTTCATTTTTGAATAAATTAATAAACTATTGTCTTTCTCTCTCTTTGAGTCAACTACTCACCACATTTTATGCACTGCAGTGCTTGCTAGTTGTAGTTTATGGTTTCAGTTCTAGATTAATTATCTGATCCTTTGATTGGGTGGACAACCTACAGTGGGGCAAAAAAGTATTTAGTCAGCCACCAATTGTGCAAGTTCTCCCACTTAAAAAGATAAGAGAGGCCTGTAATTTTCATCATAAGTACACTTCAACTATGACAGACAAAATGAGAAACAAAATCCAGAAAATGACATTGTAGGATTTTTTCTGAATTTCTTGGCAAATTATGGTGGAAAATAAGTATTTGGTCACCTACAAACAAGCAAGATTTCTGGCTCTCACAGACCTGTAACTTCTTCTTTAAGAGGCTCCTCTGTCCTCCACTCGTTACCTGTATTAATGGCATCTGTTTGAACTTGTTATCAGTATAAAAGACACTGCTAACCGACACAACACTGCTCCGGTTCATCTGGCGAGATATGGAATGAGACGCAGAGCCCACCATCTATGAATGGCAAGTACTCCCATGTGGCACCACCTGCAATCCTTGTTGTGCCATATACGCTCTGCAGAGACACGCACGGGAGCACCCAGACAGTGACCCAGAGGTATGGGATTCAGTGGAAAATGCCTTCTATGTGGATAACTGCTTACTGAGCATCCCATCCACGGCTGAAGCGAAAGCACTCCTTGATAAAGTACGGAATCTCCTGTCCAAAGGGGGATTCACAACCAACTGAAGCTCATGAGTTACGGAAGTCCGCCCAATGCTACAGCATCTCTACCGAACCAACAGCAGCTCTCCCTGACCTAGCACAATCCCAAACACTGCCGGATCTGATCGCCACCACAAACCAGATCTCAGATGGGGTGGCTTCTATACCCATCTCCCTCATGGCAGAGACACTACTCCCGACGGGGGAAACCCTATGAGATCCTGGCTGACAGAGGTACGAACTTCAAGGCAGGCAATTCCTCCAGATTGGAGGAAGCCTTCCAAGCCATGGAACCCAGCCTCCAGGATCAGCTGATGGACCAACAAATCTCATCAAAATTACCCCGCCAGGAGCTCCTCATTTTGGAGGACATTGGGAGCGAGAGATCAAATCTGTAAAGACGGCCTTACGAGTCGTACTAGGGGACCAAACTGTCACTGAAACTGTCTTGAGGACCCTCCTGATAGAGGTGGAAGGGATACTGAACTCCAAACCCTTGGGATATCTCTCTGCAGACATCGCTGATCCCGATCCGGTTACACCGAATATGCTCTTGATGGGATGCCGAGATGCGTCACTTCCTCAAGCCATGTATGCTGATACCAACCTCGTTGGCAGACGCCGGTGGCGACACAGCCAGATTTTTGGGCCCGATTCATTCGGGATTACCTACCAAGTCAACAGCACAGAGGGAAATGGCAGAGAGAAATGGCCAGCATGGAAACTGGCCAAGTAGTAATGATGGTGGACTTTCAGCTGCCTTGAGCCTCCTGGCCGGTGGGCGGTATCACTAAGACCATGCCTGGGACCGATGGTCATGTTAGATCAGTGGAGATCCAGGTGAAGAACTGGACATGTATCCGGCCAGTTGCCCGACTAATTCCTCGTCCAGAGGATGGGGAGCAATGAGCCTTTTTTGAGGAGTGTGGAATTTCACATTTCCGGGGTGGCTGTAGAAAAGGCCCATGGAGTTGGTGGAATAATCCTTTAATTCATTGCCACTTACTCAGCTGTGCCAGGGGCGCTTTAATTAGGTCAGGTGGAAATGTCAGACAGATTTCAACTCCATAAAAGGAGGAAATTGCCATCGCCTGATCTCGCTGCTTTCTCTTCCTTAATTCCGTCTGATCCAGAAGTTTTGTGCGTCCATGAATCCACCACAGACTACTCAGTAAATATACCACTTTATGGTTAAAGGAATTCCTGCCCCAGTCTCATCCATTTCTCTGTCACCTTCACTGTCAGTCATCCTACCTGTCCAGCTACCCACACAGATTCCACTAATCTTTCAAACACAATAAGGCCTAGATTCAGTAAGATCACCCATTTTCGGCTATGCCCCATTTGTTATCGCAGACGCAGAGAAAACATTAAAAGTAAACACTGCAGATGTCCGCTCAATCGGAAATTACCTGTAAATGTCACCATGCTACAATGTCTTCCTTGGTTGGAATTGAATCCTGGCCTGATTCTTATTGGAAGACCTGGCTGTTTATTCTCTTGTGGCTTGTAGTATCTTCTGTAAATCCTGACAGGGAACCTGGCAGGGACAACACTGAAAATGTACTGTATCTATAGGCTACTTATAAAACGTGATGTTAGTGTTACACAGTGAGACTGTACTGTTACAGATGTAGGATCTTAATTTGAGCTAGTTTGCTACCGCAGGAAAATAATCCTGCAGCAAACAGGAAATGTGAATTATCATGTGGATTATAATTAATGGACATTTTTGTTGGGGCTGATCAATTTTTCTTCAGCGCAAGTTTGAAATGTCAAAGTAGAAATGACGAACTTTAGAAGCTTTGTAAAACTCAGCTTCACAAAAAGTTAGCATTTCCTGCCTTGCAGAAAAATTCTCAGCAACAAAAGAGGCATCAAATTACGATCATACATCTGTACTTCCGTCACTGTGGTCAAACATGGTGTGTTTAGCCTTGAGATGAATACTCTCTGCCACAATATGTCATTATGCTTTTACGTTGTTTTTTTTCGGGCACAAAAGACGGTTCATACCAACAGTTAATCAAAACAGTGAGCAATTCCACCCAGCTTTCTGGCATTTCTATTATTCTATGTACTCTTAATAACTAATCACTCAACGGAACAGTAAAAGTAGGCAACAGTAGACATGTCCGGAACTGTAAGCTAAGCAATTGCTTGGGGTCAAAGAAAAGTTACCATTTGGAGAAAGAGAAAATGTATGGAGAGACTGTCACAACAATGTGCTTAGACTTTCCTCTTGACAATGATTGGAAATGCTCATTTCTAACATTTGAATAGATGCCGTATTAATTCATTTTGCTCTAGTTCAATGTTTCGTATATGGTGGATCAGACACGGTAAATAGACATGATGAAATGGGCTAAGATAGGCCCTCAGTCATGCTCAAGTACGAACACATAAAGTTAGATCTCTCTAACTATTTAGACTGTCATTTCTATCTTCCATACCTGTCAGAAGACTGTACAAGAGGTTTCACAATTTAACAAGAAGTAAATGGGCATCTGTGTAGTTTTGAGCCAGAATAGATAAGAATGCTACTGCATGTATTAAAATACTGCTTCTAGTCATTGAATTTGATCCAACATGGAACCTTCTGCATCCCCATACATCCTTAGGTGACTGAATTATAGAAATCAAAGCTCTGTGGTTTCCTCATTAAAGCCTTTCTTACATGAGCCCAGAACATGTTAGACTATGTATGCAACCAGCCCATGCACAGTCAGGAAGTATAACCGCAGATCTGATCAAGAATTAAACAGACCTCAGCTCCTAGAATATTGATAGCCATTTGCCTATTAATCATTCATCAGATGTTTCCACTTCAACTTTGCACTCTCAAGAGAAGAAGTATTGCCACTTTTCATTTACCCAAAATCTTTAGCTTTGTGTTTTCTGTTTAATTGCAGACACTGCGTTGCTTTGACAGTTTTTTATTTTTTGCTGTGCTAATTCCCCACGAGGCAGTGCGTGGGTGGAGGTGTAAACACGCACATCAGCGGCGATGTGTGATGTGGCTAGGGTAGGGCTCGAAGCACACACACACACACACACACACACACACACACACACACACACACACACACACACACACACACACACACACACACACACACACACACACACACACACAGAGAGGCCCACACACACAGAGAGGCCCACACATCCTGAGAGTTAACACCTTAAACACAAACAAGCAGCGCTTGACAAATAAAACCATTCCAAACCTGATCCGTTACAAATTCGGACAGCTTACATATACTTGGCTACGTCCCAAATTGCACCCTATTCCTTATATACACTGAACAAATATATAAACGCAACATGTAAAGTGTTTGTCTCATGAGCTGAAATAAAAGATGCACAACATTTATCATACGCACAAAAAGTTTTTTTCTCTCAAATGGTGTTTACATCCCTGTTAGTGAACATTTCTCCTTTGCCAAGATAATCCATCCACCTGACAGGTGTGGGATATCAAGAAGCTGATTAAACAGCATGATCATTGCACAGGTGCACCTTGTGTTGGCAACAATAAAAGGTCACTCTAAAATGTGCAGTTTCTTCACATAACACAATGACAAGGTCTCAGTTTTGAGGGAGCGTGCAATTGGCATACTGACTGCAGGAATCTCCCCCAGAAATGTTGCAAGAGAAATAAAGGTTAATCTCTCTACCAAATGCCGTATTCCATTGTAGTTTTAGAGAATTTGAGTCCAACCGGTCTCACAACCGGAGACCATGTGTAACTACGCCAGCCCAGGACCTCCACATCCGGCTTCTTCACCCGAGACTAGCCACCCAGACAGCTGATGAAACTGTGTGTTTGCACAACCTAAGAATTTCTGCACAAACTGTCAGAAACCGTCTCAGGGAAGCTCATCTGCGTGCTCGTCGCGCTCACCAGGGTCTTGACCAAACTGCAGTTCAGTGTCATAACCAACTTCGGTGGGCAAATGTTCACCTTCAATGATCACTGGCACGCTGGAGAGGTGTGCTCTTCACGGATGAATCCCAGATTCAACAGACAGCGTGTTTGGCATTGTGTGGAAAAGCGGTTTGCTGGTAGCAGTGAGGTTATGGTATGAGCAGTTATAAGCTGCGGACAACGAACACAATTCGAAAATGTCCCAGTTCTTCCATGGCCTGCATACTCACCAGATGACTATGTTGGGGATGCTCTGAATCGACGTGTACGACAGTGTTGCAGTTTGCGCCAATATCCAGCAACTTCACACAGTCATTGAAGAGGAGTGGTACCAACATTTAACAGGTCATGATCAACAGCCTGACCAACTCTATGCGAGTTACTGACTGATTTTCTGATATTTTTAAGGTATCTGTGACCAACAGATATCAGGCGCTGACACAAAAACGCTGGTTGACTTGACAAAGAAGACAAACTGGCAACAGAAAAACAGAGAACACAGATATAAATACACAGGGGATAATGGGGAAGATGGGTGACACCTGGAAGGGGGTGGAGACAATCACAAAGACAGGTGAAAAAGATCAGGGTGTAAGACCCAGATGCAGACTGTGTCAAAGTAACAATGTTTTTTGCAGCAAAAGGGGCAAATGTACAGGATGGCAGGCAGGCTCAGGGTCAGGTCAGGCAGAGTTCAGTAATCCAGAGGTGGGGTAAAGGTACAGAACAGCAGGCAGGCAGGCTCAGGGGCAGGCAGAGTGGTCAGGTGGGTGGGTACAGGGTCAGGACAGGCAAGGGTCAAAAACCAGGAGAATGAGAAAAGAGAGACTGGGGGAAAGCAGGCACTGATACAACAACGCTAAATGACTTGACAAAGAAGACAAACTGGCAACAGACAAACAGAGAACACAGATATCAATACACAGGGGACAGTGGGGAAGATTGGCAACACCTGGAAGGGGGTGGAGACAAGCACAAAGACAGGTGAAACAGATCAGGGTGTGACAACTGATGCACATCTGTATCCCCTGTCATGTGAAATCCATAGATTAGGGCCTAATGAATATCTCAATTGAATGATTTTCTTATATGAACTGTAATTGTTGCATCTTGATTTTATATTTTTGTTCAGTGGGTTCTAGTAAAAAGTAGTACACTATAGGGAGCCTTTTGTGACTCAGCCAGAGCTACAGTTGAGAGGGTTGAGGAAAGGACAGAGTATGGGATTGCAGTGAGCTGTGACTGCATGCTATCGACCCTAAACCAGAGCTCTCAAAAAACTCCCAAATTCCTGATTTAAATGGTGTAAAATGTAATTGGAATCCTACTCAATCACTGTGCACTGAGCTACAGGTGCAGAGATCAAAACTAATGTAACAGTCAGATGAACACATTATCAAGGCATTGACTTTCTCTCTTTGAACTCTGCCCAGAGGCTACGGACAAACGCCCAGGCTTTAATTATACCCTGAAAGGGAGAGATCTGATGTGTTATGTCTATTATAATTTTGCTATATCTGTTGTTAAAGAAATGCTAGATTGTGTGTTGAATAGGTTCTTCCACCTAACACTCATTCACCTATACCTTATACTTGTTGTTGATCTTTCTCTCTCTTTCACTCTCTTTTTCTCTCTCTCTCTCTCGTAACATCTCCCTCTTCCCTGTCGAGATGAGCAGCCTCCTAGCTACCTCCAGGTTAAGTTATATTATGGTGTGGGATTGATGCTTTCTGACATGCGCTTTGAATGTTCTGTCAGGAGAGACATGGACATTGAAAGGTGTCTCGGATCAGCTCCCTCCCATGTCGGCCCCACCTCACCCCACCTCTTATTTAAGGTAGTCACATCGCGGCACAGAACACCTCCCAGGCTGTCTCTTTTTGTGAAGCCTCTGGATACAACGTCCTCTTCCTCTCTTCCTGGGTGGGAAGAGAAGACATAGGAGTTCCTCCATCTCTCACAGTCCGGATGCTGTACCCAAACTAGGGCATTTCCTTATTTGAGTGTACAGTATAAATATAACTAGGAACGAGGTAGTCTAGAGTAGAAAAAATGTTTTTTTAATTTTTAATTCTCCTCTCTCTCCATCTTGGTTGAAATCCCTTTGACACAAAACAGGAAAAATTATCTGACTCATTTTCCGTAAAGTGGCCTGTGCTCTGTTCACAGGTTAGCGTTTTTCCTCATGAACATTATTCTGGAGGCAGTACTGCAGAGTGGTCTCTAGCTGGCACAGCCTCAAAGTCATAAAATCAGATTTTGCTGTTTCACACCCCTCACCCTTAGCACTCTCGATCCATGCTGTAAACAGCACTGTATGCCCACAACAAATGTATTCTTCAGCAACAGTAAGAAATTGAGAATCCATGAGTCCAATGTATTGTTCAGTTCAATTCAGTTCATTCATTTGGCCTGTGGCTTGTATACAAGAAAACTGAATTAAACACACCATATGCCATTGTCTAGCTTGAACAACCAACTCAAAGGTATGAGTCTAATGTAGATTAATTGTACTATTATGCATCTCTCCCCATCCCCCACCCCAAACTCAGTCATTAATTATTAACGTTAGCTCATTAACGGTGCCCTTGATGAAAAAGGTGACCTTTTGCACCACATAAAGACATTTGGTGCCAACTCCAACCTGGCAAGTTGGAATATCTGAGTTTATATTTCATATTTAGGCATCATCACACTCGCTATCTGTGTATAATTACATTTCAAAGTCCCTCAAAATTTTACTTGGGTCTCAGCAGTGCAACTACTTGCTGCTTTAAAGAAAGTTAAACAAAACTAATTTGAGTTCAACGCTCAATAGAAAAAAGTACGCTGAGGCATGCCGAGGGGGTTTGATTAGTGGTTGCCTAGCAACAGTCTGTTGACTTGTCAGTCAGAAGAGGATCCCGTAACGCCACCACGCCTGCATGGCAGCCCGACATTTAGAAAGCAGAAAACATGCAGCCGGGTAATAAATCTACCTGTGACAGTGGAACTGAAGTCTATATTTAGTCTTTGTCAGAGAGATGGATTCTGTGGCGTTCCATTCTGTTATTTCTATTCTCTCAGACAATTTATCAAAACTGGATTCATATTAGATCAATATCCATCCACACATAGCATACACTATATACTATCTTTGTATCTTACGAACTTCATTCGTTAGGAGAGCTTAAGCCTCTGTCGTAGGCTTTTACCTCACCTTCGTAAGCAACGCCTGGGAGCAAAGGCTAGCTTTGACTGTTAAAGGTTAAGTACAATGAATCTGATTTAATCTATGTCTTTCCAGCCCTTCAATATACAGGTGTATGATCTTAATTTGATCACCCTTTTGTTGCAGAAAATGCAGGAAATGCAAACTTGTAGTCTATTTAATGTTTAATAAGGCTTCTAAAGTTTGTAATTTCAACTTAAAAATGTCCTAACAAATAATGTATAACCCCAACAAAAATGTTGATTAATATATAATCCACACAATAATTTACATTTCCTGTTGTGGCAGGAACATTTTCCTGCTGTGAGAAACTGCTCAAATTAAGATCCTACATCTGTAGATAGATTGAATTATCGATATCCATCCATACACAGCAACCGCTCCCTTACAGAAAAACCACATACATTTCACATGTTTGTGATCACATGATCTCACGGGATGACATATGACCACTTGTGATGTTATGCGAAGTTAATGTGATAACATGTGACAATAAGTAAAAGCAACATGTGATTCCATGAAACCAAACATGTGAAAACATGATCTCGTGAAATAAATGTGACAACGTGGGGATGCAGAATTTCATGAAACCATGGAACCATGAAACTACAAATCGGACCTTATGTGAAACGCTGAGTGCTAATATTGTAGATGTACTACAAAAATGATGGGATATTAGTCCTTGACCGCAACAGGTAACCCTCATTGACTCATCTTAATCCACATCCTCGTTCAAGGCGTACGCCTAATGGTTCAGTTCTAGGCAATCTTGTATCTATTCCAATTTAAGCCGTGGTATTTTCTAACATGGCATGTTCGTATCAGAGATGCCGTTTGATCTGAAATCCCGCAGCTGGGGCCTTGGGCTGATTCATGTAAATGCCAGAAGTTTGATTTGGAAAATGGATTTTATTGTAACTCTGACTTCTCAAACCAACGCAGACATTCTGGTTACAACTAAATCTTGGTTAAAGAAGTCTATTCTGGACTCCGATGTGTCTCAGACTGTTTTTAGATCAGGCAGAGTTAGTAGAGGAGGGGGTTTCGTCATATACTGTTCATAAAGAGCAACTTAAAATGTGTCTGTATCTATTGCCTGTCACGACTCCTACCGAAGGTGGCTCCCCTTCCCGTTCGGGTGGGCGCTCGGCGGTCGTCGTCACCGGCCTACTAGCTGCCACTGATTCTTTCCTCCCCCTCCTTGTCTGTTTATTGGTTACACCTGTTGTGTATTTGCTGATTAGTTGGGCTTTATTAGCCAGCCGGCCCGCCTGCTCTGTGTTTTGTGCGGGATTGTTTTGTGTAACTTGTGTGCACGTCTGTGGGTTACGTGTTTCCCATTTCGTGGGTTTTGCTGGACAGTTTAAGTCCCCGTGTTTGGGGTGTTTGTTTTGTTGTACGCCCTGTGTTTTTCATGGGGTTGGCTTTTGTTCGCCGTTTTGTGCATTCAATTAGCACTACCCTGAACTCTGCTTCCTGCGCCTGACTTCTCACCCACTACACCCAGAACGTTACATTACCACCTTTGTCCCTAAGCATTTTTATTGTCTACTCCTAAATGTGGGCCTTGGAAATAATGCCCATTTGAACTTAGTGGGAATTTATCGCTCTCCCTCAGCCTCTCATGTGCTCTGAGCAAATTGTCTGACCTGCTGTTTAACTAAATCTGAATTATTAATGGTGGGTGATCTTAATCTGGATGGGTATCTGATAGGCTAAAATAAATATATTTTACTGAGCTAAATCTAACTCAGCTGATAACTAAACCAACTCGCCCCAACTCTAAAGACCATGAAAAATCTACTATTTTAGATATTATTCTAACAAATGCCCCTTAGATGTTTACAGCCAATGGGATATTTGCTCATGAGTTCAGTGACCATTGTCCCATTGCCTGCATAAGAGATGTTAAGATACAAAAAAAATGTCTTACACATTATTACAAAGATACATTTACGAATTGAATGAGCAAAATGTTTTGTCTGAGCTGGGGTTGAGTGACTGGTGGGTTGTGTCAACTATCACTGACTTGGATCAGGCCCTTAATTGCAGATAATCATGCGCCATGCAAAAGGTTAAGGATAAAAGACAGATATAATCCTAGGTTCACGCAGAGAAATTACAGGAAGCTTGGGCTAAATCAGCTTAGACTGACTGATTCTACGTCTGATTTGCAGTCCTACAGACATTTGAGAAATATATGTTTATCTCTGGTTAGAAAAGCAAAATCAACATATTTCTTAAATTCTGTATCGAGAGTCGTAGTAATCCAGCCAACTTCTGGAAAGTGGTCAAATCTTTGAAACAAACCCCCCCCCCCCCCCCTCTCGTAGCCCCAGCAGGTTTTGACAGCCTCTGAACCCTTACCAGAAAAAAGAAAATACATTTGTGGTGCTTTTTTGCTCCCCGCCTGTTTGAAAGGATAGTCTCTGAAAAGTAATCTCATTCAACTTTCAGTCAACTCCAAACAGATTCTTGAGAATGATGCACTGACAGACTCATACTTGAGTCATACACCATTTGATGTCTATGATGTACTAAGTGCTTTGCTGAAGATTGATGTAAAAAAAAAAATCCATGGGGGCTGATTCAGTTGATCCCTTCTTTCTTGACCCCTCTACCCCACTTATTGAAGAACCATTTACCTATATTTTTAACGACAGTTGTTTCTGCCGTTATCCCTAAGATATGGAAAGTGGCACGTCCTCTCCTACATAAAGGAATAGATCCTTCTGCTTTGATAACTACTGTCCAATTTCCAAATGATCTTGCATTTAAGAATCGCTGGCCAACTCACAGCTAAGAACATTTTTTACTTCTCGCTCAATTTTTTTTATTTGCACTAATTCAGTTTTAGACCTGGACATAACACTGTTTCAGCGGCTACACTTGTTCTAGATAATGTGTTAACATTGCTTAAGATAATAAGTATCATTGTGCTGCCTTATTTATAAACCTTTCCAAGGCCTTCGACAATGTTGACCATCACATTCTCATTCAAAGGTTGACTGAAATAGGCCTGGATCAGGCTTCTTGCAAGAGGATTGAGAATTATCTGTCAGACACTTCGAACGGGGAAAATCCAGTGGAGGATTTTCGGATTGAGAACATTAGGTGGGGTAGTAGCTGGTCCCAGTTCTTCCTGTCCTTCTCGATGACCTTCCGCAGCATCTGTTTGAGCATTTTATTAAAGCGCTCGACAAGCCCATCCGTCTGCGGGTGAAAAACGGAGGTCTAACTTTGTTGTTGAAGTATATAAAGATGAGTTACCAAACTTTGGTTAACTCATGAGGTTCCTCGGGTCTCCACCGAATTAGGTAAATCCGATTTTATTTTTAATGCACCTCCCTGCTGGAACAATTTACAAAAATAATTTTAAAAAATCCTTACAATTGGATGTTCTGGTGCCGCTCGGGCAATTTAAAGTGTAAGGACTGACGCTGGGAGACGAAAAGCAAGTGTCGACGCTCTCTTTCTAAAACTATCCGCCGCCATTGTTGCAACCCCTATTACCAGCCTGTTCAACCTCTCTTTTATATCGTCCGAGATCCCTAAAGATTGGAAAGCTGCCGCGGTCATCCCCTTCTTCAAAGGAGGTGACACCCTAGACCCAAACTGTTACAGACCTATATCCATCCTGCCATGCCTATCTAAAGTATTAGAAAGCCATGTTAATAAACAGATCACTGACCATTTCGAATCCCACCGTACCTTCTCCGCTGTGCAATCTGGTTTCCATGCTCCTGGTACTAAACGATATTATAACCGCCATCGATTAGAGTGGAGTACCGTGATTAATGGACAGTCCAGCAGGCATCAGCTATGTAGCCAAGTGATCATAGGGTCCAGGGGGAAGCAGTAGATGGAACAGGCTACTACGCTAGCATGCGGGCGACACAGCGCTTAAAGATATTAGCCCGGGGCGTCTGCTCCGACGGAGGCCGGTTGAAGGCACAGCCGATGGAGTATTCGTTGGCAGACCAGTCGTGGTGGTGAGGCGGGGCGACATGTCGACTAAGGATACAAGCCAGCTGGCGAAAGAGGTGTTGTAGTTGTAGTAATTTAGTTTTCTAGCCTGGAGATGCACCTGGCTCACGGCTAACTGGTGCTAGCTTCGGGGCAGGGGCATTAGCCACTATAGCCACTCGGTAGCAGCGGTGATCCGGTGTCAAGGTCCAGAGCTTACGGCAAGGATCCGGTGGAGTAGTGTGTTCTAGCCGTGTTTGGGTGGAGTCCGGATGAACAACTGAGTAGGCCAGGAGGTGGGCCTCAGGGATTGCTTCGGTACTGGGTAACTCAGTGGGTGCTAGCTAGCTGTGAAGATCAGGAGTGATGGTCCAGGTTTTACGGCAGGAATCCGACGTTGTAGTGGAGAGACAGTCCATTTTTTTAAATAAAAAATAACAATAAAAAGGGCTGGAATGTGTGCAGAAGGTAAAGGCCGCTAGCAGTGGCTAACAATGACTAAATAGCTTGTAGCTAATTAGCTGGTTAGCTTCTGATGGCTAGGTGGTTCTAGCTATAATGGTCTAAAAATTAAAAATTATAGCGGTTCCGTATCACATTGGGTGATACCCAAAGGTATAATTGAACTAAAATGGAGAAGAGATTGAAAATAAAATTGAAATATTTACAAAAAATACGAAAAATACAAAAGTACACGAGAGGACGAACAAAACACGTCTGCACTGCTACGACATCTTGGATGGGCAGCCTGGCGAAGTGGGAGTGGTCGTGACAGTTACCCCCCCTCTAGGGGCGCCACCCAGTAGCCCACCTGGGCAAGCCCGACGGGCCAGCCGAGACATAGGAGTCGGACGAGCCGGCTGAGGCGTGTGAGCCCGACGAGCCGGCTGAGGCATGACGTGGGGTGGAAGCCTGCCGAGCCAATCGAGGCAAGGAAACCTCTCGAGCCAGCTAAGGCGTGGAAGCCCGACGAGCCAGCTGATGCACCCCCAGTTCCTTCGGCAGCGGCCCCAGACCCGACTTCACCAACCGAAACAAAAAACAAAACTCCCTGTTGTGGTGTCAGCATTCTGTAAGGTCCGACACTGGGAAATGAGAAGCAAGTACAGGGAGTGAACAATTAATGGATAACAGACAAGAAACAAACAAGAACAGGGTCTGGCCAGGGGAAAACATAACGACATCAATGCTCACATGGGGAACAAACTGAGGAACAGACAGATATAGAGGGGGCAATCAACAAAGTGAAAGAGTCCAGGTGAGTCCAATATTGCGCTGATGCACGTAATAATGGTGACAGGTGTGCGTAATGATGGAAAGCCTTGCTCCCTCGAGTGCCAGGGAGGGAGAGTGGGAGCAGGTGTGACATAAAGAATTGATTGAGGACCAGTAGCAATTTAACTTTTTTGTAACTCCCGTCGTTGCATGAAGAAGGAGTGGACCAAAGTGCAGTGTGGTATGTGTCCATTATTATTTATTCAAATTGAACACTGAAACAAAATAACAAAGTGGAACAAAAAGAAACAGTTCTGTATGGTGCAGACACAAAACAGAAAACACTACAAAACAAACTGTGAAGCTAAAGGCTATGTGCCCTAAACAAAGTCAACTTCCCACCAAGACAGGTGGTGTTACGATCTACTAGGTGTGGTGGTTGGAATCAGGCACAGAGAGCAGGGTTCAGTCGTTTCTTCACATTTATTCCCCAGCGCAACAAAAAAAGTCACGCCAACACACAGGGCGTAAAATAAGTTGCCAGTCAAAAACAACAGGACTAAACAGTCCGGAGAATAAATACAGGAAAAAATCACACCATCAAAACACAGAGTAACAAAAACAAGCCCGCACAAATACCCAGCGGGCCAAGTGCCCCTAAATACCCTACAAACAAATCCTAATACAAAACAGGTGTACCCAATTAACCAATAACCCAAAACAAACGGAAAGGGAATCGATGGCAGCTAATAGGCCGGCGACGACGACCGCCGAGCACCGCCCGAACAGGAAGAGGCACCATCCTCGGCGAGGTTCGTGACAGTACCCCCCCCCCTGACGCGCGGCCCCTGCAGCGCGCCGACCCCGGCCTCGAGGACGACCCGGAGGACGAGGCGCAGGGCGATCCGGGTGGAGGCGATGGAAATCCCTCAAGAGGGAAGGATCTAAAATGTCCCTCCCCGGTACCCAGCACCTCTCCTCCGGACCGTACCCCTCCCAGTCCACGAGGTACTGCAGGCCCCTCACCCGGCGTCTCGAGTCCAGAATAGCTCGTACTGTGTACGCCGGGGACCCCTCGATGTCCAGAGGGGGTGGAGGGACCTCCGGTACCTCACCGTCTTGTAGGGGACCAGCTACCACCGGCCTGAGGAGAGACACATGAAACGAGGGGTTAATACGATAATAAGAGGGAAGTTGCAATCTATAACACACCTCGTTTATCCTCCTCAGGACTTTAAATGGCCCCACACACTGCGGCCCCAGCTTCCGGCAGGGCAGGCGGAGGGGCAGGTTTCGGGTCGAGAGCCAGACCCTGTCCCCTGGTGCGAACACCGGGGCCTCACTGCGGTGGCGGTCAGCGTCTCTCTTCTGCCGTTCACTGGCCTGCCTGAGAGAATCCTGGACTGCCCGCCAGGTCTCTCTAGAGCGCTGTACCCACTCCTCCACCGCAGGAGCCTCGGTCTGACTCTGATGCCATGGAGCCAGGACCGGCTGGTAGCCCAGTACACATTCGAATGGCGTCATATTCGTGGACGAATGCCGAAGAGAATTCTGGGCTAACTCTGCCCACGGGACGTACCTCGCCCATTCTCCTGGCCGGTCCTGGCAATACGACCTCAGAAACCTGCCCACTTCCTGGTTTACTCTCTCCACCTGCCCATTACTTTCGGGGTGATAACCAGAGGTAAGGCTGACCGAGATGCCCAGACGCTCCATAAACGCCTTCCAAACCCGAGATGTGAACTGGGGACCCCGATCGGAGACGATATCCTCTGGGACCCCATAGTGCCGGAAGACGTGGGTAAAAAGAGCCTCTGCAGTCTGTAGGGCCGTAGGGAGACCAGGCAATGGGAGGAGACGGCAGGACTTAGAGAACCGATCCACAACGACCAAAACGGTAGTGTTCCCCTGAGATGGGGGAAGATCAGTAAGGAAATCTACCGAGAGATGGGACCATGGCCGTTGTGGAACCGGGAGGGGCTGTAACTTCCCTCTAGGAAGGTGCCTAGGAGCCTTACTCTGGGCGCATACCGAACAGGAAGATACATAGAGCCTCACATCCCTAGCTAAGGTGGGCCACCAGTATTTCCCTCTAAGACCCCGCACTGTCCTATCGATCCCCGGATGACCCGCAGACGGTAGTGTGTGAGCCCACCGAATCAACTTATCACGGACACCAAGCGGTACGTAACTTTTACCAGTCGGACACTGTGCAGGCGCAGGTTCAACCCTCAACGCCCGCTCGATGTCCGCGTCCACCTCCCATACCACTGGGGCCACCAGCCGAGAAGCTGGGAGGATGGGAGTGGGTTCGATAGACCGGTCCTCGGTGTCATAGAGACGGGACAGCGCGTCGGCCTTAGTGTTGAGGGAACCTGGTCTGTAAGAGATCGTAAATCTAAAACGTGTAAAGAACATGGCCCACCTAGCCTGACGCGGATTCAGTCTCCTCGCTGCTCGAATATACTCCAGATTACGGTGATCAGTCCAGATGAGGAAAGGGTGTTTAGCCCCCTCTAGCCAGTGTCTCCACACCTTCAGGGCCTTTACCATAGTAAGGGAATACCCCCCTGATTTGGACAAAAACAAATGGCGGTATATTGGCATTGGACAAACCATATACACGATGGTCAATACCACCCAATTTGGCGTTGATTCATGCAAAGTATATTGCAAATGCCATATGGCAATTGCCAATTGTAACACTTCAAAATTCCAATAGGGGGCGTGTGCGTTCCACCGGGGCATTTCATATTGCAAATGGCACCCAAGTCAACATCCAAAAGCCAAATTTTGAAAAATGACATTTTTTTAAAAAAACTTAAAAACCCTTAAAAAAGTGCTTTCTGGACCTTTTTTCGAAATTCTTTCGAGTTTTTTGTCAATTACACATGGGTAAGTACTGTATGAGTATACTTTTGTCATCATATATATATTTTTTTTAAGTACATGCGCATAAGGCATATGTTTTGTCCATTTGCAATATGATTTCATAGGAAGTCAAAAGTCAAAAGTCAAAAATGTCAAAATTTGGTAAAAAACTTCACACATCCTTAAAAAAGTGCTTTCTGGACCTTTTTTCAAAATTCTTTCGATTTTTGTGTCAATTACACATGTATAAGAACTTTATCAACATACTTTAGTCATACTTTATTATCATATATATATATTTTTTTTTACTTGTGCATAAGGCATATGTTTTCTCCATTTGGAATATGATTTCATAGGAAGTCAAAAGTCAAAAGTCAAAAATGTCAAAATTTGGTAAAAAACTTCATACATCCTTAAAAAAGTGCTTTCTTGACCTTTTTTCAAAATTCTTTCGATTTTTGTGTCAATAACACATGTATAAGAACTTTATCAACATACTTTAGTCATGCTTTATTATCATATTTTTTTTACTTGTGCATAAGGCATATGTTTTCTCCATTTGCAATATGATGTCATAGGAAGTCAAAAGTCTAAGTCAAAAGTAAATATTTTCCTCCGTGCAACTGATGATCTAAAATGTGCAACAAAATTTTTTGGATTTTTTTTGTTTATGTTTCCTTACTTTTTCAAAGTCACTGTGCATTTGCAATATGTTTTAATGGGCAGATACCATCACGAATTTGTCATGCTCAAAATTCAAACTTTACTTTGCTCAAACTATACCTTGGTCAACTTGTATTACATATTTCTTTTTGTTTTACTTGTGCATAAGGCATATGTTTTCTCCATTTGCAATATGATGTCATAGGAAGTCAAAAGTCAAAGTCAAAAGTAAATATTTTCCTCCGTGCACCTGGTGATCTGAAATGTGCACCTGGTGACCTGAAATGTGCACCTGGTGATCTAAAATATGCAACTGGTAACCCAAAAAAAAAATTTTGGGATGTTTTTTTGTTTATGTTTCCTTACTTTTTCAAAGTCACTGTACATTTGCAATATGTTTTAATGGGCAGGTACCATCACAAATTTGTCATGCTCAAAATTCAAACTTTACTTTGCTCAAACTATACCTTGGTCAACTTGTATTACATATTTCTTTTTGTTTTACTTGTGCATAAGGCATATGTTTTCTCCATTTGCAATATGATGTCATAGGAAGTCAAAAGTCAAAGTCAAAAGTAAATATTTTCCTCCGTGCACCTGGTGATCTGAAATGTGCACCTGGTGACCTGAAATGTGCACCTGGTGATCTAAAATATGCAACTGGTAACCCAAAAAAACATTTTTGGGATGTTTTTTTGTTTATGTTTCCTTACTTTTTCAAAGTCACTGTGCATTTGCAATATGTTTTAATGGGCAGGTACCATCACGAATTTGTCATGCTCAAAATTCAAGCTTGTGATCTAAAATATGCAGCTGGTTACCCAACATTTTTTGGGATGTTTTTTTGTTTATGTTTCCTTACTTTTTCAAAGTCACTGTGCATTTGCAATATGTTTTAATGGGCAGGTACCATCACGAATTTGTTTATCGAATTTGTTTATGTTTCCTTACTTTTTCAAAGTCACTGTGCATTTGCAATATGTTTCAATGGGCAGGTACCATCACGAATTTGTCATGCTCAAAATTTTTTAGATGTATTTTTTTTTGTTTCCTTACTTTTTCAAAGTCACTGTGCATTTGGAATATGTTTTAATGGGCAGGTACCATCACGAATTTGTTTATCGAATTTGTTTATGTTTCCTTACTTTTTCAAAGTCACTGTGCATTTGCAATATGTTTCAATGGGCAGGTACCATCACGAATTTGTCATGCTCAAAAAATTTTAGATGTATTTTTTTTTGTTTCTTACTTTTTCAAAGTCACTGTGCATTTGGAATATGTTTTAATGGGCAGGTACCATCACGAATTTGTTTATCGAATTTGTTTATGTTTCCTTACTTTTTCAAAGTCACTGTGCATTTGCAATATGTTTCAATGGGCAGGTACCATCACGAATTTGTCATGCTCAAAAAATTTTAGATGTATTTTTTTTTGTTTCCTTACTTTTTCAAAGTCACTGTGCATTTGGAATATGTTTTAATGGGCAGGTACCATCACGAATTTGTTTATCGAATTTGTTTATGTTTCCTTACTTTTTCAAAGTCACTGTGCATTTGCAATATGTTTCAATGGGCAGGTACCATCACGAATTTGTCATGCTCAAAATTTTTTAGATGTATTTTTTTTTGTTTCCTTACTTTTTCAAAGTCACTGTGCATTTGGAATATGTTTTAATGGGCAGGTACCATCACGAATTTGTTTATCGAATTTGTTTATGTTTCCTTACTTTTTCAAAGTCACTGTGCATTTGCAATATGTTTCAATGGGCAGGTACCATCACGAATTTGTCATGCTCAAAATTTTTTAGATGTATTTTTTTTTGTTTCCTTACTTTTTCAAAGTCACTGTGCATTTGGAATATGTTTTAATGGGCAGGTACCATCACGAATTTGTTTATCGAATTTGTTTATGTTTCCTTACTTTTTCAAAGTCACTGTGCATTTGCAATATGTTTCAATGGGCAGGTACCATCACGAATTTGTCATGCTCAAAAAATTTTAGATGTATTTTTTTTTGTTTCCTTACTTTTTCAAAGTCACTGTGCATTTGGAATATGTTTTAATGGGCAGGTACCATCACGAATTTGTTTATCGAATTTGTTTATGTTTCCTTACTTTTTCAAAGTCACTGTGCATTTGCAATATGTTTCAATGGGCAGGTACCATCACGAATTTGTCATGCTCAAAATTTTTTAGATGTATTTTTTTTTGTTTCCTTACTTTTTCAAAGTCACTGTGCATTTGGAATATGTTTTAATGGGCAGGTACCATCACGAATTTGTTTATCGAATTTGTTTATGTTTCCTTACTTTTTCAAAGTCACTGTGCATTTGCAATATGTTTCAATGGGCAGGTACCATCACGAATTTGTCATGCTCAAAATTTTTTAGATGTATTTTTTTTTGTTTCCTTACTTTTTCAAAGTCACTGTGCATTTGGAATATGTTTTAATGGGCAGGTACCATCACGAATTTGTTTATCGAATTTGTTTATGTTTCCTTACTTTTTCAAAGTCACTGTGCATTTGCAATATGTTTCAATGGGCAGGTACCATCACGAATTTGTCATGCTCAAAATTTTTTAGATGTATTTTTTTTTGTTTCCTTACTTTTTCAAAGTCACTGTGCATTTGGAATATGTTTTAATGGGCAGGTACCATCACGAATTTGTTTATCGAATTTGTTTATGTTTCCTTACTTTTTCAAAGTCACTGTGCATTTGCAATATGTTTCAATGGGCAGGTACCATCACGAATTTGTCATGCTCAAAATTTTTTAGATGTATTTTTTTTTGTTTCCTTACTTTTTCAAAGTCACTGTGCATTTGGAATATGTTTTAATGGGCAGGTACCATCACGAATTTGTTTATCGAATTTGTTTATGTTTCCTTACTTTTTCAAAGTCACTGTGCATTTGCAATATGTTTCAATGGGCAGGTACCATCACGAATTTGTCATGCTCAAAAAATTTTAGATGTATTTTTTTTTGTTTCTTACTTTTTCAAAGTCACTGTGCATTTGGAATATGTTTTAATGGGCAGGTACCATCACGAATTTGTTTATCGAATTTGTTTATGTTTCCTTACTTTTTCAAAGTCACTGTGCATTTGCAATATGTTTCAATGGGCAGGTACCATCACGAATTTGTCATGCTCAAAAAATTTTAGATGTATTTTTTTTTGTTTCCTTACTTTTTCAAAGTCACTGTGCATTTGGAATATGTTTTAATGGGCAGGTACCATCACGAATTTGTTTATCGAATTTGTTTATGTTTCCTTACTTTTTCAAAGTCACTGTGCATTTGCAATATGTTTCAATGGGCAGGTACCATCACGAATTTGTCATGCTCAAAATTTTTTAGATGTATTTTTTTTTGTTTCCTTACTTTTTCAAAGTCACTGTGCATTTGGAATATGTTTTAATGGGCAGGTACCATCACGAATTTGTTTATCGAATTTGTTTATGTTTCCTTACTTTTTCAAAGTCACTGTGCATTTGCAATATGTTTCAATGGGCAGGTACCATCACGAATTTGTCATGCTCAAAATTTTTTAGATGTATTTTTTTTTGTTTCTTACTTTTTCAAAGTCACTGTGCATTTGGAATATGTTTTAATGGGCAGGTACCATCACGAATTTGTTTATCGAATTTGTTTATGTTTCCTTACTTTTTCAAAGTCACTGTGCATTTGCAATATGTTTCAATGGGCAGGTACCATCACGAATTTGTTTATCGAATTTGTTTATGTTTCCTTACTTTTTCAAAGTCACTGTGCATTTGCAATATGTTTCAATGGGCAGGTACCATCACG
The DNA here is from genome assembly GCF_013265735.2 of Oncorhynchus mykiss. Classification (NCBI taxonomy): domain Eukaryota; kingdom Metazoa; phylum Chordata; class Actinopteri; order Salmoniformes; family Salmonidae; genus Oncorhynchus; species Oncorhynchus mykiss. Next base: position 35,641,032 of record NC_048575.1, on the reverse strand, counting down.
AATTTGTCATGCTCAAAATTTTTTAGATGTATTTTTTTTTGTTTCCTTACTTTTTCAAAGTCACTGTGCATTTGGAATATGTTTTAATGGGCAGGTACCATCACGAATTTGTTTATCGAATTTGTTTATGTTTCCTTACTTTTTCAAAGTCACTGTGCATTTGCAATATGTTTCAATGGGCAGGTACCATCACGAATTTGTCATGCTCAAAAAATTTTAGATGTATTTTTTTTTGTTTCTTACTTTTTCAAAGTCACTGTGCATTTGGAATATGTTTTAATGGGCAGGTACCATCACGAATTTGTTTATCGAATTTGTTTATGTTTCCTTACTTTTTCAAAGTCACTGTGCATTTGCAATATGTTTCAATGGGCAGGTACCATCACGAATTTGTTTATCGAATTTGTTTATGTTTCCTTACTTTTTCAAAGTCACTGTGCATTTGCAATATGTTTCAATGGGCAGGTACCATCACGAATTTGTTTATCGAATTTGTTTATGTTTCCTTACTTTTTCAAAGTCACTGTGCATTTGCAATATGTTTCAATGGGCAGGTACCATCACGAATTTGTTTATCGAATTTGTTTATGTTTCCTTACTTTTTCAAAGTCACTGTGCATTTGCAATATGTTTCAATGGGCAGGTACCATCACGAATTTGTCATGCTCAAAAAATTTTAGATGTATTTTTTTTTGTTTCTTACTTTTTCAAAGTCACTGTGCATTTGGAATATGTTTTAATGGGCAGGTACCATCACGAATTTGTTTATCGAATTTGTTTATGTTTCCTTACTTTTTCAAAGTCACTGTGCATTTGCAATATGTTTCAATGGGCAGGTACCATCACGAATTTGTCATGCTCAAAAAATTTTAGATGTATTTTTTTTTGTTTCTTACTTTTTCAAAGTCACTGTGCATTTGGAATATGTTTTAATGGGCAGGTACCATCACGAATTTGTTTATCGAATTTGTTTATGTTTCCTTACTTTTTCAAAGTCACTGTGCATTTGCAATATGTTTCAATGGGCAGGTACCATCACGAATTTGTTTATCGAATTTGTTTATGTTTCCTTACTTTTTCAAAGTCACTGTGCATTTGCAATATGTTTCAATGGGCAGGTACCATCACGAATTTGTTTATCGAATTTGTTTATGTTTCCTTACTTTTTCAAAGTCACTGTGCATTTGCAATATGTTTCAATGGGCAGGTACCATCACGAATTTGTCATGCTCAAAATTTTTTAGATGTATTTTTTTTTGTTTCTTACTTTTTCAAAGTCACTGTGCATTTGGAATATGTTTTAATGGGCAGGTACCATCACGAATTTGTTTATCGAATTTGTTTATGTTTCCTTACTTTTTCAAAGTCACTGTGCATTTGCAATATGTTTCAATGGGCAGGTACCATCACGAATTTGTCATGCTCAAAAAATTTTAGATGTATTTTTTTTTGTTTCTTACTTTTTCAAAGTCACTGTGCATTTGGAATATGTTTTAATGGGCAGGTACCATCACGAATTTGTTTATCGAATTTGTTTATGTTTCCTTACTTTTTCAAAGTCACTGTGCATTTGCAATATGTTTCAATGGGCAGGTACCATCACGAATTTGTTTATCGAATTTGTTTATGTTTCCTTACTTTTTCAAAGTCACTGTGCATTTGCAATATGTTTCAATGGGCAAGTACCATCACGAATTTGTCATGCTCAAAATTTTTTAGATGTATTTTTTTTTGTTTCCTTACTTTTTCAAAGTCACTGTGCATTTGGAATATGTTTTAATGGGCAGGTACCATCATGAATTTGTTTATCGAATTTGTTTATGTTTCCTTACTTTTTCAAAGTCACTGTGCATTTGCAATATGTTTCAATGGGCAGGTACCATCACGAATTTGTTTATCGAATTTGTTTATGTTTCCTTACTTTTTCAAAGTCACTGTGCATTTGCAATATGTTTCAATGGGCAGGTACCATCACGAATTTGTTTATCGAATTTGTTTATGTTTCCTTACTTTTTCAAAGTCACTGTGCATTTGCAATATGTTTCAATGGGCAGGTACCATCACGAATTTGTCATGCTCAAAATTTTTTAGATGTATTTTTTTTTGTTTCCTTACTTTTTCAAAGTCACTGTGCATTTGGAATATGTTTCAATGGGCAGGTACCATCACGAATTTGTCATGCTCAAAAAATTTTAGATGTATTTTTTTTTGTTTCTTACTTTTTCAAAGTCACTGTGCATTTGCAATATGTTTTAATGGGCAGGTACCATCACGAATTTGTCATGCTATAAAAATCCTGCAGGAATGTGAAATTGACTGGCCCGATGAACTCGGGATGGCTTTGCAGTGATTCTGGGTCATCTCAATCGCTCGTTTGGGTTGATTTCAGAATGTCGCTTTTGGTGATGTTTTTTCACTATAGAATCATATTGCAAATGTACAAGAGTCAAGTGGACAAGAGTCCATCAGTCAATTAGATATCATTCTGACCACCAAACTGATACAAACTGACACCAAACCCACTTTTTCCAACTCGTTTAGTAGCCAACTATTACATACTTCAGAGCTGGCCCAAAATTCACAACGCCTTCGGTACAAACCATAAAAAAACCATAAAACACGTAGTTACGTTCTAGCTGCGGGTCCATTTCTTATGTTATGTGTTGGCCTAGCTGAGGCGACCCCGAATCCCAAGTTTCGGCTCGATAGGTCATTTGGTGTCCGAGAAAAACCCTAATTGGTGCTGAAAATCCACTATTTTCCATGACTTGCTACGGGGTCCTTGAATGAGATATCGGACAGAAACGTTGGGGTCTGTCTATATGGGCCGAGACGTTCGCAATGCACCTAGTCTTGCGACTCTGGGACATTTCTAAATGTCGTCATTTTCGTGATGCAAAAATGAATTGAAGTTATTTCAAATGTACGAGGCTGTTTCTCGGTCCGAGAACCTTCTAGAGCCACGTAACTCACCACGCACCATCTACGGGAGGTCTAGAACAGGTTTCTAAAGTTTCGGAACTCTAGGTCCGACGGTTCTTTTTTAGCTCCAACAAAGCTAACTATTGGAGCCACTGTCTGTCTCTACGCACCCCAATACGTCCCTCCATCCAAGTTGTGTTTTAGTGCAATTTTTTTTTCCTTTGATTTTTTTTGGGAAAAATGACTGATTTACAGTTCATGGGGGTTGCCTAATCACACATATGAAGTTTTGGAAAGATCAGACTTTTTTAACCCTTCGAAACAGCCCCTGAGACACCAATTATGGCACTTCCGGTTGGCACAGGAAGTTATAAATCAACACATATCCTCATTGGGGTATGATGTTACAGAATCCTGAGTTTTAAGTCCTTACGTTAAGAATTGACTGATCTACACAGGGTTGAATGCACTATGTCTATCAAACTGCATGCAGTGTATGGGTAAACACTTTTAGGGGCATTTTAACCACTTCCGGTTGGTCCAGGAAGCTTAGAATCAACACAGGTAGACCTCATAGTGGCCTGATGGACTGGTACCGAAGACAGGTTCATACGGCATTCATAACCCACATAGGCCTCAGGTTGAAATTAGGGGTGCAGGCAATGTATTCCTATGGGGAGAGATGACACTGTAATCTGTGAGATCAAAAAACACTGTTTTACTGTGAAGGGTTAATGCCACACGGTCAAGGTTAGGCTTGTTCAGATCGGGAGGACCTTAGGAACATTCATGTGGTGGAATTTTTCTTCTCACTCTAACGGTTCTCTCACTGTCACCCAAAAGCAAATGACATTGTGGTGCAGGCTTCATTTTGGGCCTACTATTGTAATGGTCGCTGCGCCTAGACCGAGCGAGCTACGGTCAAGCGGGATAGCTCGTTGAACTCAGAACAGTCTGGAGACTATGGTGATGCCATTTTTTGTGTTGATTTCAGAATGCCATTTTGGTGATGGTCCCTCTCCGTTTAAACATATTGCAAATGTACAAAAGTCAACTAGCAAGTCAGTGTCCATCAGTCAATTAGATGTCATTATGACACCAAATGGATATCAATTGACACCAAACCCACTTTTTCCTACTCATTTAGTAGCCAACTATCACATATGTCAGAGCAGGCCCATAATTCACAGCGCCTCTAGTTGAAAACATAATAAAAAGGTAAAACACATAGTTACGTTCTAGCTGCGGGTCCAGTTCGGACATTATGTGAAGTCCTATGTGAGGCGACCCCGAATCCCGAGTTTCGGCTCGATAGGTCATTTGGTGTCCGAGAAAAACCCTAATTGGTGCTGAAAATCCACTATTTTCCATGACTTGCTACGGGGTCCTTGAATGAGCTATCGGACAGAAACTTTGGGGTCCGTCTCTATGGGCCGAGCCGGTTTCAACGCACCTAGCCTTGCGTCTCTGAGACTTTTCTAAACGTCGTCATTTTCGTGATGCAAAAATGAATTGAAGTTATTCCAAATGTACGAGGCTGTTTCTCGGTCCGAGAACCGTCTAGAGCCACGTAACTCGCCACGCACCATGGCCCGGAGGTCTAGAACAGGTTTCTAAAGTTTCGGAACTCTAGGTCCGACCGTTCTTTTTTAGCTCCAACAAAGCTAACTATTGCGGCCACTGTCTGTCTCTACGCACCCCAATACGTCCCTCCATCCAAGTTGTGTTTTAGTGCAATTTTTTTTTCCTTTGATTTTTTTGGGGAAAAATGACTGATTTACAGTTCATGGGGGTTGCCTAATCACATATATGAAGTTTTGGACAGATCTGACTTTTTTAACCCTTCGAAACAGCCCCTGAGACACCAATTATGGCACTTCCGGTTGGCACAGGAAGCTATAAATCACCACATGTCTTGATTGACATGGCCACTTACAGAATCCTGAGTTTTAAGTCCTTACGTTAAGAATTGACTGATCTACACAGGGTTGAATGCACCATGTCTATCAAACTGCAGGCAGTGTATGGGTAAACACTTTTAGGGTGATTTGAACCACTTCCGGTTGGTCCAGGAAGCTTAGAATCAACACAGGTAGACCTCATAGTGGCCTGATGGACTGGTACCGAAGACAGGTTCATACGGCATTCATAACCCACATAGGCCTCAGGTTGAATTTTGTGGTGCAGGCAATGTATTCCTATGGGGAGAGATGACACTGTAATCTGTGAGATCAAAAAACACTGTTTTACTGTGAAGGGTTAATGCCACACGGTCAAGGTTAGGCTTGTTCAGATCGGGAGGACCTTAGGAACATTCCTATGGTGGAATTTTTCTTCTCACCCTAACGGTTCTCTCACTGTCACTCAAAAGCAAATGACATTGTGGGGCAGGCTTCATTTTGGGCCTAATATTCTAATGGTTGCTGCGCCTAGACCGAGCGAGCTACGGTCAAGCGGGATAGCTCGTTGAACTCAGCACAGTCTGGAGACTATGGTGATGCCATTTTTTGTGTTGATTTCAGAATGCCATTTTGGTGATGGTCCCTCTCTGTTTAAACATATTGCAAATGTACAAAAGTCAACTAGCAAGTCAGTGTCCATCAGTCAATTAGATGTCATTATGACACCAAACCCACTGTTTCCTACTCATTTAGATGCCAACTATCATATATGTCAGAGCAGTCCCATAATTCACAGCGCCTCTAGTTTAAAACATAATAAAAAGGTAAAACACATAGTTACGTTCTAGCTGCGGGTCCAGTTCGGACATTATGTGAAGTCCTATTTGAGGCGACCCCGAATCCCGAGTTTCGGCTCGATAGGTCATTTGGTGTCCGAGAAAAACCCTAATTGGTGCTGAAAATCCACTATTTTCCATGACTTGCTACGGGGTCCTTGAACGAGCTATCGGACAGAAACTTTGGGGTCCGTCTCTATGGGCCGAGCCGGTTTCAACGCACCTAGCCTTGCGTCTCTGAGACTTTTCTAAACGTCGTCATTTTCGTGATGCAAAAATGAATTGAAGTTATTGCGAATGTACGAGGCTGTTTCTCGGTCCGAGAACCATCTAGAGCCACGTAACTCGCCACGCACCATGGCCCGGAGGTCTAGAACAGGTTTCTAAAGTTTCGGAACTCTAGGTCCGACCGTTCTTTTTTAGCTCGAACAAAGCTAACTATTGCGGCCACTGTCTGTCTCTACGCACCCCAATACGTCCCTCCATCCAAGTTGTGTTTTAGTGCAATTTTTTTTTCCTTTGATTTTTTTTGGGAAAAATGACTGATTTACAGTTCATGGGGGTTGCCTAATCACATATATGAAGTTTTGGACAGATCTGAATTTTTTAACCCTTCGAAACAGCCCCTGAGACACCAATTATGGCACTTCCGGTTGGCACAGGAAGCTATAAGTCACCACATATCCTCATTGGGGTATGCTGTTACAGAATCCTGAGTTTTAAGTCCTTACGTTAAGAATTGACTGATCTACACAGGGTTGAATGCACTATGTCTATCAAACTGCATGCAGTGTATGGGTAAACACTTTTAGGGGCATTTTAACCACTTCCGGTTGGTCCAGGAAGCTTAGAATCGACACAGGTAGACCTCATAGTGGCCTGATGGACTGGTACCGAAGACAGGTTCATACGGCATTCATAACCCACATAGGCCTCAGGTTGAAATTAGGGGTGCAGGCAATGTATTCCTATGGGGAGAGATGACACTGTAATCTGTGAGATCAAAAAACCCTGTTTTACTGTGAAGGGTTAATGCCACACGGTCAAGGTTAGGCTTGTTGAGATCGGGAGGACCTTAGGAACATTCATGTGGTGGAATTTTTCTTCTCACCCTAACGGTTCTCTCACTGTCACTCAAAAGCAAATGACATTGTGGGGCAGGCTTCATTTTGGGCCTACTGTTCTAATGGTCGGTTATTGTGTTATTTCAGAAAATCATAGAAAATCACAGAAATGTCGCAGAGCTCCGCAGCACACTTTAAAAAGATTCGTATGAACACCCTGCAACTGGATCTGTAACCGTTGAAAAAAAAAAAACGCCTATTTGTGACCATCACCAATTTGTCATTGTTCCGTTTCTCTTAAATGACGATAGATAAATGGCTGGTTCTTTTTTTATTGACACCGGAGGCTCCTTGGCTTTGACCCGAAGTGGAAAAATAATTTCTCTACTTCCATTTTAAGCCTTTAATCCCAGAAAAATGGCCGTAGCTCAAAAACCGTCGAGGCCTAGACGCCATCCCGTTCGGGGCCAACTGCCCCTTGAGCCAAACCTACGCTCGCCAAGTTTCGGCTTCGAAATATTTTCAGTTTTTGAGATAAGGCCCCGTCGCGATTCGTGATGTTTTGCCAAATTGCCATATGATTCCGTATGCCATCTGGTGGGAGTGTCCGGGACGGCGGAAAAACGGTCCGAAACTTGTTTTTTTTTTAAAACGGGAACCGAAAGTCCGACAAAGTTCATTCGACGACTTCCCGGTAGGTCCGGCCCTACCGCACGGCCCGACGCCGACCGCGAATTTTACAAACGATTTCGGACGTCGGGTAAGGGACCGTACATTTGCAATATGGACTTTCTCACTGATCATACACGAAATGCCGAAATGTTCCCTTAATGTATGCTAGTAACTCCCGGTCCCCCACATCATAGTTCCGCTCTGCCGGACCCAGCTTCTTAGAAAAGAAAGCGCAGGGACGGAGCTTCGGTGGCGTGCCCGAGCGCTGAGACAGCACGGCTCCAACCCCAGCCTCGGACGCATCCACCTCCACTATGAATGCTAACGAAGGGTCCGGATGCGCCAACACGGGAGCCCCAGTGAACAGTGCCTTCAACTGGTTGAAGGCTCCATCAGCCTCTGCTGACCACCGCAAACGCACCGGCCCCCCCTTCAGCAGTGAGGTAATGGGCGCCGCTACTTGGCCAAAACCCCGGATAAACCTCTGGTAGTAATTGGCAAACCCTAAAAACCGCTGCACCTCCTTTACCGTGGTCGGAGTCGGCCAATTACGCACGGCGTTAACGCGGTCACACTCCATCATCATCCCTGAGCTGGAAATGCAATAACCCAAGAAGGAAACGGCTGGTTTGGAGAACACACATTTCTCAGCCTTGACGTATAGGTCATGCTCCAGCAGTCGCCCAAGAACCTTGCGCACCAGGGAAACATACACATGACTCCGGGGAAGTGCAGCGTTCTCCAGGAGGTTTATCACGCAATCCCACCGTCGATGGGGTGGTAATTTGGTCGCCTTCTTCTTACTAAAAGCGATAGCCAAATCGGCATATTCTGGGGGAATGCGCACGGTGGAAACCTGGTCTGGACTCTCCACCGTCGTGGCACCGATGGAAACTCCTATACACCTCTCTGAACACTCGTCTGACCACCCCTTAAGAGCCCCCTGTTTCCAGGAAATAAGGGGATTGTGAATAGCCAGCCAGGGAACCCCCAACACCACCGGAAACCCAGGTGAATCAATAAGGTAGAAACTGATCCTCTCCCTATGATTCCCCTGCGTTACCATGTCCAGCGGAATCGTGGCCTCCCTGACCAGCCCTGACCCTAGCGGTCGGCTATCTAAGGAGTGCACGGGGACAGGTGGGTCTATCTGCACTAACGGAATACCCAATTTACGGGCGAGTCCACGATCCATAAAACTCACAGCTGCGCCTGAATCGACTAGCGCCTTATGCTGAAGAGAGGGGAAAAATGCAGGGAAAAAAATTAACAAAAACATGTGACCAACAGGGAGCTCTGGGTGAGTTTGGTGCTTACTCACCTGGGGTGGCCGAGGAGCGTTCTGCCGACCATCTCGACTCCCAGAAGGACTCCTCCAACACCGGTCCGAAGTGTGTCCTCTCCGTCCACAATAGGAGCAGGAGGAGCCCCCTCTGATCCCCCTAGATGCAGCTCCTCCCAACTCCATCGGAGTGGGAGTGGGAGAGCTGGAAGGTGGAATTAACAGGACCCCTTCTGAACGCCCGCGGGCAGCTAGCAGGTTGTCCAATCGAATAGACATGTCTATTAGTTCATCCAGGGAGAGAGTTGTGTCCCTGCAAGCCAGCTCCCGGCGGACGTCCTCCCGGAGACTACACCGGTAATGGTCCATCAGGGCCCTGTCATTCCACCCAGCACCAGCAGCTAGGGTCCTAAACTCCAACGCGAAGTCCTGCGCGCTCCTCGTCTCCTGTCTGAGGTGGAACAGTCGCTCACCCGCCGCTTTACCCTCTGGTGGATGATCGAACACTGCTCGGAAACGGCGGGTGAACTCCAGGTAGTTGTCCCGAGCCGAGTCTGGACTGTTCCAGACTGCGTTAGCCCAATCCAGGGCCCTGCCCGTTAAACAGGAGACGAGGAGGCTCACACTCTCCTCACCCGAGGGAGCCGGACGCACGGTAGCCAGGTAGAGCTCCAGCTGGAGCAAAAATCCCCGGCACCCAGCAGTCGCTCCATCGTACTCCCTCGGGGGGGAGAGACGTAGTGCGCCGGACCCAGAGGACGACGTAGGTGGAGTAGGTGGTGTCGGTAGTGGGGGAGCTGGGGTAGACGTCGGGAGACCACTCCTCTCCCATCGTTCCATCCTCTCCATCATCTGGTCCATCGCGGTACCAATCCGATGGAGGACAGCTGTGTGGTGATGAACGCGCTCCTCCATAGTGGGGAGAGGAGTGGTCGCTGCTCCTGCTGACTCCATTTCGAAGGTGCGGGCTTCTGTTACGATCTACTAGGTGTGGTGGTTGGAATCAGGCGCAGAGAGCAGGGTTCAGTCGTTTCTTCACATTTATTCCCCAGCGCAACAAAAACAGTCACGCCAACACACAGGGCGTAAAATAAGTTGCCAGTCAAAAACAACAGGACTAAACAGTCCGGAGAATAAATACAGGAAAAAATCACACCATCAAAACACAGAGTAACAAAAACAAGCCCGCACAAATACCCAGCGGGCCTAGTGCCCCTAAATACCCTACAAACAAATCCTAATACAAAACAGGTGTACCCAATTAACCAATAACCCAAAACAAACGGAAAGGGAATCGATGGCAGCTAATAGGCCGGCGACGACGACCGCCGAGCACCGCCCGAACAGGAAGAGGCACCATCCTCGGCGAGGTTCGTGACAGGTGGAAAAAAGGGCTACCTCATTATGGTTCTCAATCAGAGACAACGATAGACAGCTGTCCCTGATTGAGAACCCTACCCGTCCAAAACAAATAATAGAATACAAATAATATAATATAGAATACCCACCCCAACTCACACCCTGACCAAACCAAAATAAAGACATAAACAGGATCTCTACGGTCAGGGCGTGACAGTACCCCCCCCCCCCCCCCCTCCCCACCAAAGGTGCGGACTCTGGTAGAAACCTAAACCTATAGGGGAGGGTCTGGGTGGGCATCTATCCGCGGTGGCGGCTCAGGTGCTGGACGCAGACCCCGCTCCCCACTTTGGTGGCACCTCTGGTGCAGGGACCCTCGTCGCCGACCCCGGACTGGGGACTCTCGTCGCGGGCCCCGGACTGGAGACCGTCGCTGGAGGCTTCGTGCCATAACTACTCGCTGGAGGCTTCGTACCATGGATCATCACTGGAGGCTTCTTGCCATGGATCATCACTGGAGGCTTCTTGCCATGGATCATCACTGGAGGCTTCGGGCCATGGATCATCACTGGAGGCTTCGTACCATGGATCATCACTGGAGGCCTCTTGCCATGGATCCTCACTGGAGGCTTCTTGTCATGGATCATCACTGGAGTGGAGAGACACACACGAGGCCTGGCTCTGGGAGCAGGCACAGGACTCACCAGGCTGGGGAGGCTTCTTCCTTGGCCGAGGCACCGGATACACTGGACCGTGGAGGCGCACTGGCGGTCTCAAGCACAGAGCTAGCTCAACCCATTCTGGCTGGATGCTCACCCTAGCCCGGCAGATGCAGGGAGCTGGGATGTAGCGCACCGGGCTAAGAACGCGTACTGTAGACACCGTGCACTCCACCGCATAACACGGTGCCTGACCAGTACGACGACCGCCACGGCAAGCACGGGAGTTGGCTCATGTCTCCAACCTCCCAAATATATTTTGGGAGTGGCCTTCCGGTCTTTAGTGCCAGCGTTGTCCCTGTGTAATCCTTGGCCCTTTTACAAGCTGCCTCCACCCTCCTTGCTGCTTCGATAGACAGCTGTCCCCGATTGAGAACCCTACCCGGCCAAAACAAATAATAGAATACAAATAGTAGAATATAGAATACCCTCCCCAACTCACACCCCGACCAAACCAAAATAAAGACATAAACAGGATCTCTAAGGTCAGGGCGTGACAGTTTTTCAGAAATGTTGTGCTGTATTTAGATATTATTTTACATTGATCGCTGTTTTCTTTCCTAATTGTAATTTATTATTGTATTACTGTGATCAGGGCACCCTTGATAATGAGACTATGGTTTCAATGGGCTTTGCTTTCAATGGGCATTCCTATATAAATAAATAATACAATTATTATTATATTTTTTTGTTAAAATCCACATGAGAAACTTAATGTGAAATATCATCATGTGAACTGTTCCAAAAACACATGGCTTCACATGATTTCACATGTGGAATTTCAGACAGTATCTTGCAAATTGTGTTTGTTAGAAGCCAGCTTTGACCGGGCAGCGTGTAGCCTAGCAGTTAAGAGCATTGGGCCAGTTACCAAAAGGTTGTTGGTTCGAATCTAGGTAAAAAAAATATCTGCCAATGTGACCTTGAGCAAGGCACGTAACACTAATTGCTACTTTAAGTCTTTCTGGATGAGAGTGTCTTTCCTAATGACCCCAACTAAAATGAAAAGTTTCACATGACAAATCTGGGGGGGTTGTCAGTGGGATTCAGTTTGTATTATCCTCTGATGACATGACTTAGTATAGAGAGTGGCTGAGTTTGAGCTTTATAATTATTGGATCCCTTCCAGTCTCCAAGGAGATATACCAGCTATAGCGTCTGTTTCTTATCTCAGTGTACACACGTCTGGATTTGTGTCATTAGAGATAGCTTATTGGCGGAAACGCAAACAAACACTCATTAAATTCACTTAACTGCACTGTATCGACAACTTATCTATAAATCTGGCAACCCAAAAAGTCCTACCTGCACTGTATTGATGACAAATCTGGCAACCCCAAAGTGCCCTCTCATCATCAAAAAAATAGAGTCTAAATTACCACAGAGATTACTCATTCACTCGGCCTGCAGCCAATTTGTTTTGTTTATGGTCCGTTTTTCTCTCTCAAATGCTCAACACTTCTCATGCTAAGAAAGTCACAGAGAATAACTCAGTGTTGAAATGATCTTGTTTCTATGTCGTAACCGAGGAGGTGGATCAGCAGTGTGGGAGGTGATATGTGAGTTTATCTGAGTTTTATTTAATCTATTTATAGAATCTGTCGGAAATACCTCCCACTGACTACACCATAGTTTCATTCCCTTCTTATTACTTACCTTCAAGAAGATTGTCTAGACTTCTTTACATACAGTACATTCGGAAATAATGTTTTTGATTTTTTCAGCATTTTGTTACGTTACAGCCTTATTCTAAAATGTATTAAATTCATGTTTTTACTCATCAATCTACACCCATAATGACAAAGTGAAATAAAATAATAATTATTATTTTTGCAAATGTATAAAAAATTTGCTCAGGTGCATCTTGTTTCCATTGATCGTCTTTGAGATGAGTCCACCTGTGATAAATTCAGTTGATTGGACATGATTTGGAAAGACACTTCTGCCTAGATAAGGTCCCACAGTTGACAGTGCATGTCAGAGCAAAAACCAAGCCGTGAGGTCGAAGGAATTGTTCGTAGAGCTCCGAGATTCTTCCTAGAGCTGTCCTCGCCGGCCAAACTGAACAATCGGGTGAGAAGGGCCTTGGTCAGGGAGGTGACAAAGAACCCGATGGTCACTCTGAAAGAGCCCCATAGTTATTCTGTGGAGATGGGAGAGCCTTCTAGATGGACAACCATTTTTGTAGCACTCCACCAATCAGGCCTTTATGGTAGAGTGACCAGACGGAAGCCACTCCTCAATAAAAGGCACATGACCGCCAGCTTGGAGTTTGACAAAAGTCACATAAAGACTCTCAGACAATGATAAACAAGATTCTCTGGTCTGATGAAACCAAGACTGATCTCTTTGGCCTGAATGCCAAGCGTCACATCTGGAGGAAACCTGGCACCATCCCTACAGTAAAGCATGGTGGTGGCAGCATCATGCTGTGGGGATGTTTTTCACTGGCAGGGACTGGGAGACTAGTCAGGGTTGTGGAAAGATTAACAGAGCAAAGCACAGAGAGATCCTTGATAACTTGCTCCTGAGCACTCAGGACCTCAGACTGGGGCGAATGTTCACCTTCCAGCAGGACAACAACCCTAAGCACACAGCCAAGACAACACAGGAGTGGCTTTGGGACAAGTCTTTGTATGTCCTTGAGTGGCCCAGCCAGAGCACGGACTTGAACCCGATCTAACATCTCTGGAGAGACCTGAAAATAGCTGTGCAGTGACACTCCCCATCCAACCTGACAGCATGAGAGGATCTGCAGAGAAAAATGGGAGAAACTTCCCGATTACAGATGTGCCAAGCTTGTAGCGTCATACCCAAGAATACTTGAGGCTGTAATCACTGCCAAAGGTTCTTCAACAAAGTACTGAGTAAAGGGTCTGAATGCTTATGTAACTGTAAAATTTCAGTTATTTTTTAGTTTTTTTACAAATTTCTACAAACCTGTTTTTGCTTTGTCATTATGCGGTATTGTGTGTAGATTGATGAGGAAATAATTTAAAAAATAATAATTTTAGAATAAGGCTGTAACATAACGAAATGTGGAAAAAGTCGAGAGTCCAAATACTTTCCAAATGCACTGTATATTTCACATTCATTTTACTCAAGTTAGTGTAACATTTTGACATGACAACAAACCTCTAAATGTGTCTAGAATTGATTACTATATTAAGTAGGTGCTTAATTGACAATAATAGGGAGGAAAGAATTAGCTAAAATGCTAAAATGTTATGGTAGATACCCTCACGTGTGTGGTGCATGCATCTCTAGGCTGTGACAGAGTGATGACTTTAAATTTGAATTGCAATGCTAGAGAAGATAGAGATGCATGTTGTCGATGAGGATCACTGGTCTCTTTGTGGATCACTAGTCTGAATCACCATGCAGTGCCAAATAGATAGTGTTCTCCAGGGAATCCTCTGAGCAGCCACATCTAATCACATCCCCTTACAATACCCCCCACATCCTCCCTGACAGCTGCCCACAGACCATACCCCACCCTGGAGACCATCTCTTCCTTATCCCCCTGGTTCCCCAAGGTCCACTCTGTCTCTACTGGAAGCATCCTCTAAATCAAAGAAGAAAAAAAAAACATTGATTGGAGATGTCTTCTTGTTTGCGTAACCGTAATGAAGTCTCATTGACAGGACATTAGCTAACACTGGCCATTGACTCTAGTGGATCTATCCTTGCATCCTCTTTTTGTCTCCTCCAAGCCAACTTAGGATAGGGTTTACCAGTCTAGCAATTTAGCATCGTTAATGGCTGTTCATTAAAATGCAATTGCTGAGGTGTTTTGATCTGTTTTTGTTTTCCAGATCTAACGAACACAATTAAAATGTAGTCAGTGAATCAATAGACATTGTCTCTATGGACCTCCGAGGGGTTTTGGCCAAAAATGCTAATTAGTGTCAGATTTCCACAGTATATTTATTTAGTGCTTTTTTCCCAACACCCAGACCATCTAGGTGAGCTCTAACGAGGCTTGTCTGGGCTTGGAAGAGGGGAGGAGAGGAGGAGGAGGAGAGGAAGAGGAGGTGCAGGTGGTAGCTCTCTAATTACCTAGCCGGTGGATGACTACATTTCCCATGATTCCTGGCCCTCTGACAGGTGAGTGGGCAGATGGGATGGCTCGTCAGTGGTAAATGACAATGTTAATGAATAATTTCCTCATCAAGATAATCCATTGGGGAGGAAGACTCAGTTAACACCACTGCTAATTCGTATGACAGTTTACATTTGTGTCCAACACAGACTTGTACATTACGATCTAACAGTAGTTGTCAATCAAAAGACAATGGTTGATATAACTGTAACCATTGATATCCTATAATTCACTTGAATGTGTTCTCAATGTTATTCTATGACTGTAACATAATAAGGCTGAACCCTGATTCTAATACAAATGTAATATAAAGCAACAATACATTGTTGTATGAATACAGTGTACATTGACCAACGTAATATCACGGGTTCATAGTTTTTGGATGCCAAGCACCAGATCATCATGATCCAATAGGGGGTTCGTCATCTATTGCTTGTGCTTGAACTTGGGCCAACTGTTGCTTTCCAACAAAAATGTCTTGCTGCAACCTGGTCTTAGAGCATTTTGTATAATTCTGTATGTAAATCCGATACACTCCATTTAGTATGATATGGTACGTTTCGTGTGGTATGTATTAATTTGTGGATGTTCATCATCCATTTTGCATATGAACGTGAATTCAAATTCGTATGATATGCTACGAATTCGCAAAATGTACGATATGTTATTCCAATATGTTGTGGCTAATGTTAACTAGGATGATAATGCTAATGTTAGCTAGTGACTAACGTTAGCTAGGGGTTAGCGTGAGGGTTAGGGGTCAGGGGTTAAGGTTAAGGTTAGGAGTTAGGTTAAAGTGCTAAGGTTAGGGTTACGCGACGGATTAGCGAAAAGGGTGAAGGTTAGGGTTAGACTAACTTGCTAAGTAGTTGAAAAGCTGCTAATTAGCTAAAATGCTAAAGTTGTCCATGATGAGACACAAACACGCAACCTTTGGGTTGCTAGACGTTCGTGTTATACCACCACCCCAACCAACCACCATTCATTTTTTGCCTTAAGTAACCTTCTGTCTTATGTAATCATACCAAACGTAACTTAACATACTAACGTCTATGCTCAATCACGTACAATGGGATAAGCTGGGCCGTAGGGATAAATCTACATCATCTGTTCCTCTGTCCTTTGTGTCTGTGTGTATCCATTGACTCACTCCAGCAGCACCTCTCTCTACTCTTCCATCCCTCGGCTCTCCCATGACTCTCCTCTCTCCTTGTTGCGTAAACAGTGTTGTCATTTAGAAACAGTTGGGAGGTGCAGGCGGGGGGGGGATCTTCATTGGCAGTGGTTTGTATGAAGGCAGAGAGGTCCCATCTGTTTGTTGTCCCCCTGGGAGGGGTGTTGGGTTAGCCCTACACCCCCAACACCCCCACGCTCCCCATCCCCCCACCAGACAACTCCCTTCGACCCAGGGAGAGGATAATGAGGAGTGGGAGAAAGGGCGAGAGCGGATCCCTGGGCAGGATGCATGTCTGAGCTCCCATCTCGTCCCTCATTTCGCCCCTCACCCCTGTCAGATTGACTACAGGGCCTCAGCTGGCCCAATGTGATCAGAGGAACCCCCAAGGTAGCACCTAATTGGACAAGCCCAACATTGACATATGTCCAATTGGCTATGCTGGTGCAATGGCTATGGGCATTATTCTTTTTTTTTTAAACAGGTGAAATTGCTTTTCATGGTCATTGTTGATATGATATACATGTATAAGATATGATGTTGTTCTATCATCATGCAGGTCTTGTAGCTATCATCGTATCTGCATACAGAGGTATACCTGGCAGTTATTGCTCTGGTTTTTACTCAGAAGCCCCAGAGCAAATTCGCTGCTCCTGCAGCTTTTACCTGTCATAATCAAAGATATAGTCACAATGGGGATTACAATGTGATACACAAAGATAAACCATTTACAAAGAGTGAACACACATTACTAGCAAAGCTCAAAGACCCTGTGCACTGCTCCTGCTTGGGTATATGCTCGACTGCCATCTATTTTAATGGTTATTAAATATTACACCATTATTACACCATATTACACCAAGATTACACCTGGCCATACATGATGATATACTGTATCAAATTTCTTTAGAATGATTTTTATTTTATTTTTTATAATAATTTTCAATGATGCCTTTCCCTTTCCCCCATGACGGCATAACAAATGGATCCCTATGAATCTCTGACAGAGGATTTCAAGTCCACAGCGGAAGGCAGGATGAATAAGATACATGAGGTCAAGTTTACTTTGAGTGTTGGGCTATAAATGAGATCATCTTTACTCCATTATAGAGAATCAATCAATAGTGTCTCTACCAGGAGAATGGCCTGGTCTGGAAGGGGCGGGCGTCAGAGTAAACATTGCCTGACGTCATCTCACATCGCAGGGATGTGCCTCTACAGGATGACTCATTTCGTTACCTCTCACCTCCTCTCTCTCTCTCACTCATCCTGTGGAAGCAAGACAAATGTGCTGTCTGTGGAAGATGTAGTATTTGTTTCGTATTTTATCCCTGTTAGCTAAAGCAGCAGGTGCACTTCCTGGGGTCCACACAAAACACCACATAATACAGAACATTAATAGACAAGAACAGTTCAAGCACTGAACTACACACATTGTAAATAAGAACAGTAGAACCCCAAAAAAGTCCTACTGATTTCTTAGCTTAAGAGTGTTGATCTAGGATCAGATCCTCCCTGTCCATGAGAAACTGATCTTAGATCAGCGCTCCTACTCAGACGCTTTATGAACACTGCTACTCTCAACCATTTACTGCATGCTACTTACGTTTGAATTATCTTAGCGTCTTGCTATGCCCCTTAGCATCTTGTATTGTATAACGGTGCTGCATGCTCTTCAACTGGGGGGTGGTTTGACACACACATGACCGCTAGGCTAGCTACAGCCTCGACAACTTCACAGCTCAACCGCATGAGCAGATGTTCCACTGAGAGGCCATCTTACAGTCCCTCAGTTGACTGACAGCTCTGGCATCTCACTCTCTGTTGGTCGGAAGATGACACACATACACACGCACACATGCACACACACACACACATTATTGTGTGGCGTTATGGGGTGGCGGACAGACAAAGAGACAGCGTTTCCTCCACCGTCTGTAAATGAGTTTCCTCGACCCCGCCTGCTGAACACAATCTGCTGATATTTACATGTGTGAATGAATAATGAGTTTCCTCCTGGTGCCAGGGCTCTCTTACACACCTCTCTTCTCTCTTGGTCTGGATCCCAAATGGCACCATATTCCCTACACAGGGCACTGCTTTTGATAATGGGTCTATAGGGCCCTGGTCAAAAGTAACGCACTGTGTAGGGAATAGGGTGTCTTTTGGGATGTAACCTTACTCTGTCACCCTTTCTCTCCCCCTCTCTCTACCCCTTTGTCTCGTACACACTCAGCATTTGTTCTCATTTTCTAGCTCTGTGGGTGAAATGATGCCCATCCCATATCTCTTCTCTTTCTCTCTCTTTTTAGTCTATCAATCTTTATCTTTTCATGTTTAGACAGCATTCTTTGTCACTAACGTGTACAAAATGATTTAGATATCTTGCCTTGTCTTATCTCTCCCTCAACCAGCCAACATCTGACTATACCAACTTACGCTGTTCTCAGAACAGTCCCATGTAGACACATTGAAATTACGGCAGTGGGCCATCATGCCTCTTCTGGGTTTAGGGGCAGATCATTATAGGAATATTTGTTCATAGTCAATTGGCTGACTTGACTCTTGCACTGTATGGTTTACAGGAAGACCTGAGGTCTACATGATTCCATATGTGTTATTTCATAGTTTTGATGTCTTCACTATTATAGTAAAAATTAAGAAAAACTCTGGAATGAGTAGGTGCGTCCAAACGTTTGACTGGTACTGTATATAAAATCTATTTTGGCTCTGAGTGGCTCTGAGAAGTGTAAAAATGTGTCAATGGTTTTTCACCAGTGCAGGTGTTCAGTTTTAATTAATTTACACTTTCATTCATTTTTTCACCCCTCTGTATTTTTTTCTCTCTTTTTCTCTCTCTGTATACCTCGGTTTGTTTCTCTCTCTTGTTTCTCTTTCTCTCTCTTTCTCTCTCCCTTATTCATGGAGAGGCAGGGGAGCGGGCCATACCTCCATACCTACAGTCAGAGGTCATTGTGGGCCAGACAGTGGGAGGAGGTTTTGAGTCACTCCCGTCCCCCACCTGGTTGTTACGTACCTGAAGTAATGTCTGGCTGTTTGATGTCTCTGACGGTGGAACCTGAACACAACACCCCGTGGTTCGTCTACGCTCTAATCAGGGCCCCACCACGGAGCTCTCCCACAGCCTGCATCCTGTCACCTAGAAGGGGATTAAAGGTTATGCCAGGTAACTCCATGCTCCGCAAATTACTCACAACTATTCCCTGACATGAATATACCACTTTGTGCAAACACTCAAATGAAATTGACCCTAATTTCAACCTTCTATTTTTCCCCCCATTTTTTTCACCTTTATTTAACCAGGTAAGCTAGTTGAGAACAAGTTCTCATTTACAACTGCAACCTGGACAAGATAAAGCATAGCAGTTCGACACATACAACAACACAGAGTTACACATGGAATGAACAAAACATACAGTCAATAATACAGTAGAAAAAAAAGGAAAAAAAGTCTATATACAGTGAGTGCAAATAAGGTCAAATAAGGGAGTTAAGGCAAGAAATAGGCCATGGTGGCGAATTCATTACAATATGGCAATTTAACACTGGAATGGTAGATGTGCAAAAGATGGGTGTGCAAGTAGAGATACTGTGGTGCAAATAAATAAATAAAGTATGGGAATGAGGTAGATAGATGGGCTGTATACAGATGGGCTATGAACAGGTGCAGTGATCTGTGAGCTGCTCTGACAGCTGGTTCTTAAAGCTAGTGAGGGAGATGGGAATCTCCAGATTCAGTGATTTTTGCAGTTCGTTCCAGTCAGTGGCAGCAGAGAACTGGAAGGAAAGGCGACCAAAGGGGGAGTTGGCTTTGGGGATGACCAGTGAGATATACCTGCTGGAGCGTGTGCTACGAGTGGGTGCTGCTATGGTGACCAGTGAGCTGAGATAGGGTGTGGCTTTACCTAGCAGAGACTTGTAGATAACCTGTAGCCAGTGGGTTTGGCGACAAGAATGAAGTGAGGGCCAGCCAATGAGAGCGTACAGGTCGCAGTGGTGGGTAGTATATGGGGCTTTGGTGACAAAACTGATGGTACTGTGATAGACTACATCCAGTTTACTGAGTAGAGTGTTGGAGGCTATTTTATAGATGACATTGCCGAAGTCAAGGATCGGCAGGATGGTCAGTTTGAGGGTATGTTTGGCAGCATGAATGAAGGAAGCCTCAACCCTGTGGCACCCCTATAGAGACTGCCAAAGGTCCGGACAACAGGCCCTCCAATTTGACACACTGAGCTCTATCAGAGAAGTAGTTGGTAAACCAGACGAGGCAATCATTTGAGAAACCAAGGCTGTTGAGTCTGCCAATAAGAATGTGGTGATTGACAGAGTCGAAAGCCTTGGCCAGGTCGTTGAATACAGCTGCACAGTAATGTCTCTTATCGATGGCGGCTATGATCTCGTTAAGGACCTTGAGCGTGGCTGAGGTGCACCCATGACCAGCTCGGAAACCAGATTGTATAGCGGAGAAGGTATGATGTGATTAATCTGTATGTCACGGTTTTCTGTACGTGAAAGAGAGTCGGACCAAAATGCGGCGTGTAGATTGCGATCCATGTTTATTAAACTGAAGCAACACGAATCTAAATACAAACACTACAAAACAATAAACGTAACGAAAACCGAAACAGCCTAATACTGGTGCATATAAACACAGAATCAGGGCACTAAGGACAATCAACCACAAAACCCAACACCAAACAGGCTACCTAAATATGGTTCCCAATCAGAGACAATGACGAACACCTGCCTCTGATGGAGAACCATATCAGGCCAAACATAGAACTAGACATGTAACAGAATGCCCACTCAGCTCACACCCTGACCAACCAAAACATAGAAACATACAAAGCAAAACATGGTCAGGGTGTGACAGTACCCCCCCCCCCCCCCCCCTGGGTGGGCATCTGTCCGCGGTGGCGGCTCTGGTGCTGGACGTGGCCCACACTTCACCATAGTCTTAGTCCGCTTTATTGTCTGCTTCCGTGGCCTCCTAACCACGGCGACCCTTCTCAATGGACAGAGGGGCAGCTCAGGACAGAGGGGCGGCAGCTCGGGACAGAGGGGCGGCAGCTCGGGACAGAGGGGCGGCAGCTCGGGACAGAGGGGCGGCAGCTCGGGACAGAGGGGCGGCAGCCCGGGACAGAGGGGCGGCAGCCCGGGACAGAGGGGCGGCAGCCCGGGACAGAGGGGCGGCAGCTCGGGACAGAGGGGCGGAAGCTCTGGGCAGAGGGGCGGAAGCTCTGGGTAGAGGGGCGGAAGCTCTGGGCAGAGGGGCGGAAGCTCTGGCGCCTCTGGGCTGAGGGGCTCTGGCGGCCCCTGGCTGACTGGCGGCACTGGCGGCCCCTGGCTGACTGGCGGCACTGGCGGCCCCTGGCTGACTGGCGGCCCCTGGCTGACTGGCGGCACTGGCGGCCCCTGGCTGACTGGCGGCACTGGCGGCCCCTGGCAGACTGGCGGCACCTTACAGACTGGCGGCACTGGCGGCTCCTTGCAGACTGGCGGCACTGGCGGCCCCTGGCTGACTGGCGGCCCCTGGCTGACTGGCGGCACTGGCGGCCCCTGGCTGACTGGCGGCACTGGCGGCCCCTGGCAGACTGGCGGCACCTTACAGACTGGCGGCACTGGCGGCTCCTTGCAGACTGGCGGCACTGGCGGCTCCTTGCAGACTGGCGGCACTGGCAGCGCTGGGCTGACTGGCGGCACTGGCGGCTCCTTGCAGACTGGCGGCACTGGCGGCGCTGGGCAGGCGGGCGGCACTGGCGGCGCTGGGCAGACGGGTGGCACTGGCGGCTCTGGGCAGACGGGCGGCTCACGCGGCGCTGGGCAGACGGGTGGCTCAGGCGGCGCTGGGCAGACGGGAAGCTCCGGCAATGCTGGAGAGGAAGGCTCTGGCAGCGCCGAATAGGCGGGAGACTCCGGCTGCGCTGGAGTGGAGGAAGGCCCCGGCAGCGCTGGTGAGGAGGAAGGCTCCGGCAGCGCTGGAGAGGAGGGAGCCCCTGTAAGGATGGGCCGGAGAGACAGCCTGGTGCGGGGGGCTGCCACCGGAGGGCTGGTGCGTGGAGGTGGTGACGGATAGACCGGGCCGTGCAGGCGCACTGGAGCTCTTGAGCACCGAGCCTGCCCAACCTTACCCGGTTGAATGGTCCTGGTGAGGTGGAACAGCCCGCACTGGGCTATGCAGGCGAACCGGAGACACCGTGCGCAAGGCTGGTGCCATGTAAGCCGGCCCAAGGAGACGCACTGGAGACCAGATGCGTAGAGCCGGCTTCATGGCACTTGGCTCGATGCCCACTCTAGCCCGGCCGATACGCGGAGCTGGAATGTACCGCACCAGGCTGTGCACCCGCACTGGGGACACCGTGCGCTCCACAGCATAACACGGTGCCTGCCCGGTCTCTCTAGCCCCCCGGTAACCACAGGAAGTTGACGCAGGTCAACTACCTGGCTTCGCCATACTTCCTGTGAGATTCAAAATGGTTGCTTGTTCTTTACTCCTACTTGTCTGTTGCTTTAACTTGTTTGTCTAGAGTTAGTGTTTCAATTAGATTTAAAAAAGTTGTCATTCCCAATAATTTTTTGGGGCTGACTCTTTTGCTTCCATCCACGACGACGTGCTGCCTCCTCATACCAGCGCCTCTCCGCTTTCGCCACCTCCAGTTCTTCTTTGGGGCGGCGATATTCTCCTGGCTGAGCCCAGGGTCCTCTTCCTTCCAATTCCTCCAAATAGTGCAGCCTCTCCCACTGCTGCTGCTGCTGCCTCTGTTGCTCGTTGCCACGCCGCTTGGTCCTGTTGTGGTGGGTGATTCTGTCACGGTTTTCTGTACGTGAAAGAGAGTCGGACCAAAATGCGGCGTGTAGATTGCGATCCATGTTTATTAAACTGAAGCAACACGAATCTAAATACAAACACTACAAAACAAGAAACGTAACGAAAACGGAAACAGCCTAATACTGGTGCATATAAACACAGAATCAGGGCACTAAGGACAATCACCCACAAAACCCAACACCAAACAGGCTACCTAAATATGGTTCCCAATCAGAGACAATGACGAACACCTGCCTCTGATTGAGAACCATATCAGGCCAAACATAGAACTAGACAAACTAGACATGTAACATAGAATGCCCACTCAGCTCACACCCTGACCAACCAAAACATAGAAACATACAAAGCAAAACATGGTCAGGGTGTGACACTGTAATCTGTTTGTTAACTTGGCTTTCGAAGACGTTAGAGATGCAGGGTAGGATAGATATAGGTCTGTAGCTGTTTGGGTCTAGAGTGTCCGCGGCAGCTTTCCAATCTTTGGGAATCTCAGACAATACGAAAGAGAGGTTGAACAGGCTGGTAATAGGGGTTGCAACAATTTTGGCAGATAATTTAAGAAAGAGAGGGTCCAGATTTTCTAGCCCGGCTGATTTGTAGGGGTCCAGATTTTGCAGCTCTTTCAGAACATCAGCTATCTGGATATGGGTGAAGGAGAAATCGTGGGGGCTTGGGCGGGTTGCTGTGGAGGGTGCCGGGCAGTTGACTGGGGTAGGGGTAGCCAGGTGGAAAGCATGGCCAGCCGTAGAGAAATGGTTATTGAAATTCTCAATTATAGTGGATTTGTCGGTTGTACTAGTGTTTCCTAGCCTCAGGATGAGGTGCTCTTGTTCTCCATACAGTGTCCCAGAACTTTTTTGAGTTTGTACTGCAGGATGCAAATTTCTGTTTAAAAAAGCTAGCCTTAGCTTTCCTAACTGCCTGTGTATATTGGTTCCTAACTTCCCTGAAAAGTTGCATATCACGGGGGCTATTCGATGCTAATGCAGAACGCCACAGGATGTTTTTGTGCTGGTCAAGGGCAGACGGGTCTGGAGTGAACCAAGGGCTATATCTATTCCTGGTTCTACATTTTTTGAATGGGGCATGCCTATTTAAGATGGTGAGGAAGGCACTTGTAAAGAATAACCAGGCATCCTCTACTGTCGGGATGAGGTCAATGTCGTTCCAGGATACCCAGGCCAGGTTGATTAGAAAGGCCTGCTCGCAGAAGTGTTTTAGGGAGCGTTTTACAGTGATGAGGGGTGGTCGTTTGCTCGCAGACCCATTACAGATTTAGGCAATGAGGCAGTGATCTCTGAGATCTTGGTTGAAAACAGCAGAGGTGTATTTGGAGGGTGAGTTAGTTAGGATGATATCTATGAGGGTGCCCTTGTTTATGGATTTGGGGTTATATCTGGTAGGTTCATTGATAAATTGTGTGAGATTGAGGGCGTCAAGCTTAGATTGTAGGGTGGCCGGGGTGTTAAGCATGTCCCAGTTTAGGTCACCTATCAGCACGAGCTCAGAAGATAGATGGGGGGGCAATCAAATCACGTATGGTATCGAGAGCACAGCCCGGCGCAGGAGGTGGTCTATAGCAAGAGTCAACTGTGAGAGACTTGTTTCTGGAAAGGTTAATTTTTAGAAGTAGAAGCTCAAACTCTGCAGGCTATATTTGCAGTAAATTGCAACACGGCCCCCATTGGCAGTTCTATCTTCTTGGAAAATGTTATAGTTAGGAATGGAAATTTCAAGGTTTTTGGTGGTCTTCCTAAACCAGGATTCAGACACGGCTAGGACATCCGGATTGGTGGAGTGTGCTAGGGCAGTGAATAAAACAAACTTAGGGAGGAGGCTTCTAATGTTAACATGCATGAAACCAAGGCTTTTACGGTTGCAGAAGTCAACAAATGAGAGAGCCTGGGGGATGGGAGTGGAGGTAGATATTGCGGGGCCTGGATTAACCTCTACATCACCAGAGGAACAGAGGAGGAGTAGGATAAGGGTATGGCTAAAGGCTAACAGAACTAGACGCCTAGTACATTCAGAACAGAGAGTAAAAGGAGCAGATTTCTGGGCACGGTAGAATATATTCAAGGCATAATGTACAGACAAAAGTATAGTAGAATGTGAATACAGTGGGGGTAAACCTGTGCATATAGTGATAATGAAAGAGATGTTGTCTCTAGAAATATCATTTAAACCAGGTGATGTCACTGCGTGTGTGGGGGGTGGAACTAAATTGATAGCCGAGGCGTGTTGAGCAGTGCTAGAGGCTCTACAGTGAAATAAAACAATAGTTACAAACCAGAACAGCAATCGACAAGGCATGGTGATGTTAGGGAAAGGCATGCGTAGCCGGGTGATCATACAAGTCCAGTGCGTAGCTTCAGGCAGCTAGCGGCACGGGGCTAGCAGGCTAACAGAAAGGCCTTAGAGGGATGACGTGACAGAGGGAAGTCTGTTGTGGCCTCCTCGTGCAGTTACATCAACGGACGGATCAGCAGGGCTCCGTGTGGTAAACCAGGCCAATTGGAAAAATATGTATAGTGGCCGAAGAAATATGTCCGAAGGGCCTCTTAAGCCAGCAGTCCAATGTGCTTTAGATAGCTAGCAGGCCGCAGATTAGCGGCTGTGTGTTCAGGGGTAGTTAGCTGCTATAATTCAAGATGGATTTTTTTTTTATATCATAATAAAAATTTCAAAAATAAATAAATAATAGGTTCAGAGCTTGCGATAGGAATCCAGGGATATGGAGAGAAAAATAGGTCCGATATGCTCTGGTTGAATCGCGTTGTACAAACTGGCGAGAGCTTTCCGAGCTAGAGGTTAGCTGATGACAGAGATGGTTACTCATATCTCAAGATACCGCTTTTGCAAACAGCCAATCACAAAAAATAAGTCTTGAAAATAATATGTTATATGGTTGCTTAGGCTGTTCTACCATCAAGTAAAGTGAAAAATGCAAACTAACGTAATTTCATTATTTGATACAGAGATTGTTACTATATCTCAGAAGGTGAATCAGGCTTAACCAGGACACTATTATGAAATGTGACATACATCTTGTACTCTGTGCTGACATGTCCATTCATTCTCTGGCTCTGGCAGGTGAATGAATTAGAACTCACTGACCCCTGAAAAACTAGAGCAAGGACAACACCAGGGGTCAGTCCACTCAGATAGCCAGCCAAGTCCTTTCCTCCCACTCTCTCAGCCTGGTAATGTGGCCTCCTGCCTGACCCATAGAAATAGAATACATAGAATAGAATAGTTCTGTGGGTTGAACTCATAGGCTTTCAGTCCAGGAAGGCTAGACAAGGTGGAGGGATGCATGCTTCAAATCCATGCTGTGGTGACTTAGTCACCAGTGTAAAAGGATCAGATGGAGATTCAATACAAAAACAGGCTACGAGCGTAGATTCAGCACCATTGAAGGGGACAGTTTAGCACCACATAGCAATGGACAGCGACCTTCCCACATAAATTGCAACTGAAGCAAAATAGACCACTCCATTGTTTCTTTGAATCTGCACCACACAAGCCAATAGGATTTTGTTTGTGGATTTTGCTCTAAAATCCTCTTGCGATACTAGAGTGCCAAAACACAGCTCTCACATACAGTACCAATCAAACGTCTGCTTGTCCTCCCACATCCACTTGAATTCATTGTATAAAATCTCATTAGATTGTAATGAGTGAAAAGTCACATTTCACCAGAGAATATATGGTTGGTCCCCTCACTCGGGATCTGGGTGTAGATGTGAAACATTTCATTCCCATGTATTTTATAGGACAAAGAAATGGTGAGGAATCAGGGCTGGATAATTAAAAAAGACACAATGACTCACTCTGTTGTGGTCATATTTTCACAAATCTCATCTATCTCTCACGCATTTTCAGAGACAACCCAGAGAGTTCCCTGTGATGTCAGTCTAAAACTAATAATGAAGTATTGTACACCCTTACCTTGCCTCATCATCTCAGCAAACAAAATGAATCCTTTGCAAACAGCCATTCACAAAAAAATACACAGCACCACCATAGTGGTTCTGCAGTGGTTCTGCAGTGGTTCTATCTAGCCTAACAATTACTTTTCTTTCAGAGAGAGTGAGGTAATGTGTTCTGCGAAATGTTGAAAAAAAGATGTCCTGCCCTGAGAATACCCACCTACAGATGAAAGAGCTTCTCTCGCTCTTTAATTCTCTCTCAGAGTGAGGGAGGGGTGTGAAGACAGATAAATTGAAGGTGAGGTGTTAAAGCCCTAGTCTGCTCTAGCTGGCGGGCGACCGGCTGTTTCCCAAATGGCACCCTATTCCCTTTATAGTGCTCTACTTTCGTCTAGGGCCCATAGGGCCTTAGTCACAAGTAGTGCACTATACAGTATATGGAATAGAGTGCCATTTGGAAAGCATCTCAGATGACTGACACCAGATGAGACATCCTCGCAGTCGCCAGTGCCATCATCGTGGTGACTCTCCTGTCCCCACGGAGACGAGGGGTTTAATTCACAGTGCCCTCCCTAGGGTAGGGGATTATCAGATCTGATGACCATGAGGCACCTCAACTCAAATATCTCTGTGCTCACAATGGGAGAGTGTCTTCAATGGAGATATGCAGTGAGTGTACCAAACATTCAGGGTTTTTTTTACATTTTGAGTTGCGCTCCCTTTTCCCCTCAGAACAGCCTCAATTAGTCGGGGCATGGACTACAAGGTTTTGCAAGCATTCCACAGGAATGCTGGCCCATGTTGATAATGCTTCCCACAGTTGTGTCAAGTTGGCTGGATGTCCTTTGTGTGGTGGACCATTCTTGATAACACGGAAACTGTTGAGCGTGAAAATCCCAGCAGTGTTGCAGTTCTTGACACATTCAAACACCTACTACCATACCCCGTCCAAAGTCACAAATCCTTTTCATGTCCATGTCTCAATTGTCTCAAAGCTTAAAAATCCTTCTTTAACCTGTCTCCTATCCTTCATCTACACTGATTGAAGTGGATTTAACAGGTGACATCAATATCTATAAGGGATCATAGCCTTCACCTGGATTCACCTGGTCAGTCTATGTGATGGAAAGAGCAGGTATTCCTAATGTGTTGTACACTCAGTGTATATGCTCTGGCACAGTTTCCATTGACTTAAACTAGTTACTGACAGTCTGACTCACTATATAGTGTTTAACGTGATTTTTTAATGAATACCTCATCTCTGTACCCCACACACACATCTGTAAGGGCCCTCAGTCTAGCAGTGAATTTCAAAACACAGATACAACCACAAAGACCAGGAAGGTTTTCCAATGGCTTGCAAAGAAGGATACCTATAGGAAGATGGGTAAAAATAAATAAATAAACAGCTCATTGAATATTGCTTTGAGCATGGTGAAATTATTCATTTAAATTTGGATAGTGTATCAATGCACCCATTCAATACAAAGATACAGGCGTCTTTCCTAACTAAGTTGCCGGAGAGGAAACAGTTGCAAAGTTTAATGGCTGTGATTGGAGTAAACTGAGGATTGATCAACAGTATTGTGGCTACTCCACAATATTAATCGATAGAGTGAAAAAAGGAAGCCTGTACAGAATAAAAACATTACAAAACATGCATCCCGTTTGCAACAAGGCACTATATTTTCAAGCATTGTGGTGGCTGCATCATGTTATGGGTATGCTTGTAATTGTTAAAGACTGGGGAGTTTTTCAGGGTTAAAAAGAAACGGAATGGAGCTAAACACAGGCAAAATCCTAGAGGAAAAACCTGGTGCAGTCTGCTATTAATTAATCTTTCAGCAGGACAACAACCTACAACACAAATCAACACTGGAGTCGATTACCTAGAAGACAGTGAATGGTCCTGAGTGGCCGAGGTACTGTTTTGACTAAATCTGCTTGAAAATCTATGGCAAGACTTGAAAATGGTGGTGTAGCAATGTGACAGAGCGTGAAGAATTATGAAAATAATAATGGGAAAATATTGTACAATCCAGGTGTGCAAAGGTCTTAGAGACTTACCCAGAAAGACTCACAGCTGTAAATGCTGCCAAAGGTGATTCTAATATGTATTGGCTCATGGGTGTGAATACTTATGTAAATAAGATATTTCTGTATTTCATTTTCAATAAATTAGGCCCTCCGATTTAACACACTGAACTCTGAGAAGTAGTTGGTGAACCAGGCGAAGCAGTCATTTGAGGATATGATATCGTTTAGGACATTGAGCGTGGCTGAGGTGCACCCATGACCAGATTACATAGCGGAGAAGGTACGGTGGGATTCAAAATGGTCGGTGATCTGTTTGTTAACTTGGCTTTCGAAGACTTTAGAAAGGCAGGGCAGGATGGATATAGGTCTGTAACAGTTTGGGTCTAGAGTGTCTCGCCTTTTGACGAGGGGGTTGACCGCGGCAGCTTTCCAATCTTAAGGGATCTCAGACGACACGAAGGAGAGGTTGAACAGGCTAGTAATAGGTTTTGCAACAATTGCGGCAGCTAATTTTTAGGTATACTTCAGAGATGAGAAATCACAGCATTTATGAAGAATTGCTTTGGGGGGGAGAGAAGTATCTCACTCACATCACTCTCTGACACTGGTTTATAAAAGATGACTGAATTTTGCCAAGAGATTGAGAACTCAATTCCTCTGATTTATTTACACCTGATCTGTACTTCCCTTTAGAACAGATTGAGCAAAGACAGGTGTACCCACATCAATTGCGTCTGTAACAAATGGTTGCTTTCTTGACTGGGGTTCCTATCAGTCAACTCCAAAACATCCTGGATTGATGTGATGGTAGACGTGACCAATGACTAGACTAGAATTTTTTTTTTTTTTTAAATAAAAAAAATAGTTGATTGAATAAAGTCACACAGAGCTCTTGCTAAAAAAGCAACGCTTCCTTCAACACAACTGTATAGCGGAAAGTGTTTTCCTCTTTTTGCCATTTCTATATTTCAGTAAAATGCTACCTCCGATATTATGTACTGTTGAACTGCGAATGTTGCCCACACACAAAACAACTGTGGAGGACTTGATATATGTGTGTCTCTGACCTCACCGACCAAAATGTCAGCTTGTACAGGTGAAGAGCTTCTCTCCACTTCTTGGTGGCAAATGAATTTGTGTGTGTGTGTGTGTGTGTGTGTGTGTGTGTGTGTGTGTGTGTGTGTGTGTGTGTGTGTGTGTGTGTGTGTGTGTGTGTGTGTGTGTGTGTGTGTGTGTGTGTGTGTGTGTGTGTGCGTGTGTATGTGTTTGAGAGTGTGTGCGCGTGTCCACATGTTTTTGTGTGTGCGTGTGTCTGGAAAATACTTGGAGATAAGTGTGTGAATCATACAGTATGCTATTGCTAATGTGTGTGAGGATGTGACATGTGGGGGCAGCTGACAGCTGGGTAATGAGCACATAGTTCAGTCCCAAACCAGGAACAGAGTGAGAGAGGGAAAGCGAGATATTTGTTGGAGACGGATAGAGATAAGAATGTGAAAGTGATAATTCAATAATTCAGAGGCAAGGCTCGTCATTGAACCCTTTTCACAGATAACTTTTTGAAAATAATGCATACACCAACACCTCTCCTTCACCTCAAGCTTCACCATGCAGACCCCTGGCAAGACATCTCACCCACTTCTCACATAGAACAACTAACAAGGCCTACTGTGACTCTGGGAATGACTAGAATCTCAGCAGCCAATCAGAATCCAAGGACACACACATGCAAGGAAGCACACACGGAAACGTGCACACATGCACACCACACTCATACACGCATACACCCCAACCCCCCCCCCCCCCCCCCCCCCCGCCCCCACACACACACACACACATACACACACACAAGCACCCTCCCTACACACACACAACCCCCACACATCACAAACACAAACCCTCATAAAACAGAGGCTCTTAGTTCCCCAACAAGCTTCAATCCACGCTGCATTGTTGAGTAGTCAGACAGACAGGGCCCAGAGGGAGGTGCTGATGAAAGGGCTGCGGCATGTGGATTCCCCTCCAGAAAGCTGTCACTCAGCTGGCCCCTAGAGAGCCATGGGGTTCCTGGGGTGGGGCGGAGATCTGTGGAGCAGGAGGAGGGGGTTTGAGGGGCTATGCAGAATGTATGGTAGAGAGCAGGGAAAGAACTTTGTTGATCTCAACCCCCCATCTCACTCGCTCTTATCTCAATCTCTAGCTCTGGCTGTGGTTTCTCTATCTCCTTCTTACTTTCTATCTCTATCTGTGACGGGATTCAGTAATTGGAGGCAGGTTTTCTGGCCACGCCCATATATTGATTAGAGATCGATGAGCGAGTCGGATAAATATAGTTATTTATAGAGCTGGAAGTAGGAATATTGAATATGAAAGAGCAAGAGAGAGGGAGTGGTAGATAGGCAGATAGGAGGGAGACATGGAGGCTGGGAATAAGAGAGAAATACAGTGCATTCGGAAAGTATTCAGACCCCTTGACTTTTTACATATTTTCTTACGTTACAGACTTATTCTAAAATTGATTTTTTTTCAAATCCTCAGCATATCTACACACAATACCCCATAATGACAAAGTGAAAGCAGATTTTTAGATATTTTTGCAAATGTATTCAAAAACAAAACAGAAATACCTTATTTACAGAAGTATTCAGACCATTTGCTATGAGACTCTAAATTGAGCTCAGGTGCATCCTGTTTCCATTGATCATCCTTGAGATGTTTTTACAACTTGATTGGAGTACACCTGTGCTAAATTTTATTGATTGGACATGATTTGGAAAGGCACACACCTGTCTATATAAGGTCCCACAGTTGACAGTGCATGTCAGAGCAAAAACCAAGCCATGTGGTCGAAGGAATTGTCCATAGAGGTCCGAGAC
Organism: Oncorhynchus mykiss; assembly: GCF_013265735.2. Lineage (NCBI taxonomy): Eukaryota > Metazoa > Chordata > Actinopteri > Salmoniformes > Salmonidae > Oncorhynchus > Oncorhynchus mykiss. The sequence continues at coordinate 35,609,303 of NC_048575.1, read as the reverse complement.
AGGATTGTTCTTGTTCTTGTGTCAAGGCACAGATCTGGGGAAGGGTACCAAAACATTTCTGCAGCATTGAAGGTCCCCAAGAACACAGTGGCCTCCATCATTCTTAAATGGAAGAAGTTTGGAACCACCAAAACTCTTCCTAGAGCTGGCCACCTGGCCAAACTGAGCAATCAGCAATCAGCAATCAGCAATCAACCTCAGTGAGGTGACCAAGATCCCGATGTTCACGCTGACAGAGCCCTAGATTTCCTCTGTGTAGATGGGAGAACCTTCCAGAAGAACAACCATCTCTGAAGCACTCCCCCAATCAGGCCTTTATGGTAGACTGACCAGACGGAAGCAATTCCTCAGTAAAAGGCACATGACAGCCCACTTGGAGTTTGCCAAAAAGCACATAAAGACTCTTAAACCATGAGAAACAAGATTCTGTGGTTTGATGAAACCAAGATTAAACTCTTTGGCCTGAATGCCAAGCGTCACTTCTGGAGAAAACCTGGAACCATCCCTACTGAGAAGCATGGTGGTGGCAGCATCATGCTGTGGGGGTGTTTTTCACCGGCAGGGATTGGGAGACTAGTCAGGATTGAGGCAAAAATGAACGGAGCAAAGTACTTGATGACAACCTGCTCCAGAGTGTCCATGACCTCAGACTGGAGCGAAGGTTCACCTTCCAACAGGACAATGACCCTAAGCACACAGCCAAGACAACAAAGGAGTGGCTTTGGAACAAGTCTGTGAATGTCCTTGAGTGGCCCAGCCAGAGCCCCGACTTGAACCCGATCAAACATCTCTAGAGAGACCTGAAAATATCTGTGCAGCGACGCTCCCCATCCAACCTGACAGAGCTTGAGAGGATCTCCAGAGAAGAATGTTAGAAACTCCCCAAATACAGGTGTGCCAAGCTTGTAGCGTCATACCTAAGAAGACTCGAGGCTGTAATTGCTGCCAAATGTGCTTCAACAAAGTACTGAGTAAAGGGTCTGAATGCTTACGTAAATGTAATATTTCTGTTTTTAATTTTTTATATATGTGTAACAATTTCTAAAAACTAATTTAGCTTTGTCATTATAGAGTATTGTGTGTAGATTGATGAGGGGAGAAAAACAATTTCATCAATTTTAGAATAAGGCTACAGCCTACATAACAAAATGTGGAAAAAATCAAGGGGTCTGAACACTTTCCGAAGGCACTGTATGCCTTTCACCAAATAACCACATAAAAGACGGTGCCAGATGTCTTACAGTATGTGTACATTTGAAGCATCTATTTACAATTTATTATCACCACCAAATATGGTGATGAGCGGAAGTCCAGTGGCAGGAAGTGGGAGAAGATGGAGCTTGATGAAACATTCTGCAAATGTTCTCATCATGGAAACATTCAATATCAACACAGTTTTCTGTTCCCAAAACTATAATCTGTTAAGAACAGAGTGCACTAAGTTTTGGAGACTTAACCCTGTCTAAAAGAAGGAGTGCAAAGGCAAAGTGAGTTATTACACACGTTCACTTCACAGAGTAGACGTTTCCTAACTGAAATATGCAAATACATGCTAGAATGCGTCAATAGGACATTGCTAGCTTGCGCTTGGCTATGCCCCCCTCCTTGCTTGTTCTGCCCTCTATGCTTAATTTGCAAGATGCATTGGAAACAATGCATCTTGGGTTAGCTATAAAAAATCTTTGATTTAACTATTTAACCATTTAACCCTATTACTGTAGAGTCTACCAGGTTGAAGAAAAAGTCTGTAAAATTGGGGCATATGTGAATACATTTATTTAAAAAAAATGCAAATTGAACAGCTGTTGTATTGTTGTAAAAATATTCAAATGTCATAATAAAAGTCTGATCTCCACATTCTTATCCTCATGGACTTTTCAGTAAACAACAAAGATAATATTAAACACTTTGGCTACACATCAGGCTGGCGGCAACTGTGCTTCTCTCTGAGCATGAGTGTGGTTTGATGCTATTGTCTCATCTTACAAAGCAGGGTGTGGCTCTAGTTGATTGTATACTCTAGTTGTGTGAGGTTGTGTGTGGCTTTGTGTGATTGTATTACTAGGATATGACACTCTGAGGCTCTGAGTGTCTGTGTGTGTGTGTGTGTGTGTGTGTGTGTGTGTGTGTGTGTGTGTGTGTGTGTGTGTGTGTGTGTGTGTGTGTGTGTGTGTGTGTGTGTGTGTGTGTGTGTGTGTGTGTGTGTGTGTGTGTGTGTGTGTGTGTGCGTGCATGCGTTCGTGTGCTGTTAAGATATGAAACTGAGCTCTGTCTCTATTTCTCTCTCTGAGGACCCATTCATCATTAGTCCCTCCATGCTGCCATCAGAGCTGGTAAAGCAGAGCGCAGCCAGCGCCGAGTCCACCGACTAAAGCGAATTGTGTGAAATATACCCAGTAGGATCGTTGGGTGTCCAGGAAGGCCAACGCGGCCCCGCCCAGCTCCACCGCATCCCCAGCGCATCCTCCCAGGACCCGTTGCCTGGCAACGTGGGCTGATTGGGTTAGCAGGGTTAAGAGGGGGTCTGACAGAGGGCTGGAGAAATCAGATCACTCCCATTGATCATCCTTTCTCTGTGCTCTGCTGAGGCCCGGGGCTGCGGCCGCACAATCAAAGCCCCTGGCTTTGTGTCTATCTGGGAGGGAGGAGGGAGGAAGAGACTGGGGGGGGGGGTTATTACGCATGTAGGGGAGGAGGAGGAAGACGAGCCTCCTCAGTGTCCCATTGACTTCCGATGAAATGTTTATTGAACCATAGTGGGGGAGAAATGGCAGGAGGAGCAGGGTTGGGTTGGTGGGTCGGAGGCAGAGTCTGTTATGTCTGTGAAAGGTCCCTGGCTGTCCCTGGCTGCCCCTGCGGTGGCCACATGAGATGTGGGGGGGGGATCAGTTTGAGGTCATTAGCTCTAATCCGGCATGACAGGCATTAAAAGGTTCCGCTTGCGTCCCGCTGGGGGGTTTTGTGGTGGTATTCCAGGTGCCTCCGGGAGGCACAGCCAGGCTGGTGCGCCACCTCACACCTCCACCCCCTCTTGGCAGACCAGAGGGCACAGAGACAGACAGCGACCTAGCCTGGATCCACCTCTGATTAGTATCACCATCCTTATGGAAAAAACACAGGAATTTCACGTGATTTTATGTGATAACATGAAACTACACATGAAAACATTTGAGCACATGTGAAAACATGAGCTCGTGAAATAAATGTGACAAATTTCAAAATGTGATACCATGAAACTACACGTGACAACATTTGAAAGTTTTTGACATAAGAAATCGCAAATTCAATTTTAACATATGACTGTTTTTGACATATGAAAATGAAATTCCAAATGTGAGTTATTTTTGTTGTTGTTGCTAATTTCACATCTAAATCTGCAATTCACATGAGGTGAAAACATGTTATTCTCCTCACATGTGAAAAGGTGGTGTTAACATACACTCCTTGTTTTTGAAAGAAAAGCACATTTTCTGCCCATTCAAATAACATCAAATTGATCAGAAATACAGTTTAGACATGGTTAACGTTGTAAATGACTATTGAAGCTGGAAACAGATGATTTTTAATGGAATATCTACATAGGCGTACAGAGGCCCATTATCAGCAACCATCACTCCTGTGTTCCAATGGCACGTTGTGTTAGCTAATCCAAGTTTATCATTTTAAAAGACTAATTGATCATTAGAAAACCCTTTTGCAATTATGTCAGCGCAGCTGAAAACTGTTATTAAACAGGCCTTCTTTTGACGAGTTGAGTATCTGGAGCATCAGCATTTGTGGGTTCGATTACAGGCTCAAATGGTCAGAAACAAAGACCTTTCTTCTGAAACATGTCAGTCTATTCTTGTTCTGAGAAATTAAGGCTATTCCATGCGAGAAATTGTCAAGAAACTGAAGATCTCGTACAACGCTGTGTACTACTCCCTTCACAGAACAGCACAAACTGTCTCTGACCAGAATATAAAGAGGAGTGGGAGGCCCTGGTGCACATCTGAGCAAGAGGACAAGTACATTAGAGAATCTAGTTTGAGAAACAGACGCCTCACAAGTCCTCAACTGGCAGCTTCATTAAATAGTACCCACAAAACACCAGTCTCAATGTGTAATGGTTGTCTTCGGTGGAAGGAGAGGAGGACCAAAGCGCAGCGTGGTAAGTGTTCATATTTTTAATAAAACAACTGAACACTGAATAACAAAACAACAAAGTGAAAGAACGAAACGACAACGAAACAGTCATGTCTGGTGAAGACACAAAACAGAAAACGATCACCCACAACTAAAATGGGGCAAACAGGCTACCTAAGTATGATTCTCAATCAGAGACTACGAACGACACCTGCCTTTGATTGAGAACCATACCAGGCCAAACACATAAACACAACATAGAAAAAAATAACATAGACTACCCACCCCAACTCACGCCCTGACCAAACTAAAACAAAGGCATAACAAAGGAACTAAGGTCAGAATGTGACACAAAGTCAACAGCGAAGAGGTGACTCTAGGATGCTGACCTTCTAGGCAGAGTTGAATAAGAAAAGCCATATCTCAGACTGGCCAATAAAAATAAAAGATTAAGATGGGCAAAAGGAACTCTGCCTAGAAGGCCAGCATCCCGGAGAAGCTTCTTCACTGTTGACGTTGAGACTGGCGTTTTGTGGGTTTAATGAAGCTGCCAGTTGAGGACTTGTGAGGCCTCTGTTTCTCAAACTAGACACTCTAATGTACTTGTCCTCTTGCTCAGTTGTGCACTGGGGCCTCCCACTCCTCTTCCTATTCTGGTTAAGGCCAGTTTGCTAAAACAACGTTCCATTGGAACACAGGAGTGATGGTTGTTGATAATGAGCCTCTGTACGCTTATATAGATATTCCATTAAAAATCTGCCGTTTCCAGCTACAATAGTCATTTACAATATTAACAATGTCTACACTGTGTTTCTGATCAATTTTTTGTTATTTTAATGGACAAAAAATGAGCTTTTCTTTAAAAAACAAGGATGTTTCTAAGTGACCCCAAAGTTTTGAAGGTGGCATATGAACTCTAAATGGGGAACAATTGACCTCACATGTGGCTCTTTTGTTTTCACATGTGAACCTTTCAGCTCACCATGTGAAAACAGCTATTTTACATGTCAAAATGTTATTTCACATGTGACATTTTTTGTAAAGGAAGTAATTGAAGTAATGGAATGGCAAGAGGGTTTTAAGATAAGTAGTATGCTGTTCAGCTAAAATAGTGTAAAAATAATGATTACATTTAGTGTACTCTGAGCTTTCTGCTGCACCACAAACTCTGCAGCCTTCTCAGAAGTCCCCTACACACTCATTACCTATAATATATCTCTGCACTTAGCAAAAGAGTGCCATCTGCACTGTTATTTACTCAGTCTGACTATTCTTGCATCATTGATTTAATTGACTTATTTAAACAGTTTTGGGGGGTCTTCTATATAGTTGTCTAATGTTAGTGGGGCATATTATTCTGTTTTCATGTTACTCCTGAATCACCATGATAAATATAATATTTGTTCTTGAGTGTATTATACAAAGCTGAGATTTACTGTCAACTCCAAAGTGTATGAATACAGGTGAAATCAGTCATTGACACAGACGTGGTGGCGTGGCAGGAAGATTGGATTGCCCGTGAACTAAGAGGTTGAGGTTGAATAATAATTACTGTATAAATAAATATACACAATGTAATCATGTATGTCAAAATGTGTTTAATACGTAAGTTGAAAACACTGTGTGGATTTTGTGACCTTCCGGGGACGTCCTAACAACTCATTTATGTTTCCCAGGCGTCACCTGTGAAATCGCACGTGAGAATGATGCACATGTGATCATTTGAATACACGTGTGAAAGGTTACGTGGATCAAATGGGAAAATCCACACGTTTTCACATGCCATCCCATGTGAGTTCTCATGTGAAATCAAATATGACACATGCAAAACATGTTGAAATTTTACACGCGAAATCGTGTCTTTTTTCAATAAGGGCACCACAGTGGAACACACTCGGGCACCGTGAAGCCACTCCACTGAGCACTCAGTCAACCATATACTGTAGATACATCTCCCCAAGAACACACGTGTAGAAACAAAACTAAAAAAGTCACTCAGTGAAACCATAACAAAGTCTGAGCGACATAGTATGTGCTTTATTACAGCACCCGATTCCTATGATATTTCTTACAAATTGTGTTCCTTCCACACAAATGATGTGGTGTCCATTGCACAGTCACTTGCACTTCTAATATGGGCATGATGGTCTATCTTCTGTTGTCTTCGTTACCATGGGGACTGAGGAGCTGGGTGTTCTTGTAGCTATTGTGGGACTGGACCCATGACAAAGCTCAAACCCACAAGCAGCATGTTAAGAGCCTGCCAGCCTGGGTTTAATGTGTGTGTGGTGGTTCAAGTGTTTATAATATAAATTTACAGATAAGTAAATATGTCTGACCCATCTGTAACCTTACACTAAGGCAACATAAAATTATTGATTAGTGTTGTGCACAGTAATACTGACTGCTTTTGGATGGTGAGCCACCTCGGTAGCTATAGACAACTTGTTGGATTGGCTATGTAGTTTACCATGTGTTTGCATATACATGTGTGTGTATTGTATGCAACCTTTCGGTCTAGTGTTTTGCATGTTGAGTTTATTTATTTGATTTTCCGCATTTTCTCACTTCATTCCTCACTTCATTTTGCTCCTCAATTTATGCACCTTGGTTGGAAAGTTTGAAAGTTAGGTAGCGGCCTTGTTACTTTACCTTTCCTATCAGGGTAAAGAATGTGTCATTGAGAATTGACGGTCTGGTATATACTGTGGGCTTGTTCTAGACGCCATCGTGGCCCTAGTTCTTCATCTGTGATGTCCTAGTCGGATGTTGGGTGCAGCAGGAGCGCAGGCGGGTGGAACTGGTCGGGAGATTCCTCCCACATCTGTCTCTCCACTGGTGCCGTCCCAAGAGGGTCTGGGGGTATCGACACCCGGGCCAAGCGAAGAGTCAGGGATTCACAGTATTCACGCCAAAGAGCAATTTAGTGTTCTCAAATTCTTTGAAGGGCAGAGACAGCAGTCTGGGTTTTCACCCTCAGATCCATGATTCCTATGGGTAGTGTAAGTCTTAGAATCTTGATGTTCATTCATTGTAGACTTATAAGACTATTTGCGGTATTTATCGAGGTTATTTGTTTAGTAAGACATTTATGGACAGCAAGGACATTTGAGGTTTATACTGTGCTTTTAGCAGTACAAAATTGACTGTATTTTTAGAAGACTGTAGTTATGGACACTTGTTTCCTTTAATATCCATTTGTTGTTGTTTTTGTTTGTTGATTGCTTCAGATGATGATTTAGAGTACCCCTATTTAATTATGTGATACCCTTTAGGTGCCTAGATACCTGAAAAATTGTATTCTCTTGTCCTTTGTCCTCGTCTTCTCTCCAATCTGTCCTCCTTTCTGTGATTTCTCTTTAGGCATTTTGGTGTGATGGGCTAGTGAGAAAGTACACGTATTGGATGGATGCACTATAATATGTGGAGCAGGACTAAAATGAGCTAACAATTATTGTGTATTGTTGTATAACAATGGTACTTTACAGTGGTACTGTTCTAGCATCCTCACCTATGAGCTGAGGATGAACTACTTATAATGTTATGGGTTTGAAAGATTAGACGAAATTGTGTTGTTTACAAAAATTTATTCATACAAATCTTACAACACCGTTTTTTTTAAACATTTATAGACTTAACCCTTGTGGATCGCCATTTTTTTTCTCATTATAATAGTACTCTCTAATATCAATTTACTACACAATAAATATATATATTCTAAGTTAAATCTTCACGTTTAGTAAGGCTGTTGGCGCTTTCAAAATGATACACATTATGGAAAGAGGGTAATCATGATGCTTGCAACTATCTACCACAAATCTCTAAGTCTAAGTGCTCAAAAAAATAATAATAATAATAATTGTCAAAAGAAATGATTGTGAGCAAGAGTGCTCGGAGACTACACCTAATGGCACTAAAGATCCAATCAAATGTCTGCGCAACACAAAAACAACAACCAAATGGTGAAATGTAAGCTGATGATGTGCAGCATTGTAGGGCTACTAAATAGCCATCTGTGATTCGTGGCGATTTTAAAGTCGAAGCAAGGCACCACAGCCGCAAGCTGCATTCTGCGTCACAAAGCCTGGAGGGGAATGCAGAATTAAAGAAAGATTGATTTCATACACACAGGCACAGATCGAAGAACTTTGCCCTACTGCTAAGTGTCACAAAGCTCAAACCTAACCTACAGTGTCTGTAGAATCTGCCTGGTCCACTACTGGAGTTAGATCTCCTTGCAATTTAGGGAAGTGTGAATATGATGTCTTGGGGCCAGGAAATGGAAGTATACTGTACGGATTCAGAAGCTACATTTTTCATTATCTTATTAACTGTTTTTCATGGTGTCGAAAAATGGGATGGCTAATAACAGAAGTAGCGAACCCAATCATGTCTCTAGTGAGAAGAAGTGTGGCTTGTTCTGTCTATCTGTCACTGATGGGTACAAGTGAGATGATAGGCCAAGTTCTTCTAATGAGGTGTGGAAACCTTTGTCTGGTAAATTCCTTTCACTGCCAAAAAATCACCCTGTTTTCTCTCGAATCGATTGGTCATGGACTCTCCTTCTTTCTCTGTGTCCCTCTTTCTCTTTGTTCTCCTCTCTCGCACCCACTATCCTCATTCCTCTCTCTTCCTCCCACTCCCCCTCTCGTACTTGGGTCTATCTAGCACTGAACAGGTTTTCTCTGCTTCTCATCTTGTGATCACTTACATCAAGAAAAAAGAGGCAAGTAAACTGAGAAGCTAATTTGGAATTGGTGGTGTTCAGAATAGTACAGGCACGGTGAAGTACGTTCAAGGCTTTGTCTAACTGTTGATTAGGTAGAAGTTTGACTGTGCTGTGCTTGGGCTGCCAGGATAGGTAAGGATTATTCAAAATAACAATCATTCAAGCATTGTTTTTGGCATATAATACATTGGAATGTAACAGAATCTTGTCTCAAGTCCCATTGAGAAGAGACTAAAAAGAAAACATGACCGCGACTCTTTCTGAAAGCTTCTCCCCTGCAGTACATTCATCTGAGCTTTCCTATACAGAAGACAGGGGTGAGACGTTCAATCAAACACTTTGTGCAGTAATGTTGGGGAGAGAACAAAAACAAAACAACATCCAGAAAAAAAACACATATGTATATATGTCAATCAGTGAGCAAAGAAAACCATCCAATTGCAGTAGTTTGCACAGATTTGGTGGCTAGTGCAATTACTTTAATCATGCGATCTAGCTTTACATTGGTTCACATGACAAGATAGGGGAAAGCACAGTAGACCAGGAAGGTGCAACGCGTCTTCAAATTGCCTCTGAAATGTTCCTCATGAAAAATAACAAAAAACACATTGAAATTAAGTGAAGCCACATAAAAAGTATAATGTCAGTGGAAATGGTCTCCGTTTTCTTATTGGACTTTCTTTTTGAGTCCGACGACCATTCTACGTTCATGATGCTTCTTATGTGGCGAGAAGAGACAAATGGAAAACCTTTACCAGCATTCCAGGTTTTCAAGAGCTTTTCAAACACATGTATACCATTACAGAGGAACACAAGATAGATACTTTGCACAAAGTTCAAAAATGTAAGCTCATTTTCTTTAACACTGAAGAAGAAAAAGAAGAAGAAGAAGAGGAAGGAAAGGAAAAAGCTCAAACGCACTCTGGTCCTCATCTTACGAGGGTCATAGAGGTCATAGGGGTCATTCTAACACTTTAGTACTTGAATTACTGCCATATATAAGGATTCTAGAGCCTGTTGGGTCATGTCTGTTTTGGCCTTAAATAAACAATTTATTTATAATACTGTTTAGCAGTCACATTATTATCCTACAGCCTCCCATAGGATATTTATGGGGAATTGTAAAGGATTTACAGTATATCCATAAACATTCAATGTGTAAAACATATCTATGCATCTATATTCACGTTCATACATATACTGCATGCAGTATAGGTGTGAATATAGGTACAGTTGTACAGCATCTCAAGAGAGACAGGAGCCCAAATGAGAAAAGAAGAAGACTGGGTTGTATTTCATATCTGGAGGGTAAGGTCACAGGGTAAGGTGAGAAAAAGTGGGAGGGACAAGAGACATCCCTCAAGACAAGGCCTCGGGAAAGAGCCTGGAACTCACCGGAAATTCGGGAGAGAACTGTTTCAGCCAGTCTCCAAAAATAGCCTCAAACTCATCCCCATCCGGTAGGGCATCAAAGTCTATGTCTTGTAGAATATGGTGAAAACCTAAGTCTTCAGGGCTGTTGTAAATAAAGACACTGAGCTCTTAATTTCAGTTGCCACAAAGTAACATTCAATACATTGACTGTCTTTTAAACTATTTATTTCCGTCGCATTCATATCTAGATTTAAATCTTTAAAAGACAGGGTAAAGAGCATATTGATCATGTGCACATCATTTCATCTTCATGTCTACGTAGGTCTAAAAATAAATAAATATAGGCTATATTTAGGTTGAACAAAAGGATTGGTCCACAAAGTAGATCTGCGCGTTCTCAAGTGCTTAAGTACAAAAGAAAAACAATATTATTATCAAAATATTAATTTTAATGGCTTTACTTCATACATAAATACATGTTTAAAGAACACAAGAGCGATCCACCGATTGTTCAGTTTTCTCAAAATGACTTGATCTGGGCTGTACACACATGGTAGTTTGGTTTAGCAACGCTACAAATACGCTAGCCGGCGTCCTTTGCTTCTATATCTCTGTCTATACCTTTTCCCAAGGACTGCCGCCAGGTATTTCTTGACTGCCATTTGCTTTCGGTAGCGGCTGTAGCTGTCTGTGAAGATCCCATCCGAGTGTCGCTTTGACAGAGGCTCTGAGTCGTCTTCCATGGTGCTCCCTCCACTAAGAAAGGGGGAGAGCAGGATAGTTTTCACTGTTAGGAAACGCCTACCCTGCCTCGGAATGTAGCCCATAGACTGCACTGCACAGCTCTTCATTTTTATATTTTCTCATCTCTTCAACTTTTAATCAATCATCCCAAATTGATTTTTATTTCGATATCATCATGGTTAGGCTGGCTGGTCGAGGATGTAGGGAATAATTGAAGCCTACATTTATCTTCAACCCTTGGGACTAACCCCCTACCACCATCAAGTATTAATAATGAAAATGAAATGTATTCACCCACGTGGATCCTAGGCTTTGCTACTTAAAGAGACAATATCAGCACTGAGATCCACCGATTTGATCTAAATCATGCCGCACCCGGATTTGCGCTGTCGGAGATTTTATCAAGTCAACCCACTCTGTGCCTGAAGGCGTCAAATTCAAGTCGGAAGAACACACACATAGACACACCGGACAATTTGACGAAACATAGAATGAATAGTGAGTATTCGGAAAATCTGAGTTAGAAGAAAAACGAACACCAAAAATAACTAAGATCACAAAATAAGAGACGAGAACTAAGAAGATGTCCTTACCCTACACGCTTTGCCATCAGAGAATGGAGATATTTTCTTGCTGATAACTGACCCAGCGCTTTCCTGTAGGCTTTATTAAACATTCCGTCTGCATGCCTTTCCGTTCTGGGATGATAAAACGCCAAACAATAAATGATCACACGTAAGTGGTAACATACTGTATTTAGCCTACCAAATCCAACGCGTCATATGGGCTGCTTTCCAAAATGTGAGCTGAAATAGTGGACAATGCTATTCTGGTGAATTTCATGACTTTGGAAATGGCCGGTTCATATTAAAAGTGTCTCGTTCTGTTTTAGTTCGCTTATAGGCTTCTAACTTGATTCTATAGCCCACAGACCTTTCCGATTATCTTCGTTTGAATACCAGGCTACCAACCATAGTCTATCTTGCTGCAATGAAAATGTGGGAAGCTTGTTATTTTAAAGGCTCATTTTTTCCCCTATGTATTTCCATCTAAAGATTAAATAACAAAATGTGATTATTGATGGTACAGTACATTTACTAACATAAAACATATAACATAGATGAACATAAATACGAGCCCGATAATGAAATGTTTAGCATGAATGTCAACGACATTAAAAAAGAATAGGTTGAGTATAGTGATAATGATAGTCACCTTTTCTCCGGTGGGTAGTATAAAGTGTACACGTCGTCCGCCACAGATGGGGGACTTCTTATAGCAATTTGATCACCGTCAAAAGCCAAGTCCGGTAACGAATTTCCATCCTCGTCATAAACCTCATTTTCAAGTCTGAAATCGGAAATGCATTTGAATATTATATGCTTTTTGATATACGATTAATCATGTATAATCATGATAAAACCAATTCTGAATATAAACACCGAAATAAATTACTCGCATTTTTAGATTGTATAGGCTATATTCCATGTTAAGAAATTAGAGTAATTAAAAAATATTTGATAGGCCTACAATGGCCATAATGTATCTGCTTAAATGTGTAATAATTGTAATTGCTATTGACCATTCCTAAGTAAGCTACAACACCTTACATAAAAACATTAGTGGAACCATAGGCTATATTTCCCAAAAGGCAAGCAAACTCATCCACATCGGAAATTAGGGGAAAAAAAACATGTTTAATTTAAAATCATTTTAATTGTGAATTAAATAACACCATAACCAGATCTCAAAAACCAAATTAAAATGTATAGTTGTGATTCAAAAAATAAAATAATGCAGATTGTGTCTGCTTAGTTAAGAGAATACAAAATAAATCGATCTTGTTATTCTATGAATTAGTGGCTCCCACGTTTGCCTCACGCCTCAGCAAATTACCCCTCACTGTCATTCCCACGGGACGCGTCTAAAAGCAGAGATAGAGTTCTGTATCAGACGCTTGATCTACCAGTAGCTGGTAATATGCTATATTCCACTGCTATGATTCCAGGCGCTCTAAAGCCCCTCATAGCAAAACATTGCAGCATATTCAAACTCAAAATAAAAGACATACACCAGTATCTGTCAATGCATAGCATAAATTTGTATACCCAAATTGACAAGATGCTCTGGAGGGGAAAACGGTGTATTAATTTAGGTATCATCTATTTCCTTTATTTCTCCACACATTGATTGAACGAAAAAAAATGTATAGCAATTAATGGCATAGGTCTAGACCTATGCGGTTGCAGTAGACTCGATCTAATACATAACTACTGTCCTCAGCTGCAGAAACAATGCGTTTTCCAATGTTCATTTTACATGCAGAGATGTTCAGTTGAATGAGAAGTTTTCAGGTACCTACCTAAGGTTAGGATAGCTTAGCCCGAGAGGTGAGCAGTGGATGCTGTAGTGCATTATGATTCCATAGATGAGTAAGGCTAAAGTCGCTTTACTAGACATTGTCCTGCTGAAAAAGAAATGATTACAAAGTTAGACGTGCGAAAGTTATCTACCATTTCCAAAGTCAGAGCGAGGAAAAACGAAATGAATACACATTATTTTTTTTTTAGAATGGATAGGGTTTTCTTATATTTTGGAGAACAATACGCTTACAAAAATTATCCAAACTCCCCATCTATTCATCACTTAGTGCTTGCGAGTGCAACAGTGCCTCAATGCACCTCAAGTGTGTTGCCCCAAACATTCTAAAGTGCCAAATATGACCTCCAAACATTACATCCAAACCTTCTAAAGTACTATAGCCTGTTGCTGTATTCTCGTTTGTGTGTGTAAAAGTTCAGAAAGCATCACGTACCTATTACCGTGTGGAGAGACAAGCTGGATGTGATCCGGTTGCGACTGCGACTGGGAGAGTGAGATAATCTCTCTCTCTCCCTTTCTCTCTTTTCTTGCTTCGTCTGTAAAGCGTCTCTGCCGCCTCCTGATGCTCCTTTAATGTGTCCAACCCTCCGTGCGCTCACACATAAAACGCGATTATCGGATCTCTGTATGCACACAACCCCAGGAGAAAGAGCCCACACGTTTGTCTTCACAGAGGAAACTTTTTGTTCTGAAGACCTGCTTGCATCGGCTTTTTTTTAATTCCTGAATCCAACAGCATGCCTTTTCACTGGTCACACTAGGGGATACTATCTACGTCATCGCCCCCATCCTCTCGGAATGTAACACTGTAGTACTTTTCCTTCCCCGTCAATGAGATGGCCCGAGTCATAAAGTGCATATGCATGTTTAGTTCAACCACGTAATTGTGGGACAATGCATGAACGCAAATATTTGTCAGCGTGACATATATAAGCCGTACGCTAAGTGAGGTGGTTAATTTCAATACCTCAACCAAATGACTACAGTAAAATCGCCCCCCGTCAAACTTAAAACCAACTTGACCAATCATTCAATTATGGCCATGTATGTATTGTGAAAATTATCATGGTCAAGAGCTTGCTTTGTGCCCCATCGCCCTTAGCGCACGACAGGTAATAGAGCGGGAGTTGTCCAGTACTCAGGTGCTGAAACCCTGGGCCTGGCAATGGTTGAATCGGCGTGTTTCAGCAAGACGACGTGAAAGGCATGTGGAGCTTGTTCCACAGAAACATTTGGTTTGAAACAGAAAAATAATAATTAAATTCTGACTACTGAATGTTTTCCTAAAATGTTTAAGGACTTCATAGCCTCCATGCATTCAATGCATTATGTACTCTATATGTACAAAGCATGTGGACACCACTTCAAATGAATGGCTTCGGCTATTTCAGCCACACCCGTTGCTGACAGGTGTATAAAATCGAGCACACAGCCATGCAATCTCCACAGACAAACATTGGCAGTAGAATGGCCCATACTGAAGAGCTCATTGACTTTCAACGTGGCACCGTCATAGCATGCCTCTTTCCAACAAGTCGGTTGGTCAAACCTCTGCCCGTGCTAGAGCTGCCCTGGTTAACTCTAAGTGCTATTATTGTGAAGTGGAAGCATCTAACAGCAACAACGACTAACAGGACCGCCGAGTGCTGAAGCAGGTAGCGAGTAAACACTCACTACCAAGTTCCAAACTGCCTCTGGAAGAAATGCCAGCACAAGAACTGTTCCTCGGGAGCTTCATGATATGGATTTCCATGGCCGAGCAGCAGCCCACAAGCTTAAGATCACCATGCGCAATGTCAAGCGTTGGCTGGAATGGTGTAAAGCTTGCAGCCATTGGGCTCTGGAGCAGTGGAAACGTGCTCTTTGTAGTGATGAATCACGCTTCACCACCTGGCAGTCCGCTGGACAAATCTGGGTTTGGCGGATGCCAGGAAAACGCTACCTGCCCCAATGCATAGTGCCAACTGTAAAGTGTGGAGGAGGAGGAATAATGGTCTGAGGCTGTTTTTCATGGTTCAGGCTAGTCCCCTTAGTTCTATTGAAGGGAAATCTTAATGCTACAGCATACAATGACATTCTAGATGATTCTGTGCTTCCAACTTTGTGGCAACTGTTTGGGGAAGGCCCTTTCCTGTTTCAGCATGACAATGCCCCCTTGCACAAATCGAGGTGCATACAAAAATGGTTTGTCGACATCAGTGTCGAAGAACTTGACTGGCCTGCACAGATCCCTGACCTCAACCCCATCAAACACCTTTGGGATGAATTGGAATGCCGACTGCGAGCCAGGCCTAATTGCCCAAAATCAGTGCCCGACCTCACTAATGATCTTGTGGCTGAATGGAAGCAAGTCCCTGCAGCAATGTTCCAACATCTAGTGGAAAGCCTTCCCAGAAGAGTGGAGGCTGTTATAGCAGCAAAAGGGGGGGACCAACTCCATATAAATTCCCATGATTTTGGAATGAGATGTTGGACGAGAAGGTGTCCTCATACATTTTGTCATGTAGTGCACCATTGGCTATTATCTGTTATGCACACGATGGAACGATAGAGTTGCCCAATAAGCCATAGAAGCATATGACATGTCTTTAAAAATGTAGCCTGTACAACTGCCTCAAATTATGTCTCAATGATACAAGATTTACTTTCTTGTAATAGTGATCTTTTCCACAGATACACAAAAAAAAATGACATTCTATGACAAATGATCATGTTGTATGCAGTTTTTCGATATTATAGATAGAGGTTGAATGGAATTTTATAATGGGACATAGGAATCAGTGGAAATGTTCATGGAGTAGCAACATACCTTGTTTTATACAAAATCCCAAATTAACCCCTGAAATGACAAATATATAAACTTAAAAATATATATATATAAATTGTCATTTGTCAACCTGTTAAACTACTTTTCCATTGGCACATGTATTTTCAAGTGTCTTTGACAGTTGACCATCATTCATGAATGACCATTTCCTGTAAGTCTATTTCACGCGCGTGTCTGGATCATGTGTGGAATCTTTGGTGAATCATTCAGACGCCCAGCTCTGACGTCATGTGACAAACATTTCCCCAAACTCATGTACTTTTTTGTCTTTTTCAATGCGGGGATGATACGAAAAATTGCCCAGAAAAACGCTCCTTATATAAAGTGGTCGCTCCATGTGCTGAGCGAGCACTGCATCCAAGTGGTGATATGGAGTAAGTGCATCAGGATGAGAATGGAAGATCATGAACCATCCAATTTTGCAAACAGGATCAAATACTGACGATATAGACGACTATACATTTGCAGTTAGATCATATTCATGACTATTCCAGACAGGTTGTCCTATGAATTCAATGTGTTAACAATTAAGTATAAGTATTCATAATAATTCCATGTACATAGACTATTTTGAACCACAGGAAGGGAACAGAAATATAGCTAAATATTCCTCCCAGAAGGAACTTTACTTGTGGCAAGTCAGAGAAGATATATATTAAAGCAACATTTACACATGACAGATTCAAATGATATAGGAGTCATGTACAAGAAAAACATAAGTCACAAACAAATCTATCACAAGCTAATACTATGGATAAAGTTCATGATTACATGGCGACTGTAAACCTACCATAGCCATGACTACTGAGAATACCTTTTTTATCAAAAAGATATCAATCGCCGAAATATTGTCCCATTTTGGGCCCGGTGAAATCTAATAACAAGAACACAATCAATAACCAACCCATCATCATTTCCAAAGTGCAGGATGTGATGTCTGTCAGGAAGATTGATAAGGTTATTTATATCCCATAATTTCTGAGTCATGCCATAAAGTGTTTACACAGAGTGCTTCAGCTACTTCCTGTCATAATATGTGGCCACTCTGAAACCAACCCTTTCCCAGTTTGTTGACAAAGGTTTACTGTAAGTCGCTCTGGATAAGAGATCCTGCTAAATGACCAAAATGTAAATGTGAAAATTTGTTCGGAATATCCACCAAATCGTTAAGTGAAGCTAATGACCATTAGAGCCATTCCCAGCTGAAAGGGCTAATTGAGGCTGCAGCTGGCTGTTGCAACCACATAAGCTTTTACTGCAATTAAGAACAAGACCTGACCACAATCTAGAAAACTTTGGATAAAACATTTGGATGATGTCAGCTTCAGATGAGTTTAATGACATTTTCTCTCTTTTGTTTACAGCAAACACAGTGTTGTGTTTTTACAATGGCATACCCCTCACAAAAATATATCCTCTTTCCAGGCTTTATTTGATGTGCACCCGACTCATAGAGTTTCACAGAGTGACTCAGATTTACTCAGGCCTTCTGATAGGATCCGAGTTTATACAGCCCTTCATAACATCCATACCTCATACAAACTCCTTCTGTCCTTTGTGTGTAGTGCGATATTGGCTACAGAACTCATCATTGGCCCTTCACAATACCTCCCACTAGATCACCATGTCCACTGTTTGACCGAATGGGTACACAAACATTCTATCTGCTCAATCTCAATCTGTTGATGACTTTACGACACACATCCAGGATTAGGATCAATTAAACCAGGCCATAGGGCATCTCTTATCATATTGAGTGAGCAGCCAGGGGTGACTGAAAAAGCACTTTGGACTCACCTGTAATAAGAACCACTTTCTGTTGACAATACTAATGACTAATTTATATAGGGTTGACCGTTACAGACTTTTATTTGGCAGTGGGCAAATATCTATCTCACTAGGGTCTGTGTGTGTGTGTGTGTGTGTGTGTGTGTGTGTGTGTGTGTGTGTGTGTGTGTGTGTGTGTGTGTGTGTGTGTGTGTGTGTGTGTGTGTGTGTGTGTCTGCAATTTCTGCATGCGTTTCTTACAGCAGTGGGCTTTAATTAGATTTTGATTAAGAAATGTTTCAAATAAAGGATCAAAACATTTTCCACAGATGGACTATAGCGGTTTGATTGGCCTTAATGAAATATATTTCAAAGAAAATAGGTATCAAAACATTTTCCACAGATGGACTATAGCGGTTTGATTGGCCTTAATGAAATATATTTCAAAGAAAATAGGTATCAAAACATTTTCCACAGATGGACTATAGCGGTTTGATTGGCCTTAATGAAATATATTTCAAAGAAAATAGGTATCAAAACATTTTCCACAGATGGACTATAGCGGTTTGATTGGCCTTAATGAAATATATTTCAAAGAAAATAGGTATCAAAACATTTTCCACAGATGGACTATAGCGGTTTGATTGGCCTTAATGAAATATATTTCAAAGAAAATAGGTATCAAAACAGGACACTCACCAATGACAAAACGTTTACATTAAAGTCAAAGCAAAAACATAAAAAACATAAACGAGGAATACATTGCCATATGTTATGACAAACCCAGGCTTGTTGCAAGCCCCTCAAATATCTGACATTGTGACATAAAATAATATACTTTACAGAAATGTTACTCCACCACTATTAACAGTAATGGCCCTCTAATGGTGCGTCTCATAAAGCGGAACATCCCACTTACAGTTAATTTCATAATTCATTTTAGTCATTTAGCAGATGGTCTAGAGAGCAGTTAACAGTTAGGCTAATGGTTATTAGGGTCGACAGACCGGAAATACAGACATGACATGCAAAACATTTAAAGAGTTGGTCAACATTTTTTTTAAATGTTATTATTATTTTAGGTTTACTTGAACATATTGGTACATATGCAGAAACATTCATAAAATGGACATGATCAGCCTAACTATATGGACAGCGAATCATCAATAAATTATTACTCATAAACAACAAATTAGCATACCACCAAATCAATAAATATGCATATCAATGTCTTTAGTGAGTGTCTTTAGAGAGTGCCATTTGCCTAGCTCAAGGGGTTCTTGCCAAGAAAGATGTCTGATGTTGCAATAGAGTGTTGCCTTGGACTCCTCAGATCATACTGCCTCTGTGTAGGGGTTAGGAACTCGTGCAGTGAATTGGTGGTCATGCAGGGGCACTTTAAAAGTCTCGACTGTGGCTTCATCTCATCTGCTCTCCAAAGATGGGAGCGAGTTGTATCAATGATGCAACAGCATCGTCTCTGAATGCCCTCTAAGTCCTCAGAGAGACACTTTGGAAGGCCGGCCCACACTGGCGAGTCATACTCCATGATTTGTCCAACGAAGGTCAGGTATGCCTGCTGTAGGACTTCATTAGGGAGGCCGGCTCGTCTTGCCAGCTCGTCTTGCTACACTTAGTTCCTATGTTTAACCTTTTTTTAGGATATGACTGACGTGCTCTTCCATGGAAAAGTCAGCTGACACCAAGCAGGTGCACGGTCTCCGCACGCTCAAATGGGTGGCCATTTACAGCAACCGCTGGTCGAGAGGCCTTGTCAGTAGCCCTAAAGCTGATAACCATATACTTGGTTTTCTTTTTCGTTCACATACAGTACAGGCGGTTGGTTTTTACCCACTCAGCCACTACATTGATGGTTGCTTGTGTTTGGCCTGGTAGCTTGCCAGGAAGCAACTCTGTGGGTGTGAAGTCATTAGCATACAGGACAGGTTGGACGCTGCTTGGGGGGGATGGAGTTTAGGGTGTTCATGCATAGCACAAACGATGGGGGGGAGCACTCCACCTTGGGGAACCACAGCTGGACTGGCTGTGAGTTAGAAAGGCATGTTCTCGATCTCACTGTCTGCTTGCTGTTGATAGTGAGCGGGACACCCCATGCTCTGCTAGAGTGAGGAGGAGCTGGCCATGGTCTATGGTGTCAAATGCTCTGAAAAAGTATATAAAGGTTACATGAACATCCTGCTTTGGCACTTAGTTTGAGGCATTGTGCCACTCCTGTAGGAGCTGAATGAGAGCACTGTTGACCTGTTCTTCACAAAGTCATGTTGTGAAGACTTGATGACACGAGCAGTCTCCTTCTCCAGTATGTTATGTAGCAACCCCTCAAAGATTTTTCCCATGAGGAGAGAGATTTGCCTGTACTCTTGGGGGAAGGTGGGGTTGCTCTTCTTAGGCACAGCACAGATTATATAGCATTTCCATTGAGAGGGGAAGTTCAGAAATTGACGATATGGCACAGTACTGGTGCAAGCTCCTCATGGCAGGTTTTCAGGAACCAGGGAGGAATCTCTTCGGGGCCTGCAGACTTCTGCCCATTCAGACGCTTCAGCAGTGTTAATTTCGTCAACAAAAAGAGTGACTAAAATATTTGTCTAACACCTATTTTTCTGTGGCAATTGAAGAGACTATAACTGACTAATAAGACCCAGAAGAAACTATAACTAAACGACTCTCTTACCTCCCCATAACTAACCAGTCACAACCAGCCTCCTAGTTAGCTACCCTTCACCTAGTTAAGAAATACAAACTTCTTTACGAAATTAAAAACAATAGCAGCATTGTTTATTAGTAAAACCATTTTACATTCATAAAGCATATCGCGGGCTGTTCTAAAACTAGGCTACTTGCAAACGGGACCGTTAACCATTTGTTTAGGCTGTACATTTTTCAGTCATGATCCCTCATTACCTAGCTATAGCTAACAACCTGGGGCATGTTCAGCAGGAAGCAACGTTTTGGTACGTTCTGATAGAAATATACTATACAATACACTGACATGTTGAATAAGCAATAATGTCAGCTCTGTTCATGAAATTTCTATCTGCAACGTTTGAGAATGTTTTGCAACTGAACGTGGCTCTGGTGACATTACCAGTAGCCTACATGCAAACATTTGATGGCACAGAAAGAAAGTACAAGTGATAGCAAACTATTTATTGACTAAATTCCTCTTGGCACTACACTATTGCTGGCTGGGTAAATCACTTATTTTGACTTATTGTAGGTCCAGTGACTTGCGCAATTGGACCAGGACATGAGAACTGGGACATGGACTACAGTCATAGGGACTCGTAACTCGACTTGCGACTCGACCATTGGTGACTCGGACTTGGACTCGGATTTGATCACAACGAACTTGGGACTCTATTCAGACTCACGGTCTTGTGACTTGACTATGTCACTGGGCGAAACAGTCATTAATTAGTACCTATTCAAAGTCATTAGCAACCGTTCTACTATTGGACATCAATGTGGCTGTGGCGTCTGTTGAACGTTGATGACAATGGTAATGACGCGACCGAGTGACGGAGGTGCAACCCATACTACTTTGCGGTACCAGCTGGTGATTGTGCTACTCCATCTCTCTCTCTCTCTCACTCTCTCCGTGCTTGTGTGTGTGTGTTGGTTTTGTATGTTGTGCATCTATGTAGGCTGAATTAGGAATTTACATGGCCAGATAATTCATTTTTACACTACCAGTCAAAAATTTAAACACACCTACTCATTCTAGGGTTTTTCTTTATTTTTTACTATGTTCTACATTGTAGAATAATAGTGAAGACATCAAAACTATGAAATAACCCATATGGAATTATGTAGTAACCAAAATAAGTGTTAAACAAATCAAAATATATTTAATATTTTATATTCTTCAAAGTAGTCCCTTTTCCTTGCATTTATGCTAAATACAGTATATGGTGATAGGACAGTTTGTGCACATGGAAGTCAGTGATTTATGTTGACTATAGATTAATGATGCAAAACAAGTGTGACTAAAATGACCCACTGTTCTCGTCATTTTGACAATAACTAGACTAAATCATTATTGAAATGACAAAAATGTGACTTCATTATATTTGAATCAAAATTACTAAGACTAGACTAAACCTAAAAAAAAAAAAGAGTGCCAAAATTAACACTTCACTTCAAACAATTTTTTGATCTGGCCAATGCTGTGTCTGGGGGGGGCAGAGGTTTGCCAGCGTGTTGTCAATAGCCTCAATGTTACGGTCGTGCATGTTTATACAGAGGTAAAGTGAGCATTGAGAATAACACATTCCCTCTGAGTATAATTTTTGTTGAGGACTGAAGTGTTTATATTTATTAAGGGGATAGTTATACAAGGTTATATTCCTATAATAAGTGTAACAATTATTACAATTGACCATTGTTACATTGTACTTACAGTGTAGGCCACAGTTGAAGTCGGAAGTTTACATACACTTAAGTTGGAGTCATTAAAACTCATTTTACAACCACTACACAAATTTCTTGTTAACAAACTATAGTTTTGGCAAGTCGGTTAGGACATCTAGTGCACGACACAAGTAATTTTTCCAACAATTGTTTACAGACAGATTATTTCACTTATAACTCACTGTATCACAATTCCAGTGGGTCAGAAGTTTACATACACTAAGTTGACTAAGGTGCCTTTATACAGCTTGGAAAATTCCAGTAAACGTTGTCAGGGCTTTAGAAGCTTCTAGTAGGCTAATAGACATCATTTGAGTCAATTGGAGGCGTACCTGTGGATGTATTTCAAGGCTTACCTTCAAACTCAGTGCCTCTTTGCTTGACATCATGGGAAAATCAAAAGAAATCAGCCAATACCTCAGAAAAAAACTCTAGACCTCCACAAGTCTGGTTCATCCTTGGGAGCAATTTCCAAACGCCTGAAGGTACCACGTTCATCTGTACAAACAATAGTACGCAAGTATAAACACCATGGGACCACGCAGCCGTCATATCACTCAGGAAGGAGGCGCGTTCTGTCTCCTAGAGATGAGTGCAAATCAATCCCAGAACAACAGCAAAGGACCTTGTGAAGATGCTGAAGGAAACAGGTACAAAAGTATCTATATTCACAGTATAAACAAGTCTATATTGACATAACCTGAAAGGCCGCTCAGCAAGGAAGAAGCCGCCATAAAATAGCCAGACTACGGTTTGCAACTGCACATGGGGACAAAGATCGTACTTTTTGGAGAAATGTCCTCTGGTCTGATGAAACAAAAAAAGAACTGTTTGGCCATAATGACCATCGTTATGTTTGGAGGAAAAAGGGGGAGGCTTGCAAGCCAAAGAACACCATCCCAACCGTGAAGCACGGTGCTGGAAGCATCATGTTGTGGGGGTGCTTTGCTGAGGAGGGACTGGTGCACCTCACAAAATAGATGGCATCATGTGACAGGAAAATTATGTGGATATATTGAAGCAACACCTCAAGACATCAGTCAAGAAGCTAAAGCTTGGTCACAAATGGGTTTTCAAAATGGACAATGACCCTAAGCATACTTCCAAAGTAGTGGCAAAATGGCTTAAGGACAACAAAGTCAAGGTATTGGAGTGGCCATCACAAAGCCCTGACCTCAAACCTATAGAACATTTTTGGGCAGAACTGAAAAACCGTGTGCGAGCAAGGAGGCTGAGAAACCTGACTCAGTTACACCAGCTCTGTCAGGAGGAAAGGGAAAAAATTCACCCAACTTATTGTGGGAAGCTTGTGGAAGGCCCGAGTTAAACAATTTAAAGGCAATGCTACCAAATACTAATTTGAGTGTATGTGAACTTCTGACCCACTGGGAATGTGATGAGCAATAAAAGCTTAAATAAATCATTCTCTCTACTATTATTCTGACATTTCACATTCTTAAAATAAAGTGGTGACCTAACTGACCTAAGACAGGGAATTTTTACTAGGATTATATGTCAGAAATTGTGAAAAACTGAGTTTAAATGTCTTTGGCTAAGGTGTATGTAAACTTCCGACTTCAACTGTATGTAGGGTTACTTAGGGTTAGGGTTAGTGCTAAGGTTAGGGTTACAGCTGTAAGTACATTGTAATTCATTGTAGCAATAATTAATTACAATACCAGTTAACCTGTAATTACAGGAGTAGGTCACTGTATTTAAAGTGTTGCCATAGTCTGCCAAAGTCTGCTACTTTTGTAGCTCAGGTGTTCACATGGATTTAAAAATAAAATAATGTATTAGGCCTAAATGGCTCAACAGGAGCAGACAGGGAGAATCAATGGGGAGCCCGGTGGATTTTGAGAAGATTGGTACTTGGCCCTTGTAGCAAAATATGTAACTAACCTCTTCCCCACTCAAACAGTATAAAAAGGCAGTTTGAATAAGGATAATCCGATATTAGGCTACTGCCAGTAGGAGGCGATATAGCACCAGTTTTGGAGAGATATAATTGTATTCATATTTCATAAACAAATCACATGAAACCACACACAAACAATGACTTCTCCCTTTCAATATTTATACATATTTTTTATCCGGGGGGGGTGATCATCCTGTGATGATCATCCTACCATCTCGACACCGGTCTGTGGGGTTGGTATCTCCAGCTACGGCGTCATTCCCTGGAGTCAGGTCGGCCATGTTGTAGTGGGGGTGGATGCGGGCTGGCGTAAGTTTAGAGGTAGGAAGTGTATCTACAGGAACTGGGTTACTTTTGACGACTTCTTTTGTCATCATGTCGCTGGACAGATTTCGCTGGGGTTTTATGCATTGAATTTCTGTCTGTGTCAGCCCCTTTTAAATAATTTATTTTCTTCAACATTCGTCTTGCTTTGATTTAAATTCCTAGTTTTTTTTTCATTCACGGAGCACAAAAACGATCGAGAAAGGCTGATGATTTGTTGCAGGGAGTCGGGATGGGGGCGACTGTGATTTCCATGTTGGAATACTAGCTGATTTTGCGTCGAACCCAGAAATAAATTGGAAATACAAACACAGGCGCATGTGGCACAAGAGCGTGGATTTCTAAAAGGTAAGATTGTTTATCATGATTAAAAAAAATAACAAGTTGACGATCCAATAGTCATGGTAGGCCTACCAGCCCTCTATGGTCGATTTTTCATGGAATTGTCTGCACATCATTTTTCTGACCCCTACGAATAGCGGTCAATAGCCTATTATTAAAGTTACATGACAATCTTAGTGTGATAAGTTCAAATTCGTTTTTGGAGATACGCTTCACAAGCCTAAGTGTAGTTCACAATAAGGCTATCTCTGGTCTGAGCCTGTAATTTAAGTTGTATTTGTAGGCAATGGCTTGAGTTTCCGTAAAGCCTGCACCCCTCTCTCAAACCCCGACAATCGTTTCTCGATGGCAATCACTGTTAGTTCAGACGACAGTGTCCGATATTTCGAGACGACTGCTCCAATACCGAACACATGGAACAGTTAGCTGAAGAAGCAACAATGTAGCATTGTCTGGACTCTTATCACCGCATGGCCATGTTCAAATGTAACAAATCCTAGTCTTGATTGTCCTGAAGATTGCTAACAGGTAATTAAGTCAAAGCAACTGTACGGAATGTGATTGGTAAATTGAAGATGTGCATCTGCAGGCTACACGTAGTCCATTCCTACACGATTTCCAGTAATGCGAGTGAAGAAATGAATTACCTCAAATTCAATTTCGGCATAGGCCTACACTAGTCATCCCAGAATGCAAATACGGAGGTTCAATTGGTAGAAAGGGATAGAGTACTACCTCTTAAAAGAATACCAACTCCATACCACCCTATGTTAAAAATATCTGAGGCATATGCTTGAGCTTGTAAAACGTCCAAATACACCAACAGATGTTTGGAGGATGTCAGTTCAATTGAGAGAACTACCGACTGACTATCGTTGCAGGGATAAAATACTATGTCTGAAAGGTCCAAGGCCTTTAAGCATTGTTATGTCTACTGTCGTCCTCAGGATTCAGAGCAACCTAGACATTACCAAAGCCCCAAATGTGACCCCATAGGCTAGAACCTATTCATGAAGACACTGATGCACCCTCTTGGAGGAACCAACATTAGCTTAACGTCCACTAGCATTCACTGTGTGTTGCTCTGTGATATTGGTTGCATTTAATGTTATAGTACAGAAATGACCCGGTATATAGGTTACCTAAGGCACAACATGGTAACCGCACAGTAATAACAAATGCCTTACAAAAGATTTACAACCAAACTGATTGAGAAGCCACTGTGATAGAAGGACGAGAACATCAGTCACATACAGTAGGTCATGACTTGAGAGACATGGGTCTGATTCTCTAGAGACTGTCACTGTCAGTGGGAATGAGGACATTTCACACCCATGCCAGTGCCTTACAGCGAGAACGTCAGTTGGATCTGGGACAGAAGTATTGAAGAGTTGTGTAGCATGTGAATAACACCGAGTGGGCTTGCCTTCTATGAGCTTTTAGTAAACTGTTCCAGCTGGGCGATGGGAGAGCTGGGCCGTATGTATATTAGACACCAATGAAAGAAATTTGACTGAAATAGGGACGGACTACCTGAACTTCAATAAGCTACTGTATTTTTCAGTTGCTACGTTTTACACTATTGAATATGACCCTGAACCCTTGACGATGCCTGGCCAATGGTAGTGTCTGTCTGTCATAGCTACATATAACATAGAGATAATTGTTGAGTGTGGAACCAAGGATATTGGGGGAACTTCTCTTTACATCAGGGAGCTTATTGCTGAAGGAAGTAGCGTAGGATGTAGCTTAATCTTACCATCCCTACTTCAATTCCCATGCAGTCAGTAAGTGACGTCAAGCTACAGTTGTGTACATTGGTGTGACTGAACACAAGCTGTGTTCGAATACTCATACTATTTGTGACACAAATTGAGCATGTGGTATGCTTATTAGACATAGTATGGATATAGTTAGTATGCCAAAAGTTCCCGGATGTCATACTACATTCGTCAAAATACGAAGTATACAAGCAATGGGACACTATTTCACGTTTTCGGATTTGAAGAAAATGGCGGAGAAATATGCAGCCGCATTCCGACGAGAGTGGATACAAATTTGTTTACACATGTTAAGAAAAGGTTGAGCAATATAATAAAGTAATGACTTTTCAAATAAATTACTTTACACATTAGGTTGGCTGACAATTTGTTAGTTACGCTGTCCTTATGAACAGCATAGCATATCATTACAGCAGTATGTACCCGGGTATGTTAGCTAGCTACTGTAACTTTAGTTGGCTACTAATACATCAAACTTGCCAGTATATTTACTTTATTTTATTTAATTACCCAGAGTTTATTGACTTGATTATTCACGTCATTCATAGCTTAGTAAGTGGTTTAGAGGTTCAGGTGTGTTTGTAAATTCGCTCTGGCTATCTAGTCTGATTTCAGAGCACTCTCATCTGGCTGTGGCAGAGCGCAGAATAACTGATGAATTTACGAATGCTCAACACCCATTAAATATGACCTGTGTCAGTAAACGTCAGCAAGAAAAGCGTAATTAAATTGTTGCCAGCAGCACAGTTCGAGTAACCAATGCTCTGGATAACATAAAAACAGCCTAACCAGCTCTACTAGGGCAAGTAAAATGGTCAGTGAGGTGTTCTCTCATTTGTGTCTGGAAGTAGCTAGCCAGTTAGCTTGGGGGCTTGACTGCGGTTGTGAGGTCAGAACGCTCTGACAAAACCACTGTACGTTCAGAGAGCGGAAAGCTCGGAATTTACGAACAGACAATCTGACAACTACCTGAATTTACGAATGCCCAGAGCGCACTCTGGCACTCCATATTGAGTTTATGAACACACCCGAAGTCGAGCTAGTAATTTGTTTTGCTAACAAGCTAGCAAGAGGTTGCATAGCAACAGCATCAACTTCCGGTAGACAGAGTACGCTCAACTGAAAGGATACCGTTTGTTTACAATATACTAAAATTAATTAATAGTATATAGTATGTAGTATATACCCATTAACTATGTAGTATACAGTATGCTAGTATGGGTATTCGAACACAGCTACAGTGTTTTAAGGAAGGGTTAGTAATGGTGGTGATTTCACTGAAGTCACCACAGCACACATTGGCAGCCAGAGCAAATCCTGAGAAGTAGGTGATGATAGTTTAAATAGTCTTTCTCTGGCTGTTACTGTATAAAAAAAAAACGAAAGGTGTGTGGTCACCTGCTCCTAAAATAGCTCCTACACACTCAAGATTGACTACTGTATTGGCAGACGCAGCCAGGTATTCTGTGATGCTGGCAGCCTGGCACAGCTCCAAAGGTGGAGAGATGGTCTAATTCTAATAGTAGGCTACGTGGTTTTTGAACATCATAACACACACTATACTGCATCCTTAATAATCATGGCAACATGTATACTACCTCTTCATTTAAAATTCATGTTTGGCCTAGTCTTGCATGCCATGTAAGAGACTACATTAAGGCCGAATTCTGTAATTATGCTGATAGAATAAGTCACCAATGTAAAGTGATGTTCCAACTTCCATACTTTAAAAATATTTATTGTTTGATATTGTAAGACTGCAGTTTCCAATGGCCAGTTCATGCCTTGGCATTGGAGGAATGCGGAGGAAGACGCAGCATCTGTTGGAGATTTAAAGCATGGTAAGCTCTAAGCCCTGTCTATAGCCATGGTGTCAGCTGCTAACAGCTGTCCGTCCAGAAGGCGGGGCTACTCCCATACCCCTGGTTGCCGTAGAAACTTCCCCCATCACGCTCCTTCTTCATTCATTCAAACATAAGAGATGTTTCTCCTTGCGTTACAGTGGGCACGTTTCCGTTTACCCAGGTATATTTGATAAAAGCATTGTTGCCATATAAATCATTGCGACGTGTAATGGAAAAGGCAGATATAGGATACATTTTCTAAAGATCGACAATCTTTATCCGTTCAACGGTGTTGGATAATCTATTTTTTGTCTAACTTTCTTTATTGCGACAAATGATGATGGGAACGCTGTTTTTCGAATAAATTATGATTGCCGAATACTTTTGAAGGTAAGCGGGACCCGTGATGTAAGCACTTAACTATAAGCTTACACTCCACATTTTATTCTGAATGCCCACAATAAAATGTAACAAAAAAACAGGAATATTTGCAGGACAAGGATTGTCCTGCCTGACTGAAGAGTGCCTGAACAAGTTTCACCATCCAATTATTTCTGATCTACAGGAGTGCAAGTTTCACTATGGCACGGACCGTGGCAATACGTTGGCACTTGAGAATTATTTGAATACCGCAAATAATAGTCAATTATTGCATTCTATACGTGCTTGCTTTCGTAGGCTACCTGAGACATGATCGGTGGGAGGGCTTACATACAGTCGGCAATTTATTAATGTGAAATTTGCCGAAATGGTAAGGAAAACACTTCAACCACTACATTTTTATTCAACACTATGTTTTTTTGGGGTGTGACATCCATCGACACAAGACAGTTTAATGGAAACGCACCCTAGCAGGCAATTGTGGCATCTATTTTCTAAGCATTCTAAATGGCAACAAGAAATCCCTGGACAAGTTAATAGAAACAAAGCTATTGTGTCAATTATGGCTGTTACGGTGACCATGCGGTCACGAGTCATGGCGCTAGTCAAATTTCACGTGACCGCTTAGTCAGGGTAATTAGGCTTCCCCATGTGTTGATGCTGCGGATGGTCATTAGTAGCCTACCAAACTTGCTAACTGCCTGGTACTCAGTACTCTATTGTCCCTCTAATCACTCTGACATCCATGCAAATGTCATCGAAAATCTAATCAAACACTTCATGAGTGCCCATGAGCTCATGTTGCACAACATTTCTATAGGCTATACAATTGCATGAGAAAATAGATTTGAGGGCCTCTGTTTAAAAAAAGGAGGATGCCGTCAGCTTTCTATAGGCTAGGCCTACTATATTATGAACTTTCCTAATATTAAGAACATTGCTTTGCTTTACAGCAGGAGTATAGCTTACCTGGCAGGCATGAAAATTATCCATGGGAAAGGTGTCCTCCATTCTCTATTTAAGTGCATAGATGACATGTATTTTTTTCGAATGCCCTTTTTCTGAGGCAGGTGTGTGATAATGGTCCATTCTAAATCAAAACTGATACACATATTATTTAGTATATGTAAATACAACATTACATTAACTTCTCTAGTGTAGGGGGCAGCATTTGGAATTTTGGATGAAAAGCATGCCCAAATTAAACGGCCTTCTACTTAGGCCCAGAAGATAGGAAATGCATATAATTAGTAGATTTGGATAGAAAACACACTAAAGTTTTCAAAACTGTTAAAATAATGTCTGAGTATAACAGAACTGATTTGGCAGGTGAAAACCTGAGAAAAATCCATTCAGGAAGTAGGATTTATTTTTCTATTCAATGCCATTACAGTATCCATTGACTTGGGACTCAAATTGCAGTTCCTATGCCTTCCACTAATTGTTCCAGGCTTGTATTCTGAAAAATGAGGGAGTAAGAGCAGTCTGAATGAGTGGACCCTGCCGTGTCACAGAGCTTTTTCATGCTCACGACCGAGAGAGTGCATTTCTTGTTTACCTTTTATATGGACGACGTTATTGTCCGGTTGAAATATTAGCGATTATTTAGGCTAAAAACAACCTGAGGATTGAATATAAACATCGTTTGACATGTTTCTATGAACTTTACGGATATCATTTGGATTTTTTTGTCTGCCTGTTGTGACTGCGTTTGAGCCTGTGGATTACTGAAGAAAACGTGCAAACAAAACTGAGGTTTTCGGATATAAAGAGAGACTTTATCGAACAAAAGGAACATTTATTGAATAAATGAATGTCTTTTGAGTGCAAACATATGAAGATAATCAAAGGTAAGTGATTAATTGTATCTCTATTTCTGACTTGTGTAACTCTTCTACTTGGCTGGTTACTGTTTGTAATGATTTGTCTGCTGGGCTATGTTCTCAAATAATTGTAAGGTATGCTTCCGCTGTAAAGCATTTTTGAAATCTGACACTGTGGTTGGATTCACAAGAAGTTAATCTTTAAACCTATTTAAAATAGTTGTCTTTTCTGAATTTTTATAATGAGTATTTCTGTATTTGAATTTGGCCCTCTGCAATCTCACTGGATGTTGGTCAGGTACCCTAGAGAGGTTAAGAATAGTCTGATGGGTGACTATTAGCCTATCACTTGTGAATGATGTATTATTACTTATTAATGATGCCCAGCTTGTGCATTCAGGCAAGAAACAGCGCATACCTTTTTTTGTCGCCATTTTCAAATCATAGTCGCACACCTTGTATCCTAGCCCATAGGCCTACAGTGCCTTCGGGAAAGTATTCAGACCCGTTGACTTTTCCAAATGTTGTTATATTACAGCCTTATTCTAAAATGGATTAAATAACAAAAAATATCCTTAGCAATCTACACAAAATACCCCATAATGACAAAGTGAAAACGGGTTTTTAGACGTATAAAACAGAAATACCTTATTTATATACAGTACCAGTCAAAAGTTTGGACACCTACTCATTCAAGGGTTTTTCTTTATTTAAAAAATGTTCTACATTGTAGAATAATAGTGAAGATATCATAACTAGGAAATAACACACATGGAATCATGTAGTAACCAAAAAAGTGTTAAACAAATAAAAATATACTTTACATTTTAGATTCTTCAAAGTAGCCACCCTTTGCCTTGATGACAGCTTTGCACACTCTTGGCATTCTCTCAACCAGCTTCACCTGGAATGCTTTTCCAACAGTCTTGAAGGAGTTCCCACATATGCTGAACACTTGTTGGCTGCTTATCCTTCACTCTGCGGTCCAACTCATCCCAAACCATCTCAATTGCGTTGAGGTCGGTTGTGAAGGCCAGGTCATCTGAGGCAGCACTCCATCACACTCCTTCTTCTTAGTCAAATAGCCCTTACACAGCATGGAGGTGTGTTGGGTCATTGTCCTGTTGAAAAACATATTATAGTGGGACTAAACGCAAACCAGATGGGATGGGGTATCGCTGCATAATGCTGTGGTAGCCATGCTGGTTAAGTGTGCCTTGAATTCTAAATAAATCACCCACACTGTCACCAGCAAAACACCATCACACCTCCTCCATGCTTCAAGGTGGGAAACACACAAGCTGAGATCATCCATTCACCTACTCTGTGTCTCACAAAGACACAGCGGTTGGAACCAACAATCTAAGGACAGATTTCCACCGGTCTAATGTCCATTGCTTGTGTTTCTTGGCCCAAGCAAGTCTCTTCTTCTTATTGGTGTCCTTTAGTAGTGGTTTCTTTACAGCAATTTGACCATGAAGGCCTGATTGGGGCGGCAGGTAGCCTAGTGTTTAGAGCGTTGGGCCAGTAACCGAAAGGTTGCTAGATCAAATCCCTGAGCTGACAAGGTAAAAATATGTTGTTCTGCCCCCGAACAAGGCAGTTAACTGGTAACTCTAATTAACTTATCTACTGCCGCAGAGGTAGCTGGTTGAGTGAATGCCAAGAGTGTGTAAAGCTGTCATCAAGGCAAAGGGTGGCTACGTGGACAAATATAACACTTTTTTGGTTACTACATGATTCCATATGTGTCATTTCATAGTTTTGATGTCTTCACAATTATTCTACAATGTAGAAAATAGTAAAAATAAAGAAAAAGACTGGAATGAGTAGGTGTGTCCAAACCTTTAACTGGAACTGTAAGTATTCAGACCCTTTGCTATGAGACTCGAAATTGAGTTCAGGTGCATGCTGTTTCCATGGATCCTTGATGTTTCTACAACTTAATTAGATCAACCTGTGGTAAATTCAATTGATTGGACATGATTTTCAAAGGCACACATCTGTCTATATAAGGTCCCACAGTTAACAGTGCATGTCAGAGCAAAAACCAAGCCATGAGGTTGAAGGAATTGCCCGTAGAGGCCCGAGACAGGATTGTGCCGAGGCACAGATCTGGGGAAGGGTACCAAAATATTTCTGCAGCATTGAAGGTCCCCAAGAACACAGTGGCCTCAATCATTCTTAAATGGAAGAAGTTTGGAATCACCAAGACTCTTCCTAGAGCTAGACGCCCAGCCAAACTGAGCAGTCAGGAGAGAAGGGCCTTGGTCAGGGATTTGAACCTGATTGAATATCTCTGGAGAGAACTGAAAATAGCTGTGCAGCAACACTCCCCATCCAACCTGACAGAGCTTGAGAGGATCTGCAGGGAAGAATGGGAGAAACAAATACAGGTGCGACAAGCTTATAGTGTCATACCCAAGAAGATTTGGCTGTAATTGCTGCCTAAGAAAGGTGCTTCAACAATGTACTGAGTAAAGACCAACTGAATTCGTCCACCCACACAGACAGCATCGTGAAGAAGGCGCAGCAGCGCCTCTTCAACCTCAGGAGGCTGAAGAAATTTGGCTTGTCACCTAAAGCACTCACAAACTTCTACAGATGCACAATCGAGAGCATCCTGTCGGGCTGTATCACCGCCTGGTACGGCAACTGCTCTGCCCACAACCGTAAGGCTCTCCAGAGGGTAGTGAGGTCTGCACAACGCATCACTGGGGGCAAACTTCCTGCCCTCCAGGACACCTACACCACCCGATGTCACAGGAAGGCCATAAAGATCATCAAGGACAACAACCACCGAGCCACTGCCTGTTCACCCGGCTATCATCCAGAAGGCGAGGTCAGTACAGGTGCATCAAAGCTGGGACCGAGAGACTGAAAAACAGCTTCTATCTCAAGGCCATCAGACTGTTAAACAGCCACCACTAACATTGAGTGGCTGCTGCCAACACACTGACTCAACTCCAGCCACTTTAATAATGGGAATTGATGGGAAATGATGTAAAATATATCACTAGCCACTTTAAACAATGCTACCTAATATAATGTTTACATACCCTACATTATTCATCTCATATGTATATACTGTACTCTATATCATCTACTGCATCTTTATGTAATACATGTATCACTAACCACTTTAACTATGCCACTTTGTTTACATACTCATATCATATATGTATATACTGCACTCAATACCATCTACTGTATCTTGCCTATGCCGCTCTGTACCATCACTCATTCATATATCTTTATGTACATATTCTTTATCCCCTTACACTTGTGTCTGTCTATAAGGTAGTAGTTTTGGAATTGTTAGCTAGATTACTTGTTGATTATTACTGCATTGTCGGAACTAGAAGCACAAGCATTTCGCTACACTCGCATTAACATCTGCTAACCATGTGTATGTGACAAATAACATTTGATTTGATTTGAAAGGGTCTGAAAAAAAAATGCCAACATTTCTAAACTTGTTTTTGCTTTGTCATTATGGGGTAATGTGTGTAGATTGAGGGAAAAAAAAATAATGTAATACATTTTAGAATAAGGTTGTAACTAACAAGATGTGGAAAAAGTCAAGAGGTCTGAATCCAACCTCACAGTATATGTTCGCCAATTAACTTAAAATTAAGCACATTAACCTGCTTTATAACCGGCGTAGAGCCTAACTGGCATACATAGCTGCACGTGAGTTTCATGTTTGGGAAAGATGATTTTCCCGCTAATTGATTGCATTTTGGAACATTCGCGCTTATAGCCTACTGCCATGTGCTCATTGCTGCGCTTATAATGTGAATGTGACATTTTTAAGCTCAATGATCAGCCTCATTTATTTTAAATAGTTTTTTTGATGCTGGGTGGTTGTATTAATTTGGGATCTATTGCATCCCACAACTGTAGCAGAGTATGTTTGGAATATTTATTTCTCGCACAGGAGGACAAGTTGACCAATAGAATAGGTCAAAAATCTATGCCTTTTGAGGCCAAAGTGGCCGTTGTGCCCTTGGGCTGAATATAATAGGCTAATTATAATTCCCTACGTATGTACTATGGTGGATAGTAGTTTGACATAGGCTAGTGCTTTTGCTGTTCGTTAGGCCTACTCATCATGTTGGCTGATGAAAAGTAGGCTAAATGTGGACAGTTCTATCTTAAATATGCACCTAGGAATTCGATGAGGGACTTGAGCGGGTTGCGTCCCCGATGTTTCCGTATGTACTATGGTGGATAGTAGTTTGACATAGGCTAGTGCTTTTGCTGTTCGTTAGGCCTACTCATCATGTTGGCTGATGAAAAGTAGGCTAAATGTGGACAGTTCTATCATCATCTATCATCATCATCATCATCTATCTATCATCATTCTATCAACACTCTATCATGTTGGCTGATGAAAAGTAGGCTAAATGTGGACAGTTCTATCTTAAATATGCACCTAGGAATTCGATGAGGGACTTGAGCGGGTTGCGTCCCCGATGTTTCCGTATGTACTATGGTGGATAGTAGTTTGACATAGGCTAGTGCTTTTGCTGTTCGTTAGGCCTACTCATCATGTTGGCTGATGAAAAGTAGGCTAAATGTGGACAGTTCTATCTTAAATATGCACCTAGGAATTCGATGAGGGACTTGAGCGGGTTGCGTCCCCGATGTTTCCGTCTTCATTCACTTGTAGTCTACTTCTTAGCTGAAATTCCTGCGAAAAGAACCCGATCATGTGACGGGCATTGGCGACATCTGAGAGAGCCATGTGAGTGAGAGGTGCTTCGGAGCACGGCAGCTGGGAGAAGGGAATTATAATTAGCCTATTATATTCAGCCCAAGGGCACAACGGC
The DNA here is from genome assembly GCF_013265735.2 of Oncorhynchus mykiss. Classification (NCBI taxonomy): domain Eukaryota; kingdom Metazoa; phylum Chordata; class Actinopteri; order Salmoniformes; family Salmonidae; genus Oncorhynchus; species Oncorhynchus mykiss. The sequence goes on along the minus strand of NC_048575.1, from coordinate 35,573,673 downwards.
CACTTTGGCCTCAAAAGGCATAGATTTTTTTTTAGGGGGCATTACAGCCACACAAGTGGGATGCCGCTGGGAAATTCGAGTCCTGATGAGAATATTATCAAGTGCTTGTCAAATTGTGAGAGGCTGATGAAGAGTGTGCAGATTGCAACTTTTTTTCATATCATCGTTAAAGTCCCATCATGTAGCCTTAGAATTGTATTAAACATCAACAGCCATATGACATAGCCATATCAGGGCCTAACATAAGGACAACTCAGAGTATGTTCTTCTGAAATAGACTACATTTTCTTCTTGTCATGTTTCTTTAGACCTGTCTAAAATAAAGAATGGACTTATTGCGAATGTGTAGGCTATATTAAATGGATTTATTATAATTTTTTAAAATGTAGATGTTCCAAAGGTCTGCATCAGTGGCTTGTAAGCTATGCGTGGAAGCCAGGAGATGCTAAATGTGTTTGTTAATTAACGGTCAATTACCGCGAGACCGGCAGTTTATTTGCATGACAATCACTGGCTGACAAAATGTCATAACCACCACAGCCCTAGTGTCAATCAATGTTCCTATTTGTCACTGACTGATGTTTAGTGTACATTATGTCATTTCACCTGCACCATTCATTATTGTCAGGCATCAGCTTTATGTCTACGTTACCTTGTTCGGTAACAGTAGCCATGACCCAGAACAACAAGGTTGACTGATTTCCATCAGCTAACCAGTTTGTCTGTTTGTTTGTTTCCTATTCCTTCTCCCTCGCTCCCTCACTCTCACTCTCTGTCCTTGGTAGGAAGAGCACATAGAGGTGTCATTGAGATGGCCTCTTGGCTGTACTGAATGTGTGTATTCATCAGTGAGTTTCCTTAGTGCGCACACTAATTTGTGTGTGCACGTGCGCTTGTGTGTAGACTTTGAGCATGCGTTTTTGTGCGTGCGCGTGTTTCTGCCTGCCTGCGGTCCTCTCAGTGAAAGCCACAGCAGGTGGCCTGGAGCAGAAAGGCCCGGCGGAAGGAAGTCTGGGCCAGAGTGATCTGTCCATTTCTCACTGACCATCCCAACACTCCCTCCATTTCAGAGCAGTCAGCACAGGGGGATTCATGTCCCTATGAGTTCTAGTCTGGGTGCCAGTCTGTTTCTGCTCTCTTGCCAACTCCCCATGGAACTGTAATGTAAAACAATGTCATCAATGGAGTTAGCAAGAACAAACAGATCTGGGAACAGATCTGGGACTATCGGTCTAGTCCTCAAACAGCTCTACTTGCTATGCAATCGTGCCATTTTTAATCACGATGGGGAGAATCCTAACTGAGTTTTCAATTAGTCATGTATTGTTGAGGGGGCAGGGTAGCCTAGTGGTTAGAGCGTTGGACTAGTAACCGGAAGGTTGCAAGTTCAAACCCCCAGCTGTCATTATGCCCCTGAACAGGCAGTTAACCCACTGGTCCTAGGCCGTCATTGAAAACAAGAATTTGTTCTTAACTGACTTGCCTAGTTAAATAAAAAAAGTATAAACATTTAGTAAAAACCATTTGCGGAAGTTAGCATTCAACTTATCTAGCAGAACTCCCGGAGAAGGGTGAAGTTGCACCTAGATGGTGATCTTTGTTTCAGTTTCACATTTTCCCCACTCTAGATACAGTATGTACTGACCCTAGATATGTACCTATGGGAAATGTCACCCCAGAGCCAGAACTCCAGGCTGTTTAATGGTGAATGAACATGTCTCCGCTCACCTCCATGTTATCAGCTCAGGACCTTTTCATGAAGCTTGTGTGGAATGTCCAGTTCTTTCCCACTGTCAGGAAAGAATGGGCCGGGGGTGGAGGATACGATATACACAGAACCTTCATTCCACTGCAGTCTACAGTCGTGGCCAAAAGTTTTGAGAATGACACAAATATTAATTTTCACCTCAGTTTGTATGATGGCAATTTGCATATACTCCAGAATGTTATAAAGATTTGCCATGCAAATGAACTGAATCCCCAAAAAACATTTCCACTGCATTTCAGCCCTGCCACAAAAGGACCAGCTGACTTAATGTCAGTGATTCTCTCATTAACACAGGTGTGTTGACGAGAGAGTGTTGACGAGGACAAGGCTGGAGATCACTTTGTCATGCTGATTTAAGTTTGAATAACAGACTGGAAGCTTCAAAATGAGGGTGGTGCTTGGAGTCATTGTTCTTCCTCTGTCAATCATGGTTACCTGCAAGGAAACGCATGCCGTCATCATTGCTTTGCACAAAAAGGGCTTCACAGGCAAGGATATTGCTGCCAGTCAGATTGCACCTAAATCAACCATTTATCGGTCATCAAGAACTTCAAGGAGAGTGGTTCAATTGTTGTGAAAAAGGCTTCAGGACGCCCAAGAAAGTCCAGCAAGTGCCAGGACCGTCTCCTAAAGTTGATTCAGCTGCTGGATCGGGGCACCACCAGTACAGAGCTTGCTCAGGAATGGCAGCAGGCAGGTGTGAGTGCATCAGCATGCACAGTGAGGCAAAGACTTTTGGAGGATGGCCTGGTGTCAAGAAGGGCAGCAAAGAAGCCACTTCTTTCCAGGAAAAACATCAGGGACAGACTGATATCCTGCAAAAGGTACAGGGATTGGACTGCTGAGGACTGGGATAAAGTCATTTTCTCTGATGAATCCCTTTTCCCATTGTTTGGGGCATCCAGAAAAAAAGCTTGTCCGGAGAAGACAAAGTGAGCGCTACCATCAGTCCTGTGTCATGTCAACAGTAAAGCATCCTGAGACCATTCATATATGGGGTTGCTTCTCAGCCAAGGGAGTGGGCTCACTCACAATTTTGCCAACACATCCTTTGAGAGCAACTTCTCCAAACCATCCAGGAACAGTTTGGTGACAAACAATGCCTTTTCCAGCATGGTGGGCACCTTGCCATAAGGCAAAAGTGATAACGAAGTGGCTCGGGGAACAAAACATCAATATTTTGGGTCAATGGCCAGGAAACTCCCCAGACCTTAATCCCATTGAGAACTTGTGGTCAATCTTCAAGAGGCGGGTGGACAAACAAAAACCCACAAATTCTGACAAACTCCAAGCATTGATTATGCAAGAATGGGCTGCTATCAGTCAGAATGTGGCCCAGAAGTTAATTGACAGCATGCCAGGGTGGATTGCAGTCTTGAAAAAGAAGGGTCAACGCTGCAAATATTGACTCTTTTTCATCAACTTCATGTAATTGTCAATAAAAGCCTTTGACACTTATGAAATGCTTATAATTATACTTCACTATTCCATAGTAGCATCTGACAAAAATATCTAAAGACACTGAAGCAGCAAACTTTGTTGAAATTAATATTTGTGTCATTCTCAAAACTTTTGGCCACGACTGTACAGTAGAGGTCTTCACGGATCCACCTGTACCCGAATACCAGAGACCCAACCCGGGACCCGAGCGGGTCTGGATCCAGAATTCTGAATAATGTCATGGGTCTGGGTCGCATCTGATATGATTGTCACGGGTCTTGGATATATGTCATTTTAACCGACTTGTCCGGATGGACCCATACAGATCCGAATGCGACTGCTGCAGTAGAGAGAGACATGTTATAGTTTCTGCTGCTGCACTTTGCTGTTCACGAGAGTGCATGTCGTTGGCCAATCATAAGTCATCAAAGCGGCAATAGGCTACAGTCATACAGGCTACAGTCAAGTTAGGAGATATCTCATCAGTGGAGGAAGATGGAGTTAAAAAGATGTAATTAAAAGTTAAAGGAGAAGGATAGGCTACAACTGGTAGGCTGTTCTGTTACTTTATATTCTGAATGCAGTTGTTGTTTGTAACTGTGTAGGACGAGAAAGCCCATTTTAATACATATCAGGTCCCGATGGGAAAGCCCCAGGTTCACTTTGGAACGGGTTCAACATACTATAATTATGTTCTGCCGTGTTCAGCAGAATTGCCGAAGATGTTATCTTATTCTGTTGTAATGCGTTGTTTTTTTTTGTTGATAGCTCTACAGAATATTCTGTGATCTGAGATTTAGAGTAAACGCATCAAATCCCTTTTGATGACGAAAGCTGATTCTCCAGTTTTAATGTGGATTTAGTGCGACTATTTTTAATCCTCTACCATTAAAACTTTTGTGGAGGGACTCAAATCTATTGGTATCCATCCAAATATAAGTGGACTGACAAACAGTGCAGACTGCCAACTGATTTAAATCTGTACAGCTTTAAATAATAGCTCCAAGCTATCATCTCCAGCCTTGACCCTCCAATCTGGGCTGACCTTTGGAATCACGCAGAAGGGACCACTTTAGCCCTTTTAATCTTAGCGGTGTTATTATTTCATAGTTTTTCTACCAAACATACTTTCAATAAAGTTTTGTTATGAGCATTTGCATTTGCATCTGTTAAATATATTATCTGTCCGGGTACAACACCGTTCTAAAGGTTATTTAACTCTGTGCCACTGTGGCAGCCAAACCTGCCTGCGCAAGAAACATGGTGCACTCAGGACAGCGGGCTGTTCACTGGAGAACTGTAGCACCAATCACTGGTATGGAATACATATAAGTGTCACACCCTGACCGTAGTTTGCTTTGTATGTGTCTATGTTAGTTGCTTGTGTCAGCACAGTTCTTAGGATAGCTTCACGGTCGTTATTTGGTTTTGTACAGTTTACTTCGTGTTTGTTGTCATCTATTAAATTATGCATTTACACAACGCTGCACTGGCAGGGCGACCGGGAGCATTCAACCAGGTAAGGTTGTGCAGGCTCGGTGCTCAAGAGCTCCAGTCTATCCGGTCTATCCAGTACCACCTCCACGCCCCAGCCCTCTGGTGGCAGCCCCCCGCACCAGTCTGTCTCTCCGTCTCATCCCTACAGGTGCTCCCGCCTCTCCAGCGCTCTCCTGAGCTGCCCCTCAGCCCTGAGCTACCCCTCAGTCCAGTGGGGTCCTTTAGTAGGATTGCCAGTCCTAGGTCGGCGGCGAGGGTCGCCGCTCAAAGGACGCTACTAAAGTGGACTAAGACTATGGTGAAGTGGGGGCCACGTCCAGCGCCAGAGCCGCCACCGCGGACAGATGCCCACCCAGACCCTCCCCAATAGGTTCAGGTTTTGCGGCCGGAGTCCGCACCTTGGGGGGGGGGTACTGTCACACCCTGACCATAGTTTGCTTTTTATGTGTCTATGTTAGTTGCTTGTGTCAGCACAGTTCTTAGGATGGCTTCACGGTCGCTATTTGTTTATTTGGTTTTGTACAGTTTACTTCGTGTTTGTTGTCATTTATTAAATGATGCATTCACACTACGCTGCGCTTTGGTCCGCTTCATACGGCGATCGTGACAATAAGGAACTTCGTCATTCCTTCTCCTCAGATCTCACCAAGTCAAGTCTCACCCCTGCACCAGTCAAGTTTCACCCCTCCTCTTCAACACTCACCCCTCCTCGAGAATCAACCGGTGGTGTCTTGCAGTTCTGCGAGGCCCCTATACATTTTGCCATAGGGCAGAGGGATAATATGATAAATGTGCAGTTTTATAGCTAATCTCATTCTTTTATACACATTCTTTTTCATGAGGCCGAGAGAAAATGTTGCTATTTTTAAGCTAATTTACTTGAATTATAAGCATTTTGCCATGGCTTATGACGTGTTCATATGCTATCTGGGTGGCTTGCGACCCGGGGCAAAACACTGGTGATGAAACACCAGGGGTGAGGAAGTCAGGGGGTCAAGAAGCCTCAGGTGGCGGTGGAACACCAGGTCCCTCTCTGTGGAACGTATGAGGGGCGTACCTTTCAGCTAAAGCAATTCCAGGGTGAAGTCTCCCCCAGGTACAGATCTAGGATCAGCTTCCCCTCCCCGAATCCTTAGTGGGGACAATGAAAAACGGACCCAAGATCTTGGGGCAACTTCACCCTACACCAGCCAATGCATTCCAAACGTACTAGAGTGCAATCTGAGCCACAAGAACCCTATGCAAATCAGGTCTACACTTTTGACGCCAAAATGTGTTTGTGTTTTCCTCAGCTTGCTACATAGTGATATTTGCTGTCTTCTTAAGCAAACTATTCCTGAATCTTTCGCTGTCTCAGAACACAATGCTTTTGATTTAGACAGAGGGAATGAGGCAACTTCGACCTAGTTTTGGAAGGACACGTTTCTATTCTATTTCAACATCAGCTAATGCACTGTGAGCTTTTCCCTGATAAGACAACACATCTATGGTCTGCATTTATTCTGTCTCTCCTTCAGATCAGACCGAGGAAATGTTTGAGGGTTGTAAATAACAGAACTTTTCCTTTTTCAACTCTACCTCGCCCAGTTACAGTAATATTTTGTGGTGGACTACTTGCTACACAGAATGACACCACTGGAAATCCTTTCATGTATGTGTGCTGTTATTCTGTTATAGGTTATATGTTCAGGGCAACAGGATGCTGTCAGTAATTAGAACATGTTACTAAATTTAGTTCCAAATCAACAAACATATTGGCAGTTTTGTTTAGTATTTTTGGCTCTGTAATGCACAAATAATGAGAGCCTCTATGCATTTTAGATCCTTGGAATTGATGGTTACTAAGACTTAAGGCTCCTTTGTGACTTTGGATTCATGGGAAATCATTTGATTACATGACTAATGCCCCTTAGGTTACATTGTGGACTCGCTCTTTGTTCATAGGGATCTGGGGATGGCTAATATGGGTACCATTTCTCAGCGTGCGGATTCCTTCAACCTTGCTTAGAACTGTCTCGTTCTCCAAACAATGTTATAACCTTTTAAAGAATAGTTATACTACAATTTAAATCCGTAACAATATCCATGTTGCATCTCCACTATGTAATCTCAGTCAAACCCAGTCTAATCTCAGTCAAACCCAGTCTAATCTCAGTCAAACCTGCGTGCTGGAGTTGGGGGGCTTTAAAGAAATTGAGGGAGAAAGAGAGTGGACACAGTGGTCTGGTCAGACTTAAAGGAACCTTTTTCCTAGAGGTGTAGGCCGAGATCGTTCAACTCTAGACCAATAATCTTAAAGGCATTTAACATGTAGGTAGGCTTGGGTGGTATACCTTATACAGTTGAAGTTGGAAGTTTACACACACTTAGGTTGGAGTCATTAACTAGTTTTTCCAACCACTCCACAAATTACTTGTTAACAAACTATAGTTTTAGCAAGTTGGTTAGGACATCTACTTTGTGACACAATAAATTTTTTCCAACAGTTGTTTACAGATTATTTCACTTATAATTCACTGTATCACAATTCCAGTTGGTCAGAAGTTTCACTACACTAAGTTGACTGTGCCTTTAAACAACTTTGAAAATTCCAGAAAATTATGCCATGGTTTTTGGAAGCTTCTGATAGGCTAATAGACATAATTTGTGTCAATTGGAGGTGTACCTGTAGATGTATCAAGGCCTACCTTCACACTCAGTGCTTCTTTGCTTGACATCATGGGAAAATCAAAAGAAATCAGCCAAGACCTCAGAAAAAAAATTGTAGACCTCCACAAGTCTGGTTCATCCTTGGGAGCAATTTCCAAACGCCTGAAGGTACCACGTGTACTATTATTTGTACAGATGAACAAGTATAAACACCATGGGACCACGCAGCTGTCATACCGCTCAGGAAGGAGACTCGTTCTGTCTCCTAGAGATGAACATACTTTGGTGCGAAAAGTGGGTCAAAATTCACCCAACTTATTGTGGGAAGCTTGTGGAAGGCTACCAGAAACGTTTGACCCAAGTTAAGCAATTTAAAAGCAATGCTACCAAATACTAATTGAGTGTATGTAAACTTCTGACCGACTGGGAATGTGATGAAGGAAATAAGAGCAGAAACAAATCATTCTCTCTAATATAATTCTGACATTTCACATTCTTCAAATAAAGTGGTGATCCTAACTGACCTAAGACGGGGAATTGTTACTAGGATTAAATGTCAGGAATGGCTAAGGTGTATGTAAACTGCCGACTTCAACTGTATATCGTATACCAGGGTATTATGAAATAGCTACGGGATGATTTTGTCAATACTGTTGAAACTATTTCTTAGAATTTTTTCAAAACATTGTAATATTTGTAGCTATTTTTTTAAAGTAAATACCTGCTGTCAACTTGTGCAATATGTTAGAAGATTAAGCAGATCTCATTCATCTTTCACCTGTCACATTATGAAGCTTATGTAGTTCCCCAGAACAGTTGATCCAGTCATGTGTTTGTTTTGAAAAATAGCACAACGGGAGAAAGCAGGAGCAGGTGATTCCAGCGGTGTATCGACAGGGGTTAAGTTTTATTTTGAAAGTAGAGTTGTTGTTTTTTCCGTCAATAAACTGATCAGGGACTTGCAACTATAGTTTTCCTTCACATAAATTACATTAGCGCAACACATTCGTCAAAAAATAGTGATGGTGCATATTTATAATGTTAAGGCCTATCATAGAAAGAATGTAGCCAGCTACATTTCCTAATGTTTTGCTTAAAGTTAATCTTGCATTTTACCAGAGAAAATTAGGCTGGCTACACCGAGAAAAGTACTGGAGAAAAGTAGCTAAACATCAGTCAGAGCTCTGTCTTCTGATAGAATGCCCGTTAGTGAATTCTGATCCAAGTTTAGAAGTGCAACTGAAGCACAAAATTAGTTCAATGTCGAGCAGAAATTACAATAAGATCCATGTTTACAAACATAGCAAGATATTTCTTATGAGTTTTATATTTTTTTCCTGCATGAAAAACGCATTATTCTGTGTTAACATGAGCCCTAAGTTTAACTTGCCGTCTAAGTAAAAATTATTAAAGTGATGGGGCATCATATTGTGCTAGCGTTTGAGAAGTCAAAGCCTTTTGGTTGAGTTATTTGTACAGCTGCCACTGCTATCTTGATTTCCTTGCGTTGTTTCTCCTCTCTGTTCTTTGTGGTCTCCTCCTCCCCCCTCTTCTCCGAGCAGAGCAGGCAGGCCCGTTGCCCTAGTGACTCCAGACTCCACACAGACACAGTGTGTAGACATGCTGCTGGAGAGCCAGTACGGCATTCGTCAAAACTTTGTTCATTCGCACAATGTCTCTCGTTCACATTCGCTTGTAAATGTCAGTAGCTCCTACACATATATGTATAACTTTATGCGCTGGATTGCCTGTTTGGAATTAGTTTATTTTAGTTTGCGTCCGTTATAATATAGGGCCCTATGAAATCCGCTTAACTTTTTTCGGAGTTCCGTTTAATTGTTTTCCCAAATTCATTTTTTTCCATTTTCATTTTTCTGAATTCTGTGTTTTACAATTTATGCTAATTTTAGCATCAGAAAGAGTGTCTAATAATGTGAATGAATAAAAAGTGAACCATTTAATAAGATAGAACAGTACAGTTGTAATGATGCAACACATTGCACTATTTTTTTTATCAAGGCAAGTGCTTCAATACAGAGTTCTAAGTGTTTCATTATAAATGGAAAAAAGTAAGGCAAGAATCTAGGCAACAATGCAGCAAACTTCTCCTCGGTTTCCAGCTGGCCGAGGATGTTTGCGACGGCCTGGGATGATGACTTTTCTGCCAACAAAAACTCTCTGCACAGATGAACATGCTCTGCGTGGTACTTCACTGCCCCAAACCAGCTATTCCATCTGGAGCTCGCTGCTTCATGCGGAGCCTTGGTCTGCACAAACCCCTTCATAATGAGGAAGCTCACCCATCTTCTCTTTCTGGCAGGGTTCTTGAAGAAGACAGATCTCATCCATGTCACAAGTGATGCAACTTCAGAGAAGTATTTTTAGTGCTGCCAGGTCTCACTCATCAGATTAATGACATGGCAGAGACAGGTTACATGGACACTTGGGCATCACTCCTTTCAGAACCTCCTTGTATGCCTTCAGTCAGTAGGAGGCATTATCTGTGACCACTGCCCAGTCGTCATTCAGGTTCAGCTCGTTGCTGTGGAGGGAGGCTAGTATAGCTTGGGAAAACTTTGAGTAGATGCATCTGTCCATGAAAATGACATCCACCAGAAAGTACTGGTTTTCAACACCTTATGTTTTAACCTAAAATAATATTGTGACAAAGCAAGTGTTATTATAATGTCAAGTGTAAACACAATATAGATACAGTGATAGTTAGCTAGTTGGAGAGGCAGTGTTCAATTGACATTGCAGAATGTAAATGTAGGCTATTGCAACGGTATATTAATAGGCTGTTAAGTTAACTCACCAATGACAATGTTTAGAACGCTGGAATCCCTTGCATCTGTTGTCTCGTCAACAACCACCGGAATCTTATTCCCACGGATCTTCTGTAGAACGGCAGTCTTGTGTTGGTCGAACACACCGGGCAGGTGCGTTTGACGGAGGCTGCTCTTATTTCCGGGCACCGCTCCTCCCTGTTTGCAATGCTTCACTAGAAACGTCCGTAGCTTTCTTAGCTTTCCTAAGGGGATGTCAGACTCGGCGCACACAGCCACAAAGTCCTGAATAAATCCTCGTCCTGAATACATCCTCGTCTTGAATCTGCTGATGCGCTTGCACTAGTAATGGTCGTTTGAAGAGGCATGCTCTGGATAACATGGTGTTTTTCCTTGTTCTTCACATGGGCTTTAGACTTTAAGTGGTCATCATACATGTTTTTACGGGTCCAATCAATAATATGTTGACAGAATTTATTGCCTGACTCATAATAGTCGTTTGGGTATTGCGCTTCTCTGAATTTAGGGGTTAGTGCCGTTTTTTTTTTTATGATTACTTTTATTTTTTTGACGACTTGGCCCTCTCAGACGGCCTCTTCGACATGTTTCTCAAAGAGACAGCCAAGTTATGAGGTGACGTAAGGGTCCCACACACGACCGACCCCCCCCCCCCCCCCCCCCCCCCCCCCCTCAAAACACCCCAATCGAAAACGGAATTGTTTCTCTAAACCTACTCGTCTGTAATTTTACAATTATGAAATAATTTGTTACTACAATAATTAGGCCCACATTTGATTTAAAAAATATATATATATATATTTCAGCCAAATCATGTAATATTCTGCAATATTCCACGTTTTAAAGTTGAATCCATGTTTATAACCAAATTCTGCGATTCCGTCCGCATTTTCCGCATCGCGGAAATCATAGGGCCCTAATAATATTTAGTTAGTGGCCTCCATGGAAATTCGCAATTACTTGTAAATAGACGCCCAATTACTTTGCAATAGACTCCCAATGGGCTTTTCTTTGTGTTTTTGACTGAGATAATCATTATCATCAGCATAGTCTCTACACTGTGATCAATGCAGAGTAGATGACATTGCAGCGCATTCCTATCTCATCTCGCCTTGTTTTATTTCTCCCGCCGGGTACTCTCTGAGGAGATTGGGCTTGGTGTTGAAGACGACAAAGCATGATGTGGGCTAAACCCATCATGTCATTATGTGTGTGGGTTGCTTTAACTGTGGCCTGTACTGATAGCGGGTTAGCTGTGAGCTGATGAAGGCTGTCAGCCAAAGCCTGCCCAGCCACTACGGATCACGCCATGACAGCCAAGAGTGTCGTTAAGCTCCACCGGGACAGAAACCATCAGATCACTGGTAGCCTGAGGACGTTATCCTTCTTGAGGACTTAATGTTATTGGATCACAGGAAGGATCGACACAGACAGGTGGCACAAGGAGAATAATTAACTGTGGTAAATGAAGCGAGTGCTATAGTGGAAATAGTCGGAGAACAATAAAAAGCCAGGGAAGTAGTTGGGCCTACCATTTAAGCCCTCGTGCCCTCATCTGTTCTTCAGATAGTTCCCTCCCCCACCCTCTTTCAGCCTACGTCCACCACACCAGGTCTGTACATATATGGAAGCAGGTTGTTATGTTTCTCTCATCATCCTCACAGCCAGCGCAAAGCCTCCCTCCTCATAATCCTTCATTCAGTTGGCCAGGGGATTCTCTCTCTCTCTCTCAACAGATTCTTCCCTGCGCTGACAGTCCCCCATGTGAGAGGGTTTGGCACAAAATCCCAGCCCACTCTCTGTGTATCTTTGGCACACGCGCATGCACACATAAATACGGTCTTTAACAAAAAAATATCTCTACATTCAGAGCAAATCCCTACCGCTCTCTTTGCCAGGCAATGTTATTCTGCTCTGATTATCTGCATTTTTGTATCGGAGGGGGGCTATGGGGATTAGCGTATGGGCGAAAGCATGACATGAGATGAAGAACAATCACTTGTAACACTGCACTAGGCATCTTCAAGGCTATGTGAACCTGCTGCTGTGCCCATTTACTTAGGCTGGGAGAAGAGTTTCACTTGGGCCATGGGTTAGGGAAGGGGCTTTTTAAAACGGCTCGGGCGTGAACGCTTGGAGCGTAAGATCACGTTCCCCTCCTCCGCTGTCTGTTGATACAAATGCGCCAGAGGAACAGGTGTATGTGTGTCTACGCATTCGGGTGCAGGCTGAATGCGCACGGCCTTTCCAGCTTTACGTGTGTGTGTGTGTGTCACCCAGACTAATCCAGTCTGTTTTCTCAGCGAGCTAGAGCTCATTCACTATATGACTGTGTTTGACTCACTGTGACGTAAGGGGGGCGAAGTTGGCGAATGGTTGACTGTGTCTCCGTTAGAAGAATGTTGCACCAGATGGTCTCTTGAGTTTTTATTTATACAGATGTTGTAATGGCATTGATGCAGGCTGGAGCCTTGCGACTGGGATGTAAAGGCCTGGAACTGTGGCGTGGCAAGTTAAGTGACCTGTCTCTGGACCACTTCTTTCTGATGGTAAAGTTCAAACCAACCACAGTCAACCAACCCAACCATTTCTACCCACCAGGAGCCCAGCAGTTAAAAGGGAGGGTGGGTTAGACTCCTTTTTTAAAGGGAGGGCTGGTTCTGTAGTTACTTGGCTGACAGAATTCCTTGGCCTCCGAGCAGAACATCTGTGATTAGATTCAAATGGACCAAGGCTTTTAATTATTATTAGTATTCTTTATTTTTACAAATCTGCGTTCACTTAATATAGTTTGATCAGATACTTTGACTCTGTATCAATTTGTAAACATTAATTTACCATAATTTCTTTGCTAGGTAGTGTTCGCCCGATATACCTGTGCCAATACGCAGATATTTTTCATCCTATAGCTTTATCATCTTCTTTTTAAACAGTGAGCCAACATGAGATTAAAAACACATTTTCTCATTGCTCCTTCTTGTCCCTCTACAGCAGACATAGAGTGAGCAATATGTTTGAAACATTGAATCACAATAAAAACGCAGTATCGAATCGCAATACATATAGAATCATGGGAATACATATTGTATTGGCAACCAAGTATCGTGATAATATCGTAAAGTGAGGTCCTTGGCAATTCCCAGCCATACTCTTAAATCAGTTTTATAGAGAACTACCGACACGTAATTCGAACCATAGCATGCAATTTATTCAGTGTACTTGGAAGTTCTGCTATTGACAAACTCTGAACTTCTGCCATTACCTTTTTATTTTTTATTTATTTAACCAACCAGTTAAGAACAAATTCTTATTTTCAATGACTGCCTAGGAACAGTGGGTTAACTGCCTGTTCAGGGGCAGAACGACAGATTGTCAGCTCGGGGGTTTGAACTTGCAACCTTCCGGTTACTAGTCCAACGCACTAACCACTAGGCTACCCTGCCACTCCTTTCTGTCCATCTCTGTCTTCTAGGCCAGTGTTTCGCAATCGTAGGCGTGCAAAATTCTGGCAACTTTCCCAAAAATCACAGGATTTCTAGAAATCCTAGTTGGAATATTCCTGTAATTAGGAGGGAAACAATATGGAACTCTGGGGAACCTGTAACCAGGATTACTTGAATTTTGCACTGTATGTCCCTGGGATGTTGCTAACTGACAGGTCGCTTAGATAGTCAGTTCACAGACACACTTATTTAGTCAGCTCTCAAGAGTAAATAAAAGTCCTCCTTCAAAGTAAGGAATTAATCATAGCTTGTTTGTCAGAAAACTCCCAATTTTGAAAGACAGCTACCCACCTCAGGGTAGAGAAAACGAAAGCGAATCCTGGCTGTAACCCTCTGACTAGAGCAGCTGTTTCCGAGATCAGTCAAAACATCTGGAGCCTGCTATAGGAGCGTGTCTGATGGCAACCGTATTTACTAGGCCTTCTCTTCACAAAGGAATGCCTTGACATAACACTGGCCAATTATGTTGGATGGAAGAATGACAACAATGCAGATGGGGAAGACGCCAGTGTAGATGTGTTGTAGCTTTTTGGACATATGGTTTCACGTAAGAGTTACTGGTGGTTAAGGCGACGTGCCGATTCGCCAACCGTCTCTTGAATTATGTACTCGCACACGCTATTGCATGGATGTAGCAATGGTGGAAACTCCCTCCTGCCAATGCTTACACCATTCCTATGCTTTTAAATCCATGACAAGAAGGATGGAGAATTGGGGCAATACCTAATGTATATGGAGTTTTTAATGGCCGGTGGCCATGTTTTGCAACACTTATTGTGATGTTTGACCCACAAAAGAAGTAGCAAATGTTTATTCTGGGGGGGAAAACATGCTTTTAAATCCTTTTCTCAGAATTCTCACCATTTTGCCTCATCACCACTGCATTTCAGATGCTGTCAATTTGGAATTCATATGCAATAAACATCTCCTTAAATCCTACAGGTATACAACACAACAGCCCTAAACCCCTTTATAAAATCTCTTTGCATGTATTTTTTTTGCGTTGGCTACACTAGACTAGTGCTGTGCGTGAACCCGGTCATGTGTTTGTTTATGACCATGTAACATGCGTTAGGAAGAGTGATGATCTACAACCAAATCAATTTTAGATCAGATTTAGGATTTTTGTCCCCAGATTAATAGAGCATCATGGGCTTGTGGCTTAAGCCATAAAATGACAAACAAATGGTTTATGACAAAACATTTTAATAGACGTAGAGTCGTCTAGGTTGCAGGATGACTACAGAGGTAGTCATCTCATTGTTAAAGGCATCCTCCTAACCAGTCCATATGTTGTAATCCTTAATAATTTTTTAACCTCTTCGCTTTCATCGTTGTTTCGACTGATGAAGTGCCACCCCTGCACACTCAGCGTATCACGTATATGCCGAGGGTGACACAGTGAATACTGTCCTGAAACTATGCTCTAACTAAGTGTGTGTGTGTGTGTTTCCCTCCAGACGTGACCATGGGCTGCATCAAGAGTAAAGAAGACAAGGGTCCCACCATGAAGTACCGGCCGGACAATGCTTCGGCCTCAGACGTCATCGCCCCCCACGTGGGCCCCTACGGGCCCGACCCCACCCAGCTGCAGCAGAACCAGCCACCTTCCTCTGGACCCGCCACAGGCTTCAACCCCCACGCTATCACCCCCTTCGGAGGAGCCTCCATCATGACCCCCTTCGGAGGGGCATCCACCTCCTTCTCCGGTGCTCTCCCCGGAGCATTCCCCGGTGCCGTATCAGGTGAAACTCGCCTACTATCCACATAATCCTAGATGTAGATCTTCAAGCATAGCCTACCTCAAATGTTCGTGCGAATTACCCATTGACATTTTAGACTTGCCCTACTTTTTACAGAATCCTAACTTGAGACCTTATGGCGGGTAGCACCCCCCCCCCCCCCCCCCCCCCCCCACCCCCCCAATCACGTGTTGACATCAATGGATGATTTGTGCGATGCGTTTGTGTGCATGTGTCTTTCGAGTGTGGGTTTCTTTTCGTACCCGTATGCCTTTCTATCATAACAACAATGCTATATAAGCACTCTTAAGGTGTGCCATATGAGACTGCTATGGTTCCTTCACAAGGGCCCATATACTTATTTTCCAACAGAATAGTTGGTGACCTGACAACTCAATATCCGGAGTCGCTCGAAAAAACCACCTGCCATTGTGTTCCAGCCAATTCAAATCCAACTGACTATCGTCATCTCCCTCTAGATGTCCTTCAGTCACGTTGTACACAGGTGCCATTGGCAACAACAACAAAAAAATCAGCAACGATTGAAAGAGACATCTTTTTATAGGTCTACGGTCCCAGTGAGCAGGGAGACGAGATTGAGCCCTCCTGTATAGGTGGGATTAGCTTTGTAATCCCCCCCCTCCCTGTTGTGTTATCTGGTCTCGGGGTGGTGGCGGGGCTCCATGGCACGTTATGGAGTTCCTCTACCAGTTAATGGGATTAGTGTTGGCAGCTCTGTGTTGTTCAGCGTTGGTTTAGATGAACATGTGAGGTGTGTCATAGGCTGTGTCCGAAATGGCACCCTTATGGGCCCTGGTCAAAAGTAGTGCACTAACAATATATAGGGAGCAGGGTGCCGTTTGGGACGTAGCCGTAGATGGTTATCCACACAATCTGCCTACCTATTTAATCTCGGTCCAGTAAGCAGAATGGCTTACATTGTGTTCTGTATTGACATTACAGCTGTGAGATTAGATGACCTGTGCTATGCTATTATTCATGCTCTGTAATTGTTAGATTGGCACCGAGCTGACGTAAGCATTTCCCCTACGACGCTAAACAAACAACAACCTTGCCGGATGATGGAATCCACTCCCGTCAGAGCAACCAATTTAGTATCCACCCCCCCTGACAAATTAATACCTGACATGAATGACAGTCTTTCCCTTTACCCTTCCCAATATATCCATTGCAGACCTGGGATTAAATACTAGAGTGCCAGATGTGCAGTTTTCAACAATTATATTGATTCCATTGCACCAGGGAAACTCAATTATGCCCAGCTTAAGTATTTTCAAATAATTTCCAATAGTATTTCAACCCAGGTCGGATCCAGGGCCAATGGCGTGTCTATGTTGCTTTCCTGACACGTGGCAGTTTTGTTCATATTTTTATACGCTGGACATTTCCATAGAGTAGAATTAACGTCGGGGAGAAAATCGTCAGGGAGCGCGCAGGCTGGAGACCACGGATCTATTGCTCCCCTCCTCTCACAACAGTGTCACACTACACATACCAGTCACGTACCACCGCTATGGAAACAGAACGCGCCGCTACAGATCTACGTTCTCTGACTGACCTCCCCACGGTCCCGTTTATCTTTGCAGCAGAGTTTGTTTCTGTCAATGTCACTGGATGTTGACAGTACCAATCTTGGCACAAAAGGTCGCCAGGTATTTATAGAACGTCTTTAGTAGGCTGTTAGTAGCTCAATATGCCGTCATATTCTGACTTTTTCACCGTCTGTACTGGTTCTCCACCAAAATGAGTCAACAAATGTATATACGGTCCATGAATTTCACTTGTGCTTTTTGAACGTTTTACTGAATGTTTTCTGTCTGTGTGTGTGTGTGTGTGTGTGTGTGTTCAGGTGGGGTTACGTTCTTCGTGGCCTTGTACGACTATGAAGCCAGAACTTCAGACGACCTGACGTTCAAAAAAGGGGACCGCTTCCAGATCATCAATAACACGTGAGTTCTTGTGGGCCCTGGCCAAAAGTATGCCACTATACAGGGAATAGGATGCCATTTGGGATGCAGGCCCCCTCTTTGCACCTGTTCTATACAACTTTCTTCCTACATGTTAAATAAAGGTTAAATATAAACATGGATTCGAGTTTTGTTTTCACCCTCTGATCCTGTTTTTTTACACCCAGATTGCTGGAGTCTTTCATTTATTTAACGAAACCCCTTTAACATAGATACCATCATAAATACCGTCATAAATACCTCTCTGCTCTAGAATGTAGCCTTGGTTGACTTTGTTCAATTCAAATATAATGCATTGCTGCGTGCCATAAAATAGCTATAGAACACATGCATAAAAGACAGCATGTACAAGACATAACCAGACTTCCGTTACTAGGAACCGTGTGTGCTGGAGTGTGCAGACATAGTAGTGACACTAGATCTGGATGATTCTCTCTCTCGCTCTGTGTTTTTCCCCCTACAGAGAAGGGGACTGGTGGGAGGCGCGCTCCATCAACACAGGGAAGAAAGGATACATTCCCAGTAACTATGTGGCTCCAGCTGACTCCATCCAGGCTGAAGAGTAAGGCCCTTGTTTATCCTCTCACCTAACCTAACCTGATTAGGACCTTCCACTGACACAACAGCGCTATCCTAACCACAGCATCATGATCATGCATCACATGCCTCTCACTGGAGGCCCATTCACATTTCTTTAATTAAATTGTATTTTATTTAACCAGGCTAGACAGTTATTTGCAATGACAGCCTCCTGGGCTACAGTGGGTTAACTGCCTTGTTCAGGGGCAGAATGACAGATTTTTACCATGTCAGCTCGGCGATTCGATCCAGCAACCTTTCGGTTACTGACCCAATGCTCTAACCACTAGGCTACCTGCCGCCCCCAAACTAGAATAGCTCATAGCTTCTTCTGCTCTCCTGAGGCCATATCTATCAAGCGTCTCAGAATAGGAGTGGTTCCTCTGTCCATGTAATCTTATTCATAGCGATCTACAGATGTAGGATCTTAATTAGATCAAGGCAACTTTCCTACAATTTTCAATTTGTAGTGTATTTGAGGTTTAAAAAGGCTTCATTTTCATAATGTATCAACCCCTACCAAAAAAATGCCCATGAATTTAATCCACATGATAATTCGCATGACTTGTTGCTGCAGGATTATTTTCCTGCTGTGGAAAACGGTCTCAAATTTAAAACGGGCTCTAAATCAGCACTCCTACGCCTGAGACTCTTGATCCATGTGTCCCCAGGGGGTTTCATCTACCATCTCGTGTTGGATATAAGCCTAGAGGTTTATGATCGTTTAGCAAGGAAATAGAATGTAATCCTGTTTGTTCGATGACCCCTGACGGACTCAAATAATTCTGTATTTCCTCTCATTGTGTATTTCAAGTTTCACTTTTCCAAACACGGAAATGATCTTTACGAGTATTGAGTCAAATAAAGTTAATAATAACATAAGCCGGTAAATCAAGTCAGTTAAGAACAAATTCTTATTTTCAATGACGGCCTAGGAACAGTGGGTTAACTGCCTGCTCAAGGGCAGAACGACAGATTTGTACCTTGTCAGCTCGGGGGTTTGAACTTGCAACCTTCCAGTTACTAGTCCAACGCTCTAACCACTAGGCTACCCTGCCGCCTAAAAGTCAAACTTAATGTGTGTCCTCTCATAAGAATAGAATGATGTGCTAGTTCTGGAGCGCAGTAAATACCTGGAATGGCTGGGGTTTCTCAAGGACAGATTTGGGAAAGACTACATTTTTTACAAAGGCTCAACTCATTCTAAGTCTGTGTTCTTCCTCAGGTGGTACTTTGGTAAAATGGGCCGTAAAGATGCTGAGCGGCTGCTGTTGAATCCAGGCAACAACCGAGGCACCTTCCTGGTGCGAGAAAGTGAAACCACTAAAGGTGACGATGATTAACGTGGAAAACGTGCATGGACTGCATCTCAAGTAACACGCTATTCCCCATGTAGTGCACTACTTTTGAGGGTTCATATTCATAAAGTGTCTCAGAATGTGGGTGTGCTGATCCAGGATCAGATTCTCCCCGCCCAGAATAATCTGATTCATTGTGATCTAAAAGGTGAAACTGATCTTAAATCAGCACTTGAGCTCATATGGTGCCCTAAGTAGTGCACTATATGGAGAATAGGGAGTCATTTAAGACCTAGCCAGTGACACTCTCATTTACATGAATAGATAAAGCCTAGCTCTTAATACTGTTGGTTGGATGGACGAAGAATCTGGTCATTGTCTCCTCCAGGTGCCTACTCCCTGTCCATACGAGACTGGGACGATGCCAAAGGCGACAATGTGAAACACTACAAGATCCGCAAACTTGACAATGGGGGTTACTACATCACCACACGCGCCCAGTTTGACACACTGCAGAAACTGGTCAAACACTACACAGGTAGGTATTGTAGCTCTTTTTCATAGGATCTCTCTCTCTCTCTCTCTCTCTCTCTCTCTCTCTCTCTCTCTCTCTCTCTCTCTCTCTCTCTCTCTCTCTCTCTCTCTCTCTCTCTCTCTCTCTCTCTCTCTCTCTCTCTCTCTCTCTCTCTCTCTCTCTCTCTCTCTCTCTCTCTCTCTCTCTCTCTCTCTCTCTCTCTCTCTCTCTCTCTCTCTCTCTCTCTCTCTCTCTCTCTCTCTCTCTCTCTCTCTCTCTCTCTCTCTCTCTCTCTCTCTCTCTCTCTCTCTCTTCTCTCTGACACTCACTCACCTCTCTTCTCTAACACTCACTCACCTCTCTTCTCTAACACTCACTCACCTCTCTTCTCTAACACTCTCTTACGGACCTGCAACCCTCCAAATGTAACCTTGCTGAGCGTGAGACACTCCAATTCATTTCAATGAAACCTGGGTGGAAGCAGCACGGCTCCGCGTGAGGCTTGCAACGCTCATCGTAAAATTACACTGGTTCTATTTTGAAGAGTATGATGTGCAGTTCACACACAAGAACACTTAATAAAGTGGCTTGCGTTCTGTTCACGCCGGCAAAAGGTCACACGTCCAGTGTGTTACCTAAAAAACAACTGTTTTCCCAACAACCGAGTGTAGCTCCCCAGTAACTTTCTCATTCACAGCTTCCCTCCTTTCTCCAAGAGCAGAGAAGTTCCTGATCTAAAATGTTCTCTCTTTTACCACAGTCTCTCTCTGTCCCTTGTCTGTGCTTCGGTAATACCTGGCTTACCTGTAATTGTCCCGGTGATTTCTCCAGCTAGAGGAATGGTACTCAGATTGAATATTTAATGGATACCTTCCTTAAGTGCTTCTCTTGCCGCTAAAGGAGAGAGGTTAAAGCGCTCTGGGAGAGCCCACTTTACGGCTTGGTTTCAAAATGCACCAGAGAAGAGTCGATTATGTCCCAAATGGAACACTGTTCACTACATAGTGCACTACTTTTGACCTTAGCCCTATGGGACCAGGCGAAACGTAATGCACTGCAGTGGGGCAAAAAGTATTTAGTCAGCCACCAATTGTGCAAGTTCTCCCACTTAAAAAGATGAGAGAGGCCTGTAATTTTCAGCACTTCACTTCAACTATGACAGACAAAATGAGAAAAATAATCCAGAAAATCACATTGTAGGATTTTTTATGAATTTATTTGCAAATGATGGTGGAAAATAAGTATTTGGTCAATAACAAAAGTGTACCTCAATACTTTGTTATATACCCTTTGTTAGCAATGACAGAGGTCAAACGTTTTCTGTAAGTCTTCACAAGGTTTTCACACACTGTTGCTGGTATTTTGGCCCATTCCTCCATGCAGATCTCCTCTAGAGCAGTGATGTTTTGGGGCTGTTGCTGGGCAACACGGACTTTCAATTCCCTCCAAAAATGTTCTATGGCGTTGAGATCTGGAGACTGGCTAGGCCACGCCAGGACCTTGAAATGCTTCTTAAGAAGCCACTCCTTCATTGCCCGGGTGGTGTGTTTGGGATCATTGTCATGCTGAAAGACCCAGCCACGTTTCATCTTCAATGCCCTTGCTGATGGTAGGCTTTGTTACTTTGGTCCCAGCTCTCTGCAGGTCATTCACTAGGGTCCCCCATGTGGTTCTGGGATTTTTGCTCAACGTTCTTGTGATCATTTTGACCCCACGGGTTGAGATCTTACGTGGAGCCCCAGATCGAGGGAGATTATCAGTGGTCTTGTATGTCTTCCATTTCCTAATAATTGCTCCCACAGTTGATTTCTTCAAACCAAGCTGCTTACCTATTGCAGATTCAGTCTTCCCAGCCTGGTGCAGGTCTACAATTTTGTTTCTGGTGTCCTTTGACAGCTCTTTGGTCTTGACCATAGTGGAGTTTGGAGTGTGACTGTTTGAGGTTGTGGACAGGTGTATTTTATACTGATAACAAGTTCAAACAGGTGCCATTAATACAGGTAACGAGTGGAGGACAGAGGAGCCTCTTAAAGAAGAAGTTACAGGTCTGTGAGAGACAGAAATCTTGCTTGTTTGTAGGTGACCAAATACTTATTTTCCACCATCATTTGCAAATAAATTCATTAAAAATCCTACAATGTGATTTTCTGGAATTTTTTTCTCATTTTGTCTGTCATAGTTCAAGTGTACCTATGATGAAAATTACAGGCCTCTCTCAACTTTTTAAGTGGGAGAACTTGCACAATTGGTGTCTGACTAAATACTTTTTTGCCCCACTGTATATAGAGAATAGTGTGGGACATAATCTACTTTTCTCTGGTGCATTTTGAAACCAGCAGGTCCAAGCCGTGTTAAACCATCCTCTTCTCATTCATATTTTAGCTGTGTAATTATAGGCTGAATTTAGCCATATCGCATGGCGTACGGAAACACTTGAAGTAATGTGTGAAATGTCCCCTTTTAAGCTACGTTTGGTTTTCCTTGTATATTAGTTACTCCTGTGACTCATAAAAATGTTGACCATGGTATTTATGTGTGTGGGTGTGTGCGTGCGTGCATCTGTGTGTGTGTATATGTGTGTGTCTGTCTCCCCGTTCAGAGCATGCAGACGGGCTGTGCCACCGGCTGACCACGGTGTGCCCCACGGTGAAGCCCCAGACTCAGGGCCTGGCCAAGGATGCCTGGGAGATCCCCCGGGAGTCCCTCCGCCTGGAGCTCAAACTGGGCCAGGGCTGTTTCGGAGAGGTCTGGATGGGTAAGACTGTACACACACACATACAGACAGACACAGACACACACACATACTTGACACTCCGAATGGTTTGGATGGGCAAGACAGACAGGGAATATACAGTATGACATATTAATGTATTACTATGACTTTTAAAATCACCCAGCAGTGCTATTTGTAGAGTTAGCTCCGAGTAATTGTTTCAATTTTAAAAAAACAAGCTACGCATGGGCAGTACCAAAACAAGTGAACAAATGATTGTCTCTTCGCAGCAAAATCTGAAGAGCTGTGAGGGTTGTATCCCCCATATATATGGCGTTCTATTGGTTGCAAGAATTTTGTTTAATAATTTAAATTGGAAAAACTCTACGTTTTGAACCCGGGGCCGTTTTGTGTATCACTTCCGCGAAGCTGTAGGCCACACAAGTTCACAGAACGGACCAGAGAGTGCTGAAGCGTGTTGTGCGTAAAAATTGTCTGTCCTCAGTTGTGAAACTCCCTACTGAGTTCCAAACTGCCTCTGGAAGCAATGTCAGCACAATAACTGTTTGTCGGAAGCTTCATAAAATGGGTTTCCATGGACTAGCAGGCGGCTGCTCAAGGCTAAGATCACCATGCACAATGCCAAGCGTCGGCCGGAGTGGTGTAAAGCTCACTGCCATTTGACTCTGGAGCAGTGGAAACATGTTCTCTGGAGTGATGAATCACGCTTCATCATCTGGCAGTCCGACAGACAAATCTGTGTTTGGCGGATGCCAGGAGAACGCTACCTGCAGAATGCACAGTGCTAACTGTGAAGTTTAGTAGAGGAGGAATAATGATCTGGGGCTGTTTTTCATGGTTCAGGCTAGAACCCTTAGTGAAGGGAAGTCTTTGTCTAGATAGGTGTGGAAGAACTTGACTGTCATGCACAGAGCCCTGACCTCAACCCCATCGAACACTGTTGGGATGAATTGGAACGCCGACTGTGCGCCAGGTCTAATCGCTCAACATCAGTTCCCGACCTCACTAATGCTCTTGTGGCTGATTGTAAGCAAGTCCCTGCAGCAATGTTCCAAAATGTAGTATATTTCACCCCCATGTACACATGGATCCTAGGGTCTTTAAGAGATAGGGGCCCATCCTTTAAAAATAGCACAAGGTGACACCTACAGTACAGATCCAGATTCTCAGCCAACGTAATTTCGAACACATTCACCTTGTTTGTACCCCTTCCCAACTCAAGAGAATACTTTGTGTGAATGCATATACAG
Source organism: Oncorhynchus mykiss (assembly GCF_013265735.2). Classification (NCBI taxonomy): domain Eukaryota; kingdom Metazoa; phylum Chordata; class Actinopteri; order Salmoniformes; family Salmonidae; genus Oncorhynchus; species Oncorhynchus mykiss. Next base: position 35,549,907 of record NC_048575.1, on the reverse strand, counting down.
TTTGGCTGTTTAAGAAGGCATGCCAAATTGAGCATGAATGGGAAGATTTAATTAACCAATATCTAGTCCAAGCTGATGGAGCTCGCATATCCCCTTTCCCCCCAAAACCCACACAAGTGTCCCCCATTGTGACTCATCTTCCGAAGCACCTCTGTGCAGTCAGACCATTTTATTATTCTGTGCTGCCAGGGCCACAATAATATGCCCCCACTCTGATTGTCCGAGTGCAACTCCCTCCCCATGGGTTACTGCAGCCAGTGTTTCCAGCACAGCCATTACCTGGGTGGGGGTACTCCACCGGAATTCCCACCGGCTAGGTGCGAGGTCATCAAGGTTCTCTTTAGCAGCTTTGAGAAAATCCCATCTGGGACTTTGGCTTTTGGCTCTTGTGGGGGCGGTGCTGCTTTAGTGGATCTCAGACCGCATCCACCTTTCTGTCATGACTGCATAGGCTACTTGCAGCAGGCCTATAAAACGGATAAGGACTAATCCTTAGTGGGTGGGTCACTCAGGTGGGTGTCTAGGATATAGGGTTGGCACTGTTCGATCATGATAGGACAAAAAACAAGTTGGTTAGGACAAAAAACAAGTTGGTTAGGACATCTACTTTGCATGACACAAGTAATATTTTCCAACAATTGTTTACAGACAGATTATTTGACTTATAATTCACTGTATCACAATTCCATTGGGTCAGAAGTTTACATACACTAAGTTGACTGTGCCTTTAAACAGATTGGAAAATTCCAGAAAATGATGTCATGGCTTTAGAAGCTTCTGATAGGCTAATTTACATATTTTGAGTCAATTGGAGGTGTACCTGTGGACGTATTTCAAGGCCTACCTTCAAACTCAGTGCCTCTTTGCTTGACATCATGGGAACATTTTTAAAAATCAGCCAAGGCCTCAGAAAAATAATTGTAGACCTCCACAAGTCTGGTTCATCCTTGGGAGCAATTTCCAAATGCCTGAAGGTACCACGTTCATCTATACAAACAATAGTACGCAAGTATAAACACCATAAGACCATGCAGCTGTCATACCGCTCAGGAAGGAGACGTGTTCTGTCTCCTAAAGATGAACATACTTTGGTGCGAAAAGTGCAAATCAATCCCAGAACAACAGCAAATGACCTTGTGAAGATGCTAGAGGAAACAGGTACAAAAGTATCTATATCCATAGTAAAACGAGTCCTATATCGACATAATCTGAAGGGCCCCTCAGCAAGAAGGAAGCCTCTACTCCAAAACCGCCATAAAAAAAGCCAGTCTACGGTTTGCAACTGCACATGGGGACAAAGATCGTACTTTTTGGAGAAATGTCCTCTGGTCTGATGAACAAAAATAGAACTGTTTGGCCATAATGACCATCGTTATGTTTAGAGGAAAAAGGGGGATACTTGCAAGCCAAAGAACACCATCCCGACCATTAAACACGGGGGTGGCAGCATCATGTTGTGGGGGTGCTTTGCTGCAGGAAGGGACTGGTGCACTTCACTAAATATATGGCATCATGAGGACGGAAAATTATGTGGATATATTGAAGCAACATCTCAACACATCAGTCAGGAAGTTAAAGCTTGGTAGCAAATGGATCTTCCAAATGGACAGTGACCCCAAGCATACTTCCAAAGTTGTGGCAAAATGGCTTAAGGACATCAACGTCAAGGTATTGGAGTGGCCATCATAAAGCCCTGACCTCAATCCTATAGAATATTTGTGGGCAGAACTGAAAAGGCGTGTGCGAGCAAGGAGGTCTACAAACCTGATTCAGTTACACAAGCTCTGTCAGGAGGAATGGGCCAAAATTCACCCAACTTATTGTGGGAAGCTTGTGGAAGGCTACCCGAAACATTTGACCCAAGTTAAACAATTTAAAGGCAGTGCTACCAAATACTAATTGAGTGTACGTAAACTTCTGACCCACTGGGAATGTGATGAAAGAATTAAAAGCTGAAATAAATAATTCTCTACTGACACTCTGACATTTCACATTCTTAAAATAAAGTGGTGATCTTAACTGACCTAAGTCAGGGAATGTTTACTAGGGGTAAATGTCAGGAATAGTGAAAAACTGAGTTTAAATGTATTTGGCTAAGTTGTATGTAAACTTCCCACTTCAACTGTATGTTTGTATATCCCATATCGGCGTAAAAGTGAAGACTCGCTCTGTCACAGTGGCATCCGCTTCTTCGGGGACTCAAGTCCTTTCAGCTTCAGCTCATAACTTCATGTGTGCTTTCCTCTATGTACCCAAATACACCCCGTTTGTCACATTGTACCTATGACACACTGTGTAACTCTATAAACAGTAGCCATACTATAATATGTCAAAGGTTTGCATCCCAAATGGCGCCCTACTCCATATGTAGTGCACTTCTTTTGACCAGGCTGTGTAGGGAATAGGGTGCCATTTGGTACACATACATAATGTGTACTGTGCTGGAAACGACCATTTGTTTACTCCTGTTTACACTATTGTCTTTCTGGTAGAATATGACTCAAACATGACTTTTGTAATTCTATTCAGGAACGTGGAACGGCACCACCAAGGTGGCGATTAAGACCCTGAAGCCAGGCACCATGTCCCCCGAGGCCTTCCTCCAGGAGGCCCAGATCATGAAGAAGCTGAGGCACGACAAGCTGGTGCCCCTCTACGCCGTGGTGTCTGAGGAACCCATCTACATCGTCACTGAGTACATGGCCAAAGGTACACATCGTCGTACGCACGTATAGCGGACGCGTATAAATCACACACACACACATATTATTGTACACACACACGCATGTGACATGGAAATCCATCTACGTAGTTACAAAGTACATGACTAAACACACCCATGATTATGACACACGCATGCATAAAGGCACGTACACATAACCCATCTGCATAGGGGCAGTAGTCAGAGGGCTTGTTCGACATTGCAGGCGACTGCCGACTGACTGATCTACAAATGACCTTGCGTCATAAATAACTACTCCTTATTATTTGTGGATCAGGCAGTCAGTCACATTTTACCCAAAATGCTTCACGTCGGCAACAATGTGGAACAAGCCAACAGACATGGCTAGGTAGCAGGTACACATGTTCATGACATACACAGATGCAGTGACGTGTGTGTGTGTGTGACTGGCAGCATGGTGTTGAGATGTAGATCTATGGCTGATCAGATGTGTAATTAAAAAAGGTATAGCTAGAGCCTCTCTCCAGAAGGGTCCTTAGACACTCACACACACGCCTGGGGCAGGTGATTGGCACACACAGACCTGACCTGGAATTTAATACAAAGAAGAGAAAGCATGAGATTTGGACGTTAGTTGTTGCATGTCTCCGAAAGATCTTATTGCGCAGAAGTTTTAGATATTACGCCACAATGCACACGTCACCCTATTAGAAGTATCCCGGACAATTTCCTTAAATATTTAATTTTTTAAGTGTTATGGCCGTTTTAATTAACGTACCCTACCGGTTGAAAGTCCTTGGAAATCCCATGTGGGTTTTGGGGGCCCGGAGCAGAGATGTTTAATTGAAAACTGCAGCAGTTTTGTGGCGAGCTTTCATCTTTTTTGGCTGCAATGCGTCTCACTGTTTCTTTTTAATTAGTGATTGAACACTAATGACTTATCCCTAAGTGGACTCAGTGGTGTGTGTGTGTGTGTGTGTGTGTGTGTGTGTGTGTGCTAAATTATATTGCATCGGTGTGTGTAGACTAGCCTAACTCACAGGGGAGTGTGTGTTTATCCCATTGATGTCCCCTGTGACTCTAATCTTGGTTTCCTCTCACACTAAGGAAATGTTTGTGTCCCAAATGACACCCTATTCCCTATATAGTGTACTTGTTTATATAGTGTACCAGTCACCAGGGCCTCATAGGGCTGTGGTCAAAAGTAGTGCACTATATAGGGAATAGGGTGTCATTTGGGACACATACTAAATGTCATTAAGAGCCATGTACGAAACATAGACACACGCTGCTAGCTTCATCAATACCAAGGGAATATTTAAGATGTCGTATTTAAGAGGCCTTAAGTCACTATTTCTGTGGTGTTTTGTTGCCGCACCGTTGGCAACATTTTCAGCACTCTCTCTCTGGTACAGTAACTGTCATGTGTTGCTGATTTTGTAATTGTAGGAAGTTTGCTGGATTTCCTGAAGGAGGGAGATGGTAAATTCCTCAAGCTTCCCTTGCTGGTGGATATGGCCGCACAGGTAAGTCAAAAGTCAGCCTCTCAGTAAACCACCATGTAGGATTACAAGTGTCTCGCCCATCAGTTTCTCCACCTAAGGATACGTTTGGCCTCTTTTTGACTACCAAAAGTACATGAAAAAACTATTTCTTCCTTTCTCCATCACAAGATTCCTCCCTCTTGTGTGTATCGATGGGTCCCAGATGGCACCCTATTCCCTATATAGTGTACTTCATGGGTGTCAAACTCTGGCCCGTGGGCCAAATTTGGCCCGCGGGGTAATTATATTTGGCCCGCGAGACAATACCAAATTACTACTAGAGCTGGCCCGCCGGTATTATACAGCGCATTCACCACTAATACTACGAATCCCATAATGCTCTGCTGTTTTCGCGCGCCAATCAGGACAGGACCCAGAAACACTCTCTCCTCTGTGACAGTAGTCATAGCAACATAGATGCTACAACTGTCAGCGAGCTAACCCTTCCCAAAAATGGCGAAAAGACAGGCAGAAAACAGGAGCTTTCTGGACAAGTGGGAGGCAGAATATCTGTTTACATATGTAAAAGACAAACCTGTTTGTCTTGTTTGTGGAGTCAACGTGGCTGTAAGTAAGGAGTACAACATTAGACGACACTATGAAACGAAACACCATGACAAATACAAGGACCTGGACATGACTCAAAGGAGCCAGAAAGTAGAGGAGATGAAAAGAAGTTTGGTTTCACAACAGAATATGTTTAAAAAAGCCACATCACAAAGCGAGGCTGCTGTAAAGGCTAGTTATATAGTGGCAGCAGAGATTGCAAAATCAGCCCGGCCCTTTAATGAGGGAGAGTTCATGAAAAAGTGCATGATGAAGGTTTGTGACCTCGTATGCCCAGAGAAAAAACAAGCATTTTCAAACGTGAGCCTGAGCAGGAACACAGTAGCTGATCGCACATGTTTTATTTTTTTATTTTTTTATTTCACCTTTATTTAACCAGGTAGGCTAGTTGAGAACAAGTTCTCATTTGCAACTGCGACCTGGCCAAGATAAGGCATAGCAGTGTGAACAGACAACACAGAGTTACACATGGAGTAAACAATTAACAAGTCAGTAACACAGTAGAAAAAAGGGGAGTCTATATATACATTGTGTGCAAAAGGCATGAGAAGGTAGGCAAATAATTACAATTATGCAGATTAACACTGGAGTGATAAATGATCAGATGGTTATGTACAGGTAGAGATATTGGTGTGCAAAAGAGCAGAAAAATAAATAAATAAAAACAGTATGGGGATGAGGTAGGTGAAAATGGGTGGGCTATTTACCAATAGACTATGTACAGCTGCAGCGATCGGTTAGCTGCTCAGATAGCAGATGTTTGAAGTTGGTGAGGGAGATAAAAGTCTCCAACTTCAGCGATTTTTGCAATTCGTTCCAGACATGTGATCTTGTATCTGTATGACCAGCTGATGGAAAAGGGAAAAGATTTTGTTGCGTTCTCCCTCGCTGTGGATGAGAGCTGCGACGCATCTGATACTGCTCAGCTGTCAGTCTTCATCCGTGGAGTGGACTCAAATCTGTGTGTTACGGAGGAGCTATTAGGATTCAAATCAATGCATGGAACAACCACAGGAAAGGAAATCTTTGAGGAGGTTTCCAAATGTGTAACTGAAATAAAGCTGCCGTGGGATAAACTCGTTGGATTAACGACAGATGGTGCGCCAGCGATGTGCGGTAAAAAGAGTGGACTGGTGGGCATGGTTCGGGAGAAGATGCGGGAAGAGAACTGTGCAGGTGAGCTAACTGTTTACCACTGCATCATACATCAGGAAGCACTGTGTGCCAAAGCCCTAAAGATGGAACATGTTATGACCACAGTAACACAGGTAGTTAACTTTATAAGAGCCAAAGGTCTAAATCACCACCAGTTTAAATCTTTTCTGGAGGAGTGTGGTTCGGAATACGCAGACGTGCCGTATCACACAGAGGTGAGATGGCTAAGCGGAGGAAAAGTACTGAACAGATGTTTCGAGCTGCGTGAGGAAATATGTCAATTCCTGGAAACCAAAGGGAAGGATACAGCAGAGCTCCGGGAGCAAAAGTTCCTGTGTGAGCTGGCCTTTCTCTGTGACATCTTGAGACATCTCGATGCGCTGAACCTACAGCTTCAGGGGCGGGGGCGCATCATCACAGACATGTACGCTGCAGTGAGGGCCTTCAAAACTAAACTGTGCCTGTGGGAGAATCAGATGCTGCAAGGAAACCCTTGCCATTTTCCCTGCTGCCAATCCATAAAAGCGCAGATCTCTACCGCCGTGTTCCCATGCGCACAGTTTGCTGAAAAACTCAGTGTTCTCGCCGCTGAGTTTAGCCGGCGATTTGCCGACTTCGATGCCCAGAAATGCAAGTTTGAACTGCTTAGTAATCCCTTCGCAGTTGATGTGGAAAATGCACCAACCAACATCCAAATGGAGCTGATTGAACTCCAGTGCAACGACACGCTGAAGTCAAAGTATGATGCTGTGGGCGCCGCACAGTTTCCACGGTTCATCCCTGACACAATGCCTCAGCTCCGCACCCAAGCTGCTCAGATGCTCTCCATGTTCGGCAGCACTTATCTATGCGAGCAACTTTTCTCCTCGATGAAGATGACCAAAACAACTCACAGGAGACGTCTGACTGATGATCATCTTCGCTCGATACTGAGGATTTCTTCAGCTCAGAGCTTGAGCCCAGACATTGATGAACTAGCATCCAAGAAGAGATGCCAGGTATCTGGCTTGGGCACATCAGATTAGACCAGTGTGCAATAATTAACGTTTTCTTTATGCACTTTTTCTTGCTACAAGGCATGGGCTTGAATGGTTGATTGATTTATTATCATTTTATTTGTAAAATTATTAGCCAGTGGAAAAAGTTTATTTTGGTATTTAAATCAGAAGGCTGCAAATAGAAAAGAGGCATACAATTTTTATTTACATTTTATTTATTTAATAAATGAATGCCATTGATGTGTTTTTTCATTTGAAATTCGATTTTGCATGTCTCCACTATTAAATTATATATTGTATGGTAATAAGCGATGCTTGTTCCATATTCAATGTTAAAGCAAAACTTGTTTGGGTCCATATTAAAAGGTTAATTTGTTCAATGTTGGCCCGTGACTTTGTTCAGGTTTTACATTTTGGCCCACTGGGTATTTGAGTTTGACACCCCTGGACTGTACTTGTTTATATAGTGTACCAGTCACCAGGGCCTCATAGGGCTGTGGTCAAAAGTAGTGCACTATATAGGGATTAGGGTGCCATTTAGGACTTAACCTAAGAAAGGCTGCTCAGCTCTGAGTGGGTCACATCAAATATTAACGTGGGCATCAGTGAGGAAATGGAGTGTTAAACAATTTTTCTTGTTTTCCTCAGATCGCTGACGGTATGGCTTTCATCGAGAGGATGAACTACATTCACAGGGACCTCCGTGCCGCTAACATCCTGGTCGCGGACAACTTGGTGTGCAAGATCGCCGACTTCGGTCTGGCCAGGCTGATAGAGGACAACGAGTACACGGCTAGGCAAGGTTAGTAGAGCACAGAGTAGACTTGAGCGGGATACCGTATACCGGGGTATTTGGAAATAGCCACGGGATGGTTCTTTAATACCATCAATACTAATAAACGATTTGTAAGTTTTTCAATACATTGTAAAATTTGTAGCTATTTTTAAAGTAAATACCTGTAGTCAACTTGTGCAAAGCGTTCTTATTTCACCTGTCACATTATTTTACATTATGAAGCTTACCTAGTTCCCCAGAACAGTTGAGCCAGTCACAGGTTTGTTTGTAAATAGCACAACAGGAGAAAGAGGGAGCAGGTGAGTCCAACTGTGTATTGACATGGGTCGTGTTTTATATTGAAAGTCTTTTATTTATTTTTTGGGCTTCAATAGAGTGGTCAGGGACACGCAACTATAGTTTTCCTTCACGGAAAATACATTAGTGCAACACAGAAAATAGCTTAATTTTCGTCAGATTGACAACACAAGTGCAACGCTATTTGGCTGGCAGCCACACAACTAAATGAGCTAACAATGAAAACGCAAATACGATGCATGGCCGTGATGTTTGTAATGTTTAGGCCTGTCGTAGAAAGACTGTAGCCAGCTACATTTCCTAATGTTTTGCTTCAAGTTCATCTTCAAAAGCACCAGAGTTAAGTAGCTGCACATCAGTCAGAGCGCGGCCCGCTCATCGAATGCCCGTTAGTGAATTCTCATCCGAGTTTAGAAGTGCAACTTGCGCACAACATTTGTCTGGTGTCGAGCAAGAAATTACAATAAGAAGCATTTTAGATCCGTGTTTACAAAACACAGCAAGATATTTCTTATGCGTTTCATTTTTTTTTTTTTTACCTGTGTGAAAACTGCATAATTCTGTGTTAACGTGACCCCTAAGTTTAACTTGCTATCTAAGTAAGTGGCTGAATTATTGAAGTGATGGGGCATCGTGTTGTGCTAGCGTTTGAGAAGTCAAAGCCTTGTGAATGAGTTATTTGTACAGCTGCCTCTGCTATCTTGATTTCCTCGCGTTTTTTTTCGCCTCTCTGTTCTTTGTGGTCTCCTCCTCCCCCCGCTTCTCTGAGCAGTGCAGTCAGGCCCGTTGCCCTAGTGACTCCACACAGACATAGCTTGTAGATATGCTGCTGGAGAGCCAGTACGACATTTGCACAATGTCTCTCATCCCTGGGATTAAACACCTCCCCCTGCAACTGGTTTCTGGACTTCATGACGGATCATCCCCAGGTGGTGAGGGTAGGCAACAACATGTCTGCCACACTGATCCTCAACACTGGGGCCCCTCAGGGTTGTGTACTTAGTCCCCTCCTGTACTCCCTGTTCACCCACAACTGCATGGCCAAACATGACTCCAACACATTAAGTTTGCTGCCGACACAACAGTGGTAGGCCTGGTCACCGACAACGATGAGACAGCCTTTAGGGAGGAGGTCAGAGAACTGACAGTGTGGTGCCATGACAACAACCTCTCCCTCAATGTGAGCAAGACAAAGGCGCTGATCGCGGACTACAGGAAAAGGCGGGCCAAACAGGCCCCCATGAACATCTGAGACTACAATGTGATTTTCTGGATTTTTTTTCTCACTTTGTCTGTCATAGTTGAAGTGTACCTATGATGAAAATTACAGGCCTCTCTCATCTTTTTAAGCGGGAGAACTTGCACAATTGGTGGCTGCTTAAATACTTTTTTGCCCCACTGTATATACTGAACAAAATTATAAATGCACCATGCAACAATTTCACTGCGTTATAGTTCATATAATACAATCAGTCAATTTAAATTAATTTGAAATATATTTAGGCCCTAATGTAAGGATTTATGCCCTCCCAGGCCCATCCATCCCTGGGAAGGCATAGGCCAACCCACTGGTTGGGCCTAGCTCCCCAATCAGGATGTATTTTTCCTCACAAAGGGTTTCATCAGTTTCATCAGCTGCCGGTGTGATTGGCTCGTTAAATGTCATTATTGTAGGGCTCATAAAATGCATTGAATATATGGCGCATCAGGATTGGATGATCAAAGCTCTAATCAAATCCAGACATATTTATATCCTTTATAATGCTTTAGATTGACACTTCAGGTTTTGGTGGGAAATACCGGGTTTCCCGGGAGAAAAGTGATTTATTCTCGGAATGGAACATTTGTAAAATACCGAGAAAATATTCAGCCCTATTTCCTACCATGGTAAATTAGGCTAATGGCGAAAAGCAGATGGTCATATCCAATCGGATTAGTTGAGGTGAGTAAACTCTTTCTCAAGCTTCCTGCTGCTTAACCATTTAAGCCCAATGGTTTCAGCAGAGAACTAACACTCCTTTTTCCACTCAACAACACTCTAAAAGCTCAAACCTTTTGGAATGGGACTTTTGATTTTTCACCCCGCTGTGATATATTTATGATGTAGGATTCTTTTTCGATCAATTACCTTGCAATCAGATCACACTTCAACCGTTCAAAAATTCAGCTATGATTCATTTTGTTACGGGAGGTCAATAGTGTAATTGTTATGGCAGACTTGAGTGTGAACTGTAATATCGGTCACCTCTCAGTGGTTATGGTACAGAGCTGTAAAGGTCTCTGATGACCCCTAGTGGAAGTTAATGTTCTGTCTCTCTCTGTATTTCCCCCTCTTCTCTCTCTGTCTTTGTCCCTTCCCGCTCTTCTTTTATCCCTTCCCCTCCTGGTTTTTAGGGGCCAAGTTCCCCATCAAGTGGACGGCTCCTGAGGCTGCTCTGTACGGCCGCTTCACCATCAAGTCAGATGGCTGGTCGTTCGGCATCTTACTCACCGAACTGGTGACCAAGGGCAGGGTGCCCTACCCAGGTGAGAACACAGACAAAATGAAAAACCATGTTTGCGTCCCACATGGGACCCATTTCCCTATACAGTGCATTTCCTTTGACTAGAGCACATAGGGAATGGGCACTATGTAGGAATTAGAGTGCCATTTTGGGATGCAGTCCCATAACAACAATGGCAGTCTGTGAGGCTGTCCATCTGGTTAAGATACTTCAATTGTATGATGCCTGAAGCTGGGAAGCAGATTTCTTGTGTGACCAGGAGGAGTAGTCATAAATTAGATGCCAGCGCAATGTAAACAAGGAAGTGACTAATTTGGTTAAAGGTGATCCGTCACAAGTCTTATAGCCTAGACTAGTTAATACTGTCATAGGAAGTGGGCCAGGGGTGACACTGTCTGATTGCTGTTTTTGTCTCTGTGGGGTAAACACACACACACACAAGCTGGCTGAGATTAGAGGAGACCATCTGGTGGGATCTGATCCGGAGATTGAACACCACTCTTGTTTAGAACCATCTGTCCCAGACTGATCGAGCTCTGGGGAGAGAGAGGGAGGCTGGCGGGTGCTCTGAAACACTGACACACACAGACACTAACCTTCAGGCCAGGCTTTAGAACCAAAATTATTTTCCAATCGTTTCGTTCTGAACAGTATCATAATTTTTTTTTTTTAAATCCTGTCCAGCAAAATGAAATTCTGAACCGGTTTGAACCCCTAACCCTTTCTGTTACTTTTTAAACCTCTTGAAATCAACCTTTTTATTACATTTAGCTCAATATTAAATTACTTCACCAATCAGTGCAGGTAGAGCAGGTTGCTATGGAGTGTGCAAACTATTTACATGCATTGTACAGACCATTGTAGGGCGTGAGATGCGACTGAACATTTGCAGATGGGGAGAGACGGCGGAGGAAGAGGCTTGACTTGAAGCGCTGGGCATCTTGTTGTTATGACATTCGTTATCTGAATTAGGCCCACAGAATTATACCTACGGAGGAGCGGCTTCTACAGTATGAAGGAACTTTGAGTGTCTTTGAACTTCAGAGAGTTGCCTTAACGTTGGACCAGAGCTAGCTATCTAAGAAGCGTGTGTGTGCAGAGCGACACCAGAATTTAAATGAAAACAAGTCTTCCCTTTTTGTAGTTAATAAATAACTACGGTGCCTTATGAAAGTATTCAGACCCCTCGACTTTTTCCACATTTCGTTACGTTACAGCCTTAATAATGTAAAAAAAATAATAATTAAATACCCCATAATGACAAAGCGAAATTAGGTTTCTAGATGATTTTTGCATATTTATACAAAACAAAAAAAAATTGCAATACCTTATTTGCATAAGTATTCAAGGACATAAAAATTGAGCTCAGGTACATCCTGTTTCCATTGATCATCCTTGATGTTTCTACAACTTGATTTAGAGTCCACCTGTGGTAAATTCAATTGATTGGACATGATTTGGAAAGGCACACACCTGTCTATATAAGGTCCCACAGTGCATGTCAGAGCAAATACCAAGCAATGAGGTCGAAGGAATTGTCGGTAAAAGTCCGAGACAGGGGTGTGTTGAGGCGCAGATCAGGGGAAGGGTACCAAAAAACCTCTGCAGCATTGAAGTTCCCCAAGAGCACAGTGGCCTCCATCATTCTTAAATGGAAGAAGATTGGAACCACCAAGACTCTTCCTAGAGCTGGCCACCTGGTCAAATTGAGCAATCGGGGGAGAAGTGCCTTGGTAAGGGAAATAACCAAATACCCAATGGTCCCTCTGACAGAGCTCTAGAGTTGCTCTGTGGAGATGGGAGAACTTTCCAGAAGGACAACCATCTCTGCAGCACTCCACCAAACAGGCCTTTTTGGTAGAGTGGCCAGAAGGGAAGCCACTCCTCAGTAAAACACACATGACAGCCCACTTGGAATTTGCCAAAAGTCACCAAAAGACTTTCAGATCATAAGAAACAAGATTCTCTGGTGTGATGAAACCAAGATGACATTCTTTGGCCTGAATGCCAAGCGTTACGTCTGGAGGACACCTGGCACCATCCCTATAGTGAAGCATGATGGTGGCAGCATCATGCAGTGGGGATGTTTTTCAGCGGGAGGGATTGGGAGACTAGTCAGGATTGAGGCATAGATGAACGAAGCAAGGTATAGAGAGATCCTTGGTGAAAACCTGCTCCAGGACCTCAGAATGGGGTGACGGTTCACCTTCCAACAGGACAACGACCCTAAGCACACAGCCAAGACAACGCAGAAGTGTTGACAAGTCTCTATGTCCTTGAGTGACCCAGCCAGAGCCCGGACTTGAACCCGAACAAACATCTCTGGATAGACCTGAAAATAGCTGTGTAGCAACGCTCCCCATCCAACCTGACAGAGCTTGAGAGGATCTGCAGAGAAGAATGGGAGAAACTCCCCAAATACAGCTGTGCCAAGCTTGTAGCGTCATACACAAGAAGACTCAAGGCTGTAATCCCCGCAAAGGTTAATCAACAAAGTGCGGAGTAAAGGGTCTGAATACTTATGTAAATGTGATATTTCCATTTTATTCCAAAAATGTATTAGCAAAAGTGTCTCAACCTGTTTTTGCTTTGTCATTATGGGGTGTTGTCTGTAGTTTGATCGGGGGGATGGGACATTTTAATCTAATTTAGAATAGCTTGTTACAACATGTGGAAAAAGTCAAAGGGTCTGAAAAACCTTCCGAAGGTGCTGTATAGCATCCTTAACTAGCATTAAAAAAGTTTAGCCATTATTTTCTAATGAACTATCTCTCTCCCTAATTTCCTAATTTCTGAATCCCGCTTGTAACATCAGCAGGCTACAGTAGACTATGCCTCGGAAGGGGAGGGGCAGGCAGCCTACACGCACTGGCAAAGGTTTTCCAGCTGGCACGCAGAGAGCGGAATAAGTTTCTAAGTGACAGAGGGCTTTTCATAGGTGCTTTGTTGTGTTTTTTTTTTGTGGGACTGGAAAGAAATGCCCGTAACATAATATAACGTTATTAACCGGTTCCCATGCTTTTAAAATAATGCTTCTGTTCCGGAAAAGTATAGATCACTTTCATTACAGATTCTGTTCCTTGAAAATTGTCATTGTTTTAGGATCTGTTCCCTGAACCGATTCCAACCCCTGATTCAGGCCTCCTTTTTATTTATGCTTTTTGAGGGGGAGGGAGGAGGGGGGGGTGTAATATAGTCTAGTAAAGCGTTTGGAGCGATGTCTCAATGGAATTAGATCACAGACCTAGTTTTGTTGTGGATAATCTTGATTTTATTGCGTAGTCTAACTGATACGGTTGACTGTACAGTTAATGTAATGGGCACTAAACAAACTGACCCCCCCCGCTCTGTTATTTATCTCTTTCTTTCCATTTCTCTCTCTCCACCCAGGCATGGTGAACAGGGAGGTCCTGGAGCAGGTGGAGCGGGGGTACCGTATGCCCTGCCCCCAGGGTTGTCCCGACTCCCTCCACGAGATGATGAAGCTGTGCTGGAAGAAGGACCCTGATGAGAGGCCTACCTTCGAGTACATCCAGTCCTTCCTGGAGGACTACTTCACAGCCACGGAGCCACAGTACCAGCCCGGGGATAACCTATAGTCAGGCCTGGCCGCAGCGCAGCCCTGGACCCCTTCACCGTGCAAAGTATCCCTCCACCCAGGAGGAACAGACTTTGATACTGACGCATGGAGATCAAATGCTATGAATAATGTGCTTCAGAAAAGGCAACTGGAAGCTTGGTTATCGAGTTGCACAAACCACTGCTATCCTTGATGATAAAAATAAATATGCTATTTTTTTTTTTTACACTAATTTTTACTGATCATTTTGTCTTTTTTATTTCAGGTACTACAGGTCTTAGTTCGTATGACTTTACTGCTTTTGTTCCTTTGTTTTTTTAATTCCTCAATTTCCCACATGGTTATAATGATCATGTTCTTTTTCGAAGTGACCAATCATTCTGTTGTGATGTTTCTAAAAATCTTTGTTGAACTGTGAAAATGCCACATGAGAGAGATGGGTAGGTGCCCTTGGAATAAGAGCTCTTCAAAATGGTGGATGAGAGAGAAGGATGTACTGTAAGCGATGAAAATATTGTCAAGTACTGTGGGAATATTTCAGTTAGGATAATTCAGTTCTGTGTTTAGTACATTTCATCAGTTCAACTGGAATATGCTTTTTTCTCCTCCTGTGTTTTTCTGAACGATTGACTTGAGTGACGCGGATCAGGGACAGTTGCGTGGGTCCGTCTAGTCTGCTCATTTTCTATTTTATTTGTTGATTTTATTCTATGTAACTGTGAGAATAATTCATATCATGGACATGGTTCTAGGGTCATGTGAAGCCTTCCCTTCGAGTCCTTCAGTTGGACATTTTTACAACACTAAGGCCATCATGTTGTGTGTCCCTGACCGACCATTGCTATGCCAAGTTAAATCGCCTCTTTAAAGATCACTACAGAGTATTTTCTGCATATGTAGTTGTAAGATGAAGTTGCCCCTAAGCACTGATCTTGGTTCAATTTAGCATTTCCCCTACTAATTGTTATGGAAAGGGAAGCTGATCTTAGATCTGTACCTAGGGTAAACTTCACCCCAGAGCAATATAGCACTGTGAGATGGGAGAATATTCAGCTCTCCTTGCAAAGCCCACAGCCCTGTAGCTCACTAAGCTACATGCCAATGTGTCTCGTCTCTGCACATATCATAGCACTACACAAAAACAAACTAAATATTCACCAAATATTCACCCTCTTAGTTCCAGATTTGAATTTGTTGATACAACCACCTGATTTAGCCATTACATGCCAGAAATTGGTTCTACACACCTATGTCAAAGAGGACTTGGCCTTCTCTTTCACATACATGGAGAAGTCCTTCAACAAACATTATCTTTTGGATTGTATACTTGACTCATCCTCATGTGTTTCATTTTCAGATCTAAAAATGTTTTTTTTTTTAAAGTAACAATTTTGCCTTTATGGGAATATATTGCCAAAGCACCTGAACTGTTTTATGTTGTCTACATGTGATTTTATTTTGTGAATGGATTTAATTCAGTCTACAGTTTCAGCCTAGATACAAAGAGAATACGTTTTTAATTTACATTTTCGTTTTTATAAAGTAGCTATAAACCAGTGAGCAGTCAGTTATTTTAAGACTGCAACAGGAGGAAGCTCAGAGGTCTTTTAATGTGTCATGTCACATCAACAGTTGTCATTTTACTCCTTTGTTTTTCTTTAAACTCATCAATTCAGTGATGCATTTGATTTTGCATACTTGCATAGATGGGCAGAACACACATGGTCAGCTGAGGTTTTAAAGAAGGGCTTTGTACAAAGTTGTGAAATCCTAATTTTATAAATAAATTTAAAAAAGGACAGCAAAGACTAGAATACAAGTCATGAAGTTGGTGGAAAGATAAATAAATATGATTTAGATACTAATCTGTGGAATTTGTAATTAAACATTACAAAAATTAAACATTTCAGATTTTAATGTGTGCTATTTGTTGAACTCGTTAGATTCATCAGTTTCATACAGTCAACAGACAGTTGATATCACGTTTTTTTTAAAGACAGCTAAGACTAGAATGCAAGTTATGAAGTTGGTGGAGAAATAATTATGGATGCTTATCTGTGGAATTTGTACAGTTGGAAAATTAAACATGTCGGATTTGAATGTGTGCTATTCTTTGTTGAATTCGTTAGATGCAATAGTTTTATACAGACAAACAGGGAGTTGATGACACTTGTTGAGGCACGAGCTGTCACAATGTTAATATTATTGTTAATATTATTGGCATGAATTAATTTTTTGCCAGTTGCATTGACAGAGATCTACGAAACTGCCCCGGATTTACCGAGGCTATGGCCCGTCACGTGACCAGACGTATCGGTTAAGGGAGGCCAGCCCTGCTCAAAAGTGAACGGTAATCTGCTCTGCACTCATATTGTCAACAATGCTGCGTTTTTATCAAAACCAATAACTGCTGCATGTGAAAACACTGAATCCTACTCATTACTCCACGCGCGTCACTTTTGCCGTCGGACAGAACGGAGCACCCGGCTCAAGCCCAAGAGGCAGCCGGTACCCAGGAAGATTGTAATCAACGCCAACCTGGTTCACCCGGTTGTAGCCACTATGATTGCATAAAGTCATGTGATAATCACACTTTTCCTACGCGGAAAGGCATTTCAACCAATCGCAGTGGGCGGGACTCCATGTTGAGCAATAGTACACTAGCGGGCTACTTCCCTGTCTAAAAAAAATTGAGCAAAATGACAAAAAAAATTATAAAGTTGACTGTCCGCGATGTCAGATTTCCAACATCTTTGGAGCAACATGGTTCAGACGCAATGGTAGGTGCATCAATACAATGAATGCGTTCTTGCAGAAGTTGCAGACAAAATTGATTTCTGCAGCACTTTCTTTATTCATGTCACATTTTCCCCTACCTATGGTAGGCCTAAGGATCATATAGGAAAATATACATTTTGCTTCTTTCAGCACACCGACCCGGACTACTCTGTCGCCTATGTTGTCATCGAAACTGATCAAGGAATGCAAGGATATGGCTTGACTTTTACTGTGGGGAGAGGCACAGAAATTGGTAAGATTCTTGATCCAACGTTCACCATTTCAATGTATTATTGAGTGTTCTAGTTGGTGGGCTTTGTTTAGTAGTCTAAATACATGTTATCCACAGCTACATCTTGTGGTAGTATGTGTAAACACAACACAGTCTGGCTTTTATGCATTGGTGCAACCAGAACATAGGTACTCCCAGATCTCTAAATGATTATGCATTACATGCTAGTTGTCCCCATGTGAACCTATCTGCCAGTCTGAGGATAATACTGTGTACTTTTTTTCAAATGACTTAACATTTGTCCCTTTTTTAAACTGTGCAGTTGTGTGCGCTGTGGAAGCCCTGTCAGCCCTCGTTGTGGGGAAATCTCTAGAGGAGATTGTGAGTGACTTCCGTGGATTTTACCGTCTCCTCACCAGCGATGGACAGATGCGATGGGTGAGTGTACACAGCCACTCCAACACAAACTACCCTAATCAAGCCACAGAGTAACTAACACTTCACTGAAAGACGTGTGTAAGCAGATCTTTTACCCCGGTCTTGTGCCAGATTGGACCAGAGAAAGGAGTCATTCAGTTGGCCACTGCGGCGGTCCTGAATGCAGTATGGGACCTCTGGGCACGGTCCGAGGGCAAGGTGAGACATTGGAGTCCTGTCCCCTATATAGTGTGCTAGTTTTGATCATGGCCCACATTGCCTCAGCAGTCGTTGCTGTCTGAACCTTGTAACTGATTTTATTTATTTTTCAAATGAATTGAAAGCAGTAACCCCTCAATGTACTCTGAACATGTCATAGGACCAAGAAAATGTATTCAATATATATATATATATATATATTGGCTATATATATATGGATGTTAGTGGACCAGGCATGCCAAGCAATATAGCAAGACACTTCATATGTCGAGATACTGCTAAAATGACTGTTGTCCTTTTGTCAACAGCCACTGTGGAAGCTGCTTGTTGACATGGTAAGTTGCTGATTCTTGAGTAAAGCATCAAACTTAAATATTTTATTTTTATTTTTTTAGAATCATATCTGTATTTTGGATGTAAATGGCATGTTCTAGAAATGTCAAGACAGAAACTTACCCAAACCAGCGATTGACATCCTCGTTCTGTAGTATGTGGGCTCGAACAAAAGCTCCATATGTGTCTTTATAGAAACTGAAAAGCTGTCAGTATAGTGATGCAGGTCTTTAGATGTGTACAAATGAAATTGTCGTGCCAAACTTTTATCCGCCACGTCATATTCAATTTTGTGCGACATTGAAATATGACCTTGCGGATAAAGTTTGGAATGACACCAATGTAATGTGTACACCTTGGAATGTGCTGTAATCAGACACGTTTTTAGGATGAAGCAGTATATGTACGTGTGCCTGTACACGCTTGTGTTCTTGCCTCAGGACCCCAGAAAGCTCATCTCATGCATTGACTTCAGATATATCACTGATGCTCTTACTGAAGAGGAGGCCCTTGGTACGTCTTGCTGAACACTGTCCATAATATGTTCCTCCATTGGCCATCGGCACTCTGGTTTAACAGGTTCACAAGGTAGTCTACAAACACCATTACCTATTATCTTTGATCTGTGTGTGTTCTCTCTCTCGTTCTCTCTCTCGTTCTCTCTCTCGTTCTCTCTCTCGTTCTCTCTCTCAGATATACTTGTGAAAGCTCAGACGGGGAAGCAGCAGAGAGGTAAGCACACAAAGGGCCTGAGCGACGTTAACGGCTTTGATAAGTGGAGTTTAGTGGCTGTAATTGCTCCTCCATGAAGTGCTTACAATCCCATAATATACTCAGTACTGCAATTATAAAAATGTACCTTCCTCTATTGGAATATGAATTTTATTAATGAAGTGTATTGATGTGAATGTATGACCTCTCAGTGGACCAGATGCTGAAGGAGGGTTATCCTGCCTATACCACCTCCTGTGCCTGGCTAGGATACTCCGACCAGCTGCTGAAACAGGTCTCCTCTCATACACATGCTGTGCATTGGTCCGAGTACCAAATGGCACCTTATTCCCTATGTAGGGCACTACGTTTTACCAGGCCCCATAGGGAAACCGTATATACAGTGTGGTTCTAAATTATTGACACCCTTAATAAAGATGAGCAATAATTACTGTATTCAATTATTAAAATACTGGGCTATCATTCATGCAAAAAATGTGGATTGTTTTCTATACTAATACAATTTCTAAGTTTAACAAGTGATACTTTTTTGTTCTCAAAAAGATAGGTGTCAGAATTGACACCCCTGAAGACTCTTATGAATAAAGGAGTCAAGTGTAATATTTGGTCCCATAGTCCTAGCATGCAATGACTACATGAAGCATATGCAGTTCGTTTTGTTTTGTTTTTTCAAATTATTTTGTGCCCAATAGAAATTAATGGTAAATGTGTTGTCACTTATTTTAAATAAGAATAGAATGTTTATAAACACTTCTACATTAACGTGGATGCTACTATGATTACGTGTAATGATGAGTGAAAAAGTTAGAGGGTCAAAGATCATACCCCCAAGACATGCTGACCTCCCCTGTTAGTAGTAATTGTGAGAGGTTAGCATGTCTTGAGGGTATGGGTGTCAATCACTTCGGACCCCACTGTATGTCAGTCTGTGTCTTTCTATCTTCCTATAGCTGTGCACCGATGCACTAAATGATGGATGGACCAAGTTCAAAGTGAAGGTGGGGGCTGACCTAAAGGATGACATTCGCCGGTGCAGTCTCATACGGCAGATGATTGGACCCCACAACACACTGGTAAATCTGTAATGCCGTTGGATTCAGTAAACCTCATGCACAGGATTGGCTCAATTCATTCTGCAGCCAATTGTCTTCTCTGTTTCAGATGATTGATGCCAACCAAAGGTGGGACGTAGGCGAGGCCATAACCTGGGTGACCAGGCTGGCTGAGTACAAACCCCTGTGGATCGAAGAGCCCACCTCCCCTGACGATATCCTGGGACATGCTGCCATCTCCAAGGTGATGAGGGAAGGATCTGAGGCCTAGGTTCTTAATTGCTTTGTGATTCCTCACATCCTATTTCCCCGCCTCCTTTTCAACTGTATTAGAGAAGGTCCCTCCCCTTGGACCTTTTCTCCAATGTGTTTTGAGGAGTCAAGGAGATGGGATGTGAGAAATTGCGGAAGCATAAATTGAGAAACAGTCATGATTCAGAATGAAAGGTTATTCTCCAAGCCTCGACGCTTGTTTCTGCTTAAGTTTCACGTCTCTGTTCTGCCATTGCAGGCCTTGGCGCCGCTTGGCATTGGAGTGGCCACAGGAGAACAGGTTAGGACTCCCTGTGTGTCAATGTTACTGACTCATTGTGTTCAGTGTTTTACACTAGCGCTGTCAGTATTTAGTCAGTTTAACTGATATGTAATGAATGTTGTTCTTGTGGCCCCTCCAGTGCCATAATAGAGTGATGTTCAAGCAGTTCCTCCAGGCGTCGGCGTTGCAGTTTGTCCAGATTGACAGCTGTAGACTGGGCAGTGTCAATGAGAACCTAGCCGTGCTGCTCATGGCCCACAAGTTCAAGGGTAAGACATCAGCGGTCAAATTCATAAAGCATCTCGGAATAGGAGTGCTAATCTAGGATCAGTTTTGCCTTGTAGGGAAGATTGTATGGACAGGGGGGGGGGGCTTTATCCAAGATCAGCAGATGCTTGATGAGTAGGAGTCCAGCTGTGTGTCTCTGTTTATCTTTTAATCTATTTCCCCAGTGCCTGTGTGTCCTCATGCTGGAGGTGTTGGACTGTGTGAGCTGGTTCAGCACCTGATTCTCTTTGACTACATCTCTGTGTCTGCCAGTCTTGACAACCGGTGCGTGAACATGGACATCCCAGCCCATCATTCTAAACCATTCAAGCTGACATAATATAGAATATAACAATGACCCCATAATTATTTCATTTGGTTATAACTGTAATTATTTGAGCTGTGGTCAGGTGCTGTAATAAAATCTGTTCTCTTTCTCAGGATGTGTGAATTTGTGGACCACCTCCATCAGCACTTCAGAAGTCCAGTTGTGATTCAGAATGCCCACTACATGCCTCCCAAGGTATGGTTTTTATCAAAATGATCTGGTGTTGTGATCAGTCATTGAAATGCTGTGGCTCTTTAAGTCTTGCCCATGGTTTCTGTTG
Organism: Oncorhynchus mykiss; assembly: GCF_013265735.2. NCBI lineage: Eukaryota > Metazoa > Chordata > Actinopteri > Salmoniformes > Salmonidae > Oncorhynchus > Oncorhynchus mykiss. The sequence goes on along the minus strand of NC_048575.1, from coordinate 35,528,610 downwards.
GTCATTGTTCCATCAGGATCCAGGCTACTCCTGTGAGATGTTGGAGTCGTCAGTGCAGACACACCAGTACCCTCAGGGGCAAGTGTGGAAGAAGCTCCAGTGACGAGTACGGTGTCGTGGAGGAAGCCGGGCAGTTAAAGTAGATTTTTCAACCAATGATTTTCTTAAGTAACCATTGAAAAATTCCTGTATTTGGTTATCAATGCACAAGATGAAATTATTTCACTTTTGTATGTTTCTAAAAGGGATGTTTGTGCCAATAACTAAATGTATATATTCTTTATTTACCAAATTCCTGTGATACAAACAATATAAAATACACACTTGAATCTAAAAAGGCAACAGGTAGACACTACTGTACCAGAATATTTAAATCAAAAGGGAAAACCTCCACCCAGATATTACACTGAACAAAAATATAAACACAACATTTAAAGTGTTGGTCCCATGTTTCATGAGCTGAAATAAAAGATCCCAATTTGTTTACATCCCTTTTACGGCGCATTTCTCCATTGCCAGGATAATCTATCCACCTGACAGGTGTGGCATATCAAGAAGCTGATTAAACAGCATGATCATTACATAGCTGCAGCTTGTGCTGTGGACAAATGGCAACTAAAATGTGCAGTTGTCACAACAATGCCACAGATGTCAAGTTGAGGGAGCGTGCAATTGGCATGCTGACTGCAGGAATGTCCATCAGAGCTGTTGCCAGAGAATTGAATGTACATTTATCTACCATAAGCTACTTCTGTCATTTTAGAGAATGACTGCGACAGAAGTCGCAGCAGTTTCAACTGTACCAGGCGGATGGCTTGTATGGTGTTGCGTGGGTAAGCAGTTTGCTGACGTCAACGTTGTGAACAGTGACCCGTGGTGGTGAGGGTATGGGCAGGTGTAAGCTACAATAAATTAATAATTGCATTTTAATCGATGGAAATTTTAATGCACAGAAATTCAATGACGAGATCCCGAGGCTCATTGTCGGTCCATTAATCCGCCTCAATTACCTCATGTTTCCGCATAATGCATGGCCACATGTAGCAAGTATCTGTACACAATTCCTGGAAGCTGAAATGTCCCAGTTCTTCCATGGCCTGCATACTCGGACATGTCTCCCATTGAGCATGTTTGGGATGGTCTGGATCGACATGTACAACAGTGTTCCAGTTCCCGCCAATATCCAGCAACTTCGCACAGCCATTGAAGCGTGGGACCACATTCCACAGGCCACAATTAACAGCCTGACCAACTCGATGCGAGGGTGTCGCGCTACACGAGGCAAATGAATGGTGGTCACACCAGATACTGACTGGTTTTCTGACCCGTGCCCCTATATTTTTTTTTAAAAGGTATCTCTGACCAACCGATGCATATCTGTATTCAGAATCATGTGAAATCCATAGATTAGGGCCTAATGAATTTATTTCAATTCACATTTCCTTACATGAGCTATACTTCAGTGAAATCTTTGAAGTTGTTGCACGGTGTTTTATTTTTGTTCGTTGTAGTTAATTGAAGGCCATTTAAACTGCCATCTACATTTTGATGATGCGTTGGAGATTGTAGTCAACGATCTTAGTCTTCTGCACGGAAGTCATCTCTTTTTTTTCCACTGTCCGAATGAGCTTCAGCTTGGGGAAGGGCCGAATCTCTCTGGAGCTGTAAGGGAAGAGTCATTACGTTTGGGCCGCGGCCAGACATTTTGTGTCAGAAAATGATTGATTGAGCCAATGGTTTTGCAATGGGAGTCATCCGTTGACGGATAATGGACGACCGTCCGTCAAACGCACAATATGTAGGCATTTGTACGTTTTGCAACCAGTCCAAAGATAGTTGAACTTTTGATGGACAAATACAGAAGGATGAATGTGTATTTGTTTTCATGCGTCTGTGTGGCCATAGCTTTACACACCTGTCACTGCAGTGTGTATATCTCAGTTGTTGTATCTGTCATGAACCTACTTTCACCAGGCTGGAGGGAGAGAGGCAGGAATGAAATACCTTATTTTACTACCCTGCTTTTATTATAGACCGGTTATTACACTTAAAATATCATCCTTTGTGTCGAAGGGAGGGTGTTAGCGAATAGGGGATTTAAGCTGGTGTCTGCCCCACCTCAAGTCCTGTGATGTGGGCGATCATGTAGGTGAGGATGGCGTAGCTGGCGATGTTGAAGGGCACTCCCAGGCCCATGTCCCCCGAGCACTGGTACAGCTGGCACGGCAGCTTCCCGTCAATTGAATACAACTGACACAGGGCAGGGCAGGGGGGCAGCGCCATATGGTCTGGGAACAACACAGGCACAGGTGTGTGAGCAATACAAACCAACATTGACTGTTTATACACAGTGAAGTCAGTGAAGACTGTGAAGACTGTCAGATGCCTTTGAGGTTCCACGCACACATGATGATTCTTCTGGATTGATCTTGATTGTGTCAACTTTCTGTATTTAGTCCACACTTTGTCCTGTGTAATCTATAAGGGAAGTATTATCCATGAAAATTAAGCACTAGTTACATTTTTTTGAATCGAAACACTCATATCATAATCCTACAATACCATGTTAGAGTGTGCTGTACCTGTGTGCATATTTCTGTATTCCGCACCATAGTGCCTCCACTAGAAACTCTACACAGGTCGCAGGTCTCCCTCATCCCGGTCTCTGAACCCCATCTTGTCCAAGAAGTGTCAGGACCCGTTTGCATCTCAAATCTTCACCCCTTTCTCTGAGCTCCTTGGCATTTGTTGAGTCCTGCAGCATACACACACAGAGAACCAAGACCTGTCAACTTCTCTGTCCCCTGTATGGTATGGAGCACCACCTACTGGATGTAGTATGCAAGTGCGTAGGCAGACCTACAATTCAATGCATGTGTGGATTATTTCAGAGGATATGGTTTCATTCTTACTTTGATAAACCAAAGTAGTTTTTCAAGAATTCCTTTCCAGAAAAACTATTTTCGGCGTCAACAAAGGAAACTGATCTGGAATGATAAACTAATTTGCAAGATGACGCTGACAGATGGTCGCCTCGCTTCGAGTCCTTAGGAAACTATGCAGTGTTTTGTTATGTATAATTTCTTTGATTGTTAGGCCAGAAAATCTTAAGTGTTATTACATACAGCCGGGAAGAACTATTAGCTATGAGAGCATCGTCAACTTACCAACATTACGACCAGGAATACGACTTTCCCGAAGCAGATCCTTTGTTTGGACCACCAGCCAGGGCATTGGATCTAATCCCAGAGGCCGACGCAAAACAACGTCGCTGGAGAAGAGGTAGACGGAGCGGCCTCCTGGTCAGACTTCGAAAGCGTGTACACTGCTTCCGAGTATATTGCTCGCCAATATCCAGTCTCTAGATAACAAGGTATATGAAATTAGGGCAAGGGTTGCCTTCCAAAAAGACATCAGATTGTAACATTCTCTGTTCCACGGAAACATGACTCTATCGGGATATGGAGTCGGTACAGCCACCGGGTTTCTTCACGCGTCGTGCAGACAGAAATAAACATCTCTCTCGGAAGAAGAAGAGCAGGGGTGTATGTTTCATGATTAATGACTCATGGTGTAAAAACATAATACAGGAACTCAAGTCCTTTTGTTCACCTGACCTAGAATTCCTTACAATCAAATGCCGACCATATTAAGAGAATTCTCGTCGGTTATTGTCACAGTCGTGCATATACCCCCTCAAGCAGACACCACGACGGCCCTCAAGGAGCTTCTCTGGACTCTATGTAAACTGGAAACCATATATCCTGAGGCTGCATTTATTATAGCTGGGGATTTTAACAAAGCAAATTTGAGAACAAGGCTTCTTATATTCTACCAGCACATTGATTGTTGCGCGGGCAATACACTAACATTTGCTACTCTACCTTCTGCGATGCATACAAGGCCCTCCCCCGCCCTCCCTTCGGCAAATCCAACCACGACTCCATTTTGCTCCTACTGTCCTATAGGCAGAAACTCAAACAGGATGTACGCTTAAAGATTGTTTTGATCACGCGGACTGGGAAATGTTCCGCGCAGCCTCAGAGAATGACATTGATCTATACGCTGACTCGGTGAGTGAGTTTATAAAGAAGTGCATTGGAGATGTTGTACCCACTGTGACTATTAAAACCTACCCTAACCAGAAACCGTGGATAGATAGTGGTATTTGTGCAAAACTGAAAGCGCGAACCACCGCATTTAACCATGGAAAGGTGACTGGGAATATGGCTGAAAATAAACAGTGTAGTTATTCCCTCCGCAAGGCAATCAAACAAACAAAATGTTGATATAGGGACAAAGTGGAGTTGCAATTCAACGGCTCAGACACAAGACCTATGTTGCAGGGTCTACAGGCAATTACAGACTACAGAAAGAAATCCAGCCAAGTCATGGACACCAACGTCTTGCTTCCAGACAAACTAAACACCTTTGCCCGCTTTGAGGATAATACAATACTGTGGGCCTCCTCCTTCGTGACCGACGTAAGACATTTAAACATGTTAACCCTCGCAAGGCTACTTGACCCAGACACCATCCTTAGCCGCGTCCTCAGAGCATGCATATTCAATCGCTCCCTATCCCAGCCTGCTGTCCCCACATGCTTCAAGATGGCCACCATTGTTCCTGTACCCAAGAAGGCAAAGATAACTGAACTAAATGGCTGACTACCGCCCCATAGCACTCACTTACGTCATCATGAAGTGCTTTGAGAGACTAGTCAATGATCATATCACCTCCACCTTACCTTCCACCCTAGACCTATTTCAATTTGCATACCGCCCCAACAGGCCTACAGACGATGCCTACAGCTCAGCCTTCAACATCATAGTACCCTCCAAGCTCGTCATTAAGCTTGAGGCCCTGAGTCTCAACCCCACCCTGTGCAATTGGGTCCTGGGCTTTCTGACGAGCCGCCCCCAGGGAGTGGAGGTAGGAAACAACATCTCCAATTCGCTGATTCTCAACACTGGGGCCCCACAAAGGAGTGTGCTCAGCCCCCTCCTGTACTCCCTGTTCACTTATGACTGCGTGGCCAGGCACGCCTCCAACTCAATCATCAAGTTTGCAGACAACACAACAGTAGCGGGCTTGATTACCAACAACGACGAGACAGCCTGCAGAGAGGAGGTGAGGGCACTCGAGGTGTAGTGTCAGGAAAATAACCTCTCACTCAACGTCAAAAAAACAAAGGAGATGATCGTGGACCTCAGGAAACAGCAGAGGGAGCACCACCCTATCCACATCGACAGGACAGCAGTAGAGAAAGAAGAAAGTTTTAAGTTCCTCGGGGTACACATCACAGACAAACTGAAATTGTCCACCCACACAGACAGTGTCGTGAAGAAGGCAGCATCTCTTCAACCTCAGGAGGCTGAAGAAATTTGGCTTGTCAACTAAAACTCTCACACTTACAACGCATCACTGGGGGGAAACTACCTGCCCTCCAGGACACCTACAGCACCCGATGTCACAGGAAGGCCAAACAGATCAAGGACAACAACCACCCGAGCCACTGCCTGTTCACCCCGCTACCATCCAGAAGGCGAGGTCAGTACAGGTGTATCAAAGCTGGGACCGAGAGACAGCTACTATTTCAAGGCCATCAGACTGTTAAATAGCCATCACAAACACAGAGCGGCTGCTGCCTACATACAGACTTGAATCATTAGCCACTTTAAGAAATGGATCACTAGTCACTTTAAATAAGGCCACTTTAATAATGTTTACACATCTTACATTACTCATCTCATATGTATATACTGTATTTTATATCTATTGCATCTTGCCTATGCCGCTCTGTCATCACTCAGCCATATATTTATATGTACATATTCTTATTCCGTCCCTTTAGATGTGTGTGTATTAGGTAGTTGTTGTGGAATTCTTAGATTACGTGTTAGATATTGCTGCACGGTCGGCACTAGAAGCACAAGCACTTTGCTACATTTGCATTAACATCTGCTAACCTTGTATGTAACCAATGCAATTTGATTTGAAATAGTTAGCTGGTCATTTGAACAGTCATGCCAAGGTCCAGGAAGGAGGTAGTGCTTTGTTGTTGCATGCAATTCCCGCCGTGTCAAAATATTACATTGGTTTCAGTCGTGCGTTTCAAACTGGATGCTATGGATGCAAGGACACACCATCCATTATATCAAAGGGCTCTATTCAATCTGTACAGCTGAAGCATTACAGAAGCGTTACAGATTCTGAGATAGAAATGTAAAGGTCAATTTAGTTTTACCCGACATATGCAGCGTTTACCGTGAATGCAGTCTCCGGCTAAAGCAGGAACATTGCCTTTAAATTTCAATCATGTTGTAACGCTCAACTTCCACGATGCGGAATGAATAGGACCCACAATCATAGCCTGTATAGGCTATATAGTGTTTGTTTACAAACATTGCACTAACTCTCTTGCACTGACTCTATGCACACACACTGGACTTTACCCACACACTCACACATTCTTACACTTACCCCCCACCCACCCACACACACACACACACACATTACATACTCCCACTCACACATATAACATGCATACACATGCATACTAACGCCACACACCACTTATTGTCACGGCTGGCTGAAGGACTGGACCAAGGTGCAGCATGGTAAGTGTACATTTTTTCTTTATTCAAAATGATGCTGACAAATGAAGAACATAAACCAAACCGTGAAGCTTTGGGCTATGTGCCCTGAACAAAGACAAACTTAACTTCCCACAAAACAGGTGGGGGAAAAGGGTACTTAAGTATGGTTCTCAATCAGAGACAACGATAGACAGCTGTCCCTGATTGAGAACCATACCAGGCCAAGACATATAAATACAAAACATAGAAAAAAGGACAGAATGCCCACCCTAGTCACACCATGGCCTAACCAAAATAGAGAATAAAAAGCCTCTATGGCCAGGGCGTGACACTTATGCTGCTTCTACTGTCTATTATCTTTCCTGTTGCCTAGTCACTTTACCTCTACCTAAATGTACAGTACATACAGCAGCTACCTCAATTACCTCGTATCCTTGCACAACTTGGTGCTGGTACTCCCTGTACTCTATGTGCTTTTCTACTCCCTGTATATAGCCATGTTATTTATACTCTTTATTTTTATTCACTGTGTATTTATTCCTCATGTCACTATTTCACATTTTTATTAGATTTTCTCACTATTTCTTATCTTATCTAACTGCATTGATGGTAAAGGACCCATCAGTAAGCATTTCACTGTTAGTCTACACAGGTTGTCTATGAAGCATGTGACAAATACAGTTTGATAAGGGTTCTGATGGGGTTTGACAGTTGTACTAAGCTCATGAGGCATTTATAACATACAGTATATTCTTCAACAATCAATGGGTAAATATAATTTACTTATAAATTCAAAAATGGATGTAGAATAATTCAAATACAAAATTCAACAAAGTCAACAGGTGGATAAAATAAAATAGCCCCCCCCAACCACCACACACACACAATACACTATTATACAGAATTTAAGAGTAGAAATTATACCAGTTGACCATTATTGTGAGAAACTAGAATCACACACACATTATTTCACTTGACACACTAACAGAGATGAACAGATTAATCTCTCATCTGATTTCATTTAAGACATAATCACCATCATTATGAAAGTTAATAATTCACACACACAAAGACACACAGAAACACACACCTCACTGAGATAATATTGTCAGAGACACCTCTGATTGGCAGATCTTTATATCAGGGTTGGTGGCATTACTACTGGGTCCAACCATACAGTATGGGTACATCCTCTCTTTAAATTTAATGTCTTTATAAGTGTAGATGTGAGTCATATATTTGGAGTCGTAGAAAGATACCTCCCCACTGTCATAGTCCAGCTGCACTTTGATCCTCTGGGGTCTCCTCTGCAGAGGGAGGATCCCACCTACTCCTGCTATGTACTTGCTGTTCCTCAACCAAATAGCCCAGATTCCACATTCTGGTGACACAGTCAGATTTTTCTTCCTCTCGATGGACTCTTCGGCCACACCCATATCCCAGAGAGGATGGTCCCCCACCTCCACCTCCCAGCTGTGCTTTCCTGAGCTGAACCCTTCAGAGCCCAGTACAATTTGATAATTCTCAAACCTTTCTAGGTTCATAGGTTGCTGCTGCCATTTTTGACTCACACTGGTCAGATCGTCAGACAGAGAAAGCCAAGGGGCGGCAGTGTTGGGGTCCAGAATCACGGGAGCTGTAAGACAAACATTCTGTTGGTTAGAGAATATAATATAAACAATCAATAATTTGTGACCTGGGTTGTTCTAGTAGTCTAAGCCTCAGAAATACATACAGTGCCTTGCGAAAGTATTCGGCCCCCTTGAACTTTGCGACCTTTTGCCACATTTCAGGCTTCAAACATAAAGATATAAAACTGTATTTATTTGTGAAGAATCAACAACAAGTGGGACACAATCATGAAGTGGAACGACATTTATTGGATATTTCAAACTTTTTTAACAAATCAAAAACTGAAAAATTGGGCGTGCAAAATTATTCAGCCCCCTTAAGTTAACTTTGTAGCGCCACCTTTTGCTGCGATTACAGCTGTAAGTCGCTTGGGGTATGTCTCTATCAGTTTTGCACATCGAGAGACTGACATTTTTTCCCATTCCTTCTTGCAAAACAGCTCGAGCTCAGTGAGGTTGGATGGAGAGCATTTGTGAACAGCAGTTTTCAGTTCTTTCCACAGATTCTCGATTGGATTCAGGTCTGGACTTTGACTTGGCCATTCTAACACCTGGATATGTTTATTTTTGAACCATTCCATTGTAGATTTTGCTTTATGTTTTGGATCATTGTCTTGTTGGAAGACAAATCTCCGTCCCAGTCTCAGGTCTTTTGCAGACTCCATCAGGTTTTCTTCCAGAATGGTCCTGTATTTGGCTCCATCCATCTTCCCATCAATTTTAACCATCTTCCCTGTCCCTGCTGAAGAAAAGCAGGCCCAAACCATGATGCTGTCACCACCATGTTTGACAGTGGGGATGGTGTGTTCAGCTGTGTTGCTTTTACGCCAAACATAACGTTTTGCATTGTTGCCAAAAAGTTCAATTTTGGTTTCATCTGACCAGAGCACCTTCTTCCACATGTTTGGTGTGTCTCCCAGGTGGCTTGTGGCAAACTTTAAACTACACTTTTTATGGATATCTTTAAGAAATGGCTTTCTTCTTGCCACTCTTCCATAAAGGCCAGATTTGTGCAATATACGACTGATTGTTGTCCTATGGACAGAGTCTCCCACCTCAGCTGTAGATCTCTGCAGTTCATCCAGAGTGATCATGGGCCTCTTGGCTGCATCTCTGATCAGTCTTCTCCTTGTATGAGCTGAAAGTTTAGAGGGACGGCCAGGTCTTGGTAGATTTGCAGTGGTCTGATACTCCTTCCATTTCAATATTATCGCTTGCACAGTGCTCCTTGGGATGTTTAAAGCTTGGGAAATATTTTTGTATCCAAATCCGGCTTTAAACTTCTTCACAACAGTATCTCGGACCTGCCTGGTGTGTTCCTTGTTCTTCATGATGCTCTCTGCGCTTTTAACGGACCTCTGAGACTATCACAGTGCAGGTGCATTTATACGGAGATTTGATTACACACAGGTGGATTGTATTTATCATCATTAGTCATTTAGGTCAACATTGGATCATTCAGAGATCCTCACTGAACTTCTGGCGAGAGTTTGCTGCACTGAAAGTAAAGGGGCTGAATAATTTTGCACACCTAATTTTTCAGTTTTTGATTTGTTAAAAAAGTTTGAAATATCCAATAAATGTCGTTCCACTTCATGATTATGTCCCACTTGTTGTTGATTCTTCACAAAAAAATATAGTTTTAAATCTTTATGTTTGAAGCCTGAAATGTGGCAAAAGGTCGCAAAGTTCAAAGGGGCCGAATACTTTCGCAAGGCACTGTATATAGCAGCAGCATGGGTTCGAATTCGGCCTAGGCTATTTCAGAACTCTCCCTTATCTTAACCTTTCTATCCTATCCAATATAAATATGTACGATGTGGAACTGCCCAACCCCTTCAAAATAAACGATCAATAATGTATTATGAAAGTACTTACCATATTAATTGATTTATTATATTGTGCAGTACTCACTGTGTTTGATGATCCCCTGCATCTTCTCCCAGATTCTGAACTGCAGGTTGCCCAGGTGTTTGGCTACATTTATCAGTGCTCCTGAGAGGAACTTTGGATTGGGCAGTGTGCGCTGGGTCCTGGGAAAACATTCAGGAGTCAGTGATGCTTTGGGGTTGGGTTCAGAACCAGAGAGAAGAGAGAGGAGGCATATCACTTACTTTTCTATCATGGCCTTGTAGTTCTGCAGATGAATACAAGAACGGCATACTTATCAATGTTATCAACAATGTAATTCATGTATATTTCTGTGGAATGTATTTAGAATCTATGTTTAAAAAAAAAACATATTACATTATGTGTCTGAAAGAGAGAAGTTCTTACCTGCACCAATGAGATGTCTTCAGTTCGCAGCTCCTCTATATCTCTGATTGTGTCTGAAAGTGATAATGTACCCCTGGTCATCTCTTCAATCTTCTTCATCATCTGAATCTTCTGCTGCTCTTCCTCCCCCACTGCAGCTATCCTGGCCTTCTCTTCCTGTCGTAGAAACTGGTAAAGCTTCTCAAACTCCTCCTCAATCTGCCTCTCTGTGTTCCGGGCCTGGCTCTGAAAACAGTGAGAGGAATAGCTCTCACAAGTGAAGTCCATTATTGCTGCAACCTTGTTTGACTTGTACTCACCTTAATGTGTTTAGTTGTTTGAGCACAGATTTGTTGAATTTTCTTAAAGTCCTTCAGCTTCTCCTCAAGGGGCTTTAGGCCAGTCTGGAATGAGACTTCATCCTGGAATAGGACATAACCTCATTGAAAGAAACTCATTTTACTGGAGAGAGAGCAGTCTAACTGTATTACTCAGCTGTAACCTTAAACTCTACTGAGTCATTCCATGAAAATAGTGCCTTTTGCATCCCTTTGATAATTTAAGTAGAAATTGTGGACCAATATTGAATTTTATAAGCCTGTTACAGATGTAGGATCTTCATTTGAGCCATTTTGTTTTAGCAGGAAAATAGGAAATGTAAATCATAATTAAATATACATTTTTGTAGGGGTTGATACATTTTCCATTAGGGCAAATCAAGTCTGAAATTTCAAAGTTGAAATGACAATCTTCAGAAGCCTTTTTAAAACTCAAATACACTACAAGTTTGCATTTTCTTTAGTGCAGGAAAAGTCTCGGCAACAAAAGAGTGATCAAATGAATTTCCTACATCTGTATATGAATTGAAGTGCTCTTTAATATAGACCACATGGATTATTCAATAAATCTGATTTTTTTAGAAGAATAAAGACTTGCTGAAGTGCCAAAATGCAGCATTTTGACTTGTCCCTCCGGGCACCCTTGACTTCAAGGAAGATTTTTACCCACTTAACCCCACACTTTGCACCATCATTGTAAAGCCCTAGTTATTTTGTTGCTTTGACAAAGTCATTTCTGAAGATAATTTTTTTTATTTGATGTGAATAGTATATCATTAACGTATGTCCCTCATTTTAAGGTCATTTTAAGGTCAACCCTGTTATGTGAACTGAACTCTCATTTTAATATGGTGAAACTGTTCCTTTTTTTTATTCAAAAGAAACAGACTTCTAATATTAAAATCATAGTGTAAAACCTGGTGAGCTGGTTCTATGCTTTTTGGCAATTTTTTGGTGTTTTCTGGAGTTAAACTGAGTGGGTCGATCATAACACGTCAACCCTGTTACTCATAGACAGGCTAGAAATATTTTAACAATATCTATAATTTTTTAAAGCTTGCATTCAATTGCCACTCCCTGTTGCACACAACAAGCTTCCATTCCCCATTTCACAACGGGATTTATGGCTGATTTAAGATGAAATCATCAACCCTGTGTCACCAGCGTTGGAAGCACACTCGGACCAACGTGCAGCGTGATCTGGGTTCCACGTCTTTTTTATTTAAAGTAAGTGAACCGCACAATAAACAAAATGTGACGACAATGGCGTGCTAACATACACAATATCCCACATATCACAGGTGTAAAAAAAGCTACCTAAATATGATCTCCAATTAGAGACAACGATTACCAGCTGCCTCTAATTGGGAAACATACAAAATCCCCAACATAGGAAAAACAAAACTAGAACCCCCACATAATAAATAATAAACTACACTAACCCCCAGTCACGCCCTGAGCTACTCTACCATAGAAAATAAGGTCAGGACATGACACCCTGTTACGGTCAACCTTATACTTTATTTGGCACTTAATAGGCACTTACTATATTCTTTTTTTATTTAATCTCTTGAAATGTGTTCTTTATGACATATTTATTTTTGACCAAGTTACACTTTTCAAAATCCACTGCATTTTTGGAACAACCTTACTAACTTCTTTACTGAGGTAAAATGTACTAATATTTTTCATGAATATATCTAATTACATAGGTTATTGTTAGATGATGGCTAATTAACTTGGCTCTTGGTGTCACCCTGCGAGAGTTTGTTACATTAAGAATATACCTTGCTGCAGTAGAGGTATTTTGAAAATAGTTCAAGTTCCAGAACTATAGCTGTCCTATGAACACATTAATCAAATTGTGTGTTCCTGCAGCTGCACAGAAGAGCTTGAATCTTTAACTATGAACACTGCAGAGCTCCTTAGATCCTGATGCCAACATAAAGGACTTACCAAACTCGTATGAGCTCTCTTTTCAGTCTTCTGTAAGAAGGACTCACACAAGTTCTTCAAAGCCAGGTTAGGTAATTCGATCGAAGATGTGCTCCTGCAAAGTGGACAGTCCCGAGATGTGGTCTTTTTCCAGGTCTTCTCCAGACATTCTTTACAGAAGCTGTGGCTACAGGACAGGATGAGAGGACGCTCAAAGATTTCACCACACACAGGACAAGAGAGATCCTCCTCTGGGAGAGACGATCTGGAAGCCATTTTCTCAGATGGTGCCACTGACGGAGAGATCTTTATACGCTCCTTCCAAGCTGAAATGAAATGTTTTAGTTTCACCTTTGAAATGAGCACTAAGATTGGACCCAGAATTACAAAAGGTGGAAATAATCAATACAATGTGGTCATGAATATTGATTTATTTCATATACCACTAGCTACCTTCAGTTAACTGGTCAGCAAGATGATTGTTTTTCATTCTACGTAGGATATCCAGTGTGACATCCACAGCCATATTCTCTCCATAGGTCCGCACCAGCATATCCACTGTTTCCTCCTTCTTTGCATTCTGCAGTTGACTTGATGGGATGGAGGGACAGCTTTCAAACTTGTTCTGAATCATGTACCACTGAAATCTTTTCAGGTCATTTTCACCCAGCTCTTCCAGAATGTCCATCAGCAGCTTAGGGACAGGAATAGATGTTGTCATCGTAGAACACCAGATACAGCAACAGCACTACTGGCAGTACACTTTAGCCGTTAATTCTAACTTTGTACATAAGAATCCCGGTGTTGTGTTCGGGAGAGTGAAGGTCACAAACAGCCCTTTGGTAATTGAGTTTGGTGAAACACCTCCAGAAAGGTGAAGTTACAGGAAAGCAGAACTTCTGTAAGACAGAAAAAAAACATTAGTTAGCTTTTATGTGGCTGTACTTTTACCAATGACAGACTGATTACAGTGCAGTTATAGTAGATATCAAGTCAGACGTTTACCTACATTACTGTTTCAGCTTCTGGAAAGTCACCGTTTTGAGTCAGAATAGTAGTTCAGTATCTCTAACAGTTTAAATCCCAATGTAAATTAGAATCCTGGAGTTAAGGCATGTGTGAAGCCTGGAGCGCTGAAGAGTTCAAATGCTGAACTGTACTTCTCTTCAACAGTCGGGGTAGGGTTTACAGGAAATTAGGAGTCTGGTTATGCGCAGTAATGGTGTACTGTAGATTAGAATGAAGGACACGTCACTGACTGTAATATGTCATATACAGGCCATGTATTGTACAGACACGCTCTCATGCATACCTGCCTGGCATCTCCCCGTGACTGTATCAGATTACAACAAGTGTAGACCTTACCGTGAAACACTTACTTACAAGCCCTTAACCAACAGTGCAGTTCAAGAAGAGTTAAGAAAATATTTACCAAATAACTAAAGTAAAAAAGTATAATAAAGTAACACAATAGCTATATACAGGGGGTACCGAGTCAGTGTGCGCAGTGCACAAGCACAATGTAAACAGTCTGATGGCAATTTGATAAATTATTCAGCAGTCTTATGGCTTGGGGGTAGAAGCTCTTAAGGAGCCTTTTGGTCCTAGACGAGTTGTTCCAGTACCGTTTGCCGTGCGGTAGCAGAGGAAACAGTCTATGACTTGGGTGACTGGAGTCTATGACAATTTTATGGGCTTTCCTCTGACATCGCCTATTTTATAGGTCCTGGATGGCAGGAAGCTTGGCCAAAGTGATGTACCGAGCCATACACACTACCCTCTGTAGCGCCTTACAGTCAAATGCCGAGCAGTTGCCATACCCTGTGGGTGATGCAACCGGTCAGGATGCTCTCGATGGTCCAGCTGTAGAACCTTTTGAGGATCTGGGGACCCATGCCAAATCTTTTAAGTCTCCTGAGGGGGAAGAGGTTTTGTCATGCCCTCTTCACGACTGTCTTGTGTTGTTGCCTACCGTTACCACCTGGGGGCAGCCCATCAGGAAGTCCAGGATCCAGTTGCAGAGGGAGGTGTTTAGTCCCAGGGTCCTTAGCTTAGTGATGAGATTCGCGGGAACTATGGTGTTGAACACTGAGCTGTAGTCAATGAACAGCATTCTCACATAGGTGTTCCATTTGTCCAGGTGTGAAAGGCAGTGTGGAGTGTGATTGAGATAGCGTCATTTGTGAAGCTGTTGGGGCGGTATGCGAATTGGAGTGGGTCTAGGGTATCTGGGAGGATGCTGTTGATGTGAGCCATGATCAGCCATTCAAAACACTTCATGGCTACTGACGTGAGTTCTAGGGGGCGGTAATAATTTAGGCAGGTTACCTTCGCTTCCTTGGGCACAGGGACTATGGTGGTCTGCTTGAAACATGTTGGTATTACAGACTTGGTCAGGGAAAGGTTGAAAATGTCAGTGAAGACACTTGCCAGTTGGTCCGGGTGTCACGTTCTGACCTTTATTTCCTTTGTTTTGTATTTATTTAGTATGGTCAAGGCGTGAGTTGGGTGGGCAGTCTGTTTGTTTTTCTAGGTTTTGGGTATTTCTATGTTTCGGCCTAGTATGGTTCTCAATCAGAGGCAGGTGTCATTAGTTGTCTCTGATTGAGAATCATACTTAGGTAGCCTGGGTTTCACTGTGTGTTTGTGGATGATTGTTCCTGTCTCTGTGTTTTGCACCAGATAGGGCTGTTTTTGGTTTTCCACGTTTATTGTTTTGTAGTGTTCGTGTTTATCGTTTTTTTATTAAACATGAATCAATATAACCACGCTGCGTTTTGGTCCGCCTCTACTTCACCACAGGAAAACCCTTACACCGGTCATGTTTTGAGTACACATCCTGGCAATCCATCTAGCCCTGCAGCTTTGTGAATGTTGATCTGTTTAAAGGTCTTGCTCACAACGGCTACCGAGAGGGTTATCACACAGTCCTCCAGAACAGCTGGTACTCTTGTGCATGCCTCAGTGTTGCTTGCTTCGAAGCGAGCATAAAAGGCATTTAGCTCATCTGGTAGGCTCGTGTCACTGGGCACCTCACGTCTGGGTTTCTCTTTGTAGTCCATTATAGTTTTCAAGCCCTGCCACATCCGACGAGCATCAGAGCCGGTGTAGTAGGATTCAATCTTAATCCTGTATTGACGCTTTGCTCGTTTGATTGTTCGTCTGAGGGCATAGCGAGATTTCTTATAAGCGTCTGGATTAGTGTCTCGCTCCTTGAAAGCGGCAGCTCTAGCCTTTAGCTCGATGCGGATGTTACCTGTAATCCTGGTTGGGATATGTACGTATGGTCACTGTGGGACGATGTCATCGATGCCCTTATTGATGAAGCCGATGACTGAGGTGGTATATTCCTCAATGCCATTGGATGAATCCCGGAACATATTCCAGTCTGTGCTAGTCTAGTCCTGTAGCGTAGCATCTGTGTCACTTCCGTATTGAGCGAGTCACTGGTACTTCCTGCTTTAGTTTTTGCTTGTAAGAAAGAATCAGGAGGATATAATTGTCAGATTTGCCAAAAGGAGGGTGGGGGAGAACCTTGTATGCATCTCTGTGTGTGGAGTAAAGGTGGTCTAGTGTTTTTTTTCTTCTGGTTGCACATGTGACATGCTGGTAAAAATTTGGTAAAACTGCATTAATGTCCCCAGCCACAAGGTGCCCCGCTTCTGGATGAGCATTTTCTTCTTTGCTTATGATCTTATAAAGTTGGTTGAGTGCGGTCTTAGCGCCAGCATTGGTCTGTGGTGGTGAATAGATGGCTACGAACAATGTAGATGAAAACTCTCTTGGTAGATATGATAAGCTGTAGGCCACACTAAGGTACTCTTCCTCAGGCAAGCAAAACCTCGAGACTTCTTTAATATTAGACATCGCGCATCAGCTGTTATTGACAAATAGACACACACCCCCACCCCTCGTCTTACCAGACATAGCTTCTCTGTTCTGCCGGTGCATCCCGCCAGCTCTATATTATCCGTGTCGTCGTTCAGCCATGACTCAGTGAAACATAAGATATTACAGTTTTTAATGTCCGGTTGGTAGGATAATCTTAATCGTAGGTCATCAATCAATTTCTTTTTCATTGATTGCACGTTAGCCAGTAGAATGGATGGCACTGGGAGTTTACTCGCTCGCCTACGTATACTCAGA
Organism: Oncorhynchus mykiss; assembly: GCF_013265735.2. Classification (NCBI taxonomy): domain Eukaryota; kingdom Metazoa; phylum Chordata; class Actinopteri; order Salmoniformes; family Salmonidae; genus Oncorhynchus; species Oncorhynchus mykiss. The sequence continues at coordinate 35,511,705 of NC_048575.1, read as the reverse complement.
AGGAAGCCCGACCTGCGCCCCCGTTTCCTCCGTCTTTTCTTCACGCAAATGACGGGATTTGGGCCTGTTCCCGGGAAAGCAGTATATCCTGCTCGTTAAAGGAAAAAGCTTCTTCCAGTTCGAGGTGAGTAATTGCTGTTCGGATGTCCAGAAGTTCTTTTTAACATTATGTACAAAATAAGTTACAAACAACGCAAAAAAACGAATATAAAATGGCACAGTTGGTTAGGAGCATGTAAAATGTCAGCCATCCTCTTCGGCACCATATTATTATCATGTGCGTGCAGTCTGTACGGCCAGCCTAAAATCAGAACTATATGTAGGATATTTTACTTACACCGCTAGTTAGTATGATGTGTTACATTACCTTATGTCACGTTACAAATAGTTTCGGAAACCCTGACCTAGGAGCAGGAGCACTACACTCCTAGAAAAAAGGGTTCTTCGGCTGTCCCCATAGGAGAATCATTTTTGGTTCCAGGTAAAACCTTATTGGATTCCATGTAGAACAATGGTGGTTGGTGACATATGAGGGAGGATGATTATTTTTTTTATGAGCATGGCCTTATTTCTATTACAGCATATTGTCATTCATATTCCATTCACCCAGCTCAATGTAACATCAATAGGTTTAGGCGACTACATGATACTCAAACTTTCCCTATACCCATCACGAGGTTGCTACAACCTAGCCTATGAATGAAAGTTTACAATGTAGGTGCACAGGTCGAAATAAATATTTTAGTAATCAAGGTGACAGACAGTGACACATTCAATACCGCCTTGCACACTCTTGCCTGCATCTTGATGATTTAGGGTATAATCATTAGTCCAACAGTTGCAAACGAGAGTTTCTATTGGACAAACTCATGTATGTTTATCCCCGTTTCATTCCGTTTGCTTCCTTTTAAGAAATATTTTCAACAGAATCGGCGGAATGAATACACCCCTGATCACACGCAAACACAGTTCACTTTCAAAGCAGCCACATAAAAACAGCATTAACATTTTGCTCATTGTGTAATTCCTTCTCACATCTACGTGTTCTCCTCCTCTCACCTTTTCGCTTCAGATTTCTGTGATCAGGTGAAAAAACCTTTCCAAGCCAAACTTTCCTATCATAACTGCTAACCGCTACACTCAGCGTACATCGTTGTCACCATATTAGCTAAAGTCAACATAGCTACTATAACTAACGCGTTAGTAAACCCGCTGCAATCATGCAGTACAGCAGTTTAGCCGTTACACTGGTGGTTTTACCTGGTGGTAAAAGCTTACGTTGACTTGGAAGAGTTCCAGTGTTGGACAGCCATAGCCAGCTAGATAACATAGCATCCCTCTCTGTTTAAGCCGGGTGTTTGAGTAGGCTAAACTAGCTAGCTGCATTCACTAGCTAAGTGAAAGTGAAACAAAATAAATATAGCTCTCTCTCTTTCTCTCTCTCTTGCTTCTCATTCATTAAAAAAAAATACATTTGTTCAAAACTGTTCAACTATTGTCTTTCTCTCTCTTTGAGTCAACTACACACCATGTTTTATGCACTGCTGTGCTAGCTAGCTGTAGCTTCTGCTTTCAATACTAGATTAATTATTGGTTGGTTGGATAATATGTTTGTTCATGTTGGAGAACGTCCTCTGAACGTTGTCATAATTACTGTGTAAGTCTATGGAAGGGGGTGAGAACCATGAGCCTCCTAGGTTTTGTATTGAAGTCATTGTAACCAGAGGAGGATGGAAACTAGCTTTCCTCTGGCTACACCATGGTGCTATATTTAAGTATTTAAACATTTTTGAAATTCACTGAGGATGGTCCTCCGCTTCCTCCTCTGATGCGCCTCCACTGATGTAGAACCCTCTGTGCAATTGTATTACAGATGTCTTACTTAAGATACTAGTTGAAGAGGTAAGGTTTGATATGGGCGAACTTGGGAATGTTGAACACGAGGTGGGCTGTGGCATTCTGGATACATTCCAGAGGTTTGATGGCACAAGCAGGGAGCCGAGCCAACAGAGAGTTGCACTAGTCCAGACGGAAGATGAAAAGTGCCTGGATTAGGACCTGCGCTGCTTCTTGTGTGAGGAAATGTTGTAGAGCAATGAACCTGCAGGAGCAAGTCACTAAATTGTAGTGTTTCACAGTACACTAAAACTTCTGTACTTTTTTAGTACTAGAACATGAAAAACGGTTTGGTACTAGAATTTGTTTTACTTTAGGTACTAGAATTTGTTTTACTTTAGGTACTTCTGTCAAATGTGTCTCACGTCTCGCGTCCTATACTGATTGAGAGAATCAAGTCTGTCTATCATTGGAGCCGATGCTCCTTATAGCGCGAGTGCACCTTGCTTCTTGCCTGCTCCACTTACTCATTTCTAGAGCACTGGAAGTCGGGGCTGAAACATGTTGGCTCCCCACTCATTCTGCACAAAACTTAACACACTTGAATAACGCAACACGGCATGCAGAAATGTTGAAATTGTTCATTAATGTTCACAAAACAATGTCCATACAGGGTAGAACACTTTACAATGCCAGAAGATACCGGTAGCTTCCAGCTTTGTAGGCTAACTTTCCTTGCTAACTTACAGCTGATGCTAACATCAATTCACTACCCTAGTACTTGTTTTGTGATTATATGCCAACCATAACACAAAATATGCTGATTTCAAAGCTTATTGTCACCAAAAACTTTATGAATTCACTTAGGGAGGAATTCCAACCCAAGTTAAGCGTGTGTAAATGGAACATCATTCCCTTCCTATGCACTTTTCTCTCTAAAAGTATTCTGACCTTGAACTTCAGCAATATTCACCTGCTATTTGTTTAGGGTGGAGATCGAACAAATGAAGGTGTGGCAGAGGTGTGTCCACAGACACCTCGCGTTCTGATTTTGACTCAAATAATTCCACCACCTTTACATGGGAGGAAACCATGAACAAGGTCTAGCAAACCTACTGGTTCCAAGTGGAAAAAGCATGTACTTTATTTTTTCCAATAGAAATAACACCATTCTCCATGCACTGTAATCTACTTGATAAGAGCTATTGATAAGATCTAGGTATATTAGTAGTCTGATGGTATAGGGGGATTTTAATGTCTTAATTATAGGCTACCACGACCTTCTGTTTCCTATTTCTATCATGTTAAATATTGGCCACTATCAGTATCGACCGTCAGTTGGCCTAATAACCACACATATTCAAATGCCTATTTGCTGTTAGTTCCCTTCATTTGGTATAGTATAGCCTATCGTTGAATTTAATTACATTGTTTCATTTACCTTGATTTGCTTCTTCTATAAACACAGTGTGGTTGTTGCTGAGGATCATTAGTAACAGTTGATAACATATATAAAAAAATATATATATATGCTAATTCAATCATTATGGAGCAAAGGTATAACAGTTTGAAACCAACCAATTACGCAATGCTTGGCCGTGTCATCACACAGTTCCATGGTTAGTGCAGGCAATAGACTAGGGCCCTTAAACTCTACTCTGGACCTCGAAGGCAGTTCCACTGCATTTTTTCATTGCTCCCCTCTAATCAGGGACTGACTTAGACCTCGGACACCAGGTGTGTGCAATTAATTATCAGGTAGAACAGAAAACCAGAAGGCTCCAGACCTCGTAACGTAAGAGTTGAGTAACCCTGGACTAGGGTGTAGCCTACTATTGTACCCTATTTCCCTATAATAATTATATGTACACTAATCTTCCAATGTTACCATGGGTTGAAGAACTGAACGTGGCAATTCTCTGAATTAATCAAACCACCGTTTTCTTGTATAAAGGCTCTCCAAACCAGTTATTTTTATGATTGTGATACTTTGCTAAGCCTAAATAAGAGTATTTTTAAATCTACCAATTGGTATTGAAACAGAGATGAATATGCATATATTTATTGTAGATGGCTTTCTCTCATTGATCCCTAATATTCTAAACCAGTTATCTTGATATATATATATACCCCTTGAAAAATCTGAATAAATAAAAAAATGGAAAAAATGTTTCCCCACAAAAGTAGTGCACTGGGCCTTTACTAGTCGTATTAGAGGATCAATATAGCCGTCTATAGTGCGGGCAACAACTAAAAGTTCTGCGCAGCACCCCCACCACCAAATATATTTTGCGGTGAGTCTTTCGAGTCTGAGTGAGTCTGTCGACAAAATTCTATTTCCTACAACGTATTTAAAGTGATGACTTCAGAAGAAAAAAAACACATATTGAATGAAAACTCCATGAGAAAATTTGTTGGCCAGCAAGTGGGAGGGTTTTTAGCGGTTGAATTAAACCTATTCAAAGCCTGCAAGGTAGCCACACCTGCATAAGTGCGTTACGCAACTGAATAAGGTAATGCCCCGTACACATCATCTTCAAGGTGTCTTGCCCCACTACTGAATGGAGAAGTGTAGCGTTTGCAAAGCAATATAGAGGAGAACCCTCTCGTCAGAGATCACATTTATACATAGCAAAATATGACATTTTCATTCAAGACAGGATGAATACTGTACATTGTTTAAGGTGATAATAAAACATGTTTTGTTTAGTTACTTTTTCCTCAACTTATTTCTCTAACTTCATAGTAAGTCAAGCTAGTTTGCACTGCATAGTGGCTACAGTGGTTCCTTATTTAAAAGTTGCATCATACAGCTTGCGTGATGCTGCGGTATAGTACTGCATGTTACAATGCATGACTTCATTGTATTTTACTGTCAGCCATTGTTGCAGTTAATGCTCGTTCAAACCACCAGAGGGCATCTTTGAGGGTGTCTTCATGAAGCTTGTTGGCACTTACTTTCCCAAATAATCCTACAGAAGTCTATGCAGGCCAGATGTTTTGATTGCTATACCCTATCTGAAAGAGCAAAGCAAGTTAATTCATTTTGTTGACATGTAAACAAACATAGCCTCAGCTACTATAGCACAGAGAAATACATCTTAAAACATGCTATTCTGTTCTTTTGAAATACATTGTTTTAGTATCATGTTTTCTTATGACCTTCCTAAACAAAATATTAATGGATTTCTATGTCATTGTGTATATTAAATTGATTTATTAGACTGGCAGCTATTGGTAGGATACTCCTAAAAGCTAGGCTACTTTGAAGATACCATTGTAGCTAGCGACCTCCACCTAATAATTATAATCAAAAACAATCATCATTACCATCACAATAAACTTAAAAGGGGAGGCAACAATCATAAAATATAATTGGCTTAACAGCCAATGTGTATTATTTAACATTACTATTCAAATAGTACTTATAGGAATGGGTATTTGTTTACAAGTTGCTAGTATTCCCATAAAGTCATTGCCGAAAACTACATATATTCATCTTCTGTGGTTTGGTAACTTCCTGTTCTTCAACAGACTCTGGCTGGACTGAAGAAAATGTCAAAGTATGCGGCGTCCATCTCGCAACAGAGCCTTCAACCACGATTTCTTCTCCCTCACCAAACATTTTATTTTTATTCCATGCATTATGAAGGCTACAAATTCAAATGTGTACCAAAAATGTATACATCCTTCTTAAATAGTAACACGAAACATCATAAACCATCAGATAAAAACAAACACATACAGTACATTGTTTTTACATTCAAATAAATTTGGAAAGCTTAAGTGTATCAATTGATTTCATTACCTTCTTATTTTTACAGAGCATAGTATTCAATGTGGAAAGTGTTTTTTTTTTTTACTTTAAAAATATTGAATAGGATGTTTTTTTCTTAAATGTAATTTTATGGATGTAATATTTTGGAAGAACTTTAATCAAATTCATCACATAAATTTCATTAGTGGAGAATCTTGGACTTAAAAAAAAAGAACATCAGAAGCTTCCAGATGGATGTTCCTACCAAATATTTTATCCAAGTCCAGGCGAAGATCCACTCAGAACATAGTCATAGGACTTGTGAGACGTCTGTTTCTCAAACTAGACACTCAAATGTACTTGTCCTCTTGCTCAGTTGTGCACCGGGGCCTCCCACTCCTCTTTCTATTCTGGTTAGAGCCAGTTTGTGCTGTTCTGTGAAGGGAGTAGGACACAGCATTCTACGAGATCTTCAGTTTCTTGGCAATTTCTTGCATGGAACAGCCTTCATCAGAACAAGAATAGACTGACGAGTTTCAGAGGAAATGTATTTGTTTCTGGCCATTTTGAGCCTGTAATTGAACCCACAAATGCTAATGCTCCAGATACTCAACTAGTCTAAAGAAGGCCCCTTTTATTGCTTCTTTAATCAGAACAACAGTTTTCAGCTGAAGCTAACATAATTGCAAAATGGTTTTCTAATGATCAATTAGCCTTTTAAAAGGATAAACTTGGATTAGCTAACAAAACGTGCCATTGGAACACAGGAGTGATGGTTGCTGATAATGGGCACCTATATAGATATTATTTAAAAAATCTACCGTTTCCAGCTATAATATTCATTTACAACATTAACTATGTCTACACTGTATTCCTAATCAATTTGATGTTATTTTAATTGACCAAAAAATGAGCTTTTCTTTCAAAAACAATGACATTTCTAAGTGACCTCAAACTTTTGAACGGTAGTGTACTGTATATGTTAATAAAAGTACAGCATTTTAATAAACTTTATTGATTCCAATATAGAGATTAATAACAGAGGGGAATCTGATAATGCAGAGATTCCAGCAGGGTGTGAGTTGAAGTAGTCAAATCTGGAGCTGACAAGGGCTGGAATGTAAATGACGTGATCATCTCGGTGATCTAACATCTGAGAACGGGCTGGCATTCCCTCGGATGAAGAGCATCTCCGTCTTGCTGATTCTGTGCTGTCACCCAGGTGGAAATGTCACCTGCATATCTGATGTAGGAAAAGAGATAAGAGAAGTTGAGTGTCCTGTCAATATCCAGGCTGCATCACATCCGGCCGTGATTGGGAGACCCATAGGGTGGCATACAATTGGTCCAGTGTCATCCGGGTTTGGCCGGGGTAGGCTGTGTTAAATAAAATACAAGTTTATGTATATGTACTGTGTACATGTGTTTGAATGTGATTATACAGTTGAAGTCGGAAGTTTACATACACTTAGTTTGGAGTCATTAAAACTGGTTTTTCAACCACTCCACAAATTTCTTGTTAACAAACTATAGTTTTGGCAAGTCGGTGAGGACATCTACTTTGTGCATGACACAAGTAATTTTTCCAACAATTGCTTACAGACAGATTATTTAATTTATAATTCACTGTATCACAATTCCAGTGGGTCAGAAGTGTACATACACTAAATGACTGCGCCTTTTAATAGCTTGGAAAATTCCAGAAAAAAAAAAGGTAGACCTCCACTAGTCTGATTCATCCTTGGGAGCAATTTCCAAACGCCTGAAAGGTACCACGTTCATCTGTACAAACAATAGTACGCAAGTATAAACACCATGGGACCACGCAGCCGTCAAACCGCTCAGGAAGGATACGCTATCTGTCTCCTAGAGATGTACGTACTTTGGTGCGAAAAGTGCAAATCAATCCCAGAACAACAGCAAAGGACCCTGTGAAGATGCTGGAGGAAACAGGTACAAAAGTATCTATATCCAAAGTAAAATGAGTCCTATATCGAAATAACCTGAAAATCCGCTCAGCAAGGAAGAAGCCACTGCTCTAAAACCGCCATAAAAAGACAGACTATGGTTTGCAACTGCACAAAGATCGTACTTTGTGGAGAAATGTCCTCTGGTCTGATGAAACAAAAATAGAACTGTTTGGCCATAATGACCATCATTATGTTGGAGGAAAAAGGGGGAGGCTTGCAAGCAGAAGAACATTATCCCAACCGTGAAGCACGGGGGGTGGCAGCATCATGTTGTGGGGGTGCTTTGCTGAGGAGGGACTGGTGCACTTCACAAAATAGATAGCATCATGAGGACGGAAAATTATGTGGATATATTGAAGCAACATCTCAAGATATCAGTCAAGTTAAGGCTTTTTCGCAAATGGGTCTTCCAAATTGACAATGACCCCAAGCATACTTCCAAAGTAGTGGCAAAATGGCTTAAGGACAACAAAGTCAAGGTATTGGAGTGGCCATCACAAAGCCCTGACCTCAATCCTATAGAAGATTTGTGGGCAGAACTGAAAAGCATGTGCGAGCAAGGAGGCCTACAAACCTGACTCCGTTACAACAGCTCTGTCCGGAGGAATGGGGCCAAAATTCACCCACCTTATTGTGGGAAGCTTGTGGAAGGCTACCCCGAAATGTTTGACCCACGTTAAACAAATTAAAAGGCAATGCTACCAAATATTGAGTGTATGTAAACTTCTATTATTACAACAGTTTACTGTGATTATGGATATGCACTCATGTTGACTTATACATTTGAACTTTCTTTTTTGCCCAGAGTACAATTTTTTAGATGTATTTTATTATTACTACTGTACCCACATTCTTAAAAACTAAAACAGAAGAAGTGTACAAATAATGTAGAAAAATCCTTAAGAGGGAAAAGCACGACGGGATGGGGGATTGAGGGATGGGTAGAGAGAACAGTAGAGGGCTCTGAAAACTATTATTAGTGAAATAACCACTTCCTTTTGTGACTAGAGTCCAATAGATATCCTGTGGCACACATCAGAGGGCATGATTGGTCACCAAAAATGATTAGGAAGTGTGCCAGGCCATGCAGTCCCAAGATAGAAGGGGGGGGGGGGTGTATTTTCGGTAGGCAAGAAAATAGCCTTGCCGAACCCCCCCTCTCTAACTTCCTTCATTTTGTGGCTAGAGTCAAATACTTTCCATAGAACAAACTTCACATCATGATAGGCAACTAAACTTAATAATTAATGTATGTGTGTTATATTAAGCATAGAGGAGGGAATAAAATGTAGGCGAGCAATAAACATTTCAAACCAACTACTAGTCGAATAAGACATGGGAGAGATGACGGTTTTTGGCAAAGAGATTTATTTATAGACTAATACACTTGAAACAAATAGCCAAACCGAAAACTGCAGACATTACCTAGTGCCTCCCCCGCGATCAAACCGACATAAAGATAAAATGAAACGCAGCCTAACGTGATCAGAAATCTCAACTAGCCAGCAAGTTGCAGCAATGATGAATTGAGTGTGTGCGCGTTCACGCGAGGGGGGGATTCTGGCAGGGGGAGCTTTTCGACACGTCACCGGACAAGACAGATGTTTTTATTTGGTTTTATTTACTGCAGTGTCTATTAATTGTCCAAACGCACAGCCTCTTTCCCACTCTATATTGCTATAGCATTTTCACAAATGTCTTAGTATACTGTAGTTCCCAAACATTCTATGAATTTATTAAAACGTGAAAATGACCATATAAGTGGTCGCTTGTCAGATTTTTTTTAAAGTGTTATATCCTTCCAGAGGGTGTATATGAACAGATTTTAATAAGATTTCATGTTGCTGAAATGCTGTCCATTCCAAGTTAAATGCAACAATGTTTCACAAACAAAAGTTATTTTCAAAGAGATGGCTAACAACAGCAAACGTGCTGCAATAAAAAAAACAGTTCTACTCACCAGATGATGATCATTTCAATCTTAGCTTCTTGTTGAAAGTTATTCTTGAAAAGGGAGAAGCTAACAAATTAGCAACAACATCCTCTTTGGTAACACTTGCTACAGCCGCTGCAAACTAGCCAAAAACAAACGCTAACTAGCTAGCTATACCATGGGAAAACTACTGTTCGCTATTGCGCAGTGACCTGTTGACCTTCAAGAAAGAAGAAGTTTTCATACGTTTTTGTAAAAACGGTCCCACTCATTAAGTCAAAATGTGATTGGTTGATTCCACTGTCACTCCAAAATATTACCCTAATACAGTTGCCTTTATCAAGCTTCTGATGGCCTAGCGAATGGCTGACTCAGCTAGCTAGATGTTTCTCCCCAGAGACCAGCAAAGAAAAATCCTGATTAGATCTTTTTTCGCTTCAATGTTAACCTTTTCCTTTCCAACAGAATTTGAAGAAATCAAATCAGATCAACATTGAAAATAGTAATATCATTATCATTATTTTTATATGATTATAATAATTTTTTAAATCCTTAGCCCTTCTCTGAAGGCATAGAAGGCCCATTGTTCGCCACTGTGTTTGAGGTAGTAATAATTTGTAGAGAGGCCCTATTTTCCCTCAGCATGCATTTTTTTGGGGACAAAATTAGAATCATGGACATGAATGGGACTCACATTTTTCTGGTCTCGGTCTTGACCCCTTTGTCCCCCCCCCGGTCTGAGACTTGATTAAAATTAATGAATATTTTACTACATGAAAAAAGAAACAGAAAAACGTGCTCTCTTGACTGGCCCTTAGGTATGTCACAATGGGCCACAACTATCGCAGCTCTGCGGCTGTGTACTCTGAATTCGTCTTTAGAGTGATGCCATCTTATGTAACCTTCCTGGAAGTCATTGATTTGTTTAGAACGCTTGATCTTGTCTGATCTTCACAGATCAGAGGATGAGAATAGACACCACAGGTGACGTATTTCTGTCTTCTGCCACAAGGGGGTGCCATATCTAAATTATTCAGACGAGTTATGAAAATAGACCTATGATTTGTAAAAGACATTGCAATTCATGAGGACAATAAATAGCCAGACAGAATAGATCAACAATGATTTGTATCATTCACATTTTAGGGATGGGTTATGACAGAAAATAATTTATGTCCACGAAATATATAATCCACTAAAATGCAACCGAAGTTACTGAATAGTGGATGGCAAACTACATAGTAACTCAATGCTAAATGAACGTTCTTTTCTCCCACTGACGATATTCATATTCTGTATTTCTGCCAGAGCTAAATATCACCCCTAGCAAAAAAAGATGAGTAAGAGCAAAACACTTGACAAAAGACACCACACAGCCTTTCTCTTAGCGCAATATCAGTCATCAGTTGTTGCCAATACAAAAATAGGTACAGTTGAAGTCAGAAGTTTACATACACCTTAGCCAAATACATTTAAACTCAGTTTTTCACAATTCCTGACATTTAATCCAAGAAAAATTCTCTGTTTTAGGTGAGTTAGGATCACCACTTTATTTTAAGAATGTGAAATGTCAGAATAATAGTAGAGAGAATGATTTATTTAAACTTTTATTTAATTAATTACATTCCCAGTGGGGCAGAAGTTTACATACACTCAATTAGTATTTGGTAGCATTGCCTTTAAATTGTTTGACTTGGGACAAACGTTTCGGGTAGCCTTCCACAAGCTTCCCGCAATAAATTGGGTGAATTTTGGCCCATTCCTCCAGACAGAGCTGGTGTCCACTGAGTTTGAAGGTAGGCCTTGAAATACATCCACAGGTACGCCTCCAATTGACTCAAATGATGTCAATTAGCCTATCAGAAGCTTCTAAAGCCATGACATAATTTTCTGGAATTCTCCAAGCTGTTTAAAGGCACAGTCAACTTAGTGTATGTAAACTTCTGACCCACTGGAATTGTGATACAGTGAATTATAAGTGAAATAATCTGTACACAATTGTTGGAAAAATTATTTGTGTCATGCACAAAGTAGATGTCCTAACTGACTTGCCAAAACTATAGTTTGTTAACAAAAAAATTGTGTAGTGGTTGAAAAACAAGTTTTAATGACTCCAACGTGTATGGTAACTTCCGACTTCATAGAAGCCTACATACATGCCTAATTACTTAAAAAAACAAATGTATTACATACCACAAACCAATCAGAGAGCAACATAAGAACATGCTATAGGATGAATGACAAAAACTCCTTAAGAGATGAGAGAATATCATCCTCCAAAACAGAAGCAGCAGACTCGGTAGTGGCTTGCTCTTGAGAGTAAGGTGTGCGCATTACCCAAGGATTGTTATATTTATATGACCATTAAGCCTGCCATCATCAGCACCTTACCTGCACCGCTGACTAGTGACTACAGTTTCAGTTGCATACACAAAAACAACAATAACAGTTGATCTTTTCCATAGGGCTCCAGAGAGTAATTTCTCCATAGGCTAAGTGTCCTAGTGAAACTATCTCCATGAATCCCCCTTATTCACACTGCAGAGAGAGGGCGAGAGAGACCCATAGCACCCATAGGACAGACAATGGCACCGGAGTCTGAGTATTGACTCTACACTTAATCTAAACTGTCTGCCAGCACCAACACCGGACAAACACTCACTCCACTCACATCCCTGGGCCTCAGGGTGGCTCCATGCCAGAAACACCCAAACTCTAACCCAAACACCATGGCATGAATATAACTACTATTCCCTGAAGGAGGGAACAAGGTATAACATACTATTGGGAGTCAACAACCAATCATATTCACCTGAAGAAAACTGAAATCATGCCCAATGGATGATGAGCCCGCCCCCTGAAGCCCCGCCTTCCTGGCTATAGTTCCTGGCTATAGTACAGGGATAGACAGGGCAGCTAAAGGCTCAAACCTACAAGGAACCGTGGATAACCCTGATAAATGCGAAACCTGCGTGCTGCCTAACACCCACTCCCGGACCCATCATAAGAACACATTGACAGCAGTTACATCCAAGCGATAAAACCTCACCAAGGTATGTGGGGGAACCCCAACTTGCTGCAGCACAGATATCACCAATTGTCATTTCCCTGAACAATGCCCAAGAAGCCACCACACCACTAGTGGAGTAAGCACGCACACCGCTAGGCAACCCTTGTCCTTTTGCTGTCATATGCCAGGGAGATCCACAATTCAATGAGAAAGACCCTGCTTAGAAAGCGCCCTACCCTACGCTGGATTAGCGAAACAGACAAAAAGCTGGTCACAAATGCGGATAACCTTGTTCATATTCATATACACTGAGTGTACAAAACATTAAGAACACCCCGCACCCCTTCAAGGCGCTTAAATATTTTGTCTTACCCATTCAACCTCTGAATGGCACACATACACAATCCATGTCTCAATTGTCTGAAGGCTTAAAAATCCTTATTTTTTCAATTTATTTAACCTTTATTTAACTAAGCATGTCAGTTAACCTTTCTAGCTCGACAACAATCCGCTGAAAAGGCAGTGCGCGAGATTCAAGATGTTTTAGAAATATGTAACTTTCACACATTAACAAGTCTAATACAGCAAATGAAAGATAAACATCTTGTTAATCTACCCATCGTGTCCGATTTAAAAAATGTTTTACAGCTAAAGCACAACATATGATTATGTTAGATCACAGCCAATTCGAAAATGCAGAAATATAGATAAAATTCATCACTAATCTTTGATGATCTTCATCAGATAACACTCATAGGACATCATGTTACACAATACATGTATGTTTTGTTCGATAACTTGCATATTTATATCCAAAAATCTCAGTTTACATTGGCGCCTTACGTGCAGTAATGTTTTGATTCCAAAACATCTGGTGATTTTACAGAAATAATCATAATAAACATTGATAAAATATACTAGTGTTATTCACAGAATTAAAGAGACTTCTCCTTAATGCAACCGCTGTGTCAGATTTTAAAAAAGCATAATCTGAGAACGGCGCTCAGAACCCAAAACAGCCAGAGGAATATCTGCCATTTTGGAATCAACAAAGTTAGAAACAACACCATAAATATTCACTTACCTTTGATCTTCATTATAAGGCACTCCCCAGGAGTCCCAGTTCGACGACAAATGACTGATTTGTTCCATAAAGTTCCATCATTTATGTTCAAATAGCCACTTGTTGTTAGCGTGTTCAGCCCAGTAATCCATCTTCATGAGGCGCAGGCAATTCATCCTGACAAAAACTCAAAAAGTTCCATCACAGTCCTTTAGAAACATGTCAAACGATGTATGGAATCAATCGTTAGGATGTTTTTAACATAAAACATCAATAATGTTCCAACCAGAGAATTCCTTTGTCTTCAGAGAAGCACTGGAACGAGAGGTAACCCTGTCGGGAGCACGTGTCATGAGACCAAGGCTCTCTGCCAGACCACTGACTCAAAGAGGTCTCATGAGCCCCTCCTTTATAGTAGAATCAAACCAGTTTCTAAAGACAGTTTACATCTAGTGGAAGCCCTAGGAAGTGCAACCTCATCCATATCTCAATGTGTATTCGGTTTGCCAAGCTTTAAAAAACTACAAACCTCACATGTCCCACTTCCTGGTTGGATTTTTCTCAGGTTTTTGCCTACCATATGTGTTCAGTTATACTCAGACATCATTCAAACAGTTTTAGAAACTTCAGAGTGTTTTCTGTCCAATACTAATAATAATATGCATATATTAGCATCTGGGCCACAGTAGGAGGCAGTTCACTCTGGGCACGCTATTCATCCAAAGTGAAAATGCTGCCCCCTATCCCAAAAAGGTTTTAAGAACAAATTCTTATTTACAATGGCGGCCTACCCCGGCCGAACCCTAACCCAGACGACACTGGGCCAATTGTGCGCCGCCCTATGGGACTCCCAATCACGACCGGTTGTGATACAGTCTGGAATCCAACCAGTGTCTGTAGTGATGCCTCTAGCACTGAGATGCATTGCCTTTGACCGCTGCGCCACTCGGGAGCTCTTTAACCTGTCTCCTCCCCTTTGACAAGTGAGATCAATAAGGGATCATAGCTTTCATCTGGATTCACCTGATCAGTCTATGGCATGGAAAGATGTTTTGTAGAACCAGTGTATGTGCGTAAACACAGGCCATGCAACCTCAGTTGTTCACTGGAAGCAAACGGAGGAGGTGAGAAAGGGAACAGCTCGAAAGCCAGGGACCTGTAAGCCATAAACATAACCGCGGGAGAAAAAGTTGCATTAGAATGTAAGATCACTTTGAAGTCGCCAGGCACTCCAAACAGGAAGGGTGTACTGATAGCATGTGGATATCCCCAACAGTTTTGGCCGACGACAAGGCCATGAGTAGGGCAATTTTGTATGAACGGACCTTCAGGTCCACAGACTCCATTGGTTCAAACGGAGGCTCACACAGAGTGTTCAGGACCAAAGCCGGGTCCCAGGTCGGTGCAATAGGCTTAGACACTGGTCTGAGCTGACGTACACCTTTCAGGAACCGCACCACAAACGGATGATACCTCGGGGTACATGACACGTCGAGATAGCTGCCATTTAAACCTTCAATGTGGAAAAAGAAAGGTCCTGCTCAAAAATCTGTCCTCCAAAGAGCTTTGAAAGGGGGAAACTCTTTTAGTCTGACACCAACCCTCAAACACGCGGCACATATACGTAGACAACCCTTTCATAGAGGGCGCACGTGCTAATTAAATTTGAGAGTAAATCCCTCGCCATCAAATTCAACCTTTCAGGGGCCAAACCCACAGATCCCATGTCTGCGGTTGTGGGTGCCAAACCCTCCCATGCGCCTGGGACAATAGATCCTGATGACACGGAACCCTCCACGGTTCCCCGCCCAACAGGTGGATGATCCTCGGGAACCAGGGTTGTCTGGGCCAACGGGTAGCCACCAGAATCAACAACAGACCTTTCTGACAGACCTTCTCCACAGTGGCCTCCACGGACCCTCTCCAAAGGCCATTGATACACCAAAGCATCCGTTCCCAACGAAGCACCCAGATCCCTCATTGAGAAGAACAGACGACAATGCACGTTTTTCTTGCGATGCATAAAGATCTACGTTGGACCTGCCGAACTGGTAACCATATCTGGGCACCCAGTAGGGTGCATTCTCCACTTCGTAGAGATATAGAGTATAGAAAGTACCATAGAAAGTAGAGCTGCATCCATGTTGCTCCTACAGCAAATCGATATGATACATCTGAAGCATTGTGACCACATTCAACGACCGGGATGCCACATCCTCAACCTTGTACACTTAGTCTGGCTGACCCACCAAGAACTGGCACTGTTTTATTATAAAGCATTGTGTTAAGATTAGCCCCTTTGTTAGCCTCTGGATCTAAGTAACTCGCCAGCTTTCCATCCATCAGTGGTGCGCAAACGAGCTCCGCCTCCATACATACTCTTTACATTCATGAACCCGCCATGACCTGGTAGCACCAGCTTGGGTGAACGAGGGGAATCCCAGGTTGCCTTTAGCTCATCGGCAAAATCTTTAAACAGGGGTAAGCGACGCTTCACCGCTGCAGGGACAAGAGGTAAATACCTTCCCCCAAACCTGGAGGAACTCCACGGCAGGTGAGAAGATGACCAATCCACCCCCAGGTGATCTGCTGCCCTACGACACAACTCCATCAAAGGCGCATTAACCACCAATGGTTCACTCTCCCCCGAATCCAAAGCAGGGGATTTAGGCTACCATGGGCTGTCTTCCGATTCACACTCTGAAAACCCTCCAGAGCCAACCAGGGATAGTGCTGTATATCATTCCTGGAATCCGGACTCTGAACACTGCCAGAGAAACCGGAATGAGCCTCATATCAACTTCAACCACCGCTGCTGCTCTCTCTCGGCCTCAGGCAACCCCTTTTCCCGAGGTCGCTTCACCGGAAGACCCTTCGCCAACAGCCACAATCTTTCTCACAAAGTCAACTTGACACCCAATGGAAGTTGAACCCAGCCAGAGACAATGGTCACATGAACTGGTCCAAGCCAAAGCTTTCTCAGTGTGTTTCAACCGCAAGCAAACAGGACAGCACTTGTGAGTATCTTTCATTTTCATTGTGAAGCTACATGGCCTAGGGCACCATCGGGTTCAAACTCAGCTGGTTAGCCTTTTTGAATTTACTCTTACTACTGGCTCAAGCAAGGAAGCACTGGCTACACAAGCAGAGTAGCAAGTAGTTAGCTTTTAGCAAACACAAAACCTGATACCAGGACCCAAACTTACAACCGATACCCAGGACCGAAATTTACAACATGGATGCCGAGCCACCAAAAGTTGGACCTAATTTCAGTTTTCTACAGGTGTATATGATTAATTGTTGACTCCCCATAGTATGTTAAACGAAGTGACCTACTGAAAGGGAACCTCCTTTCACTCAGGCGCCTCAATAGCCACCATGCATGCAGCATCGCTGTGCTCTGTGCGTGTGTGTTTCTGTGTGAGTCGGTCTGTGCGTGTGAATGATGTTTGCTTTTCACTTTCTGACCATGTTTATATCATTCTGATCATGTGACAATCTAGCGCTGGTCCAGGGCGTTAGAGCATGTTCCTTGATTAACTTAGTGAAGAATGTGGAACTTATAGCGCCTATGTGGTATCTATCTCCAGCCAAGTTAATATGAACCCTCTGTACTGCTAAGAGCCCTGACCCAGCAAATGAGGTCCCAACCTCTGAAAGAGGCCCAGCAGGAGTCTGGTCTACAGACTACCTGTCACTCTGATCTTTACCTGGGGCCTAATACCAGCCTGCAGCTGCAATTATGGCCGATAGTAAAACAACAGTTTTGCAGCCATAAGAAAAACACTGGATGACCCCTAAAATTATTTCAGGCAGGTTTGGAATCTGATACACTCCAGACTGTCATAAGCCAAGCCCTTAACACTGAGCCTGGGTTAGTCTGGGTTATGGGCTCCGTTATCCAAAGAGAAGAAGCATGAGTCCCAAATCTCACTCTATTCCTTATGTAGTGCACTACTTTTGATCAGAGCTCTACAGGACTCAGAGTCGAGTCAACCTTGCCTGTTTTGTCAGAGATCGATCTGTTTGTAGAATCAGATTGCGACTTAGTGCGTACCAGAGGATCAGCTTGAGGGTGAACACCAAGGGAGCGTACTGCACACACACACAGACACTAGATATTTTGTTCAATGTGGACGTAAGAGCCAAATGTAGGTGACTGTCTATTATTTTGAGACAACCAGAAAAGCTGTGTGTTTTTTTTAAATGTAACCTTTATTTAACTAGACAAGTCAGTTAAGAACAAATTCTTATTTACAATGATGTCAGAACGACAGATTTTTACCTTCTCAGCTCGTTTACTGGCCCGACGCTCTAACCACTAGGCTACCTGCCGCCCCAGAAGTAGTATCCCATTGACACTCAGTAAAACATGCGGCTTTGATGTGCTAATTAGCCTGAGAAAATCATGTGTCTTTGATCAGTGGGACTGCTTCTGCAGGGCAAAGAGGTTTCAGGGGCCACAAACCAGAGAGGGCATGTTCTATGCTTGGGTTCCCATTAGGCTGAATGAAATGGTATGGCATTCCACACCCCCAGCTGTGATAACTTCTCCCAAATGTGATAATAGTCATTGGTAGTAGTGGAGACATTTTACAACTTTATCCCTTACGAAAAAAGTTTGCAGTCAGAATGCAGTATAACTGCACTACACTGCAGTATGCTACACATACTGCATCCAAAAATAACAGCTTTTTTACTGCAGTAATTTTGCAGTGTAACTGCAATTAGAGTGCAGTATGTGATAACTTCTCCCAATTTTGATAATAGTCACTGCAGTTATTCTGCAAGTACTGTTTCAAAATACCACAGTAGACTGCAGTTAATGCACTTATGGCAGTTTCAAAACGGCAATCTTTTTTGTAAGGCATACAAGAGAGAGCATGCATGGAGATTCAACATTCCAAATATGTTGTCTAACAGCCTATCGAAATCCTACTTGAAGTGAGAAAGAATGCAACATCTAAAACACAATGCATTGAAGTCGCTGGCAGGTCCAGTGACGTTGGTTTAGCCCCCCTGCCCAACCCCTTTGAAATGGTCTTTAATGGGTACCAGATTTTTCACCCAGTAATCTAATCTCTTGCCAGCAGTTTCTCAAGGTATCCTACAGTTTGCGCTGAAAGGCATCCTCACCTTTAAGGAGAGCGAGGAGTGTGTGGGGTGTGCAGAACGGAGCTGCAGACGCGGGACATCCTTCGGCTCTAAAATGTTTGTGAGTTTGTGATTGTGGTCAGCGCTGCACACTGGAAAGAGCCATATTTAATATAACCTAACACAAGCCACGGGTGCATTTTCCAGCGCAACACAAAATATTACGAATACGGGGAAATTTAACTTTCTCTATCCAGATTGTATCCAACAGTGTGGGCAATTAACGGAACAATGGGATTCTAACGGGATGTTCGAGATTAACATTTTACGGTCGTGCGCAGTCCTCAAATTCTGAATTTGGATGATCGGAACTTTTTCGTGCGAGCGTTTAGTTTGCTGTTCTCCCAGCAACTGATTCAAACCTGCTCGTTTGGACTGAATTTTGAGATGAACAAAAAGTGACATAGCGACTCTCATCTCTTCTGCACTCCTAACAGATTTATACAACGCCATGAAAGGTACAGTATGTGTTATGCAAGGTGCTGTTCATCTTTAAAATAGTTTTGAGAAGTTTGAAGTGGTAGCCCAAAAAAATGCTTTCGATAAATTCTGTATCTGTGCCTGAGTGTTGCACATCTGGATGAGATTAAGTGCCTGTGGTGTGGAATTCAGCTGTATTGTGAAATGACTTGGCCTTTCTCCGCCAGTCGCATCATTCTCTATAGTAGTGCATTGATTGAGTAACTGTTTTTGTTTGGTTACTTTAGGTCCTTTGTGATATACTGTATATCAGTGCTGCTTTTGTTCTAGCCTCTACTAACAATAAGACCGTGTGCACAATTGTTATTCAAAGGGAAATATGAATATATTTTAGGCAGGGAGGTGTATTACATTGATTTGATTCTCTCCTTATGATTCCATGTATAGACCTAATGTAGCCTATTGCATTTTTACAAAAAAGTTAACTCCCCTGTGGGACACCAACGTTTTGTTACCCCTGTGACACATGACCTAATGACGCCATAGATGGGGACTCATCTCATATGTCTCTCAGAAGTGATCGAGGAACAATGGGACACGTCATTCAGTATGTTCATATGCACATGAAAAATAATGGTTCTAAATAGTACCAGATAGAGGTTATTTGTCTTGTAACCATAGCGGACTCTTTTGGTGCTATATAGAACCCTTTTTTGAAAGTGCAATAAAGAGCAATGCTCATTAGGTTCTAAATGGAACCTGTATGGTGTTATAAAGAACACTTTGCCTGAGGTTCTATAAAGGACCAAAGGTTCTATATTGCACCAAAAAAAGGTTCCGCTATGGTTACAACCCTTGTTGGGGCTATATAGAACCCTTTTTATTGTTCTTCACAGAACCTTTAGGGACAATGGTTCTATAAGGAACCTTTCTCAATCTGAAATGTTCTTTGTAGAATAACCATACAGTGTTTTTGATTCTGGTCAGCCATATTATATTGTTCAAATTCCTTAGGTGTTATTATTGTGACACATTTAATCAAGTGAGCTATGCCTGCAGGTCCGTGAGGAGAGAATTTAGATTGAGAACCACAGACTGATTTATTAAACAATTCCCAATTGACACAAGGCCATACATGAGTATTTTACAAGACACAATCACTTGCCACAATCATATAAAATGTATGGTGCCTAACACAACACATTACATAAACTGGAATTGACACTCTCACTCACGGTCGCACAAAAAGAGCTGTGAGCAAGCCACACCACTTACATATTCTAATGAGCCACAGCCCCTACATTTTAATTACCACTAAAAGAGCAAAGAACCACGGTAGAGCACGGTAGAGGTCCTTTGAGGCATTATGGGTCCACATAGAACCCTCATTTTTTAGTGTGTAGTCATCTCTCTATCATAGACACAGAGTCCCAAATGGCGCCACCTTTCCCTATAAAGTGCACTACTTTTGACCAGGGCAGCTAGGGCTCTGGTCAAAAGTAGTTGAAAGAGAGCAACCCGGATCCACGTATTTTACTGGTTTGTGACTCACTGACACCCTCCCCGGTTAGAGGGGAATAAAGCAGTCCAAGAGTTTTTTTTTGTTTTTTTTGTACACCTTTATTTAACTAGGCAAGTCAGTTAAGAACATATTCTTATTTACAATGACAGCCTAGGAACAGTGGGTTAACTGCCCTGTTCAGGAGCAGAACAACAGCTTTTTACCTTGTCAGCTTTGGGATTCAACCGAGCAACCTTTCGTTTACTGTCCCGAAGCTCTAACCACTAGGCTACCTGCCACCCCAGGTAACACACTAAGGAACTTTAATCACACACAGAAGAAGATGAACATGGATATGTTTTCTGTGTTCACGCATCCCTGTGTGTGATTAAAGTTCCTGTGTTCTATCCACCCACACTCACAGACTGGAATAACACAGTTCAGATTTTAGTCAATATTTACTCCCTTGGAGAGCGTGCGTCAGGCTGGCTAGCCAATCTGGGCCTGGAGAGACTGCACGGCTAGAGCGTGCACTAGGGTGAGACACATGGCTATTGTTCAATTGGCTGAAGCCATGAGCTGTAGGAGATATTGATCACTCACATGACGGGGAAGAAAGAGTGAGAATGGGTGAGTCAGACAGCGTGGCTCCAGAAAGCAAATAAACAAATGCTCACACAAACAGTGAAATGTAACACCCTCGGCAGGGGGATTCTGTAAAAGCCACCCCTAAAATATGTGCAGCATATTTACAAAAGGGAAGGATTCCCCTGCCGGAGATGTCAGTAGTGGTGCTCCCCGCCACCCCGTGTAGTTATTCCATGCAGTCACTCCATCAGCTGCAGGTCAGGAGCTGCCAAGGAACAGAGGATTTAAGGCATCCATGCGGGTGGCACTTTGGAGTATGGCCAGCCCACTGTAACAAGTCCAGGTGCTGGGGGGGATTTCCTCACAGAGACGGGCCATGCCCCAGTAGTGGAGAGTAGGTGCGGCGGTGGTTCCCCCACAGAGGTGGGCAAGTCCCCCAGGTCAGGAGGCAGTGCTGGTGAGACCAGGGCAGGTGGTGAATAAGATCACAGCCAGGAGCAGGAATAGGTGGTTCCCCTGGGATAGGACACTGGAGGGTGAAGTCTGGGTGCCTGGCCCCGGTGAGGTCTGATCCAACCCCCCACAGTCATGTTGGTGGTTGAGTACAGAGGCAGCAGGACCAGGACTGGAGCTGGGTCAGGCAGTACACGCTAGGCAGGGGAATCCTGAACACACAGAACCGGACCCAGGGCTGTGGTTCTGTCAGGTGAAGCTGTACTGTCAGTAGATGGTGACAGTGCTGTGGCTCGGTCCCCCCATGGGCCCAGGTAGCAGCAGACAGGTCCGGTGCTGCTGGAGGGTCCCCTAGTGCAGGGACAGGCAGAGAGTCAGAGGCAGACAGGGCCTCTGCCGCTGGCAATGGCTCTCCGGGTAGCTTGGCTGTTGATGATCCGGTGGCTGTGAGGACTAGGGTCCAGTCAGCAACATAGGCTTACTACCATGTGGCAATGCTACTGGAAGCGCATAGGCCGCCCGGGCACGGGAGAGGACTCTCCCAGACTCCACAGCAGTGGAGGGGGGATGGGGAATTACATCTGGTGTGTGCTTAGTCTCCATAGCAGGCAACTCATGAGGACCAGCGGGGGCCGAGGACATGTTCTCAGTTGTTGCCGGGGCTGGAGAGGCATTATAGTCACACCAGATGGTCACAGTCACATCTGGCGACGGTGACAGGCCTGAAAAGACAACCCCTTGCTGCTGTCCCCCGTATGACTGTCCCATGCTCTCCACAGCAAACCGCTGGGAATAGCCCCCCTAACAGGAGGAAGCCCCGGATCTGGTCCTCTGCTGCGAAGTATCACTTGAGAAGACTGTATATTCCTCTCAATATGGGCAAAACAGGACTCCTGCACACCCTATGACAAATGCAGCGATGTCCACGGTGCTGCAACTCCCCGGCACTCCAACGCAGAAGAACAATCCACGTGCTGGGTTGCTGGGGATGCGGCCCCACCTGGTGCTGAATTGTATCCCACAGGTGGAGGAGAGGGAACATTGGGTCCATGCTGAACCTCGGCACCCTCTCTGGTTCAGAGTATCCCATAGGCTCCAGAGAGGGTAGTAGTATCTCCACATGGTAGTAGTCCACTGGATCCCCCGGGAACCATACTCGAAGGACCATGAAAGAGAGCGACCTGGCTCTACGTATTTCACTGGTTTGTGACTCATTGACAACGCCCCCGGTTAGAGGGGAACAAAGCAACCCGAGAGATAACACACACAGGTGCTTTAATCACACACAGGAAAAAGAGGTACATACCCATGTACCTCTTCATCTTCGTGGGGTATATATATGATGCCATTAGGGACGCAACCAGGGTCATAGAGTTTGTGTTAGTGAGCGTCTCTTAATTTATCTAAGCAGTGGCGTCATTATTTGCTAATTATAATAACCGCCACGCCCAACATATCTCACCCCTGTCGCCCTTCCCTCCCCCTCCCCCTCACACTGCCCTCAGACGACACTGCCTCTCTCTTTAAAAGGGTTCTTTGGTTGTCCCCGTAGGAAAACCCTTTTGGGTTCCAGGTAGAACCCAAAAAGTTTCTACCTGGAACCAAAAGGTTTCTACTTGGAGCCAAAAGGGGTTCTTCAACGGGTTATCCTAAAGGGACAGCCAAATAACCCTTTAAGGTTCTAGATAGCCCCTTTTGTCCAAGAGTGTACATCTGCTAGCCATTATGAGTGATGTTCTTCTTTCTCTGCCGCCGACCTGCGCTGGGTTCTAGTGTAGTGTAGGGAAGTTGAATAAGGTTTACAGTCAACAACCCAGAGAAACCGCAGCCTGTGGCTTATACAGGAGTCCTCCTGTCTCCTTTCCACACAGAGAGAGGCACTTGATGGGGAGTTATAGCCTCCATGACATACCACGATGATAAAGCCATATGCTGAGTAAGGCCTATTTATCCTTCCTATAGAGAAAGGCATTTGTGTAGTATCCTGGCTGCCACAAATGCCTGTTGGTGTCCTGTATCCATTTGGTTACCTAGTCTGTGTCTCAAATGGCACCCTATTCGCCATGGTGCACCTCATTTGACCAGAGTCCTAATGTTGATTTTTGTGGTCAAATAACCATTTCTTTGTGGATTTTGATCAGTGCTCATTGTCTTGCTGGAAGATCCACTTGTGGCCAAGTTTCCGCCTCCTGGCAGAGGCAACCAGGTTTTTGGCTAAAATGTCCTGGTACTTGGTAAAGTTCATGATGCCGTTGGCCTCAACAGGGGCCCCAGGACCAGTGGAAGCAAAATATCCCCATAACATCAAAGATCCACCTCCATATTTATCTGTAGGTATGAGGTACTTTTCTGCATAAGCTTTTCAACGCCAAACCTTCTACTGGTGTGCGTGGCCATAGCACCGGTTCCAATCCAAGTGCCAATGCCGTTTACCAAACTCCAGGAGGTGCTATGGTCAGATGACATGGAAATAGAGCTAAATGGTTAATTGACCACAAAATAAACATTTTGCAATGGCCATCTAACTCTTCGGACTTGAACCCAATTGAAAACATGTGGTTTGTAGTTTGAATTGAAGAGGGCAGTCTACAAGAGCGGATGAAGGATATCAAGTATCTGGGAAGATTCTGTATGAAGGAATGGCCTAAGATCCCTCCCAACATGTACTCCAATCTCATAAATCATTTTAGAAAAAGGCTCAGTGTCTTTATCCTCGCACAGGAGGGTGCTAGAGAATTGAAAACATGGTGCCAATAAGTTTGACACCTATTTCTTTCTATTACTTGTAAAGCAAAATCTTTTTCTCTGAGCAATTGTAATAGTATAAAATAATATAATTTCCCTCGTATTTGTATTACTTGTTTTAGACATTCTTTTTTTGTTCATCTTCATCAAGGGTGCCAATAATTATGGAAACAGTCCCTTCAGGATCTTGCGATTTACTTTGTGTGATAGTTGAGGCTTTAAAGGCTTGATTTCTATAATAAGGTCTCTCAGCCAGAGTAGTAACAGAACAGTTGTTGGGAGAACATTCTGTCCTGACCTCTGCTGGGGGGGGGGTTACTCACTCCTCCTGCAGTACAATGAGGTATCATTAACCATGGTGGCTGGGGAGTTGATATACGTATAGCCTGCGTCCCAAATGGTACCCTATTCCTCATAGGACTTTGACCAAAAGTAGTGCAATATACACAGAATAGGCTGCCACTTGGGATGCAGACACACAGTGTACGAAGGTTTCCTGACATGCTTATTACTCTATGCAGTGGGTTTCAGTGTGTGACTGCGGCACTATATTCAAAATAAATATCGATTGCATTTGTTCTGGAACCAATGGAGTATACACTTCATTTGTTGCCGTTCTTGTGTGTGATTTTTCTCTTGGACCTCACTCTAACACACGTGTATCTGTTGTTATTCCCACAGACGATTTTGCCGACGAGGAGGAAGTACAGTCTTTTGGATACAAGCGGTTCGGTGAGTACAACACAACTCTCTTTACTCCCACTCCCCAACTGAGATCAATGTCAATCTTTCTCATCACCATCAAGTGATACTTTGCATGTGTCCTAAATGGTGCCATATTCCCCATGGGCCCTGGTCAAAAGCAGTGCCATTATATAGGGAATACTGTAAGGTCTCTTTTGCGATGCAAATCAAATTTGATTTGTCACATGCGCCGAATACAACAGGTGTAGGTAGACCTTACAGTGAAATGCTTACTCACAGGCTCTAACCAACAGTGCAATTTTTAAGTTAAAAAAAGGTTGTAGGTGAACAATAGATAAGTAAATAAATATAACAACAGTAAAAAAGACACAATGCAAATAGTCCGCGTAACCATTGGTTACCTGTTCAGGAGTCTTATAGCTTTGGGGTAAAAAGTGTTGAGAAGCCTTTTGGTCCTAGACTTGGCGCTCCGGTACCGCTTGCCATGCGGGAATAGAGATAACAGTCTATGACTGGGGTGGCTGGGGTCTTTGACCATTTTTAGGGCCTTCCTCCTACACCGCCTGGTGTAGAAGTCCTGGATGGCAGGCAGCTCAGCCCCAGTGATATTCTGGGCCGTACGCACTATCCTCTGTAGTGCCTTGCGGTTGGAGGCTGAGCAGTTGCCATACTGGGCAGTGATGCAACCAGTCAGATGCTCTCGATGTTGCAGCTGTAGAACCTTTTGAAGTTCTGAGGACCCATGCCAAATCTTTTTAGTTTCCTGAGGGGGAAAAGGCTTTGTCGTGCCCTCTTCACGACTGTCTTGGTGTGTTTGGACCATTTTAGTTTGTTGGTGATGTGGACACTAAGGAATTTGAAGCTCTCAACCTGCTCCACTACAGCCCCGTCGATGAGAATGGGTGCGTGCTCGGTCCTCCTTTTCCTGTAGTCCACAATCATCTCCTCAGTCTTGGTTATGTTGAGGGAAAGGTTGTTGTCCTGGCACCACCCGGCCAGGTCTCTGACCTCCTCCCTATAGGCTGTCTCGTCATTGTCGGTGATCAGGCACTGTTGTGTCGTCTGCAAACTTAATGATGGTGGTGGAGTCGTGCCTGGTCACGCAGTCGTGGGTGAACAGGGAGTACGGGAGGGGACTGAGCACGCACCCCTGAGGGGCCCCCGTGTTGAGGATCAGCTGTTATGTAGCCATTGTTTACATCTCAGGACAGACACAAGGCAGTATGAGCTGTGTCTACTCACTGCCTTTGGGACCGTGCAGGGTTAAACATAACAGCTTTTTCTGGGTGACAGCCTTTGTGGTTTAGCCCGTACCAAAAGCAGCACTCACAGCTTGATGGGGTCAGGAGGTCACCAGTTCATAAACACATACACTCATTCACTGATAGACAAGCATACACACACACATACTTACATTCTCAAACTCACATACACATAAAGACAAAGCGAGAGAGGGAAAGAGAAGAAATGGGAAAGACAGAAACACACCCCCTGGGATGGAGAACGAGAGAGCGAGAGTACTGCACCATTGTACTGTTGATCCAAGGAGGGATTTGGGAGCCTCTCTGTCACTCTCTCTCTTTTTGGAGAGAGTTACTCTAATCCAGAATGATTTGGTCCATCAGTAAGGATGGAGGGAGTGGTCCCCGATGTTTACCCCAGCACCAGCGGAGACGAGCTCAAACTGCTTTACCACAATCTCTCTCATCACAGTGTCACCCGAGAGGAAGCGTCCTGTTTGTCTTCGTGTGAGTAGCCTGCGCCGCGAGCCCAGCCAGCCCTCCACTCATGGGCTTGCGTTCCAAATGGCACCCTATATAATGCACTCCTTTTCACCAGAGCCCTATGAAAGGGAATAGGGTTCCATTTCGGACGCAGACAATGACAGCTGTTGGCCTGGCCTGCTCTGCTCTTATTGGCCCCGCCCCCTCACTCTGGATTTGTTATTGTGCAACAGAACGATCTGCGTGAGGATCAGAACAAAGTGTATAGCCTTGTTTTTTAAGTGCGACGTGTGTAACCTTTGAACTTTGAACCATTTATTTTTTCTCTATGCCTAGCTTTAGTATTAATGCCCCGTAGTGCAATGTGTTTTAATGAAAAGGCTTGTTCACTGCTACATGGAACCAGTGCCCCCTGTGTAGAGATGCCACCATTGAGACTCAATGGAGAGGGGTGTTGAGGTGTCTCAACCAGCATAGGGCATTTTACCGAATTTCCACTATAAGACATTACCCCGGTGTTTGGCCGAAAGACACAGACTTTTGTGATTTCAGCTATGATTCTTGGTCTACACTGTCTAAACTGTCTACACTAGCCCCCCAAAAATACCTAAATAGGGCGTTTCCAATGCTGCACTGGTGAAACTGAGGACAATGTCCTCAAAATCGTAGGGCCAGAGGTGGGGATGAGGGGTGGGTGTTACTGTAAATATGGGAAATGTGGGTAACATGTTATATTATAGGACAATCCTGATCTTGACTATTAGTGTCATGTAGATGTGACAGGTTTGGTGGTTATTTTACAAGACGATGTCTTACTGAAAATGAAACGGATGCTTATGAAAGTTCTTCTGTCCATTTTGTTTTAACTCGCCTGCCTCAAGTTGTTTATCAGACGTTCCTGCTCCAGTATGTCCTTCCGTTTAACCTCGCTTGGGAATTCCAGACAGCGGCTGGTGCTAGTAGTCCCAATGTTCTTATGAAAAGCAGGCTGATCCGTAAGGCAGGTAGAGAATTCGCAGAGCATCGAGCCAAACACTTTTTCTTCTTTTTCTCAGCATATCCTAACTCTCTCAGGACAAGATGGCTGTATTTTCAGAGTGAGACAGAGCAGAGTGAACTCAGGCTTACCTCTGGCGTTCTTTCCGGCACGAAGACCTTGGGATCGCGGTATTAAAAGCTAGAAGGTGTAACATCAACACACATGTCCTACTAACACTTTGTGGCCACATGTTGAAATGTGTTTATGTGCTTTTGGTGAAGTCTTGTCCCAATTGGTGACATCTCTCACTCTCACTCTCACTCTCACACACACACACATATGGGCTGAGTGAATTCAAATGGTATTCCCATCAGTCTCTCCTCTGCCAAATTAAAGCCAGCTCAAAATTACCTCCCCAGTCCTCAAAGTTTCTGACATTTTTTTTCTGTGGGGGGGTTGACATAGGAAGGTCATTAGGAGGAGGGGAAAAAATGGACTCTGTTGTTTGGCCGAACCCCCACAGACTCTTTTAAAGCTGGAATAAAGTAGGATCTGTCATGGGCCTGAGGAGCCGTCAGCCATCTTGGACTTCAACCACTAACCTGGGCATCATTACTTTCATATCTTTTGCTGTCAGTTAGTGATTTGGATGAGTGAGCTCTGTCTCTCCAGTCCAGGTAGAGGCTTGGAACAGTCAGAGGAGCACATGTAGAGAAGTAATTTTTGTCATGATGGGTGGACTCCTGAGATTTGAGGTTTGAGGGTTTCTCTTCAGATGAGTCCCAAATGGCACCCTATCCCCTATGTGGTGCACTATAAAGGGACTAGAGTGCCATTTTGACGCAGACTTCTTCTGCTTCTCTCAAACATCTTGGTTTGAGGAGTCAGGCCAGGCATCCTGCTGACGGCGTTAAACCCAGAGTGTGCTGATCAGTTTCCTGAACTTGTTATGGTTTCACTCCCGGTCGGCACGGCCAGGTATATTCCAGGAGAGTGGTGCGGTGTGGAGCTGGAGTCGGGCCCGGGCCCAGCTTTGTCAGCAGCAGCAGCATAACCAGCCATACTGGTGGTTTCGCTCCAATGGGTTTGGCTGGCATGGGACGCACCTCACGTAACCCTCCCCTACTCAGCCTCACCCCTCTGACTCACCCTCTTCCTATCCTCACCCACCACAGAACGTTTATGAGTGTCCCAGCCCCATGCTTGGTGAGGTTGGGAAAAGAAGTGAATTCAATATCGAATGACATTGACATTGAATGAGACATAGTATGCCACTAGATCTTTCCCAGTGATCCCAATTAATTAAGCTGTGGCATTAATTATCTGCCGATGCTATGTCGTGTTAGGCAACACTATGAAGGAGTGGAATGCACTTTTATGTGGTTCTTCTGTTACGGAAGCTGTGGTGTTGCAGTAACAAACCCCAGTCCCCATATTGCTCTCTCTCTGTTAAGAGAGATTTTGTTTACCCATTATTGTTGTGAAGGAATGTCTTAAATGTGCTTACCACCTTTTCTGCATTTGAGAGGTTTGTTTGGGCTATATAAGGAGTAGAGGGAGAGGGATATGTTCATTTTCTCTCCCTCCCTGTTGTTTCCGTTCTCTTTTCGTTTGCATGCTTTTGGCCTGTAGTACAGCTTGATTGTACTTTGGTTCTATTCAGGCAGTTTGGAGATGGCTTTATTCTATTTATGTTCATTGCTCAACCATGCAATAAAGCAACCTATAAAATGTTGTTCATATTCTTGCAGTAAATATTGTGAATTTAGGTGTCAAAGTGGGGGTTTGGAACACGGATGACCAGTGATGTTTTTGCCAGAGTAACACATGTGCTGGTGCTTAAACCTTATTTTCATTTCATTTTGCAATTCAATATTTCAGTGACTCTGGTTCATTTGTGTGTGAAGAAAAACAGCCTCCCACTACACACACACACACACACGCCTGAGGAGGCTGGTGGGATGAGCTATAGGAGGACAGGCTCATTGTAATAGCTGGAATGGAATAAATGGAACAAAGTCAACCATGTGGTTTCCATATGTTTGATACTGATACACAACCACATGCTTGACTTTGTTCCATTTATTCCATTCCAGCTATTACAATGAGCCTGTCCTCCTATAGCTCCTCCCACCAGCCTCCTCAGGTGTGTGTGTGTGTGTGTGTGTGTGTGTGTGTGTGTGGTGGGAGGCTGTTTTCCTCACACACAGGTGAACCAAAGTCACTGAATTGCAGAATGAAATGAAATGAAGGTTTAAGCACAAGCACATGTGTTACTCTGGCAAAAACATCACAGTTCACCCGTGTTCCAAACCCCCACTTTGACTCCTAAATTCACAATATTTACTGTTTAATTCTGACGGAGAAAAATACGTTTCTTCCATTTTTTGTTGTACATGAGAAAAAGGGTGCCACATCTCTGAAAACCTTTCAACCTTGTTTTTATTTTGTTGCCAAAATGTATAATCTCTCTTTTCCTAATCACTCCTCCCACCAACCTCCACACACACCATAATATCCCACCATGTCCTTGGGCTGACCCATGTTTTTGTTGTAGTACACTTTCTCATGTTTGAATTAGGTTCAAAATGGCCTCCTCTTGAGAGCATTTTTAGAGGTTTTTCTCTGGTTAAATATGAACTTTAAAATAACAGACTAAGTAGAGTCCATTGCCAGGCCACCTGTGTACCTTTAAGATCTCCTATGAAAAGGAGTATATTACACTTGGCAAGCAGGCAGTAATTTGTTCCAGAGACCACGCTTGCTGTACTGGAGACAACCATGCCTCTTTAAAAGGATTTCATGCTAAAGGTGTGTGTGTCTGTTGGGGTTGAGGGGGGTTGCGTGTGTGTGTGTGTGTGTCTGTGTGTGCGTGCGTACGTATGTGTGTGTTTGTTTTGAATGTTCTAGAGACCCCAGGCTCCCTAAACCCCACACATGTTAATGATGAATTTGGGGATTCTAATTTCTACTCATTTAGCATAGCCTACTAATAAAAAAATCCCGAGACTGTTTTTGGAAGTCTGAAACTTTAATGAAAGAAAGAAATTGACCCAACCAGCTGCCAAGATCAACCTACTGCTTCCTGGTTTCGAAAAGCGGAGCTGTAGTGAAGAACAGATGCATTCTGGTCCAAATCCCAGTCAAACCCATAATGACTATCACATTTTCAGACGTTGCCAAGACTGAGACGCAGAGAAAGTGGTGTCATATTTTGTTTTCGAGGGCATTTTTCTGAACCCAGTATACCTACTTTTGCTTAATCTGCTTATCCCACCACTGCTAATGCAAAAGGGTGGGTTTACAGCAATGATGACAGGAAACACCATTTTCATAATAAGAGTTGGCATAAGTCAGAAAGTTTGGCATGAGCTGGGATTGTTTTCCTCATCTTAGTCAGAGCTCTCAACATCTGGACCTCACACTAACGTGGTCAACCACTTGTAAGACTCTGACCATAACTCAACCATGCCAGCCTCAACAACAAGAGAGCCCAGTCTGGTCAGGCCTCATCGGCTTTGTCATTGGCTAGGAGAAGACCCCTTACGCACGTAGAGCAGGGCTCCACTTCACAGACTTGTGAGGTTAGTTTTGTTCCGTCTTTTTCAGCAATTATTATCCTTAAAGGTCATTGACCTGGACTGTATACATAAGGCTTGGACATTGTTTTTAAGACTGTTTTATAAGTCCTCACGGATACCAAACTAATTTGAATACCATTTTGTCTGTTGTTGATTAGAGTTTGTTCCAGTAAGTGCTATTTACTTGGCAGATCATAGGCCCAAATGTCTGTCAGTCAGATGTCTGCTCTGAATCCCTTGTCTCTAATTGGTTAAACAAGTGTTTGACGGGCAGAGAGCGTACCACTCTCCAGAATGGCATTTGTCTGTCTGCGCAGGTTTTGGAATCCCTTTGTGCAGATGCTATTCCTGTTCAACTAGCTGCAGTGGATGGCTTGCTGTCATGGCAACTGACAGGCCACTCCCCTGCTTCCAGCCACAGATGTGGTAGGCCACCCAGGGGAACTCTATCAAACTTCCATCACCCACCACACAGCAAGGCAGACAGGAGAAACTCTATGGTTTGAGCCCTCAGAATACAGCTCATCGCTTTGATTGGCCGTGCCTGCTTTCCTTTGCATGTTCATCTGTTGATGTTGTACATTTCTCAGGATTTGGGAGAAAAAAACATATATATTTTGGTCATATATCATTGTCCATGTGGTTTCCTGGCACTCAAATGTGTCTGTGTGGAATTGTACTCCCACTCACGACTCAAAAATGACCCTCATCTGGTTTTTAATCTTTCGGATGTCATTTGTGTCCAAGGCAACGCTGTATTTATAATGGAAGTTTCTCTGCCTCTTTAGGGGTAAGAGTTTAATACCACTTATATGCCATTGAATGAATCTCACTTCCTTACTTTCACACCAAGAGACACTGAAACACAATTATTTCTCTCTGGTTTATGCATTGCCTAAAGAGACACTTGACTGAAAACGACATAAACCACTTGAGAAGCTACAGTATTGATCCAACCAATAATACAGACCACGCTGGTTTTAGTGTCACTATGCAAACCACAAGTCATTATTCCACTGAATGACAGAGCTACTTATTACAACCTAACCTTAAATCCCCCCAAATCAAAAAGTGTCTTCTTCCAGATTGACCAGAAACCATCAAAACCAAACCAACACCACAGTGGGAGAGTAAAGTAACAGAACATGAGGTCACATGGGAATGCAAGCCTCTGCTCATTGCCCAGTTCAAACGTAGTGCACTGTAAAGGGAATAGGGGTGCCATTTGGGATGCTGCCAGAAGCAGGAAGTTGTCTGTAATTGGCTAAACTGTGAGGACATGACTACAGTGATGCCATAGTAAAAGAGGTATAATAGGTCAGCTCTCCATATGGCCCTGTTACTGAGCGATGGCCAAGGCAGTGATGACTTTGGCTGATGTGTGTTCGCCTGGGCAGTAAAAGAGTTGGTCCATTGTGACTTTCTCAACCTGCTTCCTATGAACTAGCCCAAGAATCTGCTCAACACTTTTATGGCCTCATGGTTCTATATGGCCCCCACATTTTTTATTTTACCAGGTAAGTTGACTGAGAGCACATTCTCATTTACAGCAACAGCCTGGGGAATAGTTACAGGAGTGAATATGAAGGAGCCAATTGTAAGCTGGAGATGATTAAGTGACCATATGAGGGCCAGATTGGGAATTTATCTAGAACACCAAGGTTAACACCCCTACTCTTACAATAAGTGCCATGCAATCTTTGGTGACCACAGAGAGCCAGGACACCTGTTTATCATCCCACCCGAAAAACAGCACCCTACACCCTTCCCAATCACTGCCTCCTACTGGCCCTCCAACACAACTTCCAGCAGCATCTGGTTTCCCATCCATGGACCAAACAGAACCAACCAGAAGCAAGCCAGCAGTGGGATGCAGGGGGGTATGCTGCTGGCATAAACACTGAACATCTGCAACATTGAAGCAGACTGTCGTGTAGTAGGCTCAGTAACATGAATACACAATGGGTATAATTAAGGGTAAGATTACTCGGGAAGCTCATCACTCCATCACAGCATACATCATCAGCACATGCATACTCTAATTCTCCCTATCTGAAATCCTGTTCTCGTTGTACTTCCGTTCTGTGTCAGAATACGTAGAATAAAATACCTGTATGTCTCTAGTGGTAAACGTGGGTAGTGCAGCAGAACACATATTTCCACTTGTGAAAGTAAAGCTCTCTCTAAGAATAACCCAACTAAAGCATTCCACAATTATTCAAGTCAAAAGTTATTTTTATACAAAGCACAGAATAATAACACTGTTAAAACGCACACTATAGTAACCATACCGACAGTAACATCAGAATATCACATTGACACTTTAGCAGTCAATTACTGTACTCACAATCTTTCAGGTTTTACTGAATGTAGTCCTTTAGCCGAGCCGTGCATCTTCTCACTCTCCTTTTGAATAATCTGTTGTGAGTGCAAGGACACTTGGGAATCAGCAGCACCGTTTTATAGCGTGGCCTGCTCAGGACACAGAGAAAGATGCAACGCATTCTGTGTCTTTCCGTCGTCAAGAACATACAGTGGGGCAGAAAAGTATTTAGTCAGCCACCAATTATGCATGTTCTCCCACTTAAAAAGATGAGAGAGGCCTGTAATTTTCATCATAGGTACACTTCAACTATGACAGACAAAATGAGAAAAAAATTCCAGAAAATCACATTGTAGGATTTTTAATGAATTTATTTGCAAATTATGGTGGAAAATAAGTATTTGGTCACCTACAAACAAGCAAGATGTCTGGCTCTCACAGAACTGTAACTTCGTCTTTAAGAGGCTCCTCTGTCCTTCACTCGTTACCTGTATTAATGGCACCTGTTTGAACTTGTTATCAGTATAAGAGACACCTGTCCACAACCTCAAACAGTCACACTCCAAACTCCACTATGGCCAAGACCAAAGAGCTGTCAAAGGACACCAGAAACAAATTTGTAGACCTGCACCAGGCTGGGAAGACTGAATCTGCAATAGGTAAGCAGCTTGGTTTGAAGAAATCAACTGTGGGAGCAATTATTAGGAAATGGAAGACATACAAGACCACTGATAATCTCCCTCGATCTGGGGCTCCACGCAAGATCTCACCCCGTGGGGTCAAAATTATCACAAGAACGGTGAGCAGGGGCCTCCCGGCTGGCGCAGTGGTTAAGGGCGCTGTACTGCAGCGCCAGCTGTGCCATCAGAGTCCCTGGGTTCGCGCCCAGGCTCTGTCGTAACCGGCCGCGACCGGGAGGTCCGTGGGGCGACGCACAATTGGCCTAGCGTCGTCCGGGTTAGGGAGGGATTGGTCGGTAGGGATCTCCTTGTCTCATCGCGCACCAGCGACTCTTGTGGCGGGCAGGGTGCAGTGCGCGCTAGCCAAGGTTGCCAGGTGCACGGTGTAGCCTCCGACACATTGGTGCGGCTGGCTTCCGGGTTGGATGCGCGCTGTGTTAAGAAGCAGTACGGCTGGTTGGGTTGTGTATCGGAGGACGCATGACATTCAGCCTTCGTCTCTCCCGAGCCCGTACGGGAGTTGTAGCAATGAGACAAGATAGTAGCTACTACAACAATTGGATACCACGAAATTGGGGAGAAAAAGGGGTAAAATTCAAAAAAAAAAAAAAAAAAAGAACGGTGAGCAAAAATCCCAGAACCACACCTAGTGAATGACCTGCAGAGAACTGGGACCAAAGTAACAAAGCCTACCATCAGTAACACACTACGCCGTCAGGGACTCAAATCCTGCAGTGCCAGACGTGTCCCCCTGCTTAAGCCAGTACATGTCCAGGCCCGTCTGAAGTTTGCTAAAGAGCATTTGGATGATCCAGATTGGGAGAATGTCATATGGTCAGATGAAACCAAAATATAACTTTTTGGTAAAAACTCAACTCGTCATGTTTGAAGGACAAAGAATGCTGAGTTGCATCCAAAGAACACCATACCTACTGTGAAGCATGGGGTGGAAACATCATGCTTTGGGGCTGTTTTTATGCAAAGGGACCAGGACAACTGATCCGTGTAAAGGAAAGAATGAATGGGGCCATGTATCGTGAGATTTTGAGTGAAAACCTCCTTCCATCAGCAAGGGCATTGAAGATGAAACGTGGCTGGGTCTTTCAGCATGACAATGATCCCAAACACCACCCGCGCAACAAAGGAGTGGCTTCGTAATAAGCATTTCAAGGTCCTGGAGTGGACTAGCCAGTCTCCAGATCACAACCCCATAGAAAATCTTTGGAGGGAGTTGAAAGTCCGTGTTGCCCAGCAACAGCCCCAAAACATCACTGCCCTAATGACCTCTGTCATTGCCAACAAAGGGTATACAACAAAGTATTTAGAAACTTTTGTTATTGACCAAATACTTATTTTCCACCATAATTTGCAAATAAATTCATTCAAAATCCTACAATGTGATTTTCTGGATTTTTTTTCTCATTTTGTCTGTCGTAGTTGAAGCGTACCTATGTTGAAAATTACAGGCCTCTCATCTTTTTAAGTGGGAGAACTTGCACAATTGGTGGCTGACAAAATATTTTTTTGCCCCACTGTATGTGCTTGGTCTTTTTGTTTGGATAATTTTGCGTGGCGCACTGTAATTTGGTGCACAGTTTTTGACATGAAAGGGAAGTTTTACCCGCACATGATCTAAGCTTCAATGGGCAATCGTTTCACTCCCCTGTTTTGGCGTCCGTATAGGATTTCCCTTTTTCTTGTGTGGCACGCACTCTAGTACGCACGCATTGTCAGAGACGGAGGGACTCTGTTTGCCATTTGCAAACAGTCTTTTAGAACTCGGGTCCAGCGTTCCACCACGCCATTTGCCCGTGGGTAGTACATAGACACGTTGGAGTGTTTAATGTCTCTGTCATGGAGGAATGAAGTCCATTCCTTCGAAGTGAATTGGGCACCATTATCGTTTACGATTTCGTAGCAATTTCCGTGGCGTCTGAACAAATCAGTTAAGAATTTAATGATAGTCTGGGTAGTTACATTACTGGTAAACACAGCCTCAGGCCATTTACTGTAGTAATTCACGAGGGTGATTACGTAACGACAATCTGCTGGGGTAGTTTCAAACAGACCAACAATGTCAATTCCACATTTTTGCCATGGACCTTCAGGAAGGGAAATAGGCTGGAGAGGCGTGACATGCGTCTTTGCAGTTTTGTCATTTGTCTGACAGAGTTGACAGGTTGATATTGTAGTTTGTACAGACGTGTCCATTCCAGGCCACCAGTAGAGCTCACAGAGCCGTTGTTTTGTTCGGACGACTCCCTGGTGGTTGTCATGAGCTAGTGAAACCAGTCTGTGACGCAGTTTAATGGTCCGTCTTGTACAGAGAGTTTCTCCCGAATGGGAAAGTAAGTTACCAGATCTGGGGAAACATTTTTCTTCGTTTTGGGCCAGCCTTTTTCAATCTGGCTGCGTAAAACACACAGTTCTGGGCATGTAGCAGATTCGGAGGAGAACTCAGCCACTGACAGTGCATTAAGCCCAGTGGAGAGCAGGGCCACTAACTCGGGTTCAGTAATTGGGACAACATGATATTTTGGCCAGCCGGGGCTGAGGCCAAACTGTAGAGGACCCGACGGAATCTGAAAAGGCAGTTGTGAGTTCTCATCATGAAGGAGGACCTGAAAGTTGGCACTAGCCAAATCAATGGTTGAGAACATAGTAGCGCCTTGTAGCTCAGCGAAGAGATCTTCCATGTGAGGAAGTGGCTAACTGTCAATTATCACTGCTTTGTTTGGCTCGTACAAATCTACGCACATGCGAACATCTCCATTTTTATTTTTAGTAACCACTATAGGGGATCCCATGGGGAGGCATACATTTTCTCTATGACATCAGAGTTTAGTAAGCGAAACAGGTCAGCAGAGACCACTTTTTTTTAACAGACAGTGGTAGTCGACTTAGTTTTTGTTGCACAGGAGTAACGCCATCTTTGACTTTCTGTGGTCAACTTGGGTAGTGCAGTGGAACACAACACAGACCTTGTGTGTTTTTGGACCATGTTACAGTCTTCCAGAACAATACATCAACTGTACACAGTGCCTGTATATGTTGACATTACGTTGTTGGAGCTGTTTTGGCCAGAGTGTAGCAAAGTTTTAGTCCCATTACACTTTGTTACCAAGGATAGGTCATGGATACAGCATTTGTGTGTCAAATCAAATTGTATTTGTCACACGCTTCGCATGAAACAAGTGTAGACTAACAGTGAAATGCTACTTACGGGTACTTTTACAACAATGCAGAATTATAGATAAAAATACACCATTTTAAATAAAACATAGAAATGGTGGCATGAGGATTAAGTACACAGTGAATAACCAATAACGATAACAAATAAAAAATAATACAGTGATTACCAGAACCGAGTCGATGTGCAGGGGTATGAGGTCATTGAGCTATGTACATATAGGTAGGGGTAAAGTGACTAGGCAACAGGATAGATAGTAGCAGCAGCGTGTGTGAAGTGTGAAAGTATGTGTGCGTATGAGTGTGTGTCATCAGTATGCATGTGTGTGCATGTTATGTGGGGGTGTAATGCAGTGTTTGTGTGTGTGTGTGTGTGTGTGTGTGGGTAGAGTCCAGTGTGTGTGCATAGAGTCAGTGCAAAAAAGGGTCAATGCACGTAGTCCGGGTAGAAATTTGATTAGCTATGGTATTTAGTAGTCTTGTAAAAGCAGTCTTATGGCTTGGGGGTAGAAGATGGTCAAGTTCCTGTTGGTTCCAGTCTTGCTGCACTGGTACTGCTTGCTGTTCGGTAGCAGAGAGAACAGTCTATGGCTTGAGTGACTGGAGTCTCTTACAAGCTGGTCAGCGCATGCTCTGAGTACGTGTCCTGGTATTCCGTCTGTGAATGTTAAGCTGTTTAAAGGTCTCACTTACATCGGCTACACATCACACAGTCGTCCGGAACAACTGGGGCTCTCATGCACGGTTCAGTTTTGCTTGCCTTGAAGCGAGCATAGAAGGCATTTAGCTCGTCTGGTAGACTTGCGTCACTGGGCAACTCGT
Source organism: Oncorhynchus mykiss (assembly GCF_013265735.2). Taxonomy (NCBI): domain Eukaryota; kingdom Metazoa; phylum Chordata; class Actinopteri; order Salmoniformes; family Salmonidae; genus Oncorhynchus; species Oncorhynchus mykiss. The sequence continues at coordinate 35,473,272 of NC_048575.1, read as the reverse complement.
GGCTGGGTTTCCCTTTGTAATCCATGATAGTTTGCAAGCCCTGCCACATCCATTGCGTGTCAGAGCCGGCGTTATAGGATTCGATCTTAGTCTTGTATTGATTCGTTGCCTGTTTGGTGGCTCGTCAGATGTAGTGGTGGGATTTCTTAAAAGCGTCCGAATTATTGTCCCACTCCTTGAAAGCGGCAGCTCTAGCCGTTAGCTCAGTGCGGATGTTACCTGTAATCCATAAATTCTGTTTGGGGTATACGGTTGAAGTCGGAAGTTTACATACACTTAGGTTGGAGTCATTCAAACTAGTTTTTCAACCACTTCACACATTACTTGTTAACAAACTATAGTTTTGGCAAGTCGGTTAGGACATCTCCTTTGTGCATGACACAAGTCATTTTTCCAACAATTGCTTACGACAGATTATTTCACTTATAATTCACTGTATCACAATTCCAGGGGGTCAGAAGTATAATTACACTAAGTTTGACTGTGCCTTTAAACGGCTTGGAAAATTCCAGAAAATGATGTCATGGCTTTAGAAGCTTCTGTTGGGCTAATTGACATAGTTTGAGTCAATTGGAGGTGTACCTGTGTATGTATTTCAAGGCCTGCCTTCAAACTCAGTGCCTCTTTGCTTGACATCATGGGAAAATCAAAAGAAATCAGCCAGGACCTCAGAAAAAACATTGTAGACCTCCACAAGTCTGGTTCATCCTTGGGAGCAATTACCAAATGCCTGAAGGTACCACGTTCATCTGTACAAACAATAGTACGCAAGTATAAACACCATGGGACCACGCAGCCATCATACCACTCAGGAAGGAGTTCTGTCTCCTAGAGATGAACGTACTTTGGTGCGAAAAGTGCAAATCAATCCCAGAACAACAGCAAAGGATCTTGTGAAGACGCTGGAGGAAACGGGTACAAAAGTATCTATATCCACAGTAAAACGAGTCCTATATCGTCATAACCTGAAAGGCCGTTCAGCAAGGAAGAAGCCACTGCTCCAATACCACCATAAAAAAATCCAGGCTGCGGATTGCAACTGCAAATGGGGACAGAGATCGTACTTTTTGGAAATGTCCTCTGGTCTGATGAAACAAAAATAGAACTGTTTGGCCATAATGACCATCATTATGTTTGGCGGAAAAAGGGGGAGGCTTGCAAGCCAAAGAACACCATCCCAACCGTGAAGCACGGAGGTGGCAGCATCATGTTGTGGGGGTGCTTTGCTGCAGGAGGGACTGGTGCACTTCACAAAATAGATGTCATTATGAGGCAGGAAAATTATGTGGATATATTGAAGCAACATCTCAAGACATCAGTTAAAGTTAAAAGTTTGGATGCAAATGAGTCTTCCAAATGGACAATGACCCCAAGCATACTTCCAAAGTTGTGGCAAAATGGCTTAAGGACAACACAGTCAAGATATTGGAGTGGCCATCGCAAAGTTCTGACCTCAAAAATTTGTGAGCAGACCTGAAAAAACGTGTGCGAGCAAGGAGGACTTCAAACCTGACTCAGTTACACCAGCTCTGTCAGGAGGAATGGGCCAAAATTCCTTATTGTGGGAAGCTTGTGGAAGGCTACCTGAAACGTTTGACCCAAGTTAAACCATTTAAAAGGCAATGCTTCCAAGTACCAATTGAGTATATATAAACTTCTGACCCACTGGGAATGTAATGAAAGAAATAAAAGCTGAAATACATAATTCCCTCTACTATTATTCTGACATTTCACATTCTTAAAATAATGTGGTGATTCTAACGGACCTAAAACAGGGATTTCTTACTTGGATTAAATGTCAGGAATTATGAAAATCTTAGTTTAAATGTATTTGGCTACGGTGTATGTAAACTTCCGACTTCAACTGTATATGTACGGTCACTATGGGGACGTTGTCGCCTTATTAATGAAGCCGGTGACTAATGTGGTAAGCTCCTCAATGTTAGTGGATGAAAACAGTGAAACAGTCCTGTAGCTTAGCATCTCCTTCATCATACCATTATTGAGCGCTTCACTGGTACTTCCTTTTTGATTTTTTGCTTGTAAGCAGGAAGCAGGAGGATAGAATTGTGGTCTGATTTGTCTAAGGGAGGGCGAGGAATGGCCTTGCATGCATTTCTGTGTGTGGAGTAAAAGTGATCGAGAGTTTTGTCCCCTCTAGTTGCACAGGTTACATGTTGGTAAAAATGAGGTAAACCGGATTTCAGTTTCCCTGTATTAAAATCACTAGCCACGTGCCAGCATGGTTGTGGTGGTAAATAGACAGCTGTCACGATCGTCATAAGGAGCGGACCAAAATGCAGCGTGGTATGTGTTCATGATGATTTTATTATTAAAGAAAGCACTGAACACTGAATGCAAACTATACAAAAACAATAAATGAATAATGACCGTGAAGCTACAATGAGAACTGTGCTGACACAAGCAACTAACATTAGACAATCACCCACAAACAAACAGTGAAACCCAGGCTACCTAAGTATGATTCTCAATCAGAGACAACTAATGACACCTAACTCTGATTGAGAACCATACTAGGCCGAAACATAGAAATCCCAAAATCATAGAAAAACAAACAGACTGCCCACCCCAACTCACGCCTTGACATACTAAATAACGACAAAACAAAGGAAATAAAGGTCAGAACGTGACAACAGCTATGAAAATATAGATGAAAACTCTCTTGGTAAATAGTATGGTCTGCAGCTTACCATGAATTATTCTAACTCAGGCAAGCAAAAACTCAAGACTTTCTTAACATTAGTTTAAATAAAGGTTAAATCATTAAAAAAATTTAATTAGAGATTCCGCACCAGCTGTTGTTAACAAAGAGACACAACCTCCTCCCTTTGTCTTACCTGCGTCTGCCGTCCGGTCTCGACAATGCATAGAAAACCAGCGAGATGTATATTATCCATGTCCTCTCTTTCGCCGCTGCTGCCTCTTTCAAGTCACATGGATTAGGGCCTGGTCTGGATTAAGCAGAACGCCCAGAGCTGCCAACGCGTTGAAGTAGAACTGTTCGTCCAAATCCAGTTTACTGATCGTTGTTCTGATGTCCAGAAGCTGTTTTCATTCATAGGAAATTATGTGGGAGACATTATGTACAAAAAAAAGTTAAGATCAGCGTAAAAAAAACACACAAATTAGCAGAATTGGTCAGGAGCCCATAACATGGCTACTATCCACTGCAGCGTGTTTGTGTGTGTATATGTGTGCATATCAAGTCACATTTTATTTGTCACATGCGCCGAATACAACAGTGAAATGCTTGCTTACAAGCCCTTAACCAACAATGCAGTTTTAAGAAAATAACAAAACATTGTGTGTGTGTGTTTGTGCCTGTGCATGCATGCGTGAATGTGTGTGTGACTGGGGTGATTTAAGTAGAACCTCATGGCTCTTTCTGAAGTTAAATCACTTCTGGCAGAGCTGTGTTAGGAGTTCATTCTCCATCCATTTCCCTGTACCATCACATTTTACACACACACCATTCAATCAATGGGTCACGCATACTGTACATGTCTTAGAGTCAAACACTCACCCATTTAATTTCCTTATGACATAACCATTCATGGAATGAGTGTTGGGTTTGACTGGGGCAGTGTAAGATAGTGTATGCCATTTTCATGGGCTGTGTCCCAAATGGGACCCTCTATTCCCTATGTAGCGCACTATTTTTGACCACGACCCATAGGCCATTTGGGGTGCAACCATGGTGAAATAGAACGTGCTCCATGATAGATAGACACACAGTGTATCAGTGGGTCTAGAGTTGGACCGGGACTAAGATTGAGTGGGGTTGGGTCAGGAGGGCTGGGAGAGAGAGTAACATGCGTTTCCTCTTTATGAGGTATGAGCTCAGCCTGGACATGTGAATGTTGTCATCTTGCACAGGGGGGAGTTCATTTGCGTTACTCAATAAAACATGCTTTACGACCACTTGTTTATGGTGTATTAGGAAGTAAACGTGAACTGTTGGACACAGAGCGCATAGTTCATGGCTAACAAGGCCTCTGGATACTGCCATGGTTACTGTCAGGAGAGGGGCAGGTAGTTAGGAGAGGAGGAGACAGAGAGAATGAGAGAGAGACAGAGAGCAAGAGAAACAGAGGGGAGAGAGAGCACACTGGAAGGTGCTATTCCTAGTGTAGCCATTACAGAATCAAACGACAACAACAGGAGCCAGTCAGAACATGTCATGCCTCAAATACCAGGTTATGGTTTATTTTTCCAGCTGTGTGCATCAGAGGAAAAATGTCCTCTTGTTTGTTTTATTTCCTTTCTAGTTACATTTAGCTTGTTTGTTTCTGTTTGACATTCTGGCTTTTCTCTATCGTCACCTGGGGTCTTTGTGGCATCTCGGTTCATTTTGATTGGCCCTTGAAGGACCCAGTACGAGATGAGACCCAGGGGGACGGAGACCAATGAGATGAGTCAATTTTAAAGAGGCAGAGACATAGACCCGGTTCCAAGCATTACAACAACACTAAGCGGAGCATAGAGACACTGCAGGAAGGCTTTGGAACTCAGCGTGCTGGTTACGAAAGAGAAGGGGAAAGAGAGACATTTCTGCCAAATATTACTGTTGAAAACGATGACTTTAAGTGGATCACTGATTCTCACTTTTTCAGATTGAGCTCTTTCTCTCTAGGCCTTTATTTAAGAAGATGCTGAATCAAGTGTGGACATACAGTATGCATTTGACTTTTGCTGTCGTTTAGCAGACGTCTTTTTAGACCACAGTTGTATGGCGACACATTTTTTTAGGCTCAGCCAAGGACTTCTTAACTTTCCTGTTGAAATTCATGGCAGGTTTCTGTGCGTCAGTCCATGTTACCTCTGGCTATGTATTATTATAGTCATCAACACCACTTCCACTCGTTCTTTCTGCTAATGTTAGGTATTTCTGCTTCTTAGAGAGTATGATATTAAGCTCCTACCAGTGATGGTGACAGGAGTTTAATATCGCAAGCACGCGCGCACACACACACACACACACACACACGCGCAGCATCAGGTCTTAAAAACCAAGTCGTTCCTTGGATCTCAAATCCCAAAGCTGAAGGGGCCTTTCCACCCCCCACTCCACACCTTTCTTGATAGTTTTATGGAAAGATGACCTGTTTTTGTAACTGCTGCAAAAAAAGTTGAGTCTGTACAGACCCAGGGAGGGCCTCTGATGAGGTTGGGGTGGGGAAGGGGTTAGCTAAGCAGGAACCCAGTATGTACTGCTGCCTGCCTCCCTTCCTCTCTGCCTGCCTGCCTCCTTTGCATGCCTTCCTGCTTGCCTGCCCTCCCTGCCTGCATGGCTTAATGAACTCATCTGAGAACCATTTTGTACATGTTTATTTACCTCTACTGGACAATGAGGCACGGTAAAGAGTGAAGAATTTGACCACCTTTATATCTACAGTAGAGGCACCATTTATGTTTCTCTCTCTCGTTCATTTTTTTTTCTGTGAGGGAGTTTGAGCAGCCCAGATATGTTTCTGTCCCCTACACTCCCTTTTCCTGTTTGACATTACTCAGGAGATCAGAGAAGGGTGTCTGAGAGATTGACAGATTATTGCAGCATGTAAAAGACATGTGCCTGACTCCCTTTATGAGAACAGAACCTGGGAAATAGCATGAGAGAATATAAGCTTGGCGTATGGGAACATGAAGTATGGTGGAATGTAGGCATTTGAATGATTGTGAGTATGTATTTTTTGGTCATATCCCAACATTTGAGGATCCTCTTAGAAAACCAGTAGAGACAGGTATATGCCGGTACGTGACCCATATAAATTAGTAAACCAGTACATGACCCATAGAGACCAGTAGGCAAACAGTAGAGACCAGAAGAGACCAATATGTGACCAGTAGAAACCAATAGAGACCATTAGATGACTAGTGGAGACCAGTAGAGACCAGTATAAACCAGTAAACCAGTATGTGACCAGTAGAGACCAGTAGGTAAACAGTAGAAACCAGAAGAGACCAGTAGTTGACCAGTAGAGACGAGTAGGTAAACAGTAGAGACCAGAAGAAACCAGTATGTGACCAGTAGAAACCAGTATAGACCAGTAGGTGACCAGTAGACCAGTAAAGACCAGTATATGACCAGTCTGAACCAGTAGAGACCATTAGACCAGTAGAGACCAGCATGTGACCAGTAGAGACCAGTAGACCAGTATGTGGCCAGTATGTGACCAGTAGAAACCAGTAGATATGTGATAGAATGGCTTTGTGTGTTGGTAGGAGAAGCAGTGGTTTCATCTATGGGGACGTGGCAGATCCCTGTCTCAGACTCTCCTAAGCTTTCTGTCACAGTGTCACACGTTGTCACGCTTCCTGCTTGGCTCCTCATACTGTCCTTTGGCGTGGCAGGAGTTACTGTCTGTGTTCTTTACTGTCACTGCTCCAGCCGCTCTGCTTTCTCTCCACCTCTCCCCATGTTCCCCCCACTCTGTTCCCCTCTATCCTCCCTCTCCACATTTCTCATTCCCCATTTCTCTCCCTGTCCAATTCTTTCTCTTCCCTCATCGTCTGTATGTCAATCCCTCCCTCCCTCCCTCCCTCCCTCCCTCCTCTCCTCTCCACACATAACCGCTCGCATCACGTCCGCCTGTCTCGTGTGGTGGATGCGAATGGTTTCCATCACATGCAATAAAAGAGATGGAGCCTAAATCAGGCCACACATGGTGTCAGAGGTGGTGTCAGTTTCCTAGAGGCCCCAAGAGACACCGCATGAACTCAGAGCCCCCTGGCCGCTTGGTTTCTCCACTCCCTATGTATTACGTCATTCACAGGTAGAAACTAAGTGAACACAGGGGGCATGTTTTGGATCACATTCAATCCAAGCTGTTAAAAGTCCGTCATTAGGCAGGCCGTACTGCCAGGACCTCCCCTGTAGTAGGGAGAGCTGGACTGAATTGTATTTTGAGCACATTAAGCTCATTTAGCTTGAAGGCTCAGTTTGGAGCCTGGGCATAAACCTAAGGCACGGTGGGTCACCTCCCCCTGCCCACAGAGCAGCATCCTGGTAATGGGAAGCAGAGCTGAGTCTCTGCTGTGCCAACCCCAGTGATACCTCCCAGTCAGTCACACACAGATACATTGGCTGAGTCTTTTATTGCATTTTCATTTCATGACAGGATTTCACATTGGTGTAAGCCATTTCTTCAGGTTTATTCATTCACACACAGATACATACGCATACTGTAAGCACGCACGCCCACTTGTACACACACACATGGACGGACACACACACTTTGTCTCCTGCTTCTGTACTACTTCGTTATGCTATTGAGGAAATCAGAGCTGCGTTTGAGTCATTCGTTGAGCCATCCTCCCCCTCCAAATTGTAAAAGGATCTTGGCTTGTTTTACAGGTATATCAAATGATCTTATTAAACTTCTCATCTCTATTTGGAGTAACGAGCCACAGATGGGCTGCAGGATGTCAGCTATTTTAAACCTGCTTTAAACAAGTCCAGCGTTTAGCATGATTTACAAAAACAAATGTAACATCCAACCATATTGTCCAGTTTTTTTAACGACACCATTTTGGTGTTTTTGGCACAACGAGGTTATCCATGACTGTCCAGTGTCTTCCTGAGTCTATCCTGAACGAGTCTGGTTGAGACACACCTCAACCATGGTTGACGAAATAGAGAACCAGAAATTCACTTTCACATGACAATGCAATGGTTTCTTTCCTGGAGCTGATTTGTGTTCATTCCAAGGGTTGAGTGTGTTTTAGGCAGGGCACAGTTCCAGAACACTCTCGGACTGACCTCAGCTCAGAGCACTCTGTTCTAATCGGTTAATATAGCTTCCTCCTCATATTTACTGTAAATAAACACTGTCTTCTAATGAGCAAGGCCGTATCAGTTCTGCTCGGACGTTTGCACCATGGACACCCGTTTGCCCTTCTGGGCAAGAATTAAAGGGGAAATCTGGGATTTGTAGATCCATTTTTGGACAGTTAAATTAATGATACCACCTGACCAGTTTGATGTTTTTAAAGTCCCGGAGTGCCCCTTTAATGGACAGTTTGAAGAAGAGAACAAGTTGATGAGGATACAGTTCCAGTATATGTACCAAACATTGGTCAAAGAGACTGGGACATAATAGCGTACTCCAGTGTGATCAAGGTAGACATGGTCAGGATGTCATATCAACTCAATAGCATTCGAAGAACAATAGCGTACATTGTTCATCCCAAATGTCCACGATCAGGAAGACCGCCTACTGTAGTTGTGAAAAGCGATGGTTGTTCATGGCTTGTTATGGAAAAGTTATCTGTGTTTGGAGCGACATTGTGTTTTGCTACGAGCAGTAAAAGTGTTTTTGTCAGCCTGTGGTCTCAGCATGGTCTCAGTATCTTAGATGTTGGTTGTTTTGGGGTTGTGGTTGGCCCAGGCTAAACTAGGTTGGACTTCGCAGCTGAGGGAAGTGATGGCCAACCCCTGTCCAGTTGAATGATCAGCAACCGGTCTGAAGGAACCATGAAACTCCACATATAGACAACACGTTGTCGTTAACGGAAATGTTTATAATCACAGACCAGTCAGTGAATGATTTTCACTGAGAAAATGGTTGGTTTATGTTAAGTCTTCAGTCCAGATATACATAGACTAGAAGACATTTAGCTGCAGTCCAGTACACCCAAACCTCAATGTCTAAATAGTATCAGCTATCCAGGTGGTTCTGTCCTCAGTGTTGCGGTCTGTTTTGAGGATTTGCTCCTGTGATCTGATATAAGAACAGACCGTTTATGTTTCACTTGGTTTGTTTGAATTGTCCAATGTCCATCTGTCAGATGGCTATTACTCTAATCAACCAGAGAATCTAAAGGCCTTGTATGTATCCCAGGCGCCTATAGTAGTAAACATACAGATGCTTTCCCAGTAATATAGAGCCCTATGGGTCTGTGTCTGTTGTCCTGTTGCTAGACCCCAGGGCCCATCCAGGAAGTCACCCACTGGGAGACAAACAACTAAGCCATGACATATGGATCATGACCGTGGACTGAGACGTTCTCTGGACTGAGAAAAAAACACAGGTCCAACAGAACAGCTGCTTCATCGGAAACCTCCGACCCAGTCTGCCCCCTTGACTCTAAATCTGACCATCAATGGGAGGGAGGGGGTGGCGGGTTTGCTTTGTCGTTGTATGTTGTTGGTGGCGGCCATGTTTGTGTTTTGACAGCTGTCCTCCATTTTGGATACTTGGACCGCTAACCCTGAGAGCTCAGTTGATCCTGTCGACATTCTCTAATGATGATAGGGTCTGAACGCCTTGTCTGTGTATTGTAAAACGTTCCTTTTTTATAGTGTTTTGACTTACTTTTAGCACAATAGATTTATAAAATATCTGTCAACATATTTGGATAGGTCTGCATCTTTTTGATTACTTAGAAGTGATGTATGTTGCCGTGTTCTTTTTTTTTTTAGCAGTGGAAGCCGGCATTGGGTTTGCACTCCAAAAACGCGTCAGTCGTTATGAATGTCCTTAAAGCTTTGAAATCCATTTTGTTTCGCCCTAACAGCTACAAACTGAATGACCATTGCCATGTTCTACAATGATCCATGCACGGAGGCAAATTGAAGAGGAGCTTTGTCACTGGCCAATACATCTCACCGGCCAATACTTTGGTCAGCTGCTATAAGGCCTGTCTGTGGTGATTCTGATTGACTGGCTGCACACGAAGAATCGGCACAGTGATTTTTAAGAGATATTCTTGGTAGCTCCGTGCCTCCACACTCCTTCCGGTAAATCTCCTTTTCACTTTGACTTGGCTGAGTGGACAGAATGCATCTTCCAGCTGGAAAGGGTGTTAAAACTGAGGTCTGCTCCCCAATGATCATTACAGGTCCCAGGACAGCTATAGAAAAGGAAGCCTGTTAACCTCGCTACCCTGGCCAAAGTCCCACTGCGGCCCTATAGCAGCAGAGCAACCTGACTAGCTGAATACTTCAGTATTTTCCAATTGGCTAAAGTTATCCCTCGCTAGCTATACTGCTCGTCAACTGCATGGGCGGTGACTCAAGTGCTCTGGCACTCAAGTGGTACCACATTTGTGGTGCCACATTTGGTGCCCGAGCACTGGTTCGGGTCTCTCATGGTGCCAGAGAACTTGAGTGCCAGAGTCTATTCTACACCAATACTTTTCTATAATGGAAATGATCAGGCTTTATACAACAGGTGGGTCTAATCCTGAATGCTGTTTGGTTAAAACCGCATTCCAGCCGGTGTCTATTCCACAAATTACCATCGGCTAAATCTATGACGTTGAAATGCCTATTTACTCTATTCCATCTGATACTGCACAATCCACTGTCTCTTCAGCTCAGCCAGGTAATTTATATACTAGATATACAATGGAAAAAGCATCTGGACCTTAACTACCATTTTGTTTAGACTAGCATTTGGTTTTCAACAGCTGAGATTTGCAACTGACATTTGCAATATTGTTTCAATATTGAAATTCGATCTCCAGCTGTCCTATGGTAATGAACCTGTCAGGAGTCGGGACGAGACAGACAGGCTGGCAGCTTTTCTCTGCCATGCGAAATCATGAATCAGCATAATTTTTATGGGATATATACAAAGAAATGTCAAAGGAAAACCACTAAATGCAGCTTCAGTTTGAAGTGATTATGTTAGCTGTGTGTCCTGGCGAGAGAGCAAATGTTCTATGCCAGGTGAAATCGCGCATCATTGGCTCATTGTTATGGATGTACCCCCCCAAAAAATCGCTAGGAAACAGCTTAAACAAATGCAAATGCAGCTCCTTTCACTGTTATTCTGACTGCACTGTTGGACGTGACTGTGTTTGCAAGCAAGGGATAAGAACATTGCCAGCTATCATGGCAAAGAAGCATTTAGAATGGATGACTGGGTGGCATCCATAGAATTAGAACAAAACGATTGGTTCGGGTCTCTGGCCAATGAACAGATAGAACGAACGACCAGCTGGCTTGGGTAGCGACCCTAGATCTCTTGGAAGGATGAAATAGTATGAATACATTCATCAAAGTAACATTTTTTTTAATGAAAATATGTCAATCATTATTTGAATATGTTGTTAATTGGGCCTAACAACACCCGTGCCAATATATCCTCCAAACAACGTCTTCTCGGGCATTATCACTTATATAATTCATTATCATAATCGTATTACATGAGACTGCAAGCCCTATAGGCATTTATTAACCATAGGTCAAGGAGTTTTAACACAAAGATTGCGTTGGCACAGGCCATCTTTGTGTTGCCATGGAAATGTTGGAAGTGGCTTTCCTTGAGCTGGGCATGCAAATCAGTTTCATTTCAGGTACATGAAAAGCAGGACCTTTTCTTTTTTTTCACCCACTTCCTGAATTCAAATGCAATACAGCTGTGTTCCCTTCAGCACTGTGGATCTCGGCACTCATCTGTCAGGAAAGATAACCTTGGAAAGAAATATTCCAGGAAAATGTAAGAGAATGCCAAATTCCTCCATGACTTTCCCCGCTGGTTGGAGGCACTTGAAGGTCCCTGGTTTGAATACATACTCCTACATACTGATGTTGATTATTGAATCCAGGAACTGTCTGTTTATGTTTCATTATGAGGAGTGACGTGTGTGTGTGTGTGTGTGTGTGTGTGTGTGTGTGTGTGTGTGTGTGTGTGTGTGTGTGTGTGTGATAGTGTCTGCCAAGTGAAGGCTTTCCCAGGAAAATAAGCCTGTGGCACAGTGTAAACAGTTTGGGGGGGTCTTGTTATGGTGTCCCTTGCCCCCTCACCACCCGGGGCCTCAGGGAACAACTGTGCCCTTTAATGTGGCCTCCAGGCTATTTGTACAGATGTGGGGATCTGGAGATTCAGACCCAGGGCCTGGGGAACCCCAGACCTCAGCCCACATAGGGCCAGCCAGGCCACGCTTTGACCAGGCTTTCTGCTGTCTCCACATAGCCGGACTCTGACATAGCCGGACTCTGACATAGCCGGACTCTGACATAGCCGGACTCTGACATAGCCGGACTCTGACATAGCCGGACTCTGACATAGCCGGACTCTGACATAGCCTGACTCTGACATAGCCGGACTCTGACATAGCCGGACTCTGACATAGCCGGACTCTGACATAGCCGGACTCTGACATAGTCGGACTCTGACATAGCCGGACTCTGAAATAGCCGGACTCTGACATAGCCGGACTCTGACATAGCCGGACTCTGACATAGCCGGACTCTGACATAGTCGGACTCTGACATAGCCGGACTCTGACATAGTCGGACTCTGACATAGCCGGACTCTGACATAGCCGGACTCTGACATAGCCGGACTCTGACATAGCCGGACTCTGACATAGCCGGACTCTGACATAGCCGGACTCTGACATAGCCGGACTCTGACATAGCCGGACTCTGACATAGCCGGACTCTGACATAGCCGGACTCTGACATAGCCGGACTCTGACATAGCCGGACTCTGACATAGTCGGACTCTGACAGAGCCTGACTCTGACATAGCCTGACTCTGTAGCCACCTGAGCCATAATATATTCAAATGCACCCTAATCTCTTATAGTGCCCTACTTTTGACGAGGGCCCATAGGGCTCATAGGACTCTGGTCAAAAGTAGTGCTCTTGCACTATATAGGGAATAGGTGCCATTTGGGACGCACCCCTAGGTAGAGTGCAGAGATGCAGGATATCCAGTCATAGGATATAATATATTGAATATACACTGAGTGTATAAAACATTAAGAACACCTTCCTAATATTGAGTTACACTCTACAGGGTGTAGAAAGCGTTCCACAGGGATGCTGGCACATGTTGACTCCAATGCTTCCCACTGTTGTGTCAAGTTGGCTGGATGTCCCTTGGGTGGTGGACCATTCTTGATACACACGGGAAACTTTTGAGCGTGAAAAACCCAGCATTGTTGCAGTTCTTGACACAAACCGGTGCGCCTGGCACCTGCTACCATACACCGTTTAAAAGGCACTTAAAATCCTTTCACTTCCTATGGCAGGGGTAGTCAACTAGATTCAGCCACAGGCTGTTTTTTGTTGGAGCGAATTATCTGGGGGCCGGAAAATAATGATTATAGTTTGTACACTGCAAATTGGCCACAACTGGCCACAATTCCAAAAATACATTGTATTTGAAAATAACAATAATTGTATACCTTGATTACGTTGAGACATGATCAAATATCTCTCTTTTTTTGTGGGAATACCTCCCCCACTTGGGGGCCTGTTTTTGTCGGCGGGCCACCTGTTGCGTGTGTGTGTGTGTGTGCATGGTTACAGTTTGAATAGTGTGAACAAACAAACTATGATGCTGTCGAGAACTCATTTTAACATGTTTTTACATGCACATTTTCTCTCCCTTGTGTAGGTATCCAGGAGGGTACCCAGTGTACTAAGTGTAAGAATGAGTGGGCACTGAAGACCTCCATAGCACTGCTCTACGTGCTGTGCACTCTACTCACCATTGCTGTTGCTGTCCTCGGGTATAAAGGTAAGCAAGGACACCTGTCAGTCAAAGTGCATGCTTCTGTAAACTGTATTTCTGACTGTAGATAGTTTACACTACCTCCACTGGTGTCTATGGACATAATATTGCTTTCAGAATAAAAGTCCCCAGGGTACAGACAATTACAATGACTCAATACATTATGCATAAAATAAAAGTCATAATACAACTAAGGCTATACTACTTGTAAGGTAGGGGGAGACATCTCTTCATGCTTGTGTATCTGCCAAAGTGGTTGCTACTTTAGAGACAAAGAATGGAAAGTCTAGCTATGTCACTGTGTAAGCTGACTGGGACCGTGGTGACCAGCATTGCTCAACCAAACCTTATTACGCCTTCACACTGAGAAAGTGAGTGTCCAAACTGTGCGTGAGGTCCTTCTCCACATCCTGCCAGGAAATAAGATCACCCCTGTTTGATCACCATGAGCACAGTGTGTTTGTTTGCTTTGGAGTGTGTGTGTGTGTGTGTGTGGGGGGGGGGGGGGGGGGGGGGTGTTTGGTGTGTGTGTGTGTGTGTGTGTGTGTGCTGTATGTGTGTGTGTGTGCTGTATGTGTGTGTGTGTATGTTGTGTGTGTGTGTGTGTGTGTTTGTGTGGGCTAATGTCCCCAGTGACTCCTAACGGTCTGCCCAAACATGACATAGATGCTGTTGGGCAATGTTTCATTGATCTTAATTCAGGCTAGTGGAAGAGTCATGGAAACTCTGAGCGATCCCACTGACTGTAAGACCATCACACTCTCTGAAACCAAAACAAGCCCTGTTCTCTCCAAAGTGACATTAACTCAGCCGCAACCCGCCCCCTTTTTTGCCTTTCTTTGAAATCCTCAGCGCTGTTGTATGTTCTCCCCCTTGCACCCTTCCTGCACCCCTGCACACCTCCGTTCCCCCTCTCTCGGGACCCAATGACTTACTCTCCGCTTATTTTACCAACACCCCCACACTCACACCTCAAGGAACCGACCCGCGGTTTTGTCGAGCTCCACTTCCTGGTCTGTGTTCTGATTTTCCCAGCTTTGGGAAAACTGTCCCGCAACGGTCCAAAGGCCGAACTTAGACTGTTCCTGTGATAATTACGCTAACCGATCTCATGTGTGCACAAATAACCGTTTTAACATCGCTCGTGGTTGTTGGGGATTTTCGACTAAATTAAAAGTGATGTCCTTTTACACTCACAATTGGGTTCAGTCAGTCAGTAGTCAATCCTCATCCTTGTTCCACACTGCACAGTTTCATGTAGCCCTAATTAAGACCAGATAAGCGGTAAACTCACTGCAACTCTAGCAAAACCCACTAAAATTGTTTTTTACTGGCAGAGCTGTAGTAGTGGGCTGTCCAGGGAACCACAGCTCCACAGCCTAACCATGCAGTCAGGTTTAGATGGTTATGTGAAGTAAGACTAGGGTTGTGGCGGTCACGAAAATACATCAGCCGGTGATTGTCAAGCAAATATCTGTTGGTCTCACGGTAATTGACGTTAATTAACATAAACACATTTAGCATCTCCTGCCTTCCACATACACTGATGCAGACCTTTGGAACATCTACATTTTAAAAAGTTGAATAAATACATGTAATATAGCCTACACCTTCACAAAATATCCATTATTTAAGTCTATTTCAGAAGAGCAGAATAGCATACTCCGAGTTGTCCTTATGTTAGGTCCTGATCTGTCCCTTGAATGAGTAGATGTTCTAAAACTTTGGACTGGTGGTGTATGTACTCCTATGTGCTTAATTAAGAGTTATTCATGTAACTTAAGTTGTTCTACAAACATGGTCTATATGTTTAGATTTTTAAGACATTGTAAGGCTGCATGATGCGACTCTAATGATGATTTGAAAAAAGTCGCTTGAAAGGCACAAGTTTTTTTGCGCAGGCTGCACACACTTTATCAGTCTCTCATTCACATTTTGGCAAGTACTTGATAATGCCTTTAATTTCACGGCGGAATCCCTTTGTGTGGCCGTAATGCACCCCCAAAAAAATCCATACTTTTTGCGGCCAGTGGCCGTTGTATCCTTGGACCGGAGTGCTGCTTTGTGCCCTTCTCCCTGAGTGCTGCATGCTCCAAAGCACCTCTCTCTCACATGGCTCTCCTTCGCGGGATTGGGTCTTTCTCACAGGCTACAAGTGAAGACAGTCACATCGGGGACACAACTGCGCGCATCCTTATCTAATCCCGAGGTACATAGTAAAGATATTGAAAGAACTGCCCACATTTACTTTTCGGCAGCCAGCAAGCTGAGTAAGCCTAACGAACAGCAAAAGCACTAGCCAATGTCAATCTACTATCCGCCATAGTACAAAAGTTGACCTATTCTGTGCGAGAAATAAATATTCCAAACATAGTCTGGGACAGTTGTGGGATGCGATAGATCCCAAATTAATACATACACTAGCATCCCCAAAATATTTTCACTCAATGTGGCTGACGCAGCAGATCAGAATGTTTAGCTGTAAATGTTGATCAACGATTACACTGTTTCATCACATCATAACGCAGCAATGCGCACATGGTAGTAGGCTATAAGCACAAATGTTCCATTAGCGGGAAAACACCATTATCAAAAGTCACCGTAAATGTGATTATACAGTCAATGCTTTTATTATAAAGGTGCATTTTAACGGTGAAAATGATCTTCCCCAAACTTGAAAGGTACTCGTTACTTATGTATGCCAGTTAGACTCTACACCTCTTGTAATTTTAAGTTTTTTGGCACTTTAGTTGTGATACAAACTTTATCAAAACATATAGGCCTATGGGCTTGGCTATATGAGGTGTGTGACTATAATTCTAAAAAGTCGCAAAAAAAGGCATAATTTCTTGCCTTATGTTGGGCATTGTTCACAAGTGATAATGTATAATTTACAAGTGATAGGCTAATATTGTCACCTATTCTTGATTTAATCTTGTCATTACATAAATTTGAAGTCAGAAGTTTACATACACATTTGTTGGAGTGATTAAAACTCGTTTTTTAACCACACCAAAAATTTCTTATTCAGAAACTATAGTTTTGTCAAGTCTGTTATGACATCTACTTTGTGCATTACACAAGTCATTTTTCCAACAATTGTTTACAGACAGATTATTTCACTTATAATTCACTGTATCACAATTCCAGTGGGTCAGAGGTTTACATACACTAAGTTGACTGTACCTTTAAACGGCTTGGAAAATTCCAGAAAATGATGTCATGGCTTTGGAAGCTTCTGTTAGGCTAATTGACATCATTTGAGTCAATTGGAGGTTTACCTATGGATGTATTTCAAGGCCTACCTTCAAACTCAGTGCCTCTTTGCTTGACATAATGGGAAAATCAAAAGAAATCAGCCAATGCCTCAGAAAAAATCAGTAGACCTCCACAAGTCTGGTTCATCCTTGGGAGCAATTTCCAAATGCCTGAAGGTACCATGTTCATCTGTACAAACAATAGAATGCAAGTATAAACACCATGGGACCACGCAGCCGTCATACCGCTCAGGAAGGAGATGCTTTCTGTCTCCTAGAGATTAACGTACCTTGGTGCAAAAAGTGTAAATCAATCCCAGAACAACAGCAAAGGACCTTGTGAAGATGCTGGAGGAAACGGGTACAAAAGTATCTATATCCACAGTAAAACGAGTCCTATATCGACATAACCTGAAAGGCCGCTCAGCAAGGAAGAAGCCACTGCTCCAAAACCTCCATAAAAAAGCCAGACTATGGTTTGCAACTGCACATGGGGACAAAGATCGTACTTTGTGGAGAAATGTCCTCTGGTCTGATGAAACAAAAATAGAACTGTTTGGCCATAATGACCATCATTATGTTTGGAGGAAAAAGAGGACGCTTGCAAGCCGAAGAATACCATCCCATCCGTGAAGCAAGAGGGTGCTTTGCTGTAGAAGGGACTGGTGCACATCACTAAATAGATGGCATCATTAGGCAGGAAAATGATGTGGATATATTGAAGCAACATCTCAAGACATCAGTTAAATCTTGGTTGCAAATGGGTCTTTCAAATGGACAATGACCACAATCATACTTCCAAAGTTGTGGCAAAATGGCTTAAGGACAACAAAGTCAAGGTATTGGAGTGGCCATCACAAAGCACTGACCTCAATCCTATAGAAAAGTTGTGGCAGAACTGAAAAAGATTGTGTGAACAAGGAGGCCTACAAACCTGACTCAGTTACACCAGCTCTGTCAGGAGGAATGGGCCAAAATTCACCTAACTTATTGTGGGAAGCTTGTGGAAGGCTACCTGAAATGTTTGACCCAAGTTGAACAATTTAAAGGCAATGCTACCAAATACTAATTGAGTGTATGTAAACTTCTGACCCACTGGGAATGTAGTGAAAGAAATAAAGCTGAAATAAATAATTCTCTCTACTATTATTCTGACATTCACATTCTTAAAATAAAGTGGTGATCCTAACTGACCTAAAACAGGGATTTTTTACTGGGATTAAATGTCAGGAAATATGAAAATCTTAGTTTAAATGTATTTGGCTACGGTGTATGTAAACTTCCGAATTCAACTGTATACCAAATAATATATGTGTGAAATTTGTTTTGATTTAGAATCGACCAGTATCATGCACCTGTCTCAAAACCGGGGCAGCGGGAAAAAATAAATGTCATCTATGCACTTAAATAGAGAATGGAGGACGCTTTTCCTGTGGTTCATTTTCAGGCCAGCCAGGTGTGCTGATTATTAGGAAAGTTGAGAAATAAATATAGTAGGCCTAACCTATAGAAAGCTGATGCGATCCTCCTTTTTTTAATAGAGGCCATCACTCTGTTTTCTCGCCAAATTGCATAGCCTATAGAAAGGTTGCGCAAGATGAGCTAATGGGCTCTCATGAAGTGTCTGATTAGATTTTTGATTACATTTGCATTGATGTCAGAGTGATTAGAGGGACAATAGAGTGCTGAGTACCAGGCAGTTAGCAAGTTTGATAGGCTACTAATGACCATCGGCAGCATCAGAGCTTGTAGAAGCCTAATTACAGTGACTAAACAGTCACATGGAATTTGACCGCCTTCATGACTCGGGACTGCCCTTGTGGCGGTAATACAGTCACCGCAACAGCCAGTAAGACCCCAGTGTTCTATTCACTTCACATACAGTGCCTTGCGAAAGTATTCGGCCCCTTGAACTTTGCGACCTTTTGCCACATTTCAGGCTTCAAACATAAAGATATAAAACTGTATTTTTTTGTGAAGAATCAACAACAAGTGGGACACAATCATGAAGTGGAAAGACATTTATTGGATATTTCAAACTTTTTTAACAAATCAAAAACTGAAAAATTGGGCGTGCAAATTTTTTCCCATTCCTCCTTGCAAAACAGCTCAAGCTCAGTGAGGTTGGATGGAGAGCATTTGTGAACAGCAGTTTTCAGTTCTTTCCACAGATTCTCGATTGGATTCAGGTCTGGACTTTGACTTGGCCATTCTAACACCTGGATATGTTTATTTTTGAACCATTCCATTGTAGATTTTGCTTTATGTTTTGGATCATTGTCTTGTTGGAAGACAAATCTCCGTCCCAGTCTCAGGTCTTTTGCAGACTCCATCAGGTTCTTCCAGAATGGTCCTGTATTTGGCTCCATCCATCTTCCCATCAATTTTAACCATCTTCCCTGTCCCTGCTGAAGAAAAGCAGGCCCAAACCATGATGCTGCCACCACCATGTTTGACAGTGGGGATGGTGTGTTCTGCTGTGTTGCTTTTACGCCAAACATAACGTTTTGCATTGTTGCCAAAAAGTTCAATTTTGGTTTCATCTGACCAGAGCACCTTCTTCCACATGTTTGGTGTGTCTCCCAGGTGGCTTGTGGCAAACTTTAAACGACACTTTTTATGGATATCTTTAAGAAATGGCTTTCTTCTTGCCACTCTTCCATAAAGGCCAGATTTGTGCAATATACGAATGATTGTTGTCCTATGGACAGAGTCTCCCACCTCAGCTGTAGATCTTTGCAGTTCATCCAGAGTGATCATGGGCCTCTTGGCTGCATCTCTGATCAGTCTTCTCCTTGTATGAGCTGAAAGTTTAGAGGGACGTCTAGGTCTTGGTAGATTTGCAGTGGTCTGATACTCCTTCCATTTCAATATTATCGCTTGCACAGTGCTCCTTGGGATGTTTAAAGCTTGGGAAATCTTTTTGTATCCAAATCCGGCTTTAAACTTCTTCACAACAGTATCTCGGACCTGCCTGGTGTGTTCCTTGTTCTTCATGATGCTCTCTGCGCTTTTAACGGACCTCTGAGACTATCACAGTGCAGGTGCATTTATACGGAGCCTTGATTACACACAGGTGGATTGTATTTATCATCATTAGTCATTTAGGTCAACATTGGATCATTCAGAGATCCTCACTGAACTTCTGGAGAGAGTTTGCTGCACTGAAAGTAAAGGGGCTGAATAATTTTGCACGCCCAATTTTTCAGTTTTTGACATGTTAAAAAAGTTTGAAATATCCAATAAATGTCGTTCCACTTCATGATTGTGTCCCACTTGTTGTTGATTCTTCACAAAAAAAATACAGTTTTATATCTTTATGTTTGAAGCCTGAAATGTGGCAAAAGGTCGCAAAGTTCAAGGGGGCCGAATACTTTCGCAAGGCACTGTATGTATTCTGTACTGTAGGATGCAGTGTGGCCAGATATCTTAACATCGAGCTGACCCTACGCTCTCTACTCTCACCCATAGCAATGTCCTTGCTTCGTCACCTGATCTCTTTATGGTGCGTATGTGATCTCCACTGAGCTACAGTATAGAACCTCCATGGTAGGCTGTGAAAACCTCTTCTCCAGCTCTCAGACATTGTCCTGGCAGGAAAGACTAGGGTTGCGTCCCCTATGGGGGCCCTGGACAAAAGTAGCGCACTGTATAGGGAATAGGGTATCATTTGAGACACGACCCAGGCTATATGAGGGAGGGATTAGATACAGGTGAATATGAGGAGGGAGAGGAATCAGAGAAGAGAATAAGAGGGTGTAGGGGGAGTCTCGCCCTCTCTTTGGCCTCACTCAGCACATATGCTGCGTTCTCCCTCTCTCTCCCTCTGCTTCAGCTGTGTACATGGAATCTGTCACTACATTCTGAGCTATAATATTGAGCTTTAGCAAAAATAAGCAGAGGTGTCAGGGTGTGTGTGTGTGTGTGTGTGAGTTTGTCGTGTGCTTGCGTGTGTTGTGTGTATTGTGAGGAAGGGATGACACCCAGAAACCACAGCTGCAGCACAGCTGGCCTAGGGCATAGCTCTGGGGACCAGATATTATACAGTGTGTGTGCGTACGTGCGTGCATACGCGTGTTTATATGTGTGTGTGATCATGTGTGTGTGTGTGCATGTGTGTGTGAGTGCATGTGTGTATGTGCATGCGTATGCTTCTATCAACACAGTATTAAAGATATTTAAATATATATTTATGATAAAATGGATTCCAACCACGAAGAGCATCCGTGTGTGTGTGTGTGTGTGTGTGTACTCACCCTGTGATTCTCCAGCGTTCAGCTAAACCATGTAAAGCATGACTGTCGTTCCAGAGTAGCAGTCTAGCAGCGTATGTGGGCCATTTAGGATGCTAATTGTTTCATAACTTGGAAGAGAGTTTCCCAAAGTTGTGTTTTTAATCCACAGCGTTCTGCATTAACGTCTATTTGAATCCAACATCTAGACAGAGAGGAAGTAATACATTAGTACAGAGAGCATCACACCGAAGTGATTAAAGTTTAACAGAGAGGATGAGTGCAATTAAAAACATGTCCCTATGTCCCCCAGACATAGAAAGAAGTCAAAACAAACAACAGATAAACTGTATGTGTGTGTGTGTGTGTGTGTGTGTGTGTGTGTGTGTGCGTGTGTGTGTGTTTCTCTCTATAACAATTACAATGTGCAGTAGGTGTACGGTTTGGTCTGCAGACCTGAGCTGAATGCGTCTTTTGTGCTCTGTGTGGTACAGTAGTTTGTGGTGTCTGGAAATGTGTCTCGTTTAGTTTGCAGTGGAACGTTTAATTTCAGACTGGCCATGCCTCTCCACTCTGAGCTAATACTACTCTTTCAATCGAGAGGGCATTTTTCTAGTTCATATGTTTGTTTTGTTTTTTTAGAGAGTATTTGAGGGGCGGATAGTCATCTATGAGGGTAAACATTTGAAACATATTTCCACCATGAAAAGACTACTGTACATCCCTAGTGGCATTTGTTTTCCGTATACAGGCAACTTGAGTTTCCCAAAACATTAGGACGTCGACTCTGTACAAAACCATTTTCCATCAGAATTATATTCTCTCTGTTTCAAGTCTGGATACATCTCTTTGAATGGTAGGGAATGTTGTTTTGATTCCTTGTTTCCTGTACTGCAAAGAGAGGGATGGTGGGAGAATTAGACGTTCAGTGAGTGTATGTAGTAAACGGTTTCTCAAACATGTGGAAGCACTTACTCCGGCGTTCCACACACACTACTACACACGTCTATGAGGCTACCCATACCAGGCCCATATTCAGAAAGCGTCTCAGAGTAGGAATGCTGATCTAGGATCAGTTTTGCCTTAAATCATTATGAACAAGATCAGCACTGCTACTCTGAGCCTCCGGTCAACGCTATCAGCTACAGTAGGAGTGATTCTAACACAGGACACTCACCTGAAACATATTCCATCTAAATGTACAGACTGTACTGTTGGGATGAATTCCCTGCTGTGCATGCAAGCGAATATGGCACAAATGTTTGTTTACCATAATTACAGATGGAACACATGCAAGTCATTAAAAGCTTGCATGAAACTTCTGCGTTTCTATTTTCAGAAGGCATTTTTTTTCTATTGTTTGTTGACAATGAGAAAAGTACACTCATCCTCGGCGGTTTGAAGAATGTTTCTCTGTCTCTCGTCTCTCATTTCCAGTCAAAGTTGCCTTTCATTGTCAGTTAGACGTTCTATCATCACTAGTCTTCCTTAATTACGGGGCCCTCTTCTACGTTGTTGTGGCCATCACAACGTTTAACTTGCAATGTTGAAGCATATTTATTTTCTCCTTTATTACAACTGTGCCGTAGAAACATGTAAGATTCAGTGGTTATTTTAGCATGTAAATCTTGTTGGGGCAAACTTTTTTTAGATGCATGCCAGCAAAGCCACTACACAACACAACACCAAACAATAAATGAATTGGACTATAACGGTGACAAACGGTGCCCACAAACTGTTAGGGCCAACATAAAGCTGTCTCAACAGCAGAGTCCCAACAACAGTCCTAACATCTTACCACTGCTAAACCTGGTTATCAGGTTTAGCAGTTCAACGAAACAGTTCATTCAGCCTCATTTACTGCCTTTAAAAAAATACATGGCTTATATGGCTGACTAGCTGAAACAAATGTGGTTTCTACCAAATTATTAGGGTGAGGCACATGATCTACTAACAGCTTACTACACAACATACACTTAGTATTATTTTCTTGGCTACAAGTATACATGCAGTATCACCCTGGCATATTACATCATTTATGTAGCAGCATACAAGATATTTTTGGACTCACCTTGTTGTGCTGTGTTCACTTAAACAGGAAGGTGGCGCGACGGTCCTTCTTTTGGGCTCTAGAAAGAGGACCAAAATCACTACTTGAAATGTCGGAACTTCGATTTCCCAGTTCCGAGCATGGCCAATGTATTCAAACTTTTCTGGCCCATTGCGTTACCCTTTTTTTCGTAATATCCAATTGGTAGTTACAATCTTGTTTTATCGTTGCAACTCTCCTACGGACTTGGAGAAGGTCGAGAGCCTCACTAGTTCTTGCTTAACCCGGAAGCAAGCCGCACCAATGTGTCAGAGGAAACACGCACCCGGCCCGCCAAAAGGAGTCACTAGAGCACGATGAGACAAGGACATCTCGGCCGGCCAAACCCTTCCCTAACCCAGATGACGCTGGGCCAAATGTGCGTCGCCTCATGGGTCTCCCGGTCACAGCCGGCTGTAACACGGCCTGGGATCGAACCCATGGCTGCAGTGGCGCCTTAGCACTCATTTTTGAATTAGCGATTTCCAACTTGTTGTGTGATGTTTATGTCCAATGGCCGATGAGCACAGATACGTTTTATCTATCATTTCTCTTCATATGACAATGATTGAAAAGGATTTGCCAGTAGATGGTTGACTTCATGCATGAAGACGACTGCTTGTCTAGCTTGCTAGCTAAAATTTTGAAAGTATGATGTTGACATGATCAGTCCAATCAAAGCTACGGTAGATATAACGTGATTTGATGTAATTTTATCTGTGGCCAATGGCCTTGAGCCTTCATGGATGGGCACTTCTAATGTAAGTCTATGGCAGCACCCAGGGGGCTTGAATGTTCAAGCTCTACCCATACATTTTGCAGTCCCCATGAGTGACAGAACACTGAGCCAATTACGGCACAACTAAAGAACACTACCAACCCCTAAGCTCCGTATTTTCCTCTGGCTGCCCCACCACCACAGAAAGCACTGAGCTTGGCTGAAACGCCTCCATTTGGAGATGCTTTACTCAAGAAAGCAAAAAAAGAGATTGTGTTTGTTTGCGGCTTTATTAACTCAAAGATGATTATAATATTTTTTTTACATTGTTTGCAAACTGATTTGCGATATGTATTAATGGCAAAATAACATGAAAAACAGGACTCTGCTGGACAGCTTCCTCACCCCTCACTGTCTGAGACTGGCATACGGTAGATGTAAAGTACTCTGCAACTACACCTTACACATTCAAAGCTACGAAGATCACAAGCACATACAGCATGACCAGGGAGATACACCCAGTCATAACAGTGGGATCTATCTATCCATGTCCTCCCGTGCTCTCAGTCAGAGGGAGGGAATGAGGTGGTGCTAAATCTTCTCATCCTGTGTCTTTACGATGATTTGGCCCTAGAATAAAATAGATGATTATACCCATTTAAAGGTTGAGCTTGGTGGGGTCTTTGAGCTTGATGGTTTGGTTGGTCTTTACCTGTGGAGGATAGAAATGACAGAAATAGCATGGTGTGCAGTTTTCACCACTGGTTTGAACCTCTGTGGTCTCCAATTAGATGGTTAGAGATGCCTCCATAGCCTGTGGTGGTGGTGGGATGATTCCCAGACACATTCCATAGGAAATGAAGGGTCCTGTCGCCTGTGGGGGCGTAAAGACCCTGCCTGACACAGCGTCTGTTTCCTTAGGGTACACTTTGAACCCCCTGTTTACTGAGGACCCCCACTTGGGTTGCTTCCTGTCCCCCAGGGTCCCCCTGTCTCTGTCCCACTTTGATCATCTCCAGATCCTACTCCCTCTGACCACCCACCCCTCTGCACTCATCTTCCAGTGTCTTCAGTGTCTCATGCACAGTCTTCATGGACGCACCAAGTCATTGAGACATTATTGTGTATTACATGACCATTTCCTAATCTTAGAGCTTGTGATTGCTGAGGCAACCATTATTACATACCCACCAGATAAATATACATCTTATATGATATCTTATATATTGTGTCTGAGTGAGTTGTGTCCTGTGTCCTGTCTGATCCCTTTTGTATAGTTTCAGGCTATTCTGCCCATCCTTCTCAGACTGTTAATATTAACCACTGTGCTGAAGACCTAACCCTGATATTTTCTGTGTTGTGCTGTGTTGTTTTGTTTGTTTTGCAGTGGTGCAAAAGGTTGACAATGTTTCCGAAGGTATCGAGAGCTATGGGGGGAAGATCATTGCTGTGGAAACAGACTTGAAAAAACTAGGTGAGTTTCACCCCTACCTACCACATGGTCACAGCAGTATGGAACATATACGCTAGGCAGTTGACCATACAGTATCCCTTGTACTATGGGTTACTATGTACTATGCATTATCTTGAATATATCAAATGAATCAGAATAGCTGTTTTTAGAAACATTCATCATTGAGAGAAGTGTAACTTCATCCAACTCTCAGTTACAAAGTCCAAGTCAATTTCATCCCATGTTCCCAGATGACCAGACTGGCGAGAAGTCGGAGAACACCACCACAGAAATCCAGGCCTTTAAGAACAACATCTTGGCTCTGCAGAGGCAGCTGTCTGAGGTGGCTGAAAGGAGCAGTAGTAACCGGGCAGCCCTAGGTCGTCTGCAGGATGCTGGCCAGGACATGCAAGGCAGCCAGGGCTCCATCCAGGGTCTGCTGGATGCCAACACAGCCATGCTGAGGTCCGTCAACGGCACCTTGCGGGCCTACGGCGGCACCATGGAGGGTCTTCAGGACGACACGGCTCGGCTGCAGACGGAGCTTCAGGAGCAGGTTCGGCAGCAGGGCCAGGCCCTGTTCAGCATCGGGAATCTCAACCTCACCCAGGCCCAACAAAGGGGCCTGATCTTGGCTTTGCAGAGGTCAGTGGACGACACCAGCCAGGCAATCCAGAAGATCCGCAATGACTTCCAGAGCATAGAGCAGACAGCCAGGCAGACTAAGTCGGACGCTGATTGGCTGCGGGAGAAGGTGCAGAACCTCCAGGTGCTGGCCTCCAACGCCTCTGTCCTGGCCAAGGCCAACAACGACATTCTGGAGGACGTGGGTTCTCAGCTGGCCTCGCTGTCCGGACAGCTGCAGAACACCTCCAGCCTGGCGGAGAACCACGACCAGACCCTCAGGGAGATCATGGACCAGCAGAGGGACCATGACAACCTCACCTCCTCCAAGTTCGACCAGCTGGAGATACGCCTGGACGAGTCGGAGGGGAGCATCGACCGTGTCACGGGCAACATCAGCTTTACAACCCAACTCCTGGGCGCCATCAATCTCAACCTCAACGAGCTGCGCACCTGCGCTGAAACGGTAGGACGCCACTCCGACTACCTGGCTGACCTGAACTCCACGGTTTTGGAAGTGAGGTTGGACACCACCACACTAAGGTTGCAGCAGGACGACCTGGCGGCCCGCCTCGACAAAGAGGTCACCAGCCTCTCCATAGTCATGGAGGAGATGAAACTGGTGGACAGCAAGCACTCACAGCTAATCACCAACTTCACCATTCTCCAGGGTGAGGGCACACACTAAATAGTAGCTTTTTATTTCGTTCACGTAGAAGTGTGTTGTAAACAGTTGAACAGACACGTTTCAAAAGAAAACATAATGTTTCTTGTTTCAGGTCCACCTGGTCCCAGAGGCCCGCGGGGAGACAAAGGACCCCAGGGAGTGGCAGGTCAGGCCGGTCAGAAGGGAGAAAAAGGGGATAAAGGTGGGCCTGGGGTGCAGGGGCTCCGTGGAGAGAAGGGATCTCCAGGACCACTGGGACTAACAGGTTCCAGAGGTCAACAAGGCTCACGGGGCAACCCAGGTTCAAAGGGCTCCCGAGGGTCAGGCGGCAGGGCAGGACCTCCGGGTGCGAAGGGTGAGCCAGGAACGGCTGGGCTCCTTGGGAGAGATGGACAGCCCGGTCCTCAGGGGCCCCAGGGCCCGCCGGGAGACCTAGGACAGGTGGGGCCGGCTGGGGTACAGGGACCCAGGGGAGTGATGGGGCCTGTGGGGGCCCCAGGGCCACCTGGACTACCAGGACATCCTGCCCGACCTGCAGCAGTAGCAGCAGTGCCTTTGGCCTCTGCCTCTCTGAAGAGTGACTCCCCCACCCCTACAGTGTTGTCCCCAGGTAAGACTCACTCATAATACTCTTTATACACCATTCATATCTCTGTATCACTCTGTCAACACCATCTATGAGTTGACAGGACATGAGTTAATTGGTGATAGTTTGACAATATAACCAAATTAACTTCAGGTTGTCCTCATGAGTGGGTTGGCTTCAGAGACAAATGCTACCACTTCTCCAGGGAGCTGCACAACTTTGACGATGCAAAGAAAAGCTGTGATGCCCAGACTGCGTCAATGGTGATCATTAACGATATAGCTGAACAGGTGACAGTCCTTCTTATAAGCCTTTCGTAATACAATGCGCATCTGTTTGAATAGTCATAAAATGAGTGACATTACTGACGTCATGTTTTCTTTTTTCCCCCTCAGAAATGGCTGCAGAAGCAGACCTCTGGAAAGGGCTATTTCTGGATGGGTCTGACAGATAGGGAGAAGGAGAATGTTTGGCACTGGCTGGATGGAACCGAACCTGCCTTCACGTGAGTATAGTACCTCAGTGACAAGACTGATCCCTTGTGAGACCTCACATTGACATCAGGTGTCTGAAGTTAGGTTTCAGTCCTCACTGAATTCGTTTCTATAGTTGGAAGGAATTCAGTGTGTGAGTGCCCTCTGCTGTGTGATTGTAGGAAGTGGAAGCCGGGCCAGCCAGACAACTGGAGCCACGGGCATGAGAGAGGAGAGGACTGCGCAGGCCTCATCCACGAGGGACTGTGGAATGATTTCTTCTGTGAAGATCTCATCAGCTACATCTGTGAGAAAGCCATGGAGAGCTGTGAGTATCTGTCTGTCTGTCTCTCTTTGTGTGTCTGTTTGTCTGTCTCTGAAGTTTTCTATCTGCATCGGATTTTTCTGTCTAAGTCATAGTTCTATTGTTTGCATTAAAAAAAGATGTGTATAATCTATCAGTAATATCATTTTCTACAGCAAAAACTCCAGGGTTATAGCACCCTCTGGGGAAGAAGAAAAAGAAGCACAGTTGAGTCAGAGGCGGTGTGGTGAGCAGCATTATGTTCCACCCACAAGTGTAACTAGCCCTCTGACACACTTTTGCATGGATATGCTGTATGGAGAGAGACGAGGGACAAACTGCACATGCCTGAATCGGGAATAAGGCTGCATTCACTGAGCTTTCCCCCTCTAGTGGCCAGATTCAGCTATCCTCCAAAGTGATTCCAGACCATTACTTCCAGCATTTGCATTCCAACAACATGACAATCAAGAGTTGAGAAGGATCCATATTGTTTTTTAAAATAATGACCCAAGTAATTGACTCATAGATTGGTCTCATTGTTTTTAATGCTGTTTTTTTTGTACGACTTTAGTCCATTTATATCCGATTATCTGAATGTATATTTTCATATTGCAGTTCTTCTCAATGTAGATCATTATTTCAGCAGTGCCAATGGGAATCACCACAGTGCCCTTTTCACGGTTTAAAGTCTAGTTCCACAATGATGTAAGGTGCAAAATGATGCGCAAAAAAAAAGCTAAGAAATGTCGCTGATATGCTATCCTTGAGGAACACCCGTCCTTTCTCAAACCTCAAGAACTGTCTAGCTATATATATATATATAAAACTATGTTATTATACACATGCATTTGAATAAATGATGTATTTACACACAACAGTCAGAAGGTCTGCTTGGTTGTAAGTCAAGATTGCACAAGTGTACATGTTAGTGTTTCTTGACGGTACTGTATTTTGGCTTATGGTGCCTGTATTGTTGTATGAGTGTGAACTTTCCACAAAGTAGCAATAGTCTGTGGTCACGTTCCAGGCTGACTACATTGCAAACGTTGCATTACATCAACCAATGGTTGCGAGCGACGCCCCCCCCCCCCTCTCCCCCCCCTATGTGCAGCAGCAGCACACATAGAAATAGGAAGAATAGAACGGGCTTGGAACCTTTAACCCTGGCAATTTGACTGATGAACTCACAGGTAAACGCGCAATGGCTGCCTGGTATTGTGATGCAATAATTGTCATGGTAATTTATAATGTTTATTCAAATGATGTTAACTGATGTGGCTCATGCAATGGAATGTCTTTTTTGTAACGTCAGTTGAGTTTGAATCAACAAGTCACAGCACATCCTGCTTCTACTTCCTGCTTTGCACACTCACAATGGCCGCCAGTCCACCCGTTATGCCATCATTGACTTGATTTAAGACACCCGTTCTAGTCATTCTATTTATATGGCAGCACATGTGATCAGGAGTAACAAAGGAGAGGATAAAATGTGGGTTTAAAACAATGTAATAAAAATGTTTTTGCTATTCTAATGTTTATAACGGAGACCGTGGTCATTTGCCTGGCCATTACAGCATCCAAACGTCCATGACCATCACAACCCTACTGGTCGTGTTCTAGGATGACTACATTGCAGGCGCTGCGTTTACATCAACCAATGCCACATCATCGACTGAGCAGTCAGGCATCAGATTGCTATATCACATGATGTGGCTGCTGAACACCTATCCAGGGGTTGTGAGTTCTGGCAGTGCAATGCAGTCCGCCTGGAACGCAGCACGTCTGTTTTACCGGAGCTCTTACCAGAGGCCTCATTTGCCTTTATGGTGCCAGGAAGTTGATTCCATCCTCGGATCCATGGTACTGTCTCTTCACACGTACATTTGTGACTGGACAAACAATAAGAGTCCAGTGATTTTTGACATTGAATTTTATTGTTTCATTCTTTCTTTCTTTCTTGTCTAGCCCTGATTCATAGCATGATGTTGATTCATTCAGCACACTGTAGCACAGGGCTAGGTATCGCAGTGCATACAATTAGATGACCCCAATCCCAATCTATCCTTCAGCTGCACAGAAGATTGAAACGACCTGACAGAGTAGCACCTTTTAGTAGAGGGAATCTAACGCTAACTACCAGTCCATTACCAACAAGGACAATGGATCCCGAACACAGATTTTTAAAACATAAAAGAACAAAACAGTGACTAACTGAAGACTGTGAGTGCTCAGATATAAATGTATTATCTCGTATCTTCTCTGCGTGTCTCCTATGTTGGCTTGAACTTTCAAAAAGAGAGCGCTTTTCTGCAAAGATTCAACCTTGTTTTTAAGATGTACACTTGTAAATACATTTGACTGAGCTCTTGGTAAACATGAAAACAACATGGAGAGAACATTAGAGCTGAGCAAAGCAACAACAAAAACATTTGTTTAGTCTAAGCTACACCTAAAGCACTAATAACATTCAATACAAGTGTTTTACTGTTAAAAACCATAGAATTGCCAACCATGTGATATGTGAATAAATTAAGTAACTCTTCAAATGATCCGATCTGTGCATAAAATAACCTAACGGTGGCGTTTCACATTTCATTGTTTACAGATAAAGTACAACGCGCAGACTCCGAGGAAGCAGCATATTTATTGTCGAGGTATAATACGTCTATGCAGAACTTGTTCTCTTTTTTTTTGAGCTTCTGTCTAGTCATTGTTGCAACATGCTATTTATGTATAAAATCACTGTGGTGGAAAACGTTTAAAAATGCTTAAAAAATGTATTTCCAATTTAAAAGAAAAAAACCCCAGCTCAGGAGCCTCATCCCTCCTTTCATACATGTCACCCGTCCCTGGTTCCCTCGAACTCCCTGTGTGTTGCACTGATGGTGGGTTCAGTATGTATCTGCTGTGTGGTTGACCCAATGCACAGCAAGCACCTTCCAATATTGTACTGTTGCAGTTGAGAGCAGGTAATCAGTGCAGTATGCTATCAGGTTGCAGAGGTTTAGGACAGCATGATGTGGCCATGCTGGCTAGTGGATTCAGTGCTCTCTCTCTCTCTAGGGATCTAGCTATCTGCACTGGGACAGTGTTCCAGTTTTGCGATGATTATTCAAGCTATAGATTGTACTTATTCCTTTTTCCATATTAATGACTATTCCGCTGACTACTCCTGTTCTGTAATGATTCTTCTGGTTGACTGATGTCTGTTGTGGATGATTCTGATGAAGGTTATTCCTGTTGGGTAATGATTTATCTTGTATTTAATCCAGTTGGGTTATTGCGGTGAATGACAAAATCCTGTTTCCACGATTATTACTTGGTTAATCCCGTTATGTCTGACTCTCCCGGTCGCTTGCGTTGCAGTGTGGAGAACTTCCAAAACGAACGCCAGGTGCTGGACTGTGAGGCGGCTCTACTCATCCTTCTCCACTATGATCTCCCCAAGAAGCACCTTTCTCCTCTGACGGAGCATGTGGAAAAAGAGCTGTGGGAACACTAGGAGAGAGACAGAGATTTTACCCAACAATCTAAACAGTTATCCAGTCCAGATCAATATTTTAACAAAACGCCTTCAAAGGGTGAAAGGCACTTAACCATCAAACACTGGGTCCTACTAATTATCCAAAACAAACCAAACCATCCCCAAAGTACCCCAAAACAGCCACCACAAACAACCCAAATTAACAACAGCCACCACAAACGTAACCCAAACAACCCAAATGACAGCTATCACAAACTACCCCAAAACCCCAAATTAACAACAGCCATCACAATCTACTGAACAATTCTGCTGGTCAAAACAAGAGACAATCACACCCATGAGTAACTAACGCCCACCTATAGGCTGAACATACAAACATGCTGTACGTAGCTGCTTACATGGGATGTAGGAGAGCATGACGATGATGAGGAAGTAGTAGTAGTCGAAGGAGATGTTGTACTTGTTGGGGAGCCTCATGGACAACATTCCGGTTTTGCGAACGAACGGCAGAGCAGCGTAAATAGTCAGGAGTTCTCCGGCCACTCCGAGAGGGTACATGATGATAAACATATTGTATCTGACAGGGAGAGAGGATAGTCATCAGTAACACAAACACACAGAGGCATGCACACGCGCACACACACACACACACTTCAGCTTAAGGGCCGTGCAGTAAAGAACGACAAAAAAACTCAACTTCACACTACATTGGAATGCATACCCTGCAAAAGGAAGGGGAAAAATGTATGCCATCTTGATAGTGTCTTGTAGCATTTGCCAATGAATTAGGCCACTAAATGGCTGATTACCATAGTGACGGCTGACATGTTTTTAGTATATATTCTTGTTCTGAGAAATGAAGGCTATTCCATGCGAGAAATTGCCAAGAAACTGAAGATCTCGTACAACCCTGTGTACTACTTCCTTCACAGAACAGCGCAAACTGGCCCTAACCAGAATAGAAAGAAGAGTGGGGAGGCCCTGGTGCACATCTGTTCAATAGGACAAGTACATTAGAGTGTCTAGTTTGAGAAACGGACGCCTCACAAGTCCTCAACTGGCAGCTTCATTAAATAGTACCCGCAAAACACCAGTCTCAACGTCAACAGTGAAGAGGCGACTCCGGGATGCTGGCCTTCTAGGCAGAGTTGCAAAGAAAAAGCCATATCTCAGATTGGCCAATAAGATGGGCAAAAGAACACAGACACTGGACAGAGGAACTCTGCCTAGAAGGCCAACATCCCAGAGTCGCCTCTTCACTGTTGACGTTGAGACTGGTGTTTTGCGGGTACTATTTAATGAAGCTGCCAGTTGAGGACTTGTGAGGCATCTGTTTCTCAAACTAGACACTCTAATGTACTTGTCCTCTTACTCAGTTGTGCACCAGGGCCTCCCACTCCTCTTTCAATTCTGGTTAGAGACAGTTTGCGCTGTTCTGTAAAGGGACTAGTACACAGCGTTGTACGAGATCATCAGTTTCTTGGCAATTTCTCACATGGAATAGCCTTCATTTCTCAGAACAAGAATAGACAGACAAGTTTCAGAAGAAAGTTCTTTGTTTCTGGACATTTTGAACGTGTAATCGAACCCGCAAATGCTGATGCTCGAGATATTCAACTAGTTTGAAGGCGGCCCGTTTTATTGCTTCTTTAATCAGGACAACAGTTTTAAGCTGTGCTAACATAATTGCAAAGGGGTTTTCTAATGATCATTAGCCTTTTTTTAAATGATAAACTTGGATTAGCTAACACAACGTGCCATTGGAACACATGGTTGCTGATTATGGGCCTCTGTACACCTATGTAGATATTCCATTAAAAATCTGCAGTTTCCAGCTACAATAGTCATTTACAGCATTAACCATGTCTACTTTGTATTTTTGATCAATTTTATGTTATTTTAATGGAGAAAAAAAACAAGGACATTTCGAAGTGACCCCAAACGTTTGAAAGGTAGTGTATAACAAATCAAATCAACCTTTATTTATACAGCACATTTCAGACATGGAATGCAACGCAATGTGCTTTACAGGAAAAAACAAATAAAAAAAACAATGAAAATAAAAGCTGAAAATGTACTACACAACAAACATAAGATAAAAAAAAAAAAGAATGAAACAAACTGAACAACTAAAAAGCACCCTGAGGAATAGCAAAGCTAAAAAGATGTGTTTTAACATCTCTTCTAAACATGCCCACATTTTCGCCCTCCCCCCCAGGTTCTCTGGCAGGCTATTCCAGAGGACGGGGGCATTATAACTAAAGGCTGCCTCTCCATGCCTCTTGGTCCTAGGCTTTAGGGGTAGTTAAAAGGCCAGTAACCAGAGGAACTGAGGGACCTACTGGGTACATAACTTAAAAGCATCTGAAATGTATTGGGGTGCACAATCGTGGATTGATTTAAAAACCAATAGAATAATCTTAAAACAAATTCAAAAACTCACAGGCAGCTAGTGAAGAGAACTTAAACCCGGTGTAATGTGTGCTCTCTGTCTGGTCTTGGTCAGTACCTGTGCTGCAGCATTCTGTATGTTTTGCAGTTGACATATGGCTTTCTTGGGTAGACCAGATAGGAGAGCATTACAGAAGTCAAACCTTGTAATAAAAGCATGGATAAGTCTCTCCGTTTCAGCCTGAGAGAGAAACTTTGCCCCCACCATGGCAATGTTCCTCAGGTGATAAAAAACTATTTTGATCACATTCCTAATGTGTGATTCGGAAGTTGAGTTAAGAATCTAAAATAACACTTAGGTTTTTTTTACCTGGTGTTTTATCTTTATTGCCTGTGAATTATAATGTGCGGCTAGATTCACTCTCTGTGCTTTGGCTGCAACAATAAGTACCTTGGTCTTGTCTTGATTTAGCCAGAGGAAGTTGTGAGCCATCCAAGTAATTAAATACTAATACAGTTTAATAATTTATCCAAGGAGCTAAAATCCTCTGATGACATAGAGATGTAAAGTTGTGTATCGTCTGCATAGCAGCTACTGTGCTTTCTGATAATGCTGCCAAGGGGTAACACACATAAGTTGATCAGTACCAGACCCAAAATTGAAACTTGTGGAACGCCACATGTGATATGTATTTTCTCTGAGTTATGTTCACCAAGGGTGACAAAAAAAAACAACTCTCGACCGGTTAAATAGATCCTAAACCAATTTAGAACTGTACCGGAGAGGCCAACCCAATTCTCCAAGTCTGTCCAGAAGGAAATCATGGTCAACAGTGTTGACTGCAGCACTTAAATCTAAGAGTACAAGGAGAGAGAGCTGTTTGGCATCTGTGTTGGCTCTAAGATAATTTATCACTCTAGCTAAGGCTGTCTCTGTGCTGGGCATTAAAACCAAATTGGAATTTAAAAAAAATACAGTTGGCACTTAAAAAAGGATTTAGCTGTTTGAACACCAACAGGTCTGAATGCCCCCAAATGATCAGCTTAATTAACCATTTTCTAAGTGTTTTAACATTACTGGATTTCTGCACATCATTATTCAAAATGTACAGGTTATACCTAGCCCTGGACTAAAAAGCACTTTCAATGGAGATTCTCCATTGAGCTTGGTTTTCAGTCCAGAACTAGGCTTAATCAGTGTCCAGGAAACCGTGCCACAATGTTTAATATTGGTTAATAAACAACCCAGAAAGGAAGGATTAATATACCGATAATTACACTACTGTATTCCATTTCAAAAGTGAACAAAAATGTATGGGGGATTAAAACGAGTCGGTTATGAAAGGAGAGGGATCTATATATGTGGTGATGTTGGTGCATAAGAATCCCTCATTTACTCAAGAACGTGGCGGCGGCTCGGGGGAGCATTTTGGCGGATGTGAGTGAAATGTTGGCCGAGCATTCCATTCCCGAAACAGATGGTCTTAAAAACAGGAGCAGCTGAACATGAGCCACTCTTCCCTCCCACTGCGGGGACCTGGCTGCGCCCCTCCCCTTCCTGCTTAAAGGAACCCTTGAGATCACTCAGAGGGGGACCGGGAATGGGGGTAGAACAGGGAGTGGAGGAGAACAGGGGTAACACTGACCGATCAAGACCAGCGAAGCAAACCCGCAAAACCCAAGAGATTTGTCGTACATGTAAAACAAACATATTGAATGTACAGTACTGTGGTTATGGGAACAAGATTGTCACTCACTGTCACCCACACTCATAGCCACCGCACAGCCATGCAACAAAAAAAAAATGGGGTCGGTCGCT
Source organism: Oncorhynchus mykiss (assembly GCF_013265735.2). Classification (NCBI taxonomy): domain Eukaryota; kingdom Metazoa; phylum Chordata; class Actinopteri; order Salmoniformes; family Salmonidae; genus Oncorhynchus; species Oncorhynchus mykiss. The sequence continues at coordinate 35,437,679 of NC_048575.1, read as the reverse complement.
AATCTGATTTATAGACGTTCAGATTTTGAACGGAAAGCAGCAAGCTCTTAGCCATAGGATCCCAGGACTCTAGGTTGGTCAGATTGCTCCCCAAGTGTGTAGTAGGCATTCTTCACCGGTACTCACATTTCATCTGAGGGCCTTCATATGAGAGCCAGACAGTTACACTTCACGAGTGTTCTTGATAGTCCCACGTTATGTCACTGGTCTGCTGACAGCGGTGGTAAGTAGAGTGTTTGTGTATAATGATGAGCGTTGTGTCTGATGATATACACATAAGAAATAGGTATTTTTACTACAGCACTGCTTAGCTGTTGGACTGGGGGGGGGGGGGTACCACCGACACCTAACCCCCTGTCACCATCAGCTAATGCCATGTGTTACAGTAGTTGTGTATGTCTGAGACTGTGAATTGCAGACCTGGGTTCAGATACCATTTGAAAGCGTTCAAATGCTTGTGGCGTTTGCTTAAGCTTGCTTTGCGTGCCAGATAGGTGGGGTTTGCAGCTTTGGGACTATTCCATTGGAAGTCAGGGAAGCTTAATCAAGCACAGATAAAGTATTTGAAATGACTTAAAATAGTATTTGAACCCAGGTCTGGTGCAGTGTATGAAAGACTCAAAATCAGTGGCGCTATGGCCCACACAAGCTGTGAGTCTGCATCAAAGAGGCGTGAAGGAATGTTGAAAGTATGAGAGAAAAGATGACACCATCCTTATGTCATCCACATCTGGAAAGACAATAACAGCTTGACTCAGAGCTGAATATGAGGAGAAACCTTATTATCTCAGAGTATGAATGCTGATCTAGGATCACGTCCCCTGTCTATGTATTCTTATTCATTGTTGTTCTTATTCATCAATCCTACTCTGAGATGCTTCATACATATGGCCCGAGAATAAATCCCAATCCCTGCACTGATGGTGTCACCACCTTTTCTCCAGACTCTGATCCGTATGCTTATCAATGCCTGATCGCTTAGTATGTAATCCATTGGTTACCCACAACTGTCCTAGCCCATAAATCAAAGTGATAATGCCAGAGTACTAAGTGTTAGCAGTTAGGTCAGCCAACATCCATATTGAACGGGCTAATCAATAAACACAACACACTCATTCTGATCAGGCTGTCGGGCTGTATCACCGCCTGGTACGGCAACTGCTCCGCCCACAACCGTAAGGCTCTCCAGAGGGTAGTGAGGTCTGCACAACGCATCACCGGGGGCAAACTACCTGCCCTCCAGGACACCTACACCACCCGATGTCACAGGAAGGCCATAAAGATAATCAAGGACAACAACCACCCAAGCCACTGCCTGTTCACCCCGCTATCATCCAGAAGGTGAGGTCAGTACAGGTGCATCAAAGCTGGGACCGAGAGACTGAAAAACAGCTTCTATCTCAAGGCCATCAAACTGTTAAACAGCCACCACTAACATTGAGTGGCTGCTGCCAACACACTGACTCAACTCCAGCCACTTTAATAATGGGAAATATATCACTAGCCACTTTAAACAATGCTACCTAATATAATGTTTACATACCCTACATTATTCATCTCATATGTATATACTGTACTCTATATCATCTACTGCATCTTTATGTAATACATGTATCACTAGCCACTTTAACTATGCCACTTTGTTTACATACTCATCTCATATGTATATACTGTACTCTATACCATCTACTGTATCTTGCCTATGCCGCTCTGTACCATCACTCATTCATATATCTTTATGTACATATTCTTTATCCCCTTACACTTGTGTCTGTCTATAAGGTAGCAGTTTTGGAATTGTTAGCTAGATTACTTGTTGGTTATTACTGCATTGTCGGAACTAGAAGCACAAGCATTTCGCTACACTCGCATTAACATCTGCTAACCATGTGTATGTAACAAATAAGATTTGATTTGATTTGATTTGCTGCCTGGCTATGAGCCAAGAGATACCTTATGCATGGCGATAGGCTAATACTGGGAAGCATGCCAGGGGAAATGCCAATCAAACCAAACCGACATGCACAGAACTGTAACAGCGATGCAAAACCTAGCTCTTGTCCAGGGCGTTTACGTGCAGCTTTCTGATGCTGAGAAGGCTCTGCATCAGCAAGCCGCATGTAAACGCACAGAACCAGAACTACCCAAACCCGGCCCTCCCATCCCCATCTCCACCTGGCCCATTTGATGAAGTATGGCAGGTGGTTGAGCAGATTGAATGTATAAAATGAATATCTGGTAATCTCTGTCAACGTCCAAACGACCAGGAAGAGGATTACACTTTCTTCGTTCTGGATCTTCCAAAAAGTCAACATGGATAGGAACAAAACAAAGGCAGAGAAGATAGTTAACAGTTAATGGGGTCCATGTTGTAGAGTAGGATATTACTACAGTTGCGCTCCGGGGAGAAGTTTCCCCTACGTACAGACCTAGGATCAGCTTCCCGTCCCCCAATCCTAAACTTAACCATTGGTGGGGAAAATGCTAAACTGATCCAAGATCAGTGTCTAGGGGCAACTTAACCTCACCCACTCCAAGGCATCTTAATGTAGATGGTAACCAGGGTTACAAAACACCTCTTTGGTGATAAATCATGATAGTCACCTGTTTGATGCTGTTGGTGATGAACCACACCATGAAGATTCGTGAACACACTTGAACCCCGGTCACAATTACAGAGGTCCTCACGATTCCTACAGGGTCAGAACCGGGGAAATAAACATTGCTGTCAGAGCTAGGAGATATTCACATGATATGTTTGATTGTTTTTTTGTACTTTTACCCATTTTTCTCCCCAATTTCGTGATATCCAATTAGTGGTTACATTAGTGGTCTTGTCCCATCGCTGCAACTCCCCGATGGACTCGGGAGAGGCGAAGGTCGAGAGCCATGTGTCCTCCGAAACACAACTCTGCCAAGCCGCACTGCTTCTTAACACATTGCTCGCTTAACCCGGAAGCCAGCAGCACCAATGTGTCAGAGGAAACACCGTCCATATGGCGACTGAGGTCGCCACAAGGAGTCGCTAGAGCGTGATGGGACAAGAAAATCCCAGCCGGCCAAACCCTCCCCTAACCCGGACGACGCTGGGCCAATTGTGCGTCGCCTCATGGGTCTCCCAGTCACGGCCGGCTGTGACACAGCCTGGGATCGAACCCGAGTCTGTGGTGACGCCTCAAGCACCTTAGACCGCTGCGCCACTTGGGAGGCCGTCACATTACATGGTCGTTAATCAAGACAATACGTACCGATTGCACAGTGCCCCACCTGAAAGAAGATAACATATCAGAGTCAGTGAATCGCCTCTCCTCACTTCTTCTCCGCATCAAAGTATTTAAAGCACACAGAGGGGTCTTAGCAGTAATTTCAACATTTGCCTATTTTCCCCAACTGTCTTCGTTGAATACTTTGTTTGAATACGGCTGTATAGAGAACTATGCCAATATCCCAGAAACTCACCTCAACTAACGCAACTGTCTGGAAGAACTTGAGTGTCCTTGCTATACTTTTGTACAGACCCTTGTGTGTGGCCTTCTGGAGGTAAAAGCGCATCATTGCCATAGCCAAAACCAGCCACCTGGAAAAGAAGATAAAATATTTAGAACATCTGAATAACTGTTTTTTACATTAGAGTGTGCACGAGAAGGGGAAACGCCAATCATGTTCTGTTATAATCTCCACCCGGCACAGCCAGAAGAGGACTGGCCACCCCACATAGCCTGCCTGGTTCCTCTCTAGGTTTCTTCCTAGGTTTTGGCCTTTCTAGGGAGTTTTTCCTAGCCACCGTGCTTCTACACCTGCATTGCTTGCTGTTTGGGGTTTTAGGCTGGGTTTCTGTACAACACTTTGAGATATCAGCTGATGTACAAATGGCTATATAAATACATTTGATTTGACATACAGTAGATTACCGAATAGATACCACTTTAGAGTTACAGTATAAAAGTACACAGTACAATCACTGTCTCCATAGCATGTTTTCACATGCTCAAATTTGTAGTTTCACGTTAACGTCACGTCACATAAGATCACGTGATCACATACTGCCACATGAAATGAATGTTTATTTTTTTCAGTAAGGCTTTTACAGTACTATCGTAAGCAAAAGCAGAATGGACACCAACTAAACTTGTATGCCTCCTCATCAGCCACGATTAAGTCCCAAATGCTCCCTATTCCTCACATAGTGCACTACTTTTGACCAGGGCTCTAGTCAAAAGTAGTGTACTACGTAGAGAAAAGGGTGCTATTTGGGACACAAAGACAGTGTCAGTTGGTGAAACAGGGAGTACCAAGTCATTTCTACAGAGGAGATAATTGTCTCTAGCACACACTAATCTGGCTATACATCAGTCACTACAGCACAGCTACAGTGCCTTGCGAAAGTATTCGGCCCCCTTGAACTTTGCGACCTTTTGCCACATTTCAGGCTTCAAACATAAAGATATAAAACTGTATTGTTTTGTGAAGAATCAACAACAAGTGGGACACAATCATGAAGTGGAACGACATTTATTGGATATTTCAAACTTTTTTAACAAATCAAAAACGGAAAAATTGGGCGTGCAAAATTATTCAGCCCCCTTAAATTAATACTTTGTAGCGCCACCTTTTGCTACGATTACAGCTGTAAGTCGCTTGGGGTATGTTTCTATCAGTTTTGCACATCGAGAGACTGAAATTCTTTCCCATTCCTCCTTGCAAAACAGCTCGAGCTCAGTGAGGTTGGATGGAGAGCATTTGTGAACAGCAGTTTTCAGTTCTTTCCACAGATTCTCGATTGGATTCAGGTCTGGACTTTGACTTGGCCATTCTAACACCTGGATATGTTTATTTTTGAACCATTCCATTGTAGATTTTGCTTTATGTTTTGGATCATTGTCTTGTTGGAAGACAAATCTCCGTCCCAGTCTCAAGTCTTTTGCAGACTCCATCAGGTTCTTCCAGAATGGTCCTGTATTTGGCTCCATCCATCTTCCCATCAATTTTAACCATCTTCCCTGTCCCTGCTGAAGAAAAGCAGGCCCAAACCATGATGCTGCCACCACCATGTTTGACAGTGGGGATGGAGTGTTCAGCTGTGTTGCTTTTACGCCAAACATAACGTTTTGCATTGTTGCCAAAAAGTTCAATTTTGGTTTCATCTGACCAGAGCACCTTCTTCCACATGTTTGGTGTGTCTCCCAGGTGGCTTGTGGCAAACTTTAAACAACACTTTTTATGGATATCTTTAAGAAATGGCTTTCTTCTTGCCACTCTTCCATAAAGGCCAGATTTGTCCAATATACGACTGATTGTTGTCCTATGGACAGAGTCTCCCACCTCAGCTGTAGATCTCTGCAGTTCATCCAGAGTGATCATGGGCCTCTTGGCTGCATCTCTGATCAGTCTTCTCCTTGTATGAGCTGAAAGTTTAGAGGGATGGCCAGGTCTTGGTAGATTTGCAGTGGTATGATACTCCTTCCATTTCAATATTATCGCTTGCACAGTGCTCCTTGGGATGTTTAAAGCTTGGGAAATCTTTTTGTATCAAAATCCGGCTTTAAACTTCTTCACAACAGTATCTCGGACCTGCCTGGTGTGTTCCTTGTTCTTCATGATGCTTTCTGCGCTTTTAACGGACCTCTGAGACTATCACAGTGCAGGTGCATTTATACAGACTTGATTACACACAGGTGGATTGTATTTATCATCATTAGTCATTTAGGTCAACATTGGATCATTCAGAGATCCTCACTGAACTTCTGGAGAGAGTTTGCTGCACTGAAAGTAAAGGGGCTGAATAATTTTGCACGCCCAATTTTTCAGTTTTTGATTTGTTAAAAAAGTTTGAAATATCCAATAAATGTCGTTCCACTTCATGATTGTGTCCCACTTGTTGTTGATTCTTGACAAAAAAATACAGTTTTATATCTTTGTGTTTGAAGCCTGAAATGTGGCAAAAGGTCGCAAAGTTCAAGGAGGCTGAATACTTTCGCAAGGCACTGTATATGCCAGGCAGAATGTAAACACAGAATTCTTGGAAAAACTGTTCAGCTTGTCATCTCTCTGAACTAGCAGCAACCCTGCTACTGCCAAAACTACATTCAGGAGGAACTAAAGATCAATTTGTTTAAATCAAGCAAACCCCTGAACCATCACGTGCAGACACCATTCGTAGAGCACTATACTAACACAATACAATCTTTATTGGTCCATTACACACAGGATACAACAAAAAACATGTACGTTTTTGCTATCACAGTAATAGGCCTAATTGGGCCTTGTGACCTTAATATGTTTGAATTAAAATCAATACTACATGTTTTACTATTTAAATGCAGATCCATTTTGAGGATTTAAAGCTAATTCTCTGTGGCTTTAGTCAAGTCAAAGATCAGGTTAAACAACAGAAAGGTGTGAGAGTTCTTGTACAGAACTTACACAGAAGATCGGGGGCCGTATGGGTCAAGAGTCTCAGAGTAGGAGTGCTGATCTAGGATCAGGTCCTGCCTGTCCATGTAATCTTATTCAATGTGATCTAAAAAGGCAAAACTGAACCTAAATCGGCACTCCTTTACTCTGAGAAGCTTGTTAAACACCGCCCCTGGTATTCACCATTTGCTTTTTAAACTACGCATGACCTTATGGAAATGAGCTGTGTTGCCTTTACATTCACACGTCTACTAGGTCAGCAGTGTTACGGATCTCTGTGAAGGTGTCTTTGTGGGTGTTGGCATTCAGCTGTTCTCTTTTCCTCTAAAACGTGTAACTTAAAAAAAAATGTTTGTCATAGGATCACAAATACGTACAGTATTAGTAATGAGGCAGGCCAAAGTTGCATAGTTTCCTCAACCATATTCCATATTCCACTAAATTGAGATAACTAGTATTTTACAGTCAAAAAAATCCCCATTAGATCACACTTGGTCCCTTGATTCTGTATTCATGGCTAAATGGGCTCGTAGCAGGATTAGGCCCTGGACATTACACCGACATCATCTAAGTGCCCATGAGATACAGTACCAGTCAAAAGTTTGGACACACCTACTCATTCTAGAGTTTTTCTTTCTTTTTTCTACATTTTAGAATAATAGTGAAGACATCAAAACTGTGAAATCACACACCCTGGAATCATGTAGGAACCAAAAAAGTGTTAAACAAATCAAAATATATTTTATATTTGAGATTCTTCAAAGTAGACACCTTTTGTCTTGATGACAGCTTTGTACACTCTTGGCAATCTCTCAACCATCTTCATGAGGTCAGTCACCTGGAATGCATTTCAATGAACAGGTGTGCCTTGTTAAAAGTTCATTTCTGGAATGTATTTTCTTCTTAATGCGTTTGAGCCAATCAGTTGTGCTGTGACAAGGTAGGGGTGGTATAGAAAAGATAGCCCTATTTGGTAAAAGACCAAGTCCAACAGCTTAAATAAGCTAAATTAAACAACAGTCCATCATTACTTTAAGACTTGAAGGTCAGTCAATAAGGAACATTTCAAGAACTTTGAAAGTTTCTTCAATTGCAGTCGCAAAAACCATCAAGCGCTATGATGAAACTGGCTCTCATGAGGACCGCCACAGGAAAGGAAAACCCAGAGTTACCTCTGTTGCAGAGGAAAAGTTCATTAGCGTTAACTGCACCTCAGATTGCAGCCCAAATAAATGCTTCACAGAGTTCAAGTAACACACACATCTCAACATCAACTGTTCAGAGGAGACTGTGTGAATCAGGCCTTCATGGTCAAATTGCTGCAAAGAAACCACTACTAAAGGACACCAATAAGAAGAAGAGACTTGCTTGGGCCAAGAAACACGAGCAATGGACATTAGACCGGTGGAAATCTGTCCTTTGGTCTAACGAGTCCAAATTTTTGATTTTTGGTTTTGACTGACATTTCTTTGTGAGCCGCACAGTAGGTGAACAGATGATCTCCTCATGTGTGCTTCACACCGTGAAGCATGGAGGAGAAAGTGTGATGGTGTGGTGATGCTTTGCTGGTGACACTGTTGTGATTTATTTCAAATTCAAGGCACACTTCACCAGCATGGCTACCACAGCATTATGCAGCAATTCGCCATCCCATCTGGTTTGCGCTTAGTGGGACTATAATTTGTTTTTCAACAGGAGAATGACCCAAAACACACCTCCAGGCTGTGTAAGGGCTATTTGACCAAGGAGAGTGATTGAGTGCTGCATCAGATGACCTGGCCTTCACAATCCCTCGACCTCAACCCAATTGAGATGGTTTGGGATGAGTCAAGGAAAAGCAGCCAACAAGTGCTCAGCATTTGTGGGAACTCCTTCAATGCTTGGAAAAGCATTCCTCGTGAAGCTGGTTGAGAGAAGCTGGTTGAGTCAATATTTTAACAGCTCTTTGGATGTTTGAATCAAAAGTCTGGTATCTGTTTCCTCTGTATGAGGGTGATCAGGTACAGGCGCTTATAACCAACCACCTCTTGGTCATTGGGAACAAAAGTCTAGACAACTGAACCTAGTTTTCACACCTTCATGTAATTCCAAAATAGCCATTATGTGTAGAACAGACAATAAACTACATTGAGTGGAAGTGGATCCAAGATATCCTTAAAATGCGCATTGTATGCATATCTCCAAAAAGGCGCACTCCTCGTTAAAGTGGCTCAGACCAATGCAAATTCATGTAAGAGACCATCAACAGATTAATACATTATTGAAAACTTAGCAACCAATAGAGTAAGTTCGTTTAGTGAGTTCACTAAAATAACTAAGAACACTTGAGTAAAATAATTGCGTAGTCGCGCCAGCGCGGTTTGAAGCGCATACAATTGCAGTTATAAAATATGCCAATTGCGCATTTCATTCTCCGAGATCGGAGCTCCAGTGTCAGCGTTCCGGCTATACTTATCACTGCGACTGTGGAGGTAAGGCTGGGTAATGACGCTGACGTCGTGTAATCGACCGTATTTGGACAGGTTGAACCCGCGCCTGGGGCCGCACTTCCACCGCCGTTATTTAAAAATGTTTTAACGATAGACAATTCTCAAATAATCAATGTGACTTCTTGGACCCCTTTCATATCAAGTCCCTTACTTTTATTTTGCTGACTGCAACTGAATGGGACACTTGCAGTGTCAGAGACACCACGGACCTATAAACAGCAACACACGCTTGCTCACAGCAACACACGCTTGCTCACAGCGCTGTGGTGCATAGCGAAGTGTCCAGGGAGTGGCTACTTTATAAACAGCTATAGGGTAGAATAATCCACATACCCGGCCGTCATGGCGATGTTGTAAAATGTAAGCCATGCGACAGCGATTGCACTTTTCGTTCTCTTCTTGTTGTTGTTATCCTTCTCCTCAACCGAGCCGTCCTCCTCCATGGACGCCATGGTACCGGGGACAGAGTGGGGAAAGTCAGAAACGGTGCACGAGCGCAGCTGACAGCTGGGACTGGGAGCAGCAGGGTCATCCGTCAATGTACCCACGGCAGCCCTCTCGCGGGACTATTCCTGCAACAAGTGCGTGGTGGCAAGTCCCTAAGAAAAGTCCCGCCGTTAATGAGTCATTCAATCAAGCATTTGCCCCGGTAGTGGCACTGCCTTCATTAGAACAATTTAATGTAACTGTAACTGTTCATAAATTGCTGACTGTAATAATTTAACTTGGATATTAGTGTATATAATAGTTATAAAAGTAGTTTTGTACCCTGAAGAACAATGGTGGTCTACATTGATAGCCATGCATACGATGTGATCCTAATCCTCTATGCCTTTAATATTAGGGTGCTCTAAACTATAAATACCCACCATTTTAAATAGCTCCAGCTTATTTTAAGTGTGCATAAATACAAAATAGCCAATTTGGGCATTCAACATCTTTAAGGCCTCAACTTCACTAACCAGTGCTTGACTTGGGCAGGAAATCAGTACTGGCGCCTAAAATGTTCTACTGCTTGAGCTCCTGTTCCTCTTATAGAATATTAGCTCAAACATATTTTGGAGCTCCTGCCCCTAAATTTAAACAGTACCGGCACCCAACATGAGTACCGACACCTATTCCAGTCCAAGTCGCTAACCCAAATGGTCTCCACTTGATGTTTAATTGTATTTCAGAGCTCTTTCCAATTCCTTTGATCTCTTTCAGATTTACAGTAGGGTACTGCCCTCTGCCTGCAGGGGCTGGAAGGAGTTGCATTCAAAACGCAAAGCTTCGACTATCCTGCTTTGAAAAGTGTTTGGACTGGGTTAAAGGGGGGGGGGGGGGGGTTGTCCCAAGTTAAAGAGACAGTGTTGACCGGGGTTAAAAGGGGCAGGGTTGGACTGGGTTAAAATAACAATGTCGTTTTGGGTTAGTGGGACAGTGTTGGACTTTCTTAAAGGGGCAGTGTTGTAAGATTAGGTAGGGGGGTCGGTAGTTAGCGGGGCAGTGGTGGGCTAGACTAGGTGGGCAGCGTTGGCGTGGGTTGGGGTGGCAGTGTTGTGCTGGGCTGGGTAAGGGGGCAGTGTTGGGCTGGGTAAGGGGGCAGTGTTGTGTTGGGCTGGGTAATGGGGCAGTGTTGGGCTGGGTAAGGGGACAGTGTTGGGCTGGGTAAGGGGACAGTGCTGGGCTGGGTAAGGGGGCAGTGTTGGGATAAGTAGGGGGGCAGTGTTTGGACTAGAGCCCTGTACTCAGTATTGGAGGCACAGCTTGAGAAAGTGCATCACTGTAGGATCTAAAATTAGCTCCTCTCGTAGTACCCAGCATAAATGTGTGTAAACTAAAGACACCACCAAATATAGTGCAGGCCTCATAATCCGGATCCAGTTACAAGTGTTCAAATGGCTGTGTCTCAGGGTCGGACTCAACAATGACTACCTGAAAGAGGGTTACGGTGTGTGTCTGTGTGTGTGCCTGCGTGCACACACGTGAGTGTGTGTTCATGTCGCAATCCTTTCTATACTACTCCCTGTGTCTGAACAATGTGGAGATCGCGGGCATCATTCACACGTCAGTGTTTGAATCACACACATCTCATCCCCTTCTTGGAGTAATCTGTTGCCAAGTGTGTTCTCATGTTCAAAGAATGCACCTGACCTGATGAGGAGGGGAGGCTATCATCAACATCTGAAACTGATAGCCAGCATGCATGCTCAGCAGAATATAACCAGGGGGGTAATTAACGTTTGATTCATACGGTGTATTTGTGTTTTAGCTGTAGTGAATTGGCACGAGGAACATAGTGACATGCTTATTATTCCGAGCAGTGTGTCTTCACACGGCTAGCGAATACCTCACAGCCAGTAAAGGGTCACTGGAGAGTAACCCAATGCACGTAAATGCAATTGGGACCCGGGCCATAATTGCCAATGTTTGTGTTAAAGTCTGCCCAGTGCATGTCTCATTATAAACTCAGCAAAAGAAGAAACGTCCTCTCACTGTCAACTGTGTTTATTTTCAGCAAACAATACATGTGTATATTTTTGTATGAACATAACAAGATTCAACACCTGAGATATAAACTGAACAAGTTCCATAGACATGTGACCAACAGAAATTGAATAATGTGTCCCTGAACAAAGGGGGGGTCAAATCAAAAGTAACAGTCAGTATCTGCTGTGGCCACCAGCTGCAGTAAGTACTGCAGTGCATCTCCTCCTCATGGACTGCACCAGGTTTGCCAGTTCTTGCTGTGAGATGTTACACCACTCTTCCACCAAGGCACCTGCAAGTTCCCGGACATTTCTGAGGGGTATGGCCCTAGCCCTCACCCTCCAATCCAACAGGTCCCAGACGTGCTCAATGGGATTGAGATCCGGGTTCTTCGCTGGCCATGGCAGAACACTGACATTCCTATCTTTCAGGAAATCATGCACAGAACCAGCAGTATGGCTGGTGGCATTGTCATGCTGGAGGGTCATGTCAGGATGAGCCTGCAGGAAGGGTACCACATGAGGGAGGAGGATGTCTTCCATGTAACGCACAGCATTGAGATTGCCTACAATAACAACAAGCTCAGTCCAATGATGCTGTGACACACTGCACCAGACCATGACGGACCCTCCACCTCCAAATCGATCCCTCTCCAGAGTACAGGCCTCAGTGTAACCATCACCCCTGGTGAGACAAAACCACGACTCGTCAGTGAAGAGCACTTTTTGCCAGTCCCGCCTGGTCCAGCGACTAGGGGTTTGTGCCCATAGGTGATGTTTTTGCCGGTGATGTCTGATGAGGACCTGCCTTACAACAGGCCTACAAGCCCTCAGTCCAGCCTCTCTCAGCCTATTGTGGACAGTCTGAGCACTGATAGAGGGGTTGTGCGTTCCTCGTGTCACTTCGGCAGTTGTTGTTGCCATCCTGTACCTGTCCCGCAGGTGTGATATTTGAATGTGTACCGATCCTGTGCAGGTGTTACACATGGTCTGCCACTGCTAGGACGATCAGCTGTCCGTTCCTGTCTCCCTGTAGCATGTAGGTGTCTCACAGTACGGACATCGCAATTTATTGCCCTGGCCACATCTTCAGTCCTCATGCCTCCTTGCAGCATGCCTAAGGCACATTCACGCAGATGAGCAGGGACCCTGGGCATCTTTCTTTTGGTATTTTTCAGAGTCAGTAGAAAGGCCTCTTTAGTGTGCTAAGTTTTCATAACTGTGACCTTAATTGCATACTGTCTGTAAGCTGTTAGTGTCTTAACGACTGTTCCACGGGTGCATGTTCATTAATTGTTTATGGTTCATTGAACAAGCATGGGAAACCGTGTTTAAACCCTTTACAATGGAGATCTGTGAAGTTATTTGGATTTTTACGAATTATCTTTGAAATACATGGCCCTGAAAAAGGGACGTTTCTTTTTTTGCTGAGTTTAGTAGGTTCATTTGCATGGTTAGGTTCACGACTCCAGATTGTCTATCGGATTATCGCTCTCATAACCTCTTCTCAGTCAAATAAGAGTTACTCTTTATTATGATTTTATTTGAAATCTAATAATCTGCATTTATTAATAATATAACTCAATTTCTCATCGGTAACACTTGATTGAGCTTGTCTTAAAAGTGTATTATCTCTCCTCTCTCTTCTCCCAGGCGTTCTATTCCTCCCTCCTTCCCTTTTTCTTCTCTTCATGTCTCCCCTACACTCATTTCTGTCTGGTCTGGAAGGGGATACATCATCTCTACATCTGCTTTATGGCTTTTGGTTGCAGTCCAACACTGTTGTGCCACACTGCTGGCAGAGTGTTGCAGAGGACCACTAGATGGGGATGTGTAGTCATGGCAGAATAAACATGCAACTCACAGGACAGCCAAATGAAAAGAGTGTGCTCTCTCCACTGCTCCTTTAAATAACATGGGACTGCAAGTGTTTGGCGTGGTCCTTGACGATTCTGCTCCATAGGTATATTTTCTCTAGGTTTCACATCTCTTCCCAGGAGTCACACTCTTTCTGAAATATAGTACCCTTGAAGGGCCAGAGAGAGAGAGAGACAAATTGTTTGCAACAGTCATATATAAAGAGGTTAGCGGGGCAGTCACATCACACCGTCATGACTGCGGCGATAAAGGTACACAATGCCTAGTGCAGTGTAAGCAAACGGCAGAACAGCGAGCGGGAGCTGTGGCGTGTGGAAAATGCTAGTGGACACGGACAATGCAACAGGCTCAGGCCTGACTAGCCCTCAGAGGGACAGGGGTCGCCTCACTGCGGACAACAGCCCCCTCTCTCCCTCCCTCCCTCTGAGGGCTAGCCAGCGCAGGGGCTGCCACAGCATGGCCTCGGGGAGGACGCTGAAGTTCGCCCTGTGCGAGGTTCTGCAGTTTGTAGGCCTGTGCGTGCCGCTCTTCATCGTCATGCAAAGGTTCGCCCTCATCGTGGCGCGGGTCAAGAGCATGGCGCAGCCGCCTGGCGACGCCAGCACCGCCTACTGGCTCATCGTGGCCTCCTCTATCGCCTATGTCACCTCCACAGCCCTGCTGGTCTGGGTGCCCATGAAGTACATGGTGTTCACAAATAAGAAGTTTCTTGTCGGCAGGAAGAAGTGGTGAGTGTCTTTCTGGTCTATCTGGTTTGTTTGTTCTGCGGCCTGGCTTGAAATCTATGCTAAGAGCTGTGTCTGAGCTGTAGCTGTATTTTTTGTAAGCATTTCCACTGTAAGGTCTACTACATCTGTTGCATTCGGCGTATGTGACAAATAAAATGTGATTTGATTTTAAATATAACAGCACAGTGTTTTCTGGTCCTGAGCCTTGCGGTGTAGTAATGGTTGTCTGGTCTGTGTGGCATGAACCTGACCGGTAGCTGTGCTGTGTCTGACTCGACTGGCCTGCAATTGGTTTGGCAGTAGCTGTGCAACGTCTATCATGCCAACATTGAGCATTTCCAAATGCATTGATATTTTCCTTTTTCATAACCTCTAGCCTATAACTATTGCTCCTTTCTCTCTTTCATTCTCCCTCTCTCTCTGTCTCTCTCTCTCAGGAGGCCAGTGGCACTGGTCTATGTGATCCTCTCCACATTACCCTGCTTTGCCTTTCTCATCGCCAGCTCAGAGGTAAACCATGTGACCCTGGTGTTATGCATCATTTGTTTATGCTCGTCTCAGTGTGTCCAAGTTTCCGTGACCTTTGACTTAGATTCACCGTTGTAGGTGACCTTTGACACTCAACCTGTTGGTTACCTCTGAAATGAAAGTGACACTTACAGAGAGACATTCTAACTCAGAGGTATTCACATCCAGGCCTTCAGGTCTACATTATTGCTTGTTTCCTGGTACCCCTGGTACCCCTGGTAGTTAATTAATAGATTAATTATGCTTTTGATTAGTTCCAGAGTCCACTCACCTGATGTACCAGTTCCGAATCAGTCTAGATGATTCCATGCATATCGAACCCTACTGAGCACGATGCAGACTATTGTCTACACTCTTAGAATTAAGGGTGCAATATTGTTCCCTGGAGTGTAAGTAGATCAAAATACACTTAATGTACCTTCAGAGGTACACATACAGTATGATCTTACAAGGTATTTTACGGTAACTTTTAGGGTACTGCGTGATAAAGAGCATAATGGTAAATTTTTTGTACCCAATATTTTGAACATACAATGGGTCAAAAAAGTATTTAGTTAGCTTAAAAAGATGAGAGAGGCCTGTAATTTTAATCATAGGTACACTTAAACAATGACAGACAAAATGAGAAAAACAAATCTAGAAAATCACATTGTAGGATTTTTAATGAATTTATTTGCAAATTATAGTGGAAAATAAGTATTTGGTCAATAACAAAAGTGTCTCAATACTTTGTTATATACCATTTGTTGGCAATGACAGAGGTCAAGCGTTTTCTGTACACACTGTTGCTGGTATTTTGGCCCATTCCTACATACAGATCTCCTCTAGAGCAGTGATGTTTTGGGGCTGTTGCTGTGCAACATGGACTTTCAACTCCCTCCAAAGATTTTCTATGCGGTTGAGATCTGGAGACTGGCTAGGCCACTCCAGGACCTTGAAATGCTTCTTACGAAGCCACTCCTTCGTTGCCCGGGTGGTGTGTTTGGGATCATTGTCATGCTGAAAGACCCAGCCATGTTTCATCTTCAATGCCCTTGCTGATGGAAGGAGGTTTTCACTCAAAATCTCACGATACATGGCCCCATTCATTCTTTCCTTTACACGGATCAGTCGTCCTGGTCCCTTTGCAGGAAAACAGCCCCAAAGCATGATGTTTCCACCCCCATGCTTCACAGTAGGTATGGTGTTCTTTGGATGCAACTCAGCATTCTTTGTCCTCCAAACACGACAAGTTGAGTTTTTCCCAAAAAGTTATATTTTGGTTTCATCTGACCATATGACATTCTCCCAATCTTCTTCTGGATCATCCAAATGCTCTCTAGCAAACTTCAGACGGGCCTGGACATGTACTGGCTTAAGCAGGGGGACACGTCTGGCACTGCAGGATTTGAGTCCCTGGCGGCATAATGTGTTACTGATGGTAGGCTTTGTTACTTTGGTCCCAGCTCTCTGCAGGTCATTCACTAGGTCCCCCCTGTGTGGTTCTGGGATTTTCTGTTTCCCAGGGTACAAACGTATTTTGTGTACCCTTAACTCTTGGATGGTACTGATCTGTACCTTTGCTTACCATAAAAGCAATGTATTGAAGAAAAGTACATATTTGTACCCACCATGTGGCATGTAAGCTATGCGGTTCACACCACTGTATAAAGAGTCAAATTAGTTTAATTTTAATGATGACATTGATCTTGGAACTCACTTGGTGAAGGTCACAGGACTAAAAATGAATGAATCATGTCTCTGTTACTAACAAATACAGTCATGGGTGGTAACTTTACCATTCACTCGAAAAGGCAAGGCACACCAGTACATTTTATTGGAGGCATGGCTTAGTGGGAGCGTGGTTTTCAGTTAGTTATTTTTTGGCTACCCGTGAGTGGAAGTGTTGTACCAGTTTAAGTGGTCTATGGTAGAGGTACACTTTTGCTACTTTAAAGGAACAATTGGCTGTGTTACTGTGGTGGTTCCCTATCAAGGCCTATTTTTCCTTTTCTAAAAGCATGTTTTTGTGTCTATGGACTGTATGTAAGAAAAGTATGAACTGGGGTACAATTATGTATCTTTAACTAAAGGTACAAAGGGCGTACTACAGGGTACCACCCCAGTGACAAGCATTTGTACCCCTTTAGGGACAAATCTACGAGATAAAAACCTGAGTGTACCATCATGACACAACCACGAGATAATGAAGTTATTTGAAGTGCGGTGTCCTAGCGGGGGTCTTATGAGAGAGGAGGGGGTAAAATTGATGAGTTGAGAGTAGCGATAGTATGTTTGATCCCGGATCTCCGAGGCATACATCGAAATTGCTAAGCAATGTACTTCGAAGCAGTGTGCCGACTCCTGTATTACTTTATCAGAAGCACGTGATTAATGACGTCCGGAGCATCGTTTCATCGAACAACCATTGGTTTGGTAGAAGACAAAAAGCCTGCTACATACAGGCTACACAGGATGTGGGACGTTGTAAATAATCATTTAGCTGCTCTAAATTATTTTTACCAGCAGGTGCCACTAGTGTACACTGTGTTGATCACAGCCTAGGGTAATGAACCTATTTTTGACGCTATTGTCTAGAAAACCTAGTTGAGAGGAACATGTAGGTTCTCAGAGGAGCAATCTACAGCCCTATGACCAAGGGGCCACTGATAAGCAGCTGAGTTCCTCTTCCTGTCCCAGCCGCCCTGGTCACATCAGCTGTCCATCTGGCACTTTCCCACTTCCTGTCTGTGAAGAGCCCACCTCCTATGAGCCCACATTCTAGAGGTTCCTGAAGATCCAGGGGTGACCTCAGGTCCTTGGCTTATCTACTCTCTTTCACATAAGAGAAGCCATAAATTAAGCTCAGATGACTCCCAGTCTCTTTTGTTCTGTGTCCTGTAGGCAAGTAGTCCTGGGTTAAGCACATACCAGAGCTAAGTGATTAGCCCACTAATCCAGTATCACAGAGTGTATATAGCACTCATAGGGTGCCATGTAGCATTTGGAGAAGGTTTGGAGGGGAAGACTGGCACATGACCATTTCATTAGATCACAATCAGGGCTAGAAATTGTAATGAAAGCTACTTTATTGAGGAAGATTTTTCTTACTATGACTGATGTGGTTGTCCCACCTAGCTATTGTAAGATAAATGCACTAACTGTAAGTTGCTCTGGATAAGAGTCTGCTAAAATGTCAACGTCATCTGATTCAAATCACAGATTGGTTTTGATCATTGTTTTCTCTCAGGTGCAGATCAATAACAGTATAAGGCAGGACACGTTCGCAGAGCTCCCCGTGTCGCTGATGCTCTTCTCCCTCATCTGCATCGATATCCTGGAGAGGATCCGCCACTGTCGACTCACTGGACATGGTGAGAGTGCAAAAAGCTCTGTGTTCTGCACACACGTTTAACTGAACGCTAGCTAGCTACTGTAGTCTGAATACTGCCTGATCCTCTGCCAACTCACAACTAATTTCATTAAGACAACAATAGTGTACACTATCGGAGGATATGTTCTATATAGAGATACAGTATGTATCTCAGGAAATGAACAGGAAATTCTCTGTACAACCCCCCCAATTGATTTTTGGTAACACAGTGTTGAATTGGCAAAAACCATTACCTGTTCTAAGGACGGCTGTCACTTTCTTGGAATCCCTTTATTAGAGGAAATAACCAGATCCTGTCATTTTCCACTGATCAGAAATGCTATTGTATTATGGTAAAATATAGTGCCCATAGAGCCCAGAGAGATCGTCGCTGTATTGTCCTGTGTTCTACACTTTTGGGCTGTGCGGTGTGCATGTTTGTGCCATAATGAGATGTTCTGATCTGCGTCATTCAGTCACGGCTAACATACTCATGTGCTGTTGTCTTTCCGTCCAGCTAATGAATTGGACCGAGATGCTGAGATCCCTTCCAATGTCCTCACACACGTGGAGCACCTACGTGGAACCCCAGTGACACCAGTAAACCCAGCAAACCCTGCGTCACCCGTAACGCCAGCTGTGCCCGGGCAACCTGCACAACCAGGGCAACCTGGTGGTCCAAATGGGCAGGACCAGAACGGGGCGGGCTCACGACCAGAGGCCAATGGGACTTTCCAGGGGATGTCAGGTAACCAGATACCAGGGAGACAGTTTAGCATTTCAGGCCTGAGCTCACGCTCGGCACGCTCAGCACGTTCGGCACGCTCTGCACACTCTGTCAGCACGTCGGTGGACCGTGGAGTCTCACCAAATGCGTACACAGGGCCGCTGCACTTCCTGTGTGCCAGCGATGCCCGAGCCGAGGTATTTGTGGACAGCTTTCTGTTCTGGATGGACACAGTGGAGATGGTGAGGGTGGCTGGGCACCCAGCGGTCTACTACTCGGGCTGGGTGTTCCCTATCTACATCTTTAGCTACCTGTCGTGCCTGCGGCTGGTTGTCATGCCCCACAGTCCCCTGCTATCATCACTAGGCGTGGCCCTGCAGGATTTGCCCTTCCTGTTTGTGCGTATCGGCCTCATCGCCTTCTTCGGCTTTGTCACTCCCCTCCTCTACCTGATGAAGAACCTGCTCGTCTGCCTGGCCTTCATCTACTTCAACTTTATGACCAAGCTGAGGGTCTTCAACACCGAGAGGATGTTCTGATCTGAGTCGCCAGCCAAGGATGAGAAAAAAACAATGGACAACAACCCACTGGGTTTCCACAAAACTGGTTTCCACATCATTTCAATCCCCCCCAAAACTGTAAGGGAATTTATTTATTTGTTTTTACATTTTTTTTTTTTTAACCTAAATCCAATGTCATGGTGATATTTTTTGTTCATTTCACATTGTATTCACAACTCAACCAAATGTAAATCAAAACTAGACGTTGAAATTACGTCTGTGCCCAGTGGAAATGGAGTTCATAACAGAGACACCAAACCAAAACAACAACTGACTCACGCAGCGATGAGAAGAGATGGAGCGGATTCCTGTGTTCGGCACAGCAAAGAGAGATTGATCCATTTCATAATGATGATTCTGATTAAAGGAGGGACAGGATGACAATTGTGGAGCTTTTTGCAGGCTAAAAGGGAACTCTTTGGCAATGTGTTCCCGTAAAGGGGATGGAGGACATTGACTGTCAGAGGACTATGTGTTGTCTTGGTGTTATCTTATTTCCTATTTGTTCAACGTTGTTTTTTACCCCGCAACTCTCCTTGCCCCCTTGTCCCCAACCTGAACCATGGCACTTTGAGAATGTAAAGAACCTGTCATGTCACTTACAGATTTGATAACAGATAATATATGATGTTTCTATTCTATTACCATAAAGTGCAGTGAATTGTGTAAGAATATACATCCATGTTGTTATACATCCCAGATTTTCTTCCCTTGCTAGGTTATCATATCCACACATTTAAAACAAAGCGTGAGTTTGTACAAATGAAACATATTTTTGGGTGTAAAAATGTATAAAGACAAATAGAAAATCGGAGAGAAAAAAAATACATCTGTTTTATGATATGATTTCACGTGAGCATGAACTGTGTATGACTGCATTTATATGCGTGTGTTACCGGCCTCAGTCTGTAGGTGGCCTGTAATAGTAAAAAGAACGGACACACGTTTACGTTTGCCAAGATCTGTCGCTTTCTATATTATGACGATTTTTTTTGTCTTCTACAATTGTCTTTTTTCTTGTACGTACACTACCGGCCAAAAGTTTTAGAACACCTACTAATTCAAGGGTTTTTGTTTATTTTTATTGTTTTCTACATTGTAGAATAATAGTGAACACATCAAAACTATGAAATAACACATATGGTATCATATAGCAACCAAAAAAAGTGTTAAACAAATCAAAATATATTTTATATTTGAGATTCTTCAAATAGCCACCTTTGCCTTGATGACAGCTTTAAACACTCTTGGCATTCTCTCAACCAGCTTCACCTGGAATGCTTTTCCAACAGTCTTGAAGGAGTTCTCACATATGCTGTGCACTTGTTGTCTGCTTTTCCTTCACTCTGCGGTCCGACTCATCATAAACCATCTCAATTTGGTTGATGTCGGGGGATTGTGGAGGCCTGATCATCTGATGCAGCACTCCATCACTCTTCTTCTTGGTCAAATAGCCCTTACACAGCCTGGAGGTGTGTTGGGCCATTGTCACCAGCAAAGCACCCCCACACCATCACACATCCTCCTACATGATTCCATATGTGTTATTTCATAGTTTTGATGTCTTCACTATTATTCTACAATGTAGAAAATAGTAAAAATAAAGAAAAATCCTGGAATGAGTAGGTGTGTCCAAACCTTTGACTGGTACTGAATATACAGTGGCAAGAAAAAGTATGTGAACCTTTTGGAATTACCTGGATTTCTGCTTAAATTGGTCACAACAATAGACAAACACAGTCTGCTTAAACTAATAACACACAAAAAATTATATGTTTTCATGTCTTTATTGAGCACACCTTGTAAACATTCACAGTGCAGGGTGGAAAAAGTATGTGACCCTTGGATGTAATAACTTGTTGACCCTCCTTTGGAAGCAATAACCTCAACCAAACATTTGATGTAGTTGCGGATCAGACCTGCACAGCGGTCAGGAGGAATTTTGGACCATTCTTCTTTACAAAACTGTTTCAGTTCTGCAATATTCTTGTGTTGTCTGGTGTGAACCGCTCTCTTGAGGTCATGCCACTGCATCTCAATCGAGTTGAGGTCAGGACTCTGACTGGGCCACTGCAGAAGGCGTATTTTCTTCTGTTGAAGCCATCCTGTTGTTGATTTACTTCTGTGTTTTGGGTCGTTGTCCTGTTGCATCACCCAATTTATGTTGACCTTGAATTGGCGGACATTCTCCTGCAAAAAGTCTTGATAAACTTGGGAATTCATTTTTCCATCGATGATAGCAAGCTGTCCAGGTCCTGAGGCAGCATAGCAGCCCCAAACCATGATGCTCCATCCACCATACTTTACAGTTGGGATGAGGTTTTGATGTTGGTGTGCTATGCCTTTTTTCTCTACATACTGTAGTGTTATGTGTTCCTTCCAAACAACTCAACTTAGGTCTAATCTGTCCACAGAATATTTTGCCAGCCACGCTGTGGAACATCTAGGTGCACTTTTGCAAACTTCAGACGTGCAGAAATGTTTTTTTTTGGACAGCCGTGGCTTATTTCGTTTTGTCCTCACATGCACACCATTCTTGTTTAGTGTTTTATGTGTCGTAGACTCATCAACAGAGATGTTAACATGTTCCAGAGATTTATGTAAGTCTTTAGCTGACACTGTAGGATTCTGCTTAACCTCATTGAGCATTATGTGCTGTGCTCTTGTAGTCATCTTTGCAGGACGGCCAGTCCTAGGGAGTGTAGCAACAGTGCTGAACTTTCTCCAGTTATAGACAATTTGTCTTACCGTGGACTGATGAACATCAAGGCTTTTAAAGATACTTTTGTAACCCTTCCCTGCTTTATGCAAGTGAACTATTCTTAATCTTAGGTCTTCTGAGATCTCCTTTTTTCGAGGCATGATTCACATCAGGCAATGCTTCTTGTGAATAGCAAATTCACATTTTGTGAGTGTTTTTTATAGGGCAGGGCAACTCTAACCAACATCACCAATCTCATCTCATTGATTGGACTCTAGGTTAGCTGGCTCCTGACTCCAATGATCTTTAGGAGAAATCCTTAGCCTAGTGTTTTACATAATTTTTCCAACCTACACTGTGAATTTTTTAATTATGTATTCAATATAGATGAGAAAAATACTATATTTTGTGTGTTATTAGTTTAACCTGTTGAGTGTAGGGGGCAGTATTTTGATGTTTGGATGAAAAACGTACCCAAATGAAACTGCCTATTTCTCAGGTCCAGAATCTAGAATATGCATATACTGTCAGATTAGGATAGAAAACACTCTAAAGTTTCCAAAACTGTAAAAATATTGTCTGTGAGTATAACAGAACTGATATTGCAGGTGAAAACCTGAGGAAAATCCAACCCGGAAGTGCTGTTTTTCCTGAAAGTTCTCTGTTCCATTGCCTGCCTTTGCTCCATTTAAAAGGTTTATCAACCAGATTCCCTTTCCTATGGCTTCCCCATGGTGTGAACAGTCTTTAGACATAGTTTCAGGCTTTTATTTTGAAAATGAGCGAAAAAGATCACATCGCGTCATTGTATGGCTGGGTGCCAGCAGCGTTTTGCATGTGCAACAGCTTGGAGCAGACATTTTCTCTCTCTCTCCTATTGAAAAAGCTACAGTCCCGGTTGAAATATTATTGATTATATATTGTAAAAACAACCCGAGGATTGATTATAAAAAAACGTTTGACATGTTTCTATGAACTTTACGGATACTATTTGGAATTTCTGTCTGCCCGGTCGTGACCGCTCGAGCCTGTGGATTTCTGAACATAACACGCCAACCAAATGGAGGTATTTTGGATATAAAAATAATCTTTATGGAACAAAAGGAACATTTATTGTGTCCGAAGATCATCAAAGGTAAGCAATTCATTTTATTGCTTTTCTGACTTTCGTGACCGATCTACTTGGCTGCTAGCTGTTTGTAATGTTTTGTCTGCTGAGAGAGATGTCCTTACATAAATGCTTGGTATGCTTTCGCCGAAAAGCTTTTTTGAAATCTGACACGAGAGGTGGATTAACAACAAGCTAAGCTGTGGTTTTCTATATTGCACTTGTGATTTCATGAAAATTAAATATTTTTTGTAATTTAATTTGAATTTGGCGCTCTGCAATTCAGTGGATGTTGACCAAAATGATCCCGGTAATGGGATGGGTGCATCAAGAAGTTAAGCACACTGTGTGTGTCTATTGTTGTGACTTGGATGAAGGTCAGATCAAATTTGATGACCAATTTATGCAGAAATCCAGGTAAATCCAAAGGGATCACATACTTTTTTTACCACAGTATATATAATTATATACACAGTTGAAGTCAAAAGTTTACATACACCTTAGACAAATACATTTAAACTCAGCTTTTCACAATTCCTGACATTTAATCCTAGTAAAAAATTCCCTGTTTGAGGTCAGTTAGGATCACCACTTTATTTTAAGAATGTGAAATGTCAGAATAATAGTAGAGAGAATGATTTATTTCAGCTTTTATTTATTTGGTGTAACTGAGTCAGGTTTGTAGGCCACCTTGCTCACACACACTTTTCAGTTCTGCCCACAAATTTTCTATAGGATTGAGGTCAGGGCTTTGTGATGGCCACTCCAATAACTTGATTTTGTTGTTCTTTTCAATGCATTGAAAGTATAGGAAATGTTGCTTTCTTCAGTGTGACTGGCGAACAGAGGTTACCCACCTATTTTTTTTTACCACTACATCACAGGATGAAGACTGCCATGACCAATGTAATACCTTGAATTTGTCGCCCTTAATTCATTTTTCCACCGCTTTGGAAGTATGCTTGGGGTCGTTGTCCAGTTGGACCCATTTGCGACCAAGCTTTAACTTCCTGACTGATGTCTTGAGATGTTGCTTCAATATATACACGTCATTTTCCCGCCTCATGATGCCATCTATTTTGTGAAGTGCACCAGTCCCTCCGACAGCAAAGCACCCCAACAACATGATGCTGCCACCCCCGTAGTTCACGGTTGGGATTGTGTTCTTCGGCTTGCAAGCTTTCCCTTTTTTCCTCCAAATATAATGATGGTCATTATGTCCAAACATTTCTAATTTTTTTTCATCGGACCAGAGGACATTTCTCCAAAAAGTACAATCTTTGTCCCCATGTGCAGTTGCAAACCGTAGTCTGGCTTTTTTATGGCGGTTTTGGAGCAGTGGCTATTTCCTTGCTGAGCGGCCTTTCAGGTAATGTTGTTATAGGACTCGTTTTACTGTGGATATAGATACTTTTGTACCCGTTTCCTCCAGCATCTTCACAAGGTCCTTTGCTGTTGTTCTGGGATTGATTTGCACTTTTCGCACCAAAGTACGTTCATCTCTAGGAGACAGAACGCATCTCCTTCCTGAGCGGTATGACAGCTGCATGGTCCCATGGTCTTTATACTTGCGTACTATTGTTTGTACAGATGAACGTGGTACCTTCAAGTGTTTGGAAATTGCTCCCAAGGATGAACCAGACTTGTGAAGGTCTACAATTTTTTTTCTGAGGTCTTGGCTGATTTATTTTGAGTTTCCCATGATGTCAAGCAAAGAGGCACTGAGTTTAAAGGTAGGCCTTGAAATACATCCACAGGTACACCTTCATCAGAATTGTCTAAAGCCATGACATAATTTTCTGGAATTTTCCAAGCTGTTTAAAGGCACAGTCAACTTAGTGTATGTAACACTAGTGTGCATGAAATTGTGATACAGTGAATTATAAGTGAAATATATCTGTCTGTAAACAATTGTTGGAAAATTGACTTCCTGACTTCCCAAAACTATAGTTAGTTAACAAGAAATTTGTGGAGTGGTTGAAAATGACTCCAACCTAAGTGTATGTAAACTTCCGACTTCAACTGTATGTATATATATATATATATATATATATATATATATGTGTGTGTTTTACTTTACTTCTTTACATTTTAAGTACATTAAAGTTGGTTTTAACCAAATCAAGTTGAGGAAGAAAGAATTTGAACTCCACACCCCCCTCCCCCTTGTACCTTGCCAAACTTGACCTTCACTAAACAGATACATGGAGAAGAGGGATAGAAAGGGGCCCTGAGATGTACCTACATGTCCCAAAGTTCATCGTCATTGCTACAGGTTATAGGAAGGAGCAGAAGCTCTGAACTCTCTGTTTAGAACCAGGTCCTACCTAGAGGTTATGGAAAATGTTCCCTTTTAGTATTTCTCCAATTGGTTTCCTTAAGGAGGAAGACCCCCATTTCTATGTCAAAGACAATAAAACTAAAACACTTTAGTAAATACTACAGTAATGTACCCAAAAATAGTACAGTAAATAATACAGTACACTATACTAAGACAGTATACTACAGTATACAGTTCACAAAAATACTACAGTAATTACTAGAGTGTATATACTACTCTTTTTTTCATACAGTATGTATACTATAGTAAACTTTAAATACTACAGTAAATACTTCTGTAAACACTGTAGTCTGCAAAAAACACTACAGTGAATACTATAGTATTTTCTTATGTAGTTTTTTATGTTGGTATATAGGGAATGGGGTGCCATTTGGGACATACCTAATGTTTTCAATTGAATGCACATGAACTCATGAATTGAATGAAAAACATTCAAAGTGATTTATGGTGATGATGATGAATATGAGAAATATGAGCATGATTCTCTGACAACAGGAGCATCCCTGGTGAGTATCGAGGATTCCTTAGAGGCCAGCTTCATCCAGGAGAACCTTAAGCTACTGCAGGACGGATCCAAGTCCTTCTGGATCTGCATGTACAAGAGCCACGAAGGTCAGTACCTATGGTTCCAAAATTCTGGTAACTTTCCCAAAAAGGATTTCTGGAAAACCAGGGATTTTTTTTAATTACCAGAATTTTGCAACCCAATCAGTACCTCTTACTGACAACCCATAACATTAAGCAGGCTACTTAAGCAAAAACCCTGTGCCTTCGAATATGAAACATTTTTAACTAGCAAAATCACTTTCAGTGAACAAAGTGCATGCACCTGTCTCTTGCAATTCAAAGATGATGTCCCAATTTCAGAACCATGTTTATCTATTTATAGTTGTTCAATGACAATGAATCCCCCCTATCAAAGGATATTGGTTTGACCCCAGTGGCGGTCGGTGCCGTTTGAGATGAGGGAGGACAATCTTTTTTTTAGGAGCTTTATTTCTATTACAGCATGTTGGATGACTGTTATTGATGTTACATTGAACTGGGTGAATGGAATATAAATACGTTTAGGCTACTACATTATACTCAAATGTTCCCTATACCCATCATGAGGTTGCTAGAACCTAGCCTACGAATGAAAGTTTACAACGTAGGTGCATAGGTTGGGAGAAATTCTGCCTGCATTTAGCTGATCTAGGGTGTAATCATTAGTCCAACAGTTGCAAACGTGAGTTTCTATTTGACAAATTCAGGTATGTTTATCCCCATTTCGTTATGTTTGCTTCCATTTAAGAAACAATTTTCAACAGAATTGGTGGAATGAATACACCCCTGATCGCACACAAACTTCACTTTCATAGCTGCCACATACAAATAGCATGTAATTCCTTCTTACATCTACGAGCTCTCCACCTCTCACCTTTTCCCTTCACTTGTGGACTTCCATGCACAACACATCAGTTGTCTGTGACTAGGCCAAAAGCCTTTCCAATCCAAACCTTTACATCATAACCGCTACACACAGCCTACATTGTTGGGTGAGTTCGTAAATTCACTCTCGCTATCTACTCTGATTTCAGAGCACTCTCGTCTGAGTGTGCCAGAGCACAGAATAACTGATTTACAAACGTGCAACACCCATTGAATATGACCGGGGTCATAAACCGCGGCAAAGAAAATTATTCAATTGTTGACAGCAGCACAGTTACAGTCACCAATGCTGTAGATAACATGAAAACAACTTAACCAGCTCCGCTAGGGTGAGTAAAGTGGTCCGAGTGAGATGTTCTCTCATTTGTGACTGGAAGTAGCTAGCCAACTTTACCCTGTTAGCTTGGATGCTTGACTGCTGTTGTGAGGTCAGAATGCTCATAACCCTACTCCTCACTTGCTAAGAGCAATCAGAGCCCACTCTGGCACTCCAGAGTGAATTTATGAACACACCTGTTGTCACTATATTAGCTAATGTCATAGTCAACATAGCTACGAGAACTAACACATTAGTAAACCTGCTACAATCATGCAGTACAGTGTACAGTCAGCAAGTAGTTTAGCAGTTACACCGACGGGCCCCAGTGGCAATACATTTATAAAGGCAAAAGCTTACCTTGACACGGAAGAGTTACAGTGTTGGATAGCCATAGCCATCTAGCTAACATAGTATCCCTCTCTGTTTGAGCCTGGTGTTTGAGTAGGCTAAAATAGCTAGCTAAGTAAGCTAAAGTGAAAAAAATTACAACAAAATATACAGTGGGGCAAAAAAGTATTTAGTCAGCCACCAATTGTGCAAGTTCTCCCACTTAAAAAGATGAGAGAGGCCTGTAATTTTCATCATAGGTACACTTCAACTATGACAGACAAAATGAGGGAAAAAATCCAGAAAATCACATTGTAAGAATTTTAATGACTTCATTTGCAAATGATGGTGGAAAATAAGTATTTGGTCAATAACAAAAGTTTATCTCAATACTTTGTTATATACCCTTTGTTGGCAATGACAGAGGTCAAACGTTTTCTGTAAGTCTTCACAAGGTTTTCACACACTGTTATGGATGCAACTCAGCATTCTTTCTCCTTCAAACACGACGAGTTGAGTTTTTACCAAAAAGTTTTATTTTGGTTTCATCTGACCATATGACATTCTCCCAATCTTCTTCTGGATCATCCAAATGCTCTCTAGCAAACTTCAGATGGGCCTGGACATGTACTGGCTTAAGCAGGGGGACACGCCTGGCACTGCAGGATTTGAGTCCCTGGCGGCGTAGTGTGTTACTGATGGTAGGCTTTGTTACTTTGGTCCCAGCTCTCTGCAGGTCATTCACTAGGTCCCCCCGTGTGGTTCTGGGATTTTTGCTCACCGTTCTTGTGATCATTTTGACCCCACGGGGTGAGATCTTGCGTGGAGCCCCAGATCGAGGGAGATTATCAGTGGTCTTGTATGTCATCCTTTTCCTAATAATGGCTCCCACAGTTGATTTCTTCAAACCAAGCTGCTTACCTATTGCAGATTTAGTCTTCCCAGCCTGGTGCAGGTCTACAATTTTGTTTCTGGTGTCCTTTGACAGCTCTTTGGTCTTGGCCATAGTGGAGTTTGGAGTGTGACTGTTTGAGGTTGTGGACAGGTGTCTTTTATACTGATAACAAGTTCAAACAGGTGCCATTAATACAGGTAACGAGTGGAGGACAGAGGAGCCTCTTAAAGAAGAAGTTACAGGTCTGTGAGAACCAGAAATCTTGCTTGTTAGTAGGTGACCAAATACTTATTTTCCACCATAATTTGCAAATTAATTCATAAAAAATCCTACAATGTGATTTTCAGAATTTTTTTTCTCATTTTGTCTGTCATAGTTGAAGTGTACCTATGATGAAAATTACAGGCCTCTCTCATCTTTTTAAGTGGGAGAACTTGCACAATTGGAGGCTGACAATACTTTTTTGCCCCACTGTAGCTATCTCGCTTCTCCTTCATTTTGTAAGAAATGTATTTGGTCAAAACTATTCAACTATTGTCTTTCTCTCTCTTTGAGCCAACAACTCACCACATTTTATGCGCTGCAGTGCTAGCTTCCTGTAGCCTATGCTTACAATGCTAGATTTATTATCTGATCCTTTGCTTGGGTGGACAACATGTCAGTTCATTCTGCAAGAGCTCTGACAGGTTGGAGGACGTGTAAGTCTATAGAAGGGGGTGAGAACCATGAGCCTCTTAGGTTTTGTTTTGAAGTCAATGCACCCAGAGGGAGGACGGAAACTAGCTGTCCTCCAGCTACACATATAGAGTGCTGTTGAGGCTACTGGTAGACCTTCATTGCAAAACAATGTGTTTTAATCAATTATTTGGTGACGTGAATATATTTATAGTTCTATCTAAAAAATTATAACTTTACTAATGTTTCACTATTTAAATTGTTCTGAAATTCACAGTGGAGGATGGTCCTCCCCTTACTTCTCTGAGGAGACTGTTTGACCAGTTGTTCTTGTCTCAGGTGACTGGATGTGGATCGACAACAGTGTGGTGGACTATGCTATATGCCATCTTGCCATCTTGTAATGAGAATTTTCAATCCCAATGATGATAACTCAACAGTCACTATAGCTTTGACCAATTCCCAGAGGTTGTAAGGCCCTGGTTAACCTTTCTGGTCTCCCCATCCCGGATCCGGGATCGTGAATACAGACTCAAGCTCATTACCATAACGCAACGTTAACTATTCATGAAAATCGCAAATGAAATGAAATAAATATGCTAGCTCTCAAGCTTAGCCTTTTGTTAACAACACTGTCATCTCAGATTTTCAAAATATGCTTCTCAACCATTGCAAAACAAGCATTTGTGTAACAGTATTGATGGCTAACGTAGCATTTAGCATTAGCATTCAGCTGGCAACATTTACACAAAAAAACAGAAAAGCATTCAAATAAAATCATTTACCTTTGAAGAACTTCAGATGTTTTCAATGAGGAGACTCTCAGATAGCAAATGTTCAGTTTTTCCTGAAAGATTATTTGTTTAGGACAAATCGCTCCGTTTTCTGCGTCACGTTTAGCTATGAAAAAACCCCTGTATCCAGGATTGTGTAAATCTATCAGCAAGCTCATTAGCATAACACAACGTTAACTATTCATGAAAATCGCAAATGAAATGAAATAAATATGCCATCTCTCAAGCTTGCCTTTTGTAAACAACACTGTCATCTCAGATTTTCAAAATATGCTTCTCAACCATAGGAAAACAATCATTTGTGTAAAAGTAGCTAGCTAGCGTTAGCATTTAGCGTTAGCATTAGCGTTAGCATTAGCGTTAGCATCCAGCACGAAACATTTCAACAAAAACATAAAAGCCTTCAAATAAAATCATTTACCTTTGAAGAACTTCTGATGTTTTCAATGAGGATACTCTCAGTTAGATAGCAGATGCTCAGTTTTTCCAAAAAGATTCTTTGTGTATTAGAAATAGCTCCGTTTTATTTGGCTACCAAAAAAAATCCGAAAATTCAGTCCTCAAAACGCGAACTTTTTTCCAAATGAACTCCATAATATCGACTGAAAACATGGCAAACGTTGTTTAGAATCAATCATCAAGGTGTTTTTCACATATCTCTTCATTGATACATCGTTCTTGGACACATGGTTTCTCCCCTATATCAAATGGTAAAGTACGAGCAGCTGGCAATTGCGCACCGAATTCCACGCAGGACACCAGGCGGACACTTGGAAAATGTAGTCTCTTATGGTCAATCTTCCAATGATATGCCTACAAATACGTCACAATGCTGCTAAGACCTTGGGCGAACGACAGAAAGTGTAGGCTCATTCCTTGCGCAATCACAGCCATATAAGGAGACAATGGAAAACAGAGCTTCAGAAATTCTGCTAATTCCTGGTTGATGCATCATCTTGGTTTCGCCTGTAGAATGAGTTCTGGGGCACTTACAGACAAAATCTTTGCAGATTCTGAAACTTCAGAGTGTTTTCTTTCCAAAACTGAATATGCATAGTCGAGCATCTTTTCGTGACAAAATATCGCGCTTAAAACGGGAACGTTTTTTATCCAAAAATGAAATAGCGCCCCTAGAGATCTAACAGGTTAATAGAAGAATTTAGACAAAGTCCCAGTCTACGATAGATCAATACTTTATTTAGAGAGCGTTCTGACTTCAAAATGAGAAGACAATCTTTTTATAACTCACACACACACACACAGACACTCACACATGAACTCACATCAGTAGAAACTCCACCTCTCTTAATTAAGGCGGGCTGTATTTTTCCACAATGCTAACACATAGTTTCTCATTATCTTCTGCAAGCATAGCCATTCCTAACAGTTACTCCCCTACCTAAGTTGGGGAGGCCTCTTTCCTGTTATTGGTATCAGAGTTATCACAAGTCGGCAGTTCAGTTGGCCTTGAATGTCTCAACTATACCCAGCTCATATTTCGAAATAGTAACACAATGGCCTAGTCACACACA
Source organism: Oncorhynchus mykiss (assembly GCF_013265735.2). Taxonomy (NCBI): domain Eukaryota; kingdom Metazoa; phylum Chordata; class Actinopteri; order Salmoniformes; family Salmonidae; genus Oncorhynchus; species Oncorhynchus mykiss. The sequence continues at coordinate 35,406,409 of NC_048575.1, read as the reverse complement.
TTATTGAATTATGACTCTAACACATTTCATACGATTATATGGTTTCAGGGTGGAATACTTTAGTCATTACTTTAAACATATAAATCTGCAAAACAGCCAAAGCTGAGTCGGACTCAGCAGATAGACTCGGGAATTTAAATGGGATGATATCAGTCATTATTCAAATTATTCTGTGTTGATGTTTGCTTAGAATTATCTTGCATTTATGTTTTCTGTACATCTTTATATCTTTCTTTTGCAGTCATCACACCAAAAGAGAAGCAACAAGTTGCTGGTGAGTGTCACATAGCAGATATAAATTGGCTAGAGTAAAGCGTGATCAATTCTATAGTTGTGACAATCAAATCAATCATTTTCTGGCTCTTGGGTACAGAGCCCCCCCCCCCCCCCCCCCCCCCCCCCCCCCCCCCCCATTACTGGGGAAAATGCTAAACGAACCCAAGATCAGCATCTAGGGGCAAATTCACCCTATTCCGTTTTTCTGTACATACATAAATAAACCAATCCCACCAACAATTCACCCAATAACACTGGGATTTTCTGACTGTCCTCCAGCTCTCCTAGTGGAGAAAGCTCCCCATGGTTATGATGACATCGCTGTGGCCGTCGTCTTGGTGATAATCATCGTGGTAGGACTCGGTGCCGTCCTACTCCGCAAACGGGAGAGTGTATGTTCCGCAACACCTTGTACTTCAACAACCCCACCCACCAAACAACCACAGTGGACATAAAGGGCCTGGTGGCCAACATAGAGCAGAACGAAACAGCCATGATAGAAGACCAAGAACCACCAACAGGTGAAAACATTGTTGAGACGAGCTTTGGTATGAAACAAACTGTGGAGCACAACAAGAACAACAAGCATGGTGCTGTGGTCTAGGCCTACCAACTCTGACCAACTCTAACCCAAACTGAGAGACTGCAACTAAATCTGAAAGCATGCATGTCTTTGTTCAATTTCTTGTTCTGTGAATAATGGGTGAACACGTGCATATCAGCATCATTTGTCAAGCATACAGTCCAGATTTACAGCTAAAATTGCTCTGATGCAACCTCTGCACAAAATGTAGAATCAACGACATTACAATATAAAACAAACCCTTTCTGTAATTCAGTTTAGTTTAATTGAGTCCTGTACAGATCGGTTTGGTGTGTAAAACGGAAGATCAAAATACAATCAATGTAATTTGCTTTGTTTTTGCAAAATTATAGTGTAAATAGATGTCCAAAAAGAGAGAGAAATACAGTTTTGAATTATACTCTTACTCACACTTCTGACTTACAGTGCATGCTAAATCAATACATACTGAATCAACAGGTTTTTAATGGGTTAATGGAAATAAAATGGTCAGGTAGGGGTTTAATATGACACACAGTATTAAGAACTATATAATTGGACCTCAACAATAATGAAACACAGCTCCATCACTACACAAAAAAGGGTTCTACCTTGAACAAAAAATGGTTCTCCTATGGGGACAGACCCTTTTTTCTAAGCGTGTACGAGGCAGATTGAAGAGGCTACTACACATACTGTATTTACTAGAACAGGAAGAGATGGAGAATGGTCAAATGAATGTTACCATGACCAGCACGAAGAGTCTCAGAAAGGAGAGCAGTGTGGAATTGAATGTGTGCCCTTTAGGCTGTCTAAGGAGTGCAGTGTAGAGCGCAAGCTGTCCACGCCTGTCCACCCTGTCCAACAACATAAAAGAAACATGGTGCCTCAAAACCCACTCAGTCATTACTGTCAGCAGGTCCTAAACTACACACACCAGTTATGGTAACAACCTCTGAGAATATGAACAAACTTTATATCAAACACAGTCAGTCAGTCTGTCATTCAATCAATCAGTCACTGGCTCACTTACTCAGTCAGTCTATCTGTCTGTCAGTCAATCAGTCAGTCGCTTAGTCAGTCAGTCACTCAGTTACATTCAGTTACATGCAAAGCAAGTTCATCTGCAAATAAAATGTAGTACTGCATTACATAACAGCGGACTGCTGTGTATTCAGTGTGCCTACTGATTGCTCTGTGGCTCATAGGGGGCTCCGGCTTGCAGGAATGAGCAGTTCTCAGAACAGTGCTCTCTCAGGTGTCAATCATTCAACCAGATCACCTCCAACCCTCCACTCTCCTCTGCCTACCCCTCCTTCAACCCTCTCCCTCTCTCTCGCCCAACCCCAGCTTGTGGTGTGCTGCTCCCAGTGCCCTCATATTTGAAAGGAGGCAAGTATCTCCATGGCAACCGGAGCCATTTAAGGCAGTGGCACTGGCAGCTAATCCTCAAGATATTACACAATTCTTACTTCTTCTCAATAAGAGGGTTTTATCAATGCCCAATAATTCTCTCCCAAACAACATCAACCCTTCCTCTCTATCTACCGGAAAAAGGAAAAAGAAAACAGCAGGTCTAGATACTACAGCTGCTGAAAGTTGGAGAGGGAACAACTGTAGGTAGGTCTCTTCATGTTCCATTTATTTTCAATTGTAGTTTTGGACGGGTATACAGTTTTATATCATTTGAGTTTTACAGAAGTGTGTATTTGTCTGACATGCATGGTACATGGTGTGTGGGAGGATGTTGGAAAGACATTGGAGTCTTGTGCAAGTGTTCAGAGGTAGCGTTGGCGTGCATGCACTTGTGCGTTTCATCTGTGGTGACTCAGGGATCATACAGCATAAACACTTTGTATGTTGATGTCTGGGGAGCTGCTATACAGGCCTCTGGGACTGTTACACAGCATGCGGCTTCCTGTATTAGAAATCCTCCTATGCTCATGTTGTGGGATTCATGTGTAGCTATTCTGTAGCTATTATTATTGTTTAGATGTTTGGTGGTAATCTGACTCATTGGTGGGCAGGTGGACATCCAGTGAGATTTTCATAAAAATAAAAAAAAATGTACTTAAACTTCAATTTCTATACAGTAAGTGTGCATGTGTTCATGAAACTCGGGCTCCCGAGTGGAGCTGCGGACTGAGGCACTGCATCTCAGTGCTAGAGGCATCACTACAGACACCCTGGTTCAATTCCAGGCTGTATCACAACCAGCTGTTATTGGGAGTCCCATAGGCCGTAATTGTAAATAAGGATTTGTTCTTAACTGACTTTCCTAGTTAAATAATAATAAAAAAGGGAGGTATAGCCTCTGTGTTCCTATTATATGGCTTAACTATCTAATCTGCAACATTCTCTGTAGCCATCTGAGGAATGTTGTTAATCAGATGTGAAGCCAGAAGTTTCTAAAAATCTGTCTGTCTGATCCTTAGTTAATAGCTCACACAGAGGGACGCTTTCCCCAAAATATTACACAAGTTACTGCTTTGGGTATCCACTCAAGCAAGTTTCTCCGGCCATGTTGCACTTGTATCATTACCAACATACTCAAGCAGGCTCTGTCCATATGGACTAATTACTGTATTCAAACTCAAAGCCCTTCCCTCCATGCTCTCACCCCCTATCCCCCTCTTTTTCTCCCCCTCTCAACCCCTATCCCTGTCCCCAGTTCTCTCTAACTTGCTTGCGTTAATTCCTTTGTTGTGGAGGACTGGGGGGCCAGAGCTCTAGGCTGACTGGTCACCCCTGTGTGGTGGTGGATAGTTTGGGTGAATGGTGCCCTGCCAGCCCTCCTGCCGGCCATCCTGAACTAGATTAGGCAGGTGGGCCCATTATTAACGCCTCCCTCAGCCTGGACACATTCTTTCTCCTTGCTTCTGGCCTCGCTAGGTGCACTCATTTCTTTCGCTCTCTCTTTCTCTGTCTGTCTTTCTGGCTCCTACTATCACTGCCTGTTAAAACATCTCTCTTCCTCTCTGTCTTTCTTGAACTCTTCGCTGCACTCTCTCCTTCGCACTGCTTTCCTCTCGTCAGCTGGGGGGGCTCAGCTGGGGCCATACACTTCTGGGGCCATCACCTTGCTCCTTCTACACCTGTGTAACTGACAATAAACCTGTAAGTCTATGTCGTTGTTTTTTGTTTGAATTGTTTACGTGTTCGCTATGCGGGGGAAATGATAAGACAAGCGGAACTACGTGGCTAATAACTGTTGTAACGGGGCTGATTATCGTAGCAACACACCTTTGGAGTGAAGGCAATCCCGCGCTGTGTTAGCTAAGTTTTTATGTCTTCGGGTGTAGTTCGTAAAGGCTGAAGTGTGTATGTTAGGATGGTAACTTTATAATAATTAAGGAAGAAGTGTGAATTCATGCCAGGAATAATAATTGTGAAGTTTTGATTTCTTCCCTTCTGTAATAAGCAGCCAATTAGGTATTTTTCCTTTATTCATGTGTTTAATCTGATACTGTTATAGCTCCGGCTAAACTGTTTATGTATGTAAGCACTTTATTGTTATATCAAGCTAATAAGTCACTCGTAAGACAAGAAGGTTGTAAGAGTGTGCTTAACTGTATTTTCATTTACTTTATAGTTCTCACGGGAGGTGATAATTCTGATTAGAACTACAGAATAAAGCCGCCAGTTAAAATGAAGGAACGGTTGTGCTCGTGGTTACTGGAGGGAGCTACAACCTGTGTCTGCTGGGGAGGATTGTGGAGGGCCAGGCCCAGGAACAGAGCCAGGAGGGGGCGGACAAAATGAACCTACCCCAGCTCCAGAGGAACCAGACAAGGGTTCTACTCTCCACTATCCTCCATGCTGTGCACTGTGAAGAGTGGACTGGGGGATCGCAGGAGCTCTGTGACAGGGTAAGGCCTGGAATTTTTTTGGACCTCAAACTGTTACTATCTGTTAAGGGTTTATATGCATAACCTACTAATTAGGAAAATATGTAATAAGTAACATCATAACTTCTCTAAATCTTTAAAATAACGGATTGATTTACACTTTCAGGTGCAAAGCTTGGAAAAGAGACCCGTAAACCGAGAATTGGGACCACACACGCATTCCACTGAATAGTAGGCTAGGGATTGCTTTGCGATGCTTGCAGTTAGCCACTGATTCCTTCTAAACCACTCATTGTTGAATTTGCGATTTCCAACTTGTTGTGTAATGTTTATGTCCAATGGCCGATGAGCACCGATACGTTTTATCTATTATTTCTCTTCATATGACAAGGATTAAAAAGGATTTGCCAGTAGATTGTCAACTTGATTCTTGATGATGACTGTAGCTAAGATTTTGAAAATATGACATGATCAATAACTCTATGGCAGCACCCAAGAGACTTAAGTTTTTGAGCTCTACCCTTAGATTTGGCAGTGATGTAGTGTCCCTATGAGTGACGGAACACTGAGACAATCACGGCACAACTAAAGAACATTACCAACCCCTTCACTCTGTATTTTCCGCTGGCTACCCCAGTACCACAGAAAGCACTGAGCTAGGCTGAAACACCTGCATTTAGGAGCTGCCTTACTCAAGAAAGCAAAAAAGAGACCATGTTTTTATGGAGGCTTTAATAACTCAATTTTTTTTTACATTGTTTGCAAACTGATATGTGACACGTATTAATGCCAAAATAACATGCAAAACAATTCATTTTATTTTATTTGGGGCGGGGGGTTGCTAAACAAATTTGGGGCTCAAAACAGGCTCTGCCCTGAATAATGGGTCGCCACTGGATTACATATATGCCCATGTTTGCCAATGATGACTAGCTGCCCAGAGACAACACATTGTGGTCAGCCTCCAGCTATCATGAGGACATTTGTTATCAAGTCTGCATATGGGTGCAGAGCACACACATTTCACTCTGCAAATTGGAGTGAAAATAGGCTTCCATAAAGTTGTTGAACAATCTTGAACAGATTGCCAGGATATGGATTTCATCTGACTAATTTCTACTTGGGCTGTGAACCGTCAAACCTGAAGCTGGTGTGTTGTTGGTAAGTAGCTAAGTTTTGTTTGCTGCTAGCTAGCTACATGTCATTATTTGAAAGGCTACATTGCTATGATGCAAGGCTATGGAACACCGTTTGGGTCTTTTACATGTCAAAAAGATACACGTCAAATAACACTCCGATGCGTCAAATAACACAATTATATTATAGAATGTTATGTGTGATGAATTTGCACGTGCAAGCCAAGCGCCACCACTACTATCAGTAGCACTGTCAAAGCTGTACAAAAAGTCTGCAAACAAGCACACACTGGCCACGAACGATGTGTTTACAATACCGCGTTGGTAATAAGGCATTATTTGTTCGACCACAACTTCTGGGGTACCTAGCTAGCAACAATACAACCAGCCTGAAAACAATGACCAGTAGAAACTGCAGACTCTGAATTGAGCCATATTTATTGTCAACCTATGTGTATTGGGGCGACAGGTAGCCTAGTGGTTGGAGCGTTGGGCCAGTAACCGAAAGGTTGCTGGATCGAATCCCTGAGCTGCCTATTGTAAGATCCCTGCTAAATAATCAAGCAAACTAGCTAACCCCGAAAAAGACATCAACAATATTATTGTGTACAGTATTTTCTGGGCCAAAAAAAGAAGACATATCACCAAATAAGGAGGCAGTGGTCAGACACCAGTCCTGTTTCAGAGTAATGGAGCACATAACCACCATTGGAAATGTCATCAGTGATGTCTTGTATGTTGTAAGGAGATTCCCCCCGTCTATGGACTACTTCTGGGCCAGGGTGAGTAATGCCAAACAGTCAGTGCCATGCTGGAACATGTCCCTTGTGAATTAGCTGTGATTCATAATCTCTGATTGGCTATGTTGAACCATGTATTTTTGTTGGCTTCCATGACTGTATGGTGACAGTCTTTCTCTCTCTCCCTCTCTTGTTCTGTGATTGGAGCTGGGTTGGAGCCGTATGTCAGGCTCCTTCATGACCAGTGTCTGTGACGAGGGGGGCCTGGAGCTGATCTACCAGCGCTGGCGAAGATTGCTCAACAACTTTATGGAAGCCTATTTTCGCTCCAATTTGCAGAGTGAAATGTGTGTGCTCTGCACCCATATGCAGACTTGATAACACATGTCCTCATGATAGCTGGAGGCTGACCACAATGTGTTGTCTCTGGGCAGCTAGTAATCCAGTGGCGACCCATCATTCAGGGCAGAGCCTGTTTTGAGCCCCAAATTTGTTTAGCAACCCCCCGCCCCAAATAAAATAAAATGAATTGTTTTGCATGTTATTTTGGCATTAATACGTGTCACATATCAGTTTGCAAACAATGTAAAAAAAAATTGAGTTATTAAAGCCTCCATAAAAACATGGTCTCTTTTTTGCTTTCTTGAGTAAGGCAGCTCCTAAATGCAGGTGTTTCAGCCTAGCTCAGTGCTTTCTGTGGTACTGGGGTAGCCAGCGGAAAATACAGAGTGAAGGGGTTGGTAATGTTCTTTAGTTGTGCCGTGATTGTCTCAGTGTTCCGTCACTCATAGGGACACTACATCACTGCCAAATTCAACAATGAGTGGTTTAGAAGGAATCAGTGGCTAACTGCAAGCATCGCAAAGCAATCACTAGCCTACTATTCAGTGGAATGGGTGTGTGGTCCCAATTCTCGGTTTACGGGTCTCTTTTCCAAGCTTTGCACCTGAAAGTGTAAATCAATCCGTTATTTTAAAGATTTAGAGAAGTTATGATGTTACTTATTACATATTTTCACTAATTAGTAGGTTATGCATATAAACCCTTAACAGATAGTAACAGTTTGAGGTCCAAAAAAATTCCAGGCCTTACCCTGTCACAGAGCTCCTGCGATCCCCCAGTCCACTCTTCACAGTGCACAGCATGGAGGATAGTGGAGAGTAGAACCCTTGTCTGGTTCCTCCGGAGCTGGGGTAGGTTCATTTTGTCCGCCCCCTCCTGGCTCTGTTCCTGGGCCTGGCCCTCCACAATCCTCCCCAGCAGACACAGGTTGTAGCTCCCTCCAGTAACCACGAGCACAACCGTTCCTTCATTTTAACTGGCGGCTTTATTCTGTAGTTCTAATCAGAATTATCACCTCCCGTGAGAACTATAAAGTAAATGAAAATACAGTTAAGCACACTCTTACAACCTTCTTGTCTTACGAGTGACTTATTAGCTTGATATAACAATAAAGTGCTTACATACATAAACAGTTTAGCCGGAGCTATAACAGTATCAGATTAAACACATGAATAAAGGAAAAATACCTAATTGGCTGCTTATTACAGAAGGGAAGAAATCAAAACTTCACAATTATTATTCCTGGCATGAATTCACACTTCTTCCTTAATTATTATAAAGTACCCATCCTAACATACACACTTCAGCCTTTACGAACTACACCCGAAGACATAAAAACTTAGCTAACACAGCGCGGGATTGCCTTCACTCCAAAGGTGTGTTGCTACGATAATCAGCCCCGTTACAACAGTTATTAGCCACATAGTTTTGCTTGTCTTATCATTTCCCCCGCATAGCGAACACGTAAACAATTCAAACAAAAAACAATGACATAGACTTACAGGTTTATTGTCAGTTACACAGGTGTAGAAGGAGCAAGGTGATGGCCCCAGAAGTGTATGGCCCCAGCTGAGCCCCCCCAGCTGACGAGAGGAAAGCAGTGCGAAGGAGAGAGTGCAGCGAAGAGTTCAAGAAAGACAGAGAGGAAGAGAGATGTTTTAACAGGCAGTGATAGTAGGAGCCAGAAAGACAGACAGAGAAAGACAGAGCGAAAGAAATGAGTGCACCTAGCGAGGCCAGAAGCAAGGAGAAAGAATGTGTCCAGGCTGAGGGAGGCGTTAATAATGGGCCCACCTGCCTAATCTAGTTCAGGATGGCCGGCAGGAGGGCTGGCAGGGCACCATTCACCCAAACTATCCACCACCACACAGGGGTGACCAGTCAGCCTAGAGCTCTGGCCCCCCAGTCCTCCACAACAAAGGAATTAACGCAAGCAAGTTAGAGAGAACTGGGGACAGGGATAGGGGGTGAGAGGGGGAGAAAAAGAGGGGGATAGGGGGTGAGAGCATGGAGGGAAGGGCTTTGAGTTTGAATACAGTAATTAGTCCATATGGACAGAGCCTGCTTGAGTATGTTGGTAATGATACAAGTGCAACATGGCCGGAGAAACTTGCTTGAGTGGATACCCAAAGCAGTAACTTGTGTAATATTTTGGGGAAAGCGTCCCTCTGTGTGAGCTATTAACTAAGGATCAGACAGACAGATTTTTAGAAACTTCTGGCTTCACATCTGAGCAACAACATTCCTCAGATGGCTACAGAGAATGTTGCAGATTAGATAGTTAAGCCATATAATAGGAACACAGAGGCTATACCTCCTTTTTTTATTATTATTTAACCAGGAAAGTCAGTTAAGAACAAATCCTTATTTACAATTACGGCCTATGGGACTCCCAATAACAGCTGGTTGTGATACAGCCTGGAATTGAACCAGGGTGTCTGTAGTGATGCCTCTAGCACTGAGATGCAGTGCCTCAGTCCGCAGCTCCACTCGGGAGCCCGAGTTTCATGAACACATGCACACTTACTGTATAGAAATTGAAGTTTAAGTACATTTTTTTATTTTTATGAAAATCTCACTGGATGTCCACCTGCCCACCAATGAGTCAGATTACCACCAAACATCTAAACAATAATAATAGCTACAGAATAGCTACAGATGAATCCCACAACATGAGCATAGGAGGATTTCTAATACAGGAAGCCGCATGCTGTGTAACAGTCCCAGAGGCCTGTATAGCAGCTCCCCAGACATCAACATACAAAGTGTTTATGCTGTATGATCCCTGAGTCACCACAGATGAAACGCACAAGTGCATGCACGCCAACGCTACCTCTGAACACTTGCACAAGACTCCAATGTCTTTCCAACATCCTCCCACACACCATGTACCATGCATGTCAGACAAATACACACTTCTGTAAAACTCAAATGATATAAAACTGAATACCCGTCCAAAACTACAATTGGAAATAAATGGAACATGAAGAGACCTACCTACAGTTGTTCCCTCTCCAACTTTCAACATATTCAAACTAACCACACTAACTGTACAATTTGTGACTAAATTGAGTATGTAGTATGTTTATTGGTGATAGTATGGATATAGTTAGTATGCCAAAAGTTCCCGGATGTCATACTACATTTGCCAAATTCCAAAATTTACAAGCAGTGGACACAATTTCTGTGCTTTTAGGGCCCATAATGCAATTCTTCATAAAATGGGCGTGGCTTCACAACATTTTCAGATTTTAAGAAAAAAAGTCTGACGAGAGCAGATAAAAATTAATTGCTTTAACAAATTATGACAAATGTTAAGAAAATGTTGAGCAATGTAATATATTAATGACTTTTCAAATAATGTACTTTTGTAATCCAACTTTAGGTATTAGTAAACGTTAATAATCGATCAAATTGATCGCGGGGCGATGTGTATACAATAGCTCCACGTCTTGAAATGATGTGCGATAATTCTCTCTTCCAAAACATCCTGTCGTGTACTGGATGAAATCAAGTGTCTCTTCTTCGTTTGACCAATGAATAATTTCAAGGAAATTGCCAAGACTGGCGACATCGTGTGGAAGCTGTAGGACTTGTAAACTGGGAGGTATATATTTTCGCAGGCAATAGACAATACAGCCAACTGGCGGATTGATCTTTTTTTTTTTTTTTGAATGAACAGTTTTCCTTGGGGTTTCGCATGTTAAACACGTCCTGTTATAGTCACAGACATGGTTTAACCAGTTTTAGAAACTTCAGAGTGTTTTCTATCCACACATACTAATCATATGCATATACTATATTCCTGGCATGAGTAGCAGGACTTTTGCACGATTTTTAACAAAATGTTGAAAAAATAGTTCCGGGCTCTAACCTCTCTGGGATATTCGGAACGGTAGCATCCCACCCCGCCAACAGCCAGTGAAAATGCAGGGTGCCAAATTCAAAACAACAAAAATCTCATAATTAAAATTCCTCAAGCATACAAATATTTTACACCATTTTAAAGATACAATTCTCGTTAATCCAGCCACAGTGTCTGATTTCAAAAAGGCTTTACAGCAAAAGCACCACAAACGATTATGTTAGGTCACCACCAAGTCACAGAAAAACAGTCACAAAAAGCAGAAATATAGATAAAATTAATCACTAACCTTTGATGATCTTCAGCAGCGTAGCCTAGTGGTTAGAACGTTGGACTAGTAACCGGAAGGTTGCAAGTTCAAACCCCCGAGCTGACAAGGTACAAATCTGTCATTCTGCCCCTGAACAGGCAGTTAACCCACTGTTCCTAGGCCATCATTGAAAATAAGAATTTGTTCTTAACTGACTTGCCTAGTTAAATAAAGGTAAAAAAAGATGACACTCATAGGACTTCATGTTACACAATACATGTATGTTTTGTTCGATAAAGTGCACATTTATATCCAAAAATCTCATTTTACATCGGCGTGTTGTGTTCAGTAGTTCCAAAACATGCAGTGATTTTGCAGAGAGCCACGTCAATTTACAGAAATACTAATAATAAACATTGATAAAAGATACAACTATTATAGATGGAACTTTGCATAAACTTCTCCTTAATGCAACTGCTGTGTCAGATTTCAAAAAAACATAAAACGGAAAAAGCATATCATGCAATAATCTGAGTACTGCGCTCAGAGACCAAACAAGCCAAAAAGATATCCGCCATATTGTGCAGTCAACAGAAGTCAGAAATAACATTATAAATATTCACTTACCTTTGATGATCATATTCACTTACCTTTGATGATCTTCATCCGAATGCACTCCCAGGAATCCCAGTTCCACAATAAATGTTGTTTTGTTCGATAAAGTCCATAATTTATGTCCAAATACCTCCTTTTTGTTTGCGCGTTTAGTTCACAAATAAAAATTCACAAGGCGCAGGCACTTAGTTCAGATGACAGTTCCATTACAGTTCGTAGAAACATGTCAAACGATGTATAGAATCAATCTTTAGGATGTTTTATCATAAATCTTCAATAATATTCCAACCGGACAATTCCTTTGTCTTTAGAAAGGAAAAGGAACAGAGCTCGTGCTCACGGCCGCGCGCAAGACTGAGCTCAAGGCATTCTGCCAGACACTTGACTCAAACAGCTCTTATTTGTTCCCCCTTCACAGTAGAAGCCTGAAACAAGGTTCTAAAGACTGTTGACATCTAGTGGAAGCCTTAGGAAGTGCAATCGGACCAAATTTTACACTTTATATTGGATAGCCAAAGACTTGAAAACCTACAAACCTCAGATTTCCCACTTCCTGGTTGGAATTTTTCTCAGGTTTTTGCCTGCCATATGAGTTCTGTTATACTCACAGACATCATTGAAACAGTTTTAGAAACTTCAGAGCGTTTTCTATCCTATACTAATAATATGCATATCTTAGCTTCTGGGCCTGAGTAGCAGGCAGTTTACTCTGGGCGCCTTATTCATTCAAGCTACTCAATACTGCCCCCCAGCCTTAAGAAGTTAACTATATGCTATCTAACTAACTACCCAACGTTTTTTGACTTGTTTACGCTTAGCTAAGTGGTATAGTCGTTGTGCGTTCTCAATGGACATTGTTAATGAAGTCGTACGATGTCTAGCTAGTAATTTGTTAGCTATGCTAGCAATAAGCTGCATAGCAACAGCATCAACTTCCAGTAGATGCGCTAGTACACTATAGTATGTAGTGTATACTCATTAAGTATGTAGTATACAGTATGGGGATTTCGAACACAGCTCTGGTGCCAAGCACAAGATCAAAACAAGGCGAGTCAGTCAGGAGGGGAGAAGTCCTCAGCTTCAAAACGTTTTTCTCTCCTTAGCAAAGCTAGCTTAGCTTATCTCGCTGTACTCAATACTGCACTTGTTTGTTATTATTGAATGGCAAAGACACAGACATCAAACCACATCCCCAAGACAACTCTTGTTTGCCATCAATCCTTCAGCATTTCTTAATGAGAATTGATGAAAAACTAGGCCAAATCAGGAAGTGCAGTCACCCTTTAAGGGCTTGACCCCTGTGCAGCACTCATGCTGATTGACTTTAGAGGTCAGTCACACTGTGTGTGTGTGTGTGTGTGTGTGTGTGTGTGTGTGTGTGTGTGTGTGTGTGTGTGTGTGTGTGTGTGTGTGTGTGAAGCACAGAATGAAGTTCTCAGCTGAACAGGGGATTTAGAAATTAGGAAAGCAACTAATTAATTGAAAAAATAATCTTATGATCCTGAAACATTTAGATTTTGTTCACCATTGAATTTCATTGAAAATATTTGCAAGGGCTAGTGCTTCGCCCACTCTTGCCCCTGTGGACTTTTGTATGTTTTTTTGCGTGTGTCTGGCCAGGGCTGTATTCACACTAACACAAAGCCCCTAAATGGGTAAAAGAGGCCTATTATCAGATGACGAAGGGACGGAAAGAGAAAAATGTGAATTTAATTGCATTTCACAGGGGGACAGCACATTAGAGTACCTCTTAATTGACATCACCTCACAACAGAACAAATAATGTGACAAAGAACATGCCTTGGATATTTAGAACAAACTATTTTTTAGTCCTTTAATAAATGTCACTAAATGTAATGTACGTAATCCCCAAAAGGGGGGGGGGGGTCTAAACTGACACATGGAATTGTTTAAAAATTTGAAGATGAAGATGGATCTGTCAGAAGATGAGTGTAGCTGGTGCATGTAGTCAGACGCAGGAGAGCAAAATGAGTGAGCAACGTACTTTACTCAAAAAATGAAGGCACAATGTAAAACAAATACTCTTGACCAAAATAACCAACGGTAAATATTACGCACGGGTGAACACAGCACCCGTCGAAAAACCAGCCCTCATGAACCAAACTGAACATGTAATTGGATAATGAAAACCAGGTGTGTAGAAAATAAAGACAAAACCAATGGAAAATGAAAGATGGATCAGCGATGTCTAGAAGACCGGTGACGTCGACCGCCGCTCGAACAAGGAGAGGGACCGACCTCGGCGGAAGTCGTGACAGGATCATTTAGCTATCTGATTTTGCTTTAGATCTGCCACCTGCGGACATTGATGGATGCAGTGGATTGAGACGCATTCAACGCAAAAAAAACCCAGATATCTCTAGCTTAAACTGTCAAACCTTGATGGGAGCATCAATCAACTAAATATTTTATCTGACCTTTCTAGTTAAAATTGTTATAAATTTCTGAGGTGTAGTCACTTTTGAGGACACAAGCTCAAGTACACAGTTCAAGTATGATACAAATATGAATATATGAAATATTTCCTATTCAACAAAACAGTATGAATAAGGCTTGAAATTACTTATATCAGGGTTCCTCAACTGGTGGGTGATTTTGTTGGCAAATAAAAGTTCTATTGATTTATTCTTGGACATAAAAGACAAATCATCTCCAAGGGATTTGAATTTGGGAAATCTGATCCAAAGTATTCCTACACATAATAGTGATATACAGTGTGGAGAACAAGTATTTGATACACTGCTGATTTTCCTACTTACAAAGCATGTAGAGGTCTGTAATTTTTATCATAAGTACACTTCAACTGAGAGACGGAATCTAAAACAAAAATCCAGAAAATCGCATTGTATGATTTTTAAGTAATTAATTTGCATTTTATTGCATGACATAAGTATTTGATGCATCATAAAAGCAAAACGTAATATTTGGTACAGAAACCTTTGTTTGCAATTACAGACATCCTGTAGTTCTTGACCAGGTTTGCACACATGTTTGCACACACTGCAGCAGGGATTTTGGCCCACTCCTCCATACAGACCTTCTCCAGATCCTTCAGGTTTCGGGGCTGTCGCTGGGCAATACAGACATTCAGCTCCCTCCAAAGATTTTCTATTGGGTTCAGGTCTGGAGACTGGCTAAACAACTCCAGGACCTTGAGATGCTTCTTACGGAGCCACTCCTTAGTTGCCCTGGCTGTGTGTTTTGGGTCATTGTCATGCTGGAAGCCACAACCCATCTTCAATGCTCTTACTGAGGGAAGGAGGTTGTTGGCCAACATCTCGCGATACATGGCCCCATCCATCCTCCCCTCAATACGGTGCAGTCGTCCTGTCCCCTTTGCAGAAAAGCATCACCAAAGATTGATGTTTCCACCTCCATGCTTCACGGTTGGGATGGTGTTCTTGGGGTTGTACTCATCCTTCTTCTTCCTCCAAACACGGCGAGTGGAGTTTAGACCAAAAAGCCATCAGACCACATGACCTTCTCCCATTCCTCCTCTGGATCATCCAGATGGTCATTGGCAAACTTCAGACGGGCCTGGACATGCGCTGGCTTGAGCAGGGGGACCTTGCGTGCGCTGCAGAATTTTAATCCATGACGGCGTAGTGTGTTACTAATGGTTGTCTTTGAGACTGTGGTCCCAGCTCTCTTCAGGTCATTGACCAGGTCCGGCCGTGTAGTTGTGGGCAGATCCCTCACCTTCCTCATGATCATTGATGCCCCACGAGGTGAGATCTTGTATGGAGCCCCAGACCGAGGGTGATTGACCATCATCTTGAACTTATTCCATTTTCTAATAATTGTGCCAACAGTTGTTGCCTTCTCACCCAGCTGCTTGCCTATTGTCCTGTGGCCCATCCGAGCCTTGTGCAGGTCTACAATTCTATCCCTGATGTCCTTAAACAGCTCTCTGGTCTTGGCCATTGTGGAGAGGTTGGAGTCTGTTTGATTGAGTGTGTGGACAGGTGTCTTTTATACAGCTAACGAGTTCAAACAGGTGCGGTTAATACAGGTAATGAGTGGAGAACAGGAGGGCTTCTTAAAGAAAAACGAACAGGTCTGTCATGTATTGTCATGTTGTGTCTTTCTGTCCTTTCCTTTCACCCTGTCTCCCTCTGCTGGTCGTATTAGGTTACCTTTTCTCCCCCGCTTTCCCCCAGCTGTTCCTTGTCTCCTCCTAACTACCTCTTCACCCCTTTTCCCACCTGTTCCCTTTTTCCCTCTGATTAGGTCCCTATATCTCTCTCTGTTTTTGTTCCTGTCCTTGTCGGATTCTTGTTTGTGTTGTTCATGCCTGAACCAGACTATCGTCATGTTTGCTGCAACCTTGTCCTGTCCTGTCGGAATCTGCCGGTCCATCTGAGCCTACGTTTGTTTTGCTATTAAAGAAGCTCTGTTTACGTTAAGTCGCTTTTGGGTCCTCATTCACTCACCGTAACAGAAGAATCCGACCAAGAATGGACCCAGCGACTTCGGATCCTCTCCACTCAGCCGTCGAGATCCAGGGAGCGATGCTAGGCAGACACGAGCAGGAATTGTCTGCTGCTCGACATGCCGTTGAGACCCTGGCCACCCAAGTCTCCAACCTCACAGAACAGGTTCACCATCTCCGCCTCGATCCACCGGCCACTTCCAGGGCTTTCGAATCTCCGGAGCCCAGAATCAATAACCCGCCGTGTTACTCTGGGGAGCCCACTGAATGCCGCTCGTTCCTCACCCAGTGTGATATTGTGTTTTCTCTCCAGCCCAACACTTACGCCAGGAGCACTGCTCGTGTCGCCTACGTCATATCTCTCCTTACTGGACGGGCTCGTGAGTGGGGCACGGCAATCTGGGAGGCAAGGGCTGAGTGTACTAACCAGTATCAGGACTTTAAGGAGGAGATGATACGGGTTTTTGATCGATCTGTTTTTGGGGAGGAGGCTTCCAGGGCCCTGTCTTCCCTATGTCAAGGCAATCGATCCATAACAGACTACTCTATTGAGTTTCGCACTCTTGCTGCCTCCAGTGGCTGGAACGAGCCGGCTTTGCTCGCTCGTCTTCTGGAGGGTCTCCGCGCAGAGGTAAAGGATGAGATTCTCTCCCGGGAGGTTCCTTCCAGCGTGGATTCCTTGATTGAACTCGCTATTCGCATTGAGCGACGGGTTGATCTTCGTCACCGAGCTCGTGGAAAGGAGCTCGCGCTCTCCGTTGCCCCCCTCTCCGCATCACTACCATCTTCCTCTGCCGGCTCGGGAGCTGAGCCTATGCAGCTGGGAGGTATCCGCATCTCGACTAAGGAGAGGGAACGGAGAATCACCAACCGCCTCTGTCTCTATTGCGGTTCTGCTGGTCATTTTGTCACTTCATGTCCAGTAAAAGCCAGAGCTCATCAGTAAGCGGAGGGCTACTGGTGAGCGCTACTACTCCTGTCTCTCCTTCAAGATCCTGCACTACCTTGTCGGTCCATCTACGCTGGACCGGTTCGTCAGCTTCCTGCAGTGCCTTAATAGACTCTGGGGCGGAGGGCTGTTTTATGGACGAGACCTGGGCTCGGGAACATGACATTCCTCTCAGACAGTTAAGGGAGTCCACGGCCTTGTTCGCCCTGGATGGTAGTCCTCTCCCCAGGATTCAGCGTGAGACGCTACCTTTAACCCTCACTGTTTCTGGTAATCATAGCGAAACCATTTCTTTTTTAATTTTTCGTTCACCTTTTACACCTGTTGTTTTGGGCCATCCCTGGCTAGTTTGTCATAATCCTTCCATTAATTGGTCTAGTAATTCTATCCTCTCCTGGAACGTCTCTTGTCATGTGAAATGTTTAATGTCTGCTATCCCTCCTGTTTCCTCTGTCTCTTCTTCACAGGAGGAGCCTGGTGATTTGACAGGGGTGCCGGAGGAATATCACGATCTGCGCACGGTGTTCAGTCGGTCCAGGGCCACCTCTCTTCCTCCACACCGGTCGTATGATTGTAGTATTGATCTCCTTCCGGGAACCACTCCCCCCCGGGGTAGACTATACTCTCTGTCGGCTCCCGAACGTAAGGCTCTCGAGGATTATTTGTCTGTAGCTCTTGACGCCGGTACCATAGTCCCCTCCTCCTCTCCCGCCGGAGCGGGGTTTTTTTTTGTCAAGAAGAAGGACGGGTCTCTGCGCCCCTGCATAGATTATCGAGGGCTGAATGACATAACAGTGAAGAATCGTGATCCGCTTCCTCTTATGTCTTCAGCCTTCGAGATCCTGCAGGGAGCCAGGTTTTTCACTAAGTTGGACCTTCGTAACGCTTACCATCTCGTGCGCATCAGGGAGGGGGACGAGTGGAAGACGGCGTTTAACACTCCGTTAGGGCACTTTGAATACCGGGTTCTTCCTTTCGGCCTCGCTAACGCTCCAGCTGTCTTTCAGGCATTAGTCAATGATGTCCTGAGAGACATGCTGAACATCTTTGTTTTCGTTTACCTTGACGATATCCTGATTTTTTCACCGTCACTCCAGATTCATGTTCAGCACGTTCGACGTGTCCTCCAGCGCCTTTTAGAGAATTGTCTTTTTGTGAAGGCTGAGAAGTGCACTTTTCATGCCTCCTCCGTCACATTTCTCGGTTCTGTTATTTCCGCTGAAGGCATTAAGATGGATCCCGCTAAGGTCCAAGCTGTCATTGATTGGCCCGCCCCTAAGTCACGCGTCGAGCTGCAGCGCTTTCTCGGCTTCGCGAACTTCTATCGTCGTTTCATCCGTAATTTCGGTCAGGTGGCAGCTCCTCTCACAGCCCTTACTTCTGTCAAGACGTGCTTTAAGTGGTCCGTTTCCGCCCAGGGAGCTTTTGATCTCCTCAAGAATCGTTTTACATCCGCTCCTATCCTTGTTACACCTGACGTCTCTAGACAGTTCGTTGTCGAGGTTGACGCGTCAGAGGTGGGCGTGGGAGCCATTCTTTCTCAGCGCTCCCTCTCTGACGACAAGGTCCACCCATGCGCGTATTTTTCTCATCGCCTGTCGCCGTCGGAACGTAACTATGATGTGGGAAACCGCGAACTGCTCGCCATCCGGTTAGCCCTAGGCGAATGGCGACAGTGGTTGGAGGGGGCGACCGTTCCTTTTGTCGTTTGGACTGACCATAGGAACCTTGAGTACATCCGTTCTGCCAAACGACTTAATGCGCGTCAGGCGCGTTGGGCGCTGTTTTTCGCGCGTTTCGAGTTCGTGATTTCTTATCGTCCGGGCTCTAAGAACACCAAGCCTGATGCTTTATCTCGTCTCTTCAGTTCTTCAGTAGCCTCCACTGACCCCGAGGGGATTCTCCCTGAGGGGCGTGTTGTCGGGTTGACTGTCTGGGGAATTGAGAGGCAGGTAAAGCAAGCGCTCACTCACACTCCGTCGCCGCGCGCTTGTCCTAGGAACCTTCTTTTCGTTCCCGTTCCTACTCGTCTGGCCGTTCTTCAGTGGGCTCACTCTGCCAAGTTAGCCGGCCACCCTGGCGTTCGGGGTACGCTTGCTTCCATTCGCCAGCGTTTTTGGTGGCCCACCCGGGAGCATGACACGCGTCGTTTCGTGGCTGCTTGTTCGGTCTGCGCGCAGACTAAGTCCGGTAACTCTCCTCCTGCCGGCCGTCTCAGGCCGCTTCCCATTCCCTCTCGACCGTGGTCTCACATCGCCTTAGATTTTGTCACCGGACTGCCTTCGTCAGCGGGGAAGACTGTTATTCTTACGGTTGTCGATAGGTTCTCTAAGGCGGCTCATTTCATTCCCCTTGCTAAGCTTCCTTCTGCTAAAGAGACGGCACAAATCATCATCGAGAATGTTTTCAGAATTCATGGCCTTCCGTCAGACGTCGTTTCGGACAGAGGTCCGCAATTCACGTCTCAATTTTGGAGGGAGTTTTGCCGTTTGATTGGGGCTTCCGTCAGTCTCTCTTCCGGCTTTCACCCCCAGTCTAACGGTCAAGCAGAACGGGCCAATCAGACTATTGGTCGCATCTTACGCAGTCTTTCTTTTCGCAACCCTGCGTCTTGGTCAGAACAGCTCCCCTGGGCAGAATACGCCCACAACTCGCTTCCTTCGTCTGCGACCGGGCTATCTCCTTTTCAGAGTAGCCTCGAGTACCAGCCTCCGCTGTTCTCATCTCAGTTCGCCGAGTCCAGCGTCCCCTCCGCTCAGGCTTTTGTCCAACGTTGCGAGCGCACCTGGAAGAGGGTCAGGTCTGCACTTTGCCGTTATAGGACGCAGACTGTGAGGGCTGCTAATAAGCGTAGAACTAAGAGTCCTAGATATTGTCGCGGTCAGAGAGTTTGGCTCTCCACTCAGAACCTTCCCCTTAAGACGGCTTCTCGCAAGTTGACCCCGCGGTTCATTGGTCCGTTCCGTATTTCTCGGGTCATTAATCCTGTCGCAGTTCGACTTCTTCTTCCGCGATACCTTCGTCGCGTCCACCCGGTCTTCCATGTCTCCTGTATCAAGCCCGTTCTTCGCGCCCCCGCTCGTCTTCCCCCCCCCCCCCCCATCCTTGTCGAGGGCGCACCCATCTACAGGGTCCGCAGGATTTTGGACATGCGTCCTCGGGGCCGTGGTCACCAGTACCTCGTAGATTGGGAGGGGTACGGCCCTGAGGAGAGGAGTTGGGTTCCCTCTCGGGACGTGCTGGACCGTGCGCTGATCGAGGATTTCCTCCGTTGCCGCCAGGTTTCCTCCTCGAGTGCGCCAGGAGGCGCTCGGTGAGTGGGGGGGTACTGTCATGTATTGTCATGTTGTGTCTTTCTGTCCTTTCCTTTCACCCTGTCTCCCTCTGCTGGTCGTATTAGGTTACCTTTTCTCCCCCGCTTTCCCCCAGCTGTTCCTTGTCTCCTCCTAACTACCTCTTCACCCCTTTTCCCACCTGTTCCCTTTTTCCCTCTGATTAGGTCCCTATATCTCTCTCTGTTTTTGTTCCTGTCCTTGTCGGATTCTTGTTTGTGTTGTTCATGCCTGAACCAGACTATCGTCATGTTTGCTGCAACCTTGTCCTGTCCTGTCGGAATCTGCCGGTCCATCTGAGCCTACGTTTGTTTTGCTATTAAAGAAGCTCTGTTTACGTTAAGTCGCTTTTGGGTCCTCATTCACTCACCGTAACAAGGTCTGTGAGAGCCGGAATACTTACTGGTTGGTAGGTGATCAAATACTTATGTCTTGCAATAAAATGCAAATGAATTACTTAATTTTAGATACATTTTCTGGATTTTAGATTTTTAGATTCCGTCTCTCACAGTTGAAGTGTACCTATGATAAAAATTACAGACCTCTACATGCTTTGTAAGTAGGAAAACCTGCAAAATCGGCAGTGTATCAAATACTTGTTCTCCCCATTGTATGTGATCGTATACAAGGTTAAAAATTATTGTTAGGTTTTAGTCAAATATATCTGTTCGGGCTTGTTGCAGTCAATTTGCAATCTACAAATTATTTTAAATTATGTTCTGGCCCCCTGATGTTCCGCTCCAGAAAAATTGGCCCGCTGCTGAATTCAGTTGATGATCCCTGACACATATGCTTCCGAATATAGCATAATCAAATTATAAAACGGCTAATTATAAGGTTTCACCTTCCTTATAACAGTAAAATACATATTTGTATGTTTAGTGTTAGAGAACATGTGCATATGTTCTGTGAACATCCCACAGAGCTTCCTGAACTCGTTAGGAACTCGCCTTTCATCTCATATTAATATTGTCTGTCTATGACAGAGAGTATTTTTCTTTAAAAATCTATGAATTATTTAGATTAATGGCTAGAAATTGATCTCTGAATGTGCTACCGTGATGATACCACTCTCTCCTGCTGCACTATGATGTAATGATCTGTGCTTTGTCAGTGGCTGTGATGTAGGTTTCAGCCAGGAGTTGATGGACAGTCAGAAGAACAAATTAAATGGTAGGAGGGACATCCCTGCTTCAAGTGGTGTCAGATTCCACATCCTATGTCACACAGGCTCAATACTCCTGTGTACTTGGGCATCAGGGCTATTGCTCAATGCAAGCCATTTCAATCTACGGTATCCACAGATAGATTTATAATCGTAAATGTCTGCCCGAACCAGTACCAAAATTAAGTCACATTTACTGATTTCTTATTAATCACTCTATCCATTTTATTGTACGGCTGATCAGTTTAATCTGGATTAAAATGAGTAAACAGTAAATCCACTTGGGAAAGTCAATTGTACTGTAGTCATATCTGCCTGACTCATTTCGCAAGTTTCCAGGTAGGTTTTACAGTGACAAGAAAAAGTATGTGAACCCTTTGGAATTACCTGGATTTCGGCATGAATTAGTCATAAAATTTGATCTGATCTTCATTTTAGTCACACCAATAGACAAACACAGTGTGCTTAAACTAATAACGCATAAATTCATATATTTGTCTTGTCTATATTGAATACATCATTTAAACATTCACAGTGTAAGTTGGGAAAAAGTATGCAAACCTCTAGGCTAATGACTTTTCCAAAAGCTAATAATAATCCAATCATTGAGACGAGATTGGAGATGTTGGTTGGAGCTGCCCTGCCCTATAAAAAACACTCACAAAATTTGAGTTTGCTAATCACAAGAAGCATTGCCTGATGTGAACCATGCCTCGAACAAAAGAGATCTCAGAAGACCAAAGATTAAGAATTGTTGACTTGCGTAAAGCTAGAAAGGGTAACAAAAGTATCTCTAAAAGCCTTGATGTTTATCAGTCCACGGTAAGACAAATTCCACATCCTGTGGTAACTCAACAAAACACAAGAGGTAATAACTCCTTATAACAATAACTGTTTCACTCTTCAGCATGTCTATGTCTGAACGTTTGCTTTGGAAATCCATCTAAGTCATTCATTACAGTTTGTCATGATGGTGCTTATCTGTGGGTTCCCATTGGCTCTGGCTGAACACGGACTAAAGTTGCATCGCAAATGGCACCCTATTCTGTACTTAGTGCACTACTTTTGAGCAGATCCCAATGGGCCCCGGTCAAACGTAGTGCACTATATAGGGAATAGGTTACCATTTGGGACACAGGCTGAGCTGACTGTGCAGGTGGCTGATGGCTCATTGCCACAGAGGGACTGGAGACTGAGTCTCTTTTTCTCCGGCAGGGTCACGGGGGCCTGGGCCATTCCCATGACCTTCCCCTGGAGCACAACTGCAATGGCCACTCACAAAGGGGCAAGTCCATCTCCACCATGCAGCTGGTGAGTTTGTTTGTCTCTATCTGGCACCCATACTCTACTCCAAATGTGCAATTGGCAGCTCTTAAAATAAATGATGTTCAGTGACTGCATCAATGGAGGGCAGAATTATATGGTATTAACCCTATTTCACTTCCTCAAATGAAAGCAGAAATAGATAACTCGATTAAAGGTGCATCCTCACGCAAATGTCTCTTTTTGGATTTGTTTGGAATTGTGAAAGGAAAACTGTGTTTAAAAAAAAAAAGCTTTTGAGGTTTGTGCTTTGAAGATGGCAGACTGCAGTGGCATATCTGTGTTCCTCTTCACATGATTACCATTAGAGCTTATAAAAAAAATATATATATATATACTCACCTGGTTAAACACAATTGTTGTTACAAAATGTGTCATATTTACCAGCCCTCATTGTCACAGACAAGACAAACCTGGAGGAGGTTTGGAGTGGGAGTAGCAGTCTTGATCTGACAATGTGCTGTCCTCACTGTGTGGGGGTGGGAGGCTAATATAAAAGCACAGGAATTCAAAAGAGGTAGGCCTACAGGATTCACAATTATTTTGGCAATACTTTTGAACAGTTTGTGCTTTGATGTAGACATCTACAGAGTGTTGCATTGCAGGGAAAGTGAAGAGTGGTGTGGGTGGGAGTAAATGTGAAACAGACTATTGTGCAGGAGACCTTGATGCTGCTGCTGAATCATTCAGGCCTTATGCAGATAGTGTAGGAGGAGATAGAGAAACTGAACGGTTTTGGTGAACTTCCTCTCGACTGTTTTTAATATAGGCAGGGGGAACTGTGGTCACTGATTTGCTGATTTTGGTATGGATGGGAGTAATTACGTGTAATTGTAATGATGTGTATTGAAAGGAATTACCCTATTAGTTGTCGCTCCCCCACAGGGAACTGTGGAGGACTTAGAATGCACAGAAATCCCATTAGAGGAGCCTGAACCAAGAACCCTTACACATCAGACAAGTAAGTTAGATATATCCTCATCCTCCTTTTCCATTCATCTTCACTCATTGTCCCACAGTTCTCTCCCTGTTTAATTTGATCCTGTTCTGTTTAGTTCTGTCCATTGTGCTGTGTGTAATTACTGGACTAGGAAGCGTAGAGGATGAGCCGCCACACAAACATGTTTTTTTTGTGTTCCCAGGACAGGGTATTCCTTTCCTGGCTGTGATGGTTATCGTGGGAGACAGCCTCCATAACTTTGCTGATGGCCTAGTGGTGGGGGCGGCCTTCTCCTCATCCGCCGAGACGGGCATGGCGACCACCGTAGCCATCCTCTGCCACGAAATCCTTCATGAAATTGGTGATAGGTCACAAGTCACAGAGCAACGGCTCAAAGGTCAAAGGTAGTTGGTATGGGGTGGCAGCGTTGTTGTTCTTCTCTGGGTCCCTTTGTCAAACCAAACCAGACACGACTTGAGTAATTTGTGTCCCAGTTGCGAAGAACTGAAAACGCTGGTCCCAAATTACCTTAAATAGCATCTTCTTCTTCTTTCTCTATCCCAGGTGACTTTGCTGTGTTGCTCAGCTCAGGTCTCTCTGTGAGGAATGCAGTGATGATGAACTTACTCAGTGCTCTGACGGCCTTCTTCGGCCTCTTCGTCTCCTCAGAACCAGAGATCCAGCAGTGGATCTTTAGGGTTACCACAGGGATCTTCCTATATCTGACACTGGTAGAGATGGTGAGACTGGGCTACTGCTGTTCTTAGTAAAAACACAGTGATAGGTAGGGACTGGAGTTTGACCAGACCGTGTCCCCCCCTGATCAGTCAGCTCACAGTCAAGAACATTTTCTGGCCCTATTGATAGGTAATAGATTGTTACAATTCACAGGTGACTTGGGATAGAGAGATGTGCCCACTACTCGAACTCCCAAACCCTAATTTCTCTCTCTTCCTCATCTTTCTCTCTTTCGTGTGAAGACCAACAGGCCCTGTCTCATGTTCCTTCTGCAGAACCTTGGCCTATGGTATCTGCCATACAATATGTGTAATTGATGGCAATGTTGACTTTCTGGTCTTGCTTTTTATCATTATCTTGTTGATTACTATATTATTTACTGCTACTTGTCATAATTGTGTAAGTATTACACTAGATGAAGGCATCGAACTGCCTATTTGAAACGCCACAAGGCATTTTATGCAAGTGATAGCGATATTAAAGTAAGGTGAATAATAGCAGTGACAATCAAATGTAATTTCTGATCCAGTGGTTAGACACGTGTGTTAGAGCTGGATGAATCCACATTTGTTTAAATCAGATGCCTGCATGTGAGCTTCAGGACATGCACACATTTTCTATGTGATGATTTATTTTGTTTGACGTACTGTGTATCATAGGGCACATAGCTAGCTTACAGTATGTCTGGCACACCTACAGTCAGGTCCATAAGTGTCATCTTTGATTTTTTTTTTAAATAAGCAGAAAATACTGTATAATATAAATGATAAAAATACTGAGATATATTGTATTAAAAAATAAAGGAAATTATGTTATTTTATACTAATACAATTGCTCCGAGAAAGGGAGTTTCTTTAACAAGTAATTTAAAGAAAACGTAAAAAAAAAGAAAAACATAAAAATTATTAGCACCCCTGTTTTCAGCACTCGTTTTGTGAGATTGGAGAACACGTTGAGAGGGATCTTAGACCATTCTTCCATACAGAATCTTCCCAGATCCTTGATATCCTTCATCTGCTCTTGTGGACTGCCCTCTTCAATTCAAACCACAAACCACATGTTTTCAATGGGGTTCAAGTCTGGAGTCTGAGACTCTTATGGACTGCCCTCTTCAATTCAAACCACATGTTTTCAATGGGGTTCAAGTCTGGAGTCTGAGACTCTTATGGACTGCCCTCTTCAATTCAAACCGCATGTTTTCAATGGGGTTCAAGTCTGGAGTCTGAGACTCTTATGGACTGCCCTCTTCAATTCAAACCACAGGATTTCAATTGGGTCCGGAGACTGAGATGGCCATTGTAAAATGTTGATTTTTATGTCAATTAGCCATTTCTTTATGGATTTGTATTACTGCTTGGGGTTATTGTCTTGCTGGAAGATCCACTTGCGGCCAAGTATCAGCCTCCTGGCAGAAGCAAACCAGGATTTGGGCTAAAATGTCCTGGTACTTGGTAAAGTTCATGATGCCGTTGGCCTTAACAGGGGCCCCAGGACCAGTGGAAGCAAAATATCCCCATAACATCAAAGATGCACCACCATATTTTAACATAGGTATGGGGTACTTTCTGCATATGCTTCCCCTGGTGTGTGTGGCCAAAGAGCTATATTTTTAGACAAAACCTTTATAACAGGTACATTGTATGTATGTACAGGTAACATGCCAATATAATGGAAACACTTAAGTAAATGAGCGATACAAAGTATATTAAAAGCAGGTGCTTCCACACAAGTGCGGTTCCTGAGTTGATTAAGCAATTAACAACACATCATGCTTAGGGTCATGTATAAAAATGCTGGGCAGGCCATTAGTTTGGCTACCATGGCTATGCCGCCATGGGATGACAATTCTCCCATCCACAGTGCATTAGTGGTCACTGAATGGTTTGATGAGCATTAAAACGATGTAAGCCACATGCCATGGCCATTTCAGTCACCAGATCTCAACTCAATTGAACAATTATGGGAGATTCTGGAGTGGCACCTGAGACAGCATTTTCCAACACCATCAACAAAACACCAAATGATGGAATCCCTCCAATAGAGTGCGAGGCACTCTCACGATGCATTGAATCTGTTCTGGCTTGTGGTGGCCCAAGGCCCTATTAAGATGCTTTATGTTGGTGTTTCCTTTATTTTAGTAGGTTGTGCAATCGGAAAGAATTCAGACCCCTTGACTTTTTCGTCCCCCCCTAATCAATCTACACACAATACCCCATAATGACAAAGCAAAAACTGATTTTTAGAAATGTTTGCTAATTTATAATTTTGTTGTTGTTGGAAATATCACATTTACGTAAGTATTCAGACCCTTTACTCAGCACTTCGTTAAAGCAACTTCGGCAGCGATTACAGAGTCTTCTTGGGTATGACGCTACAAGCTTGGCACACCTGTATTTGGGGAGTTTCTCCCATTCTTCATTGCAGATCCTCTCAAGCTCTGCCAGGTGGGATGGGGAGAGTTGCTGCACAGCTATTTTAAGGTCTCTCCAGAGATGTTAGATCGGGTTCAAGTCCGAGCTCTGGCTGGGCCACTCAAGGACATTCAGAGACTTGTCCCGAAGCCACTCCTGCATTGTCTTGGCTATGTGCTAAGGGTCGTTGTCCTGTTGGAAGGTGAACCTTCGCCCCATTCTGAGGTCCTGAGCAATCTGGAGCAGGTTTTCATCAAGGACCTCTCTGTACTGCTCTGTTCATATTTGGTCTGGGCTGATAAATCCACACTCAACAAGTTGGAGACTCCATAGGGATCCTGGCCACATAGTGCTGTACTGCGCTCCCTCTTTCTAAGGCCAGAGTGGGTCTAGATAAGGAGGTGGAGGAAGAGGTATAAGAGGGACAAAGAAAGAATAATAGAAACCTACTGTATACAAAATAGTCACTTATACTATATTAATGAGACAATTGATGCATGTGTGATCTTGAATCTACTGTATGATGCCACAACTATGATTCAATTTTATACAAGATCAAGTTTATATACAATTCTGATGAGATGGTCTCTGGAATTCTTAGTTCTACATCATCCACTTTTGGATTTATAAATTATTGATATATACCCATTGATTCTTGAAGAATAATGTCTTATAAATGCCTCATGAGCTTAGTTAAACCCCATCAGAACCCAAAATAAAAACTTGTTTTACTCCAATGTCTGTAAACACTATTAATGTAAACAAACACTGTATAGATTCACAGCATGGTTAAACTATAATCATGGATGGTCAGTCCTTGCATCCATGTCCTTTCATCCAAGGACATTTCTAAGTGACCCCAAACTTTTTAACGGTAGTGTATGTCTATGAATTTGAGAGTGGTTACATTTCTTAAGGCCCATCCCTCAGCTTTTTACCAAAACACAGGCTGGGTGACGGCTTTGTTGTTGTTTCAATTAAGGATTCTAGCTTTAAAGAGCGACTACTTTAAAAAGCAACAAATCCCTTTGAAAATGGCCTATGTGTCATCGATATGAGTCAGTAACAGATATTCTAGTGCCAAAATTGACTACAAAGTGTAAATAGGATAATTATAGTCATAAAGTTGAACTTGAACTGCTTATCGTTAAACCGTCTTTGGTGTGCTTATCAATGCACAAGCACTTTTTTCCCACTCCTATCAATATTATTTTGATTATTAAGTCATACAAAAGTGTTATATTGAGTGAAGTTTAAAATGCATTATGTCATTACTAAATGTGTAATGTGAAATATTCCCAGCTAGCACAGTGGATCTGGGCCGATTCCGGCTGAGAGTTGGGGCACTCGGCTGTGTCAAACTCGGCTGACGTCATGTGGCTCGAGTCTAGGCCGCCTTCGGCAGTATTACCTATGGCTGGGATGCAGGGGATTGAGCTCAGGCCTATTCCGGTGTGAGTTATCTGGGCCAAATGTATTTCTTGTGGATTGGGACGATTCTGGTGAAAGTTATCTGGCCCAAATTTATTACTATGGGCTCAGGCTGATTGGGGCTACTCTCTGGCAGATGATTACATGGGCTCCTTTATATAATTAACATTTAATTATTTATTTTTCCATATTTTCTCATTGTTTCTGTGATCAAAGAATACAATTAACATTTAAATTAAATTCTGCGTAGTATTTTTAGTATTTTCATACTTTGTGCAATGCAATTGATAAGCATTAAAAACTTTGTGGCTGGAGCCTCCTGAGTGGCACAGCGGTCTAACATGCTGACCAGACTGGACACGTCGCGTGCGCGAGCACCCACACTGCTCGCTTGCGCCAACGAGCGTCTGTGATGCGAAGGGCTAAAATAGAAGTCATTCCTATTTCTGACGCAGATCGCGCTGCAAGTCCTCTCCCATCGGTTTATAGAAGCAGGTACCCACATGCCATCTCCTCAATGGTTATACCCACGTGGGTGATTGAAAGATGAAATGTTTTGCCGGTTGTCGTGGTAATAGTATGAAAGTGTAGATGCCAATCACCATATAAGTTCAAAGATGAAAAAGCCTAGAAGGAGGAGAGATGACTAGAAACGATTCTGTTGGCCGTTTTATGTGTGGATTAATTGTCGGAGTAGAAGACCTAGTGCATTTCAGGTAAAATAACAACTCAACGCTTATATTCCAGGACAAATTATCTAGCAACAGCAAGCTAGATAAATAGGCCAAATTAGCTAGTAAGTGCAAGCTAACTAGCTAAATTGCCATGCATGTTTAATGCCTAGCGACTTGTCCCGAAATTAATGTAATTAATGTAATTGGTTCAGATTTGTTTTGATAATTTAACCTGCGTGTCATGATCACGTTTGGTATAGTGGGACAAAATAAATGTATGCACGATGTCGCACAATGGCACACGTGCGCAGACGGTTTGGGTTCCGGGTAAGACACTGCATCGCAGTGCAAACTGTGCTGCTACAGATGCTGGTTCAAGACCCGTGCCAGCCGTGACCGGGAGACCCATGAGGTGATGCACAATTGGCCCAGCGTCGTCCGAGTTAAGGGAAGGGTTTGGCCGGCCCGGGATGTCCCATTGCACTGTAGCAACTCCTGTGGCGGGCCAAGTGCATGCACACTGACACGGTCACCAGGTGTATGGCGTTTCCTCCGACACAAAACGTTTATTTTTGTGGATGGGTACAATTTGTATGTATAAAATAGTAATATTTAAAATGACTAAATCAGGTAATTTTGTATACATTTATTTAAATTTGCATCGGGCCGCTTCTGGGGGGATTCTGGTAAGATGCTGGCAAAGCTGAATTCCAGGTAGAAGGAAACGGCCCGATGTACTTGGGCCGATTCTGGGCAGTCATTCATTTTGATTCCGGGCCGAATCCGACACCCGATTCCGGGCTGATTCAATCAGTTCTGGCCCCCCGGAAGAGGAGTGCTTCTGGGCCGATTCCTCATTGCTAGCTGGGTTAACATTTAAAAAATGTACACAAAAAAAAACATTTTGATTAACACATTATTTAATCAATCTTTGCAAGAGGGAGGGAATCTGGTCCTCAACTTGCGGCTCAGTAATTTCATTCAGGGTAAGTGGAGTTAGCCGTGAGTTAGCCTGCCACGGAGCAGGTTAGTTCTGAAGGATTCGTTGCCATAGAAATGTACCTGGCTAAAGGGTGAGACACTTTCGTATGACCGGTTATCCCGAGTTCAACTCAACTGACCAAAGTTACCTCGCTATCTCCTCAAACCTGCTTCGTAGGATACCCCCCTGGTTTATGTTGAGTACTCGAAACAGTACAGTAACATCATTTCACAATAGCCTGGTCCACAAGCTGGAGATCATCTGCCGGTAACTTTACAAGTCTGAAAATATGTTTATTCATAACCACAGCATAATCTCAGATCTGCAAATAGAGGGTGCTGAGATGGTTTGGCTTGGGGTTGGTGTCAAAGCTGTGAATATTCTACTCATTCTACAACAATGTCTGTGCACATGCGAGTGTGTCTGTGTGTCTATGTGCGCATGTCTTGTTCTTAAAGATACTCGTTGACATGCTTGTGTGTGTCATGTGTGTGTGTTTAGAAAGGCATCTGCTGCCAGGATAGAGAAATGAAGGGCTTTTTATCTGGGCTGTGAATGTGAGTGCACTTCTGTATCTGCAGCCATCCTCACTCGCTCGGCAAAGAGTCCCCAAAGCAGAGCATAGGTCAGGGGTCAGGAGGACACAGTGAGCATAGACATGAGGGGAAAAGCTAAGACAGACATACAATGGGATATGCAAGCGATGTACTCAGATGTTTTCCTGTTGGATTTTAAACCGGGTTGCTGCTCTGACGCAATACATGTACAGTAAATGTGCCAACTGAACATGCCAACTGCCTTGTAGATGTTGACGTTAGCGTCTTGTGTGTGAGGTAAGAGTCAGGTTTTGATGTGTCAAGAGTTATAGTATTGAATAAAGAGAGAGGCTGGACTGAGGGCTTGTAGGCCTGTTGTAAGGCAGGTCCTCACCAGACATCACCGACAACAACGTCCCCTATGGGCAGAAACCCATACGTAACGTTGTTGTCGGTGAAGTCTGGACCTGACGGGACTGGCAAAAAGTGCTTGATGGTCGGATTCGCGTTCATCGTCGAAGGAATGAGTGTTACACCGAGGCCTGTACTCTGGAGCGGGATCGATTTGAAGGTGGAGCATCCGTCATGGTCTTGTCATTGCAGGCAATCTCAATGCTGTGCATTACAGGGAAGACATCCTCCTCCTTTATGTGGTACCCTTCCTGCAGGCTCATCCTGACATGACCCTCCATCATGACAATGCCACAAGCCAAACTGCTCGTTCTGTGCGTGATTTCCTGCAAGACAGGAATGTCAGTGTTTTGCCATGGCCAGCGAAGAGCCCGGATCTCAATCCCATTGAGCACGTCTGAGACCTGTTGGATCAGAGGGTGTCTGGGAACTTGCAGGTGCCTTGGTGGAAGAGTGGTTTAACATCTCACAGCAAAAACGGGCAAATCTGGTGCAGTCCATGAGGATATGCACTGCAGTACTTAATGCAGCTGATGGATACACCAGATACTGAATGTTACTATTGATTTTGACCCCCCCCCCCCCCGTTCCATTGTTCCAATATTCAATTTCTGTTGGTCACATGTCTGTGGAACTTGTTCAGTTTATGTCTCAGTTGTTGAATCATGATATGTCCATACAAGTATTTACACATGTTAAGTTTGCTTGTCTTTTCTTGTTGAATTTAGCTTCTTACCAAAAAGCAATTTCTCATGCAAAGAATTTTGCTCGGATTGTCTGGAAGTTGTCTGAGTGGGGAGGGCAAAACAGAAAATTTGCTCTTATTGACAGAGGTTTGGAACTCGTTCTTATTGGTCAATTAAAGGCCCAGTACAGTCAAAATTAAGTTTGTCCTGTGTTTTATACTGAACGAAAATTTAAACACAACATGCAACAATTTCAAGGATTTGACTGAGTTACAATTCACATGAGGAAATCAGTCAATTTAAATCAATTCATTAAGCCCTAATACAGTGCCTTGCGAAAGTATTCGGCCCCCTTGAACTTTGCGACCTTTTGCCACATTTCAGGCTTCAAACATAAAGATATAAGACTGTATTTTTTTGTGAAGAATCAACAACAAGTGGGACACAATCATGAAGTGGAACGACATTTATTGGATATTTCAAACTTTTTTAACAAAACAAAAACTGAAAACCTGGGCGTGCAAAATTATTCAGCCCCCTTAAGTTAATATTTTGTAGCACCACCTTTTGCTGTGATTACAGCTGTAAGTCGCTTGGGGTATGTCTCTATCAGTTTTGCACATCGAGAGACTGAAATTTTTTCCCATTCCTCCTTGCAAAACAGCTCGAGCTCAGTGAGGTTGGATGGAGAGCATTTGTGAACAGCAGTTTTCAGTTCTTTCCACAGATTCTCGATTGGATTCAGGTCTGGACTTTGACTTGGCCATTCTAACACCTGGATATGTTTATTTTTGAACCATTCCATTGTAGATTTTGCTTTATGTTTTGGATCATTGTCTTGTTGGAAGACAAATCTCCGTCCCAGTCTCAGGTCTTTTGCAGACTCCATCAGGTTTTCTTCCAGAATGGTCCTGTATTTGGCTCCATCCATCTTCCCATCAATTTTAACCATCTTCCCTGTCCCTGCTGAAGAAAAGCAGGCCCAAACCATGATGCTGCCACTACCATGTTTGACAGTGGGGATAGTGTGTTGCTTTTACGCCAAACATAACGTTTTGCATTGTTGCCAAAAAGTTCAATTTTGGTTTCATCTGACCAGAGCACCTTCTTCCACATGTTTGGTGTGTCTCCCAGGTGGCAAACTTTAAACAACACTTTTTATGGATATCTTTAAGAAATAGCTTTCTTCTTGCCACTCTTCCATAAAGGCCAGATTTGTGCAATATACGACTGATTGTTGTCCTATGGACAGAGTCTCCCACCTCAGCTGTAGATCTCTGCAGTTCATCCAGAGTGATCATGGGCCTCTTGACTGCATCTCTGATCAGTCTTCTCCTTGTATGAGCTGAAAGTTTAGAGGGACGGCCAGGTCTTGGTAGATTTGCAGTGGTCTGATACTCCTTCCATTTCAATATTATCGCTTGCACAGTGCTCCTTGGGATGTTTAAAGCTTGGGAAATCTTTTTGTATCCAAATCCGGCTTTAAACTTCTTCACAACAGTATCTCGGACCTGCCTGGTGTGTTCCTTGTTCTTCATGATGCTCTCTGCGCTTTTAACGGACCTCTGAGACTATCACAGTGCAGGTGCATTTATACGGAGACTTGATTACACACAGGTGGATTGTATTTATCATCATTAGTCATTTAGGTCAACACTGGATCATTCAGAGATCCTCACTGAACTTCTGGAGAGAGTTTGCTGCACTGAAAGTAAAGGGGCTGAATAATTTTGCACGCCCAATTTTTCAGTTTTTGATTTGTTAAAAAAGTTTGAAATATCCAATAAATGTCGTTCCACTTCATGATTGTGTCCCACTTGTTGTTGATTCTTCACAAAAAAATACAGTTTTATATATTTATGTTTGAAGCCTGAAATGTGGCAAAAAGTCGCAAAGTTCAAAGGGGCCGAATACTTTCGCAAGGCACTGTATATGGATTTCACAACTGGGCAGGGGCGCAGCAATATGTGGACCTGGGAGGGTGTAGGCCCACCCATTTGGAAGCCAGGCCCACCGACTGGAGAGCCAGGCCCAGCCAATCAGAATCAGTTTTTCCCCACAAAAGGGCTTTATTACAGACATAAGTACTCAGTTTCATCAGCTGTCCAGTTGGCTGTTCTCAGACAATCTGGAAGGTGAAGAAGCTGGATATGGAGGTCCTGGGCTAGCGTGGTTACCGGTTGTGAGGCCGGATGGATGTACTGCCAGATTCTATAAAACAACATTCCATTGCCTGGCAACATCTCTGGTGGGCATTCCTGCAGTCAGGATGCAAATTGCACACTCCCTGAAAACTTGAGTTATCTGTGGCATGGTGTTGTGTGACAAAACTTCACATTTTAGAGTGGCCTTTAATGATCACCAGCACAAGGTGCACCTGTGTAATGGTCATGCTGTTCAATCATCTTCTTGATATGCCACACCTGTCAGGTGGATGGATTATCTTGGCAAAGGAAAGATGATGTAAACAAATTTGCGCCCCAAAGAATATAGAAATAAGCGTTTTGTGTGTATGGAACATTTCTGGGATCTTTTATTTCAGCTCATTAAACATGGGACCAACCATTTTTTTCATGTAACCTTTCTTTAACTAGGCAAGTCAATGACGGCCTACCAAAAGGCAAAAAGCTGGGATTAAAAATCTAAATAAATAAAATACAAATATAGGACAAAACACACATCACGACAAGATAGACAACTCAACTCTACATAAAGAGAGACCTAAGACAACAACATAGCATGGTAGCAACACATGACAACACAGCATGGTAGCAACACAACATGACAACAACTTGGTAGCAACACAACATGACAGCAGCACAACATGGCAGCAGCACAAAACAGGGCACAAACATTGTTGGGCACAGACAACAGCACAAAGGGCAAGAAGGTAGAGATAACAATACATCACGCAAATCAGCCACAACTGATTATTTGTGAGGATAATATCGAGGAGAGTAGCCTTTTCTGTGTGTTTGGGAGTCATACCTTGTGGAATTGGTAATAATTTGAGAAAGATTTAGGGAGTCCCATTGCTTTAGGACTTGGTCAGGTGGTTTAAGCATGTCCCAGTTTAGGCCACCTAGCATGGCAAATTCAGACTTAGTGTAAGGGGCCATGAGAGAGTTTAGGGCAGGTAGGATACAGGCCGGTGTTGATGGAGGACAAGAAGACCCAGCAACAGTCAACGAAGAGCTATTTGAAAGTTTAATGCTTAAAACCAGCAAATCAAATTGTTTTGGTAAAGATTGCCACTCCCTCACCTTTGGAAGATCTGTCTTGCTGAAAAGGGTTATAACAATAAAGGTTAACATCAGTTTTCAGAACACTCTTTCTTAACCACGTCTTAGTAATGACCAACACATCTGTATTGGAGCTGTTTGATCCATTTTAGGTAATACGTTTTCTAGTGTTAATGTGCAGAAAACCCAGGCTTTTACGAGAGCAGAAATCAGTGAAACAGATATCAGAGTACAAGTTAGAATTGGGGCTAGCAACTGTAGATGGGCCAGGGTGTACATGCACATTTCCAGTAATCATGAACAGTAAAACAATCAAGGCACGGCAGAGGACAGGGGGAGCTCTGCAGTGTTGTATATTTTTGTTCAGTATATAATTCCTCTTTTATATTGTTTTTTCAGTGTCCATGTATCTCATTGGCATCGGCTAATTCAATCTTTACTTCATAGAGAAGAACAGTTACTTAGGGACAATAGAGTCTACATTGTATTGTGGGGGAATGAGTATTGTCTAAATTTATGATAAGCCGAACTTGAGCATCACTATATGTAGCCTAGTGTGCTTATCAGTTTTTTCCACATCTGCCTCTCCTCAGGGCACTGGGCTCTGTTTCAACTGGAAATGTCTGCTGCAGCTTGCTTAGGGATTCATCAGCGCTTGTGAACTCCATTCTCTGTGTTCCCTTCCATACCCACAATACTGCCGGGAATCGGAGTTGAGACTTGATTCCTTTTTCCTCCAGTGACTGTCTGATCGGAATTAATTGCTGGTGTTTTTTCCTCAGTCTGGCAGACAGGTCCTGAACAAATCGAATGACTGGTCCTGGCACTGGCCCTTGATCACCTTTCCCCCCTGTGCCCTCAGAATGTTGACTTTGCTCTGAGAGTTCCACAGTTTAAAGATTACCATGCAAGGGCATCGCTCCAGATCCTCTGGCGACACATCTATTCCAAGCTCCTCCGATATCAGCTTGATCACGTGGCTGGAAAGGTCCCCTTTTTCCTCGTCCTCCGGTCAGGACAACATTCTCATATTATCTTGTCTCTCCCTATTTTCTAGCTGATCCAGTTCATCTTGTTAAGTTTGCACCTGTTTTCCAGAAGGACAATTCTGTTGTCTTGTTCACCCACGCACCTGCCCTGTATATGGCTATCTGACATGATAGACTCTACTTTCCTTTTGGGCAAATCTACTGTTTTTTTTATATTTGTATTCATAAAAAAATATATATATATTATACCCCTTTGTCTCCCCAATTTTGTGGTATCCTATTGATAGTTACAGTCTTGTCCCATCACTACAACTCCCGTACGGATTCGGGAGAGGAGAAGGTCATGAGCCGTGCGTCCTCCAAAATACAACCCAGCCAAGCCACACTGCTTCTTGACACAATGCCCTCTTAACACGGAAGCCAACAGCAATAATGTGTCGGAGGAAACACCGTACACCTGGCGACCGTGTCAGCGTGCACTGCGACCAGCCCGCTACAGGAGTCACTATTGAGCGATGAGACAAAAACATCCCTGCTGGCCAAACCCTCCCCTAACCTGGCCAATTGTGCGCCGCCCCAAGGGTCTCCCGGTTGCGGGAGATTGTAGCATTTTGTTTGTTGTGGTGAGCATTGAGAATTTTAGCTATGTATTCCTGGATGTCCTTTGGCTGTTTGTTGCTCTCATTTACATCTGGAAGTTTTCTTTGTCTTTTCCTCTTAGGGAAGCCATGGAGTGTTGGGTTCTAGTCTCAGCATTGCTTTACTCACAGATTGGTTTGCTGTTGTGTATAACCGACCGCTCACTCTCTCCTGGTTACTTGTGGATATAATGATCTATCGATTTTTAAAGACTTCATTTAAACTATGTTGTCTGGCTGGTACATACTATCAGTTTTGACAGTACAAAACAGAGCTACTATCTCCCTATGTTTCCCATCGGTATGCGCTTGCGCCTGTCATGTGTAGCTTTCTCATGTTGCTTTTAGATGTTTTAGATGTATCACATTAACTTCAAATAAGATCACATGAGAGCATTTGAAATTCATATGTTTTTCTGTAAGGGTTAAACGTTTTTATGGATGGATATTTACCCATGTTCATTTGATCTGTTTCGAAGCCGTTGTTTATATACACTATATGACCAAAAGTATTTAGACACCTGCTTGTCGAGCATCTCATTCCAAAATCATGGGCATTAGTATAGGGTTGGTCCCCCCATTGCTGCTATAACAGCCTCCACTCTCCTACGAAGGCTTTCCACTACATGTTGGAACATTGCTGCGGGGACTTGCTTCCATTCAGCCACAAGAACATTAGTGTGGTTGTGCACTGATGTTGGACAATTAGTCCTGGCTCGCTGTCAGCGTTCCAATTCATCCCAAAGGTGTTCGATGGAGTTGAGGTCTTGGCTCTGTGCAGGCCAGTCAAGTTCGTCCACACCGATCTCGACAAACCATTTCTGTATGGACCTCGCGTTGTGCAAGGGGAGATTGCCATGCTGAAACGGGAAAGGGCCTTCCCCAAACTGTTGCCACTAATTACGAATAACAGAATTGTCTAGAATGTATGTATGCTGTCGCGTTAAGATTTCCTTCAGTACGGCACATTCTACTGCCGATGTTTTTCTATAGAGATTGCATTGCCGTGTGCTCTGTTTTATACACCTTTCAGCAGCTGGGTTGGCAGAACTACAGATTTTTACCTCCGGGATTCAATCTTGCAACCTTACAGTTAACGAGTCCAACGCTCTAACCACCTGCCTCTCATTGCACTCCACGAGGAGCCTGCCTGTTACGCGAATGCAGTAAGAAGCCAAGGTAAGTTGCTAGCTAGCATTAAACTTATCTTATAAAAAACAATCAATCATAATCACTAGTTAACTACACATGGTTGATGACATTACTAGTTTATCTAGCATGTCCTGCGTTGCATATAATCAATGCAACGCAGGGGGATGATTTAACAAAAGCGCATTTGCGTAAAAAGCACAATCGTTGCAGGACTGTACCCAATCATAAACACCTATGCCTTTCTTAAAATCAATACACAGAAGTATATATTTTTAAACCTGCATATTTAGCTAAAAGAAATCCAGGTTAGCAGGCAATATTAGCCAGGTGAAATTGTGTCACTTCTCTTGCGTTCATTGCACGCAGAGTCAGGGTATATGCAACAGTTTGGGCAGCCTGGCTCATTGCGAACTAATTAGCCAGAATTTTACATAATTATGACTTAACATTGAAGGTTGTGCAATGTAACAGGAATATTTAGACTTATGGATGCCACCCGTTAGAAAAAATACCGAACAGTTCCGTATTTCACTGAAATAATAAATGTTTTGTTTTCGAAATGATAGTTTCCGTATTCGAACATATTAATGACCAAAGGCTCGTATTTCTGTGTGTTATGTTATAACTAAGTCTATGATTTGATAGAGCAGTCTGACTGAGCGGTGGTAGGCAGCAGCAGGCGTTCATTCAAACAACACTTTTGTGCGTTTTGCCAGCAGCTCTTCGCAATGCTTCAAGCATTGTGCTGTTTATGACTTCAAGCCTATCAACTCTCAAGATTAGGCTGGTGTAACCAATGTGAAATGGCTAGCTAGTTAGCGGGGTGCGCGCTATAGCGTTTCAAACGTCACTCGCTCTGAGACTTGGAGTGGCTATTCCCCTTGCTCTGCAAGGGATGCGGCTTTTGTGGAGTGATGGGTAACGCTGCTTCGAGGGTGACTGTTGTCAATGTGTTCCTGGTTCGAGCCCAGGAGCGGCGAGGAGAGGGATGGAAGCTATACTGTTACACTGGCAATACTAAAGTGCCTATAAGAACATCCAATAGTCAAAGGTTAATGACATACAAATGGTAAAGAGAGAAATGGTTCTATAATTCCTATTATAACTACAACCTAAAACTTCTTTGTCATGTACTGTCATGTTGTCTTGTCTCTGTCCTTTCCCTTCACCCTGTCTCCCTCTGCTGGTCGTGTTAGGTTACCTTTTCTCCCCCGCTTTCCCCCAGCTGTCCCTTGTCTCCTCTAACTACCCATTCACCCCGTTCCCCACCTGTTCCCTTTTTTCCCTCTGATTAGGTCCCTATATCTCTCTCTGTTTCTGCTCCTGTCCTTGTCGGATTCTTGTTTGTTTGTGTCATTCATGCCTGAACCAGACTGTCGTCATGTTTGCTGTAACCTTGTCCTGTCCTGTCGGAATCTGCCGGTCCATCTGAGCCTACCTATGTTTGGTAATTAAAGAAGCTCTGTTTAAGTTGATTCGCTTTTGGGTCCTCATTCACGCACCGTAACAGAAGAATCCGACCAAGAATGGACCCAGCGACTTCGGATCCTCTCCACTCAGCCGTCGAGATCCAGGGAGCGATGCTAGGCAGACACAAGCAGGAATTGTCTGCTGCTCGACATGCCGTTGAGACCCTGGCCACCCAAGTCTCCAACCTCACAGAACAGGTTCACCATCTCCGCCTCGATCCACCGGCCACTTCCAGGGCTTTCGAATCTCCGGAGCCCAGAATCAATAACCCGCCGTGTTACTCTGGGGAGCCCACTGAATGCCGCTCGTTCCTCACCCAGTGTGATATTGTGTTTTCTCTCCAGCCCAACACTTACTCCAGGAGCACTGCTCGTGTCGCCTACGTCATATCTCTCCTTATTGGACGGGCTCGTGAGTGGGGCACGGCAATCTGGGAGGCAAGGGCTGAGTGTACTAACCAGTATCAAGACTTTAAGGAGGAGATGATACGGGTTTTTGATCGATCTGTTTTTGGGGAGGAGGCTTCCAGGGCCCTGTCTTCCCTATGTCAAGGCAATCGATCCATAACAGACTATTCTATTGAGTTTCGCACTCTTGCTGTCTCCAGTGGCTGGAACGAGCCGGCCTTGCTCGCTCGTCTTCTGGAGGGTTTCCGCGCAGAGGTAAAGGATGAGATTCTCTCCCGGGAGGTTCCTTCCAGCGTGGATTCCTTGATTGAACTCGCTATTCGCATTGAGCGACGGGTTGATCTTCGTCACCGAGCTCGTGGAAAGGAGCTCGCGCTCTCCGTCGCCTCCCTCTCCGCATCACTACCATCTTCCTCTGCCGGCTCGGGTGCTGAGCCCATGCAGCTGGGAGGTATCCGCATCTCGACTGAGGAGAGGGAACGGAGAATCACCAACCGCCTCTGTCTCTATTGCGGTTCCGCTGGTCATTTTGTCACTTCATGTCCAGTAAAAGGCCAGAGCTCGTCAGTAAGCGGAGGGCTACTGGTGAGCGCTACTACTCCTGTCTCTCCTTCAAGATCCTGCACTACCTTGTCGGTCCATCTACGCTGGACCGGTTCGTCAGCTTCCTGCAGTGCCTTAATAGACTCTGGGGCGGAGGGCTGTTTTATGGACGAGACCTGGGCTCGGGAACATGACATTCCTCTCAGACAGTTAAAGGAGCCCACGGCCTTGTTCGCCCTGGATGGTAGTCCTCTCCCCAGGATTCAGCGTGAGACGCTACCTTTAACCCTCACTGTTTCTGGTAATCATAGTGAAACCATTTCTTTTTTAATTTTTCGTTCACCTTTTACACCTGTTGTTTTGGGCCATCCCTGGCTAGTTTGTCATAATCCTTCCATTAATTGGTCTAGTAATTCTATCCTCTCCTGGAACGTCTCTT
The DNA here is from genome assembly GCF_013265735.2 of Oncorhynchus mykiss. Lineage (NCBI taxonomy): Eukaryota > Metazoa > Chordata > Actinopteri > Salmoniformes > Salmonidae > Oncorhynchus > Oncorhynchus mykiss. The sequence continues at coordinate 35,365,864 of NC_048575.1, read as the reverse complement.
GTCATGTGAAATGTTTAATGTCTGCTATCCCTCCTGTTTCCTCTGTCTCTTCTTCACAGGAGGAGCCTGGTGATTTGACAGGGGTGCCGGAGGAATATCACGATCTGCGCACGGTGTTCAGTCGGTCCAGGGCCACCTCTCTTCCTCCACACCGGTCGTATGATTGTAGTATTGATCTCCTTCCGGGAACCACCCCCCCCCGGGGTAGACTATACTCTCTGTCGGCTCCCGAACGTAAGGCTCTCGAAGATTATTTGTCTGTAGCTCTTGACGCCGGTACCATAGTCCCCTCCTCCTCTCCCGCCGGAGCGGGGTTTTTTTTTGTCAAGAAGAAGGACGGGTCTCTGCGCCCCTGCATAGATTATCGAGGGCTGAATGACATAACAGTGAAGAATCGTTATCCGCTTCCTCTTATGTCTTCAGCCTTCGAGATCCTGCAGGGAGCCAGGTTTTTCACTAAGTTGGACCTTCGTAACGCTTACCATCTCGTGCGCATCAGGGAGGGGGACGAGTGGAAGACGGCGTTTAACACTCCGTTAGGGCACTTTGAATACCGGGTTCTTCCTTTCGGCCTCGCTAACGCTCCAGCTGTCTTTCAGGCATTAGTCAATGATGTCCTGAGAGACATGCTGAACATCTTTGTTTTCGTTTACCTTGACGATATCCTGATTTTTTCACCGTCACTCCAGATTCATGTTCAGCACGTTCGACGTGTCCTCCAGCGCCTTTTAGAGAATTGTCTTTTTGTGAAGGCTGAGAAGTGCACTTTTCATGCCTCCTCCGTCACATTTCTCGGTTCTGTTATTTCCGCTGAAGGCATTAAGATGGATCCCGCTAAGGTCCAAGCTGTCATTGATTGGCCCGTCCCTAAGTCACGCGTCGAGCTGCAGCGCTTTCTCGGCTTCGCGAACTTCTATCGTCGTTTCATCCGTAATTTCGGTCAGGTGGCAGCTCCTCTCACAGCCCTTACTTCTGTCAAGACGTGCTTTAAGTGGTCCGTTTCCGCCCAGGGAGCTTTTGATCTCCTCAAGAATCGTTTTACATCCGCTCCTATCCTTGTTACACCTGACGTCTCTAGACAGTTCGTTGTCGAGGTTGACGCGTCAGAGGTGGGAGTGGGAGCCATCCTTTCTCAGCGCTCCCTCTCTGACGACAAGGTCCACCCATGCGCGTATTTTTCTCATCGCCTGTCGCCGTCGGAACGTAACTATGATGTGGGTAACCGCGAACTGCTCGCCATCCGGTTAGCCCTAGGCGAATGGCGACAGTGGTTGGAGGGGGCGACCGTTCCTTTTGTCGTTTGGACTGACCATAGGAACCTTGAGTACATCCGTTCTGCCAAACGACTTAATGCGCGTCAGGCGCGTTGGGCGCTGTTTTTCGCTCGTTTCGAGTTCGTGATTTCTTATCGTCCGGGCTCTAAGAACACCAAGCCTGATGCTTTGTCTCGTCTCTTCAGTTCTTCAGTAGCCTCCACTGACCCCGAGGGGATTCTCCCTGAGGGGCGTGTTGTCGGGTTGACTGTCTGGGGAATTGAGAGGCAGGTAAAGCAAGCACTCACTCAAACTCCGTCGCCGCGCGCTTGTCCTAGGAACCTTCTTTTCGTTCCCGTTCCTACTCGTCTGGCCGTTCTTCAGTGGGCTCACTCTGCCAAGTTAGCCGGCCACCCTGGCGTTCGGGGTACGCTTGCTTCCATTCGCCAGCGTTTCTGGTGGCCCACCCGGGAGCATGACACGCGTCGTTTCGTGGCTGCTTGTTCGGTCTGCGCGCAGAATAGGTCCTGTAACTCTCCTCCTGCCGGCCGTCTCAGGCCGCTTCCTATTCCCTCTCGACCGTGGTCTCACATCGCCTTAGATTTTGTCACCGGACTGCCTTCGTCAGCGGGGAAGACTGTTATTCTTACGGTTGTCGATAGGTTCTCTAAGGCGGCTCATTTCATTCCCCTTGCTAAGCTTCCTTCTGCTAAAGAGACGGCACAAATCATCATCGAGAATGTTTTCAGAATTCATGGCCTTCCGTCAGACGTCGTTTCGGACAGAGGTCCGCAATTCACGTCTCAATTTTGGAGGGAGTTTTGCCGTTTGATTGGGGCTTCCGTCAGTCTCTCTTCCGGCTTTCACCCCCAGTCTAACGGTCAAGCAGAACGGGCCAATCAGACTATTGGTCGCATCTTACGCAGTCTTTCTTTTCGCAACCCTGCGTCTTGGTCAGAACAGCTCCCCTGGGCAGAATACGCCCACAACTCGCTTCCTTCGTCTGCGACCGGGCTATCTCCTTTTCAGAGTAGCCTCGGGTACCAGCCTCCGTTGTTCTCATCTCAGTTCGCCGAGTCCAGCGTCCCCTCCGCTCAGGCTTTTGTCCAACGTTGCGAGCGCACCTGGAAGAGGGTCAGGTCTGCACTTTGCCGTTATAGGGCGCAGACTGTGAGAGCTGCTAATAAGCGTAGAACTAAGAGCCCTAGATATTGTCGCGGTCAGAGAGTTTGGCTCTCCACTCAGAACCTTCCCCTTAAGACGGCTTCTCGCAAGTTGACCCCGCGGTTCATTGGTCCATTCCGTATCTCTCAGGTCATTAATCCTGTCGCAGTGCGACTTCTTCTTCCGCGATATCTTCGTCGCGTCCACCCGGTCTTCCATGTCTCCTGTGTTAAGCCCGTTCTTCGCGCCCCCGCTCGTCTTCCCCCCCCCCCCCCCCATCCTTGTCGAGGGCGCACCTATCTACAGGGTCCGTAAAATCTTGGACATGCGTCCTCGGGGCCGTGGTCATCAGTACCTAGTTGACTGGGAGGGGTACGGTCCTGAGGAGAGGAGTTGGGTTCCCTCTCGGGACGTGCTGGACCGTGCGCTGATTGATGATTTCCTCCGTTGCCGCCAGGTTTCCTCCTCGAGTGCGCCAGGAGGCGCTCGGTGAGTGGGGGGGTACTGTCATGTACTGTCATGTTGTCTTGTCTCTGTCCTTTCCCTTCACCCTGTCTCCCTCTGCTGGTCGTGTTAGGTTACCTTTTCTCCCCCGCTTTCCCCCAGCTGTCCCTTGTCTCCTCTAACTACCCATTCACCCCGTTCCCCACCTGTTCCCTTTTTTCCCTCTGATTAGGTCCCTATATCTCTCTCTGTTTCTGCTCCTGTCCTTGTCGGATTCTTGTTTGTTTGTGTCATTCATGCCTGAACCAGACTGTCGTCATGTTTGCTGTAACCTTGTCCTGTCCTGTCGGAATCTGCCGGTCCATCTGAGCCTACCTATGTTTGGTAATTAAAGAAGCTCTGTTTAAGTTGATTCGCTTTTGGGTCCTCATTCACGCACCGTAACATTCTTACCTGGGAATATTGAAGAGTCATGTTAAAAGGAACCACCAGCTTTCATATGTTCTCATGTTCTGAACAAGGAACTTAAACGTTAGCTTTCTTACATGGCACATATTGCACTTTTACTTTCTTCTCAAACACTTTGTTTTTGCATTATTTAAACCAAATTGAACATGTTGCATTATTTATTTGAGGCTAAATTTATTTTATTGATGTATTATATTAAGTTAAAATAAGTGTTCATTCAGTAATGTTTTAATTGCCATTATTACAAATAACGAAAAAAAATTGGACGATTAATCGGTATCGGCCATTTTTTGGTCCTTCAATAATCGGTATCGGTATTGAAAAATCATAATCGGTCGACCTCTAGTCCACATACCTATGTATATATAGTGTAGATATAAAATACCAAGTATTCAATAATATGCTGTAATATGCAAATGCCTACAACCACCCTGGTTGCTCTAATCCCTTGTAATTACAATAAAATACTGTAGAAAAATATTATAGTTTAATAGTAACTCTTACTGGCATCAAGTTACTGTGAATATATCTCAGTATTGTATTGGCACTACCCAGAGACAGTCATTTATCATATATCATATACGATTTCTTGTTGCAATTACAATTATTTTGAAGACCAATATATCCTTTACTACAACAACATTTTCAGTAACAGTAACAGAAACGTTTTACTTACTATGACTGTCATATATGTTTTATTATCAACCTTGTTTGAATGCACTCACTAAGTTGCTAAGGACAAAAGCGCCTGCTAAATGACCAAAATGTAAATGTGTAAATTTGAACTTGCAAAGAACACTGGTTAATATGTTGCTGCATCGGTAATTCCAGTAATGTAAATTAGATGACATTTTTTTAAAGTTAATTACAAATGCATAAAACACAGAGTAAACAGCTAGCACATAACACTCTGTCGCTAAAATACTGCTAGCGGTAGGTGGTGGTACCTTAATGCAGTGCTGACAGAAACTCAGCATTTTTACAGAATCAATGTTAATTGATACTTCCAGTTAGTAGTCTGCTCTGTGCGCAATTATGGGAACTAAAACATAAAGAGTAGGGGTGTGCGGAGTAGTCGGACAAAACGAGTATCATAATGGATATGGGTAATTGTCCTGATACGATTATGATCAGAGTATGTTTTGTTAATATCTTTCAATCAAGTGCATGGTGCGACGTGGTCTAAATAACTCAACTGGCTAGCTTGCCAGTCTGTAAAGAGAAGGGTGGGGTGTACGTTGACCCTGCTGCTCTGATTGGATAGGGCGAAGCTGTATTTCTCCATCCACTCGCGTTGCTTAATTAATCCAATCACTTCTCCTTGCATGTTTTGGTCGGTTCATTTAGATTGCTGCTGGATCCTGTTAGCCTGCTACTATGATACATCAACTGTTGAGGACGTTTGCTACAAGCTATCCATGTGCATAGCATCTAACAAACGGGGTGAGGGTAAGGAAAAAAGATGAAACACTGATTCGCATTCTGACTGAGTGACAGCAAACTTGTCTGCCCGCTGTTGAGGACACCAGTCACACACACAACCACCCCTTAGCGCAGGACTAGTAAAGGTCCAGTGCACAATTTTTGTGTTCTTTTCTTTCTTAAAAAAAATACTACTTATTTTTATTAATCTTTTTTGCAATTCTGATTTTTCAGGGGGTTCTGCAGAACCCTCTGCACCCCAACTTCCCGCAGCCTATGCCTCTGCGTACTGCTCCTAATCTGCACATTTTTTGCTCCATAACTGTGCAGTATTTTGCCAACATTTAGTCTACTTAAGCATGTTAAAACACTTCTGTGTTTTCTGTTCACGAGTATCATCCGATCCAGTCCGACAATCAACTGTCGATCTACGGATACGATTACGAATACGAGTCTGGCCAGTCACACCCCTAATAAAGAGGGTATCGTTAGAAAGGTTAAGTTCTCCATAATCATAAAATAATGACAGGGGGAGGGGCTTGGTGTGTGTGTGGGTGTGGTAATGCTGATGACTTGTTGCCACAGATGGTTTGCTTACATAGCAGGTTAGGATAACTAACATAGTTGGTTAGGAAAATTCAAGTGACAGGTAAGGTGAATTAACATGGCAGGCTAGGAGCTCTAACGCAGCAGGTTAGGTGAATTAACATAGCAGGTTAGGATAAGGTTAAGGTTAGGAAAAGGGTTAGGCTTAGCTGGTCCCACCAGAGACGAAACCTCTCTCATCGTCACTCGACGCCTAGGTTTACCTCCACTGTACTCACATCCTACCATACCCTTGTCTGTACATTATGCCCTGAATCTATTCTACCACGCCCAGAATTCTGCTCCTTTTATTCTCTGTTCCCAACGCACTAGACAACCAGTTCTTATAGCCTTGTACCCTTATCCTACTCCTCCTCTGTTCCTCTGGTGATGTAGAGGTTAACCCAGTCCCTGTAGACTCCAGTACCACACCTATTCCCCAGGCGCTATCATTTGTTGACTTCTGTAACCGTAAAAGCCTTGGTTTCATGCATGTTAACATCAGAAGCTTCCTCCCTAAGTTTGTTTTATTCACTGCTTAATCACACTCTGCCAACCCTGATGTCCTAGCTGTGTCTGAATCCTGGCTTGGGAAGGACACCAAAAATTCAGAAATTTCCATCCCCAACTACAACATTTTCCGCCAAGACAGAACTGCCAAAGGGGGAGGGGTCGCAATCTACTGCAGAGATAGTCTGCAGAGTTCTGTCATGCTATCCAGGTCTGTGCCCAAACAGTTCAAGCTTCTACTTTTAAAAATCCATCTTTCCAGAAATAAGTCCCTCACTGTTTCTGCTTGCTATAGACCTCCCCTCAGCCCCCAGTTGTGCCCTGCGAATTGATTGCCCCCCATTTACCTTCAGAGTTCGTACTGTTAATTGAACTGAACTGGGACATGCTTAACACCCCGGCCATCCTACAATCTAAGCTAGATGCCCTCAATCTCACACAAATGAGATTGAGGGCACTTCAAAACACTTCAGCGAGCAGGCGAGCAGGCCTTTCTAATCGTCCTGGCCCAGGTATCCTGGAAGGATATTGATCACATCCCGTCAGTAGAGGATGCCTGGTTATCCTTTAAAAGTGCTTTCCTCAAAATCTTAAATAAGTGTGCCCCATTCAAAAAATGTAGCCTTTGGTTCACTCCAGACTTGACTGCCCTTGACCAGCACAAAAACATCCTGTCGCGTACTGCATTAGCATCGAATAGCCCCCGCGATAAGCAACTTTTCAGGGAAGTTAGGAACCAATATACACAGTCAGTTAGGAAAGCAAAGGCTAACTTTTTCAAACAGAAATCTGCATCCTGTAGCACAAATTCCAAAACGTTTTGGGACACTGTAAAGTCCATGGAGAATAAGAGCCCCTCTTCCCAGCTGCCCACTGCACTGAGGCTAAGAAACACTGTCACCACTGATAAATCCACGATAATCGAGAATTTCAACAAGCATTTTTCTACAGATGGCCATGACTTCCACCTGGCTACCCCTACCCCGGGCCAACAGCTTTGCACCCCCCACAGCAACTTGCCAAAGCTCCTCCCACTTCTCCTTCACCCAGATCCAGTTAGCTGATGTTCTGAAAGAGTTGCAAAATCTGGACCCGTACAAATCAGCTGGAGTAGACCATCTGGACCCCTGTTGCAACCCCTATTACTAGCCTGTTCAAACTCTTTCATATCGTCTGAGATCCCTAAAGATTGGAAAGCTGCCGCGGTCATCCCGCCTCTTCTAAGGGGGAGACACTCTAGACCCAAACTGTTATAGACCTAAATCCATCCAGCCCTGCCTTTCTAAAGCCAAGTTAACAAACAGATCACTGACCATTTTGAATCCCACCATACCTTCTCCGCTATGCAATCTGGTTTCCAAGCTGGTCATGGGTGCACCTCTGCCACGATATCATAACCGCCATTGATAAAAGACAGTACTGTGCAGCCGTCTTCATCGACTTGGCCAAGGCTTCACCGCATTCTTATCGGTAGACTCAACAGCCTTGGTTTCTCAAATGACTGACTTGTATGGTTCACCAACTACTTCTCTGATAGAGTTCAGTGTGTCAAATCGGAGGGCCTGTTGTCCGGACCTCTGGCACTCTCTATGGGGTGCCACAGGGTTCAATTCTCGGGCCGACTCTTCAATGATGGCGCTCTTGCTGATTGTGATTCTCTGATCCACCTCTACGCAGACGACACCATTCTGTATACTTCTGGCCCTTCTTTGGACACTGTGCTAACAAACCTCCAAACAAGCTTCAATGACATACAACACTCCTTCTGTGGCCTCCAACTACTCTTAAATGCAAGTAAAACTAAATGTATGATTTTCAACCCATCGCTGCCCGCACCTGCCCGCCCGACTAGCATCACTACTCCGGACGGTTCTGACTTAGAATATGTGGACAACTACAAATACCTAGGTGTCTGCCTAGACTGTAAACTCTCTTTCCAGACTCACATTAAGCATGTCCAATCCAAATGTAATCTAGAATCTGCTTCCTATTTCGCAACAAAGTCTCCTTCACTCATGCTGCTAAATATACCCTTGTAAAACTGACTATCCTACCGATCCTTGACTACGGCGATGTCATTTACAAAATAACCTCCAACACCCTACTCAGCAAAATGGATGTAGTCTATCACAGTGCCATCGTTTTGTCTCCAAAGCCCCATATACTACACACCACTGCGACCTGTATGCTCCTGTTGGCTGGCCCTTACTTCATATTCGTCACCAAACCCACTGGCTCCAGGTCATCTATAAGTCTTTGCTAGGTAAAGCCCCACCTTATCTCATCTCACTGGTCATTATAGCAACATCCACCCGTAGCACGTGCTTAGCAGTTATATTTTACTGGTCATCCCCAAAGCCAACTCCTACTTTGGCCGCCTTTCCTTCCAGTTCTCTGCTGCCAATTGCTGGAATGAAATGCAAAAATCACTGAAGCTGGAGACTTATATCTCCCTCACTAACTTTAAGCATCAGCTGTCAGAGCAGCTTACCGATCACTGCCCCTGTACACAGCCCATCTGTAAATAGCCCACCCAACTACCTCATCCCCATATTGTTATGTATTTTTGCTCTTTTGCACCCCAGTATCTCTACTTGCACATCTACTTCATCTGTATATCTATCACTCCAGTGTTAATGCTAAATTGTAATTATTTCGCCACTATGGCCTTACCTCCCTAATCTTACTACATTTACACACACTGTATATAGATTTATATTTTTTTCTATTGTGTTATTGACTGTACGTTTGTTTATTCCATGTGTAACTCTGTGTTGTTGCTTTTGTCGCACTGCTTTGCTTTATCTTGGCCAGGTCACAGTTGTAAATGAGAACTTGTTCTCAACTGGCCTACCTGGTTAAATAAAGGTGAAAAATAAAAATAAAAGCTACAATGCTGCAGTTGTCAACAACTGTTGTCCCCGACGCGCCTAGTAGATGGAGCTGTAGGCATACCTCATCTAGCCACGTAGAAACGTAAAGAAGCCATCTGTACAACTTGATATATCACCCAGCCCTACTTTATACCTGTTCAAACAACACACTACAGGTGGCAGTACGCACCCTTTCAGTTTGTTAACCAACTCATAGAAGAAGAATATTGACTACTACAAAATGGAGATGGCCTCAATGGCACTGATGGTGCAATGAACCTTGTCCCCAAGCTATACTGAACAAAAATGTAAACGCAGCATGCATTAATTTCTAAGATTTTACTGATAAATGAATTAGGCCCTAAACTATGGATTTTTTTCACGATTAGAAATATAGATATGTATCTGCTGGTCACAGTGGCGTGGATCAGAAAACCAGTCAGTATCTGGTCAGTGTGACCACCATTTGCGTCATGCAGAGTGACACATCGCTCGCATAGAGTTGATCAGGCTGTTGATTGTGGTCTGTGGAATGTTGTCCCACTCCTCTTCAATGGCTGTGTGAAGTTGCTGGATATTGGTGGGAACTGGAACACGCTGTCGTACACGTCAATCCAGAGCATCCCAAACATGCTCAATGGGTGACATGTTTGGTGAGTACGCAGGCCATGGAAGAACTGGGACATTTTCAGCTTCCAGTAATTGTGTACAGATCCTTGCGACATGGGGCTGTGCATTAGCATGCTGAAACATGAGGGGATGGCGGCTGATGAATGACAAGACAATGGGCCTCAGGATCTTGGCATGGTATCTCTGTGCATGCAAATTGCCATCGATAAAATTTAATTGTGTTCATTGTCCGTAGCTTATGTCTGCCCATACCATAACCCCACCGTCATCATAGGGCCCTCTGTTCACAACGTTGGCAGTACACTGCAGTTATTCTGCAAATACTGCATCCAAAACCATTTTTTTATAGCAGGAAGTGCGGTTATTCTGCAATTACTACTTCCAAAATACCACAGTTGACTGCAGTTACTGCACTTTTACTGCAGTTTCAAAACTGCAATATTGTTTTGTAAGGGGTTGTGAGGCCGGTTGGACGTACTGACAAATTCTCTAAAACGACATTGGAGTCAGTTTATGGTAGAGAAATTAACTTTAAATTATCTACCAACAGTTCTGGAGTCATTCCTGCAGTCAGCATGCCAATTACATGCTCCCTCAAAACTTGAGACATCTGTGGCATTGTGTTGTGTGACAAAAACTGCACATATTAGAGTGGCCTTTCAATGTCCCCAGCACAAGGTGCATCTGTAATGATCATGCTGTTTAATCAACTTCTTGATATGCCACACCTGTTAGGAGGATGGATTATCTTGGCAATGAGAAATGCTCACTAACATGAAAACACATTTGTGCACAATATTTGAAAGAAATAAGCTTTTTGTGCATATGGAACATTTCTGGTACACCTGGCCTGAATTATTTCAGCTCATGAAACATGGGATCAATCCTTTACATGTTTAATTTACATTTTTGTTCAGTGTAATTGTCCATTGGCGGAAGTGTCTGGTCAACGAGATGAATTAGGCTACAAACACACTTATCAACCCCTTTTGGTTTCAACCCCATCATAAAACGAACTATTGTTATGCTAAAAACTCCAGCAGCTATGATTAGTCATACTTACACACGTATTAGTCAGCTCGAGACATCGCATAGACTGTGCCTTTGCTGGATATGCGCGAGTGTACCTGCTTCCAGCAGCTATTATCAGTTGGTGGGAAAAACTGCCTGTGAGATAACGTGGGAGTGAGGGGCAGATACTCGGTAAAGGAACTGCGCTTTTGAATGACATGCAGTCATATTTTATTTGTGCACCAAAGCGGAGGAAACACATCCTTTAGGAAAAAGATTTTTGCGCAAACTGCTCCTCCTTCCCAAGCTTCCCGATTGTGGTCCGACTCAAACTTAAGACTGCAAAGCAGAGGCTGAGAAAAATAGGAGCGAGTCACTTCACTTCTGCGCCACCAAAGTCTCTTTCACACAACTATTTATATTAATTTGGACGTTACTTCGTGTCAAAACAAAAAAATCGGCTCTACATTTTTAAGAGATCGGGGAGTCACGCATGACCACCGACCCTTGAAAAAGTGTATTTTCTATCTCAACGATAGACCGACTGTTGGATGTCAAATGGTCCATAATAACTTGCAAAATACGCACTCACTTTTGGACAGACACATGGATTCGCTCGAAAACCCTGGACTACAAGTATGCACAGTAAGTTGTTGTATTTTGTGATTTCTATGTCTATATCGCATGTGTATGGTAATAAATAGCAGCAAATATCAAATTTCCATTTCGCTCGTCTTGGCGACAAATGTAACGCCATAAAGTAAACTCCAACCGGAAGTTGGTGTAGTCTGCGTTATGTCAGGTGGTATAACCTGCTAATAAGGACAAATGTTTTTCTGTGATGTGAAACAGCTAGGTTACAGTTGTTTCAGACGTGTTACACAGTTATAACTAATTTGGACAAGTTTATTTAGTTTTTTGCTGAAACCCATACTTTTTCAATAAACATTATTCAAAGACAACCACCGACTGTTTGCTTAATCTCAACAAGGAAACCGTCAGTGGTGGTATTTAATTCATGTTTATTGAAAATGTATGTCTTTCAGCAAACAAAGAAAGACACTGCGACTACAGAGGACAAATATAGTTACAAGGTGGCCGTTTTCATAATTTACATTTTTTGGGGCTATCGATGTAGTCGGAGCTAGATTCCACAAAGCCTGGTTTCGGCTCCATGTCGTTGGTGAAGTTCATCAGAAACTTCCTTCACCATGGAGTGCCGTTTTGTCCGCTACAGTAGCCTAGGGGTTGGTGTTGATCCACAGCTAAACTGAGATTTGTCTCCCAGCCATGCTTTGATTAAGTAAATATATGGTCTTCTGACCTGCTGTCATTTTATTACATTACAGTACACAGTATAATAGCCTTGGTTTTGATCTACTGAAAGAGCAAATTGCTGGAAGTAGCCTACTGGAAGCTGCACTATTTCCACTTGCCTGTCTCTTTATGAATGTAGTGAATTCAATTCAGAATGTTCAAATGACTACTACTCTTATAAAAAAGGTAGCAAATATATGCACTATAAATGGCATTCAGCATTGCCTAACATCGCTGCATATTGAGTGCCTACACCAAAATGGGTATTTTCGAGTAAATAGACATACATACCCGGTTTCTAAGTAACCAACAGAATAGCTTTATTTTTATATTCATCCTTTACATGACCTGTGGGAATGAAAAAAAAGCATCTTTGGGATGGTTGGGGGTTTTTCAGTTGCTACTAGCAACATGAACACCTCATCCCTGTAATACAGCACTGTATATTCCCGATAAGTCAAGTCAAGTCAAATCAAATCAAATAGTATTTGTGAGACAATACAACAGTGAAATGCTTACTTACAAGCCCTTAACCAACAATGCAGTTTTAAGAAAAATAAGTGTTAAGTAAAAAGAGATAAGTAAAAAATAAACATAACAAATAATTAAAGAGCAACGGTAAAATAACAGTAGCGAGGCTATATACAGGGGGTACCGGTACAGAGTCATTGTGCAGGGGCACAGGTTAGTCGAGGTAAATTAGGTAATATGTAAACTACTGTTCAAACATTTGGGGTCACTTAGAAATGTCCTTGTTTTTGTAAGAAAATACATTTTTTTGTCCATTAAAAAATAATCAAATTGATCAGAAATACAGTGTAGACATTGTTAATGTTGTAAATGACTATTATAGCTGGAAACAACAGATTTTTTTAATGGAATATAGGCGTACAGAGGCCCATTTTCAGTAACCATCACTCCTGTGTTCCAATGGCACGTTGTGTTAGCTAATTCAAGTTTATAATTTTAAAAGGCTAATTGATCATTAGAAAAACCCTTTGCAATTATGTTAGCACAGCTGAAAACTGTTGTTCTGATTTAAAGAAGCAATAAAACTGTCCTTCTTTAGACTAGTTGAGTATCTGGAGCAACAGCATTTGTGGGTTCGATTACAGGCTCAAAATGGCCAGGAACAAATAACTTTCTTCTGAAACTTGTCAGTCTATTCTGGTTGTGAGAAATTAAGGCTATTCCATGCGAGAAATTGCCAAGAAACTGAAGATCTCATACAACGTTGTGTACTACTCCCTTCACAGAACAGCGCAAACTGGCCCTAACCAGAATAGAAAGAGGAGTGGGAGGCCCCGGTGCACAACTGGGCAATAGGACAAGTACATTAGAGTGTCTAATTTGAGAAACAGACGCCTCACAAGTCCTCAACTGGCTGCTTCATTAAATAGTACCCGCAAAACACCAGTCTCAACGTCACCAGAAACTTTGCTCATATCACTCTATTAACGATCAATTCCCAATATGTCTTGTTTTTCAGGTTCTACTGTGTTACCTGCTGATAATGGTCCTTTCATGTTATTCTTCTCTTTTCTCCTTCTGCTAAAGTCACATGGAAAAGGAGCACGGAGAAAAGGCAGATTCAAAGGATCAGACGGCAGCACCTCTTCAGATACAACAACCAACAGCTTTGTGCGACAGGTAAGGGAAGCAGTAGCACATTGTGTTCAGCTTATCTAAAGGGAAGACACATTCCATTTACAAGGCGTTTACCACCTGGGTATCTTGGAGGTCTCTACTTTTCTGTAAAGGCAGTGATTTCAATTGTTAGCAGTGTGAATCTGAGCTGAAGTGAGAGTGTGTGGTGTGAGAGTGAGAGTGATCTGACTGTGAATGTGTTAGAGATGGGCCATGAGTGTAACCTTAATGGAATGAATGTGATGACATCTCAAGGCATATATGATTCAATAACCGTTCATCGGACACTTATGACATCGTGTCTGCACTGGATGTTTACAGCATATACTGTAATTAGAACATTCTATTTCTATGGTTTACAGTACATAGCCGGTATGTTCAGACTGGCGTAAGAGCAAAAAAATGCAAAGTCATTGATATAAATCAATGCATGTTGCAATGAAAGCCCCCGTTATAAACATAGCTTGGGTTCAGGATGTTAACGGTCTCTGTGAACTGCAGGCGGCTCTTTAGCTTTGCAGTCAAAGTGCTTGAGAGTGGCTGCTGACACTGTGGCCTGTTATAAAACAGACCCTCTGTGCTACACAGTGTGTATGTGAAGCACTCACGGTGTCTGGTCTTTGTTGAGCAGCAGACCTGCAGGGACAGAGTGGGAGAGACCGGGTTACGGATAGGCGCCTCTGCCGAAATATTTCTGCCTTTTTTGGAGGAGTTAAAGATCGCCTCCTCTTTGTCGCCAATCGAAGTGTATCGGACCAATATGGCACGCTGTGGAATTGCCACCTCCTTTCTCTCAGACAGAAAAGGTGTTTGAATTGAGGCTACGAGATGTTCGCATTTGCTTTTTCCATGTGTTTATATTGCACTGACAGCGGATCAGCGAGGACCTGCTGGGTAGATTAGGGGGTGGTGATGAAGGTCTTCTCGGCAGTGATATGATATGTCTCGACCCCCGAGGGAAGACTGGTCCTGTGAAGCTGTCACACGTCCATTCCCACAATCCCCCTGGGTATTCCAACAGGCTCATTAGGCCCACCCCCTTTAACGTCTCTGAGTCATCGTGGCTAAACTCAATTAGACTGAGAGTAACTTACATCTCTGAGACACAACACTGCAGAAGATACCTGGATTTAAGTGGAAATTAGGATAGGGAAGAGGAAAGAAAAGTAGGAGAGAGAAAATAAAAAAAAGAGAGAGGCAGGAATGTTGTTCAGTACGAGGGTCAGACAAGCAACTACAGTACATCTGAGACACAACCCTACTGAGAGAGATACCCAGACATGATGTAGCAAGTAGGATGGGGAGTGAGAGAAAAGTAGAGAGAGATATAAAAAAAACTGAGAGGGGGGAAAGGTTTTAACAAGATCAGACGGGCAAAGTGAAGAGCAGACATAGTATCCCCTTTTAGATGTTTCCTGGAAGAGGACCCCAGGAATAGCAGCCATTCCAGGAACTCTGTTAGGAACTAACATAAATACACAGTTGTGAATTGTTTTATCATAACAGTGGTTAAGCTGACCTTCTTTCCCTCCTCCTCACTCTCTCCATCTTGTTGGACGTGATTATTTTCACTTCTCACACAAGTATGAGGCTGCAGTGTTTAAAACTTTAAACTAACACCATACTGGGAACTGGGTTTCAAATATGAGGAGGAAAATGTGTTGTTTCACTAGCCTATTCATCAAGCTGTCAAGTTATTTTTTATTGTCTAATCATCTTCCCTCTTTGTTATCAGGACTCTCACCATGTTCAGCCCCAAATGTATACATATTGAAATTAGATATCTTTTTAAAACTATAATAATAGTTTGAGGTACATTATGTGATTTATGCCATATAAATATGATATCTGAGTGAGAATGACTCTCAAAATCATGGGGGGCCACCTGGAGGTCAAGGTGCCAGGGCACGTGCCCTGCGTG
Organism: Oncorhynchus mykiss; assembly: GCF_013265735.2. Lineage (NCBI taxonomy): Eukaryota > Metazoa > Chordata > Actinopteri > Salmoniformes > Salmonidae > Oncorhynchus > Oncorhynchus mykiss. Next base: position 35,350,619 of record NC_048575.1, on the reverse strand, counting down.
CCCGGTCGGTATTCGGCCATGATTACTACAAGTTTAGAAAGCTGGCTAGACTAACTACCAATCAAAAAATTGTTAGCTGAAATGGCTAATTGAGGGACTGTCAGTGACGGACATAACAAGAGAAAAACTGCTAAAAGCTGCTGATTCTCAATCAAACTTCTAATTTGCACCTAGTGTATTCTAAGCGACCCCTGCTTTTGTCACTTATGCCTGGAACTGGCCCTGACGTGGAAAATACATTGGATTTGAAAAAAGTAATCAACTAGTACTGTTGTCATCTATTATGAACAAAAATATAAATGCAACATGCAACAATTTCAATGATTTTACTGAGTTACTGTTCATTTAAGGAAATCAGTCAATTGAAATAAATTCATTAGGCCCTAATCTATGGATTTCACATGACTGGGCAGGGGCCTGGGAGGGCATAGGCCCACCCACTTGGGAGCCAGGCCCAGCCAATCAGAATTAGTTTTTCCCCACAAAAGGTCTCTATTACAGACAGAAATACTCCTCAGTTTCATCAGCTGTCCGAGTGGCTGGTCTTAGACGATCCCACAGATGAATAAGCCGGATGTGGTGGTGCTGGGCAGGCGTGGTTACACGTGGTCTGCGGTTGTGAGGCCGCTTGGACATACTGCCAAATTCTCTAAAATGATGTTGGAGGCAGCTTATGGTAGATAAATTATCATTCAGTTTGCTGGCAACAGCTTTGTTGGACATTCTTGCAGTCAGCATGCCAATTGCATGCTCCCTCCAAACTTGAGACATCTGTGGCATAGTGTTGTGTGACAAAACTGCACATTTTAGAGTGGCCATTTATTATCCACAGCACAAGGTGCACCTGTTTAATTAGCTTCTTGATATGCCACACCTTTCAGGTGGATGCATTATCTTGGCAAAGGAGAAATGCTCACTATCAGAGATCTAAATACACTTGTGCATAACATTTTTGAGAAATAAGCATTTTGTGCGTATGGAAAATTTCATTGTAGCTTATTTCCCATCTCAGTTGTAATTACTTGGCACTAGAGAAAATATGTGTCTATAGCCAAAAACATTGGTCAATTTATTGCGATATCGCCCAGCTCATTGGTCAATTTTATCCATATCGCCCAGCTCTAAAACAACGTTGATTCAACCATTGTGTGTCAAGTGGGGAGTCTCTCCTATTCCTTCCAAATGCTCATATTATTTTGGGTTGCGACTTGTCTGACGTTGGTTGAGTGCCTTCTACTCTTCTCCCGTCTCCCTCAACACCACACCTGTTGCAATGGTGACTCAATCCCAGCATTCATGTGGGCGAGTGTTCAGAGTGTTCAGTACATCGAAGGCTCTTCAGAATAAATGGAATTCTACAGTATTTCAATTAAACGTTTCAAGAACAAAATGACACGTATTACAGTTTTTTGTTGTTGTAGTGGGGACAGTAAGATTAGTACTCTTAAAAAATATACGTTAAGGATTTTTACATTAACAAATGTTATGTTTAGCTCACATATAATTTGAACATATGCATTAAGGTGTCTGTAATAGAATATACCTGTCAAAAACGAATGTAGACATGAATAAATGCATTTCTATAGCTTCAAAAATCTATTATACAAAGGAGGAGTAGTACCAACATGGAGGCGTGTTGGCTTCAAAACAGTGCCCCTGTCAGTCATCTAGTGTATATATCATTGGTAAACATATGTTTGCCATGCCAATAAAGCCCCTTTTGAATTTAATTAAGTTGACAGTGTGAGAGAGAAGAGTGAGAGGGCAAAGAAAGAAAGAAAGAGGTGCCCTGTGACTCTTACTGCCCATGAGGTTAACAGTATAGGATGGAGGAAGTTGAGAGCAGTGGCGGTCTGGATCACTCAGTCAGCAGTGGGAGTAGTGGTGGTGTGGTCACTATCTGCTTTAACTCACAGCCCAGCTCTGGGGGAAGAAGGAGTAGTTTCTACTAAATTGAGTGATGGATTCCATAAAAAAAGTGGAATCGAGCTGAATGTCATTGAGGGGATAGTAACTGATACTGTATAATCGCAGGGATAAAAGATTGAAGGGCATCGCAGTCTAATTTGTTTGAGATTTTAGGCCCTTTGTGTGTCCAAAATGGAATGATTCTCAGCATGCGTCCCAAATGTAATCCTATAACCTACAAAGTGCCCTATATAGTGCACTATGATGCACCCTATGGGCCCTGGTAATACTTTGTGCACTATGTAAGTAGGGAATAGGATGCCATTTGGGATGCTGATCCTCTCTCCATACGGATAGGAGTGGAGCTAGTGGTGGTGGGGTGTCTAAAAGGCAGGGTGTGGTGTGGTTGGAGGAAACCCCTTTTTCGTTATCTTGATTACAGACTTTTTTTCTTTTCTTTTCATCCGCCAGATTATGTTTTCTCCCATTAATGAAGGGAAGGGGTTACGTAAGCGTCCTATTGGCTATTTTCCTTATCAGATCTGGCAACCCTAGGGGGTTTTATGTAATGGATACAAGGGACACAGACAGGGCATGGAGTAACCTAGTCGCCTCTGTTCAGACCGCTGACAACCTTATAGACCTGAGCCCTGCTGACAACCTTATAGACCTGAGCCCTGCTGACAATGTTTAGAGATACACCAAATGTGGAGAGAATGTACCAAAGTCTCCAACTGTACTTCTTTTTTGTGATCTATGAGCCAAAGACAACTGACCCGAGCATGCTGCTTCTTGTTGGTTACATATGCAGTGCTTTTGTTTTTATCATAATAACAGAATAACCATTTATTTTAAATGCGCATGAATACTAAATAAATGGCTTAGGAGAAGGACGGATGGCCTGGCTGCTGTAAGCCGGTTTATGGTAGCACATCGTTTCACAGTTTAAGCTACCGGCACAGAACAGCAAGACTGCCATCAGGTGGTAAGAAATAAAGAGAGTTATACATCCATCATGACTATGAGCTAATGACTGTCAGTCAGTGTTTGCATGCATGTTTGACCTATCCTTAGAGTTGAAGTTATATGAATAGGCAGTGGCCATTTCAGCATTTATGTCTTGGTGAGGCAAACAAGCAAAAAATGTGGGATGCATGGCAGAAATGCCACTACACAACACAACCCTAAACAATACATTCATTGCACTATAATGATGACAAAAGGTGCCCACAAACTGTTAAGGTCTACATAAAGCTGTCCCAACAGCAGAGTCCCAACAGCAGTACCAACACCTTACCACTGCTACATCAGCAGAGGCATGTCTGCGAACAGTTCATTCAGCCTCATTTACTGCCTTTAAAAAAAACATAGCTGATATGGCTGACTTCCTTAAACAAATGTGGTTTCTATTGACAATTGAGATGTACAAACTATGGCATAAGGAGACGACAAGCGGATAAGAGGCAATCCGTCATTTTGATTAAGACATTAGTGAGCGAGCGACGACGGACGTAGTCAATATAACTTTTTGTTCAGCAATTTTGAAATGTACAGCGACAGAATTCAGAACATGGGCCATTCTTACAGTGTACTCGCTGTACACCAAGTCAAAACTGTAGGATAAATAAAGGGTGCATATAATCAGACAATGAAAGATCTTACAATATTCAATGATTACATTTCTCTAAAACAGGTTATAGGCTACATGTGCACCACCAAGTTATAACAGGAGGCGAAATTAAGAGGTAAAAATAGACCAAATTATTAGAGTGAGGCACATTGAAGGCCGTTTGGGTCTTTGCGTGTCAAAACAGATATATGTGAAAAAAACACTAAATAATAACACAATTCTATTATAGAATCTTGTGTATGCTGAATTTGCATGTGCAAGCCAAGCGCCACCACTACTATCAGTAGCACTGTCAAAGCTGTACAAAAAAGTCTGCAAAAAGCACACCCTGGCAACGAACAATGTGTTTACAATACCGAGTTGGTTAAAATAGACCAAATTATTAGGGTGAGGCACATGGGCTTCTAACAGCTTACTACACAACATGAACTCGCTCACAGAATCAGCGTATTCGTCAATGTTGTTGTTTGCGGAATGCGGAACATATCCCAATCCACGTGATCGAAGCAATTTTGGAATCAGATTGGTCGGACCAGCGTTGAACAGACCTGAGAGCGGGAGCTTCCTGTTTTACTTTCTGTCTATAGGCTGGAAGCAACAAAATGGAGTCGTGGTCAGCTTTTCCGAAAGGTGGGCGGGGGAGGGCCTTATATGCGACGCGGAAGTTACAATAACAATGATCCAGGGTTTTACCAGCCCTGGTAGCACAATCTGCTGATAGAATTTAGGGAGTCTTGTTTTCACATTAGCCTTGTTAAAATCCACAGCTACAATGAATGCAGCATCAGGCTATGTGGTTTCCAGTTTACATAGAGTCAAATAAAGTTTGTTCAGGGCCATCGATGTGTCTGCTTGGGGGGGAATATATGCGTATGTGATTATAATCGAAGAGAATTCTCTTGGTAGAGAATGCGGTCAACATTTGATTGTGAGGAATTCTAAGTCAGGTGAACAGAAGGACTTGAGTTCCTGTATGTCGTTATGATCACACCACGTCTCGTTAATCATAAGGCATACCCCCCCCCACCCCTCTTCTTACCATAAAGATGTTTGTTTCTGTCGGCGCGATGCCTGAAGAAACCAGCTGGCTGTACCCACTCCGATAGCGTGTCTCGAGTGAGCCATGTTTCCGTGAAGCAAAGAACGTTACAGTCTCTGATGTCTCTCTGGAATGCTACCCTTGCTCGGATTTCATCAACCTTGTTGTCAAGAGACTGGACATTGGTGAGTAGTATGCTCGGAAGCGGTGTGCGGTGTGCCTGTCCCCGGGGGCCTGACCAGAAGACCACTTCGTCTGCCCCTTTTACGGCGTCGTTGTATTGGTTCACCGGCTAGGATCCGACCCATTGTCCCGGGTGGTGGGCAAAACACAGGATCCGCTTCGGGAAAGTCGTATTCCTGGTCGTAATGATGGTGAGTTGACGTTGCTCTTATATCTAGTAGTTCCTCCCGACTGTATGTAATAAAACCTAAGATTACCTGGGTTATCAATGTAATAAATAACACGTAAAAAAACAAAATACTGCATAGTTTCCTAGGAATGCAAAGCGAGGCTGCCATCTCTGTCGGCGCCAGAGCAAACTGGCTCTAACCAGAAGAGGAGTGAGAGGCCCCGGTGCACAACTGTGCAAGAGGACAAGTACATTAGAGTGTCTAGTTTGAGAAACAGATACCTCACAAGTCCTCAACTGGCAGTTTCATTAAATAGTACCCTCAAAACACCAGTCTCAACGTCAACAGTGAAGAGGTGACTCCGGATGCTGGCCTTCTAGGCAGCGTTGCAAAGAAAAAGCCATATCTCAGATTGGCCAATAAAAATAAAAGATAAAGATGGGCAAAAGAACACAGACACTGTACAGAGGAACTCTGCCTAGAAGGCCAGCATTCTGGAGTCGCCCCTTGAGACTGGTGTTTTGCGGTTACTATTTAATGAAGCTGCCAGTTGAGGACTTGTGAGGTGTCTGTTTCTCAAACTAGACAGCCTCCTTTGTGGGCAAATGTTGTTATTTGTCATCAAAGTCTGGCATTCTCTGGATTTATAGTGGGAACTCAGAAACAAAACACACACAGCCACTCCAATGAATAGCAGGCAAGTGGTTGCTTTGCAATGCTTGCAGTTAGCCACTGATTCCTTCCAAACCACTCATTGTTGAATTTGCTATTTCCAACTTGTTTATGCCCAATTGCCGATGAGCACCGATGTGTTGTATCTGTCATTTATCTTCATTATTTCTCTTCAAATGAAAATAATTAAAAAGGATTTGCCAGGAGATTGTCGACTTGATTCATGATGATGACTGCTAGCTAAGATGTTGACATGATCAGTCATTTTATCTGTGGCCATTGACCTTGAGCCTTCTTGGAAGGGCTCTTCTAATGTAACTCTATGGCAGGACCCAAAGGGCTTAAATGTTCAACGTCTACTCTTACTAAGGACTTAGACTTGGCCTGTGATGTAGTGTCCCCATGAGTGGCAGAACACTGATCCAATCACGGCGCAATGCTCCTATTTTCTGCTGGCTCGCGCTACCACCACAGAAAGCATTGAGCTAGGCTGAAACACCTGCATTTTGGAGCTGCCTTTCTCAAGAAAACAAAAAAGAGACCATGTTTGTTTGTTTTATTAACTCAATGATATATATAATTTTTTACGTTGTTTGCAAATGTGATAACATGCAAAACAGGCAAGCCCCACCCCAAAAATATATATTTTAATAATTTGATTTAACATTTTTTTGCTAAAAATGTCGGTCTCAAAACAGGCTCTGCCCCACCTGCCCTGAATGACGGGTCGCCACTGTGAATAGGTACTAAACTATCTAGGAGACGAAATTAAAATATAAAATGTTTTGTTTCTGTTGCAGTATTAGAGTAGATTGTTTCTATGTTAATTGTATGGTCTATAATGCCCATGAATGGCATAGAATCAGTGTAATATATCCAGGAGTAACCTTGTTTTGTTTATCTGAGTGCAAGATGTAAGATGGATGCCTGCATATTCTCCTTCCTTCCTCTGTCCTGTCAGGAGAGGAAGCATTAGAGAACAGTGCCCTCTGTTACAAGCAGGGCAGTTTTTATCTTCAGGCACCTGCTGTTTCAGGATGTGTGCGTCCCAAATGTCACCCTATTCCCGATATAGTGCAACATTTTTGACCAGAGCCCTATGGGATCATGTCAAAAGTAGTGTACTGTACATGGGAAGAGGGTGCCATTTGGGATGCATTATCAGTGATTGATTGAGAATGTCTGCAGGACAGACATTGACTGAGACCTGCCAAGTCGCGTTGTACTTTCCTCAGAATAATAGACAATGACATCCTTGTATCTGAATCCTCTGTGTCCTTGTATTTTTTGTATCACTGTGAATCATTACTTTGTATTTCTGATAAATAGTGGTGTGCTGGTATTTTCATTAAACCCGTGGCAGCTTGTAGTATTGATACATACAGCTGATGTCAGAAGTTTACATTCACTTAGGTTGGAGTCATTAAAACTCGTTTTTCAACCAGTCCACCAGTCTTGTTAAAACTTCTTGGTGACGGCGGGCAGTATTTTCACGTCCGGATGAAATGCATGCCCAAATTCAACTGCCTGCTACTCATCCCCAGAAGATAAGATATGCATATTAGTAGATTTGGATAGGAAACACTCTGAAGTTTCTAAAACTTTTGAATCATAGTCTGTAAGTATAACAAGCGAAACCCGAGGACAAACCATTCAGATTTGTCTTTTTTTGAGGTCACTCTCTTTTCAACGGTTTTCATTGGGAATCCAGATTTCTAAGGGACCTTCTTGCAGTTCCTATCACTTCCACTGGATGTCAACAGTATTTAGAAATTGGTTGAGGTTATTCCTTTGTGCAATGAAGAAGTACGGCCATCTTGAACGAGGGTCACTTGAAGTGTACTGTTAGATAGAGGCGCGTGACCAGAAAGCATGCTTCAGTTTGTTTTCTTCCTGTATTGAACACAGATCATCCCGTCTTCAATTTGATCGATTATTTACGTTAAAAAATACCTAAAGTTGTATTACAAGAGTAGTTTGAAATGTTTTGGCAAAGTTTACAGGTAACTTTTGAGATATATTGTAGTCACATTGCTCAAGTTGGAACCAGTGTTTTTCTGGATCAAACGCGCCAAATAAATGGACATTTTGGATATATATCGACGGAAGTAATCAAACAAAAGGACCATTTGTGATGTTTATGGGACATATTGGAGTGCCAGCAAAAGAAGCTTGTCAAAGGTAAGGCATTAATTATATTTTTATTTATGCGTTTTGTGTCGCGCCTGCAGGGTTGAAATATGTGTTCTCTCTTTGTTTACGGAGGTGCTATCCTCAGATAATAGCTTTGTGTGCTTTCACCGAAAAGCCTTTTGAAATCTGACATGCTGGCTGGATTAACAACAATTATAGCTTTAATTTGCTATCTTGCATGTGTCATTTCATGAAAGTTAGATTTTCATAGTAATTTATTTGAATTTGGCGCTCTGCATTTTTCCTGGCTTTTGGCCAGGTGGGACGCTACCGTCCAACATATCCCAGAGAGGTTAACAAACTATAGTTTTGTCAAGTCGGTTAGGACATCTACCGTGTGCACGACACAAATCATTTTTCCAACAATTGTTTACAGACAGATCATTTCACTTATATTTCACTGTATCACAATTCCAGTGGGTAAGAAGTTTACATACACTAAGTTAACTGTGCCTTTAAACAGCTTGGAAATTTCCAGAAAATAATGTCGTGGCTTTAGAAGCATCTGATAGGTTAATTGACATAATTTGAGTCAATTGGAGGTATACCTGTGGATGTATTTCAAGGCCTACCTTCAAACTCCGTGCCGCTTTGCTTGGCATCATGGGAAACTCAAGATAAATCAGCCAAGACCTCAGAAGAAAATTGTAGACCTCCACAAGTCTGGTTCATCCTTGGGAGCAATTTCCAAACTCCTGAAGGTACCAAGTTCATCTGTACAAACAATAGTACACAAGTATAAACACCATGGGACCACGCAGCCGTCAAACCACTCAGGAAGGAGACGCGTTCTGTCTCCTACAGATGAACGTACTTTGGTGCGAAAAGTGCAAATCAATCCCAGAACAACAGCAACGGACCTTGTGAATATGCTAGAGGAAACAGGTACAAATGTATCTATAGCCACAGTAAAACGGGTCCTATATCGACATAACCTGAAAGGCCGCTCAGCAAGGAAGAAGCCACTGCTCCAAAACCACCATAAAAAAGCCAGACTACGGTTTGCAACTGCACATGGCGACAAAGATCGTACTTTTTGGAGAAATGTCCTCTGGTCTGATGAAACAAAAATAGAACTGTTTGACTATAATGACCATCGTTATGTTTGGAGGAAAAAGGGGGTGGCCTGCAAGCCGAAGAACACCATCCTAACCGTGAAGCACGTGGGGGGCAGCATCATGTTGTGGGGGTGCTTTGCTGCAGGAGGACTGGTGCACTTAACAAAATAGATGACATCACGAGGGAGGAAAATAATCTGGATATATTGAAGCAACATCTTAAGACATCAGTTAAAGTTAAAGCTTGGTCGTAAATGGGTCTTCCAAATGGACAATGACCCCAAGCATACTTCCAAGTTGTGGCAAAATGGCTTTAGGACAACAAAGTTAAGGTAATGGAATGGCCATCACAAAGCCCTGACCTCAATCCTGTAGAAAATGTGTCCTGTAGAAAATGTGTGAGCAGAACTGAAAAAGCGTGTGCGAGCAAGGAGGCCTACAAACCTGACTCAGTTACACCAGCTCTGTCAGGAGGAATGGGCCAAAATTCACCCAACAATTTAAAGGCATTGCTACCAAATGCTAATTGACTGTATGTATACTTCTGACCCACTGAGAATGTGATGAAAGAAATAAAAGTTTAAATAAATCATTCTCTCTACTATTACTCTGACATTTCACATTCTTAAAATAAAGTTGTGATCCTAACTGACCTAAGACAGGGAATTTTTCCTAGGATTAAGTTTCAGGAAATGTAAAAACTGAGTTTAAATGTATTTGGCTAAGGTGTATGTAAACTTCCAACTTCAACTGTAACTGGTGGCCTCGAGTGGAATAGTATAGTACCTGTTAGGTCCATGTCCCTGAAAGATACTCTGCACCCTCACAACGCTACTCATTTCCATGTGTTCTTATTCAGATAGCACAGATTGTGTTGCAGAGCGGTGTATCACGACCCTCAGCTATTTGTCATGGTCACTGTGTCACCAGAGAGTGAGTGATGATCACTTCTCTGATCGATTGTGAAAGTACCCCCCTCCTCTACCCTCCCCCCATTGCCTCCGAAAGGTGGAGAGGTCTCTGCCTGCATTGATGCTCCTTCATCAAAACAGTGACACCTGCTACACCTGCCACAGAGCATTGACGTGATTTATCAACGCATCGAGGAAAGAATGCGCCGTGTTTAATTCTGACAAGTGAGCTCTAAAAAGGTTTACCCAGTCCAGATAGGGAATTAATATATATTGATTGATTACAGTAGGTGTGAAAGCATCACTGGAGGTTATCTGTACGTACTGTTACAGTGCATTCGGAAAGTATTCAGACCACTTCCCTTTTGCATAATAAAAAAATACAGCATAATGACAAAGTGAAAACAGGTTTTTAGAAATTGTAGCACATTTATTACAAATAAAAAACTGAAATACATTATTTACGTAAGTATTCAGACCCTTTGCTATGAGACTGAGCTCAGGTGCATCCTGTTTCCATGGATCATCCTTGAGATGTTTCTACAACTTGATTTGGAGTCCACCTGTGGTAAATTCAATTGATTGGACATGATTTGGAAAGGCACACACCTGTCTATATAAGGTCCCACAGTTGACCGTGTATGTCAGAGCAAAAACCAAGCCACGAGGAATTGTCCGTAGAGCTCTGAGACAGGATTGTGTTGAGGCACAGATCTGGGGAAGGGTACCAAAACATTCCTGCAGCGTTGAAGTTCCCCAAGAGCACAGTGGCCTCCATCATCCTTACATGTAAGAAGTTTGGAACCACCAAGACTCTTCCTAGAGCTGGCCGTCCGGCCAAACTGAGCAATTGGGGGAGAAGGGCCTTGGTCAGAGAGGTGACAGAGCTCCAGAGTTCCTCTGTGGAGATGGGAGAACCTTCCAGAAGGGCAACCATCTCTGCAGCACTATACCAATCAGGCCTATATGGTAGAGTGGCCAGAGGGAAGCCACTCCTCAGTAAAAGACACATGACAGCCAAAAGGCACCTAAAGGACTCTCAGACCATGAGAAACAAGATTATCTGGCTTGATGAAACCAAGATTGAACTCTTTGGCCTGAATGCCAAGGGTCACTTCTGGAGGAACCCAGGCACCGCTCATCACCTGGCCAATACCATCCCTACGGTGAAGCATGGTGGTGGCAGCATCATCCTGTGGGGATGTTTTTCAACGGCAGGGATTGAGAGACTAGTCAGGATCAAGGGAAAGATGAACGGAGCAAAGTACAGAGAGATCCTTGATGAAAACCTGCTCCAAAGCGCTCAGGACCTCAGACTGGGGCAAAGATTCACCTTCCAACAGGACAACGACCCTAAGCACACTGCCAAGACAATGCAGGAGTGGCTTCGGGACAAGTCTTTGAATGTCCTTGAGTGGCCCAGCCAGAGCTCAGACTTGAACTCGATCGAACATCACTGGAGAGACCTGAAAATATCTGTAAAGCGATGCTCCCCATCCAACCTGACAGAGCTTGAGAGGATCTGCAATGAAGAATGGGAGAAACTCCCCAAATACAGGTGTTTCAAGCTTGCAGCGTCATACCGAAGAAGACTCTGTAATCGCTGCCTAAGGTGCTTCAGCAAAGTGCTGAGTAAAGTGTCTGAATACTTATGTAAATGTCAAATTTCAGTTTTATATTTTTAATACATTTACAAAAAATTATTCTAAAAACCTGTTTTTACTTTGTCATTATGGGGTATTGTGTGTAGATTGATGAGTGAAAAAAAACAATGTAATCCATTTTAGAATAAGGAATTGTAACAAAATGTGGCAAAAGTCAAGGGGTCTGAATACTTTCCGAATGCACTGTATAGGGAATACGGTACCATTTGGGACGCAGACTGTTCTTTTGTCAAACTGGCCTGGCCTATAGAGAACTGTGTTTGCCCCTTGTCCCAGACCAGCTCTCTAGCCTATGATTTGACAGCAGAAGTCACATTGCGATTGTCCTTGTGACAAATGGCTCTTTGGAACCTGTGGAGCGTACTAGATGGAGCAGAGAGAGTAGCAGCATGAACAAAGAGAGGGGCACGTCACAGAGAGATTATGGCTGCGTCTCAACTGGCACCATATATCCTATAGTGCTCTGGTCAAATGTAGTGCTCTATTGCCACCTGAGTTGTGCAGTAGTCTAAGGCACTGCATCGTAGTGCTAGCTGTGCCACTAGTGATCCTGATTCGAATCCAGGTGCTGTCGTAGCTGGCCCAGCATCATCCGGTTTCGGGCAGGATTTTCCGGCAGGGATGTCCTTGTTCCATTGTGCTCTAGCGACTCCAGTGGCGGGACAGGTGCATGCATGCTGATACGGTGGACCAGGTGTATGGTGTTTCCTCTGACACATGGGTGAGGTTGGCTTCCGGGTTAAGCGGGCATTGTGTCAAGAAGTAATGTGGCTTGGTTGGGTGTGTTTCAGGTGGATGGACGGCTCTCGACCTTCATCTCTCCTGAGTCCATATGGGACGATGAGACAAGACTGCCAATTGGATACCACTAAATTGGGGAGAAAAAGGGTTAAAAAAAATAGTAGTGCACTATATTGGGAATAGGGTCCCAAATGGATAATGGCGCCAGAGGGGATAGCTGCTGTTTTGTGAGCCCCTAACCAACTGTGCTAGTTTGTTTGTTTTACTCACCTCGAACTGGAGAAATATTTTTTCTTTAATGAGCCTGACGCAAAGGATATACTGCTTCCTCATGACCGGGCCCAAATCCCTGTCATTCACGCGAAGTAAAGACGGAAATATAGGGGGCGAAGACGGGGTGCCTTGTGAGGATTTGTCAGTGAGTGGGTAACCCACCTCCACCATCCATTCTATTGGCCAACGTGCAATCACTGGAAAATAAACTGGATGATCTCTGTTCGAGATTATCCTACCAATGGGACATTAAAAACAGTAATATTTGATGTTTCACCGAGTCGTGGCTGATCGACAGCACGGATAATATAGAACTGTCTGGGTATTCCATGCATCGGCAGGACAGAACAGCTACGTCTAGTAAGACGAGGGGTGGGGGTGTGAGTCTATTAGTCGATAACAGCTGGTGCGCGAAGTCTAAAGAAGTCTTGAGGTATTGCTCGCCTGAGGTAGAGTAACTCATGATAAACTGTAGACAACACTATCTACCAAGAGTGTTTTCATCTATATTATTTGTAGCCGTCTATTTACCACCACAAACCGATACTGGCAATAAGACCGCACTCAAAGAGCTGTGTAAGGCCATAACCAAACAAGAAAATTCTCATCCAGAAGCTGCGCTCCTAGTGGCCGGGAACTTTAATGCAAGCAAACTTAGCTAATTTCTACCAGCATGTCATGTCCAAAAAGAGGGAAAAAAACTATAGACCACCTTTACTCCACACACAGAGACGCATACAAAGCTCTCCCTCGCCATCCATTTGGCAAAAATGACCATAATTCTATCCTCCTGATTCCTGCTTACAAGAAGAAACCGAAGCAGGAAGTACCAGTGACTCGCTCAATACGGAAGTGGTCAGATGACGCAGATGCTATGCTACAGGACTGTTTTGTAGCACAGTCTGGAATATGTTCCAGGATTCATCCAATGGTATTGAGGAGTATAGCACCTCAGTCACCGGCTAAATCAATAAGTGCATCAACGACGTTGTCCCCACAGTGACCGTGTGTACATATCCCAACCAGAAGCCATGGATTACAGGCAACATCCACACGGAGCTAAAGGCTAGAGCTGCCGCTTTCAAGGAGCAGGACACTGATCCGGATGCTTATAAGAAATCGCGCCATGCCCTCAGATGAACCATCAAACAGGCGAAGCGACAATATAGGACTAAGATTGAATCCTAGTACACCGGCTCTGACACTGGTCGGATAAGGCAGGGCTTGCAAACTATTACGGACTACAAAGGGAAACCCAGCCGCGAGCTGCCCAGTGACGCAAGTTTACCAGATGAGCTAAATGCCTTTTAATGCTAGCATCAAGGCAAGCAACACGGAAGTGTGCATGAGAGCACCAGCTGTTCTGGACAACTGTGTGATCATGCTCTCCGTAGCCAATGTGAGCAAGACCTTTAAACAGGTCAACATTCACAAGGCCGCAGGGCCAAACAGATTACCAGGACGTGTACTCCTGGCCAACAGGCAAGTGTCTTCACTGACATTTTCAACATCTCCCTGACCGAGTTTGTAATAACCAAGAAAGCGAAGGTAACCTGCCTAAATGACTACCACCCCATAGCACTCACGTTGGAGGCCCCAACAAATCCACAGATGATGCAATCTCAATCGCACGCCACACTACCCTTTCCCACCTGGACAAAAGGAACACCTATGTGAGAATGCTGTTCATTGACTGCAGCTCAGCGTTCGACACCATAGTGCCCATAAAGCTCATCACTAAGCTAAGGACCCTGGGACTAAACAACTCCCTCTGCAACTGGATCCTGGACTTCCTGATGGGCCGCCCCCAGGTGGTAAGGGTAGGCTTTGTCCCCTCCTGGACTCCCTATTCAACCACGACTGCATAGCCAAGCATGACTCCAACACCATCATTAAGTTTGCTGACGACACAACGATGAGACAGTCTATAGGGAGGAGGTCAGAGACCTGGCCGTGTGGTGCCAGGATAACAGCCTCTCCCTCAATGTGAGCACGACAAAGGAGCTGATTGTGGACTACAGGAAAAGGAGGGCCGAACAGACCCCCATTAACATCAATGGGGCTGTAGTGGAGTGGATCGAGAGTTTCAAGTTCCTTGGTGTCCACATCACCAACAAACTATCATGGTCCAAACACACCAAGACAGTCGTGAAGAAAAAAATTGTTATGGGTCCCCAGATCCTCAAAAAGTTCTACAGCTGCACCATCTAGAGCATCCTGACCGGTTACATCCCCACTTGGTATGGTAACTGCTCGGCATCTGACCATAAGCCACTACAGAGGGTAGTGTGTACAGCCCAGTACATCACTGGGGCCAAGCTTCCTGCCATCCAGGACATATATACTATCTGGTGCCAAAGAAAATTGTCAAAGACTGCTGTCACCCAAGTCATAGACTGTTCTCTATGCTAGCTGTACCGGAGCGCCAAGTCAAGGTGCAAAAGGCTCCTTAACAGCTTCTTCGCCCAAGCAAAAATACTGCTGAACAATTTATCAAATGGTCACCCGGACTATTTACATTGACTCCAAGCAGGCTGTCATGTGCCTTTTATTGAGGAGTGGCTTCCGTCATACTACTCTACCATAAAGGCCTGATTGGTGGAGTGCTTCAGAGATGGTTGTCCTCCAGGAAGATTCTTTAGGAACTCTAACACTCTGTCAGTGACCATCGGGTTCTTGGTCACCTCCCTGACCAAGTCCCTTCTCCCCCGATTGCTCAGTTTCACCAGACAGCCAGCTCTAGGAAGCGTCTTGGTGGTTCCAAACTTCTTTCATTCTTAGGGATCTTTAATGCTGCAGAAATGTTTTGGTACCCTTCGCCAAATCTGTGCTCGACACAGTCTTGTCTCGGAGCTCTGTGGACAATTCCTTCGAACTCATGGCTTTTGCTCTGACATGCACTGTCAACTGGGAGACCTTATATAGACAGGTGTGTGCCTTACCAAATCATGTCCAATCAATTGAATTTACCACAGGTAAAGGATGATCAAAGGATGATCAATGAAAACAGATGCACTTGAGCTCAATTTTGAGTCTGAGTACTTATGTAAATAATGTATTTCTGTTTTTTGTATTATTATAATTTTTCAAAACTGTTTTGCTTTGCCATTTTGGGGTGTTTTGTGTAGATTGCTTAGGAATGTATTTTATTTCATCCATTTTAGAATGATGTGGTAACGTAACAAAATGTGGAAAAAGTAAAGGGGTCTGAATACTTTCCGAAGTCACTGTATATTAGCAGCAGCAGTGGAGGAGAGGAGAGAGAGACACCATCAGTGGCGGCCCTTGCCCCATGGAGCGGTGTAGGGGACACCCGTGTTTACCGCTGTCTGTTGTAGTCACAGCACAGCAGATGCCGCTTTATCAGTGTCATCTCTGCATAATATTAATACATTAGCCGGAATCAAACAAAGAGCAACATTGTGCTATAAGGACGGCAGACACTGAAGACACTTGTTGACATTTTGCTGCATTGTTCGGCGCTAAGCATGTTGCTGCACCCGCTATAACATCTGCTAAACTGTGTACGCGGCCAGTAAACTTTGATTTGATTTGAAGTGACTCCCTGGCAGGAGGAATAAAAACACTGCGGTTCCTGTAGAATGAAGAGAGTCTGAAGAAATGCTGCTGCTTACTGAAAGTGTGTGACGCTAACAGCACAGCTCTCCCCTGGAGGCAGAGTGAATGTACTCATTAATACCGGCCTTTAAGACACCGAAAGGGAGAGGATTCCCATCAATGGGAGAGAGAGAGGGAGAGAAAGTAAAAGAGATGGTGAGCGGTAGAGAGAGAGGGAACAAGAATGAGGGAGAGACGGATAGTAGAGGGAGTGAGAAATAAAGAAAGAAAGTTGGGGTGTGCCGTCAGGGTTGATGGAGGCAGAGGGAGAGAACGTGAGGGTAAAGCTAATGTTATAAGCTGGTAGTGCCGGTGGCCAATTGAAATTCATTCTGTGTGTGTCTTCAATGCAGGGAGGCGACAATGGTAAAGATAGGGGGAAACGCACAGCAACAGTCTCTCTCTCTCTCTCCTTCCCTATCCCTCTGTTATGCCCCCTTTCCTCTCTAAGCTTCTCTCTCCGTCTCCTTCGCTATCTTTCTGTTATGCCCCTCTCCTCTCGGGGGAAGGGTAGGTTGAGCAAGTGGGGGGGGGGGGTGGTAAGGAGATGGAAGGCTTGATCACAGCAGAGACACAGCAGTGAGTATATAAGGTCTGGACTTAATCATCTGTTAGGCGGAGTGCACTGGGCAGGGTAAGGAAAGAGGAGGGGGGGGGGGCGATGAAGCCAGCGTTCCACTCAGTTCTCAGACATGACTGAGCCAGAGAATCTGTGACTGCTCTCTGCACCAGAGGGAGAGAGTAAGAGAGAGAGAGTCCTGCTACTGCTGCTGCTCTCTGCACCAGACAAACAGACACAACAAGACACACCGTCTCTGTTTTCCCCAGCCAGCCCAGCAGCCAGCTCTCTGTCTGAGCCTCTGCCCTGACCACTGCCCTGTAGAACTCTCCCTGCCAGCAAAACACGTTCTACAGAAGAGAGAGAAAGAAGAAGAAGAAGAGAGAAAAAAGCCCTGTTGACTTTCCTGTCCACCCATCTGACTGAACCCAAGGTGGCAGAGAGGGAGAAGTGGCGAAGGCGGCGCCCCCCATCAGGAAGAACAGCGGTCAATAAAGGACACCGGTAGCTCCACCTCCGCGTCTGAGTCAGAACCCATGTCTGCACCGCGTGTCCCCCAGGAGCCTCTACAGGACATTGTCACAGCACACACACCAGAACCAAGGGAGCCAGCCAGCCACAGCAGGGAGCTGAAAAGCAGCAGCACTGCAGAGGATTTGGTTAAAGCTAGATAGAGGAGCAACCCTGGGGTGCTGAAGAGAATAAGGATTTAAGGTGGGGTAACTGGCAGTGCTGCAACAGACCTGTGCCTCACTCAGAGGCACTCTACTCTCTTTGCCTCTCTGCTGTGCTGTGGGACATGTGGGCGGGCTGGAGGCTAAGGAGGCACAGGGTCGAATTCACCGTGGAAACTGCCCTGCCGAGAGTTAGATAGTGCTTGGGTCTGTCTGTGAGGATCTAAGTGCACGTGTGGAAGGGGAGGAGGGGGGCTCGGCGTGGATACGACAGTCTCCTCTGCTCTCTATTGCTACTCCGTCCCTCTGTCTCCTTCCTTCGTACCTCTCTCTCTCTCTCTCTCCACCTCCGCCCCTCCTCTCCTCTCCTGCTCCCCCCTGCGGGCAGAGTGTAAAGCCATGGACCGAGGCTGAGTGGATGCTGCTGCCTGACACAGTGTTTGTGAGGCGGCTGCCGTCCATTCCTGAACCCCCCTGGTTCCCTTCATGCCGTGCTGTGGGCTGGGCCATCGCCGGAGAGCACAGCTTCCATACGTGAGTCTGCTGCCTAATTCTCTCAATTTAGGACAGAGACAGAGAGGGAACACCGGAGGCATACTGCGTACTGCATGAGTCTTAGTAATGCTCTGCTGTTGTCAACAACAAATACACTGAGGAAACGGTTCATGTAATGACGCTTTCTAGGAATACCTGTAGCTCGTTCAAAAGTCATGTGTATGTGCGCATGCGTGTGTGTACATGCAGGCACATGCACATGTTTTCGGAGTGTATGTATGTACATGTTTGCCTGAAAGTGTAAACACATACACGCGCACGCACGCACGCACGCACGCACACACACACACACACACACACCTGTTTATCTGCAACCTTGCAGATTTCTCTGCACCCTGTCTAACTGAGACTACACACGGTCTTACTGAGACCATTTTTTTTCTCTATCGACTCTCAGCAGACCGGCAGCTCTCTCTACAGAACTCCGCCGTTTGGCATCATGTGCGCCCAGCCAGCAAACCACACTAAGAGGCAGTCGATTGATTTATCCCATGTTTATATGGGGACGGACGGACGGAGAGAGATTAGGATGCAGTCAGTGGGTGGCTGAGAGCGATGTCCACATGGCTCATGCTTGGCTGACGGCAGAGTTTTTAATGGGCTTTACTCCGTTTATTTCATCTCTCTTCTTTGTGTGTGAGCGTCTGGGCTGTAATGCTGTCTAACAGATAGAATGAGTTTAAGGGGGGACAGGCTTTTCATTTGTACATCAGCCTAATGGAGCAAACATTCAAGGGTTCCTCCTCCCTGGCATTTAAGGGGGGGAATGGCAGGGCAGCGGCAGACTTGGTCAACATGAGACGAGGTGCTTCTGAAAATTTGAAATATCTGCCATTTGTGTTGCTTTTTCCCCAAAATTTGACTTTGGGCTGGTTCAGGTCTCTAACAGTGTCTGATTGTCTTGGTATGAGTGTTTGGGTGGACTCATGCCCAGTTATAGACAGGATAAATAGAAGTATCTTGGCTCTGCACAGTATACTCTGACATAGTAGCAACTGTTTTTGCCACACACACACACACACACACACACACACACACACACACACACACACACACACACACACACACACACACACACACACACACACAAACAATCTATAACAAAATGACTGCATAGACAAGAGATAATCGTTTTATTGCATGACTACTGTCACCACTAGATGCCCCTATAGCACCTTTCAGATTAGATGATTTATACACACACACACACACACACACACACACACACACACACACACACACACACACATTTTACACATGCACCTAGTACCGCAGCTTTTATGTTACTATAATCAACTCATGATGCAATAGTGCAGTAGTGACATTTCATTGGGTTCACCTTTGTATGAATAATGATGTCATTCCAGATCTCAGACAGAGCTTGGATGTTAATGTGAATAGAATGCTCTTAGAATTGGTCTATAGTATGTCATTCCATTAGGATGATTTCACTGGTCCAAATCAGAGCCAACCAGTGCTTACAGTAGGCTACATACATACAGTGTTCGTCCCAAAATACACCCTATTCCCTATTTAGTATAGTTAAGTCACTATATGGGGAATAGGGTATAATTTAGGACAAAGCCATACAGGTTCTACATTAATTTATATGGACAAATTACTCCAGTCCAATCAGCATACAACACATGCAATGTGCTCCCAGAACAGCTGTTATATCAGACAATTTAAGTCTTTTTGCTGGCATAATGGTTGTATATTATCCACTGCAACGACAACAAAATCCTCATTACCGCTCTTCCTCAATGGTCTCTGTCTAAGTCAATTTGACCATGTCTGAGCGGCATGCACACTCATGCTGCTGTGGTCTGGATTAACATTTACAAAGAGTGGATTTTAATCTGAGTGATGAGTGGATTAGTGCAGGGCTGCAGGCAGGATTTAGGCTTACTGCTCCTGTACAGCTGGAGAGATGGCTGTTGTCCTACTCCGTACTTTGCAGGATGCTCTGAGCAGAGGCCAAGAACTCTCTCTGTGTGTGGGATGCTTTTAAAAATGCAAAAGGCATTCCTTGTGGAAGGGTGAAACTAATAAAGAATGTAATGATTTAATTTGTGTATTCACCGAGTGTACAAAACATTAAATCAAATCAAATCAGTGAAGGAGAACCTGCAGGTTTTGTTAGTGGGCCGTGTCAGTGGCACTGTATTGTCCTCAAAGCGAGCAAAGAAGTTGTTTAGTTTGTCTGGGAGCAAGACATCGTGGTCCGCGACGGGGCTGGTTTTTCTTTTGTAGTCTGTGATTGACTGTAGACCCTGCCACATACCTCTCGTGTCTGAGCCGTTGAATTGTGACTCTACTTTGTCTCTATACTGACGCTTAGCTTGTTTGATTGCCTTTTGGAGGGAATAGCTACACTGTTTGTATTCGGTCATGTTTCCGGTCACCTTGCCCTGATTAAAAGCAGTGGTTCGCGCTTTCAGTTTTGCACGAATGCTGCCATCAATCCACGGTTTCTGGTTGGGGAAAGTTTTAATAGACGCTGTGGGTACAACATCGCCGAAGCACTTGCTAATAAACTCGCTCACCGAATCAGCGTATTCATCAATGTTGTTGTTCGACGCTATGCGGAACATATCCCAGTCCACGTGATCGAAGCAATCTTGAAGCGTGGAATCCGATTTTTTGGACCAGCGTTGAACAGACCTGAGCACGGGTGTTTCCTGTTTTAGTAGTCAGCTTTTCCGAAAGGAGGGCGGGGGAGGGCCTTATATGCATCGCTGAAGTTAGAATAACAATATTAGGGAGCCTTGTTTTCAGATTAGCCTTGTTAAAATCCCCAGCTACAATGAAAGCAGCCTCAGTATATGTGGTTTCCCGTTTACATAGAGTCCAATGAAGTTCGTTCAGGGCCGCCGATGTGTCTGCTTGGGGCGGAATATACACAACTGGGATTATGATCGAAGAGAATAATCACAGTCGTGTATATTCTCCCCCAAGAACACCAAGAGCCATACCCCGTTCAAAGGCACTTACATCTTTTGTCTTGCCCGTTCACCCTCTGAATGGCACACAAACACAATCCATGTCTCAATTGTCTCAAGGCTTAAACATCCACTGATTTGAAGTGGATTTAACAAGTGACATCAAAAAGGGATCATAGCGTTCACCTGGATTTACCAGATCAGTCTATGTCATGGAAAGAGCTGGTGTTGCTAATGTTTTGTACATTCTGTGTACACTATGGCCAAAAGTATGAAGTATATGGTGCATATGGTGTGGTAAGAGCCCAAGCACGTTCATGTGAGTCTATCTGCTTTTGAACTCCGAGACGGCTTCCTTCCGTGACACACCACTCTTTCTATGACACTCCTCTCACATGTTTCCAGTATGGAGGCCCAAACCGCTGTTTTACGTCGGAAATGGGGCGGAACACAATTCCGCTCGCGATGGAATTTAGAGCACGGAGGGAGACCTTGCTGAATGGGACTCGTTCTGACTCTGACACGCAGCAGACTAAAGGGCCATGGCAGTCTCAGACACTGCACGGAAACTGGGCTAATTGAAGACAGCAGGCCCAGCCTAACTGTTTTGTTCACTCTTACTGGTTCCCATCGTGCAACGGGACTGGAGAGTAGTACATTTGTAGCCTGTATAAGAGCTTAGCAGCACATTCAGCGTAGCAGTAGTCTTGGTTCTGGTCTTTTTTTAGCTAGAATTAAACTCCTTACCACTCCTGTCGTTTGCCAAAGACATTGGCCTTTTGTCAATCTCCACGTTCAATATGCAGGCAGATTCACGGCGCAGTTGCACCGTAAATCAACGTCATGGAACGTAAATGGAACATGAGGTGTGTGCAAATCTGTCGCAATCTAGAATGATCATTTTAAGAACAACAATAAGCAATACCGTTACGGCCTGCTGCAGCCATTCCCTTGTGAGAAGGCAGTGTCAACGTAAGATCATGTTGATCAAAGTGGCAAGAGAGGACTGTAGATGAGAGAAAGATAAATAATGACACAGAAGGTATTAGGCTACAAGATTCAATAGAGATAGGTTTGTTTCACTTGCATACCGTTAATCAGTTGCTTACATTTCTGAAATGTTGAAATGCTCATTTCAGTTATATTATTTGTCCATCCTACCTTGGAGTCCAGACAGAGTCCAGACAGGCTACTTTAGGATACTTTCAGAATGGACATTCGTTTTCCCAATCTGCCCACTGTAATTCTACATTATTTTCATTCAATTGAGTCTATGACGGAAACAAAGTGGTTTTTATTCTAGGCACAAAGATAATTTGACATCATGTCTAGATGATAAAAGGCTACACTGATCACTCAGGCTTCGCTGCCAATTGTATAGATGTCCACATAGGCCTAATATTTAAATTGAGGAAATGTGCTCATAATCATTATTTTTCAATCCATAGTTGATGCCTCTCCTAATGAAAAGGCCATCACGCTGTGAGCTACTGGACAGTTGATGCCCCTCCTAATGAAAATACCACCCTGCTGTGAGCTGCTGGACAGTTGACGCCCCTCCTAATGAAAAGGCCATCTTGCTGTGAGCTGCTGGACAGTTGACGCCCCTCCTAATGAAAAGACCATCCTGCTGTGAGCTGCTGGACAGTTGACGCCCCTCCTAATGAAAAGACCATCCTGCTGTGAGCTGCTGGACAGCACACTTGCATTTGATATGTGTTTATGGATGAGAACGTGAAGTAGCCATTTCCCAAAAGGAGCTCAGAGGGGAATCGTTGATTGCCTGCTTTGCAATCTGTTCCCTATGTCAACAGCCAGGGTTTCATTAAATAGGCCTAGACAGTAGTCACTATACTTTTTGTATTTCATTTATTTTATTAAATTGACACATTTAGCCATGTTCAACTTCAATTCATTGGCACAAAACATTCATCAGAAATGTTGTTTTATTTCTGGCTTGCATAGCATAGGTACAGTTGGTCACCTAAATTCACTGTAGTAGGCTGGGCCTAATATATTGGCTAGCATACAAATGGTGAATTAATAGCCCAACCTAATGAATTAATTAACTTCTAACTTACACATATGTCTTCTCTGTTTCCTAATTGTGCAATTCATCCATCTCCCCTGGCATCTACACTGGCCCCCCTTTTCCATCCACTGTGTATTCCCTTTTATAGCTCTTGAACCAGTAGCCTAACCCAATGCGTGTCCCAGAAGTAGCAATAAGCTATAATTTGGTCACTTATTTTGAACAATCCAAAATATATATATTTGTGATCAAATTTGCTGGTGGTAAAATGCAATAAACGGGAATACTCTTTTCTCCTTGCGTCTAATGTTTATGTTTACAATGGCATGTATTATGTCAGAATGCCCAGTGTTTCCTGACAGTCTCATTTGCATAAACATTGTCATTGGACGATAGCGCTGAGGGATATTGAATCAGGAATCAAATCTCCTCGAGCTCATTCATGATAGAATGTTAATATTTGAAGATTGCCGATTGGCCAGCCTCTTTGGCAAATGACAGGAGTGGCAAGGAGTGGAATGTAATAGCTGAACAGAGACGGCAACCAAGCCAGCGTAGCAGCAACAGAGTAGAAACTGTTTCCTGGACACAGGTTAAGCCTAGTCCTGGACTAAGGGAGCATTTAAAATCAAATCAAATTGTATTGGTCACATACACATGGTTAGCAGATGTTTTTGCGAGTGCAGTGAAATGCTTGTGCTTCTAGTTCCGACAGTGCTGCAGTATCTGACATGTAATCGAACAACTCCACAACAACTACCTAATACACACAAATCTAAGTAAAGGAATGGAATGAGAATATATACAAATAAATAAATGGATGAGCATTGACAGAGCGGCGTAGGCAAGATGCAATGGATGGTATAAAATACAGTATATAGATATGAGATGAGTAATATAAACATTATTAAAGTGGCATTATTAAAGTGACTAGTGATCCATTTATTAAAGTGGCCAATGATTTCAATTCTGTATGTAGGCAGCAGCCTCTCTGTGTTAGTGATGGCTGTTTAACAGTCTGATGGCCTTGATATAGAAGCTGTTTTTCAGTCTCTTGGTCCCAGCTTTGATGCACCTTTACTGACCTCACCTTCTGGATGATAGCGGGGTGAACAGGCAGTGGCTCGGGTGGTTACAACAACCACCCGAGCCACTGCCTTGATGATCTTTTTGGCCTTCCTGTGCCATCGGGTGCTGTAGGTCTCCTGGAGGGCAGGTAGTTTGCCCCCGGTAATGCGTTGTGCAGACCGCACCACCCTCTGGAGAGCCTTGTGGTTGTGGGCGGTGCAGTTGCCGTACCAGGCGGTGATACAGCCCGACAGGATGCTCTCAATTGTGCATCTGTAAAAGTTTGGGAGGGTTTTAGGGGACATTCCATTGAAAGTGTTTATTATTTCAGGGGCTTAATCTGTGTCTAGGTAACCTCCCCTTACTTTCTAATGGGAAGTGTGGGATTTTGATACTGTAGGTTGTTAGATGTGTGTGCTTGTGCTTTTAAAGGGTTGCTGAACATCCTGATTTGCCTCGTTTTTGGATTTGGTTCATTAAGAAATGCTGGTGGCCATGACTGAATTCTAACGTGAGTTGGTTTTGTGTGTTTGTTTCTTAAGAGTTAGCCAAATTCTTTCGCCAATTAGCTTCAACTGGCTGATGTGCTACCGTAGCAAAATTGGTCTGACTTTGGATAGCCTTTCTCCGTGGCTAGTTAGGGACCGTCAATATATTACACAGTGTAAATGAGACAGAGCATTTAAAAAAATAATACATTTTTACCTGAAACTGTAGTTAAATTAATGAATGCTAGCGGTGAGCTAATCTCCCCTGGTGAGTGTGTGGCCAGGAATTCCCATTTTTTCAGGCTATGGGATCAGAACCGGAACATTGGGCACTTTGTCTGGAGCTGTGGACACTTTGTCTGGAGCTGGGCTTCCTTGGCAGTGGATGTGCGTTCCTCCACTTTTCCAGAGTGTAGTAGGGACTCCTAACGGAATGTCTTAGTTTCACCGTTTTTACAGGTTTTTTACATAATCTATCATCTCACCCTCAGACTAGTGGAAACTGTGATATGTCTGTAGAGGCCTTGTGTATGTAACATACCTCACAGAGTGGGTGTGAGTGTGATGTGGACAGATCCTGGATCAGTGGGATCTGTCTGTAGGTGCTGCTTTGTAAATAGCCCTACTACAGGCCTGGTTCGTATACATTAGAGGACTAATTCAGGTAGGCCTCTCCCCATTTTGGCTTGCTTCTGTTTGGTTCCTAATTAATACAACCCTGGAAACAGTGAAGTAATGATGATGGCGAAGTGGCACCACTCTCCTTTGGCTCGGCTTTTACGAGATTGATGCTGAACATGTAAACCGTAATAGTGTCTGGTGGTGTCTGGTTAGGCGCTTCTCAAAATACAGCTTCCCTCTCTTTCCTATATCTGTCACGCCCTGATCTGTTTCACCTGTCCTTGTGATTGTTTCCACCTCCTCCAGGTGTCGCTTATTTTCCCCAGTGTATTTATCCCTGTGTTTCCTGTCTCTTTGTGCCAGTTTGTTTCAAATGTTTCTCCTTTCTCTAGTCCTCCCGGTTTTTACCCTTCCCTGTTTCTGGACTTTGTACCCGCCTGCCTGACCGTTCTGCCTGCCTTGACCACGAGCCTATCTGCCACTCTGTACCTCCTGGACTCTGATCTGGTTTTGACCTTTTTGCCTGTCCACGACTCTTGCGTACCATTGGGAGACATCAGGAGTTGCTACAGGGTACTGTGAGGGGCAGGGCATTTTATAGCTATTTATAGCTACCTGCCCTATTAGGAAACACTTGTCTCTAGTGGGTACCAGTACTATGGTGAGTCAGACTAGGAGTTCCTTAATTCCCATCCCCTGCACCACAATCTAAGTCTCTCCGAGTGCTCATTGACTCTGTGGCTGATGAATGTCTTATGGATGCCATGATAGCTTCGGAGCTTGGTGTTCCCGCTCAGCCTCTCTCTGTGCCCATTGATGCTAAGGCACTGGACAGCTGCTCCTATAGTACGGTGCCTGTTAAATTACGGGTTTCTGGTAACCAGTGAGACCACAGTTACTCCTCATTGCGTCTCCCCATGTTGTGTTGGGATTTTCCTGGCTCCAACCCTGTTATTGACTGGACCACAAGCTCCATCCTAGGTTGGAGTCATTTTTGCCATTCAAACTTCCTTTAAGCAGCACAGCCTTCCCCAAGTCGTCCTCCTCAGGATGTTAGCAAGACTGCTGATGTCTCTGCTATTCCTACTGAATACTATGAACTCCTGGAAGTGTTCAGTAAGGCACGTGCTACTTCCCTTCCCCGGCACCCTTATGATTATGTCATTGACCTTCTCCCAGGCACTACACCACCTCGGGGTTGGTTGAATTATCTGTCTGGACCAGAGACCAAAGCTATGGAGGAGTCTCTGGCCACTTGGGCCGTCAATCCTTCTGCATCTCTTGCCGGTGCAGGGTCCTTTCTTTGTGGAGAAGGACAATACCCTGTGCATTGACTACCAGGGACTTAACAATATCATTGTCAAAAATAGTTAACCCCCCCCTACCTCTCCTCTGCGTTTGAACCTCTCCAGGGGGCTACCATGTTTTTCAAGTTGGACCTTCGGAATGCCTACCACCTGGTTCGGATACGCGAGGGATGAGTGGAAGACAGCCTTCAACACAACTAGTGGACATTATGTGTACCAGGTCATGCCATTTGAACTCAGGCTTTGGTCAATGATGTGTTTAGGGACATGCTAAACCGGTTTGTTTTCGTCTACCTGGACGACATCCTGTTTTTTTCCCGATCTGCCCAAGAACATGTACTCCATGTCAGACAGGTCCTTCAGCACCTCCTGGAGAACCAATTGTTTGTGAAAGCTGAGAAGTGAGGTCCACCGCTCTTCTATCACCTTTCTGGGATATGTCATTGCTGAGGGCAATGTTTAGATGGATTCTCAAAGGCCAATCTACCACTGATGTCACATCAACCAACGTGCAGTTGCAACGGTTTCTTGGGTTTGCACCCTGGGGGCCCCCCTCTCGGCACTCACCTCCCCCAAGGTACCGTTCAAATGGTCTCCAGCTGTTGACAAAGCCTTTGTGGACCTGAAGCATCAGTTCACAACAGCACCCATCCTCATCCATCCGGACCCCTCGTGTCAATTTGTGGTGGAAGTGGATGCTTCGAATGTTGCAGTGGGAGCCATCCTCTCCCAGCGATCTGCCCAGAAGCTTCATCCCTGTGCCTTCCTGTCCCATCGTCTCAATCCTGCTGAGAGGAACTACGATGTTGGCAACCGGGAACTCCTGGTGGTGAAGATGGCGTTGGAAGAGTGGAGACACTGGCTGGAAGGAGCAGAACAGCCATTTCTGGTCTGGACCGAACATAACTTAGAATATCTCCGTTCAGCCAAGCGCCTCAAGGCAGGCAAGGTGGGCCCTCCTGTTTACCAGATTCAACTTTACCATTTCCTACCGTCCTGGGTCTAAAAATGTGAAGCCTGATGCTCTCTCCCGCCTATACAGTTCCTCTGCCACACCCTCGACTTCTGAAACGATTCACCCTACCTTATGCCTTGCTGCCACTTTAGATTGGGGTATTGAGAACCTGGCCCAATGCTCCCAACCTGGACCTGAAGGGGGCCCGGCTAACCGGCTGTTTGTCCCTAAACCAGTCCGGTCCTGGAACAGGACACACTAGCCTTCCTTGTTTTTGGTGGCCCACAACGGTCCCTCACGTCTCTGCCTTCATCACTGCATGCACTGTGTGTGCTCAACAAGGCTCCACGGCATGCTCCTTCTGGCCTCCTGCAGCCACTACTGGTTCCTCATCGTCCCTGGTCTCATAGGTCTCTTGATTTTGTCACTGGGCTCCCTCCGTCTGATTGCAACACTGTCATTCTAATGGTAGTCAACCGGTTCTCCAAGTCCACCCATGTCATGCCTCTCCCAAACTACCTCCTGCCAAGGAGACGGCCCAGCTTATGGTGCAGCATGTCTTCCGGATCCATGGACTCCCGGTAGACATGGTGTCCATTCAACATTCTCATCTAAGTTCTGGAAGGCATTCTGCACCCTTATTGGGTCGTCGGTCATCCGGATTCCATCCACAAACTAACGGTCAGTCGGAGTGAGCCAACCAAGACCTGGAGACCGCCTTAAGGTGCCTGGTCTCAACTAACCCCACTACCTGGAGCCATCAACTGGTCTGGGTGGAGTATGCCCGGAACACTCCTCCCTGTTCTGCCATGAGTGCTCCATGGGGTATCAGCCTCCTCTTCCCTGAACAAGAGGTCAGTGTACCCTTGGCCCAGATGTTTGTCCACCGCTGTCGACATACCTGGAGAAGAACCAGGGCGGCTATTTTC
This sequence comes from Oncorhynchus mykiss, assembly GCF_013265735.2. Taxonomy (NCBI): domain Eukaryota; kingdom Metazoa; phylum Chordata; class Actinopteri; order Salmoniformes; family Salmonidae; genus Oncorhynchus; species Oncorhynchus mykiss. The sequence continues at coordinate 35,322,429 of NC_048575.1, read as the reverse complement.
AAGACCAACTCCAGGTATTGTTGACAAGCTGACCGTCGCAAGACCCCAGCTCCCGATTGGGCAGAGGGTATGGCTTTCCACTCGATCTGCCTCTTCGGTCCCGCAAGTGATGCGAGCTGTCTCCCCGGTTCATTGGCCCTTTTCCCATCTCAAGAGACCTGAGTTCCACTGCTGTCCATCTTGTGTTACCCCGTACCCTCCGTATTCACCCTACTTTCCATGTGTCTAGGATTAAGCCTGTCTCACTGTCCTTGTCTCCAGTCCTCGTCTTCCCCTGTGTATTTATCTGTTTCTTGTCTCTCTGTGCCAGTTTGTCTTGTATGTTTCCAAGTCAAACAGCATTTTTTTCCCACGTTCTCCTGCTCTTTGCGTTCTCCTTTTTCTAGTCCTCACGGTTTTGACTCTTGCCTGTTCGGGACTTTGTACCCACCTGCCTGACAACGAGCCTGTCTGCCACTCTGTACCTCCTGGACTCTGATCTGGTTTTGACCTTTTTGCCTGTCCACGACCATTCTCTTGCCTACTCCTTTGGATTAATAAACATTGTAAGACTCCAAACATCTGCCTCCTGTGTCTGCATTTGGGTCTCACCTTGTGCCTTGATAATATCATCAACTTATCCTTAAGTTGCTTTTTCTTAGAATTTACTCACTAGTGATTGAGTGCTCGTGGTCATTTATTAATGATGTATACACTGTTGTCATTTCTGAGTTTTGCAGTAGGGTTGTAAAATTCCAGTTATTCCTAAAATGCACCAGGTATTTCAGAAATCCCGATTGGAAGATTCCTGCAATCAGGAGGGAATAAACATGGGAATTCTGAGAAATGTTGCAACTTTGCATGCATCACTGGAGTGGGCGTGAGCGGTCGGCAAACACTTATTTTTAATTAAAGAACTCAGTCCCGCATTAAATTTACTCTTGAAAGTTGTAATAGTCGAATTTGTGTCGTGCATCATCAGTTCTACTTGTCATGTTAGTCATTGCCTACCTTAGAGCTATTTATAGATGTTCCCCAATGCTGGAAGAGGGGCCCTGATTGCAAAAGTTTGGGAACCCCTGTCTCTGACCACTAACACATCAGATTGGCTCACTGCTGTCAGTAGAAAGCATCTGTTTGGAAAAAGAATGCAGCCACTTTTTTGTTGTAGAGTTTGCACTTTCTGACATTTGATTGATCGTAGGCTATTTACCAGAATCATAATCAGTGTTGGGGTAGTGAACTACATTTAGTTCAACTAATTTAACTACATTTTTCAGTAGCTTGGTGGTAGTTGAACTAAATTCAAATCTTGGAACTACACACTACTCTATTTGCACACACAAATAAATATGGGTGAATTACGCACACTTTATTTTCCTGACTCCGACCTGCCTGACTCTCACTGGAAACATTGTTTTTGTGTTTAGGCAAAATTGCATATGACCCCAAAGTGATCTGTCTTGCAATTTGTAGTCTATGGCATTTCAGATTTACATATGATACTTTTCCCTATTAGTAGTTTGGATGTGGTAAACTACTTTTTCAAATGAACTTTAGTTAAGTAAATTATAATTTTTCTTGATGCTATGCTTAACTTCTTCCAGTGTGAAGTAATTGGTTGCTTGGTATGCTATAGCTTCCCCAACACTGATCATAATGACATCCAATGTGGGCTGATAAGCTGTAGAAGAAAGTCATTGCCAGCTAGGGTTGGGTGCATATGAAGAATTGTGCTACTACCAGCGTTTCATAAATGAATACAGTAGGATAGGTGGGATGAAAGTGCAGACAATATACACTGTGTACAAAACATTAGGAACACCTTCCTAATGCGTTGCGCCCCCTTTTGCCCTCCGAACAGCCTTAATTCATCAGGGCATGGACTCTACAAGGTGTCGAAAGCATTCCACACGGGATGCTGGCCCATGTTGACTCCAATGCTTCCCACAGTGGTGTCAAGTTGGCTGGATATCCTTTGGTTGGTGGACCATTCCTGATGCACCTGTGAAAAAGCAGCCTAGCAGTTCTTGGGCACGGCTCATGCTCATTTAATAACGGACACCTCAGACTGATTGAGCATCCACACTAAGTCAAGCGTCACATAAAAAGGGAACAGATGTTTCTTAGTATCCAATTAAAGGTGGGGATGTGGAGGACTCCCTCTCCTCTCCTCCATGCACTGGGAGAGGGTCATTAACCCATATGGATACTTGAGCACAATTAATTAGTGACAGACGTTAGAAATGTATTAGGGCAACATAAAACGTTACATAAAGGCTACCATTAAACCTGAACTCATACGTTTATGGGATGGGGTTTTAAGTGTTTGCTCATGATTATGTACAGTAGGTCTAGGTTCTTTAGAAGGCATTATGGATGGTGTGCGCGTGTGAGAGCGTGCACCTCCACGCGTGTCACTATAGTGGGTAACTTAAGACCCTACGCTATCCAATCTAAATGACCTAACGCAAATCAGCAGTGATAGCTGCAAAACTCTGCGACAATCTCCTCAGTTAATCTGGATTGACATGTTGTATAAACAAATAGACAGACTGCAAAGGGAAAGGGGAAAGAGAGAGGCGGGAGGTTGAGTAAGAGAAATTGTGAGCGTGAAAGAGAAGAGAGGTTTATTGAGTAAGAGAAGGACTGAAAGTGGGATAGAGCGGGGGGGGGGGGGGAGTTAAGAGTCAATAGAGAATTGAGATACCAGATTGTGGTCAGATAGCGGAAGGGAGTGAGTGTAATTGTGTGGATAGAGGATAAGAAAAGGGAAAGACTGAAGTGTTAGGAATGAAAAGAGAAGAGGGAAGACAAAATAACATTTAATTCCCAGTGGTTTACCCTCTCCCCATTAGCTTGTCAAAGTACCTGTCTCTATGTCGGGGTGCCATAACAACAGGTGCCAGCCTGGCGAGAGCACATCTAATACCCTAGAGAGATGGGGAGGAGGGAGGAAGAGAAAGATTGAGAAAGGAGGAGAGAGAAAATGAGAGAGAGAAGAGATGTGATCGGGGAGCTTCAGCAACACAAGGTAGGATGAGGATCTACTTGAAAGAGAATGAGCGATTACTTCAGAAAGAGGGAAGAAGAAGAAGAAAGATGTAGAGACAGAGATTTCCATAGTGAGTCAGCAGATCAGGTGTCTCATCCCCAGCGGACGCTCTCTTGACTCTCTCACCCTCTCAGAACTCTGGGAGTAGGGTTGCAAAAATCCAGTAATTTCCCCCAAATTCCCAGGTTTTCCAGAAATTCTGGTTTTAGGATCCCATATTTCCTGGTAAATTCCGGATTTTGGAAAACCTGGGAATTTTGGGAAAGGAATTTTGCAACCCTATCTGGGAGTGTTGCTGATCTCTGATCTGCCTGTCTGAGGAGAACTCCATGAAACCGTCTCCGTTACCAGCAGAATCAGTGTTTTCCTCATAATACTTCCATAAGCCTACCCGCGGAGCCACCAGCAAAGACCTGATCAGCGATTGGACGTTTGCTCCGGCACAGCAGGAGGGCGGGTTTTAAACCTGCATTGCATATTCATAGCCAGTGTAAATACATAATCAGTCCAGGAGGTTACTCAGAACTACCAGAAGGAGTAAGACGAAGAAAAAGAAGAAAAACTTTTTGAAGGAATTATCTACATTTTCTAAGGTCTTGATAATGGCAACAATCGCACCACTTGGAGAGTCAGGAAGGTGTTGACGCCTTGTTTTCTACCTGCACCTCTTTATTTTTTCCTGTGGGTGTGTTTGCGGTACTGAGATTGGATGTGTCCGCCACTCCTAACGGATGTTGGAGTCGTCTAGAACGGACAAGGATTTGGATTTGACAGTTTGCAAAAAACCCATGGCTGAGTCCCACCGTGGCCCCTTGGCCCTTACCCCCGCCCCGCTCTCACCTGCCCACCGAACAGGCACCGACTGTGGGGCTAAGAGTTGCTGAGGAAAGGGTTCCCCTCTCCATCCATGCTGCCAGGCTGCTCCTGTTGCCATGCTCAAACCACCCAAGAATAAAAATGTATCCTGGGTAAGTGGGTTATGTGCAGGAGGTGCTCTGGGATGTAGGGAGTTGCGGAGGGGGGGGGGGGGGGGGCACCTTACCCATTACTCGTCTCTGTGCTTTGTCTAGGCACTCTTAAAACACAACACATGTACAATCACTTGTTCTACATTTGCTCTGTCAGGAAATCATATTGAATCATAGCAATCGGTACCAATGTATATTTAAAAAGTATTTAAATCTAGATTGCGAGACAACGAATTGTTAATTTAGTGTTCATTCTAAAAGCGGTGCTTGCGAGTTTCTTACGGAACCTCTACGTCTAAGCAGAAGTCAGGTGTGTTTAAAGGTGTTGTAAAAAATATCATAAAGCAGATCGTTCAGTTATAAGGAACTGCAAGTTGTATGCATTTATTTTCCTACCTAACCTATTCAAAAAGCACTATTGCTGAAATCACAGTATTTGTATGTAGTCCAGTACATCTATCGCCAGCTGTTATCTAAGCATGTAGTACTAATGAAAAAAGCATTCCACAGTTGACATAGTTATTATTGAAGTCTTCGAGCCCAGATTATGGTTATGACAAGTAACAAGCAACAATAACATTTGTGTTTGGGATTTGTCAAGCATTTCTATAATCTTTGGACTTGACTTGATCTGAAGGAGAATGTTGAGATTCCCACTGGTTCCCTGGAGGCAGCTGATAGTGGCAGTACTAAAGCCTGGGATAGATAGCTGTGGTTTTGGTTTGCTCCTGAGCCCATCCAATGGCTATTTTAGGGGAGGCTTAGAGATTTTGGAATTATATAACTACCACATACCCACTTTATCAGTCCACTACTTTGTCTTTTCATGACGGCGATGCTTGTGGAAGAGTATAACGTCAACTTGAAAGTCAATGACATTGTAGATGCTTGTGTGTTGGCTCCTTGAAAGGGTTGGCTCCATTAGTTAATGAGTTTTACTCGGTAGGGAGGTGGAAAGTTTGCCATGAGCCTCAAGATGATCAAGTCATGTGATTCATGGGAATTCTGAGAAATGTTGGGACTTGTATACATCAATTGTTCCCAATTGTTCCCAAACGGCAAACGTTTTTTAATTTGTATTTATTTTCAAAGAACTCAGCCCGGCATGAAATTTAATATTGACAAATTCATGTGATTTAGTTTGATGCTATATGATAAGATACGATGCGCAAACATTTGCTGCATTCACGCGTTCATTTTCCATTCTAAATGGAGTTCTCGAGCCGGGCCTCTGAGCTGGTTCTGTCTGAGCTGACTTACTTCCTGTGTGTGTGTGTGTGTGTGTGTGTGTGTGTGTGTGTGTGTGTGTGTGTGTGTGTGTGTGTGTGTGTGTGTGTGTGTGTGTGTGTGTGTGTGTGTGTGTGAGTGTGTGTGTGTGTCTGCGCATGCCTGCGTATGTCAATGCTGTATCTAGGCACCTGAGCTGAGCTATAAGGGAAACTTGGCATCTACAACCCCACTATCACATAAGGGGGGATAATGTTTGCTCTTTGTCCCCCCACTTTTGATCTGAAATCATCATCACCCACTAATTAGTTTGAGCTATTAATGTATCAATATTTATCTTTAAGAAATGTATCTTTAGATGATACAGCACAACTTTGGATTCCACTGAGTGAAATTTCCCTGCTGCTTCCACCTTGCAGTGCGGGTAGAAAAAGTGATTGTTGATTGATTGCTGCCCTCGTTATGAAATGATCGTCTTTAGCCTGTATATCTAAAAATGACCATATACACTGTTTAGAGCAAAATGACCGAAACTATTTCTGATGGTGAAACTGAACAATCAAAATCAAATCTTATTTAGCCTACTGACAGATCAACATATAGCCAAAGAAGAGTCATGTCGCAGGCGGTTGCTTAGGCAACTTCATTCCAGTAAAGTACCTAGAAAATTACATTGGTTGTCACTCAACTAATAAAGCCTAATATTGCGCAAGCCATTTTGAAAACATTTGAATACAGTTGACAGGTGACAGCGCACAGTTTGATTAGGCTACTGTTATTGCCTGGGTTGTTCTGATGTTGCCTGGGTTGTTCGGGCATGCAAAATGACTTGTTGACCAATGACTGTCAACGGTTACATGTTTAGTTTAACACTAAATAAGAGGACGCATCAGTTGTCACAAAAGATGAGAGGTATTTTCGGAAGGTGGAAAGAAAGTAATATGAGCAAAAACTATTTGTGAACTGTCGATTCGTAAAGTTTGAATCGATTTTCTGATGATGCATGCTACATTTGGATTGGCTTGGGGTCTCACGGACAGATGCACTCCCATCTTACACATCTTAAACATTTGAACCCGAGGACCGATGCGTATCGGTGAATCGTCACATACGTGTTAGCTTACATTTAAATTGATTTACCTTAGGGATTGTCTTGCACAGTATTTGTGTGGGTACAATTGTTATCTGAATTTGCATTTACAAAAATGTGTCGTTATTATGTTGGTGTGTGTGGGAGTGTCATTTCTGACTCTGGGCCAGTGCAGATGGATCAGGGGAGATTAGAGAGAGGTTTTACTCAGATGAAATCAACGAGTTGGGGAGGGGAGAGTGGCTTAGTCTGGTGCCCATTTACCCACAGGCCTCTGCTTCCTCAGACTTTCTTTCTTTCTCGCTCACTTTCTCCCCCCTCTCTCTCTCTCTCTCTCTCACTCTTGCTCTCTCTCTCTCTCTTCCTCAATTCAATTCAAAGGGCTTTATTGGCATGGGAAACATATGTTTACATTGCCAAAGCAAATGGAATAGACGATAAACAAAAGGAAGATAAACAAGGGAAACATTAGTAAACATTACACTCAATAATTTTTTTTAAAGAATATAGACATTTCAAATGTTATATTATTGGCTATGTACAGTGTTGTAACAATGTGCAAGTAGTTGAAGTATGTAAAGGGAATAGAAATAAGCAGATAGATGTAGGTTGTATTTTCAATGTTGTTTGTGCTCCACCGGTGGCCCTTTTCCCATGGCAACGGGCCACAAATCTTGCTGCTGTGATTGCACACTGCGGTGTTTTGCGGAAGAGGTATGGGAGTTTATCAATGTTTGATTTGTTTTCACATTCGTTGTAGGTCTGTGTGATCTGTGGAAATATGTGTCTCTAATGTGGTCATACATTTGGCCTCTCTCAATAGCAAGGCTATGCTCATTAAGTCTGTACATAGGATTTTCTTAATTTGTGGTCAGTCATGGTCATCAGGTATTCTGCCACTGTGTACTCTCTGTTTAGGGCCAGATAGCAATTCAATTTGCTCTGTTGTTAAGGTTGATTCTTTCTGTTAGGTCAAATATTTATCTTTTGGCTTTCTCATAATTTGGTTGGGTCTAAATGTGTTTCTGTCCTGGGGCTCTGTGGGGTCTGTTTGTGTTTGTGAACAGATCCAGCTGGCTGATGGGACTCTTCTCTAGGTTCATCTCTCTGTAGGTGAGGGCTTTGTGATGGAATGCGTGGGCATTGCTTCCTTTTGAATGGTTGTAGAATTTAACAGCACTCTTCTGGATTTTGATAACTAGCGGGTATAGTCCTAATTATTCTCTGCATGAATTGTTTGTGATTTTGTATATTTTTTACAGAATTCTGCATGCAGAGTCTCAATTAGGTGTTTGTCCCATTTTGTGAATTATTGGTTGGTGAGTGGACCCCAGACCTCACAACCATAAAGGGAAATGGGTTCAATAACTGATTGAAGTATTTATAGCAAAATCCTAATTGAGATGTTGAGTTTTATGTTAATTTTTGATGGCATAGAAGGCCCTTCTTGCCTTGTCTCCTAGATCACTCACAGCTTTGTGGAAGTTACCTGTGGTGTTGATGTTTAGGCGGAGGTAGGTATAATTATTTGTGTGCTCTAGAGCAATGTATTTGTTGTCTTGGCTACTAGACCTTTTTTGGAACATCATTATTTTAGTCTCACTGAGATTCACTGTCAGGGCCCAAGTCTGACACAATCTGGGCAGAAGATCTAGGTGCTACTGTAGGCTCTCCTTGGTTGGGGACAGAAGCACCAGATAATCGGCAAACAGTATACATTTGATTTCAGTGAGTCCAGTATGGTGAGGCCGGGTGCTGCAGACTGTTCTAGTGCCCTCGCCAATTCATTGATATATATATTGAAGAGTGTGGGGCTAAAGCTGCATCCTTGTCTCACAAAAAGACTCCACTATGCAACTGTCTGGCTATCTACTACAATTTCAGACCACGGGTAAGATAGGCTAGCTAGCTACATTTTCAGATATTACACGTTTCTAATTTTGAAGTATTTTCATTTCAAGTTACTGTTAGCTAGCTAGCTAACTTTACGTGTATGATCTTATTAAGTTTACTGTTAGCTAGCTAGCTAACTTTACGTGTATTATCTTATTATTCATATCTCGGAGCCATTTGCTTTGCTTGTTATAGCCTAATGTTCGCTAGCTAACATTGAACCTGGTCGGTTAGCTACCTGCAGATTCGTGCAGGGTAGTAACATCATGAATTGGGATTACGGTTCATTGTTTAGCTAGCTAGCTACATGTCGTAACAAAATACTGCACTATGCTAGTGTCTGTTTTAATAGAATGTCACTGCACCAACTGTTAGCCAGTTAGCTTGGGTGCTTGACTGCTGTTGTTAGGACAGAATGCTTGGATCAACCCTTAAAGAAATTGGTGGAGCTAATGTTTAAGAGGGTGTGAATGATGCCAAATGGGTGTAGACAAAAAATAGCTCTCGAGTAGGTACCAAAACAAACAGTGCCATTTTCTCAAAAGTGAGGTTACAAGTTTATCAACTTTCAAAGCAGAATTACTTTCCCATTGTTCCTCAAATGCAGTGTATGATATACCATTATGTAGCTCTGTGTCTCTGCTTTTATCCAATGTAAAAAACACAATTTCAAATTTTGCTACCTAAGACTGAATCAATGCGGTCGGTCACAATTATCATGTATATGTTTTTAAATGGCCGAAAAGGTTGGAGAAGTGGTCTATCCATATATCTCAATTTTAGATAGATAGCTCTTTGTGTTGTTGTTGTTTGTTTAGTGTGTTCCAATTTCCCAGAAATGATTTGAATCTGTGGATTCTTCAATCACAATGAGCTGTTTGTTGTCATGCTGTTCTTTATTTATTCTTAGTGTATTTCTGTATTGTTTTAGTGTTTCACCAGAGTGAAGGTGTAAGCTAAGGTTTTCTGGTTCTCTGTGTTTTTGGTTGGATAAGTTTCTCTCTCTCTCTCTGCAGTAGCCCAATGATGAGGCAGAGATGGCTATGATACCACTACCTCTAAACTCAAAAACCTAAACCTCACTCATTAGGGGAAAACCTATTCAGTTGTCCAACTGAATGTATCTTCTGTATTTAACCTCTGAATCAGAGAGGTGGGGGGGCTGCCTTAATCAACATCAACGGCACCCGGGGAACAGTGCCTTGCTCAGGAGCAGACAGATTTTTACCTCGTCAGCTCGGGGATTCGATCCAACAACCTTCCAGTTACTGGCACAATACTCTAACTACTAGGCTATTAAGCCATTTAATGATGTAATTTATTATAATTAGTTGTAACCTTTGGATAAAATGATGTTGAGCGATTGGATGTGGTGAACCTGAGGCTATACTAGGTTTATAGCATATGCTTTAAGAAATGCACTCTTGTTTTGTGGTACGTAATGCTGTGAGTTCACTTAAAAGCGTGTGTGCATGTGTGCATAAACATGGATGTATTTTGTATTTTTTCCTCCAGAGGGAAAACACTGCTCCACTTTTCTTCTGCCCACCCATATGGTGCGTACATGCTGCTTTCTACATTCTACCCTCATGCTGCATCGGAAGGATATGGAACAGTGCAGTAGCATTTGTGACTGACCAAGTTGATTTTGTCTGACGTAGGATTCGATACAAGTAGAGACTCAGAGCTAGAAACTTGTATATCACACACTGCAGTTGAGGAACAATGGGAAAGTATTCCTCCATTGAAAGTTGATAAACTTGTAACCTCACTTTTGAGAAAATGGCCCTTGAATGTTTTGGTACCTACTGGAGAGCTCTTCTTTATCTACATCCATTCAGCATCGTTCACACCCTCTTAAGCCTTAGCCCCACCCATCTCTTTAAGGATTCACATGTGAGGCCACGTACAGAACAACCAAAGATTTCAAGACTGAAGGCTGGTTTATCCTACGTCTATTGATAGTGGTCGCAGTGACATCATGAACATTCTATTGTCGTCCGACATCAAACTTGTCGTTGTCGTTATGAAAAAGTATGAACACAAAAACTACAGGCTGTGTGACATCAGCAGCCTGGTGGTCCAAAATAACATAACTAGTGCATTTTAACACCAATAAACTCACCCGTTTAAAAATGAATTTATTATATGGCAATCTAGCAAACCAGACAACTAAAAGCAACTTTCTTAACTTCTTGCGTCGAGCAATCCCGTACCCGGGAGCGTAATCATAGCCTCAAGCTCATTACCATAACGCAACATTAACTATTCATGAAAATTGCAAATGAAATGAAAGAAATATATTCACTCACAAGCTTAGCCTTTTGTTAACAACACTGTCATCTCAGATTTTCAAAATATGCTTTTCAACCATAGCTACACAAGCATTTGTGTAAGAGTATTGATAGCTAGCATAGCATTAAGCCTAGCATTCAGCAGGCAATATTTTCACAAAAACAAGAAAAGCATTCAAATAAAATAATTTACCTTTGAAGAACTTTGGATGTTTTCAATGAGGAGACTCTCAGTTAGATAGCAAATGTTCATTTTTTTCCAAAAATATTATTTGTGTAGGAGAAATCGCTCCGTTTTGTTCATCACGTTTGGCTAAGAGAAAAAAAATGAAAGTTCAGTCATTACAACGCCGAACTTTTTCCCAAATTAACTCCATAATATCGACAGAAACGTGGCAAACGTTGTTTAGAATCAATCCTGAAGGTGTTTTTCACATATCTATCCGATGATAAATCATTCGTGGCAGTTGGGTTTCTCCTCGGAAGCAAATGGAAAAATACACGCAGCTGGAGATTACGCAATAATTGCGACGGAGGACACCAAGCACCTCGTCGATGTAGTGTAAAATGGTCAATCTTCCAATGATATGCCTACAAATACGTCACAATGCTGCAGACTCCTTGGGGAAATGACAGAAAGTGTAAGCTCATTCCTGGCCCATTCACAGCCATATAAGGAGACATTGGAACACAGCGCCTTCAAAATCTGGGGCACTGTTTGAAATTTCATCTTGGTTTCGCCTGTAGCATCAGTTCTGTGGCACTCACAGACAATATCTTTGCAGTTTTGGAAACGTCAGAGTGTTTTCTTTCTAAAGCTGTCAATTATATGCATAGTCTAGCATATTTTTGTGACAAAATATCTTGTTTAAAACGGGAATGTTTTTTTTATCCAAAAATTAAAAGAGCGCCCCCTATATCCAAGAAGTTAACAATGTTTTGCTTCCTTTATGGCGTGTTAACTTAACCTCTAGTGACACCCCATCCCGTGAACGGGACCGTTGTCATCATCTGACACTAATTAGCATAACGCAACGGACATAAATATTCCTTGAAAATATTCATATTCATGAAAATCACAAATTAAATTAATTGAGACACAGCTTAGCCTTTTGTTAATCACCCTGTCATCTCAGATTTTAAAAATATGCTTAACAGCCAAAGCTAGACAAGCATTTGTGTAAGTTTATCGATAGCCTAGCATAGCATTTTGTCCAGCAAGCAGCAGGTCACTGAAATCAGAAAAGCAATCAAATGAAATCGTTTACCTTTGAGCTTCGGATGTTTTCACTCACGAGACTCCCAGTTAGATAGCAAATGTTCCTTTTTTCCAAAAATACAATTTTTGTAGGCGAAATAGCTCCGTTTGTTCTTCACGTTTGGCTGAGAAATCGCCCGGAAATTGCAGTCACGAAAACGGCGAATAATGTTCAAAATTAGCTCCATAATATCGACAGAAACATGGCAAATGTTGTTTATAATCAATACTCAAGGTGTTTTTCAAATATCTATTCGATAATATATCAACCGGGACTGGTGGTTTCTTAGTAGGAGAGAGAGAAACAATGACCGCATTTGTCCTTTACGCACCAAACACTATGAGAGACTTCAGCTGACCACTGACGCAATGTTGCGTTCCATTGCAATTCTGAAGATAAAGGAATTTTCCGGTTCGAACATTATTGAATATTCATGTTAAAAACATCCTAAAGATTGATTCTATACATCTTTTGACATGTTTCTACGGACTGCAACGGAACTTTTTGACTTTTCGTCTGCTCCTAGTGATCGCACGTCATGAAGTTGGAATACTGGGCTAAACATGCGAACAAAAAGGAGGTATTTGGACATAAATGATGGACGTTATTGAACAAAACAAACATTTATTGTGGACCTGGAATTCCTGGTAGTGCATTCTGATGAAGATCATCAAAGGTAAGTGAATATTTATAATGCTATTTCTGACTTCTGTTGACTCCATCATGGCGGATATCTGTTTGGCTTGATTTGTTGTCTGAGCACTGTACTCAGATTATTGCATGGTTTGCTTTTACCGTAAAGTTTTTAAAAAAATCTGACACAGTGGTTGCATTAAGGAGAAGTGGATCTAAAATGCCATGCATAACAGTTGTATCTTTTAGCAATGTTTATTATAAGTATTTCTGTAAATTGATGTGGCTCTCTGCAAAATCACCGGATGTTTTGGAACTGCTGAACATAACGCGCCAATGTAAACTCAGATTTTTGGATATAAATATGAACTTTACCGAACAAAAGATACATGTATTGTGTAACATGAAGTCCTATGAGTGTCATCTGATGAAGATCATCAAAGGTTAGTGATTCATTTTATCTCTATTTCTGCTTTTTGTGACTCCTCGCTTTGGCTGGAAAAATGGCTGTGTTTTTCTGTGACTTGGCTCTGACCTAACATAATCGTTTGGTGTGCTTTCGTCGTAAAGCCTTTTTGAAATCGGACACTGTGGCTGGATTTACAACAAGTGTATCTTTAAAATGGTGTAAAATAATATTTTAATTATGGGATTTCTGTTGTTTTGAATTTGGCGCCCTGCAGTTTCACTGGCTGTTGACGAGGTGGGACGCTAGCGTACCCTATTTAGGTTAATGATGGTGTTGGAGTTGTGCTTGGCCGTGCAGTCATGAGTGAACAGGGAGTACAGGAGGGGACTGAGGGTCCCCAGTGTTGAGGATCAGTGTGGCGGATGTGTTGTTACCTACCCTTACCACCTGGGGGGGCGGCCCATCTGGAAGTCCAGGATCCAGTTGCAGAGGGAGGTGTTTAGTCCCAGGGTCCTTAGCTTAGTGATGAGCTTTGAGGGCGTGTGGTGTTGAACGCTGATCTGTAGTCAATGAATAGCATTCTCACATAGGTTTTCCTTTTGTCCAGGTGGGAAAGGGCAGTGTGGAGTGCAATAGAGATTGTATCATCTGTGAATCTGTTAGGGCAGTATGCAAATTGGAGTGGGTCTAGTGTTTCTGGGATGATGGTGTTGATGTGAGCCATTACCAGCCTTTCAAAGCACTTCATGGCTACAGACGTGAGTGCTATGGGTCGGTAGGCATTTAGGCAGGTTACCTTAGTGTTCTTGGACACCGGGACTATGGTGGTCTGCATGAAACGTGTTGGTATTACAGACTCAGACAGGTTGAAAATGTCAGTGAAGACACTTGCCAGTTGGTCAGCGCAGGCTCGGAGTACACGTCCTGGTAATCCGTCTGGCCCTGCAGCCTTGTGAATGTTGACCTGTTTAAAGAGCTTACTCACATCGGCTGCCGAGAGCGTGATCACACAGTTGTCCGGAACAGCTGATGCTCTCATGCATGTTTCAGTGTTACTTGCCTCGAAGCGATCAACAGCATTGTAGTTACTCCACAATACTAACCTAAATGACAGAGTGAAAAGAAGGAAGCCTGTACAGAATACAAATATTTCAAAACATGTATCCTGCTTGCAATAAGGCACTAAAGTAAAACTGCAAAAAAAATAGCAAAGAAATTAACTTCATGTCCTGAATCCAAACCATTATGTTTGGGGCAAATCCAACACATCACTGTAGCACTCTTCATATTTTCAAGCATGGTGGTGGCTGCATCATGTTATGGGAATCTTGTCATCAGCAAGGATTTGGGAGTTTTGTAGGATAAAAAAAAAACAGAATAGAGCTAAGCCCAGGCAGTATCCTAGAGGAAACCCTGGTTTAGTCTGCTTTCCAACAGACACTGGGAAACACATTCACCTTTCAGCAGGACAATAACCTAAACACAATGCCAAATGTACACTGAAAAAGAAATATTTAATCCATTTAGAATTAAGGCTGTAGCACAACAAATTGTTGAATAAGTCAATGGGTAGGAATACTTTCTGAAGACACTGAAATATTAAGGTCGACAATTGAGGCGTTTTTTTTACAGGAGCTGGACAAAGATCCTGTCACGACTTCTACCGAAGGTAGTTCCTCTCCCTGTTCGGGCGGCGGTCGACGACGTCGGTCTACTAGCCATCACGGATCCCTTTTTCCTTTTCTGTTTGTTTTGTCTTTGGTTCTTTTTCTCACCTGATTTCATTTGCTTTAATTTCTGTGTGTATATATTTACCCTGTTGCCTGCCTACGTTTGTGCGGGATTATTCTTTCATTGTGATGTGCTCGGTGAGGTTATGCCATTCTTTGTTTTCACGGATTCATTAGAGTGTTATTGTCTGAACTTTGTTTGTTCCTCCGTGCGTTTGTACGGGTTCTCAGTTGTCGAGGGCGTTGTACTTTTTTGATTGTGCCATACCTGTGTTGCTGGACTTGCCAATTAAAGTACGCTTCTCAGACATCTCTGCTCTCCTGCGCCTGACTCCTTCACCTACCTACTAAACGCAACATTATCACAGATCCAATATAAAGAGACTTCTCCCAAATATAAAGCAGGTATGTGAATTATGAATCATAAAAAAGCATTAGTGGAAAAACCTCTAATATTTCAAGGCACTCTCAGAAGACCATTAAAACCCCTTTATTCATGGGTTAATTTTGCTAATGCATGGCCAGGATAAAAAAGATGCCACTATGCGAAGCTGCTAAATCATAATTGATTAAGGGGAGGGTCGGCTATGCTTGGTTTTTTATTCAAATTAAACAAAATTGAAGGAAACCAATAGTTTTTTATGTTTCTAAATACGAGATTCACCAGCACAAAATGCACATCTCTCGTTCCATGGGCATTGTGTGTCACGGCTGGATAGGTTGCACTTCCTCTCTCAAAATCCATACCATTTCCAACTGCGTTACTGTTAAGACCTGCTTTTGGTGGGTATTAAAGGGTGTACAATGCAGTCGGAAAGTATTCAGACCCCTTGACTTTTTCTACATTTTGTTGCATACAGTTTTTTCCTCATCAATCTAAACACAATATTCCATAATAACAAAGAGAACTGTTTTTTAGATATTTTTTGCACTGACTGGCCTGCACAGAGCCCTGACCTCAACCCCATCGAACACCTTTGGGATGAAATGGAACGCCGACTGCGAGCCAGGCCTAATTGCCCAACATCAGTGCCCAACTTCACCAATGCTTATGTGGTTGAATAGAAGCAAGTCCCCGCAGCAATGTTCCAACATGTAGTGGAAAGCCTTCCTAGAACAGTGGAGTCTGTTATAGCAGCAAAGGGGGGACAACTCCATATTAATGCCCATGATTTTGGATTGAGATGTTCAACGAGCAGCAGTATATATACACCTGCTCTGAAAGGCCACAGAGTCTGTAACACCACCAAGCAAGCGGCACTATGAAGACCAAGGAGCTCTCCAAACAGGTCAGGGACAAGGTTGTGGAGAAGTACAGTTCAGGTTTGGGTTAAAAAAAATGTTTAACATCCAAAAGAGCACCATGAAATCCATTATTATAAAATGGAAAGAATATGGCACCACAACAAACCTGCCAAGAGAGGGCCGCCCACCAAAACTCACGGACCAGGCAAGGAGGGCATTAATCAGAGAGGCAACAAAGAGACCAAAGATAACCCTGAAGGAGCTGCAAAGCTCCACAGTGGAGATTGGAGTATCTGTCCATAGGACCACTTTAAACCGTACACTCCACAGAGCTGGGTTTTATGGAAGAGTGGACAGAAAAAAAGTAATTGCTTACAGACAAAAATGAGCAAACGTGTTTGGTGTTTTCCAAAAGGCATGTGGGAGACTCCCCAAACATATGGAAGAAGGTACTCTGGTCAGATGAGACTAAAATTGAGCTTTTTGGCCATCAAGGAAAATGCTATGTCTGGCGCAAACCCAACACCTCTCATCACCCAGAGAACACCGTCATCACAGTGAAGCATGGTGGTGGCAGCATCATGCTGTGGGGATGTTTTTCATCAGCAGGGCCTGGGAAACTGGTCAGAATTGAAGGTATGATGGATGGTGCTAAATACGGGGAAATTCTTAAGGGAAACCTGTTTCAGCCGTCCAGAGATTTGAGACTGGGATGGAGGTTCACCTTCCAGCAGGACAATGACCCAAAGCATACTGCTAAAGCAACACTCGAGTGGTTTAAGGGAAAACATTTAAATATCTTTGAATGGCCTGGTCAAAGACCAGACATTAATCCAATTGAGAATCTGTGGTATGACTTAAAGATTTCTGTACACCAGCGAAACACATCCTACTTGAAGGAGCTGGAGCAGTTTTGCCTTGAAGAATGGGCAAAAATCCCAGTGGCTAAATGTGCCAAGCTTATAGAGACATACCCCAGAGACGTGTATTTGCTGCAAAAGGTAGCTCTATAAAATATTGACTTTGGGGGGGTGAATAGTTATGCGCACTCAAGTTTTCTGTTTTTTGTCATTTCTTGTTTGTTTCACAATAAAAAAAATCCATTTTAATTCCAGGATGTAAGAAAACAAAATAGGAAAAATGCCAAGGGGGTGAATACTGTCGCAAGGCATTGTAGCTTCATCTCTTATTGCTTATTTCTCGTGTTCATTTAAATGTTTTATTAGTTATACTGTACTGAACAAAAATATAAAAGCAACATGCAACCATTTCATACAAGGAAGGAAATCAGTCAATTAAAATAAGTGTATTAGGTCCTACTCTAAGGATTTCACATTACTGGGAATGCAGATATGCATCTGTTGGTTACAGATACCTTTAAAAAAAGGTAGGGATGTGGATCAGAAAAGCAGTCAGTGTCTGGTGTGACCACCATCTGCCGACACATCTACTTTGCATAGAGTCGATCAGGCTGTTGACTGTGGCCTGTAGAATGTTTTCCCACTCCTCTTCAATGGGTGTGTGAAGTTGCTGGATATTGGTGGGAACTGGAACACGCTGTGGTACACGTTGATCGACTGCACCATGTGATTTTCCACATGTGAAAGCGTTTTGTTTTGCTGCCGTACTGTTTATTATTATTATTTAACCTGCTGCCAGTCACTTTCTCCAAGTCCAACGTACAAATACTCTTGCATATACAGCGCCTTGCAAAAGTATTCTTCCCCTTGGCGTTTTTACTATTTTGTTGCGTTACAACCTGTCATTTTAATGTATTTTTATAGTGACAACGCTGGTGAGTATGCAGGCCATGGAATAACTTTTCAGCCTCCAGGAATTGTGTACAGATCCTTGTGGGATCGGGCCATGTGTTACCATGCTGAAACATGAGGTGATGGTGGAGGATGAATGGCACGACAATGGGCCACAGGATCTCATCACGATATCTCTGTGCATTCAAATTGACATAGATAAAATGCAATGGTGTTCGTTGTCTGTAGCTCATGCCTGCCCATACCGTAACCCCACCGCCACCATGGAGCAGTCTGTTCACAAAGCTGACATCAGTAAATCGCTTGCCCACACTACGCTATACACTTGGTCTGCGGTTGTGAGGCCGGTTGGACGTACTTCCAAATTCTCTAAAACGTCATTGGAGGTGGCTTTTGGTAGAGAAATTAACAAACAAGGCAGCAGCTACTCTTCCTGGTGTCCAGCAAAATTAAGGCAGTTAGAAATTTTTCAAAAAAATTACAATAAATTCACAACATATTTCACAACATATTAAGTGTGTGTGTGTGTGTGTGTGTGTGTGTGTGTGTGAAGTAAGTCAGCTCAGTGCAGGCCGGCGGTCAGCCTGAGGTCATAGTGTATCCGTCCAGCCCAGGCGACAGATGTCACAATATCAAATTAAAGCCTAATGCCCAGCGAGCTGAAGAAAAACACTCTGGAGCAAACCATTACACCGCTGATCCTCCCTCCCTCCACACACTCTCTTTCTCTCTGTCCCGTCTGCCCAGCTCTGTGTGTGTGTGTTTGTGTGTATGGGTGTGTGCACGCACACTGAACAGAGGCGCCTGCCCTGCGGTGTGTGTGTGTGCATCTGCCCCAGAGATCCTCAGATGGGCTCCGTCAACATGAGGCATGTCATTTCCAGTTGGAGACGCTCCTGAGAAGGGACCTTACCGTGGCTGACCCCATCCCCGTCTCATCCCTTCTGGTACTATGGAAGCTAACTGCCCAGACAGCAGAGCATCCATAGTTTTGGGATTGGTCGATTGTTATAATGGAGAACCACTTGTCAGCAGAACGTTACATTTTGAGCGTTTAATTCCGATTTGACTGAGGGTAAATAGGTTGGGTATTTTTTATGTAAGGCGTCAGCTGCTTTTACCCATGTGTCATGGTACTCTGAACAAATCCAGGGGATTTGCATAATTCATTGCAGCCGCGCTGGAACAGAGAGGGGACACAGGTGTCTCTGGCAGTCTGGGACAACGAGCATGTCAAAGAAGCCTAAGGTAAAATAACAACAGCTATTTGGAATTGTTTGCGTCTATCTATGTTGGTGGGATGATTCATTTCTAACCGAGATAAGTAATTATTTTCTCTTTTGTTAGGTGTACATTACTACACACTACTACATTACTTTCGTACACATATGTTTCATATGTCTGTGTTCCAGTACCTAGCTTTTGTTTAGTTTGGCCTGGATGTATGCGTGTGTGTGTGTGTGTGTGTGTGTGTGTGTGTGTGTGTGTGTGGTGCTAGAATGTGTGTAAACTCTAACTTTTAAATGCAATGGAAAACATTTTTGCAACAGAAAAGGGACATTAGCATTTCTTATTGGACAAATCCATGTAGTCCCTCCTTGTGTCAGTGCGTTTTTCGTCCGTTTGGTGCCTAATGAATACGACCCAGGTATGAATGAGACCTCTCTTTGGCTGAAAGATGAGCTGTAGGCTCATCTTTCCATTTCTATCTAGCTCGAAGAACTGGGTCTTGCCTTATAGCTAAACCAAAGCCTTTTCATGGGTATTTCCATAACATCACCATTGGACTTGATATTATATTTTATATTATCCTCTATTATGCTTTTTTTATGCAAAATGTATCAAAAGTGTCTTTGCCAACCAAAACACTGACAAACACATTTGTCCTTCAAGAAGAAGGATGGCAATGATTTCTTTCTCTGTAAATCCTGGATTGGTGCAAGCCGCTTTTAATCTCCTTACCGAGAAGCAATCATTACAAAGTGAGAAGGGGATCAGATAGACATGGAGCAATTGCGCTCGTGGGTGTTGTGTATTATGTGGGGTGTTACACTTCTACAGAGGCTAGAGTTTCACACTGCCATGTATCATCTTCTGTGTCATTTATTTTTGCTTGATACTTCCCATCCCCAACTAGGGTTGCTCGGCAGTTACCCCTCAGACACCCCACCCCCTTCCAGCTACCAGAGAAAATACCACTCCCAATACCACCCCTTCCCAGTGGGACTGAAAGCAAAGAAAGGAAAAAATATTAAAATAGGTATATATACTGAACCAAAATATAAATGCAACATGTAAAGTGTTGGTCCCATGTATCATGAGCTGAAATAAAAATTTACAAAAAGTGTATTTCTCTCAGATTTTGTACACCAATTTGTTTATATCCCTGTTAAAACTTATTTGGGATAGGTGGGACGGTAGCGTCCCACCTGGCCAACATCCGGTGAAATGGCAGAGCGCCAAATTCATATAAAATTATTATAAATATTAAACTTTCATAAAATCACAAGTGCAATACATCAAAATAAAGCTTAACTTCTTGTTAATCCAGCCAATGTGTCAGGTTTCAAAAAGGCTTTACGGCAAAAGCAAACCATGCGATTATCTGAGGACAGCGTCCAGCACACAAATGCATAACAAATCATTTTCAACCAGGGAGTTGCGACACGAATGTCAGAAATAGCTATATTATATATGCCTTACCTTTGAAGATCTTCTGTTGGCACTCCAAAAGGTCTCAGTTACATTACAAATGGTCCTTTTGTTCAATAAATTCCTTCTTTATATCCATAAAAACTCAGTTTAAGCTGGCGTGCTTCAGTCAATAATCCACTCAGTTTCCCTCCGTCAAAATGCATTCAAAATTAATCCCAAACGTTACCAATAAACTTATCCAAACAAGTCAATCAACATTTATAATCAATCCTTAGGTACCCTAATACGCAAATAAATAATACAATTTAAGACGGAGAATTGTTATTGTCTTTACCGGAGATAAGCAAAAGGAACACGCTCTCTCAGCCATGCACTTGGAAACACTACAGCCAAATAGGGAGCCACTTAGAAAAACTACAACCTTTCCCTAATTTTTCCAAAAACCAGCCTGAAACTCTTTCTGAAGACTGTTGACATCTAGTGGAAGCCCTAGGAACTGCAATTGGGGACGATTTCGCCATATTATAAAAGTGCCAGGCATTGAAATCAGTGGTAAAATTGTAAAACTGCCTTAATTTTGACAGACCCCAGGAAGAGTAGCTGCTGCCTTGGCAGATAAGTATTCACTAAAGATTTAAAGGTTATGAACGAGTCTGCGTCTCTCACATGAATCGACAGACCATTCCATGAAAATGTAGTTCTATATGAGAAGGCTCTGCTTCCAGCTGTTTGCTTAGAAATTCTAGGAACAATAAGGAGGGCCGTGTCTTGTGGCCGTAGTGTACGTGTAGGTATGTATGGCAGCACCAAATAGGAGAGATTTGTAGGTTAACAGTAAAACCTTGAAATCAGCCCTAGCCTTAACAGGAAGCTAGCGCTGGAGTTAAATGATCAAATTTTGGGGTTCTAGTCAAGATTATAGCAGCCGTATTTAGCACTAGTTGAAGGTTATTCAGTGCCTTATCCAGGTAGTTGAAGAGTAGAAGCATTGCAGTAGTCTAATATTGACATGACAAAAGCATGGATTTGATTTTCTGTGTAATTTTTGGACCAAAATTGTCACATTTTTTTATAAAAAGGGATCATGATCCAGAGTAAGCCTGAGGCGTTCACAGTTTTATTTGAGACGACTGTACAACCATAGAGATTCATTGTCAGATCAGACAGCAGATCTCTTTGTTTCTTGGGACCTAGAACTAGCATCTCTGTTTTCTCCGAGTTTAAAAGTAAAATATTTACCAATGGCCACTTTCTTATTTCTGAAACACAGGCTTCCAGGGTAGCAATTTTGGGGCTTCACCATGTTTCATTGAAATGGAAAGCTGTGTGTCGTCTGCATAGCAGTGAAAGTTGAAATTGTGTTTCCGAATGGCATCACCAAGAGGTAGCATATATATTGAAAACAATAGTGGTCCTATAACAGAACATTTGAGGAACACCAAAACTTACCATTGATTTGTCAGAGGACAAACCATCCACAGAGACTAAGTGATATCTTTCCGACAGATAAAATATAAACCAGGCAAAAACTTGTCCGCGTTCCAATCTCTCCAAAATAATGCATTTTTTATTTAACTAGGCAAGTCAGTTAAGAACAACTTCTTATTTACAATGACGGCTTAGGAACAGTGGTTTGACTTCCTTGTTCAGGAACAGAGGTTTACCTAGTCACCTCTGGGATTCGATCTAGCAACCTTTCGGTTACAGGCCCAACACTCTAACCGCTAGGCTATCTGCCGCCCAATGTATAGTAATCGATGGTGTCGAAAGTGGCACTAAGGTAAAGGAGCACAGGGAGGTAATTTACCACCTTCATGAGTGCGGCCTGAGGACTATGATGGGGTCTAAAAGCAGACTAGAGTTTTTCATATACATTATTTGTCTTCAGGAAGGCAGTGAGTTTCTGAGCAACAGCTTTTTCCCCAAAAATCTTTGAGGAATAGGAGATTCGATATAGGCCGATTTAGTTTTTTAGATTTTCCTTGTCAAGTTTCGGCTTCTTCAGGAGAGACTTTATTACTACTACTTTTAGTGAGTTTGATGTACTTCCAGAGGATGTGGAGCCCTTTATTATGTTCCACATAGGAGGGCCAAGCACAGGAAGTAGCTCTTTCAGTAGTTTAGTTGGAATAGGGTCCAGTAGACAGCTGGAGGGTTTAGAGGCCATGACTATTTTCGTGAAAGTGTCAAGAGATATATCCGAAAAATAATAAGACGTTGGTAAACTTATTAAATACAGAGTTTGATTAAACGTTATTAAAGGTAAAAAGCTAAATGTTTGGCAGGCAGCCAAGTAGCAACAAACAGCACACCATCACGGAGACAACACAGAAGTGTGACGGGAAGTGACGACAGAGTTGTTTGTTGATTCCCAATTAATCTATTAATTGATTCCAAAATGTTAAATAGACCTCAGGAGGAATACTGTCCCATCCAGGTGATTTGCGTTTATTCATGCTATCAAATGCCCTTTTGAGTTCATTGAGAGATATTTGGGCTACCAATGAGGTGGCTTCTTCTGTTAAGAGAGGAGGAGTTCTTAATTATTTTAGAAAGAGATGTACAGTTCTTTATAGACTGGGGAGAATCTTTGATTTATTTGGGTTCTGATAGTAATTCCCCTTTTTCAGATAGTAATTCCAGATTACTAGTAATTTCAGATTCACATAATGAAAACAGGTTTTTAGAAATGTTTGCATTTCTTATTTACAAAAGTATTCAGACCATTGATCATCCTTGAGATGTTTCTACAACTTGATTGGAGTCCACCTGTGGTAAATGTAATTTATTGGACATGATTTGGAAAGGCACATACCTGTCTATATAAGGTCCCACAGTTGACAGTACATGTCATAGCAAAAACCAAGCCATGAGGTTGAAGGAATTGTCCGTAGAGCTCCGAGACTGGATTGTGTTGAGGCACAGATCTGGGAAAGGGGACCAAAACATTTCTGCAGTATTGAAGGTTCCCAAGAACGCAGTGGCCTCCATCATTCTTAAATGGAAGTAGTTGGGAACCACCAAGACTCTTCCTATAGTTGGTCGCACTGCCAAACTGAGCAATAGTTAGGAGAAGGGCCTTGGTCAGGGAGGTGACTCTGACGGAGCTCCAGAGTTCTTCTGTGGAGATGGGAGAAACTTCCAGAAGGACAACCATCTCTGCAGCACTCCACCAATAGGCCCCTTATGGTAGAGTGGCCAGACGAAGGCCACTCCTCAGTAAAAGGAACATGACAGCCCGCTTGGAGTTTGGCAAAAGGCACCTAAAGGATTCTCAGACCATGAGAAACAAGATTCTCTGGTCTGATGAAACCAAGATTGGACTGAATGCAAAGCGTCACGTCTGGAGGCAACCTGGCACAATCCCTACAGTGAAGCATAGTGGTGGCAGCATCATGCTGTGGGGATGTTTTTCAGTGCAGGGACTGGGAGACTAAGTCAGGATAGAAGCAAAGATGAACAGAGGAAAGTCTTTGGTGAAAACCTTCTCCAGAGCGCTCAGGACCTCAGACTGGGGCAATGGTTCATCTTCCAACAGGACAACGACTCTAAGCACACAGCCAAGACAATGCAGGAGTGGCTTCGGGGCAAGTCTCTGAATGTCCTTGAGTAGTCCAGCCAGAGCCCGGCAGCGATGCACTCCATCTGACCTGACAGCGCTTGAGAGGATCTGCAGAGAAGAATGGGCGAAACTCCCCAAATACAGGTGTACCAAGCTTCTAGTGTCATACCCAAGAAGACTCGAGCCTGAAATCGCTGCCAAAGGTGTCTAGTAAAGGGTCTGAATACTTATGTAAATGTGATGTATCAGTTTAAAAAATATAATACATTTGCAACATTTTCTAAAAACCTGTTTTTGCTTTGTCATTATGGGGTATTGTGTGTAGATTGATGAGGGATAAAATAATGTAATCAATTTTAGAACAAGGCTATAACTTAACAAAAAGTGAAAAAAGTCAAGGGATCTGAATATTTTCAGAATGCACTGTATATTCTGGACAGCCTTGGTTGAGTGACTAAACAAATAATAAAATGTAAAATTAAAAAAGAGATGACCTCTTCAGCTAATCCTTTTTCAAAGAACACAATTAATTGTGAGTGTGTTAGTGATGCGTGTGTTTACTCATTAACCGGGTCCCTGCGGTTATATCTGGTGGACGTTTTTAGGGTCATTAAATATTGTGTGGCTGAAGGGACGGGTCGGTGGCGAGCGGGTTGAATAAAGAGAAACAATACCTTAATAAATCCATGAATGTATCGTTATTGTGCAATTTATATAGGCTACATTGAGGCTTTCTTCCATTATTTTAGGCTATCTTGTATTACTGCATAAGCCTAAACTTTAGGGCTTAACTGTACACGCGCCAAATTGCCAAGCAAGCCAATTGCCAAATAATGCTTTTGGAAACGGGCAGAACAAGTTAACGTCAATTCACCGAGGCAAAAATGACATAGTCAAAAGTTTAATTCAATAAGACAAAAGCTGCGAAAGGAGAGTTGAAAGTAAAGAGAAGGGAAGGCCAGAAAAGTAATGTTTAGAAAAGATTTGGTGAAGTGTTAAAAGAGGATGATATAGCAGTGCCGGCTATGTTATGTGTGATGATTGTGTGAGGCTCTATACAATTTCGAAAGTCACAAGATGGGACTTCAAATAGGCCTATGGCATGTCAAGGGAACTGTAGCCTTCTGTTTAGATTGGTTAAATGGAAACTGAAATCTGGACATTGACTCGGCAGAATAAATTACCTACTCTAATTGCCAAACACTAACAATACTAGTCCCGAGCCAATCAACATCAACATGTTTGAAAGGTGTTGTTCGCGGTTTGAGCAAGAAAACAATCAATTATTCGATAAATTGAACAAATGGCTGTGCATGACCTATATATGAAGGGCCTACATGTATCCACAGTGAATGCTTGTGTTTATATGTTTTGTGCGAATGAATTGAACATCGCCAAATGCATCATTATCATCTGGAATAAAGGACCTTCTGAAGTAATAAATACATAACCTACGTTCTCTAGTAGTACTAGTCCCGTGCGAATAGGTCTATGTAGCCTTAATAAAAACTCATGCAGAAATGCTCAGGTAGATACCATCTATAGAGGTGCTGTCTTCATCATAAAAGCATCACTAAACCTGACAGTATTTCAACCATATAAAATATGCATCGAAGCTGAACTCAAATCTTATCAGACACATGTTGGGTCGTTTTCACAGATTTATATTTCCTTACAACCGGTCAAACTGGACATTTTGGACATTTTGCATAGAAAATCATTTTTACTTCAAAATGTAAAAAAAATACTTTATTGTTTTTTCTCCCCTGTCCCTAAATGTCTATGGTCCGCGAAAGATGACAGATAAAACTTCACCGATGTCAACTAGATTGAAGCATTAATTTGATCGATCTATTACATGATTCTGTTGAGCAAGGGTTTATCTGGTTTTCTAGCGCAACATACTGTATAATTACAAAAGAGAAGCTACATGTATCTAATTATAGACAAGTTGACTAACAAATAGCCTTCCAAAATGTTGTAAATTATAAGCAGAAGAAACATATCTAAATCAGGCAACAACAAAAAATCCTGCACCCCCTGTCAAAAAAAAATAATTATGCAGTTATTGACTGTGTCCTATCTCGCATTTTCTATATTTGCTCGTTAAGGTTGGGAGTAGCCTCAGATGTTCATTTTATCACATATAGTCGGGCGGTTGCAGATGAGTTATTAGCAATTGCGGGCAGGTGCGGTTGAACAAACAGCTGACCCGCTCACCACTGGTGTGTGTGTGTGTGCTTACATTTTTGAGTGAGAGTGTGTGTGTGTTTCACGTCATAGCAGCATAAGAGAGACAGTCTTCCCACTCATCCAGCTAATTAATGATGGCAGTGCCATGGCAACCTGCCCTCAAACTACAAGGAGTATAGGAGTGTGTCTGTCTTTCTGTCTGATGGTAGCATCTGTGTGTGTGTGTGTGTGTGTGTGTGTGTGTGTGTGTGTGTGTGTGTGTGTGTGTGTGTGTGGTTTGTTTGCTTGCCTGCCCATGCCTGATTATATCGGGACAGCAGTCCCAACTAATTTACTGGCTGAAGAGTTTTTCCTACGAGTCCATGTGGGACAGCCGATGTGTTGATGTGTTCAGTAAGCGTAAAGTGACTCTGTGTTCAGTTTTGCACAGAGTCACTGCCACACTGGTGCAGTGATCTGCATAGCAGTCTATCGACTGGGCTAGTCTGTGCTTGTGCTTAGGCAGTGTAAGTAGCCTAGTCTCTAGTCATTTAAGCATTGGGGAACTCTCCTATCCGTGCTTATGATTCTGATTTCCCTTGGGATGCTGGACAAGCCTCCAGTTGAACCAAAGCCTTCAAGAACCAAACACCTGGTTGTCAGGGTAAGCTTTGCTTTCTGATTGTTGGAGATTTCTGAGACCTCATAATGGACCTAGGTATTTAGCTTTGTATGGCTTTTCTGGTTAGGGTCTATTCCATATTTAAATTCAGTCAATTGCGAAAGTAAACTTAAATACCAATTTCATTGAAATGTATTGAGGATAATTGGAATTGGACCCAACCCAGTTTATGTATAGACGAGACATTCACTAGAATAATACATGTGGTTTACACAGTCTGCCAGGCGTGTTGAGTTCAAATGTTCTTGCAGGAGGAGTGATCTCCGTGTTTCTCTTCCTCTCCTCCCCTTCATTGTGTTTGTTCGAGAGGTAACACAGATCTTTTTCGGAAGGCCTAATAAAGGGAATAGATTTGATTTGACAGCCCTTGCTGAATGCACAGTGCATCAATACACAAAAGTGATTTGGAAAATGTTACGTGTAATGTAAATATAATTTGACATTTTAAACTTTTTCCCGCTCTATTTGGTAAGAATGGACAGATGATAAGCTTTGGCATGCTGCATGTGCTATTTGTTACCAAGTTGAGTGTGATGAATGTATTTTGTCCCCCCACACCAAACGCGATCACGACACACAGGTTAAAATATCAAAACAAACTCTGAACCAATATATTAATTTGGGGACCGGTCGAAAAGCATTAAACATTTATGGCAATTTAACTAGCTAGCTTGCACTTGCTAGCTAATTTGTCCTTTTTTAGCTAGCTTGCTGTTGCTAGCTAATTTGTCCTGGGATATAAACATTGAGTTGTTATTTTACCTGAAATGCACAAATTCCACCAATTAATCCACACATAAAACGGTTAACCGAATCGTTTCTAGTCAATTGGCAACTTTTGATTGGCAACTTTCTGGCTTCTGGGTTGGATGCGCGCTGTGTTAAGAAGCAGTGCGGCTAGGTTGGGTTGTGTATCGGAGGACGCATGACTTTCAACCTTCAACCTTCGTCTCTCCCGAGCCCGTACGGGAGTTGTAGCGATGAGACAAGATAGTACAACAATTGGACACCATGAAATTGGGGAGAAAAGGGGTAAAAATGTAAATAAACTATTTTACTTGTACTTTACAGGATCACGTTATGCCAGTTTGTTCATGAGAGTTCATATTTTGTAAACATTCACCATGAGCTGTGTGGGGCAACCCATACTATAATGTAATACCCACTACTCACCTGGATAAAAGTGTCTGCTTTTTTCTTTCATGAGCTGTTGTGGAGAGACCTCACTGTATGTATGTAATGCTTTTTTACATCACTGCATCAGTATGTGTGTGAATCAATAAGCCAAAGGTAACTAGGGCATTTGTTACCCGACACTGGCAGAGCGAGTGGGCAATTGATCTATTCAAAGTTTGGCTCCACCCACACAAATTATTGATATATGTCACGCATGCACGAACACACACACCACACACAGCCCACTAGTTAGTCAATCGCAGAGAGCTCACCCACATCCTCCTAATAAAAACCCAAGAATGACACATACATTTTTTTCTAATAATAAAAGAGAATGTACAGAATGATCAGAATTCTTTCTCCATCACATGAAAGGCACTAAGGCAAATGTCATCCTAAATAAGCTACATGTTACAGACTCTCAGATGTTTAGGGTAGGGAAATTCTTCCTAGAATCTTCCAACTGGGATTCTTCTGGAACACCTGGGAATTTGGGGTAAATTATCGGAGTGTTGTAACGCTACAGATGTTACATGAGATGAGTATGAGAATAAAGCAGTCATTCACTCCAACAACAGGAATTAGGTAGCCTAGTGGTCAGGGCGTTGGACTAGTAACCAGAAGGTTGCAAAATCGAAACCCCCTGAGCTGACATGGTAAAATCTGTCGTTCTGCCCCTGAACAAGGCAGTTAACCCACTGTTCCTAGGCCGTCATTGAAAATAAGAATTTGTTCTTAACATACTTGCCTAGTTAAATAAAGGTAAAATAAATCAAATATGGCTAAGAGTGAGGACTCACCTCCCAGATCACACCTCCAATCTACTGTCTTCACACTATGTGTGAACAGACCTTTCCCTGCGTCCCAAATGGCACCCTATTGTCTTTATAGTGAGTGTACTACTTTTACCAGAGCCCATATGGGCTCTGGTAAAAGTAGTGCACTACATAGGGAATAGTGTGCCATTTTGGGGGACACACATCCTAGTCCACCTGAGGGCAGATGGAGCCTAATTAGCCATGGCCCTGCTCTCCTCTCCAGCAGCAGATTCACCCTCGCTCACCCCAGATTACTATTAGTTCTGCTTGTGGGCCTTTGACCATGAGATAACTAGGGCAATATGTTGAGGTATGGCACTGTTTTAAGATAGATGTTTTCGATACAGGGCCTAAGTCTGGGGAACAGTGTCTAGTCGATGTGAGCAGACCTTTGTGTTAGTGTGCCCCAGCGATTGGAGACAATATCCAATATCTTAAATTGGGTATAACAGGAAGTGTTATACCAGATATATAACCAGGTTACCAGGTGTGTTCTGTAGAGTACCTCAGGGTTTTTCCTGGCTCAAAAAGGGGCTTAGGTGGTGGTCATGGATCACTGTCCTGACAAGGCAACAGTCTCTAACACTGATCCACGTGCCCAGCACCCACTCTGGATTAGAATCCTTGTAAAGGGGTTAAAGCAGACCAAACGTGGTCACATAATCTCGTAGGATTTACCCACCAAACACGTGGTTCTCTCCATGGCTTTCAAACATCTGGGCAATGCCAGGAGGCTGAGGAGGAGTGGTGTATCATGGGATTTGCTCATCTGGTGTCACACTTAAAAAAAAAAAAAAAAATTCAGGTCTAGCTACACGGTCTGTAACCTGATTTGATCTGTGCATACATGTGAGAAGTAAGCATATGCGACCAGGTTTTGAATGTACATGTACCCAGGAGACAGCTACCTTACCGTAGGTCCAGGGCCAGTTCTTTCTTGACCTCTTGATTGGGCCAGTCCAAGCAGACTAATAGTTGTTCAGATGGTGACAAAACATAAATAGGAAAAATACCAAAGGAATGCCCAAACTATACACTGAAAACTAACTAAAGGCTTCATGGCCACCAATGAAAATCGTCAGCATGACAGATTTTCTCGCTGGGACACTGACTGCCAATCACCTAATTTGACTGTCAGCTATTGACTGAATACAATATTGTTTACTGACTACAATATCACCCACTCATGTGATTCTTGCTAAATATTTCAAATGTATTTGTGTACTAGTATTGTAATGTTAGACATTTACTGCATCGCTGGAGCTAGAAACAAGTATTTCACGTATCTCAGGGGCTCCCGAGTTGCACAGCGTTCTAAGTCACTGCATCTCAGTGCTAGAGGCGTCACTACAGACCTTGGATCGATCCCAGGCTGTATCACAACCAGCCGTGACCAGGAGTCCTATAGGGCAGCGCACAATTGGCCCAGCATCGTCCGGGATAGAGGAGGGTTTGGCCGGGGTCATTGTAAAATAAGAATTTATGACTTGTTAACTCAAATAAAAACATATATTTTTTGCTGCACCTGCTTTAATATCTGCAAATCTGTTTATAAAACAAATAAGCTTTAATTTGATAATTAAATATAATAGAACAATAATTAAATAGAACAATAGGATCTCTGTCTGGTTTAGGCTACATGTATGTTAGGAACATTTTGTACTCAATTGGTGGTTGTTAGAACAATGTTTTAACTATGTTTTAACTATGATGAAAGAAAGCAAGATATGCTATATATTATAAAAAATATTTCCTCAAATTCTTTGAGAACCATCACACATTTCATTATCTTGATGATTGAAACATGTTCAAAGTACATTCGCCCCTTTTTGTGTCCTTTTCTAAATTGATCAAGCCTCTGGTAAATGGCATATTTTCAACATAGTAAAGATAATTATTTCCTGAAGTTTGGTTTCAGGAACATGTGTTGGGCCTCTACGTACATTAGGTTAAGTCTTTACCCTTCCTCTCCTAAAAGTGTAAGCCCCCCGCCCCCCGCCCCCTGAACCCCTCCCACACACACACACACACACACACACACACACACACACAAAAAGCTATTGCAGCTGCTTTTGTTGCATTCTGGAATTTTCAGGCCTGCCTTGTTGGCCAGAGTTCTTACTTCCTAGCTGTGTGTGTGTGTGTGTGTGTGTGTGTGTGTGTGTGTGTGTGTGTGTGTGTGTGTGTGTGTGTGTGTGTGTGTGTGTGTGTGTGTGTGTGTGTGGGAGGGGTTCAGGGGGCGGGGGGCTTGTTTTCGGGGACTGGAGAACGGTCACAGAGCACCGAAGGAGTGTTCTCCCAGAAAGAGGGGACAGGACTGGGTCAACAAGGGCTGAAACTCCCAAATCTCAGTGGTTCACTTGACTGCAGTTTGAAAGAGGAAGAACAAGAGGCCTCTCCTCTATGTAGTTTCAGTGGGTTTTACTGAAAGGAGACAAGGAGTAGTAAGTAAGAGTTTGTCTGTCTGTGCCGGGACTGGGAGGAGATGGGCAGCAGTTGATGAGTTTTTCTTCCGGGCTGGGCAGAGGAGAGCAGAGAAACAGCAGAGCCGGTTCGGACAGATATGTATCTCTCTGGCAGTGAGGAGTCCGACGTGGTAAGTCCTTTAAAGTATTCCCAACACAGACACGTACTGCAAACATACTTAGCCTACATTTTCTTGAATCTGTATGCTGTACAGATTCAGCAATAATTATCTTGTTCTTTCTCACTCTCCTCTCTGAACAATGGAGGAGAGTTCTGGAATCTTGGAGAGTTTTGTTTTTCGACCAAATTCCAAAGGGCGTAATGTTAGGCTTCCTATTTTGTTTCCTTAGAACTTTTCCTGGAAGCCAGTTTGTTGCGTGAGAGTGTCGCGACTCTGGCTCTTATGTAGCGTGTGCAACGGAGGTCATTTTGCGGGTAGTGGATTGTTTGGGCATCTTGTCTGGATTTGCATCTCAACGTTGCTAGCCAAAGGTGGAAAGCTGCGTCAGTTTATTAATGGCTGGTGTGAAGTTAGGAAAATAAACACCAGGGACATGACTGGTCCTCCGGTTACAGAGACTGTTTAGTTAGTGAACGTAAAGCCTTTCAAAAAGCCCCCTTTCTTTAACCGTGGCTGTTCAGAACTCCTTGTATTTTGTTTCTCTGCCTCTGCTTCCTGGCCGTACAGTTTGTTCATCCAAGTCTGTCTCACTGTAAATATCTCCGTATCATATTCATTTTTAAAAACACGAACGGACCATTTCGAGGTTTACTACATAGTTTTGATTCGATGAGACTTTACTGACATCCTTAAAGTGCATGCAAAACTTCTGTAGTGAATTTCTTACACTCTAGTTCATTAAGCTAACTGTTTGTGACCCCTTAACTTGTTAAGTTAGTCAGCTACAGTGCATTCGGAAAGTATTCAGACCCCTTCACTTTTTCCACATTTTGTTACATTACAGCCTTATTCTAAAACTGATTAAATTGTTTGTTTTCCTCATCAGTCTACACACAATACCCCATAATATCAAAGCAAAAAACTGTTTTTTAGAAATGTTAGCAAAAATGTATTAAAAATAAAAATGGAAATATCACATTTACATATGTATTCAGACCCTTTACTCAGTAATTTGTTGAAGCATCTTTGGCAGCGATTACAGAGTCTTCTTCGGTATGCCGCTACAAACTTGGCAAACCTGTATTCGGGGAGTTTCTCCTATTGTTCTCTGCAGATCCTCTCAAGCTCTGTCAGGTTGGATGAGGAGCATCACTGCACAGCTAATTTCAGGTCTCTCCAGAGATGTTCGATCAGGTTCAAGTCTGGGCTCTGGCTGGGACCCTCAAGGACATTCAGAGACTTGTCCCAAAGCCACTCCTACGTTGTCTTGGCTGTATGCTTAGGTTCGCTGTCCTGTTGGAAGGTGAACCTTTGCCCCAGTCTGAGGTCCTGACCGCTCTGGATTAGGTTTTCATCAAGAATCTTTGTGTACTTTGCTCCGTTCATCTTTCCTTCGATCCTGACTAGTCTCCCGGTCCCTGCCGCTGAAAAACTTGCTCAGTTTTCCCGGGCGGCCAACTCTAGGAAGAGTCTTGTTGGTTCCAAACTTCTTCCATTCAAGAATGATGTAGGACACTGTGTTCTTGGGGACCTTCAATGCAGCAGAAATGTATTAGTACCCTTCCCCAGATCTGTGCCTCGGAACAATCCCGTGCGTGTGTGTGTGCATGTTTGTGTGTTAGGAATGTCTGTACATGCGTGTGCGTTGTGTATATATTAAATGGTGTTTGATGTGACTGAGTATACAGTGCTGAAAGCTGGAAGAACCCTGTGTGTTGATGACAGTCAGAAATAGACACCAAGTCAAATTTGATTTGTCACATGTGCCGAATACAACAAGAGTAGACCTTACCGTGAAATTTGTTTGAAAAATGTGTTTAATGAACTGAAGGATAAATAGTAACGCAGTAAAACAACAATAATGAGGCTATATACAGGGGGTACCAGTTTCGAGTCAATGTGTAGGGGTACGGGTTAGTCGAGGTAGTTGAGGTAATATGTACATGTAGCTAGGGGTATAGTGACTATGCATAGGTAATAAACAGAGAGTAGCCGCAACGTATGTGAAGAGTGTGAAGGAATGTGAATGTGTGTGTGTGTGTGGGGTCATGTCACATCCACACACTGCCATCATGCGTTATCCTCTAATAACCCATCTTACTACAAAGAGTAGCCTCACATAAGATATTTATGCATCCCAAATGTCTGCCTATTCCTTATTTAGTGCACTACATTTTACCAGAGCCCTCTGGGCTCACTATATAGGGAATAGGATGCCATTTGGGATGCTGTCATCAACTTCTGCACTCCTAATTAACTCTGCCCATGTGAAAGGTTGGCGTTATACAGGGCATTACTGACACTGGATCATCACTTAAAATCTATTACCTTTCTGTACTACTTTGTTTTGTGTCTGTGTCTGTGCCTCTGTCTCTGTCTGTCCTTATGAGTCTGGGAGTCTGTGTCTGTGGCAGATGCTGTTGTCTATCTTCCTGCTCCCTAGTTGACTCTTTGGGGTGTAAGAGAGAGCTGGAGACAGACAGGGGACTACCTGAACAGCTGTCTCTTCCCAATCTGCTGCTGTTTGCTGTTCCACTCAAACTGGCCTGCAAATACCAATGACACACATATTTTAGAAATGTAGATGGGGGGGGGACAGATGAGAGGGATATAGCAGAGAAAGTGAGTGGTGGAATGGGGATCGAACCGCTACCTCCATGGGGAATATGTGTTCTGGGGACGTATCGCGTCAAATCAGCCTTTAAAGTTCATTGCGCGCATGATACCGCTGTCGAGCAAGGTGAAGCGAACAGTCGAGCGCAGAGGATGTGTCCCGCGACGAAACTTAGTCGAGATAGAAGAGCTTGTCCCGTGAGAAGAACATAAGAATGTCTGAATAAAAAAATATACAACTGCAAGCCAAGAAACATGGTTCAAATGTGTAAGAAACGAAATGTGAAAGCATCAAATTTATACTAGCATGCCTTGCCATAGGATTTGTCTACTTTTCACTCTTAATTTCTCAAGTTGCTCTCTCTCAAGTCTTGGCACCTTTGAGTCTCTTTTTTCTCGATTGGATTTCAGGTTGGTGGGGGTGCGGGCTTAGAGGCAGGTGTGTGTCTAGAAACCTTACATTAGTCATTTTCACTGCAGTGATGGACGAACTAACAAATGCTTGCACATGGCCAGGGTGTGGACTAGTTAGCATACTGCTTTTGTTAGATTAGACTTTTCGTAGCAGGTTAGGAGAACCTATGCAGCAGGTAAGGATAATTAATGTTGCAGGTTAGGATAATTAGGTTATTGTTAGGTAAAGGGTTAGGGTTAGAATGAGCTAAAATGATAAAAGGAACCTTTAGACGTTCATTTGACAAGCTGTATCCCTTCTAGCCATGACCGTTGGCCAATCCAGTGTTGTATCGTGTGATTGGTTGAGTCTTCTTGGGTGCATGACATTAAACAGATGTGCTTCTGAGTTGTCTGTTTAGCTTGCTAGCCAGCTTGAACAGTAAGCCCCGAGCGACTTGGGAAACCCAGCTTCAACTTCATACATAAGCATACATTAATTAGCTATACTATACCTTGAGGTGAGTGGAATCTACTTGCTAAAGTAAGCTAGCTATCTAATTGCTTGCTAGCAAGCAAGATTTGTCTGTAAGACGAAAAGGGGACAGTCGCGCCTCAAGTAGGCTGGACACCTCACATTTTTAACAATGCTTTTTTTCGGATAAAAACTAGTTCATTGCATCCGCCGTGGAGCCCAGTTTCATAATATTACCATATGTCCCAGCTACTTGCTGTAGTTTTGAAGTAATCACAAAAAAGGGGGCCTTATTTTAGG
The DNA here is from genome assembly GCF_013265735.2 of Oncorhynchus mykiss. Lineage (NCBI taxonomy): Eukaryota > Metazoa > Chordata > Actinopteri > Salmoniformes > Salmonidae > Oncorhynchus > Oncorhynchus mykiss. The sequence continues at coordinate 35,287,442 of NC_048575.1, read as the reverse complement.
GCATTTTTCACCCTGCCAGCTCCTATTAGTTTTATTGAGCACTGTGGCACCAACTCGCCTTCTGAAAGTTCTATTCCCAGCCTTTTGTTCTACGTCACAATGCCTGGCAATGAGACCTGCCCATGTTGCTGGTAGTTAAAATGCAAACAACAAAAAATTACTCCTGAGGTCGTCCCGTTGTTCCCTTTAAGGAAATATAGGTATGTCTGACTATTTCGGAAAATATCTCGCAATGTGTATATTTAGATTTGGTTTTAAATTGGACACCATTTTAAATCATGAGAATCTCCTCTTTCTAATTATGTAAGTCTGGGCAGTGTGTTCCGTTCTCATCAAACACTAGCCACCAATTACCTTTTGCCCTTAGAAGACTGAGCTCCACCCATTGTTTTCCTATGGCGAGGCATGCTGGTATAAATCTCCAAATATTTCGCAATGTGTGCATTTAGATTTTTTTTCGAGTCGGACACCATTTTAATCATGAGAATCTCCTCTTTCTAATTATGTAAGCCTGGGCAGTGTATTACGTTGTCATCAAACGCTAGACCAGAAATGGTCAGAAGTTGCCATTCCTACTTCCTCGTTATGCAGACATAAGCACACTTGGCACCATCGAGGTGCTGATGTTGACTTTCTACACAAGTTGTTATTTTTCAGTTTCGTCCTAAGAACAGAATGTAGTGGTAAAATAAAAAGGGATACATTTTTGGTGCCATTTGGGCTAAATGGAATTCTAAGCTTCACTCCAGTAAAAACAGGCTTTAAAGGGTGCGTGCTGGTGGCAGGGAAGTCAGGCGCAGGAGAGTGAACTTGGTATAAACGGAGCAGTTTAATGAATATACAAAAACTCAGAAAACCAAAATATACCAAATAAAATAAGAGGGTGCAAAACCCGTCGCACACCAGAACATAACTTGCACCAATAAATACAACAAACAATCTCCGACAAGGAAATGAGGGGAAACAGAGGGTTAAATAAACAACATGTACAGTGCCTTGCGAAAGTATTCGGCCCCCTTGAACTTTGCGACCTTTTGCCACATTTCAGGCTTCAAACATAAAGATATAAAACTGTATTGTTTTGTGAAGAATCAACAACAAGTGGGACACAATCATGAAGTGGAACGACATTTATTGGATATTTCAAACTTTTTTAACAAATCAAAAACTGAAAAATTGGGCGTGCAAAGTTATTCAGCCCCTTTACTTTCAATGCAGCAAACTCTCTCCAGAAGTTCAGTGAGGATCTCTGAATGATCCAATGTTGACCTAAATGACTAATGATGATAAATACAATCCACCTGTGTGTAATCAAGTCTCCGTATAAATGCACCTGCACTGTGATAGTCTCAGAGGTCCGTCAAAAGCGCAGAGAGCATCATGAAGAACAAGGAACACACCAGGCAGGTCCGAGATACTGTTGTGAAGAAGTTTAAAGCCGGATTTGGATACAAAAAGATTTCCCAAGCTTTAAACATCCCAAGGAGCACTGTGCAAGCGATAATATTGAAATGGAAGGAGTATCAGACCACTGCAAATCTACCAAGACCTGGCCGTCCCTCTAAACTTTCAGCTCATACAAGGAGAAGACTGATCAGAGATGCAGCCAAGAGGCCCATGATCACTCTGGATGAACTGCAGCTGAGGTGGGAGACTCTGTCCATAGGACAACAATCAGTCGTATATTGCACAAATCTGGCCTTTAATGAAGAGTGGCAAGAAGAAAGCCATTTCTTAAAGATATCCATAAAAAGTGTTGTTTAAAGTTTGCCACAAGCCACCTGGGAGACACACCAAACATGTGGAAGAAGGTGCTCTGGTCAGATGAAACCAAAATTGAACTTTTTGGCAACAATGCAAAACGTTATGTTTGGCGTAAAAGCAACACAGCTGAACACACCATCCCCACTGTCAAACATGGTGGTGGCAGCATCATGGTTTGGGCCTGCTTTTCTTCAGCAGGGACAGGGAAGATGGTTAAAATTGATGGGAAGATGGATGGAGCCAAATACAGGACCATTCAGGACTCCTGATGGAGTCTGCAAAAGACCTGAGACTGGGGTGGAGATTTGTCTTCCAACAAGACAATGATCCAAAACATAAAGCAAAATCTACAATGGAATGGTTCAAAAATAAACATATCCAGGTGTTAGTATGGCCAAGTCAAAGTACAGACCTGAATCCAATCGAGAATCTGTGGAAAGAACTGAAAACTGCTGTTCACAAATGCTCTCCATCCAACCTCACTGAGCTCGAGCTGTTTTGCAAGGAGGAATGGGAAAAAATGTCAGTCTCTCGATGTGCAAAACTGATAGAGACATACCCCAAGCGACTTACAGCTGTAATCGCAGCAAAAGGTGGCGCTACAAAGTATTAACTTAAGGGGGCTGAATAATTTTGCACGCCCAATTTTTCAGTTTTTGATTTGTTAAAAAAGTTTGAAATATCCAATAAATGTCGTTCCACTTCATGATTGTGTCCCACTTGTTGTTGATTCTTCACAAAAAAATACAGTTTTATATCTTTATGTTTGAAGCCTGAAATGTGGCAAAAGGTCGCAAAGTTCAAGGGGGCCGAATACTTTCGCAAGGCACTGTAATTGATGGGATTGGAACCAGGTTTGATGGAAGACAAGACAATAACAATGGAAAATGAAAAATGGATCAGCGATGGCTAGAAGGTCGGTGGCGTCGACCGCTGAACACCGCCCGAACAAGGAGAGGGACCGACTTCGGCGGAAGTCGTGCCCCAGCTCTGTGAACGTTTGACTCCATTCATATGCTATAGGCTTGCGCTAGTGTTCCAGCTAGCCAACGTTCTTTTGCTATTTTTCAACCTTGGGTGAATTCTGACTCGTTCTTATTGTCCAGCCTACCTCTAGCTAAGTAACATCATAGTCCACCAGTAGCTAATTGTTTTTCTTCACCTTTTCATAAAGTGCCTGATATGTATTTTCTTGATATGAGGGAGTTAACCCCAGGTTATTAAATAATAGATGGAGTATGGACATAATGTGGCTGTGATCTAACAAGTTAATTCATCCTGCTGTACACTAGCTACTGGACATCATTTTATATAGCTGAATATAATGACTCCATTGTTAGGAATAACGTGGGTACACAACAGTGTCTCCGCTGCAGTTATTTCCACCACGCCTAAAACAATATTTCTGACAGGTGCGCTTTGAAGCTGCAAGAACCGTCCACATGTACTTTTCCTCTGCAAGCAAAACTATTAATGACTAGAAAAACAAGACAACCCCATAGTAGAATAGTTGATCAATTTACCTAGTCGGCTTGTTGTTGTGCGTTCTAAGCGAGACAAATATTCCTCTTAAGGCGTATTCAAGTTGTGTGTCATACTAGGGAGGCAAACATGCATTCTGGACTGCCAGTGTTGCTAGTAGTATCACGTCTGTACAGTTTTTGGTTTTGGTTCATCAAAAGCCTTCTTCAACCGTGTTTCTTCCTCAGTTGGTGCAGGCACATTTTGTGTTTAGCTTGTTCCTGTCCCTGCTTTTAATTCGCAGGGGCTGCCATCTTTTTCAATTTGCAAATCTAAAGGATCTTCCCCAAACTTGAAACCTTTTTGCCAGTTAGGCTCTTACACCCCTTGTAAAGTGGATGAATGTGCTTAATTTTAAGACGTTATTTGATTTGAATACCCAAAATGCACATCTGTAAATGGTCTCAGTTCTCATGAATCATGGCAATGTGATTGCAAAGAGGACTGAGACCTCAACAGAGGTGAAATAAACCAGCAAGAGGTCTGAGTCCTCATTCAAAGGCAAGGGCAGTGTGAATGAAAAGAGAACCGAGTTATTTTGCTTTTATTTACCCTAGAGTTCACTTTAAAGAGGACTGATATCGGTTATTTTAAAGAGGACTATACAGTGAGGGAAACAATTATTTGATCCCCTGCTGATTTTGTATGTTTGCACACTGACAAAGAAATGATCAGTCTATAATTTTAATGGTAGGTTTATTTGAACAGTGAGAGACAGAATAACAACAACAAAAATCCAGAAAAACGCATGTCAAAAATTTTATAAATTGATTTGCATTTTAATGAGGGAAATAAGTATTTGACACCTCTGCAAAACATGACTTAGTACTTGGTGGCAAAACCCTTGTTGGCAATCACAGAGGTCAGACGTTTCTTGTAGTTGGCCACCAGGTTGGCACACATCTCAGGAGGGATTTTGTCCCACTCCCCTTTGCAGATCTTCTCCAAGTCATTAAGGTTTCGAGGCTGACGTTTGGCAACTCGAACCTTCAGCTCCCTCCACAGATTTTCTTTTGGATTAAGGTCTGGAGACTGGCTAGGCCACTCCAGGACCTTAATGTGCTTCTTCTTGAGCCACTCCTTTGTTGCCTTGGCCGTGTGTTTTGGGTCATTGTCATGCTGGAATACCCATCCACGACCCATTTTCAATGTCCTGGCTGAGGGAAGGAGGTTCTCACCCAAGATTTGACGGTACATGGCCCCGTCCATCGTCCCTTTGATGTGGTGAAGTTTTCCTGTCCCCTTAGCAGAAAAACACCCCCAAGCATAATGTTTCCACATCCATGTTTGACGGTGGGGATGGTGTTCTTGGGGTCATAGGCAGCATTCCTCCTCCTCCAAACACGGCGAGTTGAGTTGATGCCAAAGAGCTCCATTTTGGTCTCATCTGACCACAATACTTTCACCCAGTTGTCCTCTGAATCATTCAGATGTTCATTGGCAAACCTCAGACGGGCATGTATATGTGCTTTCTTGAGCAGGTGGACCTTGCGGGCGCTGCAGGATTTCAGTCCTTCACGGCGTAGTGTTTTACCAATTGTTTTCTTGGTGACTATGGTCCCAGCTGCCTTGAGATCATTGACAAGATCCTTCCGTGTAGTTCTGGGCTGATTCCTCACCGATCTCATGATCATTGCAACTCCACGAGGTGAGATCTTGCATGGAGCCCCAGGCCGAGGGAGATTGACAGTTCTTTTGTGTTTCTTCCATTTGCGAATAATCACACCAACTGTTGTCACCTTCTCACCAAGCTGCTTGGCAATGGTCTTGTAGCCCATTCTAGCCTTGTATAGGTCTACAATCTTTTCCCTGACATCCTTGGAGAGCTCTTTGGTCTTGGCTATGGTGGAGAGTTTGGAATCTGATTGATTGCTTCTGTGGACAGGTACCTTTTATACAGGTAACAAACAGATTAGGAGCACTCCCTTCAAGAGTGTGCACCTAATCTCAGCTCGTTACCTGTATAAAAGACACCTGGGAGGCAGACATATTTCTGATTGAGAGGGGGTCAAATACTTATTTCCCTCATTAAAATGCAAATCAATTTATAACATTTTTGACATGCGTTTTTCTGGATATTTAGGTTGTTATTCTGTCTCTCACTGTTCAAATAAACCTACCATTAAAATTATAGACTGATCATTTCTTTGTCAGTGGGCAAACGTGCAAAATCAGCAGGGGATCAAATACTTTTTCCCCTCACTGTATGTGAAAACACCCTCAGACTTGCTTTCAATGAGAATGTCATATCATTAACATACGTTTTATGTGTGAATTTGGTCGGGCTGCCCAAAAAGTTACATTTTGCAGCTTTAATAACTGGGAGCATAGAAATTGCGCACATAGACATGCTTTCAATACCAATGACCGATCTATAAACACACATTTCTATGTAAATTTGGTAATGTCGCCCAAAATGTTACAAATTGTTTATACAGGTTTTTTTGGGAGATAAAATATATCAACACTGGACATGCTAACTAGTTAAAATACCCCATTGGGGATCTAGCTAACGATTAGCACAATGGTAAAGGCAGGTAGGCAACCCCATGCTTCAGCCTAGTTATTTATAGCCACTATACTGAATCAGATGGGCTGCAGGTGATAATACTTATTGCTAATAGCACACCTATCGGCATATATTTTTCCCCATTCATTTGTAATGAACAGATAGAGATTAAAAATAGACAGGGTTCAATTGGAGTTGAAAGGTTTTAACATCTTAGTGTTGCATTCAAGGTTTACGATCCATTTTAAGACTGCAGCTGGATTAAAAGAGGAATACGTGTCCAACTATGGATAATCATTTAGCCAAATAAGTGATAATACTGTATACAAGCTGTATCAATCCACACCACTCATCAGTCAGTATGGCTCAGTATTGAACAGCCTGCTGTCATTTAATGCCCGACCCTCATCGTGGAGAGCTATCCTCCTATTAGTTTTCACTTCATCCCTTACCTAACCTACTTGTACACATTCAGTATAGAACCATCCTCTATGTAGAACCATATTTCTAACCAAAAAGACAGCAGGTGGTCAAAGTCAATAACATGGCATCCTCTCTACGTGACAATGTCCTCATAACAATGCCTCCACACAGCATCAAAGCAATTAGAGGAACTCAGTACCACCAATGATTAAGTTGCAGGGGTGATTGATATAAGTTATGAATACCTGCAGAAAGCCCACAGAGGGCTGTGCATAGAAGAGACCCAAGGTACTTGAAACAGAATGGACTCCTCTCTCTGTCAACTTCCCCACCACTTAGAAGATGGTTAGAGGTCATCCTCTTTCATTGTAACTGCCAGAGTATTGTATTTAACCTTTATTTAACTAGGCAAGTCAGTTAAGAACAAATTCTTATTTTCAATGACGGCCAAACCTTAACCCGGACGACACTGGGCCAATTGTGCGCCGCCCTATGGGACTCCCAACCGCAGCCGGTTGTGATACTGCCTGGAATCGAACCAGGGTCTGTAGTGACGCCTCCAGCACAGAGATGCAGTGCCTTAGACCGCTGCGCCACTCGGGGGCCCCTAAAAAGTAATCAAATCTGTATTTCAAATAGACTGTATCTCAAAGTATGCCATTAGCGGTTTACAATATTGGCTATTTAGTTCGTAGTTTGATCTCTCTTGGCTCCCACTCACCCCATCTCAATCAAGGGCATCTTCCCCAGTGAAAGCCTTCCCTGTCTGTCCTCCCCCCTGCCTCTCACTTCTTCGCCACTCCCTCCCAGTCATGCTGGTCTTCCAAGACCCCCATCTCTACTAACCCCTCATTAACTTAGCTAGCAAGCTACAGTTCCCTTGGTTAAACCATACTGGTAACTATTATGTGGTCACACTAACCTAGCTTGCTTAATCAATAGCCTGCTCTGATAACTACCGTATTTGTCCCTGTAAAACAACACATACAATAAAACAGTGTTGTAACAACACACATGGCTGATATGGACACGTATTACATGACAGTGTTGTAACAACACACATGGCTGATATGGACACGTATTACATGACAGTGTTGTTACAACACACATGGCTGATATGGACACGTATTACATGACAGTGTTGTTACAACACACATGGCTGATATGGACACGTATTACATGACAGTGTTGTTACAACACACATGGCTGATATGGACACGTATTACATGACAGTGTTGTTACAACACACATGGCTGATATGGACACGTATTACATGACAGTGTTGTTACAACACACATGGCTGATATGGACACGTATTACATGACAGTGTTGTTACAACACACATGGCTGATATGGACACGTATTACATGACAGTATTGTTACAACACACATGGCTAATATGGACACGTATTACATGACAGTGTTGTTACAACACACATGGCTGATATGGACACGTATTACATGACAGTGTTGTTAGAACACACATGGCTGATATGGACACGTATTACATGACAGTGTTGTTACAACACACATGGCTGATATGGACACGTATTACATGACAGTGTTGTTACAACACACATGGCTGATATGGACACGTATTACATGACAGTGTTGTTACAACACACATGGCTGATATGGACACGTATTACATGACAGTGTTGTTACAACACACATGGCTGCGTGGGAGCAGAATGGGCCTAAACAGCAGTAGTACAGAGTGTATTTCACACTGTGGGACTGCTAGGACAGACACTCACAGTACTGGCAGTCATTCTAATGGTCCTGGTGTTCTGGTGTTGTCTGCTACTCTAGTGAGGATGGACAGGGAAGGACTGGGACCAGAAAACAGCCCGGGCCCATATTTTTTACTCTCTCAGGGGGCCTCGAGAGAGTAAAAAATATGGGCCGGGCTGTTTGCTAGTCCCAGTCCTTCCCTGTCCATCCTTGCTAAAGATCATTCTTCACAAAGACACACATTTATACAGACCCACTGGGCTTAAGATGGAGCAGCCCATCCGACATTTGCCCAGGCTGCACTATGCCCAATCCGTTTCTGAGGATGGAACTTGAGGTCTCAGCAGAGTGAGTCCTCTCATAACCAGCCCAGCGCTCATCAATCATCCACAGGTACCGCTTGCCCCCTAAAACCCAGCTCCTGCCACAATATTGATGATGCAAGCACTGCGAACGAGTGCGACACACCCCCATGGCCCTCCCGTCTCCCCCTAACCGTATTCCCTTCATCAAACCATATCCCTTCATCAGCTCCCTGCCTATTAAGGTTTGATTATTCCCTCTGTGCTTTCTGTAGTGCTGTGTTCCTACATGGTCCAGTGTGCTTCGAAGCCGGCCTTAACCATCCTGGGTTGTGACGGATATGGCGGATAGTATATTCCCTACATAGTGCACTACTTTTGACCAGGGCATGGCACCCTACTGCCTATATAGTGCACTACTTTTGACCAGGGGATGGCACCCTACTGCCTATATAGTGCACTACTTTTGACCGGTGGATGGCATCCTACTGCCTATATAGTGCAACACTTTTGACCAGGGGATGGCACCCTACTGCCTATATAGTGCACTACTTTTGACCAGGGGATGGCACCCTACTGCCTATATAGTGCACTGCTTTTGACCAAGCCCTATGCACCACATAGAGAATAGGGTGCTATTTGAGACACAGTCCTGCTACCTGAGACAGTGTGGTTTTATCGAAAGCCGGAGATACCCAACACCCGGATGGGATGATGCACTTATTTAAGAGGAAATCGCTTGGCGGAATGCTGGGTAAACACATTCCCCTGTTCCTCCCTGTTCCCTAAGTGTCACCTTGAGGTCCAAGCAGCCAATCCTGCTCCCCACGCCAGAGAAGCCATTACTTCAGTACTGACCGATCTCTCCCACGCACTCACACTACGACATACATATGGATTATGGCAGGCAACGCACGCGCTCATGCAGGAAGGCACGTACACGCATATTCATTCACTCATTCTATCAATCTCTCAATTACCCGCTCACACTTTCTTTTTTTTCTCTCCCTTTTGTCTCTCCTTTGCTCTCCCTCTCTCACACACACACACCCTTTTTCTCTGCTTCTGTTCTTCATTGTCAGTTCGAGTGGGAAGCAGTGGCAGGAGTCAAACATGTTCTAACAGTGCATCCGTTGTCATGTCTTTTTTTGTGTGCCATTGTCTCTGTGCAGTAGAAGGAGAAAGTAGTCATAGTGTACCAGATGATGATTTGATAGACTTTCTGTTCCTGTCAGTGATGTGACATTTACAGGCAGATGGCTGTGAAGCAGCAACCTTTTGTTCCAGCTAAAGAATGAACACAGTTACAGGATGAGTCACAAATAACTCTGTACGTCCCAAATGGCACCCTATTCCTTGTATAGTGCACTACTTTTGACCAGGATTTGGTCAAACGTAGTGCACTATGTAGGGAATATGGTTCCATTTGGGATGCTAACCTGTATTCCTGAATGTCAACACTGCAGTCTGTCACAGGAGACTAGAAAAAAAAGCAACAATCCAAAATACTGACATCTGATGGTCCAGGAAAAAATATGTTCCGAGATAAAGTAATTTCCATCTTCTTAGTACTGGTTCTTGGAATAGGATTTTTATTTTTTATTTTTTTACCCCTTTTTCTCCCCAATTTCTTGGTATCCAATTGGGAGTTACAGTCTGGTGTCATCGCTTCAACTCCTGTACGGACTCGGGAGAGGCGAACGTCGAGAGCCATGCGTCCTCCGAAACACGACCCAACTGCTTCTTGACACAATGCCCGCTTAACCCGGAAGCCAGCCACACCAATGTGTCGGAGGAAACACCGTACACCTGGCGACCGTGTCAGCGTGCATGCACCCGGCCCGCCACTGGAGTCACTAGAGCCCGATGGGACAAGGACATCCCTGCCGACACTGGGCCAATTGTGCACCGCCCCATGGGTCTCCCGGTCACGGCCGGCTGCGGCAGAGCCTGAATCTAAGGATTCATGGAAAATAAAGGATAGAAAATTGGCAGATAAAATTTAAATATTTAAAATACAATTACCTGCATCATTTGTAATCGCCTTTTTAAAATATATTTATACAGTTGAAGTCGAAAGTTTACATACACTTAGGTTGGAGTCATTAAAACTTGTTTTTTAGTATATATATATACCAGGGCAGCTCTAGCAGGGCAGAAATGTGACAAACGGTGGCATCATATGACGGTGGCACGTTGAAAGTCAATGAGCTCTTCAGTAAGGCCATTCTACTGCCAATGTTTGGCTATGGAGATTGATACACCTGTCAGCAACAGGTGTGTCTGAAATAGCCAAATCCACTCATTTGAAGGGGTGTCCACATACTTTTGTATTTATAGAGTATATATTTTGGTGGAGGAGGAATAATGGTCTTGGGCTGTTGTTTATGGTTCGGGCTAGTCCCCTTAGTTTCAGTGAAGGGAAATCTTAACGCTACAGCACACAATTACATTCTAGACGATTCTGTGCTTCCAACTTTGTGGTAGGCCCTTTCCTGTTTCAGCATGCCAATGCACAAAGCGAGGTCCATACAGAAATGGTTTGTCGAGATCGGTGTGAAAGAACTTGACTGGCCTGCACAGAGCCCTGACCTCAACACAATCGAACACCTTTGGGAAGAATTGGAATGCCGACTGCGAGCCAGGCCTAATCGCCCCAACATCAGTGCCCGACCTCACTAATGCTCGTGGCTGAATGAATGCAAGTCCCTGCGGCAATGTTCCAACATCTAGTGGAAAACTTTCCCAGAAGAGTGGAGGCAGAAGAGTGGAGGCAGAAGAGTGGAGGCAGCAAAGGGGAACCAACTCCATTTCTCTTTGCTTATTAAAGCTGTTCTTGCCATAATATGGACTTGGTCTTTTACCAAACAGGGCTGTCTACTGTATAACAACCCTACCTTGTCACAACACAATTGATTGGGTCAAACGCATTTAGAAGGAAGAAATTCCACAAATTCACCTTTAACAATGCTCACCTGTTCATTTAAATGCATTCCATGTGACTACCTCATGAAGCTGGTTGAGAGAATGCCAATAGTGTGCAAAGCTTTCATCAAGGCAAAGAGTGGCTACTTTGAAGAATCTAAAATCAAAAATATTTTTTGATTTATTTAACACTTTTTTGTTTACTATATGATTCCATATGTGTTATTTCATAGTTTTGATATCTTTACTATTATTCTACAGTGTAGACAATAGTAAAAATAAAGGAAAACCCTGAAATGAGTGTGCCCAAACTTTTGACTGGTACTGTATATATTTGTTTATTTATTATTATGCCCCTACCCCCGTCTCCCCTGATTGGAGAACTTGGTGGAAAATATTACAATTCAATATATATAAAGTTTATTTCCTAATCACACTGGACTCCAAGTGTATCGGTCAACCAATCAACCACTCCAATCTTAATTCCAACTCTCAGATGTCCACAGTCTAATCCATCTTTCCCAGTTCACTACCATTTTACTATTTCCTTTTGCAATACATCTGTCTGTTTTGCGGACATCCAATCTAACCTTTGCAGATGATAAGTTGTAGCTTATCTCAGAGCATTCTTATATTCTTAACCTTTCAGGTAGGCTACATTAGTGATGCACGCTAAAAGTGAAACCCCATTCAAATCTGTGCATTGTTATGCATTCCTGCTGCTGTGACACATTATTCAGAGCGTATTAATGAGCAGAAAATGCCAGAGATGCACTTTTCCCTTCTGCTCTTCTCTTTCTGAGGAATACTGGGAGGGCTAGAAAGCCACCGACTGTCCCACAAGAGAGGAGAGGAGAGGGGAGGGCAGTGCTGTGATGGGAAGGTGTTATAAGGTGGAGAGAGAGAGAGAGGGGGAAAGTTGGAGGGAGAGAGGGAGAATGCGGGCAATATAATGGGAAACTAGGGGAGGGGGAGACAAAGAGGAGAGAGAGGCCGTGGGCTGGGGATGTGATGGAGATTGGAAGAAGAGTATAAGTGAGAGAGAGAGACAGAGTGGAGAGAGTGTGCTACCAGAGGGTCAGGGAAAGGGGAAGAGATGGGGCTAAGGTGTGTGGAGAGGTGAACAAGGAGTGATGGACCATGATCAATCTGGCTTAGGAAGACTAAATCATTTTGCATATTTTTTATTTCTCCTTTATTTAACAAAGCTTTATTTTCAATCATTTGATGTAACATGACGGTACCTCAACGCTATTTGTAAACTGCGTACACCTAGAATAACCCCTATTTATAACATACAGAAAAGAATTGCGATTCCCCAGTGATGTGTGTATGCCCTCTACTGAAGGGAATGCTGACATTGCCCTGGGACTGAGGCTACTACCTACCTATGTACAGCCCAATAGCCGTTCGATGTATGTAATTAGCCTTAGTGATTTGTGCTGTTCTAATGCGTTGACCGTCATGTGACCGCCATATGTAGCGATGGTTTGGGGTTTTGCAAGCAAAGTAGCCCAGAGGGATCAATAAGTCCATTACAGCAGACCACAGGAGCACCGCCGACACACACACACACACACACACACACAAACACACATACACCATAAAGCAACATTGACTCCATTGCCATACACACACACGCACAAAATGGGACCCTAAAAGCAACATTGACTCCATCGCCATACACACACACACTCACGCACATACATACATACACACACAAGACACATGATGCACGTATGCACACAAAAACAAACCCACCCTTCCTCCACCCCTCTCTCCCTCACTCTCTCCCCACCCTCTCTCTCTCCTCAGGGTGGCTACAGTGAACTCTCTATGCTCTGTTCTCTAAATTCTCAGTGTGTGAGTAGGACCTTAGGGCAGCTGTGTCATGAAGCCAGAGGCTCTCTCTGTCAGACTGAGTCCATGTCAACCTCCCTCACTGGCCACTGTGCCCAGTGTTCACAGACTGACACAAGCCCGGTCTGAGGGCCCCTTACTCTGGGCAGTGGCAGTGGGCACCAGGCTCTACATGGAAAACATCTGTGCCACGCTCTGGAGGGTAGCAACACTTCCCATCACACTAGCTCACCCGGATTAGACAATGTTCAAGCCATGTCTGACACACACAATGCCCTGGAAGGTCGCTTCACCTAAGACTATACATTCAGCGTCAGCAATAGCATTGGTAGAGGCTTTCGCAATGCTACTGCCTGCTCTTATTTTCATGGGACCTGTTTCACTTGAGGTGCAGTGTAGTCTGGCAACTATATATATATTTTCTCATGAAATTGTGTATTTTCTCAGCTGTTTTTACAAGTTATATTAGGTCCATCTAAACTAGCCTGGTCCCAGATCCGTTTGTGCTCTTGCCATCGCCATTGCTCATTGTCAAGCCAAACATGATGACACAAGCAGACTGGCACTCAGGCTACATTTGAAAGTAGTCCATACAGTAGGCCAATTTGTAATGGATGTTGTAATAGTACATAAAACTTGCTACTTGCATAGTCATTCCAATCTGTGTCTGTCCAAATCTGAATATGACTGTGGTAATTGCCTTTGTCGTTAGGCTAATTGGTCTTAACGAGCTAAAATTATATTATTTTCTCCGCCAGCCTTTCTTTTCTTGTAGGACACAGCTAAATCAGCACGTCATCTTCCCCACTAGGCTTCGTCCCAAAAAGCACCCTATTCCCTATATACTGTGGTACACTACTTTTGACCAGAGCACAATGGGCCCTGGTTGAAAGTAGCGCACTTAGTAAGGAATAGGGTGCTTTTTGGGATGCAACCCAGAGCTGGTTGAGGTGACCCCTGGGCGGATGGAACTATGACATTGATTGGTTATGATAAGCAGGACTGATACGCGTGTTATATCCATTGCTGTGCGGTTAGCGGTTATCGTCCCCTAGGGGAATGACTGCTAGCCATTAGACAAACCGCTAAACCCATCCCAGTGCTGACGTGCATGGTGGTGACCACTGACCTCTTCCTGCTCTCCTGACCTGTGCTGACCTAACTTAAGGTCACACAGTTTAACCCAGCTCTGGAATGGGGTTGCCGACTTATTAGTCCTGGATCAGTTTTACTGCTCCAATCTCTGCCTCAACCAGTTACCATTAGAGAGTTCTCATCCATAATTATCCCTACTGTCTACATCACGCCCCAAGCCAACACCACTCTAGCACTCAACGAACTGTATGGGGCCATAGACAAACAAGAAACCGCACACCCAGAGGCAGCGTTTCTGGTGGGCGGAGACTTTAACGCAGGGAGATGTAAAACCCTCCTACCTCACGTCAACCAACGCGTCTTCTGCGCCACTAGGGGCGCTAAAGCTCTAGACCACTTTAATTCTACCCACAGAAACGCATACAGGGCCCTCCCTCGTCCGCTCTTCGGCAAATCTGACCATGATTCAATTCTCCTGCTTCCTGTGTATAAACAACAGCTCAAACAGGATGTACCAGTCATGCGCTCAATACGGAAGAGGTTGGATGAAGCAGACGCAAGGCTGCAAGACTGTATTGCTATTACAGACTGGGATATGTTTTGGGATATCCGCGCTGGGCTAAAGGCTGGAGCTACTGTTTACAAGGAATGGGACACTGACATGGAAGCATACAAGAAAGCCCGCAACGACCTCCAATGAGACATCAAACATGCAAAAGGACAATATAGGAGGAAGGTGGCATCCTACTACACCAGCTCAGACACTCGTTGTATGTGACAGGGCTTGCAGACGATAATGGATTGCAAAGGGAAACCCAGCCGTGAGTTGCCCAGCGATGCTTGACTCCCAAACCAGCTAAATGCCTCCTATGCTCGATTCGAGGCATATAAATAACACTATGCCTTGAATGAAAGCCCCTGTTTTTCCAGATGACTGTGTGATCTCGCTCTCAGTGGCCGGTGTGAGCAAAATGTTTAAACAGGTTAATAATCACAAGGCCGCCGGGCCAGACGGAATACCAGGGCTCGTTCTCAAAGCATGCGCCAAGCTCCAAGGTAACCTGCCTAAATGACTATTAGCCTGTAGCACTCACATCTGCAATTATGAAGTGCTTTGAAAGGCTGGACATGACCCACATCAACACCATCATCCCAGGCACCCTGGACCCACTCCAATTCGCATACCGCCCCAACAGATCCACAGATGACGCAATCTCAATTGCACTTCACACTTCCCTCTCCCAACTGGACAAGAGGGGAAATAGCTATGTGAGAATTCTGTTCATAGACTACAGCTATTCAACACTATAGTCCTCTCCAAACTCATCTCTAAGCTAGGGACCCTGGGACTGAAACCCTCCCTCTGCAACTGGATCCTGAATTTCCGGATGTGCCGGCCCCAGGTGGTGAGGGTAGGCAACAACACCTCCGCCACAGCAAACTCTCTCCAGAAGTTCAGTGAGGATCTCTGAATGATCCAATGTTGACCTAAATGACTAATGATGATAAATACAATCCACCTGTGTGTAATCAAGTCTCCGTATAAATGCACCTGCACTGTGATAGTCTCAGAGGTCCGTTAAAAGCGCAGAGAGCATCATGAAGAACAAGGAACACGCCAGGCAGGTCCGAGATACTGTTGTGAAGAAGTTTAAAGCCGGATTTGGATACAAAAAGATTTCCCAAGCTTTAAACATCCCAAGGAGCACTGTGCAAGCGATAATATTGAAATGGAAGGAGTATCAGACCACTGCAAATCTACCAAGACCTGGCCGTCCCTCTAAACTTTCAGCTCATACAAGGAGAAGACTGATCAGAGATGCAGCCAAGAGGCCCATGATCACTGGATGAACTGCAGAGATCTACAGCTGAGGTGGGAGACTCTGTCCATAGGACAACAATCAGTCGTATATTGCACAAATCTGGCCTTCATGGAAGAGTGGCAAGAAGAAAGCCATTTCTTAAAGATATCCATAAAAAGTGTTGTTTAAAGTTTGCCACAAACCACCTGGGAGACACACCAAACATGTGGAAGAAGGTGCTCTGGTCAGATGAAACCAAAATTGAACTTTTTGGCAACAATGCAAAACGTTATGTTTGGCGTAAAAGCAACACAGCTCTACACACCATCCCCACTGTCAAACATGGTGGTGGCAGCATCATGGTTTGGTTCTGCTTTTCTTCAGCAGGGACAGAGAAGATGGTTAAAATTGATGGGAAGATGGATGGAGCCAAATACAGGACCATTCTGGAAGAAAACCTGATGGAGTCTGCAAAAGACCTGAGACTGGGACGGAGATTTGTCTTCCAACAAGACAATGATCCAAAACATAAAGCAAAATCTACAATGGAATGGTTCAAAAATAAACATATCCAGGTGTTAGAATGGCCAAGTCAAAGTCCAGACCTGAATCCAATCGAGAATCTGTGGAAAGAACTGAAAACTGCTGTTCACAAATGTTCTCCATCCAACCTCACTGAGCTCGAGCTGTTTTGCAAGGAGGAATGGGAAAAAATTTCAGTCTCTCGATGTGCAAAACTGATAGAGACATACCCCAAGCGACTTACAGCTGTAATCGCAGCAAAAGGTGGTGCTACAAAGTATTAACTTAAGGGGGCTGAATAATTTTTCAGTTTTTGATTTGTTAAAAAAGTTTGAAATATCCCATAAATGTCGTTCCACTTCATGATTGTGTCCCACTTGTTGTTGATTCTTCACAAAAAAATACAGTTTTATATCTTTATGTTTGAAGCCTGAAATGTGGCAAAAGGTCGCAAAGTTCAAGGGGGCCAAATACTTTCTTAAGGCACTGTAGCTCCACATTGATCTGGTACTGGTACTCCCTGTATATAGCTCCAGAATGATTTGGTACTGGTACTCCCTGTATATAGCTCCAGATTGATCTGATACTGGTACTCCCTGTATATAGCTCCAGATTGATCTGGTACTGGTACTCCCTGTATATAGCTCCACATTGATCTGGCCTTCCACAAGCTCCCCACAATAAGTTGGATGAATTTTGGCCCATTCCTCCTGACAGAGTCAGGTTTATAGGCCTCCTTGCTCGCACACACTTTTTCAGTTCTGCCCACAAATTTTCTATAGGATTGAGGTCAGGCCTTTGTGATGGCCACTCGAATACCTTGACTTTGTTGTCCTTAAGCCATTTTGCCACAACTTTGGAAGTATGCTTGGAGTCATTGTCCATTTGGAAGACCCATTTGCGACCAAGCTTTAACTTCCTGACTTGAGATGTTGCTTCAGTATATCCACATTTTTTTTCTTCCTCATAAAGCCATCTATTTTGTGAAGTGCACCAGTCCCTCTCGCTACAAAGCATCCCCACAACATGATGCTGCCACCCCCGTGCTTCACGTTTGGGATGATGTTCTTTGGCTTGCAAGCCTCCCCCTTTTCCCTCCAAACATAATGATGGTCATTATGGCCAAACAGTTCTATTTTTGTTTCATCAGACCAGAGGACATTTCTTCAAAAAGTACGATCTTTGTCACCATGTGCAGTTGCAAACTGTGGTCTGACTTTTTTATGGCGGTTTTGGAGCAGTGGCTTCTTCCTTGCTGAGCGGCCTTTCAGGTTATGTCGATATAGGACTCGTTTTACTGTGGATATAGATACTTTTGTACCTGTTTCCTCCAGCATCTTCACAAGGTCCTTTGCTGTTGTTCTGGGATTGATTTGGACTTTTCGCACCAAAGTATGTTAATCTCTAGAAGACAGAATACGTCTCTTTCCTGAGCGGTATGACGGATGCGTGTTCCCATGGTGTTTATACTTGCGTACTATTGTTTGTACAGATGAACGTGATACCTTCAGCCGTTTGGTAATTGCTCCCAAGGATGAACCAGACTTGTGGAGGTCTTGGCTGATTTCTTTAGATTTTCCCATGATGTCAAGCAAAGAAGCAGGGAGTTTGAAGGTAGGCCTTGAAATACATCCACAGGTACACCTCCAATTGACTCAAATGATGTCAATTAGCCTATCAGAAGCTTCAAAAGCCATGACATAATTTTCTGGAATTTTCCATGCTGTTTAAAGGCACAGTCAACTTAGTGTATGTAAACTTCTGACCCACTGGAATTGTGATACAGTGAATTATAAGTGAAATAATCTGTCTGTAAACAATTGTTGGAAAAATGACTTGTGTCATGCACAAAGTAGATGCCCTAACCGACTTGCCAAAACTATAGTTTGTTAACAAGAAATGTGTGGAGTGGTTGAAAAACGAGTTTTAATGACTCCAACCTACGTATATGTAAACCTCTGACTTCAACTGTATATAGCGCCATTCTTGTGTGTTTGATTTGATTCCTCGTGTTACTATTTTAATTTTAAACTCTGTATTGTTGGGAAGGGCTCGTAAGTAAGCATTTCATGGTAAAGTCTACACCAGTTCTATTCGGCACATGTGACAAATACAATTTGATTTGATTTGAAATATCTGTGCAACATTTAATGTTTGCATCGATTCATCGATCAATGCATAGTTTACAAACATGACACACGCACGCAAACAGGCCCTCTGTATTGGGCAGCGATAATCACAGCGGAGACACCCGAACAGATAGAGGAACTGTGAGGAGGAACAGGGGAAAACGAGAGAACAAGCAAGGAGGAGGGGGAGCGATACGGAAGGGAGCCAGAGAGAGAGCGAGAGAGAGATGGGAAGAGAGTGAGAGACAGGCAGAACCACAGAGGTAGAAACAAAATGCAAGAAATCCGGTAAGAGAAAGCGAGAGAGAGTGTGAGAGAGATATATTTACAGGCTAAGGAGAGCTGAGATTGCATGCAGCAGGCACCACCTAAGTAGCAGCAGTAGCAATAAAATTAGCATCCTCACACTGATCATCCAGGATCCAGGCAGGCGTGCTCTTATCTGTCCCCGAGGAAGGAGCATGGCAGCCCAGCCTGTGGAGGAAGGACAACAGGGCTGGGGCTGGAGCTGGACTGAGGCATGAGGAAGCAGGGGAGTGAAGCAGCATCGCGGCCGCCCAGCTCACACAGGCCATGCGGCTTCAGCACCAACGCCGGCAGATAGACTAGGCTTGAGGAGAGGCAGGCAGCTGCTGAGATTGGAGAGCTCACGTGGACAACGTAGCAGCACCATTAACGATAGTTGGAGCATTACATGTATCAGTAGCTTTTGACCTAACAGTATCAACGGCAGGAGCAGGAGCAAAGGTAGCACATCTGTCGCTGCAGTATTGGCAGCCACACCAAAGGTAACCCTAACAAAGGTAGCCATAGCTGTAGAGGTATTCGTAGCAAAAGCAGTCCAGGTATCTTTAGTCACAGTAGGGATACTTAACAGTGGCCCGGGACACTGAATGACAAGTGTGACTGATGAAGGCCACCTGGATTCGGCTGCTGAAAAGATCCAAGGGAGGTCGCGTCAAGAGCGCCGATGACTGTGTAAGCCGATTATTCAAACATGCTTCCTTTATCTCCTGTTTGTGTGCGTGTGCACGTTTGTGTGTGCGTGAACGTATACGTCCACTGGTGTGTGTACTGAATGTACATCATCGCATGCACCTGTGCGTGCCTGTATAGGGGTCAGGGGGTGGTATTGTCACGCTGCGCTAGGGATGATAAGGGTCAGTGGGGTTGTCTGTCATCACTGTCAGAGTCCTCATTATGTCGTAACTCTCTTGGTCAGACCCCTGCTTTACTCTGGACATAATGGAATGATGGTTTGAACAGTGTCAGTCACATGAGGATACCAGGATACATGAGGTTGGTGTGGTTGGTGTGGTTGTATGTTATACTGTAGTGTTTGTGAGCGTGTGTGCGTAGGGTTGGGGAGTAACTTATTATCCAAAAAACTTTAACAGTAATCAGTTACATTACCAGCAAATATTTTGTAATCAGATTACAGATACTTTTGAAAAAACTAGATTACTTCTTGGATTACTTTTACATTCAGAAAGGATGTTTGCGAATCGAATGTATTGACACCTTTCTGTTTTCTCAATGAAATTCAATTCAGCGCTGAAAATAAGCACAACGTTTGTTCAGCCTGAACGAGTCTGACCACAAGACAGAGACCACTCTAATGACACACCACATGCGTTTGATGGATCCTTTTCTTGTCTTCTTCTAAGGGGAAAGTAATCCATAAGTAGCTGAGAGTAATAATAGGTCACTTGTAACTGTAACGGATTACATTTGGAAAGTAACCTACACTACCATGTGCAGTTGGCTCGTGCGTGCGTGCGTGCTTACGTGCGCGACTATGTGTACATGTGTGTGCATAGCTCCTGTGATGGTGAAGTGTGGGTACTAAAACTATTTTTAGGTAGGCTTTAATGAATGAGGTAAGACACCGATATCCAAAGCATGAAGCAAAATGCATGAAACATAAGCGGTGTTTCAGATAAAGAGTAGAGAGTTATTTATAGACGGTGTCTCAGGTACACCGTAGGAGAAGAAACATGGATAGTTCGCGGGTGATGTGGAGGTAAACCCAGGCCCTGCATGTCCCCAGGCACCCTCATTTGTTGACTTCTGTGATCGAAAAAGCCTTGGTTTCATGCATGTCAACATCAGAAGCCTCCTCCCTAAGTGTGTCTTACTCACTGCTCTAGCACACTCTGCTAACCCTGATGTCCTTGCCGTGTCTGAATCCTGGCTCAGGAAGGCCACCAAAAATTCTGAGATTTCCATACCCAACTATAACATATTCCGTCAAGATAGAACTGCCAAAGGGGGAGGAGTTGCAGTCTACTGCAGAGATAGCCTGCAAAGTAATGTCATACTCTCCAGGTCCATACCCAAACAGTTCGAACTACTAATTTTGAAAATTACTCTCTCCAGAAATAAGTCTCTCACTGTTGCCGCCTGCTACCGACCCCCCTCAGCTCCCAGCTGTGCCCTGGACACCATTTGTGAATTGATCGCCCCCCATCTAGCTTCAGAGTTTGTTCTGTTAGGTGACCTAAACTGGGATATGCTTAACACCCCGGCAGTCCTACAATCTAAGCTAGATGCCCTCAATCTCACTCAAATCATCAAGGAACCCACCAGGTACAACCCTAACTCTGTAAACAAGGGCACCCTCATTGACGTCATCCTGACCAACTGGCCCTCCAAATACACCTCCGCTGTCTACAACCAGGATCTCAGCGATCACTGCCTCATTGCCTGTATCCGCTACGGAGCCGCAGTCAAACGACCACCCCTCATCACTGTCAAACGCTCCCTAAAACACTTCTGTGAGCAGGCCTTTCTAATCGACCTGGCCCGGGTATCCTGGAAGGACATTGACCTCATCCCGTCAGTTGAGGATGCCTGGTCTTTCTTTAAAAGTAACTTCCTCACCATTTTAGATAAGCATGCTCCGTTCAAAAAATGCAGAACTAAGAACAGATATAGCCCCTGGTTCACTCCAGACCTGACTGCCCTCGACCAGCACAAAAACATCCTGTGGCGGACTGCGCTAACATCGAATAGTCCCCGCGATATGCAACTGTTCAGGGAAGTCAGGAACCAATACACACAGTCAGTCAGGAAAGCTAAAGCCAACTTCTTCAGGCAGAAGTTTGCATCCTGTAGCTCCAACTCCAAAAAGTTCTGGGACACTGTGAAGTCCATGGAGAACAAGAGCACCTCCTCCCAGCTGCCCACTGCACTGAGACTAGGTAACATGGTCACCACCGATAAATCCATGATTATCGAAAACTTCAACAAGCATTTCTCAACGGCTGGCCATGCCTTCCGCCTGGCTACTCCAACCTCGGACAACAGCTCCCCCCCCCCCCGCAGCTACTCGCCCAAGCCTCTCCAGGTTCTCCTTTACCCAAATCCAGATAGCAGATGTCCTGAAAGAGCTGCAAAACCTGGACCCGTACAAATCAGCTGGGCTGGACAATCTGGACCCTCTATTCCTGAAACTATCCGCCGCCATTGTCGCAACCCCTATTACCAGCCTGTTCAACCTCTCTTTCATATCGTCTGAGATCCCCAAGGATTGGAAAGCTGCCGCAGTCATCCCCCTCTTCAAAGGGGGCGACACCCTGGACCCAAACTGTTACAGACCTATATCCATCCTGCCCTGCCTATCTAAGGTCTTCGAAAGCCAAGTCAACAAACAGGTCACTGACCATCTTGAATCCCACCGTACCTTCTCCGCTGTGCAATCTGGTTTCCGAGCCGGTCACGGGTGTACCTCAGCCACGCTCAAGGTACTAAACGATATCATAACCGCCATCGATAAAAGACAGTACTGTGCAGCCGTCTTCATAGACCTTGCCAAGGCTTTCGACTCTGTCAATCACCGTATTCTTATCGGCAGACTCAGTAGCCTCGGTTTTTCGGATGACTGCCTTGCCTGGTTCACGAATTACTTTGCAGACAGAGTTCAGTGTGTCAAATCGGAGGGCATGCTGTCCGGTCCTCTGGCAGTCTCTATGGGGGTGCCACAGGGTTCAATTCTCGGGCCGACTCTTTTCTCTGTATATATCAATGATGTTTCTCATGCTGCGGGCGATTCCCTGATCCACCTCTACGCAGACGACACCATTCTATATACTTCCGGCCCGTCCTTGGACACTGTGCTATCTAACCTCCAAACGAGCTTCAATGCCATACAGCACTCCTTCCGTGGCCTCCAACTGCTCTTAAACGCTAGTAAAACCAAATGCATGCTTTTCAACCGTTCGCTGCCTGCACCCGCACGCCTGACCAGCATCACCACCCTGGATGGTTCCGACCTTGAATATGTGGACATCTATAAGTACCTAGGTGTCTGGCTAGACTCTAAACTCTCCTTCCAGACCCATATCAAACATCTCCAATCGAAAATCAAATCAAGAGTCGGCTTTCTATTCCGCAACAAAGCCTCCTTCACTCACGCCGCCAAACTTACCCTAGTAAAACTGACTATCCTACCGATCCTCGACTTCGGCGACGTCATCTACAAAATTGCTTCCAACACTCTACTCAGCAAACTGGATGCAGTTTATCACAGTGCCATCCGTTTTGTCACTAAAGCACCTTATACCACCCACCACTGCGACTTGTATGCTCTAGTCGGCTGGCCCTCGCTACATATTCGTCGCCAGACCCACTGGCTCCAGGTCATCTACAAGTCCATGCTAGGTAAAGCTCCGCCTTATCTCAGTTCACTGGTTACGATGGCAACACCCATCCGTAGCACGCGCTCCAGCAGGTGTATCTCACTGATCATCCCTAAAGCCAACACCTCATTTGGCCGCCTTTCGTTCCAGTTCTCTGCTGCCTGTGACTGGAACGAATTGCAAAAATCGCTGAAGTTGGAGACTTTTATCTCCCTCACCAACTTCAAACATCTGCTCTCCGAGCAGCTAACCGATCGCTGCAGCTGTACATAGTCTATTGGTAAATAGCCCACCCATTTTCACCTACCTCATCCCCATACTGTTTTTATTTATTTATTTTTATTTTTCTGCTCTTTTGCACACCAATCTCTACCTGTACGTAACCATCTGATCATTTATCACTCCAGTGTTAATCTGCATAATTGTAATTATTTGCCTACCTTCTCATGCCTTTTGCACACAATGTATATATAGACTCCCCTTTTTTCTACTGTGTTATTGACTTGTTAATTGTTTACTCCATGTGTAACTCTGTGTTGTCTGTTCACACTGCTATGCCTTATCTTGGCCAGGTCGCAGTTGCAAATGAGAACTTGTTCTCAACTAGCCTACCTGGTTAAATAAAGGTGAAATAAAAAAATAAAAAATAAAAAAAAATTGTTAATGAGCAGTGTCTCATCTACAGATGTAGGATCTTAATGTGAGCCAGTTTGCTACAGCATTACAATGATCCTGTAGCAACAGGAAATGTCAATTATTAGGTGGATTATAATTAATGGATATTTTTGTAAGGGTTACGGGATGCTTGGATAGTTTTAAATCAGCCGGGTAGAGTTTGAGGTTATTTATTTTTTATTTTGAACCCAGACAGAGGAGAACAGAGAGCAGTGTAATGGTGCAGTGAGGATATTGTGTGGCTGGCAGTGCCATGCCTCTCTGTGCAGGTAAGAGAATGCATCACCCTTCCTTCTGTTCAAAAAGTCCCTCTGAGTCTGACAATAACAAAACAGGGCTATAAACATACTGGGCTGCCTGCCCACATTGTAACTTTGCAGAGTGTGTGTGTGTGTGTGTGTCTGAGTGTGTGTATGTGCGTGTGTTCCAGCTTGTCTGTGCCTGCCTGTGTGTATAAACTGTGTGGTTCCGACTGTGAAGCATGGAGGAGGAGGTGTTATGGTGTGGGTGTGCTTTGCTGGTGACACTGTCAGTGATTCATTTAGAATTCAAGGCACACTTAATCAGCATGGCTACCAGAGCATTCTGCAGCAATACCCCTTCTCATCTGGTTTGCGCTTAGTGGGACTATCATTTGTTTTTCATCAGGACAATGACCCAACACACTTCCAGGCTCATGGAGAGTGACGGAGTGCTGCATCAGATGACCTGGCCTCCACAATCACCTGACCTCATCCCAATTGAGATGGTTTGTGATGAGTTGGACGCAGAGTGAAGGAAAACCAGCCAACAAGTACTCAGCATATGTGGGAACTCCTTCAAGACTGTTGGAAAAGCATTCCTCACGAAGCTGGTTGAGAGAATGCCAAAAGTGTGCAAAGCTGTCATCAAGGCAAAGGGTGGCTACTTTGAAGAATCTCAAATGTAAAATATGTTTTGATTTGTTGAACAATTTAGTTGTTTACTACATGATTCCATGTGTTATTTCATAGTTTTGATGTCTTCACTGTTATTCTACAATGTAGAAAATAGTAAGAGAGGAGAGAGAGAGAGAGAGAGAGAGAGAGAGGGCGCTCACGTCATGGAAGACAAACCTACAGCTATAGTACCCTATAGTTACTGATGTGTCCTTAGGCAATGTGAGATAGTGGTTGTCCCGCTGCTTTATGAGAAGCAGGGGAATGTCCATTTGAAACATGCATCCAATTAGCTATTGTGATTTCTTTCTGCCTCTCCTCCCTCTGGGTTTGAATATTGTGTGATTTAGACGTTGTGCGCCTGTTCACTAAGTTCACTTAACTAGGTTCTGATGCTCTCCGACGATGCATTGTACCTCTGGCGTTGAGTGTGGTCATTAATATATTTGTGGTCTCATAGTGTTTTTTAACTACTTTTTCGTTTTTGACAGAACCCCTCTCCAAAAAATAGTGCTTCTGCTTGAGTTTCAGTGAGACACTGCTGAACAAGGCAGGAATGTCCATTGCAAACTAGTTTACCAGCAATTGTCTTCAAATTTGGACCTTTCAAATGTGATGCCTCACTGACAGCACGGGCATGGTGTATAGATTCTGTGACAGTGAGTGTTGGTGTGACTGATGAGTGTGAGTCTGAAGAGTTCATCTCTTGTGTGATGTTGAGGTCTGAAGAGTAAGTCTGTTGTTTGATGTAGAGGGCTGAAGAGTAAGTCTGTTGTTTGATGTAGAGGGCTGAAGAGTAAGTCTGTTGTTTGATGTTGAGGGCTGAAGAGTAAGTCTGTTGTTTGATGTTGAGGGCTGAAGAGTAAGTCTGTTGCTTGATGTTGAGGGCTGAAGAGTAAGTCTGTTGTTTGATGTTGAGGGCTGAAGAGTAAGTCTGTTGTTTGATGTTGAGGGCTGAAGAGTAAGTCTGTTGTTTGATGTTGAGGGCTGAAGAGTAAGTCTGTTGTTTGATGTCGAGGGCTGAAGAGTAAGTCTGTTGTTTGATGTTGAGGGCTGAAGAGTAAGTCTGTTGTTTGATGTTGAGGGCTGAAGAGTAAGTCTGTTGTTTGATGTCGAGGGCTGAAGAGTAAGTCTGTTGTTTGATGTCGAGGGCTGAAGAGTAAGTCTGTTGTTTGATGTTAAGATCTGAAGAGTAAGTCTGTTGTTTGATGTTGAGGGCTGAAGAGTAAGTCTGTTGTTTGATTTTGAGGGCTGAAGAGTAAGTATGTTGTTTGATGTTGAGGGCTGAAGAGTAAGTCTGTTGTTTGATGTTGAGGGCTGAAGAGTAAGTCTGTTGTTTGATGTAGAGGGCTGAAGAGTAAGTCTGTTGTTTGATGTTGGGGGCTGAAGAGTAAGCCTGTTGTTTGATGTTGAGGGCTGAAGAGTAAGTCTGTTTGTTTGATGTTGAGGGCTGAAGAGTAAGTCTGTTGTTTGATGTTGAGGGCTGAAGAGTAAGTCTGTTGTTTGATTTTGAGGGCTGAAGAGTAAGCCTGTTGTTTGATGTTGAGGGCTGAAGAGTAAGTCTGTTGTTTGATGTTGAGGGCTGAAGAGTAAGTCTGTTGTTTGATGTTGAGGGCTGAAGAGTAAGTCTGTTGTTTGATGTTGAGGGCTGAAGAGGAAGTCTGTTGTTTGATGTTGAGGGCTGAAGAGTAAGTCTGTTGTTTGATGTAGAGGGCTGAAGAGTAAGTCTGTTGTTTGATGTTGAGGGCTGAAGAGTAAGTCTGTTGTTTGATGTAGAGAGCTGAAGGGTAAGTCTGTTATTTGATGTTGAGGGCTGAAGAGTAAGTCTGTTGTTTGATGTAGAGGGCTGAAGAGTAAGTCTGTTGTTTGATGTTGAGGGCTGAAGAGTTAGTCTCTTGTTGTGTGTTATTGAGGTCGGATGCATTAATCTGTCATGTATCTTTCCTTAATGTGTGTTTCCCTCTACTCTGCAGGGTTCGGCGGACTCCTACACCAGCCGTCCATCAGACTCCGATGTTTCCCTGGAGGAGGATAAGGAGGCAGTGCGACGAGAAGCAGAGCGGCAGGCTCAGGCACAGCTCGACAAGGCCAAGGTACCTCTCTCTCTCTCTCTCTCTCTCTCTCTCTCTTTCTCTCTCTCTCTCTCTCTCTCATCAGTAGCCCCTCACATGCATTTGAGCCCCTCTGTCTGACTGCACAGCTCTAATCAGCTCTACAGGCTGTTCCCAAAACACACTCTGACAGCAAACCAACGCTGTCTGTCTGCCCTCCTCCCCTCCATCACCTCAGAGCAACACCAAGGAGTCAGTGATACACGAGTCAGCAAAACGGAGAAAAACACAGAGGGAGAGTGACAGAGGGAGAGAGAGCGACATATATAGAGTGAAAGAGAGAGTGACAGAGGGAGAGAGAGCAACATATATAGAGTGAAAGAGAGAGTGACAGAGGGAGCAACATATATAGAGTGACAGAGAGAGTGACAGAGAGAGACAGAGCAACATATATAGAGTGACAGAGAGATTGACAGAGAGAGAGAGAAAATTATAGTGTTAAAGAAAGAGGGCTCTGGTTAAAAGTAGTGCACTATAGGGAATGGGGCTCAGTTTCAGACATAACCCCAGATTCAAACCAAGGCGAACCTCTCGTTTCCTCTGTAAAAATACCCCCAACAATCAATCAATGTCACCCAATTACGTACAATATGAATGTAAAATATTCAGTTGTCTGGACTTCTGAGAACTGTCCTCATTATCTATTGCATTATGCATAGGCAGTGCTGAAATGACCATATGGCTCTGCTCATTTCTGAAAAAAATAAAAAATAAAAAATGCTGGATTGATGAAGTTTTAAGGGGACCTTACCTCGGCACATTTTACGGGCTCCTACTTCACAGCTAACACATTGTGCCCGCTCTGCGCGCAGTAAGGATTTACAATTGACTTCAGAACAATTTGAAACGTTTGCTCAAGGTGAAATGATACGAGAATCTTTATTTATGGTGCGAGATCCACCGTTGCGTGCTTATGCAATGACGGTGCCAGATTACAAGTTACAAGGCGGGCACAGCAACACACAGGACAGGTGTCTAATAACACTGTCAGTACGGGCACAGAGAAGGCTCCAGGTTATTGGCCAATAAAATATGCATATTGACAGAGAGAGAGAGAAAGACAAGGAAGAGAGAGAGAGAGAGAGAGAAAGACAAGGAAGAGAGAGAGAGAGAGAAAGACAAGGAAGAGAGAGAGAGAGAAAGAGAGAGGTCTCTGTGGTGTTAATTGGCCATCAACCACAGCGCAACCTACCAGGGTTCCACTCTTTATTCCATTCTCTTCCTCCCTTCTTTCTCTTTCCCTATGCCCTCACTCGCTCTTCTCCAACCCCTCATTCTCTCACCGGCCTTTCCCCCCTCTGTCCTATTCTCTCCCTCTTCATCCCTCTCTTTTCTCTCCCTCTCCCCTCACTCACTCTCACCAGCCTTCTTTCTCTTCCCCTCGCTTTCTCTCACCCTCTCTCTTGCTGCGGTCAATACTGCATGCCTAATGAACGCCTTTCTGTGTTGCATAAAGGAGAGGAACAGGGGGATGGACAGGGAGATGAGGAGAGAAGAGCAACCGAGGGATGGATGGGAGGGGAGAGATGAGGAGAGGAACATGGGGATGTACAGGAGAGGAACAGGTTGATGGAGAGGAGCGATGAGGAGGGGAGAGCAACAGGGGGATAGATAGATGAGGAGAGGAACAGGGGGATGGACAGAAGAGGAACAGGGGGATGGACAGGAGAGGGAGCGATGAGGAGAGGAACAGGGGGATGGACAGGAGAGGAGCGATGAGGAGAGGAACAGGGGGATGGACAGGAGAGGAGCGATGAGGAGAGGAATAGGAGGATGGACAAGAGGAGAGGAGAGCAACAGGGGGATGGATGGGAGGGGAGAGATGAGGAGAGGAACAGGGGGATGGACAGGAGAGGAACAGGGTGATGGACAGGAGAGGAGAGCAACAGGGGGATCGATAGGAGAGGAGATGAGCAGAGGAACAGGGGGATGGACAGGAGAGGAACAGAGGGATGGACAGGAGAGGAGATGAGGAGAGGAACAGGGGGATAGACAGGAGAGGAACAGGGGGATGGACAGGAGAGGAGATGAGGAAAATGGGGATGACAGGAGAGGAACAGAGGGATGGACAGGAGAGGAACACAGGGATGGACAGGGGGATGACAGGAGAGGAACAGGGGGGTGATAGTGTACACAGTGTACCTAGGTGCCATACAAGGTCAGGAGAGGAGATACACAGATGCACACAGGTCTCTGAAATAGCATTAAAAGAAAGATTCACACATTTTGAATGCTATGTCGTTTTTGTGCATCTCTGAGCGATATTCTATCGATTTCCGGGGTCATTTCGCGTTTTCATGTGTATCTGAGCTATTGCTGCTCAAGCAGGCAGAAATACAGCTGGCAAAACATATGATTGATGATCATATGATTGGGCTAGCATGGGCTACGGACGTCACAGACCAGGTAATTGATCCCTGAATAGCTAGAGAGCGAGAAGCAGTGGAGCATAAGTAAGGTAGTCCCAGTTCTCCAGACCACACAAGCACACACTAGCTGACGGTGTTTTAAATGGTACTCCATTCCATTTGATAGTGTGCTACTTTCACCAGGGCCATTAAGGCTCTGATCAAAAGTAGTGCGTATATAGGGAAGACGGTGTTTTTTACAGTGGAAAAACCCATTTACAGATCAAGATAAATCTGGGCAATCAGTCTAATGGTGCACATTCATGGTAGAATGTTTTTTTTGTCATGCGGTGGCTGCTCTATACTTCTATTGGTTCGGCTGGTTAGCCACCCTCACTTACATCATTCAAGATAGGCCTAATTTCTGATAAGGTAGGCCTAATGTATGATAGGGTAGGCCTAATGTATGATAAGGTGGGCCTAATTTGGTGTTTTAGGATGAACAAAATAGAACCTTTTCCTTTAGCCACTTACACTATGTGTCGGCACAGGCAATCATCCAATTTGGATGATGCATTGTCAGTATATACTACAATTATTTTATACAATAGGCTTCGGTATCAACTTTCATTCAGAAATGATGGCTTAGTAATCATTTAAAAAATGGTGCTCCGGCAGGATACCTAAAAAATTGTTTTTGAAGCAATTGCCATGTGCGGTCAACTGATAATTCGAGCACCGTTTTAATTGGGACAGCTTCAATGCCCTGCTTTGAGACAAGCATGGGAACTCATATTTTTTGCTTTCACTGAATCTCCGCTTGGATGTTTGGTCACAATTAGGCTAGGAAATGTTATCTAAATTGAGGTGAGTGCTCATGACCATTAGTCTTGCAATTGAAAGCAATACAGATTTTCTCTCTACACACACATTATGCCTATACTGTAGCTTACCCGATGAGCTCCCCTGTTGTTTTCCTGAACTTTCCAATCCTTTTATGATGCATTTCAGTCATTTCAGTCTACTTTTGCGAAGTCATTTGACACATTTGTTTCGTCGTTTAAAAAGTTCACAAGGCCTACATCGTTTCAATAACAATATAGCTGAAACTACTACTGGCTTCATTGACTTACTGAATTGATTCTCATTGTAATTGTAGGCTAGGCTACTTGCGGATAGATTATTTTAAATAATTGTAACAGTAGGCCTACCTACACAACCTCATATGGGGTTTACTGGCCACAATCGATTGAATGAATATTAAGAAGTGTTGATTCATTGATTTGGCCTTGGAACATGGAAGGAAACATAGCGCTGCAGGAAGTGCTGCAGATATATTGAAGTACATTTGCCAATTTACATAATTACTCCTTTCTCTATGAAGATAGATGACATCTTTGAAAATACCACACCTGCAGAATTTAGCCACAGAGGATCACTAGCTTATTATGACAAATTCCTGTGGATTGTGTTTTGTCACATTATGAGCACATAGGCCTAGTCCACAGTCGGGAATCACGCAATTGGGCAACAACATGTAAAACTGCTGATTGTTGAGTTGTGGCTGTCAATGAACAGCAGGCAGCAGGTAGAAGGTATTTCGCAATATTTCAAAATGCAAAGGTGGGAAAAACCTGTTTGAATAAGTGAGTGCCACTGTAGAGTCGGTGGACGGAAATCTCTTCATGTTGTAGGCCTAAAAGCTGTGTGTCCACTGTTTCCATTGGCCCATGCTATTGGTTGCATTTAAGACATGGGTCTTTCATTTTATAAATGTCAGCTTGTCATCTGGATAATTTGTGTGGTAGAAGTAAATATCCTCGTAATGTCTCCAGTCATGTAAAATGATGTAGAATTGCAGGAAAGGGACCCACAACCCCCCCCCCCCCCCAGCCCCTGGTCTTCACGACTGAGCCCCTGGTGACAGCCGATGGTCCCATAAGCTAGGCCGACGGCTGAAGGTGACTGGGAAGAATTACACTCCCTCCTCCGAGTGAGGATTCTTACCTAACAGTTGTTGCAACATCTCTGGGTTTTAATACAGGCTTAAGTGCTTTCCAGGGCCATTTGTATGGCTTCTTCAACACAGGGAAGGACTGGGACCAGAAATGAGTCTGGGCATTACAGATGTAGGATCTTAATTGGATCGCCATGTTGCAGGAGAACTATTTAAAATGTGTTGTGTATTTGAGGCTTAAAACGGCTTCTGAAGTTTGTAATTTCCACTTTGTAATTTCAGACTCTCCCCTTTCCCTTACGAAAAATGTATCCACCCTCGCAAAAATGTCCATTAATTATAATCCACATAATAATTCACATTTCCTGTTGCTGCAGGATTATTTTCCTGCTGTAGCAAACTGGCTCAAATTATGATCCAACGTCTGTACACACCACGCAGGCCCCAATAATTAGCAAAATAATGATCATTCTATGCAAAAAACACAATTTAGTCAGTTGCACTGTGCTAAAGATTGATCAGCCCTTCTGGAATTTTCCCAAACTGCACAATGGCCAGTCAGATTTAGCTTTATGATTCCTTTGGTGTTTGCATAGCATTTTTCAAGGTTTCACATTGGGTTTATGCTGTATGACTCTCTGATAGCTCCCCTTCCCTCTCTCTTTCATCTTCAGGTAAACATTTAGCAAAAGGGCCAGTGGAGATTAATGTGGGTTGTAATCATTGTGCATTTGGCTTGGCTCTCCGTCGACCGCCAGTGGCCGAGGGGCTTGTCATGCTTTCACAGGCAGAGGAAATGTCATCCGGATAGGGCCATGTCCATGTTACCAACTGCCACTACCCGTTGCCACGGCCAGACTCAGCACAGATTACGATAATGTCCCATAACATTTTATGTCATTCTCGAAACAAGTTATAAAAAAGGATATTCTTTAAGGCCACGGTCAGGTTACGATTTGTTCCTCTGTCTCTTTTCTGTTGTCAGTGACCTATTTTTTAAAAGGTCTTTATGTTCTAAATTCATTTTTCCAGAAAGTGTGATGCCTTTACTACAGTGGGGGTGGATTTGCACGACATGTTGCTCCCTCCTGTCTCTTAGAAAGTTTGGGAGGGGGGGGGGGGATTTGACCTCGTTGCATTCTCTTGCGTTGGATCGATCTCTCTGTCTTAAAGCTGTTGTGTCAGGCCCTAGGAGGGAAAACATTTTATTCTGTTTGTTTTATTCAGATGGACTGGCATTGCATCCCAAATCTCGACCCTATTCCCTATACGTTTGGCCCTATGAGCCCTGATCAAAAGGAGTGCACTAAAAACGGGAATAGGGTGTCATTTGGGACACAACCTGGATGAATGGCTGTCCCAGAGGGGGACATGTTGGGACACATTGATCCAGCCATTGTACCGGTTATATTTACCGATCATTTGCATTTGTACAGTTGGCTCATTGTTAGTCAGAAGGAAACACAAGACAAAAACAAAGCTTGGCTATGAAACCGTCCAATCGCTCCAAGGCTCCAACCCTAGTTGATCTTTTTGCTCATACAGTATGTTGGTTATGCCACTAACTCATGTTGTGTTGCTTTCCTCCAGTTGATTGTCATCCAGGCTGTGTAGCCTATAGCAGGGTGGTAGAGGAAGGGGCAGAGAATCTATACATCCCAAATGGCACTCTATTCCCTATCTAGTGCACTACGTTTGACCAGACTCTCGTCAAAAGTAGCGCACTACATAGGGAATAGGGTGTCATTTGGAACGCAATCCAGCACATCAGCGTGGTCATTGATAAAGAAAGAAGTGAGTGTGCGGGAGTCACAATCTGCCTGCCAGGCAGCATCTCTGACTGCAGTTATTTTTACACCTCACACAATGGGGGAGAAAATAGCCCCGCGAATAGCACAACTCTCTTCTCAGCTATAAAAAAACATCACGTATAATTACATTCAGGGAACGAACGCTGCTGTCTCCCGATTCCGTGGAGTTCAGCTTTGACTTATGTGAAGTGGGAATGTTGTGTACTAAAGCACTGCAGAGCAGCAAAATGATGTGTACAGTCCTCTCATTTCTAGTGTATATCTCAGTATAACTTTTTTGTCCAGCACTGGTATTCACAAGTTTAGGATCACTATCTGTATCTGAATGCTGTATCTTGTCATTTCTTTGCTTGCAATGTCTCGCAACTTCAATTAGTAGGCTAGGATATTGAGATGAGCGAGATGCAACACTTCTTTCTCACACAGTCACCTTTGGCCAAGTCATCGCTCAATATTCAATGTACCGTAACTAACTTGCATAGGGTGCAATGCTTGTATTTGTTGTTGGAGTCAGACACATTCTGAATAACTCAATCTGTAGTTGTTACATCCATTTAGTGACTTATAAATTAATGATATGTACCCCTTAATTATTGAAGAATATAATGTGCGCATGTGCACGGGTTCGCTTCAGCTTGGTAGCCAGGGCCCCAAACAGCAGAGAAGTGTAGCCTCGCGCTTCAACGCTCTTAGTTGTTGATGAACTCGACCCACTATTCCCCACAAATTGACCCACTAACATCAATTTTCAGTTAGGGATTTTTCATAAAGTTAAGGATCCCAATTTACTTGAATCGTTTGAATGTTTAAACATTCACACCCATAAGTATCATGTCTTGTGGAGCCAAAACTTTTAACCCCTCCGTTTTCTTCCTTTGGCAGACTAAACCAGTTGCATTTGCTGTCCGCACAAATGTCAACTACTGCGCCACCAATGATGATGGCGTCCCCGTGCCGGGCATGGCCATCTCCTTTGAGGCTAAAGACTTCCTCCACGTCAAAGAGGTCAGGGGTCACAGTAATATCACATCATGATGTGGTGGAGAAGGATGATGATGATGATTATGATGATGGCGATAACAATGATGACGATGAGGAGGAGGAGGGTGAGGTTAAATATGATTATGATAAAGGTGGTGATGATGATGATGACAACTATGATGACGATAACCATGACGACAATGATGAGGGTAACAATGATGTTGGTGATGATGAGCAAAAGGAGAAGGCTGATCTGTCTTACATCTGTCCCACTGTTGTAGAAATTTAATAATGACTGGTGGATAGGTCGTCTGGTGAAGGAAGGCTGTGAAATCGGTTTCATCCCCAGTCCTGTGAAGATCGAGAACACTCGGGTACAACACGAGCAGAGAGCCAAACAGGGCAAGTTCCACTCCAGGTAGCTACCAGCCCCCTCACTCATTAAAATCATCACGGAAACTAACATGCACCTCACCCAATCATGATGCTGCCATGGAGCCAACACTTGACAGGACTCGACATTAACGCTTGTCCGCTTGCTCGGGTCAAGTAAAAGTAATTGCCTGACAAGCAGGTTACCGATTCAATTGTCCGCATGAACAAGTGCAGAAGAATCATGCAAAAATCACAATATCAAACAATTAAGCTACTTCTATGAGAATTGTATCAGAGATTGGGAGGTAAATTACACACTTACCTCCCAACCTCTGCAGAGCGCGTTGGGGTATAATTATTGTAGGCCTGCTCTGACAGGCCCGAGCGGTATTTCAATCATGCAGTCGCCAGATGCCGTTTTTTGAGATAAAAGTGAGCCTAGCTGCATTTGCACAATTTATTGATATTCATTGTTAGTTAGAGAGTTATTTGCACATTTATAGCAAATTTTTGGTCAGCACTGAAGTCCTGGAAAAGTCATGGTGTGTGCATCACCTGTTTACCAGTGGGCCATTGCCAAATGAGAAGGAGAGCGAGAGACATTGCGCAGCAGGTAAAATAACAGACTAACTATTTCGCTACTGGAATGTATTAATGTCATTGTCGTGTCCAATGTCCTAAAATACATTTCCACCGACACTCGTCTAGGCTATAACCGCAAATGGCCAACACGCAGTTGATAGACACACCTTCAAATGAGTGGATTTGGCTATTTCAGCCACACCCGTTGCTGACAGGTGTATACAATGAGCACAAAGCCATGCAATCTCCATAGACAAACATTGGCAGTAGAATGGCCCGTACTGAAGAGCTCAGTGACTTTTAACGTGGCACCGTCATAGGATGCCACCTTTCCAACAAGTCAGTTGGTCAAATGTATGCCCTGCTAGAGCTTCCCCGGTCAACTGTAAGTGCTGACATTGTGAAGTGGAAACATCTAGGAGCAACAATGGATCAGTCGTAAAGTGGTAGGCCACGCAAGCTCACAGAATGGGACCGCTGAGGCTGATGTGCGTAGTGCGTAAAAATCGTCTCTTCTCGGTTGCAACACTTACTTCCGAGCTCCAAACTGCCTCTGGAAGCAACGTCAGAACAAGAACTGTTCGTCGGAAGCTTCATGAAATGGGTTTCAATGGCCGAGCATTCGCACACAAGCCTAAAATCGACATGCTCAATGCCAAGCGTCGGTTGGAGTGGTGTAAAGCTTTCCGCCATTGGAAACAAGTTCTCTGGAGTGATGAACCACGCTTCACCATATGGCAGTCCAGTGGACGAATCTGGGTTTGGTGGATGCCAGGAGAACGCTACCTGTCGCAATGCATAGTGCCAACTGGAAAGTTTGGTGGATGATAAATAATGGTCTGGGGCTGTTTTTCATGGTTCAGGCAAGGCCCCTTAGTTCCAGTGAAGGGAAATCTTAATGCTAAATCATACAATTATATTTTAAATTATTCTGTGCTTCCTACTTTGTGGCAACAGTTTGGGGAGGGCCCTTTTCTATTTCAGCATGACAATGCCCCCGTGCACAAAGTGAGGTCCATACAGAAATGGTTTGTCGAGATCGATGTGGAAGAACTAGACTGGCCTGCACAGAGCCCTGACCTCAACCCCATCGGGATTAATTGGAACGCCAACTGCGAGCCAGGCCTAATCCCCCAATATCAGTGCCCGACCTCACTAATGCTCCTGTGGCTGAACAGAAGCAAGCCCCCGCAGCAATGTTCCAACATCTGTGGAAAGCCTGCCCAGAAGAGTGGAGGCTGTTATAGCAGCAAAGGGGTACCAACTCCATATTAATTCCCATAATTTTGGAATGAGATGTTCGATGTGCAAGTGCCCACATACTTTGTAGGTGTGCAGTTGATGAAACCAATGCTGCATACCCCAGTTGTAAAACAGTCTCTCAAGCGCTCCAAATTGTCTAGGATTCGCCTCTATTCAATACCAGCCATGTAATTCTGACAAAGTATTTTTTTTAAAGAACAGCCTAATTGACAAGTAGCCTAACTCCTGTGCTGTCAATATCTCCCTGGACTGAACACTGAATATGTTACAAATAGAAAAACATCTTAGTTCGCTACCTCACCGACCTTAGCCATTTTTTTTTTTTTTACCTTTATTTTACTAGGCAAGTCAGTTAAGAACAAATTCTTATTTTCAATGACGGCCTAGGAACAGTGGGTTAACTGCCTGTTCAGGGGCAGAACGACAGATTTTGTACCTTGTCAGCTCGGGGATTTGAACTTGCAACCTTTCGGTTACTAGTCCAATGCTCTAACCACTAGGCTACCCTGCCGCCCCATCTGATCCGTGGGTGAGTGAGTGAAGGAATTATTTTCTAAAATACATAAAAAGTATTTGGTTGATAATTGTAATGTTTCAGGGTGGCCAACCATCCTCCTGGAGAGTCCAGGAGAGCTACTTTAGGCTTTTGCTCCAGTCCTGCATGAACACACCACATAGTCAAAAAATCGGCTGCTCAACAGGACCTTGATAAGCTGACTCTGGTGTGTTTGAGCAGGGTTGGTTCAACAGTCAGCACACCCAGCAGTTCTCCAGATAACAGACCACATGTGTTTTTATACAGTAGCCTTTCAGTGAAGTATTTTACTTTGTGGGGGGGGTTAAGTGCCTTGCTGAAGGCCACAACGGCAGGAGATATAATACATGGGATCAGAAACCAGCAGCCTTCCATTCCATACCAGTGACAATAACGAATGTATATTGTGACGTGGTTCCTTGCATCATAGAACACAATTTTCAGTCACTGTTTGGTCCATGGTATTAAAGGCCATACAAGTGACTTCAGCTTTCGGACAAGTCAAAAATCTGTCCTATTTGTCC
The DNA here is from genome assembly GCF_013265735.2 of Oncorhynchus mykiss. Lineage (NCBI taxonomy): Eukaryota > Metazoa > Chordata > Actinopteri > Salmoniformes > Salmonidae > Oncorhynchus > Oncorhynchus mykiss. Next base: position 35,250,137 of record NC_048575.1, on the reverse strand, counting down.
CGAAAGACAAGTGGCTAAAAAAGTTCATGTCAAGCCCCGCTTGAGATATCCCACACTATCAACTAGCAACACCTCAAATATGCTGATATGAATGATATACTGATATGAAATTTATCTTCGCAGTAAATCGGGAGCAAACTCCTCTACCAGTTTAGGTGAAGTGGTTCCTAACTCGCGGAAATCCACCCCCCCTTCCTCTGGTGAGTATAGGACACAGGAGCAGGGTTTTGGAGCAGGGTTTTGACAGTGGTCGACATGTTTTTCACTAACACAAACTCTTTACTCTTAACACTTGAGTATTATCAAACTTCCATCAACCTCTAAGAGGGCTTGAGTATGAAGGGGGACAGAAATAGAAGACGATGGTAAGTTTTATTAGTAAGGTCATTATTTTGACTTTACTGCTGACCTGTCATTAGTACACGTCAGGAAATTTGACCAATCAGTAGTTAAATCAACAGGATGTAGGCCCATAGTAAAAATGTTAGAATGGTATTTTTGTTTTACTGTGGCCTTAAATGTTTGCTTAACTTATGTGCTATTGGTTACTGTCAGTGCTCTTTTTCTGAATAGTCAAACCATAGTATGACCATAGTTGGCTATGGCGCGTTTATGGTTTGTATAGTTTTTATATGTGCTGGAATAACCTGTGTATCTGTTCAGTGTTAGGTGTTCATTGTTACCTCTGTAGCCTTTTGGTGTATTGCTTCTGTGTGACGGTGGCCTTGTATGTCTGTGTGCATAGCCGTTGACATAGACGCCACAGGCTTAGACCCCGAGGACAATGAGCTTCCAGTCCACCTTCGCTCCCCTAAAGTCAGTCAGCCAAACACTGTCATGTCACCCACCCTAGCCAAAGACAAACGAATGCCCTTCTTTAAGAAGGTAAACATGGCAGTACGCTGGTATTCTTTCTCGACCTGTATCTCCTCTCTCCGTCCATCCGTCCGGCTACCCATGACAACTTCCTGACTGTGGCTGCTCAGCATCACTCTGTCCAAAATACGTTTGTCTGTCCGTTCTGTTTATCCTACGTGTCTTACTGCCGCAGTCCGTGTCTCTTCTCCCCCGCTGGGCGTTTGAGCCATTAGCATGCATGTTGCGCTGTTTCTTAACGCTCTTTCTCTCTCCTCTTCCATCTGGGCTGTAGCTAAGCAGAAGCAGAAGTCGGTAAGTTAAGTTAGCATGCAGCACACACCAAACCCCCAGCAGGGCCTTGGGGGTCTGGGGGATGTGCCTCTGTGATTTCTCTGCGGTGGTTGTGGTCGTTCTTGACTCCCCTCTTACTCACTGTCGTCGCTGTGGTCTCTGTGTGTGTGCGTGTGTACGTGCGTGATGCAGATTTAGTGGGAACTCAGCGTATCCAGCTCTAAAACCAGAAGTGTATATCCACAGTAACTGCGATTGCTGTCCTCTTGTTGGTTTGGTTGTGTTTATCACACAGCAGCATGAATCAAGTGTGACCTCTTTTAGAACAAATACAACAACTCTTCTTGTGTTTGTCTTATTATGAAACAACTTACGTAAATCTATTCTTATGTAAAGCACTGCTACGTTTAATACACCATTCCAAAGGAGTTAGGAACATCCCGTCAGGGCTTTCTTGGCACATGACGGGATGTGTGTGTAGGCATACCTTATACACATAACAAACACAAGCGTTCTTAGTCCAAGTGTGCACTCCGTGTCTTGACATGGAGCAAATCTTGTCAAACCCCAACGTCATCTCCATCCTCTTTCTTTAAAACATTTTTTTTTTTCATTTTCTTTTCACAATAATCAGCATACCAAATGGATACAGAGGTACAGCCTAATGTCCTTTCTAAGACCATACAACAACTATGGCGACAATAGCCACCGTTTTCAATCATCTAGCAGCATGCATTTTCTTTTGTAACAATAACCCTGTAGTCGAGGCCAGGAAAATATGCCCTAAAATATCTGTGACTACAGTGACCGGTGGTTCTCCAGACGTGGTCAGCTTTGGCCCGCATCTAGCAGCACTTTCCCCACTCGGATGTAACAAGAGTTCCCCAGGGACCGCCAGTGACGGTAGCAGAAGAAAAATGAAAGTGAGAGAGACAGATACTGGGAGAGAGATAGAGAGAGAGAAAGAGGGGAAGGGGGGGGAAGAGATGGAGAGAGGAAAAGAGATGGAGAGAGGAAAAGAGATGGAGAGAAGAAGAGATGGAGAGAAGAAGAGATGGAGAAAGGAAAAGAGATGGAGAGAGGAAAAGAGATGGAGAGAGGAAAAGAGATGGAGAGAGGAAAAGAGATGGAGAGAGGAAAAGAGATGGAGCGAGTTAAAGAGATGGAGAGAGTTAAAGAGATGGAGAGAGGAAAAGAGATGGAGAGAGGGAATGAGATGGAGAGAGGAAAAGAGATGGAGAGAGGGAATGAGATGGAGAGAGGAAAAGAGATGGAGAGAGGGAATGAGATGGAGAGAGGAAAAGAGATGGAGAGAGGGAATGAGATGGAGAGAGGGAATGAGATGGAGAGAGGAAAAGAGATGGAGAGAGGGAATAAGATGGAGAGAGGGAATGAGATGGAGAGAGGGAATGAGATGGAGAGAGGAAAAGAGATGGAGAGAGGGAATGAGATGGAGAGAGGGAATGAGATGGAGAGAGGAAAATAGATGGAGAGAGGGAATGAGATGGAGAGAGGGAATGAGATGGAGAGAGGAAAAGAGATGGAGAGAGGGAATGAGATGGAGAGAGGGAATGAGATGGAGAGAGGAAAAGAGATGGAGAGAGGGAATGAGATGGAGAGAGGGAATGAGATGGAGAGAGGAAAAGAGCTGGAGAGAGGGAATGAGATGGAGAGAGGGAATGAGATGGAGAGAGGAAAAGAGATGGAGAGAGGAAAAGAGATGGAGAGAGGGAATGAGATGGAGAGAGGGAATGAGATGGAGAGAGGAAAAGAGATGGAGAGAGGAAAAGAGATGGAGAGAGGGAATGAGATGGCGAGAGGGAATGAGATGGAGAGAGGGAATGAGATGGAGAGAGGGAAAGAGATGGAGAGAGGGACAGAGGGAAAGAGATGGAGAGAGGGACAGAGGGAATGAGATGGAGAGAGGGAATGAGATGGAGAGAGGAAAAGACAGGTAGACAGCAGAGAGACTAAGATATTAAAAAAAGGGTGAGATGGAGAAAAAAACTGCAAGAGCAATAGGTACTCTGAACAAAAATATAAACGCGACATGTAAATTGTTGCTCCAATGTTTTAATGAGCTGAAATAAAAGATCCCAGAAATGTTCCAAAAGCTAATCTGTAAAATGTCTCTGTTAGTGACCATTTCTTCTTGGCCATATCAAGAAGTTGATTAAACAGAATTATCATTACACAGGTGCACCTTGTGCTGGGAACAATAAAATGCCACTCTAAAATGTGCAGTTTTGTCACACAACACAAGTTTTTAGGGAGCGTGGAATTGGAATGCTGACTCCAGGAATGTCCACCAGAGCTGTTGCCAGAGAATTTAATGATAATTTCTCAACCACGTCGTTTTAGAGAATTTGGCAGTACGTTCAAACGGCCTCTCAACTGCAGACCACGTGTAACCACCGCCAGCCCAGGACCTCCACATCCGGCTTCTTCACCTGCGCGGTTATCTGAGACCAACCACCCAGACAGCTGATGATGTACATACAAAGAATTACTGCACAAACTGTCAGAATCCAGAATCCGTCTCAGGAAAGGGTCTTGACCTGACTGCAGTTCGGCGTTGTAACAGACTTCAGTGGGCAAATGCTCACCTTCCATGGCCACTGGTACTCTGGAGAATCGGATGAATCCCAGTTTCAACTGTACCGGGCAGATGGCGTCGTGTGGGCGAGTGATTTGCTGATGTCAACATTGTGAACAGAGTAGTGGCGCTGGGGTTATGGTATGGGCAGGCATGAGCTATGGACAACAAACACAATTGCATTTTATCAATGGCATTTTGAATGCACAGAGATACTTTGACGAGATCCTGAGGCCCATTGTCTGCCATTCATCCATCACCATCACCTCGTGTTTCAGCATGATAATGCACTGCCCCATGTCGCAAGGATCTGTACACACAATTCCTGGAAGCTGAAAATATCCCAGTTCTTCAATGGCCTGCATACTCACCAGATATGTCACTCATTGAGCATGTTTGGGATGCTCTGGATTGACGTGTACGGCAGCATGTTCCAGTTCCAGACAATATCTAGCAACTTCACACAGCCATTTGAAGAGGAGTGGGACAACATTCCACAGGCCAAAATCAACAGCTTGATCAACTCTATACGAAGGAGATTTGTCACGCAGCATGAGGCAAATGGTGGTCACATCTGATACTGACTGGTTTGATCCACGCTCTACCTTTTTTTTAAGGTATCTGTGACCAACAGATGCATATCTGTATTAACAGTTATGTGAAATCAATAGATTAGGGCCTCATTAATTTATTTGAATTGACCGATTTCCTTGTATGAACTGTAACTCAGTAAAATATTTGAAATTGCGTATATATTTTTGTTCAGTGTAGTTCAGTGTAGCAGAGTCGTGAAAGAAGATTAGATCACATTTGAAAACGTTATTGTCCATTAATTTTGCACAGAAGAGGAGGTAGAAGTGTGACAAACCGACTCAGTGCAACGTCTGCCTCTCTCTCTCGCTTGCTCGCTCTGCTTTCATTTCCCTGCAAAGCAATGGCGTGTCTGTCTGTCTGTCAGTTTGTCGGAGTGTTCCTCACACTGCACTGTCACACCACTGTGACAGCACACGCAGATGTGGCATTAGAAGTCTACTGCCTCACTGTCACACACACACACACAGACGGATCCCTCTGAAGCTGTCACTGAGATACACTGAGCTCCTACTCTGTTGCTGTGTGACTGGGTGTTTTTTATTCTGCTAGTCTGCTCCTCTCTCGTTTGCATTTCTAGCCTTCTGTTGTGATTATCCCTGTTCTGACTAACAAGTTCCTCTACTGACATTCCCCTTTGAGTAGATAAGAATTGTGAAATTAGAGATTCTGCTGTCTCCACACTCAACACAAGTACAGTGCCTTGCAAAAGTATTCACCCCCCTTGGCGTTTTTCCAATTTTGTTGCATTAAAACCTGTAATTTAAATGGATTTTTATTTGGATTTCATGTAATGGACACACACATAATAGTCCAAATTGGTGAAGTGAAATGCAAAAAAATAAAAACAGAAAAGTGGTGCGTGCATATGTATTCACCTCTTTTTCTATGAAGCCCCTAAATAAGATCTGGTGCAACCAATTACCTTCAGAAGTGACACCTGTGTGCAATCTAAGTGTCACATGATCTGTCACATAATCTCAGTATATATACACCTGTTCTGAAAGACTCCAGAGTCTGCAACACCCCTAAGCAAGGGGCGGCACCATAAAGACCAAGGAGCTCACCAAACAGGAGCAGGGTTTTGGAGGTTGTGGAGAAGTACAGATCAGGGTTGGGTTATAAAAACATATCCCAAACTTTGAACATCCCACAGAGCACCATTAAATCCATTATTAAAAAATAGAAAGAATATGGCACCACAACAAACCTGCCAAGAGCGGGCCACCTACCAAAACTCACGGACCAGGCAAGGAGGGCATTAATCAGAGAGGCAACAAAGAGACCAAAGATAACCCTGAAGGAGCTGCACAGTGGAGAATCTGTCCATAGGACCACTTTAATCCGTACACTCCACAGAGCTGGGCTTTAAGGAAGAGTGTTCAGATAAAAAGATAAAAAGATAAAAAGCCAAAGAAAACAATAACCAAACATGTTTGGTGTTTGTCAGAAGGCATGTGGGAGATTCCCCAAACATATGGAAGAAGGTACTCTGGTCAGATGAGACTAAAATTGAGCTTTTTGGCCATCAAGGAAAATGCTATGTCTGCCGCAAACCCAGCACCTTACATCACTCCAAGAACACCATCCTCACAGTGAAGCATGGTGGTGGCAGCATCATACTGTGGGGATGTTTTTCATCGGCAGGGACTGGGAAACTGGTCAGAATTGAAGGAATTTAATTTAATTATGAAAGTCAGTTTAGACCAAGTTCTTATTTCCAATAACAGCCTAGGAACAGTGGGTTAACTGCCTGTTCAGGGGCAGAACGACAGATTTGTACCTTGTCAGCTCGGGGGTTTGAACTTGCAACCTTCACTAGTCCAACGCTCTAACCACTAGGCTACCCTGCCGCCCCAATGATGGAATGATGGATGGCACTAAATACAGGGAAATTCTTGAGGGAAACCTGTTTCAGTCTTCCAGAGATATTTGTGACTGGGATAGAGGTTCACCTTCCAGCAGGATAATGACCCTAAGTATACTGCTAAAGCAACACTCGAGTGGTTTAAGGGGAAACATTTAAATGTCTTGGAATGGCCTAGTCAAAGCCCAGACCTCAATCCAATTGAGAATATGTGGTATGACTTAAAGATTGCTGTACACCAGCGGAACCCATCCAACTTGAAGGAGCTAGAGCAGTTTTGCCTTGAAAAATGAGCAAAGCTTATAGAAACATACCCCAATAGACTTGCTGCTGTAATTGCTGCAAAAGGTGGCTCTATAAAGTATTGATGGGGGGTAGTATTGCACACTCACAAGTTTTTTTGCCTTATTTCTTGTTATTTTCACAATAAAACATATTTTGCATCTTCAAAGTGGTAGGCATGTTGTGTAAATCAAAATATACAACCCCCCCCAAAATTGATTTTAATTCCAGGTAGTAAGGCAGCAAAGTAGGATAAATGCCAAGGGGGGGTGAACACTTTCGCAAGCCACTGTATACCTTGACTTCCACACATTGATTGATTGTTGTTCATGTGACGCTTCTTTTCAATTCATTTAGGGGTTGGGTGAAGATAAGAATGTTGTATTCTAAGAGCAAATACTAATAGATTATCTTAATATTTGTTCAGTGTGTGATATAATTCGGTATCATTTGTTACTTTTGAAAACAGAACACCCCTATCTCTATGGGTCCGAACATTCTAGCTGGCATCCTTGTGTGTTGAGTGTAAACTGGGACTCGCAATTAGGACAACTAATTTCATAGTTCCTTTCAGTTCTATTAAATGGTCTAGTGCAGGGCTTCCCAAACTGGGTCCTGCCCCTCTCCCGGATGCACGTTTACTTATTTGCCCTAGCAGTACACAGCTGATTCATATAATCAAAGCTTGATGATGAGTTAGTTTTGCTGCGCAAAACCAAAACTGGCTCCCAGGGGGGCCCCAGGACTGAGTTTGGGAAACCCTGGTCTAATGGGTTGTGCTTTGCTGTTCCCTGCTGGACGTAGTGTGTAATTCTGTGTGTGTGTAATTCTGTGTATGCGTACCAAATGCCACCCTATTCCCTATTGAGTGGACTACTTTTTTTACCAGGGCCCTGCACTGTGTAGGGAATAGGTTGCCATTTGGGATGCATCCTATGTCTAATAATCTCCCTGGATGTGAAGCTGATGGTTTGTTTTCTCTCGTTGGGCAGACGGAACACATTCCTCCATACGACGTTGTGCCTTCCATGCGACCTGTGGTCCTGGTTGGACCGTCACTGAAGGGCTACGAGGTAACATAATTGTTATAAATTGCTGTAAAGTTTTTATAAGGGATTATTACTGACACTACCACTACTACACTCACAAGGACATTCTATTTAGATCACAATGGTCGCATTCCAATACTTATGTTGCCAGATCTTACATCACCTTGATAGGCATTTTACAGCTAACCACATCATATGTTATAGCAATCTGTCAGTCAATGACACAGTTGATGACGTGTCAACCATTGGTTGATGCATGCAATGTCTAAGCAGTGGAATGTGACCTACTTGTTAAAGGGATAGTTCACCCAAATGTTTAAATTATATATTGGTTTCCTTACCCTTTAAGCTATGACAGCAACCCTTCCTTACCCTTACGCATTAACCCTTTATTACCATTCCTTACCCTTTAAGGTATGACAGCAAACTAATGAGGTGGTTTAGTTTCCCGGGCACTGTTTCCAAATATTAACGTTTTAGCATTTGTGGCACAAATCCCATTCAAGTCATGGGACTGATATTATAATTTTTTTCACACATCATGTCCAAATCATTCGAATGTAACTACAATTTATTGTGAAGCTCAACAAAGTCACTTTTATATATGATATGATTTGGAAAATGCTAATATCGATCCCATGACTTCAATGGGACTTGTGCAAGCAACTGCCAGGGAAATGAAACCAAACGATGGATTGCTGTCATACCTTGTCCATAGACTGTTTACAGGGTAAGGAAACCAATGTGTAACGTTCCCAAACTACCCCGGTTTTCCAGAAGTCCTGGTTGGAGGATTCTGGATGTCCTGCTTATTCCCTTCTGATTTCTGGAAAACCTAGACATTTTGGAAAAGTTGCTGGAATTTTGAAACCCTTCTACTTGAACTAGCACCACTACTCAATTTACTAATGCATACTGTTTACACTAACTACACTTCTACTACTAGTTTACATTGTAGATACAATGACAGAGTTGAGCTTTGTCTCTGTGTACAGTGCCTTGCGAAAGTATTCAGCCCCCTTGAACTTTGCGACCTTTTGCCACATTTCAGGCTTCAAACATAAAGATATAAAACTGTATTTTTTTGTGAAGAATCAACAACAAGTGGGACACAATCATGAAGTGGAACGACATTTATTGGATATTTCAAACTTTTTTAACAAATCAAAAACTGAAAAATTGGGCGTGCAAAATATTCAGCCCCCTTAAGTTAATACTTTGTAGCGCCACCTTTTGCTGCGATTACAGCTGTAAGTCGCTTGGGGTATGTCTCTATCAGTTTTGCACATCGAGAGACTGAAATTCTTTCCCATTCCTACTTGCAAAACAGCTCGAGCTCAGTGAGGTTGGATGGAGAGCATTTGTGAACAGCAGTTTTCAGTTCTTTCCACAGATTCTCGATTGGATTCAGGTCTGGACTTTGACTTGGCCATTCTAACACCTGGATATGTTTATTTTTGAACCATTCCATTGTAGATTTTGCTTTATGTTTTGGATCATTGTCTTGTTGGAAGACAAATCTCCGTCCCAGTCTCAAGTCTTTTGCAGACTCCATCAGGTTTTCTTCCAGAATGGTCCTGTATTTGGCTCCATCCATCTTCCCATCAATTTTAACCATCTTCCCTGTCCCTGCTGAAGAAAAGCAGGCCCAAACCATGATGCTGCCACCACCATGTTTGACAGTGAGGATGGTGTGTTCAGGGTGATGAGCTGTGTTGCTTTTACGCCAAACATAACGTTTTGCATTGTTGCCAAAAAGTTCAATTTTGGTTTCATCTGACCAGAGCACCTTCTTCCACATGTTTGGTGTGTCTCCCAGGTGGCTTGTGGCAAACTTTAAACAACACTTTTTATGGATATCTTTAAGAAATGGCTTTTTTCTTGCCACTCTTCCATAAAGGCCAGATTTGTGCAATATACGACTGATTGTTGTCCTATGGACAGAGTCTCCCACCTCAGCTGTAGATCTCTGCAGTTCATCCAGAGTGATCATGGGCCTCTTGGCTGCATCTCTGATCAGTCTTCTCCTTGTATGAGCTGAAAGTTTAGAGGGACGGCCAGATCTTGGTAGATTTGCAGTGGTCTGATACTCCTTCCATTTCAATATTATCGCTTGCACAGTGCTCCTTGGGATGTTTAAAGCTTGGGAAATCTTTTTGTATCCAAATCCGGCTTTAAACTTCTTCACAACAGTATCTCGGACCTGCCTGGTGTGTTCCTTGTTCTTCATGATGCTCTCTGCGCTTTTAACGGACCTCTGAGACTATCACAGTGCAGGTGCATTTATACGGAGACTTGATTACACACAGGTGGATTGTATTTATCATCATTAGTCATTTAGGGCAACATTGGATCATTCAGAGATCCTCACTGAACTTCTGGAGAGTTTGCTAAACTGAAAGTAAAGGGGCTGAATCATTTTGCACGCCCAATTTTTCAGTTTTTGATTTGTTAAAAAAGTTTGAAATATCCAATAAATGTCGTTCCACTTCATGATTGTGTCCCACTTGTTGTTGATTCTTCACAAATACAGTTTTATATCTTTATGTTTGAAGCCTGAAATGTGGCAAAAGGTCGCAAAGTTCAAGGGGGCCGAATACTTTCGCAAGGCACTGTATTTGTGGGATGCAGACAGGGACAGGGGTATCTGGAACCTGGTGAGAACAGGACACACTAAGCTGAGGAGGATCACAGGGGAAGGCTGACGTGCCCTCAGTCAATACTGAAACAGCAATCTGTGCTGTGGGGCTCCCTTTTTCAGCAACAAAGAGCTTGCTTTGATTCACCCACCCATGCACACACACATATTGTCTGTTTTCATGATGGTGATTTCTAAAATGTTCACTATGTTTTTATTGCCCCTTTGGTTTCAGGTGACAGATATGATGCAAAAAGCACTGTTTGACTTTTTGAAACACAGATTTGAGGGAAGGTAAGTTGAGCTGTTCCTGCTTTCCTTTCTTCCCTCCCTCTTTCTCTCTCTCTCTCTCTGTATCCTTGTTCAGTATGCTCTGCCCGAGTCCTATAGGCTGGTATTTAGTCATCCCTGGAGGTTTCGCAGAGGGAGTGTGTAACAAGTTTGTTTGGCCTGGAGATGTGTGCTCGCTGCTACTTTAAATAGGCCCTCTCCATGTCCTTAATAGGCTATAGTGGGCCCTAGTGCAGTGCAGGGATCTCCTCAGCTCCTCTCCTCTCCGGCTGCCTGGCCACTTTCCCATTCGCAGTAGGGAAGTTATTTTACAAAACATAGGATCATTAGCATATACTGTGCATTGTTTTATATCCCTCTCAAGGTGCAACCCTTTTGATAACCAACAATGAGTTTTACAAAGCATACTCTCACCACTCTCTTCCCTCTTCTACCAAACCTTGCTTAGAAATCCCAAAACTCTCCCCTCTTCCTTATGGATGGTGATTTTGCTGCTATGCCTTTTTGTTTCTAATTCTGTACTTTTTCCCAAGTGTTAAATATTTGATTGATAAGGCTGTTTCAGAAATCAGAGCACACTCTAGTCTCTCGGTGACCAGTTATTTTCTCTCTGCCTTCCTATCAGAATATCAATCACTCGAGTCACTGCAGACATCTCTCTTGCCAAACGCTCCGTCCTCAACAACCCTAGTAAACACGCCATCATCGAGCGATCCAACACACGCTCCAACCTTGGTAAGTTTGGAGGTATGAGGTTGGGGAACCTCTGTGTTCTTCTAGGGCCCATTGTTTGTAGAGAGACTAATTCATTGCATAGAGAGAAGAGAAAGAATAAAAGATGAAAGAAAGTCTTCGGATGTTTCCCAAAAGGCACCCTATTTCCTATATAGTGGACCACTTTTGACCAGGGCCCAAAGGGCTCTAGTTGAAAGTAGTGCATTATATAGGGAATAGGGTGCAATTTTTGGCGCAACCTTGGAGATGGTTATAATGCAGACCTACAGATGTTGGAGGCGAAGAATGACCTGGCCAGGCCTGTGATTAAAAAGGTTTGCTTTTGGGACGAAAGAGAGAGAAAGAAAGGAGAGACTAGATACCTGCTGCCAGATAACAAGGTCAAGAACGCAGCTGTTTTTACCAGGCTTGAGTAACAAACTGCGATAACAATGAAACAGGACCTCACTGAGCCAACGAAACTACGGAAGCCATGTAGCTAATCTTTGTGTTGGATCGCCGTGGTGCTCTGTAACGTTACTCATGGGCTGTGTCCCAAATGGCACACTATTCACTTCATAGTGCACTACCTTTGACCAGAGTCGTATGGGCCCTGGTCAAAAGTAGTGCACTAAATAGGGAGTACGGTGCCATCTGGGATGCATCCATGGTGTGCCGGTTGCTCCATTACACTCTTAGAATAAAAGGTGCTATCTAGAAAACTAAAACGGTTCTTCGGCTGTCCCCATAGGGGTGGAATCTTTTTTTTTCTAAGAGAGTAGTTATGGGATAAACCCGCCCATCTTTAAAGATACATTAGCACTGGGACACACTCAAAACGCTGCACAAACATTACTCTTTGTGCTCCACTTTTGACTAAAAGCTTTAACTTGAAGCCAATGCAACTGGATAATTATTTTGTCACTTTGGGGACTGATGTTTTGACTGTATGCTGAACCCTGACTCTGTCTTGATGGTGATAGATACAGGGGTGAAAGTGGACTAAGCCAGTACGGTCCTGTACGGCGTCCTGGCAAAATAAATAGTAGGGGTAGGTCAATGCAAGAAAACTATAGGCAATTACATCATTATTTAACATTACGCATGTCAGCTGCATGACAATTCTTGACTTGAAAATGGGCAGTATACCCTCCAAATTGCTTTGTGGTTCACGAGAACACTAATATTTTTCCAAAGCGGAGATAAGTGTTCAAGACCAAGACTCGCGCATACAACAGTGTACACATCAATTCTGGCTACAAGTTTAGTGGGCCTAATGACAATCTCTGAATTATTAATTATCAGACACACATCTGGACCATCAGTGCAATTTCCGATCACAAACGAATAGGGCAAGAGGTGGGTGTATCTTAGTCATGGGCAGCTCTCGATGGGCAAACACAAGCTTTGTTTGAGCTGCTAATGAAATGTAATAAAAAGTGTTGCTAGGGAGATTTCCTGGACTGTTCATGATATATGTATTTGACCCAACTGGAGAAAAATGCATTAGTTAATACTGGTTACTCCCAAGTGGCACAGCGGTCTAAGGCACAGCATCTCAGTGCAAGAGGCGACACTACAGTCTTCAGTTCGAATCCAGGCTAAATCACATCCGGCCGTGGCAGTCACATAGGTTTCGCTGGGGTAGGCCGGCATTATAAATAAGAATTTGCTTTTAACTGACTTGCCTAGTTAAATAAAGGTTAAATTAAAAAAAGAATACTTCCGATTTCCACACAATCCTATAGTATTATAGACGTGGCAATAGTTGCGCTTGTCAATATTCCATATCACAGAATGAAATTTGGCCCACCGGTTGAGGACTCAATTCCTTAAATGGTCAGCAGATGGATTTTTCTTGCTAAAATAATCTATAAAATGTACCCTTCTCCCGTCAGGATTCTCTAAGAAGACATTTAAGAAGTTCCACTAAGTTGTCAACAGTTACGCTCGAAAGACCAAGAAAGTTGGCGGAAGTGCCTTCCATTTGATTAACCGAGAAATGTGTTGTGGATGTATTTGAAAACAATATTTTCACTGCTCTTTTACAGCAACTCATGACGGAAAGCTAAGTAATTACATGGGGGGCTAGCAGGCTAATATTTAATTGTGGTTGAAGGCGAAACAGAAAAGATAAGACAGACAGAAGCAGGATCAGAAATCATACAGTCCCATGCAAGGTGAGAAATGCAGCAGGTCCTCATTGACGATATATCTGTTCTATGTACTGAGCCGTGACGTAAAACTGAAACCAAGCCACTCTTGTATCTTAGCAACAGTAGCTAGCTAGTTACCTACACAAGTTATTAATTAACTAGCTAACGTTATATCTTGACAACATTGATGCACAATATATTTTTGTTCTCAGACATATCTAAGCCATATTCAAAATAGAATTCAAGCCAGATAGCCTACACTGTTGAAATTGTATGTTTAATTAGTTGACATCGTAACGCTATCTACTAGCTAGGTAGCTTGCTAGCCAGCCAGGCTCACGGGTTCACATCTCGTCTGAGCAGCCCAACTATGGCACAAGTTGGCTAGCTAGTTAACGTAAACACACCCCATACCGTACAGATGTGCGCAACCGCAACATTCAAACGAGGCTACAAAGAAAACTAATGGGATTGTAGTGACTGTGTTGACGTCAAAATCAGGGGTGTGAACTAGGTTTCTATTCAAGCGTTGATCGACATGGTAATGGCGCTATAGTATTGGAGAAAAGTTGAAAGAACTGACCCTCCGTTACATTGTGACGTGTCATGGCGCAACGTACAGCACGCATAAAGCAACTATTTCTTAGAATCTCTCTCCACCAGGTGTAGCACTTCTATCATCCTTTAAAAACAAGAAATGGACAGTGACGGGATCATCATTCTCAAAGCCGCTGTTTACTTCTAAGATCACTTTAGCACCGCCCTAAAAACCCGATTCAAATTCGACACAAACCTTCAAATAGGTATGTAATGACACATTATATAAACTCTTTATAGTGTTTTATTTACATTTTTAGAGGCGATAAGGTGATAAGTTGGACAGATCGAGTGAAAAATAGCAATTTTCCCACACGACATCTCTCCTTCTCACTATCACACATTTGTTTCGCTTCCCCACCCGCCATTTTTAAAAAGACTCGACGGGCTCATTGCCTGCTTGAATTATGCAGAAAGGGCAGCGTTTAGGTCATGTAATTGATTTTGTTGGAAGGGGGAGAAATTGTGCTTCACAATGGTATTTACATTACAGTTGATCTGGAAGTATTACGTTTTTGGGGCGCTAAAATAAGGGCAATTGTACGGACCAAGGCTATGTACGAGTTTACGTTAACATTGACCCTCGGCATACTTCTTTTCTTCCCTCGTTGTGACAACATTGACCCTCAACATACTTCTTTTGTTCCCTCGTTGTGACAACATTGACCCTCAACATACTTCTTTTGTTAAATTATCTCAGCAATACTCACAGTATTATTCAAGGTAGATTAACTATCTAACATGCAGGCATGAGCTCAGATCGGCTACAAATGTTCATTTTGTTGCATCAATTTAAACCAATGCTCAAATTACATAGCATAATGCCGCAACAATTTAATCAAACAGAAATAGAACTTTATAGCTATGTATATTCTTACCTTGATCATTGGTATAAGCTACTCTTTGGCCATATCTCCAATAGAGTCTCATCACAAGTGTTAAGGCAATGTTGTTCTGCACTACAATGGTTGTTGACTGATGTTGCAGCATCTTAGCCTGATGTATTCTCACTTTACAGAAAGTATTACAATATCTTACCAACATGATTGTAATACAGTCATCAGTACTATTCATATTAACCTACTGGACGTCCTTAGTACAAACAAACAAGAATATGAAACAAAGATTTACTTTATTTTACATGATGATTTAATGGCGAATGAATGACACATTGTTAAATGTCGTAGCGGCCGGCTGTCTGTGTTTCCATCTCTCTCAGTCCAATCACTAAAGACAGCTATAGTAGAGAAAGAGAGGTGGAGTACAAGAGAAAAGGGTGGGGGGGACTAGGTGGAGGTTCAGATCTCATGGAGAGTTACCCTCCTGTAGCTTATCGATCAAATAGTTATTAGAATCAGGTGCACTAGATTAGGGTTGGAGAAAAACCTACAAGACGCTAACTCTCTAGGGGAGCCCTGCATCAGATCATGCTGGATCTTGTGTCGAGTCTGTTGATTCCATCTCGATCTGGTACTCCAGCCCTCGGGGGTCTGATTGGTGTCACACTATTTCCCAGTCCCAGATGCAGTGTCTTCAAAGTATTCAAACCCCTTGACTTATTCCACATTTTGTTTAGTTACAGTCTGAATTCAAAATGTATTAAATAGATGTTTTTTGTCCACCCATCTACACACAATATCCAATAATGACAAAGTGAAAACATGTTTTTAGAAATGTTTGCAAATGTATTGAAAATTAAATACAGAAATATCTCATTTACATATTCCCACCTCTGAATCAGCACTTTGTAGAAGCGCCTCTGGCGGCGATTACAGCTTTGAGTCGTCTTGGGTATGCCTGTATCATCTTTGCACATTTGGATTTGGGGATTGTGTCCCATTCTTCCTTTCAGATTTTCTCAAGCTCTGTTAACTTGTTATGGCTGCAATCCCGTTAACGGGATAATTGCCATCAAGAACCGCTGAATTGCATAGCCACATTCAATGAATATTACTAAAAATATTTACATTCATGAAATCACAAGTGCAATATAGGAAAACACAGTTTAGCCTTTTGTTAATCTACCTGTCGTGTCAGATTTTGAAAATATGCTTTACAGTGAAAGCAATCCAAGCATTTGTGTAAGTTTATCGATCGTTTGACAAAACATTATGTATACTTAGCATCAAGCAGCTTGGTCACGAAAATCAGAAAAGCAATCAAATTAATTGTTTACCTTTGACGATCTTCGGATGTTTTCACTCACGAGACTCCCAGTTACACAATAAATGTTCCTTTTGTTCCATAAAGATTATTTTTATATCCAAAATACCTCCATTTGTTTGGCGCATTATGTTCAGAAATCCACAGGAAAGAGTGGTCACGACAACGCAGACAAATTCCAAATAGTTTCCGTAATGTCCACAGAAACATGTCAAACATTTTTTATAAGCAATCCTCAGGATGTTTTTAAAATATATCATCGATAATATATCAACCGCAAATGTCTTTCACGGTAGGAGAGTGAAAGGCAATGGCAGCCAAAACTCTGTTGCGCGAGCAAAACTCATGCGACCACCTGACGCGATGTTATCTTTCTGGCTCATTTTTCATAATAAAAGCCTGCAACTATGTCTGAAGACTGTTGACACCTTAGGGAAGCCAGAGAAAAAGGAATCTGGTTGATATCCCTTTAAATGGAGGATAGGCATGCAAAGGAACAGAAGGGTTTCAAAATAAGAGGCACTTCCTGATTTGATTTTCCTCAGGGTTTCGCCTGCAATATCAGTTCTGTTATACTCACAGACAATATTTTGACAGTTTTGGAAACTTTAGAGAGTTTTCTATCCTAATCTGTCAATTATATGCCTATTCTAGCATCTGGTCCTGAGAAATAGGCAATTTCTTTGGGAATGTTGTTTTTCCAAACATAAAAATAGTGACCCCTAGCTTCAAGAGGTTTTAACCAGGTTGGCCAGTTGAGAACAAGTTCCAATTTACAACTGCAATCTGGCCAAGATAAAACAAAGCAGTTCGAAAAACAACAACAACACAAAGTTACAAGTGGGATAACAAAAGCAGTCAATAACACAATAGAAACATCCAAATACAGTGTGTGCAAATAGAGTGAGGAGGTAAGGCAATAAATAGGCCATAGCAGCGAAGTAATTACAATTTAGCAAATTAACACTGGAGTGATAGATGTGCAGATGACGATGTGCAAGTAGAAACACTGGTGTGCAAAAGAGCAAAAAAAGTAAATAAAAGCAATGTGGGGATGAGGTAGGGAGTTGGATGGGCTATTTACAGATTGGCTGTGTACAGCTGCAGCGATCGGTAAGCTGCTCAGATAGCTGATGCTTAAAGTTAGTGAGGGAGATATAAGTCTCCAACTTCAACGATTTTGCAATTAATTCCAGTCATTGGCAGCAGAGACTTGGAAGGAAAGGCAGCCAATCCAGGTCTTGGCTTTGGGGATGACCAGTGAGATATACCTGCTGGAGTGTGTGCTACGGGTGGGTGTTGCTATGGTGACCAGTGAGCTGAGATAAGGCGGAGATTTACCTAGCAAAGACTTATAGATGACCTGGGGCCAGTGGGTTTGGCGACGAAAATGTAGCGAGGGCCAGCCGACTAGCGCATTGAGGTCGCAGTGGTGGGTGGTATATGGGGCTTTGGTGACATAATGGATGGCACTGTGATAGACTGCGTCCAGTTTGCTGAGTAGAGTGTTGGAGGCTATTTTGTAAATGACATCGCCGAAGTCAAGGATCGGTAGGATAGTTAGTTTTACGAGGGTAGTTTTGGCAACGTCGTTGAAGGAATCTTTGTTGAGAAATGGGAAGCGATTCTAGATTTAATTTGAGGATGCTTAATATGAGTCTGGAAGGAGAGTTTACAGTCTAGCCAGAGACCTAGGTATTTGTAGTCCATATATTCTAAATCAGAACCGTCCAGAGTAGTGATGCTAGTTGGGCGGGCGGGTGCGGGCAGCGATTCGGTTGATGAGCATGCATTTAGTTTTACTTGCATTTAAGAGCACTTGGAGGCCACGGAATGAGTGTTGTATCACATTGAAGCTCGTTTGGAGGTTTTAACACAATGTCCAAAGAAGGGCCAGATGTATACAGAATGGTGTCGTCTGCATAGAGGTGGATCAAGGAATCACCCACAGCAAGAGCGACATCGTTGACATTTTCAGAGAAAAGAGTCAGTCCGAGAATTTAACCCTGTTGTACCCCCATAGAGACTGCCTGAGGTCCAGACAACAGGCCCTCCAATTTGACACACTGAACTCTATCTGAGAAGTAGTTGGTGAACCAGGCGAGGCAGTCATTTGAGAAACCAAGGCTGTTGAGTCTGCTGTTGAGTCTACGGTGATTGACAGAGTCGAAAGCCTTGGCCAGGTCGATGAAAACGGCTGCACAGTACTGTCTTTTATCGATGCCGGTTATGATATATAAATGAATAAAGAAACAAACACATGCTTCACTGTTTCATCAACCATACACTCCATACACAAGCCGTTCACATGCTTGCGAACCAGGTGTAATGAGTTCAATGTACAGTGTCCTAGATGCAACCGAGCAAATACAACCTCTTCCTTACTAATCTGACTAATAAATCTTGGAGTAGTCTAGCAGTAGTCAAGCTGCTTATGTTGAAAATCCTTGTTTGTACAAAGGTCAAATTAGCTTTTGAATTTCCTTTTTTTGAGGGAAAAGCTAATATTTCACTTTAAAAAAAAATTATAATCATTGTCTTGCTAATATCTCCTTCTCTCACCGCCGCCTAACTGAACGGCAGAATGGAAACGGATCTATGGTTTGACTTTCGTTCTCGCTCTCTCTCTCTCTGTCTGTGACTCGTCTGTCCCTCCCTCTGCCCCTCTCGTTCTCTCTTAGTAGCTGAAGTGCAGAGTGAGATAGAGCGTATCTTTGAACTGGCCCGGACCTTACAGCTGGTGGTTCTGGACGCAGACACCATCAACCACCCAGCCCAACTGGGCAAGACATCCCTGGCCCCTATCATCGTCTACGTCAAGATCTCCTCTCCTAAGGTGAGGCCAAGCAATGCAAAAAAATGGCAACTTACATTTCCATTCCACAAAATGCACTTTGGTAGTTTAAACTTGACATGTCAAACTGAATGCAGTGTACTAGTGTACAGTGTGCCCTAGTGTATTACATGGTTCATATTCTAATACTAACCTTTATTTTCTAGTAATGTATTCAGCCAACCTTCCATATCACACACAGTAATATTATGTGTAATTGTGGAAAGGTAGATGCAGGCCAGGAGAACACGTGTAAACGGTCCAGTGTGAGAGCAGTGAGTGACAGATTGATGAAGTAAACTGAGCTGAAGTGAAAGTCTCCTGAGTAGGGAAGTAGTCTCCTACTGGTTTATGGAGGTCTATGGATGTCCCTGATGCATTGGGGAGCAAGTGGTGTATGGATGTCTTGTCACTGCTCATATCGCATTTTTCTAACTGAACGGCGTCCTGTTTGGGTTATTAAACACGGCCTGTCAGCGCTGACTACTCCGCTCGTCTGAATGGGAGAGAGTGAAGTGGGGGCGACTGATTCATCACGCTAACCTTCAGCCTTAGTGTAAATAACACCCATAATTCAAATATCCTTCAAAAAACGCTGGCATTTGAGTAAGATAGAAAAGGAAAGAAGGCGTCGCTGAAGGAATGTGAATTACGGCTCTAAATCAAAGTGTCGGTAGTCTGAATCGCACCTCGATGGGATAAACCAAGTGTATTTGACTCCTCTTTTTATCAACGTCTGCTGCTGTGAATCAGTAAAACCACAGTTCTACTTTAGTGCTGATGTTAGGCTCAAGTTTCCACGTTGCTGCTACATCGGAGTTGACTTCCTCACAGTGCTGATGATGCTGTGATGTGTTGGAGTTGACTTAGTTTCGGTGCTGACAACACTTTAATGGGATCGAGTTTACTCCGTTATGGTGCTGATGGCCTCTCATGCCCCTCGCTCATATGTCCCACAGGTTCTGCAGAGGCTCATCAAGTCCAGAGGGAAGTCCCAGGCTAAGCACCTCAATGTCCAGATGGTTGCTGCAGACAAACTGGCCCAGTGCCCTGCCGTGAGTATAGCCACACCACTGCCCGGAGATCACTGTTACCTGGATGACACCCACCACATATCACATCTAACACATCCTGGACATTTCATAATATTGTTTCAGTGTGCCGATTGAAGATTTGGGATTCTGTGCATCAAGCCTCTGTTGATACTGTAAAGGAGACTATTGCGGGCTGAATCCTAACTTGCGAACTCACACTGAAAATACACACTCGAGTTACTTGAAGTCTTATGTGTATTGCCACTGATGTTGATCACAGATTTGCGTGGAGGTTTTGAGTCGTGTGCGTATATCTCCCGGTAGGATTCTGCCCGTATATTAATAATACTGTTGTGGAATGCTTCAGAAAGACTCATATCTCCTGCCAATTCTATTTCCGTCCTTCTGTGATCTTCTTGGATATTCTTTTAGAATATGAGTGCAATCATTTCAGCCTTGTGGAACATCTGCCCTAATGTACATCCAATAGCATCAAATTAAATTGTATTTGTCACATGCGTCGAATACAACAGGTACAACCTTACCGTGAAATGCTTACTTACAAGCCCTTAACCAGCAGTACAGTTCAAGAAATAGTTAAGACAATATTTGCTGCATAGACTAAAGTGAGAAAAAAAAATATGGGGGAAAAAAAGTAACAAGAAAATGACAATAACGAGGCTATATACAGGGGGTGGTGTTACCCAGTGAATGTACAGGTTAGTCGAGGTAATTTGTAAAGTGTGCATAGATAATAAACAGCGAGTAGCAGCAGTGTAAAAACAAAGGGGGGGGGGGGGGGTAAATGTCAATTGTCTAGGTGGCTTTTGATGAATTAGTTTCATGGCTTGTGGGTAGAAGCTGTTAAGGAGCCTCTTGGTCCTAGACTTGGCGCTCCGGTACTGCTTGCCGTGCTGTAGCAGAGAGAACAGTCTATGACTTGGGTGACTGGAGACTGACATTTTTTTGGGCCTTCCTCATCGCCTAGTATATAGGTCGTGGATGTCAGGTACAGTCATGTACTGGGCCGTACGCACTACCCTCTGTAGCGCCATTGCATCCCTAGTGGGATTTAGCTTTCAACAATCTCACTGATCAGAAAATTCTTGCCAAATGAATATTTTATTTAATTTCTTAATTTTTTGAGTTTTTGTCTAACTTTCTTAATCCGAGAAGCGATTTGGAAGTTATTCCCAAAGAATCCCGAAGTCTGTCCTTTTTTATCACGAAGAAAAAGTAGATCCGCTGTTTTAAAATTGTTATGATGCTATTCTTGGCCCATACATAGCACATACACATGCTGTTTTTCAGCCCTTAAAACACTAACAATTGAGTTTTTTCCAATCCTCCTTTCTCTCTCTTTATTTCTCTGTTTTCAGCTCTTAAAACACTAACAATAGAGTTTTTTCCTATCCTCCTTTCTTCCTCTCTTTATCTCTCTGTTTTGGGCACATAAAACACTAACAATACAGTCAGAAAAAAGGGCTCCAAAAGGGTTCTTTGGCTGTCCCTTAGGAGAGCTATTTTTGGTTCCAGGTAGAACGCTTTTGGGTTCCATGTAGAACCTTCTTGGGAAAGGGTTCTACATGGAACCCAATAATGTTCTACCTGGAACCAAAAAGGGTTCTTCAAAGAGATGTCTTATGGGGACAGCAGAAGAACCCTTTTAGGTTCTAGATAGCATTTTATTTTTTTAAGAGTATACCGTTTTCCCCTCCTCCCTCCCTCTGTTTATCGCTCATGTAGGAGATGTTTGACATCATCCTGGATGAGAACCAGCTGGAGGATGCGTGTGAGCACATGGCTGATTACCTGGAGGCCTACTGGAAGAGCACCCACCCCGCCAGCTGCAACCCCCCCAACCCGCTGCTGGCCAAGCTGGCCACAGACGCCCTGCCCTCCAGCCCCGCTCCCGTCTCCAGCATGCAGGTACAGGTGCTGACCAGGCTTTAGGCCAACATGGGCAGCCTGCTCCATGGTCCAGACAGGGATAGCGGGGAGACCAGTAGCTCACTGGCCATGAGCAGCCTGTACCGCCACTGAGTCAGAGTCATGACACACTGACCACGGTAGGAAAGAGCAGGGCAGAGAGAGTAATAGGAATAGAGAGACGAGGAACATGACCGGTGGTGGGCCTGCTAACCATGACTAGTCAAAGGTCATTAAGTCAGGAAAGTACGCTGACAACTCAGGAGCTTGTCATTTTAATTGGTTTAACACAGTGGGTTGCTATAATGAATTCCTTTGAAATAATTAATACTTAGAGGAAAATGAATGAATAAGGTGATCATGATGTGTTTTGCATTATGCACCTCTGTCAGTTTGAAAATAATGATCTATTTGAAGGTTCTGTATTTAACGGTGAGTAGCGAACAATTTGTTTGGGTCATTTGATTGATTCAGGTCTGTTTCAGTTGTTTTTA
The DNA here is from genome assembly GCF_013265735.2 of Oncorhynchus mykiss. NCBI lineage: Eukaryota > Metazoa > Chordata > Actinopteri > Salmoniformes > Salmonidae > Oncorhynchus > Oncorhynchus mykiss. Next base: position 35,227,754 of record NC_048575.1, on the reverse strand, counting down.
AAATGTCCACGTCTTTTCCCCATCCCCATCCATTGCTCCCCCATTGGGAAATGTAAGACTGAAACTCCTGACAATGAGAGTCCTTTTGAAACTCTTGAAAATGCTGATGAAAATGCGTCTGATGAGTGAGGTTAACATGTCTGTGATTGTGGTGAGTGAGATACTCCGTCATAAGAGCTGTGTGGACTTCAGGGATACATCTAAAATGGCACCCTATTCCCTATATGGTGCACTACTAATGACCAGTGCCCATAGGGCTCTGGTCAAAAGTAGTACACTAAGTAGGAAATAGGGTGCCATTTGGGACTTGGACCAAGTGTTAGTATTCCATGGGGATTCGGCCTTGGTTCTGGAGACTTAAAATAATAAACCAGGCCAAATTAATCTGAAAGCAAACGGATATGAGGATTTTTAGGGAAACTGTATTCTCCAGGACCATAGTCAACCTTCAGTGATTGGTTGATAACCTATATTCAACCTTTGAGTGTGCAGTGCACATGTGTGTATGTGTACAAGTGTGCTGTTTGAATTTCATGCATGCAGGTTTCCGTGTGTGAATTTGAAATGTTGTCTGGAAATGGTTGAAATGTGTGTTTGATTTGCATGTGATTGAGGGTGTGTGTTTGTCTTTTTTACTCTGCATATGCGTGTTGGTGTGTCTAACTGTACTAACAGGCGTGTTGTGTTGCTAACCCCAGGGCAGCGGGGCAGAGGAGAAAGCAGGGGACAAGGCAGGACAAGGTGGGGAGAGGAAGGGCTCCAGAGAGGACCACCAGCACCACCATCACCACCACAGCCAGCATCAGAGCCAGGAGCAGCCAGATGGGGAGGAGGAGAGGGAGGAGGAGGAGAGGCCCCTAAGGACAGAGTCTTCCAGGAGACCCCAGCACATCCACCACCGCTCCTCCTCCCAGCGAACTGAGCAGCACCACAACCACCACCACCATCATCGTGGTGGCAAGGGTCTCTCCCGGGGGGAGACACAGGACTCAGAGACCCCCGAGAGCCGGGAGAGCAGAGAAAGCAGAGACTCAGCGTACATAGAGCCCCTGTCTCAACTCCTACACCAGGAAGAGGAGGATGATTTTGGAGAGGAGTATGATGAGGAGGGGCTTGGAGAGGGGGGGCACCCCCAGCAGCAGCAGGGGCGCTACGAGGCCCAGCCCCAACCCAGGGACCATCATCATCACCACCACCACCATCACCGCGCTGGCGAGGAGGCGGGCCAAAGCACAATAGGACACCACCGTTCTAAGGAGCGTAACGAGCAGGACCACAACGAGCGCAACAAGCCGCGCAGTCACCACCATCAACGACCGGCCCGCGACCACCACCACCACCAGTACTATGACCGCGACCGGGACAGGGAGGGGGAGGTTGCCCCCAAAAAGAGGGGTGACACAGAGGACTGGGCCAGAGACCCCTATATTCACCAGTGACAGCCTAGCCCCGAGACTCCAACCCCTCACACACTGAGACAGTGGTAGGACTCCCCTCTCTCTGAAACCGTTCTGTTGTCCCATCTTGCTGCTACACCCGTTTATGTATGCTTCCTTTGTAAAGGCCGTTGCATCCTTAGCAATGGCAGTATTTTTATTATATATAGTAAATAAATATATATATATATATGTGTGTGTGTGTGTGTGTGTGTGTGTGTCTGTGTGTGTGTGTGTGTGTGTGTGTGTGTGTGTGTGTGTGTGTATCGATACATAGACATTTTCGTTTATGTGTGGATATGCATGGATCTTCTCAAATATGCATATTTTAAACCTGTGTTTGATGAAGCATGACACAACAGCAGAATTATCTTCTGTACTGTACTGCTTTCTGTGACTAGCATTTAAAAAATATTTGTCAGGGTTTTTTTATTTATTTTTTGTATGCTGCCACTTAAAAGAAGAATTTGTTCATTCAGACTACTGTTAGCAATGACTGAGAAGTGGGAAACCATGTAACTGGGTTAAATGCTATATATTTGCAATTGTTTTTGTTTAATTTAATTGTTCCTGTTTTCTTGCTTGCGTTTCCAAAAAAAATCTGCATTGTTCATTTTCGGTGTTTGGTCCTCTGATGTTGATGCTGCCTCTCCATTGGGCCACACCTTAGTCTGGCCTTACAAGACAAAAAGAATAGTGACATTACAGTACTGTTGTTCAATTTTTAAAGGGTCCAGAAACATTTTGTAACATTGATACACACTCTGTTCAGCACTTTTAGTACAACATACTGTAGACTGAATCACATTGTTGGTGTCAGGTGTACAACTATTTTATATTTTAGAGTAGAGTTATCGGGTAAAATCAATCCACTTTATTCCATGATGGTATGTCTTTTTAAGTGAAACCCTTTCTTATGGACAGTTCCATGCACTTAGTACAGTCCAATTAGCTATAAATGTGCGTTATGAGATACCCCAAAAATATTCCCTTGAATTATATTTATTTTCGATGTCTAATTGAAAATCAATCACAACCACTGAGTGAAATCAACTGGATGCTAAAGGTTAGCCTTTCTGCCAGGCTATGGTGCTCAAGAACAGTTGTAATAACCTAGTTATAACATAGCTATAACATAGCTCCAGTCCAGGGCGTTACATGTGGCTTTCTAACGCTGAGCCTCAGTGTCGGCTAGCCCCACATAACGCACTGGACAAGAGCTATTTATAAAGTTTGCATTGATGATGAGGTTATAGGGTCCTTACTTGAGGAAATGTGATTTAGGTGAATGTCTGAGTTATAAGAAGTAGATCCCTAGTGAGGTTTCTTAGTTCAGGCTGCCCTCTGTAAGGAGGTTAGGGGTATGTGCCCCAAATGTCACCCTGCTCCCTATATATAGTGCACTACTTTTGACCGGGGCCCATAGAGATCTACTCAAAAGTAGTGCACAATTTAGGGAATAGGGTACAATTTGAGATGCATACGAGGTCACATACTCTGGCCCTCTGTTTACATTACCACCAACCAGCCAGTCCCCTAGAACAATTTAAAGTTTTTGCTTTTATTTTTGCCTAAAATATTATGATTATCCATTTATATGCTACTCTAGTAGCACTACACATTTTTAAGAGTGTACATATGTATGTACATATGTATCAATACAAAAAAATAAACTTGGCAACAAAGAATTGATGTACAATAATATCTATTGGTCTTGGATCTATTGGAAATATGTTTCATGAAATGCTGTTTCTTACAAAGCTGTGCTGTCTGTCTTTACCGTGTGTGTGTGTGTGTGTGTGTGTGTGTGTGTGTGTGTGTGTAAAAGCAACTGCTCCCTCTGAGAATGACATTTGCAGCTGACGTTGGCACTCTGACCAGGAATGTTTAATTTTTATAAATGTGTTATTCAACTTTTATTTAATCAAGGGAGCCCATTGACATCATAGTTTCATTTTAAATAGTACCCCCGGGACAACAAATTCAACACGAACATTCCAATAAAATGTATAAAAATGACAGGTTACAATTTGAAAAACTACCATTTCAACACAACAATACATTTTTCACATGTAATCAAGACAAATGCAATTCTCATTTAACTAAATCAACATTCGACTACTAAACTGCCGTAGCGGCACCAGGGAATCAAGATGCAGGGGTTCTGCAGGTTATTCCAAAAATGGGGAGGATTTACTTATTAATTGGGTGGAGACCCGAGAAACCTCAAACCCCGTGAAAGGGTTTGGTAGCCCATGTTCTTATACTTCAACAACGAAGTTAAGTCGGAAGCTTGTGTAATAGAGCTTTGTAAACAAAAAATGGAATAATGAAATGAAATACTGGACTTTAATGAGGGCCAGACAAATTTTTGATGCAGTGATCATTACTAAAACTGTCACCTGTGACAAAGGTTTAAGAGTAGTAGCTGCTGCATTCTGGTAAATGGTGTCACCATAGTTAAGGACTGTCAGGAAAGTTCACTGTACAATCGTCTTCCTGCTGTTGAGGGAGATGCAAGTTCTGTTAATAAAAAAGAAGCCCACTTTAAAAAAAAAAATGTAATAGCTCATCAGTATATTTTTTAAACAAATCCTTGTCAATACAAATACCCAGATATTTATAGGTGGGAGAACCATTCAATGAATAAATATGTAGTCTGATTTTTTGTGGTTGAGAATTAATTTGAAACCCACCAGGGCTTTTTGTAAGTCAACAAAGTCAGATTGCAGCTCTAACAACGCCTGATCTACAGTTGGGACAATGGCATACATAATAGTATCATCTGCATACAGATGAATATTACAAGTTAACAGATAGACCAATATTATTTATATAAATAGTAAAGACAGGTCCCAAAACCGACACCTGTACTGCACACCTTTCATAATATCCAGGACACTAGACAACACCATCAGAAATTACACATTGTGTCCTGTCTGACAGATAATTCTCAAACCACTTGCGAGAAGCCTCATCCAAGCCTACTTCAGTCAACCTTTGAATGTGATGGCCAATAGTGTCGAAGGCTTTGGAAAGGTCTATAAATAAGGCAACACAATGACTTTTATGAGCTAAGCAATTTAATATATCTAAAACAAGCGTAGCAGCTGAACCGGCGCTATGTCAAGGTCTAAAACTGTGTTGCTGCACATTAAGAATAGAGTGAGATGTTAACGTTCTTAGCTGAGTTGGCCAGCGATTCTAAAACTTTTGAAAGACAAGATCATTTGGAAATTGGACTGTAGTTATCTAAGTCAGGAGAATCTCCTCCTTTATGTAAGGGAAGGACATGTGCCGCTTTCCAGATTGTAGGGATAACACAACAGACAATTGTCAAGTAAAAAATGTAGGTCACTGGTTCTGCAATAAGTGGGGCAGAGAGATGCAGTAAGAAGTGATCAAGTGAATCAGCCCTTACAGCTTTTTTAAACATCAATCTTTAGCAAACCACTCAGTACAGTTGAAATGAAAATAAAGTTAGTGAGCCTCAGTTTTGTTTAAAAGATTTGACCACTTACCAGAAGTTGGCTGGATTACCACCACTCTCCTATACACAATTCAAGAAATAAGTCTATTTTGCTTTTCTAACCAGTGTTAGGTTCTAATTCTCAAAGTAAAACACTCACTCATTAGGAAAGCTTGACCAAGTTTAATTCTTCCCAGAGGGTCAATACAGCGGCATTCAGACAAAACATGTTTCCACCACCACAAATATAGGCACACCTCCTTCTCTCCAATCCTTACATCTTTTATGGTTCAACAGGAAGACGAAGTAATAGGGTAATAAACCATAATTTCTCCCTTAACTTCTTCGATATAGGGGGCAGTATTTTAATTTTTGTATGAAAAACATTCCCGTTTTAAACAAGATATTTTGTCACGAAAAGATGCTCGACTATGCATATAATTGACAGCTTTGGAAAGAAAACACTCTGACGTTTCCAAAACTGCAAAGATATTGTCTGTGAGTGCCACAGAACTGATGTTACAGAAAAAAAACAGATAAAAATACAATCAGGAAGTGCCGCATTTTTTGAAACCGCCTCATGGCAATGACTCCTTATATGGCTGTGGAGGAGATAGGAGTCAGCTTACCTTTTCCACGTTTTCCCCAAGGTGTCGGCAGCATTGTGACGTATTTGTAGGCATATCATTGGAAGATTGACCATAAGAGACTACATTTACCAGGTGGTCGCTTGGTGTCCTCCGTCACAATTATTGCGTAATCTCCAGCTGCAGTATTTTTCAGTTTTCTTCCGATGAGAAGCCAGCTGCCACCACTGATAGATTATCGAATAGATATGTGAAAAACACCTTGAGGATTGATTCTAAACAACTTTTGCCATGTTTCTGTCGATATTATGGAGCTAATTTGGAAAAAAGTTTGGCGTTGTAAGTGACTGCATTTTCGTTTTTTTTTTCTTAGCCAAACGTGATGAACAAAACGGAGCAATTTCTCTTACACAAATAATATTTTGGAAAAAATGAACATTTGCTATCTAACTGAGAGTCTCGTCATTGAAACATCCAAAGTTCTTCAAAGGTAAATTATTTTATTTGAATGCTTTTCTTGTTTTTGTGAAAATGTTGCCTGCTGAATGCTAGGCTTAATGCTATGCTAGGATATCAATACTCTTACACAAATGCTTGTGTAGCTTTGGTTAAAGCTTATTTTGAAAATCTGAGTTGACAGTGTTGTTAACAAAAGGCTAAGCTTGTGTTTCAATATATTTATTTCATTTAATTTGCGATTTTCATGAATAGGAAACGTTGCGTTATGGTAATGAGCTAGAGGCGATGATTACGCTCCCGGATACGGGATTGCTCGACGCTAGAGGTTAACTTGTTATGGCTGCGATCCCGATATCGGGATACGTGTCATCAACAACCTCTGAATAGCATAGCACTACATACAATAAATATTACTATAAATATTTATATTCATGAAATCACAAGTGTAATATAGGAAAACACAGCTTAGCCTTTTGTTAATCCACCTGTCGTGTCAGATTTTGAAATTATGCTTTACAGCGAAAGCAATCCAAGCGTTAGTGTAAGTTTATCGATCGCACGATAAAACATTAAGTACACTTAGCATCAGGTAGCTCGGTTACGAAAATCAGAAAAGCAATCAAATTAATCGTTTACCTTTGATGATCTTTGGATGTTTTCACTCACGAGACTCACAGTTACACAACAAATGTTCCTTTTGTTCCATAAAGATTATTTTAAATCCAAAAAACCTCTGTTTGTTTGTCACGTTATGTTCAGAAATCCACAGAAAAGAGTGGTCACGACAACGCAGACAAATTCCAAATAGTTTCCATAATGTCCACAGAAACATGTCAAACGTTTTTTATAATCAATCCTCAGGTTGTTTTTAAAATATATAATCGATAATAGATCAACCACAAATGTCTTTCACAGTAAGAGAGGGAAAAGCAATACCTATTCAAACTCTGTTGCGCGAGCAAAACTCATTTGACCACTTGACGCAATGTTATCGTTCTGGCTCATTTTTCAAAATAAAAGCCTGAAACTATGTCTGAAGCCTGTTGACTCTTTGAGGGAGTAATAGGAAAAGGAATCTGGTTCATATCCCTTTAAATGGAGCAAAGGGAGGCTATGGAACATGGAGTTTTCAAAATAGAAGCCACTTCCTGTTTTGATTTTCCTCAGGGTTTCGCCTGCAATATCAGTTCTGTTATACTCACAGAATATATTTTGACAGTTTTGGAAACTTTAGGTTGTTTTCTATCCAATACTAATGTTATTATGCATACATTAGCAACTGAGACTGAGGAGCTGGCCGTTTACAATGGGCACCTTTTCATCCAAGCTACTCAAAACTGCCCCTGCAGCCATAAAAAGTTAAGGGGATCTGACCTGACCTCAACCCTTCATTTGCCTAATCCACAGATGTCCATCTGTATCCCCTATAGCAATCCTGTGACTTCCTCCCGACCACCCAACACATTCCAAAGCCATCTGGCTCCTACAGATAACGATTAGCTTCTGATGTAAAAAAATGTCTCTATCACTCCTTAGATACGATACTTCTGAGTATAACAAGGTTAACACAGAATCTAACAGTCCCACATTTTGAACATTTTAACTCCATACTGTTCAACATTACATACACTTGAAAATTACTTCTAAATGGACAAACAATAATAATAAAACATGAACAAAAAATAAAACATGATTAACATTCACAGTTAGGCTTACAGCCTCTGTTCTAAATGCACACTGTCGTGTCTTTGGCTATGCTGGATTAAGTGATATGACATGCATTTCTATAAAATAATTTCTCCGTAATTAATATTACCTGATTGAGCTAATCATGTAAATGTGATTAACTAGAGAGTCGGGGCACCACAAATAATATTTATAGAGCTGTTATCTTCCGAATAAACTCTTACAGACATAGTCATATTTTACATTTCATCCCATCACGAATCATTTCATATTCAAACATTTAAATTGAACAACAATTCCATGTGAATCCGATAACTCTGATGTGTAGACTTTCCACTGTAGAGTTTATGTCATCTTATCATTGGTGAGAATGTCTCAGATGACAACCGAACTGACATCACATTCATTAAGTACCACCGCATATGTTCAATTGGTCAGATTACCAGAATATAGTTAATTTCCCCCCACCTTCTGATGTTCCCAGAATCTCTATGTTAACCAAAGGGGTTTGCAAATGTAACATCAGTAGGGTAGAGAGATGAAAAAGGGGGGAAGAGGTATTTATGACTGTCAAACCTACCCCCAACACTCTTATTTCCATCTCTCATCATACAACAGAATGCCATTCCAACTGAATCTGTTGGCTTCCTCCCCTCCAGCTGGAGCTGCTGTTAGTTTCTCCACTTTCTCCTTCTGGTTCCCAAGAGAGTGATAGCATAACACTTGGAAAACAACAAAAAGACACACGAAACATAACAGTATTAACAATGTGGTAAGCTATGCATAATTGTATATGCATGAAAACCAAAGTCTGAGACCATGACAATTCCCACTCTCTTCACCTGACTCTATGCCTCCAGGATACTTTTCTGTTGGATTCCACAAAAAGAAAGCTCTAAAAAGCCTCCTCGTGCTTTTACCCAGTCTTCCCCTTTCCAGCCCCAGGTTCCGAGAGGTGTTCCCAAGCCATGTAACTTTCACTTTGTTCCCCCATCTCCTCCTTTGCCAGCTGATAGGCACGTCACCTGATAGGAAAGTGCGTATCACTAATCAACCCTACATCCTCTTGAGGTAACTCAGCACTGTATATGCTTTCACATCAATGCCTTCAAAATGTTGTTTAGAGTACAATTACCCCAACATTTATCCTCTTTCATATGATGTATTAACCAATAAAGCAGCTAACTCCAACCCAACTATGATGTTCAAAGTAGCTCCCAGACTCAACCCATCTGCATGTCTTACAGTGGAATCTAGTCTCTCTCTCTCTCTCTCTCTCTCTCTCTCTTTAGCTCCGCTTCCTCTGTCATCTGTTCTTCAAGCTCTCCCATTATGCAGCTGGAACCCACTTCACATGAAAACTATGCGCCCACATGACGATATTTACCGCTGCAGGTGTTGTAAGGAGTACTGTGTGTGGACCAGACCAACACTGTCCCAACACCCCTGATATACACTCAATCTCCAGAATTCAGCCCGTGCCCTCAGTTATCTCTGGCTCCTCATGTGCTGCTTTCACCTGAGGATGTACACACTGCAACACATGGGTCATTTCCTGACAACAAAGACTCTCCTCTTATGGCAAGATCACTAATTTGTGACATTTGATTAACAGCCCCCCCCCCCCCCCCCCCCCCTGTACTCCCATCGGTCTACCAGTAACCAGTTACCAAGCCATGTGGCACGAGTCTTCATAAACTGATATCCAAACAATGCTACTGAAGTAACCTCTGCTACTACTAACATGGCCCATGACTATAGCCTCCTTCAGTCCAGCATCACTACTCTAGACGGTTCTGACTTAGTATATGCGGACAACTACAAATACCTAGGTGTCTGGTTAACTGTAAACTGTCCTTCCAGACTCACATTAACTTTTTAGGGATAGGGGGCAGAATTCTGAAGTTTTGATGACTGAGATGCCCATAGTAAACTACCTGTTACTCAGGCCCAGAAGCTAGGATATGCATATGTAGTCATAGTAGTAGTATTGGATTAGAAAACACTCTAAAGTTTCTAAAACTTATAACATAACTGATTTGGTAGGTGAAACCCTGAGGAAAGTCCAATGACCTAAAACAAACATTTAATGGAAAGGACTTTCCTCAGGGTTTCACCTACCAAATCAGTTATGTTATAAGTTTTAGAAATGCTTTTCTATGGGAAAGCCTAATTATTAGGACCCAGATTGCATTTCCTATGGCTTCCACTAGATGTCAACAGACTCTTTTTTTTTATGAGGAAGTATTTGTATTCTTTCTAAGTGTCACTCAAAAGGACTGTAGTCTTTTGGTGCACGTAAATGAGTGCACACTCCTCGTTGTTTTCTCCGGTATTGAACAGTTTATTCCGTCTTAAATTTGATCGATTATTTACATATTAGGGTACCTAAGGTTGGATTAGAATTTTTTTTTGAAATATTTGGGCCAAGTTTACAGGTTACCTTTTACATTCCTTTGTAGGCATGTTGGGCGAGTTGGAATAGGTGTATTTCTGAATCAAACGTGCCAAATATACAGACATTTTTGGGATATAAAGAAGGACTTTATCGAACAAAAGGACCATTCATTGTGAAACTGGGCCCTTTGGGATTGCAAAAAGATGAAGATTTTCATGGGTAAGCAATTTATTTAATCGCTATTTCTGACTTACGTGATGAATCTGCTTGGTTGGAAAATGTTTGTGACTCTCTCCGGTGAAGGCACGCACTTGGTTATGTATCTCCTGTATTGAATATACTATTTTCCGTCTTAAATTTGATGGTTAATTTACATATTAGGGTACCTGAAGATTGATTAGGAACAGTGTTTGTCATGTTTGGGCCAAGTTTATTGGTAACGTTTAGGATTCATTTTGAACGAGGGGAAACAAGTGGATTATCGAATAAAATGACTATTTGTTATGTAACAGGGACCCTTGTGATTGCAACCAGATGAAGGTTCTCAAAGGTAAGGGATTTATTTTATCGCTATTTCTGACTTTCGCGATGCATCTGCTTGGTTGGAAAATGTTTTTAATGCTTTTCCTTAGATAATCGCATGGTATGCTTTCGCTGTAAATCCTTTTTGAAATCTGACTGGATCAACAAGAAGTTAAGCTTATAAATGATGTAAGACACATTTCAGCGATGTCATTTACAAAATATCCTCCAACATCTACTCAACAAACTGGATGCAGTCTATCACAGTGCCATCCGTTTTCTTACCAAAGCCCCATATACGACCCACCACTGCGACCTGTACGGTCTCGTTGGCTGGCCCTCACTTCATACTCGTCACCCAACCCACTGGCTCCAGGTCATCTACAAGTCTTTGCTAGGTAAAGCCCCACCTTACCTCAGCTCACTGGTCACCATAGCAGCACCCACCCGTAGCACGCGCTCCAGCAGGTATATTTCACTGGTCACCCCCAAAGCCAATTCCTTGTATGGCTGCCTTTCCTTCCAATTCTCTGCTGCCAATGACTGGAACGAACTGCAAAAATCACTGAAGCTGGAGACTCATATCTCCCTCACTAACTTTAAGCACCAGCTGTCAGAGCCGCTCACAGATCACCCCACCTGTACATAGCCCATCTGTAAATAGCCCATCCAATCTTTCTCAGCCCCATATGATATTTATTTATTTATTTACTCCTTTGCACCCCAGTATCTCTACTTGCACATTCATCTTTTGCACATCTATCACTCCAGTGTTTAATTGCTATATTGTAATTACTTCACCACCATGGCCTATTTATTGCCTTACCTCCCTTATTTTACATCATTTGCACACACTGTAATATACTTTTTCTACTGTATTATTGACTGTATGTTTGTTTATTCCATGTGTAACTCTGTGTTGTTGTATGTGTTGAACCGCTTTGCTTTATCTTGGCCAGGTCGCAGTTGTAAATGAGAACTTGTTCTCAACTTGCCTACCTGGTTAAATCAAGGTGAAATAGAAAATAAAATAAAAAACAATTACGGTCCCTACAGCGACTGCTTGAGAATAACTTCTGCATGTAATCTCTCAAGCGTTTTCCAGCTGTTAAAGATATTGAATGAGTTGGAAGAATATCCAACCTAACAAAACCCTGAGTCACAGGTTTCTTGAAAGTTTACCAAGGTGTCTGAAATGCCACCACTATCTCTTCTACTCTCACCATGATCTGGGTATATGTAATGTTCAATTTATCTTCATAATAGTCCCTATTATGCATAGTTAGCTGTCCTCCCTCTCCTACGAGCCATCTCCTATAACAATATACATAGTCTCTGGGAATGATACCCCTCTACCACCGCAACCTTATTTTATGAGCCACCACAAATCTCCACTGCAGGCATGTTCCATCCCACTTAACAGCCCTATGTAAACATTATGTCTCAAACACCTCACCTCTTGCTACAGATACATTTGCACATATATCATTCCATCTAACCCATAACACACTAGTCACTACTCCTAACGCACTTCTACAGTTATAAACATACACAAACATTCTCAAATCAATTAGTCAACATACATCAGTCCCTCCTCTGGAACAATGATCACTCTTATGTTCCACGAAACCTAAAAACATATTGACTTGAAAAGGAAAGAGAAAAAAAAAGACGTGTTTAATAACTTCACTCCACACTTTATGCGACTAAAATTGGGGAAAGAACCGTCCACCCATTACATTCTATGCCCAGGTTATGCTGGTCTCCATGCCCTCTCCTTCATTTTCATCCTTGGGTGTTATCGCGAAACTATGAGCCTTGTATGCAATTAATTGTACCGTATCATCCCGCCATCTCTATTCATCGATGTGATTTAACATTATAATTCTGATGACATGGTAAAACAAAAGAGAACAAAAAAAACCTCCATGGTTGACCCAAGCTATCATCCAGTGAGTTCTCTAACAACCCCCCGTATCAGGATACTTAGATAAGGTTTCTAGAGCCTCCCTAGGCCTCATCAATTTGAGCAGCGCCGTTCGCAACTATCTTTCGCTGTATCCGAATCATAACCTAAACATTTTATAAATGATCCAACCCAAATTTAGAACAACAGTCCTTAGTGCTTCCTTTGAATCTTCTCAACCTAGCACACATCATCATGGTTAGAATGTACATTTATAAATGAGACCTTTTATTGCCAGTAATAACTCTTCTCATTATACAGTCCCCCTTTGTCCCTGTTTTCCTTTCACGAGTGGCCTGGTAATGAAAGACCGGTATCTCAATGCATTCTCGGTCCAAATTGTTTGCAGTGTGTGTAGACCTTTTCAATATCCAAATAGATACATCCGTTTCTCCCACGTACACGAGTCTCTCACCTGAGCCATTATCTCTCTCCACGCTCACGACGCAAAACGCGCAGTCTCAGGACTCTGGTTTTCCTGCCGCCTGTACCCAGGTTAATGACTCGGACTCAGATAGAAGTGTTAAAAGTCACTGTCGCATTTAGCGCCTTTGTCGCTCTTTCTTCAGCCGGTTAGGGTGGGTTTTGAGGTTCACACACTGTTTGCGGTCAAATTATTCCTACCATGCATTAAGACACGATCTGACGCCACCTTCCATAATAACCTCAAAAAGGACAGATCAGATCAACAGTTTAGTTCAATTAATTTCTGTTTCAGGAAATCCAGACAAGCATTGACTATTTGACAAATTATTACATTAACCTTTTCTTACTAACCTTATCTCTACAACAAATGTCAAAGAGCATAACAACATACTGTTACTGCTAAAAAAACATTTTCAAAATTAGTTCATACTCCCTTATTTTACTGGCGACCTCTCGGAAGAGTTACCAGATCAGGAAGTTAGCACCCTAACCCATCCGGAAATCCCCCACCCCAGAAATCCCAATCTGGTGAAATTTGTATCAAAAAGAAAAGAAGAAGAAATCAGCAATACACATATCACAATCTATTGGGAGTAACTGTCATCCATATTTAACATATTTTTCCTTCTATATGCAGACTGAACAATGTACATTTGAAAATGTACCCAAACACCAGGGAATTGGTCATTTTTCCTTCAAACACGATTCACATCGTGATTCAAAAACAACATGTTAAATCAAAAAGAAACACATTCGAATAACCAATCAACTTATCTCATAAAGCAATGGTAAAATAGAACAGAAACTGGTGTTTCTCATTCATTTGATAATTAAAACCCACCTGTTTCTATAATTTCTAGTGAGATAGAACAGGCCTCACCAAAACGTCAGGATACAGGGCATTCGACACCATTAAATATTTCCTCCCTTTCCTTTCCCTGTCCTTCAGAAACCATTTCAAAACCTCCCAAACATTAAATGTTTGTTTCAATCCACGAACGTTTATGCATCTTTTTTTTAGCATGTACTATAACCGATCATTTGAATTTGTTACCTCTAGAATCCATTCCCCTGGCATTTCGACTAGATTCTTCAACCCAAAATACATTTTCCTGTGGCAAATTTAGACCATTTCTTATCATAAGGAATCTGTGATATTTGATCCCTGGGCTCTACTAAAAAGTTAGGTAAGACGTGATCTCACTCGTCTTCCTTCACATCGAAACTGTAGTCTCTATGAACCACTATCGATCGAACAGAAACACGCAAACACTTGCATAGCGGCATTCCCTCCAAATACAGCAGGCTCCATATCTACTTACACTCATTCTTCCATGTACAGTGCCTTGCGAAAGTATTCGGCCCCCTTGAACTTTGCGACCTTTTGCCACATTTCAGGCTTCAAACATAAAGATATAAAACTGTATTTTTTTGTGAAGAATCAACAACAAGTGGGACACAATCATGAAGTGGAACGACATTTATTGGATATTTCAAACTTTTTTTAACAAATCAAAAACTGAAAAATTGGGCGTGCAAAATTATTCAGCCCCCTTAAGTTAATACTTTGTAGCGCCACCTTTTGCTGTGATTACAGCTGTAAGTCGCTTGGGGTATGTCTCTATCAGTTTTGCACATCGAGAGACTGAAATATTTTCCCATTCCTCCTTGCAAAACAGCTCGAGCTCAGTGAGGTTGGATGGAGAGCATTTGTGAACAGCAGTTTTCAGTTCTTTCCACAGATTCTCGATTGGATTCAGGTCTGGACTTTGACTTGGCCATTCTAACACCTGGATATGTTTATTTTTGAACCATTCCATTGTAGATTTTGCTTTATGTTTTGGATCATTGTCTTGTTGGAAGACAAATCTCCGTCCCAGTCTCAGGTCTTTTGCAGACTCCATCAGGTTTTCTTCCAGAATGGTCCTGTATTTGGCTCCATCCATCTTCCCATCAATTTTAACCATCTTCCCTGTCCCTGCTGAAGAAAAGCAGGCCCAAACCATGATACTGCCACCACCATGTTTGACAGTGGGGATGGTGTGTTCAGCTGTGTTGCTTTTACGCCAAACATAACGTTTTGCATTGTTGCCAAAAAGTTAAATTTTGGTTTCATCTGACCAGAGCACCTTCTTCCACATGTTTGGTGTGTCTCCCAGGTGGCTTGTGGCAAACTTTAAAAAAAACTTTTTATGGATATCTTTAAGAAATGGCTTTCTTCTTGCCACTCTTCCATAAAGGCCAGATTTGTGCAATATACAACGGATTGTTGTCCTATAGACAGAGTCTCCCACCTCAGCTGTAGATCTCTGCAGTTCATCCAGAGTGATCATGGGCCTCTTGGCTGCATCTCTGATCAGTCTTCTCCTTGTATGAGCTGAAAGTTTAGAGGGACGGCCAGGTCTTGGTAGATTTGCAGTGGTCTGATACTCCTTCCATTTCAATATTATCGCTTGCACAGTGCTCCTTGGGATGTTTAAAGCTTGGGAAATCTTTTTGTATCCAAATCCGGCTTTAAACTTCTTCACAGCAGTATCTCGGACCTGCCTGGTGTGTTCCTTGTTCTTCATGATGCTCTCTGCACTTTTAACGGACCTCTGAGACTATCACAGTGCAGGTGCATTTATACGGAGACTTGATTACACACAGGTGGATTGTATTTATCATCATTAGTCATTTAGGTCAACATTGGATAATTCAGAGATCATCACTGAACTTCTGGAGAGAGTTTGCTGCACTGAAAGTAAAGGGGCTGAATAATTTTGCACGCCCAATTTTTCAGTTTTTGATTTGTTAAAAAAGTTTGAAATATCCAATAAATGTCGTTCCACTTCATGATTGTGTCCTACTTGTTGTTGATTCTTCACAAAAAAATACAGTTTTATATCTTTATGTTTGAAGCAAAAGTGTGGCAAAAGGTCGCAAAGTTCAAGGGGGCCGAATACTTTCGCAAGGCACTGTACTCAAGTACCCAGTCTTTTTGTAGCTAAGTACCTCTATTAATTCCCCATATTCGAGCTGAATTTGTAGAATGCTAGTGCACTTCTTTCAGTGACTCCATGGCTTTATTAAAACCCTCTAGCTCTGCTTGGAGAATCGGGTCATCTGTCGCTATATGAAAAGTTATTATTCCCAAACCTCTCCCGACTGTGTCTAGGGTGTTTTAGATTTCTCACTCCCGTCTATTATACACACCTTCTATTAACTATTTTCCAAGGTAGCGCACATAATTGACAGATTATGATAGAAAACACTCTAAAGTTTCCAAAACTGTCAAAATATTGTCTGTGAGTATAACAGAACTGATATTGCACGCGAAACCATGAGGAAAATCAAACCAGGAGGTGGCTTCTATTTTGAAAACTCCATGTTCCATTGCCTCCCATTGCTCCATTTAAAGGGATATCAACCAGATTCCTTTTCCTATCGCTTCCTCGTGGTGTCAACAGTCTTCAGACATAGTTTCAGGCTTTTATTTTGAAAAATGAGCCAGAACGATAACATCGCATCAACAACTGCTGAATTGCATAGCGCCACATTAAAATAATATTACTAAAAATATTTATATTCATGAAAGCACAAGTGCCATATTGCAAAACACAGCTTAGTCTTTTGTTAATCCACCTGTCATCTCAGAATTTGAAAATATGCTTTACAGCGAAAGCAATCCAAGCGTTTGTGTAAGTATATCAATCGCTTGACAAAACATTATGTACACTTAGCATCAAGTAGCTTGGTCACGAAAATCAGAAAAGCAATAAAATTAATCGTTTACCTTTGATGATCTTCGGATGTTTTCACTCACGAGACTCCCAGTTACACAATAAATGTTCCTTTTGTTCCATAAAGATTATTTTTATATCCAAAATACCTCAGTTTGTTTGGCGCGTTATGTTAAGAAATTCACAGGAAAGAGCGGTCACGACAACGCAGACAATAATTCCAAATAATATCCGTAATGTCCACAGAAACATGTCAAATGTTTTTTTTATAATCAATCCTCAGGTTGTTTTTAAAATATATAACCGATAATATATCAACCGCAACTGTATTTTTCAGTAGGAGAGGGAAAGGCAATGGCTGCTCAAACTCTGTTGCGCGCGCAAAACTCATGCGAACACCTGACACGATGTTATCTTTCTGGCTCATTTTTCAAAATAAAAGCCTGAAACTATGTCTGAAGACTGTTGACACCTTGATTGTCCTCAGGTTTTTGCGTGCAATATCAGTTCTGTTATACTCACAGACAATATTTTGATATTAATTATATTAATAATATATTAATTATATTATATTAATATATTATATTAATTATATTAATAATATGCATATATTAACAACTGAGACTGAGGAGCTGGCCGTTTACTATGGGAACCTTTTCATCCAAGCTACTCAATACTGCCCCTGCAGCCATAACATCATAACATAACATCTCTTATGCAGGCAGGACAATGGTCACTGAACTCATTAGCAAATATCCCATTGGTTGTAAATTTATGAGGAGCTTTTGTTAGAATAATATCTAAAAGAGTAGATTTTTCAGGGTGTTTAAAGTTGGGACTAGCTTGTTTAGTTATCAACTGAGTTAGATTTAGCTTAGTACAAATATCGTTCTGGCTATCAGATACGGGCATCAACCAATTCATATTAAGATCACCCACTATTAATAATTCTGTTTAGCATAGTCAAGTGAAGCATCCAGATGTTGCACTTGATGAATTTATAAAATTGCTTATTTCAATTATTGATCAACATACACCTGTTAAGAAACTTACTGTTAAAAATGTTAAGGCTGGGCCTGCGGAGTGGCTCAGCGGTCTTAGGCTGTGTCTCAGCCGGCCAGTGACTGGGAGACCCATGAGGCGACACAGAATTGGCCCAGCGTCTTCTGGGTTAGGGGAGGGTTTGGCCAGCCAGGACATCTTTGTCCCATCGCGCTCTAATGACTCCTTGTAGTGGGCCGGGCACCTGCAAGCTGACTCTGGTCACCAGTTGTATGGTGCTACCTCCAACATGTTGGTGCGGCTGGCTTCCAGGTTAAGCGAGCAGTATGTCAAGAAGAAGGGTTGTGTTTCGGAGGATGCATGGCTCTTGACCTGTACCCCTCCCGAGTCCGTACGGGAGTTTCAGCATTGGGACAAGACTGTAACTACCAACTGGAATCACGAAAAAGGGCCAAAAAATGTTTTAAAGGCTCCATGAATTGAGAAACTGTATGGTTGAAATAGATGGGGCAAAAGGAGTGACTAGTAAGTCTGGCTGCACATCTAAAGTCAACAAAAAGAAGAAACTGTTTTATGAAGCCAAGATCATTGCTATAGAAATAACTTTGGAGTACTTTAAATGAAATGATGGGCAGAAAGACATTAATGTCCATCTTTCATCGAATCAGAAGGCTGATTCATCACAGAACTATTTGATATTGCCAATTATTTGAATCATTATTTCTGGGGCAAAGTCGGCAAACTTATGCAGGAAATACCAACAACTGTCACATCGTGATCTGTTTCACCTGTCTTTGTGCTTGTCTCCACCCCCCTCAAGTGGCCAATATTCCCCATTATCCCCAGTGTATACCTGTGTTCTCTGTTTGTCTGTTGCCAGTTCGTTTTTGTTTCGTGAAAACTACCAGTGTGTTTCCCCTTGATCCGGTCGATTCTAGTTCCTGTTTTCTAGTTTTTCCCGGTTTTGACTATTCTGCCTGCCTTGACCTGACCCTGCCTGCCGTTCTGTATCTTGCCACATCACACTGGATTACTGACCCCTGCCTACACCTGACCTGTCGTTTTGCCTGGCCCTGTACTAGTAATGAACTTTTATTACTTCCGACACTGTCTGCATCTGGGTCTTACTTGAAAGGTGATAACAACGAACTGTGAGCCATCGTAGTCATGCATAAATAAACTAATAATGAAAAAAAAAGCATTGTAAGTTAGAACTTTGTAAAATTAACTTCATTTGACTCTCAAACCTGGATCCGGGAGCGTAATCATCGCCTCAATCTAATTAGCAGCGGACATAAATCTTCCTAGAAAATCTTCCTATTCATGAAAATCACAAATGAAATATATTGAGACACAGCTTAGCCTTTTGTTAATCACACTGTCATCTCAGATAGATCAATTGGTTTCTCGTAAGAAGCGATTGGAAAAATGGCTACCTCAGTACTTTAAGCAAGATTTTCTGCGGGAGCCATCATTTGACCACTTGATCAATGTGGTCCCTTACGGCTATTCTTCAACATAAATGCGTAAAAAGATGTCACAATGCCGTAGACACCTTGGGGAATAGGTAGAAAGCGTAAGCTCATTCGTAGCCCATTCACAGCCACATAAGGAGTCATTGGCATGAAGCGGTTTCAAAAAATGCGGCACTTCCTGATTGGATTTTTATCTGGGTTTCGCCTGTAACATCAGTTCTGTTGCACTCACAGACAATATCTTTGCACTTTTGAAAACGTCAGAGTGTTTTCTATCCAAAGCTGTCAATTATATGCATAGTCGAGCATCTTGTCGTGACAAAATATCCCATTTAAAACGGGAACGTTTTTTATCCAAAAATTAAAATACTGCCCCCTAGTCGCAAAAGGTTAATGTGGGAGAGGTGGAATGATTATTGTTATTGATCAATAATGACAAACCTCCTGGCATTGACACCTTAGATGGAAAGATACTGAGGGTGGTAGCTGACTCGATAGCCACTCCTATCTGTTTTATCTTTAATCTGAGCGTAGAGGAAAATATTTGTCCTCAGACCTGGAGGGAAACCAAAGTCATTCCGCTACCCAAATCGGCCTTTACTGGTTCTAACAGCTGACCACTTGCTGCCAACTCTCAGCAAACTGTTGGAAAATACAATGCTATTTCTCTGTAACCAAATTAACCACAGACTTTTGGCATGGTTGTAGAGAAGGGAACTCAAAATGTACCGCACTGACACAAATGACTGATGATTGGTTAAAATACATTGATAATAAGGTTGGGGGAGTTGTACTGTTAGATTTCAGTGCAGCCTTTAATATTATTGACCATAACCTGTTGAGAAAATGTAATTGCTTTTCAACTTTTGTCATATCGTGGATTCAGAGCTATCTACATGTATCTAATAGAACACAGAGGTGTTTCTTTAATGGAAGATTCTCTAATGTTAAACATGTAAAGTTTGGTGTACCGCAGGGCAGCTCTCTTGGCCCTCTACTCTTTTCTATTTTTACTAATGACCTGCCACTAACATTAAACAGAGCCTGTGTGTCCATGTATGCTGATGATTCAACCCTATATGCATCAGCAAGCACAGCTAGAGAAGTCACTGAAACCCTAAACAAAGAGTTGCAGTCAGTTTTAGAATGGGTGGCCAATAATAAACTGGTCCTGAACATGATAAAACTAAGAGCATTGTATTTGGTATAAATCATTCCCTAAGTTATATACCTCAGCTGAATCTGGTAACGAATGGTGTGACTGTTGAGCAAGTAGAGGAGACTAAATTACTTGGTGTTACCTTAGATTGTAAACTGTCATGGTGAAAACAGATACAGTTGAATTCGGGCATTTACATACACTTAGGTTGGAGTCATTAAAACTTGTTTTTCAACCAATCCACAAATTACCAATCCACAAAAATATAGTTTTGCAAGTCGGTTAGGACATGTACTTTATGAATGACACAAGTAATTTTTCCAACAATGGTTTAGACAGGCTATTTCACTTATAATTCACTGTATCGCAACTCCAGTGGTTCAGAAGTTACATACACTAAGTTGAATGTGCCTTTAAACAGCTTGGAAATTTCCAGAAAATGATGTCATGACTTTAGAAGCCTAATTGACATCATTTGAGTCAATTGGAGGTGTACCTATGGATGTATTTCAAGGCCTACCTTCAAACTCAGTGCCTCAGAAATCAGCCAAGAAAAAAAATGTAGACCACATCCATCTGTATAAACAATAGTACACAAGTATAAACACCATGGGACCACGCAGCCGTCATACCGCTCAGGAAGGTTACGTGTTCTGTTTCCTAGAGATGAACGTACTTTGGTGTGAAAAGTGCAAATAAATCCCAAAACAACAGCAAAGGATCTTGTGAAGATGCTGGAGGACAAAGGCACAAAAGTATCTATTTCCACAGTAAAACGAGTCCTATATCGACATAACCTGAAAGGCCACTCAGCAAGGAAGAAGCCACTGCTCAAAAACCTCCATAAAAAACAGACTACGGTTTGCAACTGCACGTGGGGACAAAGACCATACTTTTGGGAGAAATGTCCTCTGGTCTGATGAAAAATATATAGAACTGTTTGGTCATAATGACCATTGTTATGTTTGGAGGAAAAAGGGGGAGGCTTGCAAGCCGAAGAACACCATCCCAACCGTGAAGCACGGGGGTGGCAGCATCATGTTGTGGGGGTCCTTTGCTGCCGAAGGGGCTGGTGCACTTCACAAAATAGATGACATCATGAGGCAGGAAAGTGATGTGGATATATTGAAACAACATCTCAAGACATCAGTCAGGAAGTTAAAGCTTGGTCGTAAACGGGTCTTCCAAATGGACAATGACCCCAAGCATACCTCCAAAGTTGTGGCAAAATGGCTTAAGGAAAACAAAGTCAAGGTATTGAAGTGGCCATCACAAAGCCCTGTCCTCAATCGTATAGAATATTTGTGGGGCAGAACTGAAAAAGCGTGTGCGAGCAAGGAGGCCTACACACCTGACTCAGTTACACCAGCTCTGTCAGGAGGAATGGGACAAAATTCACCCAACTTATTGTTTGAAGCTTGTGGAAGGCTACCCGAAAGGTTAAACAATTTAAAAGGCAATGCTACCAAATACTAATTGAGTGTATGTAAACTTCTGACCCACTGGGAATGTGATGAAATAAATAAAAGCTGAAATAAATCATTCTCTGTACTATTATTCTGACATTTCACTTTCTTAAAATAAAGTGGTGATCCTAACTGACATAAGACGGGGAATTTTTACTAGGATGAAATGTCAGGAATTGTTTTATTGTATTTGGCTAAGGTGTATGTAAACTTCCGACTTCAACTGTATATTCAATGGTTGTAAAGATGGGGGGAAGTCTGTCTGAGATGCTCTGCTTTTTTGACCCAACACTCTAGTTTGTTCTTATCTTGATTATTGTAATGGCTAAGCTTCCATACACTAAAAGGTTACTTCTATAAACGGATCTAACAAATGGCTCTAACAATTATTGTCCAGTCATTTGTTCAAGTGCTGCAAAGAAGGACCTAGTTAAACTGCAGATAGCACAGAACAGAGCGGCCTGTTTGCTCTTCATTGTAAGCAGACTAATATCAATATTATGCATGCCAGTCTCTCTTGGCTAAGAGTTGAGGAAAGACTGACTGCATCATTTCTTGTTTTTATAAGAACATTCATGTGTTGGAAATTCCAAACTGTTTGCATAGTCAACTTACACACAGCATTGACACACACACACACACACACACACACACACACACACACACACACACACACACACACACACACACACACACACACACACACACACACACACACACACACACACACACACACACACACACACACACACACCGTACCAGACATGCCACCAGGGGTCTTTTCACAGTCCCCTGGGTCAGAACAACAAATTCAAGGAAACGTACAGTATTATACAGAGCCATGATTGCATGGAACTCCCTTACATCTCTTATAGCGCAAGTGAACACCAAACCTGCTAAAAATAAAGCACCACCTCATGGGACAATATCTCTCCCCATGTGACCTACTTTTTGTATTTACTGACATGTATGTGTTACTGACAGATGTACACACACAACACGTTAATGTGGGCGGCAGGGTAGCCTAGTGGTTAGAGCGTTGGACTAGTAACCGGAAGGTTGTGAGTTCAAACCCCCGAGCTGACAAGGTACAAATCTGTCGTTCTGCCCCTGAACAGGCAGTTAACCCACTGTTCCCAGGCCGTCATTGAAAATAAGAATTTGTTCTTAACTGACTTGCCTGGTTAAATAAAGGTAAAATAAAAAAAATAAATAAATAAAAAAATGTTTGTAATGTCTTTTTCATTATGTGTCGGACCCCAGTAAGACTAGCTGTCACCACTGTCATCGGCTAATGTGGATCCTAATAAAATCCCCAAAACATTTTTACAAAAACTATTATACCTGTGCAAACAACACAGTCCAGGTGGCAGTATGCACCCTTTGAGTTTTTTTTGCCAACTCATATTAGTAGTAGAAGAAAATGTACTACTTCAAAATGGAGGTGGCCTTAATGGCGCTGCCCGTGCATTCACAGATGCCATAATGGGACAGATATAATGAAGCGATGTCTATCTAAGTCTCTGCTTTGGCCACACCACATTCAATACTTGTGTAAACAGTCTTCAAATATGATGTTGAAAAGAGAGAGATCTCGCTAAACATATTTAACTCATGTAAATCCACCTTAAAAGGCAGTAAATTGTTAATACCGCTTGTGACCTCTTTCAGCACGCTACTTCCTGATCTCCACTTCCAGAGCCAGCAAATCCAATGTCACCATGGTAGCTGTGTCGTCACTGTTGTTATGGCAACGGCAGAACTGCATTCGCTGATACTCACTCTCTCTGCATTTTCTCCCTTACTCCCCTCCTCTCTCCTCTCTGTTTATGCAACTCATCCCTACATGGCCCAGTGTTTTAGTAGGCAGCCAGACAGGCACTAAGAGGTAGATGTTGTAAACAGCACAGGGAGAGGTGTAATCACAATTCTTCCTCTCTGCAGGCTCCATGTGAAGGCAGGGAGAACATCTTTGTTCTGACCAGGTAGGGGAGAGTACCACTAGTCTAGTCCTGTCAGCTCTTCAGGAAATTGGCGATGAAGAAGCCGATAGGGTCCTTTTTGGCTTGGTGAGCAAGGGGGGTTGGGGTAGGGGACTCTGGTTGCTCTGTGGGGCCGTCCTTCGCTCTAGCCTCGGCCACGCTCCAGCCCAACTCTGGACTGAACCTCTGGAGGATGCCCTCTACTCCGATGTGGGGCTCCTGACAGAGAGGGTTGGTGTGCCTGTGTTAAACGAGGCTGCAGTTTGAGGCAGGGGAAGGTGTTGAGGGGCCCAGGACACCTGCTCCTCGTTTTCTGCCAGAGTCACAGTGCAGCTGCTGTACACCAGGACCCCACCGCATTTCAGGAGCCGTACCACCTGCCAATTATATACAGACACACTAAACAGACACACACCAAGGTCACACTCACAGTAAAAACTCCTTAACAGGCCCTAATCTCTCAATAGATAGAAATTGCATTGTCCAAACGCTAGTACAGCACTGTACACACACAAACATACACACATGTTCACCTTACTGCAGTCTCTCCAGAGCCTAGATATTAAATGGCCTTCAGGAAACTCCAGTGGACACTGATGGAGCGCTTTGTGCCGCTGGGATAAGTGATGTGCTCACTATTGGACCCTAATCTCTACACAGTAATCCATCTGCCGGCTGTACTTAAACTTTCCATCAGAGTAGCGTAGCCCAGAGCTCTACAACAATCTGTGTTGCCAACACTGTCCTCTACTGGTCAGGACTGGTCACAGCCAATGTTATGTGAGGTAAGTATGCGTGCATGCATGTCACAGCCACTGTGTGCTTGTGTCTGTACTCGAGCGGGCATGTGTTCCAGCGTGCGTGCATGCATCTGTGTGTGTGTTTGTGCGTGTGTGAGACAAAGTGTGCGGAAGAGCTTGCGCTGTAAAGGCTGGTAGGAACAGATCTCCTCCAGGCTCCAGGTGCAAGCCATGCTGGGGCTCTGTCCCAGACTGCTACAAGGAGCGTACAGCAGCACCCAGACAGACCTCTCTGGAGGGAAGGGAGGACCTGAAGACAGGATAAAATAAAAGTATGAACGTCTCTGAATTAGTAATTATGCTAGGCAACTGCAGAGGTGAGAATAACATTGAGAGCATCAAAGTGGTGTCCATGTCTGTGTTCCAAATGGCACCCTATTACCTACATAGTGCACTACTTTTTAAAGGCTCTGGCCAAAAATAATGCACTACATAAGGAATTGGGTGCCATTTGTGATGCATACTATTACTCACATTCCATACTTTCAGTGTCCTTGGCCTTGTAAGTGCACACAGCCTTGGTGCGGTTGAATCAGTGGGCTTTGAGGCAGTCCAGATGCAGCGCCTTGGTGTTCTGATGGATGTGCCCCACCTTGCCTCTGATCTTATCCAGGCCCATACCTCTCCATGTGAGGGACAAACCAACTGAGCAAAAAAGGCAAAAACAACAAAACATGTAGCAGTTGGGAAAAGAGCCCAACATAGCACAACAGCTCCATCTTGTGGACAAGTAGATCGGGACAAGTAGATGCCATGTACAAATGGAGAATACAGTGCCTTCAGAAAGTATTCACACCCTTAGACTTTTCCCAGATTTTGTTGTCTTACAGCCTGAATTTAATATGGATATGTTCTGTCACTGGCCTACACACAATACCCCATAATGTCAAAGTGGAATTATGTTTTCAGAAATGTTTACAAATGAATAAAACATTTGAAACTGAATTGTCTCAAGTTCATAAGTATTCCACCCCTTTGTCATGGCAAGCCTAAATAAGTAAATGAGTAAAAATGTGCTTAACAAGTCACATAAGAAGTTGCATGGACTCTCTCTGTGTGCAATAAAAGTGTTTAACATGATTTTTGAATCACTACCTCATCTCTGTACCCCCCACATACAATTGTCTGTAAGGTCCCGCAGTTGAGCAGTGAATTTCAAACCAGAAGGACCAGGGAGGTTGTCCAATGCCTCACAAAGAAGGGAACCTATTGGTAGATGGGAGGGAGCAGACATTGAATATCCCTTTGAGCATGGGTGAAGTTATTAATTACACTTTGGATGGTGTATCAATGCACCCAGTCATGAGAAAGATACAGGTATCCTTCCTAATGCAGTTGCCGGAGACGAAGGAAACCACTCAGGGATTTCACCTTTAGGCCTTTGGCTATGGAGACATATGTCACAGAGTCTCTGGGACAGGGGTACATTCAGCCCTCCATCTCACCCGTCTCCTCGAGTTTCTTTTTTGTGAAGAAAAAGGAGGGAGGTTTGCGTCCGTGTATTGATAGTAGAGGTCTAAATGCCATCACAGTGGGGTTTAGTTACCCACTACCTCTCATCGCTACAACAGTGGAATCATTTCACAGAGCGCAGTTCTTCACAAAACTGGATCTCAGGTGGGCGTGTAGTCTGGTGCGTATTCGGAAGGGAGACGAGTGGAAAACCGCATTTAGTACCACATCCGGCCACTATGAGTACCTCGTCATGCCGTATGGGTTAAAGAATGCTCCAGCCGTTTTTCAATCCTTTGTAGACAAAATTCTCAGGGACCTGCAGGGCATGGAGTGGTTGTTTATATCGATGACATTCTGATCTACTCAGCCACTCACGCTGCGCAAGGTGCTTGGTAGACTACTGGAGCATGACCTATATGTCAAGGCTGAGAAGTGTGTGTTCTCCAAACGAGCCGTCTCCTTCCTGGGTTATCGCATTTCCACCTCGGGGTGGTGATGGAATGTGACCGCATTAAGGCCGTGAGTAATTGGCCGACTCCGACCACGGTAAAAGAGGTGCAGTGGTTTTGGGGTTTTGCCAACTACTACCGGAGGTTTATCCGGGGTTTTGGCCAGGTAGCGGCTCCCATTACCTCACTGTTGAAGGGGGGCCCGGCTCCCATTACCTCACTGTTGAAGGGGGGCCCGGTGCGGTTGCGGTGATCAGCAGAGGAGGACGGAGCTTTCAACAGTTTGAAGGCGCTGTTCACGGATGCACCCGTGTTGGTGCATCCGGACCCCTCTGTAGCATTCATAGTGGAGGTGGACGCGTCTGAGGCTGGGGTGGGTGCCGTGCTATCACAGCGCTCGGGTAAGCCACTAAAACTCCGCCCCTGCACTTTCTTCTCGAGGAAGCTCAGCCCAGCGGAGCGCAACTATGATGTGGGGGACCGGGCTCTGAAGGTGTTAGCGGTGGTCAGAGCTCTGAAGGTGTGGAGACACTGGTTTGAGGGGGCTAAGCACCCCTTTCTCATCTGGACCGACCACCAGAATCTGGAGTATATTCGGGCAGCTAGGAGACTGAACCCACGTCAGGCAAAGTGGGCCATGTTCTTCACCCGATTCCGGTTTACATTATCATATTGACCGTGCTCCCAGAATGTAAAGGCTGACGCACTGTCCCGCCTTTACGACACGGAGGATCGGTCCACCGAACCTACTCCCATCCTTCCCGCCTCGAGGCTGATAGCACCAGTGGTATAGGAGGTGGACTCGGACATCGAGCGGGCGTTACCGGCGGAACCCGCGCCTCCTCAGTGTCCGGCGGGGTGGAAGTACTTGCCGCTTGGTGTCCGGGACCAACTGATTCGGTGGGCTCACGTCCTACCCTCCTCGGGTCACCCTGGGGTGGCGAGGACAGTGGGGAGCCTTCGGGGGAGATATTGGTGGCCCACCTTGGCTAGGAATGTTAGGGTTTATGTCTCCTCCTGTCCGGTATGCGCCCAGAGTAAGGCTCCTAGGCACCTTCCTAGAGGGAAGTTACAACCCCTCCCCGTTCCACAACGGCCATGGTCTCATCTATCCGCAGATTTCCTGACCGATCTCCCCCCGTCTCAGGGGAACACTACGGTTCAGGTGATTGTAGATCGGTTCTCTAAGTCCTGCCGTCTCCTCCCGTTGCCCGGTATCCCTACAGCCCTACAGACTGCGGAGGCATTATTCACCCACGTCTTCCGGCACTACGGGGTGCTGCAGGACATCTTTTCTAATCGGGGCCCCCAGTTCACATCCCGAGTATGGAGGGCATTCATGGAGCGTCTGGGGGTCTCGGTCAGCCTGACCTCTGGTGATCACCCCGAGAGTAATGGGCAGGTGGAGAGAGTGAACCAGGAAGTAGGTAGGTTTCTGCGGTCGTATTGCCAGGACCGGCCAGGGGAGTGGGCAAGATACATCCCCTGGGCCGAAATGGCCCAGAACTCACTACGCCACTCCTCTACTAACGTGTCCCCCTTTCAGTGTGTGTTGGGGTACCAGCCGGTCCTAGCACCATGGCATCCGAGCCAGACCGAGGCTCCTGCAGTGGAGGAATTGGTGCAGCGCTCCAAGGAGACCTGGAGGGCCGTCCAGGAATCCCTCCAACAAGCTAGTGGACGGCAGAAAAGGAGTGCTGACCGACACCGCAGTGAGGCCCCCGTGTTTGTACCGGGGGACAGGGTCTGGCTCTCGACCCGAAACCTGCCCCTCCGCTTGCCCTGCCGGAAGCTGGAGCCACAGTGTGTAGGGCCCTTCAAAGTCCTGAGGAGAATAAACGAGGTCTGTTATCGATTACAACTCCCTTCCTATTATCGTATTAACCCCTCGTTTCATGTGTCTCTCCTCTGGCCAGTGGTAGCTGGTCCCCTGCAGGACGGTGAGGTGACGGAGGTCCCTCCTCCACCTCTAGACATCGAGGGGTCCCCGGCGTACACGATACGGGCCCTTCTGGACTCGAGACGAGGGTGAGGGGCCAGCAGTACATCGTGGACTGGGAGGTCCGGAGGGGAGGTGCTGTGTACCGGTGGGGGACATTTTTGATCCATCAATGTTGAGGGATTTCCATCGCCTCCATCCGGATCACCCTGCGCCTCGTCCTCCGGGTCGACCTCGAGGCCGGTGTCGGTGTGCTGCTGGAGCCGCGCGTCAGGGGGGTATACTGTCACGACTCCGACCGAAGGTGGCTCCCCTTCCCGTTCGGGTGGCGCTCAGCGGTCGTCGTCGCCGGCCTACTAGCTGCCACAGATTCTTTCCTCCCCCTCCTTATGTGTTTATTGGTTACACCTGTTTTGAGTTTGTTGTAATTAGTTGGGCTTTATTAGTCAGCCGTCCCGCCCGTTTCTCTGTGCGGCATTAATTATTGTAACCTTTGTGTTTGGTGTAGACGAACGTGTTGGTTTATGTTTGCTGGACAGTTTTCGTCCCTCGTGTCTGGGGCATTTGTTTTGAGCACCCAGTTTTTCGTGGGGTGGCCATTGTTCACTGTGTGTGCATTAAAAGAGCACTATATGGAACTCTCTGTTCCCTGCGCCTGACTTCCCACTCACGACACTGTCCGGAAGTGTATATTCTTTCGCTACTTTGCAAAAATCTGAAAGCATTTCGATTGGTGTAGGCATGGGCTAACACGTCAACATCCAACCCCCAAACACAATAGATCCCAGTACCACAATTACAAGGGTAACCATTCCATTGTACTAATGTCTCTAGTGGATGCAGACCTCCAATGTACCTATGTGGATGGTAGAGTGAGCGATGGGGGGTAGCCGATGTGGTGGTAGCCGATGTGATCTACGAAAAAGGTGTAGTTCATGCTCACTGTATACAGTATATTATATATACTCATTACTACTTTTATTTCAGATTGTCCAGTGCTATAAGTTGTGTGGAGGACGCATTTGGAGTGTTTGCAAACCGATGGCGTGTGTTCAGGACCACCATCAATTTGGATCCAGAGAAAGTTAGAGATCTTGTCCTTGCCGCGACTGTGCTCCACAATTACCTCTGCTCTCAGAAAGTCTCCAGGATGGTCTACACACCACCAGAGATGGTAATGAACCTGGTCATTGGAGTAGAGAGGCCCCTCTAGAGTCATGGAGAGTCAATGCTGGAAACCACCATTCACAAGGGAACAAGGTAATTTACAACATTAACAATGTCTACACTGTAGGTCTGATCAATTTCAGGTTATTTTAATGGACAAAAAATGTGCTTTTCTTTCAAAAACAAATACATTTCTAAGTGACCCCAAACTTTTGAATGGTAGTGTATATACAGACATACACTACCAGTCAAAAGTTTTAGAACACCAACTAATTTAACGGTTTTACTTTGTTTACTATATTCTACATTGTAGAATAACTATGAAATAACACATATGTAGTAACCCAAAAAGTTTCAAACAAATAAAAATATATTTTATATTTGAGATTCTTTAAATAGCCACCTTTTCCCTTGATGACAGCTTTGCACAATCTTGGCATTCTCTCAACCAGCTTTACCTGGATTGCTTTTCCAACGGTCTTGGAGGGGTTCCCACATATGCTGAGCACTTGTTGGCTGCTTATCCTTCACTCTGCGGTCCAACTCATCCCAAGCCATCTCAATTTGGTCGAGGTCGTGGGATTGTGGACGCCAGGTCACCTGATGCAGCACTCCATTTCTCTCCTTCTTGGTAAAATAGTCCTTGAGGTGTGTTGGGTCACTGTCCTGTTGAAAAACAAATAATAGTCCCACTAAGCCCAAACCAGATGGGATGGCGTATTGCTGCAGAATGGTGCGGTAGCCCTGCTGGTTAAGTGTGCCTTGAATTCTAAATAAATCACCACCAAAGCACCCACATACCATAACACCTCATCCGTGCTTTACGGTGGGAAATAGTCATGAGATCATCCGTTCATCCACACTGGGTCAAACAATGAAATGGCGGTTAGAACCAGAAATCTCAAATTCAGACTGCAGACCAAAGGACAAATTTCCAATGGTCTAATGTCCATTGCCCGTGTTTCTTTGCCCAAGCAAGTCTCTTCTTCTTATTGGTGTCTCTTAGTAGTGGTTTCTTTGCAGCAATTTGACCATGAAGGACAGTTGATGTTGAGATGTGTCTCTTACTTAAACTCGGTGAAGCATTTATTTGGGCTGAAATTTATCAGGCTGGTAACTCTAATGAACTGCAGCAGAGGTAAATCTGGGTCTTCCATTCCTGTGGCTGTCCTCATGAGAGCCTGTTTCATCATAGCGCTTGATGGTTATTGTGATTGTACTTGAAGAAACCTTCAAGGTTCTTGAAATGTTCAGTGTTGACTGACCATGTATTAAAGTAATGTTGGACTGTTTCTCTTTGCTTATTTCAGCTGTTCTTGCCATAATATGGACTTGGTCTTTTACCAAATAGGGCTATCTTCTGTATACCACCCCTACCTTGTCACAATACAACTGATTGGCTCAAACGCATTAAGGAAAGGATTTCCACAAATTCACTTTTAAGAAGGTACACCTGTTGATTGAAATGCATCCTAGGTAAATACCTCATGAAGCTGGTTGAGAGAATGCCAAGAAGGTGTGCAAAGCTGTCATCAAGGCAAAGGGTGGCTAGTTGAAGAATCTCAAATATATGTTGATTTGTTTAACACTGTTTTGATTACTACTGTACTGATGTCTTCACTAATATAAATCCTTGAATGAGTAGGTGTTCTAAAACATTTTACCGGTGGTGTATATATAAATCAAAATGTTGACTGGTACTGTATATACAGGATATATATCTTCCCTAAATAGTTATTGCATATTTTGGATCTGTGCTTTGGCTCATGGTCCTGTTGTAGGAGGAAATTGGCTCCAATTAAGCGCCGTCCACAGGGTATGGCATAGCGTTGCAAAATGGAGTGATAGCCTTTCTTAATCAGAATCCCTTTTACCCTGTACAAATCTCCCATTTTACCACCACCAAAGCACCCCCAGACTAGAGGGTGACTGATTATGATTTATCAACGCCGATACAGATTATTGGAGTACCAAAAAAAGCCAATACCGATTAATCGGCCGATTTTTATATATATATTTGTAATAATGACATTTACAACAATACTGATTGAACAATGAACACTTTTATTTTAACTTAATATAATACATCAATAAAATCAATTTAGTCTCAAATAAATAAACAAACATGTTCAATTTGGTTTAAATAATTTTTAAAAAAGTGTTGGAGAAGAAAGTAAAGGTGCAATATGTGCCATGTAAAAAAGCTAACATTTAAGTTCCTTGCTCAGAAAATGAGAACATATGAAAGCTGGTGGTTCCTTTTAACATGAGTCTTCAATATTCCCAGGTGATACGTTTTAGGTTGTAGTTATTATAAGTTGTAGTTATTATAGGACTATTTCTCTCTATACCATTTGTATTTCCGTTGACTATTGGACGTTCTAATAGGTACTTTAGTATTGCCAGCCTAATCTCGGGAGTTGATAGGCTTGAAGTCATAAACAGCGCAATGCTTGAAGCATTGCGAAGAGCTGCTGGCAGACGCAGGAAAGTGCTGTTTGAGTGAATGCTGAGGAGCAGTGTTGCCAACTCCTCAGTAAGGAAAGTAGCTGTTGGCTGTCCTAAAAGTCGCTAAATTACGTCATCGCCTAATTTGTATAATTGTGATGGACGCTGTAAGAGAGCGGAATAACATTGTGGGAAAGACAAAAAGTGGGTAAAAAACACCCTAAATATGTTTAGAACTACAAATTAACTTTCTTCTGTCGATTCTTGTTTTTTTTTTTATGTCACAATTCGAACCCTCCTCCTTTATCCGGGCTTGGAACTGTGAGGTTCTGTGTTATGCACTATAGCCCGTTACCATATCATATGTGATTGAATATTATCTGCTGTTGGCTTGTGTGGGTGTATGTGTTATGCAACATAGCTGACTTGAGACACTGTTAACAGTTTCAGGTCCATGGGCCTTTCTCGTGATGGAAAAATACAGAATAACACAAAACAGGAATGGTGCAATGAGTTGCGGAGGACACATACAGAACGTAGTGTAGGGAACAAATGGTCTTTTGTTAGATAACAGGAGCCAGGTGTGATAACTGTATCGAGAGGATGAGCGCACAGATATTCTACACAACAACGCCTGACCACTGAAGCGCCTAGGGCGCTGGGACAAGCTCGTGCGCCAACAATCAACGATAGGCTGGGTGAGTTTAAACCACGCCCAGTCTCTACTCTGTGACAGGCCAGCTCGGAAGCAGGAACTACTTCTGTCAGAGTATATTATAATAACTGTCAGGAACAAGTCAGTTCTCTGTTCTACCCTGCGTGGTGTTACAGCGAACCCGTATATACGAAAATTTTATTGACCACTTATTGCTTAGCTAATAAAAAGTGCATAGTATACAATCGGTGACTCAGTGTCATATTTATCCTGATACCAGATTCGATTGACGCAACCCTTAACAGAACCGGCAAAAGTGACCCAAAAGAGACACTCTGGGGGAGTTTGTTTATTTTTATTTTAGTTTTCGGTTTGGTTTTTAACCTTATGGTCCACTTAGGAGCCTACAACAAGTCACAGTAAAACATTAACATTTTAAATGTACCAAAAAGAGACAATAGAAAAAACTGTCAATGGCAATGTGAGAATATTATGGTAACTAGTCTGGCCCTAATTCAGGTCATTTTTTTAATGTAAGCCAGGGCGGGATCAGCCAGCGGCAGCTTCCCGCATGTACGATTCATTTGCAGTCTGGAAGCGGAGGGGTGAGCATCACCTGCTCTGACCGCAGCTGGGAGGGACTGCTGCGCAAGGACTGGGCCGCCTGTGAGTGCTTTGGGACGGAGTTGAGAAGAGTAAGAACAATAGGTTTTTTCGCGTTAGAGTCTCCAATAACAACAGAAAAAGTCGCTAGATTTGTCGGTAGTCGCTTTTTAAAAAATGTGTCGCTAGAGGGGTCTGAATACTCGATAAATATAGCGACGAAGTCGCTAAATTGGCAACACTGCTGACGAGCCTGCTGCTGCCTACCACCGCTCAGTCAGACTGCGCTATCAAATCAAAGACTTAATTATAATATAATAACACACAGAAATACGAGCCTTAGGTCTTTTATATGGTCAAATCTGGAAACTATCATTTCGAAAACAAAACGTTCATTCTTTCAGTGAAATACGGAACCGTTCCGTATTTTATCTAACTGGTGGCATCCATAAGTCTAAATATTACTGTTACATTGCACAACCTCAATGTCATAATTATGTAAAATTCTGGCAAATTAATTACGGTCTTTGTTAGTATGAGGATTCTGTGTTATGCACTATAGCCCGTTACCATATATGTGATTGAATATTATCTGCTGTTGGCTTGTGTGGATGTATGTAGGTGTTATGCAACATAGCTGACTTGAAACATTGTTAACAGTTTCAGGGCCATCTGCCTTTCTCATGATGACAAAATACAGAATAACATAAAAACGGACACATACAGAACGTAGTGTAGCAAACCACAGACTGTTTTTGTTAGAACTCAAACTTAACAATAACAGAAACCAGATATGTGATAACGGTATCTAGGGAATGAGCACATAGATACTCAACACAGCAAGTTACATCTATCAACTGGAGTGCCCGGGGGCTGGTGCCAGCTCGAACGACAACAATCAACGATAGGCTGGGTGAGTTTAAACCACGCCCAGTCTCTACCCTGACAGGCCGGCTCGGAAGCAGGAACTACTACTGTCATCAGGGTATATTATAATATCTTTGTCAGGAACAAGTCCGTTCTCTGTTTGCCCTGCGGGGTGGGACAGTGAGCCCGTATACACGAAAATTGCATTTACCACTTATTGCTTAGCTAATAAAAAATACATAGTATACAATCGGTGACTCATTGTCATATTTATCCTGATACCAGATTCGAATTGACGCAATCTAACAATTGGTGACCCCGAACGTGATCTGGTGAAGGATTTCGCTGGACATTGGTGTGCCAGCCGATTGGCCAGTACTGTCGTCGGACGGTGTGTCTCACAAATCCTGACCGGTCAACTAAAAAAGGTAAGCAGACACCTGTTCTGCACATTGGAGTTATCCAAATTTAGTTTTGTGAGACAACTGTTTGATGTAAGTTACCAAATTATGTGAATACTATAATTGAATATGACATATGCTGTGGTAAATGCAATTTTGAACTGATCGATCGCTCTCATGAAATAACAATGAATGTAATGTACTAAATGGGTCGGTTGATGTAACGCGTACCCAGTTGTTTGAAAGACGGTGAATCGGATTGGTTAAAGCAATTCACTAGTGTGTGTGTGAGCAGGATCGCAATGTAACAATGAATGCTGTGTACTGGTGTGCAGGAGGAAATGTTTCTAGTATAAATGAATATTTACTTTGGGTAAATTTAGAGTGAGTGCAGTAACACTGGGATATAAGTGGGCGCACTGTATCAGCGTGAATGATCTACGGATAGAATTTGCAGGCCAACAAATTAAAAAGACCTGTGTTACATTGGATGGTTGCTGAAGCATATGTAGTACATTAGATATTTCAGTTGTAGCTGGTATCAAGTTTGAATGAAAGGTTTATAGATCCTCATAAGGGTTATAGTACCTGATTGTATTGCATAAGATTAAGGGAGGATAAATAACTGCCCATTTTTCTTATTTAAATTGAGTGATTGGAACTGACGTATGTTTGTAAGGTTTGAGTGATTCAACCGTGTATATTTGTGAGGTTTGAGTGATTCGAACTGATGTATGTTTGAAGGTTTGAGAGAGTCGAACTGTATGATTGTGGTACAGTAGGTATTAAGTCGATGTACTAGGTTATGTTTTGAAACGGTAAAAGAGAAGTGCACGGTGTTTACTAGACAGTGGCTAGATTGGGACACATTCTAAGGCAGCACACAATTGAACCTGATAATTTATATTGTATTCAAATTAAAACAAGTAATTGAAATACATTAGACAATGGCTAATCAGGAGGTAGAGAAGGTGTTGAAAACATTGAAATCAACATTAGAGACCAATGGAGGAAAAGAGGGAAAGGACTGGAAGAAGAAAGGATACAAACTATACGGGGAGTGGACAGAAGAGGGCAGCATTGCCGCGCCCAACGGACTCCCAGTCGAGGGGGAACCTGGTAGGATATTGGAGACGTTGAAGCGGAAAGTGAACAAAACCTGTTCCGAATGGAAACAGGGTGGGGAGTCCACCAAGGGTAAAAATAAAGAAGCAATGGAGAAGGCTAAATTAAAGGAGCGCATAGGATTGGCTATATTGGAGAAACTCAAGAAAATGTGTGAGAAGGAGAAAACCACTCCCAACAAATTATACCCGCAACTCCCTATTTCACCCCCACCCTACGAAGGTCCGCGGGTAATGGCCCCCGTGCTGGACCTCACGGCTACCATAAATTATAAAAAAAGACCCGATGGTGCTGAACATGGAGAGTCCTGGCAACGGAAGTCCCTAACCCTAGCCTTGTCCCTAGCATGGCTTGGCTGGGTCATGAGACTGGACCACACCAATGAAGTTGCCCAGAGACCCCAAACAACTGCAGTGCCACCATCTTCACATTTCCACCTAGTGAAGAACCAGTAGTTAATTGTTTAATTGGAGGAAAACAACAACGTATGCTAATTGACACAGGATGCACCTGGTCCTCTGTTCAAGCATCATACCCCCTTACCAACAAAACACAAGCTTTCTCAGGGGTCTCGCGAACAATTATGAGAAAGCCTTTTACTATACCACTGGATGTCTACTGGGATGATCAAAAAGTTACCCATCAATTTCTATACAACCCTGAATGTTCAATTGGCCTGATGGGAAGAGACCTACTCTCTGAAATTAGGCTGCAGTATCTACTGCAATGGAAAGGGCTTACATGCCACCACCATTTCTCCACGTGAACTGATGCCCATACTCATGACTGAAAAGTTTTCAGACCCACCCAGGATGCTGTACTTAGGGGACGCTCAGGAGGACCTGGAAGACAAAACATATATCTACTGGCTGAAGCTGTTTGATTGTGACCCTGATACTCCGAGACTGTGTCGAACTTTCCAGATGTGGAAACCATGGATGCAAACACTGAACGCCTACTACCCACCGGATGACCCTCCACATGTTACAATGAACTACTCTAGGGAGAGGGATGAAATATATGATGAAGCATGGTATGAATATATGGTTGACAGATGACCTATTATACACAGCAATCATTTATATGTCCTCAAGAAAGGCGTGGCCACCAGCTGCGTAATGATGGACGGAGATGTGGGTCTCAGAGACAAATGGATCACAAAGGATTTGGACTCTATACCACATGTTACACTGATGGTCGGGTTCGGATACGAGGCTCGTTCCCTTGGTCCTGCTGTAAAAAAGGCTGAAGCTCTGACATGGAGTAAAACCAACCTCTCTAATATCTCAACGGCTCACATGGGGGAAACACAAGTGTGGAGAATAAAGATCAATGTGGAGGACACCTAGATTCCTGAGGTGGTACGAAGGGCTCGTTTCCATGGAAGAGAAATGACAGATCACCCTGACACGGAGAATATTCTCTCTCGAGTTCCAGGTCAACTATGGACCACCAGTCCTGAGGATGTCGGACTGGTGGATGTTGAACCCATCAAGATCAGGATCAGAACGGATGTCCAAACTCACCTTCCGATTTACAAACCTCAGTACCCACTGAGTGATGAAAAGGTAAGGGGTATTGAATCTACCATTAAGGGCTTACGCGGAAGCCAGGTGTTAACACCTACGAGGTCCCAATGGAACACACCCATCCTCCCTGTTAAGAAAGGAGATAATGGAAAGTGGAGGATGGTTCAGGATTTCAGGCCGATTAATGATGTTACCGTGCCTGATGTCAGACCTGTTCCAGACCCATACCTGGCTCTACAGAACATTTCACCAACCCAAGACTGGTTTTCTGTTATTGATTTGGCAAATGCGTTCTTCTGCATACCACTCCATGAGGACTCACAGCCTTTGTTTGCCTTTTCGTATCAAAATCATCAATTTATGTATACGAGAATTCCACAGGGGTACCGGAATGTTTAACTCTATCCTAAAGGAACATCTGGAGGAGCTCACCTTACCTGAAGGTGTCACACTCCTCCAATATGTGGATGACTTGCTGTTGGCCGCTCCTACTGCCGAAACCTGTCTTCAAGCAACTGAACTGCTGCTTGAACATGTGGCTGACAAAGGATACAAGGTCAAGAAGGAAAAAGTACAATGCTGCAGAAAAACTGTACAATTCCTGGGCAGGGTGATGTCTGGGAAAGGTCAGGCTGTGTCCACAGCCCAGAGGACCTCCATCCTGGAACACCCCAAACCCATCACAGTGCAACACCTTTTATCTTTCCTGGGACTTACGGGCTATAGCAGAACACATGTGCCTGAATATTGCCTTAAGGTTGACCCTCTGCGAGGAATGTTGAGAGAAGCTGGAAACAGGAACCTGACTGCCAAACTCACCTGGACCACTGACGCTGAAGCTGCGTTCATTGCCCTCAAACAGACCCTGGCTCAGGCGAAGGCCCTGTCCCTGCCTGATTACACCATCCCTTTCCGTTTGGATGTTTCTGAACAGGATGGGTATGTTCACTCCATCCTTTACCAGAAACAAAAGGGGGAGAGAAGAGTGTTACATTACTACAGTGCCCAACTGGACAACATTGAATGTGGCCAAACTGATTGTGCAAGGCATATTGCAGCCCTAGCAAAAGCCATAGGGAAAACTGCACACATAGTGATGAGACACCCATTGGAAATAAACACAGACCATGGAGTGACGGCTTTCATTGGCTCAAAGCTGTTTACCCTGTCAAGCAAGAGAAAATCAAATATCACAAAAATGATCACGGCAAAGCATATTACCTACGTGACAGAAGGGACCAACATGACTGATGGGATGGGGAATGGAGAACCACACATCTGTGAGGACAGGGCAGCAAAGCAAGTAAAGGTGAGAATGGACCTTGAAAATGTCCCACTGGAGGGACCAGCGGAGACCCTTTTACAGATGGATGCTGTTACAGGTCAAAGGACCCAGGAGAAGGCAACATAGCATCCTATGCAGTGGTGAAACAGGAAGGACTTTCAGGAACGCATGAGGTGGTGGAAGCAAAGAAATTGGACCCCTCTGAGGCCTCAGCCCAGCTGGCTGAGCTAAGAGCACTCAGGAGAGCTCTGGAGTTGAGCAGAGGGAAAAGAGCAAACATCTACACAGACTCTGCATATGCACATGGAATTGCACACATAGATGGACCACAGTGGATGAGGAGGGGTTACCTGACCAGCTCAAATGAACCCGTAAAACACAAACAGGAAGTACAATGACTGATTGAAGCAATCCAACTACCAACAAGTGTGGCCATTATGAAATGCACTTGACACAGTAAAGAGAACACCAGAGTGAGAGAAGGTAATGACAGGGCAGACCAAGCAGCCAAGGAAGCAGGAGGATACACTGCACAACAGATGGTGCAGAGAACTGGAGAAATACAAGATGAACTTACAATGGACACAGTCAGGCAGTTACAAGAAGCTGCAGGTGTATATGAACAAACTGTTTGGAATAGGCATGGAGCCAGAAGAGACCACCAAGGGATCTGGAGATCACACATGGGAAAGACAGTAGCATCCATCAAACTGCTCCGGTCAATGATACGAGAAGAACATAACAAGGCACATGGGGGTTGGAAGAGTGTATCTAAAGCTCTGGAAATTGTGTGGTGGCACCCCCACATGCAGGACATGGGCGAGAGAAGTTTCGGAGAGCTGTGAAGTCTGTAAAGGTTACAACAACAAGATCTCATTGGGAGCAGTGATAGGGAGTTTCCCTATACCAGATGCACCTTTCCAGGATATATGCATTGACTTTACTGACATGGGACAAGACAACCGAGTGGAAGGAAAAAGATACCTGTTAGTAATGGTGGAAAGGTTCACCAGATGTGTGGAGGCCATACCAACTGCCAAAGAGGATGCCAAGGCTGTTATTAAATGGCTGCGAAGATACCTCATCCCAAGGTTTGGAGTTCCCCGAATAATCAGGTCTGACAATGGCTCCCATTTCAAGAATGAGCATCTGAAGGAAGTGGAACAGGCACTAGGGATCACCCACAAATTCAGGTCAGTGTATCACCCCCAATCCCAGGGCCTCGTAGAGAGAGCCAACCAAACTTTGAAACGAAAAATTGCCAATATTATGGCCGGGACAAAGATAAAATGGGTAGATGCATTACCTCTAGCCTTAATGTCCATGAGAAACTCGCCAGGGTCAGACACACACCTCACGCCACATGAACTGTTGACAGGGAGAAGAATGCCAGGTCCACCTGCTGATAACATGAGTTTGCCCAGGCTAGACATTGCTAAAATAAGATACACAGATTACATGCAAACTCTAACCTCTCTTGTTCAAAGGCTGTCAAAACAGGTGGTGGAGGTCCGCACACCTGCAGTGGAAACCACAGACGAAAACAGGGACATCCTGGTGGGAGACTGGGTGAGAGTGAAGGTGCACTCCAGGAAGTGGACTGAGCCCAGGTGAAAGAGGTATCAAGTCACTCCTTGAGAGTGAACTCAGAGAAGAAGGACACGTGGTATCACAGAACTCATTGTGCTAAAGACTCCAGGTAGAACCCTAGATCAGGTTATAACAGACGTTGTAGGACTGGGGAGAGGATACTGTCTGGGTTAGCTCCTGTGGTGGTAACATTGACTGAGGGAGATTCCAGTGTGATCGTATTAGAAGCATGTGACATTCTGACTGTAGGAGGAAGGAACCAGGACATTTGTACCTGCCACTCACGGTGTAACTCGGACGATTATGAGGTTAGGCTGGTAAGGTCCTATAGAGGGATACCAGCGTATTTGTGTAATGAAAAATGGTGGTAACCAACACGGGAAGGTTTTGGGAATGAAGACGAGGCCATCCATACAGCATTGGAGATCCAACAAAAGTGGATAGGTTTTCCATGAAGTGGGGGGGGGGGGGGGGGGGGAATGGGGACTCCGTTAGATAAATGTAAAGGTGATGAAATCCTACTAACCATTCAGGCTGTTAAGATCACTGATGCAGGTACTTATACCCTGGGATTGGAAAGAATCGAGGCAGACACGATGGGGATGTTTACCATAAAAGTGCTGCCAAGGCCACCTGTTGCCCTGGCGGACAGGGAACAGTTGGGCTCCTCTTCCGCCCCTGGGTCAACTCCCGCCCCACCACCTAAGCTCGCCAACCCGGTACAGGTAATCAATATAAGGGACATTTCGGCAGATGATCAATTGGGTACTGAAACTGGCTACGAAGGTAGGGAAAACATGTGGTTAGCCTACATGAGATTCACTGCCAAGACACTTAATAGAAAGGACTGTGTTATTTGTGGACATGCCAGGCCTGTACTGGCCACTCACCCTTTTGCACTTAGAAGTGGGGAAGGGTGGAGGTGTACTTTACAAGCCTTCTATCATAATGAGCCTACTTCTACCCTGCGTAAAGCCCTGAGTCTTGTGTTCCCAGACATCCCACCTCAGAAGGCTCCGTGGGGGTCAGAGCGTACGGAGGAAACCACAGCTGTGTGATGGGCACAGGTAGGGGCACAGATTATGGGAGCCTCCCTGAGGAGGACTGCAGTACCAACACCACCACTAACGCAACCTGGCCTGTAGAAGGCCTGAACCAGACAAGGGGTGTTGCTGAAGTATGGTGGATGTGTGGACCAAACAGGAGATTGACACCCATTTTAAGGGGCGATTGGCAGGGAACCTATGCCCTGACCAGTCTCATAATTCCAATAACTATTATTGAAATTACAGCTAACCAACTACTGGGATCCACTCATGACTCAGAGTCTCAGGGACGGTCTAATAACAGACAGAAACGCGATGCTCCCTGGTCTGAGAGTACCGATAGCATTCGCACCAACATGTTGGGGGTCCCAATAGGGGTCCCCCAAGAGTTCCAGGCTCTAAATAGAAATGGTGGCTTATAGTACTTGTTGCCCATTAGTGGTCCTGCAATATTTAATGCCAAACAAACTGCCTGGATAAATTACATTTACTATAACCAACAACGATTTGTTAACTACACCCACACTGCACTCACGGGAATGGCAGAATAGTTGGAAGCCACTTCCCGGACTGCTAGACAGAATAGGCTTGCCCTAGATATGATACTGGCCAACCAGGGAGATGTCGGTAAAATGTTTGGGGAACAGTGTTGCGCCTTTATCCCCAATAACACTAGCCCAGATGGGAGCATTTCAAAGGCCTTGATTGGGTTGGACGAGCTTTTGACAGAAATGAAGGGCATTGTCACGAATCTCGCTTCCTGAGTCTGTTTGCCTGTGTTTCTGTCCTGGAGTGTGTTTCCGGTGTCCTGGAATGCACCCTGTCTGGTTGCCGGGCGATTTAGCTTGTTGGGAGATCGATGTTCACCCGCACCTGTATCCCATCAGTAATCTGCACACCTGTCCTGATCATCACCTCTCCCCTTCAAAAGCTCTGACCTGACATCCATTCCCTGCCGGATCGTTAGCCATGAACAGTATGTTGTGCCAGAGTATCAGCCTCAAGTTGGATAGTATTTGTTTTGTTGTTTGTTACGTATTGCTTGCCTTGAACTTACCTCTGTTTGTTCTGTCTTCAGTTATTCACCCGGATCATTTACCCCATTCCCGCCTGGTCTTCAGAGGATTCCGCTTCCCCATTGGATCCACCTATTTACTCCCATCAACTCATCACCGCTACCCGCTACACCACCTGGATATATCTACCCATTCACTTGTAAATAAATACTCACCTTTTTCCTACTCTCCTTGTCCTGGTCTGCTTCTGGGTTCGATTTTGAAGAATCGTGACAGGCATGGCTGGGGTGTAGGAGTCTGGCTGGATGTCTTGGGTGGGGGTGTGGCTGGGTGGTTACTGGATTTCTGACCCTAATTCTTGTATTTTTGTTATTGATGTGTTGTGCTGCTTGCATCATACCTTGTTTGAAGAAGTCTGTTACAGATGTGGTACAGGCTTCAGGTATGATGCCCTTGCTTGATGCTCCTGAAGGAGATGCAGATACGGAATCTAACTTCCGGAGACAGATGGGGCTGACTAAGGATGACCCCTGGTTTGCTGTGGGTGAGGTCGTGGAATGATACCTTCTTAAATACTTAACGTGTACGATATAACTTGTCCTCTCTTATGTGAAGGTTTAGAGTCCCTGGGTGGCAAGGAGCCCACCTGGTACAGGATAGGAGTAGCTGAGAGGACCAGATGGTTTATAATAATGCTTTGCTCTGCTTTACTCTGTTTTCCATGACCAAAGTTTTATCCTATATCTTACATGTCAATAAAGTTTTATCCTGTTTTTGCTAAGTGACACCTTTGTGGGTGTCAAAAGGGGGAGACAAAAGCATGTATCACTTGATGATTTTTATTTTTTCTATTTCTCTTGGTTAATTTTTCTTTTCTGTTTTTCTGTAAAATAATAAAGATATATATATTTGTTTATAGTGTTTTATTAATAATAAACGTTTTATTATTCTCATGAAATGCTATTAACATATACTATGTTGGGACCGCTGAAATAAAGGATAATGAGTGTCAAAAGTGGGAATCAAAAACTCCAGTTAATATATATGTTATTCAACAAAGGGACGTGCATCACTTCATATATTCACAAAATAAACGTTTAAAGTTCCTGGATTCATCAGCAACCTAGTATATCGGATGGTGTGGTTACACCCCTTGGGGGTGTAAAAAGGGGGATTATGAGGATTCTGTGTTATGCACTATAGCCCGTTACCATATATGTGATTGAATATTATCTGCTGTTGGCTTGTGTGGATGTATGTAGGTGTTATGCAACATAGCTGACTTGAAACATTGTTAACAGTTTCAGGGCCATGGGCCTTTCTCATGATGGAAAAATACAGAATAACATAAAAACGGACACATACAGAACGTAGTGTAGCAAACCACAGACT
Source organism: Oncorhynchus mykiss (assembly GCF_013265735.2). Lineage (NCBI taxonomy): Eukaryota > Metazoa > Chordata > Actinopteri > Salmoniformes > Salmonidae > Oncorhynchus > Oncorhynchus mykiss. Next base: position 35,184,232 of record NC_048575.1, on the reverse strand, counting down.
GTTTTTGTTAGAACTCAAACTTAACAGAAACCAGATATGTGATAACGGTATCTAGGGAATGAGCGCATAGATACTCAACACAGCAAGTTACATCTATCAACTGGAGCGCCCGGGGGCTGGTACCAGCTCGTACGACAACAATCAACGATAGGCTGGGTGAGTTTAAACCACTTCCAGTCTCTACCCTGACAGGCCGGCTCGGAAGCAGGAACTACTACTGTCATCAGGGTATATTATAATATCTTTGTCAGGAACAAGTCAGTTCTCTGTTTGCCCTGCGAGGTGGGACAGTGAGCCCGTATATACGAAAATTGCATTTACCACTTATTGCTTAGCTAATAAAAAATACATAGCATACAATCGGTGACTCATTGTCATATTTATCCTGACGCAATCTAACATTAGGAAGAAATGGTCTTCCAATACCAAAATGGAATGGATGACATATATCCAGGCATGGATCATATATCAACCGCAGTATTAAAAGGTCATGTTAATTTGTTTATACCTGTCTACCTTTCTCCTTAGTAAGCTAACGTTCATTTGAATTGGAAAGTTGGCAAGCCAAGTTAGCATGCTAATTTTAACTAGGCAACATTGACTTTTAGCAGTTAATAACTGCACGAACGGCCATTAGTTGAAAAAAACTAGCATTTTGGTTAGATTGAGACTGCTTTATTGCCAGAAATAGTGTTAATGAGGTGTAAATGTGCCCTAATGACTGACACCGTTGATAATATTTAGCTTCGCGGTCTTTGGCCCCCTTTCTATTAACAATAGAAAATAACTAGAAATAACTAGGCACTACCTTTTGGTTTAAAGTAATTGACGTCGACGTTAATGATATACTGGTAGTCTAATTTGGTTAGCTAACATTAGCTAGCTTGGTAAATCATTCCTGCATTAACTAGAAAGGAAAGACATTATGCTAATGTCTCAATCTATATCAACCTGAAACTTTGCGTCTATAAACTATGATATAGTTGCAAATTACTTAACTATTTACCATGTGGTTAAATGTGTTTTCAGCTGCTAATATAAGCACAGACATGCTGCCCAGCCTCTCTAAAGAGGATTTACCTGCTCTCTTTCCCGTGCCAGAGCACTTCTTCAGGAGAACAATTTGGAGATTTACTCATGGTGAAAATGAGGTAATGTTAGATTTGGACATTTAATCTAACCATGTAGTCAGTGTTTCCTGTTATCAAAGTAGCATTTCCTGGCCATCATTACAATACATGTATCTAAATATGTAGTTATTTTGGTGTTTGCTGTTAGGATTGTATTTCAATTTTGTATTTATAATTACCATTGAATAATTCTATGTCTTACACAGGGTTAAGAATCAGACCTGTAGACCAGGCACCTCCTCAGGCACCAGGCACCTCCTCTGGGACCTGTGATTTCAGCCCCCCCCCCCCTTCCTTCACCCTCCATCCCCCCAACCCTCTCCAAACCCAAGAGACCAACATGGTACCACCAGAACCGTACAGCTTGTCATGTCTTATACACAGACACAGATTTAGAGCAATCAATAAGCACCTTTTTTGAAAAACAGCGTGCTGGACAAGGAGACTATATCCTTTCCAAAGATCTTCGCTGTCGATTAATCAGGAATACAGTAACAAGCATGATTTCCATTACGAGAGCGGCAGGGGATGACTTCCAGTATCCATGCAGCCTCGAACTCACTGTAATGGCGAAGCGTCTCATAAAATACTACCCAATGCTGCGGGACAGATCTACAACAAGTGGAGCTGAGTGGGTAAGTCACTACTCAGGTATTCAACATGTTTCCAAACGCAGCACTGTTGGATACCTGGCAGCCAAATTGCAAACTTCTGACACTCAAAATAGGAGGGATCCAGAACAATCAGGGCAAAATGTGTATGCTTGTATCGTTTCATTTCTGGATTCAAATTTGTTTCATGTGATTTTATAACACAAACAATTTGTTGTTTGTTAGGAATCTGTGAAGAAGCAGCTTTTGAAAAGGATTCAGAATGTGACAACCCCCAAAAAGAAGCAGGGAGCGACCCCTTCAAGAAAGAGGCCACGAAGCCTTAGATTTCAGAGCAGCCAGGAGATGTCCACTGATGAGACTGACGAATCCACCTCCTCAATCCTGATCTTGGAGAGATCCCCACTATCTAGATGCAGATGGTGGATAGTGTTTCTGTATAAATGCAACTTCTACTACTACTCTAAATGAGGGACTAGAAACAAAGTGACTATTTAGTCTTCAGTGTTTCCTGTGGAATGAGAGCTTATTTATTTTTTTTGTTGGGGGGGGGGGGGGGGGGGGGGGTAGTAGCAGCGGAATCACTGGTCTTAATTTCAGTCTACATTTTTAAATGTTAATTGGTCGGGTTTGTTATATTTTCTGGCTTCAGAAACTACTGAGAGCCTACAGAACCAGGCGAGACATTATAAAACTCTACAGGAGATGCACAAAACCAAGGCCAGACCCAACCAGAAGGATGGTTCCCAGCTCCTGGACCTTGAATTCCAAGTAAGACGGGCCTTCATAGACTCTGATGCTACTAAGGAGCAGGACAGGCCTACCATGATACTTCAAGCGTATCCCTGCTTCAGAGAACTGGATCATGTAAGCAAATGTATTAATTTTAAGTAGGCCTATGCTTCTTTAGCCTGGTTAACACCAGACCGAATCTCAAATGAGATATGGTGTTGGAACTGAGCAGCGTGGGAAGCCATAGTAGCAGGGACGGGGGTAAACTACTTTGGGCAAATGTAAAACAGTGAGCTTGCGAGAATTCGGTCTGGTAGTAACCAGGCTAATGCTTCCTACGCCTCCAGCTAGATAGACAGAGTCTTACACTGTCTGTCTGTGTGTCAGGTTATGGATGAACTCCGGCGGATCCTCGATCGAGAGAACTCCTGTCTCCTACCTGACTTCGCCACACTCCCCGTGTGCCTCGCCACACTCCCCGTGTGCCCCCCCCAATACATTTTTTGGGGCTGCCTCTCGGGCTTCCAACCGCGCTGCCGTGCTGCCTACTCATACCGCCGCCTTTCAGCTTTCGCTGCCTCCAGCTCTGCCTTGGGGTGGCGATATTCTCCAGCCTGTGCCCATGGTCCCTTGCCGTCCAGAATCTCCTCCCATGTCCAGGAGTCCTGAGATGGCTGCTGCTGCCCGTTACCACACTGCTTGGTCCTTTGGTGGTGGGTGATTCTGTAACAACTCTCCTCTTCTTCTGGCGAGGAGTAAGAGATGTCGGACCAATGCGCAGTGTGGTAAGCGTCCATTTTAATATGTAAAACTGAACACTACAAAATACAAAATAACAAAGTGAATGATACAAACCAAAACCAAAACAGTCCTGAAATGTGAAACAAACATTACAACAGGAAACAATCACCCACCACTCAAAAGTGAAACCAGGCTACCTAAGAATGGTTCTCAATCAGGGACAACGATTGACATCTGCCTCTGATTGAGAACCATACCAGGCCAAACACAGAAATCCCAAAACAGAAAAAGGAACATAGACAACCAACCCACTACACGCCCTGACCATACTAAAACAAAGACATAACAACAGAACTAAGGTCAGAACATGACAGAAATAGTCAGGCGGCCCAAACGAGCCAGGCGGCCCAAACTGCTGCATATATACCCTGACTCTTGCACAGAACGCAAGAGAAGTGACACAATTTCACTAATTAAAATAAATTAATGTTAGCAGGCAATATCAACAAAATATGCAGGTTTCAAAATATATACTTGTGTATTGATTTTAAGAAAGGCGTTGATGTTTATGGTTAGGTACACATTGGTGCAATGACAGTGCTTTTTTCGCGAATGCACTTGATAAATCACCCGTTTGGTGAAGTAGGCTGTGATTCAATGATAAATTAACAGGCACCACATTGATTTTATGCAACGCAGGACAATATTGATAAACTAGTAATATCATCAACCATGTGTAGTTAACTAGATTATGTTAAGATTGATTGTTTTTTATAAGATAAGTTTAATGCTAGCTAGCACCTTACATTGGCTCCTTGCTGCACTCGCATAACAGGTAGTCAGCCTGCCACACAGTCTCCTTGTGGAGTGCAATGTAATAGGCCATAATCGGTGTCCAAAAATGCAGATTACCGATTGTTATGAAAACTTGAATTCAGCCCTAATTAATCGGCCATTCCGATTAATCGGTTGACCTCTACCCCAGACCACCACATTGCCCCCACCATGCTTGACAGATGGCGTCAAAGCACTCCTCCAGCATCTTTACATTTTTTCTGCGTCTCATGAATGTTCTTCTTTGTGATGCGAACACCTCAAACTTAGATGTCTGTCCATAACATCTTTTATTTTTATTGGCCAGTCTGCAATATGGCTTTTTCTTTGCAACTCTGCCTAGAAGGCCAGCATCCTGGATTTGCCTCTCAATGTTGATGTCGAGACTGGTGTTTTGTGGGTACTATTTAATGAAGCTGACAGTTGAGGACTTGTGAGGCGTCTGTTTCTCAAACTAGACACACTAATGTACTTGTCCTCTTGCTCAGTTGTGCACCGGGGCCTTCCACTCCTCTTTCTATTCTGGTTAGAGCCAGTTTGCGCTGTTCTGTGAAGAGAGTAGTACACAATGTTGTACAAGATCTTCCGTTTCTTAGCAATTTCTCGCATGGAATAGCCTTCATTTCTCAGAACAAGAATAGACTGATTAGTTTCAGAAGAAAGTTCTGTTTCTGGCCATTTTAAGACTTTACTCGAAGCCACAAATGCTGATGCTCCAGATACTCAAATAGTCTAATGACTTTAATAGGAAAACAGTTTTCAGACGTGCTAACATATTTGTAAACGGGTTTTCTAATGATCAATTAGCCTTTTTAAAATGATCAACTTGGATTAGCTAACACAATGTGTCATTGGAACACAGGAGTGATGGTTGCTGACAATGGGCCTCTGTACGCCTATGTAGATATTCCATAAAAAATCTGCCGTTTCCAGCTGCAATAGTCATTTACAACATTAACACTGTATTTCTGATCCATTAGATGTTATTTTAATGGACAAAAAAGAGTGGCTGACACAGTGCTTCAGTTGTCTAGAGAGATGTGGAGGGTTTACACCTTTAGTTGGCGGTCCGTATTTGAAAAGCCACCCTTTATCTGGTCTTCCCTGTTTTTGTTTTCCTCCACTTTCTTTTCCTTCCTGTCTTTAAGTTTGGTGTGTTTTTTTTTGTTTTGTTTGCTGCCTCTTGGCCAAATATAGGAACTAACCTAAGACCCCCACCATGAACACCCACCTGTCTAGTTATGCTTGTCAGTGACTTTTTGTTAGTTCCCCCTTCCTGCTGGGGAAAGTAACCAGTGCCATTACTAGTTAGGCACTACTGATGCTGAGTGTCCTTTGCCAGCCCATTTTAATAGGAATTAAAATTAATGAGTTCTTCCATCTCTGTGTGAGAGAAGGCACCTTAATTTGACAACAATTTTAGACATGATTATCACGTGTCTATTCAGTCGCCACTTAGTGCATTCAGATTTGGTGCAATTGACCAAATGAAAATATGTATTGTCCACCAGGTGGTGACATTGCTCTGTCAGTCAGTTTTATAGGGCCACTGGTATTTAGGATGTTAGGCTTCCTCCTTAGCAAAAAAATGCCTACACCCAAATATTGACCTCCACTGTTAAAATGGTTCACTGATGAGACTTTCATAGACCCATGCATATTGCTTGTGTGTGCATGACTGAGCACTTCTGTCCCTATTAACAAGGAGCATTTAGCTTTATGGAGGCTTACGCCACATCTTGCTCAGGGATGCATCCCAAATGGCACCCTATTTACTATATAGTGCTCTACTTTTGACCAGGACCTATAGGGCTACTGTAGTACACCATATAGAGAATAGGGTGCCATTTGGGATGCAAGCCCGAGTACGTAAGACAGAGTGTCTTGCCGAGGGAAATTAGTTCTCTGATCAATGGGGGCCACTTAGAGTATGTATTACAGGCAGATCTTTAAAGGAAAATTCCACCATAAACACTGCAGGCTTTCCAATACAAATTATTTTCTTGCACAGCTAGTGACACAGTCAGTTTTCCAATTTGTTTGGGAAATAATCAGCAGCACCCTGTTCAATGTGACTATTGCTGCAACCCTTTTGAATATCAGTAGGGAGGAAGGGTTTTATTTCATTCAGACAATTCAGCTTTTTTCAAGCACAATTAACTTGCGATGGATGCTTTTCTACCGCAGGCAGAAATGTTTTTATTCTGGATCATTGTCCAGGCCCATAGATGCCATTAATCATGTTTCTGTGCCTTTGCCTGCTTTCTTTGGGGGTGTCCAAAATGTGTTAAAAGCAAGACCAATGCTATATTATGGGATATTACACACTTAATTGATTCCACTGATGGACTCCATGGAATGTGTCAGAGCCAAGGTTGTTTGACTTCCATTGGGGAACATTTAGTTTTAAAAGTATCTCATTAGGTTGCACTGCAACGCTACTTTTGCGTTGCCAAAAACAGGAAATCCTCAAATGCCTTATGCATTGTTCATTCTTATTCCCAGTCGAGGGTGCACAATTCTTTAGAATGGCTTGCCTACTTAGTACTTGCGGGATATTCAAAGTGGAATATTTTCCGCTAAGCACAAAGAGTTGTCAATGCGCCACACTGTCAGCAGCACTGATGCAATCGGACATCATGGGAGCTCAAGACCTAGATCTTTCAGATTTCCTAATAGTTGTTTTAGTAAATTGAACTGTGTATTTTGCAATAAAATGTTTGTTTTTTTCATCAATTTATTTGGACTATGAAGATCAGCAGGCTATATTGAAATGTAACTGTTCCACAAAAATGCATGAAGGAGGAGAAATGTATACACATATTAATGATGTGAAGATGTATAAATAATAACCTATGTCCAAGGGTTCTAATGAAATTCCATACTAAACGATTGAAATGTCTGATGAATGCAAAGAAGTATTGCATTTAAACAAAATTATATCTTAATCAATCGAAAGGAAACAAAGGAACATTGTCCATAAATCAAAACCAATTGTAATGATGTACGCTGAGAGTCCGGAAGCAAGGGAGTGAGTGTTTTAATAAATAAACGGAACATAAAATAAGAAACACAAACAACGCACTGACATATGAGTCAATAACACCTGAAGAAAGAACCAGGGGAAGTGACAAATGTATAGGGCAGATAATCAAGGAGTTGATGGAGTCCAGGTGAGTGTCATGAGGCGCTGGTGCACGTGACGATGGTGACAGGTGTGCGCAATAATCAGCAGCATGGTGACCTAGAGGCCGGAGAGGGAACACACACTACAGTACCCCCTTCAGCAGCAGGACGCAGACGAAAATGACAATCCCGGGGATCAGGAGCAGACCAGTCACCGCAGAGGTGAGGCGCTGGAGCATGTCGACCTAGAGCGCCGGAGAGAGAGCATAAGTGACACCAATATTTAGGCAGCTTCAAAACTAAAGCAAGAAGTACTAGTGACTCAATAAGGAAGTGGTCAGAGGATGCAGATGCTAAGCTATAGGAACTGTTTTGCTAGCACAGACTGGAATATGTTTGAGGAGTACACCACATCAGTCACTGGCTTCATCAATAAGTGCATTGAAGACGTCCCCACAGTAACCGTACGTACATAACAACCAGAAGCCATAGGTCATCCTCACTGAGCTAAAGGGTAGAGTTGCTCCTTTCAAGGAGTGGGAATCTAACCCAAACGCTTATAAGAAATTGTCAATACAGGGCTAAGATTTAATCGTACTATGCAAGCTCTGACAGATATGGCAGGGCTTGCAAACTATTACGGACTACAAAGTGCAAGCTGCCCAGAGTCACGAGCCTACCAGACGAGCTAAATAATGTCTATGCTTGCTTCGAGGCAAGCAACATTGAAGCATGCATCAGAGCATGTATGATCACACTCTCCGAGTATGAGCTGACCAACTTGTAAGTGTCTTCACTGACATTTTCAAGCTGTCCCTGACCGAGTCTGTAATAACATGTTTCAAGCAGACCACTTGAACTTTGCGACCTTTTGCCACATTTCAGGCTTCAAACATAAAGATATAAAACTGTATTTTTTTGTGAAGAATCAACAACAAGTGGGACAAATTAATGAAGTGGAATAACATTTATTGGATATTTCAAACTTTTTTAACAAATCAAAAACTGAAAAATTGGGCGTGCAAAATTATTCAGCCCCTTTACTTTCAGTGCAGCAAACTCTCTCCAGAAGTTCAGTGAGGATCTCTGAATGATCCAATGTTGACCTAAATGACTAATGATGATGAATACAATCCACCTGTGTGTAATCAAGTCTCCGTATAAATGCACCTGCACTGTGATAGTCTCAGAGGTCCGTTAAAAGCGCAGAGAGCTTTTCTACAAAGTAGCAACTAACGCAGGAGCAGAAGTCTCTCAAAGCGTCTGTCGGAGAGCTGGTTCCTGAGCAGCAACTTGATGCTGTCTTTTGCCTGTGTCTCACCCAGCACAGCTTGAACTTGGGAAGAGTCAACGCAGCCAGTAAAGCCTCATTGCTGTCCGGCGTGTATGAGCATTGTGTCTTGATGGCCTGCAAGATTAGATTTACATCTAATAAATTACTAAACATTATAAAACCATTCGATGTGCTGGATTTGCTTGTATCACTTTATTATGTTAATAAGGAAAAGTTTAAAGACTAAATTGATAATGGAAGAAACAAAAATGTACTTTGATAAAGAACAAAGGTGCGCTGAGGCACAATTATTATTGAGAGCCTAATTAACAAAAACTTGTGTACCTGGACTATGGCATCTGGGAGGCCAGCTATCATATGGGAGAGGTAGTCCTTCAATGCCACAGTTCTAGCCATCAGGACCTCAAGTGTTGGCTGTAGACTACCATGAAAGCATTTGTCTGGATATCCAAGGCCATCAAGAGTGGCTTCAGTATCAGGCAGTCCTCTTTCAGGACATGGTATTCTCTGTTTGTCATGCACTTGATGTCCAGTCGGTGACCATGCACAGGGCACTCCCAAGAGCTCCCGAAAGGCGCAGCTGTCTAAGGCACTGCATCTCAGCGTCGTCCGGATTTGGCCGGGGCAGGCCGTCATTGTAAATAAGAATTTGTTCTTAACTGACTTGCCTAGATAAATAAAGGTTAAATTGAGAAATGAGTTCCACCTGGTTGTAGTGGCTACCAGAAGCTTTTCTCCTGCTATACTCCTCCAAGCTCTTTATTTCCAACGTTGATCGACTAGCTTTGGTCCACAGGGCCGAGCACTTTCCAATGGCGCTCCTGTACACAGCTTTTGAATCACCGTTTGCCAACAGCCATTTGTCAACGTCGTTACTTGATATAAGAATGAGGTTGTGGGTTGCGCACCTGTGTTGTGGCGTGAGAACAATCTGTTTGTTGTCGTTGGAATCAATTTCGCCACTGCCGTTGAGCACTGCATCTAAATCCGCAAATGTAAAATCTTCACTGATCCTCAGAATCAGTCTTAAACATTTTAAATGCCTTCACAAAATTGGAGCCGTTGTCAGTGACGGTGGCAGTCACTTTTTGACTCAGGCCATATGATGAAGGTATCTGCTCCCTTTCACCGGCAATCGTGTCATATGTGTTTCTTCCCCTGACTCTTCTGCATGCAATCACAGCTTTCCCACGCTGCAAAGTAGAGGGATGGATTAAGTGGGCTGTCATTAGCATAAAACTTTGTTGTATGCTCTCCACAAGTTAGCTGTGGTTGAGACGTATTCCAAGCCATCAAAACTTGTTTGCAGCTCCATCTCTCAAAAGGCTTTGTCGAGGTAGCTACACTGAAAAAATGGGACAAGGTGGGCTGTCAGATTTACCCAAAAATATTATGAATGTTTTACTCAAACATGTTTTCTTTCTCCTCTCAATGCGATTTCCTTGCTTGCCATCAATGCAACATGAAGCAACATCAGATCTACTAGTTTGAGAGAAGAATCTTCCAGAAAGAACACTGGCATGTTAGCAGAGAAGACTTCCCACACCCTCTTCTAAAAAATATTTTCTTGCATAACATCATTATTTGGAAAATGTATTTTATTGATATTTTTGTTCTATGGAGGGGTGATGCAAAACAGCTCCAGGCGTTCCATGTTCTTAACTCCTGTTCTGAGCATCTGAGATTCACTATGCAATCTCATACACATCAAATCAGTTTTCTTGATCTTCTGATCTTGTGTGATCTTTACAGGAAACCAACTGATCTTAACAGTTTGTTGAGGGCTGATAGTTGTCACCCACTTCCTTTGAAAAACAGTTTGCCCTACAGCCAATTCTGTCGAATCAAAAGAATTTGTAAAAAACAATCATATTTCGACAGAAATCAAATAAATTAAAGGAGAGGGGGTAGAAAAATGATCAGATGAATACTGCCATTGAGAAAATTCAAACCAAAATGAGACATGACCTTTTTCAAGGTCAGTTTCACAAAAATAAGCATTGTTGCGTTCTAACTACCCGCTTTTCAAAGTGCTCTGAACTAGTTAAGGGAATCGTTCACAAACATTGGCACATTCTAAGATCCGATGATAGTATCGGTAATGTGTTTTCGGACCTTCCCTTGGTCGTATTCTCGCGGGGCAGAAACCTCAGAGATAAGGGAGGTTTTCTTCCAAAAAGTGTGTCGCAACTGGGTAAGTCGCGTTTTAGCACCTAATGGTGCTATGATGCTCTGAGATACGTTCCTTTAATTCACACTTTGTTTTTACCTACACAATTTTTGTCCTTGTGGTGAAAATTGTGTGGGTAAAACAAAGTGTGAATTACAAGAACGTATCTCAGAGCATCATAGCACCATTAGATGCAAAAACGCGACTGACCCAGTTGCGGCACACTTTTTGGAAGAAAACCACTCGATTTCATCTCTACGTTATATTGGCATCGAACATGCCATCCTCCCTAGGAGAGGGGGTGACCTCGACAATTTATTGGTAAAACGAGAGGCTGCCTGGATCTTTAATTTAAATAATTTAAATAGACTGATCTGAAGCCATTCTTGTGATTTTGCTATTGTAAATGTTTGTAGGCTTATGTAGCCAAATTGTATCTATGATCGTACGCTATCCATTTATGTAGTCCTGAGGCATGGTCCTAGGGCTCAGCTTCCTCCGAGAGGAAAAAGAGAGCGAGAGTGAGAGAGAATTAGAGGGAGCATACTTAAAGGCTGAGTATAGCCCACGAAGATCTAGCCCACGAACATCTACCCCACGGCACGAACCCGACTACACTCAATCGTAGGACCTACTGAAGAGATGAGTCTTCAATAAAGACTTCAAGGTCAAGACATAGTCTGCATCTCTCATGGATAGGCAGACCATTCCATAAAAATGAAGCAAGACCTGCCTCCAGCTGTTTGCTTAGAAATTCTAGGGACAATAAAGAGGCCTGCGGCTTGTGACCGTAGAGTACGTGTAGGTATGTACGGCAGGACCAAATTGGAAAAATAGGTAGGAGTAAGCCCATGTAATGCTCTGTAGGTTAGCAGTAACACTTTGAAATCAGCACTAGCCTTTAACAGAAAGCCAGTGGAAAGGCTAGCACTGGAGTAATATGATACATTTTTTTTGTTTCTAGTCAAAATTTTGGCAGTGTTTAGCACTAACTGAAGTTTATTTAGTGCTTTATCCGGGTATCCAGGAAAGTAGAGCATTGCAGTAGTAATCTAGAAGTGACAAACGCATGGATTCATTTTTGCAATGTTAAGTAAATGGAAAAAAGCTGTCCTTGAAACAGTCTTGATATGTTCGTCAAAAGAGAGATCAGGGTCCAGAGTAAAGCCGAGGTCCTTCACAGTTTTATTTGAGACGACTGTACAACCATCAAGATTAATTGTCAGATCCTACAGAAGATCTTTGTTTCTTGGGTCCGAGAACTAGCATCTCTGTTTTGTCCGAGTTTAAAAGTGAAAAAATTGCTGCCATCCACTTCCTTATGTCTGAAAGACAGGCTTCTAGGGAGGGGAATTTTGGTGCTTCACCATGTTTCATTGAAATGTACAAAATATATAGTGAAAACAATAGTGGTCCTAAAACGGAACCTCGAGGAACACAGGAAATTTAGTTGGTTTGTCAGAGGACAAACCATCCACAGAGACAATCTGATATCTTTTCACCAGATAAGATCTAAACCGGGCCAGAACTTGTCCGTGTAGACCAATTTGGGTTTCCAATCTCTCCAAAAGAATGTGGTGATCGATGGTATCAAAAGCAGTACTAAGGTCTTGGAGCACGAGGACAGATGCAGAGCCTTGATCTGACGTCATTTACCACCTTCACAAGTGCAGTCTCAGTGCTATGATGGGGTCTAAAAACAAACTGAAGCATTAAATTAAATTAAATTGTTTAAATTTTAAGTCAGTGCTATGCATTTTCAGCCATTACTGAACCTGAGACCAGGCTACCTACCTGGTCTATTGATTCTGTATCCTCACAACAAAATCTACAGAGCTTCGATATTCAAATTGTTGTTGGTGGCAAGAATTCTATATAATAATTTTAGCTGAAAAGTACAAAGTCTTGAATCTTCCATTGTTTTATATATTAACTCATATACCCTTTACCATGGAGTCGGAAGATCAAAAATCTCTTCCCAACTATTTTGCAATCTTTATGGCAGTTGTCAACATCCTGGTCCTCAAATAAAACTGGTATACTTTCCTATTTATGATATTTGTATTCCTCCAACAGTTTTGATCCTTTATATTGGGCAGACAGACCATTGCCACCTGCCTCCTCCATTTTTGGGGTAATGCAGTAATCAATTGGTTTTACTCTTGGATTGAGCAGACCTTCCCGTACAATGCAGATAAACACATGAAGGACATAACTACCCTTCCAATTTACAAAATCATAACTTCTTATGGCTAGGGGTTCCTCTAGCGGCAACCCTTCGACAACATTCCGCTGAAAAGGCAGCGAGCGAAATTCAAACATATTTTTTTGAAATATGTAACTTTCATATATTACACCAAATGAATACACCAAATGAAAGAAACCTCTTGTTAATCTACCCCTCGTGTCCGATTTCAAAAAGGCTTTACAGCGAAAGCACAACATATGATTATGTTAGGTCAGAGCCAAGTCACAAAAACACACACAGCCATTTTTCCTGTCAAAGAGAGGAGTCACAAAAAGCAGAAATATAGATAAAATTAATCACTAACCTTTTGATGATCTTCATCAGATGACACTCATAGGACATCATGTTACACAATAGATGTATGTTTTGTTCGATAAAGTGCATATTTATTTCCAAAAATCTCAGTTTACATTGGCGCGTTACTGTCAGCAATGTTTTGCTTCCAAAACATATGGTGATTTTGCAGAGATCAAAATCAATTTACAGAAATACTCATTGATAAAAGATACAACTGTTATTCACAGAAATAAATATATACCTCTCCTTAATGAAACCTGTTAGATTTTTTTTTTAATTTACGGAAAAAGCAAACCATGCAATAATCTGAGTACAGAGCTCAGACAACAAATAAAGCAAAACAGATATCCGCCATGTTGGAGTCAACAGAAGTCAGAAATAGCATTTTATAAATAGTCACTTACCTTTGATGATCTTCATCGGAATGCACTCCCAGGAATCCCAGTTCCACAATAAATGTTTGTTTTGTTCGATAAAGTCCATAATTTATGTCCAATTACCTCCTTTTTGTTCGCTCGTTTAGTCCAGTAATCCAAATGCACAACGCGCGAGCACGAAGTCCAGACGAAAAGTCAAAAAAGTTATATTACAGTTCGTAGAAACTTGTCAAACGATGTATAGAATCAATCTTTAGGATGTTTTTATCATAAATCTTCAATAATGTTTCAACAGGACAATTCCTTTGTCTTTAGAAATGTAAAGGAACAGAGCTTGTGCGTGACTAAACTAAAGGCTTTCGACCAGACCACTGGTTCAAATAGTTCTTATTCGCTCCCCCTTCACAGTAGAAGCTTGAAACAACATTCTAAAGACTGTTGACATCTAGTGGAAGCCTTAGGAAGTGCAATCGGACCAAATGTACACTGTATATTGGATAGGCAATCACTTGATTAACTACAAACCTCAGATTTCCCACTTCCTGGTTGGATTTTTCTCAGGTTTTCGGCCACCATATGAGTTCTGTTATACTCACAGACATCATTCAAACAGTTTTGGAAACTTCAGAGTGTATTCTATCCAAATCTACTAATAATATGCATATCTTAGCTTCTGCGCCTCAGTAGCAGGCAGTTTACTCTGGGCATGCTTTTCATCCGAATGTGGAAACAGCATCTCCCAGCCATAAGAAGTTAAAAACAAAAAACGCCTCATGGGTCTCCTGGCACGTGTAGCTACCCATTTTGCATTGCGATGCGGTGACTTAGACAGCTGCGCCACTGGGGAAGCCCCATCCACAAAGTATCAAAATACAGAGGTGTTGGTAAAGGTATATTGTCCTGCTAATAGCCCATAATGGGCTATTATAATACTGTACATGGGGTCCAGGTCAGGATAAACAATCTTTCTTTATTAAAAACTATCAGAAAGAATGTTTGTCCTTATTCATTTTGATCCAAAGCCATAAATGGGTGAGTCACTCAGCTTTATGTAGGTGCCGCTACATGACTGTGCCATCAACTTGATAATATAACAACATTTCGGAAAAGGCCAAAATAATATTTGTAAAGGCCAAAACATTTATTTCTGTTTTTAGAGGGAGAGGAACGCTGGGCCAATTGTGCGCCGCCCTATGGGACTCATAATCACGGTCGGATGTGATACATAATGGTGGATACAGCTGGAGAACTGCAAGGTAATCCCAGGAGATATGACCAATATATGTCTTGCTAACAGGGTTCATAATATATGTTAGAATATCCAAGGGGCTTTTATATAATTCTAAATAATAATAGTGATAAATCGCTTTGTTTAAAAAATAACAATATTTTGGAGATTTGTTATTTGTTTTCAAATAATGTAAAATGAGTGAAAAAAAGACCCATTCTTGAACATGGGGTGAGACATTGTTACTAATTTGTAAATAAAGCCAGATTGTTATTTTTAATTCTTTATTTCTGTTTTTAGAGGGAGAGAAACCAAAAAACCTACAGTCATCTCATGGGGTCTCCCAGTCAAGGCCAGCACAGCAATTGTAACAACACAGATTGCACTGCTATGCAGTGTCTTAGACCGTAGCAACACTGAGGCGCTGTACAGCGTGATCAGTCGGGAGTGGGCTACACTACTACAGTAAGAGCAAAATAATATAAAATAATAAAAACCTTAGTGTAACAACAGTTTTATTAAGTAATACTGAAGTCGTACACAATCATCAGTTTCTATTTAGGTTTATGTCACCCATTCATTGTCAGTTAGAGACACAGTAGACCCAAAAGCATAATCAGTGCTCTAACTCCCCCTTGTGCTGGTCTGGAGCAATGAAGTGTTGACGTAGGGTACCGTACTAAACCACACATTTGCTCTAAGTACCGCAGCATCATCGAAAACGTTTAGTTGAGCAACCACTGTATGCAGTTTTAGTACCACATGATACATTTGAAAAAAAAGCCGTGCTAGACAGGATTACCTAGACATACTGACCAACTGAAATAGACAGAAGCGTGCTATATGGCAGATCAATCCCAACTGATTGCACAGCATGTCAAGCCCACTCATTATCTCAGCCAATCATGGCTAGCGGGAAAGTTGTCTTTTTATGTGGCTAAGCCAACAAATCGTAATTTAACAATTCGTATTTATAGATATTCGTATTTACAGATGGCATACAAGTTTGTTATTAAGGCACATGAAAGTTCACATGTTCAAGAAGGCATTTCTGACAAAAAACTAATTTTGACCAAAACTGTGTCTTTACGTTCAAATAGCCCTCCTGTGTAGTAGTGACCCACGCCCACGACAGTTTCCTGAAATGGGTCACATTTGACAACAACTGGACGCTCACATCTCTGTCCGAAACGTTGTACACTTTCGAGTTGGATTTTGTCCAAAGATTCGCATGGTATCTGAAGTGCTGTAAGAAGAAACTCCCTCACCGCACCCTCAGGAACTTAGTCTTTCTTTTGGATACCAGTAAGTACCAGATTTTCTCTCTTAGATCTAGTTTGTATATCAAGTAAGGCTTCTCTCAGAAAGACATTCGCCTTTTTAAATTCATTCATATCTGTTTCAATCTTATTGACTGTCCCTTTTAGCTTGTTTGTTTCTTTCTCCATTGTCGCAGCTTTTTCGTCACTCATCTCGAGGCTCGCCTACAACTCCTATATATCTTTACTGTGTAATTCAAGTATGCCCAGTTTGTCATTTATCGATTTTCATCGATCGGTTTCCACCCTTACCATCCCCCGGTGGTGAAAAGCTTAAACCGTCTGTGTCCGTCGAGGAGTCGCATTTTCTTTTGGAGATTGGTTCTCTTTGTTTACTCTCCATCATGTTTGGTTGTTGCTTGTTTTCGTAATATTTGTCGAAGAGAGAAATAGTTGCTAGCTTGATATATACAGTACCAGTCAAAAGTTTGGACACACCTACTCATTCAATGTTTTTTATTTATTTCTTACTATTTTCTACATTGTAGAATAATAGTGAAGACATCAAAATTGTGAAATAATACATATAGTAAAGTATAGTAACCATGTAGTAACCAAAAAAGTGTTTTATATTTTATACATATTTTAGAATGTAGATTCTTCAAAGTAGCCATCCTTTGCCTTCATGACAGCTTGGCAAACTCTTGGCATTCTCTCAACCAGCTTCACCTGGAATCCTTTTTCAACAGTCTTGAGCACTTGTTGGCTGCTTATCCTTCACTCTGCGGTCCAACTCATCCCAAACCATCTCAATTGGATTGAGGTCGGGTGATTGTGGAGAACAGGTCATCTGATGCAGCACTCCATCACTCTCCTTCTTGATCAAATAGCCCTTACACAGCCTGGAGGTGTGTTGGGACTTAGTCTTGTTGAAAAACAAATGATTTTCTCACAAAGCGCAAATCAGATGGGATGGCGTATCGCTGCTGAATGCTGTGGTAGCCATGCTGGTTTAGTGTGCCTTGAATTCTAAATAAATCACCAGTGTCATCAGAAAAACACAATCACACCTCCTCCGTGCTTCACGGTGGGAACCACACATGCAGAGATCATCCGTTCACCTACTCTGCATTTCACAAAGACTAGACGGTTGGAACCAAAATGCGCAAATTTGGACTCATCAGATCAAAGGACAGATCTCCACTGGTCTAATGTCCATTGCGGGTGTTTCTTGGCCCAAGCAAGTCTCTTCTTATTATTGGTGTCTTTTAGTAGTGGTTTCTTTGCAGCAATGTGACCATGAAGGCTTGATTCACACAGTCATTCTGAACAGTTGATGTTGAGATGTGGCTGTTACTTGAACTCTGAATCATTTATTTGGGCTGTAATTTCTGAGGCTGGTAACTCTAGTGAATTTTTTTGTGTGGTCCTGTGTGGCGCACTGGTCTAAGGCACTGCGTCTTAGTCACTACAGACACCCTGGTTCGAATCCAGGCTGCATCACAACCGGCTGTGATTGGGAGTATAATACCATAGGGTGGTGCACAATTGGCCCAGTGTCTTCTGGGTTTCGGTTAGTTGTCGTTGTAAATAAGAATTTGTTCTGACTTGCCTAGTTAAATAAAGGTCAAATAAATAAATAAAAATTGTCTGCAGCAGAGGTAGGTAGCTCTGGGTTTTCCTTTCCTGTGAGGACCACCACAGTTTCCTCATAGCACTTGATGGGGACCCATGTCAGTCATTCTGTTCTGGAATGACTGACATTCATGTCTTAAAGTAATGATGGACTGTCGTTTCTCTTTGCTTATTTGAGTTGTTTTTGCTAACCTTAAGTTAGTAAATCAATAAATCCGATTCTGCACGTGCCAGAGAAATAGCAAACTGTAGCTAGGTAGCTAGGACTGCATATCTGAGAGAACGGGCTCGTGGTGGTATCAAATAGAAAAAATGTATTTACATGAGTATTCAGACCCTTTGCTATGAGACTCAAAATTGATCCTGTTTCCATTGATCATCCTTCAGATGTTTCTACAATTTGATTGGTGTCCACCTGTGGTAAATTCAATTGATTGGATATGATTTGGAAAGTTACACACCTGTCTATATAAGGTCCCACAGTTAACAGTGCATGTCAAAGCAAAAACCAAGCCATGAGGTCGAAGGAATTGTCCTTAGAGCTCCAAGACAGGATTGTGTTGAGGCACAGATCTGAGGAAGGGTACCAAACATTTCTGCAGCATTGAAGGTCCCCAAGAACACAGTGACTTCCATCATTCTTAAATGGAAGAATTTTATAACCACCAAGAGTCTTCCCAGAGCTGGCCGCCAGGCCAAACTAAGCAATCGAGGTAGAAGGGCCTTGGTCAGGGAGGTGAGCAAGAACCCGATGGTCACTCTGACGATGCTCTAGAGTTCCTCTGTGGACATGGGAGAACCTTCCAGAAGGACAACCATCTCTGCAGCACTCCATCAATCAGGCCTTTATGGTAGAGTGGCCAGATGGAAGCCACTCCTCAGTAGAAGGCACATGACAGCCCACTTGGAGTTTGCCAAAAGGCACCTAAAGAACTATCAGACCATGAGATACAAAATTCTCTGGTCTGATGATATCAAGAATGCCAAGCGCCAAGCCTGAATGCCAAGCATCACGTCTGGAGGAAATGTCACCATCCCTAAGGTGAAGCATGGTGGTGGCAGCATGTTTTTCAGCCGCAGGGACTGGGAGACTAGTCAGGATCAAGGTAAAGATGAACAGAGCAAAGTACAAAGAGGTCCTTGATAAAAACCTGCTCAGAGCACTCACTCAGGACCTCAGACTGGGGCAAAGGTTCACCTTCCAACAGGACAACAACCCTAAGCATACAGCCAAGAAAAGGAGTGGCTTTGGGACAAGTCTCAGAATGTCCTTGAGTGGCCCAGCTAGAGCCCAGAAATGAGCCCGATCTAAAATCTCTGGTAAGACCTGAAAATAGCTGTGCGGCGACACTCCCCATCTAACCTGATAGAGTTTGAGTGGATCTCCAGAGAAGAATGAGAGAAACTCCACAAATAGTGTGTCAGTAAGTGGGTCTTAGTCTGGAAGTGCTTGAGGTTGAAGAAGCATGGCATATTTAAATCAACTTGCTTAAATTTCCATGTGTCAGTCCATCATATTGCTTCCCGAAGGAAGTCCAACTTGAAGCTGTTCTCGCCTGAGTGCCCTCCTTCATGGATTTCTTTCCCAGCAAGAGATGGAAGGAAAAAGCTTGTGTTGGTTTGATAGTGATTTCTATGTACGAGGTTTTCAACTGTGTAATACACCCTGTACTGATTGCATTTACATTTGATTGAACATACCCTCAGTTCAGAACGTCAAACAATTTGTTAATTTTTTCAAGGAAATTGGCTGTGCATTCCATCTCAGGCAGTTTGAGTAAATGAAGCATTCGTTAGTACTACTACATCATTTTTACGATGTTCCATCTTTCCATGCCAAAATCTAGTTATACTTGAATAGTTATGTGGTAGTACAGGATTAGTAAATTATTGTATTTGTAGATATTATGATTGACTGTTAAACAGCATATGTTAATGTGCTTATTTACCTGCAGAGACAGTGTGGCATGTTTGTGAAGGGTGCTAGATGAATGTGTTTGTCCCTCTCATCCTGATTGGGTGCCTTTTGTCCAGGTTGTAAAACGACACCAGATGGTCCCAAAGGATTTCATCATCTCCGATTTGGTAAGTTAAAAGGAATGACAGCAGTCCATTTTTATTGTTAAAAATGTATATTCAATTGTAAATATGATAATTTTGAATCTACCTTCATCCCATGACGCTTAAAGTTGTTCCGCATGGATTTTAGCAAGTGCGGATATTCAAAGATGATGGGGATATTGTGGTCTTCAACTGTGATGCAGTGTGCCACGTCAGTGTGCTCCTCAACATTTAGACTTACTCCAAGGAGCTTTTAAGGACTTCATATTACAGGGTCACTGGTCACACACCACATTGATGACCTGTCGCATTTAAAGTAATTACTGTATATACCAAACGTATAGTAGTGATGAAACTGGAGTATTGTATATAGACATTGTTACACAGTTAGTCCTATGCTTTTTAGTCTCTTTATTGCCTGAGCCACTGTGTCAGTGGTCTCTTTGGCTGGCATTGCCAATTTAACCAAATGCCTGCGTGGGAGACGTAAACAAGACAGAGGTAAGTGAATTTGTTACGGTGCGTGAATGAGGACCCAAAAGCGAATTAACGTAAACAGAGCTTCTTTAATAACAAAACAAAACGTAGGCTCAGATGGACCGGCAGGTTCCGACAGGACAGGACAAGGTTGCAGCAAACATGACGATAGTCTGGTTCAGGCATGAACAACACAAACAAGAATCCGACAAGGACAGGAGCAGGAACAGAGAGAGATATAGAGACCTAATCAGAGGGAAAAAGGGAACAGGTGGGAAAAGGGGTGACGAGGTAGTTAGGAGGAGACAAGGCACAGCTGGGGAAAAGAGGGGGAGAAAAGGTAACCTAACAACGACCAGCAGAGGGAGACAGGGTGAAGGGAAAGGACAGAAACAAGACACAACATGACAGTACATGACAGTACCCCCCCACTCACCGAGCGCCTCCTGGCGCACTCGAGGAGGAAACCTGGCGGCAACGGAGGAAATCATCGAATCAGCGCACGGTCCAGCACGTCCCGAGAGGGAACCCAACTCCTCTCCTCAGGACCGTACCCCTCCCAATCTACTAGGTACTGATGACCACGGCCCCGAGGACGCATGTCCAAAATCCTACGGACCCTGTAGATGGGTGCGCCCTCGACAAGGATGGGGGGGGGGGGGGGGGAAGACGAGCGGGGGCGCGAAGAACGGGCTTGATACAGGAGACATGGAAGACCGGGTGGACGCGACGAAGGTATCGCGGAAGAAGAAGTCGAACTGCGACAGGATTAATGACCTGAGAAATATGGAACGGACCAATGAACCGCGGGGTCAACTTGCGAGAAGTGGTCTTAAGGGGAAGGTTCTGAGTGGAGAGCCAAACTCTCTGACCGCGACAATATCTAGGACTCTTAGTTCTACGCTTATTAGCAGCCCTCACAGTCTGCGCCCTATAACGGCAAAGTGCAGACCTGACCCTCTTCCAGGTGCGCTCGCAACGTTGGACAAAAGCCTGAGCGGAGGGGACGCTGGACTCGGCGAACTGAGATGAGAACAGCGGAGGCTGGTACCCGAGGCTACTCTGAAAAGGAGATAGCCCGGTCGCAGACGAAGGAAGCGAGTTGTGGGCGTATTCTGCCCAGGGGAGCTGTTCTGACCAAGACGCAGGGTTGCGAAAAGAAAGACTGCGTAAGATGCGACCAATAGTCTGATTGGCCCGTTCTGCTTGACCGTTAGACTGGGGGTGAAAGCCGGAAGAGAGACTGACGGAAGCCCCAATCAAACGGCAAAACTCCCTCCAAAATTGAGACGTGAATTGCGGACCTCTGTCCGAAACGACGTCTGACGGAAGGCCATGAATTCTGAAAACATTCTCGATGATGATTTGTGCCGTCTCTTTAGCAGAAGGAAGCTTAGCAAGGGGAATAAAATGAGCCGCCTTAGAGAACCTGTCGACAACCGTAAGAATAACAGTCTTCCCCGCTGACGAAGGCAGTCCGGTGACAAAATCTAAGGCGATGTGAGACCACGGTCGAGAGGGAATGGGAAGCGGCCTGAGACGGCCGGCAGGAGGAGAGTTACCGGACTTAGTCTGCGCGCAGACCGAACAAGCAGCCACGAAGCGACGCGTGTCATGCTCCCGGGTGGGCCACCAAAAGCGCTGGCGAATGGAAGCAAGCGTACCCCGAACCCCAGGGTGGCCGGCTAACTTGGCAGAGTGAGCCCACTGAAGAACGGCCAGACGAGTAGGAACGGGAACGAAAAGAAGGTTCCTGGGACAAGCGCGCGGCGACGGAGTTTGAGTGAGTGCTTGCTTTACCTGCCTCTCAATTCCCCAGACAGTCAACCCGACAACACGCCCCTCAGGGAGAATCCCCTCGGGGTCAGTGGAGGCTACTGAAGAACTGAAGAGACGAGATAAAGCATCAGGCTTGGTGTTCTTAGAGCCCGGACGATAAGAAATCACGAACTCGAAACGAGCGAAAAACAGCGCCCAGCGCGCCTGACGCGCATTAAGTCGTTTGGCAGAACGGATGTACTCAAGGTTCCTATGGTCAGTCCAAACGACAAAAGGAACGGTCGCCCCCTCCAACCACTGTCGCCATTCGCCTAGGGCTAAGCGGATGGCGAGCAGTTCGCGGTTTCCCACATCATAGTTACGTTCCGACGGCGACAGGCGATGAGAAAAATACGCGCAAGGGTGGACCTTGTCGTCAGAGAAGGAGCGCTGAGAAAGAATGGCTCCCACGCCCACCTCTGACGCGTCAACCTCGACAATGAACTGTCTAGAGACGTCAGGTGTAACAAGGATAGGTGCGGATGTAAAACGATTCTTGAGGAGATCAAAAGCTCCCTGGGCGGAAACGGACCACTTAAAGCACGTCTTGACAGAAGTAAGGGCTGTGAGAGGAGCTGCCACCTGACCGAAATTACGGATGAAACGACGATAGAAGTTCGCAAAGCCGAGAAAGCGCTGCAGCTCGACGCGTGACTTAGGGACGGGCCAATCAATGACAGCTTGGACCTTAGCGGGATCCATCTTAATGCCTTCAGCGGAAATAACAGAACCGAGAAATGTGACGGAGGAGGCATGAAAAGAGCACTTCTCAGCCTTCACAAAAAGACAATTCTCTAAAAGGCGCTGGAGGACACGTCGAACGTGCTGAACATGAATCTGGAGTGACGGTGAAAAAAATCAGGATATCGTCAAGGTAAACGAAAACAAAGATGTTCAGCATGTCTCTCAGGACATCATTGACTAATGCCTGAAAGACAGCTGGAGCGTTAGCGAGGCCGAAAGGAAGAACCCGGTATTCAAAGTGCCCTAACGGAGTGTTAAACGCCGTCTTCCACTCGTCCCCCTCCCTGATGCGCACGAGATGGTAAGCGTTACGAAGGTCCAACTTAGTGAAAAACCTGGCTCCCTGCAGGATCTCGAAGGCTGAAGACATAAGAGGAAGCGGATAACGATTCTTCACTGTTATGTCATTCAGCCCTCGATAATCTATGCAGGGGCGCAGGGACCCGTCCTTCTTCTTAACAAAAAAAACCCCCGCTCCGGCGGGAGAGGAGGAGGGGACTATGGTACCGGCGGCAAGAGCTACAGACAAATAATCTTTGAGAGCCTTACGTTCGGGGGCCGACAGAGAGTATAGTCTACCCCGGGGGGGAGTGGTTCCCGGAAGGAGATCAATACTACAATCATACGACCGGTGTGGAGGAAGAGAGGTGGCCCTGGACCGACTGAACACCGTGCGCAGATCGTGATATTCCTCCGGCACCCCTGTCAAATCACCAGGCTCCTCCTGTGAAGAAGAGACAGAGGAAACAGGAGGGATAGCAGACATTAAACATTTCACATGACAAGAGACGTTCCAGGAGAGGATAGAATTACTAGACCAATTAATGGAAGGATTATGACAAACTAGCCAGGGATGGCCCAAAACAACAGGTGTAAAAGGTGAACGAAAAATTAAAAAAGAAATGGTTTCGCTATGATTACCAGAAACAGTGAGGGTTAAAGGTAGCGTCTCACGCTGAATCCTGGGGAGAGGACTACCATCCAGGGCGAACAAGGCCGTGGACTCCCTTAACTGTCTGAGAGGAATGTCATGTTCCCGAGCCCAGGTCTCGTCCATAAAACAGCCCTCCGCCCCAGAGTCTATTAAGGCACTGCAGGAAGCTGACGAACCGGTCCAGCGTAGATGGACCGACAAGGTAGTGCAGGATCTTGAAGGAGAGACAGGAGTAGTAGCGCTCACCAGTAGCCCTCCGCTTACTGATGAGCTCTGGCTTTTACTGGACATGAAGTGACAAAATGACCAGCAGAACCGCAATAGAGACAGAGGCGGTTGGTGATTCTCCGTTCCCTCTCCTTAGTCGAGATGCGGATACCTCCCAGCTGCATAGGCTCAGCACCCGAGCCGGCAGAGGAAGATGGTAGTGATGCGGAGAGGGGGGCAACGGAGAACGCGAGCTCCTTTCCACGAGCTCGGTGACGAAGATCAACCCGTCGCTCAATGCGAATAGCGAGTTCAATCAAGGAATCCACGCTGGAAGGAACCTCCCGGGAGAGAATCTCATCCTTTACCTCTGCGCGGAGACCCTCCAGAAAACGAGCAAGCAAAGCCGGCTCGTTCCAGCCACTGGAGGCAGCAAGAGTGCGAAACTCAATAGAGTAGTCTGTTATGGATCGATTACCCTGACATAGGGAAGACAGGGCCCTGGAAGCCTCCTCCCCAAAAACAGATCGATCAAAAACCCGTATCATCTCCTCCTTAAAGTCCTGATACTGGTTAGTACACTCAGCCCTTGCCTCCCAGATTGCCGTGCCCCACTCACGAGCCCGTCCAGTAAGGAGAGATATGACGTAGGCGACACGAGCAGTGCTCCTGGAGTAAGTGTTGGGCTGGAGAGAAAACACAATATCACACTGGGTGAGGAACGAGCGGCATTCAGTGGGCTCCCCAGAGTAACACGGCGGGTTATTGATTCTGGGCTCCGGAGATTCGAAAGCCCTGGAAGTGGCCGGTGGATCGAGGCGGAGATGGTGAACCTGTTCTGTGAGGTTGGAGACTTGGGTGGCCAGGGTCTCAACGGCATGCCGAGCAGCAGACAATTCCTGCTTGTGTCTGCCTAGCATCGCTCCCTGGATCTCGACGGCTGAGTGGAGAGGATCCGAAGTCGCTGGGTCCATTCTTGGTCGGATTCTTCTGTTACGGTGCGTGAATGAGGACCCAAAAGCGAATTAACGTAAACAGAGCTTCTTTAATAACAAAACAAAACGTAGGCTCAGATGGACCGGCAGGTTCCGACAGGACAGGACAAGGTTGCAGCAAACATGACGATAGTCTGGTTCAGGCATGAACAACACAAACAAGAATCCGACAAGGACAGGAGCAGGAACAGAGAGAGATATAGAGACCTAATCAGAGGGAAAAAGGGAACAGGTGGGAAAAGGGGTGACGAGGTAGTTAGGAGGAGACAAGGCACAGCTGGGGAAAAGAGGGGGAGAAAAGGTAACCTAACACCGACCAGCAGAGGGAGACAGGGTGAAGGGAAAGGACAGAAACAAGACACAACATGACAGTACATGACAGAATTACAGTTTTTCCCAATTGCTAAAACACAATTTTGCAAACTAGGCTGGTTTTATCAAAAGACTTAACACAATTCACAAAACCACACACCCAAACTGTAAAATACCTCTTATATCGTGAAAAAGGAAGCACTGCAACCAAAACTACATATAGCATTATCAAAAGCAAACGTTTGCACGAAATGGCACACACTTCATTCATATTACGAGATTTTTGTCGAACCAACTACACACTGTTGGGCATAATGAAAAGCACTCTCAACTTTAGTATGCTTTGCCATAATACTAAAATAGTTCAAATTGTAGAAAATTCTTCAGATGCACAGACATATTTGCAGATACACACACATGCTGTTGAAACATTTTATTTTTCACCAAACAAGTCAGTGCAACATATGCACAGCAGATATATTTACATTGGACTGAACAAAAATGTGCGCACAAAAAAAACAGTAAACTGAAAAAGAAAATTTCAGAAAAAATATATCGAAAAAAGAGGCAAGAAAAATAATTAGGCAGCATCTTGCCGCAAAGCTGGGTCTGGCCACACGCCTCGACCACATCACAGCTGGGTCTGGCCACAACGCCTCGAACACATCACAGGCAATATCTTCCTTTGCCCGACATCGAGGGAAGAAGCGCCTTGAGTGCCTTATCCATCCCTGAATCGCACCCACATCAATCTCATCACATGCCTCTTCCATAGCCTGCACAAGAGGCATGTGCAAGAGGCAGCGCACATTGTGAGCCAGGAACATCTATAATGGCTCTGTGGCCAATGACGTTTCTCCCTCTTCTTCTGGTCTTTGCTAGGTTGAACCCAGCCTCATCTATAAAGATGAACTCATGTGGGATTGCATGAGCATCCATTTCCAGTACTCCCTGAAAACAAAGAACAAAAGCAGTCAGTCAATATGGTGTTATCCATTACAATGTTGAGTGTAGTGTACTGCAGTCAATATTGTACTTACATCCACATATGCTCGTCTGACCTCTTTGTTTCTTTGAGAGTTTCTCTCAAACGGCACCTTATTAAGTTGTTTTATTCTGATTTGGTTTCGCTTGAGAATGCGAGCCTATGTGGACAAACTGACTCGTTGAACGTTGTTGAATATGGTGCTGTCTTGGA
Organism: Oncorhynchus mykiss; assembly: GCF_013265735.2. Classification (NCBI taxonomy): domain Eukaryota; kingdom Metazoa; phylum Chordata; class Actinopteri; order Salmoniformes; family Salmonidae; genus Oncorhynchus; species Oncorhynchus mykiss. The sequence goes on along the minus strand of NC_048575.1, from coordinate 35,157,804 downwards.
TGATGTGGCTTTGAATTTCTCGTAATCTGATTTCATTATTTTCCAAAACCAAGTTTACAATGGCAGCTTCCTGTACCCCGGTGAACATTTGGCCCCTTTCTCCACCATGGCTGCGTCTCTCAGTCCTTTAGAAAAACAAAAATATAGGTTCTTGGACAATGCAGCCTAAAGATATTTCCCCCACAGTAGAGTAAATTCTACAGGAAATGTGTGCAGTTAGTGTATGACATCAGCCATTCATGAAGTAAACAGGTGTCACCCAACTGATACACTATGACATGGGGTGTACAACATAGTGTGAAATAAATGTTGGTTACATACCTGTACTCCAGTCTAAGTGTTCGGATGACACAGGCGACAGTAAAACGGCTCAAGTTGGTCTGCACTCTCTGTCCAGCCTCTCGCATTGTCAGCCCATGGTTGATGACATGATCAACTAAGGTTGCTCTGATTTCATTTGAAAGTTGTTGTCTTCTTTGGCCATGAACTCCTCTATCAGCTCTACCCCTACCTCTCACTCTTCCTCCCCCTCTCATTCTCACCTTCCCTCTTCCTCTTCCTCTCTCTGCAACGGCTTCCATTGTTGTTGTAAAACAAAAGGTGCTGTGGTCTTTTCATAGTGCTTGCTTCCTGATTGAAGTGGTAACAGTTAACCATTGAGCTGTTTGGCCAAGTGGCACATGTATTGGCCAATTAGCTCATGTAGTGTCATTTTGAATGGCAGTGTTTTGAAATGGGAAACGTGACTTTGTCGGATTCTTGTGTCTTATGCAGAGAACCGTGTGTAGTGCATTTAAAAGATGCCATTTTGAATTGCAAAATGTGTGTAAAGCAGAAAATGTGTTTAGACTTTTGGAGACTTGAGAAGAGGTTTTGCTCTCTGTGTGTCAGTTTAATTAATTGTGCTGTGCATGACATTTTAGTGTGTTAGGCAATTGGAAAAAACGAAGTGTCTTATTAGGGAGCGGAATTTCAGGAAAGTTCAACCGTAGTCATGTAGTTGTCTGATAGCTCGGTCACATAAATACCTGTTTCCATTTCGATGTGACACTCCTAACCATAACAACGGTTGCCTGATTGGCAACATTGGACTTGATGGTTAAGCCGTCGATGGCGTCCCTTTCGCGATTGTAATCTAGATGGGTTTTTTTTATTGCCATTTCCTCATAGAAGAGGGACACATTTCTTTGTTTTGTGCTCATATTTCTGACTCTGAGTTCCATCTTGTCGATGTCATGGAATCCAGGCATCAAAAAAATAAATAATAATGTATACCATCTTTTAGATAATTTCTGAAAACATGCAGTCCAACAAATTAATCCTCATGTAAAAACAACATGTAATATGTATCCTTTCAGAAAAGAAGGGTAGCCTAGTGGTTAGAGTGTTGGACTAGTAACCGAAAGGTTGCAAGTTCAAATCCCCGAGCTGACAAGGTACAAATCTGTTGTTCTGCCCCTGAACAGGCAGTTAACCCACTGTTCCTAGGCTGTCATTGAAAATAAGAATTTGTTCTTAACTGACTTGCCTAGTTAAAAAAAGGTTAAAAATAAGAAGAAACCAATGGCACGGGAAGGTAGTGATGGAGGCTATTACGGGATGGCAGGGGGAAGAAATCTACGTGGAAGGACTGGTGGTACAGCTATATTTCAAGTTGTTTTTATCTCCACAGAGAACCTCCACTCTCTCTTATTTCTCTGCACACTGCACTGAAGTTTGAAGTCATTTAGTTGTGGAGGTAGCAACTCCATGGCCTCCAACATTGGATCTTGTTTTGTTCTACAAATTATAAAGAGTATACTGTAGATGCATGATGATGAAATCACCATTTAATTGTGTAATCAATCCTAAGCTTGTCTATTTGAAGTCAACATACATGTTACGCCAATCTATAAGATGACGACTTAGTTGGTTTTGATAGCTTTTAGTCTTGAGGCATGCCTGCTTTTCATTTGCTGTCGTTTTTCAAGAACTGTATTCTCTGAGATTAACTTTGTGATATTTTTGTTTCAATGTGTGTGCAATCAATCACTGCGGGTGTATTATTAATATACGATAGACCTCCTTCAATTGCATGATGGCCTCGTCCTGCATGACACCTGTGCTTCATGCTCCTTCCTGTATGCTTGTGAGGATGCCTCCTGCCTCCTCTGTCTCATTTTAGTCTACTACGCCGTGCATCTGTTGCAGATTGAGGGGTGGGATTCCTGCAATTTATTCTGGTAGGTGCTGCCTCGGAGGACAGTGTCTTCTGTAAACCCTGTTGAAAGAGACACATTTTTACCAGAAAAGTATCATTTGACTGAAATAGCGGTACCTTAAATCGGTACCTTAAATCCGAATAAAACACCATTCAAAGTGCTCCTCGCACACAGCATAACCCCCTTTCTTCAGATCCTCAAAGGACTTCTGCCGACTGATGTCCCTACGTCAGCCAAATCTTCCTTCTGAGTAATTGCGAGAGCAGCGTCTACTCTTTTCAGGAGCAGGAGAGGCCTTTTGCAGTTTCTGGGAATCTACAACATCAAGTTGTTTTTTAAACCTCTTCCCTGGTACTCCCGGCCATTGCTTATATAGGCTAGTGTTTAGTTTCATGTTTATGGTTGTGTTCTCGATCCATGTTCTCTCATTTCTCTCTACACCACACTGAAGTTTTCAAAAGCCCTTTAGATGCCCGTAAAGCCGAGGACACCTCCCCCTGTCACCCGAACCTCCTGCAGACCACCCGAACTACATTTGGCATCATCTGCTGGTGTTGAGTCTATGCTCATGGTCTCCTTTTCTATTTTCTCCCCTCTACTCTAGTTTCTGTTGGGTCTATGCTTAAGGTCTTCTGTTTTGTAGTGGTTGTTATAACATCTGTGGTAGTATAGTGTAGTTTGTGGTTATATCCTCTATCCCTGTTATTCACCCTGATTGGTTGTTTTTAATAGTATTCTTCACTTCATTTAAACAGCAGCCATGTCGTTTTTCTCTCTGTAAGAGGAGTGTGACGTAGACTCCAGAAGTCATCAGAAAGGCAGCCTTTCTTGCTACTCCTGTGACAGGTACCCAAATGAGGACCTTGCGTTCTTACTGACCGTGTCCTGCTATAGTTAGTAGTTTATGTGGACTCCATCCCTGTAGTCGCGCTCCTTCTCTTCAATCAAATCTGAAACTTTCCCCTCTGTGAGATACCACCATAACAACCGTTGAATGATGAGCGACACACTATAGAAAAGAGACCCACACTTTATCCTACCCTATGAGACATTTTCAGTTGCTGCCCTCTTAAACCGCCCAATTTATCTTTTGAAGCAATGCTCTTAATTCTACACATGGTGTATGTCTGTCTTCTTCCGAATTAGAGGCGATGCGCGCACAACGTGTTCTTCCAGGCTGTGATCAAATGCCCTCCATGTATAGTTTAGGTATGTTCCATGTTGACATGCATTTAATATTGTTAAATGTACAACCTTTTGAGTGTTGTCTATTTTCTGAAGATGCATGTGATTATAGCAGACTATTTATGGTATTCTGACCTAATCTGATCATAGGGCAACAGCACACATGTAGTTGCCTATAAAAATGTTTTACAGACATCTACCATAACATTTACAGACATCTACCTTAACTTAAGGTACCCAATGGTGTTCTACGGCTCGATAAATTGCTTTGCAATGACCCATAATCACAAAAAATGGCTTCTATTGGTTGTGCAGAATACCCTGGTATGGCCTTGAATGTCATATAACTAACGTTAGCTAGCCATAGTTGTGTTTCATTACTGGTAGCTAGCATGTTTTATCTATCAGTGAACATTGCTTTAGTGATTGATTAGATGGGCCAGGTTTCCTCCAGACATGACTCTTGGCATTCAGGCCAAATAGTTCAATATTGGTTTCATCAGAGTCTTTAGGTGCCCTTTGGCAAACTCCAAGCAGACTGTCATTTGCCATTTATTGAGGAGTGGCTTCCGTCTGGCCACTCTACCATAAAGGCCTGATTGGTGGAGGGTTGCAGAGATGGTTGTCCTTCTGGAAGGTTGTCCCATCTCCACAGTGGAACTCTGGAGCTCTTTCAGAGTGACCATCGGGTTCTTGGTCACCTCCCTGACCAAGGCCCTTCTCCCCCGATTGCTCAGTTTGGCCAGGTGGCCAGCTCTAGGAAGAGTCTTGGTGTCACGGTCGTCTTCATCTGAAGAGGAGAGGCGAGAAGGATCAGAGGACCAAAACACAGCGGACAGACTCCGGCGGAGACTCCGGCAGCGCCGGACAGGCGGGAGCACCTGTAGGGAGACCTCCAGGAGGCTTGGTGTTAGGAGGAGGCACCTGAAGGACCGGGCTGTGGGGGAGCACTGGAGCTCTGGTGCGCAGCCTTGGCACCACTCCCCCAGGCTGGATCACTACTCTAGCCCGGACCCTCCAGAGTGCAGGCACAGGTTGAACCGGGCTGTGGGTAAGCACTGGAGATCTAGTGCCTACTACGTGCACCTCTCCCTTAGGCTCCACTCCCACATTTGCCCGGCACGAGCGGAGCGCAGGCATGGGACGCACTGCACCCTCCCAGCGCCCCGGAGACACAGTACGCAGAGCCGGCGCAGGATACCCTGGACCAAAACCGGCGACCAGACACGCTGAGCAGGCACCATATGCCCTGGCTCGATGGCCACACTCGCATGGCACTTTCGGGGGGCTGTCCTATAGCGCACCGGGCTATGGGCACGTACTGGCGACACCGTGCGCTTAACCGCATAACACGGTGCCTGACCAGTAACGCGCTGCTTATAATAAGCACGAGGAGTGAGCTCAGGTCTGCTACCTGGCTTAGCCCCACACCTCGTCTGCCCTCCCCCCAAAATGTTTTGGGGGGCTGCCTCTCGTACCTGTCGCGCTGCCGTGCTGCCTCCTCATATCGCCGCCGCTCAGCTTTCGCTGCCTCCAACTCTGCTTTGGGGCGGCGATATTCCCCAGCCTGTGCCCAGGGTCCCTCTCCGTTCAATATCTCCTCCCATGTCCAGGAGTCCTGTGATGCTGGCCGCTGTTGTTGCTGCTGTCGTCGCTGTCCTTTACCACGTCGCCTGGTCCTTGGTTGGTGGGTGATTCTGTCATGGCTCTTCATCTGAAGAGGAGAGGCAAGAAGGATCAGAGGACCAAAACGCGGCGTGGTATGTGTTCATAGTGAATATTTAATTAAAGAAAGTACTGAACACTGCATACAAAAACAATAAACAAATAACGACCGTGAAGCCACAAATGAGACCTGTGCTGACACAAGCCACTAACATAGACAATCACCCACAACAACGACCGTGAAGCCACAAATGAGACCTGTGCTGACACAAGCCACTAACATAGACAATCACCCACAACCCAGGCTACGATTCTCAATCAGAGACAACTAATGACACCTGCCTCTGATTGAGAACCATACTAGGCCGAAACATACAAATCCCCAAATCATAGAAAAACAAACATAGACTGCCCACCCATCTCACGCCCTGACCATACTAAATAAATACAAAACAAAGGAAATAAAGGTCAGAACGTGACACTTGGTGGTTCCAAACTTCATCCATTTAAGAATGATGGATGCCACTGTGTTCTTGGGGACCTTCAATGCTTCATAAATGTGTTGGTACCCTTCCCGAGATCCTTGCCCGGACACAATCCTGTCTCGGGAGCTCTACGGACAATTCCTTCAACCTCATGGCTTGGTTTTCTCTCTGACATGCACTGCCAACTGTATATGGACAGGTGTGTGCCTTTCCAAATCATGTCCAATCAACTGACTCTAGCAATCAAGTTGTTTAAACATCTCAAGGGTGATCAATGGAAACAGGATGCACCTGAGCACAATTTTGAGTCTCAGCAAAGGGTCAGAATACTTACTATATGTAAATACGTTTTTTCTGTATTTTTATTTGTAATAAATTTGCACAAAACATTTTTCCAGGTTTTTACTTTGTCGTTATGGGTTATTGTGTGTAGATTGATGGGAATTGTATTTAATCAGTTTTAGAATAAGGCTGAAACGTAACAAAATGTGGAAAAAGTCAAGGGGTTTGAATAATTTCCGAATGCACTGTATGTGCTAATATGAATCTACTGGTATAGTGTGGCCATTTTCTCAAACTCTTTAGGGACTTTTGTGATAGTCAAAATATCACATTTGAAGTGAATCTGGCTTGTCCATGAGAAGATTGTTTATGATTATTTTAAGCATTAGCGTTACATATTCAAACAAGTTCATTGTTAGTAGTTCCTTAATTTGAAAGTTATCAATGTCAAACTTAACATGGTTCATCATGTTAGGCCATTCTCGAGTGAATTTACAAAGGATTTAAAACGGACCCCTAAAATCTGATTTCATGATTTATCAATAACTCAGCCATCTCTTAACCAATCCCTGAGCTTTTCTCAAACTAAGTTAGGGCCTACAAACCCAAATTGGTGTTATTTGGACTTATTTGGAGGAAGTTTTTCCAAGATGGAGGAAAGTCTTTCCTGACAGACCTTACGGATCCTTGAGACAAATTTGTTCAGCATGAGGAATGACACCTACTGAACATACACCGTTTCAGGGGCCTCATCTGTGTGTGTCATTTCTGAAAAGACGCACGCACAACAATATTGAGATTTATAAACGTGGCGCATGTAATACATACACATTTCCCGTTATAAATCAGACTTGTCGTAAAACTGCCTGAACGAGCATTATAACGCTTGAAAAACTTACCCATCATTCACCTTTAACACTCTTATTTGCTGTATACTCTGGAAGCATTGGAATTCAGCCAAAACAGTAGCTGAAAGGAAAGAACAATGGTAAACTTGATCAAATGTCTTTGGAGGTGTTTGGCCGAATGTTTTCTTTTGCAGTGACGTTTGCTGTATGACCGTTTTATGAAAGAAAAACAGTTGCATATTGTCGTGGATCAGTAAACAGATCGTTTGAATTCAATGTTTTGCATTTACTTCTTCCAAAACCTAAATATGCTGCACTGCCAGCGAAGTCTGAAACATTGTTTACTCAGAAAACATTTTAAACTACAGTGGCCTACAGTAGTAGACACACTTCATTGCAACAGATCAACTGTCCGTTCACCTGTAAAATTCTACTGTTTTAGGATGCATAGAGCCAAAACCTAAAATTATAATGGTCTATCTAATATTACATTAGAGATGGTAGTTTGTTATATGGCTACTTTGGGAATATGAACCCCTAACAGTACACATTTTCATTGTAGCCCTGGCCAAGCACGCGTGATTCAACTTGTCAACTAATCATCAAGCCCTCAATGAGTTGAATGAGGTGTGTTTGTACAGGGCTACAATGAACATGTGCACTGTTGGGGGTACGCTATATTGAAGAAGTTGGTCGTGTTGTCATGAGTACGACGAGTTGTGCATTCTTTTATAGGTCTTTGGGCACCAATGTTGTACAGGACTGTCATTAGACTAACGGTGGACCGTATGTTGCTCTGCACAATTCGTCAGCCTCCTTTGTCATCTTTCATCAATGACCCATTTTTGACTACTGGCCTGCCATTGGCTGGATGTCCTTTGGGTGGTGGACCATTCTTGATACACACAGAAAACTGTTGAGGTTAAAAACCCAGCAGCGCTGCAGTTCTTGACACACTCACTCACTACTACCATACCCCGTGCACTTCAATCTTTTGTCTTGCTCATTCATCCTCTGAATAGCACACATGCACAATCAGTCTCAAAGCTTAAATATCCCTCTTTAACCTGTCTCCTCCCCTTTGTCTACACTGAATTAGGTGGATATAATAGGTGATATCAATAAGGGATCATAGTTTTCAGCTGGTCGGTCTATGTCAATGAAAGAGCAGGAGTTCCTAAGGTTTTGTACTCTCGGTGTATGTACAAAATTATCCTCTTTCCCAAAAGCATGATGGTCATGATTTTCTTACATGAAAGGGGAGGTTTACTTGTGTCAGAGTCGTGTGTATAGGTGGCAGGGAAGTCAGGTGCAGGAGAATCAAACTGAATGTAATGGAGGTATTTAACAACAATAAACAAAACATAACTCCAACACTAAATGTAACAATAAAACTAAATGGGTACGAGGACCCGTCGAGCACCAATACAAACAACACAACACTGTATAACAAACAATCTCTGACAAAAACATGAGGGGGAACAGAGGGTTAAATACACAACAGGTAATGAATGGGATTGAAACCAGGTGTGTAGGAAGACAAGACAAAACCAATGGAAAATGAAAAATGGATCAATGATGGCTAGAAGACCGGTGACGTCGACCGCCGAGCACCGCCCGAACAAGGAGAGGCTTCGACTTTGGCAAAAGTCGTGACAACTTGGCCCCAGACAATCAATCTGATATCAAATTAAGTTTCAATTATGGGATTTTTTTTGCTTTAACCCTATGTATCTAGCGGTCTTATTTGTATTTGTTCAATCGCTCAATTTATTTCATAAACTATATTCGATATATGGCTGTACAGATTCCTGGTTGAGATTCCAGCTGTTCTCAACCCCCATATTGCCCCTTTCTTCCAAAAGCCCACAGACTTTATATGAAGACCTCTACTGAGGTAAGTACACGCACACGACACCAGCTTGATATGTCCCTTGTCACCTGTCTTTTTACCCACAGAGTAACAGACCTTGTGCTCTCTGTCTCTCATACTATACTTTCTTTTTCTATGCTTGCCCTAGGGGTGAGAAGAATCCACGGGGTGAGACTGGGTGAGGGGCGAGACGCATCCAGACTGAGGGTTGTGCCGTTGTGTGTTTCAACACCTCTTAACACCTTTACCCTGGATATAGTTTGCTCCTGAAAAATAGATCTAGGATTGTAACCAAACCCAATTTTAACTTCACTCCCTCTCTCTCTTACTTTGTCTCTCTCTACCACACACACACACACACACAGGCACTATAATTTTAAAATCAATGTTGTAATGATGCTCTTCTTTGGTTATAAGTGTTAACTGTTGTTACTTCTAATAACAATTCTGTTAACAATTTTAATACATCTATTCTATGTACAAATATTTCGATTTCAGGGAGAATTTCACTGTGAATGTACAACATTATACTGGCAGCATTACTGTAATTTTGCTTTACAGTAGAAATGCTGTAATATATTTCCCAGCACTATTTTCCATACTGTAAAACATATTCCAGCTGGGCTGGAACAAAAGCCTTCACACTTGTTGACCACACCTGGTGTGTTATCCCAGGGAGCTACTTGTCCATTGTTATAGAAGGCTACTGCGCGCAGAGCATATTTCTCCCTTTGCATTTTCGGTACTTATAATGACTAATGAATCAGATTTGCCTTGTAATGGTAACCTCACACAAAGGTTTCAATCATCAACAATATTCCTCTGTATTTATAGATATAATTGTTATTTTCCATAATGATTTAATCATCAACCATGCAGATACAGAATAAAGCGTACCCATTAATATTTATGTTCATTTTCTCACCCTTCTCTGCTCCAAGATGATCACATAGCCTGTACCCACGATTAATTCCCCCCCAAAAATCAATTTGGTAAAATGTGTTAGAGTCGACGCCGGTCTGACATTTCCCTTGTCACAAAAGTGTCCATGTTTAGCCTTTCTTATTCATTCTCTGATTTCATTAGCATTTTTCAGGATCCCCACCTCCTCAGTGATTAGATTACCTTCCCAGAACAGACAAACCATCAGCACAGAGCACAGCCTAACCACCTGACCTGCTATCTCCTCCTTGTCATCACCTCTGCATGTGTCAGTGGATAAACCACACTGCTCCCCCGTTATACACTACATGACCAAACGTTTGTGGACACCTGCTCTTTGAACATCTCATTCCAAAATCATTGGCATTAATATTGAGTTTGTCCCTCCCTTTGCTGCTATAACAGCCTCCACTCTTCTGGGAAAAACATTCCACTAGATGTTGGAACATTGCTGTGGTCAGCATTCCAATTCATTCCAAAGGTTTTCTTTGGAGTTGAGGTCATGGCTCTGTGCAGGCCAGTCAAGTTCTTCCACACCTATCTCAACAAACCATAGCGCTGAGATTTCCCTTCACTGGAACTAAGGGGCCGAGCCCAAACAATGAAAAACAGCCCCAAACCATTATTCCTCCATCACTAAACATTACAGTTGGCACTAACCATTGGGGCAGGTAGCCTCTCCTGGCATCCGCCAAACCCAGATTTCTCTGTCGGACTGCCAGATGGTGAAGAGTGATTCATCACTAAAGAGAAAGCGTTTCCACTGCTGCAGAGTCCAATGGCGGAGAGCTTTACACCACTCCTACTGACGCTTGGCATTGCACATGTGATCTTAGGCTTGTGTTCGGCTGCTCAGCTATGGAAACTAATTTCATGAAGCTCCCGACGAACAGTTCTTGTGCTGATGTTGCTTCCAGAGGCAGTTTGGAACTCGATAGTCAGTGTTGCAACCGAGGGCAGACAATTTTTATGCACTTTGTGCTTCAGCACTCGTCTTTTCTTGTGTGGCCTACCACTTCACGGTTGAGCCGTTGTTGCTCCACTTCACAATAACTGTACTTACAGTTGACCGGGGCAGCTCTGATAGGGAAGAAATTTGACGAACTGACTTATTGGAAAGGTGGCAATGTATGACGGTGCTACGTTGAAAGTCACTGTGCTCTTCAGTAAGGTCATTCTACTGTCAATGTTTGTCTATGGAGGTTGCATTGCTGTGTGCTCGATACACCTTTTGGCAACTGGTGTGGCTGAACTAGCCGGATCCACTCATTTGAAGGGATGTCCACATACTTTTGTATGTACAGTTGAAGTCAGCAGTTTACGTACACTTAGGTTGGAGTCATTAAAACACGTTTTTCAACCACTCACCTAATTTCTGGTTAACAAACTATAGTTTTTTCAAGTCAGTCAGGATATCTACCTTGTGCATGACACAAGTAATTTTTCCAACAATTGTTTACAGACAGACTATTTCACTTATATTTCACTGTATCACAATTCCAGTGGGTCAGAAGTTTACCTACACTAAGTTGACGGTGCCTTTAAACAGCTTGGAAAATTCCAGAAAATGATGTCATGGCTTTATAAGCTTCTGATAGGCTAATTTACATCATTTGAGTCAATTGGAGGTGTACCTGTGGATGTATTTCAAGGCCTACCTTCAAACTCAGTGCCTCTTTGCTTGACATAATGGGAAAATTAAAAGAAATCAGCCAAGACCTCAGAGAAAAAATTGTAGACCTCCACAAGTCTGGTTCATCCTTGGGAGCAATTTCTAAATGCCTGTAGGTACCACGTTCATCTGTACAAACAATAATACACAAGTATAAACACCATGGGACCACGCAGCCATCATACCGCTCAGGAAGGAGATGCTTTCTGTCTCCTAGAGATGAATGTACTTTGGTGCGAAAAGTGTAAATCAATCCCAGAATAACAGCAATGGACCTTGTGAAGATGCTGGAGGAAATAGGTACAAAAGTATCTATATCCACAGTAAAACAAGTCCTATATTGACATAACCTGAAAGGCCGCTAAGCAAGGAAGAAGCCACTGCTCCAAAACCGCCATAAAAAAGCCAGACTACGGTTTGCAACTGCACAGGGGGACAAAGATCATACTTTTTGGAGAAATGTCCTCTGGTCTGATGAAACAAAAATAGAACTGTTTGGCCATAATGAACATTGTTATGTTTGGAGGAAAAATGGGGAAGGCTTGCAACCTGAAGAACACCATCCCAACTGTGAAGCATGGGAGTGGCAGCATCATGTTGTGGGGGTGCTTTGCTGCAGGAGGGACTGGTGCACTCCACAAAATAGATTATGTGGATATATTCAAGCAACATCTCAAGACATCAGTCAGGAAGTTAAAGCTTGGTAGAAAATGGGTCTTCCAAATGGACAATGACCCCAAGCACACGTCCAAAGTTGTGGAAAAATGGCTTAAGGACATCAAGGTATTGGAGTGGCCATCACAAAGCCCTGACCTCAATCCTATAGAAAATGTGTGGGCAGAACTGAAAAAGCGTGTGCGAGCAAGGAGGCCTACAAACCTGACTCAGTTACACCAGCTCTGTCAGGAGGAATGGGCCAGAATTTACCCAATTTATTGTGGAAGGCTACCCCGAAACGTTTGACCCAAGTGAAACAATGTAAAGGCAATGCTACCAAATACTAATTGAGAGTATGTAAACTTTTTACCCACTGAAAATGTGATGAAATAAATAAAAGCTGAAATAAATCATTAAACTATTTTTCTGACATTTCACATTCTTTAAATAAGGTGGTGATCCTAATTGACCTAATTTTTACTAGGATTAAATGTCAGGAATTATGAACAACTGAGTGTATTTGGCTAAGGTGTATGTAAACTTCCGACTTCAACTGTATAGTGTATTTCACCAGCTCAAACATGGTGACCTTGGCTGTCTCTGAGCTTGGAGTCACATGCCATTGACAAAATAACCACAAGTTAGCAGAACTCTTTAAAGACTACATTATTTTCACTAGGGGGGCCCTGTCTTAAACTAGTAAGTTTAACCTACTTACTTACTAAAAAGTGGATAAGTAAATAGTATGGCTATATCCATAGTAGGGTACAGTATATTCTATGCATTTATCATGGTTATTAACGTAAAACGCCAATTAAACACAGTTTCAAATAGCCACCTGTACCTTTTAACTTTTAAGCACATATTTCAGCAAATAAATGCCTGTTTCAGATAAACGCCAGATCTAAATGTATTGTTTACCAGGTTACCATGAATTGTTTACGAGTTTTAAAGTGGAACAGACAGTGTTTTAACTACTTTGCAGTAATGAAACAGACAATCATAATCAGTCAAAAATATCCAATTCCCAGTTGATGCTACAAAAAACAACTTTTTAAGAGATTTTAAAATTAGGTTCTATTTGACTGAACGTTCCATGATGTACACTAAGGCATTATTTGCAGAGTAGATGGATGCAGTTTAATAATGCATAATTAATAGAATTCACTGATATTTCTTGGTAGTCCAAAAAATATTTTTATCGGGTTTTAAATCACAGCTGGCCTGATACGTTGTTTGCTGCCTCCATTCGGGATGCACTGTTTCAGTATGAATACCTCAATATTTTGGACAAAAACACACTTATGTAACTAAGGATGGGAATGTCAAAACAATCACACTAGCAAGGGAAATGATCACAAGTCAGCCATAACTTGGCTAATAGGCTAGCGTATTTATACATTTTTGCGGTGGCCATACATAGCTACAGCTACAATTGTAATTTGGTTGTTATCCAGTTAGCATATCTCTTGCGTTTGCAAATTCACTCTGGCTATCTACTCCGATTTCAGAGCACTCTCGCCTTGAGTGTGCCAGACCACAAAATAACGGATAAATTTAGGAATGGGCAACACCCGTGGAATATGTCCGGTGTCAGTAAAGGTAGGCAAAAAATGTAATAGTTGAACTCTCTAGACAACATGTAAACAGCCTAACAAGGAACCCAAACCGGCATCGTGCATACATATATTTTGTCCCCCCACACCACACGCGATCACGACACACAGGTTAAAATATCAAAACAAACTCTAAACCAATGACATTAATTTGGGGACAGGTCGAAAAGCATTAAACATTTATGGCAATTTAGCTAGTTAGCTTGCACTTGCTTGCTAATTTGACCTATCCGACTCAACAAAGGGAAGCATCAAGGAGTGTTTTTTTTTTGGTGTTGGGGGTGATGTTGGTCCGGGTGTTCGAACCGGAGCTTCCTGGGAGGCCTCAGAGGGTTTGTCAGGTTCCCCTGCCTCAGCTGGCCCAACAGATTTCCATACCTCAGTGGGATTGATGGGCTCTGATGCCTCAGCTGGCTCGACGGGCTGCCATTCCTCGGTGGGTTCGATAGGCTTCCATGTCTCAGCGGCCTCGATAGGCTCCCATGTCTCAGCGGCCTCGATAGGCTCCCATGCCTCAGCTGGTGTACAGGTTCCCGTGTCTCGACCGAGGCAACCAGGGAGGTCTCAGCAAAGCCATCAGGCTCTCATGCTTTAGCCGGTTCATCAGGTTTCTACGCCCCCACGGAGGCGACCGGTCCGCTCCAGATCCCCGCGATCGACCCTTTGGTTGGCGTCCTGCGGCTGTAGCTCGAACGCGCCAGGGAGGGGGTACTGTCACGTATGTTCTCTCTCCGGCGCTTTAGGTCGGCATGGTCCCGCGCCTCAGCCGGATCGACAGGTTCCTGCGCCTTGGCAGAGGTGACCGGTCCTCTCCTGATCCCCGGGATTGTCATCTTGGTCACTGTCCTGCGGCTGAAGCTGCACGTCATGGAGGGGGTACTGTCATGTGTGCTCCCTCTCCGGCAGCACACCTGTCACCAGCATTACGCGCGTAATGACAGTCACCTGGACTCAATCACCTCATTGATTACCTGCCCTTTTTATGTCACTCTCTTTGGTTTCTTCCCCAGTCATCATTGTTTCTGTTTCACGTCGGTGCACTGTTCGTGATTCTTGTTTTGTTCATTTATTTATTAAATGTATTCACTCCCTGAACTTGCTTCCCGACTCTCAGCGTACATCGTTACAGCTAACGTGGTACCGTGGTATTTATATATATATATACAGTGCCTTGCGAAAGTATTCGGCCCCCTTGAACTTTGCGACCTTTTGCCACATTTCAGGCTTCAAACATAAAGATATAAAACTGTTTTTTGTGAAGAATCAACAACAAGTGGGACACAATCATGAAGTGGAACGACATTTATTGGATATTTCAAACTTTTTTAACAAATCAAAAACTGAAAAATTGGGCGTGCAAAATTATTCAGCCCCTTTACTTTCAGTGCAGCAAACTCTCTCCAGAAGTTCAGTGAGGATCTCTGAATGATCCAATGTTGACCTAAATGACTAATGATGATAAATACAATCCACCTATGTGTAATCAAGTCTCCGTATAAATGCACCTGCACTGTGATAGTCTCAGAGGTCCGTCAAAAGCGCAGAGAGCATCATGAAGAACAAGGAACACACCAGGCAGGTCCGAGATACTGTTGTGAAGAAGTTTAAAGCCGGATTTGGATACAAAAATATTTCCCAAGCTTTAAACATCCCAAGGAGCAAGCGATAATTTTGAAATGGAAGGAGTATCAGACCACTGCAAATCTACCAAGACCTGGCCGTCCCTCTAAACTTTCAGCTCATACAAGGAGAAGACTGATCAGAGATGCAGCCAAGAGGCCCATGATCACTCTGGATGAACTGCAGAGATCTACAGCTGAGGTGGGAGACTCTGTCCACAGGACAACAATCAGTTGTATATTAAACAAATCTGGCCTTTATGGAAGAGTGGCAAGAAGAAAGCCATTTCTTAAAGATATCCATAAAAAGTGTTGGTTAAAGTTTGCCACAAGCCACCTGGGAGACACACCAAACATGTGGAAGAAGGTGCTCTGGTCAGATGAAACCAAAATTGAACTTTTTGGCAACAATGCAAAACGTTATGTTTGGCGTAAAAGCAACACACCATCCCCACTGTCAAACATGGTGGTGGCAGCATCATGGTTTGGGCCTGCTTTTCTTCAGCAGGGACAGGGAAGATGGTTCAAATTGATGGGAAGATGGATGGAGCCAAATACAGGACCATTCTGGAAGAAAACCTGATGGAGTCTGCAAAAAACCTGAGACTGGGACGGAGATTTGTCTTCCAACAAGACAATGATCCAAAACATAAAGCAAAATCTACAATGGAATGGTTCAAAAATAAACATATCCAGGTGTTAGAATGGCCAAGTCAAAGTCCAGACCTGAATCCAATCGAGAATCTGTGGAAAGAACTGAAAACTGCTGTTCACAAATGCTCTCCATCCAACCTCACTGAGCTCGAGCTGTTTTGCAAGGAGGAATGGGAAAACATTTCAGTCTCTCGACGTGCAAAACTGATAGAGACATACCCCAAGCGACTTACAGCTGTAATCGTAGCAAAAGGTGGCGCTACAAAGTATTAACTTAAGGGGCTGAATAATTTTGCACGCCCAATTTTTCAGTTTTTGATTTGTTAAAAAAGTTTGAAATATCCAATAAATGTCGTTCTACTTCATGATTGTGTCCCACTTCTTGTTGATTCTTCACAAAAAAATACAGTTTTATATCTTTATGTTTGAAGCCTGAAATGTGGCAAAAGGTCGCAAAGTTCAAGGGGGCCGAATACTTTCGCAAGGCACTGTATATATTTGCAGACATTCATTCAGGTGTATTTTGTGGCTTTTGGCAAATGCATTCCAATGATCTAAAGCAGGGGGGTTCTTAAACTTTTTCACCCTGGGACCCAAATAAGCAATTCAGTGTTTTCCTGGGACCCAAGCGTTGGAAAATATGCAACTATACATAAATATCGATACATTTCATTGCCATGCCAAAAGAAAAGTCAATATAGAAAAAAATGAATAATGAAATACCCATAAATCTTTTCATGTTCAGGCCTACTGTACATCTTATTGTATAAATTATTGTTGATAAAAAGTCTAGGTTGGAACTGCTGCTGTTAAAATGCATTCTGAACTGGAATAAACTGATCATATCACACAGATGTAGACTGTGATGGCTGGTTGAAGTTTTCAACAAGCATGTCTATTCTGGGCTCAGTTTTTGACAGTGCAACACTTAAGTCATGTTCAGCATTGACACTGTTTCTGTACTTGAGAACCCTGATTTGCATAGGTATGTAGTGCAAAAACTTGATCAGAACATCTACTGCTTTCTCAGTCAGGCAGGAGACCGCTTCCTGCTGCAGATGCACAACAAGGAACTGTGTGAGTGTTTGCCCCAAATAGCATCTTTCTTCAATCAGTTTATTCCAGTTCAGAATAAAAAATATTACTTGCAACAGTTCCAACCTAGACTTGTTTTCAACAATTTCTACAGTAAAATGTAGGCCTGAATTTTTCATCTTCATCTGTACTGTTTCTTATGGTTGCACTATTGTTAGCTATTTGCTGTGTAACGTTACAAGGCCAGGGGTTTGTTTGAAAGATAAACTAACATCTACTACTATGAGAGATAGTACTCCTGCTTATCATCACCTGTTATAAAATTACAACAATGCCTTGATAGTTGACTTACTTTTCCATTTTCAAAGCAGTGTTTCCTGAACCATTCTGCCCTGTTCTGAAATAATTCCCTAATTCCCTAATTCCCATGTTGTGCCTGGATGTTTGGTCAGGACATGTCGTTTTATTAATTTGTTCATTTTGAGTAACTCATTACTAAGCACTTCCCCACACAAAACAAATTTAGTGCGCTCCTCGTTATTTCTCAAAGTTTGTATTGAAGAGACAAAAAGTCATCACTGTATATGTGTTTCATGACGATTGAGCTCAGTCAGAACTTGTGGCTAGCATGAGTCCATTTCATGACAGAGGTGAGTGATGGTGAGTGGGAATACCACTCTGCATACCACTGCTGGCTTGCTTCTGAAGCTAAGCAGGGTTGGTCCTGGTCAGTCCCTGGATGGGAGACCAGATGCTGCTGGAAGTGGTGTTGGAGGGCCAGTAGGAGGTGCTTTTTCCTCTGCTCTAAAACAATATCCCAATGCCCCAGGGCAGTGATTGGGGACACTGCCCTGTGTAGGGTGCTGTCTTTTGGATGGGATGTTAAATGGGTGTGCTGACTCTTTGAGTTCATTAAAGATCCCATGGCACTTATTGTAAGAGTAGGGGTGTTAACCCTGGTGTCCTGGCTAAATTCCCAATCTGGCCCTCAAACCATCACGGTCACCTAATAATCCCCAGTTTACAATTGGATCATTCATCCCCCTCCTCTCCCCTGTAACTATTCCGCAGGTCATTGCTGTAAATGAGAGCATGTTCTCAGTCAATTTACCTGGTAAAATAAAAATTGATAAATAAAAAAAATAATAAGTCAGTGGTTTGAACCACAGTGCTGCAGCGTGTGGGTTGCGGAATGATCTTCAAGAAAACTGCAGATAAAAGATCAGGTAAAGCACATGGGCATCTCCCTCTTACCACTCCCACTTGCGCAGCTGCCAAACTGAACTGAGAGCGCAGTTGGCCAAATCAATTCCAGTAATAATGATACATTTACGTTGTACGTGGGTCACGACCCATACTTTAAGAAACGTCGAACTAAAGTTGCGCTGTTGCAACAGCCTGTAAGAACACAGTCCAGTTCAAAGTGAATGGTGGCAGGTCTGTGTGGTAAAACGGCTTATTTGCATACAAGCCTACTGTAACTCTGGTTTGCTATGGCACACCAGTCAGCGTAGACGCAGGTCCTGGGCAAAGACAGATGGTTTTATTTACTGCAGTGTCTATTAATTGTTCAAACGCACGGCTACTTCCCACTCTATATTGCTATAGATTTATCACAAATGATTTAGTAAACGTAATTACCAAAAATGTATGGAAATGTGAAAATGATAACTAAGTGCTCACTTCTATGTTTAAAAAAACTTGTCATATTTTTCCTGGGTGTGTGTATATGTAATATTTCACTGGCAATCAAGAATAGAAATTGCAATTCCACAGCAGTATAGTCCAACTGTGAAACCAATTGTTTTACCTGGTCTGTGCATAGATGGTAATGTAAGGGTTAAAATATTGGACTGTGATGTTTTCTTTGGATAAAATCATGTGTGCACTTTGAGAGGAGGGGGAGAGGGTTTAATCTTGTGATGGGAATGTATTTTCATTATCTTCTTTAATTGGCACTGAGTCTGATCTTTCACCATGGAAATTACACTCTAGATAAAATATATTTACAAAAGGATTTCCCCCTATGCAGTTTGTCATTTTGTTTGTATTCTGCTCTCGTGTCAAGTTCTTTTGATGCTGACTGATATTATTCACATTAAATCTAAATCCTAAAATTGACACAAGACCGTGAAGCTCCCATTTTGCCTCTGCCCTATCCTAAACTGTAACTGTAAAATAGAGGCCTGAGATTTAATCTTCCAGCTTCACAATGGAGCCTTTGTGCAAACAGATTAAATGCCCACAATCTGAATCTCAATCTCAAACAGAACCTTCAACTTGATATCCCAACAAAAGACTGAAGAAAAGTGCAAACAGCAATTCAAAGGGGATTCAAGACAATCATATAACTGCTTTCTCACCTTAAAATAATTGTCTCCTTGTCACACCCTGACCATAGTTTGCTTTGTATGTTTGCATGTTTTGTTTGGTCAGGGTGTGATCTGAGTGGGCATTCTATGTTGTGTGTCTAGTTTGTCTGTTTCTGTGTTTGGCCTGATATGGTTCTCAATCAGAGGCAGGTGTTAGTCATTATCTCTGATTGGGAACCATATTTAGGTAGCCTGTTTTGTGTTGGGTTTTGTGGGTGATTGTTCCTGTCTTTGTGTTTGTTACACCAGATAGGGCTGGTTTCGGGTTTTCATGGTTTTTGTATATTGTTCTATTTTCATCTTTATTAAAGATGTATCACAATAACCACGCTGCGTTTTGGTCCGCCTCTCCTTCAACAGAAGAAAGCCGTGACACTCCTGAAGAACCAGCCTTTGACATAAGTCAATACACAATTAATTGTGCAGAATTTAGAAATAATTTCGAAACGAGCTTTTATGCAGTGTAACGTCCTCTCTTGAATCTCATTCGACGGGAAGCTTTGTAAAATGTGCCTCCTCTGATAATTTATCCTCCTCCTCCAGTTCCCTCTGCAGTTGCTTTGAAGTGGCAGACACCAGGCAATACTGGTGATTGGAGGAGATAGCTGGGGTCAGAGGACATGGGCTGAGTGTGGTTAGGCAGAAGTCAGATCTTGAATAGAGAAAAGCAGACACTGACAGTAGGTGTGGATAATACAGTTTGGCATGCACAGGCAGGCTGGAGCTGTGGGCACCTGGGCAGCTTGCAACAAAACGTGGCTGAAATCGTCAATGAGACTTCTTTATAACCCAGACCTGTCATGGGTGAATTCCCTTGAATTGCTCTGTTATCTCGAACTCTGGATAAAGGGGGGAAATAAATTGTGTTTTTAACAGAATGGGCTGTGGTAAAGAGTAGCTATGCTGCTGGTGCTGGAATTATCTGCTCTGACCCTGCTCCCTACCTCAAGATAAGAACAGGCTCACTGTACCCTTGTATCATTTTCCACATACCCAGCCATCACCATGTCTTGAGACAATCTCGAGATATGTCTTAGAAAATGAAGACATCTTTAAGACAGTCTATATGTAGACACCAGTGGCAGTCGATGCTTTTTAACATGAGGACATTTTTTTTATGAGCATGGCCTTATTTCTATTAAAGACATCTTATTACAATGAGCATCACTTACAGGAGTGGATGACTGTCATTCATTTTCCACCCAGACTAAAACCCCAGCAAACAATGCAGATGTAGAAGCACGGTGGCTAGGACAAACTCCCTAGCAAGGCATGAACCTAGGAAGAACCCTAGAGAGGAACCAGGCTCTAATGGGTGGCCAGTCTTCTTCTGGCTGTGCCGGGTGAAGAGTACAGTATTTGGGCATTAAGGCCAGTTTGTTCTTCAAGATGTTCAAAAGTTCATAGATTACCAGCAGGGTCAAATAATCACAGTGGTTGTAGAGGGTACAATAGGTCAGAAACTCTGGAGTAAATGTCAGTTGGCTTTTCATAGCCGAGTTTTCAGAGGTCGAGACAGCAGGTGCGGTAGAGACAGACGGAGAGTCGAAAACAGCAGGTCCGGGACAAGGTAGCACGTCCAGTAAACAGGACAGGGTTCCATAGCTGCAGGCAGAACAGTTAAAACTGGAGTTGCAGCACGACCAGTTGGACTGGGGACAGCCAGTTTCATAATATGACCATATTTCCCAGCTGCTTGCCGTCGTTTTTAAGCAATCGCGAAAAAACAGGCCTAATTTTTGTGCATTTTTCACCCTGCCAGCTCCTATTAGTTTTATTGAGCACCGTGGCACCAACTCGCCTTCTGAATGTTCTATTCCCAGCATATTGTTCAACGTCACAATGCCTGCTTCGCTATTGTTGGCAAAGAGACCTGCTCACATTGTTTTATAGTTCAAATGTTAACAACAAAAAAATGATATTGGAACTCTGCGGTCTTCCCATTGTTTCCTATGGGGGTCTATTTTGCCAAATATCTCACTGTGTATATTAAGATTTTTTTCAAGTCGGGCACCATTTTTATCAAGAGAATCTCCTCTGTAATTATGTAAGACCGAGCATCGATCGCTAGACCAGAAATAGTCAGAAGTTTTTTTATTTTTTCTCTACCTTTTCATTATGCAGACTTAAGCACAGTTGACACCGTCGAGGTGTGGATGTTTACTTTCTACACAAGTCGTTTTTTTCCAGTTTTGCCCGATGAACAGCTTGTAGTAGTAAAATAAAAAGGGATACATTTTTTGTGCCATTTAGGCGAACGCCTGAAGGTAATAATACACAAGTATAAACACCATGGGTGTCACAATTGTCGTTGTAATCATACTCAGACCAAAGAGCAGCGTGGAATCGGTTTGCCACATTTTATTGATAGTCCAAATGCACAAAAAACAATATGTGAAGCTCAAGCAGTGCTCACAGGCAACTACACAGAAACAAGATCCCACAAAAACCAGTGGGGAAATGGCTGCCTAAATATGATCCACAATCAGAGACAACGATAAACAGCTGCCTCTGATTGGGAACCATACCAGGCCAAAATATAAATAATTAACCTAGATAGGAACACCCCCCCTAGTCGCACCCCGACCTAACCAAAATAGAGAATAACAAGGCTCACTATGGTCAGGGCGTTACAATGGGACCACGCAGCCATCATACCGCTCAGGAAGGAGACATGTTCTATCTCCTAGAGAAGAACGTACTTTGGTGCGAAAAGCACAAATCAATCCCAGAACAAAAGCAAAGGACCTTCTGAAGATGCTGGAGGAAATAGGTACAAAAGTATCTATATCCACAGTAAAACGAGTCCTATATCAACATAACCTGAAAGGCCTCTCAGCAAGGAAGAAGCCACTGCTCCAAAACCGCCATAAAAAAGCCAGACCTACGGTTTGCTGTTGCACATGGGACAAAGATTGTACTTTTTGGAGAAATGTCCTCTGGTCGGATGAAACAAAACTGTTTGGCCATAATGACCATCGTTATGTTTGTAGGAAAAAGGGGAACGCTTGCAAGCCGAAGAACACCATCCCAACCGTAAAGCACGGGGGTGGCAGCATCATGTTGTGGGGGTGCTTTTCTGCAGGAGAGTCTGGTGCACTTCACAAAATAGATGGAATCATGAGGTAGGAACATTATGTGGATATATTGAAGCAACATCTTAAAACCAGTTATGCATTAGGGGGCGCTAATTAAAAATGTTGGATGAAAAACGTTCCCGTTTTAAACAAGATATTTTGTTACGAAAAGATGCTCGACTATGCATATAATTGACAGCTTTGGAAAGAAAAAACACTCTGACGTTTCCAAAACTGCAAAGATATTGTCTGTGAGTGCCACAGAAATGATGTTACAGGCGAAACCCAGATAAAAATCCAACCAGGAAGTGCCGCATTTTCTGAAACCGCCTCATGCCAATGACTCCTTATATGGCTGTGAATGAGCTACGAATGAGCTTACGTTTTCCACGTTTTCCCCAAGGTGTCTACAGCATTGTGACGTCTTTTTAGGCATTTCCATTGAAGAATGGCTGTAAGGGACCATATATAGCATGTGGTCACATGGTGTCTCCCGCAGAAAATCTTGCGTAAAATACTGAGGTAGCCATTTTTCCAATCGCTTCTTATGAGAAACCAATTGCCTCAACGGATATATTATCGAATATGTATGTTAAAAACACCTTGAGGATGGATCCTAAACAACGTTTGCCGTCTTTCTGTTGATATTATGGAGCAAATTTTGAAAACAGTTTGGCGTTATAGTTGCAGCATTTTCCGGTCGATTTCTCAGCCAAGCATGATGAAGAAACGGGAGCTATTTCGCCTACAAAAAATAATATTATTGGAAAAAAGGAACATTTGCTATCTAACTGGGAGTCTCCTGAGTGAAAGCATCTGAAGTTCTTCAAAGGTTATGCCATTATGCCATGATAAACTTACACAAATGCTTGTCTAGCGTTGGCTGTAACGCATATTTTGAAAATCTGAGATGACAGTATTGTTAACAAAAGGCTAAGCTTGTGTTTGAATATATTTATTTCATTTCATTTGCCATTTTCATGAATGGGAAAAGTTTCAAGGGGTATTTACAGTGCCTTGCAAAAGTATTCGGCCCCCTTGAACTTTGCGACCTTTTGCCACATTTCAGGCTTCAAACATAAAGATATAAAACTGTATTTTTTTGTGAAGAATCAACAAGTGGGACACAATCATGAAGTGGAACGACATTTATTGGATATTTCAAACTTTTTTAACAAATCAAAAACTGAAAAATTGGGCGTGCAAAATTATTCAGCCCCTTTACTTTCAGTGCAGCAAACTCTCTCCAGAAGTTCAGTGAGGATCTCTGAATGATCCAATGTTGACCTAAATGACTAATGATGATAAATACAATCCACCTGTGTGTAATCAAGTCTCCGTATAAATGCACCTGCACTGGGATAGTCTCAGAGGTCCATTAAAAGCGCAGAGAGCATCATGAAGAACAAGGAACACACCAGGCAGGTCCGAGATACTGTTGTGAAGAAGTTTAAAGCCGAATTAGGATAAAAAAAAGATTTCCCAAGCTTTAAACATCCCAAGGAGCACTGTGCAAGCGATAATATTGAAATGGAAGGAGTATCAGACCACTGCAAATCTACCAAGACCTGGCCGTCCCTCAACTTTCAGCTCATACAAAGAGACTGATCAGAGATGACTGATCAGAGATGCAGCCAAGAGGCCCATGATCACTCTGGATGAACTGCAGAGATCTACAGCTGAGGTGGGAGACTCTGTCCATAGGACAACAATCAGTCGTATTTTGCACAAATCTGGCCTTTATGGAAGAGTGGCAAGAATAAAGCCATTTCTTAAAGATATCCATAAAAAAGTGTCGTTTAAAGTTTGCCACAAGCCACCTGGGAGACACACCAAACATGTGGAAGAAGGTGCTCTGGTCAGATGAAACCAAAATTGAACTTTTTGGCAACAATGCAAAACGTTATGTTTGGCGTAAAACCAACACAGCTGAACACACCATCCCCACTGTCAAACATGGTGGTGGCAGCATCATGGTTTGGGCCTGCTTTTCTTCAGCAGGGACAGGGAAGATGGTTAAAATTGATGGGAAGATGGATGGAGCCAAATACAGGACCATTCTGGAAGAAAACCTGATGGAGTCTGCAAAAGACCTGAGACTGGGCGGAGATTTGTCTTCCAACAAGACAATGATCCAAAACATAAAGCAAAATCTACAATGGAATGGTTAAAAAATAAACATATCCAGGTGTTAGAATGGCCAAGTCAAAGTCCAGACCTGAATCCAATCGAGAATCTGTGGAAAGAACTGAAAACTGCTGTTCACAAATGCTCTCCATCCAACCTCACTGAGCTCGAGCTGTTTTGCAAGGAGGAATGGGGAAAAAAATTCAGTCTCTCGATGTGCAAAACTGATAGAGACATACCCCAAGCGACTTACAGCTGTAATCGCAGCAAAAGGTGGCGCTACAAAGTATTAACTTAAGGGGGCTGAATAATTTTGCACGCCCAATTTTTCAGTTTTTGATTTGTTAAAAAAGTTTGAAATATCCAATAAATGTCGTTCCACTTCATGATTGTGTCCCACTTGTTGTTGATTCTTCACAAAAAAATACAGTTTTATATCTTTATGTTTGAAGCCTGAAATGTGGCAAAAGGTCGCAAAGTTCAAGGGGGCCGAATACTTTCGCAAGGCACTGTATATTGAAATTAGCTGTCTTAAATATTAGCAACACCTCCACCTTTGCGGTCACTAATGTAACCAGGAGGAGAGGCCCCATTTAACACAGTAAATTAATGAATCAGGTTTGAGACAGGTTTCAGTCACACATCAATATTATGATCAGTGATGACTATGACCGCCTTGGAAGTGAGGGATCTAACATTAAGTAGCCCTATTTTGAGATGTAAGGTATCACAATCTCTTTCAATGTTGACAGGAATGGTGGAGGTCTTTATTCCAGTGAGAATGCTAAGGCTTCCGAGTGACGCGGCGGTCTAAGGAACTGCATCTCAGTGCTAGATGCGTCACTACAGACCCTAGTTCGATCCCGGGCTGGATTACAACCAGCTGTGATTGGGTGTCCCTTAGGGCGGCGCACAATTCGCACAGTGTCGTCCAGGATTGGGGAGGCCTTCATTGTAAAATAAGAATTTGTTTTTAAATGACTTGTTTAGTTAAATGATTTAAAACATAAGGCGAACACCGCCATGTTTTGTTTTGCTCAACCTAGAGGCACAGACGCGAACTCAATGGGGATAGCTGAGCTGACTACACTGACTGCGCTATTGGCAGACTCCACTAAGCTGGCTGGCCTGCACCCTATCTCAATAAGTGCCCTGTCTGTGTTGATAGATAAGATGAGAGCACCCCTCCAGCTAGGTTGGAGTACATCACTCCTCAGTAGGCCAGGCTTCATGGGTGAGTCCCAGAAAGAGGGAAAATTATCTCCAAATTCTATATTTTGGGAGAGGCAGAAAACAGTTTTCAACCAGTGACTGAGTTGTGAGACTGCTGTGAAGCTCACCACACCCCCTAACTGGGAGAGGGCCTGAGACAATTACTCAATGTCGCCACATATTTCTAGCTAATTTACATGCTGAAGCTATATTGCGCTTTGTGACCTCTGAATGTTTCATCCCAACATTGTTGGTGCCGACATGGATAACAATATCCCTATACTCTCCACACTCGCCAGGTTTAGCCTTATCCAGCACCATTTTCAGATTAGCCTTTACGTCGGTAGCCTTGTCCCCCTGTTAAACAGTGTATGATCGCTGGATGATTCTTTTTAAGTCTAATATTGTGGGTAATGGAGTCGTCAATGACTAGGGTTTTCAATTTGTCAGAGCTAATGGTGGGAGGCTTCGGCGGCTCAGACAACGTAATGTGTGGGGGAGAAACCTGAGAAGGCTCAGCCTCTGACTCGTTGCTTAATGTGGAGAACCGGTAGAAAGATTCATATAGCAACTCCAGTTGAGCATGAGGACAGCATTTCTTTCTAGAAGCCTTGAGAAAAGTGTCCGGCTGCGGGGACTGTGCGAGGGAGATTTATACTACTACAGACGCTGTTTCATCCTTTCCTACACTTAAATTGCCCTTGCCTGAAGATTGCATCCGGAGTTGTGCTTGCAAAACGGCTATCCTCACCATAAGGCGAGAGTTCTCCTGTATATGATGAGTACAGCGACTGCAATTGGATGGCATAGTGTTAATGTTACTACTAAAGTTTTTCGGCTGGTGGAGGTCCTGTAGAACCATGTCCAGATAAAGCGTCCGGGGTGAAAAAGTTGAATGAAAAAAAGTAGAGTGAGGAAAAAACTAGAACATTTGTCACACAGCCAAGTAGCAACATTGAGGTCAGGGCTTTGTGATGGCCACTCCAATACCTTGTTGTCCTTAAGCCATTTTGCCACAACTTTGGAAGTATGCTTGGGGTCATTGTCCATTTGGAAGACCGATTTGCAACCTAGCTTTAACCTGACTGATGTCTTGAGATGTTGCTTCAATACATCCACAATTTTCCCACCTCATGATGCCATCTATTTTGTGAAGTGCACCAGACCCTCCTGCAGCAAAGCACCCCCACAACGTGATGCTGCCACCCCCGTACTTCACGGTTGGGATGGTGTTCTTCGGCTTGCAAGCCACTCCCTTTTTCCTCCAAACATAACGATGGTCATTATGGCCAAACAGTTTTATTTTTGTTTCATCAGACCAGAGGACATTTCTCCAAAAAGTACGATCTTTGTCCCCATGTGCAATTGCAAACCGTAGTCTGGCTTTTTTATGGTTGTTTTGGAGCAGTGGCTACTTCCTTGCTGAGTGGTCTTTCAGGTTGTGTCGATATAGGACTCGTTTTACTGTGGATATAGATACTTTTGTACCGGTTTCCTCCAGCATCTTCACAAGGTCCTTTGCTGTTGTTCTAGGATTGATTTGCACTTTTCGCACCAAAGTACGTACATCTCTAGGAGACGGAACACGTCTCCTTCCTGAGCGGTATGATAGCTGCGTGGTCCCATGGTGATTATACTTGCGTACTATTGTTTGTACAGATGAACGTGGTACCTTCAGGTGTTTGGAAATTGCTCACAAGGATGAACCAGACCTGTGCAGGTCTACAATTTTTTCTCTGAGGTCTTGGCTGATTTATTTTTATTTTTTCCATCGTCAAGCAAAGAGGCACTGAGTTTGAAGGTAGGCCTTGAAATACATCCACAGGTACACCTCCAATTGACTCAAATGATGTCAATTAGTCTATCAGAAGCTTCTAAAGACATGACAATTTTCTGGAATTTTCCAAGCTGTTTAAAGGCAACTTAGTGTATGCAAACTTCTGACTCACTGGATTTGTGATACAATGAATTATAAGTGAAATAATCTGTCTGTAAACAATTGTTGGAAAAATGACTTGTGTCATGCACAAAGTAGATATCCTAACCAACTTACCAAAACTATAGTTGGTTAACAAGAAATTTGTGGAGTAGTTGAAAAACAAGTTTTATTGACTCCAACCAAAGTGTATGTAAACTTCCGACTTCAACTGTATATGTTCACACCACTTGTTCACCTGTGAGAAGAATACCATGTTTTCACCTCAAGTAGAAATTACACTTTGACATGAAAAAAACTAGACATTTTGCATCCCCATGTCACATTTATGTTCACATGTGTAGTTTCATGTTGTCACGTTATGACATTAACTTCACATTAAGTCACGTGAGATCACATGTGAATCATTACTGTGAGGGATCTCAAGACAAAGGAGATCGCTGGGTATGCATCATGTTTATTACAGAGCTCAGGGATGTCTGGCCTCAGATCTCTTTCCAGCTGAGAGCATTTGCAAATAGAGTTCATAGTGCTCAGACTGAGATTGCACTTAGACTTCTGCTGTGTTTCCGAGAAAGGTTTGTTGTCTGGTGGCTATAGCCTGTGACTTGGGAAAAGTATCTGTGGAGCAAATCAATTCTATATCAAAATAAAATATTCTGTTCACAGTAGTCACAGACTGTATCTGAGGCGTTCAGAGGTGCTGATCGACAACACAGTGTGGGGCGGGGGGGGGGGGAGTGCCCTTGGGGTTTTGCTGAGGTAAAAACTGATAAATCTGTTTTGACAGGTTGAAAACAGCTCCCCAGGGGTGGACCATGAGGGAAACTCGGGAGAGGAAACATTATTTTTCTGAGAAGCCTTCTGGACACGCTCCACGTAAGCCTGTCACAAAGTTTCCATGTCATGCTGACGGTGGGCACCTTTTGAACCTTTAATTCTGTGAATTTCCTTCACATGAGGAACCCATCCCAATAGAGGTTTGAGGAAACAGACATTTATCTAAACATCTCACAAAATAGGCTACACCTGTAGAAGTACAAGACAGAAGTCTATTGTACCTTCTCATTTGATGGCAATAACAGGAGGAGTTTAATGTCCAATTGGAGCAGAGGCGATTGTAAATGAATGGCAATCCATTAGCGCTTAGCTAACGGAAAACAATTTAATCACTTCAGATTAATTTACCTTCATTTTTCGCCGTTCTGTAATTGCTGTTCACGTGAGAATGGAACTACGCCAGCCATATAATTCTCCTAGTGCGAAAGAGAGGGCTACAAGACATGGCTAATGAGACAAATGTGAAGAAGAATGTACACTGAACAAAAATATAAATGCAACATGTAAAGTATTGGTCCCATGTTTCATGAGCTGAAATAAAAGATCCCATAAATGTTCTATACGCACACAAAACTTATTTGTTTACTTCCGTGTTAGTGAGCATTTCTCCTTTGCCAAAATAATCCATCCACCTGACAGGTGTGGCCTGTCAAGAAGCTGATTAAACATCATGATCATTACAGAGGTGCAGCTTGTGCTGGGGACAATAAAAGGCCACTCTAAAATGTGCAGTTTTGTCACAACAATCCCACATATTTCTCAGGTTTTGAGGGCAGGAATGCAGGAATGTTCACCAAAGCGGTTGCCAGAGATGTGAATGTTCATTTCTCTACCATAAGCCACCTCTGCAGACCATGTATAACCATGCCAGCCCAGGACCTCCACATCCGGCTTCTTCACTTGCGGGATCGTCTGAGAACAGCTACCCGAACAGCTGTTTAAATTGTGGGTTTGTACAACCAAAGAATTTCTGCACAAACTGTCATAAACCATCTCATGGAAGCTCATCTGCGTTGTCATCACAAGGGTCTTGATCTGACTGCAGTTTGTCGTCGTAACTGACTTCAGTGGGCAAACAGAGGATAGTGCGTACGGCCCAGTACATCACCGGGGCCAAGCTTCCTGCCATCCAGGACCTTTATACCAGGGGGTGTCAGAGGAAGGCCATGGAAATTGTCAAAGTTTCCAGCCACCCTAGTCAAAGACTGTTCTCTCTGCTACCACATGGCAAGCAGTACCAGCGCACCAAGTCTAGGACCAAGAGGCTTCAAAACAGCTTCTACCCCCAAGCCATAAGACTCCTGAACAGCTAATCAAATGGCTACCCAGACTATTTGCATTGCCACCTACATGTCTGTATTACCTCAATTATCTCAACACCGGTGCCCCTGCACATTGACTCTGTACCGGTATCCCCAGTATATAGCCCCTCTATTGTTATTTACTGCTACTCTATAATTATGTTCTTATCTCTTACTGTTTTTTTTTTTTGGGGGGGGGGGGGGGGTATTTTCTTAAAACTGCATTGTTGGTTAAGGGCTTGTAAGTTAGCATGTCCCTGTAAGGTCTACAGATGATGTATTCATATGATTTGAAATGCTCACCTTCGATGGCCACTGGAATGCTGGAGAACTGTGCTCTTCATGGATGAATCTCGGTTTCAACCATACCGGGCAAACAGCATGGCAGTATGGCATTGTGTGAGCAAGCGGTTTGCTGATGTCAACGTTGTGAACAGAGTACCCCATGGTGGCGGTGGGGTTATGGTATGGGCAGGCATAAGCTACAGACAACGAACACATTGCATTTTATATGTCAGCACCACAACTGTTCGTAGGGAGCTTCATGAAATGGGTTTCCATGGCCGAGCAGCCGCACACAAGGCTAAAATCACCACGCGCAATGCCAAGCATTGGTAGGAGTGGTGTAAGCTTAGCGCCATTGAACGCTGGAGCAGTGGAAATACATTCTCTGGAGTGATGAATCACGCTTCAACATCTGGCAGTACGACGGACAAATCTAGGTTTGGCCAATGCCACTCTAGCTGCCCCAATGCATAGTAAGGTTTGGTGAAGGGGGAATAATGGTCTTGGGCTGTTTTTCATGGTTTGGTCTAGTTCCAGTGAAGGGAAAGTGAAGGGAAATCTTAACACTACAGCATACAATTACATTCTAGACGATTCTGTGCTTCCAACTTTGTGGCAGCAGTTTGGGAAGATCCTTTCCTGCTTCAGCATGACAATGCCCCGTGCAGAAAGCGAGGTCCATACAGAAATAGTTTGTCGAGATCGGTGTGGATGAAATTGACTGGCCTGCACAGAGCACTGACCTCAATCCCATCGAACACCTTTGGGATGAATTGGAACGGCGACTGTGAGCCAGGCCCAACATCAGCGCCCAACATCACTAATGCTCTTGTGGCTGAATGGGACTCCATATTAATGCTCGACAAACAGGTGTCAACATACTTTTGGTCATGTAGTGTATCTGTGACCAACAGATGCATATCTGTATTCCCAGTGATGTGAAATCCATAGATTTTATTTATTTCAATTGACTGATTCCCTTATATGAACTGTACCACAGTAAAATCTTAGAAATTGTTGTGTTTACATCTTTGTTCATATCCATATTGTATATCCAATTCTTCGACCCGTCTTGCTGAAAGCTCTTCAAACACTTTCCCTGTACTTTATTGTGTTTTCCATTAACAGCATAGAGTAACCTGCCCCGGGTTAAGCCATTTTTGCCAAACAAGCTCCCTTTTTGTGGCCTCTGGTACATTTTTTACAAAAGGATAGATGGAGTTTGATAAACCTGGACTTTTCGGCAGGTACATATGCAGGAGGCTACCCTGCACAGCATGGCCTTCGTTCCAGATCAAAACTCCAAACCTACAACCTAATTACTGAGATTACTGCTTCCAAGGCTTTCTTTTCCCAAGCTACATGGAGGTTGCTCTAGCAAACAAACAGCAGAGACCCGAGGACACCATCCAACCTGGAACTGAGTGAGTAGTGTTTGGTCTGATGCTATTTTGAAAGCCAAGAAGAAAAGTAAAATAATAAAGTACATAATGATGTATTTTACTTTATGGGGACTGAATGCTGAGTTAAGGCTCCCAGGCTTGCAAGGACAGACCAGATACAAATTCAATTAGCATTAAGGTGTGAAGTAAAAGGTGTCGACAAGTGGCAGGAGCCTTTGAAGCGTCCTCTGAAGCCCCTTCCTGCTTTTCAAAGACCATTCACTGCCATTTTCTACAAGAAATCTGCTTCCAGGAAGAAAAAAAAAGCTTCTCCCATGTGGGTGTGACACCTACGCCCGTTGCCTGCTGC
This sequence comes from Oncorhynchus mykiss, assembly GCF_013265735.2. NCBI lineage: Eukaryota > Metazoa > Chordata > Actinopteri > Salmoniformes > Salmonidae > Oncorhynchus > Oncorhynchus mykiss. The sequence continues at coordinate 35,126,168 of NC_048575.1, read as the reverse complement.
ACTGCTGCTTGGATTCCACCTGGTGATCTGTTCACAGTCTGTCCTGGCCTGTCTCCCCCTGTCTGGTACAGCTACCCCCACCACACTCACCCCTCTCTCCCGAGCATTGGGGTGAGTGACTCTAAACTTACAATGGCTAGCCCCAAGTCATTATATATATTTTTCTTTCTTATGCATTTTGCTATTTGCCCCTTGACTCCTGCATACTTTGTTGACTACATACTTTCTTTACCCAACCGTGGGACAGACTGTTTGTTCCCACACTCGGGACTCTGACTCTATTGGTTACACAAACATTTGGCCTCCACCCATATTCTAACCACCTCTCACTGGCTTTGCATTCATGTTACCTGATGAAATTGCTGTACAATATGATCTTGTTGCCATCTGATGCACATTCAGATGTCATATATCAGCACTGCAGAGCTCTCCCTGCCCATCTACTGTTGCTAGCCCCAATTCTGACTTGTGCTCTGATATCTTCTTCACTGATTTCTGCTCTCGTAAAAGCCTGTTTTTTTTGCAAGTTAACACTAGAAGCTTATTACCTAATATGCATCCATTGAAAGTGTGGGTTCACAGCTCCAATACAAATGTTGGTCATTGCCACCATGTTGGTCATTAACCACGTTTAATTACTGAGACGTGGTTAAAAATTAACACTGGGTCGTAAATTTAAGCAGGAGGGAACTTTCCCTCTCTGTCTTTTAGTATCCACCAAGGGAATGCTTTGTCTAGATAGATTGTGGCTCCCCTAAAACCTCTAACGTCAAAAGATTGGACATTGGAACATTCATTTCTGACATCCAAATGTTGAGAATGGTCCGGGGGATCTAAAGAATAATCCTGTCACATTGTTTATTATTTTGTGATGTCATTAAGGATGGTATGACAAAGTAACTGTGACTCTGAAAGTGTACGCGTCCTATGTATCAAGTTTATATCTAAATGTGGTATAAAATATATGATTAAATATGAGAATACTTTTGTGAAGATAGCAATGTGATTTTAGCCGTCTAAATGAGATAATTATTTTTCTCAGTAGCCACGCCCAAGTAAGCTCAGAATTCATGCCAGCATGACGGAACGCCCCTTTAGCCCGAGTGCTTAAAAGAACTCGCTAAAAATGTACATACAGACCAAAACATGCCGGGTTGCAGCTGGCGTGTAAAGTGGTCAGGAGCTGAACCCAGAATAATCAACCATTGAGACCAAGCAGATGGACAGAGTGAACCGGACGTCACGAATGGTTAAAACTTCAAGATGTGAGGCCGTGGTGCACACGTTGAAATAGTTAGAAACTTTGTACTGAGACCAGACAGCGTGGAGTAGTGGCTACACGGCTGAAAATGGTGAAACTCGCAGTCTCTACAGAGGAAGATAACCTCACCTCGGAGACCAGAAACATTCACAGCCTGCAGCTGTGCATGTAAAAAGTGGTCCTAGAACCTTGACTAAAGACACGAGGGGGGAAGGAAGTCAATCCCCCTGATACAATGTTGGTACGTCTGAAGCATCCATTCCAACAAACATTCCAAGAGCAGAGAATCTCTACAAATAAGGACATTGTGACCTTTGGTGGACAACCAGAGCCTTACATCAAGCCACTACCCATAGACAGATTGATTTTTTTCAACAGAGAGACGACAGAGAAAGACATCTACACGTGAATATATATTGCATTTCTAATCCGAATGAGTGGTGGTTAGGGTGCTAAGTAGTCTGGTTACTATGAGCATAGTTTCCAAATGTATGTACGATAAATTCACTCTGTCTCTCCCTCTCTTTATTTTCCCCACCTCCTTTCCATTGTGTAACAAGCCGTCATATCGTGTCAGTCCACTAGGGACTTATCTCGTGTAAGTGTGTATGGTATTCTGTGTTTTTATTTAGTTAGTTAATAAATAAATGATTAAATGAATTTGTGTAGTACTGAATATTCAAAAGGGCCAGTGTTCTTGCAGACCCACAGATTATGTGACGTTCAGACTGATGAGGTAATAATTTATATTGGACTGTTAACTTCTCTAGGAAAGGAGGCTGCATTTGGAATTTTGCATGAAAAGCATGCCCAAATTCAACTGCATGCTACTCATGCCCAGAAGATAAGATATGCATATTATTAGTCGATTTGGATAGAAAACACTGAAGTTTATAAAACTGTTTGAATCATGTCTGTGAGTATAATACGTGTAGCTTTAATTTGCTATCTTTGCATGTGTGATTTCACGAAAGTTAGATTTTTTTAGGAATTTATTTGAATTTGGCGCTCTGCATTTTCTCTGGCTTTTGGCCAAGTGGGACGCTACCGTCCAACATATCCCAGAGAGGTTAAGAGATATCTGTATATCTTTAGAGTTTAAGTTGGAAGATAGTAACTCATTAAACAACTTTTCCCGTGGTGCACCAAATTCCTAATTAGTTAATTGTTATATGATTTTTTAAAATCGAGTAACAATTAAACAGTTTGATTCGATAAATATCAGTCATCAGATTAATGATAGTCACTTCACAACAGTGTGTCCAAACTTTTGACTGGCACTGTATACTGACAGTATCAGAGAAGAGAGCGTATGTCATTGAGGGGTGGGTTTTTATTTACTGTGGATAACAGTAATTAGAGGAATCAAACTTGAACCTCTGGCGCATGTAGGTTAGTGTCTATGTTTAATCAAAAATCTTCATGCTAATGATCAATTAGCCTCCAAAATTAGTCAGTTAATTCATTTTGAAACAGTTAATGAAAGGGGAAGTTTGTGCTTGCTCCCTTTCCTTACTTCATCAGTAGTGGAGTAGTACATGCAGGGATGGATGCATGCTGATTTAGGAGGGGCGGATGTAATGTAACCCACATCATTTCTACTTGCCTCGAAAAGGTTAATAGCACTAGGATGATGTATTCTCAGATTCCTACTGAGGGCGCACTCACACAACATTTTCAGGTCTCTAATGTTCTCCCTTGGTAGCCTGGTGACTAACGAAGCTGTGTCATGGTGGAGCCGGAATGGAGTGTAGAGGGGTCGCATCTCATGTGTCTGTCCAATCAGCTGCTTCTCACAATTCATAAGCAGGTGCCAGTTTTAGACACATGAAGAAATGTGTCATGCTTCGTTATACAACATTTTATGGGTGTGTGTTGCACACTAATTCATTGCTAATTAGTGGAATTAGGATTACTAATATTTTAACAATTTCCCCAAATCAAACACCTCTGACTGAAGTCCCTGAAAGCCCGCATACACTATGTCTCTGTCCCAAATGGCACCATATTCCCTATTTTGTGCACTACTTTTGAACAGAGCCCTATGGACCCTTGTCAAAAGTAATGCACTAGATAGAGAATAGGGTGGAATTGTGTACCTGTTCATTCTCACATCAGGGGAGAGTGACAGCTGTGAGACTATAATATTGACCACTGGCAGACATATGGAAATGATATAAGCATTTTTGGTTCCAGGTAGAACTCTTTTAGGATGCATGTAGAACCCTCTGTGGAAAGGGTTATACATGGAACCCAAAACGGTTCTACCTGGAACCAAAAGGGGTTTTTCAAAGGGTTCTCCTGTGGAGACAGCCGAATAACACTTTTTGGTTCTAGATAGCACCATTTTTTCTAAGAGGGTAAGGCTTAGTTGATTAATGGTGTAGCCAAGGTTTTTACCTCCCAGTAGATTCCACCTGCAGAGTTGGTGCTTGTTTGCACTTCTCTTATCTCTCCAGTTCAGATTTTTTTGATTTGCAGTATAAAAATAGGGGCATGAATGCTGCTGTGTATTGCAGTATACAATAAATTGAGCAGCGTTCCAGGCAGCTTTTCCTTGATCAGAGAGTAAAAGTGCCAGAGGAGAATGGTGGGCCACTCCTATAGCTATAGTCTGCAGGTGCGAAGATTAGTCAACCCGCTCAAATGATGTGCTCATTCAGCCTGCCATGAATAACTGGTCTACATTTCAAAAGGCACCCTATTCCCTTTTTAGTGCACTACGTTTAACCTGGGCCCATAGGGCTTTGGTAAAAAGTTGTGCATTATAATGTGCCATTTTGGGCTCATACCAGGAGTTAGTTGGGCAATGAATACCATCTCCGAAGCAAACGGAATGGAAACCTAATGGGAACTCACTCTCCCATGTTTTAATAGATTCAAATTAACAGGATGTCTAAAAGGAGCTGGATGGAAAAATCTATTATGAAGACAAATGAAGAGTCAACAGGACTTACATTTGGTTTGTTTTCCCCTTCTCCTAGTGTGGTCTTCTTGGCACCCCTAAATATGCATTTTCTATGATTTGTTGTGTAATTGGTGCACCAGACACAGCAATTGGTTTTCTTGCATCTGCTGAATGGAAATATTGTTTAACCAATGTGTTTGTCTGTACAGGTGTGCGTAGGATGTGAGTTCTCTCTTGTAGGTATGATTTGGACGTTGTGTGTATGTTGTAGCCAGTCCTACCTGTTTGCATGGATTTGACCTCACTTTTGTATGCCGGCTGTATACACTATTGTGCACTTGTATTCATGTGCTTATTGTCTATGGACTCCCCACTATCTAACTGGCAAGGCATTAGAGAGAATGTCGGCATGCCAAATGGCAGCCTATTCCCTATATAGTTTAGGGAATATGGTTCAAGATGTCAGGAACAGAGGTCAAAAGTGGCTGTCCTAACATTCTTACCAGACTGGTTGCAAATTATAACAAAATTCAATCATATCTAGGTTTTAATGTGAACCAGACACTGGGAAAAGCAGATTGGTGTCATGACAAATAGGTGCAGTGGTTCCACCAGCCCTAGGGACCAACATTAGATGTATTTATGATTAAAATCACTTACCATGGTGCAGCAGGTTGACCTCTCTCTTGCCTGTGAAGGGGAATTGATTCCCATTACAAATTCATAAACTGGAAAAGAGAGGGAGGAAGAGAGAAGAAGGGGAAAGACGTATCTTGACTTAAATTTCAGAGGTTGGCCTAACGAGAGAGAATGTGGAGGAAACCTGTGTTGTGGCTTAATCCTCTGTCGATTTCATCAATTGCTTCACCTCAACGTTTTCCATTTTTAACCTACAGAAGAATACACTTGAAAGCACATTATGAATATTAAACTGTGTCATCAGATTCATCTCTGCAGTGCAGATACATTGGAGGAGAATGAAGGTAACCAACCCCCCAATCTATGCCAACCCTTCTGGACAGAATGCCTTGAAGTTAACAGCCATTATATGTTTTTGTATAGAAGATCAAATAATTAACATTATATAGTTTCCGTAAATATGAACACTGAATGCTTGTAAGAAAATTAATCCATTGATATAGTCTAACTTACTTTGCATGTAAATTAGCTCTTTGGCTTGTTAGGGGTGGCAGGTAATGACTCTCCCTGATGATGTCAATGAATTATACTTAGATGAGTCACTTCCGCTACACTATGTTGCCATTCTGAGTTTCTTTCCGGAAAAGAGACAAAGAAGTATGATGTCAAGCTGTTTTGCCCTCATTGGTATTCTCTGAAAATGGCCAGAGATTGATTTCATGCCGCAATTCCATTAGTTCCCACACTAATGGTTTTTATTCATAATTAGATAGATGTATGTTGCATGTCCAATGATTCCTGACATTCAAATGTCATTGTCCGTCTTATAGTCTATAATACTGATCCAGTCCAGAGTATCATAAGAGGCTACCCCCAGTCTACAACCTACATTTTACCTCTTTAAAGGGTGAATATGGAATTCAAACAACAACAAAGTGCAAAAATGGTTGTGTCAATCCCAGATGGCCTCCTTAATTGGCTGACAATTAGGCTTCATCATGTCTGAGCGGGTATAGGCTAGTTAAGGATCTGTAATACAATGGGGGATGAGAGATTTCGACCAGACATGATGAGATAATGAAAGAACATTAACGGGTGGATGTTAAACTGGCCAGGGTATATTGCTACTAATACAGATCAATAGACCCATGATATCTCTCATGCTTCCCCAAATAGCACCCTATTCCCTATATACCACACTACTTTTGCACAGAGCTCGAGTCAAAGGTAGTTCACTAAATAGAGGAATATGGGGCCATTTGGGATGCTGTCTTTGCCTTGATCCATTTCTCCCTGGGCTAAATTCTATCGAGCTGTTGATCGTCCCTCTTGTCCCCTCTTGTAGCGGCTTGCCACGTACACCTGAATGATATCCTTTAGTTATTGATTCATGTGAAATGAAATTATGTTTGAACATACATTTGTAAACTGCGAGTGGGCCTGTCAGACAGAACTAATGGTCCTCGTGTTTGTAGTTTATATTTCCATGCAGAGATCATCGCTATCCTGTGTTGTTACAAAGCCCTTTGAATTATAATTGGTTTGTGGTCAATTTCCTTATCTGGACCCCACAATGTAAATTGTACTCCCTTAATTATGAGCAAGGCGCCAGCCGTCTTCAATTGCATACAAATACATCGTATGCAAATGACTAGAGCTTGTTAAACATGCTGTTGAATATGTTGAGAGGGAAATGTTTGATTACTTACATTCTGTAATACTTTTATTACAGCCTCGGGGACAAAAAATATTTATTCCCCAGACTCGGGTGCACACAGACACACACACACACATTCCAGATAACAGTCATTAAAGCCAATCGAGGAACACCAGCTAGAACACACGCTCACTGTCAATCTAAGTACACTGTGATTCGTGAAGCATTACCTTCGTCGTGATTATGCTTTCCTCTTGTGTGATCGTGGACTAGCCTGAGTATCAGAACACCCTTCCTGACGACTGCGGAGGCCTCTGTGCCCGCTGGCCTGTTCTCTGCTGTCTCTGTGTGTGGCCAGGAGACTTTATGGATGTTGTGTCCCCAAAGACTGGTTGTGTGACTTTGATGATGACTGTAGGGATGGCAGCGACAAGGGAGACTGTGAGCACACAGCCTGTGTATTCCCCTTACACGGAAAACACACATGAATTTCACGTGACATAAATGTGACAACATAGGGATGCAACATTTCTTACATGTCATTCCATGACACCACACGTGACAACATTTGAAAGATTTCACATGGAGACTGCAAATTCAATTTGTACGTGAATTTTTTCACATGTGAAAATGCAATATCATATGTGAATTTATTTATTATTTTACGTGAAAGTGAAAAATTACATTTTAGCATGGAAGTTTTTGCCATGTGAATATCCAATTCCACATGAGGCTTAAACTAAAAAAAATATGATTTTCACATGTGGAGAATAAAAATATGTTGTTCTCCTCACATGTGAAAAGATGGTGTTAACTCTAAATTGAATACATGCAAACATTTATTTTCACATGTGAACATTTCAGCTCGATGTGAAAAGTAAGGGAAATAATGAACCGTTAAGGGCGTTTTAAGGAAAGTGGTACGCTGTTCAGCTAAAATAGTGTAAAAATCTTTAATGAATAACAATATGATTCCATATTCTCATATTCCTTTCAATATGACCCCACCTGGGATTGGAACTCACAACCTCTGTATTTGGGATACCCTGATCATTCAGCTGCGCTACAAAGTTAGTGGTATTTTCAGATGTCCCATACAGATTCCTTACCTCTAATACATCTCTGCACCCAGCAAAAGAGTGCTATCGGCACTGCTATCAGTTAATCTGACTATTCTCTCATCATTGATTTAATTGACATATTTCAGCAATTTGAGGGTTAGTGTAATATAGTGTAGTTGTCCAATGTTGGTGGGATTTGAGCGGTTGGGATCCCGCTCATTGCTCATGGAGTGGTGCTTGCGCTGTGCTCCATGTCCTTTCCAACTGCTCCGCTAAAAACCCCTCCACACTCTCAGGAAAAAAAACTGCCACTCCATTAAAATTTAATTTAAAAAACACCTATCTATTTTTGTGACTACCTGGCTATATTATTTATATTATTGCAAGGCTATAGCCTACAAAGAAATACATTGTGAAGCATATGTGAGTGCGACCCAATAGGCTGGTAGGTGTCGCGTATACTCCCTCTCTGGCCTCTAGGTCACCAGGCTGCTTGTTATGGCGCACACCTGTCTCCATCGTTACGCGCACCAGCACGTCATCAAACTCACCTGGACTCCATCACCTCCCTGATTACCTTCCCTATATATGTCACTCCCAGCCATTATTGTTTCTGTTTCAGTTTCCTGTCTATGCGTTGTATTATGTTTAATTTATTTATTAAATTATTCACTCCCTGAACTTGCTTCCCGACTCCCAGCACAGACGTTACAGACGCCTCACCTAAGGGAAGCATCAGGGAGTGTTTTTGTGTTGGAGGTCATGTCGGGTCCGGGTGGCAGTACTGGAGCTAACGGCCTCATCAGGCTCTCACGCTTCAGCCGGCTAGTCGGGCTCTCACGCTTCAGCCGGCTAGTCGGGCTCTCACGCTTCAGCCGGCTAGTCGGGCTCTCACACTTCAGACGGTTTGTCGAGCTCTCACGCATCAGCTGGTTTGTCGGGCACTCGTGCATCAGCCGTTTTGTCGGGGTCTCACGCATCAGCTGGTTTGTCGGGCTCTTGTGCATCAGCCGTTTTGTCGGGGTCTCACGCATCAGCTAGCTCGTCGAGCTCCTACACCCCGGCCGGCTCTTCAGGCTCTTACGCCTCAGCCGGTTCGTCTGGTTTCTGTGCCTCAGCAAAGGTGAACGGCTCGCTCCTGATCCCCGGGATCGTCCCTATGATCACTCGGCGTCCTGCGGCTGGAGGTGCGTGTTTTGTATTATGTTTCATTTATTTATTAAATTATTCACTCCCTGAACTTGCTTCCCGACTCCCAGCACCAATGTTACAGTAGGGACATAAAGGGTTCAGCATTTAAACAATATTTTGTTGTATTAAAGTCTATAAATTGCACATACACTACCGTTCAAAAGTTTGGGGTCACTTAGAAAATGTATTTTCTTTTTGAAAGAAAATCACATTTTGAAATACAGTATACACATTGTTAAAGAGGACAAGCAAGAGGACAAGTACATTAGTGTCTAGTTTGAGAAACGGACGCCTCAAGTCCTCAACTGGCAATTCATTAAATAGTACCCCCAAAACACCAGTCTCAACAGTGAAGAGGAGACTCCAGGATGCTCTGTCCAGTATCTTTGTTCTTTTGCCCATCTTAATTGTTTATTTTTATTGGTCAGTATGAGATGGCTTTTTCTTTGCAACTCTGCCTAGAAGGCAAGAATCCCGGAGTCGCCTCTTCACTGTTGACGTTGAGACTGGTGTTTTCCGGGTACTATTTAATGATAGAACAAGGACATTTCTAAGTGACCCCAAACTTTTGAACGGTAGTGTAGGCTGACTTAGAATGAAATACAAATTAAACAAAAAATGACTTATTAGTTAACTTCATTTTTAAAAACATGAGTTTGGTCAGTCTGTGGCTTCAGGCTCATGTAATGGTTCTTAGATAGCTGGCCAGAGGCGGAGAATACCCTCTCCAGACTTGCAGAGCCACTGGGGATGCTAAACACCCTTTTGGCCACTATGGCCAGGTTGGGCAGAGATGCAGAGTTTTTTTTATTTTAATATATAGGCCTAAAGGGTTTTCGGCAAAATAACCCAATCAAAACAGGAAGCTTCTTGAACTTGGGAATATGCCAGGCCTATTTGTATAGATAACATAACAAAAATAAACAAAACATTTAAGAGATCAACTGTATAAACCAAAAAGTCTGAAGTTTACATACACTTAGGTTGGAGTCATTAAAACTCGTTTTTTATCCACTCAACAAGAAATGTGTGAACAAACTATAGTTTTGGCAAGTCCAATAGCACCTCTACTTTGTGCATGACACAAGTAATTTTCCAACAATTGTTTACAGACAGACTATTTCACTTAAGTCAATTAAGTCACAAGTTTACATACACTAAGTTGAATGTGCCTTTAAACAGCTTGGAAAATTCCAGAAAACGATGTCATGGCTTTAGAAGCTTCTGATAGTCTAATTGACATAATTTGAGTCAATTGGAGGTGTACCTGTGGATGTATTTCAAGGCCTACCTTCAAACTCCATGCCTCTTTTCATGGGAAAATCAAAATAAATCAGCCAAGACCCAAGACAATTGTAGACCTTCACAAATCTGGTTCATCCTTGGGAGCAATTTCCAAATGCCTGAAGGTACCATGTTCATCTGTACAAACAATGAAGGAAACGGGTACAAAGGTATCTATATCCACAGTAAAAACTAGTCCTAAATCGACATAACCTGAAGGCCGCTCAGCAAGGAAGAAGCCACTGCTCCAAAACTGTCATAAAAAAGCCAGACTACGGTTTGCAACTGCACATGGGACAAAGATTGTACTTTTTGGAGAAATGTTCTCTGGTCTGATTAAACAAAAATATAACTTTTGGCCATAATGACCATCGTCATGATTGGAGGATAAGGGTAGGCTTGCAAGCCTAAGAACACCATCCCAACCGTGAAGCACGGGGGTGGCAGCATCATGTTGTGGGGGTACTTTGCTGCAGGAGGGACTGGTGCACTTCACAATATATATGGTATCATGACGAAGGAAAATTATGTGGCTATATTGAAGCAACATCTCAAGACCTCAGTCAAGAAGTTAAAACTTGGTCGCAAATGGGTCTTGCAAATGGACAATGCCCCCAAGCATACTTCCAATGTTGTGGCAAAATGGCTTGAGGACAACAAAGTCAAGATATTGGAGTGGCCGTCACAAAGCCCTGACCTCAGTCCTATAGAAAATGTGTGGGCAGAACTGAAAAAGCGTGTGCGAGCAAGGAGGCCTACAAACCTGACTCAGTTACACAAGCTCTGCCAGAAGGAATGGGCCAAAATTCACCCAATTTATTGTGGGAAGCTTGTGGAAGGCTACCCAAAATGTTTTACCCAAGTAAAATAATTTAAAGGCAACGCTACCAAATATTAATTGAGTGTATGTAAACTTCTGACCCACTGGAATGTGATGAAAGAAATAAAAGTTGAAATATATCACTCTCTATTATTATTCTGACTTTTCAGTCTAAAAATAAAGTGGTGATCCCAACTGACCTAAGGAATTTTTACAAGGATTAAATGTCAGGAATTGTGTAATCAATCCTTGACACAAACATGGTGGCGTAGCAGGAAGCTCAGAATGCTGTCAAGCAAGCGGTTGTGAGTTCAAATCCCAGGTGAGGACATGTTGAATAATAAGTATTTAAATTGAAGAGACTGTAACGAGCAATTTGTTTGCAGTGACATATCATCACATGAGAAGTGTTCAATTTGAGGTGTTTTTTCTGTAAGGGTCTTAATCGTTTGTACTTTGTTGATTACAGTATACTTTTGATTTATTAAAGATGAAGAATAATCTGTCTCAATTATTGACCTATGATGGGATGCCGCTATGTGAATTTTAAATAGTGTGAATAGATGAAAGTTAGATTTTTAGCTTCAGTCATTTCTGGTTGTTGTAGGCATTAATAACGTGCAGTATCTGCTCAAGTAGCCTTCACCTTTGAGTGTACATAAATAAGAGATACTGTCCTAGCGAAAGAACACACTTCAAACAACTAAGCATATTGAAAATCAGACTGCTTTCGGTTTGCCTGATTTTACATCTAAATTGAGCACTGCAGAAGAGAACATGGCTCTCTGTCAAAAATATTATATTGACCATATATTGTGTTCCCTACAGGTTATAGAAAAGTGCTGAAATACCAGCCTAACCTACCTAATGGCTATGGAACATTTCTCCTGTAGGTTTCCTCCCCTTCTATGTCAAAGATAATGAAACACTATAGTAAGTACTACAGTAACGTCTGCAAAAACACTACAGTAAAAATGACTGAATAGTAAGTACTACATTATAGTACAGTACTCAAACACTACAGTAAATACTACCGTATACTGCAATTATAGTGCACAATTTTTTACCAGAGCCCTATGGGCTATCTAATACACTAGGCAGGGGATAGGTTGCCATTTGGGATGCAGCCTCACAGGTTCTGAGTACACTAGGTGTGGCTTCAAGCAGGGGTTCTGTGACCTGTTACCCAGCACTGAAACACACTCAGGATGAACCAGATGAACAGAATTCAACATTACTGGACTCAAACAAGACTACGCCAACAACCAATCAGGCACCGCAATGACGAGTTCAGATTCTAAGAACCTACTTTGGAAAATTATATGGGCTGTCCTTGAACATGATGCAAACATTTGCCTAGTCAAAATACACAAGCGCTCAAGAACATTGGACATTTGATAAGATTCTGTCTCGTTTTTTTAAAACCATTTTTCTACCTTTCTCTCCCACCTCCAGCTCATTACTTGTTTCTGTTGCCTGTGTGAGGAGGCAGCCCAGGCTTACTTGAAGAGTCCTGTGTCCCTACCCTGAAAGAAGTGCTGGGTAAAACAAAGCTTTGCTTGAATACTAAATCAATCCTGCCATTATCCAAGATGGCGTACAGTCAGACGTCTTTTGTCCTCGTGTCCCGTGTATATATCTTCTCTTTTTTTCTTCGCATATATTTTTCTTAACCTCAACTTCAACATACACTCCTGCAATCCACCTCACCCAATGTGGTATGGATCTGCTATTTTCTTAACTTTTGAACCGGATCCCCCAACAGAAGCTAGCCAGCTAACTCTCTACTAGCTAGTAGTCAGCTAGCCTTTAGCCTGGACAACTCTCGCCAGTCTGTACAGCATGACTCAAACCAGAGCAAATCTGACTTATTTATCTACGGATTCCTACCGCAAGCTCTGAACCTTTTCACCTGGATCATCGCAGCTAACTAGATGCTATCCAAGTGGCCGATCCTGGCTATGGTCTCTGTCCCGAAGCAAGAACCAATTAGCCTGGAACTAGCCTTTGCTAGGCCCATCTCCCGGCTAGCCGAAGAGGTCCATCAGCCACTCCTTGGGCTACAATACTATTTTGCCAAATGGCCTGGGCCCCTTTTACTGCCGACACAGAGCCAAGCCGACCCATCACGACTGGACTACCGAGGTAATCCGCCCAAGGTTTTTTTTTCAATTGGCTCCTCTGACACAATGTCCTTGAATGCCCATCTGCTAGCCTGCTATACGCGGCCCGCTATCTGTCTAGATCATATCGGACTGTTAGCTGAAGAGACCATCGGACAAATTCATTGGCCACTATACCTATTTTGCCAATTGGCCTGGACCCTTTTACCACACGGAGCCCTGCTGATCCATGTCGACTGATCTGCCGACGTAACATCAGGAGGGGGCTACAACAGACTTCTTCCGTCACGACTTCCCTCTAAGGCCCTTCTGCTAGCTAGCTTGCTAGCCTAGGCTCGCTAGCTGTCTGAATAGCCATGTCTCCGGCCCGCCAAGCTACTCACTGGACCCCTATGATCACTCGGCTATGCATGCCTCTCCCTATTGTCAATATGCCTTGTCCATTGCTGTTCTGGTTAGTAATTATTGCCTTACTTCACTGTAGAGCCTCTAGCCCTGCTCAATATGCCTTAACTCTTTAGTTCCACCTCCCACACATGTGGTGACCTCACCTGCTTTAAATTGTTTCTAGAGACAATATCTCTCTCATCGTCACTCAATGCATAGGTTTACTTCCACTGTACTCAAATCCACCATACCTTTGTCTGTACATCATGCCTTGAACCTTTTCTACCATGCCCAGAAACCTGCTCCTTTAACTATCTGTTCTGAACGTACTAGACGACCAGTTCTTATAGCCTTTAGCCATACCCTTATCCTATTCCTCTGTTCCTCTGGTGATTTAGAGATTAATCCAGGCCCTGCAGTGCCTAGCTCCACTCCCATTCCCCAGGCGCTCTCATTTGTTGACTTCTGTAACCTTAAAAGCGTTGGTTTCATGCATGTTAACATTATAAGACTCCTCAACCAAGTTTGTGTTAAAGCAGTGAACAAAACAATCTGCCAACCTGGATGTCCTAGCCATGTCTGAATCCTGGCTTAGGAAGACCACCAAAACCCTCACATTTCCATCCCTATAACATTTTCCACCAAGATAGAGCTGCCAAAGGGTGCGGAGTTAGCCTGCAGAGTTCTGTCTTAGTATCCAAGTCTGTGCCCAAACAATTTGAGCTTCAACTTTTAAAAATCAACCTTTCCAGAAGCAAGTCTCTCACCATTTGCCGCTTGCTATAGACCACCTCCTGCCCCAAGCTGTGCCCTAGACACCATATGAATTGATTTCCCCCCATCTTTGACATAATTAACACCCCGGCCATCCTACAATCTAAGCCTGATGCCCTCAATCTCACACAAATTATCAATGAACATACCAGGTACAACCCCAAATCGGGCACCCTCATAGATATCATCCTAACCAACCATCCCTCCAAATACACCTCTTCTGTCTTCAACCAGGATCTCAGCGATCACTTCCTCATTGCCTATGTCCGTAATGGGTCTGCATTCAAACGACCAACACTAAAACACTTCAGCGAGCAGGCCTTTCTAATCGACCTGGCCCGGTTATCCTGGAAGGATATTGACCTAATTTTGTCAGAGGATGCCTGGTTATTCTTTAAAAGTGCCCTTCCTCACAAGCTTAAATAAGCATGCCCCATTCAAAAAATGTAGAACAAGGAACAGATTGGTTCACTCCAGACCTGACTGCCCTTGACCAGCACAAAAACATCCTGTGGCGTACTGCATTAGCATTGAATAGCCCCCGCGATATACAACTATTCAGGGAAGTTAGGAACCAATATACACAGGCAGTTAGGAAAGCAAAGACTAGCTTTTTCAAACATAAATGTGCATCCTGTAGAACAAACTCCAAAAAGTTCTGGGACACTGTAAAGTCCATGGAGAATAAGAACACCTCCTCCCAGCTGCCCACTGTACTGAGGCTAGGAAACACTGTCACCACTGATAAATCCGTGATAATTGAGAATTTCAAAAAACATTTTTCTACGGCTGGCCATGCTTTCCACCTGGCTACCCCTACCCCGGTCAACAGCCCTGCACCCCCCACAGCAACTTGCCCATGCCTCCCCCATTTCTCCTTCATCCAGATAGCTGATGTTCTGAATGACCTGCAAAATCTGGACCCCTACAAATGCAACCCCTATTACCAGCCTGTTCAACCTCTCTTTCGTATTGTCTGAGATCCCCAAAGATTGGAAAGCTGCCACGGTCAATACGAGACAATACTGTGCAGCTGTATTCATCGACCTGGCCAAGGCTTTCGACTGTCAATCACCATATTCTTATCGGCAGACTCAACAGCCTTGGTTTCTCAAATGACTGCCTCCCCTGGTTCACTAACTACTTCTCAGATAGAGTTCAGTGTGTCAAATCGGAGGGACTGTTGTCCGGAAGTCTGGCAGTCTCTATAGGGGTGCCACAGGGTTCAATTCTCGGGCCGACTCTTTTCTCTGTATACATCAATGACGTTGCTCTTGCTGCTGGTGATTCTCTGATCCACCTCTACGCAGAAGTCACCATTCTGTGTACTTCTGGCCCTTGTTTGGACACTGTGCTAACTAACCTCCAGATTAATTTCTTCTTCCTTCTGTGGCCTCCAACTACTCTTAAATGCAAGTAAAACTAAATGCATGCTCTTCAACCGATCGCTGCCCACCTGTCCAGTGTCATGACTTTGGCCTGGGGGTAGGTTTATGACAGTCATAAATCCCTCTTTCCCCCCTTTTTCCTCTCTCTATTGATGTGACATTTGAAAATCCCTTGGTTAACATAGAGATTCTGGGAACATCAGAAGGTGGGGGGAAATGAACTATATTTTGGTAATCCGACCAATTGAACATATGCAGTGGTACTTAATGAATATGATGTCAGTTCGGTTGTCATCTGAGACATTCTCATCGATGATAGGATGACAAACTCTACAGTGGAAAGTCTACACATCAGAGTTATCGGATTCACGTGGAATTGTTGTTCAATTTAAATGTTAGAATATAAAATCATTGGTGAAAAGATTAAATGTAATTTTAGCTTCCAAATGAGAGATTTGGGTTCATAAGGTTAGGGCTCTGCTCAATCAGTGACCCGCACCTGTGAAGAGACATGGGCTGTAGACTGTGAAACACGCCCTTCTCCCTCCACTATATAAGCCATTGACAACAATATGACCTCCTGTTCCAAGCATGTGAGGTCTGCAGCCTCTGCGTTAAAAGGACTAACATGTCAACTAAGCCAACCTCAGCGTGAGCTTTGGTTGCGAATGGTATGAATTCTTATTCGCTACAGAAGTGATACCTCCTAGCCGTTGAGTTAGCCACAGCAGCTGCAAACGCGGGCTAGGAAAGAACAGACAGAGTATCCCGTCTACCACACAACGATGTTCCTACAACGTATCCAATGGACCACCAGAGACATTCTTCAAAGGACAAATTACACGGTTTGGCAACACAGCCTTCCAACTACCACCAAACTACCGCAGCTCAGAGTAAATATTGCATTATTGCATTTTCTTTTCCAAATGGGCGGTCATTTAGAATGCATACGATACTGTATTTTTGATAGCACAGCTTCTCCCTTTGTCCCTCAGTCTTCCCGCTCTTTCACTCAAACCCAGCCCCTTTTCTTTTGTGTAACCAGCTGTCATATCTGTTCTGCCCGCTAGGGACGTTTTCTTTAATGACGTAATTTGTAATCAAGGTATGATTCATTCTTTGTAGTATATATAATTCTGTGTGATTAGTTAGGTATTTAGTAAATAAATAATTAAACCCAATGTTGTATTGCTGATTCAACTTGTTAGCCAGGGTTTGTGCAGATAACTAAGAATTTACAACTTTGAGATGAGGCTGAATTAAGGTGTCGATTAATATTGACTGCTATTGATTGATATTACTGGGTCTTTCAGAGTTTATTCGGAAGATAACAGCTCTATAAATATTATTTTGTGATGCCCCGACTCTCGTTAATTACATTTACATGATTAGCTCTATCAGGTAATATTAATTACGGAGAAAGTCTTTTATAGAATAGCATGTCCTATCACTTAATCCGGCATAGCCAAAGACACGACACCAGCATCCCTACTCTGGACGGTTCTGATTTAGAATATGTGGACAACTATAAATACCTAGGTGTCTGTGTAACCGATGTGAAATGGCTGGCTAGTTAGCGGTGGTGCACGCTAATAGCGTTTCAGTCGGTGACGTCATTCACTCTAAGACCTGAAGTAGTTGTCCCCCTTGCTTTGCAAGTGTCACGGCTTTTGTGGGTGTCAGTTGTCTATGTGTGCAGAGCGTCCCTGGTTCGAGCCCGGGTAGAGGCGAGGGGATGGACAAAAGTTAAACTGTTACATCTGGTTAGACTGTAATCTCTCCTTCCAGACTCACATTAAGCATCGCAAATCCAAAATGTAATCTAGAATCGGCTTTCTATTTCGCAACAAAGCATCCTTAACTCATGCTGCCAAACACCCTCGTAAAACTGACCATCCTACCGATCCTTGGCTTTGGCGATGTCATTTATAAAACAGCATCCAACACTCTACTCAGACTGCATCCAATTTGCTATCACAGTGCCATCCGTTTTGTCACCAAAGCCCAATACACTACCCACCACTGCGACCTGTATGCTCGCGTTGGCTGGCCCTCGCTTCATATTCGTCGCCAAACCCACTGGCTCCAGGTCATCTATAAGCCTTTGCTAGGTAAATTCCCGCCTTATCTCAGCTCACTGGTCACCATAGCAGCACCCACCCGTAGCACGCACTCCAGCAGGTATATTTCACTGGTCACCCCCAAAGCCATTTCCTCTTTCAGCCTTCTTTCCTTCCAGTTCTCTGCTACCAATGACTGGAACGAACTGCAAAAATCACTGAAGCTGGAGACGTATATCGCCCTCACTAACTTTAAGCACCAACTGTCAGAGCATCTCACAGATCACTGTACCTGTACATAGCCCATTTGTAAATAGCCCATCCAACTACCTCATCCCCATACTGTTATTTATTTTGCTCCTTTGCACCCCAGTATCTATACTTGCTCTTCTGCAGATCCATCACTCCAGTATTTACTATGGCCTATTTATTGCCTTACCTCCCTTATCCTACCTCATTTGCACACACTGTATATAGGCTTTTTTAATGTTTGTTTATTCCATGATTAACTCTGTGTCGCACTGCTTTGCTTCTTGGCCAGGTCGCAGTTGTTAATGAGAACTTGTTCTCGACTAGCCTACCTGGTTAAATAAAGGTAAAATAAACAGATTAGGTTCATAGCCAGTTTGTCCAACTATGACACTGACATGCCATGTCTCCTCCCCTATATAGGTGACCTATTACTATGTGTGGGCAGTGAGTGGTGTACAGGTCCTGAATAGAAAATACCCAGGGTGGAGCCACCCAGTGTGGAACAAGTCAGAACCACAGACACACACATGGCTACGGACAGTGATACTGTTACGGTGCGTGAATGAGGACCCAAAAGCGAATTAACGTAAACAGAGCTTCTTTAATAACAAAACAAACGTAGGCTCAGATGGACCGGCAGATTCCGACAGGACAGGACAAGGTTGCAGCAAACATGACGATAGTCTGGTTCAGGCATGAACAACACAAACAAGAATCCGACAAAGACAGAAACAAAAACAGAGAGAGATATAGAGGACTAATCAGAGGGAAAAAGGGAACAGGTGGGAAAAGGGGTGACGAGGTAGTTAGGAGGAGACAAGGAACAGCTGGGGGAAAGAGGGGGAGAAAAGGTAACCTAATACCGACCAGCAGAGGGAGACAGGGTGAAGGGAAAGGACAGAAACAAGACACAACATGACAGATACCTTTCACCAGTGCTCAACAATTCCAGGCCAATATCAACCTGCAGTATTCACCTGGCATTCACAATCCCAAACCGTACGCTTAGTGACTGTATAGTTTGGTATGTTATACATGCAGCCATCCAAGGTATTGCAGACATCACAGATCAACAGCTAACTATCTCATCTCTGTTTGTTTTTGGCCTGCATGGTCATTATTGACCCACCGGAAGGTTGCAAGTTCAAACCCCCGAGCTGACAAATCTGTCGTTCTGCCCCTGAACAGGCAGTTAACCCACTGTCGTCATTGAAAATAAGATATTTGTTCTTAACTGACTTGCCTAGAGATAAAGATAAAATAAAGCTGTCAGGTTTAGTGTATAGCAGAGATACACACTTAATGGGCAAGATAGAGGGTTCTGACCAAACTAGATGCTACTCTACTCTACTGAAACCTGCTGCTGTTCTACAGATACAGGCCGGTTCTCATCATCTGCTACTGGGCCTACATCCCACAAAATGGCTGAAGAATTCACGCAATAGAGGTCAACTGCATGTATGCTGACATTCAGTTTCACTTTGAGACACAAACACATGTTCCGATCATACATGTCAGAGGATAAGATGGTAGCTTTGTATTGATGCAGTGACTTGGGATGGAATCTGCCCATCAAAATTAGGTTTAGGCAATATGCATCAGTTTAGTCTCTTGTTGACAGAATTGTGAAATGTTGAGTCATAGCATATGCTGGCCAGTGTATGTCACAAGCCACTGATTCATACAGTCATAAATCAGTCCTAATCACATTAGTTGTAAACTCCAACGTGGAAAATATAGCCTGTGGACCAGAACAGCTGAGGCATTAGCCATGACAGAGACCAAAGAGGGTTGGTCAGATGAATACCGTCCTAAAACGCCTCAACTAATTGCACTATTAAACAAACAAACATGCGCACACACACACACACATCCTAGGGCAGTGTTTCCCAATCCTGGTCCTAGCATACCCCTTACAGTACACATTTTTATTGTAGCCCTGGACACAAACACCTCATTCAACTCATTGAGGGCTTGATGATTAGTTGACAAGTTGAATCAGGCGTGCTTGGCCAGGGCTACAATGAAAATGTTTACTGTTAGGGGTACTCTATGACTAGGGTTGGGAAACAATGGACTAGGAGAGCTCTCTGGTGACAGTAACCCCTCTGAGGCCCTGGTCATAGATGACATCTCCTTCTGTGATGGCTGTCCCTTGTAAGGTCTTCCTCCATACCACCTCACTGTACACACAGATGTCAGGCCATGGCAAAGGTTAAAAATAATGAGAATCAGAGCTACACAGTAAAGAAGAGGGGATATAGTTGTCAATGAAATTCAAATGTCACAAACAATACACCCACAATCCTGTTCTGTGTCTTGGTATTCTGACAGGCAGGTTGCCAGGGCTTGAGCAGTCACTCATAACTCAAAAAGGTGGCAACGTTTGGTTGTCTTTTCTCTTATATTTGCTGTGCCTGGCCCCACTCGGAGGCCCTCTTAATCATGTGACAGTAAATTCGCCCCAAAGTGTGAGCACGCCATCTTAATTTATGGCTGTTTGTGTGATGCAGTGATGTGGCCATATGAAGTCATAATTCAATCCCATGATGTGTGGTTTATGTGCTGGACATGGATTTGTGAATGATAGCACTGAATGTGAGAGGCCCAAAAGCTGCACATTGTTAGTTGTTTCAAGTTTTAATGTCACATGCACAAGTAAAGTGAAATGCCTTTCTTGAAAACTCAAAATGCAATAATCAATTAAAATGTATTACTAGAAAAAGACACTAGAAAGAATGAAATACACAATTAAGTAAGTAAACATACTATATACAGAAAATATTTAAAAAGTCAAATTCAAAACCATATTTAAATGTGCAGGGATACTGGAGTGATGGAGGTTCAGTTGAAGTCGGAAGTTTACATACACCTCAGCCAAGTACAATTAAACTCAGTTTTTCACAATTCCTGAAATTTAATCCTAGTAAAAATTCCCATCTTAGGTCAGTTAGGATCCCCACTTTATTTTAAGAATGTGAAATGTCAGAATAATAGTAGAGAATGATTTAAACTTTTTTATTTCTTTCATCACATTCCCAGTGGATCAGAAGTTTACGTACACTCAATTAGTATTTGGTAGCATTGCCTTTAAATTGTTTAACTTGGGTAAAACTTTTTGGGTAGCCTTCCACAAGCGTCCCACAATAAGTTATGTGAATGTTGGCCCATTCCTCCTGACAGAGCTGGTGTAACTGAGTCAGGTTTGTATGCGTCCTTGCTCTCACACGCTTTTACAGTTCTCCCCACAAATGTTCTATAGGATTGAGGTCAGTGCTTTGTGATGGCCACTCCAATACCTTGACTTTGTTGTCCTTAAGCCATTTTGCCACAACTTTGGAAGTATGCTTGGGGTCATTGTTCATTTGGAAGACCCATTTGTGACCAAGCTTTAACTTCCTGACTGATGTCTTGATTTTGCTTCAAAATATCCACAGAAATTTTCCTGCCTCATGATGCCATCTATGTTGTGAAGTGCACCAGTCCCTCCTGCAGCAAAGCACCCCCACAACATGATGCTGCCACCCCGTGTTTCAAAGTTGGGATGTTGTTCTTCGGCTTGCAAGCCCCCCCTTTTTTCTCCAAACATAACAATGGTCATTTTGGCCTAACAGTTCTATTTTTGTTTCATCAGACCAGATCAGTCCAAAAAGTACGATCTTTGTCCCCATGTGCAGTTGCAAACCGTGGCTTTTCTATGGCGGTTTCTTTACCGGTTTCCTCCCGCATCTTCACAAGGTCCTTCGCTTTTGTTCTGGGATTGATTTGCACTTTTCGCACCAAAGTACCTTCATCTCTAGGAGACAGAACGCATCTCCTTCCTGAGCAGTACCATGGTGTTTATTTGTCACGTGCGCTGAATACAACAGGTGTTGAACTTACAGTGAAATGCATAGTTACAGGCTCTAACCAATAGTGCAAAAAAGGTATTAGCTGAACAATAGGTAGGTAAAGAAATAAACAACAGTAAGAAGACAGGCTATATACAGTAGCGAGGCTAGAGGAATAGCGAGGCTACATACAGACACCGTTTGGTCAGGCAATAGTACTTGCGTACTATTGTTTGTACTGATGAACATGGTACCTACAGGATGAACCAGATTTGTGAAGGTCTATAATTAGGTCTTGGCTGATTTCTTTTGATTTTCCCATGAAAAGAAGCACGGAGTTTGAAGGTAGGCGTTGAAATACATCCACAGCTACACCTCCAATTGACTCAAATTATGTAAATTAGCCTATCACAAGCTTCTAAAGCCATGACATTTTCTGGATTTTTCCAAGCTGTATAAAGGCACAGTGAACTTAGTGTATGTAAACTTCTGACCCACTGGAATTGTGATACAGTGAAATAATCTGTCTGTTAACAATTGTTGGAAAAATTACTTGAGTCACGTTCGTCGTATGGAGGAGACCAAGGCGCAGCATCTTCTTTAATAAGACGAAGAACACTTAAACAAACTATACAAAATAACAAACAAACGTGAAGCTATACTATAACTGTGCATACACATTCAACTAGACATAGACCAAGACAATAACCCACGAAATACCCAAAGAAGATGGCTGCCTAGATATGGTTCCCAATCAGAGACAACGATACACACCTGCCTCTAATTGAGAACCAATCTAGGCAACCATAGACATATAAAACACCTAGATAGTAAACAACCCCAAAAACCCCAAAAAACCCTAGACAGTACAAAAAAGTTTGCTAGAGAGCATTTGAATGATCCAGAAGAAGATTGGGAGAATGTCATTTGGCCAGATCAAACCAAAATAGAACGTTTTGGTAAAAACTCAACTCGTCGTGTTTGGAGGACAAAGAATGCTGAGTTACACCCAAAGAACACCATACCTACTGTGAAGCATGAGGGTGGAAACATCATGCTTTGGGGCTGTTTGTCTGCAAAGGGACCAGGACGACTGATCCGTGTAAAGGAAAGAATGAATGGGGCCCATGTATCGTGATATTTTGAGTGAAAACCTCCTTCCATCTGCAAGGGCATTGAAGATGAAACGTGGCTGGTTCTTTCAGCATGACAATGATCCCAAACACACTGCCCGGGCAACGAAGGAGTGCTTCGTAAGAAGCATTTCAAGGTCCTGGAGTGGCCTAGTCAGTCTCCAGATCTCAATCCCATAGAAAATCTTTGGAGGGAGTTGAAAGTCTGTGTTGCCCAGCAACAGCCCCAAAACATCACTGCTCTAGAGGAGATCTGCATGGAGGAATGGGCCAAAATACCAGCAACAGTGTGTGAAAACCTTGTGAAGACTTGCAGAAAACGTTTGACCTCTGTCATTGCCAACAAAGGGTATATAACAAAGTATTGAGAAACTTTTGTTATTGACCACATATTTATTTTCCACCATAATTTGCAAATAAATTCATTAAAAATCCTACAATGTGATTTTCTGGATTTTTTTTCTAATTTTGTCTGTCATCGTTGAAGTGTACCTATGATGAAAATTACAGGCCTCTCTCATCTTTTTAAGTTGGAGAACTTGCACAATTGGTGGCTGACTAAATACTTTTTTGCCCCACTCTGTGTTCTTTTTGTCCAGGTGGGAAAGGGCAGTGTTGAGTGTGATTGAGAGTGCATCATCTGTGTATCTGTTGGGGCGGTATGCGAGGGTATAGGGTATCCGGGAGGATGCTGTTGATGTGCCTTTTCAAAGCTTTTAATCTGCCTTTCAAAGCACTTCATGGCTACCAACATTAATCATTTAGACAGGTTACCTTCGCTTCCTTGGATACAGGGACTCTGGTGTTCTGCTTGAAACATGTAGGTATTACAGACTCAGTCAGGGAGAGGTTGAAAATGTTAGTGAAGACACTAGCCAGTTGGTTCGCGCATGCTGTGAGTACACGTCCTGGTAATCCGTCCGGCCCTACAGCCTTGTGAATGTTGACTTGTTTAAAGGTCTTGCTCACATCGGCTACCGAGTGCGTTATCACACAGTCGTCCAGAACAGCTGGTGCTCTCAAGCATGCTTCAGTGTTGTTTGCCTCAAAGCGAGTATAAAAGCTTGTCTGGTGGGCTCGCCTCACTGATCAGCTCTCGGCCCAGTTTTCTTTTGTAGTTTGGAATAGTTTTCAAGCCCTGCCACATTCAACTAGCCGTTGTAGTAGGATTCAATCTTAATCCTGTATTGACGCTTTGCTTGTTTGATGGTTCGTCTGAGGGCATGGCGGTATTTCTTATAAGCATCCTGATTAGTGTCCCACTGATTGAAAGCGGTAGCTCTAACCTTTAGCTCGATGCAGATGCTGCATGTAATCCATGGCTTCTGGTTGGGATATGTACGTGCGGTCACTTTTGGGACGTCGTCGTCGATGCACTTATTGAGGAAGCCAATGACTGAGGTGGTATACTCCTCAATGCCATTTGATGAATCCCGGAGTATATTCCAGTCTGTGCTAGCACAACATTCCTGTAGTGTAGCATCCGCGTCATCTGACCACTTCCATATTGAGCGAGTCACTGGTACTTTCTGCTTTAGTTTTTGCTTGTAAGAAAGAATCAGAAGGATATAATTATGGTCAGATTTGCCAAATTGTAGGCGGGGGAGAGCTTTGTATGCATCTCTGTGTGTGGAGTAAAGGTGGTTTTTCCTCTGGTTGCACATGTGACATGCTGATAGAAATGAGGTAAAACCGATTTAAGTTTGCCTGCATTAAAGTCCCCAGCCACTAGGAGCGGCACTTCTGGATGAGCATTTTCTTGTTTGCTTTTGGCCTTATACAGCTGGTTGAGTGCGGTCGTAGTAAATAGAAGGCTATGAATAATATAGATGAGAATTCGCTTGGTAGATACTGTGGTCTGCAGCTTATGATAAGGTACTCTACCTCCGGCAAGAAATACCTTGAGACCTCTTTAATATTAGATATCACGCACCAGCTTTTATTAACAAACATACACACCCCCCCACCCCTCATCTTACCAGATGTAGCTTCTCTGTCGTGCCGGTGCATGGAAAATCCCGCCAGCTCTATTATCCATGTTGTCGTTCAGCGAAACATAAGATATTACAGTTTTTAATGTCCCGTTGGTAGTATAATCTTGATCGTAGGTCATCCATTTTGTTTTCCAATGATTGTATGTTGGCCAATAGAACGGATGGCAGTGGGAGTTTACTCACTCGAAGAACTGAAAACTGCTGTTCACAAATGCTCTCCATCCAACCTCACTGAGCTCGAGCTGTTTTGCAAGGAGGAATGGGAAAAAATGTCAGTCTCTCGATGTGCAAAACTGATAGAGACATACCCCAAGCGACTTACAGCTGTAATCGCAGCAAAAGGTGGCGCTACAAAGTATTAACTTAAGGGGGCTGAATAATTTTGCACGCCCAATTTTTCAGTTTTTGATTTGTTAAAAAAGTTTGAAATATCCAATAAATGTCGTTCCACTTCATGATTGTGTCCCACTTGTTGTTGATTCTTCACAAAAAAATACAGTTTTATATCTTTATGTTTGAAACCTGAAATGTGGCAAAAGGTCGCAAAGTTCAAGGGGGCCGAATACTTTCGCAAGGCACTGTAGCTGCCAATCTGATGTTCAAGAGTTCTTGTCAGTTGTAAGAAATAATAGTGGATACATTTGGTGAAAATAGAGTAAAAATAAACAACAAAATAATCACAAAATGGCAAAGTTGGGTTTGAGCTTGCAAATGAGCGGCCATCCAATACTGCGCCATCTTAAATCCATATTGCCATATACATTGAGCAAATTTAATTTTACACCCTCTAGAGAAAGATTTCCATAACCTCAGGCTCAAGGCCCTCCTTCAGTATTGTTCAGATATTCAACTGCTTGGCACATGATCTCGAAAAGTAGCCTACAGTCCTTGGATTTATCTGTGTGCATTGACTATGGAAGGTTAATCTGTACCCACAAGACATATTTTTATTTACGATATGGATTGGCCATTCTGTTGCACCTCCACCCTATAATAGCTGTGATTTATTTTGTATTTTACATTTTTACCACAGCAATATTTCCCAGGGCACAAAGCACACCATAGCGTCTTTTATATTGCTCTTTACAACCTCAATAATTGACCCGGTAGGATTATGTGCCTTCTCTCTGTGTCTATAAAACAGAGGTCGTAACTTCTCTATCGGTTTTCTCATTTTACCACCCGCCGGGTGCCTTTGGGCCCTAAAGTCCTTTGTCATGGTTTGAAGGGGGTAGAGACAGTCGCTATTTGTCAGTATTGGTGATTAACGGTAACACACCCACAGTGGTGCGTTGGAGCATGGCGCCCCTAGAGTTGGAAAACGTGTGATAGCAGTGCAGCAATGGTAGCTTTCTGTGTGTTATCACACTGTCTTTCACCCCTCCATCCCATTCATTATTGCTTGCTTATACCCTTTAATATACAGTGCCTTGCGAAAGTATTCGGCCCCCTTGAACTTTGCGACCTTTTGCCACATTTCAGGCTTCAAACATAAAGATATAAAACTGTATTTTTTTGTGAAGAATCAACAACAAGTGGGACACAATCATGAAGTGGAACGACATTTATTGGATATTTCAAACTTTTTTAACAAATCAAAAACTGAAAAATTGGGCGTGCAAAATTATTCAGCCCCCTTAAGTTAATACTTTGTAGCGCCACCTTTTGCTGCGATTACAGCTGTAAGTCGCTTGGGGTATGTCTCTATCAGTTTTGCACATCGAGAGACTGAAATGTTTTCCCTTTCCTCCTTGCAAAACAGCTCGAGCTCAGTGAGGTTGGATGGAGAGCATTTGTGAACAGCAGTTTTCAGTTCTTTCCACAGATTCCCGATTGGATTCAGGTCTGGACTTTGACTTGGCCATTCTAACACCTGGATATGTTTATTTTTGAACCATTCCATTGTAGATTTTGCTTTATGTTTTGGATCATTGTCTTGTTGGAAGACAAATCTCCGTCCCAGTCTCAGGTCTTTTGCAGACTCCATCAGGTTTTCTTCCAGAATAGTCCTGTATTTGGCTCCATCCATCTTCCCATCAATTTGAACCATCTTCCCTGTCCCTGCTGAAGAAAAGCAGGCCCAAACCATGATGCTGCCACCACCATGTTTGACAGTGAGGATGGTGTGTTCAGGGTGATGAGCTGTGTTGGTTTTACGCCAAACATAACGTTTTGCATTGTTGCCAAAAAGTTCAATTTTGGTTTCATCTGACCAGAGCACCTTCTTCCACATGTTTGGTGTGTCTCCCAGGTGGCTTGTGGCAAACTTTAAACGGCACTTTTTATGGATATCTTTAAGAAATGGCTTTCTTCTTGCCACTCTTCCATAAAGGCCAGATTTGTGCAATATACGACTGATTGTTGTCTTATGGACAGAGTCTCCCACCTCAGCTGTAGATCTCTGCAGTTCATCCAGAGTGATCATGGGCCTCTTGGCTGCATCGCTGATCAGTCTTCTCCTTGTATGAGCTGAAAGTTTAGAGGGACGACCAGGTCTTGGTAGATTTGCAGTGGTCTGATACTCCTTCTATTTCAATATTATCGCTTGCACAGTGCTCCTTGGGATGTTTAAAGCTTGGGAAATCTTTTTGTATCCAAATCCGGCTTTAAACTTCTTCACAACAGTATCTCGGAACTGCCTGGTGTGTTCCTTGTTCTTCATGATGCTCTCTGCGCTTTTAACGGACCTCTGAGACTATCACAGTGCAGGTGCATTTATACGGAGACTTGATTACACACAGGTGGATTGTATTTATCATCATTAGTCATTTAGGTCAACATTGGATCATTCAGAGATCCTCACTGAACTTCTGGAGAGAGTTTGCTGCACTGAAAGTAAAGGGGCTGAATAATTTTGCACGCCCAATTTTTCAGTTTTTGATTTGTTAAAAAAGTTTGAAATATCCAATAAATGTCGTTCCACTTCATGATTGTGTCCCACTTGTTGTTGATTCTTCACAAAAAAATACAGTTTTATATCTTTATGTTTGAAGCCTGAAATGTGGCAAAAGGTCGCAAAGTTCAAGGGGGCCGAATACTTTCGCAAGGCACTGTATAATTGGAAAGCTTCGATTCACAGTTATCCATCAGACACATTTTCGGAAAGTTCAAGTCAACAGAACTTTGACCTTTCAAATCAAATCAAATCAAATTGATTTATATAGCCCTTCGTACATCAGCTGATATCTCAAAGTGCTGTACAGAAACCCAGCCTAAAACCCCAAACAGCAAGCAATGCAGGTGTAGAAGCACGGTGGCTAGGAAAAACTCCCTAGAAAGGCCAAAACCTAGGAAGAAACCTAGAGAGGAACCAGGCTATGTGGGGTGGCCAGTCCTCTTCTGGCTGTGCCGGGTGGAGATTATAACAGAACATGGCCAAGACCTTTGACCTCTAGGTTACATATAAGAATTACCTGTATAAATGGCTTCAAAACGAAACCCTGATACATTTTAAACTTTGTTTGACAAGTGGTTCTGAAAGGTCATGAAAGTACCTTTTCAAATGATATATCATTTAACCAACTTTGAACGCATCAGCTACAACTATTGTTTACAAATAGCCCATATTGTGCAATTGACATTAGAATGTTGGAAGCTTAGCCATAGAATTCCATGTAATGGGGCAGGTATATTTTTAGATTGTAACTTTGGTCATAGAGACACCAAATTGCGCACACACACAGCTATAATAGGTCACAGAATTCCAACATGAAGCCTTTTTCTAGTATGGCTGCTAAACAACACAATGGGGTCTTGTTGGACAATTTCATATTAATCATACCTGTATGAAATATAATTGTAGTGTGCCCAAAAATCTCTTAAAATGTTGATAGTGATGTAGAATACACAACCACATTATCCAGGTGTGCCAGATATGTAAGGATGTTGAATTATTCACAGGATTGTGGTAAGAATGTGCCCAAAAAGCTGACTGAATCACTTATTTTTGAAGAGCTACCATTGGTGCCCTGTTTTCACTCATTTCAAACTCCAGGGACATAGACCTTTAAAAAAAATCACAATGAGACATCGTCGGCTCCAAGTGAGCCCGACCGACCCTCCTGGCTCATGGACTATCTGGGGGGGAGAAGCATATCTGGTTAAAGCTGGAAGTGTTGAGCTCTGCACTTAACATTACTTCTGAGTCATGTCAGCATGTTTTAATTAAAGGACTGAGAATGGTCTGAGGAGGAGGTGAAAACTGAAAACATGATGTTTTGGCAGAGAGGGTGGTGGAAAGAGACTCTTCCTAGAGCTGGCCAAACTCAGCAATCGGGGGAGAAGGGCCTTGGTCAGAGAGGTAACCAAGAACCCGATGGTCACTCTGACAGAGCTCCTGGGTTATTCTGTGGACATGGGAGAACCTTCCAGAAGGACAACCATCTCTGCAGCAATCAGCCCATTATGGTAGAGGTTGGCCAGACGGAAGCCACTCCTTAGTAAAAGGCACATGACAGCCCGCTTGGTGTTTGCCAAAAGGCACCTAAAGGACTTTCAGACCATGAGAAACAAGATTCTCTGTTCTGATCAAATCAAGATTGAACTCTTGGCCTGAATGCCAAGCATCATGTCTGGCGGATACCTGGCACCATCCCTACTGTGAAGCATGGTGGTGGCAGCATCATGCTGTGGGGATGTTTTTCAGTGGCAGGGACTGGGAGACTAGTCAGGATCAAGGGAAAGATGAAGGGAGCAAAGTACAGAGAGATCCTTGATGAAAACCTGCTCCAGACCACTCGGGACCTCAGACTGGGGTGAAGGTTCACCTTCCAACAGGACAACAACCCTAAGCAGACAGCACAGGAGTGGCTTCTGGACAAGTCTCTGAATGTCCTTGAGTGGCCCAGCCAGAGCCCGGACAGGAACCCAGGCGAACATCTCTGGAGAGACCTGAAAATAGTTGTGCAGTGATGCTGTCAGGTGGATGGATTATCTTGGTAAAGTTGACATGCTCACTAACAGGGATGTAAACACATTTGTGCACAAAATGTGAGAGAAATACGTTTTTTGTGCGTATGGAACATTTCTGTGATCTTTTATTTCAGTTCATGAAACATGGGACCAACACTTCACATGTTGCGTTTATATTTTTGTTCAGTATAGATCATGTTCATGTATACTGCATAGAGCCCTGAAGCGTCCCTCAGTTTCAATTAGCCTAATAGGAATAAACAACAGATTACAAACCAATAAAAAAAATGTATTCTGTAGATAGGCTGCAGTGCATTCAAGTTCATTGTGGGCCTGCTTTTGTTTTCTCACGTCTGCTATATCTAACGATGTGTCCTCAGTGGCTTCTTTATGTGGTATGGCTTTTATTTTTCATCTCGCATCCAATTCGGCTGCAAATTTGGAGCTGTGGAATATTGCCCCACAACCTGCATAAATTCCGATAAAGTGCTTTGTCACAAACATGACAGTAACAGGTTATTGTAAATCGTCCCCTGAAAATAATTGGTAGTTAATATCACCTTGGTGCAATGCAAATATATACAAAGGGACACATCTGAAGGCACACACGCAGGAATGTATGTACACACACACACACCCACTTTGCATATATACATGCCAGTGAATGTTTGTGTACTTGTGTGTTTGTCTAAATGGCTTTGGATGTTTGTGTCTTTTGACTTTTTGGATGATTGGGAGTGGGTGGGTGTGTATGGTGTCTGTCTGGAACAAACTGCTCCAAATGAATCACTCTGACCCGATCCAGTGATATGCTTATTGGTTTTGTCTGGGGCTCTGGAGGTGTGACTGCCTCACACATTTCCCACTTGTCTGGCTGCTGGCTTCTCAGTCTGGATCTCTTTCAGTGATTACTAAAAGTAGTGCACCATGTAAGGAATAGGGTGCCATTTGGGACTCAGGCTGGATCTCTCTGTCAGTCACAACTCATACTGCTGGACTCAGTCCATCAAGGAGATAGTCACTATAGTACTCACAGTCACCATAGTGTACACTCTTAGAAAAAAAATTGTTATATATACAGTACCTTCAGAAAGTATTCAGACTCATTGACTTTTTCCAAATGTTGTGTTACAGCCTGCATTTAAAATGTATTCAATTGAGATTTTGTGTCATTGGCCTACACACAATACCCCATAATGTCAAAGTGGAATTAATTGAATTGCTGTGATAGGAGAAAACTTAGGATGGATCAACAACATTGAAGTTACACCACAACACTAACCTAAATGACAGAGTGAAAACAAGGAAGCCTGTACAGAATACTCATTTTCTAAAACTTGCATCCTGTTTCAATAAGGCGCTAAAGTAAAACTGCAAAAGAATGTGGCAAGAAATTAACTTAATGTCCTGAATACAAAGTGTTATGTTTGGGGCAAATCCAATTCAACACATCACTGAGTACCACTCTTTATATTTTCAAGCATTGTGGTGGCTGTATCATGTTATGGATATGCTTGTAATCGAAACGGACTTGGAAGTTTTTTAGGAAAACATTTTATGGAATAGAGCTAAGCACAGGCAAAATCCAAGAGGAAAACCTGGTTCAGTCTGCTTTCCACCAGACACTGAGAGACAATTTCACCTTTCAGCAGGACAATAACCTAAATGATGTGCAAATACTGTACTATCAAGGTATGCAAAGCTCTTAGACTTACCCAGAAAGATTTACAGCTGTAATATATGCCAAAGTTGATTCTAATATGTATTGACTAGAATTTTTCTTCCACTTTGACATCACAGAGTGTTTTTGTAGATCGTTGACACAAAAAAAAGACAACAACATTTGAAAAAGGTCAAGGGGTGTGAGTACTTTCTGAAGGCACTTTATATAGAAGCCTTTGGTTCTTTGGACGAGATCAAAGAACCCTTTACTAAAAAAGGTTCTATATATACTGTAACCTAGTGAAGACCTTGCAACAGGTGCCGAGGTCAGAGTGGCAAACAGCCATGTTCATACAAACCTCTGCTGACTGCAGTTGAAAACTAAATGCTAGCTAGAAGCAAGAGGAAATTATGTGTTTAACAAAAGCATACACTCTTAGATAAAAGAAAGGGGCTCTATATGGGACCTTATGTTCAATTCAAATTTCAACTGCCATTCAATAAAATAAAATAAACAGCCATTCCAGCATTATGACGCAAGAGGACGGTGGTTGAACTTGTAACTTGTAAATAGCCAAACAATATTTTTCAGTGTATTAAGGTAAGCAAACTGTATTATTTAAATATTTGAAGCCAAAGTCATATGATAAGCTATACGCTACATAGATAAGGTTGTTTCAAGCTAGCTACCGTTCGACAGGAAAAAGGTAGGCTACTTTAATGAGCCACTTTACAAGCTAGCTAACTCTTACAAATACATTTTTCTTATCGGATATACCAAATATAGCCACAGACCAAGCCTGACATGGGCAATTATCTAATTGTTACTTTTATTTCAGTGTGAAGTCAGATGAGAGGACTATGTTCCATGAAACCAGTATAAAACTGTTGCTGACCTCTGAATGCACCTGATTTGACTTTTTTGAACTGGAAAAGTTCTCCCTGTGTGGCAATTTTTAGAACCCCAAAAGGTTCTTCCCGGGTGTATGGAACCTTTTTTTCTATGTGTTTCTCTTCACTGGTGACGTTGAGACTGGTGTTTTGCGGGTAGTATTTAATGAAGCTTCCAGTTGAGGACTTGTGAGGAGTCTGTTTCTCAAACTAGACACTAATGTACTTGCTCAATTGTGCACCGGGGCCTCCCACTCCTTTTTATTCTGGTTAGAGCCCGTTTGTGCTGTTCTGTGAAGGGAGTAGTACACAGCGTTATACGAGATCTTCAGTTTCTTGGCAATTTCTCGCATGGAATAGCCTTCATTTCTCAGAACAAGAGTAGACTGACAAGTTTCAGAAGTTTATTTTGAGCCAGTAATCAAACCCACAAATGCTGATGCTCCAGATACTCAACTAGTCTAAAGAAGGCCAGTTTTGTTGCTTATTTAATCAAACAGTTTTCACCTGTGCTAACATAATTACAAAAGGATTTTCTAATGATCATTTAGCCTTTAAAAATTATAAACTTGGAATAGCTAACACAACGTGCCATTGGATAACACAGGAGTGATGGTTGCTGATAGTGGGCCTCTGTAAGCCTATGCAGATATTCCATTTTAAAAAAGGATCCGTTTTCAGCTACAATAGTCATTTACGACATTAACAATGTCTACACTGGTTTTCTGATCAATTTATTGTTATTTTTAATGGGCAGAAAATGTGATTTTCTTTCAAAAACAAGGACCTTTCTAAGTGACCTCAAACTTTTGAATGGTAGTGTATCTAAAAACATGCATAGATATACATACATACATACATACATACAGTTGAAGTCGGAGGTTTACATACACCAAATACATTTAATGTCAGTTTTTCACAATTCCTGACATTTAATCCTAGTAAAAATTCCCTGTCTTAGGTCAGTTAGGATCACCACTTCATTTGAAGAATCTAGATTGACAGAATAGAAGATAATTATTTATTTCAGATTTTCTTTCTTTCATCACATTCCCAGCCGGTCAGAAGTTTACATACACTTACATACAATTTGTATTTGGTAGCATTGCCTTTAAATTGTTTCACTTGGGTCAAATGTTTTGGGTAGCCTTCCACAAGCTTCCCACAATAAATTGGGTGAATTTTGGCCCATTCCTCCTGACAGAGCTGGTGTACACACTTTTTCAGTTCTGCCCACAAACTTTCTATGGGATTGAGGTCAAGGCTTTGTGATGGCCACTCCAATATCTTGACTTTGTTGTGCTTAAGCCATTTTGCCACAACTTTGGAAGCATGCTTGTGGTCATTGTCCATTTGGAAGACCCATTTGCGACCGAGCTTTAACTTCCTGACTGATGTCTTGAGATGTTGCTTCAAAATATCCACATAATTTTCCTACCTCATGAAGCCATCTATTTTGTGAAGTGCACCAGTCCCTCCAGCAGCAAAGCACCCCCAAAACTTGATGCCGCCACCCCCGTGCTTCATGGTTGGGACGGTGTTCTTCGGCTTGCAAGCATCCCCCTTTTTCCTCCAAACGATGGTCATTATGGCCAAACAGTTATAGTATTGCTATCTGCAGCATTATCCCCAGGTAAATGTTACAATTCTTCAGCCATTTCTGGATATTTTTGACCAAAAAAGAGCTACATATGGACAGCAAAATCTGCATAGCTGGAAAGGTTGTATCCCCATATATATAACATTCTATTGGTTGCAAGAATTTTGTATAATTTAAATTGCAAAATTCTAAGTTTGGAATCTGGCGTTGTTCTGTGTGTCAATTCATAAACCTTGTGCCATAAAATTGGTACATTGACAATCTCTTCCCAACTATTTTTCAATCTGTATGACACAGCTGTCAATTTTTTGGTCCTTTAATGAAACTGGTATATATTTTTATTTATCATTATCACC
Source organism: Oncorhynchus mykiss (assembly GCF_013265735.2). Classification (NCBI taxonomy): domain Eukaryota; kingdom Metazoa; phylum Chordata; class Actinopteri; order Salmoniformes; family Salmonidae; genus Oncorhynchus; species Oncorhynchus mykiss. Next base: position 35,091,986 of record NC_048575.1, on the reverse strand, counting down.
ATCTTCTTTAACCAATTTTGGTCTTTAATGCAGGGCTGGCAGAAAAGCTCCTTACTTTTTTCCCCTTCCACATTCTTACTAATTTGCTAGAGAACCAGTTCGGATTTAGGTATAACTTTTGTATGACTTTAGTGAGAGGTCTAATGCTTTAATATTTCATTTCTGCCCCCTGAATTCATATTCATTATATAAATAGGCCCTTTTAATTTTGTCTGGCTTGCCATTCCAAATAAAATTTAATATTTTTTGCTCATATAATAAAAAAAAAACAGGTTGCTAGCTGTAGGCAAAAACCATAAGCAAATAGGTAAACTATGATATGACTAAAAAGTTAGTCAGGGTGATCCCTCCCCCTCCCAAATAGACAGGTATTTTCCTTTCCACGGTAGCAAGATTTTATCTATTTTTGCTAACTTTCTATTCAAATGTATTGGAGTCAGATACGTGTTTTTTTTTGGGATATGTATACCGAGTATGTCCACATCCACCACAGTCCATTTTATTGGAAAACTACACGGTAATGTAAAAGTTTGAGTTTTTAGTGATCCAATACGTAACATAGAACATTATCATAATTTGGTTTTAATCCAGAGGTTAGAAAAAGTATCTAGATCCTCTATGAGGCTGTGGAGGGATTCTAATTGTGGATTTAAAAGAAAACATGTATCATCAGTGTACAATGACATTGTATTTAAGCCCTGGATTTCCAATCCCTTAATTGTATTGTTACTGTTCTTACTTACAGAAATGAGGCAATAGAAATAGAAAACATAGATATGTTTTGTCACATACATTGGATAGGTGCAGTGAAATGTGTTGTTTTACAGGGTCAGCCATAGTACAGCACCCCTGGAGCAAATTAGGGTTAAGTGCCTTGCAAAAGGGCACATTGACAGATTTTTCACCTGGTCACCTCGGGTATTCGAACTAGCAACCTTTCAGTTATTGGCCCAATGCTGTAACCACTAAGCTACCTGCTGCCGACAGACACATTTAGACATTTACAGATTTTATTTTCAATATTCCGCCAGATCCCATCAGAAAATGTGACTATTGGAGCCTCCTGAGTGGTGCAGTGGTCTAAGGCACCGGGTCTGGGTTTGAGCCCAGGCTCTGTCGCAGCCGGCCATGACCGGGAGGCCCATGGGGCGGCGCACATTTGGCCCAGCGTCGTCTGGGTTAGGGAGGGTTTGGCTGGCAGGGATATCCTTGTCTCATCGTACACTAGTGACCCCTGTGGCGGGCCAGGCGCAGTGCACGCTGACACGGTCAGCGTGTACGGCGTTTCCTCCTACATATTGGTGCGGCTGGCTTCCGGGTTGGATAGGCATTGTGTCAAGAAGCAGTGCAGCTTGGTTGGGTTGTGTTTCAGAGGACGCGTGGCTCTCGACCTTCGCCTCTCCCAAGTCCGTACAGTTGCAGCGATGAGACAAGACTGTAACTACTACCAATTGGATACCACGAAATTGTGGAGAAAAAAAGAGGTGAAAATACAAAAAAAGAATGTGGCTATTTTGATTCATCGTTTTTCCGATAATTCTCACATAAAAGACAGAATTGCATTTCTGTCCAATTAAGAGATGGAGTCTACGGCTTAATATTGATCTAAATAACTAGTCGCTCCCATTGGTTCTCATCAATTCACGGTCCAATCCAAATCGTCTTTGACATAACATAGTGTACCTACTCTTATGGATGATGAAAATGGAAGTGTAAGTGTCTGCATGTGGTACAACTCATAACATAGAGCTCTGTCTGAGCTACGGAAGCGGCGTCTCAAGTTGGGACGCAGACACTAAAGGGCCTCCAGTACACTCTCCCTAGTGCACATGACAAGCTGTTGCTTTCTACTACCGGTAATAGCATTGTCATGTGTTGTGTGTATTCCATCCTCTGATCTTTATCTGTTTTCATTCCCAGCCCCAGATAGCAGTGCATCCCCAGCCCCTCTGTGCCCCTCCTCCTCCTTTGCCTGTGTATTGATGAGGGCAAGGTGTGTGACTTCACCCCATATTGTCCTGGCGGGGAGGATGAAGTCAGCTGTTGCCAGCTGTTGCCAACCCTGTTGCCAAGTAACAAACACACCACACTCCAAACCCCCTTTGGCGTGTCCAAGGTGCTATCCTACACCTTCAGGCTTTTTGCAGTTTCAATGATTATTATTATTTTTGCCACAGTTGTAGGCTATATCAGTTCTATCAATCAAATCAAATTTTACTTGTCACGCAGATGTTAATGCGAGTGTAACGAAATGCTTGTGTTTCTAGTTCCGACAATGCAGTAATAACCAACTAGTAATCTAACCTAACAATTCCACAACTACTACCTTATACACACAAGTGTAAAGGGATAAAGAATATGTACATAAAGATATATGAATGAGTGATGGTACAGAACGGCATAGGCAAGATGCAGTAGATGGTATAGAGTACAGTATATACATATGAGATGATTAATGTAGGGTATGTAAACATAAAAGTGTCAAAGTTTAAAGTGGCTAATGATACATGTATTCCATAAAGATGGCAAGATGCAGTAGATGATATAGAGTACAGTTTATACATATACATATGAGATGAGTAATGTAGGGTATGTAAACATTATATTAATTAAGTGGCATGTGTGATCCTTCAGGTGTTTGAAGTTTTATGTAAGAGCATCCTTCATTGTCCAATGTGGTCTAAGGTAGGAAATAGTCAGATGAAGTCTACAGGCCAGAGATGGGATCAGTTCCATTCTTATTGAATTTCACTGTAGGAAAGCAAATCAATCAGCGCATTGACTGGAACGTAGTTGGAACTGACCCTCCCTCTGCTAGGGCCAAATAAATCCATTGCCTTGTTGATTTTATTTTTTGGGGGGTAAAAAGCTAGTACAGTTTAATTTATGTTACAAATAAATCCAAGAAGAAAGCATTGAATACACTTACACTTAGTCCATTCACCCAGCTTCCCTCTGACTTTGGGGGCGACTCCTGTGGCTGGCATGAGTATGACCTTGCCCAGGGTGATGGTTTCGACTGTACCACTGGGCCACCAGGGCTAGATCCCTCCTCTGGACTATTCCACCAACCGCAGCCAGGGTAGGAGGGATGGACCGCTGTCAACACAACACTCCAAAAAGAACAGTAACACTTGGCTCTGGTCCAGGGTGTTAGATATGACTTGCTAACAGCGTCACTGTCGGCAAGCCGCATGTAACACCTTGAACCAAAACGAAGTAATACTCTGGTCTGAAAATGGCAGTTATATCCCCAACCGAGTGATCTAATGGAATAAGCACAGAGGTGTGATAGCCTGATAAAATGGTGTGTGGGAGTCGGCTCGACGCTGTCAGTTTGATTTAATCTGTGAGTAATATTATTTTCAATCACTTCTTCAGAAAAATCCCTGGCTGGTATTTTTGCAAGTACAGAGCCAAAGAGAGCAGTGGCGGCTGGAGAGAGAAACACTTTCTCAGCCATCTGAATAATAGAGAGGATATCGACATCTCTCCTGCCTGGTATTAAAAACAACACAATATTTCACCCGCTTCCAAAATGTATATGCTCTTCCTCCTTTCGCTATTGTCAAGGTTTTTTTTTGTCAGGATAGTCAACTTCCTGTGGAGGTCAGGCCATTTTGTACGTTTATGCCTTCTTCCTCGTGTTTATTTTATATGATGTGTCCTTCCCTTGTCCATTTCTCTCAGCTCAGGTATTTTCAGGTTTTTATGCTGTGTTGTAAAGTTATCCTCTGCCTCTGGTTTTGAAAAACTATCCCATCTCATTGTAAGCCACTTTATGTTGGTCTTGAAGAACAGTAGCAGCATTTCCTAGATGTTTTATTCCTCTTCTCCCCTCTTGAGTCATCAGGCAAATTATGTTTGCATAGGTGGAATCCCAAAATAAAGGTAAGTTAGTTGTGCAAGACATTTTATAGATAAAAGGATAAGCAGAATATTGTTTTTAAATGTGTGCATGCTTTTCTCCTTCAAAAAAACAGATTTTAAAATACCTATGTGCTAGCAGCCGGGAGGATACTCTTGTGCATCCTCTGCCAAAGTAGGTAATCAAGGAGGGAGGCATACTCCCTTATTCACCTACTAACGAAATGTCGCTCTCCTCGACCACTTTTCCAGGTCACGGAGTAGAGGAGGATGAAATGAAAATTAAACACACCATTGGGGTGCTTCAGGGTACAGCACTGTGCCCAATGCTGTTTCCACACCGGTGTGCCTCAGGGTTCAGCACTGGACTCAATGCTGTTTCCACTCTGGGATGCCTTGTTTTATGGCTGTTTAAAATCCCTGTCAGAGGACTGATTGAAATGTTACCTTTGAAATTTTCTGCCAATTTGAGAGTTTATAAATATAATCTTTCTCTAGAGCAAGCAGAAACATTCACATTTTAATGTCCAGCATGGTGCATTATCATTCCTGGACGAATCATTACCTCATCTCAAGAGATAAAGTACACTTGAACAGCAAACTGTAATAGGTTGCATACCAACCTGGTCAAATGACTGTTATGTATCTGTAGTATGTTGAATGCTACAACATCCCAAATGGTAACCTACGGACCCTGGTCAAAACTAATGCACTATATAAGGAAAAGTATGTAATTTGGGATGCAGTCCAAGTGTCCCTCTCTACCTCCACCCACCTAGCCATTACAACTCAGGCCTCTTGGTAGGGGTTGCAGAAATGTCCTTGCGTATCGCTGGTGTGGACAACATCTTTGTGCTGTGGCAAACGCTTTATAACCAAACCAACCACTGTAAGCATGTCAAGGTGCAGCTGGGCAGCATCAACCAGCCCTTCCAGTTCTCATTGGCCAAGATCAACCTGGGCGTGTTCGACAGAGTCTGCGCCCTGGACGACATCTGCTTCCAGAGCTGCTCGTTGCCCCCGGCGGTGGAGACGGGTTAGTGCCCCAGCCACACCCACTTTTGCTAGACTGTGGGGACAGCTCAAACGAGGACAACTGATGTGAGTCACACGCACACAGGCAGACAGACAGAACGAGGCAACCATAAGGTCAAAATAGAATGTATATGTGTGAGATAATAGAATCAACAACATAAGAAAGCTTTGGCTAAGCACTTGGCTCTTATACCTCGATATGGTGTGACATGATAACAGGAAGTTATTGTTCACTCAGTCCATATTGTCTTCCTCGCCAACTCCTCTTCTCTCATCTTTGACTGGATTCGCAACCTGGGAGCCACGGTCACCCTGCAAACTGGACCCTGAAAGGAAAACACCCTGGGCAATGTTAATGGTAACTACCTGAACATCGAGTCCTTCAACACCCCCCCCCCCCCCCCCTCCAGGAGTTTAAGGACACGGCCTACCCAGTGTTCCAGCCTACCCCCCGGTATCGCCACTGGCCCCCAGCACCCCTGTGTGTTCTGCTTCTACCACCACATGTTTGGGTCTCGTGTTCCGGCTGGCCATATACATAAAGACCATTGCCGCTGGCTGCGGTCACATGCTGTGGGTGCACTACGGCGACCAAGGCAACTTGTGGCACAGGAAGACCCTCTACCTCAAGTCCTTCCAGGTATCTAGGGTTGCAACATTTCTAGGATTTCTAGAAAACATTGGAATTTTGGAAGTTTCCTGGAATCAGGAGAGAATAAGCAGGAAACTTGGAAATCCTCCAACCGGGATTTCGTGAAAACCAGGGAGAGTTTTGCAACCCTACAGATTACTCATTCAGCACTCGTCAAATCAGTCCCTGCTGAAAAAAACAGCTGGTCAAGCTGGTTCATGGTGGTCCATGCTGGTCAGTGCTGGTCTGATGCTGGTATGCTGGTCCAGTATGGTCTCTAGCTGGTCAGGCTGGTCTGTTTAGCTAGCAAAACCACACCCATCACTATCATATTTCCCAGCATGCTCTATTGCAGTTGGATTTTTTGAATTGTTTGTTTTAATATCAGTGTTTTTGCATGTACACTGATTGAGTAATGAATTAATAAATCTATTGTATGCTATAGAAAGATAATAACATAAATATTTCTAAACAAATCCAATCTGTTACTTGGATTTATTGCACCCGTTACTGAAATGTGGTTGTTCCAGTTTAGATGGTTGAGGTAGTCTCATTTGGTCATTGTACTAAATTATTCATTGTACTAAACCTGGCAGTTATCCTGAATGTGGATTGTGTGTGAGTGAAAGTTCAAATTGTTGGATATCCCCACTGGATTCCAGTAAGAATTTAACAAACCAGCATCATCTGATTTGCAGGCCTGATTAAGCCACTGTATTATTGAAAAATTAGGCACTTAAAGTAAGGACTTACTAAAATACAGTAAGGGCAATAATTGTTGGAAATACTGTATCAAATAAATAATACAAATACTGAACTACAGTTTATATGCAAATTGTTATTTTATACTAATACAATTGCTCAGAGAAATATATTTTGTTTAACAAGTAATAAAACAAATCTCATAAAGATAGGGGTCAAATTTATTGCCATACTGTTTTCAATACTGTAGCACCATCCCCCTGAGAGGATAAAGACACTGAGCCTTTTTCGAAAATTATTTATGAGATTGGAAAACATGTTGGGAGGGAGGAATCTTAGACCATTCCTCCACTCAGAAAAATAGCCCCATAACATCAAAGATCCACCACTATATTTTACTGTAGAACATTTTTTGCCAAAAACCTGGTTGCCTCTGCCAGGAGGCTGACACTTGGCTGCAAGTGGATCTTCCAGCAAGACAATAACCCCAATAACTAATAAAAAAATACACACACATTTTTGAATTGACCACAAAAATCAACATTTTGCAGTCAGTCTCAAGACTTGATCCCCATTGAAAACACGAGGTTTGAATTGAAAGGGGCAGTCCATACGAGGGAATGAAGGATATCAAGCATCTGGAAAGATTCTGTATGAAGGAATGGTCTAAGATCCCTCCCAACATTTTTTTCAGCAGGGGTGTCAGAGGATCACGATTACTTCATATGTGATGGGTTCATTGTTGTCGTCTGGTGAATGAGCCTTTGTGAGGCATGGTGGGTTCATGTTGAGAATGTTCATGTCAGTGATGTTTCTGCCATGAAATCACACTTCTTCCACTTCCACCCATTCTTGCTCTGAGACTCAACAGAAAGCAGTGAGATCGGTACGTTAGCCTTTTTGCTCCCAAACGAAAATCACGGATTTCCCTGCGATGCTGTAAAGTTAGTTCAGAAGACTTCCTTCCTTTTGAGCTTAAATTGCAATGAGGACCTGCTTAAGTTACTAGCTAATATGCTGTTGCAGGTTCTTTCAGCTCCCATCCAATTAACATCCCAGATTAATTAGCTCAGGCCTGAGGTGAGCTAGAGGAGGAGCAGAAAACAACCCTGTCTGGATGGAGGAGATGGATAGGCTCACAGACTGCATTCTCTCTGCAGATGCACGGACGCATGCACACACACACACTTTCTCTGCCCTATCAGCCCACTACAAGCTGCATTGTAACTCAGTGTGTGTTTGGAATTCTAATAGAACAGAGCTGAGAGAATTGAGCTTGCTTGCTAGCTACCAGTTAATTGAATTGTTTCCCACAGTCGTACTTGGCTTGCTGAGGATTGGAAAATGGCCCCTCAAACAGGTTTTCAACGCAAGATCCAGTAGTTTAGCCTCTGGTTCTCTCCTCGTTTTGCTGTTATGCTGAATCGACAATCTACAACTGTGTTGTGGGGTGAATTGTTTGCTGCTTTCCTGGCAGAGCGATTGTTACCAGGCTATAGGCTTAACCTGCTGAGGTCAGAACTATGATAAGATGTCTACCTGTGTGGCTGAAAGAGACATATGGCTGTGTCTCAAATTACATTATTCCATGGCCCCTGGTCAAAAGTAGTGCTCTACACTATGTAGGGAATATGATGCCATTTTGGGATTCAGCCAAACACTCTGAATTTAAATGGAATACACAGAGCACTCTTCTTTTCCCACACACCTGACCTTGTTCTCTGTTTTGGCAGATTCTGGTGGAGGGCACAGTCATTAATCGCCATTGATGACCTGTCCTTGCAGCTGACTCGCTTGCAGCTGAAGCAAGCACAAGTTTTCTCCTGGAAGATGACCCTTTGTAGTTATACCTTACCACGAGGATGTACAGTATTAGCTGTGTCCCACTCTAGGTTGAGTTACAGTTTGTTAGATGTGTTGTATGTAGCGTTGCAAGATTCCGGGAACTTTCAATAAATACCCTGGTTTTCCCCAAATTGAGGTTGGAGGATCCTGGAAGCAAGAAATCCAGAATGCTCCAACCAAGATTTCTGGAAAACCAGGGGAATTATTATTGAATGCCCCTGTAATTTTGCAACCCTAGTTGTGTGATAATTAGTTTGTTTCAGGGGACTGGCCTTCTCCCCGACAGAAGCCCCTACAGTACAGCCCCAAATCTGTCCAGAGGGAGAGTTTGTGTGTGGGGTGCACAGGGAGTGTGGGAATGAGAGCAGGGCGTGTGACTTCAGACATGACTGGTTGGATGAATAGCACTGTGGTGGGTAGTAGACGTGTTCTCTCAGATCTGGGGCCGTATGTGTCAAGTGCCCATCTAGGATCAGGTCTTGTCTGCCCATGTAACCGTTTTAATTGTGAGCGCAAAGGCAAAACGGCTTGGGCTGTTATTTGACCAGCAATGTATTATTGGAGTCTTTTCCCTCACTCTCTTTCTGTGCACTCTCTTAATCCACAGAGGAGACCGAGACCACTAGAATTGTCGTGAATCAGAAATGTTTTTGATCTGAATTTTCAAAGACCATTGGTATTGTGTAATGGTGCCTTTATTTCCTCTTTCTCACTTCGTGTGGCTGGGAGAGGGTCTTTCCCGCTCCCTCTGTCCTTCTCCATTCATTCCACTGGCAATACAGGGCAACATCATACACCTCGGAGAGCAGAACCACCGGCCAGTCAATGACCACCCCCGGTGAGTCACAAGCACAGTCATGAAGGCACGCACATACAGTACACACACAGGTTGTGGGAACGAAGTCACACGTTTCCTGACCGGTAAATCAGAACATTTTTTAAACATTCAGGGAACAGAAGTGAACAGTTTCCCTGTTCTGGAAACGTTTATTTTTATGTTGCAGGGAGATTCTGAAAACGTTTAACTTTGATTCCTTGAAGTTTTTCCAGGTGGGTTTTATGAAAACTCTGATAAGGGAAATTCTAGGTTATTTTGAGTTATTTTTTATAACCTCCCATTAACGTGATAATTGTCATCAACAACCGCTGAATTGCATAGCGCCACATTCAATGAATATTACAAAAAATATTTATATTCATGAAATCACAAGTGCAATATAGGAAAACACAGCGTAGCCTTTTGTTAATCCACCTGTCGTGTCAGATTTTGAAAATATGCTTTACAGCAAAAGCAATCCAAGCGTTTGTGTAAGTTTATTGATCGCTCAACAAAACATAATGTACACATAGCATCAAGTAGCTTGGTCACGAAAATCAGAAAAGCAATCAAATTAATCGTTTACCTTTGATGATCTTCGGGTGTTTTCACTCACGAGACTCCCAGTTACACAAATGTTACTTTTGTTCCATAAAGATTATTTTTATATCCAAAATACCTCCGTTTGTTTGGCGCGTTATGTTCAGAAATCCACAGGAAAGAGCGGTCACAACGCAGACAAATTCCAAATAGCTTCCGTAATGTCCACAGAAACACGTCAAACGTTTTTTTTTTTATAATCAATCCTCAGGTTGTTTTTAAAATATGTAATCGATAATATATCAACCGCAAATGTCTATCAGTAGGAGAGGGAAAGGCAATGGCAGCCCAAACTCTGTTGCGCGAGCAAAACTCATGCGACCACCTGACGCGATGTTATCTTTCTGGCTCATTTTTCAAAATAAAAACCTGAAACTATGTCTGAAGACTGTTGACACCTTGGGGAAGCGATAGGAAAATGAATGAATGATATTCCTTTAAAATGGAGCAAAGGGAGGCTATGGAACATGGAGTTTTCAAAATAGAAGCCACTTCCTGGTTTGATTTTCCTCAGGGTTTCGCCTGCAATATCAGTTCTGTTATACTCACAGACAATATTTTGACTGTTTTGAAAACTTTAGTATTTTCTATCCAATACTAATAATAATATGCATATATTAGCAACTGAGACTGAGGAGCTGGCCGTTTACAATGGGCAACTTTTAATCCAAGCTACTCAATACTGTCCCTGCAGCCATAAGAAGTTAAAACTTTTACTGAATGTTTCAATAAGACATTTAACATTGCAAGCTTATTTTGGTTAAACTTTTCTTTATTACTCCAAGCACAGATAGGACTCATGAAAATTACACAGCATCAGTGAGATTGGACCTATGCTTTTCTCTCTATCCATGGAATTAGTCCACTGCACCACCAGGATGGAACTAGCATGCCATGTTTTTTACACACAGAAAGCTGTTCATTTTAGTCTATTCAAACAGACCCCATTTTCAAATGAAACAAGCACTCATTAGGATCAGGTGTGGCCAGCCAACTGATAGAGTTTTGTTGATGCTAAGAACGGAATGTATATGTTTTTAAATGACATTCTTAGTTTTCTCTGAAAGTTGCTAACATTGTGTTTTTTTATGGAATGTTTTCTTCATAATCTGAGAACAGAATTTAGAGCTTATTGATGTTGTGAACAACTGGAAGTATTGAAATGCCCACAGAAGAACATTGCTTCTTAAATGTTTTTTTTTACAGTTGGAGAACATGACTTCAAACCTGTAGGAGATGTTATTCTGAAGTACTGACCACTGTCACTGGTGTAGAGAGGAGTAGGCAGGAGGCAGTCGCAGGTTTAGAACTACTGAGTTTATTTAAGCACCATAGATCAAAGCGGGAGAAAACCCAAACGCTGATATGCTCAAAATATATCTTCATAAACCAAAAGGCACAGGGCGAACCCAACGTGCAACATATAAAGTGACAGTCCTCTCAGGAAAACAAGTAACATTTGCAATGACCAACAAACAAATGGCAGACGGAGTATATATACAGTGATAGAGTGGGGATTGGAACCAGGTGTGTGTAATGATGACGAGACAAGTCCGGGGTTGATGAGTGAATGGCGTTTGCCAGCAGTAGGTTTGGCAGTAGCTTGAAGGCCAAACGCCTGAGCTGGACAGAAGGAGGAGCCAAAGCAAAAGCTGGAGTGACTCACAGAAGAAAGTTGTTTCTTATTGTTCTCTGAAACACTTGAACATTCCTCATGTCAAACCATTTGGAGAACGATTCTAGAACATTGCCGAAAATGAAGTTAAATGTACCCATGTTTGACATTTTAGGAAATGTTCTGTTAAAGTAATTAAATACCAAGAAAATAAAGTTTTTTTTTGTCAAGTTCCTTAAATGTGCTGAGAACATTCCTAAGCCAAGCAACAGGAAGTAGTGGGAAGGTTTTATGCAAAATAACCAGAGAACAACCACGCTCTCACCAAGCTCTAAGAAACATGGTTCTCAGAACGTTATGTGCTAGCTGGGATACACGCACACACGCGCATACACACACACACACACAAACACCGGGAGCAATAACACCATCACAGCCCTCTGAGACAGAATTATGGTGTTTCTGATACTTACCTGTCCAGGCTATGATTGCCTATCTGAGGTCCTTGAGGTTGACAGAATGGCCATCAACTCTGGTACTCCAATTCTGTAATTTCCTGGGGTGGGGTGTGTGCAGTGTGTATGTGGGACAATTGAGGCTTCACATACCTAAGCTTATTGGACACTACCCTTTATTCCATTTCATGGTTGAGGTGAAAATAAAGATTAGGGAACATTGGTTTCGTGCTGAGTTACATGTTTTCCCCTTTGATTTTCATAGAGAGTTGTCCTTGGTCTTCCAAGGACAACTACAGTGCATTTATTCTTACCCAACCCTATTCCCCATGAATTAATCCTTCCTGCATTTTAAATGCATTCATACTTAATGCACTGCCCTTAATTAAGTAATTGTCTCATGTTCTTGTCTATGTATTTTCTCTGTGCCTGGTTGTTGTATAGCGCAGTGAAAAAGTATTTTTATCTTTTCTAATTGTCTATTTTTGCCAATTTTAGATACTGAATGTTATAGATCTTCAAACAAATCTTAATATTAGATAACGGGAACCTGAGTGAACAATAACACAACAATTACATACTTATTTAATGTATTTAATAAACAAAGTTATGCAACACCCAATGCCCCTGTGTGAAAAAGTAATTGCCTCCTTACACTCAATTGCTGGTTGTGCCAACTTTAGCTGCAATGACTGCAACCAATTGCTTACTGTAGTTGTTGATCAGTCACCCACATAATTGTGGAGGGATTTTGGCCCACTCTTGCATGCATAACTGCTTTAACTCATCGACATTTGTGGGTTTTCAAGCAGCATTTACTGCTAAATTCAAGTCCTGCCATAACATCTCAATTGGGATTAGGTCTGGACTTTGACTAGGCCATTCCAAAACCTTGAAATCCCACAAATGTCGCAGTTCTGCATGCAAGAGACTGATCAACAACTACAGGAAGCATTTGGTTGGAGTCATTGCAGCTAAAGGTGGCACAACCAGTTATTGAGTGTAACAGGGAATTACTTTTTCACACACTGGAATTGAGTGTTGCATAACTTTGTTAAATAAATAAAATACTTTTTTCCATTAGGCCCTAATCTATGGATTTCACATGACTGGACATGGGCTCAGCCATGGGTGTGTCTGGGAGGGCATGTCCCACCCACTTGGGCGATCAGAATGAGTTTTTCCCCACAAAAGGGCTTTATTACAGACAGAAATACTCCTAAGTTTCTGGGATCTTTTATTTCAGCTCATGAAACTTGGGACCAACACTTTACATGTTGTGTTTATATATATTTTTTGTTCAGTATATATACATACACTGAGCGTACAAAACAGTATGTTCTTTCCATGACATGGACTGACCAGGTGAATCCAGGTGAAAGTTATGATCATTTATTGATGTCACTTGTTAAATCCACTTCAATCAGTGTAGATGAAGGGAAGGAGACAGGTTAAAGAAGGATTTTTAAGTCTCGAGACCATCGAGACATGGATTGTGTATGTGTGCCAGTCAGAGTGTAAATGGGAAAGACAAAATATTTAAGTGCCTTTATTAAACAGGGTATGGTAGTAGGTGCCAGGCACACCGGTTTGTGATAAGAACTGCAACGCTGCTGGGTTTTTCACGCTGAACAGTTTCCTGTGTGTATCAAGAATGGTCCACAACCACTTCTGTCAATGTGGCAGCAGCTAGTAATGAGGCTGTGTAGCTGCAACAACATTTTAACTAATTATTCAACGCATAGTTACACATTTTGTTAACTAATTGTCCAAGATATCGGTTACATGGACAAAGAAATTAGAAACACACAAAAGTATACACTTTTTACAAAATACAAGAAAATGTCATCTCTACCTGCAGCTAGCAAGGAAAATGGCGGAGAACAGGCTGATGACCCAGTTCAAAAGGAGATTCACAAAATGAAAAAAATCTTGAAGAGAAAATTGCAAAAGCGGGTGAAGATGTGGCTGAAATAAAACATACAGTGGGCGCACTGAAAACAAAAGTATACTCTCTCGACAAACGCTTAAGAGAGGTTGTCAACTTTGGAGGACAAGAACACCAGCCTAAATGACACTGTTGAAGAAAATGGAGACCGATCGAAAAACTCGAAGAATGACTTCATAACCAGGAAAATTACATTTGGAGGAACACACTTTGGATCAGAGGATTTCCCGAAATCCACCTAAATATGGTGGATTGCATGAAAGACTTTTTTACAAAAGACAACCTCCTGTGGTCAATATTGGCCACAACAGGCGTGTTTGTGCCATGCGTGATGGGCACAGCTCATGTATCGTTCTACATGAGAAAGTTTCTCTTTGCGAGTATAATGTTTTGCCTGTCTTTATGTTCAATGTTTTTGGTTGATCTATGACATGTCAAATGTGATTTCAAAACGTATATGGTCATGCCTATATTTAGCTGTGGTTAAAAAGTTCTTATTCTAGTTGGAGCGTCAGTGCTCGGACGACCTTGTGACACCTTCACAAGGATGAAGGCCTGGTTTAGTGTGGAAGGAGAGTTTTAAGGGTATGTAATTGACATATTTGTTAGGGTTCTAAGTGGGAGGCACTACCAGTCGTTCACTTTCTTTTGATTCGCTAAGCAGTGTCCATCTGAAACGCATTCATTAAAAAATATTCTAACATGTCATGTTTTGGTAATAATATATTTACAACCTTTCGGATATGATGACCAACGTGATGACAGTTTTGTCGTGGAATGTGAACGGATTAGGTTCATATTTAAAAAGACGAAAGGTATTGAATTATCTTCATTTAAACAAAAACACTCAGACGTGATTATGTTCCAAGAAACACACCTGCTGGGACACTATGCAGTTCTACCATGGCCTGCATACTCACCAGCATGTTTGGGATGCTCTGGATCGACGTATATGACAGCGTGTTCCAGTTCCCTGCCATTATCCATCTATGGGACAACATTCCACAGGCCACAATCAACAGCCTGATCAACTCTATGCTAAGGAGATGTGTCACGCTCCATGAGGCAAATGGTGGTCACACCAGATACTGACTGGTTAACTGATCCACATCCCTACCTTTTTTAAGTTATGTGACCAACAGATGCATATCTGTATTCCCAGTCAATTGACTGATTACCTTATATGAATTGGAACTTGATGTAATTTTATGGAATAAGTTGTCCTCGAGCTCTGTCACCCGTTCTTGGGTGTGCCACAGGGGTGTCGATTTTGGGACCTGTTTTATTCACTATTTATATAAACACCATTGGTCAATCTGTTCAAAATGTTATACTTCATCTATATGCAGATGATACATTATGTATGCTATTACCCTGACTGTTGATGTGGCTGTCAAAACTACAGTCAGATTTTATAGCTATGCAGGAATCCCTTGCTGATGTAAAACAAAATAAATGTTGTTTTTAAACTCTCGTAAGACTACATGTTACATGTTCACTCATTAGATGGTTCTCCAATCGCTAGCTACGCTAGCTATGCAGGAATCCCTTGCTGATGTAAAACAAAATAAATGTTGTTTTTAAACTCTCGTAAGACTACATGTTACATGTTCACTCATTAGATGGTTCTCCAATCGAACGTGTTCCCGCTTATAAATCCTTAGGCATTTGGATTTATATAGATTTGAAATTTAAATAACATACTGTACCAGTCAAAAGTTTGGACACCTACTCATTCAAGGGTTTTTCTTTATTTTTACTGTTTACTACATTGTAGAATAACAGTGAAGACATCAAAACTATGAAACACGTAGTAACCAAAAAGGTGTTAAACAAATAAAAAAACATTGTATTTGAGATTTTTCAAAGTAACCACCCTTTGCCTTGATGACAGCTTTGCACACTATTTGCATTCTCTCAACCAGCTTCATGAGGTAGTCACCTGGAATGCATTTCAATTACATTCTCAAGAACTTTGAAAGTTTCTTCAAGTGCAGTCGCAAAAACCATCAAGCGCTATAATGAAACTGGCTCTCATGAGGACCACCACAGGAAAGGAAAACCCAGAGTTACCTCTACTGCAGAGGATAAGTTCATTAGTGTTAACTGCACCTCAGATTGCAGCGCAAATAAATGCTTCACAGATTTCAAGTAACAGACACATCTCAACATCAACTGTTCAGAGGAGACTGTGCGAATCAGGCCTTCATGTTCGAATTGCTGCAAAGAAACCATTACTAAAGGACACCAATAAGAAGAAGAGACTTGCTTGGGCCAAGAAACACGAGCAATGAACATTAGACCGGTGGTAATCTGTCCTTTGGTCTGATGAGTCCAAATTTGAAAAGCATTCCTCGTGAAGCTGGTTGAGAGAATGCCAAGACTGTGCGAACCTGTCATCAAGACGAAGGATGGCTACATTGTGATTCCATGGGTTTTTTTCATAGTTTTGATGTCTTCACTATAACTATACAATGTAGAAAATAGTCAAAATAAAGAAAAACCCTGGTTTGAGCAGGTGTTTCCAAACTTTTGACTGGTACTGTACCTCAATACATTTGTTTTTGGGTGGGAGAAGCCTGAGTTCCCTTGGGGATCCATGAATACATGCCACTTTGTAGGCTGAATAGCGTTACACTTATGTTATTTGTAATAGATGTCCCTTTCCATTCAAATGGAGGGTGCACACATGGAAGGTGCCGTTTAAAATAATGGAGAATCCCCAAGTGTCACAGTATAATTCTCATTCTGGATGTCACTTTCACATGAATTTGCCGCTGTATGCTAATACACTTAAATAACATCCTGACCTTGACTGCAAACACTGTAACGATACTTTTCTAATTGATTTATGATTTGATTTTGAACAGGGGAAATGTACCAAACCGAAGCTGAAGCATTTAATGCGTTTAGCCATCGTAATTATACAGAAGAAAATCCTCCTTGCATCTATTAAAGGAAAATTCCAGCCATTAGTCCATTGTTGACATAGTCCCAAAATGTTTTGCTTGTCAGCAATCAGGTTAAGATATTTGACTTTCAAAATGTGACGCAGAACGCAGCATCAAATGATGCAAAATGCTTTATATGGGGGTGATTTCTTGAAAACTTGATTGGTGAAAAGCAAAACATTTTGGGTCTAGGTCACCAATGGACTAATGAAACAAATACTAAAAGAGTTTTTGGGTGGACTTTTCCTTTTAAAGTTCAAAATGTTATGGCCCCAGTAAACTGGGTCTGTGCCCCATCTTGGCCACCCCATTCAAAATGCATGTATTTTCAGCCATAATAATTATTTTACATGTTAGTCTGGTCTCCACATTAGCCACCTGGTCCTTGCCAGTCACAGAACGATGTGAAGTTATTTATAAGCCCACAGTATTTCATAGTGAGTTTACTAATATCTCTCTCTCTCTCAATTGGCTGATCAAAGCGGGCAGCACAGCGACCATTGGCACAGGCTCATCCACAGACCACACCTTGCGTGACACGTTAGGCCACTATCTACATGGAGAGCTCATTCTCTCAGGCAGCTGGAGAAACCGCCTGAATCTCAGGGCCCCACCTCAGCCGCAGGAGCAAGCATGCAACTTCAGGTCAAAGGTCAAGGTCAGGGCCTTGTCCAGATATAAGGGTCATCTGATCAATACATGGACACAAGGGGTCCATAGGTGACGGCTAGAGGGCGTGTAATGATTTGGTTTATTTGCTTTAAAGTTAAATTCAGTGTTGAGTTGGAATAATCCACCATACAAGCCTACAGCCAGCCTAAGGGAGGAAGTTTAGGTAGATTATGAGTTTGAATTAGGGAAATATGTTTCAAGGGCTGGGTCAGTGAGTATGTCCTCTGTGTGTGCTGAGCTCAGTCAGTGAAGTAATTCCATGGGCTATCTTTTTCTTTCTGACTGACTTAGCTCACATCGTTCAGTCAGCGTTCTGATTGACTGCCTCGTATGTGTTGTGCTGTGTCTGTCTCATCCCACACCGGACCTGTCAATCAATCACACACGCAGCGGATAGGCACCAATTAAACTGAGTGAATTAGGAGGGGAAGAGAGGGGAGGAGAGAAGAAGCCTTAAGTCAGTCTTCTCTCCTGAGAGTGAGGCTTTACATTGTACCAGCTGCCTCCCTCTCTCCCTCAGCATCTGGTGGAATTTGGTCGAAAACCCCTGTAGAACTCATTAAGACTGCGCGTTTGAGCGGCTAACTTTGCGGGTTAGCAGCAATGAACAGGGGAAATAGGAGGAAATGAAAGAAAGAGCGACGGAGCTTTGGAGATTAAAAGGTTAAATCACAACTAATGACCTTTGTATATACAGTACACCAGACCTCTGCTTTGCTTTTATGGTCTGCGGTGAGGAGAGGTGGTTTTGGGAAGAAAATTATTTTCACAATAAGAGTGGTGCAGTGAAAAGTCAATGGCAATGCAGAAAGCACAAGTCCCAGGTCTGCTTCACGTTACTTTCCCAGACTTCACTGGAGTCTCACACTTACTGAATTTCACTTGCAGGAAAGTCTGTCAATGGTAAAAATGTTCTCAGACTGTTCATCACTAATTGGGCCAGCTATAACATAGGCCCTGCTGTGCTGTGATCTACCATCATGTCAGATGGGATGCAGCTCTTGTGTAACTGATGTCACTGTGCTTGCTTGCGTAACCTTTATTCAACTAGGCAAATCGGTTATGAACAAATTCTTATTTACAAAGACGGCCTACAGTATACAGCTGTCATAACAGTATATCTTCCTCGCTCACAAGTCCTGAATGTTACCTGTCATTAATCTTTCACCATCTGTTTTGCTAAAACACAGGAATGCCCTCTTGATATTGCCTTAGCCAGCTACGCCACCGAAAAGCTATGATTCTGATGGTATGTGTACAGGATTCCTTGCTCGGTGACGGGGATGCGGGAGAGGGCATTCGTGGCAGGTGTGCCCTCTACCCACCACTATGGTCACGTGGGGATGGATGACACTTGTGGCAGGTGAGCTCTCTGTATATCTCTATGGCCAGGTAAACTGGCAGGTCAGAGTGTGCCTCCTTTTCCTTTCTGGGTTTGTAAATAGAGTATATATCGCTCCCAGAAATACTTTACAACTAAAGCAACAGTTGAAGGTCAACATCGTTAACAACATGAGTGAGAAAGGGAAAGGGAAAGGGAAAGACAAGAAAAAGTCTGACTTGGTTGGAATACTACACAAGCTGAAGCTGATTAACGACAACATATGCTTTGAGTTTAAGCTTTGAGAAACAGTGAAATTGACGGTCTGCAAGTGACCCCCCCAAAAAACAGATATGTGTAAACAGAGAGGTGTTTAAGACAGAGGTTGAAAGAACAACCAAAATAGATCTAAGTTAACTTAGTCTTGGATATAAGGTACCTAGCGGCAAGAGTAGACAATATGGAAGCCAAAATGACCGTCTCAAACCCATCCACTAAATTCGACCCCCAGGTGTCCATCATCATAGCAGGCCTACAGTTCGAAGAGGGAGAGATTGAGATAAAGAGAGGGGGCCCAGGCATGATCAAGCTGGAACTACGCTCTGTCCAGGAGAAAGTGACTGTCCTCCGCCAGAAACAAAGGCTAAGGAACAACGAAAGGTTCAGCAGATTATATCTACGATCGGCAAAGTCACACACACTTCAGAACTCTTCTGCCAGAGATCCCGACCGGGATAAACTTCTACATCCCTGGGAGTGGGTGAGTGATGCAACAGCCTCCATTTGATCATGATGCTGGTAGCAGGGGCCAGGAGCCACGGAGGAGAAAGAGAGCAGAGGACTGAGACTCACCTGCCCAGCTAGTAAGTGCCGACCATTTTACTTTTGTTCAGTGGAAAGTTAAATGGTTGGACGGCTTTGAACTGCGACTATTGATGTTCATTTCCGCTGAATCCTGACATTATATCCCTGAATGAGACACATCTAACAGCTCAGCATTCAATTGAAATGGATTGGTACACTTGGTTTGGACATAATAGGAAAAAGCATGTAGGAGCACGTAAATGATCTGGTGGAGTTGGACTTGTGGTTAGAAACAAGATACTGGAGCCCTATAAAGTAAATGTGACCAAAAATCAGTATATACTGTAGCATAAAGGGACCGAGATTTGAGCATCGAGTATCGGCATCGAGTATTGTTTCATTTTTTTCTCCTGTAATTTGTCTCCTGAGGGCTCGACATGGGGATGTGATTCTCATTCCTTCTTTAGCCACCTGCTGGCTCAAATGTATACATTTTCTGAGGTTGATGCTGTTTACACCTGTGGAGATTTAAATAGTCACATTGTTGGTTTGGAAGACTGTATTAATGATGTTGATGATGCTACGCCCAGGGCCAACTTAGATACTGTGTTAAATAAGCATGGTGAAATCTTACTGGAATTCCTAAAGGATTCTAAATGCTGTATTCTAAATGGAAGAATATCCCCCGGGAAAGATCATTTCACATCAATCTCCACAAAAGGGAAAGCAGTTGTTGATTACGTTATTACCCACCATGAATGTTTTGAGAGTAATTTTTTAAGTCTAAATGAGTTGGCGGAAAGTGTGGCAGTTGACTGTATCTCTTTATTTGGGGATCGCTTCAGAATACTTGACCACTCTGTTGAGCATGACATTTCAGGCTAGGGTTCAATCTTTTCTGAGTGTCTGTAATTATATACAGTTGAAGTCGGAAGTTTACATCCACTTAGGTTGGAGTCATTAAAACTCGTTTTTCAACCACTCCACAAATGTATAGTTAACAAACTAGTTTTGGCAAGTCTGTTAGGACATCTACTTTGGGGGATCAGGGATTCAAGTAATTTTTCCAACAATTGTTTACAGACAGATTATTTCACTGTATCGCAATTCCAGTGGGTCAGAAGTTTACATGCACAAAGTTGACTGTACCTTTAAACAGCTTGGAAAATTACAGAAAATGATGTCATGGCTTTAGAAGCTTCAGATAGTCTAATTGACATAATTTGAGTCAATTGGAGGCGTACCTGTGGCTGTATTTCAAGGCTTACCTTCAAACTCAGTGCCTCTTTGCTTTACATCATGGGAAAATCAAAATAAATTAGCCAAGACCTCAGAAAAAAATTGTAGACCTCCACAAGTCTGACTCAACTTTGGGAGCAATTTATAAACACCATGGGAACACGCAGCCATCATACCGCTCAGGAAGGAGACTTGTTCTGTCTCCTAGAGACGAATGTACTTTGGTGCGAAAAGTGAAAATCAATCCCAGAACAACAGCAAAGGACCTTGTGAAGATGCTGGAGGAAACAGGTACAAAAGTATCTATATCCACAGTAAAACGAGTCCTATATCGACATAACCTGAAAAGCCGCTCAGCAAGGAAGAAGCCACTGCTCAAAAACCGCCATAAAAAGCAAGACTGCGGTTTGCAACTGCACAAGGAGACACATGGGGACCGTGAAGAACTGGGGTGGCAGCATCATGTTGTGGGGGTGCTTTGCTGCAGGAGGGACTGCTGCACTTCACAAAATAGATGGCATCATGAGGTAGGAACATTATGTGGATATATTGAAGCAACATTTCAAGACATCAGTCAGGAAGTTAAAGCTTGGTCGCAAATGAATCTTCCAAATGTACAATGACCCCAAGCATACTTCCAAAGTCGTGACAAAATGGCTTAAGGACAACAAAGTCAAGGTATTGGAGTGGCCATCACAAAGCCCTGACCTCAATCCTATAGAATATTTGTGGGCAGAACTGAAAAAGTGTGTGCGAGCAAGGAGGCCTACCAACCTGACTCAGTCACACCAGCTCTGTCAGGTGTAATGGGCCAAAATTCACCCAACTTATTGTGGGGAGCTTGTGGAAGGCTACCCGAAACGTTTGACCCAAGTTAAACAAAAAAAATGTAACCTTTATTTAACTAGGCAAGTCAGTTAAGAACAATTCTTATTTTCAATGATGGCATAGGAACAGTGGGTTAACTACCTTGTTCAGAGGCAGAACGACAGATTTGTAGCTTGTCAGCTCGGGGATTCAATCTTGCAACCTTTTGGTTGCTAGTCCAACGCTCTAACCACTAGGCTATGCTGAGTTTAAATGTATTTGGCTGAGGTGTATGTAAACTTCAGCTGTATCTGAAGGCCAGACTAATGTATGTATCAAGCAAAGACCCAGAAACCTATTCGATAATTTCCTCTAATCAAAAATGTGTTGTATTGCTCTGCTGGAGCTTATTAATCAACTTGAAATACAACTGAAAACTCTAGATGGCATTCCTTGTATGACCGTCTGTGACGTGTTATATAGGGATTTAGATGACCATGTCAAGCGGAAATCTGTAAATGCTTCCAGAAAGAAAGATGGTTGGTAAACCATTCTGGAATAAGGAACTAAAAGTGCCTTCCCGAAAGCATTCATACCCCTTGACTTATATCACATTTTGTTGATTTACAGACTTAATTCAAAATGTATTAATTTGAAGCAATTTACGCAGGTGACGTTTCTAAAGTGTAAAGAAAATAAAAGGCTGAAGGAAGAGTTAATAAATGTATTTAAATCGTGCCAACATAAATTTGATAAAAGATGATGGTCTATGAAGCATAGATTTAGTCGTAGGCAGACATTACAACTGGAGCAGCTATAGACATTCCACGACAGGTTTGGAGTGAGACAAGTTGGGCCCCCAAAAAGTTAAGCAAATTCACAAGGAAATTATATTGGAAAATCGAGAACTTCACCATCAAACTGATATTGTTTTGGGAAAATAGTAAATTTGACTTTTTCCCCAGGCGTTATCAACCCTTCTATCCCAGCTAACATTTTTAGGGAGAGAGAACGTTTTTGTAATGTTACACGTAATATTCTTCTAATGTTTGAGTGTCCAGTTTTCTGTTAGTTAGGGGAACAAAAATATAAACGCAACATGCAACATTTTCAAAGATTTTACTGAGTTACAGTTCCTATATGGAAATCAGTCTATTGAAGCGCTGCATATTCATTAGGCCCTAATCTATGGATTTCAAATTACTGAGAATACAGATGTGCATCTGTTGGTCATAGATACAGTACCTAAAAAAAAGTAACGGAATTAATCAGAAAGCCAGTCAGTATCTGGTGTGATCATTTGCCACATGCAGCGCGACACATATCCTTCACATAGAGTTGATTAGCCTGTTGATTGTGGCCTGTGGAATGTTGTCCCACTCCTCTTCAATGGCTGTGTGAAGTTGCTGGATATTGGCGGGAACTGAAGCATGCTGTTGTACATGTTGATCCAGAGCATCCCAAATATGCTCATGAGTGACATATCTCAAATCAAACTAGATTTTATTGGTCACATGCACATGTTTAGCAAATGTTATTGCGGGTGTTGCGAAATGCTTGTGCTTCTAGCTCCAACAGTGCCGTAATATGTAAAAGGTAAGATCTAACAATTTCACAACAATAGACACAATACACACACATCTAGAGTAAAGGAATGGAATTAGGAATATATAAATATTTGAACGAGCAATGTCGGAGTGGCATAGACTAAAATACAGTAGAATAGAATACCGTATATACATATGAGGTGAGTAATGCAAAATATGTAAACATTATTAAAGTGACTAGTATTCCATGATTAAAGTCAATGTATATAGGCAGCATCAGCAGGTGCTAGTGATGGCCTTCTGATAGAAGCTGTTTGTTAGTCTCTCGGTCCCAGCTTTGATGCACCTGTACTGACCTTGCCTGGATGATAGCGGGGTGAACAGGCAGTGACTTAGGTGGATGTTGTCCTTGATTATCTGTTTGGCCTTCCTGTGACATCGGGTGCTGTATGATGTCACAGGATGATGCGTTGGGGAGACTGCACCACCATCTGGAGAGCCCTGCCGTAGCGGGCGGTGCAGTTGCCATACCAGGTGGTGATACAGCCTGACAGGATGCTCTCAATTGTGCATCTGTAAAAGTTTGAGGGTTTTAGGTGCCAAGCCAAATATCTTCAGCCTCCTGAGGTTGACGAGGCATTATGGTGCCTTCATCACCACACTGTCTGTGTGGGTGGACCATTTCAGTTTGTCAGTGATGTGTACGCCGAGGAACATCCACCTTCTCCACTGCGGCCCCTTAGTTGTGGATAGGGGTGTGATCCCTCTGCTGTTTCCTGAAGTACACGATCAACACCTTTGTTTTGTTGACTCACCTCCTCCCTGTAGGCTGTCTTGTCATTGTTGGTAATCATGCCTACTACTGTTGTGCCGTCTGCAAACGTGATGATTGAGTTGGACATGTGCGTGGCCACACAGTCATGGGTGAACAGGGAGTACAGGAGGGTGCTGAGCAAGCACCCTTGTGGGGCCCCTGTGTTGTGTTCAACCTGTGTTCATCCTTGAAGAGCACACTTCTCCAGAGTTCCAGTGGCCATCGAAGATGAGCATTTGCCCACTGAAGTCTGTTATGACGCAGAACAGCAATCAAGTCAAGACCCTGGTGAGGATGACGAGCATGCAGATTAGCATCCCTGAGAGGGTTCTGACAGTTTGTGCAGAAATTCTTTGGTTGTGCAAACCCACAGTTTCATCAGCTGTCCAGATGTTGTTAAAGCCAGATGTGGAGGTCCTAGGATGGCGTGGTTACACATGGTCTGCGGTTGTGAGGCCGGTTGGACTTATGGTAGAAAAAAGTACATTAAATTCTCTGGCAGCAGCTCTGGTGGACATTCCTGCAGTCGGCATGCCAGTTGCACGCTCCCTCAAAACTTGAGACATCTGTAGCATTGTGTTGCGTGACAAAACTGCACATTTTAGAGTGCCGTTTTATTGCCACTCTCTAACATGGTTGCCATTCTCTCAGAATGTAAGATATCTCAAAAATCTATCCTCCAAAAATGTACCCTAAAATCCCATTGAACTATAGAGGGATTAGTCCCATTAGCACTGCATGCAAATGGTATTCATACATTCTAAATCACAGGCCATCCCACTATCTAGAACTGTGTGGTCAGCTTGCAGATGAACAGAGTGGTCCGAGCTAGAATTCAAGAGAGAACCAACTTTTGCCTGTTTTAGTTATTTTCAGAAGCCTTTCGATTGGGTGAATAGAGACCTACTTGATTTTAGACTACTTATAATGGGAATTGATGGAAGATTCTTCAAAGCTCTTTTTCGGGCTCCAGTTCAGGTCAACGACCTCAGGACTGGCTGGTTTCCAACCTCTTACGGTGTGAATCGGCGAGACGTATTCTCTCCTACTTTATTTACAATATCTGTTAATGATCTAGAAATCAAACATGCTAATCTTGCTGTTGAAGTGGCGGATATATTCCTGAGCGTCTTGTTGTATGCTGATGACATAGTTCTCCTTGCCGAGACAGAAGATGATCTCCAGAATATGTTAAATGTTGTTAATTTATGGTGTACTAAATGAGACTAGCGATAAAATCAAGAGATGACCCAGATAGTTCATTTCAGAAAGAAGGGCATGCAGAGAAGTGCACACAACTTTTTTTGTTTCGGTACAACCCCATTTATTCTACACTGGGCTCTATAAATACCGTGGTTTCACTCTAGATAAACACATGACCATTGAGGATGGCATTAGATCACTGGCAGATTCTGCAGGTAGAGCCTTGGGGTCCGTGTTAAACAAAATGAACATATGTTAGGATCTCGTTTACTGTACTTATTCTTATTCGTGGGGTAGAGAATTCATATCTATTTTTTGGGGGAAACTGATTTGCAATATATATTCAGGATCAAATGACTGCGCGGTATTAACCAAATCATGGCTACGCTTTTTTGTGATCCACAAGAAAAAAATGGGAAGCTGATACAGTATATGGTTTAAACCTACTCTTACACCCTAACGTACACTCTAATCAAAGAGAACGACACCTCTGAATCATATGTCCACCTGAACCTAATAAAAAGCCAAAAGTCAGTTTGTGCAGCACGACTCAGATCTGGATCCCTCCCTCTGGCTATAAAGACTATTCTTCTCCTGAAGAGGTGAGAATTTGCCTACTGTGTGATCTTATTGAAATCAAAAACGAAATCCATAGTGCTTTATTGTCCTCTGTATGACAATTTCTTCTTCTTCTTGGTGTCAACCCTTTGGTATTTTAGTTACGGGATGAGCATAGGCTTGAATTTAGTTTCAGAACAGGGCATCTGTGAGATTGCTCAGTTTCTTCACAATGCCTGGATAAGAAGGAAGAATTAACTGTGTAGTGTGGCTAAATGGTAGCTGTACTTTCCGTGATAATTGTATATGTGTATGATAGTGTTATTTCGTTTTGAGTAGGAACATGGTACTGTGTTTAGTAGTGTCTTGTAAGCTCACGTGGGCTGGCCAACGGTAGGTGTATGACACTTAAATAAATCATATCAGTCAGTCGATCATCCTTTCCCACATCAAAAAATACTATAGTGTACATTATGGCAGGAATGCTATAGGATTCACTGTAGGGTTTGTGTGAACTTGACTGTAGTATTTACTGTAGTATACTGTAGTATTTACAGTTGAAAATAGTATAAATACTCTAAGAAAATAGTAGTATATACTATAGTAATTACTTTAGTGTTTTTTCAGACTGTAGTATACTCCTGAGTGGCGCAGCGGTCTAAGGCACTGCATCTCATTGGAGGAGGCATCACCACAATCCCTGATTTGAATCCAGGCTGAATCACATCTGGCTGTGATTGGGAGTCCCATAGGGTGGCGCACATTTGGCCCAGCGCCGTCTGGGTTTGGCAGAGGTAGGCTGTCATTGTAAATAACAATTTGTTCTTAACTCAGTTGCCTAGTTAAATAAAATAAAAATTGTACTGTAGTGTTTTTGTTGTATTATCTTTGACATGTCAATGGGGGGGGGTGGGACTGGGATCTGAATGGAAAGTTCAGAGCTTCTGCCCTTTTATATACAGTGCATTTTTAACGTACAGCCTTATTCTAAAATTGATTACATTTACTCACAATCCCCCATAACGACAAAGCGAAAACAGGGTTTTGGAAATGTTTGGAAATTAAAATACCTTATTTACATAAGTATTCAGACCCTTTGCTATGAGACTTGAAATTGAACTCCGGTGCATCCTGTTTCCATTGATCATCCTTGAGATGTTTTTACAACTTGATTGGAGTCCACCTGTGGTAAATTAAAATAATTGGACATGCTTTGGAAAGGCACACACCTGTCTATATAAGGTCCCAAAGTTGACAGTGCAAGTCAGAGCAAACACCAAGACATGAGGTCGGAGGAATTGTCTGTAGAGCTCCGAGACAGCTAAGCTGAGCAATCAGGGGAGAAGGGCCTTGGTCAGGGAGGTGACCAAGAACCCTATGGTCACTCTGACAGAGTTCAAGAGTTCCTCTGTGGAGATGGCAGAACCTTCCAGAAGGACAACCATCTCGGCAGAACTCCACCAATCAGGCCTTTATGGTAGTGGCCAGATGGAAGCAACTCCTCCGTAAAAGGCACATGACAACTCGCTTGGAGTTTGCCAAAAGGCACCTAAAGGACTCTAACCATGCAAAACAAAATTCTCTGGTCTGATGAAACCAAGATTGAACATGTTTGGCCTTAATGCCAAGCGCCACGTCTGGAGGAAACCAGGCACCGCTCATCACCTAGCCAATACCATCCCTGCGGTGAAGCATGGTGGTGGCAGCATCATGCTGTGGGGATGTTTTTCAGTGGCAGGGACTGGGATACTAGTCAGGACCGAGGGAAAGGTAAGTGGTGCAAAGTAGAGACAGACACTTGATGAAAACCTGCTCCAGAGCGCTCAGGACCTTAGACTGGGGCAAAGGTTCACCTTCCAACAGGACGAACGACAAATTAGCAAACTTAGCAAAAAAATTTGCAAAGAAATTTCTAAAAAACTGTTTTTGCTTTGTCATTATGCGGTATTGTGTGAAGAGTGATGAGGGACATTTTTTAAAATACATTTTAGAATAAGGCTGTAACGTAACAAATTGTGGAAAAAGTTAAACGATTTCAGTACTTTACGAATGAACTATACTTGGCATGTCAGTTTCTTAGTTATGGGTGGCACAAATTGGGATATGGGGCAGGGGAATGGGCAGGGTGTATGCAAAATAAATACTGCAGTATTTACTATATTTAAAAAATATATAGTGTTTTACGGACTGTGGTATTTCCTACTGTTTTTGTGGATAATACAGTATTATTTACTGTAGTATTCTACAGTATACTACACAATTCTATACTACGTACTACACATGATCGAGGGATACTACAGTGTGTAGTACAGTATTCTACAGTATACTACAGAATTCTATAGTAAGTAGTGTAGTATTCTGTAGTAAAGTGTAGTTTTTTTATATGTGGGTTGATACACATAACTGACTTATGTTTATTGTTGTTTGCATCTTTTGTGCAGTTGCATTGTTATGTTAGGCAAGCTTTATGCTATGCTTGCTACTTAGTTGGTTTTAGATTTTTTGATTGTATATATATCCGTGATGTGTGAATGTTGCTGTTGTATGTTTACTATATATCTTTATCTTATTGGACTTGCCACAGCAGAATTTCCCGCCGGGGGAAAAAAAAATGAAGGTGGTCCACAGCGCCAAGGGGAACATCTGTCTGGATGACATCACTTTCTCGCCAGGCTGCCTGCTCTCGTCTACTTCAGAAGCACTGGAGACCCCCCGTCCCCATCAGGTATGTCATGATGTCACTCAGGGTGCATCTCAATAGTCTTAAGTGGTCTCCTTGTTTTCTCTCCTCCCTTATAGCCTGAAAACACTGGGAATTGACTTTTGATTGTCTAGTTCTTTCACACGTTGAAAGAAAGGAGAAGCGAGAGAGTCCCCATTGTGACTAAGTGTGTCCCAAGTGGCACCCTACTATGTAGGGGATAGGGTGTTTGAAATGCAACCTCAGTAATTTATGCACGGAAATAACATGACTGAGTTAACTTAAAGCATTATCAGTTGGCGTAAAAATAATGGCTTGGTCTCCATTCAGATGACGTTTCCTCTGCATTTTTCCTGTTCTTTACGAGCCGACCTTTGAGAGACGCAAGAAAGAGACAACAACAAGTACTGATTTAGTACCATTGTCACACGGTGCATAGCAGCTATAATTGCCCTGTCCAATTTATAGCTCCACTGTTGTATTGGGTGCCGGAAAGGAGGGGATGGGGAAAGCTTTGTGTGTGTGTGTGTGGCCTCTTTAAAGGGACCCCCAGTCATCTGCTGGGCTGAGCAATAGAGGCCTTGTAGACAATAGTCCTGTTGTGTGCCTCTTGCTCTCAGCCACGAATGTGTATGAGAATGCAACCTACTGTACATTGCATTGCTTTAATGGTGTCTCAGCTAAGTGGGAGTTAGTGGGAGTCCGTGGGGAGTCACTGTGAATATGAGGATGTTGGTAATGATATGTTCATATCTAGCTAACAATATGAGTCCGGACACTCCCACTGTGCAGAGCTTGCTCCCGCTTCTGACAGTTGTGTGTTTGCATTTGATGAAGTGTTGCACTTGTTTCCTGATTATCAGCGGGAGTTTGTGCAGAGAAGCAGTGACTCCTAAAGCCTTGAGCAGTTTCTGGGGACCCACCAAGAAAACCACACCAGTTGTGTGTCATAAATGGAACCATATTCAAAAGTAGTGTACTACCCTACAGGACGGTAGCTTTCCAGGAAAAGGGTTGGGCAGCCCTGACAAAGGGAATAGGGTGCCATTTGGAATGCGGCCCCATGTCTCGAGACCCCAAAAGGAACTGGCCAGGATCCACCTGTGGGTCTCAACCCATTGTTTAAGAAACCCTGTAATGGAGAGACAGAGACCCATTCCAAAAACGGCTCTGACGCCTGGACATAGTTGAGAAAAGGGCTCTCATTTCTCTTACACTAAATATTATTTTAGGCCAGACCAATGGCAGTATACTTTAACTCTCTCACTGGACTTTTTATGAGAAATACATACACTGAAAAAAGGTTCTTAAATGTGTCACGCCCTGACCATAGTTTACTTTGTATTTTCTATGTTTTGATTGGTCAGGGTGTGATCTGAGTGGGCATTCTATGTTTCATGTCTTGTTTGTCTATTTCTATGTTCAGCCTGATATGGTTCTCAGTCAGAGGCAGGTGTTCGTCATTGTCTCTGATTGGGAACCATATTTAGGTAGCCTGGGGTTCACTGTGTGTTTGTGGGTGATTGTTCCTGTCCTATGTGTCCCTGTGTTCACACTATATAGGCTGTTAGGGTTTCGTTTCGTTTCGTTTGGTTTTGTAGTATTGTATTGGAGATTCGTGTTTCGTATTATTAATAAACATGGATCGTAAACCACACGCTGCATTTTGGTCCGACTCTCCTTCGTATGAAGACGAAACTCATTACAGAATCACCCACCACCAACGGACCAAGCGGCGTGTCAACAGGCAGCAGCAGCAGCAAAAAGAGGAGTTACGTTGTAAGGATTTCTGGACATGGGAGGAAATCCTCGACGGGAGAGGACCCTGGGTTAAACCAGGGGAGTATAGCCGCACCAAGGTGCAGCCGAAGAAGGAACAGAGGCAGCAGGAGCAGCAGCAGCCGCAGTGGGAGAGAGCGTCATGGGAGTATGAATTAGATAATGGTGGACCATGGGCTCAACCGGGAGAATATCGCCGTCCCAAGGAAGAACTGGAGGCGGCGAAAGCTGAGAGGCGCAAATATGAGGAAGTAGCACGACGGAGCGGATGGAAGCCCGAGAGTAAGCCTCAAAAATTTCTTGGGGGGGGGCTAACAGGGAGTATGGCTACGCCAGGTCGCAGACCTGAGCCAACTCCCCCTGTTTATCGTGAGGAGCCAAGGAGGAGACCAGAACCGGTGTTGGAGGTAAGCGAAGCAGAGACTGTGAAGGAGTTAATGGAGAAATTGGAGGAGAGTGAAATGAGGGAGTTGCTGTGTTGGTGCTTTAAATATGATATTCGCCCGAAGGAGCGTGTCGGGGATTTATTGGCACCTGGGTCAGTGCTCTCTACTCGTCCTGAGGTGCGTGCTAGTCAGCTGGTGAAGACAGTGCCAGTCTCACGCACCAGGCCTCCTGTGTACCTCCCTAGCCTTGCATGTCCTGTGCCAACACCGCTCTCAAGATCTCCAGTACGCCTTCACGGTCTAACCCATCCTGTGCCACCTCCACACCCCAGCCCTCCGGTAGCAGCTCCCCGCACTAGGCTTCCTGTGCGTGTCCTCGGCCCAGTACCACCAGTGCCAGCACCACGCATCAGGCCTACAGTGCGCCTCGCCTGTTTAGCGCTGTCGGAGCCTTCCTCCTCTCCAGCGCTGTCGGAGTCTCTCACCTGTTCAGCGCTGCCAGAGCCTTCCTCCTCTTCAGCGCTGTTGGAGTCTCCCGCCTGTTTAGCGCTGTCAGAGCTTTCCGCCTCTACAGCGTTGCCGGAGTCTCCCGCCTGTTCGGAGCTGCCAGTCTGCATGGAGCTGCCAGTCTGCATGGAGCTGCCAGTCTGCATGGAGCTGCCAGTCTGCATGGAGCTGCCAGTTTGTATAGAGCTGCCAGTCAGCAAGGAGCTGCCAGTATGCATAGAGCTGCCAGTCTGCAAGGAGCTGCCAGTCTGCAAGGAGCCGCCAGAGCTGCCAGTCTGCAGGATGCTGCCAAAGCTGCCAGTCTGCAAGGAGCCGCCAGAGCTGCCAGTTTGTAAGGAGCCGCCGGAGCTGCCAGTTTGTAAGGAGCAGCCAGGGCCGCCAGTTAGCAGGGAGCAGCCAGGGCCGCCAGTTAGCAGGGAGCAGCCAGGGCCGCCAGTCAGCATGGAGCAGCCAGGGCCGCCAGTCAGCATGGAGCAGCCAGAGCAGCCAGGGCCGCCAGTCAGCATGGAGCAGCCAGAGCAGCCAGGGCCGCCAGTCAGCATGGAGCAGCCAGAGCAGCCAGGGCCGCCAGTCAGCATGGAGCAGCCAGAGCTGCCAGTCAGCATGGAGCAGCCAGAGCTGCCAGTCAGCATGGAGCAGCCAGAGCAGTCTGCCAGCATGGAGCAGCCAGAGCTGCCAGTCAGCATGGAGCAGCCAGAGCAGCCAGTCTGTGTCGACCAGACTCTTCCAGATCTGCCAGTCGACCAGACTCTTCCAGATCTGCCAGTCGTCCAGACTCTTCCAGATCTGCCAGTCGACCAGACTCTTCCAGATCTGCCAGTCGTCCAGACTCTTCCAGATCTGCCAGTCGACCAGACTCTTCCAGATCTGCCAGTCGACCAGACTCTTCCAGATCTGCCAGTCGACCAGACTCTTCCAGATCTGCCAGTCGACCAGACTCTTCCAGATCTGCCAGTCGACCAGACTCTTCCAGATCTGCCAGTCGACCAGACTCTTCCAGATCTGCCAGTCGACCAGACTCTTCCAGATCTGCCAGTCGACCAGACTCTTCCAGATCTGCCAGTCGACCAGACTCTTCCAGATCTGCCAGTCGACCAGACTCTTCCAGATCTGCCAGTCGACCAGACTCTTCCAGATCTGCCAGTCGACCAGACTCTTCCAGATCTGCCAGTCGACCAGACTCTTCCAGATCTGCCAGTCGACCAGACTCTTCCAGATCTGCCAGTCGACCAGACTCTTCCAGATCTGCCAGTCGACCAGACTCTTCCAGATCTGCCAGTCGACCAGACTCTTCCAGATCTGCCAGTCGACCAGACTCTTCCAGATCTGCCAGTCGACCAGACTCTTCCAGATCTGCCAGTCGACCAGACTCTTCCAGATCTGCCAGTCGTCCAGACTCTTCCAGATCTGCCAGTCGTCCAGACTCTTCCAGATCTGCCAGTCGTCCAGACTCTTCCAGATCTGCCAGTCGTCCAGACTCTTCCAGATCTGCCAGTCGTCCAGATTCTCCCAGATCTGCCAGTCGACCAGATTCTCCCAGATCCGCCAGTCGACCAGATTCTCTCAGATCCGCCAGTCGACCAGATTCTCTCAGATCCGCCAGTCGACCAGATTCTCCCAGATCCGCCAGTCGACCAGATTCTCCCAGATCCGCCAGTCGACCAGATTCTCCCAGATCCGCCAGTCGACCAGATTCTCCCAGATCCGCCAGTCGACCAGATTCTCCCAGATCCGCCAGTCGACCAGATTCTCCCAGATCCGCCAGTCGACCAGATTCTCCCAGATCCGCCAGTCGACCAGATTCTCCCAGATCCGCCAGTCGACCAGATTCTCCCAGATCCGCCAGTCGACCAGATTCTCCCAGATCCGCCAGTCGACCAGATTCTCCCAGATCCGCCAGTCGACCAGATTCTCCCAGATCCGCCAGTCGACCAGATTCTCCCAGATCTGCCAGTCGACCAGATTCTTCCAGATCTGCTAGTCGACCAGGATCTGCTGAAACCGCCAGCCAGCCAGGTTCTGGTAGTTTCTACTACCTGCCTGGGCTTCCTCTCAGTGCTGAGCTTCTTCTCAGTGCTGAGCTTCCTCTCAGTGCTGAGCTACCCATCTGTCCCGAGTTACCTCTGTCCCGAGCTGTCCCTCTGTCCCATGTTATCATTGTGGTGGGTAACCTATTTAGGGACGTTTAGGAGGGGGATTAAAACTGTCATGGAGTGGGGTCCACGTCCAGCGCCAGAGCCGCCACCGCGGACAGATGCCCACCCAGACCCTCCCCTATAGGTTCAGGTTTTGCGGCCGGAGTCCGCACCTTGGGGGGGGGGTACTGTCACGCCCTGACCATAGTTTACTTTGTATTTTCTATGTTTTGATTGGTCAGGGTGTGATCTGAGTGGGCATTCTATGTTTCATGTCTTGTTTGTCTATTTCTATGTTCAGCCTGATATGGTTCTCAGTCAGAGGCAGGTGTTCGTCATTGTCTCTGATTGGGAACCATATTTAGGTAGCCTGGGGTTCACTGTGTGTTTGTGGGTGATTGTTCCTGTCCTATGTGTCCCTGTGTTCACACTATATAGGCTGTTAGGGTTTCGTTTCGTTTGGTTTTGTAGTATTGTATTGGAGATTCGTGTTTCGTATTATTAATAAACATGGATCGTAAACCACACGCTGCATTTTGGTCCGACTCTCCTTCGTATGAAGACGAAACTCATTACAAAATGGTTCTTCCTCAGCTCTTAAGGTTCCTTGGAGAACTTTAGCCTGATAAAGAACCTTTGAGTTAAGTGGGGGGTTTTGACCTGGAATCTACAGTTCTTCAGAATTCTAAAACGATCTTGAAATGTGGTGTAAAATAACCAGAGTTGAACCAAAACCACAGCCATCATTACAGTGTCATATTTCCCAGCATGCTCTATTGAAGCTAGATTTCTTTGGAATTGTCTGTTTCAATATCTATGTTTTTGCATGTACACTGACTGATTCATTAAGCAACAAACACAACACCGTTCAAAAGTTTGAGGTCACTTAGAAATGTCAGTTTTTGAATGAAAAGCACATTTTCTGGCCATTAAAATAACATCAAATTGATCAGAAATACAGTGTAGACAGTGTTAATATTGTAAATGACTATTGTAGCTGGATACGGCTGTTTTTTTATGGAATATCTGCATAGGCGTACAGAGGCCCATTATCAGCAACCATCCGTCCTGTGTTCCAATGGCACGTTGGGTTAGCTAATCCAAGTTTATCATTTAAAAAATTTGAAAACCCTTTTGCAATTATGTTAGCACAGCTGAAAACTGTTGTTCTGATTAAAGAAGCAATAAAACTGGCCTTCTTTTGACTAGTTGAGTAGCTGGAGAGTCAGCATGTGTGGGTTCGATTACAGGCTCAAAATGGCCAGAAACAAATAACTTTCTTCTGAAACTCGTCAGTCTATTCTTGTCCTGAGACATGAAGGCTATTCCATGCGAGAAATTTCCAAGAAACTGAAGATCTCGTACAACGCTGTGTACTACTCCCTTCACAGAACAGCGCAAACTGTATTAAAAATCTACACATCAGTGTGTCCACATTTTGAAGTTAGGTTCATGACCCTAAATGAGGAAAAGTCATTTAATTTACTGGATAAAAAAAGAGGTTAACTAGTATTTTAGACAACTCAAAAAGTGGAAATGGGTAAAATTGAGCTGCATCTAGGCCCTCAAAAGAATTTAATTTTAATGACAACATATTTACTTAGGATCTCACTTGGTGAAGACCACAGGACTGAAAATGAATCAATACAACCACCATGTCTGTCACTAGCAAACACAGTTATGGGTGGTAAAATTAACCCGAAAAGGCACCCTGGGAAATATGCAAATAACGTTCAACACCTTACAGCAGGGCTAGTCAATTCCGGTGTTATGAAACGGATTATTTGTCGCCACAGATGGTTGTTTACGTTTTTTTGTGGCCAGATAGAGTAGGCCTACAGCGCCATCCAGTGGTCATGTTTGGGACAACAGTTGTTGACAACTGTAGCATTGTATCTAAGCCTAACCCTAACATTAACAGCCTAACATTTTCCTAACCTGCTACGTTAATTCACCTGACCTGTCACGTTAATTATCGTAAACTGCTATGTAAACAAATCATCTGTGATGGCAAATCATCAGTATCACCACACTGGTCTTGGAGGGCCGGAAACATTTCTGTTTTTTGTTTCTACTTGGATTGTTGTATGGTTCTTCAAAGAAAATAAAAAAGGTTCCCACATGGCATCTCTGAAGAACCTTATTTGGTTCCAACCTTGAGCTTTTATTTTTAAGAGTGTACTAGATTATATTCCTTGGTCATTGACAGCACCTGAAAGGGAATAAGGACTGTTAACACTGCAAAAACATGTGTAATCAAGTCCGATTAGCACAATGTATTCCAATACCTAATAAAAGAAAATGAGATAAACAATTGAGAGGAGGAAGGGATCAAACAGAGAAATACCGATGGTTTGTGCACTTGCGTTAGAAGACGAGGCTGCTCATTACCCTGACATTATTATTCCATTTGGAATGAGTCAAACCCAAGGTCGGCAGTCTCACAATCTCCGAGATCAATTCCAAAATAAATCAAAACAGTCGTGTTGTTCACCAGGCAAGCAAGGTCAACGTGGCATTCTCTCTTCTTCCTTTTTGATCAATTTCTATGATTAATGAAATTTGGCGGAACTTTATTTCTTATTCTTCCTCCCCTCTCCTCTTCCTCAGGAAGAAAGTGACAGCATCAGAAAAGTCTCTCTGGATAAGAGCGTCTGCTAAATGACTAAAATGTCAATGTAAATAAATAAAGTTTACAGGTAGAATTCATGCCTTTCATGAGATGCTACTGAATGAATATGTCCGAAATGGCACCCTATTCCCTATTTAAAGTGTAAAAAATAAAAATACCAGAGCTATATGGCCCTATGGTGCCATTTGGTATGTACAGTAGCTTATGATGTATAATGATATGTAAAAACCATGTAATATATAGCAAATTTATAGCAAATTTCATGCAATTTTACTCAATTTGCCAGGAGTTATGCCATGTTAATGATATCTGCGTAACAAAATCAATGGGGACCCCTGGAGGTCAGGGCCCCTGGGCACATGTCCTGCATCCCCGCTCGGTATTCGGCCATGATTACTACAAGTTTAGATAGCTGGCTAGGCTTTTTTTTTATGTTGGCTGGCATGGCTGATTGAGTGACTGTCAGTAACAAGAGAAAAATAGAAGAACTGCTGAATCACAACACAATTGTGAAATTGCCCCTTGTGTATTCTACTTCTCAACAGTAAATTGAGACTCGGCACAGGGCCGTCTCCGCTTATGCCTGGAGCCGGCCCTGTGCGCACGCTAGTGCTCCGGTTGCTTTTTCATCTGAAAATCTCATAATGTAATCATTGTTATACTGTTATGATATTCTGGAATGAAACAGCAGGAATACAATGCCCTGAAGGACACTGTAATTAGCATGTCACCCCTTTCGTTGTGCTCTTCGTTACCATCACTTCTCATGTGAATGTTCCGACTGAAGCCTGAGGCCAGTTTACTGAGTGTGTGTGTATGTCCGTGTGTGCGTGGGTCCGCGTGTTTGTGTGTGTACCAGCGTGTGTATGCATGTGTGTATGCGTATGGGTCTACATACATTATGTCAATCCGCCGCTTTAGGCAAGTGAATCAGGAATGGAGCGTGCTTGATGTTTCCAAGGCACTGGATGTGGTTGCTCTTATGAGTGATCTTGTAACACACAGCCTACCAAACACATATTCCACAGATTCTACCACTCCCCAATCCACCAGGTGGCAATGTCCTACGCATAGTGAGTATAGGGATGAAGGACAGTGGGTCATTACAGTACCTCTGTACGGTGTCCATATTAGTACAGCCTCAGTAAAAAGTGGGGTAGGCACTAGACAGGGTGAAAAGAGTGGTCAGCTCAGCAGCTCTTAGTAAAAAAAAATATATCTAAATTAGTGGAGGCTCCTGAGCTGTCCCGTAATGGTCACCATATTAAAGTCCATTAATCCTCTGTTTAATCTGCACTAACATTCCGTCTGATACAGAGGGTGAGTGAAAGATTAGTGGAATCTGTGTGGGTAGCTGGACAGGTAGGATGACTGACAGTGAAGGTGAACAGGTGGTCACGTGTCAGGTGACAGAGGAATGGATGAGACTGAGGCAGGAATTCCTTTAACCATAAAGTGATATATTTACTGAGTAGTCTGTGCTGCATCACAAAGGAAACAAATAACATGTATCCAATCAAATTCCTCATCCCAAAGATCATATCATAACAATCATTCATGATTAACATAATTAGGGAAGTCAACAATCCAGTTCATTATTTAAGAAGTCAATAGTAATCATCCGTGAGTCATTTAGGCTCGTAACTATTTATCATAAATCATGAAAGAATACAAACAGTGAATGGTTATTCAATCTATAATCCCCATTAGTTTGGTATCAAAGTCGATCAGTTAGCAAGCAATGACGTTTCTCATTTCACCCTTTCAAGTGTCTTCATGTGTACATGTAAATAATTTCATTACATATTAACCATATCGATTGCATAATTGGCCTATGAGGATCCGTAGGGCAACGACCATTGACAATTCACATTACACTATGTTTGAAGCGTGCACTCCAAGCCGCGCTCCGTGGTAATAACGATAAACAGTAATTGATGGCCCACTCCCCCGATCGCCACAGATAGTTCAGATGAAAGGTAACAGAGTGGATTCATGGACGCACAGAACTTCTGGATCAGACGGAGTTAAGGAAGAGAAAGCAGCGAGATCAGGCGATGGCAATTTCCTCTTTTTACGGAGTTGAGATCTGTCGGACATTTCCACCTGACCTAATTAAAGCACCCCTGGCCCAGCTGAGTAAGTGGCAATGAATTAAAGGATTATTCCACCAACTCCATGGGCCTTTTCTACAGCCACCCCAGAAATGTGTTAAATTCCACACTCCTCAAAAAAGGCTCATTGCTCCCCGTCCGCTATCATCTCAGGGAGAGGAATTAGTAGGGCAACATGTCCGATTCTTCACCTGGATCTCCACTGATCTAACACGACCATCGGTCCCAGGCATGGTCTTAGTGATACGGCCCACCGGCCAGGAGGCTCGAGGCAGCTGAGGGTCCAGCATCATTACTACTTGGCCAGTTTCCAGGCTGGCCATTTCTCTCCGCCATTTCCCTCTGTGCTGTAGACTTGGTAGGGAATTCCGAATAAATTGGGCCCAAAAATGGTCAGCTAAGATCTGGCTGTGTCGCCACCGGCGTCTGCCAACGAGGTTGGTATCAGCATATGTGGCTTGAGGAAGTGACGCATCTCTGCGTCCCATCAAGAGCATATTCGGTGTAACCGGATCGGCGTCAGCGATGTCTGCAGAGAGATATCCCAAGGGTTTGGAGTTCTGTTTCCCGTCCACCTCTATCAGGACGGTCCTAAAGACAGTTTCAGTGACAGTTTGGTCTCCTAGTACGACTCGTAAGGCCGTCTTTACAGATTTGATCTCTCGCTCCCATGTTCCTCCAAAATGAGGAGCTCCTGGAGGGTTACATTTGAATGAGATTTGTTGGTCCATCAGCTGATCCTGGAGGCTGGGTTCCATGGCTTGGAAAGCTTCCTCCAACCTGGCTTCTCCTGCCTTGAAGTTCGTACCTCTGTCAGCCAGGATCTCGTAGGGTTTCCCCCGTCGGGGGAGAAACCGCCGTAGGGCCATGAGGAAGGCTTCAGTATCCAAACTCTCCAGTAGGTCCAGGTGGACATATCTAGTTGTCAAACACTTGAATAGAATGCCCCAGCGCTTTTCCACACGATGACTTAGCTTGATCATCAGGGGGCCAAAACAATCTACTCCTGTTGACCAGAAGGGTGGTTTAAGGAGGCGCAAGCGAGCAGGGGCTAAATCTGCCATTTTGGGCACCGTGGCTCCGGCCCGCCATCTCTGACATTCTATGCAGGCGTATTGGTGCTTACGAATGGCTCCGCGTCCTCCAATTATCCAGTACTTCTGCCTCATCTCCCCATAGACCCTCTCTGGCCCAGGGTGGAGAAGCCTATCATCATAACTATTAATGAGGAGCCTGGTAAGAGGGTGTCTGGAGTCAAGGATAATTGGGTCGATAGCATCGGGGTTCAAAACTTCTGCTTGGCGCTGCCTCCCTCCAACTCTGATCACTCCAAGGATTTGATCATATTCTGAGGCGAGAGAGAGAAGACGGCTCTCCTTAGCAACTTCCCTACCGGCTTTCAGAGCTTTTAACTCCTCAGGGAAGCTACCTGCTTGTGCTTGCTGGAGGAGTAGTGTCTCTTCCGCAAGGGAGGTGGGTATTGAAGCCACCCCATCTGCGGTCTATTTTGTGGCGGTGATCAGATCCGGCAGTGTTTGGGATTGTGCTAGGTCAGGGAGAGCTGTTGTTGGTTCCGTAGAGATGCTGTAGCATTGGGCGGGCTTCCTTAGCTTCAGTTGGTTGCGGAGGGGCCGCACACCTGGGGGCTGTCGGCCACTTGTTCTCTGGTTGGGACAAGAATCGTGGTCCATAGCTCCAGCGATAGGTTTGAGCCATTTCCTTAAGGGTTTTACCACGAGTAACGTCATCAGCAGGATTGTTTATGCCATCAACATACCTCCAGTCCTGGACTTCTGTTAGGTCTTGGATTTCCGCAATGCGAGTTCTGACGAACACCTTATACCTGTAGGACTCCGACTTGAGCCAGGTCAATACAGTCCAGTAGATGACCCTTTGGATTGGCACGGTGAGCTCGGCTCGCAAGGTAGAGGTCAACTGGGCTCCGGAAAGGGCGGCACTAGCTCCAGCCTAGGCATTGACAACTGCTTCTTGGGTGCGACCCTGGACCTGGCCATGACAAAGGAGACATGGGTGTGGCCTGCCTTATCCTCCACTCTTAGATAGGAAACAGCCCCATAAGCTCGCTCCGAAGCGTCACAGAACACATGCAGTTCCAGGCATGATCCCAGTTGGACAGCACAGGGTGGTACATAACATCTTGGCCTTTGGACTTCAGAGAGCTCTGATAACTCTGTTTCCCAACAGATCCATCGTTCCACTAGGTCAGCCGTGTGCATCGGTTCATCCCAGTCCCTCTTGGTCTGCCACAGGTCCTGGACTAAGACTTTGGCCCGGGTTTTGTATGGCAGGATATACCCAAGGGGATCGTATTGACTGGCCAGGGTCCGATAGATGGTGGGGGTTTCAGGTATTCCGGTATGCAGCTCCACCTCAGTCCTAGAGTGGGCTCTTCTGGGTTAGCACCAGACTGCGTTAGCCATAGTTCACTGCTACTGGACCTAGCTTGTGGTGAGAGGTGCTGGATAACCTCCGCTCTGTTACTAGCCAACTGTCAGACCTCAAATCCCCCTTTGGACAGGAGATTCTGTACTTTATCAAGGAGTGCTTTCACTTCAGCCGTGGATGGGACGCTCTGTAAGCAGTTATCCACATAGAAGGCATTTTCCACTGAATCCAATATTTCTGGGTCACTGTCTAGATGCTCCCGTGCGTGTCTCTGCACAGCATATATGGCACAACAAGGGCTGCAGGTGGTGCCAAATGGGAGTACCTGCCATTCATAGATTGTGGGCTCTGCATCTTGTTCCATATCTCGCCATATGAACCGGAGCAGTGTGGTGTCAGAAGGCAGCAGTCGAATCTGATGAAACATGGCTTTAATGTCTCCACTGATGGCTGTAGAGTGCTGCCGGAACCTGAGAAGGACACCGAGCAAGGAAGGACCTAAAGTTGGTCCGGGGAGTAGACGGTCATTCAGGCTTTGACCAGCAGCTTGGAATGAACAGTTGAAGACAAGTCTATACTTCCCACCATGTTGCTGGATAACATGGTGAGGGAGACAGCAGGATTTGCCATGTGGGTTTCCCTCTTCATGAGCTGTCACTTTGGTGACATAGCTTGCCTTCACAAGGTTATGAATCTCTCGGTTATGAACTTCTGCAAGCTCAGGATTCTTCACCAGGCGTTGCTCCGTTCCACACAGTAGTGGGAGTACAGCCTGTGTCGTGGTTGCCAGAGGAGGATGGTTGGGCACCCGTAGCAGTGGGGTCGCATACCTGTGAATGCCATCCATTTCAGTGGTGGTGGTGCTCTTCTCCAGGAGGTCTAATGCATAGGAGTCATGTTTCGAGTGAGTGACCTCCTGTAGCTTCCGGTTGGAGAAGGTGTCCATCTTCCAGAGGATCTCAACATTCCGAAGGAGGTCAGTGGCTGCACAGGGGGATGGATCTGGATTGCTTCTGGTGAAGAGGATTTGCTGTGACTGTACAGCTTGGGTGGAGAGAAATAGACCCAAGGATGTATGGACAACAATGGGCCCTTCAGGTCCAGCTCATACAGGCTCAGTCGGGGTGACGAGATGTGGGTGGTCTGACCCAATCAGGATAAGTGCCGCTACTCTGGCCAGGTTAGGAAGAGGCAATCCTCTTAGATGAGGATATTGTTTCTGTATAACACTTACCGGACAGGAGTGCTCTGCGAGATTCAATCCATCTGCCGTGAAGGCATTGGTGATGTTATAGGCCACGTCCCTATTTCCTGAAGGTGAAATGCTAAAGGTCACAGCAGAGCCTTTCATTTGGATAACATCATGTCGCACCGTTCTGAGTGGCCGCCGTGAGAATGATTGTTCTTTCTAACCCATCATCTAGAACGGCAAATGTATCAATGCTTCTCCCTTCACTTTGCAGAGTGACCTTGACCACCTTCAATATGACCCTTTGAGACCGGTTCTGCTGGTCGAGGTACAGCTCCTTTGCAGCTCCTAGCATGAGCAAACTCTGCTCCTTCTGTGCTTGGGGAATTACATCATGCAACACGGTGAGATGGATTTCCTTACAGCGATTGCAGGGTTT
Organism: Oncorhynchus mykiss; assembly: GCF_013265735.2. Taxonomy (NCBI): domain Eukaryota; kingdom Metazoa; phylum Chordata; class Actinopteri; order Salmoniformes; family Salmonidae; genus Oncorhynchus; species Oncorhynchus mykiss. The sequence goes on along the minus strand of NC_048575.1, from coordinate 35,050,267 downwards.
CCTCAATGTGCAGATCTCCGCCTTATGGCTACGGGCACACTTGTAGCGTCGCTCGCCTGAAGTGATCTAGGCCTTCAATTGAGGTTGAGTGAGTAGGCTGCCATTTGGGATGCCCCTGGGGCATGAGCCAAGGAAGTGCCCCTTACTATTGCAATATGGGCAGTAAGGCTGGAATTGGATGTTCTTGCTCTTGAGAGGGGTCTTCTTCCCGGGTTCCTCCACGGCTTCACTATTTAAGTACATGGTAGTGGGATTTGGCCTTTTCTGTCCCTCCTGGCGTTCAAACTCTTTCCTTCCCCCCGTGGCTATGGCTGAGATTGTGCCCTTGTGAGCGATGCTCTTCGCCTTTGCCTTCACCTCCAAACAGGTGGCCAGGTCTCTGAGAACATAGGTGCTTCTCGAGCCCTCTTTCAGGATGCCCTTATTCAAACAATGTTCAATGAAACTGTCTGAGGTACCCTGGAAGTTTGCTAAGAAGCCTGTCCACGTGGGAGCCACATTTCAGCTCGTTCCCGTCTTCTCCTTCAACGGATTGGAGCATCGAGGTCAGGGATTGGACAGCCAGGGAGAACTCTTGGAAGGCAGCATGGTCTCCCATTTGAATTGCAGGCATGTTCCTGATGTTGTTTAGTTCATTCTGGACTAGCTGGCGTGGCTCACTATATCTGGCCTTCAGGGCCTGGAGAGCGGCAGTGTATGGTGTAGCGGAGTGCATAAAGGATTGGGCCAGCCTGTATGCACTGGAAAACCGCAAATTATCCATTAGTACTTGGTATTTGTAGCGTTCTGACAGATGACTGTGAATACCCAGTAGGCTCTCCATTGGCATTTCCAAAAGGACAAATTCACTCTCCTTTCCGCTCTCAAAGTATGGCAGTTTGGGTCTGGGAATTCCATAGGCTGAGGCTACTAGTAGTTTCATAATGTTCGCTCCCTCTTCTGGTTGCGTGAAGGATAAACCCAGGACTTCTGATGAGCCCACTGTGGCCTCATTGGGCCGGTCCCCTACTGTCCCAGACTCTCCAATGGTGGCAGTCGGAATTGGGTGAAAGCCCTCCCACCTGATGTTTGAGGACTGGCCTGGGCCTGGATGAGAGGAACGATTTGCCGTGGTTGGTAATTGGCGGAAAGGCGAAGGAGTGATGCTTTGTCCACATGGAGGAATGCTAACTTGTGTCATTGGCATAGAAGGCGTTGGTGGAGCGACCTGTCCCCCGTGCTTCATGTTGGCTGTTGACCCTGGAGCCTCCGGGGACTGTGTGCCATGCGGTACCAGAGGGACAGATTGGGAAAAAAATTTAGACAGGTCAGGTCCATGTGGAGGGGTGGTCAGGTCAACTCCCTGTTCGTTCCTCTCCAGGAAGGATGAGACAATCCGTGCCTCCTCCAATTCCCTTCTGGCTTGACGGTGCCGTCGCTGCTGTGCCAGGTCCTTGGCAATGAATTCCCGTTCCTGTAGAGCTCTACGGGCCTGCACATCCAATTGGTGACATTGTTCGTCAGCCTGTCGTTCCTCCTCAATCTAACGCTCAATTTCCTCCAAAGGTAATAGTTTCATCCTCTTATAGGACAGCGGTCTGTGAATCGTTGAGGGCTAGTGAATGGCGGCTGCCATGGCCAATTCCAAAGGGGTCCAATCCACTGGTCAAACTCCCACTCCGTCTAGAGTGCCTCGACGATTTCCCATTAGTAAAGGGGTGAGCGGAGCCTGCCTCAGGAAGCCGGTCGACCTGTGCTGTGGGAGTGACCTCGATCGGTTCTTCCTGTAGACCACTTTCCTGCTCCAAAGCAGTTTCCTGTCCAAAGGGGATGGCTGAAACGTATAGTTGATCCATCACCACTTTGACCTCTGGTGGGCTTTCCCTTTGATGTCGGAAACTTGACCACATAATCCTTAAGATAACCAGGTGGTTGACTGGTTCTTGAGGATGAAGCCTTTGTTGCTTTAGGCTTTGCTCCTGGATATTTCCTTTGTTCCAAGATCTTTCCCTCAGCTGCTCTCTCCTCCTCTCTTCTTCCTTCCAGTGGAGACAATTCTTCCCTCTCCGCCTCCATTTCCTTTTCACCTGTCTTTGGTTCAGTCATCATCTGGCTCGAAGGACCATTGAACGATTAGTGCAATCTGTGTGGGTAGCTGGACAGGTAGGATGACTGACAGTGAAGGTGAACAGGTGGTCACGTGTCAGGTGACAGAGGAATGGATGAGACTGAGGCAGGAATTCCTTTAACCATAAAGTGATATATTTAGTGAGTAGTCTGTGCTGCATCACAAAGGAAACAAATAACATGTATCCGATCAAATTCCTCATCCCAAAGATCATATCATAACAATCATTCATGATTAACATAATTAGGGAAGTCAACAATCCAGTTCATTATTTAAGAAGTCAATAGTAATCATCCGTGAGTCATTTAGGCTCGTAACTATTTATCATAAATCATGAAAGAATACAAACAGTGAATGGTTATTCAATCTATAATCCCCATTAGTTTGGTATCAAAGTCGATCAGTTAGCAAGCAATGACGTTTCTCATTTCACCCTTTCAAGTGTCTTCATGTGTACATGTAAATAATTTCATTACATATTAACCATATCGATTGCATAATTGGCCTATGAGGATCCGTAGGGCAACGATCATTGACAATTCACATTCCTCATCAAATTCCTCATCCCAAAGATCATATAATTTACGATTAACATAATTAGGGAAGTCAACAATCCAGTTCATTAAAATTTCTTGACGCTACCCATCCCTGTCATGGGATAATTTTCGTCAGCAACTGCTGAATAGCATAGTCAAATAAAATTACTAAAAAATGTTTATATTCATGAAATCACAAGTGCAATATTGCAAAACACAGCTTAGCCTTTTGTTAATCCACCTGTCGTCTCAGATTTTGAAATTACGCTTTACAGCGAAAACAATCCAAGCGTTTGTGTAAGTTTATCGATAGCCTAGCATAGCATTATGTACACTTAGCATCAGGAAGCTTGGTCACAAATCAGAAAAGCAATCAAATTAACCGTTTACCATTGATGATCTTCGGATGTTTTCACTCACAAGACTTTTTGTTCCATAAAGATTATTTTTATATCCAAAATACCAACGTTTGTTTGTCGCATTATGTTCAGAAATCCACAGGAAAGAGCGGTCACGACAACGCAGACGGAAATTCCAAATAGTCTTCATAATGTCCACAGACACATGTGAAACGTTTTTTATAATCATTCCTCAGGTTGTTTTTAAAATATATCAACCGAGTGTGTAGGTTTTTCAATAACAGCGGGACGAACAATGGCGGCTTTACTCTGTAGCGCAAAAACTCACTCTGAGAGCCCCCACCTATCCACTTTCGCAATGTGATCTTTCACGCTCATTTTTCAAAATCAAAGTCTGAAACTATGTCAAAAGACTGTTGACACCTTAGGGAAGCAAGAGAAAAAGGAATCTGGTTGATATCCCTTTAAATGGAGGATAGGCATGCATAGGAACAGAAGGGCTTCAAAATAAGAGGCACTTCCTGATTGGATTTTCCAGGGTTTCGCCTGCAATATCAGTTATGTTATACTCACAGACAATTTTGACCGTTTTGGAAACTTTTGTGTTTTCTATCCTAATCTGTCAATTATATGCATATTCTAGCATCTGGTTCTGAGAAATAGGCTGTTTACTTTGGGAATGCTATTTTTCCAAACATTAAAATAGTGCCCCCTAGCTTCAAGAGGTTAATTAACCATATCGATTGCATAATTGGCCTATGAGGATCCGTAGTACCATGATCATTGACAATTCACATTACACAATTTGTTTGAAGCGTGCGCTCCAAGCCGCGCTCCGCGGTAATAACTAGAAGCAATAACTGATGGCCCACACCCCCGATCACCACAGATGGTTCAGATGAAAGTGGCAAAGAATTGGCCCAGCTGAGTAAGTGGCAAAGAATTAAAGGATTATTCCACCAACTCCATTGGCCTTTTCTACAGTGGGAATGATGGAGGAAGAGGTGAATAGTGGAATAAACTAGTCTTGCTTTGCTGTTATGGTAGAACATATCAGACCTGAGTTCAAAAACGATTTGTGTGCCAAGTGGTTTGCGTTTTTTGGACTATTCTGTTTGGTCCATTAATTAACCCAGGAAAGCTCAATCAAGCACATACGCAGTGTTTTAACAATTTCATACTATTTGAAACCAGGTCTGGAACATCATCAACTCCTTACAAAGGCAGAAACAAATTTCAACACTTGTAATGACGTGAATGTATGGAAATTGTTGACAGTGTAGCCTATGGACTATCATGGTAGACCAAACTCTTTCTTCGTTACCTCCAGAGGAGAAACGGCTACACTGTCAATATGGCTTCCATATCACGATCCTATATGGCACTGGTCAGAAGTAATGCGCTATAGAGGGAATATGCAGCCATTTGGGATGCATCCCATGTCACTGTGGTGGTAGCAGATTCCTTCTGGTCCTGTGCACCTGAAGAAGGGGAACAAAGGATTAGGAGGATTTATGGGGGATGTATCCCCCTTTCTTTGCTTTAATTACTGAGACCACCCTTCTTCATCACACCTCATCTCCCTCTTTAATACTCCCAAACCCCAAGTCTGACCCCACAGGAATGCCTGGATCCTATACAGCCTACAACCAGCACCAACACCCCCTCTCCTCAGCCCTCTACTCCCCCTCCTTCTGATACAATTCCTAACTGCTCCCTCCTTTTGTCCTCCTAAGACATTGACTTAAAGAGATGCTAATGTATCATTCAGATGGGCTGCTTGCTTTCGCTTGGCTTACTTTTCATATACAACGTTAATTATTGTCTTTTTAGGTCTCTTTGCTTGTCTTGAGTCCTGGCTATCTGGTTAAGTTCTTAGGAAGGGCTTGCTTGACTAAGTTGTGTGCATTGGGATTTGACCGTTTCTGCTGCATGTGATTCCCCCCCTACATTATAAAGTTGAAATTTGGATCATGCAGAGGTGAGCTCCCTTTTCTTTACTTTACTGCCATCTTACAGCTGTTTATCTAGCATGTGTGTGTGATAGTTGCTAGGGGCTTAAGACCAGAGCCAAACAGAATCCACAGGGAATTCGCACAGCTGTTGTTTTTACACTGGATAAGACTTTTAGTTATCTCACTGTCCTTTGTCCAGTCGGGCTGTGTTTATTTCCCTAGTCTCCTGGCTGCATGTTGTAGCATGACCCATAACACGATACAGCACTAATGTGTCCCAACTGGCACCCTATTCCCTATGTAGTGCACGACTTTTGACCATGGCAAATAGGGCTCTCGTCAAAAGTAGTACACTATATATGGAGTAGGGTGCCATTTGGACATAAGCCCTAGTGCTTGGCAGCCTGACCTTACATCTCTACTCAATACCCAACACCCTACTCAGCAAACTGGATGCAGTCTATCACAGTGCCATCCGTTTTGTCACCAAAGCCCCTTATACCACCCACAACTGCGTCCTGTATGCTCTAATCGGCTGGCCCTCGCTACATATTTGTCGCCAGACCCACTGGCTCCAGGTCATCTATAAGTCTATGCTAGATAAGGCTCCGCCTTATCTCAGCTCACTGGTCAAGATAACAATACCCACCTGTAACACGCGCTCCAGCAGGTATATCTCACTGGTCGTCCCTAAAGCCAACACCTCCTTTGGCCGCCTTTCCTTCCAGTTCTCTGCTGCCAATGACTGGAACGAATTGCAAAAATCGCTGAAGCTGGAGACTTATATTTCTCTCACTAACTTTAAACATCAGCTATTTGAGCAGCCAACTGATCGCTGCAGCTGTACATAGCCCATCTGTAAACAGCCCACCCAATCTACCTACCTCATCCCCATATTGTTTTTATTTACTTTTCTCCTCTTTTGCACACCAGTACTTCTACTTGCACATCATCTGCTTAATTGTAATTATTTCGCTACTATGGCCTATTTATTGCCTTACCTCCTCACACCATTTGAACATCCTGTATATATACATTCTTTTTTTCTATTGTGTTATTGACTGTATGCTTGTTTATTCCATGTGTAACTCTGTGTTGTTGTTTGTGTCGCACTGGTTTGCTTTATCTTGGCCAGGTCGCAGTTGTAAATGAGATCTTGTTCTCAACTAGCTTACCTGGTTAAATACGGTGAACAAAAAAATCATAAAATAAAAAAAAACTTTGACCTTTACATGATGTATGAGGAGGCTAATGCATGCCAATACCATGTTAACTACACAGACCCTGATACTGCTGCTTCCCCAGGCCTTCATGTGTAAGCCATTCAGTGCTATATAATACACTGAACAAAAATTAAAACGCAACATGTAAAGTGTTGGTCCCAAGTATCATGAGCTGAAATAAAAGATTCCAGAAATGTTCCATACGCACAAAAAAGCTTATTTCTCTAATTTGGTGCACACATGTGTTTACATCCCTGTTAGTGAAAATTTCTCCTTTGCCATGACAATCCATGGCATATCAAGAAGCTTATTAAACAGCATGATGATTACACAGGTGCACCTTGTGCTGGGGACAATAAAAGGCCACTCTAAAATGTGCAGTTTTGACAAACTACACAATGCCACAGATGTCTCAAGTTATTAGGGAGTGTGCCATTGGCATGTTGACTGCAGGAATGTCCACCGGAGTTGTTGCCAGATAATTGAATGTTAATTTCTCTACCATAAGCCACCTCCAACGTCGTTTTAGAGAATTTGGCAGTACGTCCAACCGGCCTCACAACCGCAGACCACGCGTAACTATGCCAGCCCAGGACCTCTACATCAGGCTTCTTCACCTGCTGGATCATCAGAGACCAGCCCCCGGACAGCTTATGAAACTGTGGGTTTGCACAACTGAAGAATTTCTGCACAAACTGTCAGAAACCGTCTCAGAGAAGCTCATCTGCGTGGTCGTAGTTCTCATCAGGGTCTTGATCTAACTGCAGTTCAGCGTCATAATCGTCTTCAGTGGGCAAATGTTCACCCTCAATGGCCACTGGAACGCTGGAGAAGGGTGCTCTTCCCAGATGAATCCCGGTTTCAACTGTACCGTGCAGATGGCAGACAGCGTGTATGGCATTGTGTGGGTGAGCGGTTTGCGGATGTCAACGTTGTGAACTGAGTGCTCCATGGTGGTGGTGGGGTTATGGTATGGGAAGGCATAAGCTACGGACAAAGAGCGCAATAACATTTTATTGATGGCAATTTAAATGCACAGAGATACCCTGCGAGATCCTATGGCCCATTGTTGTGCCGTTCATCAGCCGCCATCACCTCATGTTTCAGCATGATAATGCACGGCCCCATGTTGCAAGGATCTGTACACAATTCCTAGAAGCTGAAAATGTTCCAGTTCTTCTTTGGCCTACGTCATTATTTATTATTGAGTTAGATGAATTGTAACTCAGTAGAGTCTTTTGAAATTGTTGTATCTTGGTTTATATTTTTGTTCAGTGTAGATTGATCTTGTGTAATGGCCTCTCATGCTTCTATATTGCATTAAAGTGTGTGTGTGTTGTCCCTAAGGCTCGTGTCCTCTTGGTCAACTATAGTGTAAGAATGACCAGTGTTTCCATCCAGACAAGTGACTTCAAGACGACTGTGGTGACGGCACTGATGAAAAGGACTGTGGGACTTCCTGCTCCTTCGAGCATGGTCGCTGTGGTTGGAAGAGCACACTTGCCAACGTCTTTGATTGGACGTTGGGCATTGGCTCCCTCCATGGCATAAGACCTGCATTTGACCACACTCTGAATAAGGATCATTGTAGTGTATTAGTGATTTCTGTGTTATAGTACAGGCAATATGTTCATATAATCATGAAACCTGCAGTTTGGGGCTCTGAACATCTTGGGGCTTTGAGCAATTGGAAAAACCTCCCCTGGCCGTGGTTCCCGGACAATGCATTTTCCTTCAAATCTGCTGAACTAAACATGATAACATTGGATTAGAGTCCAATGGCGTATTTGGATTGATGAGGACATTTTTTACATTCCCTACCTGCTCTGCCAATACATGAAAATCCATATCCCAGAATTTGATAAGATTAGTTTAATCACATAACCCCTCAAATACTATTGTACACCATTTAAATAATATCCTCAGAATAATGTGATATTTCAACAGAATAAACACTGTCCCAAATTACACCCTATTCCCTATACAGAGCATTACACTATACAGGGCATTCGGAAAGCAATCAGACCCCTTCACTTTTTCCACATTTTGTTACGTTACAGCCTTATTCTGAAATGGATTAAATGTTTTTCCCCCCTCATCAATCTACACACAATACTCCACAATGACAAAGCAAAAACAGGTTTTTAGAAATGTTGGCAAATGTATTAAAGATTAAAAAAAACAGATACCTTACATAAGTATTCAGACCCTTTGCTATGAGACTTGAAATTGAGCTCAGGAGTGTCCTGTTTCCATTGATCATCCTTGAGATGTTTTTGCAACTTGATCGGAGTCCACCTGTGTCAAATTCAATTGATTAGACATGATTTGGAAAGGCGCACACCTGTGTGTATATAAGGTCCCACAGTTGACAGTGCATGTCAGAACAAAAACCAAGTGATGAGGTCAAAGGAATTGTCCTTAGAGCGCAGAGATAGGATTGTGTTGATGCACAGATCTAGGGAAGGGTACCAAAAAATGTCTGCAGCAATGAAGGTGCAAAAGAACACAGTGGCCTCTATCAAATGCTTAAATGGATGAAGTTTGGAACCACCAAGACTCTACCTTGAGCTGGCCGCCTGGACAAACAGGCATTCGGGGGAGAAGGGCCTTGGTCAGAGAGGTGACCAAGAACCCGATGGTCACTCTGCCAGAGCTCCAGAATTCCTCTGTGGAGATGGGAGAACCTTCCAGAAGGACAACAATCTCTGTAGCACCACACCAATCAAGCCTTTATGGTAGAGTGGCCTGACAGAAGCCACTCCTCAGTAAAAGGCACATGACAGCCCACTTGGAGAAACAATATACTCTGGTCTGATGAAACCAAGATGAAACTCTTTGGCCTGAAGGCCAAGTGTCAAGCCTGGAGGAAACCTGGAACCATCCCTACAGTGAAGCATGGTGGAGGCAGCATCATGCTGTGGGAATATTTTTCAGTGGCAGGCACTGGGAGACTAGTCAGGCTTGAGGGAAAGATGAACAGGGCAAAGTAAAGAGAGATCCTTGATGAGAACCTGCTCCAGAGTGCTCAGGACCTCAGACTGGGGTGAAGATTCACCTTCCAACAGGACTACAACCCTAAGCACACAGCCAAGACAACACAGGAGTGGTTTCGGGACAAATCTCTGAATGTCCTTGAGTGGCCCAGCCAGAGCCCTGACTTGAACCCGATCGAACATCTCTTGAGAGACCGGAAAATAGCTGTGCAGCGACGCTCACCTTCCAACTTGATAGAGCTTGAGGGGATCTGCAGAGAAGAATGGGAGATTCTCCCCACCCTTTGCCTCACAATGGTTTGATCCACTGCCAGTTCCTTATCTGGCAGGTAACAGAGTGTTCGTATCTACTGTCTGAAAGGCACTCAATGCACGTAACTGACGTGAGGTTAATCCAGTCAATCGCGCCATAGCAATGTTTTTTTGTTTTTATGTTGGCAGGGTTTACACACACACTAGCTGAATGAGCAGAGCTAGCGGGCAAACATGAACTATCAAGCTAGCTAGTACCTATTCCATTTATGTGGCATCGTCAAAGATGGAATCTTTGCTATCGTCAGTTTATTCCAAGATCAGTATGCAGCTGTAGTGCTTCAAAGTCCCTGTGATAAGGTTAGCGATAAACTGAACTCCCAACTGAACAGAACTACACCCTCTTCTACCATTGTCTTAAATATCTTTAATGGTCTCGTTGCAAAAGCTAAATTGACGCTATGGGATTTTGAAGCACATGTGTGCCGATCTTGGAGTAAACTGACAATAGCAAAGATTATAGCAAACACCACAGAAACAGAATTGGTGCTCGCTAGCTTTGCAAATTCAGCTATTGTTGGAAGCCAGCCAATATGAAACAAACTATATTAAAATTACAAAAGGTTGCAGCATATGTTGTGTAAATGGTGAACCCATACAGCTGTCTACTCTTGTCACTGCAACCCGTTTCACATTTGCTAGCTACCTTTTAGATCGAAGCCCATATAGAATGATAGAAGATAAAGTGTGTGTGTGTGTAGCTAGCCAGCCTTCCAGGTAGAAAGATGTCAGAAAAAAGTAAAAAGACAGACATCAGAGTATTTTTTTCAGTACACCAAAACGCAGGGCAAGAACCCTAGGAGCCTAAGACTAGTTGATAAAATGTTCATTAGAAAGAATGAAATGCTAATGGAAATGTTTCACAATGATGTCATTAGGCAGATCAGGCAACAGAGGGCACACTGACAGCAGAGCTGGGGACAGATGGGCAGGGACAGACTGGCAGAGACAGGGAGTCTCAGGTAAGTTTGTTGAGTCTTTGTTTGGCAACATTATGGAAGGTTCTCAATTTTTTTGACTTGTATAATAGGGACATAATTAGAAAATGCCATGGATACCCCCACTCTCAACTTAAACTGGTGACTGAACTAAGATTTGTTTAAGGCAATGGTATTGCTGTTGTGATTAATTGTGTAGTTTTGGGTACCGGTAGTTAGGAGTACGGCAAACACCTTCTTTCTTTTCTAGAGACAGACTGTGAGGGTGGTGAAAGGGAAAGAGCCAAGGAGAGAGACTTCAGAGGACAGTCTCACAGCCACGGCAGGACCAGGTGTCAACCTTGTTGCCAGCAGCACCAGTATAGGGGACATTGGCACAGCCACAGCAGGACCAGGTGTCAACCTTATTGCCAGCAGCACCAGTATAGGGGACAGTGGCACAGCCACGGCAGGACCAGGTGTCAACCTTGTTGCCAGCTGCACCAGTATAGGGGACAGTGGCACAGCCACGGCAGGACCAGGCGTCAACCTTGTTGCCAGCAGCACCAGTATAGGGGACAGTGACACAGCCACGGCAGGACCAGGTGTCAACCTTGTTGCCAGCTGCACCAGCATAGGGGACAGTGGCACAGCATTGTCCAGTTACCTCAGTGATGGCACAAACCCATATCAGCTACACCCACAATTTATAGAACCGCAAACTCTTGCCAACAGAGTGTTGACGTTTCAAGAGAGATGGTTTTGCGATTTCCCCTGGCTACTTTATAATCCATTAATAAGAGTTTTGTTTTTTCACTGTAGCCAAGGGGTTTGAAGCCAGCCATCTTTTGGCCAAAGAGCGGATGCTGCCTTCATTAGTGCAGGATTTAGCAACTGGAGAAAAGCCATTGTAAAATTCACAGCACATCAAAACTGCCAAACCCACCGCCACTGTGTAACTGTAACAGCACACCAGCTAAATCCAATCAGTGTCCAGTTATCCAGCGCATGGGGTAAACAGCAGAAATGACGAAAGCTACCCTGCACTGTATGAGAAAGCAACAACATTGATTGAATCCACTCAAGATGATTTGATGGCAAAGCAGTGGATCACTATAGGGCAGAATTTTTTAAAGTGTTGGATGGTGTGGAGGTTCAGTTTGGCGACCGTTTTGACCAGGACAGTCTAAACATTCTGCAAAACTTTGAAAGAGTGCTTCTCACAGGGGAGTTGGATGAGTCTCTAGATCAGTACCCTGAGCTGAACATAGATTCTCTTTCAGTGCAGTTGCCTCTCTTTCACAAACAAATACCCCTGTGGCAGCAGTTGAGAGGCAGCAGAGGTTCTCAGGAGGCTTCCAGTGGAGGTGCAGGGGTTGGTTGACCAAGTTGAGGTGCTGATCTGAATTTTGTCTGTAATGTACATAAAGACAGGCTGGACAGTCTTTAGGGAAAATATCTACCAGCAATTTGTTGGATCCATTGAAACCCTCAAACATATGTTTGGTTCTTTTGTTCAGTAGTGTGTATAGCAATGGTTCTCAACCTTTTTTGAGTATTGGAACCCCTGCATATTTTAGTTAGTGGAATCCTTGTGCTGCTGAACATGTTCATTACACTTTTTTATTTCATGGACCCCTTGCCATTACACCAGGGACCTCTAGGGGTCCACCTACCCTGTTTGAGAACCCCTGGTGTATAGTATGATATTTGTTATTTTGTTTAGTAGTTTTTAGTACATGACAGTACACTTACTTACTTACTGTCACTGCATACTTTGTGTGACATACTTGTCCACAGCTGTTGTTTGAAGAGTGAGACACTGACTGAACAATAACTAAGTATTTCTGAATGATATTTTGGGTTTTTCATTGAAGTAGTTATTTTGCTTTTAGAACTGTACTTATTCTGAGCGTTTTGTTCTTGTAAAGCTGTTGTAATAGACTCAAACCAGTGGCACATACAGTGCATTGCGAAAGTATTCGGCCCCCTTGAACTTTGCGACCTTTTGCCACATTTCAGGCTTCAAACATAAAGATATAAAACTGTATTTTTTTGTGAAGAATCAACAACAAGTGGGACACAATCATGAAGTGGAACGACATTTATTGGATATTTCAAACTTTTTTAACAAATCAAAAACTGAAAAATTGGGCGTGCAAAATTATTCAGCCCCTTTACTTTCAGTGCAGCAAACTCTCTCCAGAAGTTCAGTGAGGATCTCTGAATGATCCAATGTTGACCTAAATGACTAATGATGATAAATTACAATCCACCTGTGTGTAATCAAGTCTCCGTATAAATGCACCTGCACTGTGATAGTCTCAGAGGTCCGTTAAAAGCGCAGAGAGCATCATGAAGAACAAGGAACACACCAGGCAGGTCCGAGATACAGTTGTGAAGAAGTTTAAAGCCGGATTTGGATACAAAACGATTTCCCAAGCTTTAAACATGCCAAGGAGCACTGTGCAAGCGATAATATTGAAATGGAAGGAGTATCAGACCACTGCAAATCTACCAAGACCTGGCCGTCCCTCTAAACTTTCAGCTCATACAAGGAGAAGACTGATCAGAGATGCAGCCAAGAGGCCCATGATCACTCTGGATGAACTGCAGAGATCTACAGCTGAGGTTTGGAGACTCTGTCCATAGGACAACAATCAGTCATATATTGCACAAATCTGGCCTTTATGGAAGAGTGGCAAGAAGAAAGCCATTTCTTAAAGATATCCATAAAAAGTGTTGTTTAAAGTTTGCCAAAAGCCACCTGGGAGACACACCAAACATGTGGAAGAAGGTGCTCTGGTCAGATGAAACCAAAATTGAACTTTTTGGCAACAATGCAAGACGTTATGTTTGGCGTAAAAGCAACACAGCTCATCACCCTGAACACACCATCCACACTGTCAAACATGGTGGTGGCAGCATCATGGTTTGGGCCTGCTTTTCTTCAGCAGGGACAGGGAAGATGGTTAAAATTGATGGGAAGATGGATGGAGCCAAATACAGGACCATTCTGGAAGAAAACCTGATGGAGTCTGCAAAAGACCTGAGACTGGGACGGAGATTTGTCTTCCAACAAGACAATGATCTAAAACATAAAGCAAAATCTACAATGGAATGGTTCAAAAATAAACATATCCAGGTGTTAGAATGGCCAAGTCAAAGTCCAGACCTGAATCCAATCGAGAATCTGTGGAAAGAACTGAAAACTGCTGTTCACAAATGCTCTCCATCCAACCTCACTGAGCTCGAGCTGTTTTGCAAGAAAGAATGGGAAAAAAATTCAGTCTCTCGATGTGCAAAACTGATAGAGACATACCCCAAGCGACTTACAGCTGTAATCGCAGCAAAAGGTGGCGCTACAAAGTATTAACTTAAGGGGGCTGAATAATTTTGCACGCCCAATTTTTCAGTTTTTGATTTGTTAAAAAGTTTGAAATATCCAATAAATGTCGTTCCACTTCGTGATTGTGTTCCACTTGTTGTTGATTCTTTACAAAAAAATACAGTTTTATATCTTTATGTTTGAAGCCTGAAATGTGGCAAAAGGTTGCAAAGTTCAAGGGGGCCGAATACTTTCGCAATGCACTGTATTTAATGACTATAGAAATGAATCAGAAAAAGTTCAATAAAAAGGTCAGGTCAGTGCGGAGACCAACTTTGTGATGGTTCTCAATGAAGATTCTTTGAGATGAGATCGCACCATGTTCATTGTATTTATGAAACCTGCACCCATACAGTGTACAGTACCATTACCACCTTGCTTGGTATTGCTGGTTGTAAATACAAATACCTGCATACATACTGGTGTCACGACTCCGACCGAAGGTGGCTCCCCTTCCCGTTCGGGTGGCGCTCGGCGGTCGTCGTCGCCGGCCTACTAGCTGCCACTGATTATTTCCTCCCCCTCCCTTATGTGTTCATTGAGTGCACCTGTTTTGAATTCTGTATAATTAGTGAGGCTTTATTTAGTCAGCCGGCCCGCCTGGTTCCTTGTGCGGGATTAATTATTGTGACCTTTCTGTGTTGTGTAAACTTGTGTGCACGTCTGTGAGTTACGTGCTTTCCCATTTCGTGGGTCTTTTCTGGACCGTTTAAGTCCCCCTGTTTGGGGCGTTTGTTTTGTTTACGCCCTGTGTTTTCGTGGGGTTGGCTTATGTTCACCGTTGTGGTGCATTAAAATAGCACTCCCCTGAACTCTCTGCTTCCTGCGCCTGACTTCTCACCCACTACACTCAGAACGTTACAGAATCCCGCACCCTGAGGAATGGAGTCAGCAGGAGCAACAGCCAATCCCCTCCCATCGATGGAGGAAAGGGTTCTACATCATACCACCGTTCTCCATCGGATCGGAACGGCTATGGATCAAGTGATGGAGAGAATGGACCGATGGGAGAGAAGTGGTCTCCTCTCTCCACCTTCGGCTCCCCCCCCTCAGGACTCCCCATCTCCCGACTCCAGCACCCTCCGTCTTACGCTCCCGAGGGTCTATGATGGAGCGGCGGCGGGGTGCCAGGGGTTCTTACTCCAGCTGGAACTGTACCTAGCCACCGTCAGACCCACTCCCTCGGGAGCGGAGAGGGTGAGTGTCCTCATCTCCTGTCTCACGGGTCGTGCTCTGGAGTGGGCGAACGCAGTCTGGAATGGCCCAGACTCAGCGAAGGAGCACTACCCAGAGTTTTCCCGCCGCTTCCGCGCAGTGTTTGACCACCCTCGAGATGGCCGAGCAGCGGGAGAGCGACTATTCCATCTCCGGCAGGAGAAGAGGAGCGCCCAGGATTACGCGTTGGAGTTCCGGACCTTGGCAGCAGGATCTGGGTGGAACGACAGGGCTCTTATCGACCATTACCGGTGTAGTCTCCGGGAGGACGTCCGCAGGGAGCTAGCGTGTCGGGACACCGCTCTTTCCCTGGATGAGCTAATTGACATGTCCATCCGACTGGACAATCTGCTGGCTGCCCGCGGGCGTTCGGAGAGGGTCCTGTGTGTTCCACCACCCAGCACCGTCACTCCAGTTCCGATGGAGTTGGGAGGGACTGTGCCGAGGGGTACCGGAGGAGGAGGCTCCCTCTGCACCAGCTGTGGTCGGAGAGGACACACGGCCGATCGGTGCTGGGGGGGTCCGTCTGGGAGTCGAGATGGCAGGCGGAACATTTCTCGATCACCCCAGGTGAGTCAGCACCAAACTCACCCAGAACCCCCTGTTGGTCACATGTTTGTCTTGATTTTTTTCCTTAAATTTTTCCCCTCTTCCCAGCATAGGGCGCTAGTCGATTCAGGCGCAGCTGGGAACTTTATGGATCGCGGACTCGCTACTAAATTAGGTGTTCCGCTTGTGCCGATAGATTCTCCCTTTCCCGTGCACTCCCTAGATAGCCGGCCATTAGGGTCAGGGGTGGTCAGGGAGACCACGGTTCCACTGGACATGGTAACGCAGGGGAATCATAGGGAGCGTATCAGTCTCTACATTATTGATGCGCCTGCGTTTCCAGTGGTGCTAGGGATTCCCTGGCTGGCCCGGCACAATCCTAAAATTTCGTGGAGACAGGGGGTTCTCCAGGGGTGGTCAGAGGAGTGTTCTGGAAGGTGTCTGGGAGTTTCCATCGGTGCCACGTCGGTGGAGAGTCCAGACCAGGGTCCCACGGTGTGCATTCCCCCCGAGTATGCCGATTTGGCAATCGCTTTCAGTAAAAAGAAGGCGACTAAATTACCACCACATCGACCGGGAAGGGATTGTGCGATAGATCTCCAGGTAGACGCTGCGCTTCCCAAGAGTCACGTGTACCCATTATCCCAGGAGGAGACGTTGGCTATGGAGACATATATCACGGAGTCTCTGGGACAGGGGTACATTCGGTCCTCCATCTCACCCGTCTCCTCGAGTTTCTTTTTTGTGAGGAAAAAGGAGGGAGGTTTGCGTCCGTGTATTGATTATAGAGGTCTAAATGCCATCACGGTGGGATTCAGCTACCCACTACCTCTCATTGCTACGGCAGTGGAATCATTTCAGGGAGCGCAGTTCTTCACAAAATTGGATCTCAGGAGCGCGTATAGCCTGGTGCGTATTCGGAAGGGAGACGAGTGGAAAACCGCATTTAGTACCACATCGGGCCACTATGAGTACTGCGTCATGCCGTATGGGTTAAAGAATGCTCCAGCCGTTTTTCAATCCTTTGTAGACGATATTCTCAGGGACCTGCACAGGCAGGGAGTAGTTGTTTATATCGATGATATTCTGATCTACTCAGCCACTCACGCCGCGCATGTGTCTCTGGTACGCAGGGTGCTTGGTAGACTGCTGGAGCATGACCTATACGTCAAGGCTGAGAAGTGTGTGTTCTCCAAACGAGCCGTCTCCTTTCTGGGTTATCGCATTTCCACCTCGGGGGTGGAGATGGAGGGTGACCGCAGTAAGGCCGTGCGTAATTGGCCGACTCCGACCACGGTAAAAGAGGTGCAGCGGTTTTTGGGTTTTGCCAACTACTACCGGAGGTTTATCCGGGGTTTTGGCCAGGTAGCGGCTCCAATTACCTCACTGCTGAAGGGGGGTCCGGTGCGGTTGCGGTGGTCAGCAGAGGCGGACGGAGCTTTCAACAAGTTGAAGGCGCTGTTCACGGATGCACCCGTGTTGGCCCATCCGGACCCCTCTCTAGCATTCATAGTGGAGGTGGATGCGTCCGAGGCTGGGGTGGGTGCCGTGCTATCACAGCGCTCGGGTACGCCACCAAAACTCCGCCCCTGCGCTTTCTTCTCGAGGAAGCTCAGCCCAGCGGAGCGTAACTATGATGTGGGTGACCGGGAGTTGTTAGCGGTGGTCAGGGCTCTGAAGGTGTGGAGACACTGGCTTGAGGGGGCTAAGCACCCCTTTCTCATCTGGACCGACCACCAAAATCTGGAGTATATTCGGGCAGCTAGGAGACTGAACCCGCGTCAGGCAAGGTGGGCCATATTTTTTACCCGATTCCGGTTCACTTTATCGTATAGACCGGGCTCCCAGAACGTGAAAGCGGATGCACTGTCCCGCCTTTACGACACAGAGGATAGGTCCACCGAACCTACTCCCATCCTTCCCGCCTCAAAGCTGATAGCACCGGTGGTATGGGAGGTGGACTCGGACATCGAGCGGGCGTTACGGGCTGAACCCGCGCCTCCTCAGTGTCCGGCGGGGCAGAAGTACGTGCCGCTTGGTGTTCGGGACCAACTGATTCGGTGGGCTCACGTCCTACCCTCCTCGGGTCACCCTGGGGTGAGGAGGACAATAGGAAGCCTTCGGGGGAGGTATTGGTGGCCTACCATGGCTAGGGACGTTAGGGTTTATGTCTCCTCCTGTTCAGTATGCGCCCAGAGTAAGGCTCCTAGGCACCTTCCTAGAGGGAAGTTACAACCCCTCCCCGTTCCACAACGGCCATGGTCACATCTATCCGTAGACTTCCTGACCGATCTTCCCCCGTCTCAGGGGAACACCACGGTTCTGGTGATTGTGGATCGGTTCTCTAAGTCCTGCCGTCTCCTCCCGTTGCCCGGTATCCCTACAGCCCTACAGACTGCGGAGGCATTATTCACCCACGTCTTCCGGCACTACGGGGTGCCGGAGGACATCGTTTCTGATCGGGGCCCCCAGTTCACGTCCCGAGTATGGAGGGCGTTCATGGAGCGTCTGGGGGTCTCGGTCAGCCTGACCTCCGGTTATCACCCCGAAAGTAATGGGCAGGTGGAGAGAGTAAACCAGGAGGTGGGTAGGTTTCTGCGGTCGTACTGCCAGGACTGGCCAGGGGAGTGGGCGAGGTACATCCCCTGGGCCGAAATGGCCCAGAACTCACTACGCCACTCCTCTACTAATGTGTCCCCTTTTCAGTGTGTGTTGGGGTACCAGCCGGTCCTGGCACCGTGGCATCCGAGCCAGACCGAGGCTCCTGCGGTGGAGGAATGGGTGCAGCGCTCCAAAGAGACCTGGAGGGCCGTCCGGGAATCCCTTCAACAAGCTAGTGGACGGCAGAAAAGGAGTGCTGACCGCCACCGCAGTGAGGCCCCCGTGTTTGTACCGGGGGACAGGGTCTGGCTCTCGACCCGAAACCTGCCCCTCCGCTTGCCCTGCCGGAAGCTTGGGCCGCAGTGTGTAGGGCCTTTCAAAGTCCTGAGGAGAATAAACGAGGTGTGTTATCGATTACAACTCCCTTCCTATTATCGTATTAACCCCTCGTTTCATGTGTCTCTCCTCAGGCCGGTGGTAGCTGGTCCCCTACAGGACGGTGAGGTGCCGGAGGTCCCTCCTCCCCCTCTGGACATCGAGGGGTCCCCGGCGTATACGATACGGGCAATTCTGGACTCGAGACGCCGGGTGAGGGGCCTGCAGTACCTCGTGGACTGGGAGGGGTACGGTCCGGAGGAGAGGTGCTGGGTACCGGTGGGGGACATTTTGGATCCGTCAATGTTGAGGGATTTCCATCGCCTCCATCCGGAGCGCCCTGCGCCTCGTCCTCCGGGTCGACCTCGAGGCCGGTGTCGGCGCGCTGCGGGAGCCGCGCGTCAAGGGGGGGGTACTGTCACGACTCCGACCGAAGGTGGCTCCCCTTCCCGTTCGGGTGGAGCTCGGCGGTTGTCGTCGCCGGCCTACTAGCTGCCACTGATTATTTCCTCCCCCTCCCTTATGTGTTCATTGAGTGCACCTGTTTTGAATTCTGTATAATTAGTGAGGCTTTATTTAGTCAGCCGGCCCGCCTGGTTCCTTGTGCGGGATTAATTATTGTGACCTTTCTGTGTTGTGTAAACTTGTGTGCACGTCTGTGAGTTACGTGCTTTCCCATTTCGTGGGTCTTTTCTGGACCGTTTAAGTCCCCCTGTTTGGGGCGTTTGTTTTGTTTACGCCCTGTGTTTTCGTGGGGTTGGCTTATGTTCACCGTTGTGGTGCATTAAAATAGCACTCCCCTGAACTCTCTGCTTCCTGCGCCTGACTTCTCACCCACTACACTCAGAACGTTACAGAATCCCGCACCCTGAGGAATGGAGTCAGCAGGAGCAACAGCCAATCCCCTCCCATCGATGGAGGAAAGACTTCTCACCCACTACACTCAGAACGTTACAACTGGACTGATAAGGAACACTGATATAATTATTATTAGTAGTATTATAATGATTTAAAAATTTTAACAAGTTGGGACAACCCTTCAGGTTAACTACTGTACATATCAATTATCCAGTAGTAGTAATTATGGTTCCTCAATATACATTTAACATATTACAACGTAGGCTATGTGTACAGCACTACTTTTGGTGTCCCCCTCAGGAATTGCTCTTGAGAAAATGTCATGTAATTGTCCCCTCCAAAGTTGATATCAGATTTTCGCCCCTGGTAAGAAGGGGTTAATTCTAGCAGTTTTAGATCACTGACTCATGTTCAATCCAAAACTTTATTTTCTGTCTTTGGATGTTCGATCATTGACCCGTGAAACTTTTTCTGTTTCTGAAATGGCACGCATCCGGGGGCACCTGTGGCAGTGATTACACCACCACCCACTGACCCCTCTCCCTCGCACCCCGATCACCTCACTGTAATTTGTCGCCAGCAGCAAGAGTAACCTGAGGAGACTGGTATCAATCTGCCTCACGTCTCCCTCTCCTTCCGTCTGTCTTTCTCTTTCTGTCTCGCTCTTTCTCTCCCAGGTAATTTTGTCCTTCTGGAGGCCGATAGAGTGGGATTGAAAGGTGATAAGGCTCACATGAAGAGCGCTGTGTGGAAGGAGTCTCGTGGCACCTACAACCTCCCAATTCTGGTACTACATTTCCCACAAAAGCATCAGGCAATAGGCTTCCTGGTAAAGGTACGGAACATTCATTATTTTAGCTACAGTATGTTGAGGAATGGACATATGGAATAGAGTTGGGCAATTCCATTGCCTGGTCCCAGATCTGTTTGTGCTTTTGCCAACTCTAACATGTTTGGCATGACAATGAGGGACAAGGAGTTGGCATGATAGCACGAACAGACGGACACTCAGGCTAGCAAATATATTCATTACAGCAGAAAATACAGTGGCTTTGTTTCCACCAAAAGCATTGGTTGTCCACAGGATGTCAGCAAATAAAATTAGTAAGTGCCGTTTTACTGATGCATAGATAATTAGGAGTCGTTGCCATGGTTACCATAGACTGTATACAGTGGATTCGGAAAGTATTCAGACCCCTCCACTTTCTCCACATTTTGTTTCAGTACAGTTTTATTCTAAAATATATTAAATTGTTTTTCCCCTCATCAATCTACAAACAATACCCCATAATGACAATGCAAAAACAGGTTATGAATTTTTGCAATTAAAAAAAAAAAAATGACATCACATTTACATAAGTATTCAGACCCTTTACTTGGTACTTTGTTGAAGAGCCATTTGCAGAGATTACAGCATCGAGTCTTCTTGGGTATGACGCTACATGCTTGGCTCACCTGCATTTGGGCTCTGTCCGGTTGGATGGGGTGCGTCGCTGGGGCGCGTCGCTGCACAGCTATTTTCAGGTCTCTCCAGAGATGTTCGACTGGGTTGAAGTCTGTGTTTTGGCTGGGCCACTCAAGGACATTCAGAGACTTGACCCAAATCCACTCCTGTGCTGTGTGCTTAGGGCTGTTGTCCTGTTGGAAGGTGAACATTCACCCCAGTCTGAGGTCCTGAGCGCTCTGGAGCAGGTTTTGTCAAGGATCTTTCTGTACTTTGCTCCATTCATCTTTCCCTCAATCCTGACTAGTCTCCCGGTCTCTGCTGCTGAAAAACTTCCCCAGAGCATGATGCTGCCACCACCATGCTTCACCGTAGGGATGGTATTGGCCAGGTGATGACCAGTGCCTAGTTTCCTCCAGGCGTGACGCTTGGCATTCAGGCCGAAGAGTTCAATCTTGGTTTCATCAGATCAGAGAATCTTGTTTCTCATGGTCTGCAAGTCCTTTCGGTGCCATTTTGAAAACTCCAAGTGGCTATCATGTGCCTTTTACAGAGGAGTGGCTTCCGTCAAGCCACTCTACCTTAAATGCATGGTTGGCAGAGTGCTGCAGAGATGTCTGTTCTTCTGGAAGGTTCTTCCATCTCCAGAAGAGCTCTGGAGCTCGGTCAGAGTGACCATCCGGTTCTTGGTCACCTCCCTGACCAAGGCCCTTGTCCCACAATTGCTCACTTTGGCCGGGCGGCTAGCTCTAGGTAGCGTCTTGGTGGTTCCAAACTTCTTCCATTTAAGAACGATGGCCACTGTGCTCTTGGGGACCTTCAATGCTGCAGAATGTTTTGGTACCCTTCCCCAGATCTGTGCCTTGACACAATCCTGTCTTGGAGCTCTATGGACAATTCCTTCGACCCCATGGCTTGGTTTTTGCTTTGACATGCACTGTTAACTGTGGGACCTTATATAGACAGGTGTGTAACTTTCCAAATCATGTCCAATCAATTTAATTTACCACAGGTGGACTCCAAGTTGGAGAAACATCTCAAGGCTGATCAATGGAAACAGGATGCACCTGAGCTCAATTTCGAGTCTCATAGCAAAGGGTTTGCATGCTTATGTAAATTAGGTTTTTCTGGTTTTATTTTTAATAAATTAGCAAAAATCTATAACAACTGTTCGCTTCTTCATTATTTGGTATTGTCTGTAGATTGATGAGGGGGGAGGAGGAATCATTAAATCTATTTTAGAATAAGATTGTAAAAGTCAGAAAGGTTAAGGAGTCTGAATACTTTCCAAATGCACTGTAACGCACTACTTTTGACCTGACCCCATGGGCCCTTTTTAAAAGTAGTTCACTACAAAGGGAATAGGGTGTCAGGTACTGTAATGTCATATTAGAGCTGCAGTCCTGTTGCCATGTTCACTGTCATTTTCAGAGGGGCAAGACAGACACCTGTCACTCTCCGTGCCAATGCTCCACAGCTTGGAAATCTGCAGGAGGGTAGAGACGAGGGGGCACGGAAGGTGTGAGGGTTGTCCCAGACCAGGGCAGACCCCACCATCTGGGCCGAGCTGCTCCTCTTTTAATCTGACACCCTGCAATTGTTTTTTTTTTTTTTTTACTTTGTGCTTGTTTCATTTGCAAGTTGTTGCGGCGTGTTTCTCTAACCTTAACCCTTATTCTAAACCTAACCATAACCTCAGCAAGCAGTTGGTTATAAACACATAGTTTGTTGATAGACTATCCAGACTATCCAAATAAAGTGTGACCTGGCAGAGTTCTCTTGTTTCTTACTGTGCATGGTTTGTTTAATCTCAAACATGATTAAACTTGGCAAGGTAGTGGTCAAAGTGTGTGTGTGTGTGTTAGTGTACAGATGTTTCTCCCTGTGTGTGAGAGACTGTCACCTCTATCACTATGTTTGTATGAAGGGTGAGGACTAATGACAATTATTTTTAGATTCAAATTCGTGTGGGTAGTAGATCGAGTACAAGCCGTGCATGTTGAGCACACACATACTGCTCTGTGTGTTCCCATACACTTGTGGCATCCTGTGTTGGTGTGTGACTCGGTTGTGCATGTGTTTGTGTGTTGGTGTACAGGTTACAGGTTTGGTTCCCTGTGGGTGTGTGAGCTTGTACATACAGCAGGAACCATTATGTGCAATTTGCCAAGCAGGTCAGGAAGTCATGTAAATTCCAGCAAAACCTCTTATTCCTCTTCTAGATGTGAGGGGTAGTATCCCACCTACTGGAATTAGCATTTCATTAAGCTTCCCCTGATAAAGGAGGCAACTGTTATGCAAGAGGCTGGGCTGCTAGCACAAGCTAGCGTAACAGAACTCACGGTGGAGGTGTGAGAAGGATAGCTACAGGCAATGAGAGTGGGCTGCGTTCCAAATGGCACCCTATTCCTTATATAGCGCCTGGTCAAAAGCAGTTCACTATTTAGGGAGTAGAGTGCATTTGAGACGCACATTACGAGTCCAACCCATTAGAGCCCGAAGCTAATTGTGTGCCTTGTCAGAAGTTGGTTGCTGAGGGGATGGTTGTTAAAAACATCATCTAAACCCCCACAGCATCCATTCTGGCTCTCAATGGTGTCATTTCTGTGATGTCACTAGATGGCTATAATAAGCAAAGATAACAGAATTGTAGGCTATTCTCTGTTTTCACAGAAATCTGTCTTGCATCATAAAAAAAACACAGTACAGGACATATAAACCAGCAACAGACACCATACAAAAACACATTACAGGACATATAAACCAGCAACAAACACCATACAAAAACACATTACAGGACATATAAACCAGCAACAGACACCATACAAAAACACATTACAGGACATATAAACCAGCAACAGACACCATACAAAAACACATTACAGGACATATAAACCAGCAACAGACACCATACAAAAACACATGGGGATAGAGGACTGTACAGGGTGAGGTAATTATAATTAAAATATTCACATCACAGATCAGGAATCACATATGGGGCTGTAAAGTGCAGTAGTGTAGTTCCATGTATGAAGGTAATACCCTACATTATTCTCATTTTACTACCCCGCTCGTTTAACTGAGCTGCATCGATTGGATTTTGAGCCAACCAGGCATTTGATTGGCCTCAGGATAGTGCAGCATGCTAGTGTTGGACCTGGGATTCATTTTACACATTATTGAGACAGTTATGAATTGACAGAGGGGAAGAAGGGCAGTAACAGATGGAACGGGGATAAAACCCTAGTCTCTGTCTAAGACGGGAGCATTAATGCTTTGACCCCAGACTGTGCACAGTTGGAACTGGAATTTGACTCCAACCCACTGATTGTTTGACTGTCTGACTTTGAATGGCAGACTGACCTGCAGGATCTGAGGAGATGTGTTGATTACTTTACATATCGCCCTCTTTCACGTAGATGGAACATGACCTTTCTGAAAGGTCACTGTCATGGAGATGAGTGGAAAAGTGTCTCACACGAGTTCTAAGGTCACAGTACAATCATCTTAGATTAGGAGTTAGGAGTACCTCTTGCCACTGTGGACTAAGGACTGCTCTGTTGAGATTCAAATGTGGCCGACCATCTCTTTTCGGTCGTATGTTCCAAAATTTGAAAATGTGTTTGTATATTGGATAAAAGTACAGACTCTGAGCTTCAAAATGGCATATCATGCACTGTAGTTGGAGAAAACATGAGGAAGTAATGCTGCTTTAAATGTTGATACATTTATAATCCCATTTAGGAGAAAAAGGAATTCAAACATTTTGCTTCGATTTTCACACTTGCTCTATATTAATCCTTGGGGAAAACAGTGCATTTGGAAAGTATACAGACCCCTTGATCTTTTCCACATTTTGTTACGTTACAGCCTTATTCTAAAATATATATTTTTAAATCATCAATCTACACACAGTACCCCATAGAGACAAAGCCATTCTTCTCTGCAGATCCTCTCAAGCTCTGTCAGGTTGGATGGGGAGCGTTGGTGCACAGCTATTTTCAGATCTCTCCAGAGATGTTCAATCAGGTTCAAGTCCGGGCTCTGGCTGGGCCAGCCAATGACATTCAGTGACTTGTCCCGAAGCCACTCCTGTGTTGTTTTGGCTGTGTGCTTAGGGTTGTTGTCCTGTTAGAAGGTGAACCTTCACCCCAGTCTGAGGTCCTGAGCGCTTTGGAGCAGATTCTCACCAAGGATCTCTCTGTACTTTACTCTGTTCATCTTTCCCTCGATCCTGATTAGTCTCCCAGTCATTGCCACTGAAAAACATTCCCCCCAGCATGATGCTGCTACCACCATGCTTCACCGTAGGGATGCTACCAGGTTTCCTCCAGACATGACGCTTGGCATTCAAGCCAAGAGTTACATCTTGTTTCTCATGGTCTGAGAGTCTTTAGGTGCCTTTTTGGCCAAGTCTAAGCGGGCTGTCATGTGCCTTTTATGTTATGAACAAAGGAATCTAGCCTGAGAGCATAATTCTGTGCTGCCCTTTGCAGTAAGACATGTAATATCCATGCCTCAATCTATAATCCAATAACCATCTATTTAGCTATAATTTCATTGTGGCTAGCTAGCTAGTCAGTTTAGCATGTGTCCCTATAATTTAGCATGGGGTTTGATTAGCTTGCTAATAGATTAGCATTTGCACCAATATTTCTCAGTAGCTCCCTGGCTAGTTATACATGACAAACTGACAAACGTGAAAAGGAGTATCATATCATGCCTGGTTTAGCACACCAGAAATCAACATTAACAGCAGAATGCAACTGTCCAGTTCAGCTAGCTATACTGTTAACGTTACCAGTATGTAATTGTCTAGTAAGCTAGCTTACAGTTGAAGTTGGAAGTTTACCTACACTTAGGTTGGAGTCATTAAAACTCGTTTTTCAACCACTCCGCAAATGTCTTGTTAACAAAGTATGGTTTTGGCAAGTCGATCAGGACATCTACTTTGTGCATGACAAAAGTAATTTTTCAAACAATTGTTTACAGACAGATTATTTAACTTAATTCACTGTATCACAATTCCAGTGGGTCAGACGTGTACATACACTAAGTTGACTGTGTATTTAAACAGCTTGGAAAATTCCGGAAAATGATGTCATGGCTTTAGAAGATTCTGATAGGATAATTGACATCAATTGGAGGTGTACCTGTGGATGTATTTCAAGGCCCACCTTCAAACTCAGTGCCTCCTTGCTTGACATCATAGGAGAATCAAAAGAAATCAGCCAAGACCTCAGAAAAAGAATTGCAGACCTCCACAAGTCTGGTTCATCATTGGGAGCAATTTCCAAATTCCTGAAGGTACCACGTTCATCTGTACAAAGAATAGTACGCAAGTATAAACACCATGGGACCACGCAGCCGTCATATCACTCAGGAAGAAGACGTGTTCTGTCTCCTAGAGATTAATGTACTTTGGTGCGAAAAGTGCAAATCAATCCCAGAACAACAGCAAAGGACCTTGTGAAGATGCTGGAGGAAACAGGTAAAAAAGTATCTATATCCACAGTAAAACGAGTCCTATATCGACATAACCTGAAAGGCCGCTCAGAAAGGAAGAAGACACTGCTCAGAACTGCCATAAAAAAAGCCAGACTACGGTTTTCAGCTGCACATGAGGACAAAGATCGTACTTTTTGGAGGAATGTCCTCTGGTCTGATGAAACAATAATAGAACTGTTTGGTCATAATGACCATTATTATGTTTGGAGGAAAAAGTGGGAGGCTTGCAAGCCGAAGAACACCATCCCAACTGTGAAGCACAGGGGTGGCAGCATCATGTTGTGGGGGTTCTTTGCTGGAGGAGGGAGTGCACTTCACAAAATAGATGGCATCATGAGGAAGAAGAATTGTGTATATATTAAAGCAACTTCTCAAGACATCAAAGCTTGGTCGCAAATGGGTCTTCCAAATGGACAATGACCTAAAGCATACTTCCAAAGTTGTGGTAAAATGGCTTAAGGACAACAAAGTCAAGGTATTGGAGCTCATCATATAGAACATTTGTGGGCAGAACTGAAAAAACGTGTTTGAGCAAGGAGGCATACAAACCTGACTCAGTTACACCAGTTCTGTCAGGAGGAATGGGGCAAAATTCACCCAACTTATTGTGGGAAATTTGGAAGGCTGCGCGAAACGTTTGACCCAAGTTAAACATTTTTAAAGGCAATGCTACCAAATACTAATTGAGTGTATTTAAACTTCTCACCCACTGGGAATGTGATGAAAGAAATAAAGGCTGAAATAAATTATTCTCTCTACAATTATTCTGACATTTCACATTCTTAAAGTGGTGATCCTAACTGACCTAAAACAGGGAATTTTTACTAGGATTCAATGTCAGGAATTGTGAAAAAACTGAGTTTAAATGTAGTTGGCTAAGATGTATGTAAAACTTCCGACTTCAACTGTATATTTCTACCAATAGCTATTGATGAAAACAACTTTTGGATACAGTTGAGACAACACCCATGTACACCCATGTACACACATGTACACACATGTACATGTACACACATGTACATGTACACACGTGTGTGTACATGTACACACGTGTACATGTACACACATGTACACATACATGTACACACATGTAGCTCCCTTGGCATTTTAACTGTGGACTCTTACCTGTGTATGGATTATGATGATTCAAGGCAGAATGAAACACTTTCAAAAATAATCCTTCCCACTCAGCTCCGACCAATCCAGACTGCTTTTGCCACAGAAGACAGAGAGCCTTGTTGATACCAGCAGCAGTTTTCAGGACAACACTGTTATTGATAGCTGTAGCTACACTTTGCATGTTGTCCATGATGAAAATATGAGTAAATCCAATTAGATATTTCAAATATCTGCGGTAGAGGAGAGCAGGATGTGACAGCATGGGACTCTCCTTCTCGTGAATGTCCCAGCCGCCTCATTATCTCAACCAATCAGGACTAGGCACGATTGTGCATTTTCTCCATGTCTTCGTGATTTCAGATTTGATTTCTATTTGCAGATTACATACGAGTTTGTTATTACGGCAAATAAAAGTTCACATGTTCAAAAAGGCACGTTTTCTACGTTTAAATGCCTCTCCTGTGAAGTAGTGACCTCTGTCACACTCCCAGTTTTTGGAAATGGGTCACATGTGGATTGTCGCCAAGGCATGTAAATCAGCGTACAGGCCATGCATGTTGAGAGGACATGTACACACAGACACACAGACAGAGAGAGAGAGACCGACACACCAATCTGAAGGACACTGTAAATACAATATCAACAATATCTTCAAAGGTGTTTGCAGAACAAAGGGAACTGTAGTTGACTCAGGAGTCCTTGATAGGTCGGGAGGACTGCATGTACCTGGCTTTACACACTAAATACGTAACGTTTACTCCATTGAGCTGTCTATTCAGATCAGCATTGGGAACTTCTGAGTTATGTCATGATCGTACTAGTTACCACTCTAACAATGGCTCAGCCCATTGGGAGGTAACAAACACTTTAGGGAGTCTGACACTGTGCCCATCCCAAATGGCACCCTACATTATTCTATATGTAGTGCGCTACTTTTGACCTGCTGGGCAAATCTTTTTGCCTGCTAATACAGGACTATTAAAGGCCCAGTGCACTACTTTAGTACGATGATTATTATTATTATAAGTTGCATTTTATTTTCTATAATATAGATTTTTTAATTCAGAATTTTCAGGGGGCGCTCCTACTTCCTGCGGCTATGATTTCATTCAATCATTGCTGTTTTATTTGGTGAATCTAGGTGCCCCCAACCAAACGTTCAATACTTTCCTCTACCAGAGTTTACTATGTAAGTTCCTTGGTATTACTGTAGTACAGTATTACTCAGTGAGTCAGAATGCTTGTTTGAATTGTTGTAGTGCCTATCTGCTTCTGTTAAGATCTCAGTGCCTCTCATACAGATGAAATCCCAATTAATTGGACCCATAGAGATTCCATAGGTACGGTGTCCATATTAGGACAGTTTCAGTCTCAGCAGTTGTCAGCCTTGGTGTCCACGGTTCTGGTCTTGACTGGTCGTATCTTCATTATAGTGTCCAATAGGCCAAAAGTTATACAATGTTTGAATGATCGGTCTTTTGCTGGTGAAAAATGTTCTGCTGGTGTCTGTAGAGACGTGTGTGTGTGTGTGTGTGTGCGTACATGCTGTGTTTACACAGGCAGCCCAATTTAGATATTTTTTTCACTAATTGATGTATAAAGATCTGATGTGATTGATCAAAAGACTAATTAGTGAAAGAAATGTCAGAATTTGTCTGCCTGTGTAAATGCAGCCATAGTAACACATCTGCCTCCGCATGACTTTACTCATAGACCTTACTTCTCAACAACGGAATATTCGACAGAATAGAAAAAAAACATAATGCTCTCTGATTTGAAGGTGAGCCGACAGCCAATCAGCTGCCGGCGGCCCCATAAAATGAAAAGGCCATGAATATAAATTGGATTTCATCTTACCAGGACATTCAATATAATAGTGAGACATTGGGGAGATGGATTGAATATTTATTTTAATGGCGATTACAACTTTCGCCGTCCGTTTAGGGTCCTGCGTCTATCATCAAATGTGATATAATTTATACCAATGATACAATTATGTAAATGTATAGCCGGCCTCATTATGCAGAAAGTGGATTTACGGGTTTGGCTGCGGAGAGTGTGAACTCTTTCGAATAAACTCTGAAATTGATCTGATAAGTGCCTCAATTGATATCGCATCGAGGCATCAAATATGAACCGTGCCTGTACGATCCACTCATCAGCTGCAGCGCCGAGACTCGTTTTATGGATGGAGCTCCCTTCCTATATCGCACATAAATCTAGATCAATCCTGTGGTAAAACTGGCTATTAATCTATGTTTTACCCTCTCCGTAACAAGATTACTTCTAGCAAGGACTTCATTGGCATATAGTAGGCTGGTAGAGAGAAAACACAATGTATATGGCTCACCCTAGGGTGCATTTTAATATGCTTTTAAACTTCTGAATACAAAATAAGATTATCTGTCATCTGTTTTGAGTAGATTAGGTCCAGGCTCTTTCATTGCAGTGGCTATGAAAACGGAGACCCTTGGCAAACAATTGGTAGTCCAAGAAGCTACAGTAAACTTCTGTTTTTTGACTATACTGTACCTCAGGGTTTTTGTACAGTATGAGATTACCTCTGTCCTTGCAATGACCATCAATCACATATCATGTATATTTAAGGAATGGCCAGCGAGAGCCTAACCACAAGATAATCAAGCGGGACAAAGAAATAAGCACATAAGCATAAAAGAGGTGCCAGGGTAGGCCCACAAGTGTCTTTTTATTAGGCCCGATTGGACAGCTGGATCAAAATGAGTATTCCTTGCTTCTCTCATTATCTATTATCTATTATCGACAGAATAACTGGTGCCCAGAGCTTTTCCTGAACACGTGACCCATTATACCATTATATAGGGCCTGGTTAGCCTACGTACTTTTTCCAACCTAGACTGTGAATGTTTAAATTATGTATTCAATATAGATGAGAAAAATACAATAATTTGTGTGTTATTAGTTTAAGCACACTATGTTTGTCTATTGTTGAGACTTAGATGAAGATTAGATCAAATTTGATTACCAATTTATGCACAAATTCAGGCAATTTCAACGGGTTCACATACTTTTTCTTGCCACTGTATAGAATAACCATATTAGGATATGCTCAGTAGGAGTTCCTACGGAAACCTTACCAATGTATTCCATGGAATATTATGATTGACCTCTCACATCTGACCTCTCCACAGACTGAGAACAATGGATTGGTGGAGGTGTGGAACAAGACTGGGAACTAGGGGGGGGGGGGGGGGTGTAACTGGGCCTAGTTTCTTCTGCGGAAGCGTAGGAACTTGGAGGTGATCTTTGAGGGGACACGCTCCAGAGGCATGAGTGGAGCTGGCTGGTCTCTAAGGCCTGTCGTTCAGACTGTGATCCCAGTAAGTGACCCCATGCACCGACAACATTTGTATACAGGTTCTACGGTGTCCACATTAGGACAGCCTGAGTCCCAGCAGGGCTTGAGTATACCAAACATTAGGAACAGCTTCGTAATATTGAGTTGCATGGGCATGGACTCTACAAGGTGTCGAGAGTGTTCCACAGGGATGCTGGCCCAGGTTGACTCCAATGTTTCCCACAGTTGTGTCAAGTTGGCTGGATGTCTTGTGGTTGGTGGACCATTGTTGATACACACAGGAAACTGTTGAGTGTGAAAAACCCAGCAGCATTGCAGTACTTGACACAAACCGGTGCGCCTGGCACCTACTACCATACCCCCTTCAAAGGCACTTAAATCTTTGTTCTTTGCCTGTACACCCTCTGAATGGCACATGTACACAATCCATGTCTCAATTGTCTTAAGGCTTAAAAAACATTATTTAACCTGTCGCCTCCCCTTCATCTACACGGATTGAAGTTGGATTTAACAAGTGACCTCAATAAGGGATCCTAGCTTTCACCTGGTCAGTCTGTCATGAAAAGAGCAATGTTTTGTACACTCAGTGTATCTTGTATTAAATCTGTCTCTTACATGCTAATACACACATGCCTGGGGTATACTGTATGTCTTTCTAGGCAACATCCTATCAGGATTGAATTTGTTATTCCTTGTACTAGGTGTTAGTCCTAGACTTAGTACTGACACTGTTCTCTACTGAACTCCTTCAGAAAGTCTCTAGTCTTGTCTTTGAAGATGTTCTGCAAACGGAACGTGACTCTAAAAACCATTACACCAAGATTCAGGGATTAAATTGTGAAACATACAAGATGTTCATTGGCATAATTCCTGCATAGCTCTCGGGATCCTCTGACAATATGGAAATGAATATATAATTCCCTCGCAATGAAAAGAAATGTAATTAATTTCAAGTCATGTCAGTTTCTATGCTTGAAATTGGAGCTTAACCCATGGAAACCTGTAGAGAAAAACAACCAAATCTAGGAATAGCACCTTAGGCTAGAGTCACGATTTGAATAACATGTATTAAAGAGATGCGAGTGCTCCAGCAGCATTTAAATGTGCATCTCTCTTTGAGTTAGCTCTTCCAGTTGCCTTTTGAGCACACCACAATTGAACACCTGTGAGTAGAAATGCTTGTGCTGCTCTTCCTCAGTCAAACACTGGCTTATTAAATTGTTTTTGATACTGACAGTCTAACACGCTCAACACACCAGCTGCTGTGTGAGGAAAATGAGCAATTCAATTGCTAACACCCCACCACGCGCAAGCAAGCACGCACACACACGAGTATCAAAATAGCTTCATTTTCTTCGATCCATTCTGTTATTATGTAGCCTAGTCCTGATATGCTATTAGAGTTAGCAGAGAATCTAATATATAGATTTCATGTCTGTTTATACTTGTGTGTTGGGTGCTTCTTAGTTGAAAGGGTTCACAGAATCTGGCTTGTATTCATTAGTGCACACCACGAGAAATGAAAACAAACTTTTCTTATTGGACAAATTCAGCTGAGTCCCTCCCTGTTTCAGCTCGTTTGCTTCCGTTTGGTTCTTACTGAATACATCCCTGTTGTATTTTCTGTCATGCCAGAGCCTTCTATTTAGAGGCTCTTCCACAGACAGGTGTTCCACATTAGATCAACCTAACAATAAGCATGGGCTGCCTTGCAGTGTGTGCAACTGGCCAGACCCCTGCACTGCCCATCCCCCCCCCCCCCCCCCCCCCCCCCACACACACACACACATTTTCATCAAACAAGCGTTATTACAGGTTTTCTCAATCACTTACAAGCAATATTTGGATCTGTGTTGAAACATATCTATAGCGGAACAGCAATGATCAAATGCTCAAATATATTTACAGATCATTTTCAATCAATCAGTCAAATGTATTTATAAAGCCCTTTTTTACATGAGCAGATGTCACAACGTGCTACACAGAAACCCAGCCTAAAACCCCAAACAGCAATGCAGATGTAGAAGCACGGTGGCTAGGAAAAACTCACTAGACTGGCAGGAACCTAGGAAGAAACCTAGAGAGGAACCAGGCTCTGAGGGGTGGCCAGTCCTCTTCTGGCTGTGCTGGATGGAGATTGTTCCTCAAGATGTTTAACGTTCATAGATGAACATAAAAAAATAATCACAGTGCTTGTAGAGGGTGCAACAGTTCAGTACCTCAGGAGTAAATGTCAGTTTGCTTTTCATAGCCGAACAGGTGGGGTAGAGAGAAAGAGAGCCAAAAACAGCAGGTCTGGGTCAAGGTAGCACGTTCGGTGAAGAGGTCAGGGTTCCATAGCCGCAGGTAGAACAGTTGAAACTGGAGCTTCAGCACGACCAGGTAGACTGGGGACAGCCAGGAGTCATCAGGCCAGGTTGTCCTGAGGCATGATCCTTGGGCTCAGGTCCTCTGTGAAGGGAGAGAGAGATAATTAAATTCACACAGGACACCAGATAAGACCCCCCCGGCACAAAATTCTAAATCACCCCATCAGTGTCATACAGTAAATCAAATGTATTCATAAAACCCTTCTTACATCAGCTGATATCTCAAAGTGCTACACAGAAACCCAGCCTAAAACCCCAAACAGCAAGCTATGCAGGTGTAGAAGCATGGTGGCTCGGAAAATCTCCCTATAAAGGCCAGGATCTAGGAAGAAACCTATAGAGGAACCAGGCTATGAGGGGTGGCCAGTCCTCTTCTGGCTGTGCTGTGTGGAGATTATAACAGAACATGGCCAAGATGTTCAAATGTTCATAGATGACCAGCAGGGTCAAATAATAATAATCACAGTGGTTGTCGAGGGTGCAACAGGTCAGCACCTCAGGAGTAAATGTCAGTTGGCTTTTCATAGCCGATCATTCCGAAAACAGCAGGTCTGGGACAGGTAGCACGTCCGGTGAACAGGTCAGGGTTCCATAGCCGCAGGCAGAACTGTTGAAACTGGAGCAGCAGCACGGCCAGGTGGACTGGGGACAGCAAGGAGTCATCAGGCCAGGTAGTCCTGAGGCATGGTCGTAGGGCTCAGGTCCTCCGAGAGAGAGAGAAAGAAAGAATTAGAGAGAGCATACTTAAATTCACACAGGACACCGGATAAGACAGGAGAAATACTCCAGATATAACAGACTGACAGTACAATTTATGGAAAGATCTAGGCAATGGGAACTGTCTAATTGTTATGATGTTTTACAATATTGCGGACAGTGATGCAGAGCATGAAGTTGGGTTACTCCTAAGTCAATATCTCCACCTCTGTTTCCTTCCATTATAGAGCTTTGTTCCGGTGTGGATTGTGGTCTATACATTCATATCAGTTGTGTTCCTCCATTGTATTCACCTTTCCTTATTTCAATTGGGGATAGTGTTTCTGTGCACCAATGGAATGTCTACAATACAATTAGCAAACTAGCCTTTGTATTGAATACTTGGAATTGGATAGTGATGATACCAACGAATGAATCCTGCACACATTGTGCTTATTTCATTTATAAAAAAAAAAAATCAGGAATAATATTTGATTCAATGTGTATGAAATTGCTCATAATTCTGCTTCCAATTTTGATCATCATGATTTAGTGACTGTAAAGAAAATGTATTGATCTACAGGGATTTTTTAAAGACCGACTAACTTTATGTTTTGTCTGCTTGGACTCGAGATAAGTATAGTTACATTCATCTTTTTTTGCAGGCAATCATGTTCTTTTGGTGAATCTATTTGCGATTCTGAGAATGTACTGTAGTTTCGATGAATGTTTTTATGTTTTGAGAATGCAACATTTTGAAAAGGCATTTACTGTTTTGCAAAAGGCCACAACGTTTGTCTTGTGAACTCTGTTTTAAAAATGGACAATATTGTTCCAAAAAATGCTTGTACACAATTGAGAAACCGAAACTCAAAACCAATCTGCTCTCAAATTCCTTTACACTTGCTATTATTCTGGTTCTTTAAAGGCACACTCACATTTGTTTTATTGTTCTTGTGCGGACCAAACAATTTATTCCTGTTCAAAATACTATTTTCCCTAACTCTTAAAGGGATACTTTGGGATTTTGGCAATGAGGCCCTTTATCTACTTCCCCAGTCAGATTAACTCGTGGATACCATTTTTAAGTCTCTGTGTCCAGTTTGGAAGTTGCTAACACGTGTTACTGCAGTCGCTAGTTAGTATTGGCTCGCGAAACTACCTCTAACTTCTTTCATACTGCACGCAAAGACATACAATTGGTATCCACGAGTTAATCTGACTCTCACTGCCAAAATCCCAAATTACCCATTGAACCCTAACTTTAACCACAAACCCCTAACCTTAAGCCTAAACCTAACCCCTAACCCTAATTCTAACTATTTGTCAACCTAAACCTAACGCCTAAGCCTAAAATGGCCTTTTTCCTTGTGGAGACCGGCAAAATCGGATTGTCCTCGTTTTATTATCCTTGTGAGGACCTCTGGTCCCCACAACGATAGTAAAGCCAAAAGCACATACACACACAGGCACGTGCACAGATAGGAGTTTACCTGTACTGAGCACATGCACCTTTGCACCCCTACTCGCCAAGTGCCCTTTTCGGTGGTGGTATAATAAAAATCAATTTGTATACAGTTTTTTTTATTGTTGTTCTGAACCCACTTCCCGCCAGTGTGTGTGCGTTAGTGTGTATTCCAGGTGCAGTGGTGCCACCATCCTGTACAGTGGTCATAGACTTTGTTTGCCAGTGCATCGAGTCCCACCTGGTGTGTGACAGTGAGGCCGACTGTGCAGACGAGACATACAGTACGAGGTGGACTGTTGCGAGTAGAGCTGGGGAGTACTGGTTACGGCAGTTATGTATGGCTTGCTGACAGCTCAGCATCTGGACCAGAGCTAGGGACTACTGTACTATACCTGTGGGGAGGTCCGTTTGAGATAGAGGGAGATGCATGAGTCATCTGCAACTTTTCTCTCTCTCTCTCTCTCAATTCAATTCAATGTAAGGGCTTCATTGGGATGGGAAACATATGTTTACATTGCCAAAGCAAGTGGAATATATAATAAACAACAGTGAAATAAACAATAAAGAAATTAACAGTAAACATTACACTCACAAAAGTTCTCTCTCCCTCTCTGTCTCTCTCTCCCTCCCCAATCACTCTCTCTCCCAGACCATATAATAAGGTTATATATATAACCAGGTTCCTGTAACTTTTACTTGCCAGAGGACATATGGGAGAAGACCTGCCAGCTGACTCAGAACCCCGATAATGACCTTGACTGGAGGATTGGCCAGACGAGTCACCCATGAAACTGGACTCCTCACTGACCACAGCCCTGGTCAGTACTGCCCTCCTTGGACCTTGTGGTTTTACTGACCACGTGGTCTGAACAGGTAGAATAGAATATAACTAGGGCCCGGAGTTGTTCCTGACCAAATGATGAGAAAAATAGTCTGTAGTGTGGCTCCCCACAGGTATAGTGCATTATGTTAAATTCCTAGGGGGTGGCAGGGTGGCCTAGTGGTTAGAG
Organism: Oncorhynchus mykiss; assembly: GCF_013265735.2. Classification (NCBI taxonomy): domain Eukaryota; kingdom Metazoa; phylum Chordata; class Actinopteri; order Salmoniformes; family Salmonidae; genus Oncorhynchus; species Oncorhynchus mykiss. The sequence continues at coordinate 35,013,925 of NC_048575.1, read as the reverse complement.
CGTTGGACTAGTAACTAGTAACCGAAAGGTTGCAAGTTCAAACCCCCGAGCTGACAAGGTACAAATCTGTCGTTCTGCCCCTGAACAGGCAGTTAACCCACTAGGCCGTCATTGAAAATAAGAATTTGTTCTTAACTGACTTGCCTGGTTAAATAAAGGTTAAAAAAAAAAACTAACAGATCACATGCCCAGGGAAAACTTGGGTCCTATACCAACAGGATCAACCAAAATGTTACCATATTCCCTATATAGTGCACTACTTTTGAACAGGGTCCTATGTTCCCCGGTCAAAATAATGCCCTAAAAAGGGAATAGGGTGGCATTTGGGAAACACCCATGGAGTATCATTCTGCCTGAGTGCCTGAGTTCAGGGAGTCATCTGGGTCCATTACTTATTAGCTCTGTATACCACACAGAATACAATCTTCTGTGGCAGATTTAAGACTCTCCCAAAGCATTGAAGCAGATTGACAATGTTCCCGTGGCAATAAGAGGATTTCCACACAGGAAATTCCAGCATTCTTCTGTTTATTGGTAATCTTAACGGGGTATTTACAGCTGTTTGGTTTGTGTGCTGTTAAAAACATGGCTGCTGGGGCTAGTGTTGGGCTGGAAGAGTGTTTGTGTGTGTCTGTGCCTCTCTGTGTCTGTGTGTGTTTGTGTACTTGTTCACAAACCAAGTAGAAAGCCGATCGTTACACCAGTATCTGATGCATTACATCGCAACAAATTGACCCATGAACTTTAGAACAATTGTTGTAATAGTGGAACACAACTATCCAGAATGTATAACATATTGTGTCAACACACTATGCCCTATATAGTGCATTAACTTTGAAAAGAGCCCTATGGGCCCTGGTCAAACATAGTGCACTACAGAGGGAATAGGATGCCCTTTGGGACGAAGCCAGAGTGTGTGTCCCTGTGACTGGCCACCCAGCTCATTGATCGTGGAGATGAATGTGGACACCAGGCAGTGCTTTGTGTCACAGGCAGACCTTATGATCTCACTGGGGAGGCAGATCGATGGACCTAGCCAACCAGATCTCTCTCTCACACACACACACACACAGCTTATGGACTCTACAATAGAGAATACAAAAGAATGGTGATGGTGGAGGGGACTGAGGAGCCACACAGATGAGTGGCTGCAGTGATTATAAAGGCAGACTTCATGGACATGTTAAATTCCTAATCACGCATGAGCTGCTTTACTGTCGCACATGAACGCTGATTTAAAAGTTTAGAAAACATAACAAAAACCAGCATACAGCTCTTTCCTAGAATGAAGGAGACAGGGATGAGGAATAAAGGACTGCGGAAGATGATCTGGGTCCTTGTTAGAACCAATAGGCTTATGTAACCGAGTTGGATTGGTAACCTCCCTCCTTAGCTTAAAATGCTACCACCCACGCCGCCAAAATGCTAGCTTTTCGGTGCCATAGCTGGCTAAGGCGGTGTCGAGAGGGCTGCCGCGTGTGTTTACGAGACATAGGATGCAAGATCAGGGACCGATAAGGAATTTTGAGTGAGAAAGATATACTGTTAGGCCCCAATACTGCACATTTGATTTGACTCGCTAGCTGAGAAATGACTAGATAATGTGTCTACATATTTCTATCCATGATCCACAGGTGGAGAAGGGAAGTTTCTGTACGTGCACTGTGCCGCAGAAAGGGAAGGTGACATTGCCGAGGTTACAACACGTAACCCATCCCCAGCCAGTATTGGATTGTGTCACCTATGAGTCTGCATGGATCAGACAGGATGGGGACATTAAAGGTAGGATTAAAGCTTAAAGGGAAAGTTCAGTATTTTACAACTTAATGTTAAATGGTTCCCCCATCACGTCCATAGATTTATTGCTAGCTGTTTAAAGAAAACCGAACTATGGATTATAGTTTCTCCTGGCCCATAGACCTCTTTCAGGGTGAGGAACCATCTAACATTAAGTTGTAAAATCCTGAACTTCCCTTTAAGTCATGTCCTAATAAATAACTTAAAGACTTGAGTTGTGCATCCTTGTACTCACTGTGTGACTCCCTTGTTAAGTCATGGCTAAGTGACATTTATAGTGCTGAAATCTCGTGGCGTGTCACTCAGGTCTACATGGTTGGTCCAAGTGGGACCCGCCTGCTGATGCGGGCCGCCAGCAGTAACCATGGTGATCGGTGTTTCTATGCCAGTATGATCCTGTCCAACACGGCCCCCTTCAGAGTGACCTTCCAGGCAGAAGTGGGGGGGTGACGTGTGGACTGACATCGCCCTGGATGACATCTCCTTTACCACTGAGTGTGTGGTGGGAGGTCAGCCACTTTCACAGGTTCTCTCTCGCTCTCTTCCCGAACCTCTCCCCAATTGACTCCTCTATTTTTCTTGCTCTCACCTTCCGTTCTCTCCTTCTCCTCCCTCTGCTCCTTTCCTCTTCACTTCCCAACTCCACACTCTACATCCCTGCCATTTCCTTGAATGATCACGTCTCTCTCTCGCTTGTTCCCTCCTTCCCACCCTCCCTCCCTCCTTCTCTGTTCCTCCCTGCTCACTATAAACCGGTTCCATTGTGCCAGTGGGACAGTAGAGTGGTGTAGTGAATTAATGCAGTCTGTTGGCCTGCAGGGCCTGTATAAATTTACTGTGGAGTCTGGGTCAGCTGCTGGCGGAGAGGAGAAAGCAGTATGGGAGAAAAGCAATTACATTTGTATTTTCACACTCCCCCGTCTCCCCTTCCTCCTCTACCTACTGGAGGTTTTTCCACGTCCTCTCCCCTCAGCTGTTTACAGCCACCTCTCCCACCTATCCCATGGTTTGCAGACTCAACAGCCTTGGTTTCTCAAATGACTGCCTCGCCTGCTTCACCAACTACTTCTCAGATAGAGTTCAGTGTGCCAAATTGGAGGGTCTGTTGTCCGGACCTGTGGCAGCCTCTATGGGGGTGCCACAGGGTTAAATTCTCGGGCTGACTTTTTTCTCTGTATACATCGTTGATGTCGCTCTTGCTGCTGGTGATTCTCTGATCCACCTCTACGCAGACGACACCATTCTGTATACTTCTGGCCTCATTTTGGACACTGTGTTAACAAACCTCCAGATGAGTTTCAATGCCATACAACACTCCATCAGTGGCCTCCAACTTCTCTTAAATGCAAGTAAAACTAAATGCATGCTCTTCAACCGATCGATGCCTGCCCGTCTAGCATCACTACTCTGGACGGTTCTGACTTAGAATATTTGGACAACTACAAATACCTTGATGTCTGGCTAGACGGTAAACTCTCCTTCCAGACTCACATTAATCATCTCCAATCCAAAATTACATCTAGAATCGGTTTCCTATATTGCAACAAAGCATCCTTCACTCATGCTGCCAAACATACCCTCATAAAACTGACCATCCTACCGATCCTTGACTTCGACGATGTCATTTACAAAATAGCCCCCAACACTCTACTCAGCAAATTGGATGCAGTCTATCACAGTGCCATCTGTTTTGTCACCAAAACCCCATATACTATCCACCACTGCGACCTGTATGCTCTCGTTGGCTGGCCCTCGCTTCATATTCATCACTAAACCCACTGGCTCCAGGTCATCTATAAGTCTTTGCTAGGTAATGCCCCGCCTTATCTCAGCTCACTGGTCACCATAGCAGCACCCACCCGTAGCATGCACTCCAGCAGGTAGATCTCACTGGTCATCCCCAAAGCCAACTCCTCTTTGGCCGCCTTTCCTTCCAGTCCTCTGCTGCCAATTACTGGAACGAATTGCAAAAATCACTGAAGCTTGGAGTCTTATATCTCCCTCACTAACATCAGCTGTCAGAGCAGCTTACCGATCATTGCACCTGTACACAGCATATCTGTAAATAGCCCACCCAACTACCTCATCCCCATATTGTTATTTCTTTTTTGTACTCCTTTGCACCCCAGTATATCTACTTGCACATTCATCTTCTGCACATCTATCACTCCAGTGTTTATTTGATACATTGTAATTATTTTGCCACTATGGCATATTTATTGCCTTACCTCCCTAATCTTACTACATTTTTATCTAGATTATTTTATTGTGTTATTGTGTTATTACTGTACTTTTGTTTATCCCATGTGTAACTATGTGTTGTTTTTTGTCACACTGCTTTGCTTTAACCTGGTCAGGTCGCAGCTGTAAATGAGAACTTGTTCTCAACTGGGCTACCTGGTTAAATAAAAAATAAAATAAAAAACTCATTGGGTTGAATTCACTTGGTTTGAGCTTTTTCTTGTCATCAGTGTTTTCATTGTTTGTTCAGAACCTAGCAGATAATAGGAATCACTGTGCTGTCATATTTATAGATCTATCCAAGGCCTTTGATACTGTCGACTGTAACGGTTCACTTCGTAACGGATCACACTAAACAGAAAACAACTACCCACAAATCATAGTGGGAACACAGGCTACCTAAGTATGGTTCTCAATCAGAGACAACGATTGACAGCTGCCTCTGATTGGGAACCATACCAGGCCAAAAGCAGAAATACAAAACATAGAACAAAAACATTGAATGCCCACCCCAACTCACGCCCTGACCAAGTTAAAACAGAGACATAAAAAAAGGAACTAAGGTCAGGACGTGACATCGACCACCCATGGACTATGGTGATGATGAAGGTGATGAAGATCACGATGATTTCATGAAGTCTTGGACATCAAAATTACTGTGACTCCAATCAAACGCCTGCTACTGATAAAATTCAGTACTAATCTGATTACTTTGTGCTTCCACAGCCGACCTGACCTGAAGGACTTTGGGGTAGTTGATAACCCAGCCTTTTAATTGGAAGGCAGAAGTTAGCACACCTTCTCTGTCCAATAGGAATCAAGCTTCTATGTGAAATGGATCATTCTAAAGGCCTATGTTGTAGAATTCACTAGATACAAATGTAATTAGTGTGTGGATGGACGACATCTGTCTCTGACATTATTGTGATTGTGGTCAGTAAATGTCCGCGAACCCCTTCACCTCAGCTCCTTCAATTATGTTCTGTGTGTGTGTGTGTGTGTGTGTGTGTGTGTGTGTGTGTGTGTGTGTGTGTGTGCGTGTGAGCGAGCGTGCGCACACTAATTCTCTCCTCAACCCCCACTGAGAAGGTACCCTGCAGGGGAGTAGATATCGTCAGAGCAATTTCACTCAGGAGATGGCTGTCATTTTCTGAAGTGTGTGTGTGTGTGTGTACGTACTGAGTGTTTAGCGGTAGTACAAGCAAGAGTGATTGTGAGAGCCAACACTTTCACAGTGCTGATGATGGGGGTCAGTGACCTGTGTGTGTGTGCATGCTAGCTAGCGTGCATCTGTGTCTATGTGTGTGTGCCTGTGTGTGCGGGAGGGGGTTGATTGTTGCCATTAGGTGTAGAGGTATGTGTGGTGCATCAGCCTCTCCACTGTGCAGACTATAACAGGCTACAACACAGAGGGTACCTCAATAACACAGGCTTCACACAGTGATTCACACACCAACACTTACTTACCACAGAGAAGTGGACAGAGGACTCAATGGTTGCCTCCCAAATCGCACCCTATACCCGATTTATAGTTCACTTTTGACCAGAGACCTATGGGATCAATATATGTCCTCAGAGCATTCTCTATTTTTGCTGCGTTCCTCTTTTTTAAGCCCAGGCTTTGTTCCTCTATCTCTCATCTATTTCTCTCCCTCCAGCTCCCCATCCTGGATGTGAAGTCCTCAACTTAACCCCAGGAAGAGTGATGGTCCTGGGCTTGCCATCAGAGTCTATCCCTGGAGGAGGGAAGCACAGTTTAACCCTGGTCAATCGTCTGCTTATCTGCCTGCCTGTTTATCTGTCTTCCTGCCCGCCTTCCTGTTTGAATTTCTGCCTGTCTGTCTGTCATGTTGTAATACTGTGTGTGTTCTACACCAGGCTTCAGTCCGGAGGGATGCCAAACTGTCCTTCCCCAACTCTTTGTACCAGTACCCCTCCACTGCCAATGGGGCTGAGTGCTCTGACACATAACAACTACAGATACTCTACATACACTACTGGGCCATAGTAGCCAATGTTACCTTACAGAATAACTACTGAATCATCACCAAAGCACAAGTCACCAGACATAACATTTCACTGAACAGCTGACCCAAACCTCGGTGTCTTAATGCCTGTCCTGTTTTTTTGGGATAGTTACTCCAGCATGCTGCAGAAGACAAAGTGTACAAAGTGTACACAGTTAAACATGCTATTGTTTAAAGTGAAATCAATACCCTACTACGATTTCAGAGTCCAGTCTCGTTGTCTTGTATGCCACGGCATGGGAAATGATCTCTGGGTTTATGGGCCCTCTTAGCAGGAATCGTCAGTCTATGTTCGGCTCGTAAAGATATTCCGTTTTGGATGCGGTGATGTCAATGGAGATGTATACACGACTCACTACTTGAGACCACATTAGGCTTGTGGATAACATGAGTGTGCATGTACGTTAAATGTCCCTTTTCATTAAACCTGGACTATAACTCGCACATTAGTTTTACAGTGCTGGTTTTCAGCTGACTCTCTTCCAGTGCATGTGGTGTGTGTTACCGATGTGGGCATGTCATACAACATAATGTCTCTCAAAGCACAGATCAAATGTAATTATAGCACATTTTACATTTGATATTTGTGACCGACCACCTTGATTCAGTTTTTATGTGTTTCTGCTTTTACATTGGATATAAGCAGAGACACAGAGCTACATAATGGTATATCATACACTGCATTTGAGGAACAATGGGAAAGTAATTCCGCTTTGAAAGTTGATCAACTTGTAACCTCACTTTTGAGAAAATGGCCTTTGAATATTTGGTACCAGCTGGAGAGCTCTTCTTTGTCTACACCCATTTAACATCTTTCACACCCACTTAAGCTTTAGCCAGACCCATTTCTTTACTAAGGGTTGATCCGAGCGTTCTCTATTAACAACAGAAGTCAAGCACCCAAGCTAATTGGCTAACTTGCTAGGTCCTTCCAGACACACATTTTTAGTCATTTACCAGATTTGTCATTTAATCTTATCCAGAGTGACTTGCAGTTAGTGCATTCATCTTTAGCTAGCTAGGTGGGACAACCACATATCACAGTCATAGTGCATTTGTCCTCAATAAAGTAGCTAACTATCAGAAAAGTCTGTGCTAGTAGGTGGGGAAAAAAGTCAATTGCGAGTGTTAGTTCATGAAAGGTATTTTTTATGTGTGTGTGTGGGGGGCTGTGGGATTATTTAACATACTCTAGAGGTAAGGTTTCTGATGTTTGAGGAAGATGGGCAGCTCTTATTGCCCCATCTTAAGGGGGAAGCTGGTTCCACCATTGGGATGCCAGGACAGAGAAGACCTTGGACTGGGCTGAGCCTTTCATTCTGAGCTTTATAATGGCATGCATTCACATTCACTGCATTTGAGTTTTTTATAACGTTTTACGAGTCTGGGATCATTGTGTTTAGGTAATAAAAATATAGAAATGATCAAAACCATACTGTACATAATAATATGGACTTTTTGAGAGATGGCGTGGACTGAGATGGTCGCCTCACTTCACGTTCTTAGGAAACTTTGCAGCATTTTTTTTTATGTATTATTTTTTACATTGCTAGCCCAGAAAATCTTAAGTGTTATTACATACACCCGGGAAGAACTATTGGACATAATAGTGATGTCAACCAACATTACGACCAGAAATACTACTCTCCCGAAGCGGATCCTTTGTTTGGGCCTCATTGGATCTAATCCCAGAGGCAGACCCAAAACAACGTTGTCGCCGCAGGAGTGGCAGACGGAGCGGCCTCCTTGTCAGACTTAGAAGGCGAGCACACCATCCACCGCTTCCGAGCATATCACCAATGTCCAGTCTCTAGACAACAAGGTGGATGAAATTAGGGCACAAGTTGCCCTCCAGAGAGACATCAGAGATTGTAACATTCTCTGTTTCACAGATAAACGGCTCTTTCGGGATATGTTGTCAGTGTCGGTACAGACACCGGATTTCTTCATGCAAAATAGTCTCCAACACTCTACTCAGCAAATTGGATGCAGTCTATCACAGTGCCATCCGTTTTGTCACCAAAGCACCATCTACTACCCACCACTGCGACCTGTATGCTCTCGTTGGCTGGTCCTCACTACACATTCGTCGCCAAACCCACTGGCTCCAGGTCATCTTTAAGTCCTTGCTAGGTAAAGGTCCTCCTTATCTCAGCTCACTGGTCACCATAGCAACACCCAACTAGCACACACTCCAGCAGGTGTATTTCATTGGTCATCCCCAAAGCCAACACCTACTTTGGCCGCCTTTCCTTCCAGTTCTCTGCAGCCATGACTGGAACGAATTGCAAAAATCACTGGAGTTGGAGACTTACAGTTGAAGTCAGAAGTTCACATACACCTTAGCCAAATACATTTATTTCAGTTTTCATTTCTTTCATCACATTCCCAGTGAGTCAGAAGTTTACATACACTCAATTTGTTTTTGGTAGCATTGCCTTTAAATTGTTTAACAAGGGTCAAACTTTTCGGGTAGCCTTCCACAAGCTTCCCACAATAAGTGAATTTTGCCCCATTCCTCCTGACAGAGCTGGTGTAACTGAGTCAGGTTTGTAGGCCTCCTTACTCGTGCATGCTTTTTCAGTTCTGCCCACAAATGTTCTATGGGATGGAGGTCAGGGCTTTATGATGGCTACTCCAATACCTAGACTTTGTTGTCCTTAAGCCATTTTGCCACAACTTTGGAAGTATGCTTGGGGTCATTGACCATTTGGAAGACTCATTTGTGACCAATCTTTAACTTCCTGACTGATGTCTTGAGATGTTGCTTCAATATATCCACTGAATTTTCCTTCCTCATGTTGCCATCTATGTTGTGAAGTGCACCAGTCCCTCCTGCAGAAAAGCACCCCCACAACATGATGCTGCCACCCCCGTGCTTCTCAGTTGGGATGGGTTTACTTCGGCTTGCAAGCCTCCCCCTTTTCCTCCAAACATAAGGATGGTCAGAGGACATTTCTCCAAAAAGTACGATCTTTGTCCCCATGTGCAGCTGCAAACCGCAGTCTGGCTTTTTTTTGGGCGGTTTTGGAGCAGTGACTTCTTCCTTGCTTAGCAGCCTTTCAGGTTATGTCGATATAGGACTCGTTTTACTGTGGATGTAGATACTTTTGTACCTGTTTCCTCCATCTTCACAAGGTCCTGTGTTGTTGTTCTGGGATTGATTTGCAAATTTCGCACCAAAGTACATTCATCTCTAGGAGACAGAACGTGTTTCCTTCCTTCTGTGTGGTCCCATGGTGTTTATACTTGCGTACTATTGTTTGTACCTTCAGCCGTTTGGAAATTGCTCCCAAGGATGAACCAGACTTGTGGAGGTCTACAATTTTTCTTCTGAGGTCTTGGCTGATTTCTTTAGATTTTCCCATGATGTCAAGCAAAGAGGCACTGAGTTTGAAGGTAGGCCTTGAAATACATCCACAGGTACACCTCCAATTGACACAAATCATGTCAGTTAGCCTATCAGATGCTTCTAAAGCTATGGCATTGTTTTCTGAAATTTTTCAAGCTGTTTAAAGGCACAGTCAACTTAGTGTATGTAAACTTCTGACCCACTGGAATTGTAATACAGTGAATTATAAGTGAAATTATCTGTCTGTAAACAATTGTTGGAAAAATTACTTGTGTCATGCACAAAGTAGATGTCCTAACCGACTTGCCAAAACTATAGATTGTTAACAAGAAATTTGTGGTGGATGAAAACGAGTTTTAATGACTCCAACATAAGTGTTTGTAAACTTCTGACTTCAACTGTATGTGACCAATACAATTTGATTTGGCCATCTTCCCTTCTCTTTCTCTCTGTCTCGTTATGCTCTTGGAACTGTGGTTCTGTACTCTGACCAACAATGTCTCTGTTTTTATTACTATATTTAATTTAGCTTAATATCTGCTGTCATTGGCTTTGCTGTAGGAGTCCAGACGGGTCCAGATACATACTAAATTACAATATGTTTAACATCTGACAGCATGACAAAAACAATTCTGACTGGAATAAGTTGGCAAGCAGGCAAGGATGACTTAGCTTTTAAAAACAGACATATACTGTATGAATCAAATATAAGATCACTACAGTTGGTTGCAGGTGTTAAGCTTCATGTGCTTTCGTCTTGAATTGTTTGCTTTTACTTTTGTATGTGTTTTGGTACAGGGAAGGGAAATTGGCGGTTTGAAAGCATTGCGCAATTTCTGACTCCTTTCCAATCTTGAAAATGTTGTCTCCACCCAATTCATAACAAATTACCACAATCTCTGCCAATTTCACAGTACTAGGGCATTCTGGTTGGAAATCACAGAGATATCAGTAGATAGCAGAGATAGCATTGACATTTAGGTCAGTGATCCACCCTTCTAGACTGTTTACTGTGTATTGTACTGTTGTGAATCGACACACAGTATTCAGCTGCTCTGCATGATATAATGTGCATCCCATAGGGCTCCTGTCAAAAGTAGTGCACGATGTACACTGTAAAAAATACATGTAAAAGTTGAGACAACTTAAAAGGCAACCAACTGCAACACATTTTTTTGTTTACTCAAGTTAGGGGCAGGAACATTCTACTAACATACATTCCTAAGTTGTCTCAAGACATTTGCCAAAGTTGAGTAAACAAAAAATTGTGTTGCAGCTGGTTGCCTTGATTTTTTAAGTGACTACATTTTTTAAAATGTAAAGTCCTCTCATCTTAAATATTTAAGGATATCATCAACTGAACTATACATTTTAAGTTGGATGAACTATAATAACCATGCTTTCTCAACTATGAAAATTATGTATTTTGATGTTTTGACTCGTCTCCAGTTTCAGTGATGATCCAATTATTGGTCCAGACAGTGTTTTTCATTTTTAAACCTGTCCTGACTTACCACAGCCCAACAATCTTACTAATGGAAAGAGCAAATCCTTTTACTTTTAAGAGTAAAAAAAAAAGAGTACTTTTTATCTAGTTTAATGCATCATATTTTTGCCTCAGAAATATGTGTTTAATTGTAAACTGGTTTCTCAGCTATTTACATTGTAACGGCACTCTTCAATATTTACATTGTTTTTCAAAATTCAACTCCCATTGAGGAAAACTCATTGTGTTAGTAGAGTATTCCATGTCACAATATCCCAATTTCAAATCCAGCCAACTTGGATATTTAAGCTATTTGGACTTTAAGTTGCATTTTTACAGTGTAGGGTATAGGGTGCCATTGACTTAGTTTTGGAGGGAAAATGCCCCCTGTCCAGTGATAGGTTATGGTGTCAAAGGCACTGGCACTGCTTTACTGTTGTTTTGTTTACTGTTTACCAGTGCTGCTGCTACACACACACTTGTGTTGTATTTGTCATCCTCTCATCCTGTTGTATTTAAAAAGGTCTATTGATCGGCCTCCGCTGAGTTCAAAGTGTAATTCAGTCTGACTGTCTGTGTGTCCGTGTGCCTGCCTGTCTGTCCCTCTTGACTGTATTTCCATTCATGCTCAACTGTAGATTGCCGACATTCCATTCAGGTACTTCCAAGCCAATAACCTCAAGGGCACCTCTCTTTCTCTCTTTCTCTTTCTCTCTCTCTCTCCCCCTTTCACAATTACAAAAAAACACCAGCGCAGCCCTTTTCTCAGATGCCGCTGTCTAATGTTTGCATTTGTTTCGGCCCACTGACATTTGACCAAACAAAACAACACAAACAACACAGCCCCCCCCCCCCCCCCCCCCCCCTCACCCCTCACATGATACTCAGCTGACTGGGAATGTGCAGCTATCTGGCATTTTCTCTAACCTCCTTTCTCTCTCTGCCTCTCTCTGCCTCTGTCAGTCAGTCCGTCCGTCAGCTTCTGGAAGCGTGGTTAGTCATTACTGTGCTGAATAGGAGAGAGGAGTGCTTCTGGAAGCGTGGTTAGTCATTACTGTGCTGAATAGGAGAGAGGAGTGCTTCTGGAAGTGTGGTTTTTCATTACTGTGCTGAATAGGAGAGAGGAGTGCTTCTGGAAGCATGGTTAGTCATTACTGTGCTGAATAGGAGAGAGGAGTGCTTCTGGAAGCGTGCTGCAGCAAGGGCAGCATAGAAAGCCAATGTCCGCTTGTTGTCGTCTCTTTGTAAAAGAACAATAGTCAGACTTTTTTTCAAATGGGGCTATCGTTGTTCCAATTATGTTAGCAATGGAGTGAAACTAAAAGGTCATTGTTTTATTTATGCCCTCGCTCCGAGACACGTGTGTAATGGAACTGATTTCTAACCCCAGAAGCGGATTAGAAATTCAACTTGGCTGTGTTGTACCTCTTAGCAAAATGAAGCAGAACATAATTGGGTTTACCATTGCTGCATTAGTATAACTGTATAAAAGGCTTGAGGGTGATCTGGGGTGGTGGTCTAAGTCGCTGCCTCTGGAGCACATGTACAATGTACCGCTGCCAGCATGGTTTAGAATCCAGCACACTCTCCTATCTTTCACCTCTATCTCTATCCAATAAACATGAAAAGATACAGGAGGAGAATGGGGGAAAAAATCACTTGAGCCGACAACCTTCAGAGAGACACCTGTTGTGTGTTCTTTACCCTATGGGATGCAGACCTGTTGCCACTCTGTACATTACAGGCAAGCACCATGTCTTTCTCTAACTGTTTTTACTATGCCCAGAGTTGGTTCTCTCACAACTCCAACCTGCCTCTGTATACACTGTCCCTCGTCTTCAACTGTGAGCCTAAGATACAGTGAAGAGGGTCCAATAAAAGATTCAACCCAAAGATTTTCTGGATTTCTTCTTTCATTTCTGTCCAGAATGTCATATCCTGGCACGTCCTTCATATCTAGGGATACGTCCCCAATGGCACCCTATTCCATATACTGTAGTACACTACATTTGACCAGGAACCATAGGGGAATAAGGTTCCATTTGGGACGCCACCTTGTATCAGTATGCCGTAAGTGTCGATGCTTATCTGCCCACGGGGTGTCCTTTGACCGCTGTTCACCTCTAAAGGTCCCGGTAAGACTCTGCAGGTCTTCGCTGCAGAAACTACTATGATATGAAGAGAAGAAAGCACTAGAAAGAGAACGCTACAGGGCTGCTTTTGATTGGAGCTCCCACTGTCTCAGTCTACAAGACAGCACGAGGAATATAAAACGAGAGCTCTTGGCCAGGTTTCAGTCAGTAAACTTTTAGGCGCTTTTTTAACTGCCTCCAACAGTGGATCGTAAAGGTTAATCATTCCTTCAAATGTAAATCGCTTTCTGTGATGTGCATAACCAATTACAATCCATTTCAGCGTGCCCTAAATATTGACACGGCGATGATGGTCCACTGCATTCTCCCATTGTCCCTCACTGCTTGATTAACTCTCTAAATAAAACACAAATAAGTCGATTGTAATGAATACGATGGGAGACAGAGTGCTGGTTTCAAGCGCAGGGCGCAGCAGGTGTTTACTAGCAAAGGACCACAGGAGGAGGCAGGTAGCTGGGTCCAGGGACAGGCAGAAGGTCGTACACAGGGTCTCCAAAAAGATAACAGTACAGGCAGGGTAAAGGCTAATAACGTAGTCAGGGAGCTCAGACAAGAGGTTGACGACAGGAAATCTGATAGGCAAAAGTACAGGCAGGGAATAGGCAAAAAGGCATCGTTAGTGAGGAGGGCCAACAACTACGATACACAGGAGGTCTAATATGGAAATTAACAGAGCTCAGAATAGAATGTGGACAACAACAACAACAACAAAAAAAGCTATACCTCACAATGATGGGGTGCAAAGAACTGAACTAAATAGTGTGTGTAAATGACATGCAGGTGTGTGAACAGGTGATCAGAATTCAGGTGATTGGGACCTGAAGGGATTAGCTGCGTTCAGGGGATCTATGTGTTCGAGAGTGTGAGTCGGAAGCAGACGTTACGTCGATATACAGTATCTTCAGCCATTCCTTAACTAACGTGATTGAGGTTTTTGCCGTGGTCTACCATTCGTGTTTTTTTCAGAGGGTCCCACAAATTAGGTCTGACAGAGTGATTGAGTGGCGGGGTAAGGGTCCTTACAGGACAGTTTATTCAGCTGTGCTTTTGTTAGACATTAAATTAGATTACTGGTCAAATATCAATCAATCTAGATCAATAAGACAGATGCCACTATGTGCAGCTAATTCGGTAGACCTATTGTTGTCCAATGGAATAAGGATACCATCATTGAGAATGACTTCCTGTGTAGTCAGGAATCGTTTCCTGACAGGACTCATCTAACAAGATTATTGAGTTTTTTTTTTTTTTTAGCTGCTCGAAGACAATGAAGTCAATAGAAGATGTGTGTTTTTGTTTCGTCAATGTAACACCACTCACAGATGGGGGCTTTTCCCAAGTAGACCACAATGTGTCTGAAGTTTCCATCTCCAGTCAAACGAGCCGAAATGATAGACTCCCCAACCTCCCCAAGGCGGAAAAGCTAATAGTGGGCAGGCAACAGTAAAATGGAAAGAAAAAGACAGAGCGGACCTTGTTCTCGTTTGTGGCTAACCATCGTTAGCATGTTTTACGGTGGCTGCTGTTGCTATGATTCTGCCACACAGTCATGGGGCCACATCCCAAGTGGCACCCTGTTCCCTACATAAGTGCACTACTTTTAGCCAGAGCCCACGGGCCCCGGAGCACAGCACACTCACTGCTGCCACTATGTAGAGTATAGGGTGCTATTTGGGACTCAAGCTCCTGTTCTCCTTTAGCTAAGGAGCCAAGCAAGGCAAAATGCAGCGCTGACACTCAACAAGTACAACCCATTCCAAACAATAAGCAGACTCTGGAAAATTAACACTTACCGCTTGGCCTCAAAACCAGTAGGTCTTAGTGTTGTGGAAACCTCAAATATTCTTTTTTACTGCTGATGGTGTCAGAAGTTGGGACGCTCATGGAAACCCCCTGAAGGCCACCCTGAGTAGCAGGCGTATAGAGTTTGGGAGTTACAGGGATTTTTTTTATTTTTATGTAATTTAACTCTGTCACACTTAATTTATTTATTTCAAAGACTGCTCAGATTATTTCCAGCCCCGAGCGGAAGTTAATGGAATGAGTCACTGATCTTCCTGATGTCGAGGAAAGGAGAGAGAGCAGAAAGGAGAAAGAGAGAAAGGCCAGTGTTATGATACAGGACGTGAGAGACAAAGAGGAAGAGGTGAAACAAAAATAAAAACAGAGGGTGTCTGACCTATAACCTCACTGATCCACCCGTGCCTTCTTCCTTCTACCTGAGTTGTGGAACACAGCAATTAGGGCGGCCGACAGAGCGACTGTGACTGTCGCATCTCAGCCATCGTGGGATGATTTAAGTACTTGAAAAGAGAAGTGATTTACAAAGCGATGAGAAAAAGAAAAAGGAGTGAGGGGGGAGAAAAGAAGAAGTGCTCACTCATTAGCAGGGAACGATGGTGTCTTTGGGTTCAACGGGCAAGCAGGCATCTTGGCACCATGCGTTGGCCTGGGCAGCAACATTGATGAGGCCTAGATCCCATTATAAACTCAGCAAAAAAAAGAAACATCTCCTCATTGTCAACTGCTTTTATTTTCAAGCAAACTTAACGTGTAAATATTTGTATGAACATAACAGGATTCAACAACTGAGACATAAACTGAACAAGTTCCACAGACATGTGACTAACAGAAATGGAATAATGTGTCCCTGAACAAAGGGGGGGGTCAAAATTAAAAGTAACAGTCAGTATATTGTGCCACCAGCTACATTAAGTACTGCAGTGCATCTCCTCCTCATGGACTGCACCAGAATTGCCCATTCTTGCTGTGAGATGTTACCCCACTCTTCCACCAAGGCACCTGCAAGTTCCTGGACATGTCTGAGGGGAATGGCCCTAGCCCTCACCCTCCGATCCAACAGGTCCCAGACGTGCTCAGTGGGATTGAGATCCGGGCTCTTCGCCGGCCATGGCAGAACACTGATGTTCCTGTCTTTTAGGAAATCACGCACAGAACGAGCAGTATGGCTGGTGGCATTGTCATGCTGGAGGGTCATGTCAGGATGAGCCTGCAGGAAGGGTACCACATGGGGCAGGAGGATGTCTTCTCTGTAACGCACAGCATTGAGATTACCTTCAATGACAACAAGCTCCGTCCGATGATGCTGTGACACACCTCCCCAGACCATGACGGACCCTCCACCTCCAAATCAATCCCACTCCAGAGTACAGGCCTCGGTGTAACGCTCATTCCTTCAACAATAAACGCGAATCCGACCATCACCCCTGGTGAGACAAAACCGCCAGCCCTATCTGGTCCAGCGACGGTGAGTTTGTGCCCATAGTCGACGTTGTTGCCAGTGATGTCTGGTGAGGACCTGCCTTAAAACAGGCCTACAAGCCCCCAGTCCATCCTCTCTCAGCCTATTGCGGACAGTCTGAACACGATGGAGGGATTGTGCACTCCTGGTGTAACTCGGGCAGTTGTTGTTGCCATCATGTACCTGTCCCGCAGGTGTGAGGTTCAGATGTACCGATCCTGTGCAGGTGTTGTTACACGTGGTCTGCCACTGAGAGGACGATCAGCTGTCCGTCCTGTCTCCCTGTAGCGCTGTCTTAGGCGTCTCACAGTACGGACATTGCAATGTATTGCCCTGGCCACATCTGCAGTCGTCATGCCTCCTTGCAGCATGCCTAAGGCACGTTCACGCAGATGAGCAGGGACCCTGGGCGTCTTTCAGAGTCAGTAGAAAGGCCTCTTTTAGTGTCCTCAGTTTTCATAACTGTGACCTTAATTGCCTTAAGCTGTCAGTGTGTTAACGACCATACCACAGGTGCATGTTCAGTAATTGTTTATGGTTCATTGAAGAAGCGTGGGAAACTCTTTACAATGAAGATCTGTGAAGTTATTTGGATTTCTACAAATTATCTTCCTGAGAAAGGGCCATTTCTTTAAAAAAAATGTACTTATTTATTTTATTGTTAGTAAATACTATCTTGTCTCATTTCTACAACTCCCATACGGGCTTGGGAGAGACAAAGGTTGAAACACAACCCAACCAAGCCGCACTGCTTCTTAACACAGCGTGCATCCAACCCGGAAGCCAACCGCACCAATGTGTCGGAGGAAACACCGAGCACCTGGCGACAGTGCACTGCGCCCGGCCCGCCACTGGTGCGCAATGAGACAAGGATATCCCTACCAGCCAAAACCTCACAACGCTAGGCCAAGTGTGTGTCGCCCCACGGACCTCACGGTTGCGGCATGCTGCGACAGAGCCTGGGCGCGAACCTCTCTGGTGGTACAGCTAGCGCTGCGATGCAGAGCTCCTCAACCACTGCGCCACCCAGGAGGCCCGACTGTTTCTTTTTTTGCTGAGTTTAGGTAGGCTACTGAGTGAAGTCACTCCTGGTATTAGAAAGCATATCAGCTTTATGGCCTAAATACTGTCTGTCCAATTTCTAATGTTTTATGGGTGAATATACTTCAAACTAACTGATGCTTATTTTGGATGTGTTTGGATGTGTTTGCATGACTGCATGTTGGAAAAGTGTACATTTACATTTTAGTCATTTAGCAGACACTCTTATCCAAAGCGATTTACATGAGCAAATAGGCTTAGGAGCCCTACTTAAGGGCACATCGGCAGATTTGTTCGACTATTCGGCCCTTAAGGTTACTGGCCCAACACTCTTAGCCACTAGGCTACCGTACAGGGGTGAGTTTCCCAAAAACGTATACAGATCATCTTTAGCACTAAAATGATCTAACATCCAAAGGACAAGGGGTTTGATCTTAATACTAAAGATTATATTTATGTTTTTGGGGGCACTCATCCCAGTACTATAAATGATGTGCATCTAGGGTGAAGTCTCCCCTAGGTACAGATCTAGGATCAGCTTTCCCTCCACCAATCCTAAACGTGATTTACCTGTGTTTTATATACAGTATATATATAATACATATACAGTGGCTTGTGAAAGTATTCACCCCCTTGGCATTTTTCATATTTTGTTCCCTTACAACCTGGAATTAAAATGCATTTTTGGGGGGTTTGTATCATTTGATTTACACAACATGCCTACCACTTTGAAGATGCAAAATAAAATATTTTTTATTGTGAAACAAACAAGAAATAAGACAAAAAAACGGAGAACTGGAGCGTGCATAATTATTCACCCTCCAAAGTCCATACTTTGTTGAGCCACCTTTTGCAGAAATTACAGCTGTTAGTCTCTTGGGGTATGTCTCTATAAGACACATCTAGCCTCTGGGATTTTTGCCCATTCTTCAAGGCAAAACTGCTCCAGCTCCTTCAAGTTGGATGGGTTCAGCTAGTGTTCAGCAATCTTTAAGTCATACCACAGATTCTCAATTGGATTGAAGTCTGGGCTTTGACCAGGCCATTCCAAGACATTTAAATGTTTCCCCTTAAACCACTCCAGTGTTGCTTTAGCAGTATACTTAGGGTCATTATCCTGCTGGAAGGTGAACCTCTATCCCAGTCTCAAATCTCTGGAGGACTGAAACATGTTTCCCTCAAGAATTTCCCTGTATTTAGCGCCATCCTTCATTCCTTCAATTCTGAGCAGTTTCCTAGTCCCTGCCAATGAAAAACATCCCCACAGCATGATGATGCTACCACCGTGCGTCACTGTGGGATTGGTGTTCTCGGGGGGTCGAGAGGTGTTGGGTTTGCGCCAGACATAGCGTTTTCCTTGATGGCCAAAAAGCTACATTTTAGTCTCATCTGAACAGAGTATCTTCTTCCATATGTTTGGGGAGTCTCCCACATTCCTTTTGGCGAACACCAAACATGTCTGCTTATTCTTTTCTTTAAGCAATGGCTTTTTTATGGCCACTCTTCCATAAAGCCCAGCTCTGTGGAGTGTACGGCTTAAAGTGGTCCTACAGACAGATACTCCAATCTCTGCTGTGGAGCTTTGCAGCTCCTTCAGGGTTATCTTTGGTCTCTTTGTTGCCTCTGATTAATGCCCTCCTTGCCTGGTCTGTGAGTTTTGGTTGGCGGCCCTCTCTTGGAAAGTTTTGTTGTGGTGTCACATTCTTTACAATTTTTAATAATGGATTTAATGGTGCTCTGTTGGATGTTAAAAATGTCTGATATTTTTTTGTAACCCAACAATGATCTGTACTTCTCCACAACGTTGTCCCTGACCTGTTTGGAGAGCTCTTTGGTCTTCATGGTGCCACTTGCTTGGTGGTGTTGCAGACTCTGGGGTCTTTCAGAACAGGTGTATATACTGAGATCATGTGACACTTAGATTACACACAGATTGACTTTATTTAACTAATTATGTGACTTCTGAAGGTAATTGGTTGCACCAGATCTTATTTAGGGGCTTCATGGAAAAGGGGGTGAATACATATGCACCCACCACTTTTCATTTTTTAATATTTTATATTTGTATTTTTTTCACTTCACCAATTTGGACTATTTTGTCTATGTTCATTACATGAAATCAAATTAAAAATCTGAATTAAATTACAAGTTGTAATGCAACAAAATAGGAAAAACGGGGATGAATACTTTTGCAAGGCACTATATCCTCCTTGCCGTTTTTCCTATATATATATATATATATATATATATATATATATATATATATATATATATATATATACACAGTCTTTCCACACTATGAGGTTGTAATATTACTGTTAAAATAATGCCCTTGATAATGCCCTTTTGGTGTAAGAGCTGTTTGAAAAGACCACCTGAATTTTCAGCCTGTATTGGTGGGATGGAGCTGCAAATGAGTTAATAGACCACTAAGAAATAAAGTTCCAAACCTCGTCGCCAATAACAGATTTCAGTTTTCCCCTCCCCACTTAGACCACTCCTAGACCACTCCTACCTAACAACATTCTTGCTTGAGAAATTGCCCTTAGCTAAGAAGCTATTTCTGTTTCTTTGTTAAAATCCCAGTAATGTACTTAATTGTTAACCAGAGATGGTTACCCAGAAATGAAACGGCTGCATTGGACTTTTAACCATTAGTGGGGAAAATATGAAACTAACTAAAGTTCAGCATCTAGGGGCAACTTCACCCGACACCGAATGTATGCATTTCGAAGCTGTGAGAGAGATAATCTAAAAGGAACCTGGTCAGGAGTTCTGAGTTGACTTTTTTTATTTATTTAACCTTTATTTTACCAGGTCATATTACGAGCTGACCTCGTGTCTGGTCATCAAAACACTCCGTCTCTGGGTTACCACAGAGAAGTGAAAGAAATGGACCAAAACTAATAACCTCACCAACAGTTTCCTCATATACTCATTTCAAGTCCAGCCTGCACTTGAGCAATAGTTCGATCCCCGCTCAGGGCAGAACAGAAAGCACTCTGTAACACATGCAGTACTACAAAACGAGTCAGACTCGGGGTAAGAGCCCATCACTGCTGTAGGTGGTGCAGTGTATACAATGCCTCACAATCCATGGTAAGGGACATTTCTCAAAGCTAAAGTGAAATTCATGCACCCCTCCCCTCAGCTCCAGGACTCTTACCAGTCACAGACACTTACAGAGCCTGGCACAGATCATGAGCCCCATTCTCTTAATGCAGCCTTTCAGAGATAAATCCGCTTAGCACTGCTACACTCTCTTTGTTGGCAGTCACTCAGTTAGCCCATTTACCTGGTGCGCAGCACAGTTCGATGTGGGAGTATAGATCAGCGATGTACATCGAAGTGAAAACATATAAGTGAAAAATCTGTCGACGTGCCCTTGAGCAAAGGCAATTAACCCCAATTGTTCCCGTAAGTCGCTCTGGATAAGAGCGTCTGCTAAACGACTCAAATGTAAATGTAAATATAGAAAGGATGACTTGCAGGCTACAATACAGCTTGAAAATGATGTATGTTTCACTTCACATCATTTAACTGTTGCCTAATGACTCATATGAAGAGCCTACTATAAAAGGCTGTGTGGGGAATCATGACCCGCCTAAATTATTATTTCCATATACCGGTAAAGCCTCCCAAATCACATGTAAAAGGAGCCTTTTATGAAACTAAAATGATTTGTTCTCCATTAAGCTTTTCCATGACTGCAGTAGCCTAGAGTCGCACAAGCCCTCAGAATTCCCATGGTGAAAATGTCTTAATTGGAAAATATTCTGTGGTCCAACTTGTCCTTCCTGAATAGAATCCGAGCCAAGTACATGGGGAGAAAAAGACTGAGAGTTCTAAGACATGGAGCTCTGCCATTTTAGACCAAAAGACTCACATGAGGCGTCTGGCAAAGGCAGGAAACAAGGCTTTCCAACCCTGCTGCCAGACACAAGTTACTGTAATAATGGCTGCATGTTTAAAAAAAAAAAAAAAAAAAGGTGAAACGACAAACTCCTGAGGAATACAACCTTGTCCCCTTGATTAGAGCACAACTGCGGCTGAGATTGAAACAAGTCCTGCTGAGCCTGAGGCTGTCCTTATATGGGCACTGTAAAGGTCTATGTTTTATGGTGATCTGTATTGTTACCTTGAAAGAATAGCCTAAATGTTATTGAATTATTTCCTCATGACTTATTGGAAGGGGCTAGACACCTGTTTGTCCTGTCCTTTTTATTGGCCACTTGTTCCCCAAAAGATGGCGCCATTACCGTCCAATCAGGTCCTACCTGTACCACCAAACAATAGAGTTGTGCATGGTTGGCTTAATCTAGACTGTTATGACTAAATATGTTGACACAAAATAATGAAAGAGATGCATTTAAGTATTTATGAAAATACCCCTTTATAAACAATCCAATGTCAGAACATTAGGCTATGTCATTAGGAGCGTGCAATGTGAGCGAGCAAGCACAACCCTTCTTCTTCAATGGGGTTTAACGGCGGTTGGCGTCCAATGTTAATGGTGCATTTTGCACGGCCTCGACTGTGAAATCACGAAGACCGCAAAAAAAACGTTCAGCGGCATTCACAATGATTACATTTTCTTAGACTTCTTCTCCTCTTTATGACCATTGCAATAAGTAATACAAAGTCCACCTTTTTAACATGTAGCATTTCACCATCCTCAGTTGATGAGAAAGCTTCACTGGTCGTGGTGACTCTGCTAACATTGCTTCTTCCACACCAATCGTTCCTTCCAATCTTTTCACCGCCTACAGATGGGAGACACACTAGACACTCCTTACCCTTGCCACCTCATTCTCCTTCACCCTAACAGGGCACTCCTTACCCTTGCCACCTCATTCTCCTTCACCCTAACAGGGCACTCCAGGAATTCAGGCGCATGTTCACCTCCACAGTTGCAGTATTTCCCTTCATCTGGCATACGACACTCTTCCCTTCTGCACACACTTGACATATGACCAAATCTTTTACATTTATGACACTGAAGGGGCTTGCGCACAAAAAGCTCTCACAGGGTATGTCACAAATCCTAACTTTATATGAGAAGGGAGTGTTACGGTGCCTCCTAATGGAGGGAGGTGCAGGAATCAGGAGAAGGAGAGCAAAGCAATCCCAGTGGCAAAAGTTTAATGAGCAGTCCCAACACAACTACAACATGAGACTAAAACACCCCCAAAATGAGATTGCCACACACACAGGGAATAAAGCGTGACACACACGGAGGAGAAACCTCTACTACTAAACGCCCTACCAAAACGGCACAACTGCCGAGAGAAAAGAAACCCCGTGGTGCAGACACGCACCCCTAAATAACGTCACCACAGAAAACAGTCCCGCACAAAGACTCGCAGATAGCGGAGGTAAATATACCCATCGAAATCAGGTGTAAACAACACAGACAGACACAAACGGAAAGTAAAAATGGATCGGTGGCAGCTAGTAGGATGGCGACGACGACCGCCGAGCACCGCCCGAACAGGGAGAGGAGCCACCTTCGGTGGAAGTCGTGACAGGGAGAGACTCTTCATCAAAGAACAGTAGCATGGATGAAGTGAATTTCTTTTCTCCATCCAGCATACAGAGTCGACATGCACCAACCACTCCATCGATGTCTTCAGTTATATTCTCTGCCTTTATTTCTTGCTCCACCCCAGAAAATAACCCCCTTGATAGGCGCCCTACTACAAAAATCCATACAGAAACATTCCACTCCGATATCTTTTTGAGTCTTAAAACACACTTCTTCTGCAGACACACAAAACATCAAAATAAGACCACTTCTTGTGACTCTCACCGACTCCACAAGTTTCCTCCAACACGTTCCAGATTTTCCTGGGGACGTTAAACGGTTTTCCCAAGTAGCATTGGGAAAATTAAAATTAAAATTAAAAACGAGTCTGGAGGTTGCCTATTTTCCAACACCGCTTTACTTCTCTTGCTTCCCTTTTTCCTCGCCACTGTAACCCACTTATTCTCACTTTCTGTACCATTAGCTTCACTCGACACACTAGCAGTTTCAAACCAATCCTCAGTTTCCGCCATCTTCTTCTTCTTCTTCTTCTTCTTCCACCCAAGCACAACTCACCGGACACAGACATTAATCAGAGAGGAAGAGGCGAAGCAAGAGGGGTAAGGTCAGCTGCATGCTCTCCAACCGAAACAGTTCGGTACAATATTAGGACGACATCATGTGACGTGTTTGTTCATTTTTGTAGTTTGGTTAGGGTTTTGTCAGCTGTTCGGGTATACCAATTTTTTTTTTTTACGTTTGGAAGCTGAAGTCTACACCCATTCGTCCATGATTGGTCAACTGTAGGGGTGACACGAGTTCTGCTTCTTGTCGATTCAGCCTGAAACTCAGTGTGGATTCAACATGGCGAACAACAACTTCGAGCATCGATTGACCGAGGAGGTACAAAAGTACCTTCACTAGCTGTGCATTATATAAAGACCAGAATATGAATTCCAATTAATTGAGGGAGATTGCAGAGATGCTGGGGTCCAGGTTCGTGTGGGGTAGGGTTTGTGACAAGTTCATCAAGGCAAAGAAAAGAAACACGGGCCGGAGTGGACATGCCAGTGGTAAGGCTACTCAAGAAATGTTGCTGCTGGCCTGTTCAGCACGTGAAGCATTGGAAGACTGAAAGCAACACGCTGTCTTCACGAAAGGATGGGGTATATTTTATTTTCTATTGTAGGCGATGAAAAGAGTAGCCATGTTTTGCTAACAGTAGCTAGCCAGCTAGCGCTAGCTACTAGGCTAACTGGTGGCTAGCTAGCCTAGCAGCATACTCATGCAGGGAAAGCAAGCCAACCAACTAAACTCTTTACAACTTTTGATCAAACATAATTTTGTAATAGAAAGAAAATCATATGCTCCCACATTGGTAACACCAAAGTCAAAGTTTGATAACAAGGTCCAGCTAGTAAAAATGTTTCAAACGTTTGAGCAGAGTTGAGTAGCTAAGCTCATTTGTTTGCAACATTATATAGTCTATTGTAGTCTCGGTTGATGATATTTGATGGTCATTAATGTTTTAGATATGTGTACTAAATAGCCCTCTATACTTTTTTAATTTCAAGGCACAAATACCAGTGAATGGAGACAGCACCTGGTTTTGTTCTCTGCGGGCCAGCATTACCTGTTCACCAGCCCCAAGCACTACTGCCTGGTGAGTTATACTGCAGAATTAGAAACAATCTCCGTGCAGGACCTGAGAAGCTTTATCTTGAGCCACCTCCAGGACCTACTCCACTGGCTTGCTCCTCACTGATGCCACAGAGCAGCAGCAGTAGCAGCGGGGGTGTGAGAAGAAGTGAGAAAAGAGATGCATACTTCAAGAAGAGGACATGGACCGAACGACTGGGACCATAGTGAAATGAACAACTTGTAATTACACTCTGACACTTACCTTTTACTTTGTAGACACTTTCACATGTCGGTTCTCAGCAGACACTTTTGTAATGTGGTTAAATTTCAGAAGCACGAATAAAGGTTTATTTGTTTGCTGAGAAAGCTCTGTTGGCATTTCTTCATCTCAAGACACGGTTTCAATGCATTATATTTTACAGTAGATCGGTGTGCCTCAGACATAACAGGCTTTCTTCTACTTGTTGATTCAACCAGTGTGTGCCCAGTGGGGTGTAGTATATATATACATACAGTATGATAGCATGGGAGCTAGATCTGCACAAGGCTCTAGGCCTCTAGGCCTCAATTATAAAGCGCGATGATCCAGAAAAAGACAGCTTACAAAAACTCAACGTCACTACAAAATATTTCAAAAGTTGCCTATAAACTTTGGCAAAATATTTCAAACTACTTTTGTAATACAACGTTAGGTATTTTTAAACGTTAATAATCGATCAAATTGTAGACAGGGCAATCTGTGTTCAATACAGGAACGAAAAGAAACCAGCACTGCTTTTCACGTCTTGAGCAACTCACAAAAGTGTCCCCAGTTCCGAGTTGGCCTACTTCTTCATAGCACAAAGAAATAACCTCAACCATATTCCAAAGACTGGTGACATCGTGTGGAAGCGGTAGGAACTGAAAATAGGTTCCTATTAAATATCCAATGGCAAAGACAATCTAGTGAACAGAGAGGCGGAAAAAAAATCTGACATGATTCAAACAGTTTTAGAAACTTCAGAGTGTTTTCTATCCAAATCTACTAATATGCATATCTTATGCTCTTGGCATGAGTAGAAGGAAGAAATTGGGCACGCTATTTATCCAAAAGTGAAAATTCTGCCCCCTAGCTTAAATGGTGAGGAGTCGGGGAAAAAACGGGGAAAATATGTGTATATCAGCATTCCTAATTTTCTGACAACTTAGGATGTTGTACACCAAGGCTGTTCACAGACCTTTCAAGGGGTAGGTGCTCAAAATGAAAAAAATGTCACCTCCTTAAAAAAAAGTACTATAAGAATTCATATTTCGAAAATCATAACATACCAAATGCATCTGTATTTTTTTTATATATATTTTTTATCATAGGTTTATTTATTTATGAAACAACACACTAACTCATCGTCACAAATATTAAGTAAGCTCGTTACAGTGCCCCCTAACGACATGATTGACATTGGGAAAAGAGGGTGGGCAATCAGCGGATCATTGATGTTGATGATTGATGAACATCTGTTGGTTAGCTAGCTTGATTTCATTTACTGATTGTGATTCACCTCTAGGCCTTTCTGTCTCTTCCTGCTGCTCATATCAGCCAATCAGACTGAATATTGACTTAATAGAACAATGAGACAGATATTTCAGTGGATGTATAAATGTGAACTACCCGGTTGGCATATCCATTCACTACCAAATATGGTGGTGAGAGGAAGCCCGGTGGCTGGTAGGAGGAGAAGATGGAGCGAGATGGATTTTGGCACATTCGGCTAATTTTCTCATCAATTAAACATTTCATCTCAATACAGTTGATTGTTTCCAAAACTAGAATCTGTTACGAACAGAGTGGACAAAGTTTTATAGAATTCACCGTTTGCCAAAGTTGTTTTGAAGGAGTGCTAGGGCGAATTGCGTTATTGTACATCACAGAGTAGGCGTTTCCTTGCGGACATATGCAAATACATGCTAGAACGCTCCAATAGGCTCACGCTAGCTCGTGCTTGGCTCTGCTCACTCCTTGCTTGTTCTGCTCACTATGATTGATTAGATCCCATTGGAAACGGCAGGCTGTGATCTATCATGGGTTAGTAATAAACATCTTTGATATTGATGATGATGTAGTTTAAATCAAGTGTTGTCAAGTGTTAATTAAAGGTTATGCTGCTGTGGCAGTACTGTTATTTTTTTAGGTTGCTAGCGGTACTGTTATTTTAACTAGGTTGCTAGCGACACGCACTCGACAGGTGGCCGCATCTCTCAAGCCATGCATGTTTGGATACAGGGTGTGCCCAATCTCCATACAGGGCAGACTGGGAAAAAGGTGCAACATCCATACAAGGAAGATCAACAGGCGCAACCAACAGACATGGTGGGGCGGGTTGGCGAACTTCACAATGACTTTAGGTGCCGAACAACAATGAAAAAATATTTCTAGGTTACAAAACATAAAAAAACATTTTAGGGGAGATTATACCACCTCCCAAAAGGGCCCTTAACAAAAAAGTCCTACAGGAATCCAACCCTTTCCTGCAGGAATCCAACCTTTTGTGAAGGAGTTGTGCAAATGTCCTGCAGGAATCCTGAAGGATTGACAAAATCCTGCAGGGAAAGTCCCTGATGCTCCTGCAGGAATCCTGCAAGAGTATGACTTGTCCTGAAGAAATGTAAAAAAATCCTGCACAATCATGACAATTCCTGCAGGAATCCTGCAGGACCGAAACCTGCAGGATTTTGATATACATGCAGGATATGGCAATTCCTGCAGGACCAAGTAAATCCCAGCACAAATCCTGCAGGATTCGGTTCTGCAGATTCATGCTGGGATTTACTTGGATTGTCAATCATCATCATGTTGATATTCCTAGGGCCATATCGGATAGTCAAACTGCCGAAGGAGAAGATAAAGTGTGTTTGGAGGTGAGGGCACATCATTTGGTATATAGATAGCTATTTTTTTTATAAAAAACACGTGTTTTAAACAATCCTTTACAATTTACAACAACAACAGTCATGTGACATCTTGGTCACCATAGAAACAGTTGGCAGTTGAGGAAATGGCTGCCAGGCAGTTGGCTTCCGGAACCGACAGAGATGGCCGCCTCGCTTCGCGTTCCAAGGAGACTATGCAGTATTTTGTTTTTTTTACGTGTTATTTATTATATTGGTACCCCAGGTAATCTTAGGTTTTATTACATATAGTCGGGAGGAACTACTGGATAAGAGCAACGTCAACTCACCATCATTACGACCAGGAATACGACCTTCCCGAAGCGGATCCTGTGTTTTGCCCACCACCCAGGACAATAGATCGGATCCCAGCCGGAGATCCAATACAACGACGCAGTAAAAGGGGCAGACGAAGCGGTCTTCTGGTCAGGCTCCGGAGACGGGCACATCGCGCACCGCTCCCGAGCATACTACTACCAATGTCCAGTCTCTTGACAACAAGGTTGATGAAATCCGAGCAAGGGTAGCATTTCAGAGAGACATCAGAGACTGTAATGTTCTTTGCTTCACGGAAACATTGCTCACTCGGGACAAGTTATCGGAGTCGGCACAGCCAGCTGGTTTCTTCACGCATTGCGCAGACAGAAACAAACATCTTTCTGGTAAGAAGAGGGGTGGGGGGTATGCCTTATGATTAACGAGACGTGGTGTGATCATAACAACATACAGGAACTCAAGTCCTTCTGTTCACCTGACTTAGAATTCCTCACAATCAAATGTCGACTGCATTATCCACCAAGAGAATTCTCTTCGATTATAATCACAGCCGTATATATTCCTCCCCAAGCAGACACATCGATGGCCCTGAACGAACTTTATTTGACTCTATGTACACTGGAAACGACATATCCTGAAGCTGCATTCATTGTAGCTGCGGATTTTAACAAAGCTAATCTGAAAACAAGACTCCCTAAATTCTATCAGCATATCGATTGTGCTACCAGGGCCGTTAAAACCCAGGATCATTGTTATTCTAACTTCAACGACGCATATAAGGCCCTTCCCCGCCCTCCTTTTGGAAAAGCTGACCACGACTCCATTTTATTGCTTCCAGCCTATAGACAGAAACTAAAACAGGAAGTTCCCGCGCTCAGGTCTGTTCAACGCTTGTCTGACCAATCTGATTCCACGCTTCAGGATTGCTTCAATCACGTGGATTGGGATATGTTCCGCATTGCGTCAAACAACAACATTGACGAATACGCTGATTTGGTGAGCGAGTTCATTAGCAAGTGAATTCGCGATGTCGTACCCATAGCAACTATTAAAACATTCCCAAACCAGAAACCGTGGATTGATGGCAGCATTCGCGCGAAACTGAACAGGTGCATCAAAGCAGGGACCGAGAGACTGAAAAACAGCTTTTATCTCAAGGCCATCAGACTGTTAAACAGCCACCACTAGCATTGAGTGGCTGCTGCCATACATGTAAAAAATGTATCAATAGCCACTTTAAACAGTGCCACTTTTTATAATGTTTACATATCCTACATTACTCATCTCATATGTATATACTGTACTCTATACCACCTACTGCATCTTGCCTATGCCGTTCTGTGCCATCACTCATTCATATATCTTTATGTACATACTCTTCATCCCTTTACACTTGTGTGTATAAGGTAGCTGTTGTGAAATTGTTAGGTTAGATTACTCATTGGTTATTACTGCATTATCGGAACACACGCATTAACATCTACTAACCATGTGTGTGTGACAAATAAAATTTGATTTCATTTGATTTGAAGCGCTTGATGTTTGTCACGTTGTCACACCTTGATTTGTTTCACCTGTCCTCGTTATTGTCTCCACCCCCTCCAGGTGACGCTTGTTTTCCCCAGTGTATTTATCCCTGTGTTTCCTATCTCTCTGTACCAGTGTATTTATCCCCATCCATGCCCATCCAATCCGGAAGCCAGCCGCACCAATGTGTCGGAGGAAACACCATACACCTAGCGACCTGGTCGGCGTGCACTGTGCACGGCCCACCACAAGAGTCGCTAGTGCGCGATGAGACAAGTATATCTCTGCCGGCCAAACCCTCCCTAACTTTTGACTTGAGAGCTGCCCCATGAGCCTCCCGGTCTCAGCAGAGCCTGGACGCAAACCCAGAATCTCTGGTGGCACAGCTAGCACTGCAATGCAGTGCCTTAGACCACTGTGCCACCTGGGAGGCCCTTCTGCTTTTTGTATTTTCCTTTAATTAGTCCTCCCGGTTTTGACCCTTGCCTGTTTCTGGACTTTGTACCCGCCTGCCTGACCATTCTGCCTGGCTTGACCACGAGCCTGTCTGCCACTCTGTACCTCCTGGACTCTGATCTGGTTTTGACCTTTTTGCCTGTCCAAGACCACTCTTGCCTACCCCTTTGGATTAATAAACATTGTAAGACTCCACCATCTGCCTCCTGTGTCTGCAACTGGGTCTCGCCTTGATACACATGATCTGTCATCTAAATAAGGAAGTGATTGCATTTGAATAGTAAAGAGGGTTTAAAACATTGGCTGGGTACCAAATTGCAGACTTGCATTCTCCCGTTCTTTCAAGGGTGATATTCCAAGAACACCTGAGAGAGCATACCGCTAAATTTGAAACGTACAGTACTTAAATAGACCTTTTACCTAAATAGGAAACTGCATAATCACGCAGACGGCTGTTTACGTTGTTGCCAATGTAGCAGTGTGTGCAACTAGATTTGATTTAGTGCTAGCAATTCAGTGAACAACTATCCCAGAATGGAAATATTTAACATGAATAACAAGTAAGTAAGTAACAGAATCGCTTTTCTCAGTACCTGTTAGTGAATTAAGCTGACACGACTAGAATAATTTTACGTGGGGTCCTCCTCTCACAAATTGCTTGTTCTGCAGCTACATCGTTGTGGACGTATGACAGGTAAGTTTTCATGCATTGTACAGAGGCTGAAGTGAAAAAAAATTGAAATAGCAAAATTAGCAATTAGCAGGCTTGCAATTGTGATAAATTCATACAACTATAACACCCATGCATATTATTGAATGATACTGATGTTCGCTCTAGCTTGGTTATATATTCACCTTATTCATTGATAACTAAATGATAGGCGATTATCACGCTTGCTCCCGCTCTCCCTCTCTGGTGCTTGAGGGCGCCAGGCTGCCCTTCATTATGCACACCTGGCACCATCATTACGCGCAGCTGTGCTATATTGGACTCACCTGGACTCCGTCACCTTTTTTATTACCCCCTCTATATCTGTGTGCTCCTCCGTTTGTTGCCTGTGTTAGCAGGCACGAGAGGTCTTCTTGCCTCGGTGGACTCGGCAGGTGCCCACCCCACGTCATGCTTCAGCCGGCCCATCAGGCTCCCACACCTCAGCGGATCGTCAGGTTCCCATCCCTCAGGGGGCTCACCGGGCTCCAACGCCTCTGCCGGCTTGTCGGGCTTCTATGCCTCAGCCAGCTTGTCCAGCTCCCTGCGTCAGCCGACCCGTCAGGCTCGCCCAGGTGGGACGCTGGGTGCCGCACCTGGGGGGGTACTGTCACGCCTGCTCCCGCTCTCCCTCTCCGGTGCTTGAGGGCACCAGGCTGCCCTTCATTACGCACGCCTGTCACCATCATTACGCGCAGCTGCACTATATTGGACTCACCTGGACTCCATTACCCTGTTGATTACCCCCTCTATATCTGTGTGCTCCTCCGTTTGTTCCCTGTGTCAGCATTGGTGTCGTTATGAGTTCATGTCCAGACGCTGGCCTGTTCTACGTTCTCATCTCCAGCGTCGATCCATACAGCGATAGGAGGCAATACCATGTGATTAGAAGGCCTAGACTACTACATCCTAATGAAAGCTAAATGCATTGGATACAAAACAAACACTAGCATGCCTTTCTCTCTCCGTGCAGGTGATTAGACAGATGAACTGCAGTCCCCTGAAGCGCAAGCCTTAACCAGAACCATGGGGAGACATCAATACTTGACATGCAGGTTGCTTCTCGACAATGCAACAACAATAAGAAATAAAAGATAATACAAGCATAAAGTAAATGGCTCAGGAAAATAGAAAACATTTTAGCATTCACAAGTGATAGACGTCAAGGAGATTATTAACATTCAAAAGCCTGCTTGGTACACCTCATTCAAATAATTGTGGTCTAAATTGTAGACAATGAATAGTTGAACATGGTGTTCGCTGGGCGGGAATAAAAACTTGCACATGGTGCAGTACCTTGGGGAATAAATCACCCACGTCTATATTTTAGAATGAGCTTCCAATTTTGCATGATAAAGAATGACGTGTGGATCTACTTCTAACATAGTGGCGTTGCACACTGCTGAATAATCTCCCGACTAAACTCCTGGGATAGGGTGGTTTTCCTGGTGGACGGGAGGCTCCTAAGTTCTTTACATATGTCTGGGTGATGGGGTGGGATGTGCTTCAACCTAACGAAAACAGAGCAGAAACATAAGGCCAAGGGAAGAGAAATCAACCTCACTACTCATAATGTCAGTGCTGGTTCAAGTTGCTACCTTTGTTCATGTGCATTTGTATTCAAAATTCATATTAAAGTATTTTGTAGAACAGTTTAACATCATTTGGTGAATAAATAAACCTAATACTTACATTTTCACAAAGTTATTCCTCTGGAACATTTTCTCCCAAGCAGGGACTTCAGTCTGCAAATAATTCAGAAGTTTATGGAATTTTGGAACTTTCTCTCCGTTTTACTTTTAGTTGGCTTGAAACAGTTTTCCCACAACCATGTGAGTTCTCTTCTTTTCCCTTCACAGCTTAGACTACAGGGAACACAGAAAACACACACCTGGCATTTCAAACACACCTAGCATTTCACTTTAATTCTTTGCCTTGTGTTTCTAAGTGCATGAGAAAATAATACATTTACTAATGAATCTGTTTCGGATTCTTTGTCTCATTTGCAGCTACATTAGTCCAGTGGTCTACTAGTTAAAGGTGAGTAGGTTGTCTTTTAATGCTACAATATATAATTAGCACTATTTCGTTGCTGTTTTTCATGTAACACTCAGATGTTATACTCTGAACTCTGCCACTCTCATCTCTCTCCTCTCCTCCCCAGTTAAGATAGAGCCTGCAAACAACAGTGAGACTGACTACCACAGAAGGCAACACTGGACCGCCATGCAAGCGAAGGTAACATCATAACACAATTTCAGCCTCTCATTTCTCCTTTTAAAACAAAGCCTAAAATACACGCATACTCAGAGATGTTGTTGGTGTACCAGCCATGTCGAAATCAACTATCACCAAGTTTACCATTGCAGACAACCGTTTCCCTTCACACCAATACACATAAACTGTTCATGTGATGTCACCATTACTCTCACTCCTGTTACAAAATATGCTTTTACATATTTATTCAATATCTCATGTTTTCTTTCTCCTAGGAATCATATTTTATGCTGTGCTGGTGAAATCGACAATCAAACACGTTAGCTGTTGCTTCGTTGGATAATAAAATAGCCAATTCAATCTGATATCTTGTGCAATCTGTCCATTCTTTCTGAAAGAATGTGGATTTTACTACGTGAAATTCTCTGAAGGATAAGAAAGGAATCCAGCAGGTTGTCCTACAGGAAAATGGCCCTGGAAATCTTGTGGAATTACCTGCAAGAATCTTACCTACAGGACTTTGGGGCCAATTTGGTGTAGGACAATTCCTGCAGGTTGTTTTTCAGGACAAAATCCTGCAGGATTTATTTGAGGATTATCTGCAGGATTCTTGCAAGGCTGTTTTCCTGAAGGACTAACTGCTTGATTCCTACAGGAATTATCCTAAAGGAAAGTGGCCCCGAAAATCATGTGGTATATCCTGCAGAATATATTATCCTGCATGATTCCTTCGGGATTGTTTTCATGAAGGACACCATGCATGATTCCTACAGGATCCTACAGGAAAGAGGCCCCGAAAATCCTGTGGGATATCCTGCAGGACTTTTTTGTAAGGGGCACTGTGGAAACTGGAAGAACAAAGGGGAATGTGCTCTGCCCAGGTAGTTCCCTATCTGTGCATGTGCCTCTAGGCTGAACACGGTGAGCAACATCCTAAATATGAAAATGTGAAATGTTTTTGCGCCTTCTCACCATTAAAAATAGTTAATGAAGAAAATGATGCCCTTGCAGCCTGAATGGATGATGCTTCATGTCCATGGGGGACACGAGTGTATTACCAGGGATGCACACTAGTCAATTGTGCAGATCTATCGTCCATGTACTATGGGCTGCCTAGACTACATGCAGTGCATTCGGAAAATATTCATACCCCTTGACTTTTACCACATTTTGTCACGTTACAGCCGTATTCTAAAATTGATTACATTTTTTCCCCCTCATCAATCTACACACAATACCCCATAAAGGCAAAGTGAAAAATATTTTTTAATTTTTTATTTATTACAAATAAAAAACAGATTGATGAGTATTCAGACCCTTTGCTATGAGACTCGAAATTGAGCTCAGGTGCATCCGGTTTCCATTGATTGTCCTTGAGGTGTTTCTAGAACTTGATTGGAGTCCACCTGTGGTAAATTCAATTGATTTGAGATGATTTGGAAAGGCACACACCTGTGTATACAAGGTCCCACAGTTTACAGTGCATGTCAGAGCAAAAACCAAGCCATGAGGTTGGATTAAATGCCCATAGAGCTCAGAGACAGGGTTGTGTCGAGGGTTACAAAAAAATATCTGCAGCATTGAAGGTCCCCAATATTACAGTGGCCTCCATCATTCTTAAATTGAAGAAGTTTGGAACCACCAAAACTGGCCGACCAAACTGAGCAATCACAGGAGAAGGGTCTTGGTCAGGGAGGTGACCAAGAAACCGATGGTCACATTGACAGAGCTCTAGAGTTCCTCTGTTGAGATTGGTGAACCTTCCAGAAGGACAACTATCTCTGCAGTAGTCCACCAATCAGCCCTTTATGGTAGAGTGGCCAGACGGAAGCCACTCCTCAGTAAAAGGCACATGACAGCCTGCTTGGAGTTTGCCAAAAGGCACCTAAAGACTCTCAGACCATGCGAAACAAGATTCGCTGGTCTGATGAAATCAAGATTGAACTCTTTGGTCTGAATGCCAAGCGGCACCATCCCTATTGTGAAGCATGGTGGTGGTAGCATCAGTGGCAGGGACTGGGAGACTAGTCAGGAACGAGGCAAAGATGAACAGAGCAAAGTACAGAGAGATCCTTGATGGAAATCTGCTCCAGGTTCACTTTCCAACAGGACAACGATCCTAATCACACAACCAAGACAATTATGGAGTGTTGATAAGTCTCTGAATGTCATTGAGTGGCCCAGCCAAAGCCCGGACTTGAACCAGAACAAACATCTCTGGAGAGACCTGAAGATAATTGTGCAGCCACGCGCCCCATCCAACCTGACAGAACTTGAGTGGATTTCCAGAGAAGAATGAGAGAAACTCCACAAATACAGGTGTGCCAAGCTGTTAGCGTCATACCCAAGAAGACTCATGGCTGTAATAGCAGCCAAAGGCTATTGAACAAAGTACAGAGTAAAGGGTCTGAAAACGTATGTATATTTGATGTTTACTTTTTTTATTTTCAATACATTTCCACAAAATTATTTTACCTGTTTTTGCTTTGTCATTATGGGGTATTGTGTGTTGATTGATGAGTGAATTTAAAAAAAAAAATGTTTAGAACAAGGCAGTAACGTAACGAAATGTAGAAAACATCAAGGGGTCTGAATACCTTAGGAATGCACTGTATAGCATAGGGTGTTTTCAACAAAGATGTTATGGTTGATTTGTTTTGTTTTACTTTAAAAAACTGTCTTATAGTGTAATAAGTTCTTGTCTGTCTTGTGTCACAGAAAAGTCCATTATTATCCAGTTAGTTACGGGTGGATAACATATTCCAGCAGCATCTGACACTGTATTGTTGCAGACTGGTGGTTTGCACTGACTGTAAAAAGCTACGTACTATTGGTGGTGTTGGATTGGTGACGAGGGAGTCCTCTCTGAGAACCCAACTCACATCGCACTTCTCTCTTCTTTCCCGGGTAGGAATGAGACCTATGTGTGTGGAGCTGGGATGACCCCAATATTCTGAACCGTTTTGCTTTTTTTTGTGGTGGCCCGGGACCTTCTTGGACCGTATGCGCGCATTCACGCATATCTTCACTCACTCACTCACGCACGCACGCACGCACGCACACACACACAAACAAAACACCACACATCACATCACGCGTCTGCAAACCAACGAACAGCGCAGACAGGTTTTGCTCTGCGAAAGGCTGTCTTGCAGACTACACTCGAGAAGAGTTACGGAGTGTAGTCTACTTATCCCCTACGATTTTTGGTGTATGAAAAAAATAAACATTCTATAAAGAGGAGCAGTGCAATCAATCGTGGATCTCGGATATGGCAGGTGTGAAGACATTCGACCTTGTTGTTGGAGTTGTTTTAGTTTTTCTGTCTCTTGGAAATGCGTTTCAAGAGCCCGGACAGGACCCGACAAACGGTAAGACCCCATAGTACCTCTTATATTTGCACCATGAAGATCTCTCCATATGTAATGATAACAAAATAAAACACTATGCATGATGTCTTGTACAGAGAAACGTTTACAGTGCTTTATGTATTATTTAGTGTGGTTTGGTGTAATAAGGTGCAATGCTGCAATCACTTTCATGGTGTAATATAATGAAACAAGGTTTGTTGTAGACGCATTTACCAGTATCTTTTACTTACTGCCTTTATAACTGTCAAATAAGAATTTGTATGGTGACTAAATACCAACTACATGCTACATGGTTTTCATTATTGCTATGATATTGTGTTTATAACGGTTTGTGCGCTCGTGAGTGAGGGTTGCTGAGGTTCGTGGTGTGTGTGCGTGCGTGCGTCTACTGCGCGCGTCCGCGCTTGTGAGGGGGATTTGAAGGCTGCTGGTTTTGGATGTGTGCACGGCTATTGTTCTCCGCTATTTTTATTTCAGCGACCCTATGTCGGAGACTTTATGTTAGGCTATGTCAGATCATTTATTATCCTTACTATAAACATGTGTATAACACAGTCTGCGTCCCAACGTGTTATCATGCTTTTATTAATATAAGGGCACATTGTAAGAGGTGTTGAATGTGTTTATTTTCCTCGTTTTTATCACATTCAATGTTTTATATAAATTAGTTGGGATTTGGTGAATCATGAACGACTTGATGATTTTTGAAAATCAAATGAGAAAGATCATGTTTTGCGTTTGACTTAGCTGTGGCATCCTATAAATCAAACAGCTTGTATTCTTTGACCCAACTATTAACATTCCTTAAAGAATACGATAACCTCCATGATGGGAAAGAACACCGATATGATTTTGGCAGTGGTGCGCCCCTTCAACCATCTGATTGAGTTTGTCCCTCTGTCAGTGCATGTGCTGTCTACCAGGACCTTGCTTTATCTGATCTGGAACCAGTCTTAAGACTGTAACTTTTTTATTACAGTAATTTACAGGTAACTGGCTGCCAGTAAGTTACTGTAAAAACCACAGTACTTTTTTTAAAGTGTAGAACAACCTCTACCAATCTGGCAGTCTCCACTTCTTCAAAGTTCAACAACCAAACACTTTCAATCAGTAACCCATCATTTTAGAAAATAAATACTTGCTCAAGTATTAGTATTCCCGATGGAGGTGCAGGTCTTTAAAGTGAGGGAGGAACATTGATGATCCACACTCTTCTGCAAGGTGTCTACAGTTGATGCCTGCATTCCAAATGACATCCTATTCCCTACACACTATTTTTGACCAGGGCCCAAAGGAAGATGTTGAGTTAATACTGTCCAACAGGGCTCTAGTATTTTGATGAGTCCATACTGTCCACCAAAGGCTCTAGTAATTGGAAGAGCCCATAATGTCCATCAGGGGCTCTAGTAGGTGGAGGAGTCCGTGCTGTCCACTAGGTGTTGAGTTGAGTTGATTTTATTTTTACAGGGACAGTGGGCATTGATCAACGTTTCAGTAAAAGTGCCGGTTTTAGCCAGCCGACTAATTTTCAACCGCAGTCCCTGGCAGGTTATTAAAAACAATTACAATATAGACAATAGCAACATAGGACAAGCAAGACATAGCATACAGAGAGAGCAACATAGGACAAGCAAGATGTAGCATACAGACATAGCAACATAGAACAAAAAGCAGCAACACAAAATTCATAAAAGCAACAAAGTGTTTCCACACCTCACAAGCTACAGACAACAGACAACATGGAAAGCGGAAACACACAGCTAGGGACCATGTTCACAACTCTGATTGACCTTTAGCCATGTCTTCAAGCATTTTGTGAAAGTGTGATATGTGGTGCAGTTATCTGTGTCTGATGGCAGTGTATTCCAGACATGAGATGCTCTCACAGAGAAAGCGGATTTACTAAAGGTGCTTTTCCTTAAGGGAACTATACAGTCACCTCTCATGGCAGACCTTGTGGATCTGCTGCCATATGTTTGGGTTTTCTGTTTAACAAAAATAATGAGTGGAGGGGGAGCCAGACCATTTAGGATCTTGAATACAAGACATGCGTCGGTGTATTGCACAAGATTTTCCCAACTCAGGAGCTCATGCTTTCTGAGGATGTAACAGTCAAGCAGTATGTTAAGTGGGGGGAGTATCATAGATTTGAAGTACAGTTTTGCTAGCTCTGTAGTCAAACCATTTCGTATAAATCGGAAATTAGCTAGGTTGAATTTGGTTATTTGAATTACCTTTTTCACATGCTTTTTAAAAGAGATGTTGGAATCAAGTATGATGCCAAGGTACTTAAAATCAGATACCACCTAGAGCTTCTCCCCTGACACATAGACATTTAGCATCTGTTGCCCTCTTTGTGAAGAACATGCAAACAGTTATTTTCACATTGAGATGCAAACACGAGTCACTGAGCCACATTGTAACCTGGACCATTACAGTAGTGAGTTCTTTTGCAGCTTGTTGTTTGCTCTTTGCATGTACATATATCACTGTATCATCTGCATACATTTGAACTTCAGACCCAGTACAGACAGAAGGCAGATCATTAATGTACAGGCTGAACAGGAGGGGCCCCAGTATTGACCCTTGGGGCACGCCTACATCATAGCTAAGAGTGGGCGACAGCTCATTGCTCACTCTGACACACTGAGTTCTGCCTTCAAGGTATGATTTCATCCATCTCAAGGCATCAGGGGAAAAGTTGAACTTGGACAATTTTGTGATGAGAATCTCATGGTTAACAGTATCAAAAGCCTTCCTTAGGTCCAGAAACACAGCCCCAACAATGCCCCCTTTGTCCATCTTGAACTTTACATTTTCCAGAAGAAAGCAGTTGGCCGTTTCTGTGGATGGTTTTGCTCTGAAGCCAAACTGCATGGAGTGTAATGTGAAGGGGCTGTTGTTGAGGTGGGCAATCAGTTGTTCTGCTACACACTTTTCAACAACCTTTGACACCACAGGTAGTATACTAATGGGCCTGTAGTTACTCACATCAGCAGGGTCGCCTGATTTAAAGATGGCCGTTATTATGGCCGACTTCCATACCCTTGGAAACACCCAGAGACCAATAGATGTGTTGGTGACCTTAGTAATGGGGCCAATGAGTGACTCTTTGTAGTTTTTAAGAAAGGTAGAGTCCAGCCCAAACACATCTTTGGCTTTAGAGTTCTTTAGTGAGCTAATCACCTTGTTCACCTTAGACTCAGAAACCTCCCTTATGATGAAGACAGGTTGAGCATCATTTACTAGCACTGAGCCCAAGAAACCAGTGGAGGGGTTCTGTGTCAGTACCCTGACAGAGTCAATAAAGTAGGTATTGAAGGCTATTGCTATTTCGACTGCATCCTGTGTTAGATTGTTATTCACCATGATTTCTAGTATTTTTGCAGTGTTACTAGGGTCGTTCCCAGTTAACTTTTTTAGATTCTCCAAGATCAGTTTAGAATTTCCCTTTGTTTCACCAATTATGTTAATAAAAAAGTTTGCCTTGGCCTGTCTGATTTCTTTCATCACCTTATTTCTCAACATGGTTGTCTGTCATGCTCTAATTTGGATTTTAGGGCTATTTTTAGAGCATAATCTTTTTATTTCATCAATTTCCAGATTTCTCCATTTAGCCAAGGAAGAGTGCTCTTTTGGCCAGATTTGGATTTGATTTTCTTTAGGAAACCATTTATTGTAGTCTGGATTGTGGATAGAAAAACTTGACTATCAGCTTCCACGTCTGTTTAGGACAAGAGATCATTCAGTTAATTCCCTTAATTGCGTTTTCATAATAGCTTAATTCACTCTTAGATATTCTTAGTTGATCCGGCTTTCTAACAGTAGAGAGGATAAACCTGCTCTTAGACAGCTTTCTGGCTATAAGTGTCAGATTATGTTCAGATAGCCCAGTAACCATATTGAATGATTTAGTCAGTCTCTCTGGTTTATTACTGAACACCAAAACAATCTGTGTTTTAGAGCAACAAGTCACCCTGGTTGGCCCTAGCTAACTAGCTGTGTAAGGTCAAAGGTATTAGTGATCCGTTTGAGGGTTTTCCTACTAAACTTGTCTTCATAAAATCTCCCATTAAGATTAACTCTTTCCCAAAGTCACATTCCATAAGCCTGTTATTAAACTGATAAAAAAACACACTTTTGTTAGAAGGTGGCCTATACATACTCTAGTAGATGCTCTAGTAGATGCTCTAGGTGCTCTAGTAGATGGATGAGTCTTTACTGTCCACCAAAGGCTCTAGTAGATGGATGAGTCCATACTGTCCACCAGGGCTCTAGTTGTTGGATGAGTCCATACTGTCCACCAAAGGCTCTAGTAATTGGATGAGTCCATACTGTCCACCAGGGGCTCTAGTAGTTGGTTGAGTGCATACTGTCCACCAAAGGCTCTAGTAATTGGAAGAGCCCATACTGTCCACCAGGGCTCTAGTAGTTGGATGGGTCCATGCTGTCCACCAAAGGCACTAGTATTTGGATGAGTCCATACTGTCCACAAAAAGCTCTAGTAATTGGATGAGTCCATACTGTCCACCGGGGGCTCTAGTAGTTGGATGAGTCCATGCTGTCCACTAGGTGCTCTAGTAGATGGATGAGTCCATACTGTCCACCAAATGCTCTAGTAGTTGGATGAGTCCATACTGTCCACCGCTGGCTATAGTAATTGCATGAGTCCATAATGTCCATCAGGGGTTCTAGTAGTTGGATGAGTGCATACTGTCCACCAAAGGCTGTAGTATTTGGATGAGTCCATACTGTCCACAAGGGCTCTAGTAGTTGGATGAGTCCATACTGTCCACCAGGGGCTCTAGTAGATGGATGAGTCCATACTGTCCACCAAAGGCTCTAGTAGTTGGATGAGTCATACTGTCCACCAGGGGCTGTAGTAGGTGGATGAGTCCATGTTGTCCACTAGGTGCTCTAGTAGATGGATGAGTCCATACTGTCCAGCAAAGACTCTAGTAGTTGGATGAGTCCATACTGTCCACCAGGGGCTCTAGTAGTTGGATGAGTCGATGCTGTCCACTAGGTGCTCTGGTAGATGGATGAGTCCATGCTGTCCACCAGGGGCTCTAGTAGATGGATGAGTCCATACTGTCCACCACTGGCTCTATTAGTTGGATGAGTCCATACTGTCCACAAAAAGCTCTAGTAATGGA
This sequence comes from Oncorhynchus mykiss, assembly GCF_013265735.2. NCBI lineage: Eukaryota > Metazoa > Chordata > Actinopteri > Salmoniformes > Salmonidae > Oncorhynchus > Oncorhynchus mykiss. The sequence goes on along the minus strand of NC_048575.1, from coordinate 34,972,764 downwards.
TGAGTCCATACTGTCCACCAATGGCTCTAGTATTTGGATGAGTCCATACTGTCCACTGAAGGCTCTAGTAATTGGATGAGCCCACACTGTCCACCAGGGGCTCTTGTAGGTGGATGAGTCCATGCTGTCCACCAGTGGCTCTAGTAGATGGATGAGTCCATACTGTCCACCAAGGGCTCTAGTGGTGAGCTCTTCAGAATGTGTGTCTGTGTTTGAGAGAGAAAAACTGCTATGAGTATGTTATTGTTTGAGATTCAAACACACGTATACACACACACGCACATAGACATTGTGTTGTCGTTACTGTGCTTTTCACCATATCAGGTACTTTGTCTTAGTTTATGGAGCCAATGAATCTCCTTGGCCAGCCAGTGCTGCACATGGATCATCTGAACTTAGATCCTTGCTAGAATTATCAAGAGCTCACATTCTATCTTTGAAAGGCCCAGATCATTAGTTTTCGAGGTACGCTCTGGGTTGAAGTGTCACACTGTTTCTGAAGAGGTTATGGAATAAAATAATTCACATTCTCATTGATTCCAACCACCACCCGTTTTTTCTCAAATGAAGCAAAGTTCTCCAACCTCAACAGTTATTTGCGAACACATGGACAGGGATCCAGCTGTCAACGTCTAAAAGGCTTGTAGAGATTTGCAACTTTAGAGGAGATCTTTCCAGGTGCACCCCTCTCTGCCTCTGTTCTATATAGGGTATTATTTTTAGAGTAGCTGTCCAGTGAGACGCTTCCCTTGTCTTAGCATTAACTGACCATATTTATGGTGAGTAGTGCCTCTCTCCTTTCCTAGATAGTACATTGTTAATAAACAGGAAGTAAAGGACAAGAAACACCCTAACGAACGTCAGCCGTGGGGTTGGTGTGGGTGCACCCAAAGGCTGTTCACTCTGAAGTTCACTGGGTATCTGGGACCTTGTTGTGTACAACTCGCTGTGGAGACTGACTCACACACTCTGGTTCTTTCATTGGCCAGCTTCCACAGCAGCAGATGACAGGGAAAAAATACAAATGTTGATGGCTATAGCCACACACCCACACACAGTTTTGTATAACAAGAATTTAAGCTTTCTGCCAATATCAGATATGTCTATGTCCTGGGAAATGTTCTTGTTACTTACAGCCTCATGCTAATCGCATTAGCCTATGTTAGCTCAACCGTCCCGTTGACGGGACACCGATCCGAAAATAAGATAACTAACCACACAATTCAGTCCCATTCAAAATCAAATTTTCCATTAACCTAACCCTAGCTCCTAACCCTAAACCTAATTCTAACCCTAACACTAATTCTAACCTTAACCCTAAACCCCCTGGAAATAGCAAATTACCTTATGGGGACAAAATAAATGTTCACATTTCTGTTTGTTTACTATTCTTGTGGGGAATTCTGATCCCCACAAGTATAGTTAAACATGTTCACACACACACACACACACACACACACACACACACACACACACACACACACACACACATACACACACACACACACACACAGTTCCTCTCACAATTATAAATGAGAAGAGCAGTGCCTTATATCTGGACGACATTAGAAGATCTCATGGGCTAAACATATTTCTTTCAAACATTCCCGTCATGTGACGCCTCTGGGTGATGGCCAGTGTCACGCTCACACACTGATGAGTACAGAATAAAGAGGTATGATTTCATCGTGATTTTGGGGTTAATTCTCACTCTGGTTCTCTCTGAGAGAGATACTGTATAGGCCACTTAGTGTGTGCTGTTGCAGTCAGTCTTGATCTGCTCACTAACAATGCGGTCTGATTTAACAGCCCTTAATGCGAGCATTTAAATGTGCTAAGACTGTGGTTGTGTACGGAATGCCATGTGTTAGTGGAGAGCTCTGTTGTATGGGATTCAGGCACGGTGCTGTGCTTTTCTACACTGTGCTGTGCAGAGTTGAATGGATTCTCAGGTAGCGAGTGACTTAACCAGGCAGTTATCCACGGCCCTAGCTCTGGGGACCCTGCTTCTCATCCATCCTAATACCACAGGCTGCCTTCCCTCTCACACACACAGACACACACAAATACAAGCCACGCATGTACGTACATAGACATAGAGTTAACACAGTGGTTTCTTAGCAGCGCCACACTTCAAAAGGCTGAGTTTGACCTTCGAGGCTAACACAGCCTATCTGACTTGTCTGGTGAAGTTTCGGGCTGTGTGACACAAGTCTTACTGGCAAAATGGTGCACAAAAGAGCTCTGTGTGTCTGTTCTGAAAGAGGAGACGGTGTTGAGTCCGAAAGAGGAGAAGTGCAGGAAGTTTATAAGCCTTCTGGTAAGGAATTCCATTCTCTCTCTCTCTCTCTCTCTCTCTCTCTCTCTCTCTCTCTCTCTCTCTCTCTCTGTGTGACACTGCACATTCTAACTGGTCAGAATCAAAGTCTCTTTAGTGGCTCTCTGAATTACCTCCTGAAAGAAGCTTCCTTGAATGGACGGAGGATGACAGAGGTGGGGTGGTATGAGCCGGGGAGGGGGTGGTGGTTGGTGTTGGTCATTGTCTTGCTCTATATGTGGTGACAAGTCTTCTATACCGCACAGGACCGGGATGGTACGGTCCCATACCGCAACACGGCAACACCAGGCTCTTGCGTTAGTCATGCCTCAGACCCTGAAATCTCAGGTCCACCCCTTTGCTCTGTGAAGGACCCTTATACAGGGGGGGTAGAGGGTAGGGTGCATGTGGTAGAGGATAGAGGGTAGAGCCAGAAAGAGAGGGGTGAGAGGGGCTCAATAGGCACAGAGACAAAGCAAAGAGGCCTATAGTTAATGAAACCCCGGTGCTGTTAAGCTGCTCTTTATGTACAGACATTGTCTTTCATGCCATTTTCAAGCTCTTTCATGTCCATCTTTGCCCTTTGTCTCGCACACTCATTGGGGCTTTTCAATTTTCTTAGCCTTTTCTTTGAATTGTAGTAATCACTCAGTGGGGTATTTTTGTGCTTTTGTATTGTGTGTATTATATTAAAGGTCCAATGCAGCCGTTTTCTCTCCAAATCAAATAATTTCTGGGTAACAATTAAGTACCTTACTGAGATGGTTTGTCAATTAAAATGGTCAAAAATAAACAAAAATAGCTTCTTGGCAAAGAACATTTTCTCAGGCAATAATTTTGCTAAGACTGTCTGGGAGTGGTCTAAGTTGGGAGTGGAAAACTGAAAACTAGCTGTTATTGTCAGAGAGGTTTGTAAACTCTCTTTCTTATTGGTCTATTAACTGATTCCACAATGGAAAGGCCAAAGCTCCATTCAACCAAAGCAGGCAGAATTTTTTTTGCACTCAAAGAACATCATCACAATTTTCACAATTTCACAGTATTTTTTCAACTTCATAGTGTGGAAATATATGTAAATACACAGGAAAATCACATTTTTGACTGCGCTGGGCCTTAAATATAAGTACTTTATTAGGGCCCCTATAAAAGTCTGAGAAAGCAGGAATTGGTGGAATGGTGTTGGCTACACGTAACTTTTATTGAATAACATGCATCTGAATGGGCTTAACTGAGTGCTCTTTGAAGAGAACTGAATATCGGGAATTCAATTTACCATCCATCATAAACCCTTTAATAAACAGCCCGGCAGGGTAGGCTATTCATAGTCTATGACAACTGATCTCAGACCAGCATCTGAAGCAGAGATTAATTCACAGGTAGAGCCTGATCTGTTGTCTGGCTGTCCAAGCAGCTGTACAATGCTTCCTTTGGCTTAGCTGGATAGTCTTAACAAGAAAGGTAAGTGTGTTTCTGAGATGGAGGGATTTCCACCAAGCTGCAGGGCAGGGGTGAGTGTGTGATGATTAAGGAGGGGAGGACATTTGGGGAGAGTGCAATCCCTTACTTCGCCCCTCATCTTCTGCTTTTTGTCATGGGCTGGCAAGAGTGCTAGTGTATAGGGGTGATAGTGTGGAGTGAGTTAGGGATGGTATTATGCAAGACTACATGGTAATAGTATGGGCTATCCGGGGATGTATGTGGTACCTTTATAGTCTGGTCTGTGTAAGCCAGGTTCACACTAAATAATGTAAGGTTGCATGTTGTCGTTCTCAGTTATCAACACAACCAAGGGAAGAAACTGACCTCTCGAATACCTCATAGCTGCTGGAAATGTCAGTTCGGATAGGAACAGCACCTGAACACACCAGTCAGTCATCGCTGTTGCAAGGTATCCTTGTATCTCCAAAAATGTGACGTGCCATATATTGAACATACAACAATGACACTTCAGGGATATTTTGAATACATGTTCGTGGTCCTACAGTCATTACGTTTTCAAACTGCATACAAGGGAGTTACTGCATTCACTTAATGTAAAAAAAGGCTTTCTTCCGGCAGTGACACATTGTAACTTTGATACCAGCTGAAACAAGCCAAGGTTCAGGAAGAGAGGAGGGAGCAGCCAGTCACAGAGGGATTAGAGAGTAAAGCCCTAAAACATTATACACTTCAGCAAGTGTCACGAGTTTCACTGAGTTACCCAACCTAAGAGTCAGCACAGCAGACTGCTGGGTTTTGCAAGAACAGAGAGAGCTGCTCGCTCCCTCAGTGGAACTGGCTGTCTGTATACAGTGCATTTGGAAAGTATTCAGACCCCTTGACTTTTTCCACATTTTGTTACGTTACAGCCTTATTCTAAAAATGATTAAATTATGTTTTGTTCTCATCAATCTACAGACAATACCCCATAATGACAAAACGAAAACAGGTTTTTAGAAATATCTGCACATTTATTAAAAATAAAAAACAGAAATACCTTATTTACATAAGTATTCCGACACTTTGCTATGAGACTCAAAATTGAGCTCAGGTGCATCCTGTTTTCATTAATCATCCTTGAGATGTCACGGCTGTGTGGAGAGACGGAGCCAAGCGTGCTCTGAGTTCCACATCTTTATTTTCTTGTGAAACTTACAAAAACAAAAAGGAAACAAACAATATAAAATATGAGGTGCTACATGCACTAACTCAAAATAAGATCCCACAAAACACAATGGGGAAATGGCTGCCTAAATATGATCCCCGATCAGAGACAACAATAAACAGCTGCCTCTGATTGGGAACCATACCAGGCCAACATAGATATAAACACACTAGACCACCCACCCTAGTCACACCCTGACCTAACCAAAATAGAGAATAAAAGGCTCTCTATGGTCAGGGCGTGACATGAGTTGTTTCTACAACTTGATTGGAGTCCACCTGTGGTTAATTCAATTAACTGGACATGATTTGGAAAGGCACACATCTGTCTATATAAGGTCCCACATTTGACAGTGTATGTCAGAGCAAAAACCAAGCCATGAGGTTGAAGGAATTGTCCTTAGAGCTCCGAGATAGGATTGTGTCGAGGCATAGATCTGTGGAAGGGTACCAAAAATTGTCTGCAGCATTGAAGGTCCCCAAGAACACAGTGGCCTCCATCATTCTTAAGTGGAAGAAGATTGGGACCACCAAGACTCTTCCTAGAACTGGCTGCCCGGCCAAACTGAGCAATCGGGGGAGAAGGGCCTTGGTCAGGGATGTGACCAAGAACACGATGGTCACTCTGACAGTGCTGACAGTGAATTCCTCTGTGGTGATGGGAGAACCTTCCAGAAGGACAACCATCTCTACAGCACTCCACCAATGTGGCTCTTATGGTAGAGTGGCCAGATGGAAGCCACTCTTCAGTAAAAGTCACACAACAGCCCACTTGGAATTTGCCAGAAGGCACCTAAAGGAGTCTAAGACCATGAGGAACAATATTCTTTGGTCTGATGTAACCAAGATTGCTCCAGAGCTCTCAGGACCTCAGACTGGGGCGAAGGTTCACCTTCCAACCGGACAACGACCCTAAGCACACAGCCAAGACAACACAGGAGTGGCTTCGGGACAAGTCTTTGAATGTCCTTCAGTGGCCGAGCCAGAACCCAGACTTGAACCTGAAAAAAAGCTGTGCAGCGATGCTCCCCACTCAACCTGACAGAGCTTGAAAGGATCTGCAGAGAAGAATTTGAGAAATTCCGGTGTGCCAAGCTCACAGGTGTGCCAAGCTTGTAGCGTCATACCCAAGAAGACATCGATGCTGTAATTGCTGCCAAAGGTGCTTCAACAGAACTGAGTAAAGGGTCTGAATACTTATGTAAATGTTTTTTTGTTTTTTTGTTTTTTTAGTACATTTGAAAAACAATCCAAAAGCCTGTTTTTGCTTTGTCATCATGGGATATTGTGTGGAGATGGATGAGGACAAGAAATACATTTAAACAATTTTAGAATAAGGCTGTAACGTAACAAAAAGTCAAGGGGTCTGAATACTTTCCAAATACACTGGATACATCAGTCACCTATGTGTTGTGTGGTCTACTCTGAATCAGTGGTCCCCGTTGGGTTCCAGCCTTTAGCGCTCTGCCTCAACGAGGTAATGGGGTGAAACACAGATGGGACTCTGCAATGTTTGTTTGTTATGTGTGTGTTTGTGTGTTTCTCTCTCTCTCTTTCTCTCTCTCTCTCTCTCTCTGGATTTGGTGTGTGTGTGTTGAGTGTTGACAGTCGCCAGTGAGTGTGGAGAGTTGAAGAACCCCCTCTGGGTGTGTCATGAAGGAGGGCCACAGGTCTTTCAATGTGTCCAGGCATGCTGAACAGAAGACAAAGAGCCAGGGGAGGACCCTCTTACCCCGGCCTGTCAGCAGGCTTCATGTCCCCAGCCCAGCAGGAGCAGCGGCTTTCCTTTGTACCAGACCAGACTGTGTCACTCACTGGCGCTACCAATATGCTGCTAAATGCCTATGTAGCATGTGTGTGTGTTTGTATGTAAGGGGGAGAGTGTTTCTCTAGGTGTGTGTTTGGTGTTGTCGTTCTCTCATATTTCCTTTTCCTCTTTTTTTCTCTAGCCCTGAGAACGTTTTCTGTAAAGTTCAACAGGAACCTCTCTCCTTATCCAATGCCAACCCCATTCTGATCATGGCATGACATGACATGCAGCGTGCCAGCTTCTTACTTACAATTGTTCTACTGTTGATGCTGCAATGTACTCATTGATATTTGTTTCTGGTAAAGATGTTTTAAACCGTCTGCAAGTCTAAGTAGAATTATGGGACTCCCTCACTTGAGTGCAACAACACAGTCTTTGTTTCTGTGCCTGGAAAGAGGCTGTGTCGCTGTCCAAATGTCTCTCCTTCTCCCAAGCAAACTCATCCTTACAACCAGCAGCCATGCCCTGCAGAAACCACAGTCACAGTGTCTCGGGTTAAAATAAAATACTTCACACTACCACAAGTACATTTTGGGTTTAGAAATGGGGAGGACAGATCATGACTTTGAAGTTGAAATCAAATTAATGTTTATGTGAACTACGACCTTTATCCGGAAATTGATAAATATCGACCTTTCTAATAAGGATAATAAGGACGATTCCCATGCTCCGTTAGCTTTGAGGTGGTATTTGTCATATGGGTGTTTACTGTATGGTTGTTAATTGTGTTGTCGTCAGATTCTCCATTCACAGAGATGGGTGGGTGCTCCTCGTGTAAATTGTGTTGAATTGATTTTATGGAATACTAAATGCTGGAGAAATAAATTAGCTCTGATTTATTGGCGGGCTGCCTCGGGGGGAGAAACTGAGGAAATGTTGCAGAATGTGTGTGTGCGTGGGAAAGTAAGAGGAATGTTGTTTTCGGATTCATGTATGAACACACATGTATGAACAAATCACATGTGAAAAATGTAATGTGGGGAAATATATATATATATTATTATAGTCAGGTGTGGTTTTCGGACACAATTGGGAAGTTGTACATGGATTTTTCAAATTAAAAATTTTTCATATATGAACACATCACATCACAATTTAGTTGTAAAGATAAGTGCTCAAAAATGACAAAAAGTTAACTCACGTTAACTGACTAACACTGACACCCCTAATTTAAAATCATATTTTTGATTTTTTTTAAAAAATCAAACACATTCACACATTTTCAAATAAATACAAATTTATTTTAGGCCTAAAAAAAAAAAACAGCTAGCTAGGGTGAAATGGGAGGCTAGCTATTGACTGTCCCTATGCTAGCTAGCGTCCCTATGCTAGCTAGCAGTTAGCAATTAGCATGCAACCATTGAATAAACATTTAATAAAAAGTAACCTTATAAAATACACATAGCTAGTGTGGTTCATATGTAAAAACACTAAATATGAGTACTCTTTTGTAAAAATATAACAATTTAAAAGACAAAACATTTATAACGGGCATCAGGTAACCTAGCTGTTAGAATGTTGGGCTAGTAACCGAAAGACTGTGACCATACTCTTAGGGGGTGTGTGTCTCTTTGTTAACAACTAGTACACAATCTCTAATATTAAGGAAGTCTCAAGGTTCCACGACAACGCCTCTTCCCCCTCAGGAGGCTGAAAAGATTTGTCATGGGTCCTCAGATCCTCAAAAAGTTATACAGCTGCAGCATTGAGAGCATCTTGACTGGCTGCGTCACTGCTTGTTATGGCAACTGTTTGGGCTCCGACTGCAAGGCGCTACAGAGGGTAGTGCGTACAGTCTAGTACATCACTGGGACCGAGCTCCCTGCCTTCCAGGACCTCTATACCAGGCAGTGTCAGAGGAAGGCCCAAATATTGTCAGGCATTTTGGGGAAGGGCCCATGGGTACGCATTTCTCTGTTAGTCTACACCTGTTGTCCATTCGCACCTTTTGTGGGGAAAAACTCATTCTGATTGGCTGGTCCTAGCTCTCCAGTGGGTGGGCCTATGCCCTCCAAGACCCACCCATGGCTGCACCCCTGCCCAGTTATGTGAAATCCATAGATCAGGGCCTAATGAATTTATTTAAATTGACTGATTTCCTTATTTTTAACTGTAACTCAGTAAAACCTTTGAAATTGTTGCATGTTGTATTTATATTTTTGTTTAGTATCTAAATGACCAGAAAACTCATCACAGTTTAGTTAACATGTTATCTCTACATTTTGAAAATGTAACCATGCGTACCAACCGGGAAAACGGAAAAAAAAAACAGAAAAATAAGGAGACACAAAGCTCTGTTCTTTTCACTGGGCTTCTTCCAACAGTCATGGACCAATGTACAAAGAAGACATTATTTGTAGCCTTTTCCTGCAGTCAAATGACCAAATCCCCCTCTAGTGGTCTCATAGGTGGAATATTATTCATATTTTCATAATCAACAAACATATTTTTTGGGAAGCGCTGAAAATCCAGTCTTTGTTATATTTCAGTCTTCTGTGTTGTATATAAATGTGTCATATTGGGATGAAAACTCAAAATGTAATACATTTCAACTCTATCTCTGACATGGTACAGGTGTCTTCTTTTTTAAAGTCCATAACCATGTGTGTGAGGTGGATAACTTTGTTTCAAAGTAGATTTATTTAAGACTACCAAGAAACACTCTGTGTGACTCTGAATTAGCATTTTAACTATTATATTCAAGTAGACTAAGTAACATTTTTATAGAATGACAGTACAGAATTAGCAATTCCACACGTGGAAAAATTGCTACTGCAACATGTTAAAACCACTTTTTTGACTTATTCAACTGTAAATGTGATTTTCACATGTTAATGTTTTTCAAATTTCAACTTGCAATTCCACATTTGAAAGTGAGATTTATACATGTGGACTTTTCTTACCTATGAAACTGCAGATGTGATTTTCACATGTTAATGTTTTTCTGATGTGAAGTTGCAAAGTTTTCTTCCATGACGTGAAACTGTAAATATCATTTTTAAATGTGAGGTGAAAACATGTTATTCTCCTCACATGTGAAAAGGTGGTTTTAACATATGAACTCTCAATTTATTACATGTGAAAATATGGTTTCACATGTGAAATTTCAGCTCAACAGCCACTTCACATGTTTTGATGTCTCCCAACACTATTTTCACATGTTGGGGCTGGAATGTGCCTAGTCACAGGGTCAGGAAAAACTCCTGTCCCTATTCTAAAGCAGTGATAGTTGCACTGGTGATCTACTTAGTGGTGTCTCTTTTGGTGTTTGCCAGCAGATCAGCAGATGTTTAGGAACTCTGAGGAGCTGACTGGAAAGGCAGGACCTTTGTTCAAGGACTCTTCCCATCAGCCACCAGTGTTTGTTTGAGCAGAGGCTGGAGGCTCACTGCCTGGCACTCCTGATATGTCCTGATGTCTCCCAGCTGTTTGGGCCCTGCCTGTATTTCTGCATCCCAAATGGCACAAATGGCACCCTATCCCCTATGTAGTGCATGACTTTTGTCCAGGGTCAATAGGGCTCTGGCCAGAAGAAGTGCACTAAATAGGGACTAGGGTGCCATTTGGGATGCACTGTCTGTGTCTGCAGCGAGCTCATCCCTTCCTCCCTCCACAATACATAGAATGTGTTCTATGTGTTCTATTCTCACTCCACCATCAACTCTGGGAGTTTACTGACTGGTGGAACTTGAAACTGAGAAGTGGGGCAGTTTTTCTGCCCTTGTTATGTTCCCTGGAAGTCTTCGTTAAACACGCTGACTGTGATTATCTACCTGGGTCACATTCATTCGGGCACACTGTAAAAATACTTATTGCAAAAGAAAATGAAAATGAGTGCTTTTCAGTTAATGGGAATCAACAACAGGAGTTTCTGGTAAAGGCTGAATGCTCTCAAGCTCACCCCTCTTCTTACCGGCTGCCTACTGACTTCCTGTGAGGTTTCCTGGAGCTCAACTCAGACACAGATAGCGATGGGGGGATAAACCTTTACAGTTACATATCGGGTTATTATTTTGACGATATATCGTATCGTTTTGACCATATCGCATTATTTTATTTTGTACCTGCACCAAATCTCCAGTATTTTTCCTTCATAGCTTGTTTTCCATCTTATTTTTAAAAAAGGAGGCCATTTTTTAAATGAACTTTTATTTCCATGATTGATCAAAACTCATTTTCTCATGGCTCTCTCGTGTCCCACTGCAGCAGACATATGGTGAGCAATATGTTTGGAACATGAAATCACAGCACAATCACAGAATTGAATTGGAATACATACTTTATAGAATTGTGATAATCGCAATATATATTGTCTCCTGACAATATTATATCGTGAGGTCCCTGGCAATTCCCAGCCCCAGAGCCTTGTTTTCAGGCTTTGTACTGTAACGATAGCTCAAATCAAATCAAGTTGTATTTGTCACGTGCCTCGTAAACAACATGTGTAGACTAACAGTGAAATGCTTACTTACGCATCCTTAAACAACAATGCAGAGTTAAATATAAAAAATATATATAAATAATGACACAAGGAATAAATACACAGTGAATAACGAATCGAAATAAAGAGTAAAAAACAACATGGCTATATACAGGGAGTACAAGTACCGAGTCGATGTGCAGGGGTACGAGGTTATTGAGGTAGCCATGTACATATAGGTAGGGGTAAAGTGACTAGGCAACAGGATTGATGATAAACAGTAGCAGCAGCGTGTGTGTGTGTGTGTGTGTGTGTGTGTGTTGGGGTGTCAGTGTAAGTATGTGTGAGTGTGTAGCAGGGGTTTTCGTTATGAACATTTGGCGCCAGACAACGTGACTGACAAGATTTTCATTTACCAGACATTTGCCAAATTTACCGGACCTTCATATGCATTGGGTGTAAAACATGTTAGGGCGTCCACCCAGGGTGCTCAAAATCACATTTAGATTATTGTAATTCACCTTAACAGAATAGAAATGTGCGTTTTATTGAAAAGCAAAACATTGCCCTTTGCGTCTTCATCCCTACTATAAATCATAAATGAATATATATTTATACATAAAAAAAAAACATTTAGCCTTGAAGAACCAGTCACTAACACAGTAATAAAGACAACTTCAAAAACACCAGGGCAGGCCGGTCATTGCTAGAAGGGGTGCAGCTTTTGTCACATTAACATCAGATTTGACTTTTAGTAACAGGTTAGGATAATATACGCAGCAGGTTTGGATAATTACGTAGCAGGTTAGGAGAATTAGGTTAAGGTTAGGAAAAGGGTTAGGGCTAGCTAAAATGCTACACAAAATTACATTTTGACGATCATTTGACAAAAGCTGGACCCATTCTAGCCATGGCTTGCCTAGTTAAATTAAGGTTAAATAATAATACAAATTTAAATGACCCAGACGGCTGCCCCACTCCCCATTCACGCTGCGATTCAGCACCACAGTAATGGAAAGAGGACACTGTCTTGGCGGTCACAAAATGAATAAATTATAAAACTGATGTTGTACAATCAAATTAGATCTTTAAATAAACGAAATTCGTTAAGGCTGGTTCATTGAAAGAAAGATTATTTCTACAAATCTCCTGTGAAACGAGTCACCCGCCATACATTTGTGAAAGCACTTGTTTTCAAAGTTCAAATGATATCTCACTCTTTTTACAGTTCTACAGGATGATGTTAATACATGTTATGTTTATTGTCATTTGAACTATCATGGGGCTGTGACTCGTGTCATGTGTGATATGCGTGGCTTATTGATAACTTCTCTGTTTCTTACTATAGGCAGTTGGCTGCCTAGTGATTGCAACACTGTAACTCTCTGTTGTGAATAGTTAACCGCGATGTTTCTTTTCCAAATGCTACTAAATAAGCTAAACTGAAATGCACCAATTGTGCATGATACACATCATTACTCTGCTCTAGTCTATCAATCCATTCCTATTCTTTATACTATACATGACACAGGGGCTGCATTTGTTCATCTTGCCTAGGGCGGCAGCAGAACTGCTAGGACTGGGCCTGAAAAACACAATAATTTGCCTCTAATTTACTTGCGTTTGCGGCGCACCTTCGCCCGATCAAAGTGAACCGCTGCTGTTGCTTAGTCAAAACTGTCCAAGTCTTTGGAGCAGCTTGCGATGCGCATCAGCTTTGTTACTTTGTCCGCAAGAAGGCACGATCTTGAGGCCGTTACTCTGTTTTGGAGAAATACTTCTCTCTCGGCGGCCACAATGGAAACCGCGATAATCTACACAATCTTCGGGCAATTTTGTCCAGTCGGGGTACACTTAGCTGAAGTCCCTTATGAGGACCTCACGTCATTTGCGTGAGTAAAAATAGAAACACACACCCCCTCCACAGATTTCCAAGCAGTTTGAGGATTTATAGGCATATGAAGTATATTTGCCTATTAAATTGGAACACATAGACTGGTTTTCCACCAATGAATAAGTGCTTCCTCCCGGGGAATTTGGCCGGCAACAATTGTATTTATCGACATTTGATTTATTTTTTTGTTCAAAAGCCGGCATTTACTGGCTAACGGAAACTCTGGTGTGTCGGTAGAGTCCAGTGTGTGTGCATAGAGTCAGTGCAGGAGAGTTAGTGCAAAAAAAGTGTCTGTGTGTGTTGGGGTGTCAGTGTAAGTATTTTTGAGTGTGTGGGTAAAGTCCAGTGTGTGTCCATAGAAAGTTAATGTGTGCGTGTGTGTGTGCGCGCGTGCATACGTGCGCGTATGTGTGTGCGTGTGTGACTAGTAGCTGGTAGCGACTGGCAGGCAGCTCCGCCCAGGTAACTGAAGACTCTCTGTGAGGCCTGTGTTAATCCGCTGGAATGCCCCGCGGCGTGTCTGAGAGTTAATTGTGTTCTTTGGATAGACCCTTCGTTCCAGTCGGCACCCTATTCCCTATATAGTGCACTACTTTAGTGCTCTGGTCCAACATAGTGCACTCTATAGGGAATAGGGTTTCATTTGGCGCATAACCTTTGTACAGTCGAAAACAAACAATCCAACACCCCTCGAGATCGTGTGATATAGTTTGTGGTGGAGTGCGCTCAGTGCAGAAAGTTTCATAATAAATTGTCTGGTCTGTGTGAGAAATGTTGGTTGTGAAAACCTTGGTTGTTATTCATAGTAACTAGTGGCTTTATTTGCCTGAGGTAATTGATGTTGTTAGTATTGGGCGTGTACTGTTGAAGATGTGACCGACCACCTCTTTTTATTCTTATGTTGCACAATTTGAAATATTGTTTTTTACATTGGATAAAAGTAAAGATGGTATATTATACACTACAGTTGAGGAAACATGGGAAAGTAATTCTGCCTTGAAAGTTGATAAACTTGTAACCCCAGTTTTGAGAAATGGCCCTTGAATGTTTTGGCACACCTACTGGAGAGCTCTTCTTTGTCTACACCCATTCAGCATTGTTCACACCCTCTTAAGCTTTAGCCCCACACATCTCTTTAAGGATTCACATGTGAGGCCATGTGCTAAACAGAGTGAGTAAGGTAGTGTAGTTCACATGTTCATGAAATACAACAGATGGTTGTAATCATTCCCAGACACACCTGGCTAACTTGATGGGTCATGTAATCATCTTGCAAATTGTAGTCTTTTGTTTAGACAAGCTAGATAAACAATGAACCATAATCCCAACAAAGAGGGATTGTCATAGCTAGTCACCATGCATGCAATGCTGTAGTATGAGTCTGCAGGTAGCTGAAGACAACCAACTAGGTTCAATGTCAGATAGATAGCTAACATTAGGCTATAACAAGCAATGAACATGGATTTCTGAGATACTAGCAAGCCAGCCACCTAACGTAAACTAGCTGCTAACAATACGCTTTAACTTGCAATGAAAACGACTTTCTGACAAATTTGGAAACCAGTTAAAAGTTTGGACACACCTACTCATTCCAGGGTTTTTTTCTTTATTTTTACTATTTTCTACATTGTATAATAATAGAGAAGACATCAAAACTATGAAATAACACATATGGAATCACGTATTAAGCAAAAAAGTGTTAAACAAATAAAAATATATCTTATATTTGAGATTCTTTAAAGTAGCCACCCTTTGCCTTGATGACAGCTTTGCACACTTTTGGCATTCTCTCAACCAGCTGTTGGCCCGAAGGGTGTTTAGCATCCCCAGTGGCTCTTCAAGCACTGAGAGGGTATTGTCCGCTGCTGGCCTGCTCTCCAGGCACCATCACATGAGCCTGAAGCCACAGACTCTGGCCAAACTCATGTTTGTAAAAATTAATTAAAACGGCACTGTAGTTGGAGCCTAATAAGGCATTTCTCGTTTAATTTGTATTTATTTCTAAGTAAGTCACAGCCTGCAGTTGAAGTCGGAAGTTTACATACACTTAGGTTGGAGTCATTAAAACTTGTTTTTCAACCACTCCACAAATTTCTTAATAACAAACTATAGTTTTGGCAAGTTGGTTAGGACATCTACATCTAAAGTCATTTTTTCAACAATTGTTTACAGACAGATTATTTAACTTGTAATTCACTGTATCGCAATTCCAGTGGGTCAGAAGTTTACATACACTAAGTTGACTGTGCCTTTAAACAGATTGGAAAATTCCAGAAAATGATGTCATGGCTTTAGAAGCTTCAGATAGGCTAATTGACATCATGTGAGTCAATTGGAGGTGTACCTGTGGATGTATTTCAAGGCCTACCTTCAAACTCAGTGTCTCTTTGCTTGACATCATGGGAAAATCAAAAGAAATCAGCCAAGACCTCAGAAGAAAATTGCAGACCACCACAAGTCTGATTCATCATTGGGGGCATTTTCCAAACGTCTGAAGGTGCCACGTTCATCTGTACAAACAATAGTACGCAAGTACAAACACCATGGAACCACACAGCCGCCATACTGCTCAGGATGGAGACACCTTCTGTCTCCTAGAGAGGAACTTACAGTGGAAGTGCAAATCAATCCCAGAACAACAGCAAAGGACCTTGTGAAGATGCTGGAGGAAACAGGTACAAAAGTATCTATATCCACAGTAAAACAAGTCCTATATCGACATAACCTGAAAGGCCGCTCAGCAAGGAAGAAGCCAGTGCTCCAAAACTGCCATAAAAAAGCCAGACTACGGTATGCAACTGCACATGGGGACTAAGATCATACTTTTTGGAGAAATGTCCTCTGTTCTGATGAAATAAAAATAGAACTGTTTAGCCATAATGACCATCATTATGTTTGGAGGTAAAAAGGGCTTGCAAGCCGAAGAACACCATCCCAACCGTGACGCACAGGCATGGCAGCATCATGTTGTGGGGGTGCTTTGCTGCAGGAGGAACTGGTGTACTTCACAAAATAGATGGCATCATGAGGATGGAAAATTCTGTGGATATATTGAAGCAACATCTCAAGACATCAGGAAGTTAAAGCTTGGTCGCAAATGGGTCTTCCAAATGGACAATGACCCCAAGCATACTTCCAAAGCTGTGGCAAAATGGCTTAAGGACAACAAAGTCAAGGTATTGGAGTGGCCATCACAAAGCCCTGACCTCCAATCCTATAGAAAATGTGTGGGCAGAACTGAAAAGCGTGTGCGAGCAAGGAGGCCTACAAACCTGACTCAGTTACACCAGCTCTGTCAGTAGGAATGGGACAAAATTCACCAAACATATTATGGGAAGCTTGTGGAAGGCTACCCAAAACGTTTAACCCAAGTTAAACAATTTAAAGGGATTGCTACCAAATACTAACTGAGTATTTAAACTTCTGACCCAATGGGAATGTGGTGAAATAAATAAAAGCTGAAATAAATAATTCTCTCTACTATTATTCTGACATTTCACATTCTTAAAATAAAGTGGTGATCCTAACTGACCTAAGACAATGAATATTTAGGATTAAATGTCAAGAACTGTGAAAAACTGAGTTTAAATGTATTTGGCTAAGGTGTATGTAAACTTCCGACTCCGACGGTATATGTGTAATTTATTGACTATAATGATTTAACACAACAAAATGTTTTTTTAAATGCTGAGCTCTTAATGTTCCTGCCAGGCTAATGTGTCACACTCATAAATGCTTCACAATGTATTTATTTTTGGTCTATAGCCTCCAAATAATTGAAATAATGTAGCCTAAATAATTCATTTGTGTTCCTTCTTAGGCTCCCTGTCTGGCTCCTGACATATTTAGAGTGTTTATATGTTGCTTTATACGATGTGTAGCCTATTTCAAATTATGAGCGCATCTTACACTCACCTTTCCCTGTTGTTTATGAAATAAATGTCATTCAAATCATATGGTTTGATTTCAATACTTCAAAACCAAATAGTAGGTCCAGTTAGTCACAAAAATAGAAAAATAGGAGTTGTTGGAAAGGACGTGGAGTGCCGGAGCAGTGTGCATGAGCGATGAGCGGGATTTCCGACCGTTCAACTCGGCGCACATACTTTGTCCCGTAAACATGGATGAACGCTTCATGGCATACTGGATCCCCTTTGAATAAGTAAGATGTCCAGGGTCATTTCCGTTGTTTGTACAGCTTGCTTGTCCCTTTGTGTCAAGTCCCTCCAGTTCACATTGTGTCACGGCTGTTGGTGGAAGAAGGTGAGGACCAAGGTGCAGCGTGGTAAGTGTTCATCGTTTTATTAATGGAACTGAACACTGATTAACAAAACAACAAAGTGAGCAACCAAAACAGTTATGTCTGGTGCAGACACAAAAACAGAAAGCAACTACCCACAAAATCCATTTGGGCAATAGTTACCTAAGTATGGTTCTCAATCAGAGACAATGATAGACAGCTGTCCCTGATTGAGAACCATACCCGGCCAAAAACAAAGATATACAAAAACATAGAAAAAGGAACATAGAATGCCCACCCTAGTCACACCCTGGCCTAACCAAAATACAGAATAAAAGCCTCTCTATGGCCAGGGCGTGACAGTACCCCCCCCCCCCCCCCCCCCCAAAAAAAAAAGCTGCGGACTCTGGCCGCAAAACCTGACTCTAAAGGGGAGGGGAGGGGTGGGCCTTCCTTAAGGCGGCGGCTCAGGTGCGGGACGTTGACCCTCGCAGCGGGCCCCGGACTGAAGAGCCTCGTAGAGGGCGCCACTGGAGTGAGGGGCGGCTCTGGACTGAGGGGCGGCTCTGGACTGATGGGCGCCTCTGGACTGAGGGACTGCGATTCTGGCAGCTCCGGAGTGAAGGGCGACTCTGGCAGCTCCGGAGTGAAGGGCGACTCTGGCAGCTCCGGAGTGAAGGGCGACTCCGGCGGCTCCAGAGTGAAGGGCGACTCCGGCAGCTCCGGAGTGAAGGGCAACTCCGGCGGCTCCAGAGTGAAGGGCGACTCCGGCGGCTCCAGAGTGAAGGGTGACTCTGGCGGCTCCAGAGTGAAGGGCGACTCCGGCGGCTCCAGAGTGAAGGGCGACTCTGGCGGCTCCAGAGTGAAGGGCGACTCTGGCGGCTCCAGAGTGAAGGGCGACTCTGGCAGCTTCGGAGTGACAGGAGGCTCTGGAAGCTCCGGACTGACGGGAGGCTCTGGCAGCTTCGGACTGACGGGAGGCTCTGGCAGCTCCGGACTGACGGGAGGCTCTGGCAGCTCCAGACTGACGGGAGGCTCTGGCAGCTCCGGACTGACGGGAGGCTCTGGCAGCTCCAGACATGAGGGCGGCTCTGGCAGCTCCGGACAGGAGGGAGACCCAGGAGACCTGGTTCTGGGAACAGGCACAGGACTCACCAGGCTGGGGAGACATACAGGCGGCCTCTTCCTTGGCCGAGGCAACGGATACACAGGGCCGTGGAGGCGCACTGGCGGTCTCGACCGCATAGCTGGCCACTCCCGTTCTGGCTGGATGCCAGCTTCCACCCGGCAAATGCGGGACGCTGGCACCGAGCACACCGGCCTGTGACTGCTCGGCCGAGACACAGTGCGCATCACCCCATAGCACGGGGCCTGATCAGTCACATGCTCGACCCAGTAAGCATGGGGAGTGGGCTCAGGTCTCCAACCTGACTCTGCCACACTCCCCGTGTGCCCCCACCCAAAATATTTTTGGGGCTGCCTCTCGGGCTTCCTCGCCAGCCGTGTTCCCTCGTAACGCTGGTTCCCTTCTCCTGCTGCCTCCACCTGTTCCCATGGGAGGCGATCCCTTCCAGGCAGGATCTCCTCCCATGTGTAGGATCCCTTCCCGTTCAGAATGTCCTCCCATGTCCATTCCTCCTTTTCTCCACGCTGCTTGGTCCGTTTGTGGTGGGTAGTTCTGTCTGGTGCAGACACAAAAACAGTAAGCAACTACCCACAGAACCCATGTGGGCAAGAGCTAGCTAAGTATGGTTCTCAATCAGAGACAACGATAGACAGCTGTCCCTGATTGAGAACCATACCCGGCCAAAAACAAAGAAATGCAAAAACATAGAAAAAGGAACATAGAATGCCCACCCTAGTCACATCCTGGCCTAACCAAAATAGAGATTAAAAGCCTCTCTATGGCCAGGGCGTGACACACTGATAGTGTGCAATGCCATAAGAATCATCACATCTTTATCACTCTCTGTCACAGATACAATCAAATGTCAGAATTTTCTCCATCTCCTTCTCATACTCTGCTTCCACCGGGCATTCCACTGATTTCAAAACTGGGTCCGTGACAACAAAGACTGTTGTCGTTGTTGTTTATTTTATTACCCTCTATTTAACTAGGCAAGTCAGTTAAGAACAAATTCTTATTTTCAATGACGGCCTACCAAAAGGCAAAAGGCCTCCTGCGGGGACGGGGGCCTGGGATTAACAATAAAAAATAAATACAATATAAATATGTGACAAAACACACATCACAACAAGAAAGACAACACTACATAAAGAAAGACCTAAGACAACAACATTGCAAAGCACCAACACATGACAACACAGCATGGTAGCAACACAACATGGTACAAACATTATTGGACACAGACAACAGCGCAAAGGGCAAGAAGGTAGAGACAACAATACATCACACAAAGCAGTTTGTTGCAGCTCGTTCCAGTCGCTAGCTGCAGCGAACTGAAAAGAGGAGTGACCCAGGAATGTGTGTGCTCTGGGGACCTTTAACAGAATGTGACTGGCTGGACAGGTGTTGTATGTGGAGGATGAGGGCTGCAGTGGATATCTCAGATAGGGGGGAGTGAGGCCTAAGAGGGTTTTATAAATAAGCATCAACGAGTGAGTCTTGCGACGAGTATACAGAGATGACTAGTTTACAGAGGATCATAGAGTGCAGTGATGTGTCCTATAAGATTTCCTTATTGTCTGATTCATTTTCCGAGTCAGAAAGAGTAAGCTTGGCACGATCGTCCTCTAGAAAGTAGTCCCTCACAACTTTTTCCCACTGACCTTTGTTGATAGCGCCTGCTAAATTAAGGGCAGCAATGTTGCTGAGAGCATTATCAACACTTTTGCAGTTCTCCATGGCTACTTTATCTTTCAAAAATGTCACGGTAGCAAGGATTATCCACACATACTGAGCAGCTCATGTTATAGATATAAGCGTGCTACATGGCAGACAAATCCGAACTCATCTCTTGGCATGTCCAGTCCATTCATTATCTCAGCCAATCATGGCTAGCATGTCTTTTTCCGTGTCTAAACGAACTAGGCTTGTAATTTTAACCATTTTATTTGTATTTATAGATGGAATACAAGCTTGTTATTAAGGCACATGTTCCAGAAGGCAGCTCTGCCAAAAACTGCATTTGGATGAAAATATGTTCAAATGCCTCTCCTGTTAAGTAGTGACGTGCGACATATGGCTAGCTTCCAGAAACAGGTCACATGTTAGAAGAGAGCTGTTCAAGTGCAGTGTAAGCACTATAAATCATGGGGTTGTCATAGGAGTAGCCCTGTGTGCTAGGCATTCATATGCATGGAATGTTGGTGCATTCTGTGCATTCTGAGTCCATTCATTATGTTATTTCGAAAAGTTTTGACCCGAGCCCTGTAGTGCACAATGTCGGGAATCGGGTGCCATTTGGCACACACACTTTGTGTCAGTTCTGTTGTTTTAATGTCCCTCTGGTCTTGTGTCTATTTCAAGTTGTTTTGAAGTGTGTTCTCAGGTGGTGGTGAGCCAACAATACTCCTAATTGACTCTCATTAACTGTCTTTTATCTACCGGACCCCAGATTACACTAATTGTGATGGAAAGTAAATGAATCCTGGCAGATTAATTAGGAATTCATTATTCATGCCATTTACACACCAGTAATTGATGCACCCTCCTCCAATGAAGGGATCACGAAAGGTTGCAGACTCAACCATCAGAACGGACTGGTCTGTGGGCGGTGAGGGGAAGGAAGCATCTAAGTGGTGGCTGGTGGGTGGAGATATTGGAGGACGGGCTCATTGTAATGGCTGAAATGGAACGGCATCACACACATCAGACGTGGTTTCCTTGTTTTTGATAGCATTCCATTCAATCTTCAATCCGTTCCAGCCATTATTATTAGCCATCCTCCCTCCCTTATCCCCACCAGCGTCTTCTGATCTGTCCCTCTAGGTAAGTCAGCCCTAAATGTCACCCTTCAGATGAGCTGACCTGGCTGTTTCCTGTTATTGGTCCCTATGGGGACAGAGGATGACTCGTCTCTCAAATCATCCATTTCCTGCTGAGCCTAGGGGGTTATGGGTGTCTGGGGGAGAGGATCCAGATATTGATGAAATGTCAGCCTAACTCTCTCTTTCTTCCTCTTCTCTCCCTTCTGATAGCACAGACGGGTAAAGTAGCCAAGGTGCCAAAGCAATGTGCATTATCATGGCTCTGGAGTTGTGAGCTGCCAACCAAACTCCATCTCAACTACTTTATAAAACATGCAATAAATAAAAGCTAGTGGGGGGGATTTAATCCGAGATCTGTCAGTCTATCAATTTCTTCTTTGTTTCATTTTTTTTTAACCGATCTTTGGAGATCTGACGATAAGCCAGGTCAAACATCAAGCATTTTATCCAAAGAGCTGTCTGCTCCTTGATGTATATTCTAAATGCCTTTTTTATTGATGTTGACAGAAAAAAATTGACAGACTGACAAGGTGAGAAGAGGAGACAGAACAAAAATTCATTATTTGGCATTCTTCTTTTGCCTTCCCCCAAGTCAGCGCAGTGTTTTGCATATAAAAGTGTATGCTTTCTAAGCAAATGAGCGATTCTCTTTGATATTGACAACAAAATACCCACTGTGGAAGCCATTTCCCCTTTTTCTGTACCCCCCAAAAAATACCTGTATGTGGAGAAATGATTTTGCTCAATGAGTTGTTTGGGAGATGAGCCCAAACTAAAGCCTGGAGAGAAAAACAGAGCCATGTGCTGAGGTAAAGACTAGTTTATTGTCTGCACATTATCTCTGTTAGTAATTATGATTCGACACACTGAATGGATGAACACACAGAGGTTGGCCGCCGTCACTCGGATGAGTGAGGACTGTGTGTGTGTGTGTGGGTGTGCGAGTATATGCATGCATTTCTGTGTGAGTGTGTACATTTGTGGCCGACTGCATCGATTCGGTCTTATGAGCGAGAAGTTTAGTAAACAACCAAAGATTTCAAGACTGATAGTTGTAAAACTAGTAACCTACAATAATGAAAAACAGATAAAAAAAAACTTTATCTAGTTCTTGGCCTTTATCCTAATCTGACTTTGGAACAGGTCATATTCTTCTTCACATTACTGTGTCTGGTAAACACACACCATATCAAATAAAATCTAAGTTTATTTGTCACGTGCACAGGATACAGGAGGTGTAAACATTACAGTGAAATGGTTACTTGCATAGTAGCAATATGAAAAATAGAACGTGTCCAGTGTTTATACTTATTAGATCACTCTTGTCTAAATCGATGAGTTGTGTGAAGGAAACCACCCCACACCCACATCTAGCTAACTGGATGGGTCACTATTGTCTAGATATGTACAGCTAGCTAGCTAGCTAAACAATGAACCGGCATAATCCCAACTCATACTACTACCAATGCAAACATTGTCATAGCTGCAGAATTAATAGGTAGGTAGGTAATAGGTAGCTAAAGCTAACAACTATGTTCAATGTTAGTTAGCTAACATTAGACTATAACTAGAAATACAAATGGATTTCTTTTTCAAATAATATTACTACACAGATCATAACGTAACGTTAGCTAGCCAGCAAGCTAACTTTTGCTAGCTAGCAAACAGTGCGCTTTAACTTGTATTGAAAATGACTTTCTGACACGATTAGAAACGTATACAATCTGAAAATGTAGCTAGACTCTTACCCATATACAGAAATGAACGCTTCACGGCAGACTTGAACCATTTAACTCTGTTTTGATTGTAACTACATCTTGTTTGGCTAGTGTCAAATCACAACAATTGATCTGTCGATAGATCTGCTAAATTCAGGGCATCAATTTTTTATTTTACCTTTATTTAACTAGGCAAGTCAGTTAAGAACAAATTCTTATTTTCAATGATGGCCTAGGGACAGTGGGACAACTGCCTTGTTCAGGGGCAGAATGACAGATTTGTACCTTGTCAGCTCAGGGATTTGATCTGGCAACCTTTCAGTTACTAGTCCAACACTCTAACCAATAGGCTACGCTGCCACCCCATCAATGTTGTTGAGAAAAGTAGCAAAACCTTTGTAGTTCTCGATGGCTAACGTTATAGCTTTCAAAGCGGTGCTGTAGAAAGGATCATCAACACATACTGAGCAGCTCATGTTATAGACAGAAGCACGCTACATGGCAGACCAATCCAAACTCATCTCCCGGCATGTCCGGCCCATCCATTATATCAGCTAATCATGGATAGCGGGAAGGTTCCTGGCTGTTTCGATGGCTAAACCAACCAGGCTTGTAATTTATTTGTATTTTTGGATGGAATACAAGTTTGTTATTAAGGCACATGAAAGTTCACATGTTCCAGAAGGCATTTCTGGACCCCAAATAAACAGATTTTGATAAAAAATAAATGTTTACATTCAAATGCCTCTCATTTGAAGTAGTGACTTGAGACATACACCTAGTTTCCTGAAACAAGTCACATGTGTGTGCATGCTCGTGTCTCTGTGTGTGTTCTTGCTTATTAGAGAGAGAGCGCGACAGAGAATATTGAGCAGTCACTCTACACTAAGACAACCACACCTGCTAACGTCTGACGCTGTTTCTCCTAACAGGTAAACTGATATGACAGATGAGTTATTTTGGCATAATACTTTGGAGACCAATAGAGGGAGATGGATAATGATGAGAGGGAGAAGACAGATGGTGAGAGAAAGAGATGAGAGAGAGAAAGAGAGACAAAGAGACTCATCGAAGATAAACCACTGTGGTAGGGGCGCCATCTCCCAATGTGTTATCCCATCTGAGTCCTCGTCCGTGTCCCAAAATGGCACCCGATTCTCTACCTGGCGCACACATTTTGACCACTTTGTAGAGGATAGGGTGCCATTCGGGATGGGCCGTCAATGATTTGACCTTGTGACACTACTGATTCCATCTGTACGAGCCTAAATAAGAGGGCCATGGTGTCACAGTCACATTCACAGTCCCGCTATACACACACCCATTCCGCAACAGTCGCTCAATATCCTTAGATCAGTATTTCAGAATATCCTTTCCATATTTCTAAATTCACTCAGTAGCAAAGGTAGCAACACGGATAACGGAAACAAGCATGTCTTATTGGACACAGTCAGGTAGTCCCTACCTACCTGCTTCCGTTTCTTTTGTAGTGAATAAGACCAGGTCCAACCATGGATATTAATCAACTTACTTCAGCCCTCACATCTTCAGTTAAGTTAAACCCAATGGGGTGCCCGGCCAGCCCCAGAATCATTCCTCCACAGACTAGAGCATACATAGTTCCATTCATTTGCTCTCCACTGTCTGAATGCGATTAGTTAGCCCAAGTTCTGTTTCTGCCTTAATATTCCTGTGTCACGTGATTAGAGGTTGGTCACTCCTGCTGTTCTCTCTGGACCACTGGGCCAGTGTGTGCGTGTGTGTCTGCGTGTGTGTCTATATGTGTGTCTCTGTGTGTGAATGGATAGATGGCTGGGGATGTGTTCTTAATGAGCTGGATGGATGTTAGAGGAGTCATCTACTGCTGATAACAGGGGATGTATCGTACGGTAGACATGGGCCTCAGTGGTGCTGCCTCACACCCAGCCACGACTGTCTTTCCTCGGATATGAACAGCATGGGGAAATACAGGACAAATACAGGATCTAGTGCCATATGATCAGTCATATTCCCTATTTCTGTCGATCTCTCTCGCTCTCATTAACCCCCCCACCCCCCCACCCACTCTCCATACCCCTATCTCTCTCTCTGGTTAATTCGATATCTGTTTTCATCTCCCTGACTCTGAATATCATTTTCACTCTCCCCCTCTCACTATTTCGTTGTCCCGTGTGTCTGATGTTCGCTAGGCTTGTGACAGGTTAGTCTTTGCAGAGAGAGGGGGGGGGGGGGGGGGGGGGGTGCGTTTGCGTGTCTGTGCCTGTCACTGGAGCTCCATTCTCCCTGAACTGTTATGAGTGCAGTTGACACAACTTTACTGGTCCGTCCTTCAACTTCTGACTGACTCACAGTGGCCCCCAGCAGTGATGAAGAGGCCAGAAATCAATACCTGGCTGATAACACCAAGTTCTGGAAGAAATAGTAAACCAATCAATAGCCACGCTAAAGATGAACAACATGAAATCACCACTGCACCACTGCACCACTGCACCCCAACCAATATCACACCCACAATTTTCTGGAGGCGTACAGAAATCGATACCATCACTGATGAGTTGTTGGACGGAAACTTTCTCACGTCATCATATCGCAACGCTCTATTTAGCCTCCAGATGATCGAAGAGTAAGAAAGCCCGAATGGCACCCTACTCACCAAGGGGCCCTGGTCAAAAGTAATGCACTATAAATGGAATAGGGTGCCATTTTGAGAAGCACACCAGGCCTTGAGCTGCTAACCAAGGACTAAATCCCCAATGTTCAGCCAGTCAGCCCTAGAGGACAATGGACCAGTATTTAGAGCATGCCGGTGTCATAGTGTCTGGCTGCGACACCTAAGCTAGCTATGGGGTTTTTATGGGATATTATTGACTGTGTTGGACACAGTGGCGTGCGTGACTTTGCAAGTGTTCTGGGGATTAACGTACAGCTAAAACACTGCTCTCTTGCTCCCTCAGTGTCTGGCAGAAATGGACTAGCCATAGGGCAGTTCGGGAAAATACCAGATGGGCTGGTCCATCTTTAGCCCAGTGGATTTGTCTTAATTTAGGGTTTTGCGCAAAATGATAATTTATTTGGATAATAATGGAGACCTTGAGGGAAAAAAAGGGCCAGTGTGTTAGAAATGCCAAGGCCTATTTCTGGTACCATTCCGCCCCTGGTGTCTGTATTCTGTGTAGGACAAAAGCATTTCTCATTGGCTTTAATGTAGAGAGAGTGTGCATGTCCCCAATATGCTCTTTGACCACTCTCCCTAGGCAATAAAATACCCCAATCCAGCTCCCAGACACCACAGCCCCCAGGGCACATTCATCTCCTAGCTACACGAAGAACCAACACATTACAGCGTAGACACAAGGCATTGGTCAAATACCCCGTTGACCAATAGACAAACACATTACTCCCTGGGGCTCCACCTTCAAACTCTTAAATGGTCGGGTCAAGTTAACCAATATAGATATGTATTACTGATCAGCCATCGGATTTCAGACACAAACATGAATGACCAGAAGAAAATGTAGGTAAACATTGCAAGTATAATGGAAAACAATCAAACTATTAATAGATTTAAATGGCAATCTGGGCAATCTGGGATTCAGGTCCTTTATGGGGTTTAGAGTAAATCACTTTTTCACACATGTGGTTTTTCACTCATGGTTGTATGTTTGGTGATGGACCATGCCAAGTCTGAACATGAGGTCTAGAATGTAGATTATTGTTTTGCCACACAGTGTTAGGGCCTGCTGTAACCACATAGCATATGGTTTACGGTTTAGGGTCAGTCAAACCCATAAATGGTCATCTCCATCCCAAATGGCACCTTATTTCCTATAAAGTACACTACTTTTGATCAAAAGTCAATTTTAGTTGCAGCCATGGAGCATTCACATGGCATATGTTTGCATTTGTTTTGATGATTTAATCCCAGGGACTTCAGTTTATGTTGCTGCCTTCTCTATGAGGTAACCTGGAATAACCTCATCTTGCATTTTTACGTTCTTGTTTTTTTCAAACAGACATAAACACAGGTTGAATACAGCGTTCTACTTTTGAAGTGGGGCATTGAAAAAGCTTTAAAAGCTTATAAGGTCAAAATATTATTATTGTTTTTGGCACAGGACACTTTGAGGTAATTTCAGTGCAGTTTGGATGACTGTCTTCTGCATCCCAAAATGGCAGTCTATAGTGCACTACTTTTGACCAGAGCACTATGGGTTCTGGTCAAAAGTAGTGCACTATTTTGGCAATTGGGTGCCATTTGGGATCTAGCTTCTGTCTATGCAGCCGATGTGATGGCTGGAAGTGGATAGCAGGCTAGCAGGCTAAGTGTCAGCCATTCCATTTGTTACTGCCTGTCTATTCCAATTCTGTGGTCAGATCTGGTGGTTTTAGAGCCATGCCAAGGGTCTGTGACCCCTGTCTCTGATATGTTTGCTATGAATAGCTGTATTTTACTGTAATGTACCACAGGGTACTAAATCACTGGAACCGATGGGGGGCGAGGATGAGGAAACAGGCCCAATGACACAGCCTCCCTCACCATCTCATCATACATTTGTTTGTGCGTGTGTGTTTGTGTCCTGTGGCAGATTCACAGTGACAGGCCCCTGCCTATACATGACAGGCGAAACATGAAGCCTGATATGAGGGCACAATTCCGCTGACAGGCAGGTAATGAAGGGGGCCTCGGCTCCCATGGCTGTCCCGCTAGGTGCCAGCGCTAAAATGGATTGCAGTGTGATTGACGGTGATAATATGACCCTGTCTGTCACAGACCTCTTTCTCTCTGCAGTGACACATCTACCTTGGACATTGGATTTCGGATAGCTTTTTCCCGGTCACAGGTTATTAGATACGATTACCCATGAAGTTCATATGTCAAAATGATCTATGAGTTAAGGTCTCGGGAATCTTTCAACTGGGATGTCTGGAAAACCTGCACGTTTGGGGAAAGTTACCGGAATTTTGTAACCCTACTTGCTGCACTGGGATGTTGCCCAATGTCATTATTGGAATAGACAGGTGCAAAGTCATGTGTCAGGCAATTTTTGGAGTTCCGTTTTGTTTTGTTTTACACCTGGTTATTCCCACTTCCCAATAGTCAGGTGTAATCCAGTATTACTGCGTTCTCTATGAATGAGAGAGGGGATGGAGAGACAGAGGGATGTGGATTCCGGTCAGTACCACACAGCTGTGTTAAGGAAAACAGGTCCAGCCTTGTAAAAGAGGACAATAAACAAAAGAGGGAGGGAGGGAGGGAGGGAGGGAGGGAGGGAGGGAGGGAGGGAGGGAGGGAGGGAGGGAGGGAGGGAGGGAGGGAGGGAGGGAGGGAGGAGGCCATAAGGACAGGACTGGTGAGGAACAACCAGAAGGTTTGATGCAGGCGACCCTCAGGTCAAACAGCTGGAACCTACACCCCACAACACCCGCATCCTTCTGACAAACCTTACCCAAGATCAGACTCATAACCATTCTTTTTTTTTTAAGAAAGACTTTCATGAACTAACACTCGCACTTAACGTCCCCGTCCCTTCCACCCCCTTCTAGCTCTGACCTGGCTGATAGTTACTTTATTGAGGAAGAATGTACTTACTATGACTTTGATATGTGGTCGTCCCACCTAGCTATCTTAAGATGAATGCACTAACTGTACATTCCTCTGGATGAGAACATCTGCTAAATTATTCAAATGTAAATGTAAAATTAATCCAGCCCAATCCACCCCCTTCACTTCCCTGTGTTAGGTTTTCAGGTACAGACCCAGAAGGACACAGATGAAACCTCCAACCAGATTTATTCACCCAACTGGATGCTTCAGCTGAACAGTGTAGCATACAAGTCACACAAGCATATATTTTTACCATTCGAACTAGACAGAGTTTGTCTCCTTGTATGTCTCAACTAAACACAGTCCGTGTCTGTTGCTGGGCAGAACTGGGTCTGCTCCTCTTTGTTGTCTTTGTCGTGGCACAGCTGGAAGTTTGGAACTGTCTCGAACGGTTGACACCTCAAACGGTTCAGCTCAGACATAGGTTCCAACCTCAGACCCAGAGAGGTATCCTGTTGTACTTCTCTTGATGTACACAACAGGAAAGCAACTTAGACAGATCACGTACTAGTACAGCTCACATGTCTATTACACTGAGTTATGAAACCTCGCAGTCACAGCAACGTAAACCACAACAGAATAATCCCTAGAGTAACATTATCAGAATTACGGCTAATAAGATAGTTGTAAAGGCTCAGATCACACGGTTCCCAACACCTGAAATGGTTACAAGTACCCCCCTGCCCCCCTCCAACACACCCACACACACATAGAGAGAGAGAGAGAGAGAGAGAGAGAGAGAAGGTCTGATATGGTTGACTTGATGATGGACTCAGCTCCTCTTAGGAGAGTGTATGTTAGAGAGGCTGAGGAAAAACTGAGGATAGGCCGGGGCTTACAAACAGCCTTAAAGGAGATTCTGTGTAGATTCTATGATTGTTCTCTGTAGCTTGTTAGCTGCACAGCCATTCTCCTGTTTACCATTTGTCAGCAAGATGTTCTCCCTGCGTTCCTGTCTTATGTTCTTATCCTTTGTCTCTCTCACTCTCAGTCCCTTGCTTGCTCTCTCTCGCTCCTGTCCTCTCTTTCTCGCTCTCTCAATTCGGTTAAATTCAATTCAATGGGCTTTATTGGCATGGGAAAAACATGTTAACATTGGCAAAGCAAGTGAAGTAGATAATATATAGAAGTGAAATAAACAATAAAAATGAACTGTAAACATGACACTCACAGAAGCTCCTAAGGAATAAAGACATTACAGATGTCGTATTATGTATTTATGCAGTGTTGTAACGATGTGCAAATGGTTAAAGTACAAAAGGGAAAATAAATAAACACAAATATGGGTTGTATTTACAATGGTGTTTGTTCTTCACTGGTTGTCCTTTTCTTGTGGCAACAGGTCACAAATCTTGCTGCTGTGATGACACACTGTGGCATTTCACCCAGTAGATATGTGAGTTTATCAAAATCGGGTTTGTTTTGAAATTATTTGTGGATCTGTGTAATCTGAGGGAAATGTGCGTCTCTAATATTGTCATACATTTGGCAGGAGGTTAGGAAGTGCAGCTAATTTTCCACCTAATTTTGTGGGCAATGTGCACATAGCCTGTCTTCTCTTGAGAGTCAGGTCTGCCTACGGGGGGAAGAAATGTGTGTGTTTTTTGCCTATTTTAACTGCACACTTGTTGTTTGTGTACATTAATTTTATAATGTCGTATGTTTTCCCCCGATACCGCTTTCCATCAATTTGTATAGCAGACCCTCATGCCAAATTGAGTCGAAGGCTTTTTTGAAATCAACAAAGCATGAGAAGACTTTGCCTTTGTTTTGGTTCGTTTGTTTTTCAATTAGGGTGTGCAGGGTGAATATGTGGTCTGTCGTATGATAATTTGGTAAAAAGCCAATTTGACATTTGTTTCGAACATTGTTTTCACTGAGGATATGTACGAGTCTGCTGTTAATGATAATGCAGAGGATTTTCCCAAGGTTGCTGTTGACGCATATCCCAGAGTAGTTATTGGGGTCAAATTTGTCTCCACTTTTCTGGATTGGGGTGATCAGTCCTTGGTTCCAAATATTGGGGAAGATGCCAGAGCTAAGGATGATGTTAAAGAGTTTTAGTATAGCCAATTTAAATTTGTTGTCTGTATATTTGATAATTTCCTTGAGGATACTATCAACACCACAGGCCTTTTTGGGTTGGAGGGTTTTTATTTTGTCCTGTAGTTCATTCAAGGTAATTGGAGAATCCAGTGGGTTCTGGTGGTCTTTAATAGTTGATTCTAAGATTTGTATTTGATCATGTATACGTTTTTGATGTTTGTTCTTTGTTATAGAGCCAAAAAGATTGGAGAAGTGGTTTACCCATACATCTCCATTTTGGATAGATAATTCTTTGTGTTGTTGTTTGTTTAGTGTTTTCCAGAAGTGGTTAAAGTCTATGGATTCTTCAATTACATTGAGCTGATTTCTGACGTGCTGTTCCTTTTCCCGTACTGTATTTCTGTATTGTTTTAGTGATTCACCATAGTGAAGGCGTAGACTCAGGTTTTCTGGGTCTCTAGGTTTTTGGTTGGACGGGTTTCTCAATTTCTTTCTTAGAGTTGTTGCATTCTTCTTCAAACCATTTGGCATTGTTGTTCGTTTTCTTCGGTTTTCTGTTTAAAATGTTTAGATTTGATAGGGAAGCTGAGAGGTCAAATATACTGTTAACATTTTTTACTGCCAAATTTACACCTTCATTATTACAGTGGAATGTTTTGTACAGGAAGTTGTCTAGAAGGTATTGAATTTGTTGTTGCCTAATTGTTTTTGGTAGGTTTCCACACTCCATTCTTTCCATCTATAGCATTTCTTAATATTACTCTGTTCCTTTGGCTTTGATGGCTCAAGATTGAGTATTGCTCTGTTCAGGTAGACTGATTTAGCTGTGATCTGATAGGGGTGTCAGTGGGCTGACTGTGACTCTTTCTTTCAGTCCCTTGCTTGTGTAACTGGTGTGAAATGGCTAGTTAGTTAGTGGGGTGCTCGCTAATAGCGTTTCAATCGGTGACGTCACATGCTCTGAGACCTTGAAATCGTTGTTTCCCTTGCTCTGCAAGGGTCTCGGCTTTTGTGGAGTGATAAGTAACGATGCTTTGAGGGTGTCAGTTGTTGATGTGTGCAGGGGGTCCCTGGTTCGAGGCAAGGAGAGGGACAGAAGAAATACTGTTACACTTGCTCTCTTTCTCTCGCGGTCACCACACACTCTCCCTTTGGTTGTCACACAAATATAACAGTGTAGCATTTTCCTGCAGTCAAATGAGCAAATCGCCCTCTAGTAGCCTCACGGGGGGGAACATTACTCCTATTTTTCCTGATTTTATAATTAATAAACACTATTTCAAAAACCTGCCGAATATCTGGTGTTTCTACCTCAAATGGTTTTGTTATATTTCAGTCTTATGTGATGTATATAAAGTGTCATATTGGGATGCAAACTCAAAATGTAATACATTTCAACTCTGTATCTGACCTGGTAGAGGTGTCTTCTTTTTTAAGCCCATAACCATGTGTGTGAGGTGTATACTTTTGTTTCAAAGTAGATTTATTTAAGCCTACCAAGAAATACTGTGTGACCCTGATTTAGCCCACTGTAGTAAAAAGCTAAACTCAATAATTACACAGTGATAGGCTTTTTAATGACAGATGGATTTATGGACTGGATAACAATAAATGGACAGCATAAAAGTAAAAAAAAAAGCTTCATTTAAGTCACTTATGAACCATTTCAAGGTACTAATGTGGGAATTGTAGCCTCTTCCTCTCCAGACTAGGTTTAGGTGCGTGAGACTGCCCACGGCACATTATTAGGATGCCATGTTGCTGTGTGTATGTTAATTACCATGTAGACAGATGGTATACAAGTGCTGCATGCTTGCACCCGTGCATGTGTGCGTATGTGTGTGTGCCTGCGTGTCTGTGTGGCAACTGTTACCTCAAGCCCACTCAGGCACCCGAGAGCGCACGCCCGTGCTCACTCCCACAGAAACAAAACGCACACAAACGTGCAGACACACTGATAAGCACACCAGACTCAAAGTCCCCGAGAGCCACTCGTTTCTGTCATAGCCTCAATAACACAATGGATTAAATGAAGAGTGGTCCACTGCGGGAACACTGTCTGAGCTTTATAGTGCACTGCTTTTGACCCTATGGGCCCTGGTCAAAAGTAGTGCACTATATACGGAATAGGGTGCCATTTGGGACGCAGACACTGATGCCCAAACAGCTCTATAGTTTCCTTATTTGTCGATATATCAATGCCAAACTTAACATGGTTCATCTTGGTAATGTCTTTGAGGGTCCTAAAACGTTTCAAGTTAATAGACCATTGTGGAGTACATTTACAAAGGATGTACTCCACATACCAAATTTGTATTCAAAGGTTTTCTAAAAGGTCCAATGGAGGACAATCAGACTGACCTTATGGGTCCTTGAGGCGCGTTTGTTCAACATGAGTTAAGACACCTACAATCAATGTTTCAAGTCTCTAGGTCAAATGGGGCGACGGATATGAGGGTTTTAAGTAATACTGATTATAACAGTGCTCCCTTTAGGGCAATCGGTGCCGTTCTTTTTGGCTACGTTACTCATGGCCTGTAGTTTGTGCCAAATTAGACAAAATGTTACGCTCAGTGTGTTTGACCTGATGAAGGTCCGTTTCGGATCGAAACATTGTAAATAAAGCGGTGAATTGGGAGCTTTAACCTTTCTGATCTCCCCATCCCGGATCCGGGTTCGTGAATACAGACTCAAGCTCATTACCATAACGCAACGTTAACTATTCATGAAAATCGCAAATGAAATGAAATAAATATGCTAGCTCTCAAGCTTAGCCTTTTGTTAACAACACTGTCATCTCAGATTTTCAAAATATGCTTCTCAACCATTGCAAAACAAGCATTTGTGTAACAGTATTGATGGCTAACGTAGCATTTAGCATTAGCATTCAGCTGGCAACATTTACACAAAAAAACAGAAAAGCATTCAAAAAAATCATTTACCTTTGAAGAACTTCAGATGTTTTCAATGAGGAGACTCTCAGATAGCAAATGTTCAGTTTTTCCTGAAAGATTATTTGTTTAGGACAAATCGCTCCGTTTTCTGCGTCACGTTTAGCTATGAAAAAACCCCTGTATCCAGGATTGTGTAAATCTATCAGCAAGCTCATTAGCATAACACAACGTTAACTATTTATGAAAATCGCAAATGAAATGAAATAAATATGCCATCTCTCAAGCTTAGCCTTTTGTAAACAACACTGTCATCTCAGATTTTCAAAATATGCTTCTCAACCATAGGAAAACAATAATTTGTGTAAAAGTAGCTAGCTAGAGTTAGCATTTCGCGTTAGCATTTAGCGTTAGCATTAGCGTTAGCATCCAGCACGCAACATTAACAAAAACATAAAAGCCTTCAAATAAAATAATTTACCGTTTTTTATCCAAAAATGAAATAGCGCCCCTAGAGCTCTAACAGGTTAACAGTGTGCCGGCCTTCTTGTTCTATACTAGACAATGATTTTTTTCATTTTTTTTCTTGACATGGTCAAATAAGTCAAGAATAAATGTGTAACTTTTTGTCTAGTATAGAACAAGAAGGCATGCTTCTTGTTCTGTACTAGACAAAAAGTTACACATATATTCTTGACTTATTTGACCATGTCAAGAGAAAAATGAAAAAAATTATTCAGAAGATAACAATAGGAGTTCACAGCTTCGCTACGCTGTGAACCCCTAAAAAACCCTGTTCTTTTTCTTCTTAAAAACTTCTTAGGGCTGCAATCCCGTTAACGGGATCGATGTGACAACAGCCAGTGAAAGTGCAGGGCGCCAAAATCAAAACAACAGAAATCTCATAATTAAAATTCCTCAAACATACATGTATCTTATACCGTTTTAAAGGTCATCTTGTTGTTAATCCCACCACAGTGACTGATTTCAAATAGGCTTTACAGCGAAAGCACCACAAACAATTATGTTAGGTCACCACCAACTCACAGAAAAACACAGCCATTTTTC
The DNA here is from genome assembly GCF_013265735.2 of Oncorhynchus mykiss. Lineage (NCBI taxonomy): Eukaryota > Metazoa > Chordata > Actinopteri > Salmoniformes > Salmonidae > Oncorhynchus > Oncorhynchus mykiss. The sequence continues at coordinate 34,938,161 of NC_048575.1, read as the reverse complement.
CAGCCAAAGAGAGGAGTCACAAAAAGCACAAATAGGGATCAAATGAATCACTAACCTTTGTGATCTTCTTCAGATGAAACTCATAGGACTTCATGTTACACAATACATGTATGTTTTGTTTGATAAAGTTCATATTTATATAAAACAAATCTCAGTATACATTGGCGTGTCACGTTCAGTAGTTCCAGAAACATCCGGTGATATTGCAGAGAGCCACATAATTTTACAGAAATACTCATTATAAATGTCCATGAAAATACAATTGTTAGACATGGAAATATAGATATACCTCTCTGCAACCGCTGTGTCAGATTTTTGGAAAAAGCAAACCATGCAATAATCTGAGAACAGCGCTCAGAAAAAAAAAGAATCATCCACCATGTTGGAGTCAACAGAAATAAGAAATAACATTATATAAATATTCCCTGAGCTTTGATGATCTTCATCAGAATGCACTCCCATGAATCCTAGTTCCACAATAAATGTTTGTTTTGTTCGATAATGTCCATTATTTATGTCCAAGTAGCTACTTTTGTTAGGGCGTTTAGTACACAAATCCAAATGCTCGTGCAGGTCCAGCCGAACGTCGGACGAAAACTTCAAAAAGTTATATTACAGGTTTTTAGAAACATTTCAAACTAAGTATAGAATCAACCTTTAGGATGTTGTTATCATACATCTTCTATAACATTCCAACCGGAGAATTCCATTGTCTATAGAAAAGCCATGGAACGCAGGTCGCTATCATGTGAAATGCGCATAACCAGGACCTGGCTCTCTGCCAGACCACTGACTCAAAGAGCTCTCATCTGGCCCCACATCACAGTAGAAGCCTCATTCAAGTTTCTAAAGACGGTTGAGATCAAGTGGAAGCCTTAGGGAGTGCAACATAACCAATATCCCACTGTGTATTCAATATGGGCTGGGTTGAAAATCGACCAACCTCAGATTTCCCACTTCCTGTTTGGATTTATTCTCTGGTTTTTGCCTGCCATATGAGTTATGTTATACTCACAGACATCATTCAAACAGTTTTAGAAACTTCAGAGTGTTTTCTATCCAATACTATTAATACTATGCATATATTAGCAACTGGGACTGAAGAGCAGGCCGTTTACTCTGGGCACCTCTGGGCACCTTTCGTCCAAGCTACTCAATACTGCCCCTGCAGCCATAAGAAGTTTATTAAGAAACACCAATTACCAGAGTTTGCTGCAGGATGTGTGACATTAAATTAAATACTGTCAATTTAATCTTTGATGCAATTAAAATGTCTGTGGATGCATCTATGCGTCTACTATTGCTGATGAGGATGACAAGTGTTGTTTGAATAATCAGTACTGTTATGTTGGCACTTTTTCTCAAGTGTCGGTGTATCATGTGGTTTAATTCTCTCGCGCTGCAAAGAACTCCGATATTTTGACCCTGAACTGCTTTCCGCATTGATTTTCCTTCATGCCGCTGGGATAAATATCAAGGCAATAACCAGGAGGAACAAATATTTGAATTAGGCCTCACTTCAAATATAAATACATATTTGTTTGACGTCATAGAAAATCTGTGTAAACTATCTCCGCTCATTATTTCCCAACTCTTTTCCATTTGAAGTAAATCCAAGATGGATTCTCTAGTTTGCTTTACTTCTCAGCCTATAATGGTATCCTAATGCTATAATCGGTTGATATATCATCAAAAAGTTTTCATTTGTCTTCATGTTTTGAAGGACATTTCCATTTTGTGAATTTACTTTGGAATAGCTATTCATCTAGGGAAGCATGTGAGTTGCAATATCAACACAGAAGAATGGCTACCATTTAATTGGCTCTTGTCTGGTGAGAGCCTCACATACTGTAGGACTCTATGGTTGAGTCCCAAATGGCACTCTGTTCCCATAGGCTCTGGTCAAAATGAGTGCGCTAGATTTAATTTACATTTTTAATTTAACCTTTATTTAACTAGGCAAGTCAGTTAATAAGAACAAATTCTTATTTACAATGACGGCCTAGGAACAGTGGGTTAACTGCCTTTTTTTATATTACATAGGGATTAGGTTGCCATTTGGGACAGAACCTACATATTAGACTGCTCTCTCAGTCCTGGCTGCCTCACAGAAGATGTAGAGGGAGCAAAGCTCATATCTCTAGCTTTCCTCTGTGTCTCTGTTGCTGACTTGTGACCAAGGCTGTCTCTCTGTCTCTCATTTTGTCTTCTCCCCAGAGACAAGCAGGCTAGAGGAGAAGCCTGTAATATCCCCTGCAGCTTCAGGTAGCTTCAGGTCTCTCTCTCTCTCTCCCTCTCTCTCTCTCTCTCTCTCTCTCTCTCTCTCTGACAGCTGTGCACGTACAGCCTCGGCTCCAGCCGTATCCCCCCTGGGGATTTTCTTCCCTCATTCCTCCATACCACTGACTGATTTCTTCCCTCTCTCGCTCTCTCTTTCATCAAAACCTACTGGTGGCAAAGGCACATTGTCGGGACAATGCAGTTTGAATGCCTCAGTGCAGTGACATTTTAGACTGGATTTGGTGTCTTATTTGTGATACACTGCAGATATACCTGTGACAGATGATCCATAATAAGGTCAGAGGGAGGTTGACTTGAAAGGGGAGAATGTCAGAGATGTTTTTTTTAAATGGCAAACAGCACTGCTGTTATTACTACAATACTCCATTTTGTAATGTTTTATTTACGTACTCCAGTCTTCCTCTGGTGCTGTCTGTATGCATTTACCTTTCAATGTCTCCCTTCCCCATACTGTAGTTGGCAACTCCAGAGTGGAAGAGAGGAGAGGGGCTATTCCTTTGAGTGGTAGCACTACCCTTCCTTCTCTTCTCTCCTGGCTGGTTAGGGCTGGCAGCCACGGATGTGTCTGAGAGGCCTGTGAGTTTGATCAATTGAGCCAGGGGCCATTGACCTCAAGGGTACCCCCATTGATTTGATTAGATATCATGATAACATGGCATAAGTCATTACAAAATGTGTAGAATTGCAGGGAATGAACTTGAAAAGTGACATTTTTCAAGAGGAGGGCCACTAAAATGTTTTGCTGCTAGGTGGGGGCCCCCAAAAGGCTAGAGCTGGCCTTTAATGGAGCCCAGAGTGGCAGAGCCAGGGCCAAGGAGCTGATGGCAGAGAGCCCAGGGGCATGGCACCGATGTGACACACACATTATCCCCATCAGGTCTGCGGCCTTGAGAGGTGATTGATGGGGTGTGTGGGTGCCAAGGAACATCCATCTCTCTAGAAGTGCTGGAAGGCCCCCACCAGCACTCCCACCTCTACCTTTTCTTGAAACTCTGAAAGAAAGATAGAAGAGAAGGCGAGTGCGAGAATAGTTTTGGAGAGGAGGAATACTGGAATATAACCCCATTTGCATTCTAGCCTCGCGGATTCAAGCCTACCTGGCTGTGTTTGTTCGCCTGACTGTCTATTTCTATGAAAGATTCCATCAGCGCAGTAGGCTGTGCTCCGGCATAAGATGGATGGTGCCATCAGTCCTGAAGTGTGCAATTGGACTTCAAATTCATCTCAGCTTTGTTAGAAATACACTCAAGAAAAGCTATTATACAGTATTTATCATAGCGATTCAGGGGTAAAATTAAAATGGAATCATATGCTCCACGAACATTAGACAACTATAGAGAAAAACCCTCAAATTGCTGAAATAAGTCAATAACTAAAGTAATAGTGCAGATGGTACTCTTTTGCTAAGTGCAGAGATGTAATATTGGTAATGAGGGGACCTTTGAGAATGCTACTGACTTTGTGGCGCAGCAGAAAGATCAGCGTATCCCAAATCCAGAGATGTGAATTTAAATCCCAGATGGGGGTCGTATTTCAAACTCAGCACTAAGTGATCATTTCAAATGTAATCATATTGATTAAAGATGTGTACACTGTTTTATCTGAACAGTGTATCACTTAACTTAAAACCCCCACTCCATTGTATTACTTCCCTTACAAAAAAAACATGTGAAATTGTATTTCTACATATATAATAGCTGTTTTCACATGTTGAGCTGAGAACTGAAACACAACTGTCACATGTGGAATTGCATTTTCACATGTGAAAATCGAATTTACACTATCACGTGAAAAACATGCAGTTTTACATGTGAATGTTTTTGTTGTTACATGTAGTGTCATGCTACCACATTTTGAAAATGTCTGTTTTTCTAAAACAAGAAATCTATTACTTGTAAGAAGTATTGGGGTACATTAAATACATTCATTTCAGTTGTGTGACCTGCGTCTTTAAACCAATGTTAAAATAAATCATTTAGTTCTTCAACTGAACATCAAGAATCAACAAAGTGCCTATGCTGCCACATCATTCAGGGCTCTACACTGACATTTTTTACTAGGAATATGTGATGTGCTCCTAAGTAGAAATGTAGTGTCACACAAATAAATCTAGGAGAACAATTCAAGGATTTGTGTGTTTTAATGTTAAGAAATTACTAAAAGTTTTTAGGAGTGATCCATGTGATCCATGGGCCAATGACAAAATCTACACACATTTTTCAGGTGGCAGGTCTTCATTTCCAACCCTGGTTTTCACATATGCTCAAGGGTTTTCACATGTGTAGTTTCAGATGTTGCTTTTAACTTTCACATAAGATCACATGTGAAATTCCTGTGGGAGCTGACTCAGGTAGCAACACTTGTTGGGCTGGCTAATTTGAACTCCTCCATCATGGTGTTGACACGGCTTCATTTACGTGGAGAAAATAAACAAACACTCATGTCAACCTGCCATCAGTACTTAGGCTTCGATATGACATACAGGGCCGTGTCAGCACCTCACTTACGTCACTGACGTGTGGCACGTGCCCCTTCGCACTTATGCTTACTGTGCATACACTGGCCACCACTGGCCCCTCTCTGCAGCTAGTGTCTTTTTGGCTGCTGTTGTTTTTGCCTCTCTTAGCTGGTCCCCACCAAACGTGACCATGACAGACAGCAGGATAACATACCAAAACCTATATTAATTTGGGAACAGGTCGAAACACGAATGAAACATTCATGTTTTTATAGATATTCAAGTTCCATTTTAGCATTCGGCATTGCAAACGCTCGTTCACGCGCGAGCAGGGTGGATGAAATGACTGATTAACATGCATGTGTACATTTATCTTGCTACATAATGGAGACTGTCAGTCAGGAAGATATAGCAAATTGTGATTCCTGGTTAGTCTTGTACTATTCTTACCAACTTAGGCAATTTTAATTTAGCTAAGGTCTACATCGCTGCCTGTATTAAAGGGCAATTCCGCCACTTTTCAACCCCACATTCAACATCTCCGCACCAAACCAATGCCTACTTATGTGAAAACGGAGTTTCTATGATCTGCGGTTAAAAAGATAAGAAAGGTTAAACACAGTACAAACCTGATGATGTCATCGGTTAGAATTTTTTTTACCGTATTTTTTTCTACAAAACGTAGAAATGCACCGTTTTTCACATATGTTGAGACTGGCATTGTGATGGAGATAATGAAATGAGGTTGAAAAGTGGTGGAGTTGCCCTTTAATGTTGGCATCCAATTACAGGAAAATGTGCACACTAAGTGAAAATGGGGATTTGCATAAATCGCTGACTGAATGAGGCTGATGTCGGTTTGAAGCATGCTCAAAGGGCTTGTTTAGTTTGTGACGTGAACCTGAAAATACATTTTTTTTTCTCTGTGTTTGGAACATTAATTAGAGATGGTGGAAACAGGAGAGCTTTGTATTTCAGTTGAATTAACCTTTGACTGTGAGTGAGTCAAGGAGTCATTAGAAAATCTATGTATTATTCAAACGACAATGCAGATATGAACAGGGCCCATTTCTTGCTGTCTCACATTGAAGAGAAGCACGGTGATACGTTTTGTCAGTGTGGTTTAGTATGGTCCTGTGTGGCTCAGTCGGCAGAGCACGGCTCTTGCAACCCCAGGATCGTTGCTTTGATTCCTGCTGGGAAAATGTATGACTGTAAGTCGCTTCGGATAAAAGCATCTGCTTAATGCATGATATCATGTTATTATGTTAAGTCTTCCTGTGAAACAAAAGGCACTTTTACAGTTTCCTATCGGACCTGGTCTCCACTGTTTTTCTAAAGTTCATTCATTGACTGGTGTCTCATACTGTAAAGTTCCCGGGAAGACGTTGCTGCTTTGCTATTGACAATGTTCAGCTTTGTTTGGAGAGTGACTGAACTGGATGCAATTATAGACTCCATGTGAGTGGGATGTGGCTTTCTGTCACAGCTTGTCGACAGATTCCACCAAAGGCTGGCTTTGGGTGCTTGACCTGGGAGACTTATCCATACTGCGTGTCTGTGTGTTTTTTTTTTTTTCTGGAACTCTCCACATTCTGGACACAGTGTTTGGAAACACTTGATGCTTGTGTCTATTTTAGCTCTCTTAACTTACCCCTTCATCTGATGAAGGTATTACGTCTCAACTTAATCAAACATGAGGAATTTCATGAGGAGAATCTTGACCAGGTTTTCTATGTAAAAATGGAACAGGCACCAAGAGAGAAGAACCCATCAGAAAAATGTGTGTTAACTGTGCAAAGGGAAGCGACAACCCCAAATAAACGCTGTGGGATTTAAGAGGCATAAGCCTTGTTTGGTCCAGGATATCCCCTTAGCTGTATGCTTGGTATAAGCTGGCCCTCTGTGTGTCTGTCTGTCACTCTGGGTTAGCTACTGAGCGCTCCATGGCTTACTGAGAGATAGAAGCTGTCTAATTAAAGGAAAACACCACTCAAAAATGACGTTTTCACTTTTTTTCTTCTCATCATTCCACTGTTGATACAGTCCCAACAGATTTTGCATGACAACAGTAAAGTATAGGATTTTCTTGATGATGTGTTTAGCATCATATGATGATTTGGCAAATTACAATTTGCTTCTTGAAAGTCCAAGGGCTCTCACTGGGCCTTTATATCCCCTCAGAGAAAGAAGAACCACTGGCAAAACACACAGAGACAGTCAATCACCAGATCTCACACACACACACACACACACACACACACACACACACACACACACACACACACACACACACACACACACACACACACACACACACACACACACACACACACACACACACACACACAATAATTAGACATGCCACTATGATAACATATCAAACTCGACTGCTCAACAGTTGTTGTTTTTTCTTCAAAATAACAATGGATGGTAAAATGAAAAGGTTGGGCTCATGGTGTTGTTCCAACTCCTGCGCCGTAGAGACGTGGGAACAGAGTCCACCTCTGGTTCTCAGGTAGATAGAATCTGTCCCTACCTGTTCTCTTACTCTAATGATCCTTATCTTAGTTAACGTAACTTCCATCAGTGATGGGAAAATGTGATCTTAGTTCCCACAATGTCTCACATTGATGGGAAAAGCAGAAGAAGCAGGAGAAATATTGTGTGAGAAGCGGAAGAAATACATGCGTACCCAGACACACATTAATACACGCACCCACATACACACTATCATACGCATCCTCACACGCACGCACGCACGCACGCGCACACACACACACACACACACACACACACACACACACACACACACCTCACTCACACACACACACACACACACACACACATAGGTGAAAGCTTAGGGGATGAAGGAACTGGTATTGTCTGTGAAGTGGCGTGTCTGAATGGAACTCAGGGCTTGTTGTACATCCTAACCCAGTCCATTCACTGCTACAGCTTTGACCACGTTCAATTTTGGGCTCTGCTGAGCAAGACCTCTGAGGGAGCAATATTTGAGAAGAGAAGAGTGAGGTCACTCAGATGAGAGATGTAGTCCTTTTTATGTGAAAAGTGTGAAAAGATCCCGTAACAATGTTTGTCTTGCTTTGTCAGCAGCGAACTACAAAAACACCACGTCTGCTCATAACACTGCAGTGAATAGCGATGTGGTGTAATGTTTTACAGCTGGTGTGTAATTCTTACTTATACGTTGCTTGCCAGCCCTGTTCTCTCTCATGGCAGAATTATTCAAGTGCCCCAAGGCCGTGGAGCAGACCTGTACATTACCTCAGCTTCTGAATGAGAACCAGCACTCTGTCGCACACAAACAAACAAACGTGCATGCACGCACGCACGCACGCACGCACGCACGCACGCACACACGCACACACACACACACACACACACACACACACACACACACACACACACACACACACACACACACACACACACACACACACACACACACACAACCAGTTCTCTGTCCTGTACTCTATCACTAAAAATGAGCCAGACGCAGCACTTCATCTATTTATATGCAGATGATACAGTCTTATACCCAGGAGGCCCCTCCCCGGATTTTGTGTTGAATGCTCTACAACATAGCTTTCTTAGTGTCCAACAAGCTTCACTACCCTTAACCTTGTCCTGAACACCTCCAAAACAAAGGTCATGCGGTTTGGTAAGAAGAATTCCCCTCTCTCCAAATGTGTGATTACTACCTCTGAGGGTTTAGAGACTGAGGTAGTCACCTCATGCAAGTACTTGGGAGCATGGCTAGACGGTGCACTGTCCTTCTCTCAGCACATATCAAAGCTGAAGGCTAAAGTTAAATCGAGACTTGGTCTTCTCTATCATAATCGCTCCTCTTTCACCCCAGCTGCCAAACTAACCCTGATTCAGATGACCATCCTACCCATGCTAGATTACAGAGACGTAATTTATAGATCGGCAGGTAAGGGGGCTCTCGGGTGGCTAGATGTTCTTTACCATTTGGCCATCAGATTTGCCACCTATGCTTCTTATAGAACACATCACTGCACCCTTCTGTAAACTGGCCATCTCTGAATACCCATCGCAAGGCCCACTGTTTGATGCTTCTTTATAAAACCCTCTTTAGGCCTCACTCCCCCCTATCTGAGATATCTACTGCAGCCCTCATCCTCCACATACAACACCTGTTCTGCAAAGTCACATTCTGTTAAAGGTTCCCAAAGCACAAACATCCCTGGGTCGCTTTTCTTTTTAGTTCACTGCAGATAGCGACTGGAACGAGCTGCAACAAACACTCAAACTGGACAGTTTTATCTCAATCTCTTCATTCAAAGACTCAATCATGGACAATTGCTGACAGTTGTGGCTGCTTTGCGTGATGTATTGTTTTCTCGACCTTCTTGCCCTTTGTGCTGTTGTTTGTGCCCAATAATGTTGGTACCATTTTGTGTTGCGACCATGTTGTTGTCATGTTGTGTGATGCTACCATGCTGTGTGGTCATGTGTTGCTGCCTTGCTATGTTGTTGTCTAGGTCTCTCTTTATGTAGTGTTGTGTTGTCTCTCTTGTCGTGATGTGTGTTTTGTCCTATATTTATATTTTATTGTTTAATCCCAGGCCCCCGTCCCCGCAGGAGGCCTTTTGCCTTTTGGTTGGCTGTCATTGTAAATAAGAATGTGTATTTCACTGACTTGCCTAGTGAAATAAAGGTTCATTAATATAAATGGATGACTGACCAGAATGTGGAATTCCACAAGCCCTCTGTTACTCAAACTGTACAGTCATGATACCCAGGAATACACTTATTGTTGCTGTTGTTCTCCACCAATTCCTTCTCTCTTAATCTGTTCCTTCTGTCTTTCACTCTTTCTTTCTAGCGTTCTTATGCTCTCTCTCTCTCTCTGACTACATGGAACTCTATTCCACATCAAGTAACTCAAGCGAGCAGTAAAATGTTTTATTTTACATTTAGAAACAGATAAAACTACACCTTGTGAAACGTATGGCCCGTGGAGAGACACACACAGGCACACGCATGCACACACACACACACACGCTAACACACACACTCTACACACACGTACATTGTAATGTTATAGATTGTAGATATGTAGTGGTAAAGTAATGGTGTAAAAATGAGTAGTATGATGTACTGTTATATTGATTTTGTGATGTAACTGCCTTATTCTTGTTTGGAGCCCAAAAGAGTGCAGCAGCTAATGGGGATCTTTAATAAATACAAATACGCACATGCACGCACACACACACACACACACACACACACACACACACACACACACACACACACACACACACACACACACACACACACACACACACACACACACACACAGACACACACACACACACACACACACACACACACACACACACACACACACACACACACACACACCAGCTCCCCACACCCTCACACACTGACAGAACTCTTCATTGGATCAGTTTTCCCGGACACAGCGGTCCAGTGTGAACGCAACATTAGTCTTAAATCATCTCCCAGCTCTTGCACGGATGTAATTAACACTTTGGACGGGTGGAGATAGTTTTTATTTTATTCATGGCCCGTTTTTCTCGCCTCTTTCTTCCGCTCGGCATGCGACACACTAGGTTTTTTTTTTTTACGACAGCCCCAAACATGTTACGAGACTCCTGAGAGTACTTTGTTCCACTTTTAATGTTTTTAAAAGGACTGCATAACCAAATGTCCCTCTTGATATATCCAGGCAGGGCCATCATTTATTGGCACCCTTGATAAAGTTGTATTGTATGAGCATGCATTCAAATCAAATCAAAAACACATTTTATTTGTCACATGCGCCGAATACAACAGGTGTAGTAGACCTTACAGTGAAATGCTTACTTACGAGCCCTTAACCAACGATGCAGTTTTAAGAAAATACCTAGAAAGAAAAAAAGTTACAGACGATACATTTTTTTTTTATAGAGCAGCAGTAAATAACAATAGCGGGGCTATATACAGGGGGTACCGGTATAGATGTGTCAATGTGCGGGGGGCACCGGTGTCGAGGTATTTGAGATAATTATGTACATGCAGGTAGGGTTGTCAAAGTGGCTATGCACAGATAATAACAGAGAGACTTTTTAGAAGCCTCTTGGACCTAGACTTGGCGCTCCGGTACCGCTTGCCGTGCGGTAGCAGAGAGAACTAGGGTGGCTGGAGTCTTTGATTATTTTTAGGGCCTTCCTCTGACACCTCCTGGTATAGAGGACCTGGATGGCAGGAAGCTTGGCCCCGGTGATGCACTGGGCCGTACGCACTACCCTCTGTAGTGCCTTGCGGTCGGAGGCCGAGTAATTTCCATACCAGGCAGTGATGCAACCCGTCAGGATGCTCTCGATGGTGCAGCTGTAAAATATTTTGAGGATCTGAGGACCCATGCCAAATGTTTTCAGTCTCCTGAGAGGGAATAGGTTTTGTCGTGCCCTCTTCATGACTGTCTTGGTGTGCTTGCCTCATGTTAGTTTGTTGTTGATGTGGACGCCAAGGAACTTGAAGCTCTCAACCTGCTCCACTACAGCCCCGCGTGCTCGGTCCTCGTTTTCCTGTAGTCCACAATCCATCTCCTTTTCGATCATTATAGCTCAGTATTTGTATTATTTATTTTATAGTATTTTTTGCTCATCTTTATCAAGGGTGGCAATAATTATTGACCTGACTGTGTATGCACGACTATTTTATTTTCCATGTGGGCCCTGGTCATAAGTGGTGCACTACATAGAGAATAGGGTACCATTTACAGGTGTTGTTTGCCCCAGGGGGACTACTAATTTGCCCATGTCTTCTCTCTGGGGTAATAAGGATATGTTGAAACAGGTAGAGAGAACAGCACACGTTCTTCTGTATAATTACAGAGGCCCGAGGGTGCATGCATGGCTTTCATGTCTTTGTTACTCTTAATGTTCCTCTTTTTGTCGCCACACCTTCTAGAACAGCCAACTCCGACGTGTCTACAGCATAAAACAATGACTCCGTCAAAGAACATCAACTATGGCTAATCTGAACTACTGTAAGGTTCACGTGCATTATAATCAAAGCCAGTAGTGTAATTCAAATCAACGCATTGCCCTTTCATAATATTAGCTGTAACTGATGAAATTAACTGAGAGTTGGCTGTGAAGAGTTTTATCCGAGAGAGTACAGAGTAAGTCTGTGAAGGAGCCTCCCTACCTCATTTACCTTCTCATATTTGATGTGATATCACGTCAGCACTTTTCACTAAAACTCTCTTTATGAACACTTAAGTCAAATCCTCTCTCTGCTTACCACTCCCTCTGCTTAGATTGACCATGGCTGCTAAGTATTTTCCTGGAAGTTTTTTCGATCTATGAATTCATCCCCAACGGCACTCTATTCCTTATAGTGCACTACTTTTGATCAGGGCCCATGGAGCTCTGTTCAAAAGTAGTGCACTACATATATAGGGATAGCTTGCTATTTTGGACGCATTCTAATGTTTTCTCTCTGTTTTCTTCTCTTGCTGTTTCCCTCACTATGTGTCAGTATGTCCATACCCCTGCCCATTGCACTTGGGTAGCACGGAGCTATTAGTGCTTTTTAAGGTCGGTTCGGTTTCGGTTTGGATTATTTAAAAAATAATCACGATTTTCGATTTTTGGGGTTGAATGCTGTGACAGCACAGAATAAAACAATTAATAAATTGTCCCATGATGGTAGTGCATGGCCATTTCACTTATTAACTATCATTTTTTTAAATTACAGTACTTTAATAAAATATTTCATTTGTTGTGTATATTACATTCGTTTTATTTAATGACTTTATTATTTCATCCCAAGTCATCATCTCATCTCTATAGAAGTGCTGCCAATACTGTTACAAAATCACTATTTTGTAGTTCTTCAAAGTAATTAAGGCATGCTTTTATGACTGCTGAAGACCAACTATTAATAACTTTGATTGTTTCTTTTTTTGTAGAAATGCCTCGCAAAGCAACAGCTGCTCGCTGTATGCGATCAAGATGTGCATTCTTGTCCCTTCGGTTGCAGGCGTAAAAGAAACAGACCGGACAAGTAGATGCGCATGGGATTATGGTCATTGTTGTTAATTACAACGTTTTATGTGCTAAACTATGTAAAATATTGGCCTGTTGGAAACTACAACTCCCTTCAACGTTGCAGCAAGAGGCCGGATCTGATTTTATCTCTAGAGAAACTGTGCAGAAAAAAAACACAGGAAATGGAATTCAAATAATTGAACCATTGGTCAAAAATGTTGGTTAATCCCTCAGCACTGTACTTGGATAACCGTGTATGTTCTCATCAGGTCTGCTCTGACTTGTGTAAGAGCATCAGGTCAAACGTTTCTGTCTGACACCCCATCTGGACCTGTGGACATATCTGAGAAGGTTCAAGTTGTCTTGACACAGAGCACAGGCCATTTTTGCTGTTTGCTGCTGTCATTGACTGACAGAAAATAAAAGGAGTGCACATCTTTCCTCTCCTCCCTCCCCATCTAATTTTTGGGAAATAAACATCCAAGCAGTCACCCACTGCTTTTGTCTTCTATGTAATTATTTACCTTTATCTAGTATTTGTTTTCTACCAAGCAATGGCAGTGTCTGCACTCTGTGCCACGCTGGTTTTACTGATGTGTTTCATGGATTTCTGGCCTGTAGTATAGTGTTGATCTTGTGAATCGATATCCTGGATGAGCGATGCCAGACAGACCCATGAGGAGAGTTAGACTTCAGAACCCATACTCATAGAATACTTTGAACCTTTCTGTCACTCTCTTCTCCCTCAGTTCTCCCTTCTCCCGCCCTCAGGAAGGGGGCATTTTCTCCCCGTCACGCTGGCCTTTCCATCACTCTCTCCCTCGCTCCCCTTTCTCTCACTCCCTGACCCAGCCATAAGGGCCAAGCTCACTGTTTGTTTTCTTCATCAGGAGATTCATTAAGATTAATATATCAAGTAGACCTTGACTGTCATCCAGCGCGATCACCCGGCTCTCCCGTTGTGCTCAGAAACTTTAATGAGGACCAATTGGGGGGAGGAACTGTAGGGGGAAGGTTGTTTGCTGAGCCATTTAGCTTTTTACATCATCATATTTTCTGGCTTTTCCTGCTCGTGTTTCTAACTTTGCGGCTCAAGCCTGAGGTTATTTCCGGACATTTCCCAGGCCTCCAGCTGTGTCTGTGGATCATGACAGAGCACTTCTGACATCACCACCCACTGAAGGATCACTAATGAGGGGAACCCGCCGGAACGATTATAGAAATAATTGTCATTTACTCCCATTAAATTGGAATCATAATATTTGAAACCTCGTTCATTTCTAATGATTTCACACTGTGTGCAACCAATTACATTTCTCTGACTAGATGATTACCTTTAGCGGTTTTCTTCTAAATAGTTTTCAGAGGAAAGCACAAACTAAACTGTAGGAGAGCCCAGGAGGAGACACCCTTGGGTTTTCTGACCTCAATGATACTTCCTGATAGCCAGGTTAAGGAGACTGACCGCTGTGCTCACAAGATCAGGCTGGTTTCTTCCTGGTTAAATAAAATCTAAATGAAACGGCACTGAGTTTTAGGTACATCAGTAGACCTTGTCTTATAGTGTCTTATAGGATATCTATGGCTTCTCAGCCCCACCTCAGATAGGTGCTCATGTGTCCAGGGTGGATACCCTAGGGCCCCAGGGTGGTGTCTCCAGGGTGCTTGGTAGGGGCTCCTGCTACATTGATGAAGCAGCTTTCAGTGGAAGAAGGGTGAAAAAGACACCCCTGAAAAAGAGAGTTATACACAGCTTAGGAAACCAATGGAGCCTTTATGCCAAAAGGCTTTCCTCCAACACGCACTAACACACACACACACACACACACACACACACACACACACACACACACACACACACACACACACACACACACACACACACACACACACACACACACACACACACACACACACACACACACACACACACACACACAGCATTGCTCTCTCCAGTATCAGCCAGCCTTGTACGGAAGTGTCCTGTCAGTGCCATTGAGTCAGATATACAACCAGAGAAAGGGGTCAACCAGAAGGACCCAAACACCCAAACAGAATGAAAAGAAGGGGGGCAGACAACGCCTTTACACCGTGATTTTATGATCTCCTAAATGTCCTTGAAAGCTGTAGGTTAAACCGAATTACAGTTCTTCTGGCATTTGTGGGTTAGTCGTGTTGACAGGCGTGAATCGGGCGAGAAGAGCCGCTCTTGAGAGTCACAGCGAAGGTATGCAGGGTATTCAGTGGGAGTGAAAGAGGAAAGGAGGGGAAAGATTTCCTCTCACACAAAAGCTAAAGGAACACACTCATCCAGGGGGAAGTCTTGTCCTGCTGCGAATGTATTTGTGGTGTTCCTCAGGGGTCCGTACTCTCCCCTCTGAAATGACTAACACAGAGAAAGTATTTCCTTGACAATGAGAGTTCTCAAACCCTAAATCAGTTGGGAGAAGTATCGAGCCATTACAGAGAGAGTGATGAACAGACCAAAGCGCAGGTTTTTTTTCTTCATGGTGACTCAGAGTGAGAGATTCTGTGAAAAATACAATACATTTGGTCAGGGTATCTTTTGTCCAGCCATGGTGTATTCTGAAGTTGTCATGGTCCCACCTGGCACCAGAGGGCGGCTGAGACCACCCTAGAGACTTTTATTGGACTCAGGTGTGTCTTATTGTTTCATGATTGAGTCCCTGCTAAAATAGGTGTGTTTTCTTTGGTCCTTTGCAGAAGCTTGAATTGTTTACAGTGTGTGTTCATTTCCTGAGTGAGTTTTTGAGACTTAGTGTTTGTTGTTTTTTCAAGTGAATTGTGTTCATGCAGCTACCATATCTCAGTAAAGCATTATGTTTATCCTTAACTACTGATTCCTCATCTGGTCTCTTCTCTGCACCTCGGTCCAACCTTACTTCTGTTACGTGGCATTCTCTTTTGGCAACTTTCCACCATATACATTGACGTGTCTAACAAAGATCCTTTGGTGGGTAAGAAATAAGGTAATTGTTCCTGGAATGTACAGTACAGGTTCCCTTTGGATCAGAATATACAGTGCTGGTTGCCAGGGAATCTCGCGAGCATCCATTGTCTAGGTAGACGTAGCTCATGAACTTGAGTTGGTTGGAGGAGACAGTGAGAGAGATGGAGAGTGGGGGCCTGAGAGCAAGAGAGGGAGAGGTGAGTGAATGCTTGGCTACAGGAGCAGTGTTAGACACCTAAGAAGAACATAATTGAGCTCTGCATAGCAAATAGTAGCATGCTACGTGCTCCAAGCAGACATCGCTGACTAGACTCCATAATGAGAGGAGTGTTTTTAGCAACATGATCAGCATCTAAATTCCTTGAATTAAAGCACTTCTGTAAATATTTGACTAACTGTATTGATAGTGTGACTTGTGGTTTGACATGATTATTATTACAGGGGTCAACCAGGACATGTACAGTACCAGTCAAATGGTTGGACACACCTACTCTTTCCAGGGTTTTTCTTTATTTTGACTATTTTATACATTGTATAATAATAGTGTAGACATCAAAACTATGAAATAACACATATGGAATCATGTAGTGACCAAAAAGGTGTTATATAAATCAAAATACATGTTTGAGATTCTTCAAAATAGCCACCCTTTGTCTTGATGACAGCTTTGCACACTCTTGGCTTTCTCTCAACCAGGTTTATGAGGTAGTCACCTGGAATGCATTTCAATTAACAGGCGTGCCTTGTTAAAAGTTCATTTGTGGAATTTCTTTCCTTCTTAATGCTTCTGAGCCAATCAGTTGTGCTGTGACAAGGTAGGGCTGGTATACAGAAGATAGCCATATTTGGTTAAAGACCAAGTCCATATTACAGCAAGAACAGCTCAAATAAGCAAAAAGAGAAACGACAATCCATCATTACTCTAAGACATGAAGGTCAGTCAATGCGGAAAAATTCAAGAAATGTAAACGTTTCTTCAAGTGCAGTCGCAAAAACCATCAAGCGCTATGATGAAATTGGCTCTCATGAGGATCGCCACAGGAAAGGAAGACCCAGAGTTACTGCTGCAGAGGCTAAGTTCATTAGAGTTACCAGCCTCAGAAATTACAACCCAAATAAATTCAAATTCAAGTTCAAGTAACAGACAAATCTCAACATCAACTGTTCAGGGGAGACTGCGTGAATCAGGCCTTCATGGCCGAATTGCTGCAAAGAAACCAATACTAAAGGACACCAATAAGAAGAAGATACTTGATTGGGCCAAGAAACACGAGCAATGGACATTAGACCAGTGTAAATCTGTGCTTTGGTCTGATGATTCCAAAATGTATATTTTTGGTTCCAACCACCGTGTCTTTGTGAAATGCAGAGTAGGTGAACGGATGATCTCTGCATGTGTGGTTCCCACCGTGATGCATGGAGTAGGAGGTGTGATGGTCTGGGGTGTTTTGCTGGTAAAACTGACTGTGATTAATTTTTTAATTCAAGGCACACTTAACCAGCATGGCTACCACAGCATTCTGCAGCTATGCGCCATCCCATCTGTTTGCGCTTGGTGGGACAACAGACAGTGACCCCACACACCTTCAGGCTGTGTAAGGGCTATTTGATCAAGAAGGAGAGTGATAGAGTGATGCATCAGATGACCTGGCGTCCACAATCACCCGACATCAACCAAATTGAGATGGTTTGGGATGAGTTGGATCACAGTGAAGGAAAAGCAGACAAGTGCTCAGAATATGTGTGAACTCCTTCAAGACTGCAGGAAAAGCATGCAGGTGAAGCTGGTTGAGAGAAAGCCAAGAGTGTGGAAAGCTGTCATCAAGGCAATGGGTGGCTACTTTGAAGAATCTCAAATATAAAATATACTTGGATTTGTTTAACACTTTTTTTTGGTTACTACATGATTCCATATGTGTTATTTCATAGTTTTCATGTCTTCACTATTATTTTGACAATGTAGAAATTTAAAAAAAAGAAACCCTTGAATGAGTAGGTGTGTCCAAACTTTTGACTGGTACTGTACATGTCCTGGTTGACCCCTGTAATCATAATCATGTCAAACCACGTGTCAAACCTGTATATTACAGTACATTTGGCTTATGCGCTGTGTAGTGTTCTCAGCACTAACTTTGGAATTCTTGCAGTTCTTCCTGCATGTGCGTGAGAGTTAGTTAGTCTCCCTGTTCTTGTCTTTGCAGCAACTGGTCTCTGGGCTGTTTGCTCTGTGGATGCTCATTACAGAGTGAATCTGTCAGCATCCACTTTGCGTGCACTAACACACCCCACTCTCTTACAGGCTTCTGCTCTAGCCTGCTTCTCTCTGGGGAGAAGACAAAATGAGAGACAGCCGTGGACACAAGTCAGCAACAGAGGAAACGCAGCACCTCCTGCTCTCCTGGGGAACGCTGCTGGTCTCTGAGAGACATTAGCATAGCTGTAATGACCTTTAATGGTCAGGCAGGCTTAGAACCAACGTCAGGTCTGGGAACTTACATTTTAGTTGGGAAAGTGATTAAAAGGACAAACCTAGGCTAGGCTCTAGGACACATTGAAGTGATAATCTGCCTTATGTCGTGTGTGTATGTGTGCCTGCGAGTGTTGTGCGTGTGTGCCCTGTCCTCACTGTGCTACGTTTGAACACAGGGAACCAACTGCCATCTGCAGAGAGAAAGCAGTCAGTCAGCACAGCAGTCTGGAACTGTACTCAAGTGTCTGTGTCTAATAACACCGCAGCTTCTCTCATGTCTTCAGTTTACCACCTCAGTGCATTAGGGGTGATAAGGTATGACAATTGGCCCTGGGATTTTTCTCAACACATGACCTAACCAGCTATGACTCGGGCCCAGACTTTTTCCTGACCAGAGTTTGTCGTGGTCCTGGTCAGGTCCCATGTTCAGGAACAACTCCAGGTACTAGGTGTGACTGTGGGCCTCTGGTGTGTCTAAAACGGCTTCACTGCTAACATGCGCCTGTTTCATCCGAAGTAGTATAATTTCTCCATAAAGCAACAAGGAATAGTCCATTGAGATAGTGAATTATGAGAGTGGCAGACAATTAATGACCCGACCAGAGTTTTGGCTCCACCACTGAACCTCTGCCTTGTTGACCTTAAAAATATGATTGTTCTATGTAATTACGCTGCCACGCTCCACTGGTGTACAATATAGTTTCTCATTCCAGTCTGACTACTTCAAAAAAAAAAAAAAGAAAGTCAATCGTTGAGAATATCTTGGTATACAAATGATACCGAGGAGAGAGCGGAGTGATTGCGATATTAAAGGAGTTGTATTGTCATCACCTTTTCCATTTCAGAGCAAAGAAAAATATTGGATATGATAACAAATGGCTCGTGGCTTTTAAATACATGTGAATCATTTTAATGTACAGTCAATTGTGTACATATATTTATCCTTTTATATTATCTGCTGCTTCTGCAAAAGATAATGGGGATCCAAAAAAACAAATAAATATACCTATAATATGTCGCTGCAACAAGCCTGTTCCTCTTGTACTCATCTCCCCTCCTTCTCTCTCTCTCTCTCTCTCTGCACCCCAGGGGACTCCTACTCCTACGTGCAAGGGCAGCCTCTGGCTAAGGAGGACATGGCGGTTGATGTGAAGCTGTACAGTCACCGGTGGAGGAGGTGGCTGTCCCCTGAACAGCCACGTAACAGGGACAGCAACAGGGCCAGCCAGGACCAAGAGCAGGGTCAGGATCAGGGTCAAGACCAACCTGATGGGGGTTTCCCTGGCCTGCTCTCAGCAGAGGACAGCCAGGACACTGACAACAGCTCCCAGATAGAGGTACAGTCCATGAACAGTGTTACCCCTCCCTACATACCTCTGTTGCCCCCCTTAAAAAAAAAAAGAAAAGTGGTCCAATTGTTTTGTGTTTTTATAGATTTTTCCCACACAACACAAACATGAATACCAACAAACAGAATAGCCCTAAATGGATTACTATTGATTTGAACTGAACGTTACTTCATGGGGCCTGGTGTTCTGCCAAGGAAAAACTATTTAGGGGAAACACTTGGGCCCACAGAGTGAACACCCCAGATCATCTGAGACAGGAAGGAAGAATGTCAGATGTTCTCTGTTAGGTCTCTATTAGAATATGAACACAGGTTAAACTGCCTTAGTTCCTCAATCCCCTTCAATCTAAAACTACTCCGAAACATATTCCCTGGCAACTCCCCAAGGAGAGAAAATAGACCTCCCTAGAACAGAGTGATTAGATGATGATAAAAAACTGGACTAGGGGAGCTTTTGGCAGATGAATACTGAATATCTAATTAACGCCCAGCACATCCCCCAAGTAGATATTCATCCTAAACGTCTGTGTGCGGACTGAGGGTGAGTCACATTAAAGCACCTCAGAAAGAGACTAGGTCCCAAAATAGCACCCTATACCCTACAAAGTGCACTACTTTTGACCAGAGCCCTATGGGGCCTGGCCAAAACGAGTACACTATATAGGGAATTAGGTGCATTTGGGATGAAGCCCAGAACAACAGATTAACTTAGACCTCGTTGACCTTCTCGACAGTCGCAAAATATGGAGATTAATTGCTGGCTCTTGGTCTGTCACTCCGTCCCCATGAAACAAAATAAAAGGCAAGAACCTGGGTCCCTTGTTATTGTTCCTACTAGCCAAGCTCAGCGCTGCAGCCTAGCACTCAGGTGTTTAGTCGTAACGATGGCGGTGGCGCATCTGGTCCAGACAGATTATTAAGTCACCCCGTGCCTTCTAATCATCTCAGGTCTACAGCCCCAGTGTCGCTTCGTGTGATAACAGACGACACGTTGATCACTCCACACACACACACACACACACACACACACACACACAAATGCACCCACCCACCCGCACACATACACATGCGTGCACACACACACACACAGGCACGCATGCACACACACACACACTCACTCCCTGTTTTCTTCCCTCTTCCTGGGCTCATTTATCGTTGCGTTGTGTGTCTGGGACAGCGTCGGCTTTTAGCACAAATACCCCGTCATTTCCTCTGTCATGTCACCCCCACCACCATAGTCTCACTCCCCCTTCACCCCACCTCCCCCTTCCAGTATGCCTCTCTGTCTTCAAGAGGAAGGCTAAAGTCTTTTATATTCACATCCTTAGATTAATAAGAGGCTGCTGACACCTTCCTTCCGGCCCAGCTCTGGTCGGACTATCAATACTCACTGGGCAAAAACTGGTTGAATCAATGTCGTTTCCATGTAATTTCAACCCCCAAAAATGTGATGATGTTGAATCAACTGATTGGATTTGCAAAGAGTCATCAATGTAAGGGAATTTCGTATTTTTTTCCCACCCAACTTTTAACCCAAATCTAATGTCACGGTGACATTTTTTGTTGATTTCACATTAAATTCACTTTAGGTGTCAACTCAACCAACTGTAAATCAAAACTAGACGTTGAACTGACATCTGCGCCCAGTGGGAAAGGGACTGTCTCATCTCGTCCGAGATATGACCAGAAGGAGGAAGGGAAGAAAGGATGGTGTCTTTAGTAAAGGAGGGGAGGAATAGAGTGAGCATTCATCATTGTAGGTGGGAATATATTTTTATCATCGCTTTCTTTTACTTTGCTGAAATGCTTGGAAACTCCCAGCACCGCAATAAATCTGTTTGTCAGAATCTCTTAGAGATGACAGAGACATTCTCCTTGGATTCTCGGATCACTGCAACCGATCAAACAAACCAGATAATGTGTGTGCCTGTGTATAAAAGGTGTCCTCAGGTAAACCCAATGACATTCAGGCGTGCTGCAAAGCGTTGGAACGAGCTAACATTAAAACCATTTGAATTAACCTCGTAATCCAGGTTTCCCTATAGGTCCTTATCAATAAAATTCACAATACGGTGCAGAACATTTTGATTTGTCTGCCTGGGGAGCAAGGAGACCCCCCCCCCCCCCCCCCCCAGCTCCGCCAAAACCATTGACCACTATGTGCCATTTTCAAGGGATTGCTTAATACAGTGCCTTGCGAAAGTATTCGGCCCCCTTGAACTTTGCGACCTTTTGCCACATTTCAGGCTTCAAACATAAAGATATAAAACTGTATTTTTTTGTGAAGAATCAACAACAAGTGGGACACAATCATGAAGTGGAACGACATGTATTGGATATTTCAAACTTTTTTAACAAATCAAAAACTGAAAAATTGGGCGTGCAAAATTATTCAGCCCCCTTAAGTTAATACTTTGTAGCGCCACCTTTTGCTGCGATTACAGCTGTAAGTCGCTTGGGGTATGTCTCTATCAGTTTTGCACATCGAGAGACTGAAATTTTTTCCCATTCCTCCTTGCAAAACAGCTCGAACTCAGTGAGGTTGGATGGAGAGCATTTGTGAACAGCAGTTTTCAGTTCTTTCCACAGATTCTCGATTGGATTCAGGTCTGGACTTTGACTTGGCCATTCTAACACCTGGATATGTTTATTTTTGAACCATTCCATTGTAGATTTTGCTGTATGTTTTGGATCATTGTCTTGTTGGAAGACAAACCTCCGTCCCAGTCTCAGGTCTTTTGCAGACTCCATCAGGTTTTCTTCCAGAATGGTCCTGTATTTGGCTCCATCCATCTTCCCATCAATTTTAACCATCTTCCCTGTCCCTGCTGAAGAAAAGCAGGCCCAAACCATGATGCTGCCACCACCATGTTTGACAGTGGGGATGGTGTGTTCAGCTGTGTTGCTTTTACGCCAAACATAACGTTTTGCATTGTTGCCAAAAAGTTCAATTTTGGTTTCATCTGACCAGAGCACCTTCTTCCACATGTTTGGTGTGTCTCCCAGGTGGCTTGTGGCAAACTTTAAAACAACACTTTTTATGGATATCTTTAAGAAATGGCTTTCTTCTTGCCACCCTTCCATAAAGGCCAGATTTGTGCAATAAACGACTGATTGTTGTCCTATGGACAGAGTCTCCCACCTCAGCTGTAGATCTCTGCAGTTCATCCAGAGTGATCATGAGCCTCTTGGCTGCATCTCTGATCAGTCTTCTCCTTGTATGAGCTGAAAGTTTAGAGGGACGGCCAGGTCTTGGTAGATTTGCAGTGGTCTGATACTCCTTCCATTTCAATATTATAGCTTGCACAGTGCTCCTTGGGATGTTTAAAGCTTGGGAAATCTTTTTGTATCCAAATCCGGCTTTAAACTTCTTCACAACAGTATCTCAGACCTGCCTGGTGTGTTCCTTGTTCTTCATGATGCTCTCTGCGCTTTTAACGGACCTCTGAGACTATCACAGTGCAGGTGCATTTATACGGAGACTTGATTACACACAGGTGGATTGTATTTATCATCATTAGTCATTTAGGTCAACATTGGATCATTCAGAGATCCTCACTGAACTTCTGGAGAGAGTTTGCTGCACTGAAAGTAAAGGGGCTGAATAATTTTGCACGCCCAATTTTTCAGTTTTTGATTTGTTTAAAAAGTTTGAAATATCCAATAAATGTCGTTCCACTTCATGATTGTGTCCCACTTGTTGTTGATTCTTCACAAAAAAATACAGTTTTATATCTTTATGTTTGAAGCCTGAAATGTGGCAAAAGGTCGCAAAGTTCAAGGGGGCCGAATACTTTCGCAAGGCACTGTAAATGTTATAACTATTTGGTTTTAATGTCATCACCTCTTGAAGAGGATAGTCAGAACTACAGTTCCCATTATTCCACATGTAGTTCTATGATCAGATTTATACAGCAAGTAACTGCATACTTTTCATCATCAGTAAATATCAATTGATCAGGTGTTTTCAGATACGTGAGGGTAGACATGTCCATTTGGCGTGTGGCTAGCTAGCTAGCTAAGCAAACAACGTGTCATTTAGCTTTCTTCATCAGAGATTAGGCTTTTAGAAAGAGCTTGACGTCGGGTAAAGTTGCCAGTCAGACTACTGTCATCACCACTATAGATGGAAAGCAAATCGTTGTTAACTAGCTATATCGACGTGATCTGTTATTAGCTAGCCGGCCAATTTGACGTGGCCCATCAATCAATAGCCTATCATGTCTGTCAGCACTGCAGCAATTGTGATTAAACACTTTGAAAAGGGGATAATGTCGGCTAACTTCGCTAGGTAGGCCTACGTTGGCTGGAGAAAAAAAGTACATTAGGTCTCCTTTACCACTATCTTTAGTCAACTGTACAAGGTTTCTACCGGTAGCTTGCGAAGTAAAACTGATCAGCTAACAGTACATCGGCAAATGCGCCTTTCTGCTGCTTGAAAGACAGCGTGCACAATGGATGGGAAATGAACCTAACCCCCCCCCCACCCCCCCCCCATAGTTGTCAGGTATATTTAACTTTTTATTTTATATCCCTCAAATCCAATTAATGGTGGCCAATATTGAGCGATATCGTGAGGCTGCCCTACGCATCTGAAAATTACATGATCAATTGATGTTTGCTGATCATGAAAAGCAAATCCAATTTATTTGTCACATACACATGGTCAGCAGATGTTAATGCGAATGTAGCGAAATGCTTGTGCTTCTAGTTCCGACAATGCAGTAATAACCAACGAGTAATCTAACTAACAATTCCACAACTACTACCTTATACACACAAGTTTAAAGGGATAAAGAATATGTACATAAAGATATATGGATGAGTGATGATAGCGGGGTGAACAGGCAGTGGCTCGGGTGGTTGTTGTCCTTGATGATCTTTATGGCCTTCCTGTGACATCGGGTGATGTAGGTGTCCTGGAGGGCAGGTAGTTTGCCCCCGGTGATGCGGTGATGGTTGTGCAGACCTCACTACCCTCTGGAGAGCCTTATGGTTGTGGGCGGAGCAGTTGCCGTACCAGGCGGTGATACAGCCCGACAGGATGCTCTCGATTGTGCATCTGTAGAAGTTTGTGAGTGCTTTTGGTGACAAGCCAAATTTCTTCAGCCTCCTGAGGTTGAAGAGGCGCTGCTGCGCCTTCTTCACGATGCTGTCTGTGTGGGTGGACAAATTCAGTTTGTCTGTCATGTGTACATCGAGGAACTTAAAACTCACTACCCTCTCCACTACTGTCCCATCGATGTGGATAGGGGGGTGTTCCCTCTGCTGTTTCCTGAAGTCCACAATCATCTTCTTAGTTTTGTTGATGTTGAGTGTGAGGTTATTTTCCTGACACCACACTCCGAGGGCCCTCACCTCCTCCCTGTAGGCCGTCTCGTCGTTGTTGGTAATCAAGCCTACCACTGTTGTGTCGCCCGCAAACTTGATGATTGAGTTGGTGTGCGTGGCCAAGCAGTCGTGGGTGAACAGGGAGTACAGGAGAGGGCTCAGCGAGGTGGAGATGTGGAGATGTTGTTACCTACCCTCATCACCTGGGGGCGGCCTGTCAGGAAGTCCAGTACCCAGTTGCACAGGGCAGGGTCGAGACCCAGGGTCTCGAGCTTGATGACGAGTTTGGAGGGTACTATGGTGTTAAATGCTGAGCTGTAGTCGATGAACAGCATTCTCACATAGGTATTCCTCTTGTCCAGATGGGTTAGGGCAATGTGCAGTGTGTTGAGATTGCATCGTCTGTGGACCTATTTGGGCGGTAAGCAAACTGGAGTGGGTCTAGGGTATCAGGTAGGGTGGAGGTGATATGGTCCTTGACTAGTCTCTCAAAGCACTTCATGATGATGGAAGTGAGTGCCACGGGGCGGTAGTCGTTTAGCTCAGTTACCTTAGATTTCTTGGGAACAGGAACAATGGTGGCCCTCTTGAAGCATGTGGGAACAGCAGACTGGGATAAGGATTGATTGAATATGTCCGTAAACACACCAGCCAGCTGGTCTGCGCATGCTCTGAGGGCGCGGCTGGGGATGCCGTCTGGGTCTGCAGCCTTGCGAGGGTTAACACGTTGAAATGTTTGCTGTGTCAGTGGCACTGTATTGTCCTCAAAGCGGGCAAAAAAGTTATTTAGTCTGCCTGGGAACAAGACATCCTGGTCCGTGACTGGGCTGGTTTTCTTTTTGTAATCCGTGATTGACTGTAGACCCTGCCCCATACCTCTTGTGTCTGAGCCGTTGAATTGCGATTCTACTTTGTCTCTATACTGACGCTTAGCTTGTTTGATTGCCTTGTGGAGGGAATAGCTACACTGTTTTGTATTCGGTCATGTTTCCGGTCACCTTGCCCTGATTAAAAGCAGTGGTTCACGCTTTCAGTTTCACGCGAATGCTGCCATCAATCCACATGCATGCAGGTACTTGCTGTATAACTCCGGTGATAGAGCTCAATGGGTATGATTGTTTTGCATGGAATAATCATACGTTTGTGGTTCTGACTATGGTCTTCAAGAGGTGATGATATTAAAAACAAATAGTTAACATTTATTTCACAATCCCTTGAAAACGGCGGCAGATGTCAATGGTTTTAGTGGTGTAGCTCCGTCCAGTAACCACGAGCACAACTGTTCCTTGATTTTAACTGTCGGTTTTATTCTGTAGTTCTAGTCAGAACTATCACCTTCCGTGCGAACTATAGAGTAAATGAAAATACAGTTAAGCACACTCTTATAACTTTCTTGTCTTACAAGTGACTTATTAGCGTGGTATAAATCTGAAGTGCTTACATACATAAAAACAGTTTAGCCGGAGATATAATGGTATCAGATTAAACACACAAAGGACAAATACCTCATTGGCTGCTTATTATAGAAGGGAGGAAATCCAAAACCTTCACACTTCTTATTCCTGACATGAATTCATGCTTCATCCATAATTATTATAACGTTACCATCCTAACATACACGCTTCAACCGAAGACACAAAAAAACCTAGCTAACAGGCTCCCCGGGTGGCGCAGTGGTCTAAGGCACTGCATAGCAATGTGCCACCAGAGACTTTGGGTTTGAGCCCAGGCTCTGTCGCAGCCTGCCGCGACTGGGAGCTCCATGGGGCGACGCACAATTGGCCTAGCGTCGTCCGGGTTAGGGAGGGTTTGGCCAGCAGGGATATCCTTGTCTCATCACTCACTAGCGACTTCTGTGGTGGGCTGGGCGCAGTGCACGCTGACCAGGTCGCTAGGTGCACGGTGTTTCCTCTGACACATTGGTGCGGCTGGCTTCCGGGTCGGATGCGCGCTGTGTTAAGAAACAGTGTGGCTTGGTTGGGTTGTGTTTCGGAGGACGCATGGCTCTCGACCTTCGTCTCTCCCGAGCCCGTACAGCAGTTGTAGCGATGAGACAAGATAGTAACTACTAACAATTGGACACCACGAAATTGGGGAGAAAAAAGGGGGTAAAATTGTAATTTTTTTAAACCTAGCTAAAACAGCGTGGGATTGCCTTCACTCCAAAAGTGTGTTGCTACGATAATAATCCCCGTTACAATAGTTGTTAGCCACGTAGTTCCGCTTGTCTAATCATTTCCCCCGCATAGTGAACACATAAACAATTCAAACAAAAAACAACATAGACTGACAGATTAATTGTCAGTTACTAAGCAGAGCTGGGGGTCTCCTTGCCCTCCCAGCAGACAAATAGAATGCTCTGCACCTTATTGTGACCTTTTATTGATATTGACACATTGATTGTGTGACGAATTTCTCGTTCGTTGTTACGAGTAGCAAAGCACTGAACCAGTAAGTACTTGTTGTTGGAAGTACAAAACATTGGTTTGTTGTGGTGTTGTTGTTGTTTTAACTGGTGACATTGCTGTAACTATATTAACTACATTAATTAGGTGAATGTGGTGGTGATGATTATCACAATCACGCCATGTTAAATTCCACATTACCTTATCAAAGACTGGAGCAGCTTGTCAGAACGAAGCAGCTGTCATGCCCTGATCTGTTTCACCTGTTCCTGTGATTGTCTCCACCCCCTCCAGGTGTTGCTTATTTTCCCCAGTGTATTTATCCCTGTGTTTCCTGTCTCTCTGTGCTAGTTCGTCTTGTATGTTTAGTCAAGTCAACCAGCGTGTTTTTCCCGTACTCCTTTTGCTATTCTCCTTTTCCAGTCCTCCCGGTTTTGACCCTTGCCTGTTTCTGGACTCCATACCCGCCTACCTTACCATTCTGCCTGCCTTGTCTGCCACCTTGTATCTCCTGAACTCTGATCTGGTTTTGACCTTTTTGCCTGTCCACAACCATTCTCTTGCCTACCCCTTTGGATTATTAAACATTGTAAGACTCCAACCAACCACCTCCTGTGTCTGCATCTGGGTCTCGCCTCATGCCTTGATAGCAGCAGCATGTCAACAAACAGACACACGAACAAGTCTCAGTATAAATATGGATGGATGTTAGATTATCTCTTATTGCCACACTCCTTAGTTAGTTTATTTAAACTTATAAACCTCTTCCACTACCATACATTTTTTGGGGGAGAGATTATTGTTTTAATGTATGTGTTGTGACGTTAAATGCAATTTAAATCAAGTTTAGATTTGCTTTGATTCAAAGCAAGTACACAATTTCCCTTCATGAAAATGACACTTTCTAGTTCTATACTGTTCCGTTATATCTTCCTGGCACACAGTACAGTGAAGGCCAAGACCATTAAACCCAGGTCAAGCTATTACAACTACTCAGCCTCCTTTCCTGTCATGTTTCCTCCTCTGAACTGACTGTGTGTATGGCCAAATAAATCAAGGAAGTGTTCAAGTTTTAAGTATGCCTTGGTGGTTTATTATCACATATTGCCCTATAAATGTCAGAGTTACCAGGAGCATGCACTATACTGTACGTTCTGTTTCTGTGATTACAAGAGATTGTGCACTCGCTGTGTTGTTAGCGTAGCTTAGCCTCTTTCGCTGCATGGGGAGTTGTTTGATGAAGTGCTGCTTTTTGATGTCTGTCCAGCCAGGGTCATATGCATGAATGCACATCTTTGCAAAACATTTTGTAATAGAAAACAAGTGTTGCTTTTTGGAGGATTTCATGTAGCCCCCCCCCCCTCCCTATTTTGGCCCTCGTGCTGGATACAACCCTGGTCTGTGTTGTCTGTCTGATTGCTCAAAATAATCCCAGGGGAGGTTTGCATATTACATTATCCATGTCTGTTTAGTTGGAGATAGAGAGCGAGGGAAAGGAAACCCTCCGGGAATTGACTTGGCTCTTACATTTTTCATTGCTTCATTTGATTTCCTTCTCATATTCAGTTGCAGAACAATGCTTTAGTGTGATGCTTTTACAGTGTTGTTTATTAAAAGATTATCTGAGAGCGATGCATTTCTAAATGAGTGTTTAATATACTTCAGTATATGACAGTATCAGGAAATAGCTTAAATCATGTGCTTAATTCAGCACAGTTATTGCTCTCCAAGCTGAACCTGCAGGTCTGCCTTGACCTTAGCCTGCCTACCCTCTCTCACTGTCCCACCTGTGGAGCGTGTCTCTCTCTGCCAGACCTTCCTCTACTGTGGTGGCTAGCGTAGCAGTGCTAACACGCTGTTTTTTTTTTGTTTTTTTGTTTTTACCCCTTTTTCTCCCCAATTTCGTGGTATCCAATTGTTTTTTAGTAGCTACTATCTTGTCTCATCGCTACAACTCCCGTACGGGCTCGGGAGAGACGAAGGTTGAAAGTCATGCGTCCTCCGATACACAACCCAACCAAGCCGCACTGCTTCTTAACACAGCTTGCATCCAACCACACCGATATGTCAGAGGAAACACCGTGCACCTGGCAACCTTGGTTAGCGCACACTGCGCCTGGCCCGCCCACAGGAGTCGCTGGTGCGCGCCGGTTACGACAGAGCCTGGAATCGGACCCAGAGTCTCTGGTGGCACAGCTGCAGTACAGCGCCCTTAACCACTGCGCCACCCGGGAGGCCCCCAACACGCTGTTTTT
Source organism: Oncorhynchus mykiss (assembly GCF_013265735.2). Classification (NCBI taxonomy): domain Eukaryota; kingdom Metazoa; phylum Chordata; class Actinopteri; order Salmoniformes; family Salmonidae; genus Oncorhynchus; species Oncorhynchus mykiss. The sequence continues at coordinate 34,908,571 of NC_048575.1, read as the reverse complement.
CTATCAGCCTCCAACACATCTTGTGGCTAAAGCACTGGAAGTCAATATGTTGAGATGAAGGAAGTTGCCAACATCTTGTTAGTTAGGGATGGATCGACATTTACAGAATTGTTACCTGGAGGAAAATGAGGGTGGGTCATGCTTTTTACATTTCAGTCAAGGGGAGGGTTTAGTATTATTTATTTTTTTATCTTGTCCAGGGGAGGGTCATGTAATTGATGAAATTCCAATATTTCTCAGTGTTTTAGAATGAGCTTATTAGGCTGAGCGCGCAATATCAAGTGCGCCTATAGGCTATTTAGTGTGGTCTCAATCAAATGATCCATACCCTATAGGCTACGAAGTGCACGCTCGGAGAAGCACAGATCAAATTTCTATTTCTAAGGTAGCTGCTGGGATGGTGTAAATACAGCTAGGCTGCATTACACACTGCAATGAATATTGTAACACTGAGCTCCTGCCTGCTCTGCTCTTGCTGATGAAATAGGGTTTGGTGTGCTGCCTAACAATTGACTGTGCTGTTGTTGGCCTACAGTGGCAGTTCAGGAGGAGAGTCAAAGGCTTCTTCCAAAGGTTTTATTTATTAGGCCTATTCCAAAAGATCTTGCGCGGGGACTAGCCTAGAGCTTGCTACTACTACAATTGATTTGATTAAAAACAATATGTTACTTGCTCATGATGTGTTTATGAGAGTTCTTAACCTCGCATATGACACTTAATATAATGTTTACATACCCTACATTACTCATCTCATATGTCTATGTATATACTGTACTCTATATCATCTACTGCATCTTGCCATCTTTATGTAATACAAGTATCACTAGCCACTTTAAACTATGCCACTTTATGTTTATATACCCTACATTACTCATCGCATATTTATATACTGTACTCTATACCATCTACTGCATCTTGCCTATGCCGTTCTGTACCATCACTCATTCATATATCTTTATGTACATATTCTTTATCCCCTTACACTTGTGTGTATAAGGTAGTAGTTGTGGAATTGTTAGGTTAGATTATTCGTTGGTTAATATTGCATTGTCGGAACTAGAAGCACAAGCATTTCGCTACGCTCGCATTAACATCTGCTGACCATGTGTATGTGACAAATAAAATTGGATTTGATTTGCTGGATATATTCCTGACTCCAGTCTTGCAAGGTTAGATTTGTTTTGTTGCATTAAAAAAGGGGCTGATATAATGTTGATTCGATCAGCAACAACAAAAACCTTGATCTACATAGTGCAAACTGATGGGTTCAATCTCCTGTGTCTCTGCGCAGCATGGCATTTCTCTGCCGCAGCAGTCCTGGAGGAAGTGCGCGCACGCTCGCAGTCTAGAGGGAACATTGGCCATAGGCCTACCTTTTTATTAAAGAAAATGTCCAAAGCACAGGCCTACCCCTTATTAGTTTAAGAAAATCAAATGCAACAGTGAGCTATAACAGCACTTTGGTCTGCAATGCTTTATGCTACAAACAGTATGTAAAATACCCGGGGAAAGACGTGACTCAGAGGGGATATCATTGTTTAATTTCTTTGACATTCTGAGGCTGAGCTACAAACTTTTTTTTATCCAAGGATACATTTTTTTTGTTGACTTTGCTTGGGAAGTAATCTAATTATGTCACTATCAATTGAATTAAGCTATTCACTTTCTGTACAATAGAAGATGTTTAAACCCAGACAGCTTTTTAGGGAAACCCTTGTGACCTTCTCTTGTTGGGTTAAGCCATTGAAGAAGAGTAGCCAGCAGTTAAAGCTTAGATTAGAGTAGGCCTACTCTGTCTGGGTTGGAAAGATAGACCTAACTTTTGAAAGTACCATGCTCAGATTCCTAATGACTTCTCAGATTAAATTATTTGCAAACAGGGACGGTTTCATTGCAAAAAAGGCACGCTGATTTGGCATTGGAGAAATATGATAAGATGAACACATAGGTCTATGTCTCTGTCCACTCTTAGCCTGTATTCTCCATTTGTGTGGTATTAATAAGGATTTTGCTAAGATATAAAAACGTAGAATTACATGACATTTTTATCAAATACAATGATAGATTACTGCAATGCATTTACTATAAAGGAGATAAATCCACCCCTACTCTTGTCCACGGTAGTCTGTGAACCTACAACCTTCTGGCCCGCAACCCTGTGTGCTTCCAAAATTCTTCCGTTGCCATGTAATGCTTACAAGATGAAGAACAGTTCCTAAAACTGCATATCTAAGGCTCTGGTCTGGCCAAGAAGTGAGGCCAAACATTCCCTGCTATCCACTTTGTTTTAATTATGATTTTTGGTATTGGGGAATGGTCATGTTTTTGTGTTCAGGTAGGGTTTAGGTCAAATATATTTTGCTGAAGGAAGGGCCATCCATTTCCATTTCAGACACGTCAGATTTTCTCCATGTACCCCTTATTATAAATAATTCACTCCCTTAGTTCCCTTGGGTCCATTTCACAGTTCAGGTAGGGACAAGTCTCCTCAAATAAACTCTTGTCGCCATTCCAAATGGCACCCTACTCCCTTTTCAGTGCACTACTTTTGACCGGGTCTCTGGTCAGAAGAAGTGCACTATATAGGGGGTCGTTTGGGCCGCGTCCCTGGCCTAGAAGCTGCTAAACCAGGGGGCTCCAAACCACATGTTTATCTGCAGCACAGAGAAACCCTAAACCTTGGAACACTAGAGCTCTTCAATAACAACACTCTGTATGAGGGTGGGTGTAGGCCGTAGACGTAGAGGTAGAGGCTTCGGCCTACAGTAAGACTTAAAAGGCTGTAGGCGTAAAAGCTCGAGTTCATTTTTTAAAACAAGAAAACAAGAGTCTCAAAACACAAGGCGGGACTTTCTATCCATGTGTTTCACGATTTAATGTTTACCGTTTTATATTTTGTTGACTCCCGTTTTCTTTCATACCTGGATGTGTTCAAATCGGCAAGCCCTATCGGTTTTGTTAGTAAGCAGGTGCAGCACACCTCAGCTCCATCCAATGCTCGTCGGATTTCCCCACACACTCCACTAATGCTGCTCCAATGGGGAGAGGATGAGTGATGAATAATGGACCATAGACGTTATCAGCCAATGTGAGAGCAAGTGGCACACATGAGTAATGCCTTCCTTTTAAAGTGCAGATGGTTACCAGGGCCCCTGATGTGTGTGTGCATGTGTGCGTGTGTGCGTGCGTGCGTGCGTGCGCGTGTGTGTGATATAAGAGATATAGGGACTCATGCATACTGTAGAGTAGGGAAAGATCTTATGAATTTTCTAATTCCATTTTTTCAAAGACATGAGACGACAGTTGTTTTCCCTGTACTTTTCTTATTCAGTAATGCGACACCAATGTGCTTCATTGTGACATGATATAGATATTAAAACGATTTAATTCAACTTTATTGTCTTGTTCTTTTCCCAATTAAAGCAGAAGGGTTATTCTTTCTCAGAGCTGTAGGGTGCAAATTTGTTAAAATCTGTACAAAAATACTGTAAAACTCATTATAATCTGTCAGTGGGATTTACTTGGACACTTTTTTAAACAATAATGTGGTTATTTACCTCGAGTTTAGTAAATGGAGAAAGAAAAATTACAAATGTAATCACACTGCCCGATTATAATCAAATCAAGCTTTATTTATACAGCACATTAAGACATTGAATGCAACGGAATGTGCTTCACATGAAAAAATATATATATATGAAAATGAAAACTGAAGTATTTACTACACAACAAACAAAAGAGGATAAAAAACAAAAGAATAAGTATAAAAACTGAGAAAAAAAAATAAGGAAAAGCAAAGCTAAAAGGGTGTGTTTTAAGATCTCTTTTAAATATGTCCACAGTTTCGGCCCTCCTCAGGTTCTCTGGCAGGCTATTCCAGGCTGCCCCTCCATGCCTTTTGGTCCTAGGCTTTTGAGTAGTTAAAATGCCAGTGCGAGAGGACCTGAGGGACCTACTGGGTACACACAGTGCCTTCGGAAAGTATTCAGACCCCTTGAATTTTTCCACATTTTGTTACGTTACAGCCGTATTGTAAAATGTATTATTTTTTTTTTAAGTACTCAGCAATCTAAGCACAATACCCTATAATGACAAAGCAAAAACCGGTTTTTAGAAAAGTTTGCAAGTTAAAAACTGAAATACCTTATTTACATAAGCATTTAGGCCCTTTGCTATGAGACTCAATTGAGCTCAGATGCATCCTGTTTCCATTGATCATCCTTGAGATGTTTCTACAATTTGATTGGAGTCCACCTGTGGTAAATTCAATTGATTGGACATGATTTGGAAGGCACACACCTGTCTATTGTCATGACTGTCCTGTGAGGATCACAATGGGTCAGATCAGCTTGGAAATGGTTGACAATAACCAGACCTTCTCTCACCCACAGAAGAGGCGAGGAGGGAACTGGACCGGTTTGACAGTTCACACCCTGTTGTAAATTACAGGAGAAAGGGGGGCTCTTTCTCCCCCTCCAGTTAAATCCACCAGAGGAATGTCTGTGTTAACAGGCTTTTCCCGCCGAAACTATAACATCGTCAAAAATGAATACTGGAACAATAATTCTAACATAAGAATATGGGGAATGGTCAGCTTGAGAGGATCTGCAGAGAAGAATGGGAGAAACTCCCCAAATACAGGTGTGCCAAGCGCCATACCCAAGAAAACTCAATTCTGTAATCACTGCCAAAGCTGCTTCAACAAAGTACTGAGTATAGGGTCTGAATTATTATGTACATTTTTTATTTACGTTTTTTTATTTTTAATAAATTAGCAAAAATGTCTAAACTGTTTTTGCTTTGCCATTATGGGGTATTGTGTTGATGAGGGGGGGGGGGGGGGGGAAACAATTGAATACATTTTAAAATAAGGTTGTATCTTAACAAAATGTGGAAACAGTCAAGGGGTCTGAATACTTTCCGAAGGCACTGTAACCTTTAACTTAAAGCATGTCTGACTTGTATTGGGGTGCACAATCGTGGATTGATTTAAAAACCAATAGAATAACCTTCAAATGTATTCTAAAACAATGGCTTTCTTCGGTAGACAAGACAGGAGAGCATTACAGTCGTCAAGCCTGATTGTAATAAAAAGCATGGATGAGTTTCTGTATCAGCCTCAGAGAGAAACAACCCCACCTTGTCAATGTTCCTCAGGTGGTAAGAAGCTATTTTGGTCACATTCCTAATGTGTGATTTGAAATTGAATTCAGAATCTAAAATAACACAGTGTCGAATGCAGCACTTAAATCCAAGAGTACAATGTCACGAATCGGCTCAAAGCCCATAACAAAGGGAGACAACGTGGAGATAAGGAGTAACAAAATATATATTTATTAACTAAAGCAACTAAGGAAAATATACAATGGTGTGTGTAATCAGTAGTGTGAGTGTTTTGCATGCATGAATGTGATAATGCAGGGTGTTGAAAGGTGCCAAAGCAAGCAAACAAACAAACGGCCACCAAGAACCACAACACAATCTACAAAGGTGTCTGCATGGAGAGAGTCTCTTCCATGAATGTGGAAGAGGTCTATTTATCCTGGGAGACACCGGGCCCAGGTGTTTTCCATGAAGCTGACGACCCTCTCAACTCTGCCCACCGGCATCCTAATAAGGAAACAAGAACAAAGACAGAATACGGCAGACAGAGTGGGAGGGTCGTCACAACAAGGACTGGCTCTAAGTTCATGTATCATTTTAACTAATGCTGTCTCTGCTCTGTGGTGGGCACAAAACCCAGATGTACATTCTTTATTTTTAAATAAAAAAATATATACAGTTGGCACTTAAAAAAATTATTTAGCTTCTAAAGAGGTTTTTTTATGTGTATTTTGCACAGATTTGAACTATCTTTCACCATGAAAACATTGTCCCTGGTCTGAGCTAAGTGATTATACCCACAGGTAAATGTCTGGCTGAGAAATATTTCTCTAACGTCTCAGCTTCTTTTACTTTGCTGAAATGCTTGGAGCAATACCCCAGCATGGCAATACATATCTTTGTCAGAATATCTTAGAGATGACAGAGGCATTCTGAAACGTACAACATTGGTATAAAGATATTCAGACTCCGCCTTAATGCATTATTATTGGACTTGAGTAAATGCCTCAAACATTAAATTGGAAAGTGAATTAGAGATTGTTTGGTTCACTGAATGCAACTCATACAGCACACTATATGTGGGTTTATTTGTGTGCCTCATAAATTCTGAATTTATACAACCGCAAAACTGGATTCGATGTCAGTGACACACCGACATTGACTATATATATTTTCTTCATCTTGTTTCTGGGCTGTGATGGACAGAGTAGGGAATGTATTCAGGTTTGACTGGTTGGGTTTCAATCTCTCTTTCCTCTCTCTCTCCAATCATCCATCCACCTTCCAGTCACCTCAACTCAACCATTCCTTCCAACCCACCCACCCTTCCTTCCTCTCCCCTTCTGTCTGTCAGGATATATATACTTCTCAGCCTGCGGGCATACACAATATAACAAACAGTACATAGGAATTCTGGTTAAAATTAATGGGTCAAATGCTCCGCCATCTTTCCTATGACCTTTTGAACCTATTCCCATCCACCCGGTCTATGTACCCCCTCGTGTCTCTGCTCTCTGACCTTGGCACCCAGCGTCCCTCTTTGCCTCCCCCTGACGCCCAGCTGGAGGATGGCAGCCTTCCCAACCCTCTGATCCCTCCACCCCAGGGAAGGGGAGGGGAAACTGGGGCGAGAACAGCCAGCTGGCCCCCTCTTACCTCCAAGGAGTTCCTCCCTCCTTCCATCCTCTCCGCCTCTCCAAAGATGGCCTGAAATAGCCAACACATCTTGTGCTGATTAGTAGGAAACGTAACAAGGCTCTGTTTGTGTCTAGCAGTACTCGTTTTCTTTTGTTTTACAAGCGTCCTTGTTTCCGAACCCCCAAAACAAATCTGCTGAGTAAGTCTGACTGGCTACTACAGGGTGTTTGTTTTCCTAACAAGCTTTGTCTGCACGGGTCGCTCGCAAATGCGATTCAACATCTTTGGTGACGTGTGTTTAAGGTCAACCAATTAATCAAAAGCAATATCCCATCTGTGATGCCTAGCTTGTATTAAGAGGTTTTGATATGTATTAATCCCACCAGGGCTACATAAAGCCAGAACAGTCTCTCTCTATTCTATTCTACACTCTAGTATTACAGCGTGGGTTGTATTGAGGACCACACATCTTTCAGATTACTGTTCTCCAAGGAAAATAGTATGAAGTGTTTATTTTCAATGAAAGAGTTATTTGTGTTGGTTTAATTCATGTAGTGTTTCTCACAGCTCTTTGATTAGCCCACCTCAGTGAAACACACGCACGCACACACACACAGACACACACACACACACACACACACACACACACCACAATGTTTATATTATCAGAGGGAGCACAAAGCTCAGCATGTCCTACTTATCAGTCTCATAGAGGTCAGTTGAAAAACCTCCTCTCTCTCTCTCCAAGCAACACAATTGGGCAACTTCCAAAGCTGCTGAATATTATCAAAGTTCAAAGTAGAGATTCAGCATATTTTCTAAGATGTTGTCTTTGTTTGGCATGATGTCTGCTGACTTGTCATTTGGAGAGACTGGTTACGATGTCTTTGTAAGCAACATTTCACTTGTCTATAGTCGAAAACATCTTGTTACGTCCCTATTCCACCCTATTCCACCCTTTTGGCACCTTATTCCATTTATATTACACTACTATTGGCCAGGGGATGATAGGCAATATTTTGTATTTGGGGTTTACGAGAGGCCCAGAGAAGATGTCCCATTAAAAAAAACGTTCTACCAGCTGTTGCAGGGTCTGTCCCAAATGACACCCTATCCCCTATATGGGCCCTGGTCAAAAGTAGTCCACTATATACATAATAGCGTGCCATTTGGGACGCATACAGAGATATGGGTCCAGTGCAGGGCGTTCGGGTTACTCCATACAGGAAACAGTAAAAGGAGTCGTGCAGCGTCCACATTGCTCGTAAAAGCTCTCATGAATGTGTCCGTTAAAAAACGTGAACGGGCCTTTTTCACTCCATTAACCTATGGGCCAGGCTTTTAGGAGTGCAGGAAGTCATGCTTTCTGGCTGTCCTAATTTGATTAGCTGCCATTACGACCACTTCTGAGTGAAGAAGCCTACAGAACACAGACACTCACTCACTCACTCACTCACTCACTCACTCACTCACTCACTCACTCACTCACTCACTCACTCACTCACCCACATACACACACACACGAACACACACACACACACACACACACACACACACACACACACACACACACACACACACACACACACACACACACACACACACACACAGCATTCCTCTCTCCAGCCTATACAATATCATTGTTCCAAGGTATCAAGGATACCAATTCAGTTCTACAGTTTTTACTCAATTGCAATCGTAGTCACACATTTAACTATAACCTTTATCATTTCAGACTAGTCTTCCATGTCTTATGCAGATAATATTCAAAAGCCATGTAAGCCTACACAACCTTATTGTTCCATAGACAGTACCTGTCAGCAAAAGTAATGTTAATTGAAAAGCTGAATTTTGGGCCTTCCGAGTGGCGCAGCGGACTCCTTGACCTTCACCTCTCCCGAATCTGAGTTGCTTCAATGGGACGAGACTGGAACTACCAATTGGGTAGGGAAAGGGGTAAAAATAAAAAATAAAAAAAATGAAATAAAGCTGATATCTCCTAATGAGATGTAGGAATAACTTTCTATAAATGAATGCTGTATAATAATACTATTCCATTGTTAGTGATAGTCTATATGAATTTTATATGTACTGCACAATAACAATACATCCAGAGATTGTTGAGTGGATGTCTAAATTCAATTCAAGTTTGAAAATAATTTGTCTGGGTTTGGGTTTGGGTTTGGGTTTGGGTTTGGGTTTGGGCACAGGGTTACATCCACTCTCATTCACTACTATCCCCCCCTGCCCAACCACGTTTGAGCGCTCTGCCTTTCTTAAATCCCACACTACGAGCAACAACTCTCGTCTCTTACAATCCTGCTGTCGACCAAATGGTAACTCATTGAATGGATGCTTTTCGCTTCGGGTTCTAATAGAACTTCTATAGACCGTCTGTAAAGGGATACTCCAAATAAAGTGTAACCAATCAGTGCTTTTGTTTTGTGTCCAACAGGAGGACACAGATCACAACTACTACACATCAAAGACTTACGGCCCCACGGACCCCATGAGCAAAGACTTGTGGGTAAACGTTGACCAGATGGACAAGGACAAGGTGAAGATCCATGGCATCCTGTCCAACACTCACAGGCAAGCTGCGGTAAGACAACCTTCCTCTCAGATTCTGATTAAAAGTGTAGACACCTTGAAGTTGTATGATATCATATAGATTGGCATCAATTGGACATGTTTTGGAGCATTGGTCAGACTCTGCAGGGGAAGATGAATGCCTGCAGCTGTAGGGTGAAATTGCCCCTAGACGCTGATCTTGGGTCAGTTTTGCATTCCCCTACTAATGGTTAAAGTTAGGATTGGGGGGAGATCCTAGATCTGTACCTAGAAAAGCTTCACTCCGGAGCACACTACCTCTGCACGAATAGGTGCACCGTGTGAGGCGCATACTGCTGAGCTCTCCCAGATGCTTTGGGCTTTGCATCACAGGTCCTTGTATGGTCAGGAGACAGAGAAAAGGGTGGCAATGACAAGAGGGAGGAGAGTGGATGAAGTCACTTATAAAAGTGTAACCGGGGAAACAATGGAACAGTGGCCCGACCCCAACAAATAAAGACACAAAATTGAGTTTCACATTGTGTATTCTCCCCAACCACCTTCAATCACTAGATGATGGATTGAACTATACAAACTGGGCCACAGTTTCCCTTTTAACTGAAGAGGGCAGCTTTTCTTCTTCTTCCACAGTGAAAGAAGAGAGGAAGTGGGATTGGGAAGTTTTCTCAGGCTGTGTCCCAAATGGCATCCTCTTCCCTACATAGTGCACTACCTTTGAACTATTGGCCCTGGTTGAAAGTAGTGCACTACATTGGGAAGAGGGTTATTTGGGACATACAGTACGCTCAGACTTTGGCTGTGTCCAGAGAATCAATATGTTGATGCTGGACATAAATGCTCCCCTCTTTCCTCCCATCTGTCATTTGAAAGTAAATGGTCATTGAGGCAGGAGAGAAGAGGAGACGGAGGGAAACAGGCTAAACTGAGCGCTACATCACATCAGGCACGGGCCATTTGGCCTGGGGATATCAGTGCCAGCCAGCCCAGCCGGCGGTACCAAACCCCATTCAGACCAAACAAGGACCTTCACTGTGCAGGGCACTACTTTTGTCCAGAGCCCATAGGTCAAATGTAGTGCACCAAATAGGAAATACGGTGCCATTTGGGAGACACCCACAGAGGACACCATGAGGGGGCTAGGGGTGGCAGAAATATGTCTCAGTATGTGTAGTGTTGATTTCTGGCACTATGTTGTGCCAGTCCCAGCGTGTTGGAATACCCACATATCATAGTCAGTCAATAGGATCGTAAAAAAAACAAGAAAAACACAGAGGTCGAGTTCATCAAAATGAAGCAGAGAAGCTCGGCTGTTGAAAGACTGTGTTTAGTCATAGTAATTGACTGTGGTGGGCCGCAGCATTACTTCCCCTGGTTGAATCCTGGATCATGCAGCTGCGTTTGCCATGGAGTTATGCTCTCTATTCTCTATCATACCCAGCATACGCTATAGAAGCAACATGTATACGTCCCAAATGACATCCTATTCCCTACACAGTGCCCTACGTTTGGCCGGAGTGGGCCGTGATCAAAAGAAGTGCACTAGGGAATAGGGTGCCATTTGGGACACATGCCATGGTAGAGTCCTGTATAGTGACTCAAGTGAGTGTAGTGTCCTGCTGCCTCGAAGCAGTGCTATAAACATTCACCTTGTCACTGTAATCGATTCAGTTACTCTAACACAGTAATAGTACCAAACAGTGTGGTAGACTGTAAAATCCAAATAGCATATGAATTCAGAAATCTATAAATGTTATACCTTACTAGGAATATACTGTATTCAGCTCATTCAGGCTTTTTTTTGCTGGTTGTTATCAACACATTTTAGTACTAATCTTGTTTTGAACAGAAAATGTTATTGAAAAAAGACTGACAAATACATCTACTTTAATGTCCGAGCTCTTGGCTGAGTCTGCCCTTGGGGGAAAAAAATGTTTTCCATTGGGGAAACATGTTTCATCAAACTTCCTGAAGGTCTATGAAACTCAAATGCTTTCTTTTCATAACCACAATGGTGTGGATTTTATCCTGGGAGTTTTACATTTGCTTGAAAACAATTCACAACTTGGCTTGTGGTCAAATTTAAAGTCAACTACCACAAGGACTGAAAAAGGTAGAGCTTGGGAATTGTCTCTCTCCCGAGTGCCTCTTTGTCTACACCTTCTTTCTCTGACTGAAGTTTAATCCTAGTGAGTATTTTTCTGTATTTTCGGAGCTCTCTTTCTGACCTGCGTCATCTGTGTTTGTTTGTTTTTTTCATGCAGAGAGTAAATCTTTCCTTCGATTTTCCCTTCTATGGACATTTCCTGCGTGATCTCACCGTGGCAACTGGTGGTAAGTGAACAACCTCTTCCTGAGCTACAGTGTTGATGTGATTGAGGGAGATGGAATTGATGCGAGCAGAGGGGGAATGGTGTGTGTGTGTGTGTGTGTGTGTGTGTGTGTGTGTGTGTGTGTGTGTGTGCTTGGCTTTCATTTTTTTTGCTTAGCATTGGAATTATACATAGCATATTATCCTTATTTACCTTTTATTAAGTCATACTTTTGCAAATGAGCCCCGCACAATACAAAAACAAACATTTGGATAGGCAGGTATATAGGCATATATACACACATTAATTACACATTAAGATACAAACCACAGTTAAATAAAAAAATATATATTATTTGTTATAAAAATACTCAGACAGCTGTCTGAATTGCCCTAGGGACGTCTAAGCATCCAATCGAAATGTCTTTTGGACATAATTCCGAACAAGGAAGTGCAAGGAAGTTAAAGGTTGATTTACCTCCTAACTCTCTAGACACCAAAGTAGTCTCCAGAGTTAACCAATCCTGTGAACAGCCGGTCACTTATTGTTCCACGGCTGAGAAGAGTATGTCATGAGTTTAGAGAAATCATTATCTGGTGGACAGAAGCATTTATTCTGGCGAAACTGTAGATAACGGTGTGTTTGCGTGTGTCGTTGATTTTGTATTTGTGTTAGCTGTTTGTGTCACTGCTGTTTGTGTTTGTGTGTGTGTCTGAGATGCTGTAAAGGGATGCTGCAAAGGGTCAAACAGGTTATTTTCAAATCAGATCAAATGTCATTTGTCACATGTGCTGAATACAACACCTTACAGTGAAATGCTTACTTACAAGCCCTTAACAAACAATGCAGTTTTAAGAAAAAAAAAAAAAAAAAGGAATAAATAAAAGTAACAAATAATTAAAAAGCATCAGTAAAATAACAATACGAGGCAATATACAAGAGGCACCGGTACAGAGTCAATGTGCGGGGCACTGGTTAGTCGAGGTAATTGAGGTGATTATGTACATGTAGGTAGAGTTATTAAACTGACTGTGCATAGATAATAACAGAGAGTAGCCCTCTTCACGACTGTCTTGATGTGATTGCACCATGTTAGTTTGTTGTTGATGTGTTGTCAGTCATTTAGGCAGGTTACCTTAGTGTTTTTGGGCACAGGGACTATGGTGGTCTACTTGAAACATGTTGGTATTACAGACTCCGACAAGGAGAGTTTGAAAATGTCAGTGAAGACACTTGCAGAGCGCATGCTCGGAGTACACGTCCTGGTGACCTTGTGATTGTTGACCTGTTTAAAGGCTTTACTCACATCGGCTGCGGAGAGCGTGATCACACAGTCATCCGGAACAGCTGATGCTCTCGTGCATGTTTCAGTGTTACTTGCCTCGAAGCAAGCATAGAAGTAATTTAGCTCGTCTGGTTGGCTGGTGTCACTGGGCAGCTCTCGGCTGTGCTTCCCTTTGTAGTCTGTAATAGTTTGCAAGCCCTGCCATATCCAACGAGTGTCCGAGGCGGTTTTGCACGATTTCATCTTAGTCCTGTATTGACGCTTTACCTGTTTGATGGTTTGTCGGAGGGCATAGCGGGATTTCTTATAAGCTTCCGGGTTAGAGTCCCGCTCCTTGAAAGCGCCGCCTCTGGATGAGCGTTTTCCTGTTTGCTTATGGCCTTATACAGCTCATTGAGAGCGGACTTAGTGTCGGCATCGGTTTGTGATGGTAAATAGACAGCTACGAAGAACATTGATGAAAACTCTCTAGGTAGATAGTCTGGTCTACAGCTTATCATGAAATACTCTACCTCAGGCGAGCAAAACCTCGAGACTTCCTTAGATATCGTGCACCAGGTGTTGTTTACAAATCTACATAGACTTTCACCCCTTTATTACCAGAGGCTGCTGTTCTATCCTGCCAGTACAGCTGTATGTTGTTCATGTCGTCGTTCAGCCATGACTCTGTGAAACATAAGATATTACAGTCTTTAATGTCCCGTTGGTAGAATATACATGCTGTTAGTTTGTCCATGTTATTATCCTGTGATTGGCCAATATTACCGATGGCACAGGCAGATTAGCAACTCGTCGCCTGATCCTCACAAGGCACCCCGATCTCCTTTTGCAAAACCTTAGTCTCTTCCTACTGCTAATGATGGAGATGAGGGCCTGTTCGGGTGTCTGGAGTAAATCCCTCTAGTCTGACTCATTGAAGAAAAATTATTTCTCCAATTCAAGGTGGGTAATCACTGTGCTGATGTCCAGAAGCTCTTTTCGATCATAAGAGTTGGTAGCAGCGACATTATGTACAAAATAAGTTACAAATAAATAAAATAAAATACCACAGTTGGTTAAGAGCCCATAAAACGGCAGCCATCCCCTCCGGCGCCATGTTTATCTTGCCTCCTCAGTCTGTAGACTGGGAAGTTACTGCCAGCCCAGCCAAACGAGCTGAGGGAGGATTGAAAACCCTCGTCTGACACAGACCGCAGTACAAAACCACCAACAGCCCTCAGCACAAGTCCTCCAGGCAGTTGGTACACAACCACCTACAACACTCAGCATCAATGGCCAGCCTGCTAGACTTGGGGGGGGGGGGGGGGGACCACCACCACCACCACCACCACCACCACCACCACCACCACTCCCAGTCCCCAACACTCAGCAATACCAACCAGTCCTGGGATGCATCCCAAATGGCACCATATTCCCTACATAGTGCACTACTTTTGACCAGGACCCACAGGGGCGCGTTGCAGGGAAAAACCAGACCAGGGTTTGGACTTGGAAAATGACCTACACTGCCAAGTGCTGTAATAATAACCTATTGATATACGTACACGTGTATTAGGAGTGATATGACAGTATGAACAAGTGTGTGTGCAAGCATGTGTGCAACAGACCAGAGCGAGTCAGACACGTTAGAAAAGAGGCGAGTGTGTTAGTAAATGTTCCAACAGCACTAGGGAGGAGGGAGGATGAGGAGTATTTTCCACTGAGAATGAGGGTGAAACCACAACGTCTGCAGTGGCAATTATCACATCAGAGAGTCATGAGTAAACCATACCCAAATATTCCAACAACGTCTGCTCACATTAGACTGTTACAATACTGGTAGAAATATAAATCAGCATCATCATCATTATGATTATTATCATCATCATCCGAATGTATCATTTTCTTGATTTATTATTGACCTTTACAGGACAAATTACTATTATTGGGCAAAGTGAATGTTCCTCCCTAGCTACAGTATATCCCACTACCTCAGAGCTAGCTTGTAAAGCATGGAACAGCCAGAACAGTGTTGTGGTGATGAGAGATGAATAGGGGTGCATCCCAAATGGAACCTTATTCCCTATGTGGTGCGCAACTTTTGGGACTATAAAGGGGAAAGGGTGCCATATGGGACACATACAGTATAGAGGCTTGTTAGCAGCTAGCAGCTAGCCCAGAGGAGATAAAGAGTCCTTCAGACGGAGACAGTGTGATGGAGGAGAGGAGGAACAGTAGGCCCCAGAACTCTGCCTCTGTAAATCCGAGCTCAAACCCCTCAGTTTCAGCGTCTACCCCTCCCTTCATTCCCCTCTCCATCCACTACTGCTCCACCTCCCAGCCTATCAATCCATTTAGCTAGCCTTTTCCCCTCCTGGCCCTGCCCTTCTCCAACTGTACACTTCCCTCCATTGTAATTGTGTTATCTTCCTGTGAGTGTTGACCTTTCCATCAGTGTGGCATGGTGTAGGTCTATGAGAGGAGAAATACAGTTGAAGTCTAAAGTTTACATACACTTAGGTTGGAGTCATTAAAACTAGTTTTTCAACCACTCCACAAATTTCTTGTAAACAAACTATAGTTTTGGCAAGTCTACTTTGTACATGACAGAAGTCAATTTTCAGACAGCTTATTTCACTTATAATTCACTGTATCACAATTCCAGTGGGTCAGACGTTTACATACATTAAGTTGACTGTGCCTTTAAACAGCTTGGAGAATTCCATAAAATTATTAAGAATTAAGAAGCTTCTGATAGGCTAATTGACATAATTTGAGTCAATTGGAGGTGTACCTGTGGATGTATTTCAAGGACTACCTTCAAACTCAGTGCCTCTTTACTTGACATCATGGGAAAATCAAAAGAAATCAGCCAAGACCCCAGAAAAATGTGTAGACCTCCATAAGTATGGTTCATCCTTGGGAGCAATTTCCAAACGCTTGAAGGTACCGCGTTTATCTGTACAAACAATAGTACGCAAGTATAAACACCATGGGACCACGCAGCCGTCATAACGCACAGGAAGGAGACACTTTCTGTCTCCTTGTAGTTTGTCCATGCTCCTAGTGGCCGGAGACTTTAATGCAGGGAAACTTAAATCCGTTTTTACTTCATTTCTACCAGCTCGTTAAATGTGCAACCAGAGGGGAAAGAAGACTACCTTTACTCCACACACAGAGACGCGTACAAAGCTCTTCCTCGCAATCCATTTGGCAAATCTGACCATAATTCTATCCTCCTGATTCCTGCATACAAGATCAAATTAAAGCAGGAAGTACCAGTGACTCGGTCAATAAAAAAGTGGTCAGATGAAGTAGATGCTAAGCTACAGGACTTTTTTTTCTAGCACAGATTGGAATACATTCCGGGATTCTTCCGATGGCATTGAGGAGTACACCACATCAGTCACTGGATTCATCAATAAGTGCATCGAGGACGTCGTCTCCACAGTGACCTAGTACAGTACATACCCCAACCAGAAGCCATGGATTACAGACAACATCCGCACTGAGCTAAACGGTAGAGCTGCCACTTTCAAGGAGCGGGACCCAAAAGCTTATAAGAAATCCCGCTGTGCCCTTCGACGAACCATCAAACAAGTAAAGCGTCAACACAGGACTAAGACCGAATCATACTACACTGGCTCTGACACTCGTCGGATGTGGAAGGGCTTGCAAACTATTACAGACTACAAAGGGAAGCACAGCCAAGAGCTGCCCAGTGACACGAGCCAACCTGAGGAGATAAATAACTTCTATGCTCGCTTTGAGGCTAGTAAGACTGAAACATGCATGAGAGCCTCAGCTGTTCCGGACAACAGTGCAATCATGTTTTCTGCAGCCGATGTGAGTAAGGACTTTAAACAGGTCAACTATCACAAGGCCGTAGGGCCAGACGGATTACTAGGACATGTACTCCAAGAATGCGCTGACCAACTGACAAGTGTCTTCACTGACATTTTCAACCTCTCCCTGTCTGAGTCTGTAATACCAACATGGTTCAAGCACACCACCATAGTCCCTGTGCCCAAGAACACTGAGGTAACCTGCCTAAATGACTACCAACCCGTAGCACTCACGTCTGTAGCCATGAAGTGCTTTGAAAGGCTGGTCATAGCTCACATTAACACCATTATCCCAGAAACCCTAGATCCACTCCAATTTGCATACCTCCCCAACAGATCCACAGATGATGCAATCATGGGTCCTCAGATCATCAAAAGGTTCTACAGCTGCACCATCGAGAGCATCCTGACGGGTTGCATCACTGCTTGGTATGGCAACTGATCGGCCTCTGACTGCAAGTCACTACAGAGGGTAGTGCGTAGGGCTCACTGCATCACACCAAGCTTCCTGCCATCCAGGACCTCTATATCAGGCGGTGGTAGACTCCAGTCACTCTAGTCATAAACTGTTCTATCTGCTACCACACGGCAAGCGGTACCGGAGGGCACGTCTAGGTCCAAGAGGCTTCTAAACAGGTATTCTTCTTAAACTGCATTGTTGGTTAAGGGCTTGTAAATAAGCACTTCACTGTAAGGTTGTATTCGGCGCATTTGACAAATAACATTTGATTTGATTTGACACATTGAAATAAATCACATGACAACACAAAACAAAGTGACAAGACGGGGTGTTGTGACATGATGTGTTGCGTCAACTCTTTGATATGAATCACCTCATAACAGACGTAACAAAAGAGGTGGTGTTGTTGTATAAAGTGTTGCTGGTGCTGTCAGGGTCAAGCGTTGAGCAGCGTCTGGTGGTTGGAGGTTGTAGCGGTAACGACAGGCACTGTCTGTCAGAACATGTGTTCCAAATGTCACCCTATTTCCTATATAGTGCACTACTTTTGACCAGAGCTCTATGGGCCCTGGTCAAAGGTAGCACACCATATAGGGAATAGGGTGTCATTTGAGACACAAGCAGAGTGGTAACATGCGATCTGATCCCTCTGTAACCCCAGCTGCCAGAGAGAGCCACGGTAGAAATGCAGCTGTGTGGTGTCTTTACTAGGACAGCACCCCTGACATAAACAGCCCATACGGACACACACACATTTCACCCTCAGCGCCAGATTCCTCTGTATTGGGCTTGTCGTCTCTGTTTTTCTCCAGGCACATTTTGGTTAAATACCTTGTTTCATGGGGATGCCACAGGGCTGATGTAGATGCTCGTCACAGAAGCCCCAGAGGAGTGTGTGGGATGCAGTGGAACAACAAGGCAGCTAGTAAACACATGCACACACGCACGCACGCACACACACACACACACACACACACACACTTAATGAAATCCTCTTCTAGTCACACACACACACACACACACACACACACACACACACACACACTTAATGAAATCCTCTTCCACTCACACACACTTGCACACTGACAGGCAAACAGAGGAAGGAGAAAGACACAAGGTGGTCACTCAGTATGCACCCACTGGGCTCAGACATCAATTCAACGTCTATTCCACATTGGTTCAACGTCATTTCATTGAAATGACAGTATGTGCCCAGTGGGGAGACAGTAGTGAGACCAGTTGTTTCTCCTCTCTTCCTGTCTGGCCTTCTCTATGCGTGTCATAAGCCTCTGTCATTTTGACTACACAGGAAGAATGAGGACAGCCTCTATCTTAATTGAAGAGGTGGTTTTCTCTGCCGCTGTTTGGAGATAAGCCAAGATAATGGCCAGATACACTGCAGATGTTTGTGTCGGACATATATGTGTGTGCGTATCTGTGTGCACGTGTTCCTTCTATCCTGGCTGCTCGCTGTTCCAGACAGCTGTTTTAAACTCTGAAATCTCTCCAGAACTAACATAGGCTCAGTATGGAGAAACAACTAGCTTGTTTGGACAGAATGTCCAATAAAGTAGAACGGCTGGTCAAGAGGTTGTGGTAATGATTCCTCCAGTATATACAGAACAGTACTCCCTGATACCAGAATATATAAACAGGGCTGAAAATGGAACAATCTCCTTGTTTCACCTCTACCCCCTCTTTATTTGGCATTGTCTCTGTGTCTGTGTCTCTCCATCTATCACTTACTCTCTCTTTCTTTCTTGTTCTTTCTCTTTCTCACCCTCTATCCCGCTCTCTCCGCCTCTCTCTCTCTGCCTTCTCCGTCTCTCACACTCCCTCTTTTTCGCTTTTTCATTCGGCTACCAATTGTCCTAGCTGAATCGTTCATCATCTACTGTCCAAGTGATGGCCATAACAAGTTTGCCTGCCAGAAAGCCTAGCGGTTAGAGCGTTGGGACAGTAGCCAGAAGGTTGAGTGTTCAAATTCCAGAGTTAGCACGGTGGAAATATCTGTGGTTCTGCCCTTGAGCAAGGCAGTTAACCCCCATAACAACTTCCCCCTGGGTACCAATGATGTCCATCAAAGCTGCCCCCCTGCACCTCTCTGATTCAGAGGTGGTTGGGTTAAATGCAGGAAGACATATTTCAGTTGAATGCACTCAGTTGCACAACTGACTAGGTATCCCACTTCCCTATTGAATGGCTCTCTTTCTGGGTGTCTGTTCTTAAGCGTATTGAGAGACTGACTGACTGATTTCTTCCAGGCTGTCGGATGGCTGTTTTTCTGTTCGCAATAGATTGTTAGAGAAGTCTCTCTCATTTACCCAGAGAAGCAGGCACAGAGCCAAAAGTCTCCTAACAGCTTTACAGCATTTAACATAGAGGCGTGTGTGTGTGTTTGTGCGTGAAAGTGTGTGTCCCTGATGGTCATTGTGTGGTTATGATGCAGGCCTGCACTGTACTTCTTAGTCTGGGCCCCTATGTGCTGTTTCTAGATAAAAATAAAGAAAAGAGAGAAAGATGGGGGAAACAAGGTGTGGTGTAGAAAAGGAAAGTTAGATAAGGTACATATTTGGGCTGCTGTTGGGTAAACACTAGAGCTGATGGAATGCAACGATTGAGTCGGAGTTAAATAATTTGGTGTCAAACTCCCCCAGTGTGTTGTGTGAGAGAGAGAGGGAGAGAAAGAGAGAGAGAGGGAGAGAAAGCAATCATTCAAGAGCAGTTAGATTAAAGGATAAGGCTAGGTAGACTACTATATCCCCCCTCCTCTCTCAATCTCCTCTCTCTCCTTTTCCTTGAATGTCTGGCTCTCTCTCTCTCACCCACCCTCATCCATGTTTACCTAGTTGGCCCACAGGTATGCCAACTGGAGACAAACACAGGCCAGGTAGACTCAACTTCCCCTCCTCCTACTCCTCCTCCTTCAATACCTCTCATCCTCCCCTCCTCCATGACCAGATAGACTCAACTCCTCCTCCTCCTCACCTTATCCACCTCCTATCATCCCCTCCTCCATGGCCAGGTAGACTCAACCCCCCCCCCCCCCCCCCCCCCCCCCTCTGTTCCTCTCCTACTTCTATCCTCTTGTTCTCCCATATCTCCACAGTTCTGAGTTCTGCTGACTGCACTGGTGGGGGCACACAGATATACACACCCACTGTGCTGAGTGGGGGCTACACTCGACTGTGAGGTCCTTAAGAACAGAATTGATTCCTCACTGGGAGGGACTGTGGTCTTGGCCTTTCTCGTGATGTATATTTTTTTTTTACAGCCGTTGTTGAAGACACATGATGACACAAAGTGGCGGTGAATTGACTGCAGCTACGTGTGACCTTTTAAGAATGCTTTTTTTGCTATTTTTAGCTATTTTTCTCTGTGGTTTTTACTGTCAAAGTTTCAGTCTCAAATCGCTGTTAGGCACCCCCCCCCCCCCCCCAAAAAAAAAAAAGCAAGAAGGAAAGGGAAGATGAGGATATGCAGCCATTTTGATTTATTTAATGCATCTTCACAGCAGCTGACTTTACTATACCTCTCTGTCACAGAATAAAAAAATGTTTTGTTTCTGGCATCATCAATGTTAATGTACCCCTCTATGTAAAGAATATTTCCTTAAGATGAATAACCAGGACTTTTTGTTTCACAGGGGTACATTAATAACACTGGCAACTGGCTGATAAGCAATAAATTATGCAGGTCTACTTTGTGTTGATTGAGTATGGTGTGCTCAGCAGACATACTGTATATATTTATCCTTAATGCTGTTTGTAAGGACACATAAATTGCATAATTGGCATATACATTACTCTTACTGAATTTCCACGTGGGTGAGGATATTGGAAATGTAATCAAGGCCTATTGGATGATAACTTGCTTTTAACTAGGACAGAGGAATTTATAACTGACTTAACATAGGTACAGCAAATCCCCTTATTATATGGGAAACTTTTGCACCACCCTATGGGACTCCCAATCACTGTCAGATGTAATGGATTCGAACCAGGGACATGGTGACACCTCTAGCACTGAGATGCAGTGCCTTAGACCACTGCACCACTCGGGAACCCTGGTTAAAATATTTGAGATCCTTCAAAGTAGCCACTCTTTACCTTGATGACAGCTTTGTACACTATTGGCATTCTCTCAACCAGCTTCATGAGGTAATCACCTGGAATGCATTTCAATTAACAGGTGTGCCTTGTTAAATTAATTTGTGGAATTTATATACTTAATGCGTATGAGCCAATCAGTTGTGTTGTGACAAGGTAAGGATGGTATACAGAAGATAGCCCTATTTGGTAAAAGACGAAGTTCATATTATAACAAGACCAGCTCAAAAGCAAAGAGAAACGACAGTCCGTCTTTACTTTAAGACATGAAGGTCAGTCAATACGGAAAATGTCAAGAACTTTTAAAGTTTCTTCAAGTGCAGTTGCAAAAACTATCAAGCACTATGATGAAACTGGCTCTCATGAGGACCACCACAGGAAAGGAAGACCCACAATCACCTCTGCTGCAGAGGATAAGTTCATTAGAATTACCAGCCTCAGAAATTGCAGGCAAACAAATTCTTTAGAGTTTAAGTAACAGACATATCTTAACATCAACTGTTCAGAGGAGACTGCGTGAATCAGGCCTTCATGGTCGAATTACTAAGTCACATCTACTGTACTAAAGGACATCAATAAGAAGAAGATACTTACTTGTGCCAAGAAACATGCCCAATGGGCATTAGACTGGTGGAAGTCTGTCCTTTTGTCTGATGAGTCCAAATTTTAGATGTTTGGTTCCAACCACTGTGTCTTTGGTAGACGCAGAGTAGGTGAACGGATGATCTCCGCATGTGTGGTTCCAACCGTGAAGCATGGAGGAGGTGTGATGGTGTGGGGGTGTTTTGCTGGTGAAACTGTCTGTGATTTATTTAGAATTCAATGCACAATTTACCAGCATGGCTACCACAGCAATCTGCAGCGATCCATCCTATCTGGTTTGCGCTTAGTGGGACTATCATTTGTTTTTCAACAGAACAATGACCCAACACACCTCTAGGCTGTTTAAGGGCTGTTTGACAAAGAAGGAAGAGTGACGAAGTGCTGCATCAGATGACCTAGCCTCCACAATCACCCGAACTCAACCCGATTTTAAAAAATAATAATATTTCACCTTTATTTAACCAGTAGGCCAGTTGCGAACAAGTTCTCATTTACAACTGAGATCTGGCCAGGATAAAGCAAAGCAGTGCGACACAAACAACAACACAGAGTTACACATGGAATAAACAAACGTACAGTCAATAACACAATAGAAAAAGAAAAACATATTGAGACAGTTTGGGAGTTGGACCACAGAGTGAAGAAAAAGCAGCCAATAAGTGATATGATGATACTGTACGCTGATGATTCATGTTTTCTTTTAAATCCACAACTTGGATCCCTCCACAGCCTCATAGAGGATCTAGATATTTTTTCTAACCTCTAGATTGCAACCAAATTAAGATAAGTGTACTATATTCCGTATTGGATCACTGAAGAATACAACTTAAAATGGGCCACACGCACGCACACAGTTGTGAAGAATGCGCAACAGTGCCTCTTCTACCTCAGGAGGTTGAAAAGATTTTGCAAGGGACTTCAAACATTGTGCTTATATTTGTCCTTTTTCACGTGTGAATTGGAAATGTGTTTTTGGCATATCCCCACTCTCCCTGAGACACCCATGGAGAGTGGGACCACATCCAAGCTCTGCCATTATCAACAGCAACCCTGGAGCAATTAGGGTTATATGCCTTGCTCAATTCGAAACTGGTGACCTTTTGGTTACTGGGCCAACGCTCTAACCGTGAGAGTAATTGCTAGTGTTTGTACTGTATCTGCGTATGGTTTGAGTGTCAGGCAGAGAAGGAAGCTTAGCCTGGGAACATGACATGGACATGCGGATTGTTGTGTTGTGGCAACTATTGTATTTAATGAGTAATATCTGCTGTATGTTTCCCCCTCACTCAGGGTTCATCTACACAGGGGACGTGGTCCACAGAATGCTGACTGCCACCCAGTACATCGCCCCCCTCATGGCCAACTTTGACCCTAGTGTCTCCAGGAACTCAACCGTCATCTACTTCGACAATGGTACATTTTTATTTTATTTATTTGACCGTTATTAGGCAAGTCAGTTAAGAACAAATTCTTATTTACAATGACGGCCTAGGAACAGTGGGATTTCTACCTTGTCAGCTCAGGGACTTGAACTTGCAACCTTTCGGCTGCTAGTCCAACGCTCTAACCACTAGGCTACCCTGCCGGCTACCCTGCCGCCCCACATGGCATTCAATGTCTTTTCTGTCTTTCTTCATATTGTAGCAACCACAAAAACATATTCAAATCAAGAGCCCTTTGAGACTTGGTCAAAATAAGTCCACTATTTAGGGAATAGGGTGCCGTTACAACAAATGCTGCGTTAAAAACAACCCAATATGGATAAATATTGGACAGAACACATGTTGGGTTATTTTAATCCAGCCAGTTAGGTCACTAAATTGGGTTGCTGGGTTATTAATTCTGGCTTTTCGGGTAAGAATAGAAGACTGGAAGCGTGGCTTAGTAGGGGCATGGCTAGTTATTTTTGGCCACCTGTAAGCGCAAATGTCATTCCGGTTCATGTTCTGCTGTATTATTATTGCATGTTAAGGTTGAGCACAGACACACAAGTGTGTAAGCATCATAAAAGCCATATCCTAATGTTGCAAGAGTCACCACTTTGTTATAATGCTTAAATAATGTTATAAAATGTACATTGAAATATGTCATGTGCAAAAATATAGAAGGACATTGGAATTTGCAGTGTGCAAACTTAACATGATGAACAACAATGACATTTACTCTCACAGGAGGCCAAAAATAACCATCTTAAAGCCATGCCCTCAATAGGCCAATGCCTCCTGAAAATAAACCGATTTTTCAAACATGGCTTAACTTAACCATCAGTTGGGTTTTCATGCTGGGTTGACTCAGCAGCTGGGTCTTTTTTAATGTAATGCATAGGTTATTTTCACGAGGCATGGCCAATTAGGGGTGTGGCTTTCAGTGCCCAACCTTAATATGTGAAAACAATACAAGGCCGTGTCTAGACTTGACAGTTCATGCAGATTTTGTATAATGGAATTCCGAACACATCATGCATCTACAGTTGAAGTTGGAAGTTTACATACACTTAGGTTGGAGTCATTAAAACTCGTTTTCAATCACTCCACACATTTCTTGTTAACAAACTATTGTTTTGGCAAGTCGGTTAGGACATCAACTTTGTGCTTGACACAAGTAATTTTTCCAACAATTGTTTACAGACAGAATATTTCACTTATCACAATTCCAGTGGGTCAGAAGTTAAAAATACACTAAATTGACTCTGCCTTTAAACAGTTTGGAAAATTCCAGAAAATGATGGCTTTAGAAGCTTCTGATAGGCTAATTGACATATTTTGAGTCAATTGGAGGTGTACCTGTGGATGTATTTCAAGGCCTACCTTCAAACTCAGTGCCTCTTTGCTTGACATCATGGGGAAATCAAAGGAAATCTGCCAAAAATTGTAGACCTCCACAAGTCTGGTTCATCCTTGGGAGCAATTTCCAAACGCCTGAAGGTACCATGTTCAGCTGTACAAACAATAGTACGCAAGTACAAACACCATTGGACCACGCAGCCGACATACCGCTCAGGAAGGAGACTCGGTCTGTCTTCTAGAGATTAATGTACTTTGGTGAGAAAAGTGCAAATCAATCCCAGAACAACAGCAAAGGACCTTGTGAAGATGCTGGAGGAAACAGGTTCAAAAGTATCTATATCCACAGTAAAATGAGTCCAATATCGACATAACCTGAAAAGAAGGAATCAGCAAGGAAGAAGAAACTGCTCCAAAAAAAGCCAGACTACAGTTTGCAACTGCACATGGGGACAAAGATCATACTTTTTTGAGAAATTTCCACTGGTCTGATGAAACAAAAATATAACTATTTGGCCATAATGACCATCGTTATGTTTGGAGGATAAAGTGGAAGGATTGCAAGCCAAAGAACACCATCCCAACTGTGAAGCACGGGGGTGGCAGCATCATGTTGTGGGGGTGCTTTGCTGCAGGAGGGACTGGTGCACTTCACAAAATAGATGGCATCATACGGTGGAACAATTATGTGGATATATTGAATCAACATCTCAAGACATCAATCAGGAAGTTAAAGCTTGGTCGCAAATGGGTCTTCCAAATGGACAATGACCCCAAGCATACTTCCAAAGCTGTGGCAAAATGGCTTAAGGACAACAAAGTCAAGGTATTGGAGTGGCCATCACAAAGCCCTGACCTCAATCCTATAGAAAATGTGTGGGCTGAACTGAAAAAGTATGCACGTGCAAGGAGGCCTACAAACCTGACTCATTTACACCAGTTCTGTGAGCAGGAATGGGCCAAAATTTACTCAACTTATTGTGGAAATGTTGTGGAAGGCTACCCGAAATGTTTGACCCAAATTAAATAATTTAAAGGCAATGCTACCAAATACTAATTGAGTGTATGTAAACTTCTGACCCACTGGGAATGTGATGTAAGAAATAAAAGCTTAAATAAATAATTATCTCTTTACTATTATTCTTAAAATAAAGTGGTGATCTTAACTAACCTAAAACAGGGAATATTTACTGGGATTAAATGTCAGGAATTGTGAAAAACTGAGTTTAAATGTATTTGGCTAAGGTATATGCAAACTTCCGTCTTCAACTGTACATGGCGGCAGGTAGCCGGGTAAGAGCTTTGGGCCAGTAACCAAAAGATTGCTGGATCAAATCCTCGAGCTGACAAAAATCGTTCTCTCCCTGAGTAAGGCAGTTAAACCACTGTTCCCTGGGCACTGATGACATGGCTGTTGATTAAGGCAGCCCCCCACGCCTCTCTGACCCGACCCGGACCAGGATCGTGGTGTTACCCTGTGAGGTCCGTACCCCCCCCATCTCCATGTTATCGGAGCGGTGGTGCTGGGGAATGGAACCGACAGATCCCGATCTGGACGTCCGCGGGTAGCCAGCAGGTTATCCAGCCGAATGGACAGATCCACCAGCTGGTCAAATGTGAGGGTGGTGTCCCTGCATGCCAACTTCCGATGGACGTCCTTGCGCAAACTGCAGCGATAGTGGTCGATCAGGGCCCTGTCGTTCCATCCAGCGCTGGTGGCCAGGGTCCGAAAGTCAATCGCGAACTCCTGGGCGCTCCTCGTCCCTTGCCTCAGGTGGAAGAGACTCTCTACCCTCGGGCGTGTGGTTGAAGACGGCCCGGAAGCGGCGGGTGAAATCCTCAAAGTGGTCCAGCGCCATATCCCCATCTCCCCACACAGCGTTGGCCCATTCCAGAGCTTTCCCCAAGAGGCATGAGACGAGGGCGGATACCCTCTCACGGCCTGAGGGAGCCGGGTAAACGGTCGCCAGGTATAAATCCAGCTGCAGCAGGAAACCCTCCCATCGTACTCCCTGGGAAGTGTGAGACGAATCCCACTGGAACCAGGTGCGGAGGGGGTGAGTAGTGGAGACCCCTGTTGTGCTGGTGGGGGCGCTGGAGGGACTCCCTGTCTCTCCCTGCGGTCTATCATCTGGACGGCCCGGTCGATGTGGTCCATTGCAACGCCAGGATGTGAAGCAGCTCCTCGACTCCGCTACCAGGGGTACCTGCTCCTGCTGACTCCATAATTCGGGTGTGGAATTCTGTAAAGTAGTGCGTAACTGGCTGCAGTGAAGTCAGGCGCAGGAGAACAGAAATGCATAGCAAACGGAGCCCTTTATTGAGGCGAACAAAACACACACGGGTTAGAAAACTAAACACACACTGGTTACAACAACCCGGCGCAAACCAGCCTGGAGTGCACATACATTTACATATAACAATTCCACACACAGACATGGGGGGGAAACAGAGGGTTATATGCAAGATGAGTAATGAGGGAATGCAAACCAAGTGTGCGGGAAAACAAGACAAAACAAATGGAAAATGAAAGGTGGATCAGCGATGGCTAGAAGACCGGTGACGTCAACCACCGAACGCCGCCCGAACAAGGAGAGGGACCAACCTTGGCAGACGTCGTGACACCACTATGCAACTTTTGTGTGTCTCCACCTGTCTTTTCTATGCGATCTTTGTATTCTGAAAGCAGAAGTGTAGAGACAGCCAGACAGAACAGATGAAATATAATGACATTTACTCTCACGTGTGACCAAAAATAACTAGCCCCTACTAAGCCACGCCTCCAGTCTTCAATGAAAATAACCCAACATGTGTTCTGTCCACTATATACCCAGCACTGGGTTGTTTATAACCCAACATTTTTTTTATAGAGGGACACAGACACTGATAGGGAATAGGGTGCCATTTAATTGGGATGAATGGCAGTAGAGGCATAATCATGATTTTACTTGTGCAGGAAAATAAAAGTTAGGCATGTGATATATTTGAACTTGTGTTAAAGAATTAGTCAATTTAAATGGTCATATAATTAATTATAAATACAGTTTTTACAGGTTTTCAACCAATTTTCTGTATAATCTAATAGAACAACTACCATGATGACCACCAGTACTCCGATGGCACACTCTGTTAACAGACCATGAATGTAAAAATTATTGAAAGCTGTGAATGCTATTATATGATACAAAATGTCATTGTGCTCCCAAAATATATGTGTCTGCTCCTAAATTGTTCCAAAAAAATAAATGAATGTTACTCACGGGTTCTTTGAGAAGGGTGAAGGTTCTACTGTACGTGGAGCCATCACTGGAGCTCTTCAATGGTTCTTTACAGTTCACAAAATGTAGAATATTTTTGGGCCGTGGTTTGCGCACTAATCTTTGTGTCATTCCAATGTATCTAATGTGTTGTGTTATGCCACTATATATCTTACAGTATCTGACTATGGCCAGTGAAAGTGTCTTGTGAAAGACTTACGTATGGCCTTGTCAACTGAGAACGGTTGACTGAAGCAGTCAGTAGTTCTCAATTCTCTCCTCAGGGACCCCCAGATTTTCCAGAGATAGCTCACTTGATTAAATGTGTCAGTTAACACAATAATAACACCTATGGAATTTGAGCAATATAACATGGCTGACCAGAATCAAAAACCCTGTTTGGTTCTTCAGAAAGGTCTACAAAGAACCTTTCAGATTGAGAAAGGTTCCTTTATAGAACCTTCTCCATAAAGTATATATAAAGAACCATAAAACTGTTCTACATAACTGTACATATCACGATAAACCTTAAACCCAGACCAAAGAGCCCAAACTCCCACCGACCTCAGAACACCATTTTTAAATGTGTGTTATGTACTTGTTATTCTCTGAAGAGAAGCACATTTTCCTTCACTTCACAACGTTTTTTTCCCGTGTTTCCGTGCCAAAAATGTTTGTCACCTTTTTGGGCCTTAACCAGTTGGCATCCCTGACCTCAGCCTCACTGCCTCACATGTACATCCAATTAAAACTTGATTCAACTATGTTCAATTTAGCCCTCCATAGCGGCTGCCTAGTTGCACCTGAAATGACACCCTATTCCCTATATAGTGTGTTGCTTTTGACCTGCTTTTTTTCCCCATGTTCACTACACAGGGAATAGGGTGCCATTTGGGACGCACAACAACAACTTGGAGGAGGGAAAGTCTGCCTCTCTCACTTTAATAACTATTTATCAAGGTGCCGGCAAGAACCTTTTGGGTTGCCACACCGGCGGAACCTTTCAAGTTCTGAAAAGGGTCTTCGAAGAACCCCTGTGTAAAGGTTCAAACCTGAAACTATTTGTGATGGGAAGGGTTACATTTTTGACCTTTTTAATAATATATTGTAAAGGTGGCAGCCTATCAGATTGGAGGCTTGGCTTTCAGATAGTTATTTTTCAAATCAAATTTTATTGGTCACATACACATGGTTAGCAAATGTTAATGAGAGTGTAGCGAAATGCTTGTGCTTCTATTTCCGACCATGTAGTAATATCTAACAATTAATCTAACAATTTCACAACAACTACCTTATATACACAAGTGTAAAGGAATGGATAAGAATGTGTACATAAAAATATATGGGTGAGCGATGGCCAAATGGCATAGGCAAGACACAGTAGATGGTATAGAGTACAGTATATACTGTTCATATGAGATGAGTAATGTAGGGTATGAAAACATTATATAAAGTGGCATTGTTTAAAGTGACGAGTGATACATTTATTACATCCAATGTTTTATTGTTAAAGTGGCTAGAGATTTGAGTCAGTATGTTGGCAGCAGCCACTTATTGTTATTGATGGCTGTTTAACAGTAAAATGGCCTTGAGATAGAAGCTGTTTTTCACTCTCTCGGTCCCAGCCTTGATGCACCTGTACTGACCTCACCTTCTGGATGATAGTGGGATGAAGGCAGTGGCTCAGGCGGTTGTTGTCCTTGATGATCTTTTTGGCCTTCCTGTCACATCAGGTGGTGTAGGAGTCCTGGAGGGCAGGTAGTTTGCCCCCGGTGATGTGTTGTGCAGACCTCACTACCCTCTGGAGAGCCTTACGGTTGTGGGTGGAGCAGTTGCCGTACCAGGCGGTGATACAGCCCGACAGGATGCTCTCGATTGTGCATCTGTAAAAGTTTGTGAGTGCTTTAGGTGACAAGCCAAATTTCTTCAGCCTCCTGAGGTTGAAGAGGCGCTGTTGTGCCTTCTTCACCATGCTGTCTGTGTGGGTGGACCATTTCAGTTTGTCCGTGATGGAACTTAAAACTTTCCAACTTCTCCAGTACTGTCTCGTCGATGTGGATAGGGGGGTGCTCCCTCTGCTGTTTCCTGAAGTCCACGATCATCTCCTTTGTTTTGTTGACGTTGAGTGTGAGGTTATTTTCTTCACACCACACTCCGAAGGCCCTCACCTCTTCCCTGTAGGCCGCCACATCTTTGTTGGTAATCAAGCCTACCACTGTAGTGTCATCTGCAAACTTGATGATTGAGTTGGAGGCGTGTATGGTCGCACAGTCATGGGTGAACAGGGAGTACAGGAGAGGGCTGAGAATGCACCCTTGTGGGGCCCCAGTATTGAGGATCAGCGGGATGGAGATGTTGTTTCCTACCCTCACCACCTGGGGGCAGCCCATCAGAATGTCCAGGACCCAGTTGCACAGGGCGGGGTCGAGACCCAGGGTCTCGAGTTTGATGATGAGTTTGGAGAGTACTATAGTGTTAAATTCTGAGCTGTAGTCGATGAACAGCATTCTTACATATAGGTATTCCTCTTGTCCAGATGGGTTAGGGCAGTGTGCAGTGTGATTGTGATTGGGTGGTCTGTGGACCTATTGGGGCGGTAGGCAAATTGGAGTGGGTATAGTGTGTCAGGTAGAGTGGAGATGATATGATCCTTGACTTGTCTCTCAAAGCACTTCATGATGATAGAAGGGGGTATTACGGGGCATAGTCATTTAGTTCAGTTACCTTGGCTTTCTTGGGAACAGGAACACTGGTGGCCCTCTTGAAGCATGTGGGAACAGCAGACTGGGATAGGGATTGATTGAATATGTCCGTAAACACATCAGCCAGCTGGTCTGCGCATGCTCTGAGGACGCTAAATGTTTTGGGCCACCTGTTAGCGTAAATGTCATACCTGCTCATTGTGTTACGTTTGTACACTGGATTTTTTAAAGCATATTAACAATGATGTTTACATATAGTAATAAAGTAGTAACTATTCCAGCTTTTGGATTTGACATGCTTTTGAAGAACTCTGTAAGCCTCAGTGTTCAACCTTAACATTTTAAGACAATACAACAGAATAGATGAACAGGAACGAGATTTACTCTAACGGGTGGCCCGCAAAAATATATATCTTAAAGCCACGCCCCTACTAAGCCACACCTTCATTCCAGGGAACCCCTCAATTAACCAAAGGTGCAAATATGAACCAGCAACTAGCAATGGTTCCTTGAGGAACTTCAGAGGTTCCTTGATGTTTTCAAACATTTCAAATCCCATGCAGTCATCGTCCCTCTGTCGACTAGTACACTCTTTTCCCCAGTGTTCCGATAAATATTTATTTTACCTAGCTGTCTGCAGCATTTAAGCAATTTAGTGGAGGGAGAAACAAGGCTAGCGTGTGCTGTGCACCAGTTCTCACAGTCTATTTTTCCAAAGGACTTTAAGTAAGCTCAGAACTTCTATTAGGCTTCCCTTATAGTGCTAACTGGTGGAGTTTGCATGGCCAGTTGACAACTAAAGAATAGCCACCCTACTCTCCTCTACTTTCCCCTTCTCCCTATACCTCTATCTCTATACTGCTTGATTTGCCCCTCAATTGCTCCCTCTCTCCCTCCCGGCCTCCCCATCCAAAACATTGTCAAAGGAGAGTAGCATTGCATTCCCAGACCCCTGTACACAGCCAGGAGCCATTCTCTTTTTTTAATAATAATGTGTTTATTATTTTCCAATATAAAATAAATAAAAAAAGACAGCAATACAAACATTGACATTCATTGTACTGTTGAATGTGATGGCCAATTTAGAGGACAAAACTAATCTTAACTCACACATACACAAAAATAAAACAAAATCCTATTAGGTGGTACATGTATAAGAAGACAGCATATAGTCATTACAAGCAGTGTAGTTAAGCCTAAAATAAATATTGAGTGGAGTACAGCTGTACCAAACAGAGCGATCAATGGGTCTGGGGCTATAACTTTATCAAAGGCATTAGATAAGTAATCAAAAATGAGAGCCCAGTAAGCATGTAACTTAGGACATGTCCAAAATAAGTGGGTCAACATCCATTGATCCTGCTTGCACCACTCACACAGTGGTGAGGTGTCCGGAAATATTTTCTGCAGTTTTACTTTTGAGTAATGTACGGTGTAAACTGTGTATCACCTTAAACTGTACAAGGTTGTGTCTGGCATTCACTGAACTGTGGTTTATATTCATGAGAGCTTCTACCCAGTCCTCATCTGAGATTTCTGAACCAAGTTCTTGTTCACAAGCCATTTTAATAGTGTCTGTGGATACCTCTATGTGGGCCTGTAGCACATCATACACATCTAGAGACTGACCCCTTTGAATGGGGTTTGACAAGGATCAGGCTATTTGGCTTAACGCCACACTGTGGGATATGTGTCCTTAAGAAATTCCTGATTTGGAGGTATCTGAAAAAAATGTGTTGTTGGCATGTTAAACTTATCCTGTAATTGTTGAAATGAAGCTAACTGGCTATCAATGTATAAATTACCAATTGTTGTGAACCCCTTCTCCCTCCACTGTGAAAACACCATTATCATCCAATGCAGGGTGGAAAGCATGATTCATGCAAATCGGGATGTCAATGTATACAGTGGGTATGTTAAGAAAATAACTCATCTGTTTCCTGATCCTACGAGTATGACAAATGACTGGATTAGAGTCATAAGTGGCTTTTTTCACTTATGATGGACTATTAACAAGTGCAGGGCATGAGGAACGTTGACAGGAGGCCTGCTCAATCAAAAGCCATGAAGGCATATCCTTCTGTCGCATCCCGGGTAAACTTTCCTTCCAGAAAGACACAATGTTCAGATTATCAGCCCAATAATACAGTTTGAAGTGAGCAAGGCCAAAGCCCCCCTCTATCTTGTACTTGCATAAATGCTTCTTTGAAATTCTGGCTGCCTTGTTATCCCATAAAAATGGAGTTACTATTGAATCCAGTTTCTTAAAATAGCTTTGTGGTGTGAAATTGGGTAGACATTGGAAGAGGTAAAGAAACCTGGGTAGGGACAAACATTTTAATAGCGTTTATACGACCAACCAAAAAGATAGGCAGAGTTTTCCAAAAATCTAAATTTTGTTAAAGCTGTTACATTTTTAAGTCACAATTTGCTTTCAATAGCTTATCAAGGTCTCTTGTCATTACAATGCCAAGGCTGGTGATCTTGTCCATCACCATTCTAAATGGGGTAGATTGCAGAAATGACATATCCACAGGCCGTGATATCGGCATCAATTCGCTTTTTTGCCAGTTTACTTGTAGCCAGAGAAGGAGCCGAATGTATTTATCAAGTTAAGAAAGGGGGGAATAGACATTTTAGGCATGGATAAAAACAAAATAACATCGTCTGCAAATAGGGACATTTTGTGCTGCGTGTCTTTTTTAAAAGAAGCTATATCGGCACATGCACGAATGTGAGTAGCAAGGGGTTCCATGGCTATAGCGAAGAGCGCATGCGAAATAGGGCACCCCTGTCGGCAGCCCTTGAACAGGCGGAATGACTGCGACATTTCCTGATTGGTGACCATGGACGCCAGTGGGTGTGCAAAAATAATTATCATCCAATTAATAAATTCCTTTCCAAACCCGAAATGCTCCAGAACCGACATCATATACTTCCACTCAATCTGATCAAACCTTCTCTGCATCAAGAGCTATTACCACTGCCTCAAATTTATGATCATGATACATTACGTTGAAAAGGCGTCTCAAATTGTAGTATATATGTTGGCCCGGGATAAAAACCTGTCTGGTCAGGGTGTGTGATGTCAGAAATATATTTTTTCAATCGGTTTGCCAATATCTTTGTCAACACCTTATTTTCTATGGGGAGTAACGACACAGGGCGATAAGACGACATCTCCATGGAATCTCTATCTTTTTTCAAGATCAGTGCTATTATAGCCTCATACAGTGTTTGCGGGATTTTGTCATTTTCTTTGGATTGTTTAAACATTCACAACATAAGTGGAGCTAGCTTCTTGATACTACCCATTACGCATGCGGGAGCATAATCATAGCCTCAAACTAATTCGCATAACGCAGCGGACATAAATCTTCCTAGAAAATGTTCCTATTCATGAAAATCACAAATTAAATATATTGAGACACAGCCATAGCCTTTTGTTAATCACACTGTCATCTCAGATTTTTTGAATATGCTTTACAGCCAACGCTAGACAAGCTTTTGTGTAAGTTTATCGTGGCATAATGCTATGGCTAGGCTCAGCTAGCATCAGGCAACAATTTCACGAAAATAAGAAAAGCAATCAAATTAAATAATTTACCTTTGAAGAACTTCGGATGTTTTCACTCAGGAGACTCCCAGTTAGATAGCAAATGTTCCTTTTTTTCTAAAAATACTATTATTGTAGGCGAAATAGCTCCGTTTGTTCTTCACGTTTGGCTGAGAAATCGACCCGGAAAATGCAGTCACTACAACGCCAAACGTTTTTCCAAATTAGCTCCATAATATCGACAGAAACATGGCAAACGTTGTTTAGAATCAATCCTCAAGGTGTTTTTCACATATATATTCGATAATATATCCGTTGGGACAATTGGTTTCTCATAAGAAGCGATTGGAAAAATGGCTACTTGTGTACTTTACGCAAGATTTTCTGCTGGAGCCATCATGTGACCACTTGCTAAATGTGGTCCCTTACAGCTATTCTTCAACATAAATGCGTAAAAATACGTCACAATGCTGTAGACACCTTGGGGAATACGTAGAAAAAGTAAGCTCATTCGTAGCTCATTCACAGCCATATAAGGAGTCATTGGCATGAGGCGGTTTAAAAAAATGTGCCACTTCCTGATTGGATTTTTATCTGGGTTTCGCCTGTAACATCAGTTCTGTTGCACTCACAGACAATATCTTTGCAGTTTTGGAAACATCAGAGTGTTTTCTATCCAAAGCTGTCAATTATATGCATAGTCAAGCATCTTGTCGTGACAAAATATCCCGTTTAAAACGGGAAGGTTTTTTTATCCAAAAATGAAAATACTGCAGTTTGGAAATTGTGCTATCGCTGTGTTAATTTCCTCTAAAGTTATCCCAGCATCGAGTGCAGCAGCTGCCCCCCCGTCTAGTTTAAGTTCTCATTCAGTGAGAAAGCGTTCCATAGTTTGTGGATCAGTAGCATTGCATTTTGATTGATATAGCTCTGAGTAAAACTGAGCAAAGCATTTATTAATATCCTGCAGATCTGTTACTATTTTACCCTTCTTGTCTTTTATTTTGTGAATAGCTCTAGATGCCTGTACATGCCTTAGCTGTCTTGTTAATTATTTATGTGTTTTGTCACCCAGTTCAACATAACTTTGTTGCGTTCTAGCAAGTAAAGAGCCCACCCGTTTCAAAAGGATGATATTGTATTCATATTTCAACTTTGTGATCTTCTCAAGGACTGTATTCGAGGAATTCGTCCTAAAAACATTCTCCTGTTCCCCTAACTCTCTTGCAGTTTCTCCCAGCCTAGTATTGGTGCGTTTCTTCCTCTCTGATGTATAATAAATAATGTAACCTCTAATCACAGCCTTTAGAGATTCCCAAAGGGTGGAGTCGTCAACATCCCCCGCGTCGTTAGCTCCGAGGAAAAAGGCAATCTGTTCCTTCAAATACTGACAAAAAGTCTCATCTTTCAACAGGTCAATGTGTCTTAGCGTCATGGGTCGCTGACCTGTAGACTTATTGTCGAGTTTCAGAACCATGGACAGAGGATAGTGGTCCATATTTAGAATAGGGTGATAGGTAACCGACGCAGCTGCTGAAATTAGTTTGGAGTCCAACAAAAAATAGTCAATTCTGGAATATGATTTATGAACTGACGAAAAGAAAGAATAATCCCTATCTGCTGGGTGAGTCAGTCTCCAAATATCAAGAATGTTGTTTGTCATCAATGTATTTAGACAGACACTGGCCTTTGATTGTTGAAGTGACCTTGATAGCTGTTTATCTAAAAGAGGATCTAACGTACAGTTAAAGTCATCTCCAACAATAACACTTGTATCCGAGATATTTGGTATGGCCTTAAATACCTTTTGAAAAAATAATGGATCATCGTAGTTGGGTCCATATAAATTGACCAAGGTTATTGTTTTCGAATGCAGTAACAACAATAATACACCGACCATTGGGATCTGAAATCGAGGATGAGTAAACAAAAGGAGTGTTTTTCCTTATCAGGATTGCTACCCCTCTCGCTTCTGCATCAAAGGTAGTATGTCTGACCGATCCAGTAGCTTGGCCTGAGCGGAGCGTTTAATATGAGATTCTTGAAGAAGCACTATGTCAGCGTCCAGTGATTTAAGATGAGAAAAAAACTTAGCTTGTTTCACGACATGCCCTAAGCCATTACAGTTCCAGCTGATTATCTTTATTCCACCAGGTCTACTCTGTGCTCGGTCACGATGTGGCATTTCTTATTTTAGAGCAAATTGTTGCTGTCATACAAAGCCCAAAATGAAAAACGTCCCGCCTTGCAGGAGCTCGTCATGCCACCATCCCCTCCCTCCCGTCCCATTACTGAGTGACTTCCCCAAACGAAGCACTCCTTGACTAACACACAAACCTTAGGGTGTCTAGACATACAGCTTCAACTAACTCATCATCTATAGATTCTCAGCATATAAACTAAATGAAATAACACTTAACTCTCACGTTAGGGGG
This sequence comes from Oncorhynchus mykiss, assembly GCF_013265735.2. Taxonomy (NCBI): domain Eukaryota; kingdom Metazoa; phylum Chordata; class Actinopteri; order Salmoniformes; family Salmonidae; genus Oncorhynchus; species Oncorhynchus mykiss. The sequence continues at coordinate 34,871,936 of NC_048575.1, read as the reverse complement.
TGAGTGACGCTAAAACATGATAGGCTATATAAGCCACAACATCTCACCCATCATTATAAGATCCAATTTCTGATCTTCTGATCGAAAAGACATAGAAATTCAAACACATTCCTGGCCTGTATTTGGCCATTTAGCCGTTTGACACAGTCGTTCTGTATCCTCAGCCAGGGAGCTTGCTTGACAAGAACAGATCGGCCTCTTTTGGGTTGTCAAACATATGTGTTGATCCCTCGACTGTCACCTTAAACTGGGCTGGGAAGAGGAATCCATATTGGATGTTGGCCGCTCTGCATTTGTTGCGTAACTCATCATACTCTTTCCGTTGGTTCCTCACCTCCAAGGTAAAATCTGGGTAGAAAGACACCCTGGCTCTGTTGTAGTTAAGGGGGAACTTTTGCCCAGCCAGCTTGAGGATGAGATCCCTGGTCTGGGGATAGTGCAGCAGTAACATGAATGGCCTTGGTGGTGCGCCCTTGGCTGGCTTCGTTGCCTGTGATCTGTGTGCGCGGTCGATCAGGATGGTGTTCACTCGCGCGGTCGATCAGGATGGTGTTCACTCCCCAGCGATCTATCAGCTCCGAGACAAATTCAGTGGGTTTCCCTTTCTCAGTGTCCTCCTGGATCCCAAATATTCGGATGTTCTGGCGTCTTGAATGCGACTCAAGCATTTCCAATCGGGCTTTCAGGGTTTTGTGGTCATTTTTGAACGTTGCGCACTGTTTCTCTGTTTCTTTTTCCTGTAGCCTGGCCTCGTGATCAACTGTTGTCTGCTCAACCTCATGTACCCTGTCCTTAGTTGCCTTCACAGTGAAATTCCCAGTACTCTTTGAGATATCATCCAACCTTGTGTCCACCTTCTTGCTTAGTGAGTTTATGGCAGCCAGTAGGTTCTGTGGGGAACTCTTGGGAGCTAGCATCTTCAGCTAACTCCTCGTGGGTCAGCGAAGTTAAAATTGGCTCGTTGTCTATCTCATTCAAATGATCTTGTTTTAGCGGCCCCTTTTTTTGGTGCCTTTTCCCTTTGTCATATTGCCAGACAATGTTTGAAGTTATAGGTCGTGCGAGGTTAAGACAAATATTAATTTGTTTCAAAATAGAGCGGAGCTCTAGCAAAGCAAGTCTACTCCATAGCACGCTCTCTAGCGCCCCCCACAGAAGCCATTCTCAGTTAGATAGAGAATTCAGAAAAGACAGGGTGTGCCTTGGTCAAAAATAGTGCACTATATAGGAAATAAGGTTCCATTTGGGATGGAGTTACTGTAACAATCACAGACATGTCCCTGTCCTCTCTACATCCAGCATACAGCCCCATGCCCTCGCCAGGCCATTGAGTATCCTGCAGCATCAGCCCCATGCAGAAGCCTTCTGGAGGCCAGATGTGGGTTATTATGGGGTTTCCTGTAGCACTAGACTCCGGTACTCCTAGCTGTCAGCAGAGAAACTAAATCTCCACTTTACTTTGGATGGAGAGAGGGGCTCTGGGTGTGTGAAGGAAAAATTGATTACTTGTGTTAACAAACCTTTATTGCTCTGGCTCCCGGCCAAATGACTGGCTGGTTGCACAGGAGAATGAAGACATCATTTTCACGTCCAAAGGCTCCCCGAAGTCCACACTAAATCAAAACAGCATAGAGATGAACGTGAGGCCTGCACTCCGGGGGTAGCTAGTACAGTACAGTGCCATGAGTTCCATGTGAGCTTCCACCTGATTCTTCAAAAATACTTTGAAGCAGCCTGTTATGTCGTAGGGAGTTTTGCTAAACTGGAACACACTAGGACTACATGTCTCTTTATAATCAAAAAAGGTGAAACTGATCTCCCTGTAGAGTCTATGGACACATGTCACAACTCATTTTGGCTACCCTGGGTGCCTCAAACAATGTTTGAAACTTAAGGAGCCTTCCCTGCCGTTGGGCTCCCTGATTTTTATCTAACAGATCTCTATGTTGTTCTACGCGGTCTGGAATGGTTCTCAGTCTGGTTCTATATGGTCCTGTGTGGTTCTAAGGGGTTCTGTGTGGCGCTGTTTGGTTCTATCTGGCCCTGTGTAGTTTTATGTGGTTCTGTGAGGCCCCGTGTAGTTCAGTGTGGTTCTGTGTAGCCCTGTGTAGTTCTGTATGGTTGTGACCGTGTCCCTCTCTCACAGGCACTGCTCTGGTGGTCCAGTGGGATCATGTCCACCTGCAAGACAACTACAACTTGGGTAGCTTCACCTTCCAGGCCACACTGCACAGCGACGGCAGGATTGTCTTCGCCTACAAAGAGGTCAGTCTCTCTCTCTCGGTTCCTCTGTAGGCTTTATTTACCACTCGCTTTCTCTATTTGCTGCTCCTCTCCCTCTATCCATCTCTTTCTCACTCTCAGTGCTCATCTCTCCGTGTATCTCCCATAGGGGTGTAGGAGTGACATGGCGTCACACCTATCTCGTGAGAAGCAGGGAATTCTTCACACTCACCCTGCTCTCTCTCTCTCTCTTCTCTCTCTCTCCATCTCTTTCTGTTCCCTCTATCTCTGTCTCTCCTTCCTCACCCTCACTTTCTCTTGGTGACAGAGCACTTATTTAATTCTCTCCTTGATTGAATTGATGAATAAAGCGCCGTGCTCATCAACCTCTGTTTTCACTCAGGGCACGTTGTGTCGCTACCGTGACTGACAATTTAATGGCCGTCGTTATTGACGCTCCCTTTGAAAATATTACTTCCTCTCCCCATTCTGCTTCCATATGTTTAATATGGTTAATAACAGTCTAACTCGTGTCGCAAGTTTTGGATCACTGTAACATCGCTGCATGCGAGAGAGATTATGTTTACTAGATACTGTGGCGGTGCCGATTAAAATGTCAAAATGGGAAGAGGGAGAAAAAGGAACTGAGTGAAAGAGAGTTGGAATCAAGAGTGACTTCTCTGTCAGATGAATGTCTAAATGTGTTAGGCCGCAATTACGGAATCCATTAAATCCAATTATTACATGTGTTATACATCTATCATAATCACAAGCCCCATAAAAGTTATCTTTCAAAAGAGGTATTTAAAAAAATGTTTTTTCTCTCTTCCATTTCAATCAGGGAGTACTTCTATTTAACTCCACTCTTACACTCCACTTCTCCATGTAAAGACAACCCTCACTGTGGCTTTTACTTCCCTTATTTATTTCACCTACTTTCACCACACTATAAATGTCTCTCTCCTAGGATCTCAACATTCTGAAATTTGAGCCCGCCAGACTTATTTTGCAGACTTATTCATTTGCGCCTCCATTTTGATGGATTTCCTGGGAGATTAGTCCATTTTAACAAGCTATTTAATCCTTCCAGTACATTAAGTCCCATTGTTTGTAGGATGCTTCACAAATGGCAACCTACTCCCTATATAGTGCACTACTTTTGACCAGAGCCTGTAGGGTGTAGGGAATAGTGCCATCTGGGACACATTTCCCACAACCCTCCATCAGCATCAGGAACTGTCAGGCCTCTGTCTGGTTAAGGTCTGTTTGGGTCCTACTCCCAGCAGGCTCAGTCAGATAGACAGGTCTGGTGGCTGGTGATGGATGTCCGTCTCCCTCCTCTCTCTCTTCCAGATTCCAATGGAGGTGGCCCAGATCAGCTCCGTCAATCACCCGGTGAAAGTGGGCCTCTCCGATGCCTTTGTGGTGGTCCACAGGATCCAGCAGATACCCAGTGAGTCACCATGATGCAGAGAGTGCACTGCGACACTGCACACAGAGACGGACGGACGGACGCACGCACACACGTGCACACACGTGAACACACACACACACACCATGACTCAATGCGTCACAACACACCAGTAGTGGTTGGTGTCACTTTGGATTGGAGGGCAGGGTCATTGTATTGACTGGAATGGAAGGAATGGAACAGTACCAAACACATTAATTCCATTCCAGCGATTACTATGAGCCGTCCTCCCCTCTCCATCCTCTCATACACCATCACAAGCAAGTTAAACTTTTGGTGTTTTTCTCTTCTCAATGCTTCTCCCTTTTGGGGTTTAGTTCAAGCTTTCGCTGCGGCCTCTCCAACAAAGTTTTCACCTCACAGAAACGATATGAGTATGGGCACAGGTCCAGATTTGACTCTTTGCATGAGGTTCCTTCCAATTCAGGCCAATTAAAGTTAATACAACGTAGAGCAAAGACGAGAAACTCTGAGTATTTTCACCCACAGCTAGACACCCTCAGGAGCTTTAATTTCAAGTCTGCCAAAATAATGAGTAGTCAAAAACGATATATTCATTAGTTTAATTGCGTGTATTGATGATACGTTCATAGGACTTGGCATTTGAAGAATCTATTTGTTCCAGTTAACGTTTCATAGGTAGTTATTTATCCAATTACATTTTTTTTTTTTATCGACTTTGTCTGAAATTATTGAGTTGTGGATAGTAATTACCTCTACTCAAAAATCTTTAAGAACCACATGAATTTCACATGTGATCTGATTAATAATTAATTAATTAATAATTAATTAATAATCTAATTAATATGATAGCACATGAAAATATGATCTCATGTGAAATAAATTTGACAACATGGGGATATAAAATGTCAACACGTGTCACCATGAAACTACACGTGACAACATTTGACAACTTTTTCCTCATGTAAAACTGCTAATTAAATGTTCAAATGTAAACGAAAAAGGCAATTCCACATGTGAGAGTTTGAAACATGTAACTTTTTTTTTTTAAGGAAAGAAATGAAATGGTACGACAGGTTTTATGGTACTGTTGGCGTTATGCTGTTCAGCTAAAATAGTGTAAACATCTTTAATTAATAAAAGTGATTATAATTGACATGATCACTTAGTGCTGACTTTTACTTTGAAGTCCAAAGTGTAGTAATACAGGTGGAATCAGTTATTGACACAGACATGGTGGCTCAGCAAGAGATCGGAATGCTGTGAACCACGAGGTTGTGAGTTCACATTCAAGGTGAGGACATGTTGAGTAAGAATTACTGTATGAATAAACATACACAATGTAATCCTTTATGTAAAATATTTAGATTTAAAACACTGCGACTGTGTGACAACTTTTTTGTTTGCTGGGCAACACCTGTGAAAACTCGTGAAAAACATCCACACAACTTCATGGGAAATATCATCATGTGAAGTGTTTCAAAACCAGACGGTTTCACATAATTTCACATGTGAAATAAAATGTTACATGTGCAAAACGTGGACATTTCTCTTGGGAAATCATGTGGTTTTTCACAAGGGTCACCCTATTCCCTATATAGCCTACTACTTTCTACCAGAGCCATATGGGCACTACATAGGGAATAGGGTGCCGTTTGGAACATAGCCTCTGTGTTCGGGAAGAAAGGGTTTCGGTGTTGTTATAAGGGGGAATTCAAACCTGCTGCTCAGCTGCGCTGTGAGTGTTGATCTTCCGTGGTTGTTGATTCTCTCTACTTCTCTGAAGACTGTGGGAATAGGGTGCTCTTGTTACAGTAGCTACAGCAGCGCTCCCATAACACTCCTGTAGACAGTATTGAGAGTTCTTAGGCCACCAAAGGACTTATCTACCCTCTTTGATGCAGCCTCTGTTACGCTCAGCTGGTGAAAACAGACACCTCGGGTTGCATCCCAAATTGACACCCTATAACTTATATAGTGCGCTACTGTTGACCAGAGCCCAGTGCACTATGTAGGGAATAGGATGCAGTCCCTCAGCTCTCCTACTGCAGGTAGGGAGGAAGACAAAAGGCCTATCTGGGGCAGGGAATGGAGGAGAGGAATGCAGGGATGAGTGTTAAACATGAAAGATGACACCCAGGGCGGTGTGTGTTCCGAACTCCCTCCGGAAGCCCCACTGTTGTAAACTGAAAGACTGCCTGCTTGAAACAATGTAACATGCTGAGTCAGCTTTCTCACAAACCTTTACCGGGATCACTTCTTTACTTATTTTGGTTTAAGGGACATACTATACAGCCCAAAGAGTTGTACAGTGCCCCCTCGGAAGTAAACTATTAGTTTAAGATCACATTTTCTGTATGAGAGGCCTCTCCTTTGGAAGTGATAATAATATACTGTAATATAATAATAATAACATACTAGTTAGTGAGAAGATGAAGGACCAGGAAATGGCTTAGAAACAAATTATTGGTTGTGAAGACTGTCCTTGTTTGACAGTATCCATGCCTGGGAAAAAAACATGGTTTGACACATTTGTATCATATACCTAGTGAATGGTGGCGAATGTGATAAGTATGGAGAGGAGAGGAGAGAGCAGGTTGACGGTCGGTGGGTGAGCATTTGTTATCTCTGTCTGTCTGTCGAGAAAGGTCAGGATTAGCATCTTGGGGCTTCTGTCGGTCAAAAAGGCTGTGGCGTGTTTACACGTGTATTTGTTTGATTTACAACTGCACAAAAAATCTAAACTGAAATTGAGATGTAATACTTTAAAGTATGGCTGGACAAGGTGATTTCAAAATACAAATTAATTTGGTTGGAGGCAATGCTTTGCATTTACTGTGGAATTTTTCTGACCTGTGGTAAGCTGCAGATGCCTACAGGGTAAAAATATCCCTTCAACCTGTTTTGAAAACAAAAAACTGAACATTCTGCTCCATTGTAAAGTGCAAGGGTGCCAATATATTTGACCGCATCTGAAGCTACAGGTTAGTTTACACATTTTACAGTCCAGTGTTGTGAGAAGAATCACAGCTGTACTGAATTTGATTGTTGTAACTGATAGATTCTTAAAGAGATGGACGGGATCTTAAGCACCTACAAATTCGTAACATATCACTTGAATTGCAGGAGACCTAACATAACATATCATACGAAATGGATGACGTACACAATTGTGCACAGTTTTTGGATTCCCGTTTTGACTCCTGAGTGCTACTTTCAAAACTACTGGCTGAAATTGTACAAAACCTTTGTAGCATCACTTTAAAAGGGAAAAACTGTTAGAATCAGAGGACTCAATGTTTAGGGAGCAAGTGGGTAAAATTGACTGTGATAGATAGTCCCATTAGACAGGTCAGAGTAAAGCAGAGATCTAGCCCTTGGTTTAATCATGAGATTCTAGAATCTATCCAAGCGAGGACTAAGGCCTTAAAGAAATTTAAGAATTCCAAGAGCAGCCTGATTTTCTCCTATATAAACATCACAGAAATGAAGCACATATCAGAATGGATGAAGTGAAGAGGGGTTACTTTGCTGATAAATCATTGAGAACCAAAATGACCCTAAAAAGCTTTGGAAATCATTTAAGGAACTAGATTGTAGTAGTATTACCAAAAACAAGCAAACAATATTGGACTGAACATCAGGGGGGAGATGATACTGTATATGAAAAAGCAGAGGTTGCCAATGAATTCAACTATTTTTGTACTACTATTCTGGTTTCAGTTCTGGTTTGTATGGAAACGACCAAGCCAAGAAATATTGTGTCCGAGTTAGGGGTTCAGCCAAACTTAAAAAAATTATATATTAAGGTAGAAACAGCAAATATAGCCAGTATGCTAGGAGAGTTTAAATGCTACAAAGCCACAGGCCTGGATACATAAACATATCGCTCTCTTGAACAAGGCACCTTTCCCAGGGACATGAAACAAGCTAAAGTTATACCTCTGTATAAAGAAGGGGATAAAGTCTGACCCTGGGAATTACAGGCCTGTGTCTATCTCCAGTATGACATCAAAGATCAAAGTTAAGAATATGTCAACAAACAAAGTCTACTGTATGATTTTCAGTCGGGTTTTTAGAAAAACATACTCCACTGATTCATGTCTACTTCACTTGACTGACTTCATCGGGAAAGAGATTGATGAGGGAAATCTGTGTGGAATGGTACTGCTTGACCTACGGAAAGCCTTTGATACAGTTAACCACTGTCTCCTAATCTCCAAACTGGAGGCACTGGGGTTAAGCAGTACCCCTCTAAGCTGGCTAAAGTCCTATTAGGGAGTAAGTAGTAGAGGTTAGTGGTTCACTGTCTCAGGCAAAACCAATGAGTTGTGGCATTCCGCATAGGAGCGTGCTTGGGCCTCTATTTTCTTGCCATCTTTTCCTTTATGCAGAGGACTCTACACTTCTGGTGACTAATAAAAGTAAAACTATGTTGGAGAGCATACTTAGCACAGAGCTGACTAACATTAGCAAATGGCTTGGATATATTTTTATTTAACTAATCAAGGCAGTTAAGAACAAATTCTTATTTTCAATGATGGCCTATGAACAGCGGGTTAACTGCGGGTTAACCGCAGAATGACAGATTTGTACCTTGTCAGCTTGGAGATTTGAACACTGCAACTTTTGCGGTTACTAGTCCAACACTCCAACCACTAGGCTTCGCTGCCACCCCGATAATAATAAGCCTGCACTTAGGTAAAACTGAGGCAACATTTTTTTGGCTCCTAACCTAAATTGTGTAGGTTCCTCTGAAATCGGAGTGGAGCTAGGGGGTGAAGTGCTGACTACGAAAACCTCTGTTAGCTACCTGGGTTGCATCCTTGATGGAAGCTTGGGAGTTGTGAGCATGGCCACTGAAGTGCTAGGGAAGGCTAATGCCAGGTCTAAGTTTTTGGCTAGAAAATCCAAGCTGCTTGATAAGGACTCCATGAGAGTGCTAGCCACTGCCCTCATTCAATGCCATTTTGACTACGCTAGGACATTTAAATATACATACTTTTTTTGGGAGGGGAATAACAAATGAGTTCCATGCAGTGGTGGGGATTGGGATATCACAGCAGGAATTCAGCTCAAAGTAGCCAGTAGACACCTTTCAGAACAGGTGTATATATACTGAGATCATGTGACAGATCATGTGACACTTCGATTGCAAACAGGTGGACTTTATTTAACTAATTATGTGACTTCTGAAGGTAATTGGTTGCACCAGATTTTGTTTAGGGGCTTCATAGCAAAGGGGGTGAATACATATGCACGCAGGACTTTTTTTTTTTCATTTCACTTCACCAATTTGGACTATTTTGTGTATTTCCATTACATGAAATCCAAATACATATCCATTTAAATTACAGGTTGTAATGCAACAAAATAGGAAAAACGGCAAGGTGGATGAGTACTTTTGCAAGGCACTTGCAAGGCCATTTGGGATGCAGACTAAATCTGCAACAGCACAGGGGGATCTGGTTCAGATGGCTACGTTGAGCTGAATTCCTGCTGTGATATCCCAATCCCCACCACTGCATGGAACTCATTTGTTATTCTCTGGCAAAAAAAAGTTTTTTTAAATGTAGATTAAATGTAGACTATCTTTAAGGACTGGTTGTTCTTTTTTTCACAGTTAGTATTGATCATGTCTAAAATCTTCACTGCGTTTTCTTGTAGTACTAAGAAAAGTGATGTATTTAGACTAGAGTGATTGCTTGGTGGCTTTAGCCTCCAGGTCTCAGAGCGTAACATAGGTAATCCCAAATGGCACCCTATTCCCATATAGAGTGCACTATTTTAAGAAGAGCCCAGGCAGCTGGAGGGCTGAGTAATCAGTGTTGAGGGGGAACTCATGCGAGTCAATAAGTGTTTCTGCTGACAATTAACGCATATTTGTCACACTCTTCTTCCTCCTCCTCTGACGAGGAGAAGTAGTAAGGATCGGAGGACCAAAGCGCAGCGTGATGTGAATACATTCTTTTAATGTAAAACGAAATAACACAAAGTACACGAAACAAACAAAATGAACATGACCGCTATCAACACAGAGTGCAACATCCATAGACATAGATAATCACCCACGAAATACTCAAGGAATATGGCTGCCTAGATATGGTTCCCAATCAGAGACAACAATAAACAGCTGCCTCTAATTGAGAACCAATCTAGGCAACCATAGACATACAAAACCCCTAGACTGGTGCCAACCCCATCAACATACAAAAGTCCTAGACAGGACAAACACATATAATCACCCATGTCACACCCTGACCTAACCAAAATAATAAAGAAAACAAAGAATACCAAGATCAGGGCATGACAATATTGGTCTGAGCACACACAGCTAGTGCAGCCGGAGAGGATCCCTCTAACCCTCTCCTTAAGCCACGCTCAAGTTGTGAAATGTAATATTCTATGCTGCTAGCTAGCTATCTCCAGGCCATGGCGTTTGGGCCTGGCCTGTGCTGCACTGGCGGTAGCAGGGGGAAGATGTGCTTGTACAGACAAGATATTTAGCAGGTCAGGTGCTAGGCTTTTATTTAGCCACCCCCGGGCTGGGCAGCCAGATGCACGGACAGCCAGACTCCCAGTCACCCTCACGCATTATTCTGATGAGGTTATCAAAACCAGAAGTGCCTCAGTCATTTTAATACCTGTCTGCCTACTGACGTGCACTCTTAAGTCTTATCAGACTGTGTTTTCTTTTGCTAATTCACTGCGGAAGCTGTGGTACAATATCTGGCCCACAATTTGCTCACCTCATTATTATACAGTCAGAGCTAAGATAGAGGTCCTTGCGTTTTCATCATATCCATTCATTTTATGATATTGCTGAATTTCCATGTCCAATGTCTGTATTTGTATTGCATTTTGGGGTGATTACGTAGATTTCAGGAAACAGATATGGGAGGTAATCTGCTCAAAGCTAGAGATCTCGCCGTGTGGTAGCGAGGATTCTGAATTAATGAGACGGTGAAATGAAAGCTGCATGATTGTTATGTTGATGGCAGGAAATACACTGGCACGGAACTGTAGCTTTTCTATTGGCTGAGTGAGTAGGAAAAGAATAGGGAACTAACCTCACTGTCAGGGTCCTATGTGCTATTCTGTTCCAGACAGTAATTATTATTATCACTGTGCTGTTGGAACAGTATGTGTAATGAAAATCTACCTGCGCATCGATTATTTTCTTCCCCCCGGCAGTTTTGGACTCCATTGTTCCTATAGGCACACAGGCTCTGGCAATAAAGCACTATTCTGAATTTAGATTACCTCATCCCCTCAGTGGTTTTTAACTCATTGCACAAGGTCTCCATGTCACATTTCCATTGATTCTCATCCAACTTGCAAGGGTGAAATAATAAGAAATCATTTCCTGGTCTGGTACTCAGATTTTCATAATAGATCATTGTTATAAAGGAGTCTTCTTAGAAGAAAATGTGCTATCTAGAACCCAAAAGGGTTCTTTGGCTGTCCCCATGAGAGAACCCTTTTGGTATCAAGTAGAAGCCTTTTGGTTCTAGGTAGCACCCTTTTGAGTTCAATGTAGAACCCTTTCCACAGAGGGTTCTACATGGAACCAAAAAGGGTTCTCATATAGGGACAGCTAAAGAACCCTTTTCTAACCCTTTTTTCTAAGAGTGTAGGTGTGTACCAGACCAGTAGCCTATTATCCATTGTATTTTCCATCTGGTGAGATATTGACTGGGCCAGTGCATTATTTTGTCTGTGCTTTTAATTAGATTATGGCCTAATTGATCTTTGTGTTCATAATTGATGTTACACTTCTGCAAAGCTCCTTTTGTTTGATGTATCGGAGCAGGGCAGCTAAATCTTCATTACCACTTGATGATGCTCAGGCTGAGACGGCCTGTATTTGCTGTAAATTAAAGCTTCCTCCCTCCCAGGCTATGGGGTGAAGTTTTCCCAATTTGCAGATCTAAGATCAGTTTTCCCTCCCCCAATCCTAATCCTTAACTGTTTGAGGGAAATCCAAGATCAGCGTCTAGGGGCAATATAACCTCTTCCCATCGCCTGGAGGAAAACCGAGCCAGGCCACAGAGTCTAGACAGCCTGCCCACAGAGGAGCATTCCCAGGCAGGCAGACAGTGAGAGACCTCCCCTCTCCTCTGGCCCATCCATGCTATCATTACACACTTTATAAGCCCACTGCCTGGGGCCAGAGGAAGCCAGCCATAGGGAAGGCAAGGAGAGGGGTGGTATTCAGGGTAAAGACAGCTGATACAGTAGCTAGCTAGACTTACTGTACGGTACCTTGCATTGGTCAGATGTTTTTGGTGCCGAAACAAAGCAAGAAACACACACACTGACTGTTTTTCACACATTTTAATAGGGCATAATGTCTCTATAGTTCTGTATTCTCACCTATATTAGAACAATGAATATTCCTGGAATGTCTCAAATGGCACCTTATTCCCTATATAATGCATTGCAAATAGTCTGCGTAGCCGTTTGATTAGATGTTCAGGAGTCTGATGGCTTGGGGTAAAAGCTGTTTAGAAGCCTTTTAGACCTAGACTTGGCGCTCCGCTACCGCTTAACGTGCGGTAGCAGAGGGAACAGTCTATGACTAAGGTGGCTGGAGTCTTCGACAATTTTTAGGGCCTTCCTCTGACACCGACTGGTATAGAGGTCCTGGATGTCAGGAAGCTTGGCCCCGGTGATGTACTGGGCCGTAAGCACTACTCGCTGTCCAGGTGTGAAAGGGCAAAGTGGAGTACAATAGAGATTGTGTCATCTGTGGATCTGTTGGGGTGGTATGTAAATTGGAGTGGGTCTAGGGTTTCTGGGATAATGGTGTTGATGTGAGCCATGACCAGCCTTTCAAAGAATTTCATGGCTGCAGACGTGAGTGCTACAGGTCGGTAGTCATTTAGGCAGGTTACCTCAGTGTTCTTGGGCACATGGACTATGGTGGTCTGCTTGAAACATGTTGGAATTACAGACTCAGACAGGGAGAGGTTGAAAATGTCAGTGAGACACTTGCCAGTTGGTCAGCGCATGCTCGGAGTACACATGCTGGTAATCCATCTGGACCAGCGGCATTGTGAATGTTGACCTGTTTAAAGGTCTTACTCACATCGGTAGCAGAGAGTGTGATCACACAGTCGTCCGGAACATCTGATGCTCTCATGCATGTTTCAGTGTTACTTGCCTCGAAGCAAGCATAGGAGTTATTTAGCTCGTCTGGGTGGCTCGTATCACTGAGCAGCTCTTGGCTGTGCTTCCCTTTGTAGTCTGTAATAGTTTGCAAGCCCTGCAACATCCAATGAGCGTCGGAGCCGGTGTAGTATGATTCGATCTTAGTCCTGTTTGATGGTTCGTCGGAGAGCATAGTTGGATTTCTTATAAGCTTCCGGGTTAGAGTCCCGCTCCTTGAAAGTGTCAGCTCTACCCTTTAGCTCAGTGCGAATGTTGCCTGTAATCCATGGCTTCTGGTTGGGGTATGTACGTACAGTCACTGTGAGGATGACATCATCAATGCACTTATTGATGAATCCAGTGACTGATGTGGTGTACTCCTCAATGCCATCGAAAGAATCCCGGAACATATTCCAGTCTGTGCTAGCAGTCCTGTAGTTTAGCATCTGCTTCATCTGACCACTGTTTTATTGACCGAGTCACTGGTGCTTCCTGCTTTAATTTCAGGAGGATAGAATTATGATCAGATTTGGTCTAGAGTTTTTTTCCCCCTCTGGTTGCACATGCTGATAGAAATTAGGTTCAACTGATTTAAGTTTCCCTGCATTAAAAGTCCCTGGCTACTAGGAGCGCCGCCTCTGGATAAGCATTTTCCTGTTTGCTTATGGCGGTATACAGTTCATTGAATAGTGGTTTTAGTGCTGGCATTTTGTGCTGAATAGTGGTTTTAGTGCTGACATCGGTCTGTGGTGGTATGTAGACAGCTACGTAAAATACAGATGAAATCTCTCTAGGTAGATAGTGTGGTCTACAGCTTATCATGAGATACTCTACCTCAGGTGAGCAAAACCTCAAGACTTCCTTAGATATTGTGCACCAGCTGTTGTTTATAAGTATGCATAGGCCCCCTTGTCTTACCAGAGGCTGCTGTTCTATCCTGCCGATAGTGTATAACCTGCCAGCTGTATGTTATTAATGTCGTCGTTCAGCCACGACTTGGTGAAACATAAATATTACAGTTTTTAATGTCTCGTTGGTAGAATGTGTTTTTAGTTCGTCCCGTTTATTTTCCCGCGATTGAACGTTAGCTTAGTACGGATGTGAAAGGCTGATTAGTCACTCGTCACCTGATCCACACAAGGCACCCCGATCTCTTTCTGCGAAATCTCAGTTTCTTTCTTCAGCAAATGACGGAGATGAGGCCCTGTTCGGGTGTTTGGAGTATATCCTTCCTGTCTGACTCATTGTAGAAAAATGATTTGTGCAATTCAAGGTGGGTAATCGCTGTTCTTATGTCCGGTAGCAGCAACATTATGTACAAAATAAGGTACAAACAATGCGAAAAAAAGAAAAAAAAAATAGCACGGTTGGTTAAGAACCAATAAAATGGCAGCAATCTCCTCCGGCGCCATCTTCCTAGTAAGCACTATAGATCAAAGTGAGACAAAACCCAAATGTTGTCTTGCTCAAAATATATCTTCATAAACAAAAAGGCACAGGGCGAACCCAAAGTGAAAAATATAAAGTACTCAGGAAATAGTAGGAGAGATTCCTCTCAGGAAAACAAGTAACATTTACAATGACCGACAAAGACAAATGGTAGAGGGAGTAAAAATACAGTGATAGAGTGGGGATTGGAACCAGGTGTGTGTAATGATGACGAGGCAAGTCCGGGGTTGATGAGTGAAGGACGTTCGCCAGCAGTAGGTTCGGCAGCAGCTAGAAGGCCGGCAACTCCAAACACCTGAGCTAGACAGGAGGGGGAGCCAAAGCGAAGGCTGGTGTGACGAAATTTAACAAAAAAAAACATACTTTTTGTAGTATTTCATTACTTTAACCTGTTATGGCTGCAATCCCCCTATCGGGATAAGTGTCATCAACACCCGCTGAATAGCATAGCGCAACATACAATAAATATTACTATAAATATTTATATTCATGAAATCACAAGTGCAATATAGGAAAACACAGCTTAGCCTTTTGTTAATCTACCTGTCGTGTCAGATTTTGAAATTATGCTTTACAGGGAAAGCAATCCAAGCGTTTGTGTAAGTCTATCGATCGCACGATAAAAACATTAAGTACACTTAGCTTCAGGTAGCTTGGTCACAAAAATCAGAAAAGCAATCAAATTAATCGTTACCTTTGATGATCTTCGGATGTTTTCACTCACGAGACTCCCAGTTACACAACAAATGTTCCATTTGTTCCATAAAGATGATTTTTATATCCAAAATACCTCAGTTTGTTTGTTGCGTTATGTTCAGAAATCCACAAGAAAGAGCGGTCACGACAACGCAGACAAAAATTCCAAATAGTTTCCATTATGTCCACAGAAACATGTCAAACGTTTTTTAATAATCAATCCTCAGGTTGTTTCTAAAATATATAATCGATAATATATCAACCGCAAATGTCTTTCACAGTAGGAGAGGGGAAAACAATGGCTGTCCAAATTCTGTTGCGCAAGCAAAACTCATGTGACCACTTGACGCGATGTTATCGTTCTGGCTCATTTTTCAAAATAAAAGCCTGAAACTATGTCTGAAGACTGTTGACACCTTGAGGAAGCGATAGGAAAAGGAATCTGGTTCATATCCCTTTAAATCCAGCAAGGGGAGGCTATGGAACATGGAGTTTTCAAAATAGAAACCACTTCCTGTTTAGATTTTCCTCAGGGTTTCGCCTGCAATATCAGTTCTGCTATACTCACAGACAACATTTTGACAGTTTTGGAAACTTTAGAGTGTTTTCAATCCAATACTACTAATAATATGCATATGTTAGCAACTGAGACTGAGGAGCTGGCCGTTTACAATGGTCACCTTTTCATCCAAGCTACTCAATACTGCCCCTGCAGTCATATGAAGTTACCAGAACGTTTCGTAAAAGTTGAAAAAAAGAATCCAAATTGTTTGACATTGGGATTGTTCTCGAATTGTTCAGAGAACTTTAAGAAACAAGTATTTCAACACAACGTTTCCTACAGGTTTCTGCATCTGCAGATGGATAACATCATAAGACAGACAGAATAGAATAGGGGATTTAGTGGTTTTAACATTACATTGGCAGTATCTTAATGCACACAAAATGATACATGGCTTTCCTCTTAGATCAAAACTAATCCAAGCAGGCAAAATGTGTCCATTTCATATTGGTCATTGATGTAAGTGTGTATACAGTAAGTGCATATGATGAATGGGGGTCGCTTGGAGTCAAACTCATTGTTGTATATGTTCCACAGCCACGGCGCTGTGTATTGAATTGACATTTTCCAGCTCGTTGCTCATGAAAATGTGTGTATTATAGAATGTGTAATATATCGAACAATGTCATATGGCTTTATAAAATAATTATTCTCACTGATTTACTGTATAAACGTCCCATTGTATTCCAGGAATTTCAGTCACTTAACATTGATTTAGCCACACCAGATAAATTACTAGAATTAAGGTATAAACTAGCAAATCTGTTACATTTATGAGATTACAATGGTAGAGCTACAGTACGCCTTTAAATGAATATATAATATTTTGAGCCTTTCTCCCTATGCATAGTGTACTGCAAAACCAAGTGGGCCATTTTACAGTGGGATTGAAAAAGCATTGAGTTATAGGGTCCAGGGAGGGACTGCTGTTCTTCCGCTTACCTTGCCTGGTGTCTCCTTCTGCAGATGACTCTAGTCACTGGCCTGCACCCCAAATAGCACCCTATTCTCTCCATAGTGCACTACTTTTGACCAAAGTGGGCCATGGTCAAAAGTAGTGCACTATTTAGGGAATAGTGTGCCATTTGAGAAGTTACCTAGAGGAACTGGGGGCTTTCAACAGGGACTCTGATTGATATCAGCTCTAGTGGGACATTGCTTCCCACCCAATTGCCAAGTGGCAGGCTCTCTGTTGGACACAAACCGAGAGAGGGAAAAATAAATAATAAATAAATGCTGTGGTAGCTCTCTTCCCTTATGGCCTGATTCCGCCTCTCTGTTCTCTTCTTATTTTTCACTCGCTCTCTCACTCCCTTCTTTGGGGACAATTTGTCCTAGTTTCAGCTCTCTGAGGAAGATTTGTGACAGGTGTTTTCTCGCTCTCTCTCTCTTTTTCTCTCTCTCTCTCTCTCTCTCTCTCTCTCTCTCTCTCTCCCCTTCCTTCCCTCCCTCTCTCCCTCACCACATCCAGATGTTCGTCGCAGAACGATCTATGAGTACCATCGTGTGGAGCTGACAAAGACCAAAATCACCAACTCTACAGCAGTGGAGATGATGCCTCTACCGAGTAAGATGGATTCCTCTCAATAGACATGGCTCACGATATGATATATGATAATGACAACACAAGTAGGCCCCCATGAACTAGTCTAGATTCTAGACCTTGTCATAGGTGAAATAGAGGGGTCTGTTCAATGCCTAATAGATTTTTCCTCCGACTGTATCCCATCATTTCAGGGACACCTGTGTATCAAACTCCTCTCTTTTGAGAATGATCTGTTTGCATTAGCAAACTACAACTTTCTAATTATCAACATATGGATTTCTATGTTGGTTTTGACTTGTTCAGCTCTGGGCCCATATGTATGTATGTCAGTTGTTTAGCCTTTTAGATCACAATGCACAAGATAACATGGACAAGGGAGACCTGATCCTGGATCAGCAATTTGGCCCCGGTTTTGCATCATCAAATACAACATTCTAAGTTGAATGTTTACTTGTTAAGAGCTCTGGACCAGTGTTGTGAGTCAGCAGACATGGGTGTGTTGTAACATATGTGTGTTGTAACATATGTGTGTTGTGATGTGTGTGTTGTGTACAACAGGTGTGTTGCAACGTGTGTGTTGTAACGTGTGTGTGTGTGTGTGTCGTTTTCCCTCCCTAGCGTGTCTCCAGTTCACCAGCTGTGACAGCTGCATCTCCTCCCAGATCAACTTCAACTGCAGCTGGTGCCACCTCCTTCGCAGGTCAGACACCCCTCTATACCCCTCTTGTCTTTGTCTCCCTCTCAAATGGCGCCCTACTACCTATGTGACGCGCTACTTTTGACCAGGGCCATTTGGGACACGGGCCAACACTAAATCTTTCTGTTTATCTTCCCCTCATTCTCCGTTGCGCGCTCAGTCCCTCTGTCCTCCCTCTCCCTCCTTCCAATGTTGCTATTACCTCTCGTCACTCAGTACTCCTGACATGTTAGCTAGCTACTGAGTGTGAGGTGTATGTATCGCATCATCTGGCTATCATATGGAGTCTGACCCTTCCCTTCCAGTGGACTATTCCCTCTGAGCTCAATTAAGGCATCCGGAATGGCAACCTATTCCCTATATAGCGTGCTACTTTCGACAATAATCCCTGGTCATAAATATAGTACACCAGAAAGGGAATCGCGTGCCAGTTGGGACGAAGTCAGTGAGTCCTGGTGATGCTCTGTTGGTTTCTCTTCCTGATGATGTGCAAAGGAAAGGCAGGTTGGATTAGCAGAGAGAGAGAAAAGCATGATATTCCACCCATTATTCTTGTTTTTGCTACCTAGACATCCACTCTCTCACACCTACTCTGTCTCCCCCCCCCCCTCTCTCCCTTCTCTTCCCCCTTCCCATCAACCATTTGTCTTTCTCTTTCACACCCTCGCACAAAAAGTTGAATGTTGGAGACCGTGTAAAATGTTATTGCACAAATGGTGTATTTCCTGCCTTGTGTGATGTGAACGATGTAAGTTTGGACAGCATTGTGGGAGTGTTGTCGGGGCGTTGTTTCAACGTTTGATCCAAGTTACAAGCCATTAGTTATCAAGTGCACTGAACAGTTCTGGGCCTCAGTTCTTGGAAAATGTCTGCGGAGTTAGCGGAAATGATGTGCTCAGTTGGACTACTATTACTCCCCTTCTCATACTGTATGTCTCTACACTTTGGCCACTTCCTATTCCCCACATAGTGCGCTACTTTTGTAAAAAAGGGTGCCATTTGTGAAGAAGGCTTTAAGTGGCTTATGCACCCATTATTGAATGACCCCACAGTTATTTTAAACATATCATTTATCCCTACAAGGGCCTCTGGGAATTTATGAGGTGCCAAAAGGTCAGGGTTTAGCCTTTTCCTCTGTCTCCTCTCTCCATCAAACTATACTACTACTAATTATACAGTCATGTGTGTATACATTTTACTTACTGGTGGCCCTGGGAATCAAACCCATAATCCTGGCACTGTGAGCGCAATGCTCTACCAATTGAGCCATACAGGACCACATTTGCCAATCTACATGTATTCTGTATCCCGCAGAGCTGCCGAGACAATCTACACCTGAATTATAATGGCCTAATTATGCTGCCTTTTAATGAGATAGAAATGGGCGCGTGCTGCATCACACGGTTGGGGCTCGCTCCATCCTTTGTATCCCTCAACAAAAAACTTAAATCGAAAAGGCAAACGAATGCACAGTTTAAACAAGCCAATTTAAATGCGTTGCAGCATTGTTGGGCCGCGGGTTAATGAAAGAGAGACACCTATGATTTTAGAGAACGGCTGTAATGAACTATATCTCCCTCTCCCTGGCTTTACTCTTTCTTTTTTATCTGCCTTTCTGATTCTCTCCCCTCTTGCTCCCCCACTCTCTGGAACGGTGAATGCTGGGTGTTTTCTCCCCCATTGGGTTTCAGGCTAAATCAGCTTGTTGCTGCCTCTGATGTATGCAAGCTGAGTGTTGGACTGGGTTGGACAATAAAAGGCGTGTTGGAGCTAATACAGCATGCAAGGCATCGCTATGGACCAGCGACTGGCTGTGGTTGCCCATATTGCTGAGCGCTAATTTGGTGAGAAGAGGCGGTCGGTGCGGGATTTGTTTACAGTAATATCAAAATGACTGCCACCACATCAAAGGTGGAAGAGGCTCCAAAGACAAAGATTGTTGCATTCTAATAAGTTGTAGCCACACTGTATTTTATTGAATCACATTGCATCGTTTGTGGGAGATAGATTGTGTGCCGTGCCAAGAGTGTAATGATGGTCTCACCATTCCTATACACTCTGATAAGTAGCTCTAGCTTGCATAGCTCGCCCAGCTTGATCTAGCTCGCCCAGCTTACATAGGAATTGAAAAACTGTATGGTTGAAGGAGATGGGGGGGGGGGTGGCTAATAAGTCTGGCTGCACATCTGGCTGGCTTACTGCGAATTGAGAAATGATGTGACTAAACTCAACAAAATGAAGAAGAAACTGTATTACGAAGCCAAGATCAATGATATAAAGAATAATGGAAAACATTTTTGGAGGACTTTAAATTAAATTATGGGCAGAAAGACAAATTCAACTCCATCTTTCATTTAATCAGATGGCTTATTCGTCACAAAACCATTTGCTGTTGCCAATTATTTGAATGATTACTTCATTGGCAAACTGGGCAAACTTATGTAGGAAATGCCAACAAACGAACAGTGTTGAATTTTGTTTAGTTAGTGTGGGAGAGGTGAAATAAATATTGCTATCGCTTCTGAGGATGGTGGATGACTCTATAGCCACTCTTATATGTCAAAGCTTTAATCTGAACCTAGAGGAAAGTGTTAGTCCTCAGTCCTGGAGGGAAGCCAAAGTCATTCCGTTAACCAAAGAATGGTAAAGTGGCCTTCACTGGTTCTAACAGCTGACGTAAAAATTGTGTTTGACCAAATACACTGCTATTTCTCTGTAAACAAATTATGCTGAACAAAAATATAAACGCAACATGCAACAATTTCAAAGATTTTACTGAGTTACAGTTCATATGAGGAAATCAGTCAATTGAAATAAATGAATAAATTGAGGAGATTAAATTACTTGGTGTTACCTGAGATTGTAAATTGTCACGGTCAAAACACATTGATTCGATAGTTGTAAAGATGGGGAGAGGTCTGTCTGTAATAAAGAGATGCCCTGCATTTTTGACATCACACTCCACAATGCAAGTCCTTCAGCTTGATCTTATCTTGAATATTGTCCAGTCATATGGTCAAGTGCTGCGAAGAAAGACTTAGTTAAGCTGCAACTGTCCCAAAACAGAGTGAAATCTTAATTTCTATTTTATTTTGTATTTCCTTTTTATATTTTGGGGGCTCCATCCACCACTCCACCTCTTCGGAGGATAAAAATACACTTTGTTTTTCAGCATTTTATTTTATTGATATACTGTAGCTGACGTTCTGAAAGAGCTGCAAAATCTGGACTCCTACAAATCAGCTGGGCTAGACAATCTGGACCCTCTTTTTCTTTAATTATTTGCCACAATTGTTTCAATCCCTATTACTAGCCTGTTCAACCTCTCTTTCATGTCGTCTGAGATCCCTAAAGATTGGAAAGCTGCCGTGGTCATCCCACTCTTCAAAGGGGGAGACACTCTAGACCCAGATCCACCTCTATGCAGACGACCACATTCTGTATACTTCTGGCCCTTCTTTGGACACTGTGTTAACAAACCTCCAGACGAGCTTCAATGCCATACAACACTCTTTCGGTGGCCTCCAACTGCTCTTAAATGCAGGTAAAACTAAATGCATGCTCTTCAACCGATCGCTGCCCGCTCCCCTGTCTAGCACTACTCTGGACGCTTCTGACTTAGAATATGTGGACAACTACAAATACCTAGGTGGCTGTCTATTTCCTTCCAGACTCACATTAAGCATCACCAATCCAAAATTTGATCTAGAATCGGCTTCTAGAAAGCAAAGCATCCTTCCCTCATTCTGCCAAACATACCCTCATAAAACTGACTATCCTACCGATCCTTGACTTCAGCAATGTAATTTACAAAATAGCCTCCAACACTCTACTCAGCAAATTCGATGTATTCTATCACAGTGCGATCCTTTTTGTCACCAAAGCCCCATATATTACCCACCACTGCGACCTGTATGCTCTCATTGGCTGGCCCTTGCTTCATTTTTTTGTCGCCAAACCCACTAGCTCTATCATCTATCATCTATAAGTCTTTACTATGCCTTACCTCAGCTCACTGGTCACCCTAGCAGCACCCACCCGTAGCAAGCGCTCCAGCAGGTACAGTGGGGCAAAAAAGTATTTAGTCAGCCACCAATTGTGCAAGTTCTCCCACTAAAAAAGATGAGAGGCCTGTAATTTTCATCATAGGTTTTTCTGCAAAGGGACCAGGACGACTAATCCGTGTAAAGGAAAGAATGAATGGGGCCATGTATCGTGAGATTTTGAGTGAAAACCTCCTTCCATCAGCAAGGGCATTGAAGATGAAACGTGGCTGGGTCTTTCAGCATGACAATGATCCCAAACACACCGCCCGGGCAACGAAGGAGTGGCTTCGTAAGAAGCATTTCAAGGTCCTGAAGTGGCCTAGCCAGTCTCCAGATCTCAACCCCATAGAAAATCTTTGGAGGGAGTTGAAAGTCTGTGTTGCCCAGCAACAGCCCCAAAACATCACTGCTCTAGAGGATATCTGCATGGAGGAATGGGCCAAAATATCAGCAACAGTGTGTGAAAACCTTGTGAAGACTTACAGAAAACATTTGACCTCTGTCATTGCCAACAAAGGGTATTTAACAAAGTATTGAGATAAACTTTTGTTATTGACCAAATACTTATTTTCCACCATAATTTGCAAATAAATTCATTAAAAATCCTACAATGTGATTTTCTGGATTTTTTTTCTCCCATTTTGTCTGTCATAGTTGAAGTGTACCTATGATGAAAATTACAGGCCTCTCTCATCTTTTTAAGTGGGAGAACTTGCACAATTGGTGGCTGACTAAATACTTTTTTGCCCCACTGTATATTTCACAGGTCATCCCCAAAGCCAACTCATTCTTTGGCCGCCTTTCCTTCCTGCTGCCAATTGCTGGAATGAATTGCAAAATCACTGAAGCTGGAGTCATATCTCCCTCACTAACTTTTAGCATCAGCTGTCAGAGCAGCTATCCGATCATTGCACCTGTACACAGCCCATCTGTAAATTGCCCAACCAACTACCTCCTCTCCATTTTGTTATTTATTTTTTTGCTCCTTTGCACCCCAGTATCTCTACTTGCACATTCATCTTCTGCACATCTACCATTCCAGTGTTTAATTGCTAAATTGTAATTATTCGCCACTATGGCCTATTTATTGCCTTACCTCCCTAATCTTACTGCATTTGCACACACTGTATATAGACTTTTCTATTGTGTTATTGACTGTACGTTTGTTTCTCCTATGTGTAACTCTGTTGTTTGTGTTGCACTGCATTGCTTTATCTTGGCTAGGTCGCAGTTGTAAATGAGAACTTGTTCTCAACTGGCCTACCTGGTTAAATAAAGGTGAAATAAAATAAACAATTAATCTTTAAAGGAATGAGGAAAAAACAATGTAATATATGTTAGAATACGGCTACAATGTAACAAAATGTGGAAAAAGTAAAGGGGTCTGAATACTTTCCGAATGCACTGTTGTCACGCCCTGACCATAGAGAGCCTTTTAATTCTCTATTTTGGTTAGGTCGGGGTGTGACTAGGGGGAGTGTTCCTATCTAGGTGTTTTATTTCTATGTTGGCCTGGTATGGTTCCCAATCAGAGGCAGCTGTTTATCGTTGTTTCTGATTGGGGATCATATTTAGGCAGCCATTTTCCCCACTGTGTTTTGTGGGATCTTGTTTTGAGTAAGTGCCTGTTGCACCTCTTATGTTACGGTTCGTTGTTTGTTTCCTTTTTGTTTTGCAAGTTTCACAAGAAAATAAAAAGGTGGAACTCAGAGCACGCTGCTCCTTGGTCCATCTCCACACAGCCGTGACAACTGTATCTCTGTAAACCGCCCTCTTATGATTTCCATGTGCCATATATTCTTCAAATGTGCTGTGATGTTTCACATACATTCTGAACCTGTCTAATTGCATAGTATCTACAGATTGTAAGTTAAAGATAAATATTTTTACTAAAAGTATTATTATATGTAGTGTTGATTGATTGTCTATGGTTTTCAAAATCTCTCAACGGTTCTATTTGTCGGGTTCATTTTAGATAAATGTTGTGATTTTTCAGCCCTTCCTGATCATGTGACCAGAAACAAGCTACATAGGGGCAATACCAAAATAAGTGAACTTGTGATTTTGTTTCTCCGTGGCAAAATCTGCAGAGCTGAGATGGTTGTATTCCCCATATGCATACATTTATGTGTGTGGCAAGAATTTTGTAAAATGTATTTTGTATTTATTTTATTTTATTCTTTTAAAGTTTGAATCACGCATTGTTTTGCGTATCAGTTCATAAACCATGTGCCACGGAATCAGCATATCGAAAATCTTTTCCCAACTATTTTGCAACCTGTATCGCACCGCAGTCAAAGTTTGGTTCTCAAGTAAAACAAATGTGTATATATAAAAAAAAAGGGCAGACAAACAAGTTCTCTACCTTCTTCACTTGCCTCCTCCATTTTTTGCTGTAATTTTGGATAGGGCAAACAAAGAAAAAAAAAGAAACGTTCCATAAAGAATTGTTTTTTTTATTATCAATTACTATATTTGAATTTAAACATATTATTTGTTGTAATAGTTGTTCGTTTTTTTCTGGAGGATGAAATTGAAATTTCAACCACCTTTGTTTCTTTGTTTAAGAAAGGGCGATATTTTGAAAAAGGTTCAATTTTCAATGGAAAAATGCAGTCTGTGAATGGGGGGCAGTATTGAGTAGCTTGGATAATAATAGATTTTGATAGAAAACACTCTGAAGTTTCTAAAACTGTTTGAATGATGTCTGTGAGTATAACATAACTCATATGGCAGGCAAAAACCTGAGAAAAAATCAACCAGGAAGTTGGAAATCTGAGTTTTTTAGGTTTTCAAGTCTTTGCCTATCTAATATGCAGTGTCTATGGTGTCATATTGCAATTCCTAAAGCTTCCACTAGATGTCAACAGTCTTTAGAACCTTGTTTCAGGCTTCTACTGTGAAGGGGGAGCGAATGAGAGCTGTTTGAGTCAGGTGTCTGGCAGAATGCCATGAGCTAAATCATGTGCATGGCTGTGAGAGGTAGCTGTGTTCCTTTTAATTTCTAAAGACAAAGGAATTGTCCGGTTGAAACATTATTGAAGATTTATGATAAAAACATCCTAAAGATTGATTCTACACATCGTTTGACATGTTTCGACGAACTGTAATATAACTTTTTTAACTTTTCGTCGGAACTAAGCGATCACGCATTGAGAATTTGGATTACTGGACTAAACGCACAAACAAAAGGAGGTATTTGGACATAAATTATGGACTTTATCGAACAAAACAAACATTTATTGTGGAACTGGGATTCCTGAGAATGCATTCTGATCAAGATCATCAAAGGTAAGTGAATATTTATAACGCTATATCCGACTATTCTGACACCTCTCCTTTTTTGGAAAATGGCTGTATGTTTTTCTGTGGCTAGGTGCTGACCTAACATAATAGCAAGGTGTGCTTTCGCCGTAAAGCCTTTTTGAAATCTGACACAGCGGTTGCATTAAGGAGAAGTTTATCTATAATTCCATGCTAAACACTTGTATCAATGTAATTTGATGTGGCTCTCTGCACTTTCACCGGATGTTTGTTTGAGACAATGCATTTCTGAACATAACACACCAATTTCAAATTAAGATTATCTTTAACCAGTTGCGGCGAGCAAACCCGGATCCGGGATCCTATTTATAGACCTAAGCTCATTACCATAACGCAACGTTAACTATTCATGAAAATCGCAAATGAAATGAAATAAATATGCTAGCTCTCAAGCTTAGCCTTTTGTTAACAACACTGTCATCTCAGATTGTCAAAATATGCTTTTCAACCATAGCAAAACAAGCATTTGTGTAAGAGTATTGATACCTAGCGTAGCATTTAGCGTAGCATTCAGCATGCAACATTTTCACAAAAACAAGAAAAGCCTTCAAAGAAAATCTTTTACCTTTGAAGAACTTCAGATGTTTTCAATGAGGACACTCTCAGTTAGATAGCAAATGTTCAGTTTTTCCAAAAAGATTCTTTGTGTATTAGAAATCGCTCCGTTTTGTACATCACGTTTGGCTACCAAAAAAACCTGTATCCAGGAGTGTATTTATCCCTGCAAGCTCATTAGCATAACGCAACGTTAACTATTCATGAAAATCGCAAATGAAATGAAATAAATATGCTAGCTCTCAAGCTTAGCCTTTTGTTAACAACACTGTCATCTCAGATTTTCAAAATATGCTTCTCAACCATAGGAAAACAATAATTTGTGTAACAGTAGCTAGCTAGCGTAGCATTTAGCGTTAGCATTCAGCAGACAACATTTTCACAAAAACCAGAAAAGCATTCAAATAAAATCATTTACCTTTGAAGAACTTCAGATGTTTTCAATGAGGAGACTCTGTTAGATAGCAAATGTTCAGTTTTTCCTGAAAGATTATTTGTTTAGGAGAAATCGCTCCGTTTGGTGCGTCACGTTTGGCTACCAAAAAAAACAAAAATCTTACAGGAACAATGGTGAGATGTTTGCCCTGTCCCTGTACTATAGATTGCCCTTTAACCTCTGTAGCCTTCTGCCCGGTGTGTTTAACTTGTCTAAAGTATGGTATCTTTAAAGCTATTTTTTTATTTGTATTTTTATTTGTATTTTTTTTCTAGTTGAGTATATTATTTATATTGCTTTGTTTTGTCTGTGTGTGTGTATGTTCAAAACTTAATAAACAGAGTTAAAAAAAAAATGAAAATCCAGTCATCAATACGCCAAACTTTTTTCCAAATTAACTCCATAATATCGACTGAAACATGGCAAACGTTGTTTAGAACCAATCCTCAAGGTGTTTTTCACATATCTCTTCGATGATATATCCTTCGTGGAAGTGTGCTTTCTGTCCTGAATCCCAGGAGAAAATGCCCGCAACTGAAGATTACGCACCAATTTAGACAAAGGACACCGGGCGGACCCCTGGAAAATGTAGTCTCTTATGGCCAATCTTCCAATGATATGCCTACAAATACATCACAATGCTGCAGACATCTTGAAGAAACGACAGAAAGCGCAGGCTCGTTCCTGCTGCATTCACAGCCAATAAGGAGACATTGGAAAACAGAGCTTCAGAAATTCTGCTCATTTCCTGTTTGAAGTTTCATCTTGGTTTCGCCTGTAGCATGAGTTCTGTGGCACACAGATAATATCTTTGCAGTTTTGGAAACGTTAGACTGTTTTCTTTCCAAAGCTGTCAATTATATGCATAGTCGAGCATCTTTTCGTGACAAAATATTGCGCTTAAAACGGGCACGTTCTTTTATCCAATAATGAAATAGCGCCCCCATAGATTCAACAGGTTAAAATGGTGTATAATACTTGTATGTTTGAGGAATTTTAATTATGGAATTTCTGTTGTTTTGAATTTGTCGCCCTTCAAATTCACTGGCTGTTGGCGAGGTGGGATGCTACCGTCCCACATATCCCAGAGAATCCAATTTGAAATATAGGTTTGATAATAATCAAAAACATGTGGCATTGAATCGTATACACTGAGTGCACAAAACATTAGGAACACCTGCTCTTTCAATGAATGACTGACCAGGTGAATCCAGGTGAAATCTATGATCCCTTATTGATGTCAGTTGTTAAATCCACTTCAATCAGTGTAGATGAAGGGGAGGAGATAGGTTAAAGAAGGATTTATATGCCTTGAGACAATTGAGACATGGATTGTGTATGTGTTCCATTCAGAGGGTGAAAGGGCAAGACAAAAGTGTCTTTGAACATGGTATGGTAGTAGACCCACCGGTTTGGATCAAGAACTGCAACTGTGCTGGGTTTTTTACGCTTCCCATGTGTAACAGCAAGTGTCCACCACCCAAAGGACATCCAGCCAATTTGACACAAATGTGGCAAACATTGGAGTCAACATGAGCCAGCATCCATGTGGAACGCTTCGATGCCTTGTAGAGTCCATGCCCGGACAAATTGAGGCTGTTCTGAGGGCAAAAGGGGGTGCAATTCAATACCAGGGAAGTGTTCCTAATGTTTTGTACCCTTAGTGTATTTGGTTTCAACAAATGTAGTATTTTTCAATTGAGAGAATCTAACTAATTTCCTTGTTACCAGTTGAGGCAATTTTTTGGGGTTGATCCAAAGACTCATTTTTGTAGTGTTCAAGAGAAACCAATGAGTCTCTTAAACACAGTATAGAAATGCATCCTCTGTACCGTGAAAGAGGGGAGAGAAAACAAAGACCAAACTAAAATATTTCCCAGATGTATACATTTCTATTCAAATGAGGCATCTCAACCCATTTATAATTAGCAATGTGGCGTCTGAGTGGATGTTGGAAGGAAGGCCTGGTATGCATTCCAAATGGAACCCTATATAGTGCCCTACTTTTGATCAGGACCCATAGGGGAATGGGTTGCCATTTGGGACGCAGTTGGTCTCAGAGGTTGGATGGCATTGAGGTTAAACCTAAATGGGAAAGGATCCGGAGGGACTGGCTGGACCTGTGTTGTTGTGATATCCTGTCTCCGACTCTCTCCCTCTCTCCTTTCGCTTCTCCCAGGAAAACATAGGGAAAACGAGGTGGATTTACCGGAGGAATCTGTCTCGACTGATTGGACAGATGATTTTAACAGCAAAAACTGTGAAATCCGGGGAGCGTGGGCTGATTAGAGAGCAGAGAGTGATGGAAATGGACTCCTCTTCTTCCTCCACACGGAGAGCTTTGCCAGAATAATATCCACCCTGCAGGGCTAATGGGAGTTATAGGATCTGATGAGAATAAGGATGGATGATAACTCGGCCTGTCTGCCTGCCTGGCAATTGTAGCTTGTGGGTGGAGATTTGTAATAAATGAAACGGTATCAAACACATGGAAACTTAAGTACCTTCCCATCCATTCCATTCCAGCCATTATGAGCCCATCGTGTGATATCTCCGCCAACCAGCCGCCACTGCTCCATGTCGATTAGATTTGGTGGGTTTATGCTATTGTGTTTGTAGTCTTGCAGGTTTTTGTGAGGTGTATGAAATTGGCTTACCATCTCCGCCATTGGTGATATGGGTGAGCAGACATCTTTCTCTGACTTCAGAGTATCAGACGGGAGAGAGAGAGAGAGAGAGAGAGAGAACAAACTTTCCCTCTGTGTCAAAATCGAAATAATGTCAGAGAGGGCTTACAGAAAGAGAGAGGAGAAGAAAAGAGAGTGATAGGGAAGGGGGAGATATTAGTCATTATGATCTGTGAACAAGAGGAAGAATGAGCAGTTGCCCTGATCAAAGGCTAGCCCACAGAGTTTATTCGTCGCCTCGGGTTGGGAGGCGTGACACAGGCATTACCTATTCTCCCTCATCCCCCTTTTCCCTTTCCCATTTCCTTTCACCCCCTCCACCAACCCCTGTACTCTGAGCAGTTTGACCCGGTGAACTTCCTCTTCACAAATCCCACCCATATTCTAATAATCATGGGCTGTTCCCCCTTTGGACTTAATGTATTTTGGACTCCCAGAAAGGTGGGGGGTCTGATTGGATTATTTTGGTTTCATGTAACATCTGCAGGTCTACAGAGCTGGATGTATCTGTTAGTATAATTTATCCAATCCATCTTTGATTGCGGTTTATCCTTTTTAGTGATGCATGTCTAGTGTTCATGTTCCTAAGCTCTTTCAGAATATCCTCTCATCTGGTTTCAGGTGTTCCAGTGGGTTTGACCGCCATCGGCAGGACTGGGTTGATAACAGCTGTCCTGATGAGGTGAATATCATCCTGGCTGATGGAAATGACTAGATTTCTATTATGAATAGCGAGAGAGTGGGTATATGGTGGGATGTGTGCGTGCGTGTGTGTGTGCGTGTGTGCGAGTGTGTGCATCTGCTGTAATGTTTTTTCTGTGTGGCTGCTCTGGTCTGCTACATGCAGGGGGAAAGGGATGCCTCAGTTACTCCTCTCACGATCTAACTAACTAACTAACTATCTATCCATCTCTCACTCTCTCTTATTTGAAAAGTACCAGTATTTCTACCTTGCGTGAGAAAGAGGACTCTTGTATGCTGTCTTGCAGACCAAAGACAAAAGCTGTGATATCATCAGCACCACACAACTCGATCCCTTCATCACCACGTTAGTTGCCAAAACAACAGGCCAGAGCAGAAGCCGAGGAGAGACCACCACAGCCGGAGCCTCCTCGTCCACATCCCGACCCCCAACCAGCGTCCCCACTGAAGGTAAGACAACTAACATATGCCCCAAAGCAGACAACTCCAACCAGTGTCTTGAGTACTGGTCAGGTCAAATGGTCAGGAAAAACAGTGTCTTGCTCAGTTGGCACAAAACACGTTTTTGTTATTTTTTTTATTCAATCTTTCTTTCACTAGGCAAGTCAGTTAAGAACAAATTCTTATTTACAATGACGGCCTACCAAAAGGCAAAAGGCCTCCTGCGGGGACGGGGGCTGGGATTTAAAATAAAAAATAAAATATAAATATAGGACAAAACACAAATCACAACAAGAGAGACGACACAACACTAAATAAAGATAGACCGAAGACGACAACACAACACAGCATGGCAGCAACACAACATGACAACAACATGGTAGCAACACAGCATGGCAGCAACACAACATGACAACAACATGGTAGCAACACAACATGACAACAACATGGCAGCAACCCAACATGACAACAACATGGTAGCAACACAACATGGCAGCAGCACAACATATGGTACAAATATTATTGGGCACAGACAACAGCACAAAGGGCAAGAAAGTGGTGACAACAATACATCACGCAAAGCAGCTACAGCTGTCAGTAAGATTGTCCATGATTGAGTCTTTGAATGAAGAGATTGAGATAAAACTGTCCAGTTTGAGTGTTTTTTTACAGCCTGTTCCAGGCACTAGCTGCAGCGAACTGAAAAGAGGAGCAACCCAGGGACGTGTGTGCTTTGGGGACCTTTAACAATATGTGACTTTGCAGAACAGCTGTTGTATGTGGAGGATGAGGGCTGCAGTAGGTATCTCAGATAGGGGGGGAGTGAGGCCTAAGAGGGTTTTATATATAATTAAGCAACAATACATGAGACTAGTGCTGGGCGGTGACTCTATGTTTGATAATGGTATTTCAATGTTTAGTTTGTTAAATGTGATATGCAACTCTGGCGCGTGCAATGTCCGTTTTTATAGTTTACTCCATTTGCTACTTGAGTCATCTTTCTCCCTCTCCTCCTGCTGTGTGCCACTAACTACACCAAGCCCTGCCCTATGTCACTCAAGGAAAGAGCAGTTGCTCGAAGGCACTTTCTTGCCGTTCACTCTGCATGTTCAGATGGATGCAACAAGATGTTGGTGACATGCTGATTTCCACAAGCGTTTCTATAATTACGCTATTAGTTTGTGCATCTTACTGTCTACAAACTACGGTCTGCTAGTTTGTCTTGTCTTAGCAAGTTGATGCTAAAATAAATTGTGTTAGTCGCTAATTCTAATCCATCGCTAGTTAGCTGGCTAGCTAGCTTGCTAAATGTACTAAGAGTCAGAGCAAACATAGCTAGCTAGTTAATACAGCCTGGTACCTGTGCTGGTTTAGGCCTAGATACGCATGTTGTTTGTGCAACAGTATCTTCTAAAATGGAGAGGAATAGGCGAAGCTACATGAGGTAAGAAAACATGCAATGTACAGTCTAATTAGTGTCACCTGGAAACACTGACCAACACTTTGGTTCTGACCCTGCCAATAATTCCTCCCTGGCCTATTAATTTGTTGTCATGTCAAACAACAATGAATTCAAGGGGCTGCCCACGGCAATTATAGAATTAGAATAATTCATTCTATTTCCATGATTGGATTGAAACAGTATAAAACAATCAGAAATCCCGATTGAAATCACTTATTATTTATATGTTGCCACCCTAGGGTCATGAACTACTCATAAAGCAAACTTAGAACTTGTATTATTCAAAAACATAAAATACCGTCAAAAATGTCAAAAGTATTGTGATACGATATTTTGGCCATATCGCCCTACATGAGGCCATGTGTTAGGACATTTTTATCATGGCTGTGACGTGGTTAGAACACCACAGCCATTATAAAAATGTCATAACACATGGACTCAAGTGTATTATTGCTTTTATACAACAGGTTACCAGAACTGGTTGTCAAGTACAATTTTAGGCATTCTCTCGTCGTTAGTTTTATTCATCTTCACTGCCATGTAAAGTAAAACTACCCCAGCACCGGTTGATAGTTGCAGACCTTTGCAGGTTGCTATGGCAAAAAAATGGTTGCTATGGAGGCTCTTACCCTCTTACAGCAAACACAATCACTTCAGACTGAAGCTGGAAAGACAGAAAACTAGATGCATTTCGTTTTGTTTTACCTATTTTTCTATTGACATTTCTTTGTACACTGAACAAAAATATAAACGCACCATCAAATCACATCAAATCACGTCCGCTGAATACAACAGTGAAATGCTTAAAAATCCCTTAACTAACAATGCAGCTTTAAGAAAAAATCAGTATTAAGTAAAAAATGTGATAACAGTAACAGGAACAAATCAGTTAAGAGCAGCAGTAAAATAACAATAGCGAGAGCTATATACAGGGGGTACGGGTACAGAGTCAATGTGCGGGGGCACTGGTTAGTCAAGGTAATTGAGGTAATATGTACATGTACGTAGAGTTAAAGTGCCAAACGCTGTCTGCCATCTGCTCAGTACAGTTGAACCTGGGATTCAGTCGTGAAGAGTAAACTTCTCCAACTTATAAGTGGCCATCGAAGGTGAGCATTTGCCCACTGAAGTTGGTTACGATGAATTCAGTTTGGCATGGCATTTTTTGCACTATTGGTTAGAGCCTGTAAGTAAGCATTTCACTGTAAGGTCTACCTACACCTGTTGTATTCGGCGCACATGACAAATAAACTTTGATTTGATTTGAGGTCAAGACCCTTGGTGGACATCTCTGGTGGACATTCCTGCAGTCAGCATGCCAATTGCACACTCCCTCAAAACTTGAGACATCTGTGGCATTGTGTTGTGTGACAAAACCTATAGTGGCAATTTATTGTCCCCAGCACAAGATGCACCTGTGTAATGATCATGCTTTTGATCATCACCCTTTTGATCACTCGACTAAGCATGCCTCTCCTTAATGTCAATATGTCTTGTCCATTGCTGTTCTGGTTAGTGTTTATTGGCTTATTTCACTGTAGAGCCTCTAGTTCTGCTCACTATACCTTATCCAACCTATTAGTTCCACCACCCACACATGCAATGACATCTCCTGGTTTCAATTATGTTTCTAGAGACAATATCTCTCTCTTCATCACTCAATACCTAGGTTTACCTCCACTGTATTCACATCCTACCTTACCTTTGTCTGTACATTATACCTTGATGCTATTTTATCGCCCCCAGAAACCTCCTTTTACTCTCTGTTCCAGACGTTCTAGACGACCAATTCTTATTGCTTTTAGCCGCACCCTTATTCTACTCCTCCTATGTTCCTCTGGCGATGTAGAGGTGAATCCAGGCCCTGCAGTGCCTAGCTCCACTCCTATTCCCCAGGCACTCTCTTTTGACGACTTCTGTAACCGTAATAGCCTTGGTTTCATGCATGTTAACCTTTCTGATCTCCCCATCCCGGATCCGGGATCGTGAATACAGACTCAAGCTCATTACCATAACGCAACGTTAACTATTCATGAAAATCGCAAATGAAATGAAATAAATATGCTAGCTCTCAAGCTTAGCCTTTTGTTAACAACACTGTCATCTCAGATTTTCAAAATATGCTTCTCAACCATTGCAAAACAAGCATTTGTGTAACAGTATTGATGGCTAACGTAGCATTTAGCATTAGCATTCAGCTGGCAACATTTACACAAAAAAACAGAAAAGCATTCAAATAAAATCATTTACCTTTGAAGAACTTCAGATGTTTTCAATGAGGAGACTCTCAGATAGCAAATGTTCAGTTTTTCCTGAAAGATTATTTGTTTAGGACAAATCGCTCCGTTTTCTGCGTCACGTTTAGCTATGAAAAAACCCCTGTATCCAGGATTGTGCAAATCTATCAGCAAGCTCATTAGCATAACACAACATTAACTATTCATGAAAATCGCAAATGAAATGAAATAAATATGCCATCTCTCAAGGTTAGCCTTTTGTAAACAACACTGTCATCTCAGATTTTCAAAATATGCTTCTCAACCATAGGAAAACAATCATTTGTGTAAAAGTAGCTAGCTAGCGTTAGCATTTAGCGTTAGCATTTAGCGTTAGCATTTAGCGTTAGCATTTAGCGTTAGCATTAGCGTTAGCATCCAGCACGCAACATTTCAACAAAAACATAAAAGCCTTCAAATAAAATCATTTACCTTTGAAGAACTTCTGATGTTTTCAATGAGGATACTCTCAGTTAGATAGCAGATGCTCAGTTTTTCCAAAAAGATTATTTGTGTATTAGAAATAGCTCCGTTTTATACATCACATTTGGCTACCAAAAAAAATCCGAAAATTCAGTCCTCAAAACGCGAACTTTTTTCCAAATTAACTCCATAATATCGACTGAAAACATGGCAAACGTTGTTTAGAATCAATCATCAAGGTGTTTTTCACATATCTCTTCATTGATACATCGTTCTTGGACACATGGTTTCTCCCCTATATCAAATGGAAAAGTACGAGCAGCTGGCAATTGCGCACCGAATTCCACGCAGGACACCAGGCGGACACTTGGAAAATGTAGTCTCTTATGGTCAATCTTCCAATGATATGCCTACAAATACGTCACAATGCTGCTAAGACCTTGGGCGAACGACAGAAAGTGTAGGCTCATTCCTTGCGCAATCACAGCCATATAAGGAGACAATGGAAAACAGAGCTTCAGAAATTCTGCTAATTCCTGGTTGATGCATCATCTTGGTTTCGCCTGTAGAATGAGTTCTGGGGCACTTACAGACAAAATCTTTGCAGATTCTGAAACTTCAGAGTGTTTTCTTTCCAAAACTGTCAAGATATGCATAGTCGAGCATCTTTTCGTGACAAAATATTGCGCTTAAAACAGGAACGTTTTTTATCCAAAAATGAAATAGCGCCCCTAGAGATCTAACAGGTTAACATTAGAAGCCTCCTCCCTAAGTTTGTTCTATTCACTGCTTTAGCACACTCTGCCAACCCGGATGTTCTAGCTGTGTCTGAATCCTGGCTTAGGAAGACCACCAAAAATTCAGACATTTTAATTCCAAACTACAACATTTTCAGACAAGATAGAACTGCCAAAGGGGGCGGTGTTGCAATCTACTGCAAAGATAGCCTGCAGAGTTCTGTCCTACTATCCAGGTCTGTACCCAAACAATTTGAACTTCTACTTTTAAAAATCCACCTCTCTAAAAACAAGTCTCTCACCGTTGCCGCCTGCTATAGACCACCCTCTGCCCCCAGCTGTGCTCTGGACACCATATGTGAACTGATTGCCCCCCATCTATCTTCAGAGCTCGTGCTGCTAGGCGACCTAAACTGGAACATGCTTAACACCCCAGCCATCCTACAATCTAAACTTGATGCCCTCAATCTCACACAAATTATCAATGAACCTACCAGGTATCTCCCCAAAGCCTTAAACACGGGCACCCTCATAGATATCATCCTAACCAACTTCCCCTCTAAATACACCTCTGCTGTCTTCAACCAAGATCTCAGCGATCACTGCCTCATTGCCTGCATCCGTAATGGGTCAGCGGTCAAACGACCTCCTCTCATCACTGTAAAACGCTCCCTGAAACACTTCAGCGAGCAGGCCTTTCTAATCGACCTGGCCGGGGTATCCTGGAAGGATATTGACCTCATCCCGTCAGTAGAGGATGCCTGGATATTTTTTAAAAATGCCTTCCTAACCATCTTAAATAAACATGCCCCATTCAAGAAATTTAGAACCAGGAACAGATATAGCCCTTGGTTCTCCCCAGACCTGACTGCCCTTAACCAACACAAAAACATCCTATGGTGTTCTGCATTAGCATCAAACAGCCCCCGTGATATGCAGCTGTTCAGGGAAGCTAGAACCCATTATACACAGGCAGTTAGAAAAGCCAAGGCTAGCTTTTTCAAGCAGCAATTTGCTTCTTGCAACACTAACTCAAAAATGTTCTGGGACACTGTAAAGTCCATGGAGAATAAGAACACCTCCTCCCAGCTGCCCACTGCACTGAAGATAGGAAACACTGTCACCACTGATAAATCCACCATAATTGAAAATTTCAATAAGCATTTTTCTACTGCTGGCCATGCTTTCCACCTGGCTACTCCTACCCCGGTCAACAGCACTGCACCCCCAACAGCAACTCGCCCAAGCCTTCCCCATTTCTCCTTCTCCCAAATCCATTCAGCTGATGTTCTGAAAGAGCTGCAAAATCTGGACCCCTACAAATCAGCCGGGCTAGACAATCTGGACCCTTTCTTTCTAAAATTATCTGCCGAAATTGTTGCCACCCCTATTACTAGCCTGTTCAACCTCTCTTTCGTGTCGTCTGAGATTCCCAAAGATTGGAAAGCAGCTGCGGTCATCCCCCTCTTCAAAGGGGGGGACACTCTTGACCCAAACTGCTACAGACCTATATCTATCCTACCATGCCTTTCTAAGGTCTTCGAAAGCCAAGTCAACAAACAGATTACCGACCATTTCGAATCTCACCATACCTTCTCTGCTATGCAATCTGGTTTCAGAGCTGGTCATGGGTGCACCTCAGCCACGTTCAAGGTCCTAAACGATATCTTAACCGCCATCGATAAGAAACATTACTGTGCAGCCGTATTCATTGATCTGGCCAAGGCTTTCGACTCTGTCAGTCACCACATCCTCATCGGCAGACTCAACAGCCTTGGTTTCTCAAATTATTGCCTCGCCTGGTTCACCAACTACTTCTCTGATAGAGTTCAGTGTGTCAAATCGGAGGTTGTCCGGACCTCTGGCAGTCTCTATGGGGGTGCCACAGGGTTCAATTCTTGGACCGACTCTTTTCTCTGTATACATCAATGAGGTCGCTCTTGCTGCTGGTGAGTCTCTGATCCACCTCTACGCAGACGACACCATTCTGTATACTTCTGGCCCTTCTTTGGACACTGTGTTAACAACCCTCCAGGCAAGCTTCAATGCCATACAACTCTCCTTCCGTGGCCTCCAATTGCTCTTATATACAAGTAAAACTAAATGCATGCTCTTCAACCGATCGCTACCTGCACCTACCCGCCTGTCCAACATCACTACTCTGGACAGCTCTGACTTAGAATACGTGGACAACTACAAATACTTAGGTGTCTGGTTAGACTGTAAACTCTCCTTCCAGACCCATATCAAACATCTCCAATCCAAAGTTAAATCTAGAATTGGCTTCCTATTTCGCAACAAAGCATCCTTCACTCATGCTGCCAAACATACCCTTGTAAAACTGACCATCCTACCAATCCTCGACTTTGGCGATGTCATTTACAAAATAGCCTCCAATACCCTACTCAACAAATTGGATGCAGTCTATCACAGTGCAATCCGTTTTGTCACCAAAGCCCCATATACTACCCACCATTGCGACCTGTACGCTCTCGTTGGCTGGCCCTCGCTTCATACTCGTCGCCAAACCCACTGGCTCCATGTCATCTACAAGACCCTGCTAGGTAAAGTCCCCCCTTATCTCAGCTCGCTGGTCACCATAGCATCTCCCACCTGTAGCACACGCTCCAGCAGGTATATCACTCTAGTCACCCCCAAAACCAATTCTTTCTTTGGCCGCCTCTCTTTCCAGTTCTCTGCTGCCAATGACTGGAACGAACTACAAAAATCTCTGAAACTGGAAACACTTATCTCCCTCACTAGCTTTAAGCACCAACTGTCAGAGCAGCTCACAGATTACTGCACCTGTACATAGCCCACCTATAATTTAGCCCAAACAACTACCTCTTTCCCAACTGTATTTTATTTATTTATTTATTTTGCTCCTTTGCACCCCATTATTTTTATTTCTACTTTGCACATTCTTCCATTGCAAACCTATCATTCCAGTGTTTTACTTGCTATATTGTATTTACCTTGCCACCATGACCTTTTTTGCCTTTACCTCCCTTCTCACCTCATTTGCTCACATTGTATATAGACTTGTTTATACTGTATTATTGACTGTATGTTTGTTTTACTCCATGTGTAACTCTGTGTCGTTGTATCTGTCAAACTGCTTTGCTTTATCTTGGCCAGGTCGCAATTGTAAATGAGAACTTGTTCTCAACTTGCCTACCTGGTTAAATAAAGGTAAAATAAAATAAATAAATAAAAATGCTGTTTAATCATCTTCTTGATATGCCACACCTGTCAGGTGGCTGGATTATCTTGGTAAAGGGGAAATGCTCACTAACAGGGATGTAAACAAGTTTGTGCACAACATTTGAGAGAAATAAGCTTTTTGTGCGTATGGAACATTTCTGGGATCTTTTATTTCAGCTCATGAAAAATGGGACCAACATTTTTATATTTATATTTTTGTTCAGTATATACACTACGTGACCAGAAGTATGTTGACACTTGCTCGTCGAACATCTCAATACAAAATCATGGGAATTAATATGGAGTTAGTCCCCCCTTTGCTGCTATAACAGCCTCCAATCTTCTGGGAAAGCTTTCCACTAGATGTTGGAACATTGCTGCTGGGACTTGTTTCCATTCAACCACAAGAGCATTAGTGAGGTCAGGCACTGATGTTGGGTCATTAGGCCTGGCTCGCAGTCAGCGTTCCAATTAATCCTAAAGGTGGTCGATGGGGTTGAGGTCAGGGCTCTGTGCAGGCCAGTCAAGTTCTTCCACACCAATCTCAACAAACCATATCTGTATGGACATTGCTTTGTGCACAGGGGGAATTTTCATGCTGAAACAGGAAAGGGCCTTCCCCAAACTATTGCCACAAAGTTGGAAGCACAGGATCGTCTAGAATGCCATTGTATGCTATAGCGTTAAGATTTCTCTTCACTGGAACTAAGGGGCCTAGCCTGGAAAAAAGGTGCCTAGCCATGAAAAAGGGACCTAGGGGGCCTACTCATGAAAAACAGGCCCAGACCCTTATTCCTCCTCCACCAAACTTTACATTTGGCACTATTCATTTGTGCAGGTAGCGTTCCCCTGGCACCGGCCAAATCCAGATTCGTCCATCAGACTGCCAGATGATGAAGCATTATTCATCACTCCAGAGAATGCGTTTCCACTGCTCTAGAGTCCAATGGCGACAAGCTTAACTCTCCCCCCAGCGCTTCAGCATTCGGCGGTCCCGTTCTGTGAGCTTGTGTGGCTGAGCAGTTGTTGCTCCTAGACGTTTCCACGTCACAATAACAACACTTACAGCTGACTGGGGCAGCTCTAGCAGGGCAGAAATTTGACAAACTTACTTTTTGGAAAGGTGGTATCCTATGATGGTGCCATGTTAAATGTCACTGAGCTCTTCAGTAAGGCCATTCTACTGCCAATATTTGTCTATGGTGATCACATGGCTGTGCGCTCGATTTTATACACTCGTCAGCAACGGGTGTGGCTGAAATAGCCGAATCCACTCATTTGAAAGGGTGTTCACATACCTTTGTATATATAGTGTATATCCATAAAAAATTAGGCTGATTCATGAATTCGACTGGCTAAGAAAAGCTGCCTGTCTGTCTCATCCTGTCCTGTTCATTACTGTGGGACACAGTGGCAATCGGATTTCAATATTGTGACAATGTTGCAAATGTCGGCGATAATGTCTAGATCTGTTTTACGAAGGAGATCAAGTTGATGAGTTGCATGGCTGGGCCAATGAGACAGTAGTAGTGGTAGCGGTGGGATATGGTGGTGGTGGTACTGCGTTGCTAGGTAACAATGGCACTTCTTATGAATGTGCTGGCCATGTGTATGTTGTCTAGTGTAATTCTGGGCAGGATAGACTCTGACAATGGGAATTCCAAACCACCCGTTGTATAAAACTAACATAAATGGAGTCACAATATCTGAAATTGTCCAATGAAGAAAGCTTGTTTTCCGATGCAAATGTTTTTCTACAGTGAGTCTTAATCCTGAGACTACCTTCGAACAGAAGGGTAGGCTAAGAAGATTTGATGGATGTGCTGTTGGGACGTTAAGTAAAACAAAGTACCCAGTACATTTCCTCAGCCACTCCTCAGTAAAAGGCACATGACAGCCCGCTTGAAGTTTGTCAAAAGGCACCTAAAGGACTCTCAGACCATGAGAAACAAGATTCTCTGGTCTGATGAAACCAAGATTGAACTCTTTGGCCTGAATGCCAAGTGTCACATCTGGAGGAAACCTGGCACCATCCGTACGGTAGAGCATGGTGGATGCAGCGTCATACTGTGGGGATGTTTTTCAGAGGTAAGGACTGGGAGACTAGTCAGAATCGTGGGAAAGATGAACGGAGCAAAGTACAGAGAGATCCTTGATGAAAACCTGCTCCAGAGCGCTAAGGAACTCAGACTGGGGCGAAGGTTCACCTTCCAACAGGACAATGACCCTAAGCACACAGCCAAGACAATGCAGGAGTGGCTTTAGGACAAGTCTCTGAATATCCATGAGTAGCCCAGCCTGAGCCAAGCTTGAAGCGTCATACCCAATATGACTCAAGGCTGTAATCGCTGCCAAAGGTGCTTAAACAAAGTACTGAGTAAAGGATCTGATTTCTTATGTAAATGTAATATTTCCATTTTGATAAATGTTCAAACATTTCTAAAAATCTGTTTTTGCTTTGTCATTACTAGCCTAGTTGGTTAAGCCACAGAAAAAGAAAGGAACCTTTTTCAGACGAGTGCTCCGATTTCAGAGCACTCGTCTGAGTGTGCCAGAGCGCAGAATAACTGATGAAATTTACAAACGCTCAGCACCCGTTGAATATGGCCGGTGTCAGAAAAGGTTGGCAAAAAAGCGTAATTAAATTGTTGCCAACAGCACAGTTGCAGTCACCAATGCTCTGGATAACATAAAAACAGCCTAACCTGCTCTGCTAGGGAGAGTAAATGGTCAGAGTGAGGTATTCTCAGATTTGAGTCTGGAAGTAACTAGCCAACGTTAGCCAGTTAGCTTGAGTGCTTGACTGCGAGTAAAATGGTCAGAGTGAGTTGTTCCCTCATTTGAGTCTGGAAGTAGCTAGCAAGCTAGCCAACATTAGCCAGTTAGCTTGGGTTCTTGACTGCTGTTGTTAGGTCAGATCAACCCGACTCCTCGCCCAGAGCGTCCAGTGTGCGCTCAGAACACTGGAGAGCGAAATGCTCAAAATTTACGAACGAACAATCTGACAACGCTTTGAATTTACAAACGCCCAGAGTGCACTCTGCGCACACTATGGCACTCCAGATTGAATTGAAGAACACACCCGTAGTATAAACCAGCCTTTAATCTTGAAATCTTTGGTTGTTTAGTACATGGCCTCACATGTGAATCCTTAAAGAGCTGGGTGGGACTAAAGCTCAAGAGGGTGTGAACGATGCTGAATGGGTGTAGACAAAGAAGAGCTCTCCAATTGGTGTACCAAAACATTCAAGGGCCATTTTCTCAAAAGGGAGGTTTATCAATATTTTAAAGCAGAATTACTTACACTACAGTTGAGGAACAATGGGTATGATACTCATATGTGGAAAAAGTCAAGGGGTCTGAATCCTTCCCGAATGCTCTGTATAATTTCCGACCAATTTCACTGTTTCTTCTGTAATAGAACTATCCGGATTGTTTTCCTTGAGCACCAAATGCACACTAGATGGTAACAAATGATGCAAGGCATGCAAGCTGTGTTTTACCCAACTAAACAATGCAGATTGAATTAGGACGTCTCTAAAATCTTAAAGACATGCATCCACACAGAAATATAATCATGCTCATTCCTTTCTTTCCTGCTGATGTCAGGAGAAACGGTGAAGTTCTCCTTCTAAGTTGCGCTGCGGTCTAAGGCACTGCATCTCAGTACTAGAAGCGTCACTACAGACACCTTGGTTCGATTCCAGGCTGTATCACAACCGGCTGTGATTGGGAGTCCCATAGGGCGGCTCACAATTGTCCCAGCGTCGTCCAGGTTTGGCCGGTGTAGGCCGTCATTGTAAATCAGAATTTGTTCTTAACTGACTTTCCTAGTTAAATAAAGGTT
The DNA here is from genome assembly GCF_013265735.2 of Oncorhynchus mykiss. Taxonomy (NCBI): domain Eukaryota; kingdom Metazoa; phylum Chordata; class Actinopteri; order Salmoniformes; family Salmonidae; genus Oncorhynchus; species Oncorhynchus mykiss. The sequence continues at coordinate 34,830,038 of NC_048575.1, read as the reverse complement.
AAAAAAAAACTCCTCCAGAGAAACTTGAGCTACTTAGAGCTGAAAACGCATCCCAAATGGCACCCTGTTCCCTATGTTGTGCACTACTATTGACCAAGGCCCATCGGGAATAGGGTGCTATTTGAGGCACACCCTGAATTGATTACAGCCATTTACACTTCATTGCCCTGATGTCAAGGGAAATTAAAACGTCAAGCCACGTATGTATTGAAACAAATATCTAATTAATCTTCATCAGCTTCACATATTACCCACACACGGTATTGACTTGAATGTTAGATGTCTGTAATTCACTTCAACTGTACCATTCATCTTCCTCATGAAAAGTAATATGTTCAACTTAATGCCCCTGTCACTCTCTGCACAATCACATTATGCACTTTAATCATGACTAAAAGCCTATGCAGGGTGTATTTTCTGTCCGGTAACTGGTACATCCTGAAGTTGATAATTGACTAATGTGTTATGGGTTGGGATGCCTGGGAGATACACAAAGCCTACACTGTGCTAATGGACAACTTATCATCTCAAGTATCCACTCTTGCTAACGCCAGAGAGAAAGAGGTGTAGACAGCTAATTATGTCGCATTCATTATGATATGTAACAGCTTTGCATTGTCTACGGGTGCGGGTGACTGATGATGCATAATAGGAATGCACCATTGTATGAATATGCAACCACAATGAGGAAGGTTAGATTGAGGGATGTAGGGTGTGTCCCAAATGACATACTGTTCATATGGCACCCTATACATACATACATACATACATACATACATACATACACACACTCTTACAAAAAAAAGGTGCTATCTAGAACCTTGAAGGATTCGTTGACTGTCCCCATAGGAGAACCCTTTGAAGAACCGTTTTTGGTTGCAGGTAGAAGAACCCTTTTGGGCTCCATGTCGAACCCTTTCTACAGAGGATTCTACATGGAACTCAAAAAGGGTTCTGCCTGGAGCCAAAAAGGGTTCTCCTATGGGGACAGCCAAATAACCCTTTTGGAACCCTTTTTTCTAAGAGTGTAGTAGTTTAATGCAGAGTGGTAAAAGCAGAATAATTCGGTGTGCTCTCTGACATGAAAAATAGTTTATATGGTAAGGTGCTCTTTTGTTTCCCAGACTTGTGGAATTGATGAAACAATGAAGGCTAAACCTGTAGACAGACTACATGTTTTGTTATTGCAGAGTGGTGTTTAAAGGTGGTTGGAGTGGTGAGTTACAGTAGGGGTTCTGCCTGTGAGTTCTGGGTTCTAGATCCGGCTCCAGTCGGTGATGATCTCTAAAGCAGATGCCCAATGTTTTGGCTCTCAGTACCCCACACTACACAAACTCCAATGACATCCAGCTATACTTTTCACTGTTCTAAATTAATAATTTTAGTATTTTGTCCTAGGATTCTGTATGGCTTTCCACTGCGAGGGCAGGTTTTCATTTCATGGATGTGAGGGCAGGGTTTCGTCTTATGTTTATTGTTTCAGTCCTTGACCTTTAGCCTCTTATACCCTCCTTGGTAGATATAACTTCTCTCAGCCAATGTTAGAGGGAATCTGGGATATGAAAAACAACAAAGCTCAGAGGCATCTATAAATGATATTCCTCAAAAATCAATCGCTATTTATCATTCATATAAACATCCCCAAATGGATGACCCAATCCCAGTTTGCCCCTTTTAAAGACTTTCCCTCAGTGAGGTGGATGAGGTGGTGATATGAGCATAGATGCCTTGAATGCTGGAGAGAGGTGGAGAGGAGTGTGAGAGAGGTCCAGCTGAGGGACGAAAACAAACCCCAACGATACTGGAGGTCAGACACGCTGAGGAGCAGGGGTGTGAGCTGTGAACAGAGACTGTGTGTGTGTGTGTGTGTGTGTGTGTGTGTGTGTGTGTGTGTGTGTGTGTGTGTGTGTGTGTGTGTGTGTGTGTGTGTGTGTGTGTGTGTGTGTGTGTGTGTGTGTGTGTGTGTGTGTGTGTGTGTGTGTGTGTGTGTGTGTGTGTGTGTTAGCATGAAAAAGCCAGGAGGTCTGTCTGTCTGTGGTATGTGCTGTGAAGCTGACTCACAGAAAGAGCCTCACACTTCTTGACAAACACGGAGGATCAGTTTTCTGATCCGCCCCAGTCTCCTCAGCTGTAGAGGTCCAAGGTCAAGTCAGGCTGGATACTCGGAGGCAATGGTGGTGTGTGGGCAGCTCTCTTTTCCCTCTCCTGTTCCCTCCCACTGTTCATCCTTTAATACTGTATCCTGTATGAGTTCAGATACTGTGTGATGTGGCTTTGAGGAATCTTCACTGTCACAGTTTAATGTCATCCTATGATAATTGTTCAAATTCATGACACTGGCACAGGATTGGTTATCGAGTTTGATTTCCTACCTCGCTGTCATACACCTTATGTCATAGACCGTGGCATTTCTTAGACTAGGAAATTATTCTAGGAAATGGTTGTGTGCATTAAACTATCTTTGATCTTGGAAATTGAAATACATTTACTTAGTTGAGACCCGTTTTGAGATTTTACCGGCTCATGTACAGTATGTGGCACATTTGCATAATGTGAATCCTATGGGGTGTGTAAATTCATATCACACCTCTCACAGTGAATTTAAATGTTTCATAGTTGCTTAAACCCAGACTGCTTCTTGCTCTTGCATTATGCATGGGAGAGCATTATATCCCCTCCAAACAGACATTGAGTAAATTCACTTTTCAAATGAAGATGATCTAGTAATGAAATATAAACTGGAAAATAAAAGTTAAATTGGTCTATAAACCTGTGTAATGACCGCTAATGATTATTTCTGAATATCTGATTCACATTCTTTACCAGTATTGAGGTTAATAGTGGTTGTTGTTGTCAGGCAGCTCTGAGCAGTGGGCATAGAGATCATATAATTCATATAATAGACATAGGGATTCTGTACGTAATTCTCTGGCTGTGGGGATATTCACAAACCACAGACAAATGGTGTAATGGTGTCTCTCTCTCCCTCTCTCTCTCTCTCTCCCTATATATATCTCTCTCTCCCTCCTCCCTCTCTCTCTCTCTCTCTCTCTCCCTCCATCTCCCTCCCTCTCTCTCTCTCTCTCCCTCTCTCTCTCTCCCTCACTCTTCCTCTCTCCCTCTCTCTCTCTCCAGATGACACCAAGATTGCTCTGCATCTTAAAGACAATGGAGGTAAGCCTCTGTTTTCCCCATTGTATATATCCCTTTCCCTGTTCCTTTGACTGTTCAGTGGTTGTGTTTTTCTGTGTAGATGCATGTTGTGTTTATGTCTGCGGCTCTGTTTACATCCAAGGCTGCTGTCTGTGTATTTACCGCTGACAGATTGCTCTGCTTTCTGGGGAGGACAGGCCAAGGGAAGGAGTGGCTCATTGAAGCCGTGTTGAAGCACCTCATCCAGAGGCTGATTTGAAAGGGCTAACTGTACCAAGTTTTGGGATTGGACTGATCAATCATGGTGTCTGTGCGTGTCCCCCAAATGGCAGCCTATTCCCTTCATAATGCACTACTTTTGACCAGGGCCCATAGTAGTCCACTACATAGGGAACAGGGTGCCATTTGGGATGTAGCCTTTGTGGGTGTTAGGGGGGAGGGGTTCATAGTTGCATTAGGAACGCTATCTCAGAGGGTTGGTGAAACGCAGACTGAAGCTCAATGTGAATGTCAGCAAGTTCTTGAAACCACTGCTCTCAGAACTGGTGCGTATACCAAAATTAAAACATCATTAATTTGCCCTCGTTGCCTCCAAATTAAATAAATAGCACTGTGAAAAAACACAATTTGGAGTGCGGACCCTTGACAAATTAACTCAATGTCATCAGGAATTTGAGGGGGATTCCAGTATGAGGGGTATTTCAGAAGAGGTGGGTGTGGTCAACAATCTCACACACATTTCCATTTCAACAGGATGTAGGTACTACCGGTATATGGTCGACTCTGCTACGCACACACCTCAACACAGCAGGGTATCTATTTAACAAAATGAACTGGTTAAATAACATTTTCTGGTGATTAGCTACACCCACTCTGTGTGTGTGTGAGATAGAGAGAGCAAGAGTGTTAGACTGACATTTGAATTCCAAAATTAGTCTCAAGTCCATCACTTCGTGAGTAAACCACACAAATATTTAATTTCCTCCCAGAGAGGAATTGGAAATCTGTGTCTCTTATCGTCCTTACCCAAACATTGCCTATCTCACTCGCTGGCTCGTGGCACAGCCTCTTCCCAGATGTCGGACAAGACGAAATCTCTGCGTGCCCATTTTCTTTTGGGAGAAACCGGACCTGTTTCACGGGATGCGTCCCAAATCGCACCCTTTGCTCTGTGGCGTGCACTACTTTTGACCAGGGCTCATAGGCTCTGGTCAAATGTAGTGCACTATGCAGGGAATATGGTGCCGTTCGGGACCTAGTCACTGTGTGGGAAGCGTGCTGGGAAGGGATTTGGGCCTAAGGTGAAAGCCAAAAGGGATGGAGGGAATGAGCCAGTGTGATCACACTGAAACCACAGAGCCGAAGGTTGCTGCAGCCCAAACCACACCATGTCTTTAGGTGCACACTGCACGTGACCGATTACAACCACAAACCAGCCATGTGACTATAGGGAGAGGCTGTCTAAAGTAATGGTGGCTATGGCTTGGCTGGTGTAGCGCTAATGCCGGAGACTCCAACACGCGTCTACTTCGAACAGCATAAGTTGGCAACCGGTCTATACAGCCTCTAGCTTTTCCCACTGTCATCCACTCTCACCGGCTGTTCAATGGCATTTGAAAATACTACACAGCACACATACAGTGCGTCAAGTAACGTGAGCTGTGGATGTAGAATTGGATATCTGGTGCATCTTATCCGCTCCACTCTGCTTTGGGCTTGGACACACGTTCACATTCCAGTGGGATTTCTATCAGATCCAGCGGTGTGCGTGTCCTTTCACCTTGGGAAACACGGAGCACGGCAGGAAAACGCTAAGGCGATTAGCCTTGGCCCGAGTGATAAGATGAGGGACAATCGGGACACACCCTACTGTCTCACTGCAGAGGCTACGCGAGGACGACAGGGCACCCCTTATCCTCCGAGCGCGATGAGACAAAGTCATCTCTCCCTTTTTGGGTTGCGTCTCCATAAGGCAACCCGTGCACTGTATCTGTCACTATTCTCCCTGGCCAAAAGCAGGGCTATACAGTGAATCCTTTGCCATTTGGGAGACTATGTGTCGACGAGCTTCGTTAGCCAGGATGAGAGGATGGCTGTGGCCCCGTGACACTTGTGCTGTCAGTAACGTGGCCCTAAAAGCGCGGGGTGGTCTGGGTCCACGCGGTCATTCAGTTCATCTTCCCTGCCCAGGCTCTGTGTTTCGCTGTCTGAAGGCTAAGTAAGTACAGCAGGTTTATGTGCCGAGAGCGTTTATGAGGAGAATGCTGATTGGTTGATCATAGGGAGATGGTTCGAACTCCAGCCATGACCTCCGCAGTCCCAGTCCCATTCATGTAGCTGTGTCCTGATGTGACTTTGCTTCGTTATACTGCAGAAACCAATGTAACCTTAATTTCAATGTCTGCTTTGCAAATAGCACTCCTATATAGTGCACTACTTTTGACCAGAGCCCTATGGGGCTATAAATAGAACAAATAAGGTGTCACTTGGAACACGGCCCATACCTTTCAAAGCCATGCCTGCAGTGTTAACAATATCTAAAGTTCCATGCATAACAGTTGTATCTTTCATTAATGTTTATTATGAGTATTTATGTAAATTGATGTGGTTCTCTGCAAAATCACCGGATGTTTTGGAAGCAAAACATTACTGAACGTAACGCGCCAATGTAAACTGAGATTTTTGGATATAAATATGAACTTTACCGAACAAAACATACATGTATTGTGTAACATGTCCTATGAGTGTCATCTGATGAAGTTCATCAAAGGTTAGTGATTAATTATATCTCTATTTCTGCTTTTTGTGACTCCTCTCTTTGGCTAGAAAAATGGCTGTGTTTTTCTGTGACTAGGTGCAGACCTAACATAATCGTTTAGTGTGCTTTCGTCGTAAAGCCTTTTTGAAATGGGATTAACAACAAGTTTATCTTTGAAATGGTGTAAAATACTTCTATGTTTGAGGAATTCTAATTATGAGATTTCTGTTGTTTTGAATTTGGCGCCCTGCACTTTCACTGGCTGTTGTCATATCGATCCCGTTAGCGGGATTCAAGCCATAAGAAGATAACCTTCTCCTTAATGTAACACGTGTGTCCGATTTCAAAAAAGTTTTACCGAAAAAGCACACCATGCAATAATCTGAGTACAGTGCTCAGACAACAAAACAAGCCATACAGATATCCACCATGTTGTCGAGTCAACAAAGTCAGAAATAGCATTATAAATATTCACTTACCTTTGATGATCTTCATCAGAATGCCCTCCCAGGAATCCCAGTTCCACAATAAATGTTTGATTTGTTCAATAAAGTACGTAATTTATGTCCAAATAAATATTTTTCACGTGGGCAAGTCCAGGCGAAAGTTCAGACGAAAAGTAATATTACAGTCTGGCGAGAAACATGTCAAACGAAGTATAGAATCGATCTTTAGGATTTTTTTATCATACATCTTCACTAATGTTCCAACCGGAGAATTCCTTTGTCTGTAGAAATGCAATGGAACGCAAGCTAACTCTCACGTGAACACGCGTGATCAGCTCATGCCACTCTGGCAGACCTCTGACTCATTCAGCTCCCATTCCTACCTCCTTCACAGTAGAAGCATCAAACAAGGTTCCAAAGACTGTTGACATCTAGTGGAAGCATTGGGAAGTTCAATATGACCCCATAGACACTGTATATTTGATATGCAATGACTTGAAAAACTACAAACCTCAGATTTCCCACAGGTTTTTGCCTGCCATATGAGTTCTGTTATACGCACAGACATCATTCAAACCGTTTTAGAAACTTCAGAGTGTTTTTTATACAAATCTACTAATAATATGCATATATTAGCAACTGGGCCTGAGTAGCAGGCAGTTTAACCTGGACACCTTATTCATCCAAGCTTCTCAATAATGCCTCCAGCCATAAGAACGCATAGTCATCCACTTTCATGATCAAGACACTGTGACTATGTTTTCAGGCTATTGTTTTTGCCAGCTTTCAGCTGTGTGACCCAATGTGACTAACGTGGATTCATTCACAGCCCTGTCTCTGCAGCCAAATGGCTTAGATGTGCCTCTCGCTTACCCACACCCAAGGAAATCTCCCTCCACCCCTCCTACAGATGAGACCAGATTAACCTGTCAGTCAGATGAAACCTGGGTCTGTGTCCCAAAGAGCACCCTGCTCCCTATATAGTGCACTACTTTTGACCAGAGCCCTGTGAAATGCCCCTATGGGCCCTGGTCAAGCGTAGTGCACTATATAGGGTGCCATTTGGGACACAATATGTTTTCCACAGCAGTAGACTATTCTGTGAGGTTGTTATGGGGTTGTTGGTTAGCCACGCTGGGCTGTTGATTTCTCTTCCCTTCTCACTCTGAGCACTAGGCAGGAGACCCCTGCAAACACTTCAGACCAACAGCCTAGCCTAGCCGCTACTGTGGAGCAGCTGCCTCCAACTGTGTGAGGCTTGGCAGTTGGACTCTGTACTTTTCTCCCAAACACAGACAAATTGCCTTCCAGGGAAAAAAGTGAGAAAAGAAAGGGGCTTTCCAGCTCTAGTTTCACTGCTGGTGGTATTTATTGGGTGTCAGTTAATATTTCTAGACAGTTTAAGTTTTATGACGTAGTTGAAAGAGGATTTTTGCTTGAGCCAAATGGGTCATACACCTCCTGCTAATGAGAAGGGGATGAATGCGAAATGAGTGTTGTAAGGAGAGATTTTGAGTAGTGCTGTGGTGGGGGTGAAATCGTTATGCTCTGAGACAAAGGGCTCACACAAACACTGAGTCTCAAGCTCTCTCTCATGCATACACGCACACTCACACGCACACACACTTATCCGTCCATACACGATAAAAGTCCTAATCCTAGGAACATATACATTACACATATACATTGAGTACAGTTTCTGTTAATGTACAGTAGGCTACCTGCTTTTGTTTTGGTGTTCTATAAGGCTACCATAGTCCTAAATAAATAGTGGGTTTGGATGGTCGGGGCAGTGGTGTTAAAAGCACCATAAATCCCTGTACAATCACAATTGACCCATTTAACACCACATCCAAAGGGGTTCTTCGGCTGTCCCCAAAGGAGAACCCTTTTTGGTTCCGGGTAGAACCCTTTTTGGTTCCAGGTAGAACCCTGTTGAGATCCAAGTAGAACCTTCTGTGTAAAGGGTTCTACATGCATCTCAAAAGGGTTCTACCTGGAACCAAAAAGGGTTCTTCAAAGGGTTCTCCTACGGAGATAGCTGAATAAACCTTTCGGGTTTTAGATAGCACCTTTTTTTCTAAGAGTGTAGAAAGGCGAAGTGAGTAATTTTGACCCATCATGAATTTAACATTGAAATATCTCTTCCATTTTTAGTCATGCACCCCCTCCCTCCTTGACTTTTCCTAAGGAAGTCTATTTCACATGTTAGAGTTGTTAGAATTTTGATATCACAAGCAGAATTTGTGTTAAAATAAGTTTTAAGAGGACATGTAAAAATACCGGTCACATACAGGTCACATACAGGTCACATACAGGTAAGACGTTTTGATTTCCATTTATACTGAACAAAAAAATATATAAACGCAACATCTAAAGTGTTTGTTTCATGAGCTGAAATAAAAGATCCCAGAAATGTTCCATACGCACAACAATCTTATTCCTCTCAAATTTTTTACATTCATTTGTTTACATCCCTGTTAGTGAGCATTTCTCCTTTGCCAAGATAATCCATCCACCTGACAGGTGTTGTGAGGACATACGCTGGTGACGAGAAGCAAGTACAGGGAGTGAACATTTAATGAAACACGGACAGGAACAGAATACGGACAGCGTCTGGACAGGGGAAACAAAACGACATTACTGCTAACACGGGGAGGAAACAGAGGAAACAGACAGATATAGGGAAGGCAATCAAAACGTGAATGAGTCCAAGTGAGTCCAATGAGCGCAGATGCACATAATGATGGTGACAGGTGTGTGTAATGAAGGGCAGCTTGAAGCCCTCGAGCACCAGAGAAGGGAAGTGGGAGCAGGCGTGACAGTACCCCCCTCCCCCCCCCCTCTAGCACCTGGGCGAGCCTAATGGGCTGGCCAAGGCGCGGAAGCCGAATGAGCCGGCAGAGGCGCGGGAGCCCGATGAGCCGGCTGAGGCGTGGGAGCCTGAGGAGCTAGCTGAGGCACCCCCTGGTCCCTACGGCAGCGGCACCTGAGGCATGATGTGGGATGGGTGCCTGCCGAGCCAACCGAGGCAAGGAAACCTCTCGAGTCAGCAAAGGCGTGGCAGCCCGACGAGCCAGCTGAGGCACCCCCTGGTTCCTACGGCAGCGGCACCTGGACCAGACGTCCCCAACAAAACAAAAAACTAAAACCTCCCTGAAGCTTTGAATATGGGTATCAGCATTCTGTGAGGACAGACGGTGGAGACGAGAAGCAAGTACAGGGAGTGAACATTTAATGAAACACAGACAGAAACAGAATACGGACAGAGTCTGGACAGGGGAAACAAAACTACATTACTGCTAACACGGGGATGAAACAGAGGAAACAGACAGATATAGGGAAGGCAATCAAAACGTGAAGGAGTCCAAGTGAGTCCAATGAGCGCAGATGCACATAATGATGGTGACAGGTGTGCGTAATGAAGGGCAGCCTGGCATCCTCGAGCGCCAGAGAGGGGAATTTTTTTATTTTATTTAACCTATTATTTAACTAGGCAAGTCAGTTAAGAACTAATTCTTATTTACAATGACGGCCTACCCTGGTCAAACCGGGACGACGCTGGGCCAATTGTGCACCGCTCTATGGGACTCCCAATCACGGTCAGATGTGATGCAGCATGGAAGCGGGAGCAGGCGTGACATATCAAGAAGCTGATTAAACAGTATGATCATTACACAGGTCCACCTTGTGCTGGGGACAATAAAAGGCCACTCCAAAATGTGCAGTTTTGTCACACAACACAATGCCACAGATGTCTCAAGTTTTGAGGGAGCGTGCAATTGGAATGCTGACTGCAGCTCTGTTGCCAGATAATTTTATGTACATTTCTCTACCATAAGCCGCCTCCGTCGTTTTCGAGAACCGGCCTCACAACCACAGACCACGTGTGTCCACGTAAGCCTAGGACCTCCATATCCGACTTCTTCACCTGCGGGATCGTCTGAGACCAGCCACCCTGACACCTGATGAAACTGTGGGTTTGCACAACTGAAGAAGAATTTCTACATAAACTGTCAGAAACCGTCTCAGAGAAGCTCCTCACCAGGATCTTGACCTGACTGCAGTTCGGTGTCGTATCTGACTTCAGTGGGCAAATGCTCACCTTCGATGGCCACTGGCACACTGGAGAAGTGTGCTCTTCACAGATGAATCCCGTCAAAGGCGCAATGTGGGCGAGCAGTTTGATGTCACACCAGATACTGACTGGTTTTCTGATCCACGCCCCTACCTTTTTTTAAAAGGTATCTGTGACGAACATATGCATATCTTTATTCCCAGTCATGTGAAATCCATAGATTAGGGCCTAATACATTTATTTCAATTGACTGATTTCCTAATATATTAACTTTTCAATTTGTGTTCAGTGTAGTATCAGGAAGAGCATATTCTGAGGATTGCCAAATAACTCTCAAAATTGAAGAGATTAGCTCTATTTCAAAATATAACTTTTTCCAAGACTTAATCCCACTCCATATTGTCACGACTTCCGCCGAAGTTGGTCCCTCTCCTTGTTCGGGCGGTGTTCGGCGGTCGACGTCACCGACCTTCTAGCCGTCACTGATCCATTTATCATTTTCCATTGGTTTTGTCTTGTCTTCCATCACACCTGGTTTCAATCCCATCAATTACATGTTGTGTATTTAACCCTCTGTTTCCCCTCATGTCTTTGTCGGTGATTGTTTGTTGTATGTTTTGTGCAAGTCATGTTCTGGTGTGCGATGGGTTTTGTACCCTTTTATATTATTTTTGTAATAATTGTTTTTTGGAGTTTTTTTAGCATTTATTAAAGTGCTCCGTTTATACCAAGTTCACTCTCCTGTGCCTGACTTCCCTGCCACCAGCACGCACCCATTACACATATCCCTCAATGGAAATTATGTTATTTGCTGGCACTACCAGTTGCTTTGACTACATGAAAAAAAAATAAAAAAAATACAGCAACACTGTGGACAATGTACTATCAGATAATTCAGAATGCAAATAAGATTGATTTTTTGTTGTTGTTGGTCTGTATGACTAAGAGATACTCTTTTGCAATTACGTTGTCTTGATACCTGTAGCACTTAGTTTTCCTTTTGCTCTCAGCCCTAAACCTGGCACTTTATGGTCATTGCATGGTTGAATGTGATTACAGGTTACAGATCTTCTTTTGTTTACTCAACTTTCCGTGTGTTACCTGAACTTTTTTGTTGGCCCAGACATTGTTCCAACACAACACAACGCAGGCAAAAAATGACTTGTCAACTAGAAAGGATTATTTTGGCATCTTACCTTAAAAAAAAAGAAAAAAGGCTGTGGAACTGGTTACACACACACACTTTCTCATGTTGGAGCTAAGTTTGGGCCAACTAAAAATGTTAAATTCAGGTAACACTTTGACCGAAAAGCTGAGTAAACTGAAACAACTAGATTTGTGGGTGATTTTCATTTTTTTTTTTTACAGTGTATGCTAATAATCAATGATTGGCCACTCTTTAGCAAACAGGTGTGATTAGCACTCTGGACCTCCCTGTTTTCCTGTGCGATTATGGAGATCAATAATGCAGAGAGCCATGAGAGAAGGAAGCTGGCTGGGACACTGATGAGTGGCTAGTCACTAATTAAACCAAGAAAGAGAACGGAAAAGAAAATAAGAAAAATACTGTAAAAATATATAAACATATGATCTCAATCAATAAAAAGATCCAGGAAGGAATGTTGCCAGAAATCTGTGGGAGATGAGAGATCAAAGCTGTGGCCATTTGTTTTGTAATCACTTCATTAGCTCACTCCTGCTATGATCGATGGGACAGCCGCTGCGACTCTTTCTCTCTCACACACACGGGAATCAGACATAAGAATATAGAACAGGGTGTTCCAATGTACTTGTTCCATTGCCATGTGATGCTGTGACTGAGTGAACTGCTTGCCAATGCTATCTTATTATCAGGTTAGTGGTAGTAGTAGTAGTAGTTGTAGAGTAGTAGTTGTAGTAGTACTTAATTAAGTGATAATGCCTTCGAAGCCGGTGTTTGCAGGATATATTGGCATGTGTGTTCTTAGGCCCGAGACTAAGTCAAACCATGTCAATATATCCTCCAAACACCGGCTTCGAGGGCATTACCACTTTTATACAATGGGTTACCAACATATTCAAATAAAAACTGAATTTGTATTAATTTATTCATATGATTTCATCCTTCCACGAGACATAGTCCCAACACAAATCTAGGGATTGCTACCTAAACTGGCTTGTCAGTCGTTCATTCTATCGGTTCGATGGCCAGAGACACAACACATTCGTTAAGTATTTTTGTTCCAAATCTATGAACGCGACCCAGTCCGTGGTTCTAAATGTTCCGTTGCCATGATGGCTGGCAACATTATCATCCCTTGCTTGCTAGCTAGCCAACTTTGGCTAACACAGTCACGTCAAACGGTGCAGTCAAAATAACAGCAGAGGAGCTGCATTTGCGTTCGTTTAAGCTGTTTTCTAGTGAGTCATTGTGGACACATCCATAAAAATGAGCGATTTCACCTGGCATAGAACATTTGCTCTCTCCCTGGGTAGGGCTTGAACAGTTTTGTAAAGAAGAATGGTCAAATATTGCCAAATCTAGGTGTGCAGAGTTGGTAGAGACCTATCATAACAGACTCATTACTGTAATTGCTGCCAAAGGTGCTTCCACCAAGTATTAATTCAGGGGGTTGGAGACTTCTCCAATTCTGATATTTCATTTTTGTATTTTTAATATAATTTTTCACAATAAAAATAAATTATAAGCGGAGTATGGTGTGTAGATAAGTGGAAATCCTTTAAATGGATGAAACTCTGAGGCACTGACACAACAAAATGCGAGAAAAAAAAAGTTCAAGGCTGTGTAAACTTTGTATAGGCACTGTATATCAGTTCTTGGCAATATTCCGGGAATGTTCCAAAAAACGTAATTGTACACATTGACATCATTAAGCTCAAAATGATGTTCTCAGAACACGATGAAAACTTTCTATAAAAACCACAAGAAAACGAAACATTCAGATAATGTTCTAAAAATGTTATTTAAAAGCATATACAGTCCGTTCTCAGCATCAACAAAACTCTCACTTTTCTCTATCTTGTTAAGTGTGTTCAGGTGTGTTGACCACACTGAGTAATTGGCCACAACTGTTCTTAATGAATGTTTGTTTCTTTTGAAAATGGGGTCTGTTTGAATAGACTAAAATTAACAGCTTTGTATGCATAAAAAACATGACATGCTCGCTCCATCCTGGTGGCACAGTGGACTAATTCCATAGATAGAGAACCGAAGATCAGAGGTCTGAATTGATTGATCATAAGTCATTGATGCCGTGTCTCAATAAACAAGACATGTGTTTGCATGATTAATGCCTGAGGAAATCTATTTCCATGTGTCCCATCTGTGCTTAGAGTTATAAAAAGTTCATTTATTATTGAAAAATGATGTGAAAGTTTTAAGGAAGTTATTTGAAAACTTCCAAATAATCTATCCTTTCCATTCTCGGGAACATGAATAAAACCTCCCAGGAAAACTTAAGGAACCAGAGTAAAACGTTTTCAGAACCTCCCTGCAACCAAATAAGAAGCGTTCACTTCTGTTAGTTTTACAGGTCAGGAAACGTATGCCTTCGTTCCCACAACCAATGTGAAACCAAAATGCAGTACATTCTCACAACTTCCAAGAAACCAAATGTGCTAACTGCTAACACTGCAGGCCTTAACGCTAAAAGCAGTCTTGTTTTTCAAATACGCTTTGGAATACTGACTGTCCAAACAACAAGTTACAAGTGACCAAATCAGATTTGTGTGTGATACGACAGCAGTCATTTGCTGACATAGTAACGACAGGTGTGTGCGCAGGGGTCTAGGCTGATTGGTGGTGTGTGTGCTTCCTATCACTCAGAAGTTATGTGGCAAGTTACAGTGACAGCAATACCTGCCATGGGATGTTTTCTAGTTACTTTGAATGTTCAAAAACATAGAGTAAGAACACCTTTAAAGCCTCAAAGGATAATATTTTTTTTTTAAACGAGTCATTTTTGGCTAGCCACAGCAGTGACCTAGCTAGCTAGTTGGCAGTTTAGATTTCAAGCACAGTCATTCACTAATTTGTTTGTAAACGATTAACAAGCTACTTAGCTACCAGATGTTCTTGTCAAACTGTCAACAGAGTAGCTAGCAAGAAACAAGATATGCCAAATAACAGTCTAAAAACCACTTTAAAAAAACAACCAATAAACTAGATTTGACCATTCAGAAACAAGTCGCATGGCCAGGAATCAGATTTGTGTCGGACTTCAAACCACCCAATAAGGTGGTTTGAAATGTGGCTTGAAATGTCCGATTCCATGTGCTTTTTGTCAGTTCAGTCTGCAGGGAAAGAACAGATTCGAATCAGATATGCAAAAAAATTAGATTTGAGTCACTTCAAACTGCCAATGTGAACAAGCCTTTAGTGATTCAGAACACGTGAATTTACTGGTAGCCAATTAGGCCTGGCCTTCAAGATGACAGTGCACATTCCTTAAGGCTCTCTGTAGGACAGCCAATCATAATGGAGTCTCCTCTCCGTACACCCATCTTATCAAACTGGACTGTCATTACTGAAGAGTGCCTGATAACTTTTGATATCTCCATCCATAGATGCATCTCTCCTCCTATCCAACAACACCATGAGCTAACCTTGGTTTGGGATTATCTCTTGTGCCAGCTGTAGCACGTTGCTCATGAATAGCTAAACAGGTTATGCCACAACGATGCTAATCTCCTTCCAGACACTCGCACACACGCACGCAGGCATTCAAGCGCAGTGTCGGCTAACGGCTGAGCTGGATTCGGAATGTTCCATTGTTTTCAGAAAGAAAGAGAATCTCATGTTAGTTGACGGTAAGGATTAAAGGATAATATTGAAGGTTTGTTTTGTTTTTGGGACAATAGGAAAACACAATTAACTTTTCTGGGGGGGTTGAACTTGAACCTGGCCCTTTTCGTTTCTTGCATGGTTAAATAGTTGAACGGTAATTGCCATCAGAGTAAGTATGATTAGACTGAGGCTGAACAAGGCCGTGCATCATGACATTTGGTCAACTTCATTTCTTGATCACAAGCGCCAGGCGTGTTTATTAAGACAGAAGCCCTAGTGACAACAGAAGAAACAGAGACCAGCAGCACCCACGAATGACGAGTGCCCCCTACTGTTCAATAGTAGAAATGCAGGGAAGGCCTGTGCTCAAGAGAGAGATTCTAAAGTGGGGTTTTCCTGTGTTACTCTAGCGATGCCAAAGGAGAGTGCTGCGGAGAGGAAGGACACACACCCACTGCACACCGGCCTGATCCTGGGCATTCTCGTGGTCTTGCTCATCATGGCAGCCGCAGCCCTGGTCACTGTCTACATCTACCACCACCCTACATCAGCCGCAAGCCTCTTCTTCATCGAGGTGAGCCTGTACCACTATGTGGCTATCTCAACATTTGAACGGTGTGCTGTTCAATCCCCGTGTGCTCCCTTCTCCCTGAATCTCCTCTTCGCCTGTCTCTAATGGTGTCTCATATATCTGTCCATAAAGCATGCAAAATATGAAAGAAGAGTGACTCTCCCCCCCAAAAAATGTAATTTAAGTTTATATACAAAGACAGGTATTGCTTTGACTTGTCAACAGTCCATAAGTATCCACTGGGTTTAGAGGTCCCTTCGTCCTGGACTGTCTTTATTGGCTGTTCAGTTATGTATGTCCCCTGAAGTACCTTAGAACAGCAGGCTGAGACCCATGCTAGCCTAAGGGTAGTACAGTATTACAACAACTTGTGAGGGAGTCTCTCTCTCTCTCTCTGTCTCTCTCTGCCTGTCAGGTTTGATTATGATGTGTGCTTTCCTAACCTACCCCAGCAGATACTTCCTTCCAAGGTCAGGCAATATGTCTGCCAACCACTAGACGCCCGTATGTCAGAGTGGAATAACAAACTACTCCCACTGTGTTTCTCTGTATGCATCCCTAATTACACCCTATTCCCTATTTAGTGCACTACTTTGTCGATGGGGCTCTGGTCAAAAATAGGGCACTATATAGGGAATAGGGTGCCATTTGGGACCAAAGCTCTGTCAGGCCCTCCAAAAAAAAAAAGAAGTCATAATCTGGTCAGCGTTCATTACACTTTATCCCTGTTTCTCCAACTCATAAATATGCATGATTACTTTCACAGGGCGCAGGCAGTGAAACAAGGCTCCACATGGTTCTTTGATGATAAATGCCTACGAAAGCTTTGGCAATGAATTGGTTTTGGTTTCATTTGTACCGTTTGGAGGTCGTAATGAGACTGATTGATGTTTAAACATCGAGAAAAATAAATGACAAATGCGTAATCTTCAAGGTCATTATCGCACAACGAGCCAATCCCTCATCAAGGAACAATTTTCTCTGAGAGAATTCAAATGCTTCTCCCTCGGAGCTCTCATCACTCACTGAGTGGTTTAGTACATGGCATATATCAAACGGCGAGAGCGTGTCAATTAATGTCATAACATTTACTCCCAATACATCTGTTTCAATCACGCATACCTAAGAGGTTATTAACTCTGGAAATGTCATATATTATATTTCGCTGTCTGTAATACAATGTGCTCGCTTATTTCTACCGCTATACATCCATATGCAGCTCCGGGGGGAAGTTTTCCCTAGGTACAGATCTAGGATCAGCTTCCTCCTCCCCTAATCCTAACCTTAACCATTAGTGGGGGAAATGCTAAACTATCCCAGGATCAGCGTTTAGGGGAAACAAGAAGAACGTGATAGCTACAGAGAGAGCTCAGCTGAAATAGGGTGTAGCAAAATGTGACCTAACCCTGGGCACAGGTCAGTGGCATTGCAGACCGTTGGCCTTTGACCCTAGTCTGTCACCTCAATGACCTCTAATCCCTCTCCCCTTCTCCAGAGACGTCCCAGCAGGTGGCCGGCCATGAAGTTCCGTCGAGGGTCGGGTCACCCGGCCTACGCGGAGGTGGAGCCCGTGGGCCAGGAGAAGGAGGGCTTTATTGAGTCTGAGCAGTGCTAAGGGGCATGCACCGCTCCCCCCCAATGCGACTGATTGACGCTGGTCTCTTGTTTTGTCGATTCAAACGCTCACTGTCAATGTTGTGAAATGAGATGAGAAAATCGTGGTGGTGTCACTTTGAAATCCCCATGCTTTTTTTCTGGTGGTCTGAGAGTAAGGCCTTGTGTTTGATGGACTACCACGGTGAACCTTCAAACCTGGCTTGTTCAACAGAGAGCTGATCTGAGAGCTGCTGAGGGAGGGTCACTGCCAGATGGACTGTGCTGTGGGGAAACCTTAAACTGATCTCAAGTCAGTTCTTCAGTCCAAGCCCAAAGTCTTCGAACACTTCACACTCACAGTGGTGAACGTGACTGACTTCTTGGGGACAGGGTGAACGTAACGGTGTCATTGAGTGGGTTGTACAGTGTGACTGCCCTACACTGGTGGTGTGTGATGTGAGGGGGGAGTAGTAGGAAGAATTATACAGTATATTTTTCAGAAAGAATACAGAGTATGTGAACAGAGATCTTGACTTTAAATGTTGGTGAGGCTATATAGGCCTTTATATATCCTTTGAGGTTTTGCTAATTTACTGTTCCATGTTGGGGTTTTTTCTGTTGCTTTTTTAACTTGGGTTTTGTTATTCCTTATCAGTGAGGGGATTTTGTCTTGCTTTCCACTACCATAATAAGGCTTCTTTACCGTAGCTTTTTACTTCATAGCGTGGTTCAATAGTGTGATATGCTCCTGCTACTGCCCCTCATCCCACCCAGGAGTAGCAGGCTTTTGTTGGTATCTCTTTTTTACATAAAGTTTGTTCCATTTTTTTTAAACGTTTTTATTTTAATTTTACATTGATTTCAGTACTGCCGTGCCATGCTTTCCCTGACTGGAGTTTGCTCAACATTCTTTGCCTGACTGGAGTTTGCTCAACATTCTTTGCACAAAGTTTTTCATGCACATACATCTTTATTTCATTTGGTACAATTGCAAAATTGCGAGACAGGCGCTTTTGTGAGTGTGTGTGGTTGTGTGTATGCATGGTCTAAACGTGTGTGTGTGTGTGTGTGTGTGTGTGTGTGTGTGTGTGTGTGTGTGTGTGTGTGTGTGTGTGTGTGTGTGTGTGTGTGTGTGTGTGCTCGCATGTTTGTGTGGTTTTTGTGTGATTGGATATCAACCTGCTTGTAGGTGGGTCAGTTTGAGCTGGGTCTGTGTAATTGATGCTGAGTGGTTGACCAGAGGTACTTTTCCATAATTGTATTATAAGTTTGGGACATACCTGGCTTGAGTTTGCCTGGGTTTTGATTTTATGTGTACAATGTGGTTTTCAAGTAGTTTGACCTAGGGGCGTCAATTGGGTATGGCAGTCCCTATACCCTAGCTCAATACTAACAATTTAAAATAGGCTACTAAAATCATTCCAATCCCGATTTACAAGACAAATGCAGTTTAGCAGTATTAGCGGGGTGGCTTTAGGACCAAACATCCATCGGAACTGGATGGTGAACAGCACAACATTTATTTTAAAACAGTGTAGAGGTAGAAGATTGCTGTAGGGTGGCTAAGATGCTAGGTAACTGTCGTTTGACTTGGAATGAAATTAGTTTTTAATCCCACATCTGAGCTAGGGCACCGCAGCTAATTGCTGTATGACGTGTTTGAGGTAAATTTCATTTTTGCTGTTCTCCAAATAGCATTTCGTACTTTTTAAATTGTGAAGAAATGCATTAAATAAGCTTAAAAATGTATGAAAATTGCATGGAATCACCCTCTCCTCGTCACTTTACCTTACCCTATGTTTGCCATACCTTAGAGTGGCGGAGAGGTCTCTACAGACCCTAGTTCGATCCCAGGCTATATCACAACCATTCATGATAGGGAGTCCCATAGGGTGGCGAACAATTTGCCCAGCGCCGTCCGGGTTAGGGGAGGGTTTGCCCGGGCTAGGCCGTCATTGTAAATAAGAATTTGTTCTTAACGGACTTGCCTAGTTAAATAAAAAATGTAAAAAGCTGAAATGATGACCCTGGTTTGACCTGCTACTGAATCAGATCTTGTACAGGACTGGAGAATATGTCTTACTGTTCTATGGAGTGAGAAATCTGCCAAAATGTAAACGAATGTAACATTAGAATCGTAAATCACTTTGGGGAGATTTTTGGCAGATATCTAACCCCATACTGTTCCAGCTCTTGTTCTATATTAATGGCTAGTCCATCTCATTTAACCCTAGCATAGCATAGTGCCTTCACAAAGCATTCACACGCCTTGACTTTTTCCACATTTTGTTGTGTTTCAGCCTGAATTTAAAATGCATTAAATTGAGATTTTGTGTCACTGGCCTACACACAATACCCCATAATGTCAAAGTTGGAAATATGTCTTTCGAAATGTAATTACAAATGAATTAAAAATGAAAAGCTGAAATGTTTTGAGTCGATAAGTATTCAACCCCTTTTGTTATGGCAAGCCTAAATAAGTTCAGGAGTAAAAATGTGCTTAACAAGTCAAATAGTAAGTTGCATGGACTCACACTTTGTGCAATAATAGTATTTAATGACTACCTCATCTCTGTACCCCACACATACAATTATCTGTAAGGTCCTTCAATCAAGCAGTGAATTTCAAACACAGATTCAACCCCAGAGACCATAGAAGTTTTCTAATACCTCGCAAAAAAGGTCACCTATTGGTAAATGAAAAAATAAAATAATGTTGATTATCCCTTTGAGGTTATTAATTACACTTCGGCTGGTGAATCAATACACCAGTCACTACAAAGATACAGGTGTCTTTCCTAATTCAGATGCTGGAGATGAAGGAAACCGCTCAGGGATTTCACCATGAGGCCAGTGGTGATTTTAAAACAGTTAGAGTGATAGGAGAAAACTGAGGATGGATCAACAACATTGTAGTTTCTCCACAATACTAACCTAAATGACAGAGTGAAAAGAAGGAAGCCTGTACACAATACAAATATTCCAAAATATAAAAATAAAGCACTAAAGTAAAACTGCAAAAAATGTGGCAAATAAATAAACTTAATGTCTGTCCTGACTACAAAGCATTATGTTTGGGACAAATCCAACACATCACTGAGTACCACTCTCATATGTTCAAGCATGGTGGTGGCTGCATCATGTTATGAGTATGCTTGTCATCGACAAGGACTAGGGAGTTTTTTTTAGGATAAAAATAAATGAAATAGAGCTAAGCACAGGCTGAATCCTAAAGGAAAACCTGGTTCTGTCTGCTATCAAACAGACACTGGAAGACAAATTCACCTTTCAGCAGGACAATAACCCAAAACAAAAGGCCAAATATACTCTGGAGTTGCTTACCAAGACGTAATTGAATGATCCTGAGTGGCTTAGTTATAGTTTTGTCTTAAATCGGATTGAACATCTATGGCAAGACTTGAAAATGACTGTCTAGCATTGATAAACAGCAAACTTGACAAAGCTTGAAGAGTAATGCACAGAAATGGTACAATCCAGCTGTAATCGCTGTCAAAAGGTGATTCTAACATGTATTGACTCAGGGGTGTGAAGTATATAGAGTACCAGTCAAAAGTTTGGACACACCTATTCATTCAAGGGTTTATTTTTTATTTTACTATTTTCTACATAGTAGAATAATAGTGAATACCTCAAAACTATGAAATAACACATATGGAATCATGTAGTAACCAAAAAAGTGTTAAACAAATCAAAATATATTTTATATTTGAGATTCTTCAAAGTAGCCACTCTTTGCCTTGATGAAAGCTTTGCACACTATTGGCATTCTCTCAACCAGCTTCATGAGGTAGTCACATGGAATGCTTTTCAACAGTCTCACATGCTGAGCACTTGTTGGCTGCTTTTCCTTCACTCTGCAGTCCAACATACACACTATACACACATATGCACATAGATTTAGTACTGTAGACATGTGGTAGTGGTGGAGTAGGGGCCTGAAGGCACACAGTGTGTTGTGAAATCTGTGAATGTATTGTAATGTTTTTAAAATGGTATAAACTGCCTTAATTTTGCTGGAACCCAGAGAGAGTAGCTGCTGCCTTGGCATTGCAGACCAACTCATCCTAAACCATCTCAATTGGGTTGAGTTCGGATGATTGTGGAGGCCAGGCCATCTGAAGCAGCACTCCACCACTCTCCTTCTTGGTCAAATAGCCCTTACACAGCCTGGAGGTGTGTTGTGGGTCATTGTCCTATTGAAAAACAAATGATAGTCCCACTAACACAAACCAGATGGGATGCCGTATTTCTGCAGAATGCTGTGGTAGCCATGCTGGTAAAGATGGCCTTGAATTCTAAATAAATCACTGACAGTGTCACCAGCAAAGCACCCCCACACCATAACACAAACTCCTCCATGCTTCATGGTGGGAACCACACAATGCGGAGATCATCCATTCACCTACGCTGCGTCTCACAAAGACACGCTGGTTGGAACCACAAATCTCAAATTTGGACTCATCAGACCAAAGGATAGATTTCCACCGGTCTAATGTCCTTTGCTTGTGTTTCTTGAACTCTGTGAAGCATTTATTTGGGCTGCAATCTGAGGTGTAGTTAATTGCAGATTTCTGAGGCTGGTAACGCTAATGAATGTATCCTCTGCAGCAGAGGTAACTCTGGTACTTCCTTTCCTGTGGCGGTCCTCATGAGAGCCAGTTTCATCATAGCGCTTGATGGTTTTTGCGACTGCACTTTCAAAGTTCTTGAAACTTTCCAGATTGACTGACCTTCATGTCTTAAAGTAATGATGGACTGTTGTTTATCTTTGCTTATTTGAGCTGTTCTTGTCATAATATGGACTTGGTCTTTTACCAAATAGAGAATGCCAAGAGTGTGTAAAGCTGCCATCAAGGCAAAGGGTGGCTACTTTGAAGAATGTCAAATGTAAAATATATTTTAAATTGTTTAACACTTTTTTGATTACTACATGATTCCATATGTGTTATTTCATAGTGTTGATGTCTTCACTATTATTATACAATGTAGAAAATAGTAAGAATAAATAAAAACCCTGAAATTAGTAGGTGTCCAAACTTTTGACTGGTACTGTATGTAAATGTGATATTTCTGTCTTTCATTTTCAATGAATTTGCCAAAGTTTCTAAAACATGTTTTTACATAGTCATTATGGGGTATGTGTGTAGCTGCGTGAGAGAGAAAAACATTATTTAATGCATTTTGAATTTAGGCTGTAACTACAAAATGTGGAATAAGTCAAGGGGTATGGATACTTTCTGAAGGCACTGTATAAACAGGGGCTTAAACCTTTGTAGATTGCCTCAAAACATGTACAGATTCAGGTTCTGAATTAAAAATCTTGCATATTACATGTTAGATTGTTACTATTTTGTCTTTCTATTTGAGTGGCCTCTTTTTTTATTCAAATGTGAAATAATGAATCAATCATTACATATCTGCTGTTGCTGATCGATATACAGGACAAGGCTTTCACGCATTGATCAAATCAAACAAAAACCATTTTTTTGTTGCTTCATACTTATGATTTACAGTACCAGTCAAAAGTTTGGACACACCTACTCATTCAAGAGGTTTTCGTTATTTTTACTATTTTCTACATTGTGGAAGAATAGAGAAAACATCAAAACTATGAAATAACACATTTGGAATCATGTAGTAACCAAAAGAGTTTCAAACTAATCAAAATACAGTTGAAGTCGGAAGTTTACATAGAGTTAGGTTTGAGTCATTAAAACCTCTTAAGGATTAGCCCCTTTTTTTTTTTCAATTTTCACCTAAAATGACAAATCTAACTGCCTGTAGCTCAGAACCTGAAGCATGGATATGCATATTCTTGGTACCATTTGAAAACAAACACTTGGAAGTTTATGGAAATGTGAAAGGAATGTAGTAGAATATAACACAATAGATCTTGTAAAAGACAATACAAAAGAAAAAACTAAGCGTTCTTTTGTATTTTTTTTGTACCATCATCTTTGAAATGCAAGAGAAAGGCCATAATGTATTATTCCAGCCCAGGTGCAATTTAGATTTTGGCCAGTAGATGGCATCAGTGTATGTGAAAAGTTTGACTGATCCAATGAACCATTGCGTTTCTGTTCAAAATGAGGTATCAGGACTGCCCAAATGAGACTAATTTGTTTATTAATAACTTTTCATGTTCAAAATTGTGCACTCTCCTCAATCAATAGAAAGGTATTTTGTCACTGTAACAGCTACTGTAAATTGGACAGTGCAGTTAGATGAACAAGAATTTAAGCTTTCTGACAATATCAGATATGTCCTGGGTCATTTTCTTGTTACTTACAACCTCATGCAATCGCATTAGCCCACGTTAGCTCAACCGTCCCATGGAAGGGACACCGATCCCAAGAAAGTTAATTAACACTTATTTTTCAACCACTCCACAAATTTCTTGTTAACAAACTATAGTTTTGGCAAGTTGGTTAGGACATCTACTTTGTGCATGACAAGTAATTTTTCCAACAATTGTTTACAGACAGATTATTTCACTCATAATTCACTGTATCACAATTCCAGTGGGTCAGAAGTTTACATACACTAAGTTGACTGTGCCTTTAAACAGCTTGGACAATTCTAGAAAATGATGCCATGGCTTTAGAAGCTTCTGATAGGCTAATTGACATCATTTGAGTCAATTGGAGGTGTACCTCTGGATGTATTTCATGGCCTACCTTTAAACTTAGTGCCTCCTTTCTTGACATCATGGGAAAATAAAAATAAATCAGCCAAGACCTCAGAAAAAAAATTGTACACCTCCACAAGTCTGGTTCATCCTTGGGAGCAATGCTACCAAATACTAATTGAGTGTATGTAAACTTCGGATCCACTGGGAATATGATGAAAGAAATAAAAGCTGAAATAAATCATGCTCTCTACTATTATTCTGACATTTCACATTCATTAAATAAAGTGGTGATCCTAACTGACTTAAGCCTGGGAATTCTTCCTAGGATTAAATGTCAGGAATTGTGAAAAACTGAGTTTTAATGTATTTGGCTAAGGTGTATGTAAACTTCCAACTTCAACTGTATACTTTATATTTTAGATTCTTCAAAGTAGCCACCATTTGCCTTCATGAAAGCTTTGCACACTCTTGGCATTCTCTCAACCAGCTTCATGAGGAATGATTTTCCATCAATCTTGAAGGAGTTCCCACATATGCTGAGCACTTGTTGGCTGCTTTTCCTTCACTGCAGTCCAACTCATCCTAAACCATCTCAACTGGGTTGAGGTCGGGTGTTGTGGAGGCCAGGTCATCTGATGCAGCACTCCATCACTCTCCTTGGTCAAATAGCCCTTACATAGCCCGGAGGTGTGTTTCTGGTCATTGTCCTGTTGAAAAACAAATGATAGTCCCACTAAGTGCAAACCAGGTGGGATGCCGTATAGCTGCAGAATGCTGTGGTAGCCATGCTGGTTAAGTGTGCCTTGAATTCTAAATAAATCACTGACAGTGCCACCAGCAAAGCATCCCCACACCATCACACCTCCTCCTCCATGCTACACGGTGGGAACCACACATGCGAAGATCATCTGTTCACCTACTCTGCATCTCACTAAGACATGGCGGTTGGAACTAAAAATCGCAAATTTGGACTCATCAGACCAAAGACAGATTTCCACCGGTCTAATGTCCATTGCTCATGTTTCTTGGCCCAAGCAAGTCTCTTCTTATTATTGGTGTCCTTTAGTAGTGGTTTCTTTGCAGCAAATCGACAATGAAGGCCTGATTCACTCAGTCTCCCCTGAACAGTTGATGTTGAGATGTGTCTGCTACTTGAAGCATTTATTTGGGCTGCAATCTGAGGTGCAGTTAACTCTAATGAATGTATCCTTTGCAACAGAGGTAACTCTGGATCTTCCTTTCCTGTGGTGGTCCTCATGAGAGCCAGTTTCATCATGGCGCTGGATGGTTTTTGCGACTGCACTTGAAGAAACAAAGTTCTTGAAATGTTCTAGATTGACTTTCTTTTTTTAAATTTTTTTTTACCAAATAGGACTATCTTCTGTATGCCACCCCTACCTTTTCACAACACAACTGATTGGCTCAAACACATTAAGAAGGAAATAAATTCCACAAATTAACTTTTAACAAGGCACACCTGTTAACTGAAATGCATTCCAGGTGACTACCTCATTAAGCTGGCTGAGAGAATGCCAAGAGTGTGCAAAGCTGTAATCAAGGCAGTGTGGCTATTTTGAAGAATCTCAAATATATTGTGATTTGTTTAACACTTTTTTGGTTCCTACATGATTCCATATGTGTTATTTCATAGTTTTGATGCCTTCACTATTATTCTACAATGTATAAAATAAGAAAAATAAAGAAAAATCCTGGAAGGAGTACGTGTGTCCAAACCTTTGACTGGTACTGTATATACTATACCAAGACCAACCGAACAAACAAAATGAAATGTATTTCAACATAAATTGTAGATTGATCTGAGAAATATGCCTTGGGTTACAATAGTAAACACTGTACT
Organism: Oncorhynchus mykiss; assembly: GCF_013265735.2. Classification (NCBI taxonomy): domain Eukaryota; kingdom Metazoa; phylum Chordata; class Actinopteri; order Salmoniformes; family Salmonidae; genus Oncorhynchus; species Oncorhynchus mykiss. The sequence goes on along the minus strand of NC_048575.1, from coordinate 34,804,140 downwards.
ATTTACAATTACAAAGAAGTGGATTCTACAGAAAATTATCCCAATGTGCAATATAACATTAATCTAGTTTCATTATGCATTTCTAATTTTCAAAGGTTTAGTGATATCATAGATGGAATTATTTAGGGTTACGTCATCTATTTTGAATGAATCCCCCATTGCACTGAGACCAAAGACCCATCACAATGTTTATTTTGTCTGCATACTAAAATGTTCTCTACCCTGTACCGTGAGAGCTTCTCTGGGTCCCAATGTTCCCAATCTCTCACTCCACTCCCCACCAGCCAAACGATATCCCACCACTCAACGTTGAACCAAACCACTGCATCTCCTATGGCAGTCACCACTTTGAACACACCACCTCAGACCTACAGTATATTCACTCAGACAAACAGAGAAATGCGCACGCACACACGCACACACGCACACACACACACCAGAACTCAACCCCTGCTTTATTCATAACTAGTCCAATCTACAGAGATTGAGTGCCTGAGCACAGCGACCCACTACTCCACTCTACTGAACATTACTGTAGGACCCAAGGGCTTTCAAGCCTCCTGCACGAGAGCAGCCCTTTCATGACGCCCTATAATATCAGATTATTTTCCAAAACAGTGTTAAAGAGCAGATGGGACAGAGTATTTGGTGACAACCCCAAAATGGCTTTTCCATGCCTACAGACATCTTCATCTAAGTCCCACATGTTACCCTATTCTCTACATAGTACACTATAAAGGGAATAGGGTGCCATTTGGGACTTTGACAGATTGTCTGAGTTTTCCCCTGTGGAGAAATGCTGTGTAGTTTGGGCATTCTGGGACATCTGCTTGTTCCACTCTGTCACCGGAAACTGCTAATGTTTTTATAGCCACTCCAAATCGGTGTCCCAAATGGCACTCTATTCCTCATTTAGTGCGCTAGTTAGACCAGACAGGAGCCATAGGGCTCTGGTCAAAAGCAGTGTTCTATATAGGGAAAATGTTGTCATTCAGTAGGCCTGAGCGTTCAGTCTATGTTACACAGAGCGATTGCAACACTTTCAAACTAGCTGGTCTGTGATAAGAAAGCTATTTGTGTTTATCCAGTAATCACTTGCATCACTAATCTCACACTGATTGCTTTCACCCAACTTGCTCTTGACCTGCTTTTTTAGATTGAGAAAAGCAACATTGTGCTGTTGTTGAGATAGGGTGCACTCTACTGCAGAGTGCTGTTACTCTTTTTTTCCAGACAAATGAGGTGAAACGAACAATGTAACTCAACAGTGTTTGCCTGATCTTAAAATGGAGGACAGAGGATTCACATTTCTTCTAAACTGTGACCCTATGTTTTGTTCCGATCTCATAGGAAAATTCTTTAGGAAACGATGACTCGACATTAGAGCCTAAAAAAAAAATCACCCAATACCCTAGCAGCCTGTAATTTCTGTAACAACTGTCATTTTGATTGCATTTTAAATAATAAAGTTGTTTAAATCACATTTCCACTATGTTGTCCACATCTAACCTTAGTTACTGTTGTGACATTGGGGAATGGCACAGTACAAATATAATGAATCATTTCAACTTTTAAGTAGCAACACAAAAGAGACTGCCCTGGTGGCCATGCCATGCTGCCCCTCTCGGTCTATCTCTTATTCACCTCCCCCTGACGTGTGTTTTCATTCCCTCCAGCAGAGTCCTTCTTCTTCTTCCACCTTTGAACTCTGTTGGTTCTTCCTGCTGTGTGAGTGCTGACAGCTCTCCATCTCTCAGCGGGGACAGTATTTTACTGGGCCGTTCCCCATCGATGGCAATGATTCTAGTAAACAAACAAACCACTCAGTGGAGTGTTAGGGTAGCCAGTATTTCATCAGCTGTTCATTCTGTTCCTTCTTGGAGCATTGATGTAAAATATGTTTTTAAAAAAGGGAAAGATGAAATGACTATGGCTGGGTAAAGTAGTGTAGTCTGATGGATTTAGCCTCTCCATCAATGTGTTTTGCATTGCAATTCAGCCAAAGCAGGGACTGCAATCTCCCCGGGAATTGAGTTTTCGATAAGCGCTAAGAGGAAATATTCTGGTGGTAGTCTATACTATCATTCAAACACAAAGGTTGGTCTGAATTATTCACTGGCAAACACCCTCCTAGCATCAGCAAAACCGGTCCCATCCAACCCAAATTCACTGTTGACTATTCTATTTCCCTGCTTTTGTGGATTAATAAATGAATGGTGCACACACACACACACACACACACACACACACACACACACACACACACACACGCAGATAGACAGACAGACAGACAGACAGACAGGCTTGTAGTAAACATTACTATTCTGTACCCCCAAGCCACTAGACCCCATAACAGAGATGGTTAATTGAAATATCACACCACAAACTCAAACAAATCAAAACACCCTGGAACCACTCCAATTCGCATACCGCCCTAACAGATCCACAGATGAAAAATTCTCTACCTTCTCCCTCTTCCTCGACAAGAGGAACACAAGCAAGAATGCTGTTCATTGACAGATCCGTGTTCAACACCATAGTGCCCTCCAAACACATCATTATGCTAAGGACCCTGGGACTGAACACCACCTTCTGCAACTGGATCCTGGACTTCCTGATGTGCCGCCGCCAGGTGGTGATGGTAGGCAACATCACATCCGCCATGCTGACCCTCAACACGGGGGCCCCTCAGGGGTGCGTGCTTGGGACCCCTCAGGGGTGTGTGCTTAGTCCCCTCCTGTACTCCCTGTTCACCCACGACTGCGTGGCCGAGCACGACTCCAACACCTTCATTACATTTGCTGATGACATGACGGTTGTAAGCCTGATCACCGACAATGATGAGACAGCCTATAGGGAGGTCAGACACCTGGCAGTGTAGTGCCAGGACAACAACCTCTCCGTTAATGCCAGCAAAACTAAGGAGTTGATCTTAGACGACAGGAATCAGAGGGCTGAGCATGCCCCCAGTACATCACTGGGCCCGAGCTCTCTGCCATCCAAGATGTCTCTACACCAGGCGGTGTCAGAGGAAGGGGCCCTAAAAATTGTCAAATACTCCAGCCTCCCAAGTAATAGCCTTTTCTCTCTGCTACCACACAGCAAGCATTACCGATGCAACAAGTCTGGAACCAACAGTACCCTGAAAAGCTTGTACCCACAAGCCATAAGGCTGCTAAATAGTTAAATAGTTAACCAAATAGCCAAGTGTCATATCTGGAGGAAACATGGCACCATTCCTACGGTGAAGCATGGTGGTAGCGGTATCATGCTGTGGGGATGTTTTTCAATGTCAGGAACTGGGAGACTAGTCATGATTGAGGGAAAGATGAACGGAGCAAAGTGCAGAGAGATCCTTGATGAAAACCTTCTATAGAGCGCTCAGGACCTCAGACTGGGGCAAATGTTCACTTTCCAACAGGACAACGACCCTAAGAACACAGCCAAGACAATGCAGGATTGGCTTCGGGACAAGTATCTGAATGTCTTTGAGTAGCCCAGCCAGAGCTCAGACTTGAACATAATCAAACATCTCTGGAGAGACTAGAAAATAGCTGTGCAGCAATGCTTTCCATCCAACCTGACAGAGCTTGAGAGGATCTGAAGAGAAGAATGGGAGAAACTCCCCAAATACAGGTGTGTCAAGATTGTCACGTCATACCCAAGAAGACTCGATGCTGTAATCGCTGCCAAAGGTGCTTCAACAAAGTACTGAGTAAAGGGTCTAAATACTTAATGTAAATGTGATATTTCTGTGGGGTTTTAATATAAAATTGGAGTAATTATGGGATATTGTGTGTAGATTGATGAAAAAAAAGAAGATATTATACATTTTTAGAACAAGATTAACGTAACAAGATGTGGAAAAAGTCAAGCAATCTGAATACTTTCCAAATGCACTGTATCTTCTTCAATTACCTGGTACACCTGCACGTCGACTCGGTACTGGTACCCGTGTATATAGCCAAGTTATCGTTACTCATTGTATATTAATTATTGTGTTATCAATTTCTATTATTTCCTCTCTCTCTGCATTGTTGGGAAGGGCCCATAAGAAAGCATTTCACTGTTGGTCTACATGTGACAAATAACATTTGATTCAAAGATTTCAAATGAGCTCGGCAGCCCAGCGTCTGACAGCTAGGCTACACACGGCGCAGCAGCATGTGAGTGTCTACCTGGATGCTTCTCACTGTAAACAGGAGTTTGTGTTGCTGTTCCTTCTCTGAACGTGACAGATCGTTGGTGTAAATTGAAAGCAGGTTTCATTGAGCAGATGTTGGGAGATTAGAGGGGCTGTTTGACTCTCCGTCAGCCTGGCAGGCTTGACTGAGGAATTCACTGCTGCTACACTTGTTCAAGGAACACAAGTGTGTGTTTTTAGGATTAGCACCTACAGCGATAGACCGGTGGAGTGTGTTAGCCAGGGCCAGGGGGGATAGGACCACACAGAGAGTGGACCACACACACGCATGCACAAACATGCACACACACACACACACACAATTGTTATCCCATTCTTCCTGATAAACCATGTGGTACAACAAATAACAGCAAGCATACTTGTTTTATAAGCACTTTGTAACCATCCTCAGGGAAAACAGTAAGAAGAGCCAAAAGAAAGGAAACTTCACCAAGCCAGAAAGAAGCCTGTCACCAGAGCGTGATTCAAACAAACACGAGTCTACCTCCTGAAGGAATACACTAGACTGGAGTAAGACACCACGAAGGGGTTGAGAGACATGCAGAAGAAAGCACCAGGGGACTCTGAAACAATAACATTGTGTCCATTTCTCCATATCACACCTCAGGTGGGCCACTGGAGGAGAGCACTGGGGTTTAGGTAACGGTGGGAATGGAGATGTGCACTGCCAAGAGGATTTCCCTATACTGTCAGTGGTTTTGTAGTGGAGTCAGTGGCCAGTCCAACAGTGTAGTGTATATTATACATATAGTATAGTAGTATTATAGTATATTATAGTATAACATGCCCGTAAGCATAATAATCTGGTAAAACCCGCCTGGCAACCACCCCTCTAAAATGAGCAGAACAGTAGGAATGGATGGTCCACTGAGTGTTATCAGCAAGTGCACATATGATGTCTTATTGCCATCTAGTGGTAGTGAGTGGTACTCATAGAAAATAAGTGTATTTGGAATCGTCTCAAGACATCTGCCTTGCCTCCCACAATTTCCAAATGCCACGGTTGCCTAGGGTCTGGTTTGAGACTGCATTTGGAATAGGATAACATTTGAATTCATATGATAGTCTAGATAGAACTACGCAAATGGAGGCCATTTTATTAGATTTTCAGTGGCTTTTTTGTCAGTAGCATTTCAGCTTAAAAGCACCTTCTCCAAATATACAATTATTTACCATGCCAAGTTTTGAATGACTTTGTCACAGTAATTTTGCGGTGAACTTCACAGGATGACTCAACAAATCTCTCTCCGGGTTTAGTGTTGGAATTGACTTCACAGTGTTTTGGAGACAAATAGCTCAGCAACCCCACCAAATTTGTTGCTGACAGGTGTAAAATCGAGCACATAGACATGCAATCTCCATAGATGCATGTTAACATTAGAACACTTTAGCACACTCTGCCAACCCGGATGTTCTAGCTGTGTCTGAATCCTGGTTTAGGAAGACCACCAAAAATTCTGAAATTTTAATCCCAAACTACAACCTTTTCAGACAAGATAGAACTGCCATAGGGGGCGGTGTTGCAATCTACTGCAAAGATAGCCTGCAGAGTTCTGTCCTACTATCCAGGTCTGTACCCAAATAATTTGAACTTCTACTTTTAAAAATCCACCTCTCTAAAAACAAGTCTCTCACCGTTGCCGCCTGCTATAGACCACCCTCTGCCCCCAGCTGTGCTCTGGACACCATATGTGAACTGATTGCACCCCATCTATCTTCAGAGCTCGTGCTGCTAGGCGACCTAAACTGGAACATGCTTAACACCCCAGCCATCCTACATTCTAAACTTGATGCCCTCAATCTCACACAAATTATCAATGAACCTACCAGGTACCTCCCCAAAGCCTTAAACACGGGCACCCTCATAGATATCATCCTAACCAACTTGCCCTCTAAATACACCTCTGCTGTCTTCAACCAAGATCTCAGCGATCACTGCCTCATTGCCTGCATCCGTAATGGGTCAGCGGTCAAACGACCTCCTCTCATCACTGTCAAACGCTCCCTGAAACACTTCAGCGAGCAGGCCTTTCTAATCGACCTGGCCGGGGTATCCTGGAAGGATATTGATCTCATCCCGTCAGTAGAGGATACCTGGATATTTTTTTTAAATGCCTTCCTAACCATCTTAAATAAACATGCCCCATTCAAGAAATTTAGAACCAGGAACAGATATAGCCCTTGGTTCTCCCCAGACCTGACTGCCCTTAACCAACACAACAACATCCTATGGCGTTCTGCATTAGCATCGAACATCCCCCGTGATATGCAGCTGTTCAGGGAAGCTAGAAAGCATTATACACAGGCAGTTAGAAAAGCCAAAGCTAGCTTTTTCAAGCAGAAATTTGCTTCCTGCAACACTAACTCATAAAAGTTCTGGGACACTGTAAAGTCCATGGAGAATAAGAACCCCTCCTCCCAGCTGCCCACTGCACTGAAGATAGGAAACACTGTCACCACTGATAAATCCACCATAATTGAGAATTTCAATAAGCATTTTTCTACGGCTGGCCATGCTTTCCACCTGGCTACTCCTACCCCGGTCAACAGCACTGCACCCCCCACAGCAACTCGCCCAAGCCTTCCCCATTTCTCCTTCTCCCAAATCCGTTCAGCTGATGTTCTGAAAGAGCTGCAAAATCTGGACCGCTACAAATCAGCCAGGCTAGACAATCTGGACCCTTTCTTTCTAAAATTATCTGCCGAAATTGTTGCCACCCCTATTACTAGCCTGTTCAACCTCTCTTTCGTGTCGTCTGAGATTCCCAAAGATTGGAAAGCAGCTGCGGTCATCCCCCTCTTCAAAGGGGGGGGGGGGGGGGGGGGGGACACTCTTGACCCAAACTGCTACAGACCTATATCTATCCTACCATGCCTTTCTAAGGTCTTCGAAAGCCAAGTCAACAAACAGATTACCGTCCATTTCGAATCTCACCATACCTTCTCTGCTATGCAATCTGGTTTCAGAGCTGGTCATGGGTGCACCTCAGCCACGCTCAAGGTCCTAAACAATATCTTAACCGCCATCGAGAAGAAACATTACTGTGCAGCCGTATTCATTGACCTGGCCAAGGCTTTCGACTCTGTCAATTACCACATCCTCATCGGCAGACTCGACAGCCTTGGTTTCTCAAATGATTGCCTCGCCTGGTTCACCAACTACTTCTCTGATAGAGTTCAGTGTGTCAAATCGGAGGGTCTGCTGTCCGGACCTCTGCCAGTCTCTATGGGGGTGCCACAGGGTTCAATTCTTGGACCGACTTTCTTCTCTGTATACATCAATGAGGTCGCTCTTGCTGCTGGTGAGTCTCTGATCCACCTCTACGCAGACGACACCATTCTGTATACTTCTGGCCCTTCTTTGGACACTGTGTTAACAACCCTCCAGGCAAGCTTCAATGCCATACAACTCTCCTTCCGTGGCCTCCAATTGCTCTTAAATACAAGTAAAACTAAATGCATGCTCTTCAACCGATCGCTACCTGCACCTGCCCGCCTGTCCAACATCACTACTCTGGACGGCTCTGACTTAGAATACGTGGACAACTACAAATACTTAGGTGTCTGGTTAGACTGTAAACTCTACTTCCAGACCCATATCAAACATCTCCAATCCAAAGTTAAATCTAGAATTGGCTTCCTATTTCGCAACAAAGCATCCTTCACTCATGCTGCCAAACATACCCTTGTAAAACTGACCATCCTACCAATCCTCGACTTTGGCGATGTCATTTACAAAATAGCCTCCAATACCCTACTCAACAAATTGGATGCAGTCTATCACAGTGCAATCCGTTTTGTCTCCAAAGCCCCATATACTACCCACCATTGTGACCTGTACGCTCTCGTTGGCTGGCCCTCGCTTCATACTCGTCGCCAAACCCACTGGCTCCATGTCATCTACAAGACCCTGCTAGGTAAAGTCCCCCCTTATCTCAGCTCGCTGGTCACCATAGCATCTCCCACCTGTAGCACACGCCCCAGCAGGTATATCTCTCTAGTCACCCCCAAAACCAATTATTTCTTTGGCCGCCTCTCCTTCCAGTTCTCTGCTGCCAATGACTGGAACGAACTACAAAAATCTCTGAAACTGGAAACACTTATCTCCCTCACTAGCTTTAAGCACCAACTGTCAGAGCAACTCACAGATTACTGCACCTGTACATAGCCCACCTATAACTTAGCCCAAACAACTACCTCTTTCCCTACTGTATTTAATTTATTTATTTTGCTCCTTTGCACCCCATTATTTTTATTTCTACTTTGCACATTCTTCCATTGCAAATCTACCATTCCAGTGTTTTACTTGCTATATTGTATTTACTTTGCCACCATGGCCTTTTTTGCCTTTACCTCCCTTATCTCACCTCATTTGCTCACATCGTATATAGACTTGTTTATACTGTATTATTGACAGTATGTTTGTTTTACTCCATGTGTAACTCTGTGTCGTTGTATGTGTCGAACTGCTTTGCTTTACCTTGGCCAGGTCGCAATTGTAAATGAGAACTTGTTCTCAACTTGCCTACCTGGTTAAATAAAGGTGAAAAAAATATAGAGAAACAATTGGCAGTAGAATGGCCTTACCGAAGAGCTCACTGACCTTCAACGTGGCACCGTCATAAGATGCCACCTTTTCAATAAGTCAGTTTGTCACATTTCTGCCCCGCTAGAGTCGCCCCGGTCAACTGTAAATGCTGTTATTGTGAAGTGGAAACGTCTAGGAGCAACAACGGTTCAGCCGCAAAGTGGTAGGCTGCACAAGCTCACAAAACGGGACCAACTTATTATCTATGCATAGTCACTTTATCCGTATGTACAAATTACCCCGAGCACATTGACTCGGTAGCCATAGCCTCATTATTGTTATTTTATTGTTACTTGTTTTCTTTAGTTTGTTTAGGAAATATTTGTTCTTAAAACTGCATCGTTGGTTAAGAGCTTGTAAGTAAGCGTTTCATAGCAACTCCAGATTACTGCCCATGATTTTGGCATGAGATGTTTGACGAGCAGGTGTCCACATACTTTTGGTCAATTAGTGTATCATGGTTTCCAGAACAACTCAACTTGTCATTAGTCAACCTGCCTGTTAATTTTGGAGGTATCGCTAATCAGTCATGATTGACTTCAATTACTCTGACAAACACTCCACATTGACCGATACTCCAAGGGCTCCACTTAACCTCAAAGTCTAGGCAAGGACCACTTAACCTCAATGTCTAAGCTGTTGGGGGAGGGGTATCTGTCCTATATTTAAGAGATACAGTGCATTCGGAAAATACTCAAGACTCCTTGACTTTTTACACATTTTGTTACGTTACAGCCTTGTTCTAAAATGGATTAAAGTGGGGATTTTTTCATCATCCATCTACACACAATACCCCATAATGACAAAGCAAAAACCCTTCTGGAAGCTTCTCACATCTCCACAGGGGAACTCTGGAGCTCTGTCAGAGTGACCATTGTGTTCTTGGTCACCTCCCAGACCAAGGCCCTTCTCCCCCGATTGCTCAGTTTGGCCAGGCGGCCAGCTCTAGGAAGAGTCTTGGTGGTTCAAAACTTCTTCCATTTAAAGAATTATGGAGGCCACTGTGTTCTTAGGGACCTTCAATGCTGCAGACATTTTTTTGGTACCCTTCCCTAGATCTGTCCCTCGACACAACCCTGTCTCAGAGCTCTGCAGACAATTCCTTTGACCTCATGGCTTGGTTTTTGCTCTGACAAGCACTGTCAACTGTGGGCCCTTATATAGACAGATGTGTGCCTTTCCAAATCATGCCCAATCAGTTGAATATATCATAGATGGACTCAAAGCAAGTTGTAGAAACATCTCAAGGATGATCAATGGAAACAGGATGCACCTGAGCTCAATTTCATGTCTCATAGCAAAGGGTCTGAATACCTACGTAAATAAGGTATCTGTTTTTTATTCTTAATACATTTGATACAATTTCTAAAAACCTGTTTTCGCTACATCATTATAGGGTATTGTGTTTAGATTGATTAAAAATGTATACATTTTAGAATAAGGCCAAACTGTTCGGACCCTACAGACGATTTCTTGAGAAGACTGCATTTCGGGATGCCTCTTGGTCTCACAAACACCGCTGTAGCTCGGCCACCTCCCACCGCAGATGCGGAAGGCTGACATACGCCATGCGGTGGATTCACACGACGCCCATGTAAAAAAAAAAGAACATTATAATTTAAACTGCAATGTGTAAAAAAAAAAATTTAAAAAGCAAATCTGAGAAGCGGTAAATATGTTCTGTTGTGTGTTTTCTATGCTTCAAGTTAAGTCTTTTACTTTGGGTTTTGTACACCAGCTTGAAAACAGTTGAAAATATGGATATGGCAAAGATATTTCCACAGCGGTTTAGATGGTACAATGATTCTCTACACTACGCTTGCTCGTTTCGTCAAACTGAAATTAGGCCAACTATTCACATTTTTGCAACCAGGAAATGGCGGAGCGATTTATACATAGTGCATCTTTAAAGCTGCAATATGAAACATTTTGGGTAACCCGACAAAATTCACACATACATCGGTCATTCTCATGTTCTGTGCGCTATTTCTATGCTTCCTATTCTTAAGTGTCGTTTTTGCATCTCACTTTCAGTTTTGTATACCAGCCTCGAACAGCTGAAAATATATTTTCAGTTATGGAAAATATATTTCACAGCAGTTTAGATGGTACAATGACTTTCTACACTATACGTGCGCTTGTTCGGTCACAAACTGAAATTAGACAAACTATTAGATTTTTTATTTTTTAAAGGAAATCATGGAGCGATTTTGATGAGGATGTTTTTATGTTACTTAGATTGACACATGGGTAATTCAATAGACTAATGGAAAAGAGATAACCTATACTTGGAAAATTGTACTGAGGAAAATGTTGAATCACGAGCAGGCCCTAAATTTGTAGTCAACACATTGACCAGGAGATGTCAGTCTTGAAACACGCCATCATCAGCATGTGCCTCTGTCTCAATTAGTTATATGTGATTCCTCGAATCCTATCTCCTTGCCTCCTTAACTGTGTTGGAAGAGAAGATCTATGGTCTCTTCCCCATGACCTTTTCCAATGGGTTTCAGGAGGAGAGACCATGCAAGGAATTGAGAAAAGGCTGTTTTTCATGACCAATACTGGTACATTTTTGCTTCAGATACTAACAATAACAAACTACTGCAGGTCAAAAGTAATCTTCCATTTCATCAAAATATGAACTTTATTTAGATACATTTTTTAAAAATTGACTTGTCTACTACAGCAAAATATAACAGTGTTCACACAAACAAACAAAACAACAATTATATGGAAACAAAAGACAACTTAAGTTGCACTGACTAGAGAAGACACCTTCCACATATCTATTTTATTGACTCAGAACCCTTACATGAAAGTGTAACTCACAGAATACAATGTAACAGCAAGACAAATCACCAATATGAATAGGTTTGTAAAATAGTTTGTGTACAATATCAACATAGAAAACAGTCAGTGTTATACCCATCATTGGATGTTAGTTAGTGAATGGAGCTACTACTACTACTAGTATTGCTTCTCAGTATAGGAAGCAATTATAAAGAGTAAAGGGATATCATAATTATAATGATTACAATAATGACATAATAATAGACATCTTTTCCACCTTTATTCACAGTACTAAAAGGCAACTGCACTTCTTGACTTGGCTTCAATTTAGATTTGGTTCATTTAAGAAATGCTTAGCAGCCATGACTGAATTCAAACCTGAGTTGGTTTCGGGGTGTGGATTGATGTGGGTGTCTCGTGTGTTTGCAGGTGTGATGAGTTAGACAAATTATTTCACCAATTACTATAGCTTCAACCTTTGGATAGCCTACCTCTGGGGGATAGTTAGGGACCATACAATAAATGACTATGTAAATGGGACAAAATGTTCATGTTGCACATCTTTTAGTGGTCTGAAATGCATTCAATAGTTGTACATGCATTTCTACAATTTATATTTGGTTTGAGGTTAAGTCATTGAAGTTTAAAGCCATTTACTTAAAAAAAATATTGTGCATTGTGTAATTTACTGATGATCCCTAACTAGCCCTTTAGGAATATAAAATGTCAAACCAAATTGAGGATTGGCATTATGATGGGGTCGCATGCAGCTGTGCTCAAAATGGATGATTATTTGGGTGCTGCCAGCTGTAAGGCATATGGACAGGATTAAAATAAACCCAACCCACAGAAATAAGCCATTTTCAAAACAAGAAACCTATTCAATACCATCATCATGGACCACATTGCAATACTGCAACAGATTAGTTAGGAATTAAACATAAAATTACTAATCTGAATAATTAAGAGACCGCACTCAGAGGGTTATGGAAGCATATAGCTGCCACAAAATTATAATATTAAAATGCAATGTGCCATTGATTTATCATTATCCAACTTGCATTTAAAAACATTTTCAGCAGCTATTCCCTTGCAAAGAAGGTAGGGTTTGATACATACAGATACATGAGCCTGATAAATAAAAATGCACATTTATCATTTCACACCCATATACAAAACCCAGACAAGGATATGTATATATTCTCTACTAGTAGAGTAAAACAGTACCTGTACTTCAAGTGCTTGATAAAACACTATACACCTTTTGGTCACAATTGGGGTAGCTTTTAACAAACTTTTCCTTAACATTAACATTTATTAAAAATGTAAAAAACATAATAGCGCAATCTAGCATGTGCTGTACACATTAGGTTAAGGGACTTCCTTGTCTCTGTCGCAGCCTCAGAGACTTTTCATGTACAGTAGTTTTCCCATGATCCTCACTACATGAAGAAAACAGTAGATATACAGGGCCTATATTGGTACACATTTGACCTCTAAAGTCATGCTTTTTTCAATCTTGCATAAATGTACAGTACCAGTCAAAAGTTTGGACACACCTACTCATTTATCACACCTACTACTTTATTTTTACTATGTTCTACATCGTAGAATAATAGTGAATACATCAAAACTATTAAATAACACATATGGAATCATATATAGTAACCAAAAAAAAAGTGTTAAACAAATCAAAATATACTGTATATTTTAGATTCTTCAAAGTAGCCACCTTTTGCCTTGATGACAGCTTTGCAAACTCTTGCATTCTTTCAACCTCTCCTTCTTGGTCAAATAGCCCTTAGACAGTCTGGAGATGTGTTTTGGGTCATTGTCCTGTTGAAAAACTAATGATAGTCCCACTAAACATGAACCAGATGGGATGGCGTATCGCAGCATGGTATCCATGCTGGTTAAGTGTGTTTAGTGGAATTCTAAATAAATCACTGGCAGTGTCACCAGCAAGCATCCCCACACCATCACACCTCCATGCTTCACTGTGGGAACCTTATCCTCTCCTAATGAACTTATCCTCTGCAGCAGAGGTAACTCTGGTACTTCCTTTCCTGTGGCTGTCCTCATGAGAGCCAGTTTCATCATAGCACTTGATGGTTTTCGCGACTGCACTTGAAACTTTTCAAAGTTCTTGACAATTTTCCAGAATGACTGACCTTCATGTCTTAAAGTAATGATGGACTGTTGTTTCTCTTTGCTTATTTGAGCTGTTCTTGCCATAATATGGACTTGGTCTCTCTTCTGTATACCACCCCTACCTTGTCACAACACAACTGATTGGCTCAAACGCATTGAGGAAAGAAATTCCACAAATTAACTTTAAAACAAGGAACACCTGTTAATTGAAATGCATTCCAGGTGACTAGCTCATGAAGCTGGTTGAGAGAATGCCAAGAGTGTGCAAAGCTGTCAAGGCAAAGGGTGTCTACTATGAAGAATCTCAAATATATTTTCATTTGTTTAACACTTTTTTGGTTACTACATTTTTCCATGTGTTATTTCATAGTTTAGTTTTGATGTCTTCACTATTATTCTACAATGTAGAAAACAGTAAAAAAATAAAGGAAAATCCTAGAATGAGTTGATGTCCAAACTTTTGACTGGTACTGTAATGTGATTTGCTTCTTACTTCATGTGCAAATCAGATACAATAACATCCCCAAATATATACATTGCATCAGACCTGTCATAGGTACAAGGTAGACCTAACAGTCTCAAAAAGCAAGAACAGCATCATCAGGGATCTCGCTAGAGTTCAGTAATCTACATTTTCAAAACGCAGACCATCACAAAATCAAGGTTTCTAACTATTTTATATTAAACGTTTTCCTTTGTTGCTTCAATAGTGATCAGGGACATGCAACTACAGTTTTCCTTCACATAAAATATATTAGTGCAACACATTCAGCAGAAAATAGCTTCATTATCATCAGATGACAACAGAAGTGAAACGCTATTTGGCCGGCAGCCACATCATTTACTTAGGTTTTGCTTGAAGTTAATCGTACATTTTACCAGAGAAAAGCAGGCTACACCGATAAAATGTACTGAAGAAAAATAGCTACACATCAGTCAGAGCGCTGCCTTCTGATAGAATGCCCGTTCGTGAATTCTCAATGGAGTGTAGAATTGCAACTGAAGCAACAAAAAAAAAGAAGCCTGATGCCGAGCAGCAATTACAAGAAGCATTTTAGATCTCTGTTTACAAAATGCAGCAAGATATTTATGGGTTTTATCTCCCCCCCCCCCCTGTGGTGTGATAAACGCAGAATTCCGCATTAACGGGACCCCTGATCATGTTAGCCTACATCCAGTTACAGATAACTATTATTTATATAAAATGGTAGAGAGATTAAGTCTTAAAGGTTTAAAAGAATCTGGGCCTGTATTCATAAAGCATCTCAGAGTCAGGGTCACGCCCCCCCACCCACCCATTCATTATGATCTAAAAGGGGAACTGATCGTAGATCAACATTCCTACACTGAGACGCTTTATGAATACAGGCCCTGAGGTTGGGGTAACGTATGGACATAGAGCTCTGAAATCAGTACTGCGGTGGCTCACCAGCTCTCCTTCAGTCAGTCAGTCCATCCACTGAATCTGAAAATGGAGACATAATAACAGACAAGGATTACTTCAGATGTACAGTACCAGTCAAAAGTTTGGACACGCACATTCAAGGGTTTCTCTTTATTTTCACTATATTCTACAATTTTTCCTTGTGAATGCGTTTGAGCCAATAAGTTGTGTTGTGACAAGGTAGGAGTGGTATACAGAAGATAGCCCTATTTGGTAAACGACCAAGTCCATAATATGGCAAGAACAGCTCAAATAAACAAAGAGAAACGACAGTCTATCATTACTCTAAGACATGTAGGTCAGTCAAAATTTCAAGAACTTTTAAAGTTTCTTCAAGTGCAGTCACAAAAACCATCAAGCGCTAGGATGAAACTGGCTCTCACAAGGACCGCCACAGGAAAGGAATAACCAGAGTTACCTCTGCTGAAGAGGATAAGTTCATTAGAGTTACCAGCCTCAGAAATTGCAGCCCAAATAAATGCTTCACAGAGTTAAAGTAACAGACACATCTCAACATCAACTGTTCAGAGCAGACTGTGTGAATCAGGCCTTCATGGTCAAATTGCTGCAAAGAAACCACTACTGAAGGACACCAATAAGAAGAAGAGACTTGTTTGGGACAAAAAAACACGCGCAATGGACATTAGACCGGTGGAAATCTGTCCTTTGGTCTGATTTTGAGTCCAAATTTGAGATTTTTGGTTCCAACCGCCATGTCTCTGTGAGACGCGGTGTGGGTGAACAGATGATTTCCGCATGTATGTTTCTCACCGTGAAGCATGGAGGAGGTGTAATGGTGTGGGGGTGCTTTGCTGGTGACACTATCAGTGATTCATTTGGAATTCAAGGCACACTTAACCAGCATGGCTACCACAGAATTCTGCAGTGATACGCATCCCACCTGGTTTGTGCTTAGTGGGACTATCATTTGTTTTTTGACAGGACAATGTCCCAACACACCTCCAGGCTATGTAAGGGCTATTTGACTAAGAAGGAGAATGATCAAGAGCTACATCAGATGACCTGGCCTCGACATTCACCTGACCTCAACCCAATTGAGATGGTTTCAGATGAGTTGGACTGCAGAGTGAAGGACAAGCAGCCAACAAGTGCTCAGCATATGTGGGAACTCCCCCTTGGAAAAGCATTCTAGGTAAAGCTGGTTGAAAGAAGGCCAACAATGTGCAAAGCTGTCAACGCAAAGGGTGGCTACTTTGATGAATCTAAAATATAAAGTATATTTTTAGTTGTTTAACACTTTTTTGGTTACTACATGATTCCATATCTGTTATTTCATAGTTTTGATGTCTTCACTATTATTCAACAATGTAGAAAATAGTCAAAATAAAGAAAAACCCTGGAATGAGTAGGTGTGTCCAAACGTTTGACTGTTACAGTATATGTAATATCTAATGATGCACCGATATGACATTTTTGGCCGATACCAATATTTTCCTTGCAAAAAAACCCGATACCGATATTTGACATTTTTGCGGCCTTTTAAGCATTCTAGTACAGCGCACAATTGGCCCAGCGTCATCCAGGACGTCATTGTAAATAAGAATTAGTTTTTAACTAACTTGCCTAGTTACATAAAAGTTACACTTGATTAATGGTGGTCGGACCCATCGATGTGAAGCTAGCCACAATAAGGATTAGCCACAATCGTGCACTTTGCGGCTAGCCTTCAAAATAAAAGTATGGCATAATTCTACTATTTGTATTAATTTGCATCACGGCAAATTCCACTATTATGTCTAATCATTATTGAATAGCTTCACAACACATTACTTGGTCCGGTCGAGCGACTAGCAAGATGAAGCTAACTAGCTGCTTATAACATTAGCTTTGGGCAATAGGGTTATGTAGCTGGCTAGCTATTTATTTTCATGTACTGAACTTCAATTTCAATCGGTGAACAAAAAGTGGCAACCTAGCTAATACTTACAAGGGTTCCTAAACCATTGCTAAGAATAATGAAAATGACTGCAGTTTCAACTCGTCATTGTTTTCAGGCTGGTTGTATTGGTGCTAGCTAGGTACTAAGCTAAAGCTAGCTACCCCGGAAGTTGCGGTCGAACAAATTATGCTTTATTACCAATGCGGTATTGTAAACTAGAGGCCGACCAATTATGATTTTTCAACGCCGATACCGATTATTGGAGGACCAAAAATGCCAATACCGATTAATCGGACGATTTTTAAAAATGTATTTGTAATAATGCCAATTACAACAATACTGAATGAACACTTATTTTAACTTTATATAATACATCAATAAAATCTATTTAGCCTCAAATAAATAATGAAACATGTTCAATTTGGTTTAAATAATGCAAAAACAATGTGTTGGAGAAGAAAGTAAAAGAGCAATATGTGCCATGTAAAAAAGCTAACATTTCAGTTCCTTGCTCAGAACCTGAGAACATATGAAAGCTGGTGGTTCCTTTTAACATGAGTCTTCAATATTCCCAGGTAAGAAGTTTTAGGTGGAAGTTATTATAGGACTATTTCCCTCTATACCATTTGTATTTCATTAACCTTTGACTATTGGATGTTCTTATAAGTACTTTAGTATTGCCAGTCTAACAGTATAGCTTGCAACCCTCTCCTCGCTCGTCCCTGGGCTCGAACCAGCAACACAACGACAACAGCCAACATCGAAGCAGCGTTACCCATGCAGAGCAAGGGGAACAACTAATAGAAAGCTCAGAGCGAGTGACATTTGAAACGCTATTAGCTCGTACCCCGCTAACTAGCTAGCCATTTCACTTCGGCTACACCAGCCTCATGTCGGGAGTTGATAGGCTTGAAGTCATAAACAGAACAATGCTTGATGCACAACGAAGAGCTGCTGGCAAAACGCACAAAAGTGCTGTTTGAATTAATGCTTACGCGCCTGCTTCTGCCTACCACCGCTCAGGTAGATACTTGTATACTCAGTCAGACTATACTCAGTCAGACTATACACAACGCAGGACACGCTAGATAATATCTAGTAATATCATTAACTAGTGATTATGATTGATTGTTTTTTATAAGATAAGTTAAATGCTAACTAGCAACTTATCTTGGCTTACTGCATCCGCGTAACAGGCAGTCTCCTTGTGGAGTGCAACAAGAGAGAGGCAGATCGTTAATGCGTTGGACTACTTAACTGTAAGGTTGCAAGAATGGATCCCCCGAGCAGACAAGGTGAAAATCTGTCGTTCTGCTCCTGAACAAGGCAGTTAACCCACCGTTCCTAGGCCTAGGTCATTGAAAATAAGAATATGTTCTTAACTGGCTTGCCTAGTTAAATAAATGTATATAAAAATACAAATAAATGTAAAAAAAATAAAATAATTGGCGCCCAAAAATACAGATTTCCAATTGTTATGAAAACTTGAAATCGGCCCTAATTAAATCGGCCATTCTGATTAATCGGTCGACCTCTATTGTAAACACATCGTTTGTGGCCGGTGTTTGCAGACTTTTTTTGTACAGCTTGGAGTGCTATTGTATATTTTTTGACATGCAAAGACCCAAACGGCGTTCCATAGTATGTATGTCGTGAAGCTAATAGCAGTGACGCTATTACTGTGTAACTCTGGTAGGGCAACATCTGAAATATAGCACACTTGGTAGTGTGTACCGGTGCTCGACCAGTCGGCGAAAGCCAACAGCACCCATGACAGAGAACAGTTGACTGTCAAAGGCAATGAATTCCATTATGTTGGCTTTCATGGATTTCGCCTTTGAGTTAAAATTTTCTTACTCTTTCAAATGACTGCTCGACTTGTTGACTGCTCAATACACACAGCAGACATTGTGTGGGCTAGGTTAGGAATGCTGTGTTGAACGTGTAGTGCAAAATTTTACGTGGCGTTATCACGCCATTATATAGGTATGCACAGTAGCTTTGACATTTGTTAAAAAACAATCGGCGTTAAACTTGATCTCGGGCCGATACCGATGTTGTCATTTTTAGCTAACATCTGCCAATTCCGATATATCGTGCATCCCTAGTAATATCATTGGTATAACTATCATTGTCTTCACGTCTATGTGAAACTATCTTGTTAAAGACTTGTTCATTTAAGTTTTGATATTACTATAGAGGAATATTGCCTTGTCCTGGACAATCATCATGGATTCTTCTCTATTCCCAAGCAGCAGACATGAGATAAGAGGAGAGATAGTTGGGAAAGAAAATGAAGGAAGAAATGTAAGGAGGGGGAGAGGATGTACTTGGTACAATGTACATAACTACCACATGAGTAATTCAAATACAGTTACCCTAAGTGGAATAATACAACAGTAATGCAAGTACTAGTTTTGCAGAGAAGAGCAAGGATTATAAATTTCACCCCGTGTGAGGTTTAGCCTATGTGACTGCTGTTACAAGACTATATCTGAGTTGTCAGTAAAGCTGTCACTCACTGTGGGGCGGGTCCATGTCCATTTTGGCCAATCCTACGGCAGAATTCACTTTGGGCCTTGCTCCAAGCTCCCGGTTCTGGGTTTGGTTCTGATTCTGGCCCAGAGGTTTCTTCTCCTCCACATCCTCTGGGTTATAGATGCCCTCCTCCGCCACCACCTTCTCTATCTTCTCCATAAGCTGTCGCAGCTGGGGGTGCTCCCCAAATATGTAGTTGCTGATGACAAAGTACCGCATCTTGCACTTTTCCAGCACCCACTGCAGATCCTTCCCCTCTCGCTTGATGTGCCTCTCGATGGACATGTTCCTCAGCACATCTGCCCAGGTGAACACCACGATGGTATGCCTCCACACACGCTCCCCGAACAGAGCCAAGTGCTCCTCGATGCGGGCCCGGTCCACCTCGGTAAACATGCCCACAGGGATGACCAGCAAGAAAGCGTGGGGGCCCAGGGGCCCGCACATGGAGGCGCCCCGCACCATCTCCTGCTGGTAAACTGGTGGCGTGGACTGTGTCGAGAACCAGCCCGGCGTGTCTATTACCGTCACCTGGCGCCCCTCCACCTCAGTCTGACGCTTGACGCAGAATTCAGCCGCCCGCTCCAGGCGGAACTCCTCGTGGCCCAGTATGGTATTGCCTGTCAGGCTCTTCCCAGGCCACCTCCAGCCCAACAGCACCAGCCTCAACTCAGTTAGATGGTTGGCTTCCCGGGCTGCTGCCGCCAGCCTCTTCTCTTCCTCCTCTGGGTCAGGGACATCTCCTGGGAGTACAAACATCACAACTCATTAGCAAGGACTTTTTAGCTAATACTGGTTTAGTCCCCGTTTCTGCAATTACGTTTTGATAAAGGAAACTTGTAGCAACAAGCCATACCTCCACTTTAGCATGTTTATCAGTAATTACATATCAAAGCTCTTCCGCTGTATAGACAATATTGACAACTATGTTCGTTGCTAACTAAATACATAGACTAATTACACTGACATATGCCAATTAAGGTCACACTACTGGCAACATTTTTATAGGCTAGAAACTTTACAACTATACCGTAAGTGAACCACGCAGTTTAACTACAGAATATTTAGTTGGTGGTGCATAATCATTTTTATCAAGTTCAAATTCCTTTAATAAAGCCAGTGTATAAACGAGTCATAGCCTGCCTTTCTGCATTGAGATCAATGAGTAAGTTACTGTATCACTTTCATTCGTTCGATCGCGTCAACATTCAAATCCAGCCAGCTCATCTACTGTGTGGCTATGGTTGAAACCGGATCTTGCTCTGTATCAGCCGAGTTATTCTAACATTTGACTCATAGCGACCCGGTCTGAAGCAGTAAACTAGCTAGTTTAAGTGAAACGTGTCAGGTTCGGCTCAGAGTTAGTTTAAACTGCATAGTTAACCAAACTAGCTAGCCACTGTAGCTAACGTTATTTAGCGATGTTGTTACTGTTAACCTTCAGTGAACTATCGATAACCTTATCTTAATACGTTTTGTTCGATGAGTTGTATCGATTTACTTGGGACACCGTTTGTCTTTTAGAAGACCCACCTATTGATTGCACTTCTTTCTCCGATTCCATGTCGCTGTTTAGTTTTCCAAAGTTGAATCACAGCTAGATGAGACAGATATTTCACCGGATGTATAAATGTGAGACATCCTGTTAGCGTTTCCTCTCACTACCAAATATGGTAGTGAGAGAAAGCCCGTTTGCCGGCAGTGGGAGAACATTGAGCTAGATGGATTTTGGCTGACATTCTGCTAATTTTCTCATCAATGATCTCCATAGTTTTCTGTTTCCAAAACTAGAATCTATAACAAACAGAGTGCACTAAGTTTGGTAGACTTGACTTACCAATTGTTTATAGAGATGACTTTGTTTAGGACGAGTGCACTAGATAATGAGCGTTTTCCTAATGAACGTCATATAGGCACAAATGGTCTTCATCCTCTTCTTGGGAGTAGCTAGCTTGTCCCAAGTAGATATCTAGCTGCCTATATAGAGGAAGAGCTTTGATTTGTAATTACTGATGAACATGCTAAAGTGGAGGTATGGCTTGTTGCTTCAAGCTTCCTTTATCACCACGTAATTGCAGAAACGGGGACTAAAACAGTATTAGCTAAACAGTCCGTGCTCATGAGTTGTGATGTTCACACACAAAAAACACTTAGTTTGCTTAAATAGCTGGAAATCGATTCCTTTGCAAGTTTTCCTCAATACTAGTACTCCTTCTGTGAATCCACTTTTTTCACGATAAGAAACACGTCATCAATAATTACCTTGTTTACTGTAAAATGGATGGGAGGAAAATCCAATTTCCAACAGACGCTGAAAGGTATGTAATAAATAATAAAGATGCATTTGGAGCAATTATTGCATGGTGAGGCACTCGTCATTGGTTGTGTAATCAGTAGAGTGCTGTATCCATGACTACCCATCGAATCAATCACCAAAGCAATGTTCACTGTTAGATAAAACATGCTAGCTACCAGTAATGAAAGAAATCTATAGCTGGGTTTAACACAACTAGCACGAGGCAGCAAGGCTAGCTAACAATAGTTTACCAATTTGCCCTGCCATATTACATCCAAGGGCATGCTGCACAATCAATAGAAGCCATTTGTGACACTGGGTCATTGCAAAGTAATGTATAGAGTTGTAGAGCACCATTAAGCACCTCTTAAATCATGGTAGATGTCTGTAAAACATTGTATAGGCAAATGCTTATGTTCTGTTGTCCTATGATCAGATTATGTAAGAATACCACAAACTATAGTCTACTATAATTATATGCATCTTCAGAAAATAGACAAAACTCAAAAGGTTGTACATTTATTAAATGCCTGTTAACATGGTGAAACATGTAGAACATATCAAAACCATGAAAGTAGAGCATTTGATCACATTGACGGGATGCATGCACAATAGGACAATGGTACAAAAAAGACATCTATCAGGTTTACGAGGGCAGCAACTGAAAATGTTTCATAGGATAAAGTGTGGGTCTTTATTGTAATGTTTCATAGGACAGGATAAAGTGTGGGTCTTTATTTGTAATGTTTCATAGGACAGGATAAAGTGTGGGTCTTTATTTGTAATGTTTCATAGGACAGGAGAAAGTGTGGGTCTTTATTCTGATGTTTCATAGGACAGGATAAAGTGTGGGTCTTTATTCTATAATATGTTCTCCGTTATTGTGGGTGTTGCTAATCAGGCAAAGGTTGTTAAGGTGGTGTCTCACAGAGAGGAGTGTCAGTTTTGATTGAAGAGGAGAAGTGTGACGTAGACCTTACACACTTTTGTAATTACCCAGGAGGAAGATGTGGCTGAGAAACATCAGGCGTAGGGACATCAGTCTGCAAAAGTCCTTTGAGGACCTGAAGAAGGGCGGTTACGCTGTGTGCAAGGAGCTCTTTGAAGAGTGTTTTATTCTGATTATTGACCACCTTTGTCAATAAAAATACATTTCAGTCATGATACTTTTCTGGAAGACACTGTCCTCCGAGGCAGCACCTACCAGATTAAATTGCATGAATCCACCCCCTCAATCTGCAACAGATGCACGGCGTAGTAGAAAAATAAGTAAGCCAACCACAAAGTTTGTAGCAATTAAAGATGCATCATTATTGTTTTATATCAACAGGTTTAAAGTCTTGAATTGTCTATTTTTTAAGGAGAGGACAGGGAAGCAGATGTAGGAGTTTTAGGTGGGAAAGACAGAGAGAACAAGAGAGTGAAGGAGAGCATAGACCCAGCTCCAGCAGAGGAAGCAGGAGATTCTGAATTTAGTTCAGGTGGTCTGCGTGAGGTGGGTCTGTCAGGTGACAGAGGTGGCAGGAGGCTTCCTCACAAGCATACAGCAGGAGGCTCGGGTGACAGAAGGAGTCATCCTCAAGAGCATACAGGAAGCTCAGGTGTCATGCAGGAGGAGACCATCATCCTGTATAATAATAATAATACACCCACAGTGATTCATTGCACACACATTGAAACAAAAATATCACAAAGTTAATCTCATACAGATGTTACTTTAATAAGAGATTACAGCTCCTGGAAAAAAAAGCTGTCAAAATAAAAACAGGAAAATGCAAAGTAGGCATGCCGCAAGACTAAAAGCCACCAAAACCAAGTACATCGTCGTCTTATAGCAATGGAGGACATCATTGACCAAAACCGTAGCAGTCTCTGGGCAAATACTGGCATTGTGTAAGGACTAAGAGTCCTCTTACTTAGAACTAGTGCCTTTGATTGCATCCAGGAAGACCATGTCGTGCATGCCTACCCCCTCATAGAAAAAAATGATAAAGAAATGCACAATGTATTGAATGCGAGCACAGCTTAGAAAATAAATTGACGAAGTTAACGAACCAAAAACCAAAGCACAGCGAAAACTGTTTCACCGGATAGTACTTTTCTTTTGGTGCCTGGAAAATATATATTCAAAATTGCCTCAGAAAACTTTGGGGGCCAAATAAAACCACCCATGTGCCAAATTCAGCCCGCAAGTTGGGGGAACATTGCTTTGTCCTCAATGTCACTCAGAAACAAATTCCAATGTCCGCTTGGTAATGGTTCTTTTCAAAACAATTGTAAAATAATTTTGGTTCCTACAACTGTTTCTAGCTCTTTTGAGGTGTAACAATACAGCACTGTAGAGTACATTAATTCATATAAACTCTGTTCGTCAGTGTTCATCTGTGTTCTAACGATTTCTAGCTCTTCAAGTAAAACAAATAACTTATGCCCTGTTCTCTCAGATGTGCGGTTCTGAATGATTAGCTAGCTAAACTAGCTAGTTACTCTGCTATTTTTCTGACATGTGCTGAATCGGATTTATTGCGCTACGTTAGTTGAGAAATATATAATAGTGTATATATCGAGCTAGCTACTATTTCTCTCTTCTTGCCCATGAGAAATTAAAACATGTATTAAGAGAAGAGTAACGGGTTAGCTATTAATAACTGTTTCAGTATGATATGCTAGATAAAGGAATAAAGACAGACACCAATGTCAGGTTCAATAGCCTTGTTTGTGCATTGTACAAATCCCTACAACTGGAGTCCCGGGGAACAGTCCGGCTAGTCGATTACCTATCAACTAGACTCCGTAACATCATCCTTTTCAATAGAAAGTGCAAACATAAAAGGCACAACATTAAGTTCTTAACAGTCAGGTCATAACAATAGAAAAAGCATTCAGTTGTCATCTTCCTTTTTTAATTGTAATTTAATTATTTAAGAAAAAAATATAGATTTTAATTAACTGAGGGCAAGTTAACAGTCCCTTGCTTACAGAGTAAGCCTGTCCGGTGGCTTGCACAGCCGACCCACCCGTGAGTAAGTATTGGCTCTGACAGGGGTAGGATTAGGGGCACGAGCTGGAGAGCTTGGTGAGATAGAAGCCTCACCTTCAGTTGGCCCATGTCTCAATTCTGCGCCCCTTACCCTTAGGCCTGGACTGTGATCCAGCTCATCTAGGTGAGTGTATGGCGTGTTCTGGTTTGTCTGCTCTGCTACACGCAGATCCACCCGATTGCGACGATAGAGGGAGCCACCAACATCCACCAGGTAAGAACGTGGTGCAACTCTCTGCAGGCATGTGCCCAGCCTCCAAAGTCCTGTGTGGTCTCCCGGCAGCGGTTTCATCCTTATCGTTTCACCCATCTCCAGCTCTGGTAGGTCCCGAGCAGTCCGGTCGTAGAAGCACTTAGCGAGCTGCTTTCTGTGACGCAGTTTGTCCGTGACGCCAACCATGACGCAGGGCTCAAGTAGCTTGTTAGCTACGGGGATGGTAGTCTTCAGACGTCTGGACAGAAGGCGTTGTGCTGGGCTGCAGTCCATGTTTTCGGTGGGTGTGTTCCTCCACTGTAAGATCGCTTTCCATGGGTCGTCGCTGTCGCGCAAGGCCCTGCTTAACAGGTTTTTTGCAATCTTGACAGCTGATTCTGCCTTGCCATTTGCTTTTGGGTGTCTTGGAGAGGAGGTCACGTGGTCAAACTCCCATTCTGAGGTGAAACGCTTGAACTGTGCAGTGAATTGTGGGCCATTGTCCGTGATTACCTTGTCAGGCTGACCTTGCCTTGCAAACTGCGCCTTGCAGCGCTTTATGACCGTCTCTGCAGACAAGTCAGGGAGCAGTTCAATTTCCCAAAAGTCAGAGTAGTGATCAACGATGAGAAGATAGTCCTTTTGTCTGTGGCTGAATAAGTCAATGCTGCCGATTTGCCAGGCCCTTGTGGGCAGTTTGTGTGACATCATGGTTTCCTTTTGCTGTTCATGAGCGTACTCGTTGCATGTGGTACAGTTGCTGACAAAGTCTTTAATTTCTGCTTGCATGTTTGGCCAGTATAATGTTTCACGAGCCTGGCGGTAGCATGCATCACCTCCAACATGACTGGAGTGTATGCGAGTAAGCATCTCTGGACGTAGTGAATTGGGAATAATGACCTTCTGACCTCTGAACAAGACGCCATTTTGCACGCTGATCTCATCTCGAAAGGTCCAGTATTCTCTCACTGTGAAAGGTGTCTTTCAATTTGTGCAATTTCAATTTGTGCATAGTTTTGTTCGGTGGGGGTGAGCGCTCTCGAGGCAAACGCAACGGGCTGGCCTTCCTGCATAAGGCAGCATCCAAGTCCCCTTTGGCTGGAGTCGCTCTGGATTGTGACAGGCTTCATGACGTTGTAGTAGCGCAACACTGGCATGGATGAAGCCAGAGATTTCATCTCCTGCACTGCGGCCTCGTGCTTGGGTAGCCAGTGCCATGGTGTGTCTTTGTCCAGCAACCGGCGCAGAGGCTCACAGACTGCCGATAAGTGTGGCATGAACTTTGCAAGATAGTTTGCAAAGCCGATGAGACGCTGTACTCCTTTTGCATCAGACGGGTTTGGCATGTCGAGGATCGCTCTGAACTTGTCTGGGTCCGGCTTCAGGCCTTTTGCCGAGAGAATGTGGCCATGGAAGTGTCTTTCCCCTTGAACTTCTACAAGCCAAGGCGAAGCTTGACTGATCGGCAGCGCTTCATCAGTGCCAGGAGCTTCACATCGTGGTCGCGTTCTGCTTCTTCGTCTGTGTCACCACAGCCTACGATCAGGACATCATCGGCGATGGGTTCAATGCCCTTGAGCCCAGCCAGTAACTCGTGCTGCTTACGTTGGTATATCTCAGGCGCCACTGAGACACCAAACGGGAGCTTGAGCCAGCGTTTCCGACCCCAGGGGGTCCAGAAGGTAGTCATGAGGCTGCTTTCTTCATCCAGCTTGCATTGAATGCATCACGGGCATCCACCAAGGTGAAAATCCTGGCCTTGGGAAGCTTATAGAGGACATCATCCAGTGTCAGCATGATGTAGTGGGATCGTTTCAGTGCTTGGTTCAGATGCTTTGGGTCGATGCAGACCCTCAGCTTCTCTGTTTTTTTCACTATGACCATATTGCTGATCCAGTCAGTTGGTTCAGTCACAGGTGTCATGTGGCCATCGGCCTCATACTTGTCCAGCTGGGCCTTCACAGCCACTTTCATTGCAATGGGCACATTGCGAGGAGCACACTGGACTGGAGTGATGCTCTCATCCACTTCAAAGTGTACCTCCCCAGGCACAGATTCAACGGGCATGTTGAATACATCGTCATATCTGCTGAGAAGTTGTTCTTTGGACAGGGGTCCATGCTGGACATGATCCACAATGTGCAGGTCATTTGGTACAGTGAACTGCATCAGTCCCAGGCGTTCGCATGTAGAGCCTGAGAGGAGAGGATGTTGACTGGTTTTTACAATCTCAAACTCCAGCTTGTGTTTACGTCCCCCCGAATAGAGCTCATTAGCTCTCCTGAGTACAGCTTTAGTCTAGTATCGCTGGGCAATAGATGTGTGTCAGGTGCCAGATTGATTTTGTCTTTGTAGCTCATTACGTTGCATGTAGCACCAGAATCCAGTTGACATTGTTGTTGCTTGTTGTGTAAACGTAGTGTCACAAACCATTTTTTCCCTCTTGAGTGTACAGCCCCAATGGATTCATGCATGTAAATGTCACTTTCACTTTTCAGCTCTGAACATTGAGTGACATCATCAACACAGTGAATCTTGCCCTCACTCACCCTTCTTTTGCTTTTGAGACACACTTTTGCAAAATGATTATTAGTTCCACAAGCTCTGCATGGTTTTCCGTAGGCAGGGCAGTGCTCTTTGCCACGTGTGTGTATATTCCCACAGTATTTACATGCTACGGGGCTCTCTTTGTTCACCGTTCGTGGTGAATTGCTCTGCCTCGATTGGTTTAGTCTGAATGTCTGCCTAGCAACAGCGTGAACAGTATCAACGTCGGAGCGTGGGGTTTCGATTTCCATTGCTCTCATTCTCATGTCAGTGACTTCAGCAGTGCGGCACATTTCGATGGCAGTTACTAATGTTAAGTCTCTCTCTCTCAGTAGACGCCGGCGTGTATCCTCATTTTCAATTCCCAGCACTATTTTGTCACGAATCAATTCATCTTTCAATCCCCCGTATTCACAAGTGGCGGATTTCTCTCTCAAACGGGTTACAAAGTTGTGTACTGACTCACCCTCTTCCTGTTTACAGCTTCCGAAAACGAACCGCTCATAAATTACGTTTCTGGCAGGTTTGAAGTAATTCTCCAATGCATGCAATATAGCCTTTGCATCACACTGTTGTCGTGCTGTGAGGGTGAGATTGTGCCGGTAGATATGCCTGCATTCGCTGCCCATTAAACTCCTCAGAGTTGCAGCTTGTACCTCGTTGGCTTTCTCATGTAGACTGGTCGCCAGCGCATAGTCCTCGAATTCATCCCTGAAGTTGTCCCAATTAGTATTCCAGTCCCCTGTGAGAACCATAGAATTTGGTGGCGGAATGTTCACTGCCATAGCAATTGAATATGAGATTTCATTGCCTTCAGTCATCGACGTAGGTAGTGATGCTAGCTAGCCAGCAAACAACGAGTTGATCAGTGTTGTGAGTAGGAAACGGCGTGTGTTCGCATATGGAACGTAACTGCGCCTATACTGTACTTAGCTACAAAAATAACAAACGTGTGTTTTCCGAGCCACTTCTGATACCATGTTTCAGTATGATATGCTAGATAAAGGAATAAAGACAGACACCAATGTCAGGTTCAATAGCCTTGTTTGTGCATTGTACAAATCCCTACAACTGGAGTCCCGGGGAACAGTCCGGCTAGTCGATTACCTATCAACTAGACTCCGTAACAATAACCTCATTCAGGTATATTTTACCAATATTCTCCAGTATTGAGTCGCAAAATGACAACTGTTAACTAGTCATCATCTAGTTTCTTGCATGTGCGGAGCAGAGCTAATTTAATGTTATTGATTTAGCTGACGATAACTGCTAGCTAACTTAACGTTACGTTACTGTTCCTCAGCATGTTTTAACGTAAAATAGCTAGCCAAACAGTTAACGCCCACTACAAAACATTTTAAAATCTAATTTATATAACATGTATAACATTAAACTATATATTTGTAACTTACTTTTCTATCTTGGTGGCGTTATAACAGTCTGAACAACAAAAAGTTACTTAAAGTTACACTCAAGCATTGAAGTCCCTCTCCTGCAAATCTCCAGTCCCAACGTCTGCATTTCATTTTTAACTTAATTTGAATATGATGACGATTAATTTTTTTGACGTCACTAAGCCATCTGACTGACATCTGATAGACCAGTAAACGCGACTTTGAAAAACCCATCTCGACACTTCCCAATCCCAACTTCTCGGCTCACTTGCCTCCAATTGGAAACGACAGAATGTGGTCTATTTTAGTAGAACATCTTTGGTTTAATCCACTGAATAAGGATTTCCTGCTTGTTTGACAGGTGGCGTGGAACTTTTTAGGGTGGGTTTCCGGCAAACTAAAAGCTGTGTTGGGTATTGCTGCCTTTCGCAGGTCGGAGTGCGGATTGCACAGTTTCGTCCCCTGCAAAAAAAGGGGGAATGGTAAAAACTTAAATTGCATCACCATCTAACCCGGTATCTATACATTATCCCCCAAAACCCACCACCCCATCCCATTGCTTTGGCCCTAAACGATCGTACACCAGGCCATCAGCTTGGGAGGATGGAACCCCTTCTCTCAAAACTTAATGTAGATCTTCTGCACTACAATCTCTCACACCCAAAAATGCCTCTGCTGCTGCAACTACCACATCTATCTTCTGTGATTTCCACTCCATAAGTGAAGTGCAGTTGATCACCATGGCTATAAACGCAATAAATCCAACCTTACTAAAACTCATCCTCCCTGGCTCTCTCTCTTCAGGCTTACTCACTGGGGCCCTCCCAGTCGACTTACTTATCCTTGGGCTATACTCTACTCTCTTCACTGCCTCAGCATAGGAAACTTTCTGCCCCACTTGAACTCTGGCAATCTCCATCTGTCTCCCTCTAACAGGTCACTTTGGATCCCCAGCTGCATGGGCTCCCCCACAGTTGACACACAGTGCTTTCTCTATACCAGCTGTACACTCCCTCTGAATATGCCCTCCTGCACATGGGATTCTCCCTTCTACACACTAAAGCAATGTGTCCGAATCTTTGGCACCTAAAGCACCGAAGCGGGTTTGGAACACAGGCTAGCACATTTAACCTAACCTAATCAGGTAGAAACTCTTTGTCAAAGCTCAAGACAGACAGGGTATTCTCAGTCTCGCCATTGCCACTGGGTCTACATTTCACCAAACGGCGGGTGATGCAAACACTAGGAATATTCCTTTTCATTTGATCCACCTCTACACTCAAAGCTACTTCCTCACTGATCACCCCTTTTAGTGGCACCTTCCTCCGGAGAGCAAAGCACACCACAGGTTGAACCACGTGACTCGAAGCACCCGCTTCCTCTGGAAGAGGCATGCACAAAAAAATCGAAACAATTCCACTTCTCAAAACTTGCATAGATTTAGCCCATCCCAGTTTGTCCTTTACCCAGCCTGACACAATGTGTGGGTCAGTCAAAATGCAGGAATCCACGTTTTCCAAAATGTTCACGCTTACCGGTCCAAAATCATCTCTGGTAGAATTCTCAGGGCAAACACTGGACGTATCCTCTACACCCGTTGCCACAGGTAGGCCCTCTTCATCGTGGACTGGCTCAACCTCCGAGCGCTCACCTCACCTCTGACGTCTGACTCCATTTCATCAAGGTTCTCAAGAGAGTATGAAGACCTATAAGTAATATTACTGGTTTGTAATGAAGAGACGCTAGTTACAGTGCATTCAGAAAGTATTCAGACCCCTCGACTTTTTCCACATTTTCTTACGTTACAGCCTTATTCTAAAATGGATGAAATCTATTTTTTTCTCATCAATCTACACACAATACCCCATAATGACAAAGGGAAAACAGGTTTATAAGAATGTTTTACAAATATATTAAAAATAAAAAACAGAAATACCTTATTTACATATGTATTCAGACCCTTTGCTATGAGACTTGAAAGTGAGCTCAGGTGCATCCTGTTTCCATTGATCATCCTTCTACAACTTGATTAGAGTCCACCTGTGGTAAATTCAGTTGATAGGACATGATTTGGAAAGGCACACACCTGTCTATATAAGGTCCCACAGTTGACAGTGCATGTCAGAGCAAAAACCAATCTAAAAAAACCAAGCCACAGAAATCTGCTTGACTAATTTCTGCTCCCGTAAAAGCCTGGGTTTTCTGCACGTGAACACAAGAAGCTTATTGTCTCAAATTAATTAATTGAAAGTGGGGGTTCACAACTCCAACACAGATGTGTTGGTCATTACTGAGACGTTAAGAATGAGTGTTTTGAACACTGATGTTAACCTTCCTGGTTTTTACTGTTTTCGGCAACTCAGATCTTCCAAAGGTGGCAATCTTTACCAAGTAACACCTTCAGTGCTCGGTTGTCTCTACCAAGACTTTCCCCAAACTATTTTATTTGCTGGTTATACACATTAAACTTTCAAATAACTCTTCCCACCGGTGTGATTACTACCTTTACTACCGCTGAGTGTTTAGAGGTATTACAGACTCAGACAAGGAGAGGTTGAAAATGTCAGTGAAGACACTTGCCAGTTGGTCAGCACGTGCTCGCAGTACACGTACTTGTAATCCGTCTATCCCTGCGGCCTTGTGAATGTTGACCTGTTTAAAGGTCTTACTCACATTGGCTGCGGAGAGCGTGATCACACAGTCTTCCGGAACAGCTGGTGCTCTCATGCATGTTTCAGTGTTATTTGCCTTGAAGAGAGCATAGAAGTAGTTTACCTCGTCTGGTAGGCTTGTGCCACTGGGCAACCCTCGGCTGCCCTTAGTCCTGTATTGACGCTTTGCCTGTTTGATGGTTCGTCTGAGGGCATAGCGGGATTTCTTATAAGCTTCCAGGCTAGAGTCCCACTCCTTGAAAGCGGCAGCTCTAGTCTTTTGCTCAGTGCGGATGCTGCCTGTAATCCATGGCTTCTGGTTGGGGTATGTACGTACGGTCACTGTGTGAACGACGTCATCAATGCAATTATTGATGAAGCCAATGACGGATGTGGTGTACTCCTCAATGCCATCGGAGGAATTACGGATCATATTCCAGTCTGTGCAAGCAAAACAGTCCTAATGGCTAAGCATCTACTTCATCTGACCACTTTTTTATTGATCTAGTCACTGGTGCTTCCTGCTTAAATGCTTTGCTTGTAAGCAGGAATCAGGAGGATAGAATTATGGTCAGATTTGCCAAATGGAGGGCGAGAGAGAGCTTTGTATGCATCTGTGTGTGGGGTATACAGTAGGTGGTCCAGAATTATTTTTCCCTCTGGTTGCACGTTCAACATGCTGATAGATATTTGGTAAAACTGATTTAAGTTTCCTTGCATTAAAGTCCCCGGCTACTAGGAGCGCCGCCTCTAGGTAAGCATTTTCTTGTTTGCTTATGACGGAATACATCTCATTCAATGCTGTCGTAGTGCCAGCCTCTGACTGTGGTGGTATGTATAAACAGCTACAAAGAATAAAGTTGAAAACTCTCTCGATAGGTAGTGTTGTCTACAGCTTATCATGAGATATTCTACCTCAGGCAAACAGTAGCTCGAGACTCTCTTAGATATCGGGCACCAGGTGTTGTTTTCAAAAATACATAGTCCGCCGCCCCTTGTCTTACGAGACTACGCTGTTCTATCCTGCCGGTACATCGTATAACCAGCCAGTTGTATGTTGATATTGTCGTCGTTCAGCCACGACTCCGTGAAGCATAAGAGGTGACAGTTTTTAATGTCCCATTGGTAGTTTAATCTTCCGCGTAATTCGTAAATTTTATTCCCCAAGGATTGCACATTTGCTAGCAGAATGGAGGGAAGTGGGGACTTATATACGAATTCTCAATTCACTGCAGCTTACGACTGGAACGAGCTGCAAAAAACACTCAAACTGGGCTGCTTTATCTCCATCTCTTCACTCAAAAATGGACACTCTTCCTGACAGTTGTGGCTGCCTCATGTGATGTATTGTTGTCTCTACCTTCTTGCCCTTTGTGCTGTTGTCTGTGCCCAATAATGTTTGTACCATGTTTTGTGCTGCGACCATGTTGTGCTGCTGCCATGCTGTGTTGCTACCATGCTGTGCTTCCATGTGTTTCTGCCATGCTATGTTGTCGTTTTAGGTCTCTCTTGTCGTGATGTGTGTTTTGTCCTACATTTTTATTTTATTTTTAATCCCAGCCCCTGTCCCCGCAGGAGGCCTTTTGCCTTTTGGTACAGTAGACCATCATTATGAATAAGAATTTGTTCTTAACTGACTTTCCTACTCAAATAAAGGTTAAATAAAAAATAAAAGTCTGTCCCAATTCTTTAGCATCTCCACATGAAGGCAGTGTTTACCAATAGTGTACGTGTTTTAGTAGCAGTATGTTTATGTTGTGTTGTTCCACACTTGTCACTGAAGAGTCAAAGTAGGCTTTGCCTCCGAGTAAAGGTTGCAAGGGGGCAAAGAACACTGCAACAGCATCCAAGGTGGCTCCAATGAAACTAAAGCATCATGCTGAAGGAGACAAGGGACTGCCACAGGTACTACGAGGCATATATGAAGAGAGAGCTGGAGAAAGTGGTTGTGTCCCTAATGGAACTGTATTACCTATCTTGTGACTCTCAAACCCAGGTCCGGGAGTGTAATCATCGCCTGACACTAATTAGCATAACGCAACGGACATAAATCTTCCTAGAAAATCTTCCTATTCATGAAAATCACAAGTGAAATATATTGGAACACAGCTTAGCCTTTTGTAAATCACCCTGTCATCTCAGATTTTCAAAATATGCTTTACAGCCAAAGCTACACAAGCATTTGTGTAAGTTTATCATAGACTAGCAGCAGGCAACCTTGTCACGAAAATCAGAAAAGTAATCAAATTTAATCGTTTACCTTTGATGAACTTCAGATGTTTTCACTCATGAGACTCCCAGGTAGATAGCCAAAGTTCATTTTTTCCCAAAACATTATTTTTGTAGGCGAAATAGCTCCGTTTGTTCTTCACGTTTGGCTGAGAAATCCCCCGGAAATTGCAGTCACGAAAACAGCGAAAAACATTCCAAATTAGCTCCATAATATCAACAGAAACATCCATCCTCAAGGTGTTTTTCTAATATCTATTCGATAATATATCCAGTAGGACCGATTGGAGTAATGGCTACCTCTGTATTTTAGGCGAGAATCTCTCTCGGAGCCACCATGTGAACACTTACGCAATGTAGCCGCCTACGGCTATTCTTCAACATAAATGCGTAAAACTACGTCACAATGCTGTAGACACCTTGGGGAATACGTAGAAAGCGTAAGCTCGTTGATGGCACATTCACAGCTCAATAGGGACTCATTGGAACGCAGCGCTTTCAAAACCTGGGGCACTTCCGGATTGGATTTTTCTCAGGCTTTCGCCTGCAACATCAGTTCTGTTATACTCACAGACAATATCTTTACAGTTTTGGAAACGTTAGAGTGTTTTCTATCCAAAGCTGTCAATTATATGCATATTCTAGCATCTTGTCCTGAAAAAATATCCCATTTAAAATGGGAACGTTTTTTATCCAAAAATGAAAATACTGCCCCATAGTACCAACAGGTTTAAGTGCACTACTTTTGACCAGGATACTATGAAGATGTTTTTATTTCTTTATGACTAATAAAGATTTGATGTACAACAGTTTGACGTGCTCTTAATTAAATGCATGCCAGCCATTGCACAAGACAATACAACATTAAAGAATACATTCATTGCACTATAACGGTGACAAACGGTATCCACAAACAGTTATGCCCTATATAAAGCTATCCCAAAAGCAGAGCTTTCTTTCCAGCACCAAAACATCCTTACCACTGCTACACCTGGCTATCAGCGGAGCCTTGTCTGGCAACGAAACAGTTCATTCAGCCTCGTTTACTGTCTTTTTAAAAAAACATACTGTAGCTGATATGGCTGACTTGCTTAAACAAATGTGGTTCCTACTGACATTTGAGATATACAATCTATGCTGGGGACAATAAAAGGCCACTTTAAAATGTGCAGTTTTTTCTCAAAACACAAAGCCACAGATGTCTCAAGTTTTGAAATGAAAAACGATTTGAAAATAAATTATAAACAGTATAAAGCAGGGGTGCAACTTTGGTTTTCGAAATGGGGGGGACATAACTATTATTATTTTTTATTTTTTCACCAGTTGGATAAACACTCCAAACAGCCTATCCGACTGCTTGGAGGTGTCCGCATGGTCCTAAAGCATACCGTAGCCTCGTTTTGTATCACATTCCAATGATAAAACTAGGGGGGACAAAAATGTAATTTCAGAATGAGGGGGTTGGGGACAGGACATGTACTCCCCTGATTTAAAGAATCAGTGTCTTTTTGGGGGTTTTGCATTTTATTATATTTTATATACAAGTCTACATCTTATTCATTTGGTTTTCCAGACAGAGTGGACCTATTTCAATGTCTTCCTTCCCAAAGAGGGCAAAGACTCCAGCCTGCCCATGTTCTTCTTTTCCAAGTGGAGTGTGGAAAAAGTAGTGGACTACGCTGCCTCACTGGCCAGCCTCATGAACAACAACAATATACTAACAGCTAATCTAAAAGAAAACAGCCACTAGCAGCAGGCTCCAAGTAGACAAACCTATTCTACTGTTATCATCATACAAATACGAATCAACATTCAAATCAACATTTATTATAACGTGTAGTTTCACAATCATGTTTGTCACAATACATTTCACAAAAAACAAATCCTGACTCACTAGATCTATTGGAGTCATTTGAATAGTATGAAGATGTTTTTATTTATGATTAATAAAGCTGTAGATTGTTTGGTGAAGTCCAGACCTGGAAGAGGGGTTCCAATTGTCACTTTTCTAGCACTCCTACTATTGAGTAACGCTTCATTTATTTGGAATTCACTATTTGAATCAGGGAATTGGGAATTTAGTACAGATATTGATTAAAGCTAAACATGTCATGCAAGTGGATCTTAGCAAGAACCAAGTCATGTCTTGCCATTTATTTAATCCACAGCTGCTTTCAACAGACCCAGGTGGGATTTGAACCCACAATCCCCAGCTTCGGAGGCTGATGCCTTATCCATTAGGCCACTGGATCTCTTATTCCCAAAAGAAAATTACATCTTGGTGGGGAAAACATACTGGAAAAGTTTTGACGCATGCCAGCAAAGCCATTACACAAGACAATACAACAATAAAGAATACATTCATTGCACTATAACGGTGACAAACGGTACCCCCAAACAGTTATGCCCTATATAAAGCTTTCCCAACAGCAGAGCTTTCTTTTCAGCACCAAAACATCCTTACCACTGCTATACCTGGCTATCAGCGGAGCCTTGTCTGGCAACGAAACAGTTCATTCAGCCTCGTTTACTGCCTTTTTAAAAAAACATACTGTAGCTGATATGGCTGACTTGCTTAAACAAATGTGGTTCCTACTGACAATTGAGATGTACAATCTATGCTGGGGACAATAAAAGGCCACTTTAAAATATGCAGTTTTTTCACAAAACGCAAAGCCACAGATGTCTCAAGTTTTGAAATGAAAAATGAGTTGAAAATACATTATATACAGTACAAAGCAGGGGTGCAACTTTGGTTTTCGAAATGGGGGGGACATAACTATTATTATTTTTTCACCAGTTGGATAAACACTCAAACAGCCTATCCGACTGCTTGGAGGTGTCCGCATGGTCCTAAAGCATACCGTAGCCTCGTTTTGTATCACATTCCAATGATAAAACTATGGGGGACAAAAATGTAATTTCAGAATGAGGGGGTTGGGGACAGGACATGTACTCCCCTGATTTAAAGAATCAGTGTCTTTTTGGGGGTTTTGCATTTTATTATATTTTATATACAAGTCTTCATCATATTCCTTTGGTTTTCCAGACAGAGTGGACCTATTTCAACGTCTTCCTTCCCAAAGAGGGCAAAGACTCCAGCCTGCCCATGTTCTTCTGTTCCAAGTGGAGTGTGGAAAAAGTAGTGGACTACGCTGCCTCACTGGCCAGCCTCAAGAACAACAACAATATACTAACAGCTAATCTAAAAGAAAACAGCCATTAGCAGCAGGCTCCAAGTAGACAAACCTATTCTACTGTTATCATCATACAAATACGAATCAACATTCAAATCAACATTTATTATAACGTGTAGTTTCACAATCATGTTTGTCACAATACATTTCACAAAAAAACAAATCCTGACTCACTAGATCTATTGGAGTCATTTGAATACTATGAAGATGTTTTTATTTATGATTAATAAAGCTGTAGATTGTTTGGTGAAGTCATGACCTAGAAGAGGGGTTCCAATTGTCACTTTTCTAGCACTCCTACTGTTGAGTAACGCTTCACTTATTTGGAATTCATTATTTGAATCAGGGAATTGGGAATTTAGTACAGATATTGATTAAAGCCAAACATTCCATGCAAGTGGATCTTAGCAAGAACCAAGTCTTAGCTGGCCATTTATTTAATGCACAGCTGCTCTCAACAGACCCAGGTGGGACTTGAACCCACAATCCCCAGCTCCGGAGGCTGATGCCTTATCCATTAGGCCACTAGATCTCTTATTCCCAACAGAAAATTACATCTCGGTGGGGCAAACATACTGGAAAAGTTTTGACGCATGCCAGCAAAGCCATTACACAAGACAATACAACATTAAATAATACGTCCATTGCACTATAACGGTGACAAACGGTACCCACAAACAGTTAGGCCCTATATAAAGCTTTCCCAACAGCAGAGCTTTCTTTTCAGCACCAAAACATCCTTACCACTGCTACACCTGGCTATCAGCGGAGCCTTGTCTGTCAACGAAACAGTTCATTCAGCCTCGTTTACTGCCTTTTTAAAAAAACATACTGTAGCTGATATGGCTGACTTGCTTAAACAAATGTGGTTCCTACTGACAATTGAGATGTACAATCTATGCTGGGGACAATAAAAGGCCACTTTAAAATGTGCAGTTTTTTCACAAAACACAAAGCCACAGATGTCTCAAGTTTTGAAATGAAAAACGAGTTGAAAATACATTATATACAGTATAAAGCAGGGGTGCAACTTTAGTTTTCGAAATGGGGGGGACATAACTATTATTATTTTTTATTTTTTCACCAGTTGGATAAACACTCCAAACAGCCTATCCGACTGCTTGGAGGTGTCCGCATGGTCCTAAAGCATACCGTAGCCTCGTTTTGTATCACATTCCAATGATAAAACTATGGGGGACAAAAATGTAATTTCAGAATGAGGGGGTTGGGGACAGGACATGTACTCCCCTGATTTAAAGAATCAGTGTCTTTTTGGGGGTTTTACATTTTATTATATTTTATATACAAGTCTACATCATATTCCTTTGGTTTTCCAGACAGAGTGGACCTATTTCAACGTCTTCCTTCCCAAAGAGGGCAAAGACTCCAGCCTGCCCATGTTCTTCTGTTCCAAGTGGAGTGTGGAAAAAGTAGTGGACTACGCTGCCTCTCTGGCCAGCCTCAAGAACAACAACAATATACTAACAGCTAATCTAAAAGAAAACAGCCACTAGCAGCAGGCTCCACGTAGACAAACCTATTCTACTGTCATCATCATACAAATATGAATCAACATTCAAATCAACATTTATTATAACGTTTAGTTTCACAATCATGTTTGTCACAATACATTTCACAAAAAAACAAATCCTGACTCACTAGATCTATTGGAGTCATTTGAATACTATGAAGATGTTTTTATTTATGATTAATAAAGCTGTAGATTGTTTGGTGAAGTCATGACCTGGAAGAGGGGTTCCAATTGTCACTTTTCTAGCACTCCTACTGATGAGTAACGCTTCACTTATTTGGAATTCACTATTTGAATCAGGGAATTGGGAATTTAGTACAGATATTGATTAAAGCTAAACATTCCATGCAAGTGGATCTTAGCAAGAACCAAGTCTTTGCTGGCCATTTATTTAATGCACAGCTGCTCTCAACAGACCCAGGTGGGACTTGAACCCACAATCCCCAGCTCCGGAGGCAGATGCCTTATCCATTAGGCCACTGGATCTCTTATTCCCAAAAGAAAATTACATCTCTGTGGGGCAAACATACTGGAAAAGTTTTGACGCATGCCAGCAAAGCCATTACACAAGACAATACAACATTAAAGAATACGTTCATTGCACTATAACGGTGACAAACGGTAGCCACAAACAGTTAGGCCCTATATAAAGCTTTCCCAACAGCAGAGCTTTCTTTTCAGCACCAAAACATCCTTACCACTGCTATACCTGGCTATCAGCGGAGCCTTGTCTGGCAACGAAACAGTTCATTCAGCCTCGTTTACTGCCTTTTCAAAAAAACATACTGTAGCTGATATGGCTGACTTGCTTAAACAAATTTGGTTCCTACTGACAATTGAGATGTACAATCTCTGCTGGGGACAATAAAAGGCCACTTTAAAATGTGCAGTTTTTTCACAAAACACAAAGCCACAGATGTCTCAAGTTTTGAAATGAAAAATGAGTTGAAAATACATTATATACAGTACAAAGCAGGGGTGCAACTTTGGTTTTCGAAATGGGGGGGACATAACTATTATTATTTTTTCACCAGTTGGATAAACACTCCAAACAGCCTATCCGACTGCTTGGAGGTGTCCGCATGGTCCTAAAGCATACCGTAGCCTCGTTTTGTATCACCTTCCAATGATAAAACTAGGGGGGAAAAAAATGTAATTTCAGAATGAGGGGGTTGGGGACAGGACATGTACTCCCCTGATTTAAAGAATCAGTGTATTTTTGGGGGTTTTACATTTTATTATATTTTATATACAAGTCTACATCTTATTCATTTGTTTTTCCAGACAGAGTGGACCTATTTCAACGTCTTCCTTCCCAAAGAGGGCAAAGACTCCAGCCTGCCCATGTTCTTCTGTTCCAAGTGGAGTGTGGAAAAAGTAGTGGACTACGCTGCCTCTCTGGCCAGCCTCAAGAACAACAACAATATACTAACAGCTAATCTAAAAGAAAACAGCCACTAGCAGCAGGCTCCAAGTAGACAAACCTATTCTACTGTTATCATCATACAAATACGAATCAACATTCAAATCAACATTTATTATAACGTGTAGTTTCACAATCATGTTTGTCACAATACATTTCACAAAAAAACAAATCCTGACTCACTAAATCTATTGGAGTCATTTGAATACTATGAAGATGGTTTTATTTATGATTAATAAAGCTGTAGATTGTTTGGTGAAGTCATGACCTGGAAGAAGGGTTCCAATTGTCACTTTTCTAGCACTCCTACTGTTGAGTAACGCTTCACTTATTTGGAATTCACTATTTGAATCAGGGAATTTAGTACAGATATTGATTAAAGCCAAACATTCCATGCAAGTGGATCTTAGCAAGAACCAAGTCTTGGCTGGCCATTTATTTAATGCACAGCTGCTCTCAACAGACCCAGGTGGGACTTGAACCCACAATCCCCAGCTCCGGAGGCTGATGCCTTATCCATTAGGCCACTGGATCTCTTATTCCCAACAGAAAATTACATCTCGGTGGGGCAAACATACTGGAAAAGTTTTGACGCATGCCAGCAAAGCCATTACACAAGACAATACAACATTAAAGAATACGTCCATTGCACTATAACGGTGACAAACGGTACCCACAAACAGTTAGGCCCTATATAAAGCTTTCCCAACAGCAGAGCTTTCTTTTCAGCACCAAAACATCCTTACCACTGCTACACCTGGCTATCAGCGGAGCCTTGTCTGTCAACGAAACAGTTCATTCAGCCTCGTTTACTGCCTTTTTAAAAAAACATACTGTAGCTGATATGGCTGACTTGCTTAAACAAATGTGGTTCCTACTGACAATTGAGATGTACAATCTATGCTGGGGACAATAAAAGGCCACTTTAAAATGTGCAGTTTTTTCACAAAACACAAAGCCACAGATGTCTCAAGTTTTGAAATGAAAAACGAGTTGAAAATACATTATATACAGTATAAAGCAGGGGTGCAACTTTAGTTTTCGAAATGGGGGGGACATAACTATTATTATTTTTTATTTTTTCACCAGTTGGATAAACACTCCAAACAGCCTATCCGACTGCTTGGAGGTGTCCGCATGGTCCTAAAGCATACCGTAGCCTCGTTTTGTATCACATTCCAATGATAAAACTAGGGGGGACAAAAATGTAATTTCAGAATGAGGGGGTTGGGGACAGGAAATGTACTCCCCTGATTTAAAGAATCAGTGTATTTTTGGGGGTTTTACATTTTATTATATTTTATATACAAGTCTACATCTTATTCATTTGTTTTTCCAGACAGAGTGGACCTATTTCAACGTCTTCCTTCCCAAAGAGGGCAAAGACTCCAGCCTGCCCATGTTCTTCTGTTCCAAGTGGAGTGTGGAAAAAGTAGTGGACTACGCTGCCTCTCTGGCCAGCCTCAAGAACAACAACAATATACTAACAGCTAATCTAAAAGAAAACAGCCACTAGCAGCAGGCTCCAAGTAGACAAACCTATTCTACTGTTATCATCATACAAATATGAATCAACATTCAAATCAACATTTATTATAACGTTTAGTTTCACAATCATGTTTGTCACAATACATTTCACAAAAAAAAATCCTGACTCACTAGATCTATTGGAGTCATTTGAATACTATGAAGATGTTTTTATTTATGATTAATAAAGCTTTAGATTGTTTGGTGAAGTCATGACCTGGAAGAGGGGTTCCAATTGTCACTTTTCTAGCACTCCTACTGTTGAGTAACGCTTCACTTATTTGGAATTCACTATTTGAATCAGGGAATTGGGAATTTAGTACAGATATTGATTAAAGCCAAACATTCCATGCAAGTGGATCTTAGCAAGAACCAAGTCTTGGCTGGCCATTTATTTAATGCACAGCTGCTCTCAACAGACCCAGGTGGGACTTGAACCCACAATCCCCAGCTCCGGAGGCTGATGCCTTATCCATTAGGCCACTAGATCTCTTATTCCCAACAGAAAATTACATCTCGGTGGGGCAAACATACTGGAAAAGTTTTGACGCATGCCAGCAAAGCCATTACACAAGACAATACAACATTAAATAATACGTCCATTGCACTATAACGGTGACAAACGGTACCCACAAACAGTTAGGCCCTATATAAAGCTTTCCCAACAGCAGAGCTTTCTTTTCAGCACCAAAACATCCTTACCACTGCTACACCTGGCTATCAGCGGAGCCTTGTCTGTCAACGAAACAGTTCATTCAGCCTCGTTTACTGCCTTTTTAAAAAAACATACTGTAGCTGATATGGCTGACTTGCTTAAACAAATGTGGTTCCTACTGACAATTGAGATGTACAATCTATGCTGGGGACAATAAAAGGCCACTTTAAAATGTGCAGTTTTTTCACAAAACACAAAGCCACAGATGTCTCAAGTTTTGAAATGAAAAACGAGTTGAAAATACATTATATACAGTATAAAGCAGGGGTGCAACTTTAGTTTTCGAAATGGGGGGGACATAACTATTATTATTTTTTATTTTTTCACCAGTTGGATAAACACTCCAAACAGCCTATCCGACTGCTTGGAGGTGTCCGCATGGTCCTAAAGCATACCGTAGCCTCGTTTTGTATCACATTCCAATGATAAAACTAGGGGGGACAAAAATGTAATTTCAGAATGAGGGGGTTGGGGACAGGAAATGTACTCCCCTGATTTAAAGAATCAGTGTATTTTTGGGGGTTTTACATTTTATTATATTTTATATACAAGTCTACATCTTATTCATTTGTTTTTCCAGACAGAGTGGACCTATTTCAACGTCTTCCTTCCCAAAGAGGGCAAAGACTCCAGCCTGCCCATGTTCTTCTGTTCCAAGTGGAGTGTGGAAAAAGTAGTGGACTACGCTGCCTCTCTGGCCAGCCTCAAGAACAACAACAATATACTAACAGCTAATCTAAAAGAAAACAGCCACTAGCAGCAGGCTCCAAGTAGACAAACCTATTCTACTGTTATCATCATACAAATATGAATCAACATTCAAATCAACATTTATTATAACGTTTAGTTTCACAATCATGTTTGTCACAATACATTTCACAAAAAAAAATCCTGACTCACTAGATCTATTGGAGTCATTTGAATACTATGAAGATGTTTTTATTTATGATTAATAAAGCTTTAGATTGTTTGGTGAAGTCATGACCTGGAAGAGGGGTTCCAATTGTCACTTTTCTAGCACTCCTACTGTTGAGTAACGCTTCACTTATTTGGAATTCACTATTTGAATCAGGGAATTGGGAATTTAGTACAGATATTGATTAAAGCCAAACATTCCATGCAAGTGGATCTTAGCAAGAACCAAGTCTTGGCTGGCCATTTATTTAATGCACAGCTGCTCTCAACAGACCCAGGTGGGACTTGAACCCACAATCCCCAGCTCCGGAGGCTGATGCCTTATCCATTAGGCCACTAGATCTCTTATTCCCAACAGAAAATTACATCTCGGTGGGGCAAACATACTGGAAAAGTTTTGACGCATGCCAGCAAAGCCATT
Source organism: Oncorhynchus mykiss (assembly GCF_013265735.2). Taxonomy (NCBI): domain Eukaryota; kingdom Metazoa; phylum Chordata; class Actinopteri; order Salmoniformes; family Salmonidae; genus Oncorhynchus; species Oncorhynchus mykiss. The sequence goes on along the minus strand of NC_048575.1, from coordinate 34,760,443 downwards.
ACACAAGACAATACAACATTAAATAATACGTCCATTGCACTATAACGGTGACAAACGGTACCCACAAACAGTTAGGCCCTATATAAAGCTTTCCCAACAGCAGAGCTTTCTTTTCAGCACCAAAACATCCTTACCACTGCTACACCTGGCTATCAGCGGAGCCTTGTCTGTCAACGAAACAGTTCATTCAGCCTCGTTTACTGCCTTTTTAAAAAAACATACTGTAGCTGATATGGCTGACTTGCTTAAACAAATGTGGTTCCTACTGACAATTGAGATGTACAATCTATGCTGGGGACAATAAAAGGCCACTTTAAAATGTGCAGTTTTTTCACAAAACACAAAGCCACAGATGTCTCAAGTTTTGAAATGAAAAACGAGTTGAAAATACATTATATACAGTATAAAGCAGGGGTGCAACTTTAGTTTTCGAAATGGGGGGGACATAACTATTATTATTTTTTATTTTTTCACCAGTTGGATAAACACTCCAAACAGCCTATCCGACTGCTTGGAGGTGTCCGCATGGTCCTAAAGCATACCGTAGCATCGTTTTGTATCACATTCCAATGATAAAACTATGGGGGACAAAAATGTAATTTCAGAATGAGGGGGTTGGGGACAGGACATGTACTCCCCTGATTTAAAGAATCAGTGTCTTTTTGGGGGTTTTGCATTTTATTATATTTTATATACAAGTCTACATCATATTCCTTTGGTTTTCCAGACAGAGTGGACCTATTTCAACGTCTTCCTTCCCAAAGAGGGCAAAGACTCCAGCCTGCCCATGTTCTTCTGTTCCAAGTGGAGTGTGGAAAAAGTAGTGGACTACGCTGCCTCTCTGGCCAGCCTCAAGAACAACAACAATATACTAACAGCTAATCTAAAAGAAAACAGCCACTAGCAGCAGGCTCCACGTAGACAAACCTATTCTACTGTCATCATCATACAAATATGAATCAACATTCAAATCAACATTTATTATAACGTTTAGTTTCACAATCATGTTTGTCACAATACATTTCACAAAAAAACAAATCCTGACTCACTAGATCTATTGGAGTCATTTGAATACTATGAAGATGTTTTTATTTATGATTAATAAAGCTGTAGATTGTTTGGTGAAGTCATGACCTGGAAGAGGGGTTCCAATTGTCACTTTTCTAGCACTCCTACTGATGAGTAACGCTTCACTTATTTGGAATTCACTATTTGAATCAGGGAATTGGGAATTTAGTACAGATATTGATTAAAGCTAAACATTCCATGCAAGTGGATCTTAGCAAGAACCAAGTCTTTGCTGGCCATTTATTTAATGCACAGCTGCTCTCAACAGACCCAGGTGGGACTTGAACCCACAATCCCCAGCTCCGGAGGCTGATGCCTTATCCATTAGGCCACTGGATCTCTTATTCCCAATAGAAAATTACATCTCGGTGGGGCAAACATACTGGAAAAGTTTTGACGCATGCCAGCAAAGCCATTACACAAGACAATACAACATTAAAGAATACGTTCATTGCACTATAACGGTGACAAACGGTACCCACAAACAGTTAGGCCCTATATAAAGCTTTCCCAACAGCAGAGCTTTCTTTTCAGCACCAAAACATCCTTACCACTGCTACACCTGGCTATCAGCGGAGCCTTGTCTGGCAACGAAACAGTTCATTCAGCCTCGTTTACTGCCTTTAAAAAAAAACATACTGTAGCTGATATGGCTGACTTGCTTAAACAAATGTGGTTCCTACTGACAATTGAGATTTACAATCTATGCTCGGGACAATAAAAGGCCACTTTAAAATGTGCAGTTTTTTCACAAAACGCAAAGCCACAGATGTCTCAAGTTTTGAAATGAAAAATTAGTTGAAAATACATTATATACAGTACAAAGCAGGGGTGCAACTTTGGTTTTCGAAATGGGGGGGACATAACTATTATTATTTTTTCACCAGGTGGATAAACACTCCAAACAGACTATCCGACTGCTTGGAGGTGTCTGCATGGTCCTAAAGCATACCGTAGCCTCGTTTTGTATCACATTCCAATGATAAAACTAGGGGGGACAAAAATGTAATTTCAGAATGAGGGGGTTGGGGATAGGACATGTACTCCCCTGATTTAAAGAATCAGTGTCTTTTTGGGGGTTTTACATTTTATTATATTTTATATGCAAGTCTACATCTTATTCATTTGTTTTTCCAGACAGAGTGGACCTATTTCAACGTCTTCCTTCCCAAAGAGGGCAAAGACTCCAGCCTGCCCATGTTCTTCTGTTCCAAGTGGAGTGTGGAAAAAGTAGTGGACTACGTTGCCTCTCTGGCCAGCCTCAAGAACAACAACAATATACTAACAGCTAATCTAAAAGAAAACAGCCACTAGCAGCAGGCTCCAAGTAGACAAACCTATTCTACTGTCGTCATCATACAAATATGAATCAACATTCAAATCAACATTTATTATAACGTTTAGTTTCACAATCATGTTTGTCACAATACATTTCACAAAAAAACAAATCCTGACTCACTAGATCTATTGGAGTCATTTGAATACTATGAAGATGTTTTTATTTATGATTAATAAAGCTGTAGATTGTTTGGTGAAGTCATGACCTGGAAGGGGGGTTCCAATTGTCACTTTTCTAGCACTCCTACTGTTGAGTAACGCTTCACTTATTTGGAATTCACTATTTGAATCAGGGAATTGGGAATTTAGTACATTTATTGATTAAAGCTAAACATGATCTTAGCAAGAACCAAGTCTTGGCTGGCCACTTATTTAATGCACAGCTGCTCTCAACAGACCCAGGTGGGACTTGAACCCACAAGCCCCAGCTCCGGAGGCTGATGCCTTATCCATTAGGCCACTGGATCTCTTATTCCCAACAGAAAATTACATCTTGGTGGGGCAAACATACTGGAAAAGTTTTGACGCATGCCAGCAAAGCCATTACACAAGACAATACAACATTAAAGAATACGTTCATTGCACTATAACGGTGACAAACGGTACCCACAAACAGTTAGGCCCTATATAAAGCTTTCCCAACAGCAGAGCTTTCTTTTCAGCACCAAAACATCCTTACCACTGCTACACCTGGCTATCAGCGGAGCCTTGTCTGGCAACGAAACAGTTCATTCAGCCTCGTTTACTGCCTTTAAAAAAAAACATACTGTAGCTGATATGGCTGACTTGCTTAAACAAATGTGGTTCCTACTGACAATTGAGATTTACAATCTATGCTCGGGACAATAAAAGGCCACTTTAAAATGTGCAGTTTTTTCACAAAACACAAAGCCACAGATGTCTCAAGTTTTGAAATGAAAAATGAGTTGAAAATACATTATATACAGTACAAAGCAGGGGTGCAACTTTGGTTTTCGAAATGGGGGGGACATAACTATTATTATTTTTTCACCAGTTGGATAAACACTCCAAACAGCCTATCCGACTGCTTGGAGGTGTCTGCATGGTCCTAAAGCATACCGTAGCCTCGTTTTGTATCACATTCCAATGATAAAACTAGGGGGGACAAAAATGTAATTTCAGAATGAGGGGGTTGGGGATAGGACATGTACTCCCCTGATTTAAAGAATCAGTGTATTTTTGGGGGTTTTACATTTTATTATATTTTATATACAAGTCTACATCTTATTCATTTGTTTTTCCAGACAGAGTGGACCTATTTCAACGTCTTCCTTCCCAAAGAGGGCAAAGACTCCAGCCTGCCCATGTTCTTCTGTTCCAAGTGGAGTGTGGAAAAAGTAGTGGACTACGTTGCCTCTCTGGCCAGCCTCAAGAACAACAACAATATACTAACAGCTAATCTAAAAGAAAACAGCCACTAGCAGCAGGCTCCAAGTAGACAAACCTATTCTACTGTCGTCATCATACAAATATGAATCAACATTCAAATCAACATTTATTATAACGTTTAGTTTCACAATCATGTTTGTCACAATACATTTCACAAAAAAACAAATCCTGACTCACTAGATCTATTGGAGTCATTTGAATACTATGAAGATGTTTTTATTTATGATTAATAAAGCTGTAGATTGTTTGGTGAAGTCATGACCTGGAAGGGGGGTTCCAATTGTCACTTTTCTAGCACTCCTACTGTTGAGTAACGCTTCACTTATTTGGAATTCACTATTTGAATCAGGGAATTGGGAATTTAGTACAGATATTGATTAAAGCTAAACATGATCTTAGCAAGAACCAAGTCTTGGCTGGCCACTTATTTAATGCACAGCTGCTCTCAACAGACCCACAAGCCCCAGCTCCGGAGGCTGATGCCTTATCCATTAGGCCACTGGATCTCTTATTCCCAACAGAAAATTACATCTTGGTGGGGCAAACATACTGGAAAAGTTTTGACGCATGCCAGCAAAGCCATTACACAAGACAATACAACATTAAAGAATACGTTCATTGCACTATAACGGTGACAAACGGTACCCACAAACAGTTAGGCCCTATATAAAGCTTTCCCAACAGCAGAGCTTTCTTTTCAGCACCAAAACATCCTTACCACTGCTACACCTGGCTATCAGCGGAGCCTTGTCTGGCAACGAAACAGTTCATTCAGCCTCGTTTACTGCCTTTAAAAAAAAACATACTGTAGCTGATATGGCTGACTTGCTTAAACAAATGTGGTTCCTACTGACAATTGAGATTTACAATCTATGCTCGGGACAATAAAAGGCCACTTTAAAATGTGCAGTTTTTTCACAAAACACAAAGCCACAGATGTCTCAAGTTTTGAAATGAAAAATGAGTTGAAAATACATTATATACAGTACAAAGCAGGGGTGCAACTTTGGTTTTCGAAATGGGGGGGACATAACTATTATTATTTTTTCACCAGTTGGATAAACACTCCAAACAGCCTATCCGACTGCTTGGAGGTGTCTGCATGGTCCTAAAGCATACCGTAGCCTCGTTTTGTATCACATTCCAATGATAAAACTAGGGGGGACAAAAATGTAATTTCAGAATGAGGGGGTTGGGGATAGGACATGTACTCCCCTGATTTAAAGAATCAGTGTATTTTTGGGGGTTTTACATTTTATTATATTTTATATACAAGTCTACATCTTATTCATTTGTTTTTCCAGACAGAGTGGACCTATTTCAACGTCTTCCTTCCCAAAGAGGGCAAAGACTCCAGCCTGCCCATGTTCTTCTGTTCCAAGTGGAGTGTGGAAAAAGTAGTGGACTACGCTGCCTCTCTGGCCAGCCTCAAGAACAACAACAATATACTAACAGCTAATCTAAAAGAAAACAGCCACTAGCAGCAGGCTCCAAGTAGACAAACCTATTCTACTGTCATCATCATACAAATATGAATCAACATTCAAATCAACATTTATTATAACGTTTAGTTTCACAATCATGTTTGTCACAATACATTTCACAAAAAAACAAATCCTGACTCACTAGATCTATTGGAGTCATTTGAATACTATGAAGATGTTTTTATTTATGATTAATAAAGCTGTAGATTGTTTGGTGAAGTCATGACCTGGAAGAGAGGTTCCAATTGTCACTTTTCTAGCACTCCTACAGTTGAGTAACGCTTCACTTATTTCGAATTCACTATTTGAATCAGGGAATTGGGAATTTAGTACAGATATTGATTAAAGCTAAACATTCCATGCAAGTGGATCTTAGCAAGAACCAAGTCTTGGCTGGCCATTTATTTAATGCACAGCTGCTCTCAACAGACCCAGGTGGGACTTGAACCCACAATCCCCAGCTCCGGAGGCTGATGCCTTATCCATTAGGCCACTGGATCTCTTATTCCCAACAGAAAATTACATCTCGGTGGGGCAAACATACTGGAAAAGTTTTGACGCATGCCAGCAAAGCCATTACACAAGACAATACAACATTAAAGAATACGTTCATTGCACTATAACGGTGACAAACGGTACCCACAAACAGTTAGGCCCTATATAAAGCTTTCCCAACAGCAGAGCTTTCTTTTCAGCACCAAAACATCCATACCACTGCTACACCTGGCTATCAGTGGAGCCTTGTCTGGCAACGAAACAGTTCATTCAGCCTCGTTTACTGCCTTTAAAAAAAAACATACTGTAGCTGATATGGCTGACTTGCTTAAACAAATGTGGTTCCTACTGACAATTGAGATTTACAATCTATGCTCGGGACAATAAAGGCCACTTTAAAATGTGCAGTTTTTTCACAAAACACAAAGCCACAGATGTCTCAAGTTTTGAAATGAAAAATGAGTTGAAAATACATTATATACAGTACAAAGCAGGGGTGCAACTTTGGTTTTCGAAATGGGGGGGACATAACTATTATTATTTTTTCACCAGTTGGATAAACACTCCAAACAGCCTATCCGACTGCTTGGAGGTGTCTGCATGGTCCTAAAGCATACCGTAGCCTCGTTTTGTATCACATTCCAATGATAAAACTAGGGGGGACAAAAATGTAATTTCAGAATGAGGGGGTTGGGGATAGGACATGTACTCCCCTGATTTAAAGAATCAGTGTCTTTTTGGGGGTTTTACATTTTATTATATTTTATATACAAGTCTACATCTTATTCATTTGTTTTTCCAGACAGAGTGGACCTATTTCAACGTCTTCCTTCCCAAAGAGGGCAAAGACTCCAGCCTGCCCATGTTCTTCTGTTCCAAGTGGAGTGTGGAAAAAGTAGTGGACTACGCTGCCTCACTGGCCAGCCTCAAGAACAACAACAATATACTAACAGCTAATCTAAAAGAAAACAGCCATTAGCAGCAGGCTCCAAGTAGACAAACCTATTCTACTGTTATCATCATACAAATACGAATCAACATTCAAATCAACATTTATTATAACGTTTAGTTTCACAATCATGTTTGTCACAATACATTTCACAAAAAAACAAATCCTGACTCACTAGATATATTGGAGTCATTTGAATACTATGAAGATGTTTTTATTTATGATTAATAAAGCTGTAGATTGTTTGGTGAAGTCATGACCTGGAAGAGGGGTTCCAATTGTCACTTTTCTAGCACTCCTACTGTTGAGTAACGCTTCACTTATTTGGAATTCACTATTTGAATCAGGGAATTGGGAATTTAGTACAGATATTGATTAAAGCTAAACATTCCATGCAAGTGGATCTTAGCAAGAACCAAGTCTTTGCTGGCTATTTATTTAATGCACAGCTGCTCTCAACAGACCCAGGTGGGACTTGAACCCACAATCCCCAGCTCCGGAGGCAGATGCCTTATCCATTAGGCCACTGGATCAAACATACTGGAAAAGTTTTGACGCATGCCAGCAAAGCCATTACACAAGACAATACAACATTAAAGAATACGTTCATTGCACTATAACGGTGACAAACGGTACCCACAAACAGTTAGGCCCTATATAAAGCTTTCCCAACAGCAGAGCTTTCTTTTCAGCACCAAAACATCCTTACCACTGCTACACCTGGCTATCAGCAGAGCCTTGTCTGGCAACGAAACAGTTCATTCAGCCTCGTTTACTGCCTTAAAAAAAAAACATACTGTAGCTGATATGGCTGACTTGCTTAAACAAATGTGGTTCCTACTGACAATTGAGATTTACAATCTATGCTCGGGACAATAAAAGGCCACTTTAAAATGTGCAGTTTTTTCACAAAACGCAAAGCCACAGATGTCTCAAGTTTTGAAATGAAAAATTAGTTGAAAATACATTATATACAGTACAAAGCAGGGGTGCAACTTTGGTTTTCGAAATGGGGGGGACATAACTATTATTATTTTTTCACCAGGTGGATAAACACTCCAAACAGACTATCCGACTGCTTGGAGGTGTCTGCATGGTCCTAAAGCATACCGTAGCCTCGTTGTGTATCACATTCCAATGATAAAACTAGGGGGGACAAAAATGTAATTTCAGAATGAGGGGGTTGGGGATAGGACATGTACTCCCCTGATTTAAAGAATCAGTGTCTTTTTGGGGGTTTTACATTTTATTATATTTTATATGCAAGTCTACATCTTATTCATTTGTTTTTCCAGACAGAGTGGACCTATTTCAACGTCTTCCTTCCCAAAGAGGGCAAAGACTCCAGCCTGCCCATGTTCTTCTGTTCCAAGTGGAGTGTGGAAAAAGTAGTGGACTACGTTGCCTCTCTGGCCAGCCTCAAGAACAACAACAATATACTAACAGCTAATCTAAAAGAAAACAGCCACTAGCAGCAGGCTCCAAGTAGACAAACCTATTCTACTGTCGTCATCATACAAATATGAATCAACATTCAAATCAACATTTATTATAACGTTTAGTTTCACAATCATGTTTGTCACAATACATTTCACAAAAAAACAAATCCTGACTCACTAGATCTATTGGAGTCATTTGAATACTATGAAGATGTTTTTATTTATGATTAATAAAGCTGTAGATTGTTTGGTGAAGTCATGACCTGGAAGGGGGGTTCCAATTGTCACTTTTCTAGCACTCCTACTGTTGAGTAACGCTTCACTTATTTGGAATTCACTATTTGAATCAGGGAATTGGGAATTTAGTACAGATATTGATTAAAGCTAAACATGATCTTAGCAAGAACCAAGTCTTGGCTGGCCACTTATTTAATGCACAGCTGCTCTCAACAGACCCAGGTGGGACTTGAACCCACAAGCCCCAGCTCCGGAGGCTGATGCCTTATCCATTAGGCCACTGGATCTCTTATTCCCAACAGAAAATTACATCTTGGTGGGGCAAACATACTGGAAAAGTTTTGACGCATGCCAGCAAAGCCATTACACAAGACAATACAACATTAAAGAATACGTTCATTGCACTATAACGGTGACAAACGGTACCCACAAACAGTTAGGCCCTATATAAAGCTTTCCCAACAGCAGAGCTTTCTTTTCAGCACCAAAACATCCTTACCACTGCTACACCTGGCTATCAGCGGAGCCTTGTCTGGCAACGAAACAGTTCATTCAGCCTCGTTTACTGCCTTTAAAAAAAAACATACTGTAGCTGATATGGCTGACTTGCTTAAACAAATGTGGTTCCTACTGACAATTGAGATTTACAATCTATGCTCGGGACAATAAAAGGCCACTTTAAAATGTGCAGTTTTTTCACAAAACACAAAGCCACAGATGTCTCAAGTTTTGAAATGAAAAATGAGTTGAAAATACATTATATACAGTACAAAGCAGGGGTGCAACTTTGGTTTTCGAAATGGGGGGGACATAACTATTATTATTTTTTCACCAGTTGGATAAACACTCCAAACAGCCTATCCGACTGCTTGGAGGTGTCTGCATGGTCCTAAAGCATACCGTAGCCTCGTTTTGTATCACATTCCAATGATAAAACTAGGGGGGACAAAAATGTAATTTCAGAATGAGGGGGTTGGGGATAGGACATGTACTCCCCTGATTTAAAGAATCAGTGTATTTTTTGGGGTTTTACATTTTATTATATTTTATATACAAGTCTACATCTTATTCATTTGTTTTTCCAGACAGAGTGGACCTATTTCAACGTCTTCCTTCCCAAAGAGGGCAAAGACTCCAGCCTGCCCATGTTCTTCTGTTCCAAGTGGAGTGTGGAAAAAGTAGTGGACTACGCTGCCTCTCTGGCCAGCCTCAAGAACAACAACAATATACTAACAGCTAATCTAAAAGAAAACAGCCACTAGCAGCAGGCTCCAAGTAGACAAACCTATTCTACTGTCATCATCATACAAATATGAATCAACATTCAAATCAACATTTATTATAACGTTTAGTTTCACAATCATGTTTGTCACAATACATTTCACAAAAAAACAAATCCTGACTCACTAGATCTATTGGAGTCATTTGAATACTATGAAGATGTTTTTATTTATGATTAATAAAGCTGTAGATTGTTTGGTGAAGTCATGACCTGGAAGAGGGGTTCCAATTGTCACTTTTCTAGCACTCCTACAGTTGAGTAACGCTTCACTTATTTGGAATTCACTATTTGAATCAGGGAATTGGGAATTTAGTACAGATATTGATTAAAGCTAAACATTCCATGCAAGTGGATCTTAGCAAGAACCAAGTCTTGGCTGGCCATTTATTTAATGCACAGCTGCTCTCAACAGACCCAGGTGGGACTTGAACCCACAATCCCCAGCTCCGGAGGCTGATGCCTTATCCATTAGGCCACTGGATCTCTTATTCCCAACAGAAAATTACATCTTGGTGGGGCAAACATACTGGAAAAGTTTTGACGCATGCCAGCAAAGCCATTACACAAGACAATACAACATTAAAGAATACGTTCATTGCACTATAACGGTGACAAACGGTACCCACAAACAGTTAGGCCCTATATAAAGCTTTCCCAACAGCAGAGCTTTCTTTTCAGCACCAAAACATCCATACCACTGCTACACCTGGCTATCAGCGGAGCCTTGTCTGGCAACGAAACAGTTCATTCAGCCTCGTTTACTGCCTTTAAAAAAAAACATACTGTAGCTGATATGGCTGACTTGCTTAAACAAATGTGGTTCCTACTGACAATTGAGATTTACAATCTATGCTCGGGACAATAAAAGGCCACTTTAAAATGTGCAGTTTTTTCACAAAACACAAAGCCACAGATGTCTCAAGTTTTGAAATGAAAAATGAGTTGAAAATACATTATATACAGTACAAAGCAGGGGTGCAACTTTGGTTTTCGAAATGGGGGGGACATAACTATTATTATTTTTTCACCAGTTGGATAAACACTCCAAACAGCCTATCCGACTGCTTGGAGGTGTCTGCATGGTCCTAAAGCATACCGTAGCCTCGTTTTGTATCACATTCCAATGATAAAACTAGGGGGGACAAAAATGTAATTTCAGAATGAGGGGGTTGGGGATAGGACATGTACTCCCCTGATTTAAAGAATCAGTGTATTTTTGGGGGTTTTACATTTTATTATATTTTATATACAAGTCTACATCTTATTCATTTGTTTTTCCAGACAGAGTGGACCTATTTCAACGTCTTCCTTCCCAAAGAGGGCAAAGACTCCAGCCTGCCCATGTTCTTCTGTTCCAAGTGGAGTGTGGAAAAAAGTAGTGGACTACGCTGCCTCTCTGGCCAGCCTCAAGAACAACAACAATATACTAACAGCTAATCTAAAAGAAAACAGCCACTAGCAGCAGGCTCCAAGTAGACAAACCTATTCTACTGTCATCATCATACAAATATGAATCAACATTCAAATCAACATTTATTATAACGGTTAGTTTCACAATCATGTTTGTCACAATACATTTCACAAAAAAACAAATCCTGACTCACTAGATCTATTGGAGTCATTTGAATACTATGAAGATGTTTTTATTTATGATTAATAAAGCTGTAGATTGTTTGGTGAAGTCATGACCTGGAAGAGGGGTTCCAATTGTCACTTTTCTAGCACTCCTACAGTTGAGTAACGCTTCACTTATTTGGAATTCACTATTTGAATCAGGGAATTGGGAATTTAGTACAGATATTGATTAAAGCTAAACATTCCATGCAAGTGGATCTTAGCAAGAACCAAGTCTTGGCTGGCCATTTATTTAATGCACAGCTGCTCTCAACAGACCCAGGTGGGACTTGAACCCACAATCCCCAGCTCGGAGGCTGATGCCTTATCCATTAGGCCACTGGATCTCTTATTCCCAACAGAAAATTACATCTCGGTGGGGCAAACATACTGGAAAAGTTTTGACGCATGCCAGCAAAGCCATTACACAAGACAATACAACATTAAAGAATACGTTCATTGCACTATAACGGTGACAAACGGTACCCACAAACAGTTAGGCCCTATATAAAGCTTTCCCAACAGCAGAGCTTTCTTTTCAGCACCAAAACATCCATACCACTGCTACACCTGGCTATCAGCAGAGCCTTGTCTGGCAACGAAACAGTTCATTCAGCCTCGTTTACTGCCTTTAAAAAAAACATACTGTAGCTGATATGGCTGACTTGCTTAAACAAATGTGGTTCCTACTGACAATTGAGATGTACAATCTATGCTCGGGGACAATAAAGGCCACTTTAAAATGTGCAGTTTTTTCACAAAACACAAAGCCACAGATGTCTCAAGTTTTGAAATGAAAAATGAGTTGAAAATACATTATATACAGTATAAAGCAGGGGTGCAACTTTAGGTTTTCGAAATGGGGGGGACATAACTATTATTATTTTATTTTTCACCAGTTGGATAAACACTCCAAACAGCCTATCCGACTGCTTGGAGGTGTCCTGCATGGTCCTAAAGCATACCGTAGCCCTCGTTTTGTATCACATTCCAATGATAAAACTATGGGGGACAAAAATGTAATTTCAGAATGAGGGGGTTGGGGATAGGACATGTACTCCCCTGATTTAAAGAATCAGTGTATTTTTGGGGGTTTTACATTTTATTATATTTTATATACAAGTCTACATCTTATTCATTTGTTTTTCCAGACAGAGTGGACCTATTTCAACGTCTTCCTTCCCAAAGAGGGCAAAGACTCCAGCCTGCCCATGTTCTTCTGTTCCAAGTGGAGTGTGAAAAAGTAGTGGACTACGCTGCCTCATCTGGCCAGCCTCAAGAACAACAACAATATACTAACAGCTAATCTAAAAGAAAACAGCCACTAGCAGCAGGCTCCAAGTAGACAAACCTATTCTACTGTCATCATCATACAAATATGAATCAACATTCAAATCAACATTTATTATAACGGGTAGTTTCACAATCATGTTTGTCACAATACATTTCACAAAAAAACAAATCCTGACTCACTAGATCTATTGGAGTCATTTGAATACTATGAATATGTTTTTATTTATGATTAATAAAGCTGTAGATTGTTTGGTGAAGTCATGACCTGGAAGAGGGGTTCCAATTGTCACTTTTCTAGCACTCCTACTGTTGAGTAACGCTTCACTTATTTGGAATTCACTATTTGAATCAGGGAATTGGGAATTTAGTACAGATATTGATTAAAGCCAAACATTCCATGCAAGTGGATCTTAGCAAGAACCAAGTCTTGGCTGGCCATTTATTTAATGCACAGCTGCTCTCAACAGACCCAGGTGGGACTTGAACCCACAATCCCCAGCTCCTGGAGGCTGATGCCTTATCCATTAGGCCACTGGATCTCTTATTCCCAAAAGAAAATTACATCTCGGTGGGGCAAACATACTGGAAAAGTTTTGACGCATGCCAGCAAAGCCATTACACAAGACAATACAACATTAAAGAATACGTTCATTGCACTATAACGGTGACAAACGGTACCCACAAACAGTTAGGCCCTATATAAAGCTTTCCCAACAGCAGAGCTTTCTTTTCAGCACCAAAACATCCTTACCACTGCTACACCTGGCTATCAGCAGGAGCCTTGTCTGTCAACGAAACAGTTCATTCAGCCTCGTTTACTGCCTTTAAAAAAAACATACTGTAGCTGATATGGCTGACTTGCTTAAACAAATGTGGTTCCTACTGACAATTGAGATTTACAATCTATGCTCGGGGACAATAAAAGGCCACTTTAAAATGTGCAGTTTTTTCACAAAACACAAAGCCACAGATGTCTCAAGTTTTGAAATGAAAAATGAGTTGAAAATACATTATATACAGTACTAAAGCAGGGGTGCAACTTTAGGTTTTCGAAATGGGGGGGACATAACTATTATTATTTTTTCACCAGTTGGATAAACACTCCAAACAGCCTATCCGACTGCTTGGAGGTGTCCTGCATGGTCCTAAAGCATACCGTAGCCTCGTTTTGTATCACATTCCAATGATAAAACTATGGGGGACAAAAATGTAATTTCAGAATGAGGGGGTTGGGGATAGGACATGTACTCCCCTGATTTAAAGAATCAGTGTATTTTTGGGGGTTTTACATTTTATTATATTTTATATACAAGTCTACATCTTATTCATTTGTTTTTCCAGACAGAGTGGACCTATTTCAACGTCTTCCTTCCCAAAGAGGGCAAAGACTCCAGCCTGCCCATGTTCTTCTGTTCCAAGTGGAGTGTGGAAAAAGTAGTGGACTACGCTGCCTCTACTGGCCAGCCTCAAGAACAACAACAATATACTAACAGCTAATCTAAAAGAAAACAGCCACTAGCAGCAGGCTCCAAGTAGACAAACCTATTCTACTGTCATCATCATACAAATATGAATCAACATTCAAATCAACATTTATTATAACGGGTAGTTTCACAATCATGTTTGTCACAATACATTTCACAAAAAAACAAATCCTGACTCACTAGATCTATAGGAGTCATTTGAATACTATGAATATGTTTTTATTTATGATTAATAAAGCTGTAGATTTTGGTGAAGTCATGACCTGGAAGAGGGGTTCCAATTGTCACTTTTCTAGCACTCCTACTGTTGAGTAACGGCTTCACTTATTTGGAATTCACTATTTGAATCAGGGAATTGGGAATTTAGTACAGATATTGATTAAAGCCAAACATTCCATGCAAGTGGATCTTAGCAAGAACCAAGTCTTGGATGGCCATTTATTTAATGCACAGCTGCTCTCAACAGACCCAGGTGGGACTTGAACCCACAATCCCCAGCTCCGGAGGCTGATGCCTTATCCATTAGGCCACTGGATCTCTTATTCCCAAAAGAAAATTACATCTCGGTGGGGCAAACATACTGGAAAAGTTTTGACGCATGCCAGCAAAGCCATTACACAAGACAATACAACATTAAAGAATACGTTCATTGCACTATAACGGTGACAAACGGTACCCACAAACAGTTAGGCCCTATATAAAGCTTTCCCAACAGCAGAGCTTTCTTTTCAGCACCAAAACATCCTTACCACTGCTACACCTGGCTATCAGCAGAGCCTTGTCTGTCAACGAAACAGTTCATTCAGCCTCGTTTACTGCCTTTTAAAAAAAAACATACTGTAGCTGATATGGCTGACTTGCTTAAACAAATGTGGTTCCTACTGACAATTGAGATGTACAATCTATGCTGGGGACAATAAAAGGCCACTTTAAAATGTGCAGTTTTTTCACAAAACACAAAGCCACAGATGTCTCAAGTTTTGAAATGAAAAACGAGTTGAAAATACATTATATACAGTATAAAGCAGGGGTGCAACTTTAGTTTTCGAAATGGGGGGGACATAACTATTATTATTTTTATTTTTTCACCAGTTGGATAAACACTCCAAACAGCCTATCCGACTGCTTGGAGGTGTCCGCATGGTCCTAAAGCATACCGTAGCCCTGTTTTGTATCACATTCCAATGATAAAACTATGGGGGACAAAAATGTAATTTCAGAATGAGGCGGTTGGGGACAGGACATGCACTCCCCTGATTTAAAGAATCAGTGTCTTTTTGGGGGTTTTGCATTTTATTATATTTTATATACAAGTCTACATCATATTCCTTTGGTTTTCCAGACAGAGTGGACCTATTTCAACGTCTTCCTTCCCAAAGAGGGCAAAGACTCCAGCCTGCCCATGTTCTTCTGTTCCAAGTGGAGTGTGGAAAAAGTAGTGGACTACGCTGCCTCACTGGCCAGCCTCAAGAACAACAACAATATACTAACAGCTAATCTAAAAGAAAACAGCCATTAGCAGCAGGCTCCAAGTAGACAAACCTATTCTACTGTTATCATCATACAAATACGAATCAACATTCAAATCAACATTTATTATAACGTGTAGTTTCACAATCATGTTTGTCACAATACATTTCACAAAAAAACAAATCCTGACTCACTAGATCTATAGGAGTCATTTGAATACTATGAATATGTTTTTATTTATGATTAATAAAGCTGTAGATTGTTTGACCTGGAAGAGGGGTTCCAATTGTCACTTTTCTAGCACTCCTACTGTTGAGTAACGGTTCACTTATTTGGAATTCACTATTTGAATCAGGGAATTGGGAATTTAGTACAGATATTGATTAAAGCCAAACATTCCATGCAAGTGGATCTTAGCAAGAACCAAGTCTTGGATGGCCATTTATTTAATGCACAGCTGCTCTCAACAGACCCAGGTGGGACTTGAACCCACAATCCCCAGCTCCGGAGGCTGATGCCTTATCCATTAGGCCACTGGATCTCTTATTCCCAAAAGAAAATTACATCTCGGTGGGGCAAACATACTGGAAAAGTTTTGACGCATGCCAGCAAAGCCATTACACAAGACAATACAACATTAAAGAATACGTTCATTGCACTATAACGGTGACAAACGGTACCCACAAACAGTTAGGCCCTATATAAAGCTTTCCCAACAGCAGAGCTTTCTTTTCAGCACCAAAACATCCTTACCACTGCTACACCTGGCTATCAGCAGAGCCTTGTCTGTCAACGAAACAGTTCATTCAGCCTCGTTTACTGCCTTTTAAAAAAAACATACTGTAGCTGATATGGCTGACTTGCTTAAACAAATGTGGTTCCTACTGACAATTGAGATGTACAATCTATGCTGGGGACAATAAAAGGCCACTTTAAAATGTGCAGTTTTTTCACAAAACACAAAGCCACAGATGTCTCAAGTTTTGAAATGAAAAACGAGTTGAAAATACATTATATACAGTATAAAGCAGGGGTGCAACTTTAGTTTTCGAAATGGGGGGGACATAACTATTATTATTTTTTATTTTTTCACCAGTTGGATAAACACTCCAAACAGCCTATCCGACTGCTTGGAGGTGTCCGCATGGTCCTAAAGCATACCGTAGCCCTGTTTTGTATCACATTCCAATGATAAAACTATGGGGGACAAAAATGTAATTTCAGAATGAGGCGGTTGGGGACAGGACATGCACTCCCCTGATTTAAAGAATCAGTGTCTTTTTGGGGGTTTTGCATTTTATTATATTTTATATACAAGTCTACATCATATTCCTTTGGTTTTCCAGACAGAGTGGACCTATTTCAACGTCTTCCTTCCCAAAGAGGGCAAAGACTCCAGCCTGCCCATGTTCTTCTGTTCCAAGTGGAGTGTGGAAAAAGTAGTGGACTACGCTGCCTCACTGGCCAGCCTCAAGAACAACAACAATATACTAACAGCTAATCTAAAAGAAAACAGCCATTAGCAGCAGGCTCCAAGTAGACAAACCTATTCTACTGTTATCATCATACAAATACGAATCAACATTCAAATCAACATTTATTATAACGTGTAGTTTCACAATCATGTTTGTCACAATACATTTCACAAAAAAACAAATCCTGACTCACTAGATCTATTGGAGTCATTTGAATACTATGAAGATGTTTTTATTTATAAAGCTGTAGATTGTTTGGTGAAGTCATGACCTGGAAGAGGGGTTCCAATTGTCACTTTTATAGCACTCCTACTGTTGAGTAACGCTTCACTTATTTGGAATTCACTATTTGAATCAGGGAATTGGGAATTTAGTACAGATATTGATTAAAGCTAAACATTCCATGCAAGTGGATCTTAACAAGAACCAAGTCTTGGCTGGCCACTTATTTAATGCACAGCTGCTCTCAACAGACCCAGGTGGGACTTGAACCCACAATCCCCAGCTCCGGAGGCTGATGCCTTATCCATTAGGCCACTGGATCTCTTATTCCCAACAGAAAATTACATCTCGGTGGGGCAAACATACTGGAAAAGTTTTGACGCATGCCAGCAAAGCCATTACACAAGACAATACAACATTAAAGAATACGTTCATTGCACTATAACGGTGACAAACGGTACCCACAAACAGTTAGGCCCTATATAAAGCTTTCCCAACAGCAGAGCTTTCTTTTCAGCACCAAAACATCCTTACCACTGCTATACCTGGCTATCAGCGGAGCCTTGTCTGGCAACGAAACAGTTCATTCAGCCTCGTTTACTGCCTTTTTAAAAAAACATACTGTAGCTGATATGGCTGACTTGCTTAAACAAATGTGGTTCCTACTGACAATTGAGATGTACAATCTATGCTGGGGACAATAAAAGGCCACTTTAAAATGTGCAGTTTTTTCACAAAACACAAAGCCACAGATGTCTCAAGTTTTGAAATGAAAAATGAGTTGAAAATACATTATATACAGTACAAAGCAGGGGTGCAACTTTGGTTTTCGAAATGGGGGGGACATAACTATTATTATTTTTTCACCAGTTGGATAAACACTCCAAACAGCCTATCCGACTGCTTGGAGGTGTCTGCATGGTCCTAAAGCATACCGTAGCCATGTTTTGTATCACATTCCAATGATAAAACTAGGGGGGACAAAAATGTAATTTCAGAATGAGGGGGTTGGGGATAGGACATGTACTCCCCTGATTTAAAGAATCAGTGTATTTTTGGGGGTTTTACATTTTATTATATTTTATATACAAGTCTACATCTTATTCATTTGTTTTTCCAGACAGAGTGGACCTATTTCAACGTCTTCCTTCCCAAAGAGGGCAAAGACTCCAGCCTGCCCATGTTCTTCTGTTCCAAGTGGAGTGTGGAAAAAGTAGTGGACTACGCTGCCTCTCTGGCCAGCCTCAAGAACAACAACAATATACTAACAGCTAATCTAAAAGAAAACAGCCACTAGCAGCAGGCTCCAAGTAGACAAACCTATTCTACTGTCATCATCATACAAATATGAATCAACATTCAAATCAACATTTATTATAACGGGTAGTTTCACAATCATGTTTGTCACAATACATTTCACAAAAAAACAAATCCTGACTCACTAGATCTATTGGAGTCATTTGAATACTATGAATATGTTTTTATTTATGATTAATAAAGCTGTAGATTGTTTGGTGAAGTCATGACCTGGAAGAGGGGTTCCAATTGTCACTTTTCTAGCACTCCTACTGTTGAGTAACGCTTCACTTATTTGGAATTCACTATTTGAATCAGGGAATTGGGAATTTAGTACAGATATTGATTAAAGCTAAACATTCCATGCAAGTGGATCTTAGCAAGAACCAAGTATTGGCTGGCCATTTACTTAATGCACAGCTGCTCTCAACAGACCCAGGTGGGACTTGAACCCACAATCCCCAGCTCCGGAGGCTGATGCCTTATCCATTAAGCCACTGGATCTCGTATTCCCAACAGAAAATTACATCTCGGTGGGGCAAACATACTGGAAAAGTTTTGACGCATGCCAGCAAAGCCATTACACAAGACAATACAACATTAAAGAATACGTTCATTGCACTATAACGGTGACAAACGGTACCCACAAACAGTTAGGCCCTATATAAAGCTTTCCCAACAGCAGAGCTTTCTTTTCAGCACCAAAACATCCTTACCACTGCTACACCTGGCTATCAGCAGAGCCTTGTCTGTCAACGAAACAGTTCATTCAGCCTCGTTTACTGTCTTTTAAAAAAAACATACTGTAGCTGATATGGCTGACTTGCTTAAACAAATGTGGTTCCTACTGACAATTGAGATGTACAATCTATGCTGGGGACAATAAAAGGCCACTTTAAAATGTGCAGTTTTTTCACAAAACACAAAGCCACAGATGTCTCAAGTTTTGAAATGAAAAACGAGTTGAAAATACATTATATACAGTATAAAGCAGGGTTGCAACTTTAGTTTTCGAAATGGGGGGGACATAACTATTATTATTTTTTATTTTTTCACCAGTTGGATAAACACTCCAAACAGCCTATCCGACTGCTTGGAGGTGTCTGCATGGTCCTAAAGCATACCGTAGCCTCGTTTTGTATCACATTCCAATGATAAAACTAGGGGGGACAAAAATGTAATTTCAGAATGAGGGGGTTGGGGATAGGACATGTACTCCCCTGATTTAAAGAATCAGTGTATTTTTGGGGGTTTTACATTTTATTATATTTTATATACAAGTCTACATCTTATTCATTTGTTTTTCCAGACAGAGTGGACCTATTTCAACGTCTTCCTTCCCAAAGAGGGCAAAGACTCCAGCCTGCCCATGTTCTTCTGTTCCAAGTGGAGTGTGGAAAAAGTAGTGGACTACGCTGCCTCTCTGGCCAGCCTCAAGAACAACAACAATATACTAACAGCTAATCTAAAAGAAAACAGCCACTAGCAGCAGGCTCCAAGTAGACAAACCTATTCTACTGTCATCATCATACAAATATGAATCAACATTCAAATCAACATTTATTATAACGGGTAGTTTCACAATCATGTTTGTCACAATACATTTCACAAAAAAACAAATCCTGACTCACTAGATCTATTGGAGTCATTTGAATACTATGAATATGTTTTTATTTATGATTAATAAAGCTGTAGATTGTTTGGTGAAGTCATGACCTGGAAGAGGGGTTCCAATTGTCACTTTTCTAGCACTCCTACTGTTGAGTAACGCTTCACTTATTTGGAATTCACTATTTGAATCAGGGAATTGGGAATTTAGTACAGATATTGATTAAAGCCAAACATTCCATGCAAGTGGATCTTAGCAAGAACCAAGTCTTGGCTGGCCATTTATTTAATGCACAGCTGCTCTCAACAGACCCAGGTGGGACTTGAACCCACAATCCCCAGCTCCGGAGGCTGATGCCTTATCCATTAGGCCACTGGATCTCTTATTCCCAAAAGAAAATTACATCTCGGTGGGGCAAACATACTGGAAAAGTTTTGACGCATGCCAGCAAAGCCATTACACAAGACAATACAACATTAAAGAATACGTTCATTGCACTATAACGGTGACAAACGGTACCCACAAACAGTTAGGCCCTATATAAAGCTTTCCCAACAGCAGAGCTTTCTTTTCAGCACCAAAACATCCTTACCACTGCTACACCTGGCTATCAGCGGAGCCTTGTCTGGCAACGAAACAGTTCATTCAGCCTCGTTTACTGCCTTTAAAAAAAAACATACTGTAGCTGATATGGCTGACTTGCTTAAACAAATGTGGTTCCTACTGACAATTGAGATTTACAATCTATGCTCGGGACAATAAAAGGCCACTTTAAAATGTGCAGTTTTTTCACAAAACACAAAGCCACAGATGTCTCAAGTTTTGAAATGAAAAATGAGTTGAAAATACATTATATACAGTACAAAGCAGGGGTGCAACTTTGGTTTTCGAAATGGGGGGGACATAACTATTATTATTTTTTCACCAGTTGGATAAACACTCCAAACAGCCTATCCGACTGCTTGGAGGTGTCTGCATGGTCCTAAAGCATACCGTAGCCTCGTTTTGTATCACATTCCAATGATAAAACTAGGGGGGACAAAAATGTAATTTCAGAATGAGGGGGTTGGGGATAGGACATGTACTCCCCTGATTTAAAGAATCAGTGTATTTTTGGGGGTTTTACATTTTATTATATTTTATATACAAGTCTACATCTTATTCATTTGTTTTTCCAGACAGAGTGGACCTATTTCAACGTCTTCCTTCCCAAAGAGGGCAAAGACTCCAGCCTGCCCATGTTCTTCTGTTCCAAGTGGAGTGTGGAAAAAGTAGTGGACTACGCTGCCTCTCTGGCCAGCCTCAAGAACAACAACAATATACTAACAGCTAATCTAAAAGAAAACAGCCACTAGCAGCAGGCTCCAAGTAGACAAACCTATTCTACTGTCATCATCATACAAATATGAATCAACATTCAAATCAACATTTATTATAACGTGTAGTTTCACAATCATGTTTGTCACAATACATTTCACAAAAAAACAAATCCTGACTCACTAGATCTATAGGAGTCATTTGAATACTATGAATATGTTTTTATTTATGATTAATAAAGCTGTAGATTGTTTGACCTGGAAGAGGGGTTCCAATTGTCACTTTTCTAGCACTCCTACTGTTGAGTAACGGTTCACTTATTTGGAATTCACTATTTGAATCAGGGAATTGGGAATTTAGTACAGATATTGATTAAAGCCAAACATTCCATGCAAGTGGATCTTAGCAAGAACCAAGTCTTGGATGGCCATTTATTTAATGCACAGCTGCTCTCAACAGACCCAGGTGGGACTTGAACCCACAATCCCCAGCTCCGGAGGCTGATGCCTTATCCATTAGGCCACTGGATCTCTTATTCCCAAAAGAAAATTACATCTCGGTGGGGCAAACATACTGGAAAAGTTTTGACGCATGCCAGCAAAGCCATTACACAAGACAATACAACATTAAAGAATACGTTCATTGCACTATAACGGTGACAAACGGTACCCACAAACAGTTAGGCCCTATATAAAGCTTTCCCAACAGCAGAGCTTTCTTTTCAGCACCAAAACATCCTTACCACTGCTACACCTGGCTATCAGCAGAGCCTTGTCTGTCAACGAAACAGTTCATTCAGCCTCGTTTACTGCCTTTAAAAAAAAACATACTGTAGCTGATATGGCTGACTTGCTTAAACAAATGTGGTTCCTACTGACAATTGAGATGTACAATCTATGCTGGGGACAATAAAAGGCCACTTTAAAATGTGCAGTTTTTTCACAAAACACAAAGCCACAGATGTCTCAAGTTTTGAAATGAAAAACGAGTTGAAAATACATTATATACAGTATAAAGCAGGGGTGCAACTTTAGTTTTCGAAATGGGGGGGACATAACTATTATTATTTTTTATTTTTTCACCAGTTGGATAAACACTCCAAACAGCCTATCCGACTGCTTGGAGGTGTCCGCATGGTCCTAAAGCATACCGTAGCCCTGTTTTGTATCACATTCCAATGATAAAACTATGGGGGACAAAAATGTAATTTCAGAATGAGGCGGTTGGGGACAGGACATGCACTCCCCTGATTTAAAGAATCAGTGTCTTTTTGGGGGTTTTGCATTTTATTATATTTTATATACAAGTCTACATCATATTCCTTTGGTTTTCCAGACAGAGTGGACCTATTTCAACGTCTTCCTTCCCAAAGAGGGCAAAGACTCCAGCCTGCCCATGTTCTTCTGTTCCAAGTGGAGTGTGGAAAAAGTAGTGGACTACGCTGCCTCACTGGCCAGCCTCAAGAACAACAACAATATACTAACAGCTAATCTAAAAGAAAACAGCCATTAGCAGCAGGCTCCAAGTAGACAAACCTATTCTACTGTTATCATCATACAAATACGAATCAACATTCAAATCAACATTTATTATAACGTGTAGTTTCACAATCATGTTTGTCACAATACATTTCACAAAAAAACAAATCCTGACTCACTAGATCTATTGGAGTCATTTGAATACTATGAAGATGTTTTTATTTATAAAGCTGTAGATTGTTTGGTGAAGTCATGACCTGGAAGAGGGGTTCCAATTGTCACTTTTATAGCACTCCTACTGTTGAGTAACGCTTCACTTATTTGGAATTCACTATTTGAATCAGGGAATTGGGAATTTAGTACAGATATTGATTAAAGCTAAACATTCCATGCAAGTGGATCTTAACAAGAACCAAGTCTTGGCTGGCCACTTATTTAATGCACAGCTGCTCTCAACAGACCCAGGTGGGACTTGAACCCACAATCCCCAGCTCCGGAGGCTGATGCCTTATCCATTAGGCCACTGGATCTCTTATTCCCAACAGAAAATTACATCTCGGTGGGGCAAACATACTGGAAAAGTTTTGACGCATGCCAGCAAAGCCATTACACAAGACAATACAACATTAAAGAATACGTTCATTGCACTATAACGGTGACAAACGGTACCCACAAACAGTTAGGCCCTATATAAAGCTTTCCCAACAGCAGAGCTTTCTTTTCAGCACCAAAACATCCTTACCACTGCTATACCTGGCTATCAGCGGAGCCTTGTCTGGCAACGAAACAGTTCATTCAGCCTCGTTTACTGCCTTTTTAAAAAAACATACTGTAGCTGATATGGCTGACTTGCTTAAACAAATGTGGTTCCTACTGACAATTGAGATGTACAATCTATGCTGGGGACAATAAAAGGCCACTTTAAAATGTGCAGTTTTTTCACAAAACACAAAGCCACAGATGTCTCAAGTTTTGAAATGAAAAATGAGTTGAAAATACATTATATACAGTACAAAGCAGGGGTGCAACTTTGGTTTTCGAAATGGGGGGGACATAACTATTATTATTTTTTCACCAGTTGGATAAACACTCCAAACAGCCTATCCGACTGCTTGGAGGTGTCTGCATGGTCCTAAAGCATACCGTAGCCATGTTTTGTATCACATTCCAATGATAAAACTAGGGGGGACAAAAATGTAATTTCAGAATGAGGGGGTTGGGGATAGGACATGTACTCCCCTGATTTAAAGAATCAGTGTATTTTTGGGGGTTTTACATTTTATTATATTTTATATACAAGTCTACATCTTATTCATTTGTTTTTCCAGACAGAGTGGACCTATTTCAACGTCTTCCTTCCCAAAGAGGGCAAAGACTCCAGCCTGCCCATGTTCTTCTGTTCCAAGTGGAGTGTGGAAAAAGTAGTGGACTACGCTGCCTCTCTGGCCAGCCTCAAGAACAACAACAATATACTAACAGCTAATCTAAAAGAAAACAGCCACTAGCAGCAAGCTCCAAGTAGACAAACCTATTCTACTGTCATCATCATACAAATATGAATCAACATTCAAATCAACATTTATTATAACGTTTAGTTTCACAATCATGTTTGTCACAATACATTTCACAAAAAAACAAATCCTGACTCACTAGATCTATTGGAGTCATTTGAATACTATGAAGATGTTTTTATTTATGATTAATAAAGCTGTAGATTGTTTGGTGAAGTCATGACCTGGAAGAGGGGTTCCAATTGTCACTTTTCTAGCACTCCTACTGTTGAGTAACGCTTCACTTATTTGGAATTCACTATTTGAATCAGGGAATTGGGAATTTAGTACAGATATTGATTAAAGCTAAACATTCCATGCAAGTGGATCTTAGCAAGAACCAAGTATTGGCTGGCCATTTACTTAATGCACAGCTGCTCTCAACAGACCCAGGTGGGACTTGAACCCACAATCCCCAGCTCCGGAGGCTGATGCCTTATCCATTAAGCCACTGGATCTCGTATTCCCAACAGAAAATTACATCTCGGTGGGGCAAACATACTGGAAAAGTTTTGACGCATGCCAGCAAAGCCATTACACAAGACAATACAACATTAAAGAATACGTTCATTGCACTATAACGGTGACAAACGGTACCCACAAACAGTTAGGCCCTATATAAAGCTTTCCCAACAGCAGAGCTTTCTTTTCAGCACCAAAACATCCTTACCACTGCTACACCTGGCTATCAGCAGAGCCTTGTCTGTCAACGAAACAGTTCATTCAGCCTCGTTTACTGTCTTTTAAAAAAAACATACTGTAGCTGATATGGCTGACTTGCTTAAACAAATGTGGTTCCTACTGACAATTGAGATGTACAATCTATGCTGGGGACAATAAAAGGCCACTTTAAAATGTGCAGTTTTTTCACAAAACACAAAGCCACAGATGTCTCAAGTTTTGAAATGAAAAACGAGTTGAAAATACATTATATACAGTATAAAGCAGGGTTGCAACTTTAGTTTTCGAAATGGGGGGGACATAACTATTATTATTTTTTATTTTTTCACCAGTTGGATAAACACTCCAAACAGCCTATCCGACTGCTTGGAGGTGTCTGCATGGTCCTAAAGCATACCGTAGCCTCGTTTTGTATCACATTCCAATGATAAAACTAGGGGGGACAAAAATGTAATTTCAGAATGAGGGGGTTGGGGATAGGACATGTACTCCCCTGATTTAAAGAATCAGTGTATTTTTGGGGGTTTTACATTTTATTATATTTTATATACAAGTCTACATCTTATTCATTTGTTTTTCCAGACAGAGTGGACCTATTTCAACGTCTTCCTTCCCAAAGAGGGCAAAGACTCCAGCCTGCCCATGTTCTTCTGTTCCAAGTGGAGTGTGGAAAAAGTAGTGGACTACGCTGCCTCTCTGGCCAGCCTCAAGAACAACAACAATATACTAACAGCTAATCTAAAAGAAAACAGCCACTAGCAGCAGGCTCCAAGTAGACAAACCTATTCTACTGTCATCATCATACAAATATGAATCAACATTCAAATCAACATTTATTATAACGGGTAGTTTCACAATCATGTTTGTCACAATACATTTCACAAAAAAACAAATCCTGACTCACTAGATCTATTGGAGTCATTTGAATACTATGAATATGTTTTTATTTATGATTAATAAAGCTGTAGATTGTTTGGTGAAGTCATGACCTGGAAGAGGGGTTCCAATTGTCACTTTTCTAGCACTCCTACTGTTGAGTAACGCTTCACTTATTTGGAATTCACTATTTGAATCAGGGAATTGGGAATTTAGTACAGATATTGATTAAAGCCAAACATTCCATGCAAGTGGATCTTAGCAAGAACCAAGTCTTGGCTGGCCATTTATTTAATGCACAGCTGCTCTCAACAGACCCAGGTGGGACTTGAACCCACAATCCCCAGCTCCGGAGGCTGATGCCTTATCCATTAGGCCACTGGATCTCTTATTCCCAAAAGAAAATTACATCTCGGTGGGGCAAACATACTGGAAAAGTTTTGACGCATGCCAGCAAAGCCATTACACAAGACAATACAACATTAAAGAATACGTTCATTGCACTATAACGGTGACAAACGGTACCCACAAACAGTTAGGCCCTATATAAAGCTTTCCCAACAGCAGAGCTTTCTTTTCAGCACCAAAACATCCTTACCACTGCTACACCTGGCTATCAGCGGAGCCTTGTCTGGCAACGAAACAGTTCATTCAGCCTCGTTTACTGCCTTTAAAAAAAAACATACTGTAGCTGATATGGCTGACTTGCTTAAACAAATGTGGTTCCTACTGACAATTGAGATTTACAATCTATGCTCGGGACAATAAAAGGCCACTTTAAAATGTGCAGTTTTTTCACAAAACACAAAGCCACAGATGTCTCAAGTTTTGAAATGAAAAATGAGTTGAAAATACATTATATACAGTACAAAGCAGGGGTGCAACTTTGGTTTTCGAAATGGGGGGGACATAACTATTATTATTTTTTCACCAGTTGGATAAACACTCCAAACAGCCTATCCGACTGCTTGGAGGTGTCTGCATGGTCCTAAAGCATACCGTAGCCTCGTTTTGTATCACATTCCAATGATAAAACTAGGGGGGACAAAAATGTAATTTCAGAATGAGGGGGTTGGGGATAGGACATGTACTCCCCTGATTTAAAGAATCAGTGTATTTTTGGGGGTTTTACATTTTATTATATTTTATATACAAGTCTACATCTTATTCATTTGTTTTTCCAGACAGAGTGGACCTATTTCAACGTCTTCCTTCCCAAAGAGGGCAAAGACTCCAGCCTGCCCATGTTCTTCTGTTCCAAGTGGAGTGTGGAAAAAGTAGTGGACTACGCTGCCTCTCTGGCCAGCCTCAAGAACAACAACAATATACTAACAGCTAATCTAAAAGAAAACAGCCACTAGCAGCAGGCTCCAAGTAGACAAACCTATTCTACTGTCATCATCATACAAATATGAATCAACATTCAAATCAACATTTATTATAACGGGTAGTTTCACAATCATGTTTGTCACAATACATTTCACAAAAAAACAAATCCTGACTCACTAGATCTATAGGAGTCATTTGAATACTATGAATATGTTTTTATTTATGATTAATAAAGCTGTAGATTGTTTGACCTGGAAGAGGGGTTCCAATTGTCACTTTTCTAGCACTCCTACTGTTGAGTAACGGTTCACTTATTTGGAATTCACTATTTGAATCAGGGAATTGGGAATTTAGTACAGATATTGATTAAAGCCAAACATTCCATGCAAGTGGATCTTAGCAAGAACCAAGTCTTGGCTGGCCATTTACTTAATGCACAGCTGCTCTCAACAGACCCAGGTGGGACTTGAACCCACAATCCCCAGCTCCGGAGGCTGATGCCTTATCCATTAGGCCACTGGATCTCTTATTCCCAAAAGAAAATTACATCTCGGTGGGGCAAACATACTGGAAAAGTTTTGACGCATGCCAGCAAAGCCATTACACAAGACAATACAACATTAAAGAATACGTTCATTGCACTATAACGGTGACAAACGGTACCCACAAACAGTTAGGCCCTATATAAAGCTTTCCCAACAGCAGAGCTTTCTTTTCAGCACCAAAACATCCTTACCACTGCTACACCTGGCTATCAGCGGAGCCTTGTCTGGCAACGAAACAGTTCATTCAGCCTCGTTTACTGCCTTTAAAAAAAAACATACTGTAGCTGATATGGCTGACTTGCTTAAACAAATGTGGTTCCTACTGACAATTGAGATTTACAATCTATGCTCGGGACAATAAAAGGCCACTTTAAAATGTGCAGTTTTTTCACAAAACACAAAGCCACAGATGTCTCAAGTTTTGAAATGAAAAATGAGTTGAAAATACATTATATACAGTACAAAGCAGGGGTGCAACTTTGGTTTTCGAAATGGGGGGGACATAACTATTATTATTTTTTCACCAGTTGGATAAACACTCCAAACAGCCTATCCGACTGCTTGGAGGTGTCTGCATGGTCCTAAAGCATACCGTAGCCTCGTTTTGTATCACATTCCAATGATAAAACTAGGGGGGACAAAAATGTAATTTCAGAATGAGGGGGTTGGGGATAGGACATGTACTCCCCTGATTTAAAGAATCAGTGTATTTTTGGGGGTTTTACATTTTATTATATTTTATATACAAGTCTACATCTTATTCATTTGTTTTTCCAGACAGAGTGGACCTATTTCAACGTCTTCCTTCCCAAAGAGGGCAAAGACTCCAGCCTGCCCATGTTCTTCTGTTCCAAGTGGAGTGTGGAAAAAGTAGTGGACTACGCTGCCTCTCTGGCCAGCCTCAAGAACAACAACAATATACTAACAGCTAATCTAAAAGAAAACAGCCACTAGCAGCAGGCTCCAAGTAGACAAACCTATTCTACTGTCATCATCATACAAATATGAATCAACATTCAAATCAACATTTATTATAACGGGTAGTTTCACAATCATGTTTGTCACAATACATTTCACAAAAAAACAAATCCTGACTCACTAGATCTATAGGAGTCATTTGAATACTATGAATATGTTTTTATTTATGATTAATAAAGCTGTAGATTGTTTGACCTGGAAGAGGGGTTCCAATTGTCACTTTTCTAGCACTCCTACTGTTGAGTAACGCTTCACTTATTTGGAATTCACTATTTGAATCAGGGAATTGGGAATTTAGTACAGATATTGATTAAAGCTAAACATTCCATGCAAGTGGATCTTAACAAGAACCAAGTCTTGGCTGGCCACTTATTTAATGCACAGCTGCTCTCAACAGACCCAGGTGGGACTTGAACCCACAATCCCCAGCTCTGGAGGCTGATGCCTTATCCATTAGGCCACTGGATCTCTTATTCCCAACAGAAAATTACATCTCGGTGGGGCAAACATACTGGAAAAGTTTTGACGCATGCCAGCAAAGCCATTACACAAGACAATACAACATTAAAGAATACGTTCATTGCACTATAACGGTGACAAACGGTACCCACAAACAGTTAGGCCCTATATAAAGCTTTCCCAACAGCAGAGCTTTCTTTTCAGCACCAAAACATCCTTACCACTGCTATACCTGGCTATCAGCGGAGCCTTGTCTGGCAACGAAACAGTTCATTCAGCCTCGTTTACTGCCTTTTTAAAAAAACATACTGTAGCTGATATGGCTGACTTGCTTAAACAAATGTGGTTCCTACTGACAATTGAGATGTACAATCTATGCTGGGGACAATAAAAGGCCACTTTAAAATGTGCAGTTTTTTCACAAAACACAAAGCCACAGATGTCTCAAGTTTTGAAATGAAAAATGAGTTGAAAATACATTATATACAGTACAAAGCAGGGGTGCAACTTTGGTTTTCGAAATGGGGGGGACATAACTATTATTATTTTTTCACCAGTTGGATAAACACTCCAAACAGCCTATCCGACTGCTTGGAGGTGTCTGCATGGTCCTAAAGCATACCGTAGCCATGTTTTGTATCACATTCCAATGATAAAACTAGGGGGGACAAAAATGTAATTTCAGAATGAGGGGGTTGGGGATAGGACATGTACTCCCCTGATTTAAAGAATCAGTGTATTTTTGGGGGTTTTACATTTTATTATATTTTATATACAAGTCTACATCTTATTCATTTGTTTTTCCAGACAGAGTGGACCTATTTCAACGTCTTCCTTCCCAAAGAGGGCAAAGACTCCAGCCTGCCCATGTTCTTCTGTTCCAAGTGGAGTGTGGAAAAAGTAGTGGACTACGCTGCCTCTCTGGCCAGCCTCAAGAACAACAACAATATACTAACAGCTAATCTAAAAGAAAACAGCCACTAGCAGCAAGCTCCAAGTAGACAAACCTATTCTACTGTCATCATCATACAAATATGAATCAACATTCAAATCAACATTTATTATAACGTTTAGTTTCACAATCATGTTTGTCACAATACATTTCACAAAAAAACAAATCCTGACTCACTAGATCAATTGGAGTCATTTGAATACTATGAAGATGTTTTTATTTATGATTAATAAAGCTGTAGATTGTTTGGTGAAGTCATGACCTGGAAGAGGGGTTCCAATTGTCACTTTTCTAGCACTCCTACTGTTGAGTAACGCTTCACTTATTTGGAATTCACTATTTGAATCAGGGAATTGGGAATTTAGTACAGATATTCCATGCAAGTGGATCTTAGCAAGAACCAAGTCTCGGCTAGCCATTTATTTAATGCACAGCTGCTCTCAACAGACCCAGGTGGGACTTGAACCCACAATCCCCAGCTCCGGAGGCTGATGCCTTATCCATTAGGCCACTGGATCTCTTATTCCCAAAAGAAAATTACATCTCGGTGGGGCAAACATACTGGAAAAGTTTTGACGCATGCCAGCAAAGCCATTACACAAGACAATACAACATTAAAGAATACGTTCATTGCACTATAACGGTGACAAACGGTACCCACAAACAGTTAGGCCCTATATAAAGCTTTCCCAACAGCAGAGCTTTCTTTTCAGCACCAAAACATCCTTACCACTGCTACACCTGGCTATCAGCGGAGCCTTGTCTGTCAACGAAACAGTTCATTCAGCCTCGTTTACTGCCTTTTTAAAAAAACATACTGTAGCTGATATGGCTGACTTGCTTAAACAAATGTGGTTCCTACTGACAATTGAGATGTACAATCTATGCTGGGGACAATAAAAGGCCACTTTAAAATGTGCAGTTTTTTCACAAAACACAAAGCCACAGATGTCTCAAGTTTTGAAATGAAAAACGAGTTGAAAATACATTATATACAGTATAACCAGGGGTGCAACTTTAGTTTTCGAAATGGGGGGGACATAACTATTATTATTTTTTATTTTTTCACCAGTTGGATAAACACTCCAAACAGCCTATCCGACTGCTTGGAGGTGTCCGCATGGTCCTAAAGCATATAGTAGCCTCGTTTTGTATCACATTCCAATGATAAAACTATGGGGGACAAAAATGTAATTTCAGAATGAGGGGGTTGGGGACAGGACATGTACTCCCTTGATTTAAAGAATCAGTGTCTTTTTGGGGGTTTTGCATTTTATTATATTTTATATACAGTCTACATCTTATTAATTTTGTGAATGAAGCAACGCCACTGGTTACATCAATGCATGATCCTTGTAAAAGCAGGTACATTCTCAGTACTTGTTCAGACTGATCTAATTTCCAACATTATTTTAATCTGTCAAGCAAGCTAATTACACTACCCACTGTTTTGTCATTTAAAGAAATATTCTTCCATTTAACTTTTTTTTTTTAGCTGTTCTAGATTAGTTGACCCCAACGTTTATTACATTGTGCCCATGAAACATTAGGTTCCTGGAACGTCTTGGTCAAATTCAGAAGGATAATAATACCAACACCATCTCTAGGGGGGGGGGGGGGGGGTGCAGGGTTGCCCACCCCAAAATATCATGTTGCCCTAAAAATGTCATGTTAAACCGTTAAAATTGCAGTCAGCAAGCCTTGAAACAGTGAAAAAGACATATCATCCTAGAACAGGTCACGATTATTAATACTATTTTCAAACGTAGTGTTCGCACATCCAATAACTTGCAAAGAATAAACTCATGAAATAAAGATCGATACCGGCATGCTGATGCTGCAGTTTATCTATGCTGGTAACTATATTTATTTCTTAAGGATATTAATAATACTACATGGTGTTATGGTGTTCATTCCATCTTTATATTTGTAATAGTTTTAATATGTCAATAAACTGTATGTTTGCCATCTTCCCGATTGAACCTACAGATATGACACACAAATGTGCACTCCTGTAATCTCTCAGCTATATTTGTGTGTTTAGGCCGGGATTCAATCCGATTCACGCTTTGTCGAAAACACACCATTTAAAGGTCATTTCTGATTGAGCTGACATGCGCAGCTTCTGCCGGGAATGTGGACTCCGCGAACACGGGAGCATTGTATCTCTTAATTCCCACCCTGCATGCCCTATCCCAGCCACCATCCCAGGAGGATTTAGGCAGAGATTCGATTCAAACCACCCTTTTAGGTTATAAACATTTTAAATGCGATTTTCCTGTATTTTGTAGACCGATTTAACTGTAAATGGTGCAAATGTCAGCAAAAAAATTGAATTACCTTTAAATGTCAAGTTCGCTATTACGCAGATCTATCGCTGATCGGATTGAATCCCGGCCTTAGCAACATGACTTTTGATCACACCAGACCATACACTCTAGTAGTGTTTCCATAGCTTTTAATATCCTGTTCAATCTGACCCACCAGCACCCCCACTAAACATACAACACCTACTTCAGTGAGCAGCAGATAACTGGTAATTGAACTGACAGGAGGAAAGCTGCCATTCTAGACTGGGGAAACCGGAGAAGATCAATGGTGGACCTCTGCCCACGCTCTGTGTAGGCCACGATTTATGATCAATCTCATTAACAAAAAACACCATGGCACAAACGGTCAACACTGTTAATCATCCTGCAAGCAAGATTTCCTCAGTCAACTAAGAAATGTACGGTGTAAATATTCGGACAGCCTGCCTCACACCATAATAGTGCAATTCAACAACAGCTTTAGATTCTTTAGATGATTTCTTGGCAGAGTGGACGTTCTGATCACTGATCTTGAAAAGGACAAGATGAGTGTTAACGTGGATTTGTATGTCTCTCCTTCTCTGTCTCACCGCACATACAGAAATGTAGATGGAGGGAGCCAATAGCATGTTCATGTTTGTCTCATACCTGTTGACATGACACTAATGGGCAAAGAGTCCCTATGGGCTCTGGTCAACGGTAGTGCACTATAAAGGGAATACGTTTCCATTTTCACTATCCGTCCACAGCTGTAGCCTCTCCTATAGCGTTGTCAGACACACAGCATAGGTTAATGAGACTGCTATGTGACGTTCTGACTTCATTCGTGTGAAATGAGTGTGTGGTGAAACTTGCCGAGGCAAGAGTTTGCGGATTTCACCAAACGTTGAGAAAGGCCTATGACGTCTTTAGCCCAGATTGGGAGAGGAGAAGGCCAGTGGTTCTGGACGATCAGGGATCAGACCCAATATCCATCTGATCTAATGTTTTTATGCTAAAGGGGCACAACATAATCTATGGGGAACAACATGTGTTCTCATTATATGTGTATTTGTTCTTTTTAGCTACTTGTGTGGTTGATGTTTTTGGATATACCGTATAAAAACCTATTCAGCTGCTCTTCGTATCTGGCATAATAGAGTCTTATTCTTTTTGTAAAATGATGGCCTCGTATTTTGGGAGCAAACAAATATGAATTATTAACAGCAGTTCAAATGCATTTTTGGACATGACTTCACAGCTGCTCAAACCTTGGGCAAAATCTGATAGTGGTTGAGCATCTGGTGGAAGCTTCTATTTTTTCTGTTGCAAATGAGAGCTCCTCGTCAGAAATCAATAATATGCAATATGCATCTTCAAGCATTAAGCCACACCTGAGCCATGATTACACATCCTCCGGTAGTAATGTGGTCATTATCACAGCCATCCTCTCTTGTTGGGTGAGCTCTTACTTACGTCATAGCATCTGATCCCCTTCAACAGGGCAATAATGGCTGTCCTAATCTATGGAGGAGAACCAAACTGCCTTCCCCCAAAGTGAATAGTGCATCACCCATACTAAACAGGCCAATGAAGTACTACAATATCCAACAAGAGCTTTGAATTAAGAGCTTAGAATTATAGATAATGCCACTGTCTCAATTATGTGCTTATGAATTCTGACATTTTTTCAAACATTTTTTTGTGGGGACAGATTTTTTCTTCCAATCTACACCAATAATATTTAATCAAGGGGAGACCAGGTGTGTCTCTTTTGTATCTGATCTTTATTTATAGATATCCTCTCACTGGACCTACTGTAGTCATGGGCCTGAGGCCAAAACTACCATCACATTTTTGACCTTTCAGTTTTTTAACATCTCCTCCTCAACCGGACTGCCGCCTGTGACTCATCTCTCTCACCGAGCTGTGCTTTTGTCACCACATGATTTCATCATGTTTGAACACTATGTTTGGACCTCTGCAAACTTACTGAGACCACACCCAAAAGAGAGGTGAAAATGGTGCCGAAGAATAGGGCTGCCGTCTTATCGGCTCTTAATCAACCATGCTATTTTGTTTGTTTTTTCGCGTTGTTTGTAACTTGTTTTGTACATAATGTTGCTGCTACCGTCTCTTATGACCAAAAAGAGCTTCTGGACCTCAAATTGGATGAGGAGTTCTTCTTCAATGAGTCGGACGCGAGAGATATACTACAGGCACCCGACAAGGCCCAGATCCCTGTGATTCGATTGAAAAGGAAACGTAGGTTTCGCAGAAAGAGATCAGGATGCCTTGTGAGGATCAAACGACGAGTGGCTAATGTGCCCTTGCCTTCCGTTCTGCTAGCTAACGTTCAATCACTGGAAAATAAATGTGACCAACTTAAAGCACGTACATCCTACCAACGGGACATTAAAAACTGTAATATCTTATGTTTCACAGAGTCATGGCTGAACGACGACAATAAGAACATACAGTGCCTTGCGAAAGTATTCGGCCCCCTTGAACTTTGCAACCTTTTGCCACATTTCAGGCTTCAAACATAAAGATATAAAACTGTATTTTTTTGTGAAGAATCAACAACAAGTGGGACACAATCATGAAGTGGAACGACATTTATTGGATATTTCCAACCTTTTTAACAAATCAAAAACGGTAAAATTGGACGTGCAAAATTATTCAGCCCCCTTAAGTTAATACTTTGTAGCGCCACCTTTTTGCTGCGATTACAGCTGTAAGTCGCTTGGGGTATGTCTCTATCAGTTTTGCACATCGAGAGACTGAAATGTTTTCCCATTCCTCCTTGCAAAACAGCTCGAGCTCAGTGAGGTTGGATGGAGAGCATTTGTGAACAGCAGTTTTCAGTTCTTTCCACAGATTCTCGATTGGATTCAGGTCTGGACTTTGACTTGGCCATTCTAACACATGGATATGTTTATTTTTGAACCATTCCATTGTAGATTTTGCTTTATGTTTTGGATCATTGTCTTGTTGGAAGACAAATCTCCGTCCCAGTCTCAGGTCTTTTGCAGACTCCATCAGGTTTTCTTCCAGAATGGTCCTGTATTTGGCTCCATCCATCTTCCCATCACTTTTAACCATCTTCCCTGTCCCTGCTGAAGAAAAGCAGGCCCAAACCATGATGCTGCCACCACCATGTTTGACAGTGGGGATGGTGTGTTCAGCTGTGTTGCTTTTACGCCAAACATAACGTTTTGCATTGTTGCCAAAAAGTTCAATTTTGGTTTCATCTGACCAGAGCACCTTCTTCCACATGTTTGGTGTGTCTCCCAGGTGGCTTGTGGCAAACTTTAAACAACACTTTTTATGGATATCTTTAAGAAATGGCTTTCTTCTTGCCACTCTTCCATAAAGGCCAGATTTGTGCAATATACGACTGATTGTTGTCCTATGGACAGAGTCTCCCACCTCAGCTGTAGATCTCTGCAGTTCATCCAGAGTGATCATGGGCCTCTTGGCTGCATCTCTGATCAGTCTTCTCCTTGTATGAGCTGAAAGTTTAGAGGGACGGCCAGGTCTTGGTAGACTTGCAGTGGTCTGATACTCCTTCCATTTCAATATTATCGCTTGCACAGTGCTCCTTGGGATGTTTAAAGCTTGGGAAATCTTTTTGTATCCAAATCCGGCTTTAAACTTCTTCACAACAGTATCTCGGACCTGCCTGGTGTGTTCCTTGTTCTTCATGATGCTCTCTGCGCTTTTAACGGACCTCTGAGACTATCACAGTGCAGGTGCATTTATACGGAGACTTGATTACACACAGGTGGATTGTATTTATCATCATTAGTCATTTAGGTCAACATTGGATAATTCAGAGATCCTCACTGAACTTCTGGAGAGAGTTTGCTGCACTGAAAGTAAAGGGGCTGAATAATTTTGCACGTCCAATTTTTCAGTTTTTGATTTGTTAAAAAAGTTTTAAATATCCAATAAATGTCGTTCCACTTCATGATTGTGTCCCACTTGTTGTTGATTCTTCACAAAAAAATACAGTTTTATATCTTTATGTTTGAAGCCTGAAATGTGGCAAAAGGTTGCAAAGTTCAAGGGGGCCAAATACTTTCACAAGGCACTGTAAATCAGTTTTACCTAATATCTATCAGCATGTTAAATGTGCAACCAGAGGGAAACAATTATATACCACCTTTACTCCACACACAGAGACGAGTTCAAAGCTCTCCCTTGCCTTCCATTTGGCAAATCTGACCATAACTCTATCCTTCTGATTCCTGCTTACAAGCTAAGCAGGAAGCACCAGTGATTCGGTCTATAAAAAACTGGTCAGATGAAGCAGATGCTAAACTACAGGACAGTTTTGTAAGCACAGACTGGAATATGGTCCAGGATTCTTCCGATGGCATTGAGGAGTACACCACATCAGTGACAAGCTTTATCAATAAGTGCATCGAGGACGTCGCTTTCAAGGAGAGGGACTCTAACCCGGAAGCTTATAAGAAATCCCGCTATGCCCTCTGACGAACCATCAAACAGGCAAAGTGTTAATACAGGACTAAGATCAAATCGTACTACACCGGCTCCAATACTTGTCGGATGTGGCAGGGCTTGCAAACTATTACAGACTACAAAGGGAAGCACAGCCAAGAGCTGCCCAGTGACACGAGCCTCGCAGATGAACTAAACTACTTCTATGCTCACTTCGAAGCAAGTAACACTGAAACATGCATGAGTGCATCAGCTGTTCCAGATGACTGTGTGATCACGCTCTCCGCAGCCGTTGTGAGTAACACCTTTAAACAGGTCAACATTCACAAGGCCGCTGGGCCAGATGGATTACCAGGACGTGTGTACTCCGAGCATGCACTGACCAACTGCCAAATGTCTTCACTGACATTTTCAACCTCTCCCTGTTTGAGTCTGTAATATCAACATGTTTCAAGCAGACCACCACAGTCCCTGTGCCTAAGAACACTAAATGACTACCGACCCGTAGCACTCACGTAGCACTCACATCTGTAACCATGAAATGCCTTGAAAGGCTGGTCATGGCTCACGTCAACACCATTATCCCAGAAATCCTAGACCCACTCCAATTAGCATACCACACCAACAGATCCACAAATGATGCAATCTCTATTTTACTCCACACTGCCCTTTCCCACTTGGACAAAAGGAACACCTATGTGAGAATGCTATTCATTGACGACAGCTCAGCATTCAACACCATCGTACCCTCAAAGCTCAGCACTAAGCTAAGGACCCTGGGACTAAACACCTCCCTCTGCAACTGGATCCTGGACTTCCTGAAGGGCCGCCCCCAGGTAGTAAGGGTAGGTAACAATACATCCGCCACATGGATCCTCAACACTGTGGCCCCTCAGGGATGCATGCTCAGTTCCCTCCTGTACTCCCTGTTCACTCATGACTACACAGCCAGGTACGACTCCAACACCATCATTAAGTTTGCTGATGACACAATAGTGGTAAGCCTAATCACCGACAACGATGAGACAGCCATATAGGGAGTAGGTCAGAGACCTGACCGAGTGGTGCCAGGACAACAACCTCTCCGTCAACGTGATCAAGACAAAGGAGATGATTGTGGACTACAGGAAAAGGAGGACCGGGCACTCCCCCATTCTCATCAACGGGGCTGTAGTAGAGCAGGTTGAGAGATTCAAGTTCACCAACAAAACTAATATGGTCCAAGCACACCAAGACAGTCGTGAAGAGGGTCATGACAAAACCTATTCCCCCAAGAGACTTAAAAGATTTGGCATGGGTCCTCAGATCCTCAAAAGGTTTTACAGCTGCACCATCGAGAGCATCCCGATGGGTTGCATCACTGCCTGATATGGAAACTGTTCGGCCTCCGACCGCAAGGCATTACAGAGGGTAGTGTGAATGGCCCAGTACATCACCAGGGCCAATCTTCCTGCCATCCAGGACCTCTATACCAGGCCCTAAAAATTGTCAAAGACTCCAGCCACCCTAGTCATAGACTGTTCTTTCTGCTACCCCCCTTAGATCCAAGTTGGCGTAGCAGTGAAGACGTGTTTTGTTCGTGTCTCGTGTATTTTTGTATTTTTCGTATTTATATTTCAACTTTATTTTCAATCTCCTTTCGATTTTTAATTTGATTATACCTTCCGGTAACCTGCCTCACCCAATGTGATACGGTATCGCTATTATTTTAAATGTTTTAAACTTTAGAACACATTCTAGAACCTCCAGAAGCTAACCAGCTAATTAGCTACAAGCTATTTATTAGTCATTGTTAGCCACTGCTAGCGGCTTTTACCTTCTGCACAGATACCAGCCCTGTTTTTAGCCTGGATAATAGTCGCCGGTCTACCAGTATCGGACTGTCTCTCCACAACAACGCCGGATTCCTGCCGTAATCCCTGGACCACTATTTCTGATCTTCACGGCTAGCTTGCAGCTAGCTAGCTCACAGCTTGCAGCTAGCTAGCTCACAGCTAGTTTGCACTCACCGTGGCATCCAGCATCAAAGCTATCCTTGAGGCCCACCCCCCGGCCTAATCAGCTGTTCACCCGAACCCCACTCATACACGGCTAGAGCACCATACTCCACCGGATCCTTGCTGTATACTCTGGACCTTGGCACCGGTTCACTGCTGCTACCGATTGGCTATAGTGGCTAACGCCACTGCCACGAAGCTAGCACCAGTTAGCCGTGAGCCAGGCGCATCTCCCGGCTAGCAAACTAAATTCTACAATACCACTTTCGCCATCTGGCTTGGATTCTCTGTCGACATGGCGCCCCGCCGCACCACCACGACTGGGCTGCCGACGAATACTCCATCCGCTGTGCCTTCATCCGACCTCCGTCGGAGCAGACGCTACTAACTTTAAACGGCGTGTCGCCCGAGTGCTAGCGTAGTGGCGGCTCCCCTGTTCCATCTACTGCTGCCCTCTGGACACTATGATCACTTGGCCACATAGCTGATGCCTGCTGGAATGTCTATTAATCACGGTACTCCATTCTGTTTATTTATTTTTTATCTGTCGGCCCCAGCCGCGAACTCAGGCTCTGTGTGTAGTTAATCCGACCCTCTCTGCCTAGTCATCGCCATTTTACCTGCTGTTGTTGTGTTAGCTAATTAGGTGTTGTTGTCTCGCCTGTTGTTTTAGCTAGCTCTCCCAATCAACACCTGCGATTACTTTATGCCTCGCCGTATGTCTCTCTCAAATGTCAATATGCCTTGTATACTGTTGTTCAGGTTAGTTATCATTGTTTTAGTTTACAATGGACCCCCTAGTTCCACTCTTAATACCTCTGATACCTCCTTTGTCCCACCTCCCACACATGCGGTGCCCTCACCCATTACAACCAGCATGTCCAGAGATGCAACCTCTCTTATCATCACCCAGTGCCTGGGCTTACCTCCCCACCATACCCGTCTGCGCATTATGCCCTAAATATATTCTACCACGCCCAGAAATCTGCTCCTTTTATTCTTTGTCCCCAACGCTCTAGGCGACCAGTTTTGATAGCCTTTAGCCGCACCCTCATACTACTCCTCCTTGTTCCGCGGGTGATGTGGAGGTAAACCCAGGCCCTGCATGTCCCCAGGCACCCTCATTTGTTGACTTCTGTGATCGAAAAGGCCTTGGTTTCATGCATGTCAACATCAGAAGGAAGGCCACCAAAAATTCAGAGATTTCCATACCCAACTATAACATTTTCCGTCAAGATAGAACTGCCAAAGAGGGCGGAGTTGCAGTCTACTGCAGAGATAGCCTGCAAAGTAATATCATACTTTCCAGGTCCATACCCAAACAGTTCGAACTACTACTTTTAAAAATAACTCTCTCCAGAAATAAGTATCTCACAGTTGCAGCCTGCTTACCGACCCCCCTCAGCTCCCAGCTGTGCCCTGGACACCATTTGTGAATTGATCGCCCCCCATCTAGCTTCAGAGTTTGTTCTGTTAGGTGACCTAAACTGGGATATGCTTAACACCCTGGCAGTCCTACAATCTAAGCTAGATGCCCTCAATCTCACACAAATGATCAAGGAACCCACCAGGTACAACCCTAAATCTGTAAACAATGGCACCCTCATAGACGTTATCCTGACCAACTGGCCCTCCAAATACACCTCTGCTGTCTTCAATCAGGATCTCAGCGATCACTGCCTCATTGCCTGCATCCGCTACGGGTCCACAGTCAAACGACCACCCCTGATCACTGTCAAACGCTCCCTAAAACACTTCTACAAGCAGGCCTTTCTAATCGACCTGGCCCGGGTATCCTGGAAGGATGTTGACCTCATCCCGTCAGTTGAGGATGCCTGGTCATTCTTTAAAAGTAACTTCCTCACCATCTTAGATAAGCATGCTCCGTTCACAAAATGCAGAACTAAGAACAGATATAGCCCTTGGTTCACTCCAGACCTGGCATTTCTAAAGGGCTGGTCATGCCTTCCTCCTGGATACTCCTACCTCGGTCAACAGCTCCCCCCCGCAGCTACTTGCCCAAGCCTCCCCAGCTTCTCCTTTACCCAAATCCAGATAGCAGATGTTCTGAAAGAGCTGCAAATCCTGGACCCATACAAATCAGCTGGTCTTGACAATCTGGACCCTCTATTTCTGAAACTATCCGCCGCCATTGTCGCAACCACTATTACCAGCCTGTTCAACCTCTCTTTCATATCGTCCGAGATCCCCAAGGATTGGAAAGCTGCCGCAGTCATCCCCCTCTTCAAAGGGGGAGACACCCTGGACCCAAACTGCTACAGACCTATATCCATCCTGCCCTGCCTATCTAAGGTCTTCAAAAGCCTAGTCAACAAACAGATCACTGAGCATCTCAAATCCCACCGTACCTTCTCCGCTGTGCAATCTGGTTTCGAGCCGGTCACGGGTGCACCTCTGCCACGCTCAAGGTACTAAACGATTTCATAACCGCCATCAATAAAAGACAGTACTGTGCAGCCGTCTTCATCGACCTGGCCAAGGCTTTCGACTCTGTCAATCACCATATTCTTATCGGCAGACTCAGTAGCCTCGGTTTTTCTAATGACTGCCTTGCCTGGTTCACCAACTACTTTGCAGACAGAGTTCAGTGTGTCAAATCAGAGGGCATGTTGTCCGGTCCTCTGGCAGTCACTATGGGGGTGCCACAGGGTTCAATTCTCGGGCCGACTCTTTTCTCTGTATATATCAATGATGTTGCTCTTGCTGCGGCGATTCCCTGATCCACCTCTACGCAGACGACACCATTCTGTATACTTCCGGCCCTTCCTTGGACACTGTGCTATCTAACCTCCAAACGAGCTTCAATGCCATACAACACTCCTTCCGTGGCCTCCAACTGCTCTTAAACGCTAGTAAAACCAAATGCATGCTTTTCAACCGTTCGCTGCCTGCACCCGCACGCCCGACTAGCATCACCACCCTGGATGGTGCCGACCTAGAATATGTGGACATCTATAAGTACCTAGGTGTCTGGCTAGACTGTAAACTCTCCTTCCAGAATCATATCAAACATCTCCAATCTAAAATCAAATCTAGAGCCGGCTTTCTATTCCGCAACAAAGCCTCCCTCACTCACGCCGCCAAACTTACCCTAGTAAAACTGACTATTCTACCGATCCTCGACTTCGGCGATGTCGTCTACAAAATAGCTGACTCAGCAAACTGGATGCAGTTTATCACAGTGCCATCCGTTTTGTTACTAAAGCACCTTATACCACCCACCACTGCAACCTGTATGCTCTAGTCGGCTGGTCCTCGCTACATATTCGTCGCCAGACCCACTGGCTACAGGTCATCTACAAGTCTATGCTAGGTAACCTCGCACTCGCACTAACCTCGCACTCAACGTCAACAAAACTAAGGAGATGATTGTGGACTTCAGGAAACAGCAGAGGGAACACCCCCCTATCCACATCGATGGAACAGTAGTGGAGAGGGTAGCAAGTTTTAAGTTCCTCGGCATACACATCACAGACAAACTGAATTGGTCCACTCACACAGACAGCATCGTGAAGAAGGCGCAGCAGCGCCTCTTCAACCTCAGGAGGCTGAAGAAATTTGGCTTGTCACCAAAAGCACTCACAAACTTCTACAGATGCACAATCGAGAGCATCCTGGTGGGCTGTATCACCGCCTGGTATGGCAACTGCACCGCCCTCAACCGTAAGGCTCTCCAGAGGGTAGTGAGGTCTGCACAACGCATCACCGGGGGCCAACTACCTGCCCTCCAGGACACCTACACCACCCGAAGTCACAGGAAGGCCATAAAGATCATCAAGGACATCAACCACCCGAGCCACTGCCTGTTCACCCCGCTATCATCCAGAAGGCGAGGTCAGTACAGGTGCATCAAAGCTGGGACCGAGAGACTGAAAAACAGCTTCTATCTCAAGGCCTTCAGACTGTTAAACAGCCACCACTAACACTGAGTGGCTGCTGCCAACACACTGACACTGACTCAACTCCAGCCACTTTAATAATGGGAATTGATGGGAAATGATGTAAATATATCACTAGCCACTTTAAACAATGCTACCTTATATAATGTTACTTACCCTACATTATTCATCTCATATGCATACGTATATACTGTATTCTATATCATCGACTGTATCCTTATGTAATACATGTATTACTAGCCACTTTAAACTATGCCACTTTGTTTACATACTCATCTCATTTGTACATACTGTACTCGATACCATCTACTGTATCTTGCCTATGCTGCTCTGTACCATCACTCATTCATATATCCTTATGTACATATTCTTTATCCCCTTACACTGTGTACAAGACAGTAGTTTTGGAATTGTTAGTTAGATTACTTGTTATTACTGCATTGTCGGAACTAGAAGCACAAGCATTTCGCTACACTCGCATTAACATCTGCTAACCATGTGTATGTGACAAATAAAATTTGATTTGATTTGATTTGATTTGGTAAAGCTCCGCCTTATCTCAGTTCACTGGTCACGATGGCAACACTCACCCGTAGCAC
The DNA here is from genome assembly GCF_013265735.2 of Oncorhynchus mykiss. Classification (NCBI taxonomy): domain Eukaryota; kingdom Metazoa; phylum Chordata; class Actinopteri; order Salmoniformes; family Salmonidae; genus Oncorhynchus; species Oncorhynchus mykiss. The sequence goes on along the minus strand of NC_048575.1, from coordinate 34,716,842 downwards.
GCGCTCCAGAAGGTGTATCTCACTGACCATCCCTAAAGCCAACACCTAATTTGGCCGCCTTTCCTTCCAGTTCTCTGCTGCCTGTGACTGGAGCGAATTGCAAAAATCGCTGAAGTTGGAGACTTTTATCTCCCTCACGAACTTTAAACATCTGCTATCTGAGCAGCTAACCGATCGCTGCAGCTGTACATACTGTAGTCCAACGGTAAATAGCCCACCCAATTTACCTACCTCATCCCCATACTGTTTTTATTTATTTACTTTTCTGCTATTTTGCACACCAGTATCTCTACCTGCACATGACCATTTGATCATTTCACACCAGTGTTAATCTGCTAAATTGTAATTATTTGCCTACCTCCTCATGTCTTTTGCATACAATGTATGTAGACTCTTTTTTCTTTTTCTACTGTGTTATTGACTTGTTTATTGTTTACTCCATGTGTAACTATGTGTTGTTGTCTGTTCACACTGCTATGCTTTATCTTGGCCAGGTCGCAGTTGTAAATGAGAACTTGTTCTCAACTAGCCTACCTGGTTAAATAAAGGTGAAATAAAAATGTTACAAATCATTAAAAAAAAAATGTTTTTAAAGAGTACCGGAGCGCCAAGTCTAGGTCCAAGAGGCTTCTACAGCTTCTAGCCCCAAGCCATAAGACTCCTGAGCAGCTAATCAAATGGTTACCCAGACTATTTGTCCCCCCCCCCCCCACCTGTTGTATTCACACGTGACACATAACATTTGATTTTAATTTCACTATATTGATCACTCACGTTTTGCATTCATCAATTGTTAATGTATGTATGTGAATCATGCACATCACCATAGAATGTAGGCCTATGATAGGATATAACCATTTACCATGTTACATTGAAGGAACTGTCCAGTGCTCCATAATTCAGTTACCTATAATGAATCACAATATGAGTGAATGTTATTAGACATACACAAGTTCATTCATTGAAAATTATACTCATTAATCAGTTTTCCACTATATGGTTGGTGCTATGACAACGAAAGGACTTGTCGATACTAATCAAGATGATTGACGCATACCCGCCTCCACAACCCTGGGCCACTGTCTTGTACTTGAAGTGAAGGTCCCCAAAGCATGCAGTCTACTAATTTAATGTTGTCCACATGTCATTGACTACTTGATGGAGTGCACCGCGGCGTGCCATGACCGAGGAAAACTCCAACCCAAAAGCCCAATTAAATTACTTTTTAATTCTTAAAGGAAAGAAGAGGCAAGAAGGAGTGGACGAGGAGGAAGTGGTGGGGTGACTTTATCCACCGGAGAATCCTATGTGACGTTCTTGATTCATCATCTAATATGGGCAGTCCGGGAATATATAAACTCCCGCTCACACCCTTCCCGCCAATGAAGAACCTCACACGAGGAAACCCTCCACCGAAAAACCTCTACAAAGCTACAAAAGTTTACAGTAAGTTTAAGACAGTTGTGTGCCGTCCACAAACCGCTAGACTTTTATATATAAAATGTGAACACTTATTTAGGATAATAAATTATTTATTCAGTTATTAGGTAAGAGTAGATAATTCATTGGTAGACATATCTGTATTTTCTAAGATTACGCAATCGTGCGCAATTACGCGTTAAACATACTAATTGAAAAGTTAGGACAAGATGACATTGATACAAGTCTAAAGTCGGGTTCAACCATTTATCTTTACCTTTATGTCGTTTTAAAATAAGACGGTCAACGTGCAGTTCCTTGCTGTCCATCTACAATGATTCCTGAGACTAGAGTGGCGAGCCCGGTGACGGTGAGAGAGTGCGTCCTGGGGACCCGCTGGCTGACGGCTGCGCTCACGGTACTGCTGCTGCTGTCCACGACGGTCACCTGTGTACACAGTACCACAGTGGAGCACGACTATCATATCGTCCACAATGTCGACAATAGAAGTAAGTTGATGCTCGTTTTATTTTCGAATAAAAGTGAATGATTTGTGACTAAATGGATATTACACATGGATTGCACATTTTATTTAATACAATTCAATTTTTGTATGTTAATTAATATAAATAATATTTCAGATTTCTAAATTCTAGATTTCAGATTTCTAATTACAAATGGTTTATAAAGGGTGTGGTAAAATGTGTTAATAAACGAATACAATCATAATAAACAAATGTAATACTTTTGAATGGGTAACACATATCACACTGATAACGTGATATGATCTACAATGATTCTAAAAATACATTTAGTTATATCATAATATCATCTAAGGTTTTTAACATTATTGATATGGGGTTTATAAATTAAATAACCCTAAAATCCAATAAATGGACCTCCACTGCCTGATGAAAAGGTGACATCTACTTTCTGGTTATTGTTCATAGCCTACAATGGTATTGTTCATACCAGGTTATTGATCATACCACCTTATTGTTTATACATGCTATTGTTCATACCACTAAATTGTTTACACCACGTTATTGTTCATACCCGGGTTATTGTTCATATCACGTTATTGTTCACATCACGTTAATGTTCATACAATGTTCATACCATGTTATTGTTCATATCACGTTATTGTTCATACCAGGTTATTGTTCATACCACGTTATTGTTCATATCACGTTAATGTTCATACAATGTTATTGTTCATACCATGTTATTGTTCATACCAGGTTATTGTTCATATCACGTTCTTGTTCATATCACGTTAATGTTCATACAATGTTATTGTTCATACCATGTTATTGTTCATACCAGGTTATTGTTCATATCACGTTATTGTTCATACCACATCAGAACGCATACCAATACATTGTGTCCTTCACAACATTAACACTAGTTATGGAACAGCAACATGAAGGGTTATTAGGTCTGACTATCAAATGTGACATACTGTTTAGGCATAACGGTACAACTATGTAGGCTACTTTGTGGACAGGCATTTGTGTGTGCTTGTCAGAGAGTTTGAGTGTGTCTGTTTCAGTCTGTCTGTGATTGCGAGCACATGCTTGTATATACTGTGTGTGTATATATATATACTGTGTGTGTATAAATACTGTGTGCGGGATGAGTGGAAGCATCAAGTTAAGGTTGAAATATATATATATATATAGCTTCCACTCATCCCGCGTCTTTTCTATGTCAGGTCCAGAGATAGATCCATTGTGGTACGTGGGGCGTGGGGTGAGGCCCATCGGGCGCTTTGGGAAGAGGCAGAGCAGAGGAGGGGGCAGCGGTGGGCTCAGACACCCTGAATATGTGATAAACACCCTGGAGCTTCTCCTCAACACCATCAGGAACCAGGAGAGCCTCGGGAAGACACTGGGAGGGGAGGACGCCGACTGGTTACCGTGACAACACGCTCGCCACCCACCGTCTGTGTTTGTGAATGTGTATTTTTATTTATTTAATCAAGGATTGTCCCTGTTTCTCGGTCTCTTTCTCATTTTCTTTCTTCCTTCCTGTCTTTCTTCTACTCAAGCCTAAGTCTTACTCAAAGGGACCTCTAAACTGGCTGACCCAAAAAACAAGTTGTATTCTGTACATACTGAGAAATGCAATCTATATTGATTAATAAATGAAGATGTCTCTAACTATGTTTTTGGTAGATTGGTGCTGTTACCGATGATTGTTGAACGAAAAGCAGGACATAATCAAGAGAAATGTAAAGATGCTCAAATTCCAAATTAGCGGGTTCATATATATATATATATTTTTTTTACCATGAGGTAAATAGGTATGAATATTGCTGAAAAAGGGATTTTCTTCGTAACATAAGATAAGTAATAGGTCATTGACTCACAAAGGTTAGAAATGACAGGAAACTCCAGAGATCATTCAGGTATGCAAACTTTTATTCATTTAGTATTACACTTTTTCTCATTCAGAGCAATTTGGCACATAGAGAATACATTTTTTGCTTCTTTATATTTTTCCCCAACACATGATATGGATTGCAACAAACGATTGCACATGAGTGAATAGTCCATCAAAGCTGTGCATAGTGAACTTCACTGCAGTCATTCCGTCATGATGGCAGCTAGGTTGCACAGTCTCCCACAGACAACACAGAAGGATCTAGTTTATGATTGGGCAATTATATCTTATATGTCATATCCGTTTTTTTTTACACACACACACACATATATATACATATATATATATATATATATATATATACATATATATACATATATATACATATACATATACATATATATACATATACATATACATACATATATATATATATATATATATATATATATATATATATATATATATATATATATATAAAAACAAATTCTGAGGTGAGATCATTTTTTTTTTTTTTTTACAATATAAAAATACAGGACATTGATAATGATGAACCCCTTGGCTGTGCTTCTCGTGAGAATTTTGTACATCTATTTAACATGCGTTTATACACAACACACCTCCAGGAACAACGACAACATACAGGAACGATCTGCCAAACCTGCAAAAAGCGATCATAGGATGAATATATGGGCCCACCAGTGTTCAAATAGAACCCAATAGAATCAAATATCATAATATCAGGTAAAAACAACAGAAGTCCCAGCAGTCCAGAGGTATGGGAATAAGCTGTTCTCAAAGGACAACTAGATGACACTTTATACTAGTTCTGGTCCAGGGTGTTATGTGTGGCCTGAAAAAAAGGCTGCACATAACACCACGGACCAAAGCAAACGTCATACTATTTTACCTGTCATTACCGAGCAGTAGACACAAACAGAACCCTACGCAACCTTGTATTTCATATCCTCTATATTAATACTTTGACTTTCTCAATATAAAGAGCAAGGCCTGTATTTGTAGATCACAATGAATACAGTTAACATGGACAGGAAAGATCTGATCCTAGACCAGTACTCCTACAATGAGACGCTTGATAGAAACAGGCCGAGCACTCGAGACTCTTTGGAGTTGTGTCACACACTGCATCAACTACTATTTATAGCATCCCCCATTTTATCATGAATATGAATACCCTTATCAACTTTTGAAATCATACGATTTTAGACAATTAATGCAGCCACACATGTCATGTAAAGCACTTTGAAGATGGAAACATGACACGCTTTCAGACATAACTGATGAGAAAAGCTTTCAGAGGGGGAGAAAGCTTACGCCATTTTCCACTCACTTTGTTTTAGTGAAAATGATAACAACCTTGAAAAGTTAAAAATTCAATTTGCTTGTAATAAAATCATGGTTTTCAATAGCATTTTGTCATACAGCCCATTAGGCTTCATTATGTTTACATCTTTACTAGATATTTAACAATTCATTACTGGAGCCATACAGCACAGGTGACAAATCAGAATCTATGCCAAATAAAGGCCACAAAGCTGAAATAAATGAAATATAAAAATAACAAAAACTAACGGCTTAGATGGTGACACTTTCATAGACAGGTGTTTTTAATTGGTAAGAAACACGTGTTGATTTAATTCATTCATGGCTTCTTTGGGTTCATAAATGCTTTACAGATAGGTAGCCTATTTGTGTGACAAATGCTTCATTATTTTGAAAATGCAATTAAATGTAAATGTTTCATTACATTACTAGCAATATAGCAAAACTTTCTCCAAATATGGTAACTAAGCACAAGAGTAATTATGTCATCACAAAATCACCTCCTTCAAAAAAGGTTGAGGTGTGTTCACTTGCTACCTTAATGACAATTCTTAACTGAGGAACAGGAGAGGACACCAGATGTTTTTTCAAGTAATCTCCTTTTCTAAAATTTGAAAAACATCAGACCATATCTTAGTGAATGAGGATTGTTATTAGCTAGTTTCAGGGAAATTATTACTTTTGAGTCTTTACACAGAAATAATAATTAAATGTCAACATTGAACAGGTTCTGCAACTGCTCTACAATTCATCATGACATTTCATCGGTGAGAGAAAGTAAAACAGTAGTATAAAACATGGTTTAGCCTCTTTAGGGACACGTACCACAGAAGTATTTCACGTGTTTTTTTCACATCTTCTTTGTACATTAGTTCAAACACCTACAACACTCTTGCAAACAGTTAGAAAAAAAGACTGACAGGTTTATTTTCTGTACTACAATGACTCTGAAGTGACGTCTTCTTTTGATAGTAAGACAGCGAGTTGTCACGGTGAGGAGTGTTCGTATGCTGATTTTAAGGCAGAGACACGCCGTCTATCAACCCACCACGTTGTGGGTGTCGTGGTGTGGTGGTTACAGTGAGTGAGGCCCGAGGGGAGGGGGGGGGGGGTGGATGGAGTAGGATGGGGAGGCATGGTATGGGGTCATTTTTAGAGGGTGACAGGACGGGGAAGTGCCTGGCTGAGGAGAGCGCTGGTTGGGGTGCACAGGGCAGGTGTTAGTCCCTGTGTAGCCCGAAGCGGACGCTGGATCAAGGCACTGGATTGGAGAGGCCCCGCGGGGGTCCACGGGTCCTGGGGTGCCCTCGAGGGACTTTTTGTGCTGTCTGTATGTCAGTACGGCTGAAGTGCTCTCACCTGCTGCTCGGACTCCTTATCTGGAAGAAGACCAATAAATACATATAGACATATACTTCAGCTGTTCAGGTAAGGAAAGTATTAAATAGTCAAAATGACAAATGAAGCTATTACATAGTATCAACGTAAATGTAGTTTACATTGCATATACACTGAGTGCACCAAACATTAAGAACACAGTCCTAATATTGCATTGCAACCCCCCCCCCCCCCCCCCCCCCTTTTGCCGCCAGAACAGCCTCAATTCATCGGGGCATGGACTCCACAAGGTGTCAAAAAGCGTTCCACAGGGATGCTGGCCCATGTTAACTTCAATGCTTCCCACAGTTGTGTCAAGTTGGCTGGATGTCCTTTGGGTGGTGGACCATTCTTGATACACCTGGGAAACTGTTGAGCGTGAACAACCCAGGAGCATTGCAGTTCTTGACACAAACCAGTGTGCCTGGCACCTACTACCATACCCTGTTCAAAGACACCAAAATATTTAGCCTTGCCCAGTCACACTCTGAATGGCACACATACACAATCCATGTCTCAATTGTCTAAAGACAATTGTCTCCTCCTTTAACTAACTTGTGTCCTCCCCTTCATCTACCCTGATTGAAGTGACTTTAACAGGTGACATCAATAAGGGATCATAGCTTTTCACCTGGGTTCACCTGGTCAGTCTATGGAAAGGAAAGAGCAGGTGTCCTTTAAGTTTTTGTTACACTATTTGGTCGTATTTAATCAGAATTGGGCATGAAATTCAGAAGTTCCCCCAGACAGAGAGAGAAACAGTAAAATATGCATCCCTTCCTAAAAGAATACTTACATCAGCTCTAATCTAACGACGATCTTTTTAAAAGACGATCTGTCGATCTCTTTCTGAAATCAACACGACATGACTATGAGACGACTTCTTTGATCTCGCCTCTGTTACGTTGTGCTTTTCTTTGAGACTAAAGCTAAAAAAAAAACAGAGTGAATCACTGACACGGCGAGGCTGCTTGATGGCGCCAAACAGAAACAAAACCACCATTAATAATTAATGAAATAATTATTCAAATGAAAAGGAGTGTGTCCCATTGGCTGATGACTCAGCCGTCCGATTCGTCTCTTATTCTCGGTGCTTCGTCTCTCTTTCCTAATTAAACCTTTCTCTTTCTTCCCTCTCTAGCTGGTGCATTTAGTCTGGCGTCCATTCAATCTAATCCTGTAGCTCCAAATGTGTGATGTTAGCCTTCCAAGTGTGAATACCAGCCCCCCCCCCCCCCATCCAACATCCACACATTAAAAAGGGTCCGTTACTCTGCGGAGCGGACAACATTGTGTTGCCACAGTGATGTGAAACGCAAGATCGATGTAAAACGCACATGAACGCCCTAAGAGGGTGTGTGTGTGTGTGTGTGTGTGTGTGTGTTTTACGACTGTTGAAAGGCAAAAACTTGCTCCTTGAGACAGTGTGATATTACACAGTCTGAAAGATTTGAGATTTTATGAAGTGACAACGTTTGGATCATTTTGCGCCCTGGTACTTTTTCAATCAACAAGGGGAGTCAACCCTATAAACTTAATTAAACAAAAGAAGGAAATGGAAATGGAGGCATCAATAGATTAAATAGACCTAAACAAATGGTTCAGAAGCAAAACAGGTTCTCTTTGTGAGCATTTCAACAAGTCCGTTACCTTTGGCTGGAGGGGCAGGTAGCTTTCTCCTCTGTTGACGTGACGTGTCGAGCGTTTGAGGCTGCAGAGAAACAGTACATGAGTACAGTGACCATTAGGCTGTGTATGTGTGTAATAATTGTAAGGTGGAAAAATACTACCTTAGGTTTTGGCTTGGGGAACTTGGAGAAACGATTGCAGGCGGTGACGTTCAGTCCAGCTGTTTTTAAAGATAATATCCTCACCTCGATGTCTGATATCTGGAGGGAGAAGATGAAAAATAATTCAGAAAAAGGATATCAGACCTGAAGTAAAACTATATTTGCTGTACATGTGGTGTAGATCAAGGCTCAGGCTAGCAGATCACATCAATTCACTTTGCTACTGAAAGACAATTTAGAAGACACCAGTGGAATACAATTACATATCCTTCACAGTCTATCCAGTCTCCACATTTAAGCCTGCATTCTAACAGGACCATCAGACCCTGGTCGCGTTCCAGGCCGACCACACTGTAGACGTGCCATGTCACCGACTGCACAGTTGGGCATCAAATTGCTCTATCATAACATCTGGTTGGTAGCCTAGGGTGATCTAGTGGTCTAAGACGCAGCGTCCAGGACACATGCCAACCAACTTCCCTTTACCACAAATTAACTTTCAGCACTGTCATCCACTCTCTCTTTTTGATCAATAAATTGTGAAAATACCTTAAACATACTGTATATGACAAAAGATGTGATTGGCTCATATGTCACACCTACCTAGGTGCTGTGAAATCTGACATGCATCTGCAATGTAATCAGCATGGAACACAGCCATTGAAACAACTGGGCGTTTGGATATGAATGGACCCCCTACCTGGAGCTCAGACTGCTGCACCTGGGTGGCGGCAGTGGCCACCTGTTCCTCCAGGAAGGCCAGCTCTCTGTCTGAGGTGCTACTGCTGATGTCCCGGGCCACCTCCTCCAGGTCCCCCAGTGCCCCCTCCAGGCCGTACACCGCCCCCGCAGCCAGGTACACCTGCAGGGACAAGTCACATGTTACAGGAGAACTCAAAGGGCACAGGTTCTGAGCATAACAATGTTGGGATCCCACAGGGCTCTATCCTAGGGCCTGTCTTGTTGAGCCTCTACATTAAATAATACAGGTTGTAGTCACTATATGGTCAAGCTAAGATGGACAAAAGTGGCTCAGATAGTGACCTCAGATGGGCAAGTACACATAGGTTATCTATTCTCTTGATCTAGGGTTACGGCTGAGGTTAGGGTAAGGATTACGTTTTGGGTTTAGAAAGCACTGCACTTTGGTCCTTTCTAGCATGGCCAGATAGTGACAACCACCAACATTCAGATGTATGTACAGTTGAAGTCGGAAGTTTACATACACTTAGGTTGGAGTCATTAAAACTTGTTTTTCAACCACTCCACAAATTTCTTGTTAACAAACTATAGTTTTGGCAAGTCGGTTAGGACATCTACTTTGTGCATGACACAAGTAATTTTCCAACAATTGTTTACAGACAGATTATTTAACTTATAATTCCCTGTATAACAATTCTAGTGGGTCAGAAGTTAACATACACTAAATTGACTTGAAACAGCTTGGAAAATTCCCCAAAATTACGTCTTGGCTTTGGAAGCTTCTGATAGGATAATTGACATAATTTGAGTCAATTGGAGGTGTACCTATGGATGTATTTCAAGGCCTACCTTCAAACTCAGTGAGTCTTTGCTTGACATCATAGGAAAATCAAAAGAAAATCAACCAAGACCTCAGAAAAAACATTGTAGACCTCCAAAAGTCTGCTTCATTCTTGGGCGCAATTTCCAAATGCCTGAAAGTACCACGTTCATCTGTACAAACAACAGTACGCAAGTAGACACCATGCAGCCAGCATACCGCTCAGGAAGGAGACGTGTTCTGTCTCCTAGAGATGAATGTATTTGGTGCGAAAAGTGTAATTTAATCCTAGAATAACTGCAAAGGACCTTGTGAAGATGCTGGAGGAAACAGGTAAAAAATATCTCAAGACATCAGTCATGAAGTTAAAGCTTGGTCGCAAATGGGTCTTTCAAATGGACAATGACTCCAAGCATACTTCCAAAGTTGTGGCAAAATGGCTTAAGGACAACAAAGTCAAGGTATTGGAGTGGCCATCACAAAGCCCTGACCTCAATCCTATAGAAAATGTGTGGACAGTTCTGAAAAAGCGTGTGTGAGCAAGGATGCCTACAAACCTGACTCAGTTACACCAGCTCTGTCAGGAGGAATGGGACAAAATTCACTCAACGTATTGTGGGAAGCTTGTGGAAGGCTACCCGAAATGTTTGACCCAAGTTAAACAATTTAAAGGCAATGCTGCCAAATACTAATTGAGTGTACGTAAACTTCTGGCCCACTGGGAATGTGATGAAATAAAAGCTGAAATAAATAATTCTCTCATCTATTGTTCTGACATTTCACATTCTTAAAATAAAGTGGTGATCGTAAATGACCCAAGACAGGGAATTTTTACAAGGATTAAATGTCAGGAATTGTGAAAAACTGAGTTTAAATGTATTTGGCTAAGGTGTATGTAAACTTCCGACTTCAACTGTAGGCTGTGGTTCTTACGTTTTCCTCCATCTTTGTGAGTTTCTGGTCCAGCTCCCTGGTCTCTAAGCTGCTGGAGAAGGATTCAGACGCGCTCATGCACTCTGAGGGGGTGACGCTATCGCCCCCCGCCTCACCAATCAGCTCCTCGGTAGCGTTGAGCACCTTCAGGACTTCTGTGGTGATACTGCACAGAGATGCGGCCGAGTACTTCTGTTCAACACACACACACACCACATACAAAACAGACATACAACACACACAGAGATACGAGTCATAGGCAAAGATGACTACCATCAGTGAGTAAAAAACATATATGAAACAGTGAAGAGGGTCCGAGTGAGATGTTTACAGCATGGTCCTCAATGACAATGACAGACGAAGTCAGTCAATGACACACACACAGCTTTTACACCTCAACACACACACAGACACGCATCATGACTCACGCTCGACCTGCACGGAGCGATCAGGTGGGAGGAAAAACAGTGTGTGGAAGAAGAGTCTGAGGTTTTGGGTGGAAGAGGAGGAAGGCTGTTGACCTTTTCTATTAGTAGATTCCGCTATATAATAGGTTTAAGTTATAGAGGTCACGCAAGGGTGACAGTGGACCTAACATGAGGCAAACGAAAGTGCAGTCTCGGCTTGAACCTAAACGACATAACAAACCACACTCCAACTGTACAGTACAAACAAGAACAGCACATCTGAAAAGGAGAGAGGGAAGATGGAGAAGGAGGGAGATGGATGTAATTCAATATTGAGTTAATCATTGGCTTGAAGCTTTGATCTGTGGGACTAATGAGTGCATTGATCCACCCGCTTTCTCTCTCTCTAAGACGCGTTAGCCCGGCTAGCGACGTGCACAGGCTTTGAAAGGAAAGGCACAGCGTGGGTGTTAGGGGGTGTTCGTGGGTGGCACTTGAGCCGGAGATGAGACGAGATGAGAGACGGCTCCTTTTGAGCACTCGGCGGTGACTTAGAGAGCAAGGAGTTACGGTGCTGACCGAGTAGGTCGACGGAGAATGGGAGCCGGAGTCTTGGCCATCACCCCCATTACAAAGAGACATCATTACCAACGTGGCTCCCAACACACGGCTCCATTTCCTACAGTGACATTTGTGTTGAGGAAGCACTTTAGACAGTGCATCCACACCCGCATTACCTGAGATACCATGCAGTGTGTGCTTGTGCACTTGCTTATCAGCGAGTGACATTTCCTCCACAAATTGGGCCCATACCTGGTACGGACAAACACACGTGACCGTGCTCCTGCAGGCGTCTCAGCCGATCGTGCCACCTCAAGAGCAAGTTAATGAAGTGACGCAAGCTGGAAACTCACAGCTGAGGAGTAAGTTTCACACGACCCTGTGTGTTCCACTGGGGCTTTATGAACACGCCGCAGATCTATACTTTTGACACTTAGTCGACATCTCAAACAAGTGGAGAGTTGTGCAGATATACTTGTGCAGATATACTTCAGTGTCCTTGTTATTCCAAAAGAGGAAAGGTGACAGCAACTTACACAAATGGCCGCAAAGGCAAAGTTTTTAAATTCATTGTGCTCTTATTCATACAAAATAAATACGTCAGTTTAAAAAAAAATACAAAAAATAATAATAATAATCATTATATATATATATATATATATATATATATATATATATATATATATATATAAATAAATAAACAAGAGCACCATGATTTTAAAACGTTCCCGTTGCGGTCATTTGTGGAAGACTTTACGGACATGACTTTACCCAGATTAGCACCCCTTCCAGAGAAGCCTTTTAGTAGTGTGTGTGGGATACCATGGTAAATCCATCCATATTTATCTCTTGACATACCGTACCTCAAATGGAGAGCTGTGGTGTCCAGTAGTGGCAAAAGTACTCAATTGTCATACTTCAGTAAAAGTAAAGATACCTTAATAGAAAATGTCTCAAGTAAAAGTGAAAGTCACCCAGTAAAATACTACTAAAATACTAATACTAAATTTCTAAAAGTATCTGGTTTTAAATATACTTAAGTACAGTGGTGGAAAAAGTACTAAATTGTCATATTTGAGTAAAAATAATAAATGAAAGTAAATGCTATACATCAAATTCCTTATATTAAACAAACTAGAATGATTTTCTTGTTTTTGTACATTTACAGACAGACACGGGCACACTCCAAGACTCAGACATCATTTACAGACGCAGCATTTGTGTTCAGTGAGTGCCCGATCAGAGGCAGTAGGGATGACAACACGTTATATTGATAGGTGCGTGAATTGGACCATATTGCTGTCCTGCCTGAGCCTTCGAAATGTAATAAGTACATTTTGGATGTCAGGTAAAAATGCATGGAGTAAAATGTCAATATTTTCTTTACAAATGTAGTGGAGTAAAAGTAAAAGCTGTCAAAAATATCAGAGGTAAAGTACAGATACCCCCACCCCCCAAAAAAATACTTATTAGTACTTTAAAGTATTTATACTTATGTACTTTACACCACTGGTGGTTTCACACCTTTTATGTAACTGCCATTCATACCCCCAGCCTCTGCCCTTTACAAATGTCGAAAATGTATTGAAGGAAGAAGAATAAAAGAGAAAAGCACTAGAAGGGAAACGCGTATATTACCTAATGCAATCGGCTTCGTAGGTCTAAATTGAATCCAGCACCATACGCTTTTCACTCGGTTATTTCACTCCCTCTTTCACTCCCCATCCACCCTTAGTTGCTTTGAATAACATTGAGAAGTGTCCAGAAGTCCCTAAAATAGGCCACATCTAGATAAGAACAAATCGGCGTCACAAATGGTACCCTGTACCCTACATTTAGCGCACTACATAAGGAATAGGGTGCTATTTTGGGACACAAACAACTGAAGTAGAGCAGAGAGAGCGAGCGAGAGAGAAAGAGAGAGAGAGTGACTAATACCATTATGGTCCCTGACAAAACAACCATGTCTCACTTGATGATGTCTTACTTGTGACAGTGTGTGTGAGAGGATTGTAAAAGGAGGAATCATCAGATAGGTGCACGTGTGCATGGCTGAGTGTGTGTTAGTGTGTGCTGTCTACATCCATCACAGTAATTTGATAGTTTTGGTGTTGTATCAGGTGAATGTTAAGTTTGGGACTGTTAGTCTTGACTCATGTTGCATAGAAGGTCTATGCATGTACAGTATGTGTGTGATGTCCTGACCGGGGCCTGTGTTATAGAGACAGTAGATCTCACCTGCTGTAAGAGAGATGAGAGCAATTGTAGCCTCTGCTGTAGTTCCAGACAATTCTGTCCCTCCTGACAGACAAGACAGACACGCATGGACGAATGGACGGACGGACGGAGAGACAGACAGGAGAAAGGGAGAAGGAGAGAGGTGGGACATGGATGGCACAGCAAAATATAGATGAGAAGAGTTGAGAAGAGGTAGGCGAGGAGGGAGAAAGAGGTTAGGGATGAGAAGAAGGTACAGACAGAAGAAAGGCAGGGGAAGTAAAGGAGTGAATGAGAGAAATGAGACATGGGAGTACGATACAGAGACAGTCTAAGATCAGATTGAAAGATAACTAAGGGTAGCCCCCTGCCGTGTTTAGGTGAGGACAAACAGGACAATGATGGTAGGCTAAAGCCATAGATGTACTAGAGAGCTCATCTCCTATCTTTACCCATGGTAAAACAGGCTTTGGGCCAAGTATCCCTATCCTGGTATACATATCTCTAGATTTGGCCCTCTATCCAACTATGGTTAAAGTGAAATATGAAACAATGCGTTCCTGTTCCGCCTCTCTCTGCTCACCTGTCCGTCACACAGCACCCCCTCCTGGACAGATGGGGTAATAGCAAGCGAGGTGGGCATGGATCCAGTCTTTTCATTTTGGTCTTCCACTTGTTCCCCCTTTTTCTCAGTCTTTCTGTCCACCTCTTTTCTCTGTGGTCTCTTACTGAGCCTGTTCTTCTCCACTCTCTTCTCCTCTCTGTCATCTACTTTCTCTTCCAAACTCTTTCCTCCTCTCCCCAACCTCCTCTCCTTCACTCTCTCCTCCTCTCTTAATGTCGGCCTTTCCGTTAGTCTCTCTCTCTTTTTCAGTTCCGGCCCTTTCACTGACTCGATTGTCTCCCTCTTCGCCCTATCCTGACTTTTACTCCTCGGTCTGTCTTTCGGTCTCTCACTCTGTCTCTGCCGATCACCTTCTCTCTCATTCTGCCTCAGCTTCTCTTTCGGGCTGTCACTTTCTCGGTCTCTCCCTCCAGGACTTTTGATTGGCTCGTCCTCAGATGAGCTCACTACTTCTTTGCTGTTGGCTCGTCCAACCAGCTGGCTCAGTTTGGAGCGGAGCTCCTGCTCCAGTGTGTCTCCGGAGCCGGGCCCAGTGCTGCTGGTGGACAGGGGGTCAGGGGTCATAGGGTTACGGGGGCTAGGGGCCGCAGAGTTAGGGGCCACAGCGTCCTGGTCTTCGGGCTCGGGGGTCATGGCCTCGGGCACCACATCAGGGGCGGCCATCTCCTTACTCATGCCCCTCTTCAACAGGCCGTTCAGCAGGATACTGTTCTCCTAAGAATGGAGAAAGAAAGAGTGACAGAGACAGAGCGAGAGGGCAGAAGAGAGAGAGAGAGCAAGAGCAAGAAAGAGAGTAATAGGGAGAGAGACCTTAAAGCGTATTTTCTGTCTTTAAAACATGGCCCTATTCTGCCACACAGTGTTGTGGTAATGTTTCTCAATAGTCTTACGAGGGTTGACCAATAACTTTACACATTTATAACAAGAATGTGGTGGAGTAAAGATGATTGTAAATCTAAAATCTCTGCAGCTGAATCTACTACCGTAAATGAGAAATGAGAACAAGATTGGTGTAGCTGCAACACGCCCCATATCTTCACATTTGAGTAATTTTGAGTAATTTAGCACAGGGTTTTCCTGGGCACGTTTTTTTTTTTGGCCGTAGCACTACACAGCTGATTCAAATAACCAACTTTGATTATTTGAATCAGTTGTGTAGCGCTAGGGCAAAAAACGTGGACCTTAGTGGGGGCCCCAGGACCGAGTTTGGGAAAGCCTGATTTATCAGACACTGTCAGCAGAGTGACTTACTGTCAGTGTGTTCAACTAAGGTAAGACAACCACATATCACAGTCATTGCAAGTTAAACCGTCCTCAAGGCTTTGTTAGTGTCGTCCTCCCACCTGTACAGATTGTGCGTAGAGGGGCTGTGTGTGGGCCTGGTTCCCCGCCGCTTCCCTCTTGCTCTTCCTGCGTCTCCGCGACCTCCTGACCTGGTCGCTCTGCATGCTGTCCTCTGCCTCGCTACTATCCTCAGTCACCTTGGGGTTAAAGTTCACATCCAGCGCCTCCGGGTGGAGCGGGTACGAGGGGAAGTTCTGGTGTTGATGATGATGATACTGAGCCTGCTGGGGATGAAGATGCGAGTCTGAGTTAGGGCCTTTTCTTCCCATTACGTTATGGAAGGGTTTGCGGGGGCGGGCGGAGGGTACCGACGAGGACTCTGAGTCAGAGTTGACGGTCTCCGTGTTGGTGTACTGGCCCGAGGACGGCGAGGTGACCGGGAGGTGGACCGGGGTGTACGTCCACTCCGGGTCGTGTTGGGAGTCCGTGTAGTACGTCTCGTCTGATAGTTTCTGCCGGAACTGGCGGAGCGCGGCCCCCCAGCCCCTCTCGTCGTTCTCCTGATCGGAATCAGAGCCCATCTCGTCGTAGGCCGAGACCACGCCAGACTCTTTCTCCAGGACGCTGAACACCAGCGACTTTCTCTTGGCCAGTAGGCTGGGACGGGAGTGCTGAGAGCTCTGCAGCGCAATCCAGTTCCCGTCAGGGCTCTGCAGCACCGAGGACGCACCTGAACATACAAGCACAAGCAAACATAGCAAAACTTCACGTGTGGGACAAAACACAGCATTCTTCCTGTGAGCTTAACGGTATGGAACTGTCCTGTTTGCATGTAACATACTGTAGTTGACTGTACAAATAAGAGACGAGAAATGAGTGCCATGCCTTTGTGTGTAACAGTATGGACATGTCTCTGGGTTGAGTGTAGAGTGTTGTGTGTCTGACTATCAGGAGGACTGCCATGGACGTGCCTCTGTCTCTAATGTATGTGTGTCTGTGTGTGAGACTGTATGAAGGAGGCCGGGTTTCAGTGTGCGTCTTACTGGAGTTGTCCAGGCGGTCCACACTCTTCCAGCTGGGCAGTGAGGAGGCCCTGGCCGTCTCCTTCTTCAGAGAGGCGTAGTCCTGTACCCCACCCCCCGCCCCCGCCCCCATTAGTGCCTCAGTCACCTTCTCTGGGGAGTCATCACTGGTCAGGGAGAACGCCGACCGCGACCTCTGTACACACGCGCACAAACACGCAAAATACAAAACACATGTTAAATGACATGCTACGCACTTTTAAAAACTACGAGTGCTGACAAGGTGACACAGAACGCCGGGTCTACCAGCCAAGGACAGCTTGACATGGAACTGGCACAGCAGCAGAATTTTCCTCAGGGCAGCAATTTTCCCACGCTTCCGTTCCAGAAACAAACAAACATTTGAGGATTAGGTCGAAAAGATTTGCTTGTTTGGGTGGCTATGTGGATAACGGTGACTACGTGCGGTTATTGACTGATCCAGCTGAACGTGAACTGGTTTGTTTGGTTAGAATCTCAGAAGGTATTCAAAGGAAATGGCAACTCAAGTTTGTGTTCCTCCGGGAGCCTGGTACACCGTAAGACTGACTTTCAGCGTGCGTCCCAACCAAATGGCACCCTATTTGACATAGTGCACTACTTTTGACCCAGAGCCCTTCCATCTGGGACGACGCACCAGTCACATGGATGTGATTCCTATAAAGAGTCAGCAGGGGGCATCAGAGAACTACAATAAGGACAAGAACAGTGGAAGAGGGACTCATCCCTGTTCACACACACACTCCCCCTCAGAGCTCATTCATAGCATGTGTGTGTGTGTGCGTGCGCATGACCGTATGTGTGCACCTGTGTGTTTGTCTGCGCACACTTTTGTATGTGTGTGTGTGTGTGTGTGTGTGTACAGATAGCGTTGATAAAGGGAGCCCGTCCCTCTGTGGACCAGGGAGTTGAGGAGAATCCCTGTGTATTCAGCAGCGCTTTGATCATGTGTGAATGCAACAGACTGGGAACGTGGCTTTGATTCCACACTGCTGCGCCTGCCTTACACCCACGGGACGATGACAAATCTCAGCAAGCTTCCTCTGACTACCCCTTTGAAATTCTGCCAGGCGTGTGTGTGTAGAGGTTTCCCAGGTAAGTTACTGTACAGCTCACAGATACAAACCGGTGACAACCCTCAGTGGAAAAGCAATCATGCAAAAATCTGCCAATATAATGGAAACACTTAAGTAAATGAGGGATGCAAAGTATATTAAAAGCATGTGCTTCCACACAGGTGTGGTTCCTGAGTTAATTAAGCAATTAATATCCCATCATTCTTAGGGTCATGCCCCCATAAGATGACAATGCCCCCATCCACAGGGCACAAGTGGTCACTGAATGGCTTGATGAGCATGAAAACGATGTAAACCATGTCTCCATCACCAGATCTCAACACAATTGAGCACGATTGAACTTATGATGGAATTTCTCATGGAAGAATGGTATCGCATCCCTCCAATAGAGTTCCAGACACTTGTAGAATCTATGCCAAGGTGCATTGAAGCTGTTCTGGCTCCTGGTGGGGCAACAGCACTTTATGTTGGCCTTTCATTTATGTTGGCAGCCAGCCCTCAACCCCGTCTGTCCTCATATCTCATCACTAGGGACAGGAGTTTTTCCTGCCCATGTGACCTGACCAGGCCCCAGCTACAGACTATATTTAGGGCCCAGCTTTTCCTGGGTCAGGTCACATGGTCAGGAAAAAGTGTAGTGTAGTATAGTATATTATAGTGGAGCTTACTGTATTGTAGTGTAGTATAGTATAGTATATTATAGTGGAGCTTACTGTATTGTAGTATAGTATAGTGGAGCTTACTGTATTGTAGTGTAGTATAGTATATTATAGTGGAGCTTACTGTATTGTAGTATAGTATATTATATTGGAGCTTACTGTATTGTAGTGTAGTGTATATTATAGTGGAGCTTACTGTATTGTAGTATAGTATATTATATTGGAGCTTACTGTATTGTAGTGTAGTATATTATATTGGAGCTTACTGTATAGTAGTATAGTATATTATAGTGGAGCTTACTGTATTGTAGTGTAGTATAGTATAGTGGAGCTTACTGTATTGTAGTGTAGTATAGTATATTATAGTGGAGCTTACTGTATTGTAGTATAGTATATTATATTGGAGCTTACTGTATTGTAGTATAGTATATTATAGTGGAGCTTACTGTATTGTAGTATATTATAGTGGAGCTTACTGTATTGTAGTGTAGTATAGTATATCATAGTGGAGCTTACTGTATTGTAGTGTAGTATATTATAGTGGAGCTTACTGTATTGTAGTATAGTATATTATAGTGGAGCTTACTGTATTGTAGTGTAGTGCAGTATATTATAGTGGAGCTTAATGTATTGTAGTATAGTATAGTATACTATAGTGGAGCTTACTGTATTGTAGTATAGTATAGTATATTATAGTGGAGTTTACTGTATTGTAGTGTAGTGCAGTATATTATAGTGGAGCTTAATGTATTGTAGTGTAGTGCAGTATATTATAGTGGAGCTTAATGTATTGTAGTGTAGTGCAGTATATTATAGTGGAGCTTACTGTATTGTAGTATAGTATAGTATATTATAGTGGAGCTTACTGTATTGTAGTGTAGTGGAGCTTACTGTATTGTAGTATAGTATATTATAGTGGAGCTTACTGTATTGTAGTGTAGTGCAGTATATTATAGTGGAGCTTAATGTATTGTAGTATAGTATAGTATATTATAGTGGAGCTTACTGTATTGTAGTATAGTATAGTATATTATAGTGGAGTTTACTGTATTGTAGTGTAGTGCAGTATATTATAGTGGAGCTTAATGTAGTGTAGTGCAGTATATTATAGTGGAGCTTACTGTATTGTAGTGTAGTGCAGTATATTATAGTGGAGCTTAATGTATTGTAGTGTAGTATATTATAGTGGAGCTTACTGTATTGTAGTGTAGTATATTATAGTGGAGCTTACTGTATTGTAGTATAGTGCAGTATAGTATAGTGGAGCTTAATGTATTGTAGTGTAACATAGTATATTATAGTGGAGCTTAATGTATTGTAGTATAGTATATTATAGTGGAGCTTACTGTATTGTAGTGTAGTATATTATAGTGGAGCTTACTGTATTGTAGTATAGTGCAGTATAGTATAGTGGAGCTTAATGTATTGTAGTGTAACATAGTATATTATAGTGGAGCTTACTGTATTGTAGTATAGTGCAGTATAGTATAGTGGAGCTTAATGTATTGTAGTGTAACATAGTATATTATATTGGAGCTTAATGTATTGTAGTGTAGTGCAGTATATTATAGTGGAGCTTACTGTATTGTAGTATAGTATAGTATATTATAGTGGAGCTTAATGTATTGTAGTGTAGAATATTATAGTGGAGCTTACTGTATTGTAGTATAGTATAGTATATTATAGTGGAGCTTACTGTATTGTAGTGTAGTGCAGTATAGTATAGTGGAGCTTAATGTATTGTAGTGTAACATAGTATATTATAGTGGAGCTTAATGTATTGTAGTGTAGTGCAGTATATTATAGTGGAGCTTAATGTATTGTAGTGTAGTATATTATAGTGGAGCTTAATGTATTGTAGTGTAGTGCAGTATATTATAGTGGAGCTTAATGTATTGTAGTGTAGTATAGTATATTATAGTGGAGCTTACTGTATTGTAGTATAGTGCAGTATAGTATAGTGGAGCTTAATGTATTGTAGTGTAACATAGTATATTATAGTGGAGCTTAATGTATTGTAGTATAGTATATTATAGTGGAGCTTACTGTATTGTAGTGTAGTATATTATAGTGGAGCTTACTGTATTGTAGTATAGTGCAGTATAGTATAGTGGAGCTTAATGTATTGTAGTGTAACATAGTATATTATAGTGGAGCTTACTGTATTGTAGTATAGTGCAGTATAGTATAGTGGAGCTTAATGTATTGTAGTGTAACATAGTATATTATATTGGAGCTTAATGTATTGTAGTGTAGTGCAGTATATTATAGTGGAGCTTACTGTATTGTAGTATAGTATAGTATATTATAGTGGAGCTTAATGTATTGTAGTGTAGAATATTATAGTGGAGCTTACTGTATTGTAGTATAGTATAGTATATTATAGTGGAGCTTACTGTATTGTAGTGTAGTGCAGTATAGTATAGTGGAGCTTAATGTATTGTAGTGTAACATAGTATATTATAGTGGAGCTTAATGTATTGTAGTGTAGTGCAGTATATTATAGTGGAGCTTAATGTATTGTAGTGTAGTATATTATAGTGGAGCTTAATGTATTGTAGTGTAGTGCAGTATATTATAGTGGAGCTTAATGTATTGTAGTGTAGTATAGTATATTATAGTGGAGCTTACTGTATTGTAGTGTAGTGTAGTATATTATAGAGGAGCTTACTGTATTGTATTATAGTATAGTATATTATAGTGGAGCTTACTGTATTGTAGTGTAGTGCAGTATAGTATAGTGGAGCTTATTGTAGTGTAACATAGTACATTATAGTGGAGCTTACTGCAGTGTAACGTATAGTGGAGCTTTTTGTGGAGTTTTATAGCCTAGTGTAGTGAAGTGCATTTTGCTGTAGTGTAGTGTAATGTAGCGTAATATTGTGTAGTGTATTGCAGTGAAGTGTAGGGAAGTATAGTGTAGGGTAGCGTAGTGTACTGTAGAATACTGTAGCGTAGTGCGTTGAGGTTCAGTATAGTACAGTGTACCATAGCTTAGTTGTATGTAGTGTAGTAAAGTGTATTGTAATGTAGTGCAGTGTAGTGCAGTGTAGTGTAACGTATTGTAATATAGTGTAGGGTAGCGTAGTGTAATGTAAAGAAGCAAAGTGTAGCGTAATGTGGTGCACGGTAGCGTAGGGTAGCATAGCCTAGTGTAGTGAGGGCTTCCACCCAGACTGACCCAGAGGGAGTAGGAGCTCTTGAGGTGGGCCTGGTTGGCCTGGGCCAGGGTGCTGTGAGGGTGCTGGCTGGGGGAGGACAGCTCACTGCCCTGAGGCTGACCCTGGCTCGCTCTCTGGGGCCACACAAAGTCATACTCTGTCTGCATCTCGGAATGCTTCCTCCTCTGGATGATCTGGGAGAGAGAAGGAGAGGGGGGAGAGAGAAGGAGAGGGGAGAGAGAGAAGGAGAGGGGAGAGAGAGAAGGAGAGGGGAGAGAGAGAAGGAGAGGGGAGAGAGAGAAGGAGAGGGGAGAGAGAGAAGGAGAGGGGAGAGAGAGAAGGAGAGGGGGAGAGAGAGAAGGAGAGGGGGAGAGAGAGAAGGAGAGGGGGAGAGAGAAGGAGAGGGGGGAGAGAGAAGGAGAGGGGGAGAGAGAAGGAGAGGGGGAGAGAGAGGAGAGGGGGGAGAGAGAGAGGAGAGGGGGGAGAGAGAGAAGAGGGGAGAGAGAGAAGAGGGGAGAGAGAGAAGAGGCGGGAGAGAGAAGGAGAGGGGAGGAGAGAGAGAGAAGGGAGGAGAGAGAGAGAAGGGAGGAGAGAGAGAAGGAGAGGGAGGAGAGAGAAGGAAAGGGGGGAGAGAGAAGGAGATGGGGGAGAGAGAATGAGAGAGAGAGATACAGAATGAAAGAGGGCAATGCTAAGGTGATGTCACTAAAAACTTCACACCAAACATAAAATGTACTTTTTGTACGATGGTTGTGGCCAGTTCTTCTATAAGCTCTTCTTTGTGGTCCCGTAGGTAGCGAGCCTCATTCTGCTTCTCCTGCAACACAGACGTCAAAGCCCAGTCAGAACTACCGTAAAACAAAGCTTTTCTACAAGCACTAAAACCAAACCCTCATCCAAATAGCTCCAAACCAAAAGAGACAGAAAGACAGACATGGAGAGAGAAAGAGAGAAAGAGAGAGGGATGGATGGATGGGTAGAGAAAGAAGGGAGGAAGAGAAGGAGTGTTGCCTCACCAAGCTGTCACTGAATTCCTCTGCGTTGGCGATGGCTTCCTCTATGGCCTCCTCAGCAACGCGCAGGGCAACCGTGAGGGTCTCTGCCATGCTGTGTCCTGCCAACACACGCACCAACACGTTTACTTACAGCGCTCTCAGGAGTGGTCATTACCTAAATGGCAGATTTAATTAGAGATACAGTATACTAGACAAACAAAACATTACCGCTGCAGAGAGACTGCAATTACTGCTGTCAGTGTGTGCGCGTGTCTCTCTCTGTGTGTGTGTGTGTGTGTGTGTGTGTGTGTGTGTGTGTGTGTGTGTGTGTGTGTGTGTGTGTGTATATATATATATATACACACACACACACACAGTGCCTTGCGAAAGTATTCGGCCCCCTTGAACTTTGCGACCTTTTGCCACATTTCAGGCTTCAAACATAAAGATATAAAACTGTATTTTTTTGTGAAGAATCAACAACAAGTGGGACACAATCATGAAGTGGAACGACATTTATTGGATATTTCAAACTTTTTTAACAAATCAAAAACTGAAAAATTGGGCGTGCAAAATTATTCAGCCCCTTTACTTTCAGTGCAGCAAACTCTCTCCAGAAGTTCAGTGAGGATCTCTGAATGATCCAATGTTGACCTAAATGACTAATGATGATAAATACAATCCACCTGTGTGTAATCAAGTCTCCGTATAAATGCACCTGCACTGTGATAGTCTCAGAGGTCCGTTAAAAGTGCAGAGAGCATCATGAAGAACAAGGAACACACCAGGCAGGTCCGAGATACTGTTGTGAAGAAGTTTAAAGCCGGATTTGGATACAAAACGTTTTCCCAAGCTTTAAACATCCCAAGGAGCACTGTGCAAGCGATAATATTGAAATGGAAGGAGTATCAGACCACTGCAAATCTACCAAGACCTGGCCGTCCCGCTAAACTTTCAGCTCATACAAGGAGAAGACTGATCAGAGATGCAGCCAAGAGGCCCATGATCACTCTGGATGAACTGCAGAGATCTACAGCTGAGGTGGGAGACTCTGTCCATGGGACAACAATCAGTCGTATATTGCACCAATCTGGCCTTTATGGAAGTGGCAAGAAGAAAGCCATTTCTTAAAGATATCCATAAAAAGTGTTGTTTAAAGTTTGCTACAAGCCACCTGGGAGACACACCAAACATGTGGAAGAAGGTGCTCTGGTCAGATGAAACCAAAATTGAACTTTTTGGCAACAATGCAAAATGTTTTGTTTGGCGTAAAAGCAACACAGCTGAACACACCATCCCCACTGTCAAACATGGTGGTGGCAACATCATGGTTTGGGCCTGCTTTTCTTCAGCAGGGACAGGGAAGATGGTTAAAATTGATGGGAAGATGGATGGAGCCAAATACAGGACCATTCTGGAAGAAAACCTGATGGAGTCTGCAAAAGACCTGAGACTGGGACGGAGATTTGTCTTCCAACAAGACAATGATCCAAAACATAAAGCAAAATCTACAATGGAATGGTTCAAAAATAAACATATCCAGGTGTTAGAATGGCCAAGTCAAAGTCCAGACCTGAATCCAATCGAGAATCTGTGGAAAGAACTGAAAACTGCTGTTCACAAATGCTCTCCATTCAACCTCACTGAGCTCGAGCTGTTTTGCAAGGAGGAATGGGAAAAAATGTCAGTCTCTCGATGTGCAAAACTGATAGAGACATACCCCAAGCGACTTACAGCTGTAATCACAGCAAAAGGTGGCGCTACAAAGTAT
The DNA here is from genome assembly GCF_013265735.2 of Oncorhynchus mykiss. Taxonomy (NCBI): domain Eukaryota; kingdom Metazoa; phylum Chordata; class Actinopteri; order Salmoniformes; family Salmonidae; genus Oncorhynchus; species Oncorhynchus mykiss. The sequence goes on along the minus strand of NC_048575.1, from coordinate 34,692,255 downwards.
TAACTTAAGGGGGCTGAATAATTTTGCACGCCCAATTTTTCAGTTTTTGATTTGTTAAAAAAGTTTGAAATATCCAATAAATGTCGTTCCACTTCATGATTGTGTCCCACTTGTTGTTGATTCTTCACAAAAAAATACAGTTTTATATCTTTATGTTTGAAGCCTGAAATGTGGCAAAAGGTCGCAAAGTTCAAGGGGGCCGAATACTTTCGCAAGGCACTGTATATGTATGTATGTATATATATATATATATATATATATACACACACACACATGTGAGCGCATATGTGTTTGGGAGTCTGCTAGAGGGGCAGATAAGCACACTGTGGTCTTGTCATTTGCTGTGGTGACTCATGTCAGGGCTGGGGTGTAGTGTGGCTGTGGTGACTCGTGTCAGGGCTGTGGTAGAGTGTTGCTGTGGTGACTCGTGTCAGGGCTGTGGTGGAGTGTTGCTGTGGTGACTCGTGTCAGGGCTGTGGTGGAGTGTTGCTGTGGTGACTCGTGTCAGGGCTGTGGTGGAGTGTGGCTGTGGTGACTCGTGTCAGGGCTGTGGTGGAGTGCGGCTGTGGTGACACGTGTCAGGGCTGTGGTGGAGTGCTGCTGTGGTGACTCATGTCAGGGCTGTGGTGGAGTGCTGCTGTGGTGACTCGTGTCAGGGCTGTGGTTGGAGTGCTGCTGTGGTGACTCATGTCAGGGCTGTAGTGGAGTGCTGCTGTGGTGACTCATGTCAGGGCTGTGGTGGAGTGCTGCTGTGATTACTGTGATTCACAAACACAAGTGGCCGACTGGGAGGGTCACAGACCTCTGGAACAAGAAGACCACGCAGCAGTGTGTGTGTGTGTGTGTGTGTGTGTGTGGTGTGTTGCTGTGGCTATATGCAATAAGCTAGTATGATGAAACAGATATAGCTAGTATGACCATTAATCATTGGTTGGGTTCTATATGAGGTTGTGTACCTTCACTCTGCCTGTAGAAGGTTGAGTCACTGCCACAGACGCTGCCATCATTGTCATTGCTTCTGTCGTGAACACTGCTTTCTACAGGGGAGAAAGAGGCAGAGGTTAGAGGTCAGAGGTTAGCTACGGACTCTGCTGGGAGGAACCTCGGGTCACACTGAGAGCCTCACCTCAGCCTCATCAGCAGAGGAGAGCAATGATATGAAACAGGAGGAAACAGTAGAGCAGAGAACCTACGACACTGCTCCAGCTCATTTCAACACATCTCTTCTTTCAGCCGTGTGTAGTGTACTGTAGTGTATGCGTGTGTGTGTGTATGAACCGTGGGTGTGTCTGCGTAGTGTCGTCTCTTCATAAACCACACCATTTGCAGAGGGCCATTTGTTGGCAGATATGTATCCCATAGGGCCATCTGTTTTCTCCAGGAGGTCTTTCATCGACTTGTTAGTTCCTCTCACGGGAACAATCGACTTCCTTCAATTAGCAGCTAAGATCCACAGCTCTGGGACGAACTCCGGTGGTACAGCTGAAATGATCACCCTGCCACAGCCTGTGCCTCTGAAGTACTGTGTGTGTGTGTGTGTGTGTGTGTGTGTGTGTGTGTGTGTGTGTGTGTGTGTGTGTGTGTGTGTGTGTGTATATATAGAGGCTGAGGCTGTGACGACTACAGCGGTGACACGAAACACTCGGAACCTAGCAGTGGGAGTCGCGGCAAGCCACTAGGACTCCTCTGAGTGTCTGTGTGCAGTGAGGCTGAAACTGCAGTGACATTTGGGACAGGGCGAGCAGACAGAGTTGCTTGTGTTGGTCTGTCCGTCTGTAGTGGGACTCTGCTTGGTCAGGCATAGGACAGGTTGACTTGTGTTTTAACCGTTTTAGTCCTCTCCGGCTGAAGAGGGAGTCATCAGCCTTTCAGTTCTTCTTTGATCCGAAAAGAACTCCCACCAATGTCTTCTTCATCCACATCACGGTCCTGTGTCCTCCCGGCCTTCCTCTTCCTCCTCCTCTTTCTGTCATCGTTCGACCATCCCGCCACTCCTCTCTGGAGTATGTTTGGCCATCTGATGGCTTGTTTTTTCCCCTCTGATAATAAGTGAGATTCGTGGCCCCAACAACTCCACCATGGCGTATGGTTTAAGTCAGCTTCCTGAATGCGTCTCAAACGCTTCAGGTCAGCTTCATTAAATGCCACTCCAAAGGCCTCGCTCTCCTCTGCTCTGTTTTAGATACAGCGTGTGTGTGTGTGTGTGTGTGTGTGTGTGTGCCTGTTCATTGTGACTTAAAGGAGAGATACAGCCAACAACAACAACAACAACAACAGCAGTATATTACCCAGCATTAATAAAGTCAGAAATCATGGACGCAGTTGGACAGGGAGATACACTGGCACCGCTGACGATGACCGCGTCCTAATGAAGGAAATGCAGCAACAACAACGGCCTGTAAACAAACAGGATCACAAGATGGAGGCCGCGTGGTATTTTGTTTACTGACGCTTTTCTGTTTCTTTCTTTCTCTCACTTCCCCTGTCTTTTTGTCTACATCTCTCTCGCCCTCATACACACGGCCACACTCTTTTTCCCCCCTCTCTATTTCCTTGTCACACACACGCACTTTCTGAGGATGCTGAGGATGTGAGAACTAGATGTATGGCAAAGTGAGTGATTCCCTGGGTAACAAGTGTCATTGTTGCAGGTGACCCCTGTCTGTCATCTTTCACAGCAATGTCCACCGCCTGACGCTTCACCGTCCAGGCAGACAGTCTGACAGACAGACCGAACACGTGAAACCCGCAGATTTTACCATGACACAACACCCCGCCACGCACTGTCATGACCCTCTCCTGAATCGTTTCGACCCTCCACGCCGAACAGACCCCCTCCCCACCTGCACTGGGCGTGTCCTCCTCAAACCAGGTAGCTTACGTCATCTCATGTCAGTTTATTACCGAGAGATGGAGAGAGATCTATCTTTACTGATCCTGTTTCATTTCTTCTCATTGACCACGGTCTCACCTTTTCCCCACAGGGAGGGGAGTCACTCGATATCACCATGACTACCCTGCCGACGGCAGCACCGGGCTGTGTGTGTGTGTGTGTGAGAGAGAGACACTCCTGTCGGTAAAGCTCCACTTAAAGGTAAAGTTCCTCCAGCAGCAGTCCAGACAGCTAGCTTTCAATTATATTAGAGCATCTGCCATCGTACGCTTTCCCAGCACACCGACACACACACACACACGCACAGGCACACACACACACAGGCTCACACACACACAGGCACACACACACACCAGGCACACCCACAACAGGCAGCTTTCAGCAATGACTGGGCCTTCATTTACACCCTGGCAGCTCACACACCAACAGTAAGAGAAAGAGAGAGAAAGACAGACGAAGAGAGAGAGAGCGAGCGAGCGAGCGAGCGAGAGAGAGAGAGAGAGAGAGAGGGCGGGGAGATTGAGAGAGCCAGAGAGAGGAAGTGAGAGAGAGAACAAGCGAGAGAGGAAGAGAGAGAGAGAACAAGCGAGAGAGGGATAGAAAGAGAGAGAGAGTTTGTGAATGAGAAATGCACAGACTGGGAGTTAACCTGACTGTTCCATCTGCTGCATGTTGTAGTGAAACATACTGGCCACCAGGGGCACTGCAGAACAGGTGCCATTAGGGATTGAGATGAGAAGGGCATGGTGGATTTCTGTTCTGTTCTCCACCTACCAATTGTGTTCTGACACTGACAACGCCTCTACAATAATTAGTTGGGTGGCACTGTGTGTGTGTGTGTGTGTGTGTGTGTGTGTGTGTGTGTGTGTGTGTGTGTGAGAGAGAGAAAGAGAAGAAGTGTGTGCGTGTATGTTGGTTTTTGTGTGTCCTTAAACGTTTTCAAACGTCTGACAGATAGTTAGTGACAGGTTAATATATCTTTGACACCAGAGTCACTCAAGGTCACATCATGACATCACCTCAAGCTTCTGTGGGACCGTAGCACTACACTATGCCATCCTGTAAACAACAAGCACACACATACACAAACCCGCGAGTGCATACGCACAAGTACGGGGACACAGACGCACAGACCACACACACAAAAACACAAATGTGCATATGTACATAAACCCCCACACACACACAAACCATTCACAAACATGCACAATCCGTTCACAAAAAAACACACACAACTACTCAAGTCCTGACAGACATATCGCAGATACACTCCTGGTGCTGCATGTCACCGATGTGACAGCGCTTGGCATTGCGTGTTTCGCCACAGACACACACACACACACACATTTCAGGACAGGGCTGTGTGTGAGTCACTAATGTTCTAAAACCAGAGACAGCAGCAGGAAGCAGGAGAGAGACAACAAGGTCAACAGTCACTGATTCACTGGGTTGGCTAGAGCTATACGTATAGTACCTATTAGAGGTTGACCGATTAATCGGGGCCGATTAATTAATTATGATCGATTTCAAGTTTTCATAACAATCAGAAATCTGTATTTCTGGACACCGATTGTTTTAATTTTTTATCTTTATTTAACTAGGCAAGTCAGTTAAGAACACATTCTTATTTTCAATGACTGCCTAAGAGCGGTGGGTGGGTTGACTGTCGTGTTCAGGGGCAGAACAACAGGTTTTTACCTTGTCAGCTCGGGTGATTCAATCTTGCAACCTTACAGTTAACTAGTCCAACGCTCGAACCACCTGCCTCTCGTTGCACTCCACGAGGAGCCTGCCTGTTACGCGAATGCAATAAGCCAAGGTAAGTTGCTAGCTAGCATTAAACTTATCTTATGAAAAAAAACAATCAATCATAATCACTAGTTAAACTAGTAATATCGTCAACCATGTGTAGTTATCTAGCGTGTCCTGCGTTGCATATAATCGATGCGGTGCGTATTCGCGAAAAAGGCCTGTTCTTACGCCAATGTGTACCTAACCATAAACATCAATACCTTTCTTAAAATCAATACACAGAAGTATATATTTTTAAACCTGCATATTTAGCTAAAATAAATCCAGGTTAGCAGACAATATTAACCAGGTGAAATTGTGTCACTTTTCTTGCGTTCATTGCACGCAGAGTCAGTGTACATGCAACAGTTTGGGCATCCTGGCTCATTGCAAACTAATTTGCCAGAATTTTACGTAATTATGACATAACATTGAAGGTTGTGCAATGTAACAGGAATATTTAGACTTATGAATGGTTCCGTATTTCACTGAAAGAATAAACGTCTTGTTTTCGAGATGATAGTTTCCGGATTCGACCATATTAATGACCTAAGGCTAGTATTTCTGTGTGTTATTATGTCATAATTAAGACTATTTGATAGAGCAGTCTGACTGAGCGATGGTAGGCACCAGCAGGCCCCTAAGCATTCATTCAAACAGCACTTTCGTGCATTTTGCCAGCAGCTCTTCTTTGTGCTTCAAGCATTGCGCTGTTTATGACTTCAAGCCTATCAACTCCCGAGATAAGGCTGGTGTAACCGATGTGAAATGGCTAGCTAGTTAGCAGGTGCGCGCTAATAGCATTTCAAACGTCACTCGCTCTGACATTTTTGACATGCGTTTTTCTGGATTTTTGTTGTTGTTATTCTGTCTCTCACTGTTCAAATAAACCTACCATTCAAATTATAGACTGATAATTTCTTTGTCAGTGGGCAAACGTACAAAATCAGCAGGGGATCAAATACTTTTTTCCCTCACTGTATATCATTTTGTAATTTGGGTGAATTATCCCTTTAAAAATGGCAACGGCGTTAAAACCAACCTTCATTCACCTGTGATTGTCAAGTGGGCGGAAAGTGTTCTATTACTTTCAAATACTATCTGCTCTTTTCGAAGGCGCTTGACTTTTCCTCTAGTTTGTCAAAAGCTCCTCAACTCAAACCAACAGCTGTAGTCAGATCTCCCCACTTTCAGATCAATCGAGGTATAGTTTGTTATGTCAACAAAATGTGCCTTCATACATTGTGGGCTCAGATCAGTGGTGTAAAGTACTTAAGTAGTACTTTAAAGTATTTTTTACTTAAGTCGATTTTTGGGGAGGCATCTGTACTTTACTATTTATATTTTTTGACAACTTCTACTTCACTACATTCCTAAATAAAATAATGTACTTTTTACTCCATACATTTTCCCTGACACCATACTTGTTACATTTTGACAGGAAAATGGCTCAATTCACACACTTATCAAGAGAACATCACTGTTCATTCCTACTGCCTCTGATCTGGCAGACTCACTAAACACAAATGGGTTTTTTGCAAATTAATGTCAGAGTGTTGTAGTGTGCCCCTGGCTATCCGTAAATAAATAAAAATACAAGAAATTGTGCTGTCTGGTTTGCATAATATAAGGAATTTGAAATTATGAATACATTTACATTTACTTTTGATACTTAAGTATATTTTCAAAACAAAATACTTTTAGACTTTTCCTCAAGTAGTATTTAACTGGATGACTTTCACTTGAGTCATTTTCTATGAAGGTATCTTTACTTTTACTCACGTATGACAATTGAGTACTTTTTTCCACCACTGGCTCAGACAAATACAACATGTCTTCATCCAGTATTTCTACAGCACCATGGCCTTGAACCATTATGGGTACATCTTTACAGTCTCTCCCCTTTCAATCTAATATACGAGGAGGAGGAGGAGGGAGAGCACACTCAGAATGGTGAAGAGGACATTCTCAGGGACAACGCACATGGCCACACAAACACGCACGCGCCGCTACGGTGTGATGCAGTGGTGCGTGCTTGTGACTCTCATGCAGTATAATCTGTTCAGCTCATCTGAAATGGGAGCCCCTGCGGCAGCTAGCAGCTCATCCCATTTTGTCCCTGTGTGATATAAGAGTGGCAGTGAGAGGAGAGGAGGAGAGAGGGGAGGATAGGGGATCAGATGGGGACAGCTGGGAAGACAGATTGGGAGAGGAGGGCCCTTTGGACTGTACAGGGACACAGACAGACAGTGGAGCTGATTGGACCAACAGCCACCAGACAGGTGGACAAAGAGTCACCAGTCAACACAACAGTAGTGGAGCTTTGATACTCCTAATCCTTCAAACAGTGATGTACAGTGCCAGTCAAAAACAACGACTCATTCAAGGGTTTTCCTTTATTTTGACTATTTTCTACATTGTAGAACAAAAGTGAAGACATCAACACTATGAAACATCACATCTGAAATCATGTAGAAACCAAAAAAGTGTTACATACAAAAATATATTTTATATTTGAGATTCTTCAAAGTAGCCACCCTTTGCCTTGATGACAGCTTTGAACACACTTGGCATTCTCTCAACCAGCTTCACCTGGAATAACTTGCAACAGTCTTGAAGGAGTTCTTACATATGCTGAGCACTTGTTGGCTGCTTTTCCTTCACTCGCTGCAGAATGCTGTGGTAGCCATGCTGGTTAAGTGTGCCTTGAATTCTAAATAAATCATAGACAGTGTCACCAGCAAAGCACCCCAGACACCATCACACCACCTCCTCCACGATGCACGGTGGGAACCACACACGTTGAGATCATCCGTTCACCTACTCTGCGTCTCACAAAGACACGGCGGTTGGAACCAAAAATCGAAAATTTTGACAGATTTCCACTGATTTCCAGATTTCCACTGGTCTAATGTCCATTGCTCGTGCGTCTTGGCCCAAGCAAGTCTCTTCTTATTGGTGTCCTTTAGTAGTGGTGTCTTTGCAGCAATTCGACCATGAAAGGCCTGATTCACACAGTCTCTTCTGAACAGTTGATGTTGAGATGTGTCTGTTACTTGAACTCTGAGAAGCATTTATTTGGGCTGCAATTTCAGAGGCTGGTAGCTCTGATGAACTTATCCTCTGCAGCAGAGGTAACTCTGGGTCTTCCTTTCCTGTGGAGGTCCTCATGAGAGAGAGTTTCATCCTAGCGCTTGATGGTTTTTGCGACAGCACTTATTTGAGCTGTTCTTGCCATAATATGGACTTGGTATTTTACCAAATAGGGCTATCTTCTGTATGCCATCACAACTGATTGGCTCAAAAGCATTAACTTCTTTGGGATAGGGGGCAGCATTTTCACTTTTGGATGAAAAGCGTGCCCAGAGTAAAACTGCCTCCTACTCAGTCCTAGATGCTAATATATGCATATTATTGTTAGTATTGGAAAGAAAAAACACTGAAGTTTCTAAAACTGTTTGAATGATGTCTGTGAGTACAACATAACTCATATGGCAGGCCAAAACCCGAGAAAAAATCCAAACAGGAAGTGGGAAATCTGAGGTTTGTAGTTTTTTAACTCAGCCCCTATCGAATACACAGTGGGATATTGGTTGTTGCACTTCCTAAGGCTTCCACTAGATGTCAACCATCTTTAGATACTTGTTTCAGGCTTCTACTATAAAGGAGGGGGGAATGAGGGCTCTTTGAGTCAGTGGTCTGCCAGCAGCATCGATCTCAGTCACGCGCATTCACATGAGAGGTAGCTCTCGTTCCATTGCTTTTCTACGGAATTCTCCTGTTGGAACATTGTTGAACATTTATGATAAAAACATCCTAAAGATTGATTCTATACATAGTTTGATATGTTTCTACGACCTGTTATATAACTTTTTGAACTTTCGTCTGGACATACACGCGCGTTTTGGATTTGTTTACCAAACGCCCTAACAAAAGGAGGTATATGGACATAAATTATGAACTTAATCAAAGAAATCAAACATTTATTGTCGACCTGGGATTCCTGGGAGTGCATTCTGATGACGATCATCAAAGTTAAGTGAATATTTATAATGCTATTTCTGACTAATGTTGACTGCGCAACATGGATGGATATTTCTTTTGGCTGGTTTGGGCTCTGAGCGCCGTACTCAGATTATGCTTTTTCCGTAAAGCTGTTTTGAAATCTGACACAGCGGTTGCATTAAGGAGAAGTGTATCTAAAGTTCCATGCATAAAACTTGAATTTTCATCAACATTTATAATGAGTATTTCTGTGAATTGATGTGGCTCTCTGCAAAATCACTGCATGTTTTGGAACTACTGAACATAACACGCCAATGTAAAATGAGATTTTTGGATATAAATATGCACTTTATCGAACAAAACAATTGATTAATTTTCTCTATTTGCGCTTATTGTGACTCCTCTCTTTGGCTGGAAAAATGGCTGGGTTTTTCTGTGACTTGGTGCTGACCTAACAATCATTTGTGGAGCTTTCGCTGTAAAGCATTTTTTGAAATCAGACACTGTGGCTGGATTAACGAGAATTGTATCTTTAAAATGGTGCCTAATACTTGTATGCTTGAGAAATTTGATTTATGAGATTTTTGTTGATTTGTATTTGGTGCCCTGCAATTTCATTGGCTGTTGGCCGGTAGCGGAACCCCATTCCCAGACAGGTTAAGGAAAGAAATTCCACATATGATCTTTTAGCAAGGCACACCTGTTAATTTAAATGTATTCCAGGTGACTACCTCATGAAGCTGGTTATGAGAATGCCAAGAGTGTGCAAAGCTGTAATCAAGACAAAGGGTGGCTACTTTGAAGAATCTCAAATATAAATTATATTTTGATTTGTTTAACCCTTTTTTGGTAACTACATGACTCCATGTCGGTTATTTCATAGTTTAAGAAAGAGTAACTGTAGAAAACAGTCAAAATAAAATAAAAACCCTGAAATGAGTAGGTGTGTCCAAACTTTTGACTGGCACTGTAACTGCTATGACTAGCAGCTGTTCCGGGTAGGATGGCGAAGAAAATACAGTGGCCCTATTCCTGCCAAGACGAGCACCATTAGCACTGTCACTAATAGTAGGCTTAACGGCCATGTTGGACACTTTTGCCAGCCTGTTCCACATCAGCATTGGAAGTCAGAGGTGTACCCCTCTGTTCAATCACCTCGTCCCTTTAAAAGGGTCAATCTGGGATTTGAAAATACATTTTTTTTTACTTTTAATTGATGATATAGAGAGCTATTAATTATTGATGTATATAAAACTTTTAAAAACCCCATCGCACCGCTGTCGTTGTTTGAATTCCAGATTGCCCCTTTAACCCGCTGTGCTATACCACGGTAATATCCCCTAACTCTATACACTCCGACCGACCAGGCTGATGGGGGTAGGGGGAAACAATGGCATCTGGATTATGATGCTGTTCCCACAGCAGGAACTAATCATTCAGAGGCCAAAGTGGCCCAGGCCACTGAGGGGATTTACGACCCAGCCAGCAGAGCAGCTGCCGCCCCCATCACCACCACCCCACCCAGGCCTAGCAGCATGGCCACTCTCTTCTCTCCCCCATTAGGCTTACTGAGCAGCAGCCGTAACGCTAGCTGTCTGCTAATATTACACAAGGATTACCCCTCTCAAACCTCAGGGATTAGTACCATCTACTGTGTCCAGGAGGCTGGCCAGTGGTGGATGATGAGTGTGTTTGGGTATAAAAGAGAGATGACGTGTGTGGGGGAAGGGGGGTGAGGGAGTGAGTGAGTGGGTAGAAAAAGAGATAATGTGTGCTTACGAAAGAGAGAATGTGTGTGTGTGTGTGTGTGTGTGTGTGACAGTCGGTGTTAGAGGGAAAGCGGGGCTGTGTATATCCGATGGCCATTGCTTCTGTTTCTCACCACATGACTTGTGAGGCAAGGGACTGTGGTTCTCTCTACTGTATATGCGCGAGTGGAAATGTGACGCGAGACCTTTTGCCCCCTGTAGTTGAGTTACTGACTGAGAGCTGTTAATGCGCATTAACCAACATAGCACACATAATGGGCCAGGCAGTAGTATAGACAGGGGCCATAGAAGCCTAGAGAGATATTTGGTCATTAAATTAAGCTGGACCAAGGCACTCTTCATATAATTAAAATTATATACTTTTTTGGGGTGGAATGTTCAATAGGTATTTTAAACTCCAGAGATATGACACTGTTATGCACAGGAAGACAGAGAGAGGGAGAGAGTTTGCTTTGGACTGACGCAGTCATGAAAGGCCACGAGGAGGCTTTTACATGTACCTGGTAGATCCAAGATGCCTCCTCTCTCCACTATGTGATTCCTGTAGAGCGTCTTCAGAACCTTGGCACTGCCGAACCTCTTGAAACGGCTCTTCACGTTGTTATAGTACCATTCTAGAGACTGGGTCCGCAATATCCTGGAGAGGAGAAGAAAGACACAGAGGAGAGAGAACGAGAGAGAGAAGGGAGAGAGAGCGAGAGAGAAGGGAGAGAGAGCGAGAGAGGAGAGAGAAGGGAGAGAGAGCGCGAGAGGAGAGAGAGAAGGGAGAGAGAGCGAGCGAGAGAAGGGAGAGAAGGGAGAGAGAGTCAGTGAAATTAAGCATGGCACAGTAACGAGGACGGAGAAAAAGCATAAAGGATCCAAGGAAAATGTCTAATCACGGCCGAGTCATACTTTGGCACAGCGTCAACAAAGCCATGTGAAAACTCTGTTTAATTTGACGTCTCTGTATTACTGTGGCAGAGCGATGACTACCGTTTCTCTCTTTCAGACAACCCTCTGGGAAACAAACTCTTTCCCTTGTGAACAGAGGTCAGTGAGAGAAAGCTGGCTTCTGTCCTGTTCCCCGTCCATGGGGCTACATCTCAAATGGCACCCTTTTCCCCTACTTACATTACAACGAGCCCGTCCTCCTATAGCTCCTCCCACCAGCCTCCTCTGAAACCCATAGGGCTCTGGTCAAAAGTAGTGCACTATATAGGGTAGAGGATGCCATTTGAGATGCAGCCCATGGTGTTATGCCACCACGACTGGCATTGTATCTACTGAGCCATGTAAGCAGTCAACAGTCCCATTCACAGCACCTCTCCAGCACTTCTATGTGAATAATTGCCTTGTTAATCCGATGATCCAATGCCATTTGAGGGTATTGTGTGTGTGTGTGTGTGTACAGTGCATTCGGAAAGTATTCAGACCCCTTGACTTTTTCCACATTTTGTTACGTTACAGTCTTATTCTAAAACTGATTAAATAAAATGTTTATACATTTTCCCCAAATTCTGAAAAACGTTTTTGCTTTGTCATTATGGGGTATTTTTTGTAGATTGATGAGGGGGGGGAAATTATTTAATCAATTTTAGCATATTTTAGCAAAATGTAGGAAAAGTCCAGGGGTCTGAAAACTTTTGAATGCACTGTATTGTGTATTGAATGCACACTGTGTTGTGTATTGACTGTGCGTGAATATGTATTGTGTGTGTGTGTATGTGTGTGTGTGTGTGTGTGTGTGTGTATTGTGAGTACGTATTTTATTTTTAATTTAAGTAGGTAAGTCAGTTAAGAACAATTTTTTATTTACAATGACGGCCTCCCTCGGCCAGACCCTCCCCTAACCCGGCCAATTGTGCGCCGCCCTATGGGACTCCCAATCACGGTCGGTTGTGATACAGCCCGGAATCGAACCAGGGTCTGTAGTGACGCCTCTAGCACTGAGATGCAGTGCCTTAGACCGCTGCACTACTCGGGAGCACGTACGTGCGTTTTGTGTGTGTGTGATTGGATGCCCCACCCTTTTCCCCACGGCTTGGTGTGGATCTGGAGCCGGAGTGTGTTTGACGGGGCGCTAGCTGCTCATACTGACCCGACTGCTGTGGTCTGTGTGTTATGTAAGCAGTCATTTATGTTGGAGTGTGTTCTGGTTTACGAAACATGAGGGAAGTGCTCGCCTTGCGCCTGTGTTGCATGGGATTGCGTGAATCTCTGCCAACTTCGTGTTAAATCTCTCCCAAACCACCACCCGCCCTATTTCATTCACACAGTGGAAAAACCCTGGTCACATACTGCTCACGTAATGACGGACAAAACGTACTCACACGTGCGCAAACACACACAATACATACACTGAGTGCTGTGCCTAATCTGTTCATTCTATATCGGGATGGTTTCTGCATGGAAAAGTTTTGGATGGGCTGTTTTTTCATGTCGCCTATGTTCAAGTCCCTCCTCCCAAAAAATGATAATAATCATTTGGAAATACTTTTTGGGATGGAAAAACTCAGATATGCAGTCTATACTGTAGATAAGCATAAGCCATGGCACAATGTGTAGAATGGCAGGAAATGTGCTTTAAAACAGCCACAGTGTGTCATTGCGGCGAACAGGAGGGCCTTGAAAATGTTTGGTCAGTGACCGCACCATAGGCCACGCCCGTGACCACGCCCATCGCCCGAGGCCCATTTTGATCCAGAAGAAAACCTGTATATAGGTTATATACACTGCTCAAAAAAATAAAGGGAACACTTAAACAACATAATGTAACTCCAAGTCAATCACACTTCTGTGAAATCAAACTGTCCACTTAGGAAGCAACACTGATTGACAATACATTTCACATGCTGTTGTGCAAATGGAATAGACAACAGGTGGAAATTATAGGCAATTAGCAAGACACCCCCAATAAAGGAGTGGTTCTGCAGGTGGGGACCACAGACCACTTCTCAGTTCCTATGCTTCTTGGCTGATGTTTTGGTCACTTTTGAATGCTGGCGGCGCTTTCACTCTAGTGGTAGCATGAGACGGAGTCTACAACCCACACAAGTGGCTCAGGTAGTGCAGCTCATCCAGGATGGCACATCAATGCGAGCTGTGGCAAGAAGGTTTGCTGTGTCTGTCAGCGTATTGTCCAGAGCATGGAGGCGCTACCAGGAGACAGGCCAGTACATCAGGAGACGTGGAGGAGGCCGTGGGAGGGCAACAACCTAGCAGCAGGACCGCTACCTCCGCCTTTGTGCAAGGAGGAGCACTGCCAGAGCCGTGCAAAATTACCTCCAGCAGGCCACAAATGTGCATGTCTGCTCAAACGGTCAGCAACAGACTTCATGAGGGTGGTATGAGGACCCGATGTCCACAGGTGGGGGTTGTGCTTACAGCCCAACACCGTGCAGGACGTTTGGCATTTGCCAGAGAACACCAAGATTGGCAAATTCGCCACTGGCGCCCTGTGCTCTTCACAGATGAAAGCAGGTTCACACTGAGCACGTGACAGACGTGACAAGAGTCTGGAGACGCCGTGGAGAATGTTCTGCTGCCTGCAACATCCTCCAGCATGACCGGTTCGGCGGTGGGTCAGTCATGGTGTGGGTGGCATTTCTTTGGGGGGGGGGGGGGGGGGGGGGGGGCGCACAGCCCTCCATGTGCTCGCCTGTAGTGTGGTTTTCCACTTTAATTTTGAGTGTGGACTCCAAATCCAGACCTCCATGGGTTGAAAAATTTGATTTCCATTGATTTGTGTGATTTTGTTGTCTGCACATTCAACTATGTAAAGAAAAAACTATTTAATAAGAATATTTTATTCATTTAGATCTAGGATGTGTTATTTTAGTGTTCCCTTTATTTTTTGGGGCAGTGTATATAAATTATATCCCTCACTGCCCTCATGGAAGTGAGTCAGAGTGTGTGTGTGTGTGCCAGACATCAGTGTTTGTGTGTGTGCCAGACATCAGTGTATGTGTGTGTGTCAGACATCAGTGTGTGTGTGTGTGTGTGCCAGGAAGCAGTGTGTGTGTGTCTCTATGCCAGCATGAGACAAACCAGATACATACAGTACATAAGCTGCTAATAGAGGAATCATGAGTGCCTTTGAAGGTCCTTGGGTTTTGTAGGCTCTCATCCCTCCCTCCATCCCACCCTCCCTCTGTTCTCTGTGGACTTATTATCCTCCTCTCCCTCTATCAGCTGGCCCGCCAAACGCGCCCGGCCTCCTTAATTCACGCCCGGGGTCACCCAGGTTCCAGTAATGGCTGCCGGGAGCAAGCGAGAGCAGAGCGCCCAACTGAAAAGGCCCGGCTGGTTTTTATCTCTGGCTACTTGCTTCTCACTGCCGCCGCACAGCCAAACAGGAAATAAATGAACGAGCAACTGAAGAGAAACAGGGGAGAAATACACATGGTTTCTGTGCGATAAGGCTTAAAGTGTCACAGAAGTTGAACTGGGACTCCAGGAGGTATACACTGAGGGTACGAAACACATGAGTATACAAAATATTAAGGACACCTGATTTCTCCATGAGTCAGACTGACCAGGTGAAAGCTAAGATCCCTTATTGAGGTCACTTGTTAAATCCACTTCAAAATCAGTGTAGATGAAGGGGAGGAGACAGGTTAAAGAAGGATTTTTTTTAGCATTGAGACATACACTACACGACCAAAAGTATGTGGACATCTGCTCGACGAACATCTCACTCCAAAATCAGGGGCATTAATATGGAGTTGGTCCCCCTTTGCTGCTGTAACAGCCACCATTCTTCTGAGAAGGCTTTGAACTAGATGTTGGAACATTGCTGCTGGGACTTGCTTCCATTCTGTCACAAGAGTATTAGTGAGGTCAGGCACTGATGTTGGGTGATTAGGCCTGGCTAGCAGTCGGCATTCATCCCAAAGGTGTTCGATGGGGTTGAGGTCAGGGCTCTCACACCGATCTCAACAAACCATTTCTGTATGAACCTTGCTTTGTGCATGGGGGCATTGTCATGCTGAAACAGGAAAGGGCCTTCCCCAAACCGTTGCCACAAAGTTGGAAGCACAGAATCAACTAGAATGTAATTGTATGCTGTAGCGTTAGGATTTCCCTTCACTGGAACTAAGGGGCACTAAGAAATATGAAAAACAGCCCCAGACCATTATTCCTCCTCCACCAACACTTTACAGTTGGCACTATGCATTGGGCAGGTAGCTTCACACCCCTCCAGCCGATGCTTGACATTGCGCATGGTGATCTTTGGCTTGTGTGTGGCTGCTCGTCCATGGAATCTCATTTCATGAAGCACCCTTTCCACTTCACAATAACAGCACTTACAGTTGACCGGGGCAGCTCTAGCGGGGCAAAAAGTTGACAAACAGAATTGTTGGAAAGGTGGCATACTATGAAGGTGCCACATTGAAAGTCATTGAGCTCTTCAGTAAGGCCATTCTACTGCCAATGTTTGTCTATGGAGATTACATGGCAGTGTTCTCGATTGTATACACCTGTCAGCAACGGGTATGGCTGAAATAGGCGACTCCACTAATTTGAAGGGGTGTCCACAAACTTTTGTATACATTGACAAGATACTCCCGTGTAGTTCTAGGCTGATTCCTCACCGTTCTCATGATCATTGCAACTCCACGAGGTGAGATCTTGCATGGAGCCCCAGGCCGAGGGAGATTGAGAGTTATTTTGTGTTTCTTCCATTTGCGAATAATCGCACCAACTGTTGTCACCTTCTCACCAAGCTGCTTAGCGATGGTCTTGTAGCCCATTCCAGCCTTGTGTAGGTCTACAATCTTGTCCCTGACATCCTTGGGGAGCTCTTTGGTCTTGGCCATGGTGGAGAGTTTGGAATCTGATTGATTGATTGCTTCTGTGGACAGGTGTCTTTTATACAGGTAACAAACTGAGATTAGGAGCACTCCCTTTAAGAGCGTGCTCCTAATCTCAGCTCGTTACCTGTATAAAAAGACACCTGGGAGCCAGAAATCTTTCTGATTGAGATGGGGTCAAACACTTATTTCCCTCATTAAAAGCAAATCAATTTATAACATTTTTGACATGCATTTTTCTGGATTTTTTTTGTTATTCTGTCTCTCACTGTTCAAATAAACCTACCATTCAAATTATAGACTGATAATTTCTTTGTCAGTGGGCAAACGTACAAAATCAGCAGGGGATCAAATACTTTTTTCCCCTCACTGTAAATATTCAGACCTTTTGCTATGAGACTCGAAATTGAGCTCAGGGGCATCCTGTTTCCATAGATCATCCTTGAGATGTTCCTACAACTTGATTGTGGTAAATTTTACCACAGGTAACTTTTACATGTGGTAAATTCAATTGATTGGACATGATTTGGAAAGGCACACAGCTGTCTATATAAGGTCCCACAGTTGACAGTGCATGTCAGAGCAAAAATCAAGCCATGAGGTCGAAGGAATTGTCCTTAGAGTTCCAAGACAGGATTGTGTAGAAGCACAGATCTGGTGAAGGGTACCAGAGGATCTGCAGGGAAGAATGGGAGAAACTCCCCAAATACAAGTGTGCCAAGCTTGTAGCATCATACCCAAGAAGACTAGAGGCTGTAACCACTGCCAAAGGTGCTTCAACAAAGTACTGAGTGAAGGATCTGAATAATTCAGTTCTTTATTTTTAATACATTTGCAAAACATTTTTTTTTTCACTTTGTCATTATGGGATATTGTATGTACATTGAGGGGGGTAAAAACAATTGAACCCCATTTTAGAATAAGGCTATAACATAATGTGGAAAAATTCAAGGGGTCTGAATACTTTCCGAATGCACTGTAGAGTATAGATTGTGTATGAGTGCCATTCAAGAAAATATTTAAGTGCCTTTGAACAGTGTATGGTAGTATTTCCCGGGCGCAGCGGTTTGTGTCAAGAAATGCAACGTTGCTGGGTTTTTCACGCTCAACATTTCCCCGCGTGTATCAAGAATGGTCCACCACCCAAAGGACATCCAGCCCACTTGATACAACAGTGTGAAGCATTTCCGTTCTGCATCAGTGGGCTCAACTAGCAGCCCTCCCCTCCCTGTGCCTGTCACTCAAGACGAGTAGTGAAACAGATGGGGGACAATGTACAGTTCAGGTTCGGCATCTGATCCATCTCTCCTCCTCCCTTACAGGCTACTCAAGTGTTAGGCTACACACCACACGAACCCTCTCAAATGAAATCAAATCATGTCAGTACACAAACCCTCTCAAATGTAGTAAAATCATGTCAGCACACTAACCCTCTCAAATGTAGTCAAATCATGTCACTACACGAACCCTCTCAAATGTAGTCAAATTAAGTCAGTACACAAACCTTCCCAAATTAAGTTGGCTCTACTGTTTTCATGTATTTTCAGAGCGTGCTGTGATTTATGAAACATGACATTCTGTCTCGTGGGTTTATCCCACGAATTTCAGAGAGCGAAGTGGATAAGGGAAGGAGGTTTCGGTCGGCACCCTACTGCTGCAGCACAGTTCCTTTGTGCTGATCCATATCCCGTAATGAGGTTAGGAGAAAACAAAACGTATTCCAGACTCACATGAATAAAGGAGCGGGATTCTTCGGGAGAGTCTCTTCTCCCCGAACCCCCAGCACCCTGCCTTGGAGCTTGGGAGGGAACAAGCTTCCCTCTCCTTCTTTACTCTCTCTCTCCTCTCTTCTTCGATCAATTTGCACATCTAAATGTGATCTAAATAAAATATGTTGGTGAAAGAAAAATGTGTAGGGGAAAAAAAAGGCCTCTGATGCTTTTCCAAGGACCCCACTTCCCCTGGCAAAAGGAACTATTACCATAATTGACTTGTAGGAGGGGGTGGAGCAGGCAGAGGGATGGGTAAAAGTGGCGCTTCCTCAACATCAAAGATCAAATCTCTTTCCGCTGCTCTGAACGCCAACAGACGATCTCTCTATATAATGAAACAAAATAAGATGTGGGGGTGAAATGAAGCAGCTCTGTGTTTGATGATTAGTTTGGGATTTTAAAGTTTGAGGAGGAGATCATCTCATGATTTTTTACATCTTAATGAGTCTGCTGTGAGATGTTTGAAGGGTTGGAGTGTTCGTGGGGATCTGACCATTTCATTCCACGGAGAGGCTCGAGGTTCAAGTTGTGTGTCAAAGAAAGGTTTTTTCCCCCACTGTCTGCGAAAAAGCAAGAAAAAAAACATCAACTCGGCAAAAAAAGAAACGGCCCTTTTTCAGGACTCAGGATTTGGATTTTTACAAATTAACTTCACAGATCTTCATTGTAAAGGATTTAAACACTGTTTCCCATGCTTGTTTAATGAACCATAAACAATTCATGAACATGCGCCTGTGGAACGGTCGTTAAGACACTAACAGCTTACGGTAGACAATTAAGGTCACAGTAATGAAAACTTAGGACACTAAAAGAGGCCTTTCTACTGCCTCTGAAAAACACCAAAAGAAAGATGCCCAAGGTCCCTGCTCATCTGCATGAACGTGCCTTAGGCATGCTGCAAGGAGGCATGAGGACTGCAGATGTGGCCAGGGCAATAAATTGCAATGTCCGTACTGTGAGATGCCTAAGACAGAGCTACAGGTAGACAGGATGGAGAGCTGATCATCATCGCAGTGGCAGACTACGTGTAACAACACCTGCACAGGATCGGTATTAATGCTGCAGTAGTTTGTGTCGGGGGGCTAGGGTCAGTTTGTTATATCTTGAGTACTTCTCCTGTCCTATTCGGTGTCCTGTGTGAATTTATGTGTGCTCTCTCTAATTCTCTCTTTCTTTCTCTCGGAGGACCTGAGCCCTAGGACCATGCCTCAGGACTACCTGACATGATGACTCCTTGCTGTCCCCAGTCCACCTGGCTGTGCTGCTGCTCCAGTTTCAACTGTTCTGTCTTATTATTATTTGACCATGCTGGTCATTTATGAACATTTGATCATCTTGGCCATGTTCTGTTATAATCTCCACCTGGCACAGCCAGAAGAGGACTGGCCACCCCACATAGCCTGGTTCCTCTCTAGGTTTCTTCATAGGTGTTGGCCTTTCTAGGGAGTTTTTCCTAGCCACCGTGCTTCTACACCTGCATTGTTTGCTGTTTGGGGTTTTAGGCTGGGATTCTGTACAGCACTTTGAGATTGAGATATCAGCTGATGTATGAAGGGCTATATAAATAAATTTGATCGGTACATCCGAACATCACACGGGACTGGTACAGGATGGCAACAACAACTACCCGAGTTACACCAGGAACGCACAATCCCTCCATCAGTGCTCAGACTGTCCGCAATAGGCTGAAAGAGGCTGGACTGAGGGCTTCTAGGCCTGTTGTAAGGCAGGTCTTTACCAGACATCACCGCCAAAAACTATGGGCACAAACCCACCATCGCTGGACCAGACACGACTGGCAAGAAGTGCTCTTCACTGACGAGTCGCGGTTTTGTCTCACAAGGGGTGATGGTTGGATTTGCGTTCATCATCGAAGGAATGAGCGTTACACCGAGGCCTGTACTCTGGAGCAGGATCGATTTGGAGGTGGAGGGTCCGTCATGGTCTGAGGCGGTGTGTCACACCAGCTGGTGGCCACACCAGATACTGACTGTTACTTTTGATTTTGACCCCCTCCCTTTCATCAGGGACACATTATTCAATTTCTGTTAGTCACATGTCTGTGGAACTTGTTCAATTTATGTCTCAGTTGTTGAATCTTGTTATGTTCATACAAATATTTTGAGTTGATAAAAAAAATGGAATTTGGAGGATCACGTGACCCTTGAACGAGATGGCCGCATGAACTAAGAGCTCCGCACAAGTAGTTTCCAATTCCTAATCTTACCTCCACTCCAAGTTCACACTCATTTAGCTTTAGTAAGAAAAAGTCATGGCGGCTACAAAAGGCGACACACACTACAGGTGACATTTTTACCTGGACTCGAGTATTAGCGACGGAAAAAGCCTCCAAGAAGAAGCTAGCTTCAGAAAAAACGAGCGCCATTAGCCAGGAGCAAGAGAACCCGCTCCCCCACGAGGCACAACGAATGCCAACCTCGCACTCTGTCGAAGACATCCTTTCTGAGTTGAGATCCCAACGTACAGAACTAAACACCAAGTTAGATGCCATCAACTCTCAGCTCAGTGCGATAGGGGGCAAGGTGACAATCCTGGAAAACGCTTTGCCTGACATCAACAACAAGATAACCATAAACGCGGGGCGCCTGGACGAGGCAGAGGGGCGAACCCTATCCATGGAAAACTTATTGACAGATGATATGGAAACAATAGCATATGCTAAAAAGAAAATCGAGCATCTGGAGGAGAAAACAGAGGACCTGGAAAACAGGGGGCGAAGGAATAATTGTGTTCTATTCAATCTGGGCGAAAAAGAAGAGGGAAACATGCCACTGATCCGCTACCTGCAAGACAAACTTCCCGAGTGGCTCCACCTGCCCACCGACAGGCCCATAGAACTCGAGAGAGCTCACCGAGCACTGAGGCCCCCACCAGCAGCCAGACAACCACCGCGCCCAATCACCATACGTTTCCTGAGATTCACCGACAAGGAACGAGTCCTACAGGCGGCGAAAAACAACACCATCACAGTGGGAAACGCCAAACTCGCTTTACACCAGGACCTGTCAGCTGGAATACGCCGAAAACGCCGAGAATTTGACGAAGTGAAGAAATACTCCATTGACCGAGGCATTTTCAGGGGATTCAAATACCCAAACGAGCTCAGGATTCTTCACCAAGGAGCCTTGCGACACTTCAAAACTCCCGAAGAGGCAAAACGTTTTTTGAAAGACAATCCTGGCCAATGAGAAACAGACCAATGACTAAATGCGATTAATGCCATTACTAAAGGAGGTAAGACGACATATAGCCGATATCCAGAGATCCACCCCCTAAATGTCATTATAGCCGTCCAATTTATATTTATTGTCCTTTAACTGAGAGGGATGGGCTGTATAGCCTAACCTAGGCCTACTAATGTTTCAGCCTACTTTTATTTCCCTGTTTTTTTTTTTGTTGTTGCTATTATTACCTGGGGTTCCCTATGTCACTTGGGGGAGGTATATGTAGGCTGGGCTATTGATTTTATTTTTCTCCCCTCTTTTACTGTGGTCTGGACGAGGGCAACTGTGTTATTTACTCAATGCGGGGTGGAGAGGATGAGGCATTTCTTTGGTGGGGAGAGGGAGACGTTGTGCGTTGCTAACTGTTCCCGGTTTTTGTTTTATTCGGAACACAGAATTGAGACTGGGCGGGGGGGTAATAGATCCAACGGGATGTGTCGAGTTGTTTGGGAACTCGGCTGGGGTGTTCAGAGATTATTATTTTATGTACACCATTTATTTTCCTTTTATGTGAACGCAGCTGTAATTACTATCCACTTTTACCCAGCGATGACTTGCACTAAAGTTCGATTACTGTTCGATGACGATGACTAGTACCTTAAATCTATTGACATGCAATAAAACGAAAAAAGATACTATGTGCTCTAAAAAAGGAAAAAGCAGACATTGCGCTATTACAAGAGACACACCTCTGTGATGCTGAACATGCCAAACTCCGCAGAGCTTGGGTGGGACAGGTGTATTTCTCATCTTTCAAATCAAACAGTAGAGGCACAGCCATACTTATCCATAAAAATGTTCCATTCATAATTGACAAAAACATATCTGATCCGGAGGGGAGATTTATTTTGATAACTGGGTCACTATATGGTCAACCAATTACTATATTAAACATATACGCCCCTAACACAGATACTCCTGCCTTCATGTCAAAAATCATAACCCTGTTCAATGAGCATTGTGTCTCCTTTGGCGTGGTGGCCGGAGATTTTAATTGTACCCTTAACCCAACCCTAGACAAATCATCTGAAGTCCCCACCACAAATCCTAGATCTGCAAAGATGTTGAACTCTCTTACTAAAGAGATGGGACTGATAGATATCTGGAGAGAGAATAATAGCTCATCTATGGACTATACATACTACTCTAATGTCCATAACACCTACTCCCGTATAGATTAAATTTTTATCCCAAAGAGTTTCATAAATTCAGCCACATGTACAATTGGACCCATAGCACTTTCAGATCACGCCTTTGTCCACCTCCGCTTTGACCTTTGCAAAAACATCCCGAGGTCAAAGAGCTGGAAATTCAACACCTCCATGCTATCAAATGACGAGTTCCATACATTGGTAACTACATGGATAGACAATAAAGATTCTCCTGTTTCTCCGGCCACAATGTGGGACGCTGCTAAAGCCACACTAAGAGGTCATCTAATTGCATATGCTTCCTCTAAGAAAAAATCAATGGAAGCACACAGGCTAGATCTTGAGAGGGAGCTGGAATGCTGTGAAAGAATACATAAACAATCCCTAGACAGCACCTCCTGGAGTCATCTTAAAGCAGCCAAAGCCAAACTGAATTTGGACTACACTCGGGAGATAAAAAAAAAATAATCTTTACTAAACAGAAATACCATGAGTATAGCAATAGGCCCAGTAGATTGCTTGCTTACCAATTAAAAAAGGAGCAGTCAGAGCGTACAATCATGGCTATCCGAACAGCAGAGGACGAGGTCACATATGACCCAAAAAAGATCCATTTAACTTTTCATGATTTTTACTGCAAACTATATACCTCTGAGAGAAAACACACGGAGGCAGAACTCCACTCTTTCCTAGAGGGAATCTCGCTACCTAAACTATCAGAGACCGACCAGGAAGATCTCAACTCCCCCTTCACTCCTGAGGAGATCCTGGAGGCAATTACCTCCATGCCACCTAATAAGGCTTTTTGGCCCCAGCTCAGCCCTATCTTCATGCCAATGCTGGAGGATTTTTGCAAAAACGGAGTTCTCCCAGACTCAATGCACACAGCTCGCATTACAGTGCTGCTAAAAAAGGACAAGGACCCCCTATCCTGCTCGTCCTTCCGGCCCATAAGCTTGTTGGATTTCGACTATAAAATAATTACCAAATTGCTCGCCAAAAGACTAAACACTCTTCTTCCCAAAATAATAAAAGCGGACCAAACTGGATTTATTAGAGACAGATACTCTTCTGATAACATTCGCCGTCTTTTTGATATTATTGATCAAGTAAACGCACAAAAGACCCCTGTCCTGCAGGCTTCACTGGATGCTGAGAAGGCGTTTGACAGGATGGAGTGGAGCTTTCTGTTTTCAGTCTTAGAAAAGTTCAATATGGGCCCAAATTTTATTAAATGGATCAAATCACTATACTCTCATCCAAATGCCATGCCAGATTCCCTCTGGAACGGGGCACAAGACAAGGGTGCTCGCTGTCCCCGCTGCTCTACTTGTTGGGGGCGGAGCCTCTGGCAGAGCTGATAAGGAGCAATCCAAGTATTATGGGCGTTTCTGCAGGTGGCCTGCAGCACAAGATTTCGCTTTACGCGGATGATGTCTTGCTCTACATATCCAACCCTGAGAAATCCCTCCCTCTCATTTTAGACACAATTGCTCAGTATGGCAAGTTTTCAGGTTATAAGATCAATTTTAACAAATCCACTGTCTGCCCTCTCAATATTACACTCACCAGCTCTATGAAGACACTTTGTCCTTTCCAATGGAAAACACAGGGGTTTCAATACCTCGGGATCTTCATAACACCAGATCTGAATAGCCTTTTTAAGGAAAATTATCTTCCACTCCTGGATCGAATCAAGAACGTTCTCCAAACCTGGATCTCCCTCCCAATTAGCTTAGTAGGAAGAATTAATGTAATCCGTATGAACGTCCTCCCTAGACTAAACTACTTATTTCGGATGCTCCCATGCTATCTCCCAGTTTCCTTCTTCAAAACAACTAACCAAAGCATCACCAAATTTATATGGGGCAATAAAAAACCTAGGATCAAGTTTTCCACTTTATCAAAACCTGAATCTAAAGGGGGTCTTGCCCTTCCTTCCCTCCCTTCAACTGTACTACTGGTCTGCCCAAGAGTCAACGTGGATTCAGATAGAAGCCCAATCCTGTGGTTCATTGCCCTTAAGCTCAATTATATTCATTAATAACTTTAGTGAAGTGGGCAACATAGCCAAAACCTTTGCGATTTACAGCACCCTACTAGCATGGAGGGACTGTAAGAAATACCTGGGCATTTCCTCCCAAATATGTTCTCACTCGCCTATAGTAGGCAACCCAGACTTGCCAGAAGCACTGAGGGATGCCAACTTTAATCTTTGGCATACTCTAAGAATCAGGACCTTTTCAGACCTATTTCATCAGAAAACCACTACACTGAAATCCTTTCAAGAGCTCTGCAGTGAATTCGATGTGCCAAGATCCCATTTTTTAAAAATATCTTCAAATTAGACATGTAATTTCCTCATTTACCTCCAAGAGGAGGTTTAGAACTCAGTTGAATGAAGTTGAAACCCTTCTTGTCACAGCACAATCCATTAAAGGCAAAATATCATACATCTATAGACTCCTTTCTGAGAAAGGAAGCTCCTCCTTTACTCCTTTGAAAATAATCTGGGAAAAGGACCTTGGTCTGACTATCAGTGATGAGTTATGGGCGGAGGTTTGCGACAGGGTATACTGCTCCTCTACCAGTGTAAAAATGAAAGAATCTAATTACAAATTTTTGTACAAATTTTATTATACTCCTTTGAGACTCCATAGAATGAAAACAGATATGTCTCCTAACTGTAAAAGATGTACCTCTGAAAGTGGAACCTATATGCATGTATTTTGGAGCTGTAGGGAGATTGCCAGATTCTGGCAATCTGTACATACTGCTGCACAGAAAATACTAGAGGTACAGTTTGATATGACCCCGTGTATCTATCTTCTTAATGCCCAGCAGGACTTTGTTCTTGATCCTGACAGAGAAAATTTGCTCATGACTATTACATACTTTGCTAAGAAATGTATTATTATATTGTGGGCCTCAAATACCCCTCCTACATTTAAAATGTGGATTGACCAGATTGTTGACTTTCTTCCTCTTGAAAAGCTCACTTATGACCTCCACAAGAGACAGCCCAAGTTTGATAGACTCTGGTCTTCACTATTCAACTATATTTCAAGCTGGACAGAGTGAAAGGGGTGACTAGGGAAATGCGCAGATACATAAGATACTGTAAAACCTAAAAGCGAATTATTGGCCCGTCGTCTCAGCGAATGCTTGAAATAGCTGATAAGAACCTTGATAGTGCTGCTGCAAGTGTTTTTTTTTTTATTTAGTTTTTGAGTACGTGTGCGTATATGTGTGTGTGTATGTATATGTGCGTATGTATGTACGTATGTATGTATGTACGTATATATTTATGTGTACCAAGGAAAATATATAGATTAAGAAAAATAAATGCTTTTATTTGACTTTATCATTCATTTTAATTGTATTTTTATTTTTTCAAAAGTATTATTATTTTAATTTTTTTTATTCTTTTATTTTTTTTAAAGCCTGTCACATCTGTGAATGTGAAATGTGTTTTGTTGGTTGAATGAAAAACAAGAAAACTTAATAAAACTTTAAATTGAAAAAAAAAAATGGAATTTCTGAAGTTCTCTCTCTCCTTTTGTGTGGGAACCACCCTTCATCTTTCAAACAAAGATTACAGAAAACTTTACAAGAAATGTTACACAGAGATCTAAACGTTTGGGTGGAAACGGAATTCAATAAAACCAATTCCATTTACAACCACACGAACCTACAATTGAACAAACATAATGTTACTGTGATTGGAATCATAACCAGGCGGTTATGAGCGCGGCACAACAGAAAAGGTCAAAACGGTCACCATCAGACTATTTCTTCCACAAACAAAAGAAGTTCTGCAAATGTCTGAATCGTGTAAAGCCTTATGTAATATTGTTTGGCTCTAAACTAACACATCAGGAGGTCAGGTCGGAGCCTGGAAGCAGCTATTCATAATAACACAGGTAAGTACATTAGAAGTGCTATTATTCTATGAAAAATAAATACCCTCCCATCCCATATTATGCAATTTCTTTCTTTTTACTGTGTTTGTGTGTATGCGTGTGTACATGTGTATTAAGAGACATAGACAAGTCCATCACTAACCACTGGTTATGAGGCAGTACGAGCCACTCCCGGTCTGAATGGAAACCACACTGACACTGACAGACGATCGACAGCTCAACCTCACCCCGAAGAAAGGAATGCATGCTAAGCCATCACAAGCAGTGGCATTTTGAAGGCCATCACATTTAGGCATTCCTTAGATCAAATCTAACACATTTCAAATGTTATTGTGCCCCTCAATGTAAATAAAGCATGGTGAAGAGGCAGACTGGAACAGCACTGAGCCCCTCTAGCTGCGGACCTCTGACCTATCTGTGTGTGTGTGTGTGTGTCTGTATACATGAACACGCATGTGCGCGCCCCCCCCCCGGCCAGTTTAGAAGGTCCAGGGTGTTCCGTCTTGCTAACTTAACTCACTTGTCTAAATATAGGAGCAGCAGATCCTCACTTCTGCTCAGGCACCGCTAGGCAATTCTCTCACCCAAAAGTTCATCTCTCACTCCTTCTTCCCCTCTCCCTAGACCCCATAGCACTGCAAATGGCCATGGCAGCAGCTGAGAGAGCCCGGGGCCGCATCCCAAATGGCACCCTGTTCCCTAATATAGTGCACTACTTTTTCCACCTGGGCCCATAGGGCTCTCGCCAAAAGTAGTGCCCTATGTAGAGAATAGGGTGCTATTTGGGATGCAGAACAGGACAAACTGTTCCTATTGGGCCCAATCCGAACTTTAGATCAAGGCACTTAAGATGAAATGAGAGGAGGTCTGAGATAAAGAAGAGAAGGGGGGGTTAATATGAATGGGATTGTAGAAGCCAAAAGCCTCCTTCCAAAGTACCTATCACAACTGGTCTGGGAGAGGCTGGACAGTGTATGAGATTGTGAGAGAAGTGTGTGTACTCTTACGTGTGTGGGTGTGTGTGTGTGTGTGTGTAGCTAGCATCCGATGAAGCAAGCGGCGCAGAACGGAGACAAAATTGTGTAAGGAAGATATACACGACAGCAACATTCTCTGTTGCCTCTTCCCATTCGTTCAGCACGCGGCCAACCGTAGTGTGTGGCTAATGGTAGCCGCGAGCTACGCTAGCCTTGTTTAGAGCTATGACATCTAATGAGGCGAGCACAGCAGAAGCTGGAAGAGACAGGGGGGGGTGAGGGTGTAAACAAATTAATGGCCACTCCTAACACATTATAAAAGCGATAGCACAGACACGCTATTAATACAGCAGACTAGTCCAATCCCAATCACGTGGGGAGGTCCCTGGGTGGCCGGTTTGACTTGGCGGTGGTCCCTGGGCAAGACAAGGTTGAAGACCCCTGCATAACCGTCTCGGACCTTGCATTGAACCTGTAGCGCGACGTCACTCAAGAAGTGGAAATCTATTCTGCCCGACCAAGCAAAAAGAGCAGTAACTGTTGACATTTTTTTTTATACATTAAATACATGCTTTATCATGTGGGCAAATACTCTGCCTCAATTGTGTGGTGTTATGGAGAAAATGGGGGGGGGGGGTATCAGTATCAGTGTATCAAACTACATGACACTGAAAGCTATCTATTAACACAACATTGTGTAAACAAAACTAATTGTCATGGAAACGTCTTTCAGTGGGTGTACCAAGCAAGAAGGCAGTGACTGCGGTCTAGGGTCAAAGGTCATGTCAGAGGTCAATATGAATAAAAAATGACCTGAAACCAAAACACCTTAGCCGGAAAATGTAATACTGGCTGGAATTAAAAAAGGATCTGAGATTACATAACTACCAGGTTGAAAAGGCAAGATTCAGGATCCTCAGGAGAGAGAACCGTGACACGTGGAAATTAGATATGTTAAATGAATTATGTTATGTACCATCTCTGGATGGAAGGACAAACCAACCACATGCCCAATGCTTTGATGCAATGGCACCTTCTGTAGGACATACAGTGGGGGATACCATATACTGGTACCTACCATGTAGACACATAATGTCCCCTTCAGAGAGGGGAAAACTGTGCATACTGAAGGTGACATTTTGTCTCCAATTGTAAGAGCCTGGTGAACACAGGGAGCTAACATGACAGCCATGCCCTAAACATACTGTCAGCATCATCACTAGTTTAGAAAGAGGAGAGAAGGAGAGGGAGACACAGAGAGGGACAGACAAAGAGGGACCAGAGAGGGACAGACAGAGGGGGACAGACAGAGAGACAGACAGAGAGACAGACAGAGAGACAGGGACAGAGAGAGAGACAGGGACAGAGGTCATGGGGACAATATCACACATCCCTGATGCATGGGACATGTGTTCCTCTTGTTTCTCCCCAGTTCTCCTATTCGTTAAGCCTCTTTTCACCGCTGCCATAATTCCCAGTGTGTGTAATCCATGCGGACCGATGGATAGAAAGAGAGAGAGAGAAAGAGTGGCCGCAGAAGCTAGCGATCTTTCACCTAAAGTTCCTTCAAGTGATCTTCCTCTGCCCTCGCTCACTCCGCGGGTAACAAACCATTTTTATTCTCCCCTTTGAAGGCAAGCCCTTTGCCTGACAAGCCAGCCAGCTGGTCGGCCAAAAGTGCTTTCTTACCAGAAAGGGAACATCTAGGGGATTATGCGCATCCTGGATGTGAGGCAGGCCTAGAAATGAATCAGGTGAATCATCCACTATCAGAGCATCCAAGGCTAAACTCCTTCAAACTCTGAGATCTGGCCAGATCACTTGGCAGCATCACCGTTTAGATGACCCTAAGACAGACTGAGATGTAGGAAGTGGAGCGCTGCCTCCTGAAGCCCAAAGGCATGATGGGTAGCTGTCAATGAACTTCCTGTGTGGCTTCCTGTGTCGCAGAGTGGAAATGTCCTTCAAAACAGCTGTGGGGGGGGGGGGGGGGGGGGGGTCAGGGATGCTATCTATCCCAGTTAGAAACCACCCCACTGATTTTAGAATCCTATGCGGTTTTTCTCCAGATGTATTTAGACAATGTAGAAACAGATGGGTAAGACAGGCCAGGAGAAGAGAAGGTCAGAAAAGACGAGGGCGGGGATCAAACCCACCACCGTCAGGGTTGTAACGTGTCTGCATGCTGCTGGTAGTGCAACGTATCAAACGGAAAATACTTCATTGCCAGATGTTTCACAGGTTCCACACACCGACAGTGTGTTAGTGTATCTATGTCATTTCTCAAGAAAACTGATTATCATTGTGCTCATGTTACATGGTCAGTGCGGGACATATAAGTGTAAATCATAAGCTATTGTACTGTGGCTCGTGTCCACACACACACACACACACACACACACACACACACAGAGAAAAGCACTCAGCTGTGCTTTAAACAATCCTCTCTCGCTGCTCTCGGCTCCCTCTTAACAAAGCAGCTTTTTCCAACTTCAGTCGTATCGAGCTGCTCCACCAACACACAGTGAATCGCCGTGCCCTGCAGAGACGAGTGTGTTTTCTCTGGTCCAGGCTCAGAACACTTTAATACTCCCTCAATGGACTCGCTCACAGAGAAAGACTCCAGTGTGTGTGTGTGTGTGTGTGTATTACTCATAAAAGCATATCTATAATAGGAATGAATAGAGATGTAATGTATGTGTGTGTGTGTGTGTGTGTCTTCTTCCCATCAGAATAATTCCTCGACGCTCGTCATCCTAAGCCCACATTCTCCAGTCATTTGAGTGCATTTTACATGAGGCATTGCCAAAAACAGGCCCATAAACGCAGGCACGTCACTGCAGCCCTGCCAATTAAGAAACCGACAAAATGTCCGCTTCTCCCAAACAAGCACCGACTGTGGCCTCCCGAGTCCCTGGGGTTCACTTTCCTTCAAGTTATACACACAATGCAAGCCACAAGCCAAAAACACTACGGGGACAACTTCTCCCTCTCTGTCGTTCCCTGCCTCTCTTTCCACTCTCTCGCTCCCGGTCTCTCTCATTTGCTCCCTCCCTCGCTGTCGGTAACCCTCTGCTCCTCCCTCTGCATGAATCTCAAACTATCTCCCTTGGCAATGGAACAGATCTGGGTGCATATTAACTCCATATTCTTTGGGAAATAGAATAGCAATAAAAAGGCACTGGCAACTGACCACAAAACGGAGGTCTCTTGGAGTTCTGTATTATATAGCCGCAGTAAGGCCAGAGGGGGTGTGGTCCGTGGCCAATATACCACGGCTAAGGGCTGTTCTTATGCACGACGCAACACGGCGTGCCAGGACACAGCCCTTAGCCGTGGTATATTGGCCACATACCACAAACCCCTGAGGTGTCTTATTGCTATTATAAACTGGTTACCAACACAATTAGAGCAGTAAAAATAAAATGTTTTGTAATACCAGTATACCACAGCTTTCTGCCAATCAGCATTCAGAGCTCGAACCACCCAGTTTATAATAATTGATACAACATGGACAGTGAATTCCAGCTCCAATGTTATCTGTGTGTATGTCCCAAATGTCACCTTAATCCCTATGGGCCATGGACAAAAGTAGTGCACTAAACAGGGAATAGGGTGTCATTTAGGATGCAGTCCTGTGTCAGATAGAGATATAGAGTGGACTCATTCTATTTCCTGTCTGGCTCTAACTCGTCCATAAGACAGCAGTCATTCAGAGGCCTAACTCATCAGTCTGCTTGGCCCATGTCCTGAGCTGTCCTGACAAGCAGCGAATGGCCGCTAGTGTGTGTGTGTATATGATTGCGCATCTATGCCCACAGGGGCTGAGTCTGTTCTGGCATGTCCTGTATGCTCAGAGACATCTCTATCTGCATCCCAAATGACACCCTAATCCCAATATAGTGCACTAACTTTGACCAGAGCCCATAGTGTACTATGTAGGGAATAGGGTGTCATTTGGGATGCAAGCCTATCTGCCAGTCCATAGCCAAGCCTGGTTCATTCACTACTCACTCAGCGCAGTCAATAAACAGACTGGGAGAGACAGACGAGGATGGATCAATGACTGCACCAGACAAGCTGTAGAAACCATGCAAATTTCTCTCTCCAAATGGAGCAGTGTTCCATTATGGTTGAATCACCATTAGGAAGTCCCGGTTGAGATTACACCTGCATCCTCCCCTACCTTGTCTCTGTAAACACAGGCCTTCTGAGAGAGAGTTCCCGTCTCAAAAGACATCCCATGCATGTACGTTTATGTAAATGTTTCGTACGCTCCCTCTCGTCACTGACGACAAAGGATGAGCTCGCCCTCTCTCTCTGCCTCTCTCTCCCTCACTAGAGTCCCTGTGGCTGGCTGTCTGTGCATTCTGTCCCATCTCAGAGAGGGCCACAGGAGAGACAGATGGAGGGACAGCATCCACGCGCACAAACCGAGAAATCGCCCACTCAAATTATTTCTATAATAGGATAGGAAGATTGGCTGGGCAACACCAGATCTGTTTGAGAGCAGGACAAGGACAACTCAGAATGAAGTTATGCAGGCACTAGGCGGCC
Organism: Oncorhynchus mykiss; assembly: GCF_013265735.2. Classification (NCBI taxonomy): domain Eukaryota; kingdom Metazoa; phylum Chordata; class Actinopteri; order Salmoniformes; family Salmonidae; genus Oncorhynchus; species Oncorhynchus mykiss. The sequence goes on along the minus strand of NC_048575.1, from coordinate 34,660,377 downwards.
ATTTGCAAACCTGACAATTACATTCCGCTCCATTTCGTACGGTTGCATTCCAAGAGGCAAACGGTAAACATGTTGTTTAATCCCGTTATAAACCGTGACAGATTAACAAAACAAGGATGTTTGGGAGGAGGATTGTGGTAAACTGAGATATGGAAAATAGCTTGTGTGTGTGTGTGTGTGTGTGTGTGTGTGTGTGTGTGTGTGTGTTCGTCCATGAGCCAGACCTCCAAATTTGAGCCGTCGGGCTCAATTGGGATGACGATGTGAAAAAAAAAGAAACTTTATTTAACCAGGAAAAGCCCATTGAGACACAGAGTATTTTTTTGCAAGGGAGACCTAGCCAAGAACGCAGCAGCAATCAAATGTCCTGTGTCTCTGTGTTACGACACTTTCCTTCATCCACGCATTTCTTCCATAGGGATTTTACCCGATGACAAACGTCAGTTACTCCTCACGTATACTCTTTAAACACATTTCATTGGAAAGCTTCGATTCTCAGATATTAGTCAGGTTCATGTTCAAGAATGCTCAAGTCAACATAATTTTGACCCTCTATGGTACATTTCAGAATGATCTGTATAAAATACTTTAAAAAATTAAACCCTGATACATTCTTTGAACTTTGTTTGACAAGTGGTTCTGAAAAGGTCATGATATTACTGTACCTTTCAAATGATACATAATTTAAAACAACTTTGAAGACACCAGGTACAACTATTTTATTTTTAATTGTGCCATTGACAAGCTTAGCCATTGAAGTCCATGTAATGGGGCAGCTATTTTTTGGGATTGTATATCTTTGACAATAGAGGGAACTAAATTTCACACACACATCTAGAACGGGGTTTTAAAAAGATTTGTAGACACAGGCCCATTACAGGATCCCCACATAAACAGAAGCCTTTTTCCAATATGGCGGCCCAAACAACTCAATAAGATCTTATTTGATCAATTTCGCATGAGAAATACAATTCTAGCATGTCCAATAATACCTTAAAATGGTTGTAGTGATGGAGAATTCACATCCAAATTAGCCAGCTGTGCCAGATATACAGTACCAGTCAAAGGTTAGGACACACCTACTCATTCAAGGGTTTTTCTTTACTTTTACTATTGTCCACATTGTAGAATAATAGTGAAGACATCAACACTGAAATAACACATATGGAATCATGTAGTAACCAAAAAAAAGTGTCAAACAAATCAAAATGTATTTTATTTTTGAGATTCTTCAAAGTAGCCACCCTTTGCCTTGATGACAGCTTTGCACACTCTTGGCATTCCCTCAACCATCTTCATGAGTTAGTCACCGGGAATGCATTTTGTTGTGATAAGGTAGGGAGGGTATACAGAAGACAGCCCTATTTGGTAAAAGACCAAATCCATATTATGTCAAAAACAACTCAAATAAGCAAAGAGAAACGACAGTCCATCATTACTTTAAGACATGAAGGTCAGTCAATGAGGAACATTTCAACAACTTTGAAAGTGTCTTCAAGTGCTGTCGTAAAAACCATCAAGCGCTATGATGAAACTGGCTCTCAGGAGGATCGCCACAGGAAAGGAAGACCCAGAGTTACCTCTGCTGCGAAGCATAAGATCATTAGAGCTTCCAGACTCAGAAATTGCTGCCCAAATAAACGTCCTCAAAGTTCAAGTAACAGACACATCTCAACATCAACTGTTCAGAGGAGACTGAGTGAATCAGGCCTTCATGGTCGAATTGCTGCAAAGAAACCACTACTAAGGGACACCGATTAGAAGAGACTTGGGCCAAGACACACGAGCAATGGACATTAATTAGACTGGCGGAAATCTGTCCTTTGATCTGATGAGTCCAAATTTGAGATTGTTGGTTCCAACCCCAGTGTCTTTGTGAGACAAAGAGTAGGTGAACGGATGCTTTCCGCATGTGTGGTTCCCCATCGTGAAGTATGGAGGAGGAGGTGCGATGGTGTGGGGGACTTTGCTGGTGATATTGTCAGTGATTTATTTAGAATTCAAGGCACACTTAACCAGCATGGCTACCACAGCATTCTGTAGTGATATGCCATCCCATCTGGTTTGCGCTTAGTGGGACTATCATTTGTTTTTCAACAGGACAATGACCCAACATACCTCCAGGCTGTGTAAGGGCTATTTGACTAAGGAGAGTGATGGAGTACTGCATCAGATGACATGGCCTCCACAATCCCCTGACCTCAACCCAATTGAGATGGTTTTGGATGAGTTGGACCGCAGAGTGAAGGAAAAGAAGCCAACAAGTGCTCAGCATTTGTGGGAACTCCTTCAATACTGTTGGAAAAGCATTCCAGGTGAAGCTGGTTGAGAGAATACCAAGTGTGTGCAAAGCTGTCATCAAGACATCAAGACAAAGGGTGCCTACTTTGAAGAAACTAATATTTTTGATTTGTTTAACACTTTTTTGGTTACTACATGATTCCATAGGTGTTATTTCATAGTGTTTATGTCTTCATTATTATTCTACAATAATAGAACCCCCCCCCCCCCCCACAGTTCCCACTGGGGAGCCAGGCCCAGCCAATAAGAATATGTTTGTCCCCACAAAAGGGCTTTATTACAGACAGATATACTCCTCAGGTTCATCTTCTGTCCGGGTGTCTGGTCTCAGATGATCCCGCAGGTGAAGAAGCCTAATGTGGAGGTCCTGTACTGGAGTGGTTACATGTTGTCTGCGGTTTTGGGGCCAGTTGGACGTACTGTCAAATTCTCTAAAACGATGTTGGAGGCGGCTTATGGTAGAGAAATGCAAATTTTAATATCTGGCAACAGCTCTGGTGAACATTCCTGTAGTCGGTACACCAATTGCATGCTCCCTCAAAACTTGAGACATCTGTGGCATTGTGTTGTGTGACAAAACTGCACATTTTAGAATGACCTTTTATTGTCCACAGCACAAGGTGCACCTGTGTAACGATCATGCAGTTTATTCAGCTTCTACCTTGTATGGATTATATTAAAATTATGTTTTTTTTATGGAATATTAAAACTTACAGTCTACTTGCAGTGAAGACGCTCAACATTTACATTGAATTCCGTCATCTAACAGACTCCCATCCAGAGCGACCCACTGAAGCAACCAGGGTCAACTCCGAACTCAACGGCACATCGGCAGATCTCCCACAAGGTCATAAACGGGGACCCGAACCAGCAACTTATCAGCCATCGGCTCAAGCTCCCAACCGCCAGGTCACCAGCCCTCCAAGATCCCCCCACAGTTCCCCAAAGAAATAATACAGTAAAAGCAGTAAAAGTAAAAGCAGTACAAAATAAATGTTTTGTCATATACCACGGCTGTCAGCCAATCAGCGTCCAGGGCTTGAACCAACCAGTTTATAATATTATTTCATACAGGTATGTTCATGCGAAATGGATCCAATAAGAACCCATTGAGATGTTTGGGGGCCATATTGGAAAAAGCCTCCATTGGGGTTAATGCCCGAATCCTGTGATGGCCCTGTATCTACACATGTTTTTAAAACCCTGTTCTAGCTGTGTGTGAAATGTGGAGATTCGATCACCAAAGTGATGAATAGACACTTCTGTATCATTCATGTAAACGTGGTCATAGGGGGAAGCGCTGTAAGATTCTGTTCTGGTATAAATTGCACTGGTCGCTATTGGTGACCATCTGAGCAAAAGGTGTCCATGGTGATTCCCTCCAACTTCAGGAATGTTCAATACTAAGGGTTCTGTGCCGAATGGCACCCTATTCCCTATGTAGTGCACTACTTTTGACCATAGCCCCTCTACGGGCCCTGGTCAAAAAGTAGTGCACTTTATAGGGAATAGGGTGCCATTTGAGACACAGCCTAAATGTGTTTAGATGGGACTGGAGAGCGCATAAACAACACAATGAATAAGCAACTGCTCTGCAGGTGGAAATTACACACTAGAAGGCACTTGTAGGCGTCAAGCTTTCTGTTAGCAATCCAACATGGTCAGATTTTACATCACTACAGTTGATTTGATTTTTTTCAGATCATAGCAGTAGATTGCTATGATATACAAACATTACTTCTGCATGGGTTTGGTTTGGGATACACTCCCTCCATTGACAGATTAGAAACCTCATATACAGTAGTCTAATGTGAAAAACCCACTCTAGCTGATTGCTTGGGGTCAAAGATCAACAATAGTAATGCCATAGGCCTATCTGTGAGGAAGAGGGGATTGAAATACAGCAAGGTGGGTGATTTATTAGGGAGGCAAGGGGAAGCCTCATGTCGCTAACCACCAAATGGCCCCGTGGACTCTACGATGAATAAACATGTGCAGCTGGGTGTGAACAATTATTAAATCAATTCCACTTGCAAATAGAGGACGCCCAGAAAACGTCTGCTGCCTGCATACCGTTAGAAAACAAAAACGGCAAACAGCAGTGAGAACTAGGATACAGCTAGCAGTAGAGAACTGAACATTGTGCAGTAGTAGTTGTTGTGAATCTGCAGCCAAGATTGGGCAGTAAGTAGCCTAAGGACAGGTGAATGTGTGGTTATATCACCCCACACTGATAGACAGGTGCAGTCATAGCTGTTTGACACATTTACTGCTCAATAGTCACTTACATTTCCGTCTTGTGCCAGTGCCATTTCTCTGTGACCAAAAATACAGAAATATAGTGCTTTCGGATAAGTTGAAGTTTTAGGTAGTTGGGAGTAAACAAAACTGGAAATTCCCTTGATGATTTTATGCCGTGAATTAAAGCACCCCAAACTTGGTTTGAGTACCACAAATCCATAGCCAGTCAGGAAAAATAACCTTAATAACCTTAATTCAAAATGCATGGCTCCACAACAAGGGAATCACTCCAGCTGCTACAGGGCTCCAACAGTTCACCTCTGAAGGCTAGCACACACACACACGGCGGTGAGAAATGGGAGTGGAGCCAAGATGACATGCAAACCTGGAGCTGTGCAGAATCATTGATATGCATCAGGGTGGGAGAGAGGAGAGGGAGAGAGATGAGTGAAAGAGGGGAGAGGGAGATTAAAATAAACAGCAATTAAAGGGTCTCAGAACTCACACACACACCTGGGACAGTGGGATATCAGCATTAGCATATAGAGCTAATTGCTATGCATCCACAATGCCTCACTTTCCAGGAAGAAGAAAACAAATCCATGAGTGTGTAGGCTGCCTTTCTCCGCTCTATGCGTGCGTGTCTGTGTCCTAATACACTGTATGTGTGTGAGATAGAGGTGCATCTCGAGTGTGGAAACCCACTGTTAGCCACAGAACCAGAATTTCTAGGTATTTAGCCCAGTTCAGTCAACTGAAAAATGACCAATTGTAAGATGACAAAAACGGCCACAAGGTCTCTCTGTACGCTTTAGGTCATTTTCAATAAGACATCACAATTACGTTCGATTTGGCTCCATTGACAACTATGTCCTGTTTCAAGGGATTGTTAAATAAATGTTATAATGATTTGGTTTTAATATCATCCCCTATTGAGCAGAGTCAGAAGTACAAATGTCAAATTATTCCATGCAAAACAATTGCGCACATTGAGCTCTATCATCATCAGAGTTATACAGCAAGTGACAGCATGCTTTTCATGACCAGTAAACATCAATTGTTCATGCAATTCCAGATACGTGAAGGTAATTTATCAATTTGTCGTGTACCTAGCTAGCTAAGCAAACAACATGATTTAGCTTTCTTCATCAGAGATTAGGCTTTTGGAAAGACCTTGACATCGGCAAGTCCTCGTCCTGGTAAAGTTGCCAGTCAGACGACTGTCATCACCACTATCGATGGAAAGCAAATCAAACAATATTTGGATATAGCCATCTAGTTTATCCCCTGAAAGCTAGCTTGTTAACTAGCTATATTGACGTGATCTGTTATTAGCTAGCTAGCCATTTTGACGTGGCCCATCAATCAATCGCCTATCGTGTTTTGTCAGCAGCAATCGTGATTAAATAATTTCTTAAAAACTATGTTGAAAAGGGTATAATGTTAGCTAACTTCGCTAGGTAGGCATTAGGTCTACTTTACCGCTATACGTTTGGCCAACTGTACAACGTTTCTACCCGTAGTTTGCAAGGTAAACGTTATCAACTAACGGTACCACGGCAAATGCGCCCTTCTGCTGCTTGGCAGGCATTGCGCACAAAAGATGGAAAATGAACCTAAACCACCCATACTTGTCAAGTACAGTATAGTTTACTTTTACATCACTCAAATATCCAATTAATGGGGACTGCTTATTGAGCGATATGGTGAGGCGTATCTGAAAATTACGTGATCAGCTGATGTTTAGCCTTCTGATCATGAAAAGCATGCACGTACTTGCCGTGATGATTGACCTAAATGTGCGCAATTGTTTTGCATGGGATAATCGGTAATGTGTAGTTCTGAATTCAGCTCTTCGAGAGGTGATGACATTACAACCAACGGCACGCAGTTGTCCTTGTTAAATACATTGTCTAACTATTTGGTATCCTTGCCCCCCCCCCCGAAAACAGGCTAATCCAAACGCTCTGCACCCTATTGTGACGTTTTATTGATAAGGACCTACAGGCATGCCCAAGTGCAGCAGGGAGAGTGAATACTTATTATACTCATAACTGCTACATTGTGGTGATGAGGGAAGGGATTTATGCAATTATGGAAATGTTTTCATTGGAAGGGGATCAACTCCTGCCTTACCCTCCTGTCTCCCTCACTCACTCTCCAACCCACTCTCTCGTTCCTTATCTTTACCTCGCTCTCCCTACCCCTCTCTCCCTCCAGCTCTCTCTCTACTCTCCCTGGCTCTCTCCTTCTTCAAAGGGGTCTCTCGGGGCAGGAGGGAGGGAATGCGTGGTGAATATGAACGCTGAGGTGTCAATATCTCACTTTGGGTCGTGCGCTGGAGAGCGCACTGTGGCACAGGATCAGATGGAACCGCCTTGCCCTCGGGAAGATTGTTGCACGAGCCAGGGAGGGAGGAAGAAAACAAGGGAGTGACAAAACAAAAACGAGTGAGAGAGAGATAATTCTAACCCAGCAGCACCTCAGGATTCCCTCCCTGCTTGCTATTTATCAGAGAGGCATGTGAGAGAGAGGAAGAAAGAGAGAGAAAGCGAGAACACAAATGAAGAGAGAGATGGAGCGATGAAACTACATGAGAGAGAGGAGTAATTGCACAAGTCGCATCAAAGACCTCCCAGTGTGAAAACAAGAAGTACAGGAGAAGAGGTGGAGAGCCGAGCCATTGATCTGCCAATCACAGCTCGGTTGAATCACCTGGAGACAGACTTCAGCGGGGCCGATCAGCACGGCAGCAGGATATGAGATACAGCAATCTGGGGTTGGAGAGAGACCAAAAGACTCTGATGCCAACACTAGTACAGATCACATATAAAGCTAACTGGATAGCCAATAGAATATGTGTGCTGGGAGCACATTTATGCAGTTTTTCCAGAAGGACTGGGTCCCCTTCCAGTCTTCTTTGGGATGTGAAATGGCTAGCTAGTTAGCGGTGTTTGCGCTAAATAGCGTTTCAAATCGGTGACATCACTTGCTCTGAGACCTTGAAGTAGTAGTTCCCTGCGGCTTTTGTGGAGCGCAGGGAACTCTGGTAATTTTCTGGTAAAATTGTGTTTCGATTGGTCTCCCACTAAGGACTTGTGACGAGCAGAATCCACAACCTCGGGAACACTCTGCACAGTTGCTTTTGAGAGTGTAGATGTTTTGTCTCACAGTAATACAAGTTAAAATCATTTCCCATTAACCCATAAAACAACAAGGGCTTAGCAGTCGTCCTGGTATCCCATAAACTGATTTAAGAATCACAAGATTCCCAATCGCCCGTGTGTGAACAGGGAGGCCCAGCCGCTCACAGACTGAACCATCTGAAAGTGCCCTTTCACGTGGAGAGCTCCATTAATTCTCTGTGCAGAACTAATACAACTGAAGTCACCTGAGGACACACAACGGGCGTCAGAGCACACAGCACAAGTGCAGACACGATGTCTGTTTCCTGACTCGCAATGCTGAATTGGTGAAACCGGAGGCACAACAGGAGCCACAATGGAGTTGGGGCCACAGCTGTGAGTGGCAGAGGCTTGACTCTCTGGGTATCACACTGTCACACACACAGACACCAGGGAGGCCTGCAGACTGACAGAGAAACCATGGCACCACTATATTATCCCACAACAATGAGTCAGACATCTCTGCAAGGTGACACAAACACACACAGCGCGGACACACTGCAAACCAAAAAAAACACACACTGGCTTGGCACCTGCCAGAGCGGATGGATGCCTGTTTGGCTGGCAGCAGTAACACCAGCGGGTTATCACCTGCTCCAGATACACACCTGAGCCCCTACAGAGAGACTCTGATAGAACACATGAGGCCAACAGAGCAACAGTCACGAGAACTCCAGGGAGGACAGAGAGCACGCACACGTACGTACCTGACACACACACTCAGGAAGATTGCCTCTAGGCTAGAGCGTTCAGCTGTAATTAGTTTTGAGGAAGTTCCTGCACGAATTCAATTGGTAAAAATGAACCAGGTTTGTGAATTAGGCTGTTTCAATTTCTGAAGTACGGGCTGTTAACTGTATCCTAAACGAGCACTGACAATTCCACCCGTCTTCTCTGGTCAATGGCTACCATGTCAGACAGGAAGAGTCTAAAGGAGAGGAGCGAGGGAGAGACCGTGATAAAGAGGGAGGACGACAGCGAAAGAAAGAGATGGGGAAAGAGGTCGATGGCGAGAGATGAGGAAAGAGCGCGAGCAAGAGAAAGCCGAGGAAATAGAGAGAGAGCGAGAAAGAGAGAGAGATGAGGAACGGGAAAGGGAGAGAGAGAGAGGAGGAGATAATTATTGCTCTAACTCAAGTGGACTGAGGCTGCAGGTATAGTGTTCAGCTCCACTCTGCAATTGGCCCGAACCGTTTCAATTGACTAAAAGCTTATTGGGAAAGGAAATAGAGTGAGTCTCTAAACCCCCCCCCCCCCCTCCCCTCGCTCTGCTTCCATCTCAATAGATAGACTGAAACTGCTCAGGTCAGTGCAACATACACACTTGAAAACACCCATACACACCCACCCAGGAGATGAACAGTCTGTTATCTACCCCATGGCCTTTAAGCTTTAAGATGGGTACTGGGGATGATGCTGGGGCTGCGGAGAAGGACATGATTACATTTGAGCGGAGAGAGTCTGCTCTCAACTAGCTGGACTGCCTGCTAGTCTCCCAAATGGCACCCCATTCTCTATTTAGTGCACTACCTTTGACAAGCAGTGCACTGCATATAGGGAAGAGGGTGCAACTACGGAAGTAGTCGGTCTGTCGACTTCCGTTAGTCTACGAGGATGTTCTTCTCCATTAGATTAAACCAAATCACATCGGCTGCTCTTTTGCTCATCACAAAGATGCGCGTGCATGTCTGCATGCTACGATAGATCACATAATGCATCTCTTCCACGCATATACATCTGCATGGCTACTTCAGGGTGACGTTACGCAATCCATATCCTAATGACAATACTCAGAAACGTCATGTCTTTTTGCGCACACAGACCTAAACCCACACTCTCCATTCAGTGCAGTCTGCTCTACAGTGACGCAGAGTGGGTCCATCTAGTCCGATTGAGAGCGGGGAATGAGGTTGAAATGCAAAATGTGGAGAGAACGGCGACTTCCTCACACAGATGGATGTGGGGAGAGCAGCACGCGGCAACTTCAGAGGGGGGGGGGGGGGGGGGGGGGGGGGGGGGGGGGGGGGGGGAAATGACAAAGAGGATTTCATATTCATTCGCCAGAGTGTCTGCTCTGCTGGAGAACGGGGAGGCAGTTTGTGGCTTCGCATCACTCGCTGTCATGACACCAGCCTTTCTACATCTCTGTCTCTCTGCCATTTTCCCGAAGGGAGGTATTAAAAGTCTGTGTGTCTGTGACTCTAGGGAGGAAAAGGCTTCCCAGACAGTGAGGACGCGTGTCTGTATTTCTCATTAAAAAGACAAACTGGCCAGTCAACCACCGCGTGTGTGTGTGTATGTGTGTGTGTGTGTGTGTGTGTGTGTGTGTGTGTGTATGTATGAACTGAGGGATGGACCGCCCGGTTAATATAACCAGACTAGACACGGTCACGCTTGGGACGCTCAATGCACCTGGTCATTGAGGACTGGTACGGGTGTGTGTGTGTGTGTGTGTGTGAGTACGTGTGCATGTGTGCGTATACTAGTGTGTGAGTTCAGGGACTTACAGGCAGATAGTGTGACGGGCCTGTCACTACAGTGAAGACTCACAGGAGAAGAAGCTAGCATCAATCTGATTACCTTTCCACATGGCCCGCCCAGTTACCTGCCTGACACCATCTAGGTCTCAGCTCCAGTACATCTCTTCCTGGGTCGTATTCATTCGGCACCAAACGGAAGTACGTCACCTTTATTTAACTAGGCAAGTCAGTTAAGAACTAATTCTTATTTACAATGACGGCCTACACCGGCCTAACCTGGACGACGCCGGGCCAATTGTGCGCCGCCCAATGGGACTCCCAATCACGGCCGGTTGTGACACAGCCTGGATTCGAACCAGGGTGTCTGTAGTGTCAGGGTGTCTCTAACCCTGAGGTGCAGTGCCTTAGGGCTCCCGAGTAGCACAGCGGTCTAAGAAAACAGACTGAAACATGGAGGAACTATCTGAACTTGTCCATTAAGAAACACTTGTTTCGGTTTTCTGTTGTAAAAAAAAAAAATGTTTTGCTACGGTGTGCACGAAGGAATTACGACCCTGGTGAAGACGATAGCAGCCAAAATGAAGTCTGGGTATTATTCTGATGCACACACCTGTAGGACGAGCATAAACTGTGTACAGAGAATGCTTGTGAAGCGATGCAAACTCATAATTTGGTGTAAATCAACCCGTATGTTTTTAGAACTCAAACTCACATTACCAATTGATGTAATCAGGAGAGAAATAGCTACTGTGTAAATACTGCAACGTGGGTTTTCAAATGAAAAAGCCCAGGCATTTTGAAGCCCTGGAACAGTTTGGCAGGGCTCCATTTCATACACCCTTCTTCTTTCTGCGAGGCTGTGGGAGCGGCTGACGTGCAGTCCAGAAGACAGCCAGCCACACGGACAGGCTGTTTCACACATGCAGTCGGTCCAACACCTCCAGCAATACACTACAGTACCGCGCTAAATGGGGAGGAGAAATATAAGCAGCCCACAAGCGGCAGGTCACTAGCCAACCGCCAAAAACCCAGGTCTGACGGCCTGATATCAGGCAAGGTGGTGAAATAGCCGTGGATTTTTATGGCAGTCGTTTGTTACAGTTGACTAGTATATCAGGGTGATAATTCCCCAGACGGTGGGGAACGATGGACGCTCTTGTCCTTGTTGCAGATAATGGAAAGGAGAGGTACCGAATGATAGCTACATCGACTGCTGTCAACAGTGTGTGAGAAATATCCGCGTCTCAAATGTTCGCACCCGTGCTGGACCAACAGGAAGTACTTATGAGCGAAGAGAGAAAGGAGAGTGCGGGCTTTGATCTTTTAAATTGCACGGCGGCAAAAATCGCTTCAGCTACACAAGCAACTGGATTGACCGTAATCGAATCGATGCTGTTATTCTCGTGCGTGTTTAGTACGGACACGCGGTTTAAGAACATGCCTATGGGCCCCGGTCAAAAGGAGTGCACTACACAGGGAATAGGGTGCCATTTGGGATGGAGGCCGTCTTATGCGGTAATACATCCCATCATGATGGTTGTTGATATTATGATAGCATTTAGTATAATTTATATCAGTGACTCTGAACAGTAATGAGCGTATTAAAGAGCTGGACGCCTCAAAGTCTCTACTCATCTCAACACGTTGGAGGGAGCTACAGCCCTTTGCCTTAGGGTAGTATCAGGGAGAGGAAGGATGGGGGGGGGAGAGAGAGAGAGACAGAGGCGGGGTAGAGAGAGAGAGGGGAGCGGAGAGAGAGAGGGGGGAGGGGTGGAGATGGATGGAGGATAGAGGAAGAGAGGGAGGGGGATGACGGAATAGAGGGAGGGGGATGGAGGAAGAGAGGGTTAGAGAGAGAGGGAGGGGGTTGGAGAGGGAGGGGGTTGGAGAGGGAGGGGGTTGGAGAGGGAGGGGGTTGGAGAGGGAGGGGGTTGGAGAGGGAGGGGGTTGGAGGAAGAGAGGGTTAGAGAGAGAGGGAGGGGGTTGGAGAGGGATGGAGGAAGAGAGGGAGGGGGTTGGAGAGGGATGGAGGAAGAGAGGGAGGGGGTTGAGAGAGATGGGGGATGGAGAGAGATGGGGGATGGAGAGAGATGGGGGATGGAGAGAGATGGGGGATGGAGGAAGAGATGGAGGGGGTTGGAGAGAGATGGGGGATGGAGGAAGAGAGGGAGGGGGTTGGAGAGAGATGGGGATGGAGGAAGAGAGGAAGGGGGTTGGAGAGAGATGGGGGATGGAGGAAGAGAGGGAGGGGGTTGGAGAGAGATGGGGTTGGAGAGAGATGGGGGATGGAGGAAGAGAGGGAGGGGGTTGGAGAGAGATGGGGGATGGAGGGAGATAAAGATGGCGGGAGGGAGGGAGTAAGGGGGGGGGGGGCGGAGAGAGAGGGGGGATGAGGGAGGGAGTGACAAGGGGAGTAAAGAGAGAGGGGGGGGGGAGCGAGAAACAGAGCAAGAGAGAAAGAAAGAAAGACCAACCAACCTCCACCCTGATGGATAATAAATCAACAGTTTTGTCTCGTAAACCCAGTTTGGGGCTACGTGTCTAATTCTATACCACGCCTTGGCATGTTCCATCATCACACACACACTGTGATATCACTGTCATAGATGGTACGGAACACAGTTTTCCATGTCAGCGACTCAGGTGGTAGAGAAGACTGACTGGGCCATCCTTCAGGCATTTCCATCCATGTTTCTAAAACCACCCAGAAGGCTGACACACACAACAAAGTGTGACGCTGGAGCGGACGTCGATTAAGGCAGCCCCCTGCACCCCTCTGATTCAAAAGGGCTGGGTTAAATGCGGAAGACATTTCCATTGAATGCTTTTAGTTCTGCGACTGACTAAATATCCCCTTTCACACACATAAATGACATGACACAAACACATATCATATGAAGTCTACACACACTTAGGTGAAGACACAGACAAACAGCTTTCCACCCACCCAGTTCACACACCCTTGAAAAGCAGTGTTCTGGTTTTCATCAAGCTCCTAGTATAGAGTATAGCCCGTATAACACAACATACTCTGCTCAATTCATCACCCTCCCAGTGTAACGCAGCTCAATACGGTGAAGCCTGGTTAGTCTAGCTTCATGTTGGTGTCGGAGTTTGTCTGTGCTATGACGGCAAGCATGCACAAACACACACACACACACACAAAGTCTCTCCTCCGGACATATACAACATGGACAACACCTGGCTGCAGCATCCCAAAAACACCTTTCTTCCGTCTCTCACCTCATACACTCTCCTTTCCTCACAACCTACACCCCCCCCCCCCCCCCCCCCCCCCCCCCCCCCCCCCCCCCCCCCCCCTCCTTCCCCTCGTTCCCAAGAGCTCTCTCCGACACGACGCGCTGTTCTCTCCCCCTCCTCCCCGGGCTCCCTCTTTTTGCCCGTCTTCTCTTTCTCCCTCCCTCTCTTTCACTCCTAACTAACTCTGGTCAGCGTTGACAGACTGTAGTAACAGCGACAGCAGTGTAGTATCCACCTCATTCACTCTTCCCTCCCTGCCCTTTCTTTCTCCCTCCATCCCTCTCTCTCTCTCTCTCTCTCCCCAGGCTCCAACCCAGCTATCTGCCTCTCTCTCCCCGGGCTCCAACCCAGCTATCTGCCTCTCTCGCTCCCCCCCTCTACCTCCCTCTGCTCTCCCTCGGCTCCCGTCTTTCCCCCTAGTCTCCCCATCTCACTCTGGTGTTCCTGTCTCTCCCTCCCTCTCGCTCTCTCTCTATCCATTCATTCATCCAGTGAGATAGACAGGATTCAGACCGTAGTAGACTGACCTGGTCTTCTGGCAGACGGTACAGAGCCAGGCTTTCTCCCGCTTGCTGTAGGTGCGGCAGGTCTTGCAGACGTTGTACTGGCAGTCCAGACACGGGCGCTTGGGGTTGACCAGGAAGGTGAACGGAGAGCAGCAGCGGATACAGCAGTGCTCGTTGAAGCGGTGCTGCTTGGAGAGGATGGAGCATCTACTGCCTTCCTCCGCCAGCTCCTGCTTCATCTCACTGCCCCGACGGATAGAGACCGGGAGGAGGGAGAGTGGGAGGGGGGGGGGGGGGGGGAGAGGGAGGGAGTGAGTTAGCGAACAGAGAGGTGGAACGTGAGGCGGCGGAGAGGGGAAGGCGGAATAATTGGACGCCGTAACAAATGAACAATTAAAAAGGGGGATAAGAAACGGAAGACGGAGAGTGTTAAGGTGGCGCCTGACATTTCCAATCGGAGAGACTGTCACTCCTCGTCAAAGCCAGCGGGATATTGAGGACGCGGCATGCTACACACGTGTGTTTGGTGTGTGTGCATTAGTGTGTGTGTGTGTGTGTGTGTGTGCCTCCTGTGTCTGAAAGTTGTAACTCTTAATGGAACAGGCTTAGTAGCTGCTTTCCTCCCTGTAACATATTGTTCCTTACTAGAGGTGTTCTCAGACTGGTTGCAATGCAGCTACCAACAAAAGCCTCTCAATACCAGAATTTGCACTTTAGCACTAGATAGTATTTGTCATTATGCCAGCATTATTGAATGTATTATAATGTAGTAACAAAATAACATGAATAGCAAGGACGGAGAAAAAAAAAAAGAAACCAGACGGATGAAAACGGACCGAAACGGCGAGGGACTACTTAAATATGTCCAACACGAAGCTCTTGCAAAACGGTTTGCTACGGTGTGCACGAATGAACACGACCCTGTTCCCCGACTACATTCCCTCTGCTGGTGTCCCATCAGATGAACTCCTTTCCCTGTTAACTAGCAACAATAGGGGACTCATTAGTGTTACCCGTCTTGTTGCCTACGTATCGTGTTCCCTCTACAACCCCTAATGACACAGTACATTAAGCTATAGGACTATCCCCATTGTAATAACGACGACGATGATGATGATGATGATGATGATGATGATTATTAAACGGTGCGATATTAAACAGCTATACAGCTGGCGGTCACTGGGGAGCTTTAAGCAAAACAAACACATGTACAGTACACACTGAATGCCACGCTCAGGCGTTGGGTAAATAGTGTTAATGACGAGTATGTGATCCAATTACACCGCAATTATAGGGGCTAGGGCTTTGGTTCAATAACAATGGTCCCGCTGTACTCTAAATGAGGCTGACTTAAGGCCACACACACAGGTTATTCCAGGTATACTTAGTTAATTACACAATTACCTTTCTGTAGGATGGATGTGCATCAATTACTTTCTGTGTATCTGTGGTGGCCGCAGTGTTGCAGTTTCACGGTCTGGGACTTGACCTTTGGTGACTTAGATTCTCCTTCTCGAGACTATGATGAGGAGAATATTAGCAGCACTGGGTGAGCAGAGCAACGAGGGTTCTGTCCTTTATCAGTGGGAAGGGCCAGCCACACCCTGGGCACACACAGTCTACATCAACTGGTGAGCCGCGGGGGAGCAAGCGATGAGTGTGAGCAGACAGGCAGGCAGGCTCCACTCCATCTCCGATCATAGGCTACACATCGCGCAAGTGTCTCACTTGCCTTCCCGTAACAACCATTAAGAAGCACAAATTGCTGTACGAAATTGAAAACAATACTAGTATTCAGTTTAATAGTAAAACAACAGTCTAGCTAGGTGTCTCTCTCACCCCTTGAGTATAGAAAGTAGGCTGTGTCTTTGAATGCGTTTTCTCGCTGTTCCCGCCCACTCCCCCCCCCCCTCCTGCATCCCATAGCCAGGTTCTGACAAGTCTCCCTTTAGTTTTCACTATGCAATAATAAATAAATAAAAATGACAAAAATGTTAGTGGGTGATTACAAAAAAGTAGCCGAGAGCCTGACTTGCCATTCATTTATATAATAATTAAGTAGTTTAAAACAGGTTGAGTAGAACTTGTGAGGTAGTGATGATTAGTAAATTAGTTGGAGATATACCGCCATCTGGTGGGGACTAGAAACAATTGCATAATAACACCAACTATAAATTGATGGACTCGTGACTCGACCATTGGTGACTCGACCATTGGTGACTCGACCATTGGTGACTCGACTATTGGTGACTCGGACTTGGACTTCAGCCATAGGGACTCGTTACACGACTCGGACTCGAGCACAGAGGACATGGGACTCGACTCGTACTCTAGGCTTAGTGACTCGACTACAACACTGGGTGGTTGCCCTAGCAACAAGCTCTCACAGTTTCACTTCAGAATACCCAATGTTTGTCCATAAGGTTTGGAATAGGGTTAAAACATTAAGTTTAAGGCATTCATTCAGAATAGTTAAGGTAAGGGTTAGGAAAACATTTCAAAATGGTTTAAATTAAATGTGCATAGCACTGATTGAACACGCAACCCTCGGAGTCGGTACTTGCGGCTTACGCCCATCCCCAGCACCCTAGCAACACACCGCAAGCCCACTTGATGGTAATAGCGCTCACTGTTGCCCATAGTGGCTGGTTTTGCCGTAATCTCCCAACGTCCTGGGTACCTGGTCGGTAGTCCAAATTTCGCCTTGGATCTTGAGCGACCTGGCTGTGTACTAGCCAGATTCTTATGGGGCTAGTAGAAAGGTGAGCGACAGGGTGAGTTTAACCCATGGTTGGAGAGTCAATTATTCACACACATCTCCTCTCCTCCGGGATTTACTGTGCTCAGGGTAACTCCCACACAGCTTCTATTGATCCTACATCTACGCACACACACAAAACTAACCCTCCATCTTTTCATATCCATCCAGATACTTTTATCTACCCACAGAGACCTATAACTTAATTATTTCTCCACAGTGAAAAGCCACATAGTGCAACGTGATCTTCTAAATCTAGGTAGTATCGAGTACTGCAGAGATAGTGAACGCAACCTGCGATGTGAGGGGTGGGGGTCCAACCGTGTGTGTGTGTGTGTGTGTGTGTGTGTGTGTGTGTGTATGCATGAGTGTGTGTGTGTCTGTGTGTGTGTGTGTGTGTGTGTGCATGCATGAGTGTGTGTGTGTCTGTGTGCCTGCGTTTGACCCAGGTAGCGGCTTTGACCCATTTTAGTGAGGCTCCCTAACGCTTAATGCCTTGCACTGAGGGGCCAGATGGATGATACTGTAGCTCTGGATGATAGCTCGGTAACAGTGCAGATAGGCCTATAGGCCAAATGAGCACGGTAATACACACATATACAACAAGGACAGAGAGCCATGTAACTCCTGGTGTCCCATCAGATTAAAGGGATACTTCAGGGTTTTGGCCACGACGCCCTTTATCTGCTTCCCCTGAGTCAGATGAACTCGTGAGAATACAAATTGTATGTCTCTGTGCCCAGGATGAAGGAAGTTGGAGGTAGGTCCGCGAGGGCACCCATTGGTAGAATGGTACAAATAAAAACAGCTGACATTGAACATCCCTTTGAGTTAGGTGTGGGCGGTATACCGGTATGAATGTGAATACTGGTATGACGTTGTGCCATGATATGGATTTTGCCATATCGTGATAAATGAATAAATGTCGAGTGATACAGCCTAGTGGGCTAGTTCAAATTGTTTATCTTTTACTAAAAACAGTCTCTTTTTTTTTTTAGCAAAGCAAAAAAGTAGAAGCATGGAGGTCACATGCAATCTGCCTGCCAATCAAAGTCAACAAAACAAGCACACGCAACTGCAGAGTAAGCAAACGTTTAGCGAAGTAAACTCCGTTCGTAAGCCAGTGTCCAAAAATCAAGCAAGCATGAAGACAAGGAAAATAACGCTATCGAGGTTGATTTTTGCAGGACGACGAACAATTGGTCCAGGGAAAAAAGGGGGAGGGGGGCTCCTCTGCCGTTTGGAACTGGTTTGGCTTTAAGATGTCCGACCTCGACCAAACAAACAGTACTGTGTAAGTTGTGTCGACGCATTGTGCTCGTCAAAAAGGTGGAAACACCAGCAGTATTTTTTCCCACAACCTGAAAACCATACATGTGCGCATGTGCGCGGATAAACTGAGCCTGATCCTCCACGAGATCATCACAGAATCCTCGACACGGTGGGGATCTCGACTGCAGATGGAGAGAGTCCTGGAGCAGGAAAAGGCCATCACACAAGTCCTGGCAGCAGACAACAACAAAAAAAACACTGCACCTTGCATCCTCCTGGCAAGACATTAATGTCTTTGAATCTATCACGGCAGCATTTAAGCACCTCCAGGATTTCAGACAGGAGAGACATACGTGACTGTGTCCTATCTGAAGCCCGTCCTCCATTTGTTCAAGACGAAGGTTCTGAAATCCAAATGAAGGTCGACGCCAAACTGACACGAGAGATTAAGATGAGGGTCCTCAATTCCCCGAATGGCAAATACACCGACCCTGAAACAGAGGAGCTGCTCACCATGGCTACCTTGCTGGAGCCAAGGTTCAAGACCACCTAACATGACCACTGAGAAGCTGGTGGAGGTGAGAGCTGCCTCCGAGACAGAAGCCCTCCTTGTAGGGAACACGGCCGTGGGAGACTTCTCTCGCTCTCTTGAAGAGGACCAGAGCGAGAGAGAGAAAGAAGCTGCCACTGCTCCACAATCAGCAAAGAAGTCCAAGAAGAGCCTTGGGAGCCTCTTTAAGAAAAGCAGTAGTGCACCTGCCTTGAGAACCCAGAGGACAGGTCACGGAGCGAGAGCTGGACAGCTACACTCTGATGGCAGCAGAGTGAGGCTGATCCTTTGGAGTGGTGGTGAGCTCACGCATCCCCACAAGTGAGTTATCTGACAAATAAATACTTCTGCATCACCTGCCACAAAGTTGGCCCTTCTGAGGGAGCATTTAGCACTGCGGTCACATGCCACAGGGAAACTTTGAAGCCAGAAACGAATCAATAGGCTGGTGTTCCTGACACGGGACTTGTGAAGAGGGAGGCAGTGCATTGTTACATGGTGAACTGAGAAACATACAGACTCTCTTGGTAAATGCTTGAAGAAGTTCATTTGAAAAGGTTTAAAACTTGAATTCATAATGACCGGTGTTATGCTGAAAAAAAAGACTACACTTACTGTATATTTGACAGGAAATATTTTATTTAGTTTTACTGCATATTTATTTGTTTGTTTGCACAGGGGGAATTTTTTTTTTTGCAATGCCCCCCTTTCTGTTTCTATAAGGTTAAAAGCAATATTTTGTCAATAACTTAAGGGCTCAATGTACAAAGAAAATTGTACAGTACATTGTGATATTATCGGTTCACAGTTGAGAGTTAAGTAGGCCCTCATTCACCACCGTAAAGCCCTCGTTATTTCGTTGCTTTGACAAAGTAACTTTTTGAGATTAGGATTTATTTCATGTGATTTAGGGTTTCATTTACGTCTGTCTGCCCCTCATGAAGGTCAAACCTGAACTGAACACTCGTTTTCATAATGGTGAAACTATTTTCAAAAGAAACACTGAACATCGAGTAAAAGCAGGTTCTACTCTTTTTTGGACATTTTGTGGTGTAAAACTGACCCGCTCAAGCATAACATGTCAACCCTGTTACCGATCGATAGACAGGCTAGACATGTTTTAACAATATCCTTTTGGGGCGGCAGGGTAGCCTAGTGGTTCATGGCAGATTTAAGAAGCAATCATGTATCTATTAATGGTCAGTATTAGTGAGTGTGCAGTCCGTACATCATTCATCTTAAATTATCCAGTAGGTTGCTGCAAACTAGCCCTGCAGATCCTGGGTATAATTCAAGAGGTGAGCAGCAGCCACTGGGCCCATATTCTGTTTCAAAGAAGGACTGCTGATCTTGGAACAGTTTCCTTTGGAACATAATGAAGGAGATTTATATACAAAGTTACATCTAGAATTGACTTCCTATTTCGCAAAACAAAGCCTCCTTCACTCATGCTGCCAAACATACCCTCGTAAAACTGACCATCTTACCGATCCTCGACTTCGGTGATGTCATTTACAAAATAGCCTCCAACACCCTACTCAACAAATTGGATGCAGTCTATCACAGTGCCATCCGTTTTGTCACCAAAGCCCCCATATACTACCCACCACTGCGACCTGTACGCTCTCGTTGGCTGGCCCTCGCTTCATACTCGTACAGATCACTGCACCTGTACATAGCCCATTTATAAATAGTCCAAACAACTACCTCTTCCCCTACTGTATTTATTTATTTTCTACTTTGCACACTCATCTGTCAAATCTACCATTCCAGTGTTTTAATTGCTATATTGTATTTACTTCGCCACCATGGCCTATTTCTTGCCTTTACCTCCCTTATCTCACCTCATTTGCTCACATTGGTTTTAGCCAGACCTTTTCCTCGAAAGTGAAGTTAAAGACCCTTTAAAGACCCAGTGACTACTAAGTATTTTTTATACCTCCGGCTTTGGGCTGGATGTCAATGTGTAGTTCCTACATGCATAATTAATCTATGAGGAGAATTACTGTTTTACATCAATTAACCACAAAATCCCCAATTTGAAAGCAACTTTTTCTGGAAGCTGTGCTACGCCATTTTCCCCCACGTGGGCCAGCCCCCTAGCAATTAGAGTTTAAGTCAATGAGCTTCAGCCATTTGAGTGAGGGGCTGAAGATGCACACACAGCAGTGAGAGAGAGAGAGCAATGACGTGTCGCACATTTCTGCGACGCAGTAACGCAATCGTCGGGGACCACGTTTGGCTCGTGAGCGCTACTTTCAGAACTACCGTCTAAGAAGTATATAAAAGTTACGGAGAATCTCTTTGAATGTTAAGCCTAGTAGAATGACCATTCTTCTTCAGACCTTTTCACACACACACAACAGAAACCACGTGTACAAGGGAGGAAGGATGCATGTTCAAAGTATTGGAACAGGGCCGCAGCGTGTACAGTGTGTGTGTGTGAGGGACACACACTAAGTGTAACCCATCCCAGAGCTAACCGCTAGCGTCTGGGAACCATCAATCCAGGTGAAATAACAGCAGGGAGACCACCCGGCAGACATTTCATCATGGAGCGCAGCCTGGGGATTTACAACCTCTCTCTCCCAATGGTTTATTCTACAGAGTATGTCTCTGCCCGTTAAATAGACCAGCCCAGAGAAACGGATACACACACACACACACACACACACACATAGAATTACATATAGAATTTATAGGATCTCTATGTTCACACATGCTTGGCCCACACACAAACACCCATGTGCACGTATGCACACACGCACAGTGATCGACCAAGTGAGCTTTGTCCCTTCCCACAGCTTCTTCTTCCTCAGCGGTTGAGACGGCTGGCTGATGGGCTTTCCACTGAAGAGATGAAAAGCCTGGT
This sequence comes from Oncorhynchus mykiss, assembly GCF_013265735.2. Lineage (NCBI taxonomy): Eukaryota > Metazoa > Chordata > Actinopteri > Salmoniformes > Salmonidae > Oncorhynchus > Oncorhynchus mykiss. Next base: position 34,638,951 of record NC_048575.1, on the reverse strand, counting down.
GCTACGTCCCAAATAGCACCCTATCCCCTTTATAGTGCACTATAAAAGGGAAAGGGAGCCATATGGGACGCTGGCCGTAATCAGTCCTCCGGCGATGTGACCGTGCCGCCCTCCCTACACTAACCCCAGGTTAACGTTATAAGGCCATTCTGTGTTCTCACGCATGTACTGTATGTCTGGGGTCACACGACACCACGGGTGAATGTCCCCAACCTTTCATGAGTAAAATACCAGCAAAGAAGGAGAGTTAAACGTGCGTGTGCATATACAGCACCTTAATGTGCCTGTGTGTGTAAGACATTATAAGACCTTGTTAAGTGTCAGGGAGCCTTAATAAGATCCTGTGTGATGTTTAAAAATGGGGGGAACTTTTCTTATTAGCTTGCCTTTACTATTTAGTAGGGCCGAGATGACATCGTGGCAAGGTAAACAAAAACGGATTTAACATCTTTAGGAAAACAGCACTGATGTGGGAAACATAAACAAACACGTTGTCATCCGGAGTCACGTATTCATTTTGCAAGCTACAGCAGACAATATTTAACATACAGCAGGTTTTTAAAGGACCAAAGAGTTTGATCTGCTTCGAGTTTTCATTTTTGCTATTGAAAAAATATATGATACTGGTATCGTCACAGCCCTACTATTTAGTCAATAATTAATTCCCCCTCTTATTCCCTATGCATGGCACGGTTTACTGCTGCAGTCTGTAGATTGATTGAGAATGGGGATGCATCGCACATGGCACCCTATTCCCTATATAGTGCAACAATGTATACAATAACACTCCAGTCTGGTTTTAGACCCCTCTGAGTCACTGGCTTACAAGTACTCTTCCATGCCGTCTCTAGAAGGGATGTGTCACGTCGTGACCGTCTTCTTTCGCTATTACTCGTCTTGAAAGGGTTGAGTCACTGAAGTGATCTTCCTGTCCGGTTTTGCGCCCCCTCGGGCTCGTACGGTGGAGGAGATCTTCATGGGCTATACTCAGCCTCGTCTAAGGGTAGGAAGTTGGTCTGTTGATATCCCTCTAGTGGTGTGAGGGCTGTAATTTGGCAAAGTGGGTGGGGTTATATCCTGCCTGGTTTGCCCTGTCCGAGGGTATCATCGGACAGGGCCACAGTGTCCCCCTACCCCCGCTGTCTCAGCCTCCAGTATCTGTGCTGCAATAGTCTATGTGTCGGGGGCTTCTCGTATCTGGTGTCCTATGTGAACTTACTGTAAGTATGCTCCCTCTATTTTGCCTCTCTCTCTCAATTTAAGGGGCTTTATAGGCAAAGGAAACTTATGTTTGTGAAATAAACAATACAAAATTAACAGTAAACATTACACTCAAAAGTTTAAAAAGAAAATGCATTTCAAATGTCATATTGTCTATATACAGTGTTGTAATTATGTGCAAATAGTTCATGTACAAAAGGGAAAATAAATAAACAAATATAGGTTGTATTTACAATGGTGTTTGTTCTTCACTGGTTTCCCTTTTCTTGTGGCAACAGGTCACAAATCTTGCTGTTGTGATTGCACACTGTGGTATTTCACCCAATATATATGGATTGGATTTGTTTTAGAATTCTTTGTGGGTATGTGTAATCTAAGGGAAATATGTCTCTCTAATATGGTCATACATTTGGCAGGAGGTTAGGAAGTGCAGCTCAGTTTCCACCTCATTTTGTGGGCAGTGTGCCCTTCTCAATTGCAACACTCACTGAGTCTGTACATAGTCAAATATTTTGGGTCAGTTACAGTGTGAACTCTGTTCAAGGCCAAATAGCATTCAAGTAAAAAAAAAATGTTGTAAATTTCCAAAGTATCAAGTAATCATCTTTTTGTTTTCTCATGATTTGGTTGGGTCTAATTGTGTTGCTGTCCTGGGGCTCTGTTTGTTTGTGAACAGAGCCCCAGGACCAGCTTGCTTAGGGGGCTCTTCTTAAGGTAAATTTCTCTGTAGGTGATGGCTTTGTTATAGAAGGTTTGGGAAACACTTCCTTTTAGGTGGTTGTAGAATTTAACGGATCTTTTCTAGATTTTAATAATTAGCCGGTATCGGTCTAATTCTGCTCTGCAACAATTATTTGGCGTTTTACGTTGCAAACAGTAACAGTATGGTGTTTATCCCATTTTGTGAATTCTTGGTTGGTGAGCAGACCCCAGACCTCAACCATAAAGGGCAATGGGTTCTATAACTGATTCAAGTATTTTTAGCCAAATCCTAAATTGGTATGTTGAATTTTATGTTCCTGTTGATGGCATAGACCTTTATTGCTGATGTTTAGACAGAGGTATATATAGTTTGAGTGCTCTAGGGCAACAGTGTCTAGATTAAATTTGAAATTGTGATCCGGCAACTGGACCTTTTTTGGAACACCATTATTTTTGTCTTACTGAGATTTACCGTCATTGACCAAGTCTGACAGAATCTGTGCAGAAGATCTAGGTGCTGCTGTAGCCTCTCCTTGGTTGGGGACAGAAGCACCAGATCAGCAGCAAATAGTAGACATTTGACTTCAGATTCAAGTATGGTGAGGCCGGGTGCTGCAGACTGTTCTAGTGCCCTCGACAATTAGTTGATAGAAATGTTGAAGAGGGTGGGGCTTAAGCTGCATCACTGCATCCCTCTCACTCCCTCCCTCCCTCTCTCGCAACTGTTGTTTCTGAATGCTCGGCTATGAAAAGCCAACTGACATTTACTCCCGAGATGCTGACCTGTTCCACCCTCTACAACCACTGTGGTTACCAACCCTAACCCTGCTGGTCATCTATGAACATTTGAACATCTTGAAGAACGATCTGGCTTTAAATCGCCATGTACTCTTATAAATCTCCACCCAGCACAGCCAGAAGTTTCTCTCTAGGTTTCTTTCTAGGGAGTTATTCCAAGCCACCGTGCCTCTACATCGCTTGCCGTTTGGGGTATTAGGCTGGGTTTCTGTATAGCACTTTGTGAGATCTGTTGATGACACTGTTGACTAGGGTCCATAGCGCTATGTATGGAATAGGGTGCGATTTGAGGGACAGCCTGGGACTTCAGGCAGCAGCAGTGTTAGGGACAGATTTACGTGGTTCAGGAAAAACTATTAGTCTGGAGATAGAGTGCAGAGAACCCATGGATTACACATTCTAGCTTACCAACATATTTCACCTTCTTCTGAGCAGAAACATGACTTCAAGAAGACAAGTGCACAGAGGCAGAAAAAACAGACAACGGCCTTATTGTGTGTGTGTGCGACTGACAGGCGGTAAGTAATGTGCTGCTTTCATTTGATTTCTGTTTTTGGAGAGCTGTGGCAGAGGAGCTGACCTGGGACTTGGCTTGTGCGAGTGTGTGGATGACTGCTGCTGCAGCTGAGAGAGCGAGAAACAGAAAGAGAGACACATACACTACCTTTCAAAAGTTTGGGGTCACTTATAAATGTAACCAGAATAGAAAGATGGAGGCCCCGGTGCACAACTGAGCAAGAGGACAAGTACATTAGTGTCTAGTTTGAGAAACAGATGCCTCACAAGTCCTCAACTGACAGCTTCATTAAATAGTACCCGCAAAACACCAGTCTCAACGTCAACAGTGAGGCAACTCCAGGATGCTGGCCTTCTAGGCAGAGTTCCTCTTTCCAGTGTCTGTGTTATTTTTCCCATCTTAATCTTTTCTTTTTATTGGCCAGTTTGAGATATGGATTTTTCTTTGCCTAGAAGGCCACTACTCCTACGATGAAGCACGGTGGTGGCGTTTTTCTGCGGCAGGGACCGGAAGACTAGTCAGGATTGAGTCAAAGATGAACGGAGCAAAGTACAGAGATCCTTAATGAAAACCTGTTCCAGAGTGCTCAGGACCTCAGACTGTGGTGAAGATTCACCTTCCAACAGGACAATGACCCTAAGCACACAGCCAAGACAACGCAGGGGTGGCTTCTGGATAAGTCTCTGAATGTCCTTGAAGACTGGAGCCTTTAATTGCTGCCAAAGGTGCTTCAACAAAGTACTGAGTAAAGGGTCTGAATACTTGTGTAAACGTGGTATTTCATTATTTTATTCATATCATTTAGCAAACTTTTCTATAAACCCGTTTTTGCTTTGTCATTATGGGGTATTGTGTGTAGATTGATGAGGGGAAAAACGATTTAATCCATTTTAGAATAAGGATTTAACCTAACAAAATGTGGAAAGTCAAGTGGTCTGACTACTTTCTGAAGGCACTGTAGTGGTCAAACCCTAAAACAGCCAAATCCCCCCCAAAATTCAAAAGACGCAACAAAAAACACTTATGACTATTTTACAAAGCTCTCTGCCTGGGCTACCTTACGGCGCCATGGCAACCACAGACCTCTACAATATCTTCGTGACTAGCCAATTAGCCCTATTGACTTACTATGGGTGTCATCGGGTGTATAAGAGGCGAAGTCAGGTGCAGGAGAGTAGAGTGATGTAAACAGGCACACTTTTATTTTAGTTCCAAAACGAGAGCACTACATAAGTCAAATTGGCTCAAAACACGGAACATAACAAAAGTAAAGCGCGTAATAAAACACCACAATAACACAAAAACAATTACACACAAAACATGGGAAACAGAGGGTTAAATACAAGTAGATTGATTGGGGAAATTAAAACCAGGTGTGTATGGATACAAGACAAGACAAAACAAATGGATATATGAAAAATGGAGCGGTGATGGCTAGAAAGCCGGTGATGTCGATCGCCGCCCGAACAAGGAGACGAGCCGACTTCGGCGGAAGTCGTGACAATGGGCTTCAATCTACATACACTACAGTGGGTCTTGTAGGTAGGTAAACATGATAAATTAAAACAGTATGTTATTTTTTATGTATCAACTTAAAATATTGTGAATGGGCAAAATGTCATACCGTAGTTGGTGTATATTTTCTCTCGCTTCATCTAAAATAATTCATTTGCATTTTGCATAATTTTTTTAATGGCTGTGTCATGTGCATTCCACTGAAGCTTGCATCGATGCATGTTTCAAAATATGTACAAAACGGATTTCACAGCTGGGAAGTGCCTTCCGTGCACCGTTGTGCATATACGGAGTGCGGTAGTATGCATATTGAGAAACACCCAGAGTCTGTCACCCCCATACAGCACACAGCGTAGATCAGGGCTTCTTCTCTCTAGACTTATTCATTACAGTTGTCATCTGTCAAAGCTGTGTGTGACTCCAAGCTGACTCTTTCAACGAGCTTCGCTTTGGAGATAGCGAGCTAAGCTAACCACCCCAGGTTACAGTACAGTGCTTCTCTCTGTAGCCCCCACGCATCACAAAGCCCAGATAAGGGCTTCCTCTCTCTCTCTACTGGAACTCACCCCATGTTACAGCTCTCTTCACCCTCCTCCCAGCACACAGCCAAAATAAGCCTCCTTACATTTGTAATGAAACCCCAGGTTACTTTGAGGGGCAAAATAATGACGACTGTCACAAGGTTTACAAACTAACTTTTTGCTTGCACAGCTCATGTTAAGGCCAGCGCCAGAAGACACTTATTGCTAATCATCCTCTTGGTTATCAGCTAGCCATTTTGTGTTTTTAAACCTCAGTCAGTCAGTCAGTCTCTCTCTCTCAGCAGCCAGTTACAGAGGAGAGTTGGTGCTGGGTTAATTGACCTTGAGATGAACCGTGAAGAGTTTAAAGCTCCAGAGTCTCCTTCTCCTCCCCACCTTCTCCTCCTATCCACTAAGATCTCTCTCTGGGTGGACGACTAGTGATGTACTCAGCAACCACCCAGCAGGAGAAGCCTACTACTGTACAGTAGAGAGAAATGGTCTGATTTGAAAGATTGAAGAGCAAAAACCTCTGGGGATATTCTTAGGGTGAAAAGAGAGTGAAGTCTCTATGGAGAGATAAAGCACAGTTCCCATCCCTCTTTGGCTGCAACCTATTCCCTATTTAGTGGACTACTTTGACCACAGTCCTACGGGTTTCACTATGGGCCCTGAACAAAAGTAGTGCACTATATAGGGAATGAACTATATAGGGAATATGCCATTTGAGACGCAAACTATGTCCCTGTTCCGTGACTGATGGAACCTGTCCCAGGGGGAAGGGAACAAGGCACAGCACGTGTCATTACCCAGTTTCAGGTTGTATTGCCACATGCACAAGTACAGTGAAATGCCTTTCTTGCGATGCACTGATGGCAGGGTAGCCTAGTGGTTAGAGCGTTGGACTAGTAACCGGAAGGTTGCAAGTTCAAACCCCCGAGCTGTCGTTCTGCCCCTGAACAGGCAGATAACCCACTGTTCCTAGGCCGTCATTGAAAAAAAGAATTTGTTCTTAACTGACTTGCCTGGTTAAATAAAGGAATAATAAATATTATAAGTATTATAAAAGAACAAAAACACATGAGAAATAGAAATGAGAAAATACACATGTGCTTTTAAAATGATTTGTTTTACCTTTATTTAACTGGGCCAGATATTTAAGAACAAATTCTTATTTTCAATGATGGCCTAGGAACAGTGTGTTAACTGCCTGTTCAGGGGCAGAACGACAGATTTGTACCTTGCAACCTTCCGGTTACTAGTCCAACGCTCTAACCACTAAGCTACCCTGCCGCCGCTTATCTCAAGTGTGTATGATAAGTGTGTGTGTATATATATACACAGTGGGGCAAAAAAAGTATTTAGTCAGCCACCAATTGTGCAAGTTCTCCCACTTAAAAAGATGAGAGGACTGTAAATTTCATCATTGTTACACTTCAACTATGACAGACAAGATGAGAAAAAATAATCCAGAAAATCACATTGTAGGATTTAATGAATTTTTTTGCAAATTATGATGGAAAATAAGTATTTGGTCACCTACAAACAAACAAGATTTCTGGCTCTCACAGACCTGCCTCTTCTTTAAGAGGCTCCTCTGTCCTCCACTCGTTACCTGTGTTAATGGCACCTGTTTGAACTTGTTATCAGTATAAAAGACACCTGTCCACAACCTCAAACAGTCAGACTCCAAACTCCACTATGGCCAAGACCAAAGAGCTGTCAAAGGACACCAGAAACAAAATTGTAGACCTGCACCAGGCTGGGAAGGCAATCTGCAATAGGTAAGGAGCTTGGTTTGAAGAAATCAACTGTGGGAGCAATTATTAGGAAATGGAAGACATACAAGACCACTGATAATCGTCCTCGATCTGGGGCACCAAGCAAGATCTCACCCCGTGGGGTCAAAATGATCACAAGAACGGTGAGCAAAAATCCCAGAACCACACGGGGGCACCTAGTGAATGACCTGCAGAGAGCTGGGACCAAAGTAACAAAGCCTACCATCAGTAACACACTACGCCACCAGGGACTCAAATCCTGCAGTGCCAGACGTGTCCCCCTGCTTAAGCCAGTACATGTCCAGGCCCGTCTGAAGTTTGCTAGAGAGCATTTGGATGATCCAGAAGAAGATTGGGAGAATGTCATATGGTCAGATGAAACCAAAATATAACTTTTTGGTAACTCAACTCGTCGTGTTTGGAGGACAAAGAATGCTGAGTTGCATCCAAAGAACACCATACCTACTGTGAAGCATGGGGGTGGAAACATCATGCTTTGGGGCTGTTTTTCTGCAAAGGGACCAGGACGACTGATCCGTGTAAAGGAAATAATGAATGGGGCCATGTATCGTGAGATTGAGGGAAAACCTCCTTCCATCAGCAAGGGCATTGAAGATGAAACGTGGCTGGGTCTTTCAGCATGACAATGATCCCAAACACACCGCCCGGGCAACGAAGGAGTGGCTTCCTGGAGTGGCCTAGCCAGTCTCCAGACCTCAACCCCATAGAAAATCTTTGGAAGGAGTTGAAAGTCTGTGTTGTCCAGCAACAGCCCCAAAACATCACTGCTCTAGAGGAGATCTGCATGGAGGAATGGGCCAAAATACCAGCAACAGTGTGTGAAAACCTTGTGAAGACTTACAGAAAACATTTGACCTCTGTTATATACCCTTTGTTGGCAATGACAAAGTATTGAGATACATTTTTGTTATTGACCAAATACTTATTTTCCACCATAATTTGCAAATAAATTCCTAAAAAATCCTACAATGTGATTTTCAGGATTTTTTCCCCTAATTTTGTCTGTCATAGTTGAAGTGTACCTATGATGAAAATTACAGGCCTCTCATCTTTTTAAGTGGGAGAACTTGCACAATTGGAGGCTGACTAAATACATTTTTTGCCCCACTGTATATATAGTCCTGTGTGTGAGAGTGTGTGTGTGTGTGTGTGTGTATATATATATATATAGTCCTGTGAGTGTGCAAAGAGTCAGTGCAAAAATAAAAATACAATAAAACGGCTTGGTGGCTGGAGTCTGAACAATTTTCCGGGTCTTTCTTTCACACCGCAAAAATAGAGGTCCTGGATGGCAGGGAGCTAGGCCCCAGTGATGTACTAGGCTGTCCGCACCACCCTCTGTAGCGCCATGCAATTGAGGGCTGTGCAGTTGCCAAACCAATTAGTGAGGCAGCCAGTCAAGATGCTCTCAATGGTGCAGCTGTAGAACTTAAGGATTTGAGGGTCCATGCCACATCTTTTCAAATTTCGGGAAGAGGTGCTGTCCCGCCTTTTTCATGACTGTGTGTGTGGACGATTTTAAGTCCTTAGTGATTTGGACACCGAGGAACTTGAAGCTCTTGACCCGCTCCAATGCAGCCCCGTCATGCCAGATTCACAAAACACTTCTTATGCAAAAACGTACGATGCTTCTTAAGAAAAAAAAAGAAGTTTGTCAGATAGTTTATAAGTGCAATTCCTCAACAATATCTTAAGATTTTATGATCTTCTAATGAAATCTTCTGATGATTGTTGCTAGGCAACAGTTTTAGCTAGCTATTTAGCTAAAAATGGCAATCATGTTAGCATATTTATTACTGAGATTACTGTTCTAAAACATTTTCTTGGGTTTAAAATAATCAACACTGAAACTTTCAGATGAAGTTTGAGAGTGAATTAACATGTTCAATTACGTTCATAAGTTTTTTTCTCTCACGGCCCTGAGTTTAAGACAAGGGTTTGGCTATCTTGGAATGAACAACATTTCCAAAAACATTGTACTTTTTTTTCTTAACTTCTAGCTTAGAAATAGCACAAGAAATGTTCTGTTTGAAGAATAGCAACTTTGCTTAACTATAGACTTAAGAAGAAAGTTAAGGAAAAAAATGTTAGTTAAGAAGACATTTCTTCTTAAGAAGGTTTTGTGAATCTGGGCCTTGGAGATGGCCCATCAGGAAGTCCATGATCCAATTATAGAGGGAGGGAATCCATCCCAGGCTCCCAAGCTTGGTGACGAGCTTGGAGGAGACTATGGTGTTGAAAGCTGAGCTGTAGTCAATGAACAGCATTCTCACATAAGAATGTGAAGGGCGGTGTGGAGAGCAATTGAGATTGTGTTGTCTATGGATTTGTTGGGACAGTATACAAATTGTAGTGGGTCTAGGGTGTCTGGGATGATGGATTTGATGCGTGCCATGAACAGCCTTTCAAAGCATTTAAGATTACAGGTGTGAGTGCTACAGGGAGGTTGTCATTATGGCAGGTAGCCTTAGAGCTTTTGGGAACAGGAAAGATGGTGGTCAGCTTGAGACGTGTGGAGGCTACAAACTGGGACAAGAGGAGGTTGAAAATGACAATATGCCTGCCAGCGGCTCTGCGCATGCTCTGAGAATGCGCCCTTGAATATTGTCCTGCCACATGAGTGTTGACCTGATTAAAAACCTGACTCATGTCAGCCTCGGAGAGCAAGATAACCCAGTCCTCTGGGTCAGCAGGGGGCCCTCGTGCACGGCTCAATGTTTTTGTCCAAGCGTGCATTAAAATGCATTAAATTAGTCTGGTAGAGAGGTATCGTTGGACAGATCACGGCTGGGCCTTCCTTTTTAATTTGTAATTGTAGCCCATGCCACATGTGGTGGCCGTCAGACTGTGTAGTAGGATTCCACCTTGTTCTGATATTGTTCTTTTGCTTGTTTGATGGCTTTGCGGAGGTCGTAGCGGGACTTCTTGTATTTGTTCGTGTCCTCAACCGTAGCCTCAGAGTAAGATGCGATAGCCCTGTTTGTGGTAGCCCTGTCCTTTAGTTTAGCGCCAACCTCAGTGTTAATCCAGGGCATTTGATTGGGGAAGCAGTGAAACTTCACTGTGGGGACAACGTTCGCGATGCATTTCCTAATGAAGCCGGTGACTGAGGTGGTTAGCTTGTCGACGCTATCGACGTAGTCCCAGAACATATTCCAGTCAGCGCTGGCAAAGCAGTACTGTAGCATAGCCTCTAATTCGAAGGACCATTTCTTAACGGAGCGCATCATGGGTACTTCCCGTTTGAGCTTCTGATTGTAGACAGGAAGCAGGAGAATAGAGTCATGATCTGATTTGCCGAAGGGGGGGGTCAGGGATGGCCTTGTGTACTTGTTTGTAGGTGGAGTAACAGTGGTATATTACTTTACTGCCCCCTAGTGGCGAAGGAGACGTGTTGATAGAAGTTGGGCACCGTGTCTTAATGATGTGGAATTTAAATCACCGGCAACAAGAAAATAAGCTTTTTTTTGCTTGTTTATAGCCTGGTACAGTTTGTTAAGTGCCAGCATGTTGTTTTTCTTGTCCTGAGATGGAATGTGTACAACAGTCACAATAACAGCTGAAAACTCTCTTGGGAGGTAAAAGGGTCATCAGGTATTCTGAGTCTGCTTGGTGAACGGATCATCAAAAGAGTTGGGAGAGCCATATCTTGTCTGAAAGCCATGTTTCAAAAAAAGCAGAGAATATTGCAGTTACAAGAGGCCCGTTGATAGCAAACCCACTAGTGGAGGACATTCATCTTATTATCAAGTGATTGGCCAATAGAATGGTGGGAATAGGTGGCTGGTTTTCTCGTCGCCTTCATCTCGCCAGGACTCACCTCTCCTGCCTCTTTCGCCGGTGTTTCTTATTGGAGAGCCCGGAAATTGGGTCTGAATTGCACAAAGAGCCCAGGACAGCCGGAATTGAGGTTAGTAACCGCAGATCTGATATTGAAAAGTTCTTGTCGCTCATAAGAAATTATAGCGGATACATTTTGCACAAAAAAAAAAAAACTAAACGGCAAAAGAATCACAAGATGGTAAAGTTGGGTCCGGAGAGGAAGAGAGACTGGGAGAGGAAGAGAGAAAAGTGGGGATGGGGAAATGGAGGATGGACTAGAGCAGGGTTTTCCCATGTTTCTCGTGTAAACATTCTATTTCACATGTGAAAACCATGTGGTTTGGAACACTTCACGTGGTGATATTTCACCTCAAGTTTCACAGGTGACGCCCTGAGAACAAAAGTCAGTCGTTAGGATGTCCCCCCCGGAACGTCACGCAAGAGTTTTCAACTTACACATGTGACACAATTTGACACACGTGATTACATTGTGTGTATGTTTATTTATACAGCTAACCTCACAACCTCGTAGGGTCCGCTGGCCAGGAGCGCTGCTCACACACACACACACACGGTAGGGCAAAGAGTGGGATCTTAGAGAAGCTTACCAAGTGGAGATAACGCTTCATCAATTACTATAGTAGGCTGCACCACTGTTGTCATGCTCTCACAAACATGCTAATAAAGACACACACGCACACACGCATGTACGTACTCACTCACGCAGGCATGCATGAACACATGTACACGTCATTCACACACAATACGACCTATGGTGCAATAACAAAAATGACAGACGATGGGTAAGAAGCTGGTTTGCACTAGCAAATCCTGATTGTACAGTCATCACATATTCAAGTTTCTCTTTTATCCCAAAAGTCGAAACGAGGCCCATAACTCATCACTGATTTGAGAATATAGGACGTGTTGCGTATTATCTAAGTTGATCTCAGTTTGTGTAACGTTAGGATATATATCACTGTCCCCATCTCTGTCCATCACGTTTCCCTTTGACCAGGACCCATGGTATGCCTGGGGTGTGGTGTGACTGTGTGACGCATGTCCTGACAGCCCCCCCCCCACACACACACACACACACACACACACACACACACCCCCATCCCTGAAGAGCGGATTAAGTACTTTTTCATTGCATCTTTCGCTATTCACATATTTCCACTTCTTACATAGAGTCAGATTATATTCAGTTGGACCAGCACACAGTAGAGAGACACACACAGAGAACAGGTCATGTGTACTGCTTACAGTATTGATTTGGCACTTTGACTGTACCATGACAAAAGCCATGTCTGTCAGCTGTGAGAAAGTGCATCAGTCTGTCCGTGTGCATCCCAAATGGCAGCCTATTCCGGACTGAGGAATTCCCTGGGTCAAAAGTAGTGAACTATATAGGGAACGGGGTGCCATTTGGGACACGTGGTGTCTGTGTGCATATCTAGAACACCCACACAACCCACCAGCCAGCCAGACAGGGTCATACCAGTGGGTGTTTGTGTTGTGTCTGCTAGCTTTGTCCAATATGCCTCAGAGCGTAGTAGCATTCTGTTAATGCTTAAATCAAACCGTATTGCTTGGCTGTTACAAATGGCCAGCGTGTCTCAGCCTCTAAAATCGATAACTTGTAATGTTGAAAACTCAATAGCATATTTTTCACTCTTCAGACCTTGATCTAAAATTGCTTCTTGTGGGCTGAGAGAAGTCCTTCTCACTCCCACTCCAGGCGCTCAGTAATCAAACGTGCTCAAGGGCTGTGCATCCGTCCATCAGTCTTGCCGGCGCAAATTTGTATCTTAAAAGGGCTGTGCCGCTCGCTCAGGCCTACCCTGAGTGCTGGCAGAGGCTGGGCCTAATTTATCATTTTTAGGGGGGGTTGGGAGGGGATGTCTACTGTCAGAAATAAGGGTCACCCTCAGAGACCCAAAACAGGGCTTTATGAGGGATGCAACACTGGCACACGCATACGGATGGCTGCACGCACAGTGCCAGTCCATCCCCTTCCAGTACTGGATCTGCCACTGCCTCTAGAGAACATGACTGTAAGGCAGCCATGTTCACCAGCCCATCCCCTTCCAGTACTGGATCTGTCACTGCCTCTAGAGAACATGACTGTAAGGCAGCCATGTTCACTAGCCCATCCCCCTCCAGTACTGGATCTGTCATTGCCTCTAGAGAACATGACTGTAAGGCAGCCATGTTCACCAGCCCATCCCCTTCCAGTACTGGATCTGTCACTGCCTCTAGAGAACATGACCGTAAGGCAGCCATGTTCACCAGCCCATCCCCTTCCAGCACTGGATCGGTCACTGCCTCTAGAGAACATGACTGTAAGGCAGCTATGTTCACCAGGCTGTACTCCATTGTTTCAGTCTATAACAACACTATCAAAGCCGGTCAGTTCTCCTCCTCTCCTTCGACGACACGTTCTACACACAGCTCTAGGGGGTTAGTAGCGACAGTCAGTCAGTGTGCCTCTACTCTGTGTGGAGCGGATGGAGTGTACCACAGTAGTCAAGTTTCACTGTGCGATAGATGGTAAGTAGATGAGTCAGTCAGTCAGTGTGTCTGTGGAGCGCATCGTCCCATAGTACCCTGTGTTGGCTTGGTCATGTGTAATGTGGATTGTAATTGGGGTCAGGACACCCTGGACAGGAAGTGAACACAGTACCCATTAAGTCGCAGCGCCACCGCCACAGCCAATCCCTGTCTCGCTAAATTAATTGGTATCTCCCAAATACAACTCTCTCGCTCCCGCTCTCATATTTTACTTGCGTACAGCACTCGTCATCACAGGGGAATAATGGGGAGTAATGTAGCTTGTCTTTGTTAACACTGAAATAGCCGCGGTCCCTAGTGGCTCCCTCAGACCCCTGTATGTAGGCCTACTACTGTAACTCACTGCCTGTGTCCCAAATGGTACCCTATACCCTACATAGTACACTACTTTTGACCAGAACCCCATGGGCCCTGGTCAAAAGTAGTGTGCTATATAGGTACTAGAGTGCCATTATGGAACATGGACCCCGTTTATCTTAAAGACGCAACAACCACCAAATGATCTGTTTACATCACCGCGGCAACAGAAGGTACAGTATATACCCACAATTACAGTAAATATCCAAAACGCTTGCTTTGAAATACGTGACTAAAGTCAGGTATTACTCTGGTGAGCTCGGTTGAAGTGGGGCGGGCACGAGATATTCTCAGTCACAGGTTATGCCGCAACTGTTGTGCGCTCTGGATGAATCATCTGGTGGGGTCAGACGAGCAGTGCCAGCATATTTACCATGCCCCCCCCCCCGTCATCGGGAGTGATCACCATTACCCCTCTGTGTCGGCCCCGACAACAGATTGACTCCCTCCATCCGCGCCATTCAGGAGCCCATACATTAATAGCTGTGAATGTCTCAAACTCTCCAGCCCCACCCCTCTCTCATTTCTCCCCTCTTTCCCTCTCACTGGACTTCTATCGATGGACGACACTTTGGTTGAACGTTTGGCATATTTGGTTTGCTTTCCTCTCCATGTGAAAAGAGATTATTCATCAAATCACAGGCTTCCAATGAAGCAGGAGCGCCATGTGACAAGAATCACTTATCTCACCGAGCCCGAGTAACAGAGGGAGGGAGGGTTAAAGAGAGATGGTCACGGTAGTCAAATAGCCATTTCTCGTTGGCAGTTGGTTTGAGGGAGTCCGTTACATTGGCATTATGAAAGCCTGGAAAAAGGACGACAGTCAGACTCATATTTACATACAAATACTGTATACGGTAAAGGAATACATACAGGTTGTGCGTGCGATAGTGGAAATTAAGCAGAAGAGGTAAGAGACAATATAATGATTTTTATTTTTTATTTTTATAAAAAAATGGGGGTCGTCTTCCCACAGTGTAATTAAAACAGAACACTGGAACATGGCCCTGTGGACATTTAACTAGAATGTTCCATTTCCTCATATTGCATTATAGATGTATAAAAACTATTCTCAGGTGATATTGTAAAACACTTTGTGTATTTGACTTCTGCATTATGACCTTCCAATCAGCCACCCAAAACAGTTAAATGAGACCAGTGGAGTCGACTCTTTATCCAATCAGTCACTACGTTAAGTACATTTACAGAGGCAACACAAACCTGACCACCGCTCTGTCATTGACTTAAGCACCCCTGCCAGTCATCCATCTTCTGCCATTGGTAACCAGACGACCTAGTAGAATCTATAATAGGGACTATCATGTCACATGATCTAGATTTCTGTGGGGCGGCTGGTAGCCTCGTGTTTAGAGCATCGGGCCAGGAACCGAAAGGTTGCTGGATCGAATCCCCGAGCTGACGAGGTAAAAATCTGTCGTTCTGCCCCTGAGCAAGATAGTTGTTCCCCCGGGGGCCGAAGACGTAGATGTCGAAAAAAGCAGCCCCCCGCACCTCTCTGATTCAGAGGGGTTGGGTTAAATGCGGAAGACACATTTCAGTTGGACAACTGACTAGGTATCCCACTTTCCCATTATTTTAAGCCTTTTCCAGAAATGAGAATGACACCAAAAATGAAGGCAATTGCCTGAGGATGTTCCTGCACCATCTAACATAAATTTTAAAAAGGGGACAGTTCGATGAAAAAGCTTTAAATAAAAAGGTTAAAATCAAGGTCATGTGACATAATTGTCCAAAACACAGGGACCTAACTATAGGTCATATTGTGCGTGAAATGGCATTTACTGCAGATTGGATGCGCAGTGTATGCCCTTATCAGCTTGTTTGTGAGAGCATGACAACAGTGGTGCAGCCGACTACAGTGATTGACGAAGTGTCATCTCTCCTTGGTTCTGCCTGTGATTTCACTCTCTCCTCTACCACACACGCGCACACACACACCGCGCGCACGCACGCACGCAGGCACGCACACACACCAACGATTCCCACATTGACACAACTCCCAGATGTAAAATAAGTGCTGGGTCTCGGTAGTGGGCTCACACCCCCCCCCCCCCACCCGGATCAAAAGCTGACAGGCAATCTATGCGGCACGCCATCCGCAATCCTTCTGTGAGCCCGATACACGATAAATGGGCCTCAGAAAGTTCTACAAACCTCTTCACAGAGACAGCAATGATAGCATCCGTTTCAACATCAACTCCTCTGAGGATATAAACTTATCTAATATATCTTAAAAAGGATCCAAACGTCAGCAAAGCGGTCATGTGCACATCTTAAAATGTCATATTAGTGATTCAAAACACAACATAGGACATGAAAAAAAAATAGAGTGAGTTAATTAAAACTTAGCAATGATGCGGGGTGGGAACCAAAAGAAACGTGAATGAAAAACAACAAGAGAAGACAGAAGCAACGTCAAACGTCTTTTGTCGTTGTTGCTATCCACAGATGAATTTGCCACCGTTCATAGTAGAGCTCCGCTATTATGATGACAGAGAGTCTTTTAAACTTCATTTACAACCCGACTCTCTGGGGAAACACCGTGGAAGACAACAGAGCTGTGTGTGTGTGTGCGTGTGTCTTTCACAGAACAGCCGGAGACAAAGAGCAGCAAGTCTCTCTTTGACTTAGGTTAGTTTAGAAACACTTCTGTTGTGTGTCGCATTTTAATTATTCCCCAAGGAAACAAAAAGAAGAGCGCTCCGCAGCAGCGGCAGTGGGATATTCTCCCGATACTCCAGTCTACTCCTTAGTGTGATGCCAATTCGGTCTCAACACAACTGTAGCTTAAACCTATTTCAAAAGATGTGGTTTGTTATCGGTTGGTTACAGGGTCCATGAAAATACAGGAAAGCATGACTTGATCTCAAAGTGGGATTTAATATACCATGTGTTTGACCCCCTACCGCTTTCAGATCTTCAAAAAAGCTGGTATAAAAAATAGCTGGCATTGTAAACTAGTGGGATTTTCATCTGTGGCTGGGTCTCTATGGCTGTGTTTACACAGACAGTCACATTCACGTTTTTTTCTCTCTCTCTAATTAGTCTTTTGAACAATCACATCAGCTCTGAAAAAGATCTGATGTATAAAGATAAGATACGATTGGTCAAAAAAAAATTATTTGTGGAAAATATATCAGAATTGGGCTGCCTGTGTAAACACAGCCTATGTATAAAGCAAATTGATAGTATGTGTCCACATAGACAGTGGGTTGATCGTGTTTGTGTCCACCTCTGTATAGCAGGTTAATAGTGCGTCCACAATAGAGAGACGGTTGAGGGTGTGTTGACTTCTATGCACAGGTTGACAGTGTCCAGATAGAGGCTGGGTTGAGCGTGTCCACTTCACTACTGTACAGTAAGATAATAGAGTATGTGTCTGGCCCCAATGCTGTACCTGTCTATGACTTAAGGTTCCCGTGCAGAGCACAAAGTATAGGGGGGGACAAACACAGCAATTCACCCTGTATCTCACCTAAACATATCAAATCTAATCAAATGTTATTTGTCACATGCGTTGAATACAACAAGTGCTTACTTACAAGCCCGTAGCCAACAATGCAGTTAAGAAAAAATAAGTGTTTAAGTATTTCCTAAATAAAAATCAACAAATAAATTGAAATGGAAAAAATAAGAAATTAGCTAAATCAAAAAAATTAAAGAGCAACAATAAAAAAACAACAGTGGTATACAATACTTAAGTAAAAATACTTTAAAGTACTACTTTAGTTTTTGGGGTAGCTGTACATTACTATTTATATTTTTGCCAACTTTTACTTCACTACATTCCTAAAGAAAATATTGTACTTTTTACTCCATACATTTTCCCTGACACCCAAAAGTACTTCTTACATTTTGACCGGAAAATGGTCCAATTCACACACTTATCAAGATATCATCCCTGGTCCTCTCTTCTGCCTCTGATCTGATGGACTCACTAAACACAAATGCTTAGTTTATAAATATGTCTAAGTGTTGGAGCGTGCCCCTGACTATCCGTCAAAAAAAGAAACAAAAATAAGAAAATTGTGCCGTCTCCTTTGCTTAATATAATTTGAAATGGTTTATACTTTTACTTTTGATACTTATGTACATTTTAGTAATTGCATTTACTTGTGATACTTTTACTCAAGTAGTATTTTAAATGGATGACTTTCACTTGAGTCATTTTCTATTAAGATATCTTTACTTGAACTCATGTATGACAATTGAGTACTTTTTCCACCACTGAATAACAGTAACGAGGCTATATACAGGGGTTACCGGTCGGTACAGAGTCAATGCAAATAGTCTGGGTAACCATTTGATTAGCTGTTCAGGAGTCTTATGGCTTGGTGGTAGAAGCTGTTAAGAAGCCACTTGGACCTAGACATCGTGTTCCGGTACCGCTTCCCGTGCGGTAGTAGAGAGAAGTCTATGACTAGGGTGGCTGGAGTCTTTGGTAATTTGTAGGGCCTTCCCCTGACACCGCCTGGTATATCTTTTCAGTCTCCTGAGGGGGAATAAGCGCTGTCGTGCCCTCTTCACGACTGTCTTGGTGAGTTTGGACCATGACAGTTTTTTGGTGATGTGGACACAAAGGAACTTGAAGCTCTCAACCTGCTCCACTACAGCCCCATTGATGAGAATGGGGGCATACTCGGTTGCTAATCCTGGCACCACACTGCCAGGTCTCTGAACTCCCTATAGGCTGTCTCATCATTGACGGTGATCAGACTGTTGTATTGTCGTCAAACTTAATGATGGTGTTGGAGTTGTGCTTGGCCATGCAGTCGTGGGTGAACAGGGAGAACAGGAGGGGACTGAGCACGCACCCCTGAGGGGCCCCAGTGTTGAGGACCAGCGTGGTAGATGTGTTGTTGCCTACCCTTACCACCTGGGGGCGGCCCGTCAGTAAGTCCAGAATCCAGTTGCAGAGGGAGGTGTTAAATCCCAGGGTCCTTAGCTTAGTGATGAGCTTTGAGGGCACGATGGTGTTGAATGCTGAGTTGTAGTCAATGAGTAGCATCCTCACGTAGGTGTTCCTTTTGTCCAGGTGGGAAAGGGCAGTGTAGAGTGCAATAGAGATTGCATCATCTATGGATCTGTTGGGGCAGTATGAAAATTGGAGTGGGTCTAGGATTTCTGGGATAAAGGAGTTGATGTGCCCTAGGTCCACAGTAGCCCTTAAGGTGTGGTGAAAGACAGCCTGCATCCAAAATGGCAAGGGAAAAGGGTGGGCACTATAGGGAATAGGGGTCAAAAGTAGTGCACTATATCGGGAATATGGTGCCATTTCGGATGCAGCCAGAGAGGCTGTGGAGAGGTGACATGAGGTTACTTTGTGACAAGCATCTGCAGTGACAGGTGATCTAATGACATCACTGTCTGCCGCCACGGGCAACACAATGTTAACTGACAGGAGATGACAGACACAGGCAGCCAGACAGAGGATCACTGAGGGAGACAGGAAATGAGAGAGGGGGGGAAGAGAAAGAAGAGCAAAAGAAAGGGGGGGGGGCAAAGAAAGAAGGACAGAGAGAAAAAAGGACAGAGTGAAAGAACAGGGAGAGGAAAGAGGGAGAGAGAGAAAGCAAGTTCAATGAGAGAGAGCGAGCGAGTGCTGACGAGAGAGAGAGAGAAAGAGCGTGCGAGTGCCGACGAGAGAGAGAGAGAGTCGACAAAAGAGAGAGCTCCGACGAGAACGAGACATTATATTGACAGGAAGTATGGCTGATTACTACAAATCACTAGGGCTTCTACTGCAAGCAGGGAGACTGGACTAACAAGCTTCTACAGCTCAGCACAGGGTCCCAAAAAGGAAGATGGTTGATGGCATGCTTTGTAACACAAAACATTTTTCTGATAATCATGCTGAAAGTGGACAATTTAGACCCCTTTTTAGACCTACACTATGTATGGAACATTAGGAACACCTGCTCTTTCCATGACAGACTGACCAGGTGAATCCAGGTGAAAAGCCATGATCCCTTATTGATGTCACCTGTTAAATCCACTTCAAAATCAGTGTAGATGAAGGGAAGCAGACAGGTGAAAGAAGGATTTTTAAGCCTTGAGACAACCGAGACAAGGGCTGCATTCCAAACACTTAACAGACACACCCTCTCCCCTCAGCCCTCAAATTAAGTGGACACATCTGATGACGTATCATGACCTCTGACAAGTGTACATTTGCAGGGCAAGGTAGGAAGGAATGAATTTGAAATTGTCCGCCCTTGCCCGGAAATTCATCACTCGATCGTCCCGCAATGATTGAGCTTGTGGGTGCTTTATATGCGCTACAGTCAATTATGATTGCATGTCTACTTATATTAACTATATAATTATTAATATATGCCTACTGTATGATAGCTAGCAAATTAATGAGCTAACTAATGTTAGCCTGCCTAGCTACTTCTGAGGGAAACCTTTTTATTTCTACAATTTACAAAGCTAACCAAACAAAATCATTACTTTTACGAGACGTGTTTGTGCATTACTAGCACAATTTCTAACTTATTTACATTAGTTTTACTTACAATTGTATGTTGACTCCATATTGACGTTGTGCTTTTAAGTTTTGGCAGACTTTTCTTAGCTGACGTACAGCCCTGTGGAACGCTTTCGACAACTTGTAGAGTCCATGCCCCGAAGAACTGAGGGGCATGAAGGAAAAAGGGGGTGAAACTCAAATGTTCCTAATGTTTTGTACACTTAATGTATACATGCCTCCTGTAAAACCCAATGATCTGTGGACAATACATGATACAGACAACACCTTGGTGTCATTATACTCAGATACAAAATTGTACAATTTCTCTGAAGTAGTCTTTTTGATTGAGCTTATTTTTAGACATATTGTGCACAACAATATACTCTTCCAAACACGTCAAATTCCCAGAGTGGACTCTCAGCTACTTTTAAAGTTATGATGAATTTTATGAGCTGCACCAACATAGTAAATGGGAAAATGGATTCAAAAAGGGACCTCCCTCTGCTGGTGATTTTCTGAATCTGTGATTGGGTAATTACCTATAACGTCAATTTCTATCTATAAAATTGACAATTTCTTCAAAAGTAGCAGAGAGCTTCACATAATCCAGACATTATTACTGAATTCAACAGTATTCAAAAATGTATTGAAATTAGTAGGAAATCAACTAAAGGTATTGACGTTATTAGAAAATTTGCTCAAATTTTGATGATACGTATTTTCCTGGAACTTTCTGAAACGGCACAGGAATAACCGACTGTGTGTGTTGTGTGCGGCGTAGGTTGTCATACTCTGCCCAGAGTATGACAACCTACACCGCACACATATCAACATTATAACCAAACAACATTATAACCAAAAAGTCATATCTCGTAACCTACCACTGGGTGGTTCGACCCCTGAATGCTGATTGGCTGACAGCTGTGGTATATCGGACCGTATACCACTGATATGACAAAACATTTATTTTTACTGTTCTAATTATGTTGGTAACCAGTTTATAATAGCAATAAGGCACCTCTGAGGTTTGTGATACTGTGTCTGGCCAATATACTACTACTAAGGGCTGTGTCCCAGCACTCCGCGTTGTGTCGTTCATAACAGGAAATTACAGGGATTTTGCATTAATTTGAAAAGCATACAGTGCCTTTGGAAAGTATTCAGACCCCTTGACTTCTTCCACATTTATACTTTACAGCCTTATTCTAAAATGGATTAAATTGGGGGGTTTCTCTCAATCTACACACAATACCCCACAATGACAAAGCAAAAACAGGTTTGTAGAAATGTTAATATCACATTTACATAAGCTTTCAGACCCTTTACTCAGTACTTTGCAGAAGCACGTTTTTGGCAGCGATTACAGCCTTGAGTCTTGGGTATGACGCTACAAGCTTGGCACATCTGTATTTGGGGAGTTTCTCCCATTCTTCTCTGCAGATACCTCTCAAACTCTGTCAGGTTGGATGGGGAGCTTTGCTTCACAGCTATTTTCAGGTCTCTTCTGAAATGTTCAAATTGGGTTGTTTCAAGTCCAGGCTCTGGCTGGGCTACTCAAGGACATTCATAGATCTGCCCTGAACCCACTCCTGCGTTGTCTTGGCTGTGTGCTTAAGGTCGTTGTCCTGTTGGAAGTCCCCGCCGCTGAAAAACAGTCGCACACCATGATTCTGCCACCACCATGCTTCACCGTAGGGATGGTGCCAGGTTTCTTCCAGACGTGACACTTGGCATTCAGGCCTAGAGTTCAACTTTGGTTCCATCAGACCAGAGAATCGTGTTTCTCATTGTCTGAGAATCTTTAGGTGCCTTCCCATCGCCACAGAGGAATTCTAGAGCTCTGTAACACCAACAAGTTGTCTACACTGTGTACGTTCATAGGGTCTTACAGGACACGTGTATAGGTCTGGAAAGGGCTTACAAATGGCCACTTACATCATGATTTTCCCAAAAATGATTTGGGATACAAATGTAAAAATAAAACATTTTAAGCATACTTCCTCCAAATGATATTTATGTGAGAATTACCAGAACAATCTGAGATATCAAAAACATTTCTGTTATGGAATGGCACAATATTACAGTACAACTTTCTCCTTTTTGTACCCCCCCCCCCCCCCAATAAATTAGGATTATGAGGGGGAAAATGGATGGATCCATATGTCATAAAGTGTAATATAAAAAAGTCATAGAGAAATGGGGTCGACATGGATCTGTGACCTGCCGTACGTTTTTGCCATGCTGATGGATGTTAATACTAAATCACATGCAGACGACCCCACCTCATTAACATGTGCCGGAGCCAGTCTCCATAGCAACAGCCCACATAGTGATGTGCGGGGGGGGGGGGGGTAATTAACAAGGGTTGGTTTTGAACTCGCACCATGGTACAGTGGGCTACACTGTCTTTCACTCTAAATCACCTGTGTCCAACACACACACACTCTACCATCTGTAAAGCCCTCAAAAACTCACCCCGTGGTGCCCTGACTGGGTCGTACCCCTTTGTAAACCTCTGCTACACACCATCGCTCAACAGCTCCAGACCTCACACACACCTCACACCCCTCCAGGCTGACGGCAACACTCACTCCCATCTCCACCCATCACTGATCTTCACACACTGTGCTACAGAACCCTGAAAAGGTATACAGGGCTGGGCCAGAGGGATACAGTATCAGGAGGGAGAAATCGGTGCAGATGGATTTCTTTAATAAAGGGGAATCTGTGCCATGTAGCCTTTAGCTACACACACATACACACATAGAATTACACAATAGGCCAAGCTTTACATTCAGAGGTGTGCAGACAATTGGAGTAGAAGCCTAGAACACTGCCAGGCTGCTTACAACTCCCAGACTCTGTATCTTCTTGTCTCAGCGGTGAACAGTGATATGCATTACTATTGTCTATACTTAGGAGATTCCACCATGTTTTCCCAGAGAGAATTCAACATAGAAGTCAAAAAGGTAAAATAATGGGGGAATGTAAATTAAATCTGTTGCATATTTCCCGATTTGTTTTATGTTTTAGCTTTTTATAAATATGTTTAATCTTGCACTGGGAAAAAAAGGTGACAAGTTGAGTAAATTTGGTGTGGTATTGTTCAGCGGTGCAGTCAGTGGCAGTCAGTGGCTTCGTCCAAAATGGCACCCCATTCCCTATATAGTGGACTACTTTTGACCAGAACTCTATGAGCCCTAGTGCACCAAATAGGAAATAAGATGCCATTTGGAAGGCACTGTCAGGGTTATTCTACCGGGCCGTGAGGATAAACCCGGCATTCAAAGGATTCACCAACAATTAAGGGATACTTAGCGGCAGCAAAAGAGAGAGGGGGAAGAAAGAAAGCACATCAATATTGCATGTAATGTTAATCAATTAGACTTTGCCTCATAAGAATGTATATTACTTTTTTTTTAAAGAAAATGTACTTTTGTTCAAAGCTTAGGCTTTAGTCGAGCACACAGCTGAAGGAAGAGGGGAGAACTGAAGGGGAGGCTGGAAGAGCCTCAGTCATTATTCATGTGGACATTATGAGGCAGTAGCTTTTGAATATGAGATGAGAAGGGCCTAGCAGGCTGGCTGGGTCGGTCGGTGGTAAACTACTGCAGAGGGTAAGGCCTACCAAAACCAAAATTATAGCTTAGAGACCTTACATCTTTTATTCCCCCCTCACCTTCTATATTTAAAAAAATAATCTAGTTTGAAACAGCTCTTTCCCCAGTGGGGAGATTATGTGTCCAGACCACAGGCTCGGCATAAACCACTTATCTTGAATATATCCCTTATTGAAACAGTCACAAAGATCATTCATTCCTGTTACGACTATAAGGACAATAATGAACTATTGTTGAAAAACTATCTTGATGTCATAGAACATTTCAAATGTAATTCTTCATAACATCTATAGCCAGGGGGCTTTCAAACAGATTGCTCTGAATTACGTTATTCCTGACAAATCAATAAACCCATCATTGCTTTTTTTTTTACATTAATTGAACAGTAACTACCCTCAATGCACTCTGAACACCTCATGATTCTAGGATCAAGAAAATGTATTCAAATGTGCTTCTGAAGTTTAGTAATTGCATGGCCGTCAATGGTAAAACATGACAGGTTCCCATTTTCTCAACAGTTTTAGTTTTGGAGATACAAGTTCATCTTTTGACAGCAACGTAATGTAAGACACAAGGCAGATAAAACCTAACGATGCAGTGTTCTACAATCACTGCAGTACTCTGTGACCCACAGCTCTGATGTCATGTCATTGTTAACAGAAGCGGAGCCAATCTAACCAACGAGCATGGCACCTACATCACCACTTAAATCACTAGCATGACAGGGTGTGCTAATTGCTCTCGCTAACTCTACTACAGTGGTGACCCCACATAAAGCCTAGTCATTTATGTGTGGAAAGACTCTTACATGTTAATTTCAGAAGTCTATTTCCAAAAATAGACATGATTAGAATATGGGCCAAAACAACAAAATGTAGACATGATGGTTTTATCAGAAACTTGGCTAAAGATAGGTTTCAAATAACTCGATTTATATTGATGGGTACTCCGTTTTTAGAACGGATTGGATGAGTAAAGGAGGGGGGGGTTGCAATTTATCTGAAATCCGAGATTAACACCTCTGAAATCCTCTCGATTACCAAAGCCAAACATTTTGAATTGCTTGATGTTAAATTGAACGTACAGTGGGGCAAAAAAGTGTTTAGTCAGCCACCAATAGTGCAAGTTCTCCCACTTAAAAAGATGAGGCCTGTAATTTTCATCATAGGTACACTTAAACTATGACAGACAAAATGAGGAGGAAAAAAATCCAGAAAATCACATTGTAGGATTTGTTATGAATTTATTTGGAAAATAAGTATTTGGTCAATAACAAAAGTTTCTCAATACTTTGTTATATACCCTTTATTGGCAATGACAGAGGTCAAACGTTTTCTGTAAGTCTTCAAAAGGTTTTCACACACTGTTGCTGGTATTTTGGCCCATTCCTCCATGCAGCTCTCCTCTAGAGCAGTGATGTTTTGGGGCTGTTGCTGGGCAACACGGACTTTCAACTCCCTCCAAAGATTTTCTATGGGATTGAGATCTGGAGACTGGCCAGGCCACTCCAGGACCTTGAAATGCTTCTTACGAAGCCACTCCTTTGTTGCCCGGGCGGTGGGTTTTGGATCATTGTCATGCTGAAAGACCCAGCCACGTTATCTTCAATGCCCTTGCTGATGGAAGGAGGTTATCACTCAAAATCTCACGATACATGGCCCCATTCATTCTTTCCTTTACACGGATCAGTCGTCCTGGTCCCTTTGCAGAAAAACAGCCCCAAAGCATGATGTTTCCACCCCCATGCTTCACAGAAGGTATGGTGTTCTTTGGATGCAACTCAGCATTCTTTGTCCTCCAAACACGATGAGTTGAGTTACCAAAAAGTTATATTTTGGTTTCATCTGACCATATGACATTCTCCCAATCTTCTTCTGGATCATCCAAATGCTCTCTATCAACTTCAGACGGGCCTGGACATGTACTGGCTTAAGTAGGGGACACGTCTGGCACTGCATGATTTGAGTCCCTGGCGGCGTAGTGTGTTACTGATGGTAGGCTTTGTTACTTTGGTCCCAGCTCTCTGCAGGTCATTCACTAGGTCCCCCCATGTGGTTCTTGTGATCATTTTGACCCCACGGAGTGAGATCTTGCGTGGAGCCCCAGATCGAGTGAGATTATCAGCGTCTTCCATTTCCTAATAATTGCTCCCACAGTTGATTTCTTCAAACCAAACTGCTTACCTATTGCAGATTCAGTCTTCCCAGCCTGGTGCAGGTCTACAATTTTGTTTCTGGTGTCCTTTGGTCTTGGCCATAGTGGAGTTTGGAGTGTGACTGTTTGAGGTTGTGGACAGGTGTCTTTTATACTGATAACTAGTTCAAACAGGTGCCATTAATACAGGTAACGAGTGGAGGACAGAGGAGCCTCTTAAAGAAGGTCTGTGAGAGCCTTGTTTGTAGGTGACCAAATACTTATTTTCCACCATAATTTGAAAATAAATTCATAAAAAAATCCTACAATGTGATTTTCTGGATTTTTTTTCCTAATTTTGTCTGTCATAGTTGAAGTGTACCTACGATGAAAATGACAGGCCTCTCATCTTTTTAAGTGGGAGAACTTGCACAATTGGTGGCTGACTAAATACTTTTTTGCCCCACTGTATATAAGGACACCCACATCACTGTAGTCGGCTGCTACAGACTGCCCTCGGCTTCGGGAGACACAGAAACTATCTTTCTGATGTCCTGCACAAGTTAAATGTCTCTGAATTCATTCTTTTAGGAGATTTGAACTGAGACTTGTTTCCATTGTATCGGACTCTGATACATTTATTGTTAAACGACATTTCAGACAGTTTGATGAGCAAGTGTTCTTACAAAATCTGTACCATAATATCTGATCGGGTCTGATTCCCGATGTTGACACTGCCTGGGACTATTTTTACGTGAAATTTGTGTCGATTTGTGATAAGCATGCCCCTGTGAAGAAATCTAGAATCAGCGGAAGGGACAATCCCTGGTTTTCAGATAACTTGGCAGAATTAATTAGAAAGAGCAATATCTCTTGGGCTCAAGCTAGACATACAAATGCTCCTGTTGACTGGGCCTCCTCCAAAGCGCTAACAAATAAATGCACAGGATTGATCAGGAAGTTCAAATCAGATTACTATTTAAATGCAGTCACAGAGAACCTAAACAACCCTACCAAGTTCTGGACGCTAATCAAATCAGTGTCAGGTTCTAATGTATCCTCTGACATTCCTGACCATTTAATGATGGATTCTAATGAAGTGAAGGATAAAGCTCATATTGTAGGGGTTTTTAAACAAGCACTTCATATCTGCTGGTTCAGTTTTTGATAAGGGTGGGGCCCAGGCCTCTAATGTAAGTTCCGTTACAGTCAACTATGATACAGGCCTTCATGTGAACCATTTTAACTTTGAGCCTGTTTCTTATACTGAGGTCTATAAAAGCACTAAAGACAATAGACACTAAAAAGTCTGCAGGTCCAGACAACCTGGACCCCCTTACCTCTTAAAGATAGCAGCTGGTATTATTACTGAACCTGTGGCTCACATTTTCAACTTGAGTCTCTTGACCAATTCCATACCCAGCATTTGGAAATGAGCTTATGTCCATCCCACTGCTAAAGGGTGGAGATCCCACAGATGCTATTAACTATCGTCCTCACTCTAAACTCCCTATCCTGGCCAGTCTATGAATACCTAATGAACTCACAGTTAAAAAACTTCTTAATTGAAAAGAACATACTGGAGAGGGGTTCAGTCTGGCTTTAGATCGGGGCACAGCACCACAACTGCAGCTATGGCAGTGGCAAATGACATCATTAATGCACTTGATACAAAGCAACATTGTGCTGCTCTGTTTGTGGACTTATCAAAGGCCTTTGATTCAGTTGTTATTTATTTATTTTACCTTTATTTAACCAGGTAGGCAAGTTGAGAACAAGTTCTCATTTACAATTGCGACCTGGCCAAGATAAAGCAAAGCAGTTCGACACATACAACGACACAGAGTTACACATGGAGTAAAACAAACATACAGTCAATAATACAGTATAAACAAGTCTATATACAATGTGAGCAAATGAGGTGAGAAGGGAGGTAAAGGCAAAAAAGGCCATGGTGGCAAAGTAAATACAATATAGCAAGTAAAACACTGGAATGGTAGTTTTGCAATGGAAGAAAAGTACAAAGTAGAAATAAAAATAATGGGGTGCAAAGGAGCAAAATAAATTAATTAATTAAATACAGTTGGGAAAGAGGTAGTTGTTTGGGCTAAATTATAGGTGGGCTATGTACAGGTGCAGTAATCTGTGAGCTGCTCTGACAGTTGGTGCTTAAAGCTAGTGAGGGAGATAAGTATTTCCAGTTTCAGAGATTTTTGTAGTTCGTTCCAGTCATTGGCAGCAGAGAACTGGAAGGAGAGGCGGCCAAAGAAAGAATTGGTTTTGGGGGTGACTAGAGAGATATACCTGCTGGAGCATGTGCTACAGGTGGGAGATGCTATGGTGACCAGCGAGCTGAGATAAGGGGGGACTTTACCTAGCAGGGTCTTGTAGATGACATGGAGCCAGTGGGTTTGGCGACGAGTATGAAGCGAGGGCCAGCCAACGAGAGCGTACAGGTCGCAATGGTGGGTAGTATATGGGGCTTTGGTGATAAAACGGATTGCACTGTGATAGACTGCATCCAATTTGTTGAGTAGGGTTTTGGAGGCTATTTTGTAAATGACATCGCCAAAGTCGAGGATTGGTAGGATGGTCAGTTTTACAAGGGTACGTTTGGCAGCATGAGTGAAGGATGCTTTGTTGCGAAATAGGAAGCCAATTCTAGATTTAACTTTGGATTGGAGATGTTTGATATGGGTCTGGAAGGAGAGTTTACAGTCTAACCAGACACCTAAGTATTTGTAGTTGTCCACGTATTCTAAGTCAGAGCCGTCCAGAGTAGTGATGTTGGACAGGCGGGTAGGTGCAGGTAGCGATCGGTTGAAGAGCATGCATTTAGTTGTACTTGTATTTAAGAGCAATTGGAGGCCACGGAAGGAGAGTTGTATGGCATTGAAGCTTGCCTGGAGGGTTGTTAACACAGTGTCCAAAGAAGGGCCGGAAGTATACAGAATGGTGTCGTCTGCGTAGAGGTGGATCAGAGACTCACCAGCAGCAAGAGCGACCATGAATTGTTGCTAGCTAGACTCTGTAACATTGGTCTCAGTGAAGGGGCAGTAAATTGGTTTAGGAACTATCTTTCTGACAGAAATCAATGAGTACAGTTGAAGTCGGAAGTTTTTCACAATTCCTGACATTTAATCCTCGTAAAAATGTGCTGTCTAACTGACCTAAGACAGCACATTCTTAAAATAAAGTGGCATCCTAACTGACCTAAGACGGGGAATGTTTACGAGGATTAAATGTCAGGAATGGGGAAAAACTGAGTTTAAAGGTATTTGGCTAAGGTGTATGTAAACCTCCGACTTCAACTGTACTCATTGATTTCTGTCTGAAAGATAGTTCCTAAACCAATTTACTGCCCCTTTATTTTAAGAATGTGAAATGTCAGAATAATAGTATAAAGATTTATTTCAGCTTTTATTTCTTTCATCACATTCCCAGTGGGTCAGAAGTTTACATACATTAGCATTTGGTAGCATTGCCGTTAAATTGTTTAACTTGGGTCAAACGTTTTGGGTAGCCTTCCACACGCTTCCCACAATAGGTTGGTTGAATTGTGGCCCATTCCTCCTGACAGAGCTGGTGTAACTGAGTCAGGTTTGTAGGCCTCCTTGCTCACACACACTTTTTCAGTTCTGCCCACACATTCTCTATAGGATTGAGGTCAGGGCTTTGTGACAGCCACTTCAATACCTTAACTTTGTTGTCCTTTAAAGCCATTTTGCCACAACTTTGGAAGTATGCTTGGGGTCATTGTCCATTTGGAAGACCGATTTGCGACCAAGCTTGAACTTCCTGACTGATGTCTTGATGTTGCTTCAATATATCCACATAATAGATGGCATCATGAGGTGGGGAAATTATGTGAAGTCCACCAGTCCATCCTGCAGCAAAGAACCCCAACAACATGATGCTGCCACCCCCGTGCTTCACGGTTGGGATGGTGTTCTTCGGCTTGCAAGCCTCCCCCTTTTTCCTCCAAACATAATGGTCATTATGGCCAAACAGTTCTATTTTGTTTCATGAGAGCAGAGGGCATTTCTCCAAATGTGCAGTTGCAAACCGTAATCTGGCTTTTTCATGGCGGTTTTGGAGCAGTGGCTTCTTCCTTGCTGAGCGACCTTTCAGGTTGTCGACATAAGTCTCATTTTACTGTAGATATAGATACTTTTGTATTCAGCATCTTCACAAGGTCCTTTGCTGCTGTTCTGGGATTGATTTGCACTTTTCACACCAAAGTACGTTCATCTCTAGGAGACAGAATGAGTCTCCTTCCTGAGTGGTATGACGGCTCCGTGGTCCCATGGTGTTTATACTTGTGTACTATTGTTTGTATAGATGAACGTGGTACCTTCAGGCGTTTGGAAATTGCTCCCAAGGATGAACCAGACTTGTGGAGGTCTACAATTTTCATTCTGAGGTCTTGGCTGATTTATTTTGATTTCCCCATGACGTCAAGCAAAGAGACACTGAGTTTGAAGGTAGGTCTTGAAATACATCCACAGGTACACCTCCAATTGACTCAAACGTTGTTAATTAGCCTATCAGAAGCTTCTAGAGCCATGATGTCATTTTCTGGAATTTTCCAAGCTGTTTAAAGGCATGGTCAACTTAGTGTATGTACATTTCTGACCCACTGGAATTGTAATACAGTGAATTATAAGTGAAATAACCTGTTGTTAAACAATTGTTAGAAAAATGACTTGTGTCATGCACAAAGTAGATGTTCTAACTGACTTGCCGAAACTCTAGTTTGTTAACAAGAAATTTGTGGAGTGGTTGAAAAACGAGCTTTGATGACTCCAACCTAAGTGTATGTAAACTTCCGACTTCAACTGTATACACTGGCAAACACAAGTCTAGCTTTCTTGAGATTAATAGAGGTGTGCCCCAAGGTTCCATTTTAGCTCCTGTGTTGTTTCAAATGTTTATTACGGATTTGGAAAATGGGATGCAACCAAAGTTCCATCTATATGCAGATGATAGTTATATATTCATGTGCTCCTTCTCTGGTTCAGGCTGTTGAAGAGCTCCAGACTGCTTTGCAGTCACTGCAGGCCTCCCTTTATGGTGTCAAACTGGTCTTGAATGTACAAAAAATAAATGTATGACCTTTTACCAGAGCTAGAACTCTGCCAGAGAACGTTAGCAGTGTCACATCTGGTGGCTTATCCATTGAAAGTGTCATCCTACAAATACCTAGGTATTTGGTTGGATGACAAGTTGTCCTTTAAAAAGTTCATGTGGGTAATTTTGCGACAAAGCTTAAATTGAAATTGGGTTTTTATTTTTGGAATAAGGCTTGCTTTCCACTTTTGGCTAGAAAGAAGCTTGTTCAGGCCACTTTTCTCTCTGTAATTAATTATGGTGACTTGCTGTACATGCATGCAACCTCCTCTGTCTTACAGAGACTGGACTCTTTATCATGCATCTGGCTCTTTATTACAGATGCCAAGTTACTCACCCACCATTGCACATTGTACCAAATGGTAGGTTAGACCTCACTTTATACGCGCAGGATGATACAAATGTATGTATTCATTTACAAATCCCTTTTGGGTAAGCTCCCTCTTTAGTCTGACCTCCTTCACCACCAGCAGTTACCATACCCGGTCTGCTAGGTGGTTGCTACTACAGTATTAGGGAAGACTGCCTTCTCTTCTTGTGCACCAGACACATGGAATAATCGACAATCCATGCTTCATCTAGATATGTTAGTGCCACTGAATTAATTTAAAATATTGATGGGAGAGGAGCAAATGCTTTTTTTTATGCTGGATCATGTTGTATTGTATTGTTGTATGTTTTAATGATGTAATGTATTGATCGTTGCTACCTTCTTGGCCAGGTCTCCCTTGAAAAAGAAACGCTGGGTCTCAATGGGCTTCTCCTGGTGAAATAAAGGTTTTTAAAAAATGTCTGTGTGCCAAACGGCACCCAATTCCCTATATAGATAATTACGTTTGACCAGTGACCATAGGGAAGAGGTCAAACGTAGTGCACTACTGTATGTAAGTAAAAAGGGTACCATTTGGACACGCAGACCTAGTCACGGTGCAATTGCACAACACGGCCTGCTCTCGGAAAGTTCAACAAAAGTCTAGGCTAGTTCCGTAAAACAGCCTGAAGTTCTGTGTGTGCCATCACACCAACTCCTTGTCCTGTTTGGCTTGACAATGACAGAATGGAGTTGGCTAGAGTGCAAACAGATTTGGAACTCAAGCTAGTAAAACACGAGCTATGGAATGAATCTACTGTAAAGTAAATGGCACTGGGGATTGAGAGTGTAAAGACTGATTGAAATACTGTACTTCACAACACCTCTCAATAGACTGTGTTACATGTTACTTGTCCTATGTTGCTCTGCATGTGCACACTGCTTATTGACTGTCTGTATTGTTACTGTAATTGTTTTTAATAACCTGCCCAGGGACTGCGGTTGAAAATTAGCCGGCTGGCTAAAAAACTGGCACTTTTACTGATACGCTGATTAATGTGCACTGTCCCTATAAAAATAAACTCAAACAGCAGGGATTGGCAACTGGTGGCCCCCCTTTTATAGGCCTGGGGATCAACTACCCCCCCCCCCCCACCCCAAAAAATACACTATATATACACAAAAGTATGTGGACACCCCTTCAAATTAGTGGATTAGGTTATTTCAGCCACACCCGTTGCTGACAGGTGTATAAAAATCGAGCACACCACCATGCAATCTCCATACGCAAACATTGGCAGTAGAATGGCCTTACTGAAGAGCTAAGTGACTTTAAATGTGGCATCGTCCTAGGATGCCACCTTTCCAACAAGTCAGTTTGTCAAATATCTCCCCAGCTAGAGCTGCCCCGGTCAACTTTAAGTGCTGTTATTGTGAAGTGGAAGCAACAACAGCTCAGCCTCTAAGTGGTAGGCTACACAAGCTCACAGAACGGGAACGCCGAGTGCTGAAGCACTTAAGCGTAAAAATTGTCTGTCCTCAGTTGCAAGACTCACTACCTCTGGAAGCAACGTCAGCACAAGACCTATTCATCGGGAGCTTCATGAAATGGGTTTCCATGGCTGAGCAGCCCACACAAGCCTAAGATCCCCATGCTCAATGCCAAGCTTCGGTTGGAGTGGTGTAAAGCTCGCCTCCATTGGACTCTGGAGCAGTGGAAATGCATTCTCTGGAGTGATGAATCAAGCTTCACCATCTGGCAGTCTGAAGCACGAATCTGGGCTTGGCAGATGCCAGGAGAAAACTACCTGCCCAAATGCATAGTGCCAATTGTAAAGTTTGGTGGAGGAGGAATAATGGTCTGGGGCAGTTTTTCATGGTTCGGGCTAGGCCCCTTAGTTTCAGTGAAGAGAAATCTTAATGACATTCTAGATGATGCTGTGCTTCCAGCTGTGGCAACAGTTTGGGGAAGGCCCTAACCTGTTTCAGCATGACAATGCCCCTGTGCACAAAGAAAGATCCATACAGAAATGGTTGAGATCAGTGTAGAAGAACTTGACTGGCCTGCACAGAGCCTTGCCCTAAACTCCATTGAACACCTGTGGGATGAATTGGAACGCTGACTGCAAGCCAGGCATAATAGGCCAACATCAGTGCCCGACCTCACTAATGTTCTTGTGAATGAATGGAAGCAAGTCCCCTCAGCAATGTTCCAACATCTAGTGTAAAGACTTCACAGAAGAGTGGAGGCTGTTATTGCAGCAAAGGGGGACCAACTCCATACTAATTCCAATGATTTTGGAATGAGAGGTTCAACGACAACCACTGTGATTATTATTATTTGACCCTGCTGGTCATCTATGAACATTTGAACATCTTGGCCATATTATGTTAGAATCTCCACCCGGCACAGCCAGAAGAGGACTTGCCACCCCTCATAGCCTGGTTCCTCTCTAGGTTTCTTCCTAGGTTCTGGCCTTTCTAGGGAGTTTTTCCTAGCCACTGTGCTTCTACACCTGCATTGCTTGCTGTTTGGGGTTTTAGGTTGGGTTTCGTAACAGCACTTTGTGACATCAGCTGATGTAAGAAGGGCTTTATAAATACATTTGATTGATTTGGTCAGGTAGTGAATATATACAGTATATACACTGAACATACCAAACATTAAGAACACCTTCCTAATATGGAGTTGACTTCAATGCTGACTTCAACACACAGGAAACTGTTGAGCGTGAAAAACCCAGCAGCGTTGCAGTTCTTGAAACAAACGGGTGCGCCTGGCACCTACTACCATTCCCGTTCAAAGGCACTTAAATATTTTCTCTTGCCCATTCACCCTCTGAATGGCTCACACAATTAATGTCTCAAATTGTATCAACGCTTAAAATTCCTTCCTTAATAAGGATCAGACTTTAGAACCAAGTTCCTACATTGTAATATAAAAATAGATTTCATCAAACAAAACCATGCTACATTTTATCTCTGGGACCCTCAGGATGACAAATCAGAGCAAGATTAATGAATGTAAGTACATTATTTACCTTCAGAGGTGAATGTATCAAACCAGTTGCCGTGCACTCTCCTCAAACAGTATTTTTGGTAATTTTCACTGTAACAGGTACTGTAAATTGGACCGTGCAGTTAGATTACCAAGAATTTAAGCTTTCTGCCCATATAAGACATGTCTATGTCCTGGGAAATGTTATTGTCACTTACTACGTCATGCTAATCACATTAACGCACGTTAGCTCAACCGTCCGGGTGGAGGGACAACAATCCCGTAGAGGTTAACCTGTCTCTCCATCCCTTCATCTACACTGATTAACGTCACTTGTTAAATCCACATCAATAAGGGATCATAGCTTTCACCTGGTCAGTCTGTGTCATAGAAAGAGCAGGTGTTCTTAAATGTTTTGTTCACTCAGTGTGGACATTCCTACAGTCAACATGCTAAATGCACGCTGCCTCAAAACCTGAGACATCTGTGGCATTGTGTTGTGTGACAAAACTACACATTTTGGAGTGGCCTTTTATTGTCCCCAGCACAAGGTGCACCTGTGTAATGAGCATGATTTTTAAATTAGCTTCTTGATATGCCACAATCAATCAGTTGGATGGGTTACCTTGGCAAACGAGAAATGCTCACTAACAGGGATGTAAACAAATTTGTGTACAACATTTTAGAGAAATATGCTTTTTGTGCGTATGATACATTTCTGGGATCTTTTATTTCAGGCCACGAAACATTTTACTGTATATGTTCCGTTTATATTTCTGTTCAGTATATATTTTTGGGAACTCAGTCGAGGTCTCAACTTATTGTTGAGAGTTAGAATTGAAGAATACAAGATGCAATTTCTATATATATTAAAAATAACATTGCAAACATTTCTCTCCACTCTATGGCAAAATGTGTAGAATTGTACAAAATTATCTGTAAAAAGACTGACATTTTTTCTTTGAAATTAGTTAAATTGCAACATTATCTCAACGCTCCATGGCAAAATGTGTAGATTTGCAACAACAAAATGCAGAGCAGCAAGCCACCGCGAGCCCTCATAAGTTCAGAGTTCAGTTTCTTGTGGTCCCCACCCCCACCAAAGTTGCCCATTCCTGTATTACAAATGTATAATTTGGTTCATTTCCAACCTCTCCGTTCCTAGGTTTTTCAATCAACAGTACACATAGTGCCTCAGGTCCCACAGTTGACAGTGCATGTCAGAGCAAAAACCAAGCCATGAGGTCGAAGGAATGGTCCGTGGAGCTCCGAGACAGGATTGTGTCGAGGCACAGATCTGGGGAAGGGTACCAAAAAATATCTGCAGCAATGAAGGTCCCCAAGAACACAGGGTCCTCCATTACTCTTAAAAGTAAGAAGTTTGGAGCCACCAAGACTCTTCCTAGAGACTCTTTCAAAGTGAGTAATTGGGGGAGAAGGGCCTTGGTCAGGAAGATTACCAAGAACCCGATGGTCACTCAGCTCCAGAGTGTGGAGTGTGGAGCTCTGTGGAGATGGGAGAACCTTCCAGAAGGACAACCATCGATGCAGCACTCAGGCCTTTATGGTAGAGTGGCCAGACAAAAACCACTCCTTAGGAAAAGGCACATGACAGCCTGCTTGGATTTTGCCAAAAGGCATTCAAAGGACTCTCAGACCATGAGAAACAAGATTCTCTGGTTTGATGAAACCAACATTGTACACTTTGGCCTGAATGCCGAGCATCATGTCTGGAGGAAACCTGGTGATAGCAGCATCATGCGGTGGGGATGTTTTCAGCTGCAGAGACTGGGAGACTAGTCAGGATCGAGGGCAAGATGAACAGAGCAAAGTACAGAGAGATCCTTGATAAAAACCTGCTCCAGAGCACTCAGGGCCTCAGACTGGGGGCGAAGGTTCACCTACGCACACAGCCAAGACAACACAGGAGTGGCTTCTCTGAATGTCCTTGAGTGGCCTAGCCAGAGCCCGGACTTGAACCCGATCAAACATCTCTGGAGAGACATGAAAATGGCTGTGTAGCGACGCTCCCCATCCAACCTGACAGAGGTTGAGAGGATCTGCAGAGAAGAATGTGAGAAGCTCGCCAAATACAGGTGTGCCAAGTGTCATACCCAAGAAGACTCAAGGCTGTAATCGCTGCCAAAGGTGCTTCAACAAAGTACAGAGTAAAGGGTCTGAATACTTATGTAAATGTGATATTTCGGTTTGCAAAAAAATGTTGCTTGATCATTATTAGTGTGTCGATTGATGAAATAAAAAACGATTTCATCAATTTTAGAATAAGGCTCTAGCGTAACAAAATGTGGAAAAAGTCAAGGGGTCTGAATACTTTCCGAATGCACTGTACATATGTGACTGACTGCGTGTGTGTTGGTGTGCCCTTTGTGTGTGGAAAGAGCTGATTAGTTTTCACAGATCGTTTCAGCCTGGAACCGTAAGCTGCGGGAAACCACCTCTATTCTATTCCCCCAAATAAACACACACAGGCACACACACAGACAGGGGAGGGCCACGACAACAGGACTCATTAACTTTTCAGCGAGACGTCTTTGTTAAACCACCTGACATGCTGTTTTCGGAGGCCTCGATGTTTGGACGAGCCCAGTGCATTATCACTTTCAGCGAACATCAAATCAGCGTCCATCGGATGATGTTAGGAGAGAGACCTTTGTTCATTTAAGTGGGCTACCAGCCCCGGATCTTAACACGCTACTATGCACAGGGTTTCCCCCCTTTCTTTTTTACACCAGACTACATGTCATGGCCACAGAAAATACAGACAGGGCATACATAATTACACTCACTTCAAAACAACACCAAAGCATTAAACATAGAACGAGACATTGGGAGTGCATGGTCAATTCAAGGACTTCCCCCACACGTTTCCCTGTAATGAGGCCCCATTCCAATAGAGGGGGCTGAGAAACAATGCGAGCGTGAACACAGACCCCAGAGCTTGACTTCTCAGACGTTACAGCGTTTTAAGTAACAGTGGACACGAGAGCAGGGATTTCAAGTACAAAGGAAATGTCGACCTAAATAACACACTATGACTAAACGACTATTAATAAGAGTCTCGGGCAGCTTTGATGCTGCTGGCTTCTCTCGTCTTGCTGAGCAGAGAGAAACAGAGCTCTTTAGATCACAGGGTGTCATTAATGTTAGCCAAACATCGATGAAGAGGGAGAGAGAAACAGAGGGAGAGAGAAAGCAGCGAGAGAGACAGAGAGGAACACTGAAAGAGAGCAAGAAAAAAGAGAAAGAGGAATAGAGGGAGACGGAGAACAGAAGAGGTGATTGTTTTCTTAAGCTGTTCAGTGGAGGGTAGCTTCATTAAGTCATTACTGCAGTCAATGTGACAGAAGAGGTACAATATGTTTCTTATTTGTGTAATGGGTTTTTCGGAGCAAATACCACAAAACTTGATACACACATTTCCAGACACACAACACTGGTTAAAAGGTGGACAGAGGAGCCTGGGTGTTGTTGACAGTAGCTAGGTTTCCATCCAATTCGCAACAGATTTTCACGTGAATATTCTGCAATTCCCACAGGTGGTATGTTTCCACCAAATGGACTTGTTGCAAATCGAATTCAGTCCGTGACGAGGTGGTGCACACAAAATGTACTTCACACTTATGTTTTCATGTACTGAAATAAAATCTAAAAAGTTCAATGTGTTTCCATCACATTTTCAACTCTACTGATAGTTACATAGAAAATATGTGTCTACTCTGGTTTTTGGCAGCGTCGCTCGAGCCAACAGCTCACGAATACAGTGCTTTTAGATTGTGCAGGTTGGCTAGTCTACATGATGATATTATTATGGATTCTTTTTATTTGTCAAAGGGCATTCAAGAATCGATAATTTCACCAGAACAAGACCCTTGACATTTATTGAA
Organism: Oncorhynchus mykiss; assembly: GCF_013265735.2. Classification (NCBI taxonomy): domain Eukaryota; kingdom Metazoa; phylum Chordata; class Actinopteri; order Salmoniformes; family Salmonidae; genus Oncorhynchus; species Oncorhynchus mykiss. The sequence continues at coordinate 34,600,533 of NC_048575.1, read as the reverse complement.
AAGCAGTTCATCGTAACTTATTTCATCTGTAGCCTAATAAACTGCATGGTTTCCCCAAGTCATAGTGGGGTGGACCACACACACCATATCATCGTGTGACTCCAAATTGACTTTGATTTGAAGGTTATTGTATAAATATTTGCGCATAAAGTCATTTCCACGGCCATTTACCGCATAATTAATTTTACCAACAAAAAGATCCCACCATATCGAACAAATTATCTATCGGTATTTATAAAATTGACGGTGATTTATTTTGTAAACGATATGACTTGCCTCACATTTAAACTGCGGATGGAAACGTGGTTAGTGAGTGAGATGAAGCCGTGTGGCCAACAGGGGAGTCCAGACCTGACAACCTGGACAACAGTGAGCTCCACAGAGCAAGATCAACCCACCTCCAACCTCGCAACCCATGGATGAACAACGACAGACGAACAGTACAGCCGCCGCAATCTGACATACCCACTGATGAGCTAAGATAAACCCACTTATCTGGACATTTCTCTAAGCACTATAATCCACAATAGACCCTGGCAACCCTTTGTTTGAGAGGCCAGAAGGGAAGTGGCAGACACCATTAGCATATTTTGTGAATTAACTCATAACCTGGCAACCCAGTAATGCACTGGTCAAACCCCACGGCACTATATTAAAGCTCCATCCACATCCACTGAGAAAGTTCATCTTAACACTGCTACACTCAGTCAACATCAGCTTTGCTAGCCTTATCCACAGTTGTATCTTCAGTGCTACAGATCAGTCTCATTGTACACTACATGACCAAAAGTATGTGGACACCTGCTCATCGAACATCTCATTCCAAAATCATGAGCATTAGAGTTGGTCCTGCCATTTGCTGAGTTGACAGCCTCCACTCTTCTGGGAAGTCTTCACACTAGATGTTGGAACATTGCTGCGGGGACTTGCTTCCATTCAGCCACAAGAGCATTAGTGAAGTCAGGCACTGATGTTGGGCGATTAGGCCTGGCTTCGCAGTTGGCGTTCCAATTCATCCCAATGGTGTTCGATGGGGTTGAGGTCAGTGCTCCGTGCAGGCCATTCAAGTTCTTCCACACCGATCTCGACAAACCATTTCTGTATGGACCTCGCTTTGTGCATGGGGGCATTGTCATGCTGAAACAGGAAAGGGCTTTCCCCAAACTGTTGCCACAAAGTTGGAAGCACAGAATCGTCTGGAATGTCATTGTATGCTGTAGTGTTAAGATTTCCCTTCACTGGAACTAAGGGGCCTAGCGCCAGCCAAGAAAACCAGCCCCAGACCATTATTCCTCCACCAAACGTTACAGTTGGCACTATGCATTTGGGCAGGTAGCGTTCTCCTGGCATCCGACAAACCGAGCGTTTCCACTGCTCCAGAGGCCAATGGCAGCGAGCTCTACACCACTCCATTGCGCATGGTGATTTTAGGCCTGTATGCGGCTGCTCAGCCATGGAAATCCATTTCATGAAGCTCCCGACAAACAGTTATTGTGCTGACGTTGCTTCCAAAGGCATTTCAGAACTTGGTAGTGAGTGTTGAACCGAGGACATCATTTATACGCGCTTCAGCATTCGGCGGTCCCATTCTGTGAGCTTTGTGTGGCCTACCACTTCGAGGCTGAGTCAACAGAAATTTGACGAACTGACTTTGAAAGATGGCACCTTATGACGGAACCACATTGAAAGTCACTGAGCTGTTCAGTAAGGCCATCCTATTGTCAACGTTTGTCTATGGAGATTACATGGCTGTGTAATCAATGTTATTCACCTGTAAGCAATGGGTGTGGCTGAAATAGCCAAATCCACTAATTTGAAGGGGTGTCCACATAATTTTGTATATATAGAGTGTATATGCTCACCATCGTCCCAAATGGCACCCATAGGGCTCTGGTCAAAAGTATGGTACTATATAAAGGGAATAATAGGGTGCCATTTGGGACACAAATTCGACTAGCGTCATGGATGGAGCCTGCACACTATTGAAGACCCTATTATATGCAGTACCGGTGTGCTCGCCATTTTTGGTGAAGCTGACAAAGTTGAAGTTGGTGTTCGATACCAGACACACACACACACACACGAGTGCGAGTACTTGACACACGCACTTTAATTAAATCCGAGCTTTGCTTTACCTACTACAACGCTACACCCCTGCATGGGAATATCCTTCGTCAGAGAGCCAGGGCCCCAAAGCACTAATTCATGAGTCATAGGAGGCTCCTAACCAGATATCCTCTCATGTCAGCAGAAGCGCTAAAGGAAAAATCCAATCATACGATTGATCTGACGCAAGCAAGCCTACGCCACGGCAAATAAAAAGGTAATTTGTAGCACTGTCTGTGAAACTAATGGTGTGGTTAGTAGGAGTGGGCGGAAGGCCCGGAGCTTTGGCTCATGTTAAATACAGTACCTGAGCTGATATTTGAGGGCCATTTATTCAAGTATTACCCACTGTTGGGTACAGCTAGAGTGGCTGCACTTCCTGATTTGGCCACGTTTTAGATTTGGTTGATTAAGAAATGCTAGAGATCAAGACGAATTCAAACGTGAGTTGGTTTCGGGGTGTGGTTTGATGTGGGTGTCTCGCGTGTGTGTGTGTGTGTGTGTGTGTGTTCGCAGGTGGGAAGAGTTGGAATCAATTATTTTGCCAATTAGCTTCAGCCGGCTGGTGTCCGACCATGGTATAGCTGGTTTTACTTTGGATAACCTATCTCCGGGGCTAGTTAGGGACGGTCAATAAATTGTATACAATGTAAATCAGACAATGTCTATCTCTGGCACTCTTTTCCCTTTCTCCTTCCTTCTATTGTTCTCTTTCTCCCTCCTTGCCTTTCTATATAAAGACAGTAGTTCCCTGTATGCGTGTGCTCCTGACAGCGGCCAGGCCAAACTGAATCGGACAGCCCCCCCCCCCCCCCCTTCAGTGATTGTAATGTGCAGTAATGGGGTTGCTGCCCCAGACATTGACCTGGCTCGACCCCGTGATTGCGGGAGCAAACACTTCTTCTCGACAGACTGAACCCAAACAACCTCAGAACACTGCTCTGTATCTCCATACACGATCTCTGTGCCCAGATAAGATATGCAGCTCACTGGCAACACAGACAGCTGTCCTTTTTATTACCCATTACGGGCTTCTCCAGTTAACTCCGTTACGCAGCTGCAAAAGGAAAATAAATGGACAATGTGTTTGTGATGAGTGTTAAAAAGGTATCCTGATTGGAAGAGCTTGTAAAGTGAGATACCACCCAGCTGAATTCTTTGCTCTGAGTATTTCTCAGGATGTTTTTTTTTTTTTTTTTTTTAATGGAAAGGACAGGTGTGTCACAGACACACTGATCATGTCACAAATGGAACTCTATTCCCTATGTAGTGCACTACTTTTGACCAGGACCCATGGCCATTTGGGATGAACCCTCCATCTTTACCTGAATTAAAGATGCACAAAACACCATGTTTTTACAAGTCAAGCTATTTCAAATTCTGACGCAGCCCATCTGGCTCTGCTTAGAAATACAACTGGAATCTGACATGTACGATCAGTGGAGTAGCTGAAGACTGGCGAGCGAGCAAGCGAGAGAGAGAGAGAGAGAGAAACCGCTGTGGATGTTGCCAGACCAACTGTGATTAGCAGTAGCACAGAGCCTGTTCTCACCCCACAGCAACTGCTGCCGCAGAGAGATGTATAGTTGTCCTCATTCATTTCTTACTTTATTGTCCTGTTATTCATTATTACTAATTGTGTACTATTATCTATCTGCATCATCATTGACTTGATATGTGTCTATACGTTTGCTCTGGCAATGTATGTGGTAACACTTGCCATGCCAATAATGCCTTTTGAATTGAATTGAGAGAGGGACAGCGAGACAGGGAGAAAGAGAGCGAGTGGTGTGTGTCACACACACCACTAATGTACAGAGAAATCTCTTGCCTCGTTGGAGCTGAGGGGACCATTGCATCTCCACGGGGAGTAGAGTTATATACAGGCAACGGCAATGGGTTTTGTGCAACTTTCAGTTTGAAACATCTTCAGGGTGTATGCACCAAAAGTACACAGTACAGCCTTTAGAGTGTAGGATCTCTCAAACTAGATCCATGCAGTATATAGAATTAAGAGTTTATTCCCACAAGGAAGGGGTAGCATTAAAGTATTAGAACAAACAATAGAGCCTCAAGAAACTATCAAACATGGATCAGTCTTTCCGCAACAGAGCCATCCTTATGTGTGAGGGTGCGTGTGCATGGTAGCGATATAAAATATGACAGTTTCCTTTTTCATGATCACAATCTTGTGAAACTCGAACCCTCCAAGACCCCTCCCACAGTCCCCACTCCCCCCCCACCCGGAAAAAATCAAATACATAAAATACAATTAATATAATTACCCACCCCCAAATACCCCCCCAATGCACCAACGACCAAGAGAATGAACTAAAGAGAAAAAAGGAAAAGACAGAAGAAAACAAATACATTTAAAAAAATACATTTAAAACAAAGGACAACTAAAATAATAACACCAATGTCTATGTTTGTGCGCATGTCTGGCACTATTACATGTGTGTGTGTTCTTGTATGTGTTTATTTGAATGAGAGAGTGTGTGTATATGCATGTGTACAAACACCTGCACGGCATCAGCCTCAGGCAAACCGGCATTAGTTGTAAAAACAATGCCACTTAGTGTCATTTAAATGTACTTTTATTGTGTTTTATTTTGACTTTTTTTCTCCTTTATCTTTTGACCATCATTCTCTCTCTCACACAGCAACTCCACTCCCACTTGTCTCCAATTCCACATACCAACCCTCAGCTTCCCTCAGCCCATCCTATCCATCTCTGCTGGCCACCCACTTCGTGTTTCTACACAATACATATCTTTCAACTATGCTATGATGGGGTGGCATCCATTAGTCTAAATATTCCTGTAACATTGCACAACCTTCAATGCTATGTCATAACTACATAAAATTCTGGCAAATTAGGCAGCCCAAACTGTTGCATATACACTGACTCTGCATGCAATGAACGCAAGAGAAGTGACACAATTTCACCTGGTTAATATTGTCTGCTAACCTGGATTTCTTTTAGCTAAATATGCAGGTTTAAATATATGTACTTCTGTGTATTGATTTTAAGAAAGGCATTGATGTTCATGGTTAGGTACACATTGGAGCAACGATACGCACCGCATCGATTATATGCAACGCAGGACACGCTAGATAAACTAGTAATATCATCAACCATGTGTAGTTAACTAGTGATTATGATTGATTGTTTTTCATAAGATAAGTTTAATGCTAGCTAGCAACTTACCTTGGCTTACTGCATTCGCGTAACAGGCAGTCTCCTCGTGGAGTGCAATGAGAGGCAGGTGGTTAGAGCGTTGGACTAGTTAACTGTAAGGTTGCAAGATTGAATCCCCCGAGCTGACAAAGTGAAAATCTGTCGTTCTGCCCTTGAACAAGGCAGTCAACCCACCGTTCCTAGGCCGTCATTGAAAATAAGAATGTGCTCTTAACAGACTTGCCTAGTTAAATAAAGATTAAATAAAGGTGTAAAAAAATATGTTTTTTTTTATTGGCCAAATCGGTCAAAAATACAGATTTCCGATTGTTGTGAAAACTCGAAATCGGCCCTAATTAATCGTCCATTCCGATGAATCGGTCGACCTCTAGTGTACATGTTATGATATATAGTTGGCAATGTGGACACCGGAGGTACTTGAAGCTCTCGACCCGCTCCACTACAGCCCTGTCGATGGGAATGGGGGCGTGCTTGGCCCTCCAATTCCTGTAGTCCACGATCAACCCCTTTGTCTTGCAGACGGTGAGGGAAAGTGTGTCATTGCTGGGAAGGGATTCACAGAGCACACAACAACCACCCCAATTATTTACTGAGTCATGGCGTCTGAGGAGGAGTTGATTAAAAGGCCTAAAGTTACCATCACTACTACCACATCACTTTAAATAATCTTTATTTTCTCTCTGCTGATATTTTACTTGCTTTGGTTTCCATTTTGGTTTCTCTCTTTTTCACTTCAACCCTTCTCTTTAGCTAGCGATTAACTCTGTTCTGGAGGCATGGGCTATAGAGTGTTAATGTTTTCTGCAATAGCCTCTCACAGGATCACTTCACTGTAACTCACCCTACCAACGACCAAACCCATTTCAAACCCCCCAGCAGTTTGTCACCACACAGTAAAGCTCAGCCATTGGAAACACAGGATGTGTCCCAAATGCACCCTATTCCCTACATAGTGCACTATATATATATATATATATATATACTACACTATATATGCAAGAAAGTGTGCCCAAAATTCAACAGGACGGCTGTCACACACTGTTTCCGGAGTTTATCGAAAAACTGTCCATTAACTTCCTTCTAATTCTCTTTACCTCTCCTTTTCCTCGTCCTCTCGATCTGTTTAGGATTCAGTTGTTGCCAGAGAGGATATTGATATGCCTATAGTGTGCAACGGCAAGAAACACCTCAGGAGAGCAACTACAGCTACAACGGTACAAAGGAGTGAAGACATAAACCTCACATGCATGGATAGTTGAGGCAACCCTAGGAGGGCTGTTTACCTCAAACAAACCAAACCATACCACGCAAAGAGAAATGTAGAAGCTTTTTTATTATACCTCAGAGAAAGAACCTTAATTTCAACTCTAGCTCACCTCGACAGACTCTTACTCATAACCATGATGAAACTTCTCCATCAAACCGAGACAGCAGAAAAGCCTGGAGCTCAATCCCAGCTCTGTCCGGTTGTGTTTGAAGTTAGCCCAAGTCCTTCCCCTCTCTTCTCTTCCCCTCTCCTCTATTCTATTCTATTCTATTCTATTTGGTTGGATCTTAATCTTGCAGGGAGCCTGAGACTATAGATGCTTCCCAAAAGGCACTCTATTCCCTATCTAGTACACTAGTGCTCAATTGGGATCTAGTCAAAAGTAATGCACTATATAGGGAATAGGGTGCCCTTTGGGACGCAAACTTAGACTAATCACACACTTTGTACTAAATCCCCAAAAAGCCACTCCAAACCCAGTATAATGAACTATGTCACATCATTTGAACCTCTCGGCGGTGGCTAATACTGACTGGGATATACCGTAAACCCCCCTTTAATCCAGGAGCTGTGAAGTTCAATTTTAATTAAACTTAATTCAACATGAAACGACCTGCGATTCAGTAGCTGAACAGCTGAACGATTCAGTAGCTGAATGGCGGTTGGGTCCCCTGACCGGAAGTGAGAGACTGATAATGATTCAGATAGGGAGAGCTTGCCTACTATCGTTCTGATACTTCACCCACTCTGACTAACTGGACTAGCTCTGCTTTTCTCAGACAGAGACAGAGGTAAGAGCGCCACAGGTAACTTCCACAAAGCTGCGAATGATCTGAGAGACAAGGCTAGCAGGGCCTTCTATGCCATCAAAAAGTAAAATTTGACATACCAATTAGGATCTGGCTAAAAATACTTGAATCAGTTATAGAACCCATTGCCCTTTATGGTTGTGAGGTCTGTGGTGCGCTCACCAACCAAGAATTCACAAATTGGGACAAACACCAAATTGAGACTCCGCATGCAGAATTCGGCAAAAATATCCTCTGTGTACAAGGTAAAACACAAAATAATGCATGCAGAGCAGAATTAGGCCGATACCCACTAATTCTCAAAATCCAGAAAAGAGACGTTCAATTCTACAACCACTTAAAAGGAAGCGATTCCCAAACCTTCAAATAACAAAGCCATCACCTACAGAGAAATTAACCTGGAGAAGAGCCCCTAAGCAAGCTGGGCTCTGTTCACAAACAAACACAAACAGAACCCACAGAGCCCCAGTACAGCAACCCAATTAGTCCCAACCAAATCAGGAGAAAACAAAAATAAATTTACTTAACACATTGGAAAGAATGACAAAAAAAACAGCGCAAACTAGAATGCCATTTGGCCCTAAACAGAGAGTACTGTGGCAGAATACCTGACCAGAGATTCTAGGTTCGAGTCCAGGCTCTGTCGCAGCCGGCCGTGACCGGAAGACCTATGGGGCAGCGCACAATTGGCCCAGCATCATCCGGGTTTTGGGAGGGTTTGGCCGGCAGGGATGTCCTTGTCCCATCGCGCACTAGCGACTCCTGTAGCGGGTCAGTCGCAGTGCATGCTGACAGTCGTCAGGTGTACGGCATTTCCTCCGACACATTGGTGCGGCTTGCGTCCGGGTTAAGTGGGCATTGTGTCAAGAAGCAGTGCGGTTTGGTTGGGTTGTGTTTTGGAGGACGCACGGCTCTCGACCTTCGCCTCTCCCGAGTCCGTACGGGAGTTGCAGCGACAAGACTAACTACCAATTGGATTCCACAAAATCGGGAGAAAAAAAAAAACCTGACCACTGTGACTGACCCAAAATGAAGGAAATCTTTGCCTAATGTACAGACACAGTGAGCATAGCCATAGCCTTGCTATTGAGAAAGAACGCCGAAGGCAGACCTGGCTCTCAAGAGAAGACAGGCTATGTGCACACTGCCCACAAAATGAGGTGGAAACTGAGCTGCACTTCCTAACCTCCTGCCAAATCCATGACCGTATGTGACCCAATTCAGGAAACTAGGCTTATTGTCGCAAGTCACAACTTCACAGGAGAGCTGTTTGAACGAGAGAAATGTTTTTATCAAAATGTTTTTTGTCCTAACCGACTTGCCAAAACTATAGTTTGTTAACAAGACATTTGTGGAGTGGTTGAAAAATTAGTTTTAATGACTTCAACCTAAGTGTACGTAAACTTCCGACTTCAATTGTTTCTGTACATTACTATTTATATTTTTGTCACCTTTTACTTCACTACATTCCAAAAGAAAATAATATACTTTTTACTACATACATTTTCCCTGACATCCAAAAGTACTCGTTACATTTTGGCATGAAAATTGTCAGATTCACACATGAAGAGAATATCCCTGGTCACCCCTGCATTTGATCTGGCAGATTCACTAAACACAAATGCTTCGTTTTGTAAATTATGTCTGAGTGTTGGAGTGTGCCCCTGGCTATCCGTCAATAAAATAAATAAATTCATAAAATGGGCCATCTGGTTTTATATAAGAGGAATTTGAAATTCTTTAAACTTTTACTTTTGATAAGTAAGTACATTTGAGCAATTACAATTACTTTTGTAAGTATTTTTAAAACCATACTTTTACTCAAGTAGTATTTCACTGGGTGACTTTTACTTTAGTCACTTTCTATTGAAGTATCTTTACATGTACTCAAGTATGACAATTTAGTACTTTTTCCCCACCACTGGATGTGGCTGAGGGTGATAGCAATTCTTTAACATGACCCATCAATTTAGATAAGTAAGCGTCATCTAATATTTATAAAATATTTTTATCTGGACACTTTGTTTACCTTGATGTAGGCTACTACCACATTTAGTCTTAATCTTTACGACACTACCCACTGTTTAGCACGACCTCACATGTGAATCCTTAAAGATATGGGTGGGGCTGTCTTAAGAGGGTGTGGACAATGCTGAATGGGTGTGGACAAAGGGGAGTGCTCCAGTGAGTTTACAAGTTGATCTACTTTCAAATGATAACTACTTTCCCATTGTTCCACAAAAATGCAGTGTATGATATGCCATTCTGTAGCTCTGAGTCTCTACTCTTTACCAAAGTAAAAATACAAACATTTCAAATTTGGCTACATAAGACCGAATCCAGGTGGTGAGTCACAGAGAGACACATATTTCCCTCAGATTACACAGACCCACAAAGAATTTGAAGAAAAATCTAATTTTGAAAAACTCCCATATCTATTGGGTGAAATACCACAGTGTGCAATCACAGCAGCAAGATGTGACTTGTTGCCACAAGAAAAGGGCAACCAGTGTAGAACAAACACCATTGTAAATACAATTTATATTCAGATGTATTTATTTACCCTTTTGTACACTATTACATCCCTGTATATAGTGTGAGTGTAATATTTACTGTGCATTCTGTATTGTTTAGTTCACTCTTGTTTATTATCCATTTCACTTGCTTTGGCAATGTAAACAGATGTTTTCCATGCCAATAAAGCCCCTTCAATTGAAATTGAGAGCGAGAAATGGAAAAAAATTGAGCGAGGAGGGGGAGAGAAAGAGGGATGGAAAAAGGACAAGAACGAGAAAGAAAAACACTATAATGACAAAGCATTTCTTGAGCTGAGGCGCCCTGTGAACAGAGCAGAAGAGAGCCGCTGCTTGACATTTGGCCAGTGGAAAAAAATTATTCCAGCAGCGGTCAACCTGTTCCTTGTGACATGCTCAAAATAAAACCCAAAACTTTTGTACTCAGCCTGTTCCAAGTCTTGATAGCCTCAGAATAGCCTCAGAGCCAGTCTGGGAAAAAGCAAATATCATATCTCGTATACTGCATCTTCCTGCGATGATAAGCAAGGGCTTATCAACTACAGTATGTATGCATCACAAATGGCACCCTATTCCCCATCTAGGGCTCCATAGGGCTGTGGCCAAAAGTAGTGCACTATATAGCGAATAGGGTGCCATTTCGGACGCAGCCTATATTTCTCCCTTTCATTTGGACCCAGCTGAGCCTGGTTAAAAAAGCAAGGGGATGATGATTACCTTTCCAATGTGACCTGGAGCATAGGAGGGGGGGGGGGGGGGGTCAGCTCTTCCAAAAAGGTATAAGCTACATACACCCGAGCAAGGTTACATACAGTGCCTTGCGAAAGTATTCGGCCCCCTTGAACTTTGCGACCTTTTGCCACATTCCAGGCTTCAAACATAAAGATATAAAACTGTATTTTTTTTTGAAGAATCAACCACAAGTGGGACACAATCATTAAGTGGAACAACATTTATTGGATATTTCAAACTTTTTTAACAAATCAAAAACTGAAAAATTGGGCGTGCAAAATTATTCAGCCCCTTTACTTTCAGTGCAGCAAACTCTCTCCAGAAGTTCAGTGAGGATCTCTGAATGATCCAATGTTGACCTAAATGACTAATGATGATAAATACAATCCACCTGTGTGTAATCAAGTCACCGTATAAATGCACCTGCACTGTGATAGTCTCAGAGGTCCGTTAAAAGCGCAGAGAGCATCATGAAGAACAAGGAACACACCAGGCAGGTCCGAGATACTGTTGTGAAGAAGTTTAGATTTGGATACCAGATTTGGATACAAAAAGATTTCCCAAGCTTTAAACATACCAAGGAGCACTGTGCAAGCGATAATATTGAAATGGAAGGAGTATCAGACCACTGCAAATCTACCAAGACCTGGCCGTCCCTCTAAACTTTCATCTCATACAAGGAGAAGACTGATCAGAGATGCAGCCAAGAGGCCCATGATCACTCTGGATGAACTGCAGAGATCTACAGCTGAGGTGGGAGACTCTGTCCATAGGACAACAATCAGTCGTATATTGCACAAATCTGGCCTTTATGGAAGAGTGGCAAGAAGAAAGACATTTCTTAAAGATATCCATACAAAGTGTTGTTTAAAGTTTGCCACAAGCCACCTGGGAGACACACCAAACATGTGGAAGAAGGTGCTCTGGTCAGATGAAACCAAAATTGAACTTTTTGGCAACAATGCAAGACGTTATGTTTGGCGTAAAAGCAACACAGCTCATCACCTTGAACACACTATCCCCACTGTCAAACATGGTGGTGGCAACATCATGGTTTGGGCCTGATTTTCTTCAGCAGGGACAGGGAAGATGGTTAAAATTGATGGGAAGATGGATGGAGCCAAATACAGGACCATTCTGGAAGAAAACCTGATGGAGTCTGCAAAAGACCTGAGACTGGGACGGAGATTTGTCTTCCAACAAGACAATGATCCAAAAACATAAAGCAAAATCTACAATGGAATGGTTCAAAAATAAACATATCCAGGTGTTAGAATGGCCAAGTCAAAGTCCAGACCTGAATCCAATCGAGAATCTGTGGAAAGAACTGAAAACTGCTGTTCACAAATGCTCTCCATCCAACCTCACTGAGCTCGAGCTGTTTTGCAAGGAGGAATGGGAAAAAAATTCTCTCTCGATGTGCAAAACTGATAGAGACATACCCCAAGCGACTTACAGCTGTAATCGCAGCAAAAGGTGGCGCTACAAAGTATTAAATTAAGGGGGCTGAATAATTTTGCACGCCCAATTTTTCAGTTTTTGATTTGTTAAAAAAGTTTGAAATATCCAATAAATGTCGTTCCACTTCATGATTGTGTCCCACTTGTTGTTGATTCTTCACAAAAAAATACAGTTTTATATCTATGTTTGAAGCCTGAAATGTGGCAAAAGGTCGCAAAGTTCAAGGGGGCCGAATACTTTCGCAAGGCACTGTATCTGTCCAGTCAACTGGAAACAACTTAATATTAAGCCACAATGTGCTCTACTTTTGACCAAAGCCCTATAGGCACTCTGGGAAAATCCCACCCATCAGCCTGGCATGATTTGCTGTTCTCCACTGACACCCAGAGCTATCACCTCACTGCCACTAACAGGCTAGCACACACAGAAACCACACACACTCACACACATATACGGTCAGCACGACACACAGTGTAATAAAAAGAGATGGAAATGTCTGATAACCATAAAAGAGGATGAACAGTGAAAGAATGAAGCAACTTTACTACGTAAATCAGAACAGCTGTCTGTTTTCTATTTTCTTTGGCTGAAAGTACATGACTGAAAGGTCAGAAAATATGTTCAGAGGGTGATGTCCCCTTCTCCTTTGCCCTTGTGGGTAATTGGACTGTATGGCCACACATTGTCCCCGCACATTGTCTCTGTACCGGTACCCCCCTGTATATAGCCTCCACATTGTCTCTGTACCGGTACCCCCCTGTATATAGCCTCCACATTGTCTCTGTACCGGTACCCCCCTGTATATAGCCTCCACATTGTCTCTGTACCGGTACCCCCCTGTATATAGCCTCCACATTGTCTCTGTACCGGTACCCCCCTGTATATAGCCTCCACATTGTCTCTGTACCGGTACCCCCCTGTATATAGCCTCCACATTGTCTCTGTACCAGTACCCCCCTGTATATAGCCTCCACATTGTCTCTGTACCAGTACCCCCCTGTATATAGTTTCGCTATTGTTATTTTACTGCTGCTCTTTAATTACTTGTTACTTCTATTTCGTATCTGTATTTTTTTTTTCAACTGCATTGTTGGTTAGGGGCACACGTAAGTAAGCATTTCACTGTAATGTCTACACCTGCTGTATTCGGCGCATGTGACTAATAAAATTTGATAGCTGCCACATCTCTCATAGTCTGAATAAAAGCAGGTGCACTATGTGATTGAATAAGTATGCATAATTGACATGGTTAGGGCTACATTTTTCAGTGAGCTACTTTAACTTTGCCAGGGACAAAATATAGCCTAATTAGGAATGAAGAGCCACAAACACAGATCACCTTTACAACCCTGGACGTAAAACACAACCGCTGATTAGCAGAGCTAGGGAGGTTTCATGGCCATACCATAGAGACATTAAATTATCAAAAGTATGTTCAAACATCTCATTCCAATATCATGGTAATTAATATGGAGTTGGTCCCCCCCCCTTTGCTGCTATAAGGGACCACAAGAGCATTTGCGAGTTTGGGCACTGATGTTGGTTAGGCTCGCTGTCGGTGTTCCAATTCATCCCAAAGGTGTTTGATGGGGTTGAGGTCAGGGCTCTGTGCAGGCCAGTCAAGTTTTTCCACACCGATCTCGACAAACCATTTCTGTATGGAACTCGCTTTGTGCACGGGGTCATTGTCATGCTGAAACAGGAAAGGGCTTTCCCCAAACTGTTGCCGCAAAGTTGGAAGCACAGAATCGTCTTAAATTATCATTGTATTCTGTAGTGTTAAGATTTCCCTTCAATGGAAGAGGCCAAGCCCAAACTATGAAAAACAGCCCCAGACCATTTTTCCCCCACCAAACATTACATTCGGCACTATGCATTGAGGAAGGTAGCGTTCTCCTGGCATCCGACAAACCCAGATTGGTCCGTCGTACTGCCAGATGGTAAAGCATGATTCATCACTCCAGAGAACACTTTTCCACTGCTCCAGAGCCCAATGGCTGTGAGCTTTACACCACTCCAACCTGCATTGCGCATGGTGATCTTAGGCTTGTGTGCGGCTGCTCGGCCATGGAAACCCATTTCATGAAGCATCCGATAAACAGTTATTGTGCTGACGTTGCTTCCAGAGGCAGTTTGCAACTCTGTAGTAAGTGTTAGAGGACGATTTTTTATGCTCAACACGCTTCAACACTCGGTGGTCACGTTCTGTGAGCTTGTGGCCTACCACTTCACGGCTGAGCCGTTGTTGCTCCTAGACGTTTACACTTCACAGTAACAGAACTTACAGTTGATTCGGGGCAGCTTTAGCATTGCAGAAATTTGACGAACTGACAAAGGTGGCATCCTATGTTTGTCTATGGAAATGGCATGGCTGTGTGCTTGATTTTATACACCAGTCAAACGGGTGTGGCTGAAATAGCCGAATCTACTCATCTGAAGGGATGTCCACATATGTTTTGTGTGTGTGTGTGTGTGTGTATGTATGTATATATGTATTTAGAGGTTGCAACATTGTATATAAGCATGGGCAGCACCATTGAAGTCATCTCAATGTTGAAGAAGATTGATTTTCTTCTTCTACTACATGCATTCTGCCACCTATAGTGTGTTTAAACATGTTTAAAGCCAAGGTTGACGATTTACTGCCACCTACAGTTATGGAATGTTTTCTCATGAGTATAATTCATTGGCTGATCCCTCCTGATGACCTGGATGGAATTATGTGATCCTTCCTTAACCCATAGGAAGTCCAACCCAGTTAAATACTTTGAAATGGGGTAAGTCCTCAATGGTGCTGTCCATGCTAAAACAGGCTTTTGGGCCGTAAAGTCCTCTCTGTGGGTCATATTTACATTTTAGTCATTTTAGCAGACGCTCTTATGCAGAGTGACTAACAGTTAGTGCGTTCATCTTAAAATATCTAGGTGGGTCAACCACATATCACCGTCATCGTAAGAAACATTTTCCTTAATAATTAGTCAGTCAGAGCTAGTAAGGGGGGAAATGAGTCAAGTGCAAGTGTTCGGCCAAGAGACCAGAGGTGGCAGAACAGAGTGCTCGGGTTGGTATGGAAGGTTTGAGCATAGCCTGAAAGTACTGTAGGGAGGGGCACTTTCTCTTGATGCTCCGCAGGCAAGTACCATGGCCTTGTAATGGCTACGAGCTTCAACTGGAGTGTGAGGAACACCAGGTAGGATGCAGCGTTCTGGATAAGTTGCAGTTGTCCAGACGGGAGATAACAAGTACCTGAATTGGGACCTGCGCCACTTCCTGTGTGAGGTAAGATCATACTCCACGGATGTTGTAGAGCATGAACCCGCAGGTGTGAGTCACTGCTTTGAAGTTTGCAGAGAATGACAGGGTGTTGTCCAGGGTAACGTCAAGGTTCTATGCACTCTGGGAGGGGGACACCATGGAGTTGTCAACCGTGATGGAGAGGGCTTGGAGCGGGCAGGCCTTCCCCGGGAGGAAGAGCAGCTCAGTCTTGTCGAGGTTGAGCTTGAGGTGGTGGGCTGACATCCAAGCTGAGATATCTGCCCCGACACGCAGAGATGTGTGTCGCCACCTGGGTGTCAGAAGGGGGAAGGAGAAAAGTAATTGAGTGTCATCCGCATAGCAGTGATAGGAGAGACCATGTGAGGATATGACCGAGCCGAGTGAATTGGTGTGTAAAGGGAAGAGGGCCTAGAACCGAGCCCTGGGGGACACCAGTAGTGAGAGTAGGACACACTCTCCAAGTCACTTGGTAGGAGCTGCCTGTCAGGTAGGATGCAATCCAATAGGGTGCAGAGCCAGAGACACCCATCCCTGAGAGGATAGAGAGGAGGATATGATGGTTCACGATGTTGAACGCAGCGGACAGATCTAGGAGGATTTGAACAGAGGAGAGAGTCAGCTTTAGCATTGGAGAGCCTCCATGACACAGAGAAGAGCAGTCTCGGGTGAGTGATCCGTCATTAAGCCTGACTGCTTAGGGTCAAGGAGATCGTTCTGAGAGTGATAGAGAGTTGGTCAGAGACAGCACGCTCAAGTGTTTTGGAAATAAAAGAAAGAAGGGATACTGGTCTGTAGTTTTTGACATCAGAGGAGTTGAGTGTTGTTTTCTTGAGGAGGGGAGCAACTGGGGACATTTTGTAGTCAGAGGGTCTGGGATGAGTTGATGAGTGAAGTGAGTAATGGGAGAAGGTCTCCTGAGATGGTCTAGAGAAGGGAGGAGGGGATAGGGTTGAGAGGGCAGCCGGACATCCCTTGCTGCAAGATTTCATCTGGAGAGAGAAGGGAGAAAGAGGTCAAGGCGTAGGGTAGTTCTGTGTGAGTTGCACCATATTTATTTCACTTAAACTAGTGTCAGATAGGTTTCCTCATCCTATTTTCCCACTATTTGTCCAATTCTAATTTCCCAGTGCTGTGAGAAGCAGCTTGATGTTTTGCGAAATCAGAAAACAAACGTATGAAATAGAACTTAATTTGAAAAAAAATACAGCAGTCTATATAAGGACAGTGGAGTCACCAAAATAAATAAACCCTAGGTATCTGAGTGTGTCTCGACTCTATCTGGTTCCCCAGTTAAGTGTAGGTTACAGGCTGTTTTCACAGACGGGATCAGGTGTCACATCTAGAGGGCAAGGCCTTGTCAACAGACAGACACCGCGACAGGCTGAGAAGGCTGCTTTTATGTTTTGCTGTCAGACTGTGGTCCTAACCTCTGTTTCCTCCTTTCTTTATCCCTTTATCTCTCCATGTACCTGACTGTCCTGTAAAAGAGGGACTAATTTATTCACTGCACCCTCTCTAAAAGCAGGCAATACCAACCAAAGGCGGAACTTTGTCTATGAGAGAGGACGGGAAAGAGGGAGGGAGTAATGATGAAATATACTAACTTATTTGTCCTAAATTACTATTCTGTCAATCAGATTGGATTTGGATTTAAAAATCAGAAAGCCCCTGTGCAGATGTTCCCCTGAAGACTATGTGTCACTGTAGGCTAGGTGTGGATGTTGTTCCATTATTAACTGTATTTGGGCAGTTTCTCCCATTCTTCTCTGCAGATGCTCTCAAGCTCTGTCAGGTTGGATGGGGAGAGTTGCTGCACAGCTATTTTCAGGTATCTCCAGAGATGTTTGATCGGGTTCAAGTTTAGCCTTTGGCTTGACCACGCAAGGACATTCAGACAGAGACTTGTCCCAAAGCCACTCCTGCGCTGTCTTGTCTGTGTGCTTAGGGTTGTTGTCCTGTTGGAAGGTGAACCTTAGCCCCAGTCCTTTGCGCTCTGAAGCAGGTTTTCATCAAGGATCTCTCTGTATTTTGCTCCGTTCATCTTTGCCTCAATCCTGACTAGTCTCCCAGTCCCTGCCGCTGAAAAACATCCTAACAGCATGATGCAGCCACTATCATGCTTCTCCGTAGGGATGGTGCCAGGTTTCCTCCAGATGTGACGCTTGGAATTCAGGCCAAAGAGTTCAATCTTGTTTCTCATGGTCTGAGTATTTAGGTGCCTTTTGGCAAACTCCAAGCAGGCTGTCATGTGCCTTTTACTGTGGAGTGGCTTCCGTCTGGCCACTCTACCATAAAGGCCTGATTGGTGGAGAGCTGCAGAGATGGGTGAACCTTCAAGAAGGGCAATCATCTCCACAGAGAAACTCTAAAGCTCTGTCAGAGTGACCATCGGGCTCTTGGTCTCCTCCGTGACCAAGGCCCTTCTCCACCGATTGCTCAGTTTGGCCAGCTCTAGGAAGAGTCTTGGTGGTTCCAAACATCTTCCATTTAAGATTGATGGAGGACACTGTGTTCTTGGGGAACTTCAATGCTGGAGAAATGTTTTGGTACCCTTCCCTAGATATGTGCCACAACATAAATCTGTCTCGGAGCTATACGGACAATTCCTTCAACCACATGGCTTGGTTTTTGCTCTGAAATGCACTGTCAGTTGTGGGACCTTATATAGACAGGCGTATGCCTTTCCCAATCATGTCCAATCAATTGAATTTACCATAGGACTCCAATCAAGTTGTTGAAGCATCTCATGGATGATCAATGTTAACAGGATGCACCTGAGCTCAATTTCGAGTCTCATAGCAAAGGGTCTAAATACTTATTTAAATCAGGTATTTCAGTTTATTAAGAAATTGCAAACATTTCTAAAAACCTGGTTTTACTTTTTACTTCATTATGGGATATTGTGTGTAGATTGATGAGGAAAATGTTTTATTTAATCCATTTTAGAATAAGGATATAACGTAACAAAATGTGGAAAAAGTAAAGGGGCCTGAATACGTAAATGTACTTGGATAGTAAGTTATTCTGATTCTAGTCCAACAAATTACTAAGCCATAGAAATTACAACACTAGCATTAATTTTACACAGTATACATTTCAGTTCCCTATTTTATGAAATGAGTCCTACAGCCATCCAGAAATGATACATTACATGATATCTAACGACTCATTAACTAAGACCCTCTCTATAAGCGACTAAACAGCCTTGTACTTGTTTGGCCATGACACTCATTTTAATCACCACTTCATTTCCAAAGGTTGACCAATTAAAATCACCGCCATAAAACCTACACCGTTCAGTAATCAGCTCAAGATGTGTTATATACACATGGGATGGGGGAGAGAACATGCTTGAGCCAGCACATCCAGAGACCGATACAGAAAGACCGGGAGGGAGAGACCGAGAGAGAAAGACCGGGAGAGAGAGAGAAAGAGAGCGAGACCGACAGCGAGAGAGCAGAGAGAGAGAGAGAGCTACAGACATGCTCAACTTGAACTCCTGATTTATTTATGTTTTAAGAATGAGATAAGCACTCAAATCTAAAAATAAAGACAACTGATGAACAAGAACTCTATTCAATTAGAATAGAAAAAAAGTAACTTTGTGCCCCAAATTAAGAAGTTTTGACCCTCACTAGCTAGCTACACAACAACAACCTAGCCAGCAGGCTAACAAGCTAGCTAGAACAAATCTAGCAAGGGGAGTTGATACTACATCAAACGACCAAACTGAGTGAGTAAACCAAAAAAAGAGAACAGAACTAACTTTAAACATATGTTCTGTTTTTTATGTGTGAAGAATTGTTCACCCTTGTTGCTGGTTTTTGAGCTAAATTAGAGTTAGCTAGCAACAGACAAACAAAACCGGTTGCCACGGCAACAGTGCAGCAGAACAGATCAGCAGCAGCAGTAGCAGAGTCCCCAGGCACCGTGTCCCCATCAGCGCTGAGACCATTCTCTACCCTCCAGAGGCCAAAAATGACAACGAGGAAAGCTTTTAAACAGAACCTTCTAAAGGAGAGGTAAGAAACCCTTTTCATAGACCTCTACAAAAACGGTGATGTGAGTAATCTCATCTTTCTCACTGACCAGCCAAATACATGGAGCTCAGCAGTCTGCCGATCCATAAAGAGAAAATCTGTCATGGCTGAAAGCTGAAAGTCAAAGAGACAGACGACCCTGACAGCACCATAACAATCAACTTTTACAAGACTGGGACTGTCATGGTGCAAGGTAACCTTAGGCTGTTTGAAACAGACTTTCAGACCATTAAGGAGAGAGCAGAGAGAGAGGACACCACCAATGGCATGCCCTCCCACAAGACAAACTCCACTATCCCCACCCAAAAAGGCACATCAAGCACAGTGCAGAACACGCCCCAGGAGGAGAGCGACCCCCTCAGTGCAGAGCAGGCTCAGGCCCTCCTCACCACCATGGCTGCCATGAAGGATGAGTTCACCAAACTGGAGGGGGAGGTTGTCCTGCTCAGGGAGAGCTTGAGGCAAACGGCAACCAGACATCCACACCTTAGAGGATCTCCTAACCAAGGTGCGGCCAGAGCAGAACAGCAGCCATGCAACACAGCTGATAGAGGTTCAGCAAGAGAGAGATGGACTTGCAAGAACTGGCTGATATAACAAAGGAGGTAAGCTCCAAAATGACAGGCAGAGCAGTAATAATGAGCTGACCACACTAAGAGAGGAGCTGCAGTAGAGAAAGACAACAGAGGACAGGCTGTTAGCAGCTAGATCACCACTTTATGACCTGCCCTCACACAGCAGAGGAGACCAACTCAACCAGCCAGGCCTCCCCAGCCCTGCCTGCTGCACCCCCCCCTCCCCAACCCACAGAACAGCCTCCAACTGAAAGTGGCACCGGCACAGACCAGCCACACCCCAGCTCCAACACCCTCCAGCCCCTCACTGCAAAACTACTGGACCAATGGCGACACATTGTCTACAGCTCCCTCGAAACCCCGTCCTTCATGGAAAAATTATGCCAAAACTCACAATCGAAAAGACTGGCAGTGAAAGAAAAGAAACAGACATCGAAAGCAAAGATACGAGTAGCGTAACCAAAAAGGTAGTACATGCAGGCAAGAGCGTAGGCAAAATGTATTCAATAGGATTGTTTTCTGGGAAAGTTTAACCAAAAAATATTTTTGCATTCGTTTTCAAATATAGATATTTTTATCATTTTTTTCAAGTGTTTGCTCTCACTTTAAAATGATTTGCTTACAAGTTTTGGGGTTTTGGAGGTCTTATTTTTGTTTACAATTGTTTGGTTTTTGATTTCAAAATCCATTCATTTCACCAGTCCTCAAAAATATGTTTACATTCAACATTTTTCATGTCCACAATTTCATTTTGAGTTCAATACATATGGCGTGAAATTGACCCCATACTCAACAGGCCTATAGATGGAGTGCAAACAGCACAGAAATCTATCAAAAAGCAATTAGTAGCCAAAAGATACAATCTCTCCTGGACAAATGTTTTGCCTTAACATTGTTGAAACTGAAAATGTGGCCGTTTAGAACGTAAACTTTATATTTGACAAATTAGCCTTCTTGGCTAATCTAAAGAAACATAAGAACAAAGCAAAACAATAAGACAATGAAAAATGTTTTGATGATTGCAAAAATCTAAACGTCATTGACAAATATACAGTGCCTTGCGAAAGTATTCGGCCCCCTTGAACTTTCCAACCTTTTGCCACATTTCAGGCTTCAAACATAAATATATAAAAATGTATTTTTTTGTGAAGAATCAACAACAAGTGGGACACAATCATGAAGTGGAACGACATTTATTGGATATTTCAAACTTTTTTAACAAATCAAAAACTGAAAGATTGGGCATGCAAAATTATTCAGCCCCTTTACTTTCAGTGCAGCAAACTCTCTCCAGAAGTTCAGTGAGGATCTCTGAATGATCCAATGTTGACCTAAATGACTAATGATGATAAATACAATCCACCTGTGTGTAATCAAGTCTCCGTATAAATGCACCTGCACTGTGATAGTCTCAGAGGTCCGTTAAAAGCGCAGAGAGCATCATGAAGAACAAGGAACACACCAGGCAGGTCCGAGATACTGTTGTGAAGAAGTTTAAAGCCGGATTTGGATACAAAAAGATTTCCCAAGCTTTAAACATCCCAAGGAGCACTGTGCAAGCGATAATATTGAAATGGAAGGAGTATCAGACCACTGCAAATCTACCAAGACCTGGCCGTCCCTCTAAACTTTCAGCTCATACAAGGAGAAGACTGATCAGAGATGCAGCCAAGAGGCCCATCATCACTCTGGATGAACTGCAGAGATCTACAGCTGAGGTGGGAGACTCTGTCCATAGGACAACAATCAGTCGTATATTGCACAAATCTGGGTGGCAAGAAGAAAGTCATTTCTTAAAGATATCCATAAAAAGTGTCGTTTAAAGTTTGCCACAAGCCACCTGGGAGACACACCAAACATGTGGAAGAAGGTGCTCTGGTCAGATGAAACCAAAATTGAACTTTTTGGCAACAATGCAAAACGTTATGTTTGGCATAAAAGCAACACAGCTGAACACACCATCCCCACTGTCAAACATGGTGGTGGCAGCATCATGGTTTGGGCCTGCTTTTCTTCAGCAGGGACAGGGAAGATGGTTAAAATTGATGGGAAGATGGATGGAGCCAAATACAGGACCATTCTGGAATAAAACCTGATGGAGTCTGCAAAAGACCTGAGACTGGGACGGAGATTTGTCTTCCAACAAGACAATGATCCAAAACATAAAGCAAAATCTACAATGGAATGGTTCAAAAATAAACATATCCAGGTGTTAGAATGGCCAAGTCAAAGTCCAGACCTGAATCCAATCGAGAATCTGTGGAAAGAACTGAAAACTGCTGTTCACAAATGCTCTCCATCCAACCTCACTGAGCTCGAGCTGTTTTGCAAGGAGGAATGGGAAAAAATTTCAGTCTCTCGATGTGCAAAACTGATAGAGACATACCCCAAGCGACTTACAGCTGTAATCGCAGCAAAAGGTGGCGCTACAAAGTATTAACTTAAGGGGGCTGAATAATTTTGCACGCCCAATTTTTCAGTTTTTGATTTGTTAAAAAAGTTTTAAATATCCAATAAATGTCGTTCCACTTCATGATTGTGTCCCACTTGTTGTTGATTCTTCACAAAAAAATACAGTTTTATATCTTTATGTTTGAAGCCTGAAATGTGGCAAAAGGTCGCAAAGTTCAAGGGGGCCGAATACTTTCGCAAGGCACTGTATCTAATCAAAAATACAGAGACCCAGAAAACACAAATGTACACCTTCAATATGGGGAAACACTGAAGCAATATAAACACACCCTAAGAACAAAAAAGGAACACCACATTAGAAATCATCTGGATGTAATTGAGGAATCCGTAGAATCAAACCACTTCTGGGAGAATTTGAATAAATTAAACAAACCTCATGAGGAATTTGGCTATCCACAAATGGGGATATGTGGAGGAATCACTTTGCAAACCTACAGCATTATAACAAGAGCCCAGAACAAATGTATGTATGTATGTATGTATGTATGTATGTCTGTATGTATATATATATATAAAAATAAGAAAAATGACAATCCTGGAAATCAGCAGTGAAAAATCCTGTGGATAGCCCAATTACAGAAAAATAATTATTGGGAAAAACTATGCACTCTCCAACCCAAAAAGGACTGTGTTGCTGATGGTATTTTAAATGAAATGATCAAATATACGTTTCACAAATTCAAATTGGCTGTACTCAAACTCAACAGTTTTGGTATTTTCCCCAATATTTGGAACCAAAGATTGGTGTGATCAATCTATAAAAATAGAGACAAATTTGACCCAGATAATTAGAGGAATGTGTGTTAACAGCAAATTCTTGATGAAAACATCCTAAGCAGAATCCAGATTGGATTTTTTTTTTATCATACAACAGACCACATTTACACCCTCCACACTAATTGAAAAACAAGCAAACCAAAACAAAGTCAAAATCTACTTGTGTTTTGTAGACTTCAAGAAGGCATTTGATTAAATTTGACAAAGGTATTTTTTATAAACTAATATAAAGTGGTATTGGAGGGAAAACATATGTTATAAAAACAATGTACATTTAAAACAAATGTGCGGTTAAAATTGGCAACAAGCAAACAGACGACTTCTCTCAGGGACGTGGAGTGAAACAGGGCTGCCCAATAAGTCCAACACTATTTAACATCTCCATGAATTAATTGGCAAAAACATTAGAAGAATCAGCAGCACCTGGTCTCACCCTACACAACACTGAAATCAAATGTCTGCTGAACGCAGATGACCTGGTGCTATGGTCTCCCACTAAGGAGAGGTTACATCAGCATCTAGATCATCTGCACAGGTTCTGTTAGACCCGGGCTCTGACCGGAAATCAGGATGACAAATATAAATTATATTCAGACACACTTCTATTAGAACACACCACAAACTACATGTATTACCTCCTGAGTGGTGCAGTGGTCTAAGGCACTGCATCGCAGTGTTAGCTGTGCCACTAGAGATTCTGGGTTCGAGTCCAGGCTCTGTCACAGCCGGACACGACCAGGAGATCCATGGGGTGGGGCACAATTAACCCTGATGACGCTGGGCCAGGGGAGGGTTTGGCCGGCAGGGATGTTCTTGTCCCATCGGGCACTAGCGACTCTTGTGACGGGCCGGGCCCTGACACGGTTGCCAGGTGAACGGTGTTTCCTCCGACACATTGGTGCGGCTGGCTTCAGGGTCAAGTGGCCGTTGTGTCAAGAAGCAGTGTGGCTTGTTTCGGAGGACGTACGGCTCTCGAACCTTTGCCTCTCCCAAGTTCGTACGTGAGTTGCAGCGATGGGACAAGACTACACCACATGGATATCACAAAATTGGGGAGAAAATGGGGTAAAAAAATATATATTTAAAAAGAATACACGTATCTAGGACTAAATATCAGCAAAACAGGTAGCTTTCACATGGCTGTGAATGAGCTGAGAGACAAAGCAAGAAGAGCCATGCCATTTCTATGCCATTAAAAGGAACATTAAAATCTGGCTCAACTTTCCAATCAGTTATAGAACCAGGTCATCAAAAAGAAAGGAGGACCAAGGCACTCCTCATATTAATTAAAATGCCTTTATTTGTATGGCATGTTCAATAGAAAAAGTTTTAAAAATTCAATGTGTTTCGGCTGCATGGCCTTCGTACTCCCTGAAGTTTCAAAAATCTAACGCATTTTG
Organism: Oncorhynchus mykiss; assembly: GCF_013265735.2. Taxonomy (NCBI): domain Eukaryota; kingdom Metazoa; phylum Chordata; class Actinopteri; order Salmoniformes; family Salmonidae; genus Oncorhynchus; species Oncorhynchus mykiss. Next base: position 34,575,882 of record NC_048575.1, on the reverse strand, counting down.
GCTGCATGGCCTTCGTACTCCCTGACGAAGGCCATGCAGCCGAAACGCGTTGGATTTAAAAAAAAAATTTTTTTAAATTGTTTCTATTGATGATAAGGAAATGTATATGTTTAAAGTAATGACTAAATAATTCCACCCTGAAACGTAATTAACGATGTGAAATGTATTAGAATTATTAGACTATGTGAAATGTATTAGGGCAGCAGGGTAGCCTAGTGGTTAAAGCATTGGACTAGATATCGAAATGTTGCAAGTTCGAATCCCCGAGCTGACAAGGTACAATCTGTTGTTCTGAACAAGGCAGTTAACCCACTGTTCCTAGGCCATCATTGAAAATAAGAATGTGTTCTTAACTGACCTGCATAGTTAAAATAAAATAAAAAATGAGACTATAATCCAATAATGTATGGTTGAGACTGTTAAAGACTGCTCACATTTTGGTTGACTTTAGAAGTAATTTAAGTCTACTGAATTGAGAGCCCGACAGAGAGAGACAGAGAAATAGCATTGGTCTACAATTGACAAAGGAATACCAAACTGGCCACCAGGCATTGTTCAATTATCATGCTTTTTTTTTTTTTTACATCACACAAACCACTAGCGTTACACAGACAGGACGTTGAGATGCAGACACTTGACTTTCGCCTACGGCTGTAAAGATAGACTTGTCAAACACTCATTAATAGCAGTGTCTGTGAGCTAGGGAAAGACTGGCTGAGCATGGGAAGTGTGAGTCATTATCAAGTCAGGAACAGGCCTTTAACGGATCAATCTCCACCATCTCCAGGAGTAACCACTGCTGCTGTAGGTAGAAGCCGAGAGAACAGACAGACCTGGGGAAACTTCGAAAAACAAAGAGTGGTGGATGGATATTGTTATTTTTATCATTCTATTGTCTTTCCCTCCATCCCTTGGGAGTCAGTGCTGTTTGTTCTCTTTTCTTCAACCATCTCTCTGGCTGAGCTCTGAGACTGAATTCCCTGTGCTGGTGTAATGAGACACTCCAGCAGGCTGGCTACAGTGAGGAGGAAGCAGGCCAGAGGTTGGACAGCAGATACTGTAACTGTACATCATAATTGGGTTAAGAAGGAAATATACTGCAGCAAGCCATATTAAGCAAGCCAACATTTAACAATGTTGACATACAGTAGCAATAGTTTCTAAACAATTTAGCTCACTGGCATTACAAATCACGAGTAAACAGAGCTTTAGCAATAGTAGTAGAACAATAGCTATACATGTTTAAAAGGCTGTGAAAACGTGATTTTCCTTTGTTTTATATACATTTCCACACTGAGGTTGGAATAATACTGTGTTATTGTGAAAATTATGATGTTTGAAAAGACAGCCTGAAATTTCAGCCTCTTTTGGTGGGATGGATGTCACCCGGTGGTGAATTAGTTAGACTAATAAGAGAGATCCAAACCTCTGCCAAAAACAGCTAGTTTTCCCCACTCAGACCATTCCCAGACATCCCCAGACTTGCTTGAGAAATTGCTCTTTGCTATGGAGCTATTTTTGTTTAGTTTTCACCGTTTTAATTGAAAACAATCACAGTAAGGTACTTAATTGTTACCCAGAAATGATTTGATATTGAGATACAAATGGCTGCATTGTACCTTTAAGAAGTCACTTACATTGCAGAACTTGAGTCGTACAGAAAAGCTGTGATTGTACCCAAGTTTGATCATATGCACATCATTTAGTTATTTACATTTTTCTGACAGGCCAGTACTTATGCGTCAGAAGGTAATATCAATTAAGTTCCTCAATATTCCTTAGTAGGAAACACTAGGGAAATTAAAATGGAGCATTTGAACTGCCAGCTGAGACTTTAAAATTAGCCTTGTGAAGGATTCATGGGACACTTTATAACTCCGGCAGGCTGGCATCATTTAAAACAGAAGAAACAAAAGTCAGCCATGCATGGAGGGAAAAACCCCCCAGGGGGAGGGAAGTACGACAACCTGAAACAACCAAACTACCATCTGCTACTGTTTGCATAGGTTTAATAGCTTCGTTTTTATTAATGTAATGTTCAAAACAGTCCTTTCCTTCTGACTATGTTCATATCAAAAGGAGAACAACAGGCTTTGTTTTTGGTATTGTAACCTAGTCAAGTCGGGCTTGATCCTTCTTATAGCCCAGACACACGGGTAGGATTGTCAAGGATTGTACTGTCTGCCGACAGTACTTAGCACCCCTGAACAGTGTCGGCAGTCAATCTCTGTTGTGTTCACACAACAAAGACCTTGAAGTCATCAGCCACTCAGCCAAACCAGAAGCTGGCAGTAGCAGTGTTTGGCAATGCATGTCCATGTGTGTTGCTTTATGGTCTAGTCAATGTTAGCAAGCTAACTGTTAGCAAGCTAACTGTTAGCAAGCTAACTGTTAGCAAGCTAACTGTTAGCAAGCTAAGCTAACTGTTAGCAAGCTAAGCTTATATTGCTATTGTTGTAGAAGGCGCATGTTAATACTAGCTAGCTAGCTAATAAGTTAGTGCACGTCACATTATCAAAAAAAACTAAAACAAACATAACATGTAAATACTTAATCTAGAAAAAAAAGATGTTATGCAGCTTTATTGTTAAAGTTAGAACAATTCTGATGGAAAGCGTGGATTAGACCAGAAAGAAAAAGGTCAACATTATTGTGTTGTGATGGATTTCTAATACCGCAATACTTTTTCTACCAGAGGTCTTCTAGGACCCCGTTCTCATCTGTTTGACCAGAAATCAAAGCCTTTGCTTTTTCCTAATGCCCATACACGTGTAACGGTTGAAAGCTGCTTGCTTAGCGAGTACCACTTCCTCCTGATTCGGCTCACACCGAGGCTCGAACACAGGACCTCTGCCTAGCTAGCACACATGACAGCCCACCTGAAGCGTCTTACCAGTTACGCGTGAAGCTGGCAATTTGGCGGCGCAGGCTGAGTAGTAAGTTTCACACATCCCCATGTTCTACATTCACCTATCACACTTACTCAACAGCGACCCCACCGTTGAGCTGAGAGCAACTGCATATCCGAGTCACAACTGTAAAGGGCATCACGCTGCTTGCTTAGGGAGTACCACTTCCTCCCAATTCTGCTAACCCCGAGGCTCGAACCCAGGACCTCTGCACTCCAACCAAACTCAGGAGTGTGATGGACGTGAATGAATTTGAGCAAGTGTCCAGCACTGCTCAGAGCCCTCGATGGGCAAATATTGATTTCTCAAGAGCAATGATTATGGCACACCGTTGATTCGGTTATGAAACAGAGAGAGTCCACAGAGAAATCAAAAACCAACAGAAGACGTAATTACTTTTCGGAACAATACAGACCAAATCGAACTAACATAAAGACTTGATTTGTTGTCAGCGGGCATCTAATATATCTAATATACACTGCTCAAAAAAATAAAGGGAACACTGAAACAACACAATGTAACTCCAAGTCAATCACACTTCTGTGAAATCAAACTGTCCACTTAGGAAGCAACACTGATTGACAATACATTTCACATGCTGTTGTGCAAATGGAATAGACAACAGGTGGAAATTATTGGCAATTAGCAAGACACCCCCAATAAAAGGAGTGGTTCTGCAGGTGGGGACCACAGACCACTTCTCAGTTCCTATGCTTCCTGGCTGATGTTTTGGTCACTTTTGAATGCTGTCGGTGCTTTCACTCTAGTGGTAGCATGAGACGGAGTCTACAACCCACACAAGTGGCTCAGGTAGTGCAGCTCATCTAGGATGGCACATCAATGCGAGCTGTGGCAAGAAGGTTTGCTGTGTCTGTCAGCGTAGTGTCCAGAGCTTGGAGATGCTACCAGGAGACAGGCCAGTACATCAGGAGATGTGGAGGAGGCCGTAGGAGGGCAACAACCCAGCAGCAGGATCGCTACCTCCGCCTATGTGCAAGTATGAGCAGGACGAGCACTGCCAGAGCCCTCCAAAATGACCTCCAGCAGGCCACAAATGTGCATGTGTCTGCTCAAACGGTCAGAAACAGACTTCATGAGGGTGGTATGAGGGCCCAACGTCCACAGGTGGGGGTTGTGCTTACAGCCCAACACCGTACAGGACGTTTAGCATTTGCCAGAGAACACCAAGATTGGCAAATTCACCACTGGCGCCCTGTGCTCTTCACAGATGAAAGCAAGTTCACACTGAGCACGTGACAGACGTGACAGTCTGGAGACGCCGTGGAGAACGTTCTGCTGCCTGCAACATCCTCCAGCATGGTGCGGGGTGGCATTTCTTTGGGGGGCCGCAAAGCCCTCCATGTGCTCGCCAGAGGTAGCCTGACTGCCATTAGGTACCGAGATGAGATCTTCAGACCCCTTGTGAGACCATATGCTGGCTGGAGTGTGGCTGGAGTGTGTCAGCAGTTCCTGCAAGAGGAAGGCATTGATGCTATGGACTGGCCCGCCCGTTCCCCAGACCTGAATCCAATTGAGCACATCTGGGACATCATGTCTCGCTCCATCCACCAATGCCACGTTGCACCACAGACTGTCCAGGAGTTGGCGGATGCTTTAGTCCAGGTCTGGAAGGAGATCCCGCAAGAGACCATCCGCCACCTCATCAGGAGCATGCCCAGGCGTTGTAGGGAGGTCATACAGACACGTGGAGGCCACACACACTACTGAGCCTCATTTTGACTTGTTTTAAGGACATTACATCAAAGTTGGATCAGCCTGTAGTGTGGTTTTCCACTTTAATTTTGAGTGTGACTCCAAATCCAGACCTCCATGGATTGATAAATTTGATTTCCATTGATAATTGGGTGATTTTGTTGTCCGCACATTCAACTATGTAAAGAAAAAAGTATTTAATAAGAATATTTCATTCATTCAGATCTAGGATGTGTTATTTTAGTGTTCCCTTTATTTTTTTGAGCAGCATAGTTACACGGGTCTTTACTGGTCTAAACCACTTTGCTCCAACTCGTGTTCCTTTCAACAAAGCTTGATCATTTCTTTAATGAGCCACAGAATTCCCAATGAAAATGTGCAACTTTTTACAAGGGCATTCATCCTTTTAGCTATTCATCTTTTTAAAAACAGAGAGAAACACCAATGGCTTGACATGGTGTTTTTTTCCAAAGGTTTCTTTGGTTTTGATCATTTGAATAAGACTTTGCTGAGAGGACATATGGTATTTCCCAGTAATTCATGGAGAAGCTAGCTAGCTGTTAGCCCGGTCTTGATTAGGCAAACCCCAGAAGGGTCTAAAAATCAAGTGTTGCTGACTCAAGACCACCGCTGTCTGGTCAATAATAATGTAGCCTCGATCCAGCCTTCCTCCTTATAAACTGAGTAAATGTGAGATTGCAGAGTCTGGCAATGCAGGATATAATACTGTTCTGTAACAATAATAATAAATGTTCTTCACTGGGTAAAAAACTAAACAAACCAATAACAGACTGCATTCATGTCGATACACATCATACCATGGTAGGTCACCACTGTGGTGTCCTGTGACACAATGATAGGCCTAGAAGTGTAAAAAGCTACTGCAGTACAGTGGAAAAACACTTTGGTCTCTTGATCAAATGTGGGGACTGGAGAGCATAACACTGTATAAAGTGAAACTTGACAACCCTTTAAATGAATATGTACATGTATTTCCATATTCAGTTTGATAGATCTGTATGATCATTTCGGAATGGCTCAAGGCATCCTCACAAGAGGCTTGCTGATGCATCACAAACCAGACGGTCTGCTCTGCCTATAAATCTGATGACCGATTCCCACAAGAGCCTATCAACATCAGAACACTGTATCCCCTAGCTGCAGCTTGTCACACAGAGAGAGAGAGAGAGAGAGATACAGAGGGAGGGATAGATGGAGGGGAGAGGGAGGAGAGGGTTGAAATGTGAGGAGAAGGACAGAGGCAGGGAGGCACAATGGAGGAGGAGGGAGAAAGCCTGTCGCATCTGACAGAAGACTTTATCTCTCAGGGATGTGTGAAGAAGCAGGGTATGACATCAGAGCTGCACCCTGAGGCCTGACCCCCAACCAGACCCTGACCTCAAGACCCTGCAGCAGCACCCCGTGGCGGTGGCAAGGCCAGGAGAGATGGGGCGCAAGCTGGACCTGTCTGGCCTGACGGACGACGAGGCGGAGCACGTGCTGAAGATGGTGCAGATGTCTGACATCCACACAGTCTGACTAGGCTGAAGAGACAGTCACGTCTTAGCCCCCCTTTAAATCCAGCAGGATCAGCACAAATATCTTTCCCGAAATATCTTTACTCAAACTCACAGTTATGTGAAAGATGTTGATAACATGGCTATCAGCTAAAAAAATACACTTCTCCAATGGAGAAGAGTGTTTCAACTTTCGTAAGGGGAATCGTATACCAGGTAGTCCTGGGGGCACCAAATGTTCAGCAATTTAATTTGTGTTTTGAGTTGTAAATTGACACAGGAATAAAACATTTTCCGAAAACATGGTACACTTCCTCAATTATCAGACCCGCAAATCCCATTTTTCATACAGTTCTCTCACCCTCCCCCTAATCCCCCATCTCACCTGAGCCTGTCCTCCTCCTTCTTCCTCAGCTTCATATCCCTCTGCACCACCTTCAGCACATGCTCTGCCTCGTCGTCTGTCAGGCCCGACAGGTCCAGCTTGCGCCCCATCTCTCCTGGCCTTGCCACCGCCACGGGGTGCTGCTGCAGGGGGGGGGGGGTCACAGAGAGAGTAGAGGAGAGGGTCCATAACTGTGTCTATAAAGACTCTCTCTACTGAACAAAAACAAACTCAACATGTAAAGTGTTGGTCCCATGCTTCATGAGCTGAAATAAAAAGAACCAAGAAAATATTCCATATGTACAAAAAGCTTACAATGCATCCGGAAAGTATTCAGACAGTTTACTTTTTCAATATTTTGTTACGTTACAGCCTTATTCTAAAATTTATAAAATAGTTCTTTCCCCCTCTATCTACCCACAATAACGAAGTGAAAACAAGTTTAGAAATTTTTGCAAATGTATTTTAACTCAAAACAAATTAAGTGGCCCAGCCAGAGCCCAGACTTGAACCCTATCAAACACCTATGGAGAGACATGAAAATAGCAGTGTAGTGACGCTCCACATCCAACTTGACAGAGCTTGAGAGGACCTGCAGAGAAGAATGGGAGAAACTCTCCAAATGCAGGTGTGTCAACCTTGTAGCGTCATTCCCAAGAAGACTCAAGGCTGTAATCACTGCCAAAGGTGCTTCAGCAAAGTACTGAGTAAAGTGTCTGAATACATATGTATTTCAGTTGCTAACATTTCTAAAAACCTGTTTCGGCACTGTCATTATGGGGTATTGTGTGTAGATTGATGAAGGGAATTTTTTTTTAAATTCATTTTAGAATAAGGCTGTAAAGTAACAAAATGTGGAAAAAGTAAAAGGGGTCTGAATACACTGTATTTCTCTAAAATATTATGTACGCATTTGTTTACATCTGTTAGTGAACATTTCTTCTTTGCCAAGATAAATCATCCACCTGACAGGTGTGGGATATCAAGAAGCTGATTATATAATATATTAATATGATTATTATATGATTATATAAACCTGTGTATATTATATACACAGGTTTATTTTTTTATTTTACCTTTATTTAACCAGGTAGGCTAGTTGAGAACAAGTTCTCATTTGCAACTGCGACCTGGCCAAGATAAAGCATAGCAGTATGAGCAGACAACACAGAGTTACACATGGAGTAAACAATTAACAAGTCAATAACACAGTAGAAAACAAAGGGGGAGTCTATATACAATGTGTGCAAAAGGCATGAGGTAGGCGAATAATTACAATTTTGCAGATTAACACTGGAGTGATAAATGATCAGATGGTCATGTACAGGTAGAGATATTGGTGTGCAAAATAGCAGAAAAGTAAATAAATAAAAACAGTATGGGGATGAGGTAGGTGAAAATGGGTGGGCTATTTACCAATAGACTATGTACAGCTGCAGCGATCGGTTAGCTGCTCAGATAGCAGATGTTTGAAGTTGGTGAGGGAGATAAAAGTCTCCAACTTCAGCGATTTTTGCAATTCGTTCCAGTCACAGGCAGCAGAGTACTGGAACGAAAGGCGGCCAAATGAGGTGTTGGCTTTAGGGATGATCAGTGAGATACACCTGCTGGAGCGCGTGCTACGGATGGGTGTTGCCATCGTGACCAGTGAGCTGAGATAAGGCGGAGCTTTACCTAGCATGGACTTGTAGATGACCTGGAGCCAGTGGGTCTGGCGACGAATATGTAGCGAGGGCCAGCCGACTAGAGCATACAAGTCGCAGTGGTGGGTAGTATAAGGTGCTTTAGTGACAAAACGGATGGCACTGTGATAGACTGCATCCAGTTTGCTGAGTAGAGTGTTGGAAGCCATTTTGTAGATGACATCGCCGAAGTCGAGGATCGGTAGGATAGTCAGTTTTACTAGGGTAAGCTTGGCGGCGTGAGTGAAGGAGGCTTTGTTGCGGAATAGAAAGCCGACTCTTGATTTGATTTTCGATTGGAGATGTTTGATATGAGTCTGGAAGGAGAGTTTGCAGTCTAGCCAGACACCTAGGTACTTATAGATGTCCACATATTCTAGGTCGGAACCATCCAGGGTGGTGATGCTAGGCGGGCATGCGGGTGCAGGCAGCGATCGGTTGAAAAGCATGCATTTGGTTTTACTAGCGTTTAAGAGCAGTCGGAGGCCACGGAAGGAGTGTTGTATGGCATTGCAGCTTGTTTGGAGGTTAGATATCACAGTGTCCAATGACGGGCCGAAAGTATATAGAATGGTGTCGTCTGCGTAGAGGTGGATCAGGGAATCGCCCGCAGCAAGAGCAACATCATTGATGTATACAGAGAAAAGAGTCGGCCCGAGAATTGAACCCTGTGGCACCCCCATAGAGACTGCCAGAGGACCGGACAGCATGCCCTCCGATTTGACACACTGAACTCTGTCTGCAAAGTAATTGGTGAACCAGGCAAGGCAGTCATCCGAAAAACCGAGGCTACTGAGTCTGCCGATAAGAATATGGTGATTGACAGAGTCGAAAGCCTTGGCAAGGTCGATGAAGACGGCTGCACAGTACAGGTGTGCCTTGTGCTGGGTACAATAAAAGGCCACTCTAAAATGTGCGGTTTTGTCATACAACACAATGCCACAGATGTCTCAAGTTTAGGGAGCATGCCATTGACATGCTGACTGCAGGAATGTCCACCAGAGCTGTTGCCAGAGAATAAGCCACCTCCAACGTCATTTTAAAGAATTTTGCAGTACATCCAACCGGCCTCACAACCGCAGACCACGCATAATACAACAGCCTAGGACCTCCACATCCGGCTTCTTCACCTGCGAGATGATCTGAAACCAGCCACCCGGACAGCTGGTGAAACTGAGGAGTATTTTTGACTGTAATAAAGCCCTTTTGTGGGGATAAACTAATTCTGATTGGCTGGTCCTGACAGCACCCCTGCCCACTCATAAGAAATCCATAGATTAGGGCCTAATTCCAATTGATTGATTTCCTTATATGATCTGTAGCTCAGTAAAATCGTTGAAATGCGTTTATATCTTCTGTTCAGAATACATTCCATTTCCAGCGTTTTTGTATTGTATTGTAGTGTATACGAATTTCCATGTAAATGAACAATAAAGTAACTGCATCTTACATGCATACGAGTGTGGATGCAGCACATCCCTATTGAGTGAAATGAGAGAGGATGGAAAGAGAATGGTAAATCATAAGCTCAGAGAATTATGCGCTCTGTGATTGACCTAGCCTCATCCTCAGAATCTTTTTGACAAGGATGGACGGAAGGGGTAGGCGTCATATTCAGTTGTTTCATACCGGGAAGGTGACAGTTGCCTTTTGTTATGTCAAATCTAATTGCCAATCAATTTCCAATGTCATACTGTATGTTGAAAACACATCTCGGTTTCCAGTCAGCTTATGATATATATATATATATATATATATATATATATATATATATATATATATATATACATACACACACACACACACACACACATACATAATAGATGAAGAGCACATAAGGCCACAAACACAGTGTCACGTTCTCAGCAGCTTCAGTGTTGGGGGAGCAGAGAAATCTTTCAGGCTGGGTCTCAGTAAGCTGCTATGGTTCAGCTTAAATGCATAATGATGCCATTCACAAGACCACCCACTCTGGCTTAGACATGAGAGCACTTCAAGACCGCCATCTCTGACTGTCCACAGGGGGAAAGTATCCTGGCATTACTGGATGGGATTTCAGCATTTCACATTCTATTGTATATCGCACTCTTAAGGCTGCAATACCCTGCCTTGTATTTCTGCCTGACTAAGGAACAACTGCTTTCTGGACACACATTCTAATAATACTTTGAGTCTTTCTCAGTTGCACAAAAGAGGCTTCAAGGCACCCTGTGGTACAATACCTGTGTCCCTACTGATAAAAATGATCCTGGTGATGAGAGAGAGAGGGGAGAATACAGCACAAGGCCATCGCCCCGTCCTACCCCTGGCTCTGCCGCTGGACTTCCTGGAGTTGATTGCTCTGTCTCCGACGTACGGTAGGAAAGGGGGAACAAGCTATTTATTGTACTGCATCTGCCTTTGGCTCAGGCGTTGGGGAGGGCCATAGCGGTAGGCAGGTAGTACAGTCCTAGGGTGCATCCCAAATGGCACCCTATATATGGCACTCCTTTTGACCAGCACCCATAGGGCCTTGGTCAAATGTAGTGCACTATATTAGGGAATAGGGTGCCATTTGGGGTAGACAATTGTATAGACTAGTGAAGGGAAAATGTATCATTACTCCAAACCCACAGGAGGAGGCAGTTATTCAGTCATGCTTTTTATAGTCATGTCAAGGACAGGGGGTGGAGGGCATCAATTATGCCTCTGTGTGTGTACGTGTACACAGTGTGTGTCTGCATCCGCTCGCCAGGGTGACTCAGAGATTTAGGCTCCGTGGCAGCCAACGTTCCCCACAAGACTGTTTTCATTGATGATGCATTCCCTATTACACGTGCACGCATGTCCACACACACCCTCCCGGGCAGATGTCACCACATTTGTGTCACACACTGTCAATAACACACCCACTATCCCACAACCTAAAACAATAGCACAAATTAGGCTTGGATCAGCCTGAATGCAGCAGCACAGCAGGATGTGTGGATTATACAGGTTGCATCCCAAATAGGCTCTGGTCAAAAGTAGTGCACTATATAGGGTGCCATTTTGGGATGCAGGCACCAAACTGTGCTGATCTGCTACGGTGTTTGGAAATTGTGTCGACATCGTTTCATTGTCTTCTAAAATGGGTATAGCCTATCCTTCAAGACACATGCTCACTCCCAGAAACTAGCTATATCAATTTCAAAGATCTAAGATAGATAGCTCTTTTACCTCGTACTGTGCACCAAAAAAGATACTGTTGCATTAAAGCATGGATCGTTACTAAGTGAGTCACTGCAAGCTCTAGTGAATGAAAATAACAACTCATAACAGATGTCATGTGATTCATGTCCACGAAACACAGGGAATCAGACAGCCCCATTCAGAGTGCCTCCACTCCGGATTGAGGTTTTCCCTAGGTACAGATCTAGGATCAGCTTCTCATTCCCAAATCCTGACCTTAACCATTAGTGGGGGAAATGCAGGACTGAGCCCAGATCAGCGTCTAGGGGCAACATCACCCTACTGCCCTAGATGAGATCGCTATGCTAATCCATCACCACTGCTTAACTCGGACTGATGAGTCATCAACACATACACTATCAATCCCACAATGCAAAGCTCCTCTTCATTATATAGTGTTTCACCAGATGCTTTCTCTTTACGTAAACAAACCATGCTTGATGTTGCCCAGCTTCGACTTCACTGCCCTTGTGAGTGAGTAAATGATGGTTACTGTACGAGTATTGAGAGAACAGGCATTGGGATTATGTAACATAGCAGCAACCAGGACATGACAATGGTTGGATAGAGGATGGACAGGAGAATGAAAGTCCTGTATCTCTCAGCTAAGGATGTTCAAGATAGAATAGACTCCCTATTTTTCACGGACAGAATTACACACACTCAAACGGAAAATACAAACATACTGTACATGGATGCACACACAAAAAATTATATTAGGCACAGATCGATAGTAGTTTAAACTGTACCATAAAACACACACACAGTGACATCCTTACTGCATGTATAGCAGGGGTGTAAAACTAATTTAGTCCCGGGGGCAGCATTCTGTCTTCGACGAGGTCCGGAGGGCCGCACTGAAAATTGGTAGTGCACTATTCTCTGCCGTCAAACATTCATCGTTTTGGAAATGTGTTACGCACTCCGACTGTCTAGCTATCAATTCAGTGATTATTAGCGAGCTGGTCAAGAAACTATGAATGTAGGTCCATTATCACTTCTACACGTTTCTTTCCCCCATACAGTAATGGTGTCAACGCAACCCGGCTAGGGCTTCACAGCAGATGGATACATGAAAAGCAGACCCGTGTGTGTGTGAGCTCAAAATGCAGCAGCAGCCAAGCGCTAAATTAACTGCTTGTTTTAGCCTCTTCGAGGCCAGCTTAAGGATCAGTGCTCAGCCTTAACCAGAAGGGAGAGAACGGCTCTGACGGTCTACGTCTTAAAATGGCACCCCTATGGTCAAAGGTAGTGCACTATGTAGGGAACAGGGTGCCATTTGGGACGCTTCCACCGAGTGACTGAGAAGGACATTTTTTATTCTAAAAACGCATCTTATGAATAAAATGAATGAACTTATCCACTTGAGGTTTACTCGTTGGCATGCTGTAGGGCCTACGATGTGTGACGCATAGCATGGCTCTGTGCTATTAGGAATGCTGGAGATAGAGGGTGTGAAAACAATTTAAATAGATCATAGATGATACTCCATAGTGGCGCTGTCACTTTGCAAAAGGGGCACCTAAAGCACAAGAACAGATTAACTGGATTTGAAAGTCCACCAAGTCTCTTCAAAAAGTGTCCCATTTATCTGGTATAATTGCCTTTGCTTGTGTCTATTTGGCCATTTGTCTTGTCTGACTAATGTGTCAGGAAGTAGACTGTTTCCAAATCCTCCTAAGGGCTTAGAAGTAACTAGGGGAGAATCTCAAGTGCATACTCCTCGCATCCTCTCTCCTCACCTCCTTCTCAAAACCCATTGGATGAAAACACCAGCGGTCCCTCCCCGCTGACCTTCTCCTCCAATGGGTTTTGAGAAGGAGGCAAGAAGAGAGGACAGGACACGAGGAGTAAGAATTTGAGATTCTCCCTAGGACTATCTGTCAGGAGTGGCCTCCATTCTGGGGCTTCGCCCCGAACACCTGGTCATTTGTGACTGTCAGTCACCTTGTTATCACACCCCGCACCTGCCTCCCAATTACCACCCTCTAGTTGGTGCCAAGGTGAGAATATGTTGCATTGTATTCACAACCTGCTGGCACTGCAGCATCTAACGGTTTCTGTGAATAACTTACTGTGTAACTGTGCTGATGAACAGTGGTGTGTATTCATGGATGCCAAGGGAAGCCAGGCTTCCCCCCCAAAAAAATGACCAAGAAAAAAACCCAAATTATTTATCCTTCGTCTCCCTGTGTTTTCATAATTTTCCTTCAATTCGCAAGAGGCTGAATGTATCTCACCGGAGAAAGCCTCCGAGCGAGCAAAATAGTCCCGCTCTGTCTCTATGTGAAGGCCATCTATCTGATGCTGTCTGGTCATAAAGAAGATGTTGTTGACACCTGTAGCATTGAATGCAAGGGAAGCCAGTGAGCATTTGGCCTCCCTTGATAAAAAAGTATAAAATAAAAGCCAATCAGCACTGAGCTAAACTGAGTGAGCTCAATTGTGAATGGTCCTGGCCCACCTCAAAAAAAATTCAAGTTTGGATTTGACTTCACTCCTATCAGATCGCATCAAGAGAAATACGTAATTGACAGAAACAACTTGAATTGTTGCATCTCGTCATGTTGTCCTCTGGTGGCTGGCTAGCTAAAATGGTCCCTTACCTAAATGATCCATGGATGGAGATAGGGATTTGGACTTGTGGTTTTACTTAATTCTCCGTACTGGCCAATGATTATAATGGGGATTCTAATCCAACCATAAATTCATACATTGTGCTCCTGGACTTAGAGAACGGAAGAAGCTAGATGTAGAAGGCTAATGTTATCTTACGTTGATTGGACTAAATCGTTTCTGGTATCTTTTAGTTGTCACAGTATTTATGAGACAAAGCATTGGTGATTTGATGATTTTGAAAAGTTGAAGTTGAAATGGTAGCTGGAATAGTGGAGGCAGCTCCTGTGTTCTCTAAGATTTGCGGTAACTCTCCGTGGTTCGAAATCAATTGGTAAATCAAGTCCGAAAATTTCGGAAACATTACAGTAACTTGTCTGCCAATGCTGTAGGTCATGGAACTGTCTGTTACATGCAATATGCTTTGTGTACTTCAAACACAGAGGTTGCGGTTTCTTCTTATTGTCTCAGCCTTAGGCCTATATATCATGGTCGCAAGGCATAATTATGAACTAGCAGGTTCTAGAGCAAACAACGCAATTATCACAACACATAGGTTGTAATATGGCTTTTTTTCTGGCTTGGCTTCCCCAGTCATTTTACCCACGCACCACTACGACACAAAAACACCTCTCACCAAACGGATGTGAAATAGAATTGAGACTGGTTCCTCGAATGTTAACACAAACATCACACAGGTGTATTAGATCATAGACAACTACACAATGCGGTGTGTTAATGTGAACTATTGTGGGTAGCCAATTGTAGGATATTGTTGAATTTAAAGACAGGTGCAGTAGTATATGACCTGTTTATTTTGATGCGTTATGCCCTTGTCATCTTGTTTCCATTAAATAATAACTCTTGAGCATTTTGTAGTCTGCATTGTCACATAGTCAACCATTGCACACATCACACTGCTGGTCAACAGGTGAGCGCAATTGGTGTCAGTCAAGGCATCACAGACAGCAACTCTCAGTAGGCATGCTTGTTTTGCTTATATTTAGGCTCCGAATAGAAATGATACATCATGGGATATAACGTTACAGTACTGAAACAAATGCCATCAGTCCCCCAGTCCAGACTTACCCCCCTAAGGGTATGACTGCAAGCCATCACTTTTTGGCAGCCTGACATTCTTCCCCGGATTTAAATCCCCACAACCCACTCTCGTGACTTACGCTCACATATTCTCCAGCATATTCATTCATCGCCATTGCTTTTTGACCTAGGCCTAATCCTTCTTGCTCGGTCAGAGGTATCCAAACACTTGTTTACCTATATAGCCCTGCATATATACACCTGCATCATGAAATTGACAATGTTGAGACTGATATGTGGCATTCACACCAATTTTCAGGTCGCATTGCATGAAGGAGATTCTATGTACATTGGCATTTAAATCAGTGCTATCTACACAATCAGATCGAACCTCCCTAACTGGGCACACACTGGTTAAATAAACGTCGATTCCACTTAATTTCATTGAAATTGTTAGACGTTGAATTGTCGTCTGTGCACTGTGGGTCATGAAATCAATTGTTGCAGTCCAGCCTATCCATCCCCCGTTCTGACTGCCACGTTTGCATTGTTTTATTGAAACAGATTATCAATGAGAAGATGGCATGCATCAACATCAGTGATCAACATGCATAACAGGTGTTGCTGATAAACAAACGAATGTGGTGAGTGGACGTCGGTCCCCGCTATGTGTTCTTATTACCTTTATCATAAAACACACAATCTATAGACTCATTAATAAAGACATTAAACATTTTAATATCTGTCCTGTCCATATGGTTAGGCTATAACGAGGTAAACAAACGTTTAGATAGAAATCAGTGTCTGCCTATTTCTCAACAAGGACAAAGTTAATTTCAATCTTGCATCGTTGAATTCTTACATTTTGGTCAATGCTATTTGTGATGATATCGCAAATGTAGACTATAATAAATGAGAAGTTAATGTGATAATCGACCACTTACACGAGCGCCGGATGACCGCCAGCTACAGCCTCCAAACAGAGGGCTCTCCCGGACACACAACGTGGAAGGAAGCGTTCAGATAAACGGACAAGTGTAAACTTCCTTTAGATGAGTCTCAGATACTTTGACAGCCTTGTCTTCAGGTTATTTTCCCCACGCAGCGTTTGCAGCAGGCACCATTGAGGCGTCACGGGGTTTGAATTACAGAGGGAGGGCGCAGACGGGCGATGTGCGGATTTAATGCTACATATCTTTGTTCTCCTTGTTGATAATTATACTGTTCAATTTCTATTCAAATCTGTGTAGCATAGGCTACAATTGGAAAGATAGCAAGGCGAGCCTCACTTTCGGTGTCTCTGTCAGGCAACGTCGTGAGATCCAGCTGCTGATTCCATCTCTGTCAACACCTGGGCATCCTGTGGGACAGCCAATGGGAGAGCCGCAAGCCAACACCGCTACTCTTTTCTCGAAGAAGCATTGCGCGCCCCGCTACCGCAGAATTAACTCGCGCGATGCATACATTCACAAGGCCACCGACACTCTGTCTTCGGTCAGTGCTATCCGGGTCCTTGGAATGTCCCTACCCCCATTGAAGTTGACATGTAAACGTTTAATTAAGGTAAGGATTATTGTTTTGGTGAAGGTTTAGGATAGGGACGTTCCAAGGATTCCGGATAGCACCTCTGTTGAGATGTGTGCGGAGAGACAAAAACGAGTTAACTAATTGGACATATCTCCTGTCTTTCTCAGCATTGGTTCAAATGACTCAATTAAAGTGATGATCCAGAACTTTTGTTTTATTTCAGCCAGCAATTTTGAAAGTGATGCTCATGAACACGACACAATAGCAACAATACATTAATTGCAGTGCCCACAAACTGTTAGGGCCTACATAAAACTGTCCCAACAGCAGTCCCAACACCTTACCACTGCTACACCTGGCTATCAGCGGAGCCTTGTCTGGCAACGAAAGAGGCAATCCAGAATTTTGATTAAGACATTAATGAGCAAGCTAGGACGTCCGTAGTCAATATAACTATTTGTTCAGCACTTTTGAAAAGTGCAGCGACAGAATTCAGAACATGGGCCGTTCTTACAGTGTTCTCCCTGTACACCAAGTCAGAACTGTAGGATAAATAAATGGGGCATATATGCAGACAATGAAAGCTCTTACAATATTCAAATATTACATTTCTCCAAAACAGGTTAAAGGCTACATGTGCACCACCAAGTCAGAACAGTTGGCAAAATTAAGAGGTGAAAATAGACCAAATTATTAGGGTGAGGCACATGGTCAACTAACAGCTTACTACACAACATACACTTAGTATTACTTTATTAGCTACAGTATACATATCTCCCTGGCATATTATAATTTATGAAGAAGCATACAATACATTTTTGGACTCACATTGTTGTGCTGTGCTCACTGGAACAGGAAGGTGGCGCAGCTGTCCTTCGTGAGCCATTTTCTGGATTTATGGTGCTTTCAAGACAACTGGGAATTTGGAAAAAAAAAGGTTCAATCATGATGACGTCAGTAATCTTCCGATCGTAGCTCTAGAAAGAGGCCCGAGTTCCAGATTTACAGTTGGATGAAAGTTCAAAACTCATTTTCTCAGTCGTAGCTCATTTTTTTCCAATTTCCCAGTTCATAAAGTCAGATTCTGCAGTTCTGAGTTAACAGTTGTCTTAAGCGCGGCAAAAATCATGCTTCATAGACAGCATGTCCAATGTTGAATGTTTATCATTTTAAACTAGGAAAAGAGACCCTTAATCTTAGACAAGGAACAACACAGCCACTCCACTGAATAGCAGGCTAATGATTGTGTTGCAATGCTTGCAGTTAGCCACTGATCCCTCCCAAACCACGCATTGTTGAATTTGTGACTTCCAACTTGTTTTATCTATAATTTCTCTTCATTATTGCTCTTCATATGACAAGGATTATAAAGGATTTGCCAGTAGATTGTCGACTTGATTCAGACTAAGATTTTGAAAGTATGATGTTGACATGATCAGTCCAATCAAAGCTACTGTAGATATAACGTGATTTGATGTCATTTTAACTGTGGCCAATGACCTTGAGCCTTCTTGGATGGGCCCTTCTAATGTAACTCTATGGCAGCACCCTAGGGGCTTGAATTTTCTAACTACCCTTAGACTTGGCAGTGATGTAGTAACAGAACACTGAGCAAATCACAACACTCCATATTTTCTGCTGGCTTGCCCCACCACGTAAAGCACTGAGCTAGGCTGAAACACCTGCATTTTGGAGCTGCCTTACTCAAGAAAACAAAAAGGAGACCATGTTTGTATGCAGCTTTATAAACTCAATGATATATATATTTCTTTCATTGTTTTCAAATGTACAGTGCCTTGCGAAAGTATTCGGCCCCCTTGAACTTTGCGACCTTTTGCCACATTTCAGGCTTCAAACATAAAGATATAAAACTGTATTTTTTTGTGAAGAATCAACAACAAGTGGGACACAATCATGAAGTGGAACGACATTTATTGGATATTTCAAACTTTTTTAACAAATCAAAAACTGAAAAATTGGCCGTGCAAAATTATTCAGCCCCTTTACTTTCAGTGCAGCAAACTCTCTCCAGAAGTTCAGTGAGGATCTCTGAATGACCCAATGTTGACCTAAATGACTAATGATGATAAATACAATCCACCTGTGTGTAATCAAGTCTCCGTATAAATGCACCTGCACTGTGATAGTCTCAGAGGTCCGTTAAAAGCGCAGAGAGCATCATGAAGAACAAGGAACACACCAGGCAGGTCCGAGATACTGTTGTGAAGAAGTTTAAAGCCGGATTTGGATACAAAAAGATTTCCCAAGCTTTAAACATCCCAAGGAGCACTGTGCAAGCGATAATATTGAAATGGAAGGAGTATCAGACCACTGCAAATCTACCAAGACCTGGCCGTCCCTCTAAACTTTCAGCTCATACAAGGAGAAGACTGATCAGAGATGCAGCCAAGAGGCCCATGATCACTCTGGATGAACTGCAGAGATCTACAGCTGAGGTGGGAGACTCTGTCCATAGGACAACAATCAGTCGTATATTGCACAAATCTGGCCTTTATGGAAGAGTGGCAAGAAGAAAGCCATTTCTTAAAGATATCCATAAAAAGTGTTGTTTAAAGTTTGCCACAAGCCACCTGGGAGACACACCAAACATGTGGAAGAAGGTGCTCTGGTCAGATGAAACCAAAATTGAACTTTTTGGCAACAATGCAAAACGTTATGTTTGGCGTAAAAGCAACACAGCTGAACACACCATCCCCACTGTCAAACATGGTGGTGGCAGCATCATGGTTTGGGCCTGCTTTTCTTCAGCAGGGACAGGGAAGATGGTTAAAATTGATGGGAAGATGGATGGAGCCAAATACAGGACCATTCTGGAAGTAAACCTGATGGAGTCTGCAAAAGACCTGAGACTGGGACGGAGATTTGTCTTCCAACAAGACAATGATCCAAAACATAAAGCAACATCTACAATGGAATGGTTCAAAAATAAACATATCCAGGTGTTAGAATGGCCAAGTCAAAGTCCAGACCTGAATCCAATCGAGAATCTGTGGAAAGAACTGAAAACTGCTGTTCACAAATGCTCTCCATCCAACCTCACTGAGCTCGAGCTGTTTTGCAAGGAGGAATGGGAAAAAATGTCAGTCTCTCGAAACTGATAGAGACATACCCCAAGCGACTTACAGCTGTAATCGCAGCAAAAGGTGGCGCTACAAAGTATTAACTTAAGGGGGCTGAATAATTTTGCACGCCCAATTTTTCAGTTTTTGATTTGTTAAAAAAGTTTGAAATATCCAATAAATGTCGTTCCACTTCATGATTGTGTCCCACTTGTTGTTGATTCTTCACAAAAAAATAGTTTTATCTTTATGTTTGAAGCCTGAAATGTGGCAAAAGGTCGCAAAGTTCAAGGGGGCCGAATACTTTCGCAAGGCACTGTATATGTGACACGTATTAATGCCAAAATAACATGCAAAACAGGCAAGCCCCCCCAAAATATATATACAGTGGGGCAAAAAAGTATTTAGTCAGCCACCAATTGTGCAAGTTCTCCCACTTAAAAAGATGAGAGAGGCCTGTAATTTTCATCATAGGTACACTTCAACTATGACAGACAAAATAAGAGAAAAAATCCAGAAAATCACATTGTAGGATTTTTAATGAATTTATTTGCAAATTATGATGGAAAATAAGTATTTGGTCACCTACAAACAAGCAGGATTTCTGGCTCTCACAGACCTGTAACTTTAAGAGGCTCCTCTGTCCTCCACTCGGTGCCTGCATTAATGGCACCTGTTTGAACTTGTTATCAGTATAAAAGACACCTGTCCACAACCTCAAACAGTCACACTCCAAACTCCACTATGGCCAAGACCAAAGAGCTGTCAAAGGACACCAGAAACAAAATTGTAGACCTGCACCAGGCTGGGAAGACTGAATCTGCAATAGGTAAGCAGCTTGGTTTGAAGAAATCAACTGTGGGAGCAATTATTAGGAAATGGAAGACATACAAGACCGCTGATAATCTCCCTCGATCTGGGGCTCCACGCAAGATCTCACCCCGTGGGGTCAAAATGATCACAAGAACGGTGAGCAAAAATCCCAGAACCACACACGGGTACCAAGTGAATGACCTGCAGAGAGCTGGGACCAAAGTAACAAAGCCTACCATCAGTAACACACTACGCGGCCAGGGACTCAAATCCTGCAGTGCCAGACGTGTCCCCCTGCTTAAGCCAGTACATGTCCAGGTCCGTCTGAAGTTTGCTAGAGAGCATTTGGATGATCCAGAAGAAGATTGGGAGAATGTCATATGGTCAGATGAAACCAAAATATAACTTTTTGGTAAAAACTCAACTCGTCGTGTTTGGAGGACAAAGAATGCTGAGTTGCATCCAAAGAACACCATACCTACTGTGAAGCATGGGGGTGGAAACATCATGCTTTGGGGCTGTTTTTCTGCAAAGGGACCAGGACGACAGATCCGTGTAAAGGAAAGAATGAATGGGGCCATCTTTCGTGAGATTTTGAGTGAAAACCTCCTTCCATCAGCAAGGGCATTGAAGATGAAACGTGGCTGGGTCTTTCAGCATGACAATGATCCCAAACACACCGCCCGGGCAACGAAGGAGTGGCTTCGTAAGAAGCATTTCAAGGTCCTGGAGTGGCCTAGCCAGTCTCCAGATCTCAACCCCATAGAAAATCTTTGGAGGGAGTTGAAAGTCCGTGTTGCCCAGCAACAGCCCCAAAACATCACTGCTCTAGAGGAGATCTGCATGGAGGAATGGGCCAAAATACCAGCAACAGTGTGTGAAGACTTACAGAAGACTTAAAGAAAACATTTAACCTCTGTCATTGCCAACAAAGAGTATATAACAAGAGTATATATTGAGATAAACTTTTGTTATTGACCAAATACTTATTTTCCACCATAATTTGCAAATAATTTCATAAAAAATCCTACAATGTGATTTTCTGGATTTTTTTTCTCATTTTGTCTGTCATAGTTGAAGTGTACCTATGATGAAAATGACAGGCCTCTCATCTTTTTAAGTGGGAGAACTTGCACAATTGGTGGCTGACTAAATACTTTTATGCCCCACTGTATGTATATTTTTTTAGTATTACTATTTGCTCAAAAGCCCACCTGCCCTAAATGACCAGTTGCCACTGACTATATCATCCATTTCTAATTACAGTAATCAAAGGTTTGGAAACCTACTCATTCAAGGATTTTTCTTTATTTGGACTATTTTCTAAATTGTAGAATAATAGGGAAGACATCAAAACTATGAAATAACATACATGGAATCATGGAGTGACCAAAAAAGTGTTAAATAAATCTAAATATATTTTACATTTGAGATTCTTCAAAGTAGCCACGCTTTGCCTTAATGACAGCTTTGCACAGTCTTGGCATTCCACAACGCCCTACTGTATATGTTACATGTGTGTTTATTTTTTTTTAAATTCGTACAAATTTGTTTTGCGGACGGCATATTTAACACGAAATGAATAGATAATTCTGCTGTGTAGATTTCGTGGCGAGCTGATAACATTCATTTGACTTTGCTTCAGAAATCAACGGGGACAGTTCAACAAGCTCCCACAGTCTCACTGCAGAATTAGATGTTCCTCCACATTATCCAAATGTGAAATTTCAAGGTTGCTCCAAAACGGCTAATTTTGAAGTGTTTTTGTTGCTCCTGCTGCTCTGTATTATTCCATTTCTCCAAACATCACATTTAGAAGTTAAGGGTTAAGTTTAGGCACTCATTCTGAACCTGTCTAGGACTGGGGTTCCGCTAGCCAACAGCCAATGAAATTGCAGGGCGCCAAATGCAAATCAACAGAAAAGTCGTAAATCAAATTTCTCAAACATACAAGTATTAGGCACCATTTTAAAGATAAAATTCTCGTTAATCCATCCACAGTGTCTGATTTCAATAAAGCTTTACAGCGAAAGCTCCACAAACGATTATGTTAGGTCACCACCAAGTCACAGAAAAACCAGCCATTTTTCCAGCCAAAGAGAGGAGTCACAAAAAGCACAAATAGAGATAAAATGAATCACTAACCTTTGATGATCTTCATCAGATGACACTCTTAGGACTTCATGTTACACAATACATGTATGTTTTGTTCGATAAAGGGCATATTTATATCCAATAATCTAATTTTGCATTGGTGTGTTATGTTTAGTAGTTCAAAAAACATGCTGTGATTTTGCAGAGAGCCACATCAATTCACAGAAATACTCATAATAAATGTTGATGAAAATACAAGTGTTATGCATGGAACTTTAGATACACTTCTCCTTAATGCAACCGCTGTGTCAGATTTCAAAAAAACTTTACAGCCAAAAGAAATATCCGACATGTTGAAGCAGTCAACTTTAGTCAGAAATAGCATTATAAATATTCACTTACCTTTGATGATCTTCATCAGAATGCACTCCCAGCAATCCCAGTTCGACAATAAATGTTTGATTTGTTCCATAAAGTCCATAATTTATGTCCAAATAGCTTCTTTTGTTAGGGCGTTCAGGTCCAGCGCGTTCAGGTCCAGCCGAACGTCGAACGAAAAGTTCAAAAAGTTATATTACAGGTCATAGAAACTTGTCAAACTAAGTATAAAATCAATCTTTAGGATATTTGTATCATAAATGTTCAATAATGTTCCAACCAGAGAATTCCATTGTCTGTAGAAAAGCAATGGAACGAGAGATACCTCTCATGTGAACACACGTGACTGAGAACGAGGCTGCTGCCAGACCCCTTAGTCAAACAGCTCTCATTCTCTCCCCTTCAGAGTAGAAGCCTGAAACACCGATCTAAAGACAGATGACATCTAGTGGAAGCCTTAGGAAGTGCAAAATGCCCCATATCCCACTGTGTATTCGATAGAGGCTGAGTTCAAAAACTACAAACCTCAGATTTCCAACTTCCTGTTTGGATTCATTCTCAGGTTTTTGCCTGCCATGTTAGTTCTCTTATACTCACAGACATCATTCAAACAGTTTTATAAACTTCAGCATGTTTTCTATCCAATACTAATAATATGCATATATTAGCATCTGGGACTGAGTAGGAGGCAGTTTACTCTGGGCACGCTATTCATCCAAAAGTGAAAATGCTGCCCCCTATCCCAAATAAGTTTTAAGGTAAGGGTTAAGGTTTGGGATAGGGTTAAACCCTCCAAAACCAGTATGGGATCCAAGTCATGGGATGACGGCAATCCATAACGCCCAAGCAAAACCCAAGCCTACTTGATGGTAATAGCGCTCACTGTTCCTATAGTGGCCAGTTTTAAGGCATGTCCAATCTTGAACGACCTGGCTGGATAGTTGCATAACATTGCAAATCGGCTGTGTTTCTTTCTAGTTTGCAATTTTGCAATGCTTGCAACCCTGTACAGAATGATGAGTAGGCTACATAGCAAAGTAGAAACTTTTATGTTATGCAAATAGTAATTTAAAAGTTCAACAACTCAGCCTGTTCAAGTGGGTGAAGCACCAAGCCAACCCCCAATGACAAATAACCTTGTCACTACCAACCAAAACCTCATAAATCTAGATAACAATTTAACATTCTACTATTTGGCCTCGTCAAGTGGGGAGCAGAATTAGCATGTCAAAATAGATTTTCCCTCCAGTCTGAAAACATCCCCATGTCAGCATAAAGACCGGTTGTTCCTGCTGAATCAGGACCTGGCGTGGCACACTAAACCTCAGAAATGGAATGGGCAGCAGTAGGTGTAGTGGTGGGCAGAGATCTGGAGAGATGCCACAGTGGAGCGTCAGGATGCTTTGTCTCTTTATCAACGCTTGATCTGCTAGGTGCTGACACGAGCGATGTAGAAGAGAAAAAGAAGAAGACACAGCAAAGCACTTTTTGATTCCAACAACTAGAGCAGCATTACGTTTCACCCCATCTCCTCCGCCACACTCTCACACTCAGAAGCACAAAGAGAGCTATAGTGCCTTACACAGATAATAATTCTCTGTGGAGACCTCTGAGGGCTTTCTCTTCAATCTCTGTGTTAGTGTTACAGACCTTCAATAGAAATGAAGAGTGTACACACAATAACATCAGTTAACATTTACATTAACAGATATACAGTGCTTTGGGAGGAGGCGTATCTTGGAACTCCAAAAAAACAGCATACCTCCCTGTATCCCACTGCTGGCTTGCCTCTGCAGCTAAGCAGGGTTGGTCCTGGTCCAGATTGCTACTGGAAGTGGTGTTGGAGAGCCAGTAGGAGGGACTTTTTCCTCTGGTCAAAAATAAAATAAATATACAGTTGAATTCGGAAGTTTACATACACTTAGGTTGGAGTCATTAAAACTCGTTATTCAACCACTCCACAAATTTCTTGTTAACAAACTATAGTTTTGGCAAGTCGGTTAGGACATCTACTTTGTGCATGACACAACTAAATTTTACCACAATTGTTTACAGACAGATTATTTCACTTATATTTCACTGTATCACAATTCC
This sequence comes from Oncorhynchus mykiss, assembly GCF_013265735.2. Lineage (NCBI taxonomy): Eukaryota > Metazoa > Chordata > Actinopteri > Salmoniformes > Salmonidae > Oncorhynchus > Oncorhynchus mykiss. Next base: position 34,550,823 of record NC_048575.1, on the reverse strand, counting down.
AGTGGGTCAGAAGTGTACATACACTATGTTGACTGTGCCTTTAAACAGCTTGGAAAATTCCAGAAAATGATGTCATGGCTTTAGAAGCTTCTGATAGGCTAATTGACATAATTTCAATTGGAGGTGTACCTGTGGATGTATTTCAAGGCCTACCTTCAAACTCAGTGCCTCTTTGCTTTACATCATGGGAAAATCAAAAGAAATCAGCCAAGACCTCAGGAAAAACATTGTAGACCACGAAAAGTCTGGTTCATCCTTGGGAGCACTTTCCAAACGCCTGAAGGTACCATGTTCATCTGTACAAACAACAGTACGCAAGTATAAACACCATGGGACCACACAGTCGTCATACCGCTCAGGAAGGAGATGTGTTCTGTCTCCTAGAGATGAACGTACTTTGGTGCGAAAAGTGCAAATCAATCCCGGAACAACAGCAAAGGACCTTGTAAAGATGCTGGAGGAAACGGGTACAAAGTATCTATATCCACAGTAAAACGAGTCCTATATCGACATAACCTGAAAGGTCGCTCAGCAAGGAAGAAGCCACTGCTCCAAAACCGCCATAAAAAAAGCCAGTCTACGGTTTGCAACCGCACATGGGGACAAAGATCGTACTTTTTGAAGAAATGTCCTCTGGTCTGATGAAACAAAAATATAAACTGTTTGGCCATAATGACCATCGTTATGTTTGGAGGAACAAGGGGGAGGCTTGCAAGCCGAAGGACACCATCCCAACCGTGAAGCACAGGGGTGGCAGCATCATGTTGTGGGAGTGCTTTGCTGCAGGAGGATCTGGTGCACTTCACAAAATCGATAGCATCATGCGGGAGGAAAATTATGTGGATATATTGAAGCAACATCTCAAGACATCAGTCAGGAAGTTAAAACCTGGTTGCAAATGAGTCTTCCCAATGGACACTGACCCCAAGCATACTTCCAAAGTCGTTGCAAAATGGCTTAAGGACAACAAAGTCAAGGTATTGGAGTGGCCATCACAAAGCCCTGACCTCAATCCTATAGAAAACTTGTGGGCAGAGCTGAAATAGCATGTGCAAGCAAGGAGGCCTACAAACCTGACTCAGTTAGACCATCTCTGTCAGGAGGAATGGCCAGGGTCCAGCAGGAGCCAGGACTGCAGGTTAGATTAGAGGAATGAGCCCATTCCAGGACTGAGCAGAATCCAGGACGAATAACCGGTTAGCTGGGCCCACCCGTCTTGCGGACCAGGCCTTCAAAAACCCAGACTAGTGTTGCTGCTGGACAGGAGGTAGGGAGGATGGTCTCTGGGTTAAACGGAGTAGCAGTGGAGCTATGCAATTGAGAGAGGGCGTCAGGCTTCCATTCTTGGATCAAGGGCGGTAGGAGATGGTGAAATTGAAACGATTGAACAACAGAGCCAAACAAACCTTCCTTGAGGGCAGAGATATTCAGGATTCTTATGGTCGGTCCACACTAGGAATGGATGTTCCGCCCCTTCTAGCCAGTGTCTTCCTCCAGGGCCATCTTGACCGCAATAAGTTCCTGGTTACCAATGCCATAGTTCCTCTCATCGATTAAGATGATGGGAAAGGAAAAGTGCAGGGATGCAGCTTTTGGTCATGGGCAGAACGCTGGGACAGGATGGCCCCCACTCCAACGTCCGAGGCGTCGACCTCCACCACATACTGACGGGACGGGTCCTGGATTAAGATGGGGCTGTAGTGAACCGATGCTTGAGATCCACGTGAACGGAAACCTTGGGTGGTGAGTGCAGAGAGGGGGGAAGCCAGGGTGCTGTAGCCCCGGATAAAGCAGCGGTAGAAATGAGCATATCCCAGGAAACATTGCAGCTGCACTCTGGATGTGGGTTGGGGCCACTCCAATACCACTCTCCCCTTGTCCGGATCCATCTGAATGTTCTCGGCAGCGATGACGTATCCCAGAATAGAGATAGTGGAGCGATGAAATTCACACTTCTCCACGTTGACAAACAACTGGTTCTCCAGGAAACGCTGGACGACTTGTCGGACGTGGAGAACATGCTCCTGAACCGAACGGGAAAAGACAAGGGTGTCGTCAAGGTAGACAAGCATGAACCGGTTCAACGTGTCATGGAGCACATAATTGACCAGAGACTGAAACACTGTTTAATAACATGCTTAGGGAATGTGATTTTGGGAAAGAGATCATCTTAATGGGAGATTTTAACATGAATTATGAAGACAAGTCTTGTAGGAAAACCCTCAAACGGATCACTAATACCTTTGACCTTTCACAGCTAGTTAAAGGGCCAACCAGGGTGACTTGTTGCTCTAAAACACAGATTGATTTGGTGTTCAGTAATAAACCAGAGAGAGTGACTAAATCATTCAATATGGTTACTGGGCTATCTGAACATAATCTGACACTTATAGCCTAAGAGCAGGCTTAACCTCTCTACTGTTAGAAAGCCGGATCAACTAACATTACCTATGAGTGAATTAAATATTTTGAAAACACAATTAAGGGAATTAACTGGAATGATCTCTTGTCCTATACAGATGTGGAAGCTGATAGTCAAGTTTTTCTATCCACAATCCAGACTACAGTAAATGGTTTCCTAAAGAAAATTAAATCCAAACCTGGCCAAAAGAGTCTCTTCCTTGGCTAAATGGAGAAATCTGGAAGTTGATGAAAGAACGAGATTATGCTCTAAAAATAGCCCTAAGATCCAAATTGGAGCATGGCAGACGTAGGTTTACCATGTTGAGAAATGAGGTGATGAAAGAAATCAGACAGGCCAAGGCAAACTTTTTTTATTAACATAATTGGTGAAGCAAAGGGAAATTCTGAATTGATTTGGGAGTATCTAAAACAGTTAACAGGGAAAGACCCTAGTAACACTGCAAAAATACTAGAAATCATGGTGAATAACAATCTAACACAGGATGCAGTCGAAATAGCAATAGCCTTCAATTCCTACTTTATTGACTCAGTGATAGTGAATGACGCTCAACCTGTCTTCATCATAAGGGAGGTTTCTGAGTCAAAGGTGAACAAGGTGATTAGCTCACTAAAGAACTCTAAAGCCAAAGATGTGTTTGGGCTGGACTCTACCTTTCTTAAAAACTACAAAGAGTCACTCATTGGCCCCATTACTAAGGTCACCAACACATCTATTGGTCTCGGGGTGTTTCCAAGGGTATGGAAGTCGGCCATAATAACGGCCATCTTTAAATCGGGCGACCCTGCTGACGTGGGTAACTACAGGCCCATTAGTATACTACCTGTGGTGTCAAAGGTTGTTGAAAAGTGTGTAGCAGAACAACTGATTGCTCAACTCAACAACAGCCCCTTCACATTACATTGGCTTCAGAGCGAAACACTCCACAGAAACGGCCAACTGCTTTCTTCTGGAAGATGTGAAGTCCAAGATGGACAAAGGGGGCGTTGTTGGGGCTGTGTTTCTGGACCTAAGGAAGGCTTTTGATACTGTTAACCATGAGATTCTGTTAGGAAATTATGATTAATATGACTGAACAAATCATTTTAAATGGAACTGTAAGTAAACTTATACTCTGTTTTATTATATCTGATTAACAATATGAGTTCATAAGAAGTGATTGTGAGACACGGACAAGGAGTAATAAGTTAATGAACACCATTCCAACTAGGCACAAACAAATGGGTTGTGGACTTTGTAAACACATAAGGTCGTTAGCCTATGGTTGACCCTACTGAAACTTAGCTCTGGGGTTTTTAGATAAGGCAGTGAGTGCATTCCTAGGTTGTCTGTTAATTAAAACTGTCAGTTCAGTGGTGATCGATAATGTTGAGGGGTCAAAAGTTATCTGGGAGTGTGTTAGTAAGTTAGAATGAACTTTTCACCTTACTTTGTCCCGGTCGAGAGGAGGGGATTCTGTTAAAGCAGTGAAATGACTTCATGATCTGTATATAAACTGCTGGACGTGTTTAAGTGGGAGCGCGCTCCGAGAATAAATTCTATTACCTATTATTTAAATAGGTCTGCGTCTATTTTATGCAAACAAGAAATCTTATAAATTCTCATAAAATAGATTAAGGGCTTTCAATTGATGAAAGCACATTGGCATAATTAAATTACAGTAACAGATTCTCATCACAAAATTGTCCAAGTTCAACTTTTCCCCCGATGCCTTGAGATGGATGAAATCATACCTCAGTGTGTCAGAGTGAGCAATGAGCTGTCGCCCACTCTTAGCTCTGATGTGGGCGTGCCCCAAGGGTCAATACTGGGGCCCCTCCTGTTCAGCCTGTACATTAATGATCTTCCTTCTGTCTGTACTGGGTCTAAAGTACAAATGTATGCAGATGATACAGTGATATATGTGCATGCAAAGAGCAAACAACAAGCTGCACAAGAACTCACTACTGTAATGGTCCAGGTTACAAAGGGGCTCAGTGACTCGTGTTTGCATCTCAATGTGAAAAAAACTGTTTGCATGTTCTTCACAAAGAGGGCAACAGATGCTACTGAACCAGATGTTTATGTGTCAGGCGAGAAGCTCCAGGTGGTATCTGATTTTAAGTACCTTGGCATCATACTTGATTCCAACCTCTCTTTTAAAAAGCATGTGAAAAAGGTCATTCAGATTCAGACCAAATTTAACCTACCGGTAGCTAATTTCCGATTTAAACGATTTTTTTTACTACAGAGGTAGCAAAACTGTACTTCAAATATATGATACTCCCCCACTTAACATACTGCTTGACTAGTTGGGCCCAAGCTTCCTGTACAACATTAAAACCTATTCAGTCTGTCTACAAATAGGCTCTCAAAGTGCTTGATAGGAAGCCCAATAGCCATCATCACTGTTACATCCTCAGAAAGCATGAGCTCCTGAGTTGGGATAATCTTGTGCAATACACCGACGCATGTCTTGTATTCAAGATCCTAAATGGTCTGGCTCCCCCTCCACTCAGTATTTTTGTGAAACAGAAAACCCAACATATAGTTCCCTTAAGGAAAAGCACCTTTAGTAAATCTTCCCATGTCTGGAATACACTGCCATCAGACACAGATAACTGCACCACATATCACACTTTCACAAAATGTATGAATACATGGCTAAAGGTCAATCAGATTTGTGATCATAATCCCTAGCTGTGTATTGCCGCTTTCCATGTTGTCTGGTGTCTGTAGCTTGTGAGGTGTGGAAACACTTTGTTGCTTTAATGCATTTTGTCTTGCTGCTTTTTGTTCTATGTTGCTCTGTCTGTATGCTACGTCTTGCTTGTCCTATGTTGCTCTGTCGGTATGCTATGTCTTGCTTGTCCTATGTTGCTCTGCGTGTGCTCACTGCTCAATGATGGTCTATATTGTAATTGTTTTTAATAACCTGCCCAGGGACTGCGGTTGAAAATTAGCCGGCTGGCTAAAAAACTGGCACTTTTACTGAAACGTTGATTAATGTGCACTGTCCCTGTAAAAAAATAAATAAACTAAAACTCAAACTGCGGGAGCGTTGGTCAGTCCGAATAGCATAACCAGATTCTCGTAGAGCTCACTAGCTGTGTTAAAGGCTGTCGTCCATTCGTCTCCTTCCATCCGAACCAGATGGTAGGCATTCCGAAGGTCCAACTGGAGACGCTGGAAAGCCAAGGCGAGGAGTGGCAGTGCGTAACTGTTCTTTACCGTGATGTCATTAAGGCCCCGGTAGTTGATACACGGGGCCGACAGGGGAAGAAGAAGGACGAATGAACCCTTCCCCCAGAGAATCCTCAATGTACCCTTCCATGGTCTTGGTCTCCGGACCAGACAGGGCGGTGTAGTGCCAGGGAGGAGGTCAATGGCGCAGTCATTGGGCCGATGTGGAGGACGAGATGTGGCGCGGGCCTTGTTGAAAACCTCCCGGAGATCCTGATACTCCGCGGGAACGGCGGAGAGATCCGAGGCTTTACCCAAGACCTTCTCTCCTCCTGTATGATGCAAAAATGAATTTCCTAACGGATACAATGAAGTCACCATCCTATGAGTCATCAGAACCAGTCATAATGAAGATTCTATAATTACAGGCTCTGTAATTAACGTGTCTCAAAAATAATTTGTCTGAGACAGAAATAGTTTGAAATTAGCTTCCGATGTAGTGTGTATAAAACATATTGCAGCTAATGAGGCAAACACAAATAGATAGTTAATTAACTTTCCTGCCATTGAATACCATTTAATTGATTTACTTTGAGGATCAATCACATTGAAGTAGTTATTACATTAGTATTTGAATAATGAACAACATTATGTTGTCACTATCAACATTCTGTAATTACAATGGTTGGTAGGCCTAGATACTAATACAAATGGATTATTTGACATGGCTAATCAATCTTTCACAGTGCACAGATGTAGTGTACACCATGCTGCCACACACTACAAACAAGAGATAGGCTCTATGGGCCATTCTGGCTCGGACAAGGCTTCCTTACTTTTACATGGCTAACCATAAAGAATAAATAAATAATAATAATATAAGAATGGTCCCAGCTACCTAAGGCTGGGGCGGTAATCTTGTCCTATCAATTGTCACTATAATCCTCAACTTGTGTCTGCCAGCATGACCACATAGTGGCTGTTCAGTGGTGCACATTAACAAAGCTTTGCCTGTTAGAAACAGATGCACTGAGCAGCAAGGATATTGAAGTGGGAGAAAACCCCTCAAGCATTTCAAACTTTTTAAGTTCAATTTGAACCTAACGGTTCATTTTTGTGGTTTTGTTAATTACCTAAGCAACCATTAACCATTGATTACCGTTCATGTTATCAATCACATTACCCTCTCGCCTGTTAGTATGTACTGTACGTACAAGTCACGTCGTGTTCAGCAACTCTGTATGACGTCTCCTTTACAAGTCTTAAACTTTCCTAGTTAATGTTGAATGTCTCAAATGCAACAGAATGCTTACTAATGCTTCCGTAATGTAGTGCCCTGTTTGGAGGGTTCGGAGAATGGAACGTCAGCCATCAATCCCCTTTAAAACAGGTGTGAGGGTAATGTGATTAATAACATTAATGGTTTCTCAATAGTTGACGATTACTTATGGTTATCAATGGTTAATGGTAACCTATGGTTCAGCAAATCTATCTAATCATGTTGAAGTACCGAGTCACTGCTGCCTGAGCTCAACTTCAGACCATTGCCAGACAAATACTGATATGCAGATCTAAGGCAGAATTTTAACAAGCTCCTCGTCAGATACGTATGGAAGGGAAAATGCATTCTGACCAGCGTTGCGTTATTTTGCCATTCTCTTTCAATGCTGGTGTCAAATTAACCCCTCTGGGAAATGTCTATGGCTTAATTAGAATTTTTTATTTAAGCAGGCAAGTCGGTTAAGAACAAATTCTTATTTACAATGACAGCCTAACCCAGCCAAACCCTAACGACACTGGGCCAATTGTGCGCCACCCTATGTGACTCCCAATCACAGCCAGCTGTGATACAGCCTGGAATTGAACCAGGGTCTGTAGTGATGCCTCTAGCACTGAGATGCAGTGCCTTAGACCGCTACGCCAATTGGCAGCCCAAGGAGCTTAAGCACTCCGTGTGTTGACCATTTCATAATTAAGAGGCTGTTACAAGTGTTTTTTTTTCCGATATTCAGCAAGGGAAATAGACTCACTACCAGTACATGTACTGTACATGCAGTATGTGCCGTTCTGTAGGCCTTTCCTGCATCCAATGTCCTCGTGAGTGAAATGTTATTCATATTTTTCATACTTTCAAAATTGATCAAGATTTTAAATGTCAAAAAAATATGAATATCCAGTGTTTCCATGTCAAACGGTTTTGTTATATTTCAGTCTTCTGTGATGTATATAAAGTGTCATATTGGGATGCAAACTACAAAATGTAATACATTTCAACTCTGTATCTGACTTGGTAGAGGTGTCTTCTTTTTTCTAAGCCCATAACCATGTGTGAGGTGTATACTTTTGTTTCAAAGTAGATTTGTTTAAGACTACCAAGAAACACTGTGACCCTGATTTAGTCTACTGCATTAAAAAGTTAACCCCCCCCCCCCCCCCACAGACACCAACCCACTAGTACCACTTGGGGGTATACATACTTTAGTCAAAGTAATCTTTAGCCATAATGAAGATCATAGGCCTACTGGGGAACAGTGTGATTGCTAAAGTGGAATTACTAGGCAGAATAAAAAGAGCAAAGCATTCTGGTCCCTCTATCCCTGTCACATGCCTCCTACAGAAGGTGTATCAGCAGTGTGTGTGTGTGTGCATGGGTGTGTGCAGTGTGCAGAACTCTTGTTTGTCTGGGAATAGATTAGCTTCATAGTGTAATGCTGGCATTTGAGGGAAATTTTTTCAGGGGGTGCTCTACACGCTATGTGAACTCTTCCTTCATCGAATTGTCACACTTCAAAACAATGTAATTGCTCAATAAAACGTAACTACATTGACAGCAAGACAGAATTGATTTATGAATCCTATAGGTCTTTTGTGGGGATTATTTGTGGAAAATTGTTTTTCATAATGGTTGGCTATTTGTTAGTGTTACTACTTACAGGAAATAGCCCAATTATCTCCATTGTTACATGAAGTGGGTACTAAAGAAAGAGGCTTTCATGTAAATGTAACAGTGTGTTCCAACCTTGATCTCTATGCTCACACTAATTGTCTGGAGTCGTGCTGAGGCTGATGTTCACGTTACAGCCAACACATTTAGCTTATTTTTCACCCATCACGAGAGAGACCTCTCAGAAAATATAAATATACATTTGGAAAGTACTTAGACTCACTTTTTACACATTTTTACACTCACTTTTTACACATTTTGTTACGTCACAGACTTATTCTAAAATGTTCTTATCGATCAACACACAATTACACATAATGACAAAGCAAAAACAGGTTTTCATTTTTGTGTGCAAATATATATTACATAAGTATTCAGACCCTTTGCTCAGTACTTTGTTGAAGCACCTTTGGCAGCGATTACAGCCTTGAGTATTCTTGGGTATGATTCTACAAGCTTGGCACACCTGTATTTGGGGAGTTTCTCCCAGTCTTCTCTGCAGATCCTCTCAAGCTCTGTCAGTTTGGATTTTTTTCATGTTTTTTATTTTCAGGTCTCTCCAGAGAGGTTTGATCAGGTTTCAGTACGGCTGTGCCACTCACGGACCACTCAAGGACATTCAGAGACTTGTCCCGAACCTGTGTTGTCTTGGCTGTGTGCTTAGGGTCGTTGTCCTGTTGGAAGATGAACCTACACCCCAGTCTGATGTCCTGAGAGCTCTGGAGCAGGTTGTCATCAAGGATCTCTCTGTATTTTGCTCTGTCCATCTTTGCCTCGATCCTGACTAGTCTCCCAGGCCCTGCCGCTGAAAAACATCCCCACAGCATGATGCTGCCACCACCATGCTTCACCGTAGGGATGGTGCCAGGTTTCCTCCAGATGTGACACTTGGCATTCAGGCCAAAGAGTTCAATCTTGGTTGCATCATACCAGAGAATCTTGTTTCTCATTAGGTGCCTTTGGGCAAGCTCCAAGCGGGCTGTCATGTGCCTTTTACTGAGGAGTGGCTTCCATCTGGCCCCTCTACCATAAAGGCAAGACAATTCCGTCAACCTAATGGCTTGGTTTTTGCTCTGGCATGCACTGTCATCTGTGGGACCTTATATAGACAGGTGTGTGCCTTGCCAAATCCAATCAATTGAATTTACCACGGGTGGACTCCAAGCAAGTTGTAGAAACATCTCAAGGATGATCAATGGAAACAGGATGCACCTGAGCTTAGTTTTGAGTCTCATAGTAAAGGGTCTGAATACTTATGTAAATAAGGTATTTCTGTTTAAATTTTTTAAATAAATTTGTTAAAAAAAACTGTTTTCGCTTTGTCATTATTATTGTGTAGATTGATGAGAAGAAAAAATGTAATTTATGGAACTACAAATATGAAAACAGGATCTCATGGGAAATAAACGTGACAACATGGGGATGTAAAATGTCAACACGTGATACCATGAAACTACACATTTGAGCATGTGAAAACATGATCTCATGTTAAATAAATATAACAATATCGGGATGCAAAACATGTTCACATGTGAAAATGCAATTCCCTGTGTGAGAGTTAGATTTTTCACATGTGAAAACGTGTTATTCTCCTCATGTGAAAAGGTGGTGTTAACATGTGAACTCTACATTTATTACATGTGAACATATGGTTTCACATGTGAACAACTGACCTCACATGTCTCTTTTTATTTTTTACATGTGAACATTTTAGCTCAAAGTGAAAACAGCTATTTCACGTTTTTTTGGTCAGAGAATGAAATGATATGGGGTTTTAAAGTAAGTGATACGCTTTTCAGCTAAAACAGTGTAAAATAAATCTTGAATCAATGACAATATGATTACATGTATCACTTAGTACTGACTTTTCAATATGACCCCACCTGGGCTTTGAACTCACAACCTCTGAAATTGCTGTACGCTGATCTTTCTGCTTCGCCGCAAAGTCTGTAGCAGTCATGTACATTCGCAGCATTTATTGTCATGAATCTTGCCCTGGAGGCAGCTCTTCAGAGTGTTCACTTGCTGGCACAGCCACAAAGTCATAAAAGCTGATTTTAAACCTAAACCTAACCTTAACCTTAACCACACTTTTAACCCTTATATCTGTATATTGTTTAATGTTGGTGGGGCATATTATTCCGTTTTAATATGTTACTCCTGAATCACTATGATGAATACAATATAAACTCAGCAAAAAAAGAAACTGCTGTTTTTGAGGACCCTGTCTTTCAAAGATAATTCACAGATCTTCATTGTAAGGGTTTAAACACTGTTTCCCAAGTTTGTTCAATGAACCACAAACAATTCATCAACATGCACCTGTGGAATGGTCGTTAAAACACTAACAGCTTACAATTAAGGTCACAGTTACGAAAACTTAAGACACTAAAGAGGCCTTTCTACTGACTCTGAAAAACACCAAAAGAAAGATGCCCTGGGTCCCTGCTCATCGGTGTGAATGTGTCTTAGGCATGCTGCAAGGAGGCATGAGGAATGCAGATGTGGCCAGGTCAATAAATTGCAATGTCCATACTGTGAGATGCCTAAGACAGCGCTACTGGTAGAAGGGACAGACAGCTGATCGTCCTCGCAGTGACAGACCACGTGTAACAACACCTGCACAGGATCGGTTCATCCAAACATCACACCTGCGGCGCAGGTACAGGATGGCAACAACAACTGCCCGAGTTACACCAGGAACGCACAATCCCTCCATCAGTGCTCAGACTGTCCGCAATAGGCTGAGAGAGGCTGGACTGAGGGCTTGTTGGCATGTTGTAAGGCAGGTCCTCACCAGACATCACTGGCAACAACGCTGCCAATGGGCACAAACCCACCGTCGCTGGACGAGACAGGACTGGCAAAAAGTGCTCTTCACTGATGAGTCGCGGTTTTATCTCACCAGGGGGGATGGTCGAATTTGCGTTTATCTTCGAAGGAATGAGCATTACACCGAAGCCTGTACTCTGGTGTGGGATCGATTTGGAGTTGGAGGGTCCGTCATGGTCTGGGGCGGTGTGTCACAGCATCATCGGACTGAGCTTGTTGTCATTGCAGGCAATCTGAACGCTGTGCGTTACAGGGAAGACATCCTCCTCCCTCATGTGGTACCCTTCCTGCAGGCTCATCCTGACATGACCCTCCAGTATGACAATGCCACCAGCCATACTGCTCGTTCTGTGCGTGATTTCCTGCAAGACAGGAACATCAGTGTTCTGCCATGGCCAGCGAAGATCCCGGATCTCATCCCATTGAGCACGTCTGGGACTTGTTGGATCGGAGGGTGAGGGCTAGGGCCATTCCCCCCAGAAATGTCCCGGAACTTGCAGGTGCCTTGGTGGAAGAGTGGGGTAACATCTCACAGCAAGAACTGGCAAATCTGGTACTGTTCATGAGGAGATGCACTGCAATACTTAATGCAGCTGGTGGCCACATCAGATACTGACTGTTACTTTTGATTTTGACCCCCCTCCCTCTTTGTTCAGGGACACATTATTCCATTTCTGTTACGTGTCTGTGCAACTTGTTCAGTTTATGTCTCAGTTGTTGAATCTGGTAATGTTCATACAAATATTTCACATGTTAAGTTTGCTGAAAATAAACACAGTTGACATTGTGATTACGTTTCTTTTTTGCTGAGTTTATATATATTTTTGCCTAAAGAGTAGCAATACAGGTGAAATCAGTCATTGACATAGACATGGTGGCGTAGAAGGAAGATTGGATTGCCGTGAACCAAGAGGTTGTAGATTTAAATCCCAGATGAAGACATGTTGATTAATACTTACTGTATGAAAATACACAATGTAATCATGAATGTCAAATATGTCAGTTAAAAGCACTGTTTGTGTGTGTATCCTAATGACTCATTTTTGTTTGCAGGGCATCACGTGTGAAAATTTCAATCCACATGTGAAACTTCATGTGAAATATCATCACGTGAAGTGTTCCCCCCAAAATAATGATTTTTTTCACATGTGAAACCATGTGTTTTTTCCCGTTAGGGTTCCCTCCGTCAGCCTGAGAGAGAGAGAGTCACTAAGCTCCAGGTAACTCTGATACATTTAGAGTGGAACAGCTTTTGCACCTTGGTCACTCCATATTCACCCAGCTGTGAGCCGTGACACATCCGATCCTGTGATTGCTACCAGCTGTGAGCACTCTCCACCATCCTGCTCCCGTATTTAGTTACCTCTCCTTGCAGTCAAGGGAGTTAAAGAAGGTAGCGTTGCAATCTCAGATGTCACATTGCAGCTGCTACTATCCTGCATTTGACACTGTCTGCGTGTGTCAATGCCACCATGTGAATACCCTCTTATTTAATGACCTCTTATGTAGCTTAAAGTGCAGCTTGTAGATGATCAAGGGCTGCTATGTCACTGAATTAATGTCACAGAACCATGTAAATATGTAGAAAAGCCTACTCCCCAATATTGATCGCATGCCAACAACATTAGCATTAGCACAATCATTTGTTTTCTCAACATCGAGCCCTTGGCTCTGATCTCATTCCATTTACATGCGCGAATCGAATGTCCGTAGTGCTCGGAGAGTTCTTCAAAAAGTTTCCATAGTCACGATGAAGCTGGCACGGTATATCTCTGTGTGTGTGGTCGCAGTTACGTTTCATAGTAGCACACACACATTTAAACTGTGGAAGCATATTGGTCAGTCACTGGATCAACCTGAAGCCTGTATTGTACTATGATTGACAGAAGACTCAGTGTTACGGTGCGGGTGCAGAGTGCCTCTGTATACATGGGCCCCACGGAAAATTATTGCTTCAGTTACAAACCATACAACGTCTCCATCCCAAACGCAACAGATGAGCGATTTCATTAAGGAGTTCATCCACTTTTACATGTACATGATAGACCACCTGAAATACTTTCAGGTCCATTGGAGGGATATCAACTTATGAAAAGAGATATTACATTTTCCATACAGGGTTGTGATGGACTGCTGAGGTGAAAGAGTGTCATGAGGAGACTGCGAGAGGCGCTTTTCTATTGCCCACATGTGGGAGAGGCTCTGTGGGCAGCTGCCTTCTCCACCGTCCTTCGTCCCTGGTGCCTGGTCAAGTCAACTGACGAAATGAGCCTCACTGATTGTCACGCCCTGACCATAGAGAGGGTTTTATTCTCTATGTTGGTTAAGTTGGGGGGTGACTAGGGTGGGTTATCTAGGTGAATATATATATCTATGTTGGCCTTGTATGGTTCCCAATCAAAGGCAGCTGTTTATCATTGTCTCTGATTGGGAATCATATTTAGGCAGCCATTTCCCCATTGTGCTTTGTGAGATCTTGACTATGTACAGCGGAGAGAACAAGTATTTGATACACTGCCGATTTTGCAGGTTTTCCTACTTACAAAGCATGTAGAGGTCTGTAATTTGTATCATAGGTACACTTCAACTGTGAGAGGCCGAATCTAAAACAAAAAATCACATTGTAAGTAATTAATTTGCATTTTATTGCATGACATAAGTATTTGATACATCAGAAAAGCAGAACTTAATATTTGGTACAGAAACCTTAGTTTGCAATTACAGAGATCATAAGTTTCCTGTTTCCAGGTTTGCAGACACTGCAGCAGAGATTTTGGCCCACTCCTCCATACAGACCTTCTCCAGATCCTTCAGGTTTCGGGGCTGTCGCTGGGCAATACGGACTGTCAGCTCCCTCCAAAGATTGTCTATTGGGTTCTGGTCTGGAGGCTGGCTAGGCCACTCCAGGACCTTGAGATGCTTCTTACGGAGCCACTCCTTAGTGGCCCTGGCTGTGTGTTTCGGGTCATTGTCATGCTGGAAGACCCAGCCACAACCCATCTTCAATGCTCTTACTGAGGGAAGGAGGTTGTTGGCCAAGATCTCGCGATACATGGCCCCATCCATCCTCCCCTCAATACGGTGCAGTCGTCCTGCCCCCTTTGCAGAAAAGCATCCCCAAAGAATAATGTTTCCATCTCCATGCTTCACGGTTGGGATGGTGTTCTTGGGGTTGTACTCATCCTTCTTCTTCCTCCAAACACGGCGAGTGGAGTTTAGACCGAAAAGCTCTATATTTGTTTCATCAGACCACATGACCTTCTCCCATTCCTCCTCTGTATCATCCAGATGGTCATTGGCAAACTTCAGACGGGCCTGGACATGCGCTGGCTTGAGCAGGGGGACCTTGCGTGCGCTGCAGGATTTTAATCCATGACGGCGTAGTGTGTTACTAATGGTTTTCTTTGAGACTGTGGTCCCAGCTTTCTTCAGGTCATTGACCAGGTCCTGCCGTGTAGTTCTGGGTTGATCCCTCACCTTCCTCATGATCATTGATGCCCCACGAGGTGAGATCTTGCATGGAGACCAAGGGTGATTGACCGTCATCTTGAACTTCTTCCATTTTCTAATAATTGCGCCAACAGTTGTTGCCTTCTCACCAAGCTGCTTGCCTATTGTCCTGTAGCCCATCCCAGCCTTGTGCAGGTCTACAATTTTATTCCTGATGTCCTTACACAGCGCTCTGGTCTTGGCCTTTGTGGAGAGGTCTGTTTAAAAAATAAATATATATATTTTATACCTTTATTTAACTAGGCAAGTCAGTTAAGAACAAATTATTATTTTCAATGACGGCCTAGGAACAGTGGGTAAACTGCCTGTTCAAGGGCAGGATGACAGATTTGTACCTTGTCAGCTCGGGGTTTGAACTTGCAACCTTCCGATTACTAGTCCAACGCTCTAACCACTAGGCTACCCTGCCGCCGTGTGTGGACAGGTGTCTTTTATACAGGTAACGATTTCAAACAGATGCAGTTAATACAGGTAATGAGTGGAGAACAGGAGGGCTTCTTAAAGAAAAACAGGTCTGTGAGAGCCGGAATTCTTACTGGTTGGTAGGTGATCAAATACTTATGTCATGCAATAAAATGCTAATTAATTACTTAAAAATCATACAATGTGATTTTCTGGATTTTTGTTTTAGATTCCGTCTCTCACAGTTGAAGTGTACCTATGATAAAAATTACAGACCTCTACATGCTTTGTAAGTAGGAAAACCTGCAAAATCGGCAGTGTATCAAATACTTGTTCTCCCCACTGTATAGTTGCCTGCGAGCACTATAGTAGCGTCACGTTTCATTTTGCGATTTATTGTTTTGTTTTGTTTTACCTAGTAATAAAAAGATGTGGAACCCAGATCACGCTGCCCTTTGGTCCAGTTATTATGACGAGCGTGACACTGAGAGACTGTGGAACTTCCTTTATCTATGCGTCCCAGGACATGATTGGCAAGACATAGAGACCTACTACAGTGAGATTCGAGGGAAGCCATCAACCTATTGTGAGATGATAGGCCAAGCTGACTTGTGGCTGATCCGGATGTATCAGGACTTTTACGACCCTCATCCTTTGCTCCCTAACTTGACCTTTGTGGGCGGAGTCCACTGCAAGCCTGTCAAGCCGTTACCAGAGCTCTGGAGATGACGGCATCATGGTGTTCATCCTGGGATCCATGATCAAGAATCTCACCACAGAGAAGGGGAACATGATCACCTGAGGTCTGGGACAGATCCCCCCCCAGAAGGTCCCGTGGAGGCTGGATCTCCCAGAACAACCTGCTGCGTCACCCCAAGACCAGTGCCTTCACCACCCATGCCAGAACCAATGGCATCTACGAGGCCATCTACCACGGGGTCCCCATGGTAGGGATTCCTATGTTCGCTGACCAGCCAGACAATATGGTCCACATGAAGGCCAAAGGGGTCGCGGGCCAAGCACCTGAGGGTCTAATCCCACGAGCTCACTTGGTACCAGTGACACAGCCTCTTCCTGGCCAACGTGCTGCTTCTCACCCTCCTCTTTGTTAAAACATGCCTTTCCTGTGTCCGGAGGTGTTATTAGGGAGCAAAGTCTAAAGGGAAGACAGAGTGACAGGTTCACCAAAAGCAAACTTCCATATTATTCTGTCCTTAATTTAAATGTATTTCCCATTGTAAAGAGTTGAGACCAGGCTTTATGGAGTCTTACATTTTCATTTATTTCTCAGATTTTTCAGTTCATTTCCTTTTAACAAAGCACATTCCAGTCTAATGTATTCTTTTTGGTTTACATATTAACATGATTTCTTGTACGGTTACACTTCTTTATTATCAGTCTTCATGTCTTTCCACGAGCTCAGAGCCCAACACTTCAGGGAGAGGCTTGTCCAGCTGGCTATGGAGTGCAGAAAGGACCCGACTGTTCTCTTAAAGGAGCCAGAGTTACAGCTCTCCAAACCCAACATCCCTGCCAACATTGCCACAGCGCCAAAGCCTGCTAAAACAGCTGCCATTACCCAATACCAGATGAGGTTCACCAGCTGAAGAACATTCTGGAGCCTGCCTGGAACACAACATCCATATTCAGTTAGACTGATGTTGTAGTATAATATAGAATGCCTAGCATGCTCACAACTGCACTGTGGTATAGATTTTGCTCGCTCTTGCACATATGTATATAATTGTGTACTAACAAGTTACTAAATGATTCCAGCTGCATTAAAAACCAATCAAGTGTTGACTTCAACTTCTGGATCAAGTCATTGTGATATTCATGAAATGTATTTGAATAAACAAGCTACAATGTTACTGCTAAAACAAATGATGCAGGGAGTTGGTGTATAATTTAAACTTTAAGTTGTTGGCAAGTAAACATGTTTCAATAACACAGTAGAATAGCTTGTCCAAGTAGAAATGGCTTGTATTCAAGATGTTTATTTGCTCTGCAGACTGAGGTGAGTTTACACAGTGGTATGCAGGAACAGTTATGGCAATGTATGACAAACTGTATATACAGTAGAATACAAATATACTGCTAACTCCTATAATAAATACTACAGTTCTACAAAGGGAATACTTGCATTTGGTGTGTTTGGATGGTGCAGTGAGGTGTTCGGAGTCACTTTGTTACAAGGGGAGATTGTTGTTATGGGACATTTCACACCTCTTCAGTCATCAACTTCTTTGTATCCAAGCGGCATTGTCTGTGAGAGAAAGAAAAAAAAACTCTATTAGACATTCATTGTCAATCGTTGTGTACTGTTTGTATTCCTACTGTAGCAGCATGATGTAGAATATGAGACATCTCACAGACATACGTTAGCTAGCTAGCAACAAAACACAAGTATAGTTACTCAAATATGAGTCATAAAGCCAAAGTCAATCCTTTAAGCTTCGTCATCATCATCAAAGCCTTTCTCCAGTTTAGCTTCTACTAACTGCTAGTTAGCTAGCTAGCTATAACTTTAGACTACAATACATTTTAGGTATAACAAATAAAGCTAGCTAGCTAAACGTGGCTAGCTTGACTTGTAGTGGTACAACCAAGCCCTGTTATGGCTGAATCGATCATGAAATTGTACTGTACTGAACAACACTACCTTGTGTAAAAATATAACTTATATTGCTAGCTAGCTACCGACAGCAAAACAACGTACTTGTTTGTCATTTGCCCTCCTGCTGGTCCAGTTGGTCTAGGAGCTTCTGAAGAACGTCTCCAGCATCCCTCTATCCGTGTGTCGAAACTTCAATGGTCTGTCACACGTATATGATCCATGGGGTCTGCAGTGACCCTCTCCAGTAAGACCTGTCCGCGATCTAATTTGTTGCAGCACAGACATTCCTCCTTTGTCGACATGGCTGGACAGCACCCGCATAAGCACCACCAGTCGTTGTCTGACCGTGGTTCTCCAGAGTCAGGAGCAGCGGCTTGCTGGTCTTGCAATTATTTTCCCCATTGTCACAATTCCTCTTCAGTGTATTCCGGCTCAAATAAATAGGGCTGTGTTCCTTATGTACAAGAATATTCAAAAACTAAATATTCGTCCTGTAACATAACTCTTGTGTAGAAACTAATACCGCCCCCGTTTTGAAAAGCCCGCTTTCGAGGGTGGGAACGCAATTGGACAGGGCTCCCGTCAGGCTGTAGTCGTTACCAAGCCAGGGAAAATGTGTCAACCTAGATATCCTGCAATGTCATGGCAGATAAGACATTGTTGAGACAAGTCCAATGGCTCTATTGAACAAGGACAACTATATCTACCCGCTGCTAGTGTAATCATAAAATTGGCGAAACATAAAGGCCGAAATTATTGCTACAAAACATGACTGCATTCATTTTTACATCAGACAGCAGGCTCAATCAACCGATGACATCATTGGTTGAACTCTCCCGGGGCGAAAATGCAAAAATACCACTATAGTGCATAACTATGTCTGAAACACCTCTCACCCCAAATAGTGTATAGCTGTGAAGTTTCCCTTGAATGACTTGCTACCCGGACAGTTTGGTCTGCCAGTAAAAAAAATCTAAATCAAATCCAACTTATTTGTCACATGTGCCGAATACAACAAGTGTAGACCTTACTGTGAAATGTGTACTTACAACCCCTTAACCAACAGTGCAGTTCAAGAAAGAGTTAAGAAAATGTTTACAAAAAAAAGAAACTACTTTCTTTTTTTTAAAGTAACACAATAAAATAACAATAACGGGGCTAAATTCAGGGGGTACATTTATACACGGTTGTCAGTAGGGTCAACTGTCGCACCTGACAAGGAGAAACTCTGGGCCATAGTTATCACAGTGGACCACAATTGTGCACTGAATGACTCAGTGGTGAATGACTCTCGCAGTGGTCAGTGAGAGATAGGAGCTTGATACCAACTCCCGTCGTCATGGTCTACTACAACAGTGTCTGTTTCCCTTCCATGGAAACCACTACACATTGAGAGTCTCCCCAGGCTTCCAGACTTAGTCAGAGGAAGGCTGTTAGTCAAAGAAAAGCTCCCCTCTAACTACCCGGGCTGTGTTTATTTCACAAATGTGGATGAGTAAGAGTAAATTTGCCAAGTATTCCATAGTTCAAATATTACTCAAGCCACAGCTGTTTGCTAAGACACTCTTTGTGTGGCAGGCTCCACACAACATTTCAATAATGGGCTCAGGTCAAGCAACACTTTGTCACTACCCATACAAACAAGCAACTAGCATGAGAGTGGAGTCTGCAATCAGGAGCTTATGTGCCAACAGTAACTGAGAAATGTGTAATGCAAATACATCCAAAACACTGATGTCTCTCCATCAATGACGTACATGAATTTACTTAAATCCATGGGAAAACAGAATGAATAAGGGGATTCTTGGGCAGGTTCTTGGGCAAAATATTTCTCAAAAGGTTGCCTTGTCATCCATGGGCTGTTGATTTCTCCCTAGATCTCTGCCAAATGGTTTCTTAACGGTCTTCCAACAGCTGCTTATACCTATCCATGGAGCAAGAGGCAGGTACATTTAACAATGAAACTGATTCAACATTATAAAAAATATATATAAAATAGGATTTTTTGTGGGGACAAATAAAACAGGTGCAGAGCGTTCGATTTTCCTGCTGGGGGAGGGGGGGGGGGGGGGCAAGGAGACCCGCAGCTACGCCAAAACCATTGTCAACTGCGTGTCGTTTTCAAGGGATTGTTAAATAAATGTTAACTATTTGGTTGTAATATTATCACCTCTTGAAAAGCATATATATAGAACTAAACATTTCAGATTATTTCATGCAAAACAATCAGGAAGCAATTGCACACATTTAGCTCTATCCTCAGGCTACAGGAAATACCTGCATGCCTTTCATGACCAAACAATTGATCATGTAATTTCAGATATGTGAGGGTAGCCTCAAAATATCTCTCAATATTGGCCACCATTAACTGGACAGTTGACTGATATAAAAGTGAACAATGCCTGACAAGTATGAGTGGTTTAAGTTAATTTCTCTTAAGGATCCGCCCCTTTATTTCAATTTTCGCCTGAAATTACATACCCAAATCTAACTGCCTGTAGCTCAGGCCCTGAAGCAAGGATATGCATATTCTTGATACCATGTGAAAGGAAACACTTTGCAGTTTGTGGGAATGTGAAAGGAATGTAGGATCTGGTAAAGATATAACTAAGAAAAGAAAAAAACGTTTTTATTTTTTTGTACCATCATCTTTGAAATGCAAGAGAAAGGCTATAATGTATTATTCCAGTCCAGGTGCAATTTAGATGTTGGTCAATAGATGGCAGCAGTGTATGTGCAACTTTTTTAGACTGATCCAATGAACCATTGCATTTCTGTTCAACATTTTGTATCAAGACTGCCCAAATCTGCCTAATTTGTTTATTAATAACTTTTCAAATTTCAAAACTGTTCACTCTCCTCAAACAATAGCATGGTATTATTTCACTGTAATAGCTAAAATAGCCTCCAACACTCTACTCAGCAAATTGGATGCAGCCTATCACAGTGCCATCCGTTTTCTCACCAAAGCCCCATATACTACCCACCAATGTGACCTGTATGCTCTTGTTGGCTGGCCCTCGCTTCATATCAGTTGCCAAACCTACTGGCTCCAGGTCATCTATAAGTCTTTGCTAGATAAAGCCCTGCCTTATCTTATCAGCACCCACCCGTAGCACGCACTCCAGCAGGTATATTTCACTGGTCACCCCCAAAACCAACTCCTACTTTGGCCACCTTTCCTTCCAGTTCTCTGCTGCCAATGACAGGAAAAAATTGCAAACTTCACTGAAGCTGGAGACTCATATCTCCCTCACTAAATGTAAGCATCAGCTGTCAGAGCAGCTTACAGATCATTGCACCTGTATGTAGCCCATCTGTAAATATCCCCTCCAACTACCTCATCCCCATATTGTTTTTTATTTATTTGCTCCTTTGCACCCCAGTATCTCTACTTGCACATTCATCTTCTGCTCATCAATCACTCCAGTGTTTAATTGCTAAATTGTGATTATTTCACCACTATGGCCTATTAATTGCCTTACCTCCCTAATCTTATTTCATTTTCACACACTGCATATAGACTTTTCTATTGTGCTATTGACTGTATGTTTGTTCATTCCATGTGTAACTCTGTGTTGTCTGTGACACACTGCTTTGCTTTATCTTGTCCAGGTCGCAGTTGTAAATGATCATTTGTTCTCAGCTGGCCTACCTGGTTAAATAAATATGAAATAAAAATAAAAATAAAACTGTAAATTGGACAGTGCAGTTAGATGAACAAGAATGTATGCTTTCTGCCAATATCAGATATGTCTATGTTCTGGGAAATGTTCTTGTTACTTACAACCTCATGCTAATTGCATTAGCCTACGTTAGCTCAAACGTCCCGTGGATGGGACACCAATCCCAAAGAAGATTTAGTAAAGGTCGCATTTGCTGATGTACTGTTAGCTGATAATGTTTACTTTGCAAGCTACTGGTAGAAATGTTGTACAGTTCGTTAAAAATAGTGGTAAATAGACCTAACATAGGCCTTACTAGCAAAGTTAGCTAACATTATCCCCTTTTCAACATCGTTTTAAGAAAATGTTTAATCACAATTGCTTCTGACAGACATGATAGGCTATTGATTGATGAGCCATGTCAAAATGGCTAGCTAGCTAATAACAGATAACATCAACATAGCTAGTTAACAAGCTAACTTTGAGGGATAAACTAGATGGCTATATCCAAATATTGTTTGATTTCATTTCCATCTATAGTGGCGATGACAGTCGTCTGACTGGCAATTTTACCAGGACGAGGACTTGCCGATGTCAAGGTCTTTCCAAAAGCCTAATCTCTGACGAAGCAAGCTAAATTACATACTGTATGTTGTTTGCTTAGCTAGCTAGCTAGGTACACACCAAATGAATGTCTACCCTCACATATCTGAAAACACATGATCAGTTGATGTTTACTGATCATGAAAAGCCTGCAGTTACTTACTGTGTAAATCTGATGATAGAACTAAATATGGAATAATCTGAAATGTGCACCTCTTCAAGAGGTGATGACATTAAAACAAAATTATTATAACATGTATTTAACAATCCCTTGAAAACGGCACTTATTGTCAATGGTTTTAGCGGAGCCGGGGTTCTCCTTGCCACCCCAGCAGCCAACTTGAACGCTCTGCACCGTATTGTGACATTTTATTGATAAGGACACATTAGGAAAGCCTCAGTCTCAACAGGACTTGTGAGGCTATCCGAAAAAGGAATATTCTTATTCTAACCAGGCACAGACTTGAATTGAATGAAGATACAGTAGAATATCATGTTGTATGAAATAGATAGGGCCAGGAAGCTAAGGGCTTTTAGTATGCAGACGGCGTAGGAGACTAGTATGACAGACAGTTTTGTCTCAGTTCGGAAATGGAAAACAAACACAGACAATCAGCTTTTACGACATTTCCATAATAGGAGCTTCTATCTATCCCATCCACTCCCGGCAGACTAGGAGTACTAACATTTTCTCTGTGCTATCTTAACTGACACACTTGACTATAGACACATGATAATGTCTACTGCCCATTCTAAAGAGGCTTTGTTTGATACATAGTAATCAGTGCTTAAAGTGGAATAAAATGGTGCTCGTACTCATTTTAAATTTAGGTGCCAATACTCATCATATTTTAAGCCAATATTCTATTAGAGGTGCCAGTACTCAAGAATATTTGCCGGTTCTCAGTACCGTGTTCTGATAGGCATGAAGTATGATATATTAGTATAGTGAATTTAAACTACATGTTTTTGTTATTTACCCCATGATTCCTGTGATATTTACGCCCCCCCTCTGGCTACTTTCACCACTAAACTCAATCTACCAACTGAGCAGACACTTTGTTGTTTCCACGTCATTTCAACGGCAAAAAAAAAAAAGTGATGTCTGATTCAACATGGAAAACTGATAGGATTTGCAAAAAAGTTATCAATGTAATGGAATTTCATATTGTTTTCACTCAACCTTTAACCTAAATCCAATGACATGGTGATTTTTTTGTTGATTTCACGTTGAATTGATTTTAGCTGACAACTCACCCGGAAATGTTTTCAAAACTAGACGTTGAAATGACATCTGTGCCCAGTGGGTATTGTGGTGCATGTAAAAGGTTCAAGTGAAACTCCATACAGGGATTTGAATATTATACAAAGTACTGCCTCTTCATACTGTATTGCCACTCCTCAGGAGATAGATCGGTATTACACATCTCACCATTTCCCTTCGTTTTATTAAACGGCATTGTTTGCCAACTCCTTGCTGCCATAGCAACGCCAGCATAGTGGCTGGATTATAAATCAGCGGAGATAGTGACCTTCACAATGTCTGTGCTCTCACACACACACACACAATCACACACACACACACACACACACACACACACACACACACACACACACACACACACACACACACACACTCACACTCACATGCAAGCAGGGATGCTGCAAGGGACCACCCGAAAGTGTCTGAATGTTTAATAACTCTTTTCCTGCTTGAGTCATTACTTGCAAACACATGATATTCATCAGCTCTGAAGTGTTGAGTACTGAGTGAGATAGACACACAGCCATTGCCTCCAAGGCGTAAACTTTCTGCCTCAGCTACCCTTCACTTTGAGAGAGGGAGAGCGTATAGTGCGTAAGTGTCTGTGCGCGTGGGCATTTCTGTGTGTGCGTGTGAGCGTGCGTGAGTGTGTCATGATTTATCTCTACTTGTTTGGAGCTGTCGGGGAAATGCCAAAACATCATCACATCCCAGCAGAGCCTCTCGGCGGCCCCAAATGACCCCTTCATTCATAATCTGGCAACCTGACTCTTTCTTACTCTCTAACTCTCTCTGTCTGCCTCACAAATGGCACCCTATTCCCAACACGGTGCTCTGACTTTTGACCCCGGCCCATAGGGATCTGGCCAAAAGTAGTACACTTCATAGGGAATAGGGTGCCATTTGGGACACAGTCTTGATTCCTATTCTGTTCGTTCGGTTCCTTCTGACAGAACTTCTAATTAGCTTCCAATTTGAGTGTGAATGTGATTATGAACCCCTCTCAGACTGAGAGGGGTTCATAATCACATTCACACTCAAATTGGAAGCTAATTAGTAGTTCTGTCAGAAGGAACCGAACGAACAGAATGGGAATCAAGCCTCATTTCGTCTGTGGTCTGTGAGAGAAGAGCCTGCTGATTTGCCGAGGGCCTTTGATTCTAGGAAACGCTCGGGTCGGGGGGTGAAAGAGGAATGAATTAACGCTAGCTAGCCATTGATGATGTATTTAAGCACACTTCAATACCAAGTTTGACAATCAGTCTCAGTCCAACACACTTGCTGGCATGGGTACACAGGCATAGGCGCGGAGGTGATGTTGAAAGAGAGAGCGACAACAAGCTTCAACAACCTTGTCCGATGACAGATGCACAAATAACGCGGTATAGGTCTGTGTTGTGTCATTTCCTTCAGGCTCGTCCTTGGTTTTCTCGTTTGTTTCCACCTGAAAGAAGGCTGCGTGCTTCATGCTTCTGTCACACCTCAAAATAAGCTGTTGCTACTGAAGCAGCCACTCGATAAAACTGAGAAAGCACTTTTGGAGGAGTACGGATTGTGATTCAGACTCAGAAGCCAGGTGCTAGCCTTACCTGCAAACATGCACCGCAAAAAAAGGAAAGAGAGAAAATTGTGTTAGCTAACCTGTGCAGGCTATACTGGGATTAGTACTTGCATGACACAAACAGGGCTGAGGCACACCAGGTCTGTTAATGCTCTCGCTCCTTCCACACACACACACACACACACACAGCAAACATCATTTAGAGTGGATGGATGATGCCATTCTGTGGCCGGCAGAGTTAGGTGAGTCAAATAGAGGGCTGGATGGGAGAGTTTACGATGAGAGAGCTTATGCCTATAGGCACCAGGGGGCTCATTGACCATAGCTGGGCCAGTTCACTTTCCATTAGGAGCCCTCTCACAGCCTCAAAGAGCCAAGTAAACACGCGCACACGCTCGCTCGCACGCACACACATGCGCGCGCACACACACACACGAGCGCGCGCACACACACACACACACACACACACACACACACACACACACACACACACACACACACACACACACACACACACACACACACACACACACACACACACACACACACACACACACACACACACACACACACACCAGAGAGACCTACACCAGTTATATATAAAGTCACTGATTTATATCCACTTGCTTTCCATTTGCAGTAAGATTGCACAGTAAACCACATCCTGCCACAGTCTTTCAGCACCAGACCACCACTATTCATCTCACACTGAACAGGCCTATATGCTGCATGGGGAGAATGGATGGTCCCCAAGTGAGACAAGTCACTCCATTCCTGTAGCTTGAAATCATGAAAAAAAGAAACATTATTTTTGACCTGTAGAGTTTATGTTGAAATTATGAGCTGAACACAGTTGAAAGGAATTAGGCCTACATTTTTAGCAAAGATAGACATATAGTATATCAGTGCCTATACTATTTACGTAACTATTAATCAGTAGATCAGTATATATATTTCTGCTTAGAATCATTCAAAGCAGGGCCGTGGTCTAAGGCACTGCATCACGGTGTTAGCAGTGCCACTAGAGATTCTGGGTTCCCGTCCAGGCTCCGTCGCAGCCGGCCGCGACTGGGAGACCCATGCATGGGGAGGTGCACAATTGGCACAGCGTTGGCATGCACTAGCAACTCCTGTGGTGGGCCGGGCACAGTGCATGCTGACACGGTCGCCAGG
The DNA here is from genome assembly GCF_013265735.2 of Oncorhynchus mykiss. NCBI lineage: Eukaryota > Metazoa > Chordata > Actinopteri > Salmoniformes > Salmonidae > Oncorhynchus > Oncorhynchus mykiss. The sequence goes on along the minus strand of NC_048575.1, from coordinate 34,524,668 downwards.
TGTACAGTGTTTCCACCGACACATTGGTGCAGCTGGCTTCCGGGTTAAATGGGCATTGTGTCAAGAATCAGTGCGGCTTGGTTGGGTAGTGTTCCGGAGGACACACGGCTCTCTACCGTCGCCTCTCCCGAGTCCGCATCGGAGTTGCAGCGATGAGACAAGACTGTAACTACCAATTGGATGGCATGAAATTGGGGAGAAAAAGGAGTAAAACATTTTTTATAATGAATCATTCAAAGCAAACTGAAGCCATTTTAATTTAGAAATACAACAGGTATTATGACATGGCCCGTTTTTGTTTTGATCCAGATACTACCAGGCGGTGCTGCGGTGCCACACCATGTCATAATTGAACTGTCCTCTAACCCGCTTCCTCAGATAATGTCTACGGTCACAGCAGACAAACACTGTGAGATGGAAAAATTATTTCTCACAAGGTCGACAGGCAGACAGGCTGCCACTGAGCATCAGCCACATAGGCAGTGATGGGTGGCAGCTCAATGCTTACAATGGAAGACAGACACAGGCCATGGGGAAGAGGGGAAAACATAGGGAAATTGCTTTTCATAAAAATTATGATTTTCAGTATCTATTATTCTACAATTAATGAATTCTACAATCTCTCTCTCACATTCCCCACATTCAGTTATGTTTATAATTCCAGTGCTGGGAATGTGAATACAGTGTTCTGAATTATATTATCAGTATGTAAATGTGAATAAATAACCCAAAATGTGTCTTGATTTTTAAAATGTCTTCCTTTCCAAAACAAGAGCAAGTTGTTTTCCAAAGGACTGTCAGGATGGTAAGTACATGTTAGCCCTGATAAAAATGTATCACATGTTGGAGTGTTCATAGTTCCCTTGGGTTGCATTCCAGTCTAAGCAAGGCTTCCAAAATTACCATGGTTTTGAACTCTCCCATGTCTCCTTTTTGCTGGACTGTCAGTCGCTCTCCACGCCTCCAATATTTATGTTTCGTAAAAAACAGAAACACTATCATCATTCTACCTATACCTTATTTGTTTCTATCCCCCATGCATACCTGTCAGGTACCACCTTTTAGGCAATAATATATATTATATTATAATGATATAACATATTATCCAATTACATTTTTTTCACAGCCATTTTATCCATGATGAGGGTCTCATGAGGCGGTAGTTAGAATTAATAAACTCACACTATGTTTAGTATTTCACAGCAGCACGTTTCCAATCACAGCTGAGGACAATGTAATATTCCCTTCTAGCCAAGAGGAACAGCGATAGAAGTGTGAATACATTCGGCCTTTACTCTTCTCTCTCCCTCCTCACTCACTTTTTCCATCCTTTCATACATCGTCCTTCACACGGGGTGCTTGCTGTGTTCTCCTGCCATTTCTGGATCAAGCCATTCATCCATAATGGCATGTTTTGTTTTTATGGCAAAATAAGACTACTAGACAGCCCCCCCCCCCCTTACATTCATTCACTCTGCTTGGATACAGTCATATGCTTGCCAATTTGTTTAAAACAAACAAAAGGTCTGACGAAATCAAATCGTACAAAAACACAACAGCATAACAAATGTCTTGACAAATTTACAAACACTACAGTTTCCTTACAACTGTCCATTGTGACTTACTGTAGACGAACCCTTACATTGATTGGTGTACTTCTGGAAATAAAATACTATATGGTTGGACTAAACATGCCCTCGGCACAACCAGAAGCTCCAAGCCAACAGAAAGGGTTTAAAGGGGCAGTCTGGGATAATATTTAGTAAAAAAAAAAAAAAAAAAAAAAGATTCTACCATGAAAATATTTAAAGACATTTATTTCATTCGGGCGAGGTTGAGCAGTGTGAACCCAGTTAAAAGATCGATGCCTCTTCAGCGAACCAAGAAACAAACTCAAACCTACTGCTCTCTTCCAGGATATTCTGAAAAGAGAGCCACCAATATTTCAAGTGTTGTCAACAGCCTGTGTCCCACACACACACACTTTCTCTCTCTCTTTCTCTCTGTCTGTTCACCTCACCCTTGGTTTGTCTCTCTCTCTCTCTCTCTCTCTCTCTCAGCCGTTAAGGTACAAGCCTTAGGGAAAATGGATTTCATTCGCTGTCCCGGGCTGGTGGGAGCGGTTACTGAGGGAGGACCTTCAGATGACTGATGTGTTTTTGGAGAACACGCACAACCGCTGGCTGGCGTAGAGAGCGCTGGGTTGCGATGTTGTGCAACGCTGTTTGTCTGTGTGAAGCTGGCATGGCCCCCGTTTCTCTGCTCCTCTGCATCTGGTCGTCATTACGTAAGGAGGGGAGGGTATAAAGCAGGGTGATGACGGGGCTGGGGCCCCAGTGCCTGGACCATCATGGAGGTTGCTCTTTGGGTGTGCCTAAGTTTTCTCTGCCTGCAGGGCAGCTTGCCCCAGCTCACACATGGTGCAGACTGTACTGGGACATCACAGGAAAAGAACTGTGTCAGCGGGCAGACCACCGGAGGAAAGGTAAGGGATCGGGACTCCAGGCTGTTCTGTTTTGGGGGTGAGCTCCTTTGATCAGGTAGATGGAGTTGAAAAGTATTGGTGCCAGAAGGAGAGATCCGGGGTGAGTTTTTTTTTGTTGTACGGATTTTATTATGTATTTCATTATTTTCATGATGAAACACGATGAAATGGCTTTTTACGAGCTATTCGAGACACTTCCCCAGACACTGCAGTAACAACATTGGCTCAGAAGCCAAAGGAAGCCAGTAACTGCTATGGAAGGTTTCTGTTTCCATGGAGTGTGTGCATGTATAGTGGTCGAGGATGTGATATTTTGAGTGGAACACTTGCATGGAGTTAAACAGAGTTACACATTCCAGTAACCTGAAAACAAAGTCTCATAGTAACCTAGTCTCCAGTCGTACTATTACCAAATGCACCCAAGAATAACCTCGATGGAACAAACTCTCGGCAGACCTTTCGTGTGGCCACAGAGCTGTTTGAGCTGCCATTTTTGCGGTTGACATTCTTTGTGGACATTCCGCCAGGCTCTGTCCAACGGAATCATCCTCATCTGGCCAATAGATCCAGCAGACGCAGTATTTCAATTGCTGTGGATTGTCACCCACAACATGAAAGACGTTTGAGTCGAGATGTATTTTCCGTGCGGAAGGTTTTGATGTGTTTTGAGTGTAATTACACTATTCCAGTGTGTGCAATTATAAACTTCAGATGTGGTTGGGCTCTCTTTTGCCTTGGGCAGCATTACTGAAGAAATCTTTTTTGAATTCAACACTGAATATATTTGCCTGTGCCTTTTTCCACCAAGGTCACAGTGAATGTGGATAACGGAACAGAATATTTTACAGGGGTAATTGACGGTGCTCGCCAACAACTAGCACAGGATAAAACGGACTACTCGGAAAGTTTTCATAATAACGAAATGAAAAAAAAAAGAACAGGGCGAGTCCGTGTATTGAGGGACATGTGACCCTGAAGAGCACTCCACCTGCACTGGATTGTGGGGTGTACACGGCTCATGTACTGACCTTGGTACATTGTATGATGTCCATATAGGACAGCCTTATCCGTCTCAGCAGGAGTTGTTTCTGTCTCAGCAGAAGTGACCTCAGGGAGAGATATGTCTATGGAGGGGATGTACACCGTGAAAAGAGGAAATACAAAACTTTCTTCGAGTGAAACCTACTCCTAACTCCAACAATGTGGTCACTGTTTTACCTCACTCATCCTGACAGGATATGGTTTATGAATTGTCTTAGTTAACCTAATGGTTAAACTTTTTATTTTTTTTAATTTAAATTTTAAGTTACTGTTATACCTATGTAATAACAACGTAACGACGTACAAACATGTGGTAACATAAAAACGTTGTAATTGCGTATGAGTGGGGTTGAGGTGTTATTACATGCATAAAGAATAAATACTTTTTTTCCATGTGCTAAAACGTTCTTCTCACAGAATGAAGGGCTTGTGCGCCTGAAGCCATCTGCTGCAAGAAAGACCCATAACCAGAAACAGCCACAGGTATATGAGCCTCTCCCCCCACAAAGACATCCTACCACAGCCTGTTCTCTATCACAGAGGGATCCCACCTTGTACTGGATTACTTCCCACTCTGGGTTGGTCGTATGCATGACATATGGCTGTGTAATGATAACCTCCCTGGAGGCATTTGATTCCAATGAAACACTAAGATCAATGCAACTAAAATGCTTGTTGTCCTAAGATATTGACTATTAATATTAAATATCAATTCAACAAATTCATGACACACACACACACACACACACACACACACACACACACACACACACACACACACACACACACACACACACACACACACGATGCATGTGGATTCAATAGATAAGACATCTGTCTGATGCTCTGACTCTAGGCAGATGTCTTTGGCTGCACTTAATACAAGTACATTTGCGGAAGGCGTTTCATTTTTCCCAAACTGCATGAATGATTTTAATGAAATAGCTTTCTTGTGCCCAACAGCGAGGACAACTTGGGGCATTCTCTGCACTTGGTGTAAGCATTTATATAAAGACTACCAACAACTGTAATACACTACAACCAATTGGTCTACTGTAACTGTCCATAGTTATACAACACTACTGTATTGCAGAAGTCACACCCTTACGGGAAAAACCACGATTTCACCTGTGAAATTTCCACGTTTTGCACATGAAGTTTCACGTGGGAATATTTTTCACATGATATTTCACAGATGATGCCATGAAAACAAAAAAAGTGTAATTAGGATACACACACACACACAAAACAGTGCTTTTAACGTAGGGTTTGCAATTGACATATTTAACACACGTTGACATACATGAACCACAACCTCTAGTTTCGTGGCATTCCGATCTTCCTGCTACGCCGCCATATCTGTGTCAATGACTGATTTCACCGGTATTCCTGCACTTTGGACTTAGGTATAACCTCAGCTTTGTTTCAAATACACTCAAGAAAAACTATTATAGTTATCATAGTAATTCAGGAGTAACATTAAAACAGAATAATATCGTGCACAAACAGCAGACAACTATTCAGAAAACCTTTAAATAGCTGAAATAAGTCAATTAAATCAATGGCAGAATGGTTTGATTAACTGATAACTGAAATAGAAGTGCAGATGGCACTCTTTTGCTAAGTGCAGAGATGTATTGTAGGTAATGCGGATGTAGAGGAATGCTAGACTGGCACAGCAGAGAGCTCAGCGTATCCCAACTCCAGAGGTTGTGAGTTCAAGTCCCAGGTGGGGTCATATTGAAAAGTCAGTACTAAGTGATCATGTCAAATGTAATCATATTGTCATTCATTAAAGATTTTTTACACTATTTTAGCTGAACAGCGTACCACTCACCTTAAAACCCACATTTACTTGTATTATTTAACTAGGCAAGTCAGTTTAGAACAAATTCCTATTCTACAATGACGGTCAATCCCGGCCAAACACTAATTATGCGCCGCCCTATGGGACTCCCGATCACGGCCGGTTGTGATACAGCCCGGAATCCAGGGTCTGTAGTAATGCCTCTAGCACTGAGATGCAGTGCCTTAGACTGCTGCGCCAGTCGGGAGCCCTTACATAAAAAAACATGTATAATTTGCAGTGACACATGCAAAAATTGCATTTAGCCGATTTCACAAGTTGAGCAGAAATGTTCACATGTCAAAATCAAACTCTCATGTGGAATTGCATTTTGACGTGAAATAAAGACGTGAAAAACTCATGTTGTCACGTTTATTTCACGTGTAGTTTCGTGTTATCGCGTGTCACGTGTTGCTTTTACATGTCACGATATCACATTAACTTCACATTAACTTCACATGCGGTCCCATTATCACGTGAAATTCAAGTTGTTTCTCCTGTAAGGGCAGTGCATGCATATTATGCTTTTCAGCCCTCTAAAATTGCTCCAAGTTCATTACGAATGTAATGAATGCTTCATTTATGTCTTAAAAGATGTGGCTAGGTGACGACTTGCCATCGGATGTGCTATTGGACAGACAGAAGAGACAGTTGGGGAGGAACTCCCTTCTTCCTGGGTCCTTCTCAGCCAAGGGTTTCCCCAACACACTCATCAAAGTTCAGGTAAGACTGGAGAAAGGGAAGGAGGGAGGGAGGGGAGATAGATGTAGACAGGAGGGAGAGGTCTCAAAAGATCCAATGGGGCTGTTGTGTTGTCATTTTTTGCGATCCCTTAGAAACAGTGGAGTAAGCAAGAATGCGAAGGTGCACTGGAGTTTTTTTTTTTATCCCGAGTTGCTTTCGTGAAGCACTTGGTGTGCTAACACACCAGTGATGGCTGGTGTCATTGTAAATAGGAGGGGCTCATTGTAATGCCTGGGATGGAATAAATGGAACCGCATCAAACACGGTTTCCATGTTTTTTGATACCGTTACATCTCCAGTCATCTCCAGTCATTATTATGAGCTCTCCTCCCTTCACCAGCCTCCTGTGTAACATAGAGTATCCCCTTCTAGTTTCTAAATGATCCCACGGGAATGTTGTTCCTCCAGACAGAGCGGGCCAGGAGACACCTAGGCCAGTCGGGGACCAAGAAGAACAAGTATAAATCCAGAGTGGGATCCTTCTCTCTCCTCAGCAACAACCCCAGTGCCTCCCTACAGGTACACAACATACCACGACAACACAGGATCAGACCATCATATGATACGGGTCCATATGTTAATATCAGAACTGTTTGTTTCGTGAGATCCTCAAACATACTGATGACATGACACGGTACATGTACGGTGTCCATATTAGGACAGCCTCCGTCTAAGCAAGAGTTGCCCAAGTCTCTGAGAGGCTACCTTAGCAATGCTCGGTCGACCTGCATTCAACCTTGTGTCATTGAAGTCTTACGTCATGTCATTGCTCTTCCAGGTAACCAGAGTACGGAGGCAGGTTCAGAATGAGAGCAAGAAGGCGAAGCCAAGAGGACGACCCGGAGCGTATTCCGTTATGGGATTCGCCCGAACCCACGAAATCCCCCCCCGCCCATCTGAGTTAATCAATCTTCCAGGTAACCAGAGTACGGAGGCAGGTGCAGAATGAGAGGACGAAGGCGAAGCCAGGCGAAGCCAAAAGGACGAGCCGGAGCGTATTCCATTATGGGACGACTCGCCCCACCCCACACAACCCCCCCCCCCCCCCACACACACAACCCCCCCCCACACACACAACCCCCCCCCTTCCATCTGAGTCAATCAATCAAACTTTTTTTGTCCCCGGAGCTAAATTCTATTTGCAAGCGGGGTGCACAGAGTTCATCCAAAACATTTAAAAACCAATTACACAAAATAGTTCAAAACTGTTCACCAATCTGTTACATTTATTTGCGACTCTCTATCGAAAGTAAAATGTTTGACGTGAACAAATAAATAACTTGACTCTTTCCCCAGGGACAGAGACGCAAGAGGAGCGCACGGAAGAAAAAACAAGTTTGTTTGCTGAAGCGAAGTGATTTGCTGAAGCGCTACTGCTTTAATGAACTGTACATTATATATTACCTTCGTAAACAAATTGGTTTTTACATGTATTTTAAAATGCTATATTATAATATATACGTATAATGGAAACACATTGCTGAGGACAAGTATACAGTATCTTTGAGAGCCCCTTTAATATTGTATTTTATGATCTGCTGATTTACACATTTTTTTTTTTTTTTTATAGAATTGTATTTTTGAAAAGGTGATTCTTTGGTAATTCTGTGCATATATCAGATTCAAATTTAGTCAAAATGTAGGAGTCATGAGAGCTTGCCCCAGTGTTGGAGGAAATTATAGTTGAAATGATTAATTATGTATACATTTAAATTAGAACCATTCATTTTAATACTATTATGTTGTGGTATGAAATGTATGGGTTTTTGGTTAAACTAGGACTGAAAATGTAGGTAAAACGAATGAATTGTCTGTACCTTGCGGGTTTAATGGAGAAGGAGGGTATATCTCTTTAGACAGATAAGAATGTTCTTTGATGTTCCATTAGTGGAGAGGAGTATATCTTTTAGACAGATTGGAATGTTTGCTTTATGAGGGGAGTAGGAGACAATCTCTAGACCTGAAGGCACTGCGCTATTGTGTGGATCGGAGAAAGTGTGAGAACTGATGACGTCATTTTTATCTTCTCTTTAAAATGTTATGTTCTTTATATTTTGGGGCAGTACTCATTAAGAATAAATGCTGAACTTGTTTTTAAGACTGGTCTCTCGCTATTTCATGCAAATGATAATCCTACAAATTATTATGAAATAGATAGAGTGCGAATTTGGTTTTGGCTACAAAACATATAGGAATTTAGAATTCCTCTAACACCCAGCTTCTACATCTGCATTGCTTGCTGTTTGTACAGCGCATTGTGACATTGGCTGATGTAAAAAGGGCTTTATAAATACATTTGATTGATAAGTCTACAGAGGGTTGTTATTTTCAGTTTAGTCTATGACAGATTTGGGCTTCACCTTGACAAATGGACTAGTACATTTCACTATTCCCAAAAAACAGGCTGTTCCTTTAGTCCAATAATTCTCCCTCCCTGTTGCCCAGTCCAACACCTTGAATTCCCACACAACGGGATCTGAGAAACTGCCAGAAGTTATTCAGAAAATAGGGGGGGGGGGGGGGGGGGTCACTGAGATTCAATTACAGATGTCAGATCCCCAATAGCACCTTTATCCCTACATAGTGCACTACCTTAGACCAGAGCACTATGGGCCCTGGTCAAAAGTAGTGCGGCATGTAAAGGAAGAGGGGGGCCGTTTGGGCTGCAGAAAGTGAATGCCCAAGGCAAGGAGGATCAGGGGCAGAGTCTAAACTAGCAGGCAAACATTTGTGCTGAGAGGACGACTATTGTGTAACAGTTATGGGCATTGGACCAGTTGCTAGCGGGGGAAAAAAATCCTCAAGATGTAAGACTGTGTAAGCCATCTGTTCTAGAAGTCCAACTTAATTTGGTAGAAAGAAAGAAAAAAAAAACGTTTTTTTAAAATTAATTTCTCCAGCACTAGGAAGCTCATGACAATGGAGATGTTCATGACAACTAATGGAGATGGTTTGAGTGTATTTGCACACAAGTTAAGTCTTGAATGCCCGGCAAACCTACTGTGTGAACATACTGTCAGAACAAGGGCTTGGTGACTCCAGGGCAAGGATCCAAGGTGAGGTCCAAGTCTAAGGTGTCCATATTAGGACAACTTCAGTCTCAGCAGGTATTTCAGTCAATCCCTGGCATTATAGCCACAATGTAATTGTAAATATGTAAACATTTGTGTTGTGAAACATGCCTCTGAAGGAGTCCTTGCAATAATCATAGTGAATTCAAAAAATGTGGCGATTTACCACATATCCAAATCTTTATTTTACATATCTTATGAGCATATTAAGGCAGTGTATGTCATTTTAGTTATAAATTACTAAATTCTATTGAATCAATAAACACAATACCCCATTTTGTTAGCGCCACCTGTAGTCCAGCAGACACAACATTTTCTCTACCAGATCTTCATACCATAATACAGTAGACTGCTATTCCCCCACAATCACATTAAGGCAGAACAAGAGTTGATCATGATCATGTTTCAGATAAGCAAATCTCAGAATCTCTGTATGTGGAGATCTATGATTGGCATCCACAGTGATTAGTAGGTGAGATTGGCCTGTCAATCAATCGCCGTAGCTCCCGTGACAGATGAAGCTCCTTCACGGCACTCTTAATCTGTGTTAAAACCTCTATTAACCCTTCCGCTACCCTGCGGTCTGTCTGGGGGCTGCCTGTGTGTTAACCCATCCTGTTAACCCCTTTGCAAGACCTCACAGCTTGGCCTGGGCTTTTCTCATCTGGTCCCTGAGCTCCAGATGGGCGATGGACGACATGTGCACCTCGTCTGGCCCGTCTGCTATGCGCAGAGTCCTGGCGTACGCATACCTGTGGAGGGACAAAATGGGTCGTATTTATTAGGCACCAAATGGAGGGAGCAGGGAGGCACTCCCGGAACATGTCCGGTTAAGAAGCGCTTGTTTTCGCTTCAAAACGTTTTGGTACATTTTGCTGGAGTGTGCACTGATGAATGAACCCATGTCATACTCCATCTAAACAACAACAATTATTATTTAGAACATACTGTAGCTGATTGTGGTGATACAGCAGCATCCTAACATGCAATAGAAACGTGTATGGCTTAAGACCTCAGAGACAGTTAAATACCCTGTAGCCTTGAGATGAGAGAGAGAGAGAAAGAGAGAAAACTTGACCACATTGTGTGGCCATTGTAAAAAAAGATCCCACACAACGTTAGCAGGGGGTCAATGTCAACTTCTGTGCAATATGTACAGTACATCGGCTCCAGACTGGAAGATTAGGCTAATACTGTGTGTTAGGATGGAAAGGAGTAATTAGCCTATTATCAGATGAAAGTGTCATTTCTTTCTGACAATAGACTCTACTTGTCACGCCCTGACCGTAGAGAGCCTTTTTATGTCTCTATTTCGGTTTGGTCAGGGTGTGATTTGGGGTGGGCATTCTATGTTTTTGTATTTCTTTGTTTTTGGCCGGGTGTGGTTCTCAATCAGGGACAGCTGTCTATCGTTGTCTCTGATTGGGAACCATACTTAGGTAGCTTTTCCCCCATGGGTTTCGTGGGTAGTTATTTTCTGTTTATTGTTTGCACCTTTCATTTATTCTCTGGTTATTTTGTATTAGTGTTCAATAAATAAACATGAACACTTACCACGCTGCGCTTTGGTTCCGACTACTCTTCCTCATCCGATGACGTAAACCGTTACACTATTAGTACTGTAGTTTGCATTTGAGACACACAATGGTAATTGATCATTGATATTCAAAGCTGTTTTCCCCTCTTCTTCCCCATTGCCTGTGTATCTTCCATTGTAAGCGTTGAGCTGCCACCCATCACTGCCTGCATGGCTGATGCTCAGTGGCAGCCTACCTCATGAGAGAGCATTTTTCCATCTCAGTGTTTGTCTGCTGTGACTAGAGCTGTTGCGGTGACCATATTACCGCCACACCGGCAGTCATGAGTCATGACCATAGTAAAATGCCACGTGACCGCTGAGTCACGGTAATCTCCTCTTATGCACTCTGGACATGAGTTGGCAGTACCCAACTGGTCATCGTTAATGTCCTGGTAATCAGCGCTCCGTTGTCCCTCTAATCACTCTGACATCAACGCAAATGCAATCACAAATCTAATCAAACTACTTTTCATCGAAAGAGTATCCTGCTTTTAAAACTCACCTGTGATGATTCATTTGAAGAAAGAATTTCAACACCAGGTTGAAACTGAGTGGAAAACTTGGTCGTTGTGGGTGTTGTTTCGAAGCCTAACAAGAAATGGACAGCGCTTTCTAAATGCTCTGCTTTCCTGGTTGTTAAAATTCGAATAGTTTGCCTAATTTCTGGACAAAACAAGCAAGTATGGTGTAGAGAATCATTGCACACTCTGCGGCTTACAGAGTTACCCTACAATTATACTACATTTCTATATGCAATCCCGTGTGAAAGCAGATTTTTGATAGTTGCCACAAGAAAGTGGAGGATCACAGCTGCTACTACATGTATTTCTCAGCTGTTCATATTAAATACATTCTCCGCTATAAAACCAAAGTAGCCTACCACATCAGTGAAAAACTAACCGGAGGGAAAGCGGCAACCATTCGCTATTGGAGTGCATACGGAGGACGTGTCTTTTTTCTTCTGCCCCTGTTCCTGCCCATTTGATAATAAGCCATTCTAAATCTAAACAAATTTCCCATATTATTGAAGACAGGATTATATTGAGAATAGCCTGATAGGTGAAAATACGATCACCTTTTGAGAGAACTGCGTGTGTAGACTGAGGCAAGGAACTGAGCGCAAGCTTTTTTTTATGCGAATTTCTAAAATTATCAATAGCCTAAAGTCGCATCATGAAGCCAATATATTTTTGGATTTCTAAGACATTCTAAGGTTTGTATCATTCACAATTAAAGTTGCCAAATAATTCTAAATCTAGCATATAGGGCCTGTTTCAAATGACCACTTTTACGCTCAACATTGCCACTTCATATGCGCACTCGCTCCAGAATGGGAAAATATCCTGTCTGTCTATTATATTCAGCTAAGTTCAATTATATTCTTCTTAATATAAAATCATTTAATATAAAATAAAGGCATATCTTGTCTACTAAAATGAGCAAGCCTACAGCCTATGGCCTGGTACATAGCCAGATAACATACAGTAGACCAACTCAAAATGTGTTCTTCTGAAATACATTTTCTTCATATCATAATGTTACTTTAGACCTGCCTAAAATAAATAATGGTTATATTGTGATGGTGTATATTAAATTGATTTCTTAGACTTTTATTAAAGGTAGATGTTCCAATGGCACGCAATCAGTGGCTGGTATGTGGCTTGTATGCGTGGAGGCCTGGAGATGCTAAATGTCTTTATGTTAAATTAACGGCCAATGACCGTGAGACCGGCAGTCTTTTGCATGACAATAACAGGCTGCCAAAATGTCATGACGCCACAGTCCTAGCTACAACCGTATACATTTTCTGAGGAAGCCGGAGGCGAGAGGACAGGTAAATTGTGACATTGTAATGTGCAGCACTGCAGCACCGCCTGGCAGTGTCTGGATCAAAACAAACAAGGGTCATAAGGAAATGTCACCAGCTGTATCACTAAATTAAAATTGATCAAGTTTCCTTTGAATGATTCTAACGAAGCTAAAAAAAAAATCAATACTGATCTATCAAAAAAAAAGCAACAAAGCAGTCACATCAGTTAAAAAACAACAAAAGACTAAATGAAAGCTACTTACATCTGAGCGAGGGGGAAGTCTCCAGATACACCCGCACCCCCATACACCTGGATGGCAGTGTCCACAACCTTACACACCATCCTGCCAGCAACCACCTTGATCATGGCAATCTACAAGAGACCATTATTAAGAAATTAACAGGGGGACCAGTGACACTTGAGGTTCATGAACTGTATGTAATACTACATAGGGAATAGGGGCGCCATTCGGGGTGCAGGCTGGGCGAGCCACGCATCCCAGAAAGAACCTGGCTGGTGGAGTGTTCAGCGTTGCCGAGGGCTTTGATCAATCAACCCCTGGGACATCTTTGTGCCTGGAAGAGATATCTCATATTTCTCAGAAACAGCACCTGGCCTTTAGATGAGAATCCCCTGTATTAATGTGAGCGTTCGGGAGAATCACAGCGTGTTATTCAAGAAACGAGGTACTCCAGGACACCACTCCTTGTCATAACTCCTTACACTGATGGTGGTGGGGTGTGTGTGTGTGTGTGCTGCTGTGACAGCTACAAGCAGGACATCGGGCGGTGTGGAGCCGAGCGTAAGCTGAGTGCTACTCAAAGCCCTGCAGGATTCGGCATTGTGGGTAAATCTCCACGCCGTGAAACTGATGGAACACAGGCAGGGGTGTGGCGGGATTGATACACACGCACGCACGCACACACACACACACCAGTGGAACTCTAGGATAATGGCGAAAGGTTGTTAACATAGTGCTGTATAGCCACTAATTGAATAGGCCTCAGGTTCTCCGGTTCCATTTGCACAGCTGTTCCAAGCTATTTCAACCACTGATGACTCACTATACATGGTACTGAAACATCATCAACAGAAAAGGCCAATGTATCTCGTAGCATTCCATTCCCTTGGTTACACGAGTAGAATAAGTACTACATTATCTGCTTAGCTCTGACCCAGGCTGTTACGTGCGGGTTGCTGATGCTGAGCCTTGTCAGTGTCAGCAATCCGTGCGTATCGCCCTGGATCAGAGCTACTATTTGTCCAACCCTACAGTATCGTGTCTGTGAGGGGACGTGATATGATAGGAGATGTGAGTGACGGCTCTGTATTCCTGTAGTCACTCCTTAGTCCATCTCTGTTCTGTTCTGACCTCAGACACGGGTCATGCCGTCACAATGAGTTGGCCGTGTCTTCCTCTCTGTCGTCTCCCGCGTCCCCCTTATCAGATTAAACGTGGGGGCGCTGGCTCAGGCCCTTCCCTACCCTCGCTCCTTCACTCACCTCATGCAGTGCATCCCAAATGGAACCCTATTCCCTATATAGTGCACTTCTTTTCATCGGGGGGGCCCACAAGGCTCTGGTCAAAAGCAGTGCACTATATAGGGAATACAGTAGGGGGCCATTTGGGATGCAAATATGTACTAATCTACCCTCGGGTCTCTCATCCCTCCATCTCCACTATCCTCCATTCACCTTATCCTCACCTCTCCTGTCAGTGCACCTCAGTTCAGCTCTCACGTCAGGCTGATATCATGTCAATCATATTATAGAGTCCTAATATGTGAGATACTTCGGGTGACTCTTCACCTTTGTGTGTCCCTTGGTTGGTTTTCGAGTTCGGATAGGGACAGGCCAGCTCGGAATACAACCTAGTGTGTGTTTGTATGACAGATCTGAAAGCCTCTGTATGCACAGTGACTGATAATACAGATGTGACATGAGAGCCATATCAGGCCGACCTTTCTAAGCAGGAAGCAGACAGCTGTAATTCATATTTACAACCCATTGACATTCTGACGTTTTCAGACACACATTTACATAACCAGGCGGTCTGTTTCAAGCAGGCACAGTCTTTACACCATATTACATTCAGAACGGTCACATAACAGTTAGGGAGACAATTAGGCGGTTTGTTCTGCTAATGAGGTGTGCGTGTGTTACCTGTTTCCGGGCTCTCCTGCTGCCCAGTGTGTCCAGAGCGTGAGCAGCATGCAGGGTCAGTAGGCGAGTCTGGTCTATTGCCAGGCGACACTCTGCTATCCAGTGGGCCACAACCTCCTGGACACAGACATACAGCACAGCCAGTAAGTCAGACATTCACAGAGGCAGACAGATAATCAGACATTTAAGCAGACACACACACACACACACACACACAGCGAATAGAGAAACAGAGAGAGGGAGCAAATAGACGAGATACAGACAGACAGAGAAACAGAGAGGGAGCAAATAGACGAGATACAGACAGACAGACTCACTCAATCACAATGTACAGCTCATGAAACGTTTTGACAGTAACTCAATTGGACCTCTAGGTCTCAGCAACTAAGCGGTTTATCGAGCAATGTGATTACCTCAATTGAATAAAAACTTGATAAGATAAAATACATGTTCCAATAATGAGTTATTAGGGTTTCTGTCCAGTTGCTGTGCTGTGGGCATCTGCACTGGCTAAGCAACGCACACATCCAGTGATTCCAAATGCAACAAAAATGAGCATATTTCACTTGGCAACAACAGCGCTAAAAGCCTTAGCATGGCATAAGTCCTAATTTTATACACTCACTATTTCTAATCCTCACACTGTAAAGTTTTCATTTGGCACTGTCAGATCAACTCCCTATGCCAGGGTATCGAGCACTAAGAAATTCCCATCACTACCCCTTTGTCAGTTTAGCACTAGCTAGATTTCAAAATGTTTAAGATAAACTTGACACGGCAGAGCCTTGAGCACCACTACGTTTCTCAGCTCCAACGCAGACAAATCTGACAGTGGCGGCGTCCTCAATGGCACCCTATTCCCTACGTAGTGCACTACTTTTGACCAGCGCACTAATGCTAGTCCCTGGTCAAGAGTAGTGCACTATGTAAGGAATAGAGTGCCATTTGGGATTCAGCGGTGGCATCTCTGAGGAGATGAATCCCATCGGCTGTCACTAAAATGATGGATGCTTGCTGAGTCACTACTATTGGCCCAGACTCTGTCATGGGAGCACATTAAGACAGGAAATAGTGCTGAGTATGACCTGATGCCTGTTCTGATGCCCCACTATGGGCAGGGAGTCCCAAATGGCACCTTATTTCCTATGTAGTGCACTACTTTTAAGCAGGGCCCATAGAGACACTGATTTATTAAGAAGAGAATATTCCGGGACAGGCGAGATCAATCTGGTATCTCAGAATAAGCTGCTGGCACAGAGAAGTCAGGGAGCAGCACTTCTGTTGAACAATAGATCTTAGACACACGGCTAGACCGATGCGGAGCCAGAGTTGAACTTGGTACTATTACTCTGACGTTGTGCAGCGACGAAAGCCCATAACCATTAGGAATGTCGCTCCACGATGCCCTCGTGGACAGACTATGTAACATAAATGGTATGTTAACGTCTGTCAAATGACTGTGGGATAACATACACACCCCCCCACCCCCACCAACACACTCACATGCTGGTAGAGTTTCTTGCCGAAGGTTTGTCTATGCGCAGCACGTTGGCACAGCAGCTCCAGTGCCCATTCAGCAGATCCTACGGCCCTCATACAGTGGTGCAGTCTGCCAGGACCAAGACGACCCTGGGCTATCTCGAAGCCTCGGCCCTCACCTGCACGGGGACAGACACACAGACAGTATTACAGACAGACACAAAAATGACATTTACTGTCGACTGTCTTTTACAGGTTCCGCATCTCCCCATTAGTTCCATAGATTAGCAGTCGTTGGCTAAAGTGAAGTTGTAGTGGCATGGTTTGGCAGAAAACAGAACCATGCATTACAGTTTCTCCTGGCCTACAGACCATTTTCAGGGTGAGGAACCATCTAACATTAAGTTGTAAAATACCGAACTTCCCCTTTAAGGGTCATGCACAGTGTGTATACAGTGGATCATACTAGAATCAGCTGCGGGGCTGATTATTTTCTTGAGCGGATGGTCAATTTGTAGACTGCAAATTGACAGCAAGAAACCCAAAACAGATGTAATATTTGACAAAACAATGACAATTTCAAACCTTGCTTACATTTGCATACAATCACATCATATTATGTGTGCAAATACTGTACTTGGGAACAGACTACAATCACTTAGGACTGATTTCCTGGTGTTTTTACAGTGTCTTATGTCCAACAATGAAAAATTCTCAAATCTTCTTATTTTCTTTGCTCCCAAAAAATTGGGGTGGCAAAATATAACCCCCAGTTGGGGAACCCCAGTGATAGAGCATGTATACCCTGTGTCAATAACGTTAGGATTTGGTATCTTACCCAAAAGAATGTTGGAAGCAGGCACACGCACGTTGTCAAAGTGGATCTCAAAATGTCCGCCGTGAATGGCATCTGATACAACAGATCATAGGGAATCACAGAGAGAGATGAACGACTGAGGTTACTGTACATAACGGCATGTTTTATGTGCATAGAAAGCCTGATCTAATCAAATCAAGGCTGCGCCCCGAATGACACCCTCTCCCCCATAAAGTGCACATAGGCAATCGGGATGCACTCAACCGTATGGGGAATGAGTAATCTGCCTGTTCAGATACAATAAATGACCAAAAGTATGTGGACACTGGCTTATCAAACATCTCATTCCAAAATCATGGGCATTAATATGAAGTTGGTCCCCCCCTTTGCTGCAATAACAGCCTCCACTCTTCTGGGAAGGCTTTCCGCTAGATCATTGCTCCAGGGACCACAAGAGCATTAGTGAAGTTGGGCACTGATGTTGGGCGATAAGGCCTGGCTCGCTGTCGGTGTTCCAATTCATCCCAAAGGTGTTCGATGGGGTTGAGGAACATGGCTTTGTGCAGGCCAGTCAAGTTCTTCCAAACAGATCTCAACAAAACATGTCTGTAGACCTTGTTTTGTACATGGGGGCATTGTCATGCTGAAACAGGAAAGGGCCTTCCCCTGTTGTAACTTTAATGTGTTACAGAGTTAATGTTTAAGTTAATTAATTGAGCTGTATCTAAAGATATTTCTTTACAGTTATTTACATATGTAATTGTATTGGTTAGTATTGAATTACGCTGTTGACTGCAAGTTCCAGAATGCCTTGCGACATACCAGCATCTTACCTGCATTTCTCTGTAGAATCTAAAGTTCTTAAATGTAACGTGAACAAGTAATATTACTAAAAGAAGCTTTCATATCAAACCCGACGTCCCGAGTCATTACTTTGAAGACAGTTAATCTAAAATCCCCAAACTGTTGCCACAAAGTAGGAAGCTCAGAATAATCTAGAATGTCATTGTATGCTGTAGTTTTAAGATTTCCCTTCACTGGAACCAAGGGGCCTAGCCCAAACCATGAAAACCAGCCCCAGACCAATATTCCTCCTCAACCAAACTTTACAATTGGCACCATGCATTTGGGCAGGTAGCTTTATCCTGGCATCCGCCAAACCCAGATTTGTCCGTCGGACTGATAGATGGTGAAGCGTGATTCATCACTCCAGAGAACGTGTTTCCACTCCTCCAGAGTCCAATGGCGGCGAGCTTTACACCCCTCCAGCCGACGCTTGGCATTGGGCATTAGGATCTTATGATTGTGTAAATTAAGCTCCCGACGAACAGTTCTTGTGCTGACGTTGCATCCAGAGACAGTTTGGAACTCCATAGTGAATGTTGCAACAGAGGACAGACATTTTTTTTGCGGTATGCGCTTCAGCCTTCGGCAGTCCCGTTCTGTGAGCTTGTGTCGCCTACCACTTCGCGGCTGAGCCGTTGTTGCTCCGTTTCCACTTCACAATAACAGCACTTACAGTTGACCGGGTCATCTCTAGCAGGGCAGAAATTTGACAAACTGACTTATTGGAAAGGTGGCATCCTACGACGGTGCCATGTTGGAAGTCATGGAGCTATTGAGCAATGCTATTCTACTGCTAATGTTTGTCTATGGAGATTGCAAGTCTCTGTGCTCGAAATAGCCAAATCCACTAAGTTGAAGGGGTGTCCACATACTTTTGTGTGTATATATATATATATATATATATATATATATATATATATATATATATATATATATATATATATATATATATATATATATATATATATATATATATATATTCTATGAGGGGAAAATATCCTACCGTCCTGTCCAAATACGGTCAATGGTCTGATCACGTTCACACCAGGGGTGTCCAGTGGGACCAGGATCATACTGTGCTGACCGTGTCTGGAACACAAAACCACCTCACAACCAGAGCTGCATAGATCTGAGCTGACCACATTCATTCCACAGATGGATAACCCTTGTCAGTAACACAGAGACATAAAGACCATGACCAAGCCTCTAAAACTGACACAAGTTTCCCAGTCAGCTACAGTTGGAGGAAAGAGAGAGAGAGAGAGAGAGAGAGAGATAGCATAGTTAGCCGGATCATAAGTTTCCCATTTCATTCCTATTCTCTTTTCTCTGATGCCAAGGTCGTTGCTGACAGAGGAGCAGAGAGGAGAATAGAGAGGGCAGCAGCAGAGGGGTAGGTAGCAGGCAAGCTCTGAATCTTAATAAGCCAGAAACTTCCACGAAGAAGAGAGAGGCGAAACGTCTAAAATATAAATGAGGTGAAGTTCGAGCTGATTCACGATGAGCTTTTCGGGCACAAAATGGCCACCATGTCATCACCCAGGTGGGCACTACAGATGGGTAGTGGATGAAGTGAGTCAGCCAAACAAACCGTCTACACTCTGTCCCAGGACTAACTGAGCAGGATGGGGGAAAAGCATGTTTCCTTCCCTTTCTGGCTCTCTCTCCTTCTCATCAGCCCTGCGGTTGCCAACAGGAGCTCGGCGTGGATGAGTCTGCTGTGCTGCTGTAGCAACGGAGATCTGAGAGACTTCCCGTCCAGTAACAAAGCTTAAAACAAGGATGGGGGTTGATACTCACAGTTAACTGACTGTAACGTTATAAACTTCACCCATCTGGCTTAACGTAAGCACTGAAGTGAAAATTACAGACGATCTATCAAGAACATCTATGATAAATGTTTTTTTATGTGTTTTTTTTTAATGTATTGGAAGATGCATCACCGAGGTTACTAGGCGGTGGCGCTGGATTTGACGGTGCACCGTTTATTGGCCAACACACCTCACTGAGGTAGAGGGGATGAGCCTTTTCCAGAAACTGGGTGGCGCGCGTGCGAGCGAGCGAGAGAGCGAAAGGGAGAAAAAGAGAAACCAAGGGAGAGGTGGTGAGGTAAACAGACAAAGAGAGAGAGAAAGAGAGAGAGAGGAACTTGTCTCTACTTTTCCAGAGAGAGAGATAAGGAGAAGGCGTTTAAGGAGAAATAGATGACGTGGAAGAGAACACACAGTTCTGATTACCGACGCTAATTAGAGGTCTGAATCCTGGTAGGGGACAACACAGGCTGAGTCTCAAATGGCACCCTATTCCCTAAATAGGCTAGTGCACTACATTTGACCAGGATCCATAGGGCTCCGGTCAAAAATAGTGCACTATATAGGTAATAGGGTGCCATTCGGCACATGAACGCAGACTTAAGGAGAGACCGGAATAAATGGGAACTGGGGGTAGGTTAGAATTTATCTCCCTCTAGCTTGCTGTCCTTCTCTCTCTTTCCCTCTCCTTTTCTCACTTTCATGTCCCAATCCCCGCCACATCCGATCTTTGGGGTCATCTGTGCACCACTGCAATAGAAACACAGGAAGCATTCTCCACAGCATTGTGAATGTCATCATCCTCAACGGCCCGAAAAGAGAACCTCACGTCAACGGCTCTGCTGAAATGATATAGACCTCAAGGTCTCTGGGCCACAGAACCGTGTCCTTGGCCAAGGTCAACTATATGTTATTGTTCCACAGGTGCCAGAAACACATTTTTCATTCAAGACTACATCTGGGACTGGATATAAATGGAGAGCGGATTCCAGCAGAGGCTGGTTGGCAGGAGGAGAGCAGTGTGTATTGAATTTGGAAAGTCATAAATGGCTGTTTGAATAGCACATAGTGGGTGGTTTTTAGAGATGGCTGCCAAGGTAGATAAATCATTTGGAGGTGTTAGTTGGAACTAAACACACACACACACACACAGTTCTGTATAAAGCCTTCTCACAACAGGACTTAAACGCAACTTTTACCACAATCAGACGATTGATTTCCTTCCGACTACACAGGAGCCAGGGGTTTGGACCCAGAATACAAAACTAAACTAATTATATTTTCTATCCTATCAGCTTCTTCTTTGCACTAATATCCCGCCAGGAGGCTGTCTGAGAAGAGTGCCCGACAAGACAGAAACACTGTATGGAATAAGAGCAATCCAAAACTTAACCACATAAATTTCACCAGCATTGTTACTGAATGCAAACAATACACCTGTTGACATAAATGCGCCCCACAATATCTGGAATGATCCCTAAGGGCTGTGTACCCGACACTTCAATGGACCCCGGACACTGTTTGTGACATGGCTGTGTAGTGTAACGTACCTGTTTCGAGTGCTATTCGACTTGCTCTTGCACATCACGATAGCCACCTTGCACTTTGGGTTACCAGCACCTGGAGGAACAGTCAGACATGTTAACTCCCTATAGGAGTGGCCCCTAAACCAAAATAGATTATTTATTCTCAGCTTGGGATGTCTGGACATAAAACCAGTAAGCAAATATTTTCACACTCCCAGAATATATAATCCATGATTATTTTCAGTATGGTGGACTCAGTAGACTCAGTGTTCCTTCTGACGAGCGTGGGCGGAGCTACAAACAGACAGGTGGTTGCGTCCAGAACGGGGAAGCAACCCTGTTTTTAAAATGTAACTAGGCAAGTCAGTTAAGAACAAACTCCTATTTACAATGACAGCCTAGGAACAGTGGGTGCCTTGTTCAGGGGCAGAATTACAGATTTTTATAGTGTCTGATCGGGGATTCGATCTAGCAACCTTTCGGTTACTGGCCCAACGCTCTAACCACTAGGCTACCTGCCGCCCCTATTTAGTGCACTACTTTTTACCAGGGCCCATGGGGAGCTGGTCACAAGTAATGCAATATATAGGGAAAAGGGTGCCATTTGGGATGCAAGCCTATAAGTATTCCCAACTGGAACCACATCCATTTGATCTACACAGTATAGTTCTATTTGACATGTTTCTGTTTCCCTTCTGATGCTTTAACTTGTTTCAAAAAAACTCCACAAGCTTCTCTATCACCACTGAACTCTTTATGGTTTAGCTGGTGTGAGCGTGTTATTGATTGTGAAGGGATTTTTACTATGGCAGAGTAAGTGATCCTGATAATATGGCTACACTGTAATATTATTAAAGTAATGTCAACGGAAACACTGATGAGATGGGGAATAGCCACTAGAGGGCGATATCTATCCTTCCTCTTACTACCAATTGTTTTTGTTTTTTTACCTTTATTTTAACAGGAAAGATATATTGAGACCCAAGACTCTTTTTGAAATGCGCCCTGTATAATACAACATAAATATACACATTATACAACACATATACACATATATATCAGTGGAGGCTGCTGAACGGAGAATGGCTCACAATATTGAAAACCATGTTTTTGATACCAATTTATTTACTCCATTCCAGGCATTATTATGAGCTGTTCCCCTCAGCAGCCTCCACTGATATATATATATATATATATATATATATATATATATATATATATATATAGTACCAGTCAAAACCTACTAATTCAAGGGTTTATTTTGGACTATTTTCTACATTGTAGAATAATAGTGAAGACATAAAAACTATGAAATGACGCATATGGAATCATGTAGTAACCAACAAACCAACATGCTTAATATATTTTGATTTGTTGTTAACCACAATAGTATTGAAGACATCTGCAAAAAGGCTCAAAACTCAATCAGGTTAAGGGATAGCTGAAATACAATCCAGGTCACTAACATAAAGATCACGTAAAAAAAGGCTGTTCACTGACGTTTTTAAAAGTTCCTATTTGTGATGACACAAGGCTTAGATTTTTGTACTCTCACATCTCTAGCACAAACAACTGGGCAATGGTCACTAATGTCTTGGGTGAAGACACCAGTAGAAACATATTTCTCTGGTGTATTCGTTAAAATAAGATCAATCAGAGTTGACTTTGAAGAGTTGACTTTAGTGTATAGGCTTAGTCACCAGCTGGGTTAGGTTTAGATCATTACATATGTCTTAAATTGTCTGAAGCCTGCATTTTCCAATCATAATTGAGGTCACCCAGGATAATAACTTCTGATTCAATAAAAGAAGACAACAAACTAGTTAACTTCCCGATTGCACAATGGTTAGCTGAGAGAACACAGTAGACCCCTTTTACAGTTATGGATACATTTTTCCCCAGACAAAGGCTTAAACATAGTAGCTAAACATTTTGGGCATGGGAAATGGATTTCGGTAAAGAGAGAAAGGGAAAGTAGAATGGCCACTCCACCACCCTTCTACCCACCCTTCTATGTAATCCAGTTTAGGAAGTAAGTCTTTCACGATTTTTAATATATTTTAATTTTACCCCGTACGGGCTCGGGAGAGACGAAGGTCGAAAGTTGTGCGTCTTCCGAAACATAACCCAACCAAGCCGCACTGCTTCTTAACACAGTGCGCATCCAATCCGGAAGCCAGCCGCACCAATGTGTCGGAGGAAACACCGTGCACCTGGCGACCTTGGTTAGCGCCCGGGCCGCCACAGGAGTCGCTGGTGCGCGATGAGCCAAGGATATCCCTACCAGCCAAACCTTCCCTAACCCGGACGACGCTAGGCCAATTATGCGTCGCCCCACGGACCTCCCAGTCGCGGCCGGCTGCGACAGAGCCTGGGCGCGAACCCAGAGTCTCTGGTGGCACAGCTGGCGCTGTGATGCAGTGCCCCTGGGAGGCCCTTTGACGATTTTTAAAGTCACATGGAGTCTCCAACTCAAACAAGCTACGTTCAGTTGGCGGTTGCAGGTCTTGTCTGATGGTTGATATTTATATAGTTGGAATGGCTATACGATTGCATAGAACTGCGCCATTTGGTCTATCCCTATTTGTAATGGAGGAAGGAGTAGAAGTTGAAATGACTTTTCCAAGGTTAGCACCGTAGGGCCTGAGGCCGCAAAATAGGTGGGATGAAACAATCACTGAGGTCTCTGAAGGTGGTAGCCGCCAATCTGGAAAAAGTCATTTCCCCCATATGGCGAAGAGTCAGTTAATAATCCACGCAAATAAAATAGGTTGGCGAGGAATCAGCTAAAGGTCAATCAATCCACACAGTGTGATAGTTAGTTTGATTGAATCACACAGTTTATCGGATCACAACAGTTACAGGCAGAATGCCAGAACCCAACCATAGACTAGAAATCTAGAAATCAGCCAGCACTAGGACCCACAATAGACACAACCAAGGCACAAAACTAGCCAGCATAACAACAGCAAGGAGCGACTTACTCAATGCGTTTAAATGCTGGGGCCCATCAAAACAGCAACGCGATAGAGGCCGTGTTACCAGTATGATAGCCATGAGAGAAGCACCTTGGAGGGGATGTAGTTTCCTGTATAGGCCTGCGGAAGCCGGGAGGGAGGCAAGCGCTACACTGAGCAGCGGGAGATAAAAAAAATATATATTCAAGTAGGCTAAAACCAAGTGGAGATCAAGTTTGGCAGTAGCCCAAAAACATCCAAAGGCACAATGTCAAGTGGAAGGATGAAAACAGCAGTAGGCAGGTGTCTGCTCGGATAAGTAGGGTGCCCAGGTATATCAAAATCTTGTATGTCTCCTTAAAAAAACTGTCCAATGTGTTAATAGCCAGACGAAACAAAGCTAAATGGAGCCAAAACAATCCACGAAAACCTTGTCAGCTAAAAACACTGATCAGAGAGAAAAAAAAGACATGCTTGCCACCATCTTGAAAAGATGCTTTGAAATGAGTTCGGCGTAGGGTGAAGCTGGAGTGGGGTGGGTTGTGGGTACACTCTGGAACGCAGAGATCCTGCAGAGTCCCTGGGGCGAGGTGGTGACCAAAAGCTTGGCTTCCTGTTTACTGTCCTGCTCTAGTGACTGTACCCTGTCCCCCGGGGACGGACGTGGAGTAACAGACATATGGACACCAGATTATTATAGGATCACACAACTGCAGACCAAAAAACTCAAATTAATTAAGTCCTGTGGACAAAAGTAGGCCCGAAGCAAGCATGATGTGATTCTATAGTGTGAACTGTGTTGTGTGGAGAGTATCACACACACAGAGAGAGGTGTACTGCACACAATAACAACAATTCCCTTGTGCTGGAAAGATAATAAGAAAATACGTTTCACACTTTTATGCCCACACTAAATTGTCACTATGAACACACCCGGTCTCCGCCCAATCCTGAGGTTCTCCTTGTGTCTAGGTAAGCCTGTTGTTTGCCCAGGCGAAGACTGGGGTTTTGTTTTGTCATGTGACGTGTATGTATGTGTCTGACAGACTAACATACTCTACATGACCAAAAGTTAATAAAGACCAAGATGTGGCCATTTTATGAAGTTTATTGTTATTTCTTCATCTCATATTTTATATACATCCTGTGAAGAGAGGGGAGAGCAAGAGGTCATTCACAAAGCTTAACTCGCCTGTAAATAATAGCCAATAAAAAACTATTTTTAAACACATAATCAAACAATTTTTAAATGGCATATATTTAATATGCAATTACCTAAAAAAATATACTTCAGCATGGGAGCCCCGCCAGTTGTGTGTGTGAGCCTTTAGCTCACACACACACACACACACACAGCAGTGAAAGGTGCTCCCAGACTGCGGGTCATTGTAGGGAGGGGAGGTGGAGCATTGGATTTACAAACGGGCTGACAAAAACTATGAGGAGCGCAGTACCATACTACTGGATGTCTCTCCTGGATTAATTACCACTGCCTCAGCACCTCTACATCTCCCACAGGAAGACACTGAGGGTAAGACTCAATCACCTCCTTTATTTACTTTACGTTTATTTACTTTATACACTAAGTTGAAAATGTATTATTTGAAAATAGTTACAAGTATTCCTCACTTACCTACTGTATATGATTCTAGTGAGGGCAGTAACATTTATAGAAAGACTATGACTAGGGTTGCAAAGCTACCGGTAGTTTACCAAAGTTACCGGAATCTTCTGAAATGGCAATTTATGTTAACTTTGGTCATTTATATTCAAATAACTTCCTATATAGAATACTTTTTTTTTTTTTTTTAACACTGAGTGTTCAAAGGATTAAGACTGACAAAGTGAATCCAGGTGAAAGCTATGATCCCTTATTGATGTCACTTGTTAAATCCACTTCAAATCAGTGTAGTTAAAGGGGAGGATTTTAAGCCTTGAGATATGGATTGTGTATGTGTGCCATTCAGAAAGTGAATGGGCAAGACAAAAGATTTAAAGTGACTTTAAATGGGGTATGGTAGTAGGTGCCAGGTGCACCGGTGTGTGTCAAGAATTGCAACACTGCTGGGTTTTTCACGCTCAACAGTTTCCCGTGTGTATGAAGAATGGCCCACCACCCAAAGGACACCCAGCCAACTTGACACAACTGGAGTCAATATGGGCCAGCATCCCTGTGTAATGCTTTTGACACCTTGTAGGGTCCATGCCCCGACAAATTGAGGCTGTTCTGAGGGGGAAAAAAACAACAACTCAATATTAGGTAGGTAGGTGTTCCTAATGTTTGGTGTACTCAGTGTATGTGTCCATATTGTTCAAACGTTTCTAGTGGATAGACAATATGGTTCAAAAGAAAATAGGCTAATTAATTAACAAGGCATCTGCAACTCTTCCAACTATTGTATTTTTTCACAACTGCCACCAGTTTTTCCCCAAAAACATTTACAACAAAGACATATTGACATAGAAAAATAAATAAAGTGTTAACAAAAATATATAACACCAATGGTATTCACTAAGTTGATGGTTTATATTTAGGTAATTTAGGTAATATTTAGATAATGTTTTATAGCGTTGTCATTCTATTTTACATTTTTAAAATAGTCAAATTTGATGTTTTGTATATACTGTATATTACATGTGACAGGGCCAGAGATAATAACATTACCCAAAAAGGCCACTAGATGTCATCTGATAAAATTCTATATATTCCTTGAAAGTTATCACTTTGACATTTTCCAGTAATATACCCTCCCTTTGCAACCCCAGCTATGACTCATAAGTTCCGAAGGTCAATTGTCTGAACAGTTATGGTTAGGACTATTAAAGTTCAAAGTTCTGTAGTGTGTTTATGATTGAACCGAACCTGATAATTATCTGAAATGATGGCATATTCAGTCACAGAACATCTAAGCCAACAAATTAGTTTCAGCTGGTTTTCTTATAATTTATTTATATTTTTTTAAAACACCTTTTGACACAAAATGCTCCTTGAGGTTTAATATCTCGTAGTTAATCAGAGATGGAATATTAATGTGTTTTTGGCCATACATCTCAGACAGAGATCTCAACCAGTAGGAAAGAACAGCTGCGACAGCTGAATATTTGAGATATTTCGACATGAGAACAGACGTTCTGTACAAACACTGGCAGCTCTACGGCTCATTTCTCTCTCCCGCTAGCAGCAACACGTTGATGGATAATGTAATAGACCTGGAAGCCATCCTAAATACCTATGTTATTAAACTCAGGTGGCAAAGGAGACGATGCCTCACCTGTTTTGATGATCTGTTAGAGAGCACATGAATAGTAAACACATGTAATACTGTATCTAGCTAAATACTGCCCGGTGCAGTCAAACACGCACACACACACCTGCTCGTAGAAAAACTCTCCACTAAGGCTGTTACGGTGACCCTATTACCGCCACACCGTTAGTCACGATTCATGACCGCAGTCAAATTCCACTTGACAGTTTAGTCACGGTAACTAGGCTTCGCCAAGCTCTGATGCTGCTGATGCTCAATAGTAGCCTACTAGTAGCCTGCTGACTGCCTGGTACTCAGCACTCTATTGTCCGGCTAATACACTCTGACATCAATGCAAATGTAATCGAAAATCTAATCAAACACTTCCCGAGAGCCCATGAGCTCGTGTTGCACACCATTTCTATAGGCTAGGCAATTGCGTCAGAAAACAGAGTTTTGATGGCATCTATTAAAAAGAGGAGGATCCCATTAGCTTTCTATAGGCTAGACCTACTATATTAATTTCTCAGCTTTCCTAATATTAAGCATTTTGTTTTGCTTTACAGCAGGAGTACAGCCTGCCTGGCTAGCACGAAAATGAACCATGGGAAAAGTGTCCTCCATTTGCTATTTAAGTGCATAGATGACATGCATTTCTTTCCCCTGCCCCTGTTCCGAGACAGCTGCACGATAATGGTCCATTCTAAATCAAAACTAATTTCACACATACAGTGTATATTATTTAGCATATATAAAGACAATATTAAATTAAGAATAGTCTGTTGGGTGATATTAGCCTATCACTTGTGAATGATATATTATCACTTGTGAATGATGTTCAGCGTGTGCAGTAAGACAAGAAACAGCGCCTGCCTTTTTGTTGTTGTTGACTTTTTCAAATCATAGTCGCACAACTCATGTAGCCTAGCCCGTAGGCTTATATTTTTAAACTTAAAGAGGCCAAATACCTTCTTAAAATGAAGCACATCAATCCGCTTTACAACTGCTGTAGAAGCTAACTGGCATACATACATACATACAGTAGGCTGCGCGTGAGTTTCAAGTTTTGGGGACGATCATTTTTACCATAAAAAAAGCACCTTTATAATAAAACATTATGGGCATAATAGCATTCGTGGTCACATGAGAACAGTGTCTTCCCGCTAATTGATTGCATTTTGGAACATTCACGCGTATAGCAGTGTGCACACTGCTGCGTTTATAATACAAAGAAACAGCATCATAGTTGATCAACATGTTAGACTAAACGTTCTGATCTGTTGCATCAGCTTCATTGCGGGTGGTTGTATTCATTTGCGATCTATCACATCCCACAACTGTCCCAGAGTATGTTTGGAATATTTATTTCTCGCACAGAAGGACAAGTTGACCAATGGAAGAGGTCAACTTTTGTACTATGGGGGATAGTAGATTGACATTGGCTAGTGCTTTTGCTGTTCGTTAGGCCTTCTACTCATCTTGTTGGCTGACGAAAAGTAAATGAAGACAGTTCTTCTAACATCATTAATATGCACCTCAGAATTCGATAAGAAGGATGCACACTCGTGTCCACGATGGGTCTGTTTCACCTGTAGCCTACTTCGGAGTTGAGATGCATGTGAAAAGGACCCAATTAGGTGATAGGCATTGGCTGATAAGAATTGAGATCTCTGAGAGAGCCATGTGAATGAGCGGTGCTTCGGAACACAGCCGGAAGAAGGGAATTATATTTATTATATTCAGCCCAAGGGCACAACGGGCAGTTTGGCCGCAAAAGGAATGGCTATTTAAGGGGCCATTACGGCCACACAAGGGGGATGCCGCTGTGAAATTCGAGGCCCGGTGAGAATATTATCAGGTCTTGTCAAATTGTGAATGAGAGACTGATGAAGTGTGTGCAGCCTGCGCAAGAAACAAGGCAGAGCTCATGCCTTTCAAGGAACTTTATTTCAAACCATTATTAGAGTCACATCACGTAGCCTTAGAATGTATTAAAAATGTAAACGTATAGCCCAACGTTTGTATCACAACTAAAGTTGCAAAAATAACTCCTAAATTAAGCATATAGGAGGACCTTTTTCTTCGTTAACCACAATACAGAATAGCCACATTCGCACTCCCTCTGAAATTGTTTGGAGAAATACCCTTTCTATTTTATTCACCTATATTCAATTGTATTCTTCATGCTATAAAATAATGCCACGGAATTCTAAGCCAATCTTGTCTGCTAAATGCATTAGTGTACAATAGCCCACAGCTATATGGCATAGCCAGATCAGGGTCTAACATAAGGACAATCTCAGAGTAGGCTATTCTGTTCTTCAGATCATGGTTCCTTAGACCTGTTTAAAATAAATAATGGGTTTATTTTGATGGTGTAGGCTATATTCATTATACTTTTTTTATGTAGATGTTCCAAAGGTCTGCATCAGTGGCTTGAAGGCAATGCGTGGAAGCCAGAATATGCTAAACGTGTTTATGTTAATTAACGGTAAATTACCGTGAGACCGGCAGTTATTTGCTTGACAATCGCCGACTGACAAAAAGTCATGACCGCCACAGCCCTACTCTCGGCCAGCGGAGTTTCATCCACACAAGTGTTCCTTTGTTAACAATAATACGTGAGAACAATCTGAAGTCAGATATTAACTCACATTGAACCCAAAACAGAGATTCTGGTATGATTTGGTCCATTTCCAGGCAGAGTAAACACGATTAGAGTCAGTATGAATGAGGAACAGCAGCAGTCCTGATGGAGTTGTCTGTCTGGGCACACCCTCACACACTGATCTGTAAAAACACACACAACACACGCTTCCCGCCTGACACAAATGGAGGCACGGTATATGGATCTAATCGTCAGAGCTCTGCTTTCAAGCTATCTACAGATCTACATCTACAGTAGGGGAATGCAAACCCTTTGATAATGTAAACCCCCCCCCCCCCCCCCCCTCTGTCTTCTACCCAATTTGTGGGGAAATTTCCCAGACACAGATTAAGCCTTGTTCTGGACTAAACAGTAAGATTATTAGATAACCTCCATTTAAAAGTGCTATTTAGTCCAGGACTAGGCTTAATCTGAGAAACCACAAAGAGTGTTTAAAGATTAGTCTGATTTTTCTGGGGTAGTCACCTTGTCCAGGGGAAAGGAATTTTACAGGGTAAGGAATTTTGTTGTTGTGTTGGGTGTACTAGTGTGCAAGTGACTCCAACTGACAGGTTTTGTGAGGGAAATCAAGCTAGAGAGATTCCTAACAAGAGGGAGCTTAATGTTTGCACTCACGCAGGTATTTGCGCGCACACAAGCGCACAGGGAGTTTTTTTAGGATAAAGATTAACGGAATAGAGCTAAGCACAGGCAAAATCCTACAGGAAAACCTGGTTCAGTCTCCTTTCCAACAGACACTCGGAAACAAATATACCTTTCAGCAGGACAATATCCTAAAACACAAGGCCAAATATACACTGGAGTTGCTTATCAAGACGACATTGAATGCTCCTGGCCAAGTTACAGCTTTGACTTAAATCGGCTTAAAAGTCTATGGCAAGAGTTTAAAATGGCCGTCGAGCAATGATCGACAACCAACTTGACAAAGCTGGGAGAACTTTTTAAAAGAATAAATGTGAAAATATTTTACAAACCAGGTGTGCAAAGCTGTTAGAGCCTTACCCAGAAAGACTGGAAATGGAAATGCTGCAAAAGGTGATCCTAACATGTATTGACTCGGGGTGTGAATACTTCATGTAAATGAGATATTCCATTTTGAATTCGGGCTGTAACAACAAAATGTTGAATAAGTCAAATGGTATGAATAGTCACCATGTCAAGGGGTAAGGAATTTTGTTGTGTTGGGCGTACTTGACAAGAAGGAGCTTATTGTTTACACGCACACAGGTATGCGCACACACACACACACCAGTGGAGGCTGCTGAGGGGAGGACGGCTCATAAAAATGGCTGGAACGGAGCAAATCAAATGGCATCAAACACCTGGCTTCCATGATATTTGATACCATTCCACTCAAACCATTACCACAAGCCCGTCCTCCCCAGTTAAGGTGCCACCAACCTCCTGTGACGCGCACACACACACACATTCTTCACCCTGTCGAGCATTGGCCACAAATTCCACCCAATATAAAACTCCTACGGGTCAGAAAGAGGGACAAAAAGCAGTGAGGGAGAGGAAGGATAACAAAAAATCTATAGTTGTTGACAACTTGGATCGTCATGCTGTTATTGGCTCTAAGTGCATTACAAAACTTTCAGATGGATGGCCATTCTCTAGTTCTCTACTAATATATGTTTTCAGATAAAATACACATTTCATATTATGTGATACATTCTGTCTAAAGTATGTGAATGATAATCATTTTAACCAGCAAGCCTGGTCTATAACAGAAAATAGTGATCTTGTCAAAGGGTCTCTGAGGTTAATACAATGCAGCAGTATAGACTAAACTGACTTGACGTCATTCCTAACATGTCATGTTCCTTTAGTCCCTTATTTCTCAGAAAACAGAGAGGATGGAGGAAGAGGACTACGACTACGACAACTCCAGCTCCAACGACAGTGACTACTACGACGACTACCACTCGGTGTGCGACAAAGCGGAGGTGCGTTCTTTCGGCCGGCTCTTCCTGCCCGTAGTCTACGCCTTGGCTCTGGTGGTGGGCGTGGCAGGCAACGCTCTGGTCGTGGTGGTGTATACGTCGCCACGGCGACTGCGGACGCTGACAGACATGTGTATCCTGAATCTTGCCGTGGCCGATTTACTCCTTCTCCTCACGCTGCCCTTCTGGGCGGCCGACGCCGTGCACGGCTGGCGGATCGGAGTGGCTGCCTGCAAGTTCACCTCCTTCCTCTATGCCACCAACTTCAGCTGCGGCATGCTGCTGCTAACCTGCGTTAGCATGGACCGCTACCTTGCACTGGTCCACAACGCTGGAGGCCGGGCCGCGAGTGGCCCGCGGGCCAGGAGACAATGGATATTAGTGTGTGTTGTGGTGTGGGCCACGGCGGTTTGCCTGGGCATGCCTGACATGCTGTTCTCCACGGTGAAGCACTCGTCTCATCGTCTAGCCTGCGCGGCCGTCTACCCCCTTAGCATGGCTCGGCCGACCAAGGCTGCCCTGGAGCTGCTGGAGGTGCTGCTGAGCTTCCTCCTGCCGTTCCTGGTCATGGGGGTGTCTTACTGTCGGGTGGGCCTGGCGCTGGTTAGGGTCGGAGCCAATGTGTGCAGGGACAGGAGGCGGCGGGCCCTGCGGGTGCTGCTGGCCGTGGCGGCAGTGTTCCTGCTTACCCAGCTGCCCTACAACCTGGTGAAGCTGTGGCGGACGCTGGACGTCATATATGGCCTGGTGACCGACTGTGACCTCAGTAAGGGTCTGGACCGGGCTCTCCAGGTGACGGAGAGCCTGGCGGTCACACACTGCTGCTTCAACCCAATGCTCTACGCCTTCATAGGCTCCTCTTTCAGAGGACATGTCCTCAGGGTCGTCAAGCGCCTCGGACAGCGCCTCGGGGGGAGGTGGTGCGGTGGTCACTACGGCAATGAGGAGCGGGCGTTGGAGATCTCGCTAAATACACACACCCCCGCCAGGCAAACACACTCACACTCTGTCTCGGAGGACGAGGACACCAGCACCTTCACCATCTAACATGTCTAAAAACTCTGAACTCTCATTATGGTGAGAGTGGCTCATTACGGATCGTGGTGACCGACAGGGCAAATGCACAACACTTCTATTGACTCTTCTGAAAATACTTAAAGGGGCAATCTGGGATTCATAAAAAACAACACAGCAGTCAAACAAGCTTATATTTGGGGTTCTGTTGGGGTAAAGCTCATGAGGCATTTATAAGTTACATTATTCACAAATAAATGTCTATATCATTCATTTAAAAGGTCCAAAAATGAATGTACCAATCACAGATGTCCCCCCCTTTTTTAAAGCAGTTGCTCTATACCAGCATTTCGAAAAGCCTTTGCTATACATATATAACTGTTAAGTAACTTAGACATCAAGATAAATCTGAATTTGTCTAAGTAAATAATATATTACATCTAGTCAATCTTTAGTATAGCAGAATCTTGTGTAAATAAAATAAGTAGTTATTATGTGTTCCCCCCCACTAT
Source organism: Oncorhynchus mykiss (assembly GCF_013265735.2). Lineage (NCBI taxonomy): Eukaryota > Metazoa > Chordata > Actinopteri > Salmoniformes > Salmonidae > Oncorhynchus > Oncorhynchus mykiss. The sequence goes on along the minus strand of NC_048575.1, from coordinate 34,491,107 downwards.
TTCTCATATATGAAAACATCAAATAAATCTAAAAATGAGAAGGAACGGCTCCCTCAAGCTAAATCTCTTGTGTTATTACTCATCCTCCATTCAACCTCACACAGCCATGGTGCCTGCAGATAGGAAGCATATGATTTCAATGTATTATGTGGCTTTGGGAGAGAAGAAAGCAGGCAGTCTGATTGCACAGCGGGTTGCCAGTGAGAAAAGGCTGGAGAGATCCGCCAAATAAAGACAGAGAAGTTGACAGGGAGTGTGTGTGTGTGTGTGTGTGTGTGTGAGAGTGAGAGTGAGAGAGAGGGCGAGGTAGAGAGAGGTAGAGAGAGTGAGGGTGAGAGGGCTTCCATCCGGCCATCACACAGGCAGGAAAGGAAGACCGTACAAAAACAGCAGGCTTCTTCTTTAAGGGTTCAGTCTCCAAAGGCACCCAAAAGTAGTGCACTATATAGGAGAAAGGGTGCCATTTGGGACACATTACCCATGAAGAGGATTCCAGCATTTAAATTACCCTGCCTGTCCTCTCATGTTTCCCCCCATTTAAATAATCTGGGCTTAGAAGTGCAATAGAAGTTGTTGTTGAGTGCAATGCATCGAACAGGGGTGAACCATTTCAGTATGGCCATTTATCCTCTTCCTTAAAACTCCTCTTCAAAAGAGGACTTTTATATTAAACCCTTTGAAATCGATAAGGCACATCACATCACATTTAACTCCAGCGGGCTCAAAACTCCTTTGACAAAATGGTGGATTTAATTTATTATTATGAATTTTTTTTTTAAGCAAATGTATCCCTTGAATAACAAAGTCGGGCCCCCCAAAGCATAGTCAGATGCATTGTATGGAGAGTTAAACAGTGTCTTATTGAAAACCTTTACACCACCACAGGAATGATTCAGAGGATCTTCTAAAAGCGGAAAAACTCCTCAGAACCCGGAGCCACCAGAGATAGAGCTACAGTAATATCCTCAGTGTTAACCTCCTATTCTCTTACAGGATCTGTATGTCAGACTGTTCTGCTACTGTACGGCAAGCGGTACCGGAGCGCCAAGTCTAGGTCCAAACGGTTCCTTAACAGCTTCTACCCCCAAGCCATAAGACCGCTGAACAATTAATCAAATGGCTAGCCAGACTATTTACACTTTTACTTTAGTTTATTTACTAAATATTTTTCTTAACTACATTTCTTAAACTGGATTGTTGGTTAAGGGCTTGTAAGTAAGCATTTAAATGGTAAAGTCTACACCTGTTGTATTCAGCGCATGTGACAAATTAAAACGTGAATTGATATCCTCTCCCCTGTAATGACTGGGTGTGTCCCCCAAATGGCACCCTACTCCCTATATAGGGAATAGGGTGCCGTTTGGGACACACACAGGGGTGTTCATAAGTGAGGTGTGTGGTTGGTTTTAGAGGGATAAACTCATATTCACACAGCAATCTCCTCAAAACCTCCCAAAACACTGACAATGACTGATTTGGTGCCGTTTCTTTTTTGTAATAACTTATGCCATGTTAATATCATATCGGAGTGAGAATGACTGCCAACATTTAATTGAGGGCCCCCTGGAAGTCAGGGCCCATGGCACAGGCCCTGTGTTGGTATTCGGCCATGATTACTACAAGTTTAGATAGCTGGCTAGACTACCAATCTAAAAATTGTTAGCTGACATGGCTAATTGAGTGACTGTCAGTGACTGTCATAGCAAGAGAAGAACTGCTGATGGGCAAACCAATTTCGAAATTGCACCTGTTGTATTGTACTATTCTTACTCACAATAGTAAGTTGAAACCCAGACGGAGTTCCCCCATCAAAACAAAAAATGAATTATTATAATTGTCTGGAACCGACCCCGCATGAGGGACTTCAAGCTGAACGCTGGCTAGAGACTAGATGATTTTTGGCCTGTCTGCAGACTCTCAGTGATCACGTCTTACAACAATTCCGAAGGTGCCTGTTCAACCGATAATCGATCCACTCTGAGGTAGTGTAAGCCTCATACTGATAACCAGCTCAGTACGATTTGGCTTGACTGACTAGTTAAAATGTGAGAGGTTCTCCAAAACGAAGATTGAAAAACATTTAAGGGTGTGTCAGGTCAGCAAGAGTGACAGACTACTACACCCTAAACCACATGTGTCAAACACAAGGCCCACGGGGCCGAATCCCGCCAATGACGCATTTCTATCCAGCCTGCGCAATGATTTGGGTTGTTAATTCATTTTGGTCCACTTCAATACCGCCAGCCATACGGGTCATTCTACTAAAATGTTGGCTTTCCTGTCCCGGCCTTATTCACCAGGAAACACACTTAAAAGTGTGAGATAATGACACCCCAAAATGTTTTTATTTTATTAAATTTTTTAAATTTAATTTAAGTGTTTTATTATTAAATCAAACATATGTAAGACAGTTATTATTGCAAACAATTGTTTATATATTGTCGAGCACGGTCAGTACCATGAAATTAGCTTGTCCCTCAGGTCAGGAGTCATGGTTTAATGACATATTTTGAGTTTCAAAATATACATCTTTCTCCCTCTTTAAATGTCATAATACAAAGTAATATAGTTATTTAGTGGACTACTTAAAAAAAAAACTAAAATATCAAGTAAATATTACAAATTATTTACAAGTAATAGCTGTCCCTCAATTTCATATCACTGGTGTTAAACTGTATAAAAACCACCATGCAACATCCTTGTCAAATTCTTCCTGGGTCAAAGGTTTATTGGAGACGGGACTGTTTTGAAAAGCACATGGTGAGTGTGCACTCTCTTCATATGTTAACAATTTGATGATTAACTTGGTAATTTAATGCGAGGACTTAAGATGTGTCGCTAGTGTTATACAGTTTATAGTTAGGGGAAAGGAAATTGGATTAAAGTTATTGATAAAATTGCACGATTTAAGGGATTTATTTACAATTTAAGAAGTGTGGTTTGAGCAAGTGGCCACCATCTTAGATATTAGTGTGTAACCCTAACCTGGCATCTAAGAAGCATTAATGAATCCTATGATTGCTGATTAGAGGTATTAGTGATATTTACCCCGGAGTTCTTCAATGTGGCAGATAGTTTGGTCCTAAAGGGTTACTTCACTTGAATTATTTAACATACTATGTATAGTCAGTGTTTCTACCTCAGAACTGCAGCTCAATTTGTTGAACATCCAAAATATCAGAAAATAAAGCTCAAGCACCAAGGAGATAAGATTGCAATGTATGTAACACACAAATGCTTAGGTTATTTACAAAAAACTAAATGTACAAAAAAAAAACACTGCAATTTGACATACCAGGTATCAAGTAGAAATGGACATGAAAATGTCAAATAAATTTGGTGCCCATCAATATTAAACTTACAGTATCATATCTCTGTTCACATATATTATGTTAACTAATAGCAAAGACATTTTTTGGAATTGGCCTAATCAAGACCAAATTAAATCTGTGTGACATGATACCCTTTGGATTGATCATTTTAGAATGTCAGTGTACTAGTTAGTACACAGTGCAGGTTTTAAATCATGACCAGGGGGACCGCCTGAGTGCCAAATTATCCCTGGTAGATTTAAAAACAGCATAATTCTGTGGTTCAATGTTTCACAAACTCATCCTTGTTGAGGGAGCGTGCCCCCCTCGACTCAACACTGAGAATTCTGAGGTGACTTAACCTGTCATCAACCATTGTTGTTTTAAAGATGAGAAACTTCTCTCGCAAGAAGCACTGCTGACTGGTGTAACAGCAGAAATCTTACGAAGTCAAAATAGCTCATGGAAGACTTATGCAAATTATGGTGGAAAATAAGTATTTGGTCAATAACAAAAAAGTTTCTCAATACTTCTCAATACTCTTGTTATATACCCTTTGTTGGCAATGACAGAGGTCAAACGTTTTCTGTAAGTCTTCACAAGGTTTTCACACACTGTTGCTGGTATTTTGGCCCATTCTTGCATGCAGATCTCCTCTAGAGCAGTGACGTTTTGGGGCTGTTGCTGGGCAACACGGACTTTCAACTCCCTCCAAAGATTTTCTATGGGGTTGAGATCTGGAGACTGGCTAGGCCACTCCAGGACCTTGAAATGCTTCTTACGAAGCCACTCCTTCGTTGCCCGGGCGGTGTGTTTGGGATCATTGTCATGCTGAAAGACCCAGCCACGTTTAATCTTCAATGCCCTTGCTGATGGAAGGAGGTTTTCACTCAAAATCTCACGATACATGGCCCCATTCATTCTTTCCTTTACACGGATCAGTCGTCCTAGTCCCTTTGCAGAAAAACAGCCCCAAAGCATGATGTTTCCACCCCCATGCTTCACAGTAGGTATGGTGTTCTTTGGATGCAACTCGGCATTCTTTGTCCTCCAAACACGACGAGTTGAGTTTTTACCAAAAAGTTATATTTTGGTTTCATCTGACCATATGACATTCTCCCAATCTTCTTCTGGATCATACAAATGCTCTCTAGAAAACTTCAGACGGGCCTGGAAATGTACTGGCTTAAGCAGGGGGACACGTCTGGCACTGCAGAATTTGAGTCCCTGGCGACGTAGTGTGTTACTGATGGTAGGCTTTGTTACTTTGGTCCCAGCTCTCTGCAGGTCATTCACTAGGTCCCCCCGTGTGGTTCTGGGATTTTTGCTCAGCGTTCTTGTGATAATTTTTACCCCACGGGGTGAGATCTTGCATGGAGCCCCAGATCGAGGGAGATTATCAGTGGTCTTGTATGTCTTCCATTTCCTAATAATTGCTCCCACAGTTGATTTCTTCAAACCAAGCTGCTTACCTATTGCAGATTCAGTCTTCTCAGCCTGGTGCAGGTCTACAATTTTGTTTCTGTTGTCCTTTGACAGGTCTTTGGTCTTGGCCATAGTGGAGTTTGTAGTGTGACTGTTTGAGGTTGTGGACAGGTGTATTTTATACTGATAACAAGTTCAAACAGGTGTCATTAATACAGGTAACAAGTGGAGGACAGAGGAGCCTCTTAAAGAAGAAGTTACAGGTCTGTGAGAGCCAGAAATCTTGCTTGTTTGTAGGTGACCAAATACTTATTTCCCACCATAATTTGCAAATAAATTCATAAAAAATCCTCATGTGATTTTCTGGATTTTTTTTTCTAATTTTGTTTGTCATAGTTGAAGTGTACCTATGATAAATTACAGGCCTCTCATCTTTTTAAGAGGGAGAACTTGCACTGACTAAATACATTTTTTGCCCCACTGTACACACCCCAACCAGAAGCCATGGATTACAGGCAACATTCGCACTGAGCTAAAGGCTAGAGCTGCCGCTTTCAAGGTGAGGAACTCTAACCTGGAAGCTTACAAGAAATCCTGCATACCCATCGATGAACCATCAAACAGGCAAAGCGTCAATACAGGGCTAAGATTGAATCATACTACACCGGCTCCGACGCTCGTTTTATGTGGCAGGGCTGAGACTACAAAGGGAAGTACAGCTGCGAGCTGCCCAGTGACATGACAAGCTAAATCACTTATATGCTCACTTTGAGGCAAGCAACACTGAGGCATACATGAGAACATCAGCTGTTCCAGACGACTGTGTGATCACGCTCTCTGTAGCCGTTGTGAGTAAGACCTTTAAACAGGTCAACATACACTAGACCTGTTGTATTCGGAGCACATGACAAATACTTTGATTTGATTTTACAGACAACAAATCTGTTGTTTTATGAAAGACACACTTTAGTCAATAAGCTTTATCTTTTGGTCTAAATCTTTGACCAATAACCCTCATTTTATTGTGCATATTAAAATCAACCCTTTTATTAAATCTGAAATTATTTGTAATTAAAAAGATTAATAATAAATTGATCAAATTTGTTTGAAATAATCTTATGTTTGTCATTGGTGTTACATTGCATCACTGATATTACTGTACTGTTCTGGCATAAGAGTTGCCCAATTTAATTGTATATGGTTTTTGTATCTACATAACTGTAGCTACACTCATTAGTAAACATTTTAAGGATATGATCATTAAATTTTGATGAATCAACCTCAATTATTTATAATGTTACAAAAAAAAGAATAGCATCAATGGAAAAATGTCAGACAATAAAACTTTACACATGCATGTTTAATGTAAATTATTACTAATCCAAACAATTTCTTAGTATTATCATTAACCCTTTGTCTTTAATTATAATCTCAGCAAAAAAAATAAACTTGCCTTTTTCAGGACCTTGTCTTTCAAAGACAATTCGTAAAAATCCACAGATCTTCATTGTAAAGGGTTTAAAACACTGTTTCCCATGCTTGTTCAACGAACCATTAACAATTCATGAACATGCACTCGTGGAACGGTTGTTAAGACACTGACAGTGTCATGTATTGTCATGTTGTGTCTTGTTTCTGTCCTTTCCCTTCACCCTGTCTCCCTCTGCTGGTCGTTATTAGGTTACCTTTTCTCCCCCTCTTTCCCCCAGCTGTTCCTTGTCTCCTCCTAACTACCTCGTCACCCCTTTTCCCACCTGTTCCCTTTTTCCCTCTGATTAGTCCTCTCTGTTTTTGTTCCTGTCTTTGTCGGATTCTTGTTTGTGTTTTTCATGCCTGAACCAGACTATCGTCATGTTTGCTGCAACCTTGTCCTGTCCTGTTGGAATCTGCCGGTCCATCTGAGCCTACCTATGTTTTGTTATTAAAGAAGTTCTGTTTACGTTAATTCGCTTTTGGGTCCTCATTCACGCACCGTAACAGAAGAATCCGACCAAGAATGGACCCAGCGACTTCGGATCCTCTCCACTCAGCCGTCGAGATCCAGGGAGCGATGCTAGGCAGACACGAGCAGGAATTGTCTGCTGCTCGACATGCCGTTGAGACCCTGGCCACCCAAGTCTCCAACCTCACAGAACAGGTTCACCATCTCCGCCTCGATCCACCGGCCACTTCCAGGGCTTTCGAATCTCCGGAGCCCAGAATCAATAACCCGCCGTGTTACTCTGGGGAGCCCACTGAATGCCGCTCGTTCCTCACCCAGTGTGATATTGTGTTTTCTCTCCAGCCCAACACTTACTCCAGGAGCACTGCTCGTGTCGCCTACGTCATATCTCTCCTTACTGGACGGGCTCGTGAGTGGGGCACGGCAATCTGGGAGGCAAGGGCTGAGTGTACTAACCAGTATCAGGACTTTAAGGAGGAGATGATACGGGTTTTTGATCGATCTGTTTTTGGGGAGGAGGCTTCCAGGGCCCTGTCTTCCCTATGTCAAGGTAATCGATCCATAACAGACTACTCTATTGAGTTTCGCACTCTTGCTGCCTCCAGTGGCTGGAACGAGCCGGCTTTGCTCGCTCGTTTTCTGGAGGGTCTCCGCGCAGAGGTAAAGGATGAGATTCTCTCCCGGGAGGTTCCTTCCAGCGTGGATTCCTTGATTGAACTCGCTATTCGCATTGAGCGACGGGTTGATCTTCGTCACCGAGCTCGTGGAAAGGAGCTCGCGTTCTCCGTTGCCCCCCTCTCCGCATCACTACCATCTTCCTCTGCCGGCTCGGGTGCTGAGCCTATGCAGCTGGGAGGTATCCGCATCTCGACTAAGGAGAGGGAACGGAGAATCACCAACCGCCTCTGTCTCTATTGCGGTTCTGCTGGTCATTTTGTCACTTCATGTCCAGTAAAAGCCAGAGCTCATCAGTAAGCGGAGGGCTACTGGTGAGCGCTACTACTCCTGTCTCTCCTTCAAGATCCTGCACTACCTTGTCGGTCCATCTACGCTGGACCGGTTCGTCAGCTTCCTGCAGTGCCTTAATAGACTCTGGGGCGGAGGGCTGTTTTATGGACGAGACCTGGGCTCGGGAACATGACATTCCTCTCAGACAGTTAAGGGAGTCCACGGCCTTGTTCGCCCTGGATGGTAGTCCTCTCCCCAGGATTCAGCGTGAGACGCTACCTTTAACCCTCACTGTTTCTGGTAATCATAGCGAAACCATTTCTTTTTTAATTTTTCGTTCACCTTTTACACCTGTTGTTTTGGGCCATCCCTGGCTAGTTTGTCATAATCCTTCCATTAATTGGTCTAGTAATTCTATCCTCTCCTGGAACGTCTCTTGTCATGTGAAATGTTTAATGTCTGCTATCCCTCCTGTTTCCTCTGTCTCTTCTTCACAGGAGGAGCCTGGTGATTTGACAGGGGTGCCGGAGGAATATCACGATCTGCGCACGGTGTTCAGTCGGTCCAGGGCCACCTCTCTTCCCCCACACCGGTCGTATGATTGTAGTATTGATCTCCTTCCGGGAACCACTCCCCCCCGGGGTAGACTATACTCTCTGTCGGCTCCCGAACGTAAGGCTCTCGAAGATTATTTGTCTGTAGCTCTTGCCGCCGGTACCATAGTCCCCTCCTCCTCTCCCGCCGGAGCGGGGTTTTTTTTTGTTAAGAAGAAGGACGGGTCCCTGCGCCCCTGCATAGATTATCGAGGGCTGAATGACATAACAGTGAAGAATCGTTATCCGCTTCCTCTTATGTCTTCAGCCTTCGAGATCCTGCAGGGAGCCAGGTTTTTCACTAAGTTGGACCTTCGTAACGCTTACCATCTCGTGCGCATCAAGGAGGGGGACGAGTGGAAGACGGCGTTTAACACTCCGTTAGGGCACTTTGAATACCGGGTTCTTCCTTTCAGCCTCGCTAACGCTCCAGCTGTCTTTCAGGCATTAGTCATTGATGTCCTGAGAGACATGCTGAACATCTTTGTTTTCGTTTACCTTGACGATATCCTGATTTTTTCACCGTCACTCCAGATTCATGTTCAGCACGTTCGACGTGTCCTCCAGCGCCTTTTAGAGAATTGTCTTTTTGTGAAGGCTGAGAAGTGCTCTTTTCATGCCTCCTCCGTCACATTTCTCGGTTCTGTTATTTCCGCTGAAGGCATTAAGATGGATCCCGCTAAGGTCCAAGCTGTCATTGATTGGCCCGTCCCTAAGTCACGCGTCGAGCTGCAGCGCTTTCTCGGCTTCGCGAACTTCTATCGTCGTTTCATCCGTAATTTCGGTCAGGTGGCAGCTCCTCTCACAGCCCTTACTTCTGTCAAGACGTGCTTTAAGTGGTCCGTTTCCGCCCAGGGAGCTTTTGATCTCCTCAAGAATCGTTTTACATCCGCACCTATCCTTGTTACACCTGACGTCACTAGACAGTTCGTTGTCGAGGTTGACGCGTCAGAGGTGGGCGTGGGAGCCATTCTTTCTCAGCGCTCCCTCTCTGACGACAAGGTCCACCCTTGCGCGTATTTTTCTCATCGCCTGTCGCCGTCGGAACGTAACTATGATGTGGGAAACCGCGAACTGCTCGCCATCCGCTTAGCCCTAGGCGAATGGCGACAGTGGTTGGAGGGGGCGACCGTTCCTTTTGTCGTTTGGACTGACCATAGGAACCTTGAGTACATCCGTTCTGCCAAACGACTTAATGCGCGTCAGGCGCGCTGGGCGCTGTTTTTCGCTCGTTTCGAGTTCGTGATTTCTTATCGTCCGGGCTCTAAGAACACCAAGCCTGATGCTTTATCTCGTCTCTTCAGTTCTTCAGTAGCCTCCACTGACCCCGAGGGGATTCTCCCTGAGGGGCGTGTTGTCGGGTTGACTGTCTGGGGAATTGAGAGGCAGGTAAAGCAAGCACTCACTCAAACTCCGTCGCCGCGCGCTTGTCCTAGGAACCTTCTTTTCGTTCCCGTTCCTACTCGTCTGGCCGTTCTTCAGTGGGCTCACTCTGCCAAGTTAGCCGGCCATCCTGGCGTTCGGGGTACGCTTGCTTCCATTCGCCAGCGTTTTTGGTGGCCCACCCGGGAGCATGACATGCGTCGCTTCGTGGCTGCTTGTTCGGTCTGCGCGCAGACTAAGTCCGGTAACTCCCCTCCTGCCGGCCGTCTCAGGCCGCTTCCCATTCCCTCTCGACCGTGGTCTCACATCGCCTTAGATTTTGTCACCGGACTGCCTTCGTCAGCGGGGAAGACTGTTATTCTTACGGTTGTCGACAGGTTCTCTAAGGCGGCTCATTTTATTCCCCTTGCTAAGCTTCCTTCTGCTAAAGAGACGGCACAAATCATCATCGAGAATGTTTTCAGAATTCATGGCCTTCCGTCAGACGTCGTTTCGGACAGAGGTCCGCAATTCACGTCTCAATTTTGGAGGGAGTTTTGCCGTTTGATTGGGGCTTCCGTCAGTCTCTCTTCCGGCTTTCACCCCCAGTCTAACGGTCAAGCAGAACGGGCCAATCAGACTATTGGTCGCATCTTACGCAGTCTTTCTTTTCGCAACCCTGCGTCTTGGTCAGAACAGCTCCCCTGGGCAGAATACGCCCACAACTCGCTTCCTTCGTCTGCGACCGGGCTATCTCCTTTTCAGAGTAGCCTCGGGTACCAGCCTCCGCTGTTCTCATCTCAGTTCGCCGAGTCCAGCGTCCCCTCCGCTCAGGCTTTTGTCCAACGTTGCGAGCGCACCTGGAAGAGGGTCAGGTCTGCACTTTGCCGTTATAGGGCGCAGACTGTGAGAGCTGCTAATAAGCGTAGAACTAAGAGTCCTAGATATTGTCGCGGTCAGAGAGTTTGGCTCTCCACTCAGAACCTTCCCCTTAAGACCGCTTCTCGCAAGTTGACCCCGCGGTTCATTGGTCCGTTCCGTATTTCTCGGATCATTAATCCTGTCGCAGTGCGACTTCTTCTTCCGCGATATCTTCGTTGCGTCCACCCGGTCTTCCATGTCTCCTGTGTCAAGCCCGTTCTTCGCGCCCCCGCTCGTCTTCCCCCCCCCCCCCCATCCTTGTCGAGGGCGCACCCATCTACAGGGTCCGTAGGATTTTGGACATGCGTCCTCGGGGCCGTGGTCATCAGTACCTAGTAGATTGGGAGGGGTACGGTCCTGAGGAGAGGAGTTGGGTTCCCTCTCGGGACGTGCTGGACCGTGCGCTGATCGATGATTTCCTCCGTTGCCGCCAGGTTTCCTCCTCGAGTGCGCCAGGAGGCGCTCGGTGAGTGGGGGGGTACTGTCATGTATTGTCATGTTGTGTCTTGTTTCTGTCCTTTCCCTTCACCCTGTCTCCCTCTGCTGGTCGTTATTAGGTTACCTTTTCTCCCCCTCTTTCCCGCAGCTGTTCCTTGTCTCCTCCTAACTACCTCGTCACCCCTTTTCCCACCTGTTCCCTTTTTCCCTCTGATTAGTCCTCTATATCTCTCTCTGTTTTTGTTCCTGTCTTTGTCGGATTCTTGTTTGTGTTTTTCATGCCTGAACCAGACTATCGTCATGTTTGCTGCAACCTTGTCCTGTCCTGTCGGAATCTGCCGGTCCATCTGAGCCTACCTATGTTTTGTTATTAAAGAAGTTCTGTTTACGTTAATTCGCTTTTGGGTCCTCATTCACGCACCGTAACAGACAGCTTACAGATGGTAGGCAATAAAGGTCAACGTTATGAAAACTTAGGACACTAAAGAGGCCTTTCAACTGACTCTGAAAAACATTAAAATATTTCCAGGGTCCCTGCTCATCTGCGTGAACGTGCCTTAGTCATGCTGCAAGGAGGCATGAGGACTGCAGATGTGGCCAGGGCAATAAATTGCAATGTCCGTACTGTGAGACGCCTAAGACAGCGCTACTGGTAGACAGGACAGACAGCTGATCGTCCTCGCAGTGACAGACCATGTGTAACAACACCTGCGCAGGATCGGTACATCCGAACATCACACCTGCAGGACAGGTAGAAGATGGCAACAACAACTCCCCGAGTTACACCAGGAACGCACAATCCCTCCATCAGTGCTCAGACAATAGGCTGAGAGAGGCTGGACTGCGGGCTTGTAGGCCTGTTATAAGGAAGGTCCTCACCAGACATCACTGGCAACAACTTCGCCTATGGGCACAAACCCACTGTCGCTGGACCAGACAGGACTGGCAGAAAGTGCTCTTTACTGACAAATCGCGGTTTTGTCTCACCAGAGGTGATGGTCGGATTTGCGTTTATCGTCGAAGGAATGAGCGTTACACCGAGGCCTGCACTCTGGAGCGGGATCGATTTGGAGGGTCCGTCATGGTCTGGGGCGGTGTGTCACAGCATCATCGGACTGAGCTTGTTGTCATTGCAGGCAATCTGAATGCTGTGCGTTACAGGAAAGACATCCTCCTCCCTCATGTGGTAGCCTTCCTGCAGGCTAATCCTGACATGACCCTCCAGCATGACAATGCCACCAGCCATACTGCTCATTCTGTGCGTGATTTCCTGCAAGACAGGAACATCAGTGTTCTGCCATGGCCAGCGAAGAGCCCGGATCTCAATCCCACTGAGCACGTCTGGGACCTGTTGGATCGGAAGGTGAGGGATAGGGCCATTCCCCCCAGAAATGTCCCGGAACATGCAGGTGCCTTGGTGGAAGAGTGTGGTAACATCTCACAGCAAGAACTGGCAAATCTGGTGCAGTCCATGAGGAGGAGATGCACTGCAGTACTTAATGCAGCTGGTGGCCACACCAGATACTGACTGTTACTTTGGATTTTGACCCCCCCCCCTTTGTTCAGGGACACATTATTCCATTTCTGTTAGTCACATGTCTTTGGAACTTGTTCAGTTTATGTCTAGGTTGTTGAATCTTGTGTTCATACAAATACTTACACGTTAAATTTGCTGAAAATAAACGCAGTTGATAGTGAGAGGACGTTTCTTTTTTTGAGTTTATATGCAAATTAAAGACTGAAATTACATTCTAGCCTGAATTGTCATCTAAAATATTGGTAACACCAGTGACAAAGGCACCACAAGCATTTTTTAAATGTAATATTGTAAAAAAAAAATAATATGTTAAGCTGTCTATTTATGTTGATTTATAATGTTAAGAGGTTAACTATTCACATTATAAATTTAGATTTTTTTTTTACAATTACAATTTGTAAAAGTTGGCTGTTCAAAAAGCCACCATTTTCATATGCTGCATTACAAGTCACAGAAAGCACTGCCAAAGTGCTGCTTGCCAAACGGCAGCGCATTGCCACACACACCTCCTCCCATACCCCACCCCCACCACCACACACACAAACACACACGAGCCAGACAGTGCACTGTATCATATCACTAATGGCACTGACCAAATCTTCTACCAGCCCGAAAGTTTAAAGGTGTTGTAGGCTCAACTGTAGCCTACAACGAGTTAAAACTTTCAGTCTGGTAGAAAATTCGGTCAGTGCCATTGTCCATGCTAAGTTTCGGTTCCAACGGGACATGACTGTAGCCTAAAGAAAATGTAATATTGGTTGTCAAAAAATGATAAAGTATTCACACGCAGGGTACAGTATACATTACTACTAAAGGACAATAGGACACACAAGCGAGTATAAATGCGACAACATTTTTTTTTTCTTCTTCTGAAATTAGCCAATTGAAAGTGTACAATATGGCCAGAACGCTGATTCAGTTTGACACCTCTGCCCTAAACCGTCAAGTGTGGTTAGTGTGTAGGTAAACAAGCAGACGTTATCTATCCATCTATACTGTATCTATCTTTACATACATATACTGTATCTATCCATACTGTATCTATCTATACATATCTATACTGTATCTACCTATTCATATTTACGCTGTACATTATTCACTAAGATCAACCTCTCCTTTTCAGACCAACCTGTCTTTCTTCATCCATCACTTTATCCTTCGTTATTCTACGTTCTCTCGTTATCGGCTGGCATTGCTTTCTACTTTGCTCCCTACTGTCACGTCTCTACTCTATCCATCTCATGAAAAGGCCTACAAGTACAATACAAGCCAGGATAACAAGCAAAACCAATCAGGCTCTTCAGTGGCATTAAAGTATCCTTTTCTAAGCTGAGCTAAATTGTCGATTCCCAAGAGATTTAACCAAAGAGCTTAACCAATTCCACATCCTCTGATAGTGAGCCAGAGGGAAACGACCAAACAGCCATTCTACTGTACACCACATAGTCATCATTCATAATATCCCATCATAGGACCCATGTTTCAATGAACACAGAGTCAGCCTAGGTATGAGCAGATATCAACTAGTCTTGCATGGATTCGAGGAGTCCAGATGGTTGACATCTGGGTCTGCTTGTAATGCCGGGGTCACTATGGCCTCCAGATAAGAGGCTCACCATGGGTCTGGGAGTCATTGGAGTAAATTACCACACTCCTGGAAGTGTGTTACAGCTAAAACTACATCACCACACACACACACACACACACACACACACAGTAAAGGGCTGTAGTCGTCACGGTCACACAGCTCTGAAATGTACCCCAAAGCAACTAATTTTAAAGAGAAGGAAAAAGGAGATCAAGGGCAGAATAGAAGAAAAAAAAAGTACAGCAAAAAGTCCAGATTCCTCTGTAAAGAGAAGGTAGATTTACATGAGTCCAGGGTCAAATCAGGTCATTGCTAGTGGCACTGTTGCAGTCATGATAGACAAGAGATGATAGACAAGAGAGAAGACAAACCACAACTGTCCCATTTGGGAACAGTGTCGATTTCTCAAATCAAACGCAGCATGGAAACGAGCTGTTTTTCTCGTTAAACATCTCCTATGGATATAAGTGGGAGAAAACATAAATGCTGGAGTTATCTATATATAAGTTGTAGGCCTATATCTGGACATTATTATGATGCAAATAGAATTTTGAATCCTATAAGAAGAAGTGGTGACAAACTCTATAGACACTGAATGTACAAAACATTAGGAACACCTTCCTAATTGAGTTGCACACCCATTTGCTCTTAGAACAACCTCAATTTGTCAGGGCATGGATTCTACAGTGTCATTGCGTTCCACAGAGATGCTGGTTCTATGTTGACTCCAATGCTTCCCACAGTTGTGTGGATGTCCTTTGTGTGGTGGTAGGCCATCATTGTAAATAAGAATTTGTTCTTAACTGACCTGTTTAGTTACATAAAGGTTAAATAAAATTTAAACAACGCTAAAATACTCATTTTAAAAGGACCTTAAATATTTTGTCTTGTCCATTGATCCTCTGAATGTCACACATACACAATCCATGTCTCAATTGTCTCAAGGCTTAAAAATCATTTTTTGGATTTGTCTCCTCCTTCTTCTACACTGATTGAAGTCGATTTAACAGGTGACATCAATAAGGGATCAGCTTTTACCTGGTCAGTCGATGTGATGAAAGAGCAGGTGTTCCTAATATTTTGTCCACTCAATATACGCTCCCAATAATTTAAGGGGTAAGGATACAGTGATGGCGAAAATAGTGTTACGTAGGACATCAGTTACTTCATCTACTGGGACAGCGTCATCCCCAAACAAGGCGGAACCGAGGAGGACGTAAAGGCTAGAATACAAAAAGAAAGAGTAAAAATACATTTAGAAATCCATGTTATTCAATTATTGCACCCACACTGCTCGTGGGGGTCTGCGACGCCAGGGGCTAAAATAGAACTCATTCCTATTTCTGAAGCAGATCGCGCTGCAAGTCCTGGCTCTCCCATCTCCTCATTGGTTTATAGAAGCAGGTACCCACGTGCCATCTCCTTATTGGTTATACCCACGTGAATACATTTATGCACGATAGCGCACACTCGCAGCCGGTTTGGGTTCCGTGTTAGAAACATCCGGAGCTACAAGAAAACACCCCAAAATATAATTTCAACACTGACGTTTAACTCAGTGCTGCTGTGTGGCCCAGAAATATGGAGGACAACAAAAAACACAATAACAACAACTCAGACCTTCATAAACAAGTGTCTGCGATGCATCCTTAACATCAGGTGGAAACGCCGGCAAGAAAGAGGCAGGATGTCACTTATACTCCCTCTCCGGCCTCTAGGTCATCAGGCTGCTGATTAGCCCGCACACACTTTCCTCATGTGTTATTGACTCTGTTTCATGTTGGTGCGTGTTTCGTGTATTGTCTTGTTTATTTATAAAAAAACGCTCACGCCCTGTACTTACTTCCCGACTACCAGCGCAGTTGTTACACAGGAGAGCGAGCTTCCTGGTGAGACTAAAGCGAAGGGAAAACCAGCCACTACTTCCCGCCATTCTATTGGCCAATAGGAAAGTCACTTGATAATAAGATGGATGACCTCATATCCTGGATTTGCTATCAACAGGGCTCTCATAAGTTCAAAATTCCAAATTTTTCTGAAACATGGCTTTCGGACAAGATACTCAACATGGCTATCCAACTCGATTGATTCTCCATTCACCGAGTGGACAGGACATTGGATTCAGGGAAATCCAGATGGGGAGGGGTGTATGTATATATATCTTCATCAACACCAAATGGTGTGCAGACGCTAGCGCAGTGGAAGTCTCAACCTATTGTTCACCTGTCTTGGAATATCTGATGATCAAATGCTGACCCTTCTACCACCCAAGGAAGTTGTCATCTGTTATTCTGACTGCTGTATATATTCCGCCTCAGGACAACAACAACAACAACAAACTGTACAAGGCTATAAACAAGCAGGAGAACATGTACCCGGAGGCTGCTTTTCTTGTTGCCGGTGATTTTAATTCCGAGCCACTAAGACACGTAATGCCCAACTTCTATCAACACGTCTCTTTCGCCAGTAGGGATGATAAAGACCACTGTTACTCAACCCACAAGCAAGCATACAAAGCCCCCCCCCTTTCAGCAAATCAGATCATGACTCTATACTCCTGCTTCCTGTTCAGAAACAAAATCTTAAAACAGGAAGTACCAGTGGCACGTTCCATTAAAAGAAATGTCTACCGAGGAGGACGCTTTGCCGCAGAACTGCTTTGCTAGCGCTGACTGGAAAATGTTCCGGGACTCCGCTGATAGCGTCGACGAGATAACCACTTCCATCACCGGCTTCATCAGGAAATGCATTGCTCGCAGAGCTACCGCTCACAGGGCTGTCGCAGGCAACCCGTGGCTACGGCTGAGGACATGAACAAGTCCCGCTATGATGTCAGCAGGGGCATCAAAAGGACAATAGTGGAATCCCATGTGGCAGGGCCTACAGTACATTGCAGAGTACAAAGGAAGACATGAAGACAACGCTGCCTCTCTATAAAATAAACTCAATGCCTTTCATGCACACTTCAGGAAAAAAACAGAGGTTTTTAAACGGGTCAACACTCCTAAGGCCACAGGGTCAGATGGTATTCCTGGGGTTTGTCTTCATAGCATGTAATAGTGATCTTGAAAATGATCTACCCATTTCCAAGCTCCCTTGCCTTGCGAAAATAATAGAATCATTGGTCAAGAAATAGCTGTTATTTTCAATCTGTAAATGTTATTCGTAATGTTAATCTGGATTCAGACCTAAACATAGCACCACTACGGCTACCATGCTAGTTGTAAATGAAATTACAAATACCTTAGATCAGTGGTTCCCAAACTTTTTATAGTCCCGTACCCCTTCAAACATTCAACCTCCAGCTGCCTACCCCCTCTAGCACCAGGGTCAGCGCACTCGGTTGTTTTTTGCCATCATTGTAAGCCTGCCACACACACTGTACGATACATTTATTGAAGATAAAAATTAGTGAGTTTGTCGTCACTACCAGGGCACAAATAATAATATATTAATAATCAATCATTTTGTTCTTTATTTAACCATATTATATATAAAACCTTATTTGTTCATCAAAAATTGTGAATAACTCACCACAGGTTAATGAGAAGGGTGTGCTTGAAAGATTGCACATAACTCACCTGGATTTATTTTTCATGCTAGTAAGGGCCGAGAATCCATATAACACATGGTTGCAAAGGGCATCAGTGTCTTCACAGGATACTCTGAGCGCAGCCCAATCCAGAAATCTGGCAGTGGCTTCTGATTAAATTAAATTGATCATATTTGACATTGTCTGTAAGCTTGTTCATTTGCACACAAAAATCATACAAGGATGGAAAGACCTGTATGTTTTCCTTGTTAATGCAGACAGAAAAGAGCTCCAACTTCTTAATCATATATTCAATGTGCGGGACAAAATTGAGGCTAGTTGCAGAGAGTCCATGTAATTCTAGATTCAGATCATTCAGGCGAGAAAAAACACCACCCAGAGAGGCCAGTCGTGTGAGAAACTCGTCATCATGCAAGCGGTCAGACAAGTGAAAATGATGGTCAGTGAAGAACTTTAAGCTCATCTCTCAATTTTAAAAAATACATGAGAGTTCAGGGGCCTCGCTTTAACATAGTTAACCATTTTCACTGTAGTGTCCAAAATGTCTTTCAAGCTGTCAGGCATTCCCTTGGCAGCACGAGCCTCTCGTGGATGCTGCAGTGTACCCAAGTCACGTCAGGAGCAACTGCTTGCATGCGGGTCACCACTCCACTATGTCTCCCTGTCATGGCTTTTGAGCCATCAGTACAGATACCAACATGAGCAGCAGATACTTTTGTCTACATACTTAGTGGAATTCCCGTGAGAGAGTAACGGTTAATGTGTTAGGATGTTAATTATTTGAGATATGACATTGTGTTGTTATTTCGCTGAACACTAGATGGCTAAATTCTATTTTTGGCAGTGAAACGAAGCTACTCAGGCGAGGGGAAAAAAACTCACCCAAATGTATAGCTCCGTTGGAAAATAGAAATGGACTGTCTGAAAATGTGAAGATTCTTCTCCCCCCCCCTCATAAAAGTAAAAATGTAAAAAAAAAAAAATGTGAATCACATTTTTATTTGGCGTACCCCCGACAGCATTGCGCGTACCCCAGTTTGGGAATACCTGCCTTGAATGAAATAAATAATTGTGCTGACATATTTGTAGACTGATGGTTTCATAATTATCTCAATGCCGGAACTCAGGCCATCAAGGTAGATGGGTTCAAATCTGAGTTCCTTGAAATACATAAAGTGGTCCCCCTAGATACGATACTCAGCCCACTACTGTTTACAATTGATATACAGTGCCTTGCGAAAGTATTCGGCCCCCTTGAACTTTGCGACCTTTTGCCACATTTCAGGCTTCAAACATAAAGATATAAAACTGTATTTTTTTGTGAAGAATCAACAACAAGTGGGACACAATCATGAAGTCGAACGACATTTATTGGATATTTCAAACTTTTTTAACAAATCAAAAACTGAAAAATTGGGTGTGCAAAATTATTCAGCCCCTTTACTTTCAGTGCAGCAAACTCTCTCCAGAAGTTCAGTGAGGATCTCTGAATGATCCAATGTTGACCTAAATGACTAATGATGATAAATACAATCCACCTGTGTGTAATCAAGTCTCCGTATAAATGCACCTGCACTGTGATAGTCTCAGAGGTCCGTTAAAAGTGCAGAGAGCATCATGAAGAACAAGGAACACACCAGGCAGGTCTGAGATACTGTTGTGAAGAAGTTTAAAGCCGGATTTGGATACAAAAAGATTTCCCAAGCTTTAAACATCCCAAGGAGCACTGTGCAAGCGATAATATTGAAATGGAAGGAGTATCAGATCACTGCAAATCTACCAAGACCTGGCCGTCCATCTAAACTTTCAGCTCATACAAGGAGAAGACTGATCAGAGATGCAGCCAAGAGGCCCATGATCACTCTGGATGAACTGCAGAGATCTACAGCTGAGGTGGGAGACTCTGTTCATAGGAAAACAATCAGTCGTATATTGCACAAATCTGGCCTTTATGGAAGAGTGGCAAGAAGACATTTCTTAAAGATATCCATAAAAAGTGTTGTTTAAAGTTTGCCACAAGCCACCAGGGAGACACACCAAACATGTGGAAGAAGGTGCTCTGGTCAGATGAAACCAAAATTGAACTTTTTGGCAACAATGCAAAACGTTATGTTTGGCGTAAAAGCAACACAGCTCATCACCCTGAACACACCATCCCCACTGTCAAACATGGTGGTGGCAGCATCATGGTTTGGGCCTGCTTTTCTTCAGCAGGGACAGGGAAGATGGTTAGAATTGATGGGAAGATGGATGGAGCCAAATACAGGACCATTCTGGAAGAAAACCTGATGGAGTCTGCAAAAGACCTGAGACTGGGACGGAGATTTGTCTTCCAACAAGACAATGATCCAAAACATAAAGCAAAATCTACAATGGAATGGTTCAAAAATAAACATATCCAGGTGTTAGAATGGCCAAGTCAAAGTCCAGACCTGAATCCAATCGAGAATCTGTGGAAAGAACTGAAAACTGCTATTCACAAATGCTCTCCATCCAACCTCACTGAGCTCGAGCTGTTTTGCAAGGAGGAATGGGAAAAAATGTCAGTCTCTCGATGTGCAAAACTGATAGACATACCCCAAGCGACTTACAGCTGTAATCGCAGCAAAAGGTGGCGCTACAAAGTATTAAATTAAGGGGAATGAATAATTTTGCACGCCCAATTTTTCAGTTTTTGATTTGTTAAAAAAGTTTGAAATATCCAATAAATGTCGTTCCACTTCATGATTGTGTCCCACTTGTTGTTGATTCTTCACAAAAAAATACAGTTTTATATCTTTATGTTTGAAGCCTGAAATGTGGCAAAAGGTTGCAAAGTTCAAGGGGGCCGAATACTTTCGCAAGGCACTGTAAATAACAATGTTAACAATGTAATGTTATGTTATTAGATCTAAAGTTAGTGTTAAGTGCAAACAAAACATAACGCATGCTTCTTTTCCAGGTCCCATTACCCAGATTTACATTACATGTCTAATGACTACTTAGAACAGTACACAAATGGAGAGAGTTCCTTCCTACAAATATCTTTGTGTCTGGCTTGATGACAAACTGTCTTTTAAAAAACATGTCACTGAGCTGGTGAAGAAGTTGAAGTTCAAGGTTGGTATCTTTTACGGAACCAAAGCATGTCTGACTTTTGTTAATAGGAAGGAAATTGTCCAGGCCACTTTTATGTCTACTATAGATTATGGGGATATTATCTATATGCATGCTACATCATCTACACTTAAACCACTAGATACTGTTTTCCATTGTGTCCTTAGGTTGATTACTGGGGATGGTTATAGAACTCACCATTGTGTTTTGGATCAAAAAAGTGGGTTGGGCCTCTTTGTATGTAAGGAGAGAGCAGCATTTTATTGTGTTTATCTACAAAGCACTCATGCAGAAACGTTATGTATCTATCATCATTAATTCAATTTAGACTGACAAATGACCAAAGCCGGTCTCAGGCTTGGAGAACAATGGAGGCCCCTTCAGTCTCCACAGTTGAGTAAAGTTGATTTTAGTTTTTTTTTTGTGCCCTTCATGTGGAACAACTTCCAGTTCTGGCCCCCCTTGGTCAGTTCAGAGTTATGATCAGAGACCTCTATGTTGATAAATATGTCCGTTTTTCTTCATATGTTGTATAAATTGTATGCGCTTGATGTATTTATGCAGGGCTCATCTGTTAAAGAGACCCTTGTCTCAGTATGACTTCAAAACAAAGGTCATTTTTTCAAAATAAATGTGCAGGCCAGCTGGCAGGCGTCTTCACAGACACGTTCAACCTCACATTGTCCCAGTCTGTAATCCCCCACATGTTTCAAGCTGACTACCATCATTCCTGTTCCCAAAAACTCTATGGCATCCTACCACAACGACTACCGCTTTGTAGCACTCACATCTGTAATTATGAAGTGCTTTGAAAGGTTGTTCATGGCACACATGAACTCCATCCTCCCAGACACCCTGGACCCACTCCAATTTGCATTCTGCCCCAACAGATCTGCCCCAACAGACGACACATTCTCAATTGCACTCCACACTGCCCTCTCCCACCTAGAAAAGAGGAATACCTCATGTGAGGATGTTGTTCATTGACTACAGATCGGCGTTCAACCCCATAGTCCCTTCCAAGCTGGTCACCAAGCTTGGGTCCCTGGGACTGAACACCTCCCTCTGCAACTGGATCCTGGACTTCTCGACCCCCGGGTGGTAAGAGTAGGCAACAACACCTCCGCCACCCTGACCTTCAACATGGGGGCCCCCGGGGGTGTGTACTTAGCCCCCTCCTGTACTCCCTGTTCACCCACAAGCGACTCCAACTCCATCATCAAGTTTGCTGACGACATGACGGTGGTAAGTCCTGATCACCAACGGCGATTCCTATAGAGAAGAGGTCAGAGAGCTGGCAGTAAGACCAAGGAGCTGATCATGGACTAGGGGCGGGTGCACACCCCCATCCACATCGACTGGGTCAAGAGCTTCAAGATCATCAGTGTCCACATCACTGAGGACTTAATATCATCACTGAGGACTCAACACCAGCTCCGTTGTGAAAAAGGCACAGCAGTGCCTCTTCTCCCTCAGGAGGCTGAAACAATTTGTCATGGCCCCTCAGATTCTTAAGAACTTTTCTAGCTGCACCATGGATAGTATCCTGACTGATTGTATCACGTGCCAACTGTCACTTCTACACATGATACGACTCACAAGAATCAGGTGTCACTTCTACACATCACACGACTCAAGTATCAGACGTCACTTCACACTTGGTTTAGTTGGTGAAATACATTTGCTCTGCTGTCATTACTGTATAACACCAAGAAATAAACAGCTGTAAAAAAATATTTGAATATCTACCAAATGAAAGGCCATCTCTAAGCTACATGTGTAAAGTAAAGTATACGTAAAGTATACGCATTTATATTATAGTAGAGAAATTACCGTCTCGGTTAGTGATTGGCATCTCTCTATATCATCAATGGCTAAATGTACAGCCAATTAGACGTTGTCAAACTTGATAGAAAACGTCACTGGCATTAGAGACAGTCGTCTCCGCAAAAAGTGAAACATGAATGAGGTTTAGAGGGAAAACAAGGCGGGCGCAGAATGTATTCCTATCCAAAATATGTTATCCAATGCCAGAGAACATTGTGTGTTCAATACAGTGTCAACACCGTCAAAACAAGTGTTATCAGATGAATCACAGGTAAATGGGCAACATAATAATATATACCTTTTAGAAGACTTTTATCCAAAGCGACGTACAGGAGGGCGCTCATACATTTTCATATGGATGGTCCCAAACGGGAATTGAACCCACGATCCAGTCATTGCTCTACTAACGGAACCAGGACCATACATTCTCAACTTCTCTCAGATTGAATGATTACAAGACAGTCTTTTTTTAATATTTTTTTACTCTTTTTTGAATTGTACCCCTTTTTTTCTCCCCAATTTCGTGGTCTCCAATTGTTTTTTTAGTAGCTACTATCTTGTCTCATCGCTACAACTCCCTTACGGGCGCTGCAGTACAGCACCCTTAACCACTGCGCCACCCGGGAGGCCCCTAACAAGACAGTCTTGAAAGGGTTAAGGATATGTTCCGTGACGATACTGAAAACAACAGGCCAGTGTTCCAAGAGAATGTTTAAATGAGGAGGGCCGCAAACCACAGTTTGTGAGTGGGGGAACATCTGGAATATGTCCTACAGCGGACAGTGATTGAGGGGGTCAGTTAGCAACATCTACAGGCATACAGTGACTTCGGAAAGTATTCAGACCCCTTGACTTTTTCCACATTTTGTTACATTACAGCCTTATTCTAAAATAGATAAACATGTTTTTTTCCCCCTCATCAATCTTACACACAATGCCCCATAATGACAAAGCAAAAACTGGATTTTAGATTTTTTTTGTAATTCATTAAATAAAATATAAGGGAAATATCGTATTTACATAAGTATTCAGTACTTCACTCAGTACTTGGTTGAAGCACCTTTGGCAGTGATTACAGCCTTGAGTCTTCTTGGGTATGACGCTACAAGCTTGGCACACCTGTTTTTGGGGAGTTTCTCCCAATCTTCTCTGCAGATCCTCTCAAGCTCAGTCAGGTTGGATGGGGAGTTTTGCAGCACAGCTATTTTCAGGTCTCTCCGGAGATGTTCGATTCCGGGCTCTGGCTGGGCCACTCATGGACATTCAGAGACTTCCTGAGCAATCTGGAGCAGGTTTTCATCAAGGATCTCTCTGAACTTTTCCCCATTCATCTTTGCTCGATCCTGACTAGCCTCCCAGTCCCTGCCACTGAAAAACATCCCCACGGCATGATGCTGCCACCACCATGCTTCACCGTAGGGATGATGCCAGGTTTCCTCCAAACGTGACGCTTGGCATTCAGGCCAAAGAGTTCAGTCTTGGTTTCATCAGAGCAGAGAATCTTGTTTCTCATGGTCTGAGTCTTTAGGTTCCTTTGGCAAAGTCCAAGTGGGCTGTCATGTGCCTTTTACTGAGGAGTGGCTTCCTTCTGGCCACTACCATAAATACCTGATTGGTAGAGTGCTGCAGAGATGGTTGTCCTTCTGGAAGGTTCTCCCATCTCCACAGAGGAGATGGCGCTCTGTCAGAGTGACCATCGGGTTCTTGGTCACCTCCCAGATCTAGGAAGAGTCTTGGTGATTCCAAACTTCTATTTGAGAATGATGGAGGCCATTGTGTTCTTGGGGACCTTCAATGCTGCAGAAATTTTTTGGTACTCTTCACCAGATCTGTGCTTCGATACATTCCTGTCTCGGAACTCTACAGACAATTCCTTCGACCTCATGGCTTGGTTTTTGCTCTGACATGCACTGTCAACTGTGGGACCTGATATAGACAGGTGTGTGTCTTTCCAAATCATGTCCAATCAATTGAATTTACCACAGGTGGGCTCCATTCAAGTTGTATAAACATCAAGGATGAGCAATGGAAACAGGATGCACCTGAGCTCAATTTCGAGTTTCATAGCAAAGGGTCTGAATACTTATGTAAATAAGGAATTTACGTTTTTAATTTTTAATACATCTGCAAACATTTCTAAAAACCTGTTTTTAAATCAACTTTTAAATAAGGCTGTAACATCAAAATGTGGAAAAGTCTAAGTGTCTGAATACTTTCCAAAGGCATTTAACAAGCCACTTAACAAGGCACACCTGTTAATTGAAATGCATTCCAGGTGGACTACCTCATGAAGATGGAGTGTGCAAAGCTGTCGTCAAGGCAAAGGGTTGCTACTTTGAAGAATCTCAAATATAAAGTATATTTTGATTTGTTTCATACTTTTTTTGGTTACTACATAATTCCATGTGTGTTATTTCATAGTTTTGATGTGTTCAATATCATTCTACAATGTAGAAAATAGTAAAGATAAAGAAAAACCCTTGAATGAGTAGGTGTGTCAACTTTTGACTGGTACAATTTTTTGTTTGTATCATTGTTGGACATAAAAGACTGCAAAAGCACCAGGAAATTAGCTCCAATTGATTTTACATTTTGGAAATCCGAACAAGAGAAAAATTGTCCCCGGCTGAATCTTAGTTGATGATCCCTGGCTTATAGGGTGGAGATACTGTTTGGCCGGTGAGTAACTGGTATCTGCATCTTTGTCAAAGATCCCACAAATAAACCTTTTCATTCACTATATAAAAACTGAGTCAATATAAGAAATAAACAGTCACGCAATCCTTAAAATGGCCTTTAAAAGCACTTAAAGCACAGACTCACACGTCACAATGTTTAACATGGTCCTTTCAGTGGTTGTTTGTCTTGGTTCCATGACTAAGTTCTGTAAGCCATGTGTGGCTGAGAGGATAAAATGTTTACCTCATTAGTGTGTTTGGGTAGAGAGATGAAAAGAAGCGCTGCTTTTGGGTAGTAACTGCTCTCAGGCAGTTAGAGCATTGTTCAAATAGCACGGGAGGAGTCACAATTAAGCTTAAACACTTTAGGCCTTTCTGCTTCGGTGGCATGCAAACAGAGAGAGAGAGAGAGAGAGAGAAATGGAGAGAGCCCTTCAATATTTGTTAATTCGCGACTCATTTAAGAGTGTCAACGGTCTATTTTGGAGTAATTGAACAATGAATAGGCTTCCCTGCCTACCCAGTCTCCAGCTGGAATTATAAATCAAAGAGTGAGTGAGACAACAAGTAGGTTTTACGTACCACTGCTCCACCACTTCCTGCCGTGGACGACGTAATGATCTTGGTCCCTCTGAAGGGTACACTCCATGTTGGTGGCGTCACTGGAGGCCACATCAGGCTCTGTTGACAGGGTAAAACGGCAGAGCTAAAATTGTGTGGTAACAGTACATGGTTTTTTTACCGACTATGTCAACTTTGGGGCTGTAGCTGCACCGCAAACAGAAAGAGCATGGCAATGTGCGGGTTAACCCTTTTCTTAAGTCTTGTGGACAGGAAACGCACCTACCCAGACAGAGATCACTGGGTAGTGTGTCACACAGCGGGAGACACTACCTCTCTGTGTACGTGTGTGTGAACCGCTCTTTAATTAGTCCAAACACTGATCCACTCTAGAGTGAAGGTTTCTCTATGCACAGTAAATTCCCAGGAACGTGTACACAGAGTGTACACAGGAGTGGGAGGCTCATCCGAAATCAACCAGACCGATGACGCACACAAACACCTCGGAAACAACATCTGTGTTTGCAGGAACACAAGGGAACCTAACGCCCACTATCGTCCCTTCTGACATCATTACATTACTATTTATGTGTTCCAAATGGCACACTATTCCCCACTTAGTGCACTATTTTTGACCAGAGCTCTAAAACATAGCCCTAGGGACCATAGTCAAAAGTAGTGCACAATATAGAAAATAGGGTGCCATTTGCGATGCATACAATTTCTCTGTAATGGGTAACAAACAGAGGGGGATGGCTCATTCTCAACATTCTGACTCATGGTGTGGTCCCACAGGCCTCGCTCAGAGTGTTCAGTGTCTTTATGGAGATAGCTCTACTCAGAGCCTGTACCTGCTGGGATGAATATACAACCTCCTCTCCCCTCAGGTGGGGTCGTCTGAGTGGAGGCAGCACCCCCACAAGCATGCTAACAGGGTTATTACACTCGTAGAAGAGATAGGGTTCTACCAAGAACCGTTTATCAGAATAACCCTTTTTGGAAGACAAGGGTTCTTTGTAAGGCAAAGGGTTCTACCTAGAACCTTTAACATCCTAAGAACTATTTTTGTAAGAAAGGGTTCTTTGATGATTCTTTGGAAGGCAAGAAGGGTTCTACATAGAGCCATAAATAAGATTTCCCAGCATGCTTTATTGCAGTGAGATGTTCAGAATTGTTTTTTTTTGTGTAATATGTGTTTTTGCATGTACATTGATTGTTTAATACATAATGCTACAGAAAGATAAAGAGCATACAGTTTTCTAAACTAATCCAATCTGTTGGATTTATTGCACCCGTTACTGAGATGGTTGTTCCAGTTTAGATGATTGAGGTAGTCTCAGTATTCAATCTTCCCTACCCTGGCAGTCATTCTGAATGCAGGTTACGGGTGATTAACAATTTCACTTACTGGATAACCTAACTCTGTCTGGATTCCAATAGGAACTACACATGCTTTGCCAGCCAGCATAATGCCACTTGCAGACCTGATGTGGCCTGTGAACCAGGATATTCCTAACACGGAACCAAAAACCGGCTGCGTTCGTGCGCCATCGTGCATACATTTATTTTGTCCCCCCCCCCCCACACCAAACGTGATCACGACACGCAGGTTAAAATATCAAAACAAACCAATTATGTTAATTTGGGGACAGGTCGAAATGCATTAAACATTTATGGCAATTTAGCTAGCTAGCTTGAACTTGCTAGCTAATTTGTCCTATTTACCTGAAATGCACAAGGTCCTCTATTCCACCAATTAATCCACATGCAAAACAGTCAACAGATTAATTTCTATTCATCTCTCATCCTTCCGGGCCTTTTATTCTTTTGACTTTATATTGCGATTTGGCAACTTTCATAAATTAGGTGCATTACCGCCACTGACCTCGTTCGTCTTCAGTCACCCACATGGATATAACAAATGAGGAGACGGCACGTGGATACCTGCTTCTATAAACCAATGAGGAGATGGGAGAGGCAGGACTTGCAGCGCGATCTGTGTCAGAAATATAACTGAATTCTATTTTAGCCCTTATACCCTGACTACACCACTAGCGTCATGTGTGCGAGCGTTGCAAAATAAATTAAGGAATCTATGTTATTCAATTATTGCACCCACACTGCTCGTGCACGTCAACGAGCGTCTGCGATTCCTATTTCTTTTTTTTACCCATTTTTTCCTCCCCAATTTCGTGGTATCCAATTGGTTGTAATTACAGTTTTGTCTACAGTCTTGCTTCTTGACACAATGCCCATCCAACCCGGAAGCCAGCCGCACGAATGTGTCAGAGGAAACACCGTACACCTGGTGACCTGGTCAGCATGCACTGCGCCCGGCCCGCCACAGGAGTTGCTAGTGCGTGATGAGACAAGGATATCCCTGCGGGCCGAACCCTCCATAACCCGGACGACGCAGGGCCAATTGTGCGCCGCACCATGGGCCTCCCGGTCGCGGTCGTCTGCGACAGAGCCTGGACTCGAACCCAGAATCTCTGGTGGCACAGCTAGCACTGTGATGCAGTGCCTTAGACCACTGTGCCACCCAGGAGGCCGTCATTCCTATTTCTGACGCAGATCGCGCTGCAAGTCCTGCCTCTCCCATCTCCTCATTGGTTTATAGAAGCAGGTACCCACGTGCCATCTCCACATTGGTTATACCCCTCGTGGGTGATTTGAAAGACAAACTTTGTTGCCAGTCATCGTGGTAATACTATGAAAGTTTAGATGCCAATCACCATATAAGTTCAAAGATGGAAAAGCGTGGAAGGAGGAGAGATGACTAGAAACGATTCGGTTGACAGGTTTGTGTGTGGATTAATTGTCAGAGTAGAGGACCTTGTGCATTTCAAGCAAAATAACAACTCAATGTTTATATCCCAGGACAAATTAGCTAGCAACAGCAAGCTAGCCAAATAGGACAAATTAGCTAGCAAAAGTGCAAGCTAGCTAGCTAAATTGCTATACATGTTTAATTATTTTCGACTTGTCCCCAAATTAATATAATTGGTTCAGAGTTTGTTTTGATATTTTAACCTGCGTGTCGTGATCACGTTTGGTGTGGGGGACAAAATAAATGTATGCACGCACGCAGCCGGTTTGGGTTCCATGTTAGCAACGCAACACTCGTTGGCGGGCGTGAGCAGAGTGGGTGCAATATTTCTTACATTAGTACCCCAGGTCATCTTAGGTTTCATTACATACAGTCGAGAAGAACTACTGAATATAAGATCAGCATCAACTCACCATCAGTACGACCAAGAATATGTTTTTCGCGACGCGGATCCTGTGTTCTGCCTTACAAACAGGACAACGGAGTGGATCCTATGCAGCGACCCAAAAAAACGACTCCGAAAGAGAGGGAAACGAGGCGGTCTTCTGGTCAGACTCCGGAGACGGGCACAGCGCGCACCACTCCCTAGCATTCTTCTTGCCAATGTCCAGTCTCTTGACAACAAGGTTGATGAAATCCGAGCAAGGGTAGCATTCCAGAGGGACATCAGAGACTGTAACGTTCTTTGCTTCACGGAAACGTGGCTTACTGGAGAGACGCTATCCGAAGCGGTGCAGCCAACAGGTTTCTCCATGCATCGCGCAGACAGGAAAAAACATCTTTCTGGTAAAAAGAGGGGCGGGGGCGTATGCCTTATGACTAACGTGACATGGTGCGATGAAAGAAACATACAGGAACTCAAATCCTTCTGTTCACCTGATTTAGAATTCCTCACAATCAAATGTAGACCGCATTATCTACCAAGAGAATTCTCTTCGATTATAATCACAGCCGTATATATCCCCCCCAAGCAGACACATCGATGGCTCTGAACAAACTTTATTTAACTCTCTGCAAACTGGAAACAATTTATCCGGAGGCTGCATTCATTGTAGCTGGGGATTTTAACAAGGCTAATCTGAAAACAAGACTCCCCAAATTTTATCAGCATATCGATTGCGCAACCAGGGGAGGAAAGACCTTGGACCATTGTTACTCTAACTTCCGCAACGCATATAAGGCCCTGCCCCGCCCCCCTTTCGGAAAAGCTGACCACGACTCCATTTTGTTGATCCCTGCCTACAGACAGAAACTAAAACAAGAGGCTCCCACGCTGAGGTCTGTCCAACGCTGGTCTGACCAAGCTGACTCCACACTCCAAGACTGCTTCCATCACGTGGACTGGGAGATGTTTCGTATTGCGTCAGATAACAACATTGACGAATACGCTGATTCGGTGTGCGAGTTCATTAGAACGTGCGTTGAAGATGTCGTTCCCATAGCAACGATTAAAACATTCCCTAACCAGAAACCGTGGATTGATGGCAGCATTCGTGTGAAACTGAAAGCGCGAACCACTGCTTTTAATCAGGGCAAGGTGTCTGGTAACATGACCGAATACAAACAGTGCAGCTATTCCCTCCGCAAGGCTATCAAACAAGCTAAGCGCCAGTACAGAGACAAAGTAGAATCTCAATTCAACGGCTCAGACACAAGAGGCATGTGGCAGGGTCTACAGTCAATCACGGACTACAGGAAGAAACCCAGCCCAGTCACGGACCAGGATGTCTTGCTCCCAGGCAGACTAAATAACTTTTTTGCCCGCTTTGAGGACAATACAGTGCCACTGACACGGCCTGCAACGAAAACATGCGGTCTCTCCTTCACTGCAGCCGAGGTGAGTAAGACATTTAAACGTGTTAACCCTCGCAAGGCTGCAGGCCCAGATGGCATCCCCAGCCGCGCCCTCAGAGCATGCGCAGACCAGCTGGCCGGTGTGTTTACGGACATATTCAATCAATCCCTATACCAGTCTGCTGTTCCCACATGCTTCAAGAGGGCCACCATTGTTCCTGTTCCCAAGAAAGCTAAGGTAACTGAGCTAAATGACTACCGCCCCGTAGCACTCACATCCGTCATCATGAAGTGCTTTGAGAGACTAGTCAAGGACCATATCACCTCCACCCTACCTGACACCCTAGACCCACTCCAATTTGCTTACCGCCCAAATAGGTCCACAGACGATGCAATCTCAACCACACTGCACACTGCCCTAACCCATCTGGACAAGAGGAATACCTATGTGAGAATGCTGTTCATCGACTACAGCTCGGCATTCAACACCATAGTACCCTCCAAGCTCGTCATCAAGCTCGAGACCCTGGGTCTCGACCCCGCCCTGTGCAACTGGGTACTGGACTTCCTGACGGGCCGCCCCCAGGTGGTGAGGGTAGGCAACAACATCTCCTCCCCGCTGATCCTCAACACTGGGGCCCCACAAGGTTGCGTTCTGAGCCCTCTCCTGTACTCCCTGTTCACCCACGACTGCGTGGCCACGCACGCCTCCAACTCAATCATCAAGTTTGCGGACGACACAACAGTGGTAGGCTTGATTACCAACAACGATGAGACGGCCTACAGGGAGGAGGTGAGGGCCCTCGGAGTGTGGTGTCAGGAAAACAACCTCACACTCAACGTCAACAAAACTAAGGAGATGATTGTGGACTTCAGGAAACAGCAGAGGGAACACCCCCCTATCCACATCGATGGAACAGTAGTGGAGAGGGTAGCAAGTTTTAAGTTCCTTGGCATACACATCACAGACAAACTGAATTGGTCCACTCACACAGACAGCATCGTGAAGAAGGCGCAGCAGCGCCTCTTCAACCTCAGGAGGCTGAAGAAATTCGGCTTGTCACCAAAAGCACTCACAAACTTCTACAGATGCACAATCGAGAGCATCCTGGCGGGCTGTATCACCGCCTGGTATGGCAACTGCACCGCCCTCAACCGTAAGGCTCTCCAGAGGGTAGTGAGGTCTGCACAACGCATCACCGGGGGCAAACTACCTGCCCTCCAGGACACCTACACCACCCGATGTCACAGGAAGGCCATAAAGATCATCAAGGACATCAACCACCCGAGCCACTGCCTGTTCACCCCGCTATCATCCAGAAGGCGAGGTCAGTACAGGTGCATCAAAGCTGGGACCGAGAGACTGAAAAACAGCTTCTATCTCAAGGCCATCAGACTGTTAAACAGCCACCACTAACACTGAGTGGCTGCTGCCAACACACTGACACTGACTCAACTCCAGCCACTTTAATAATGGGAATTGATGGGAAATGATGTAAATATATCACTAGCCACTTTAAACAATGCTACCTTATATAAATGTTACTTACCCTACATTATTCATCTCATATGCATACGTATATACTGTACTCTATATCATCGACGGTATCCTTATGTAATACATGTATCACTAGCCACTTTATACTATACTATGCCACTTTGTTTACATACTCATCTCATTTGTACATACTGTACCCGATACCATCACTGTATCTTGCCTATGCTGCTCTGTACCATCACTCATTCATATATCCTTATGTACATATTCTTTATCCCCTTACACTGTGTACAAGACAGTAGTTTTGGAATTGTTAGTTAGATTACTTGTTATTACTGCATTGTCGGAACTAGAAGCACAAGCATTTCGCTACACTCGCATTAACATCTGCTAACCATGTGTATGTGACAAATAAAATTTGATTTGATTTGATTTGATAATTGAATAATATGGATTTCTAAATGTATTTTACAGGCTGTACTAGACCCTCAAAGAAAGATCTTATGATATATGTAATGTACTGTCTGAAATAACAAAATGTTAAAGCCTAATAAGGCTGGTGGAACTGCTCATAATAGAGGGATCTAGGAAGAACCATCCAAAGATAAAAGGGTTCTCGGTAGAACCCTTCATAGGCGGTTCTAGGAAGAACATTTAGATGATAAAATGGTTCTTGGTAGAACCATTTATAGAGGGTTTTAGGCAGAACCCTTCATAGAGGGTTCTAGGTAGAACCATATACAGGGAGTTCTTTGAAGAACCCTACATAGACAGTTCACCCCAGCACCAAAAAGGGTTCCCCTGTGGGGACTAACTGAAGAACCCTGTACGGTTCTACTCAGCACCTTTTTTCTTCTTCTAATAGTGTACTTTCCAAAGGGTCATGTGTGGTGAACGTACTGGCACAAAATGGCTGCCATTTAAGCATGTCACTAGTCTATTTTTGAGTAAGAGAGCTTTCCTAGCCTCCTGTTGAAATTATAAATCAAAACTTAATTAAAAAGAAGGAGGAGCTAATTAATTTAAGAGTGCATATTTGTGGCACAAGGGCTGAGTTATCATCATATAATGTTTGGCGACCTTTACTAACTTTATTAATGCGATCCATCACGTCATATCGTCTTGTGCTACGTGAACTGACACGACTAGGATGAAGTGGAGCCTTATATAGAGATACATGAATACACAGCAGGGATATAGTGTAGCCATATATTAAAGCATGGCTCTGGGCCTGAGGGCGTACCTGTCATACAGAAGCAGGAGCGGATCTGTCCACTGAGCAGGGGCTGGAGCCACTCTCTCTTCTGCTCCTCAGTACCAAACATGTGGAGGACCTCCATGTTCCCCGTGTCTGTAGGGGCAAACACAACCATAGATCTAGGAATTATCCAATGACACCATCACGTCAATGCAACCTAATTTATAATCATTTGTACACTGCAACTTACAAAAACATTTTCTTCTCAATTCCTGGTGATTTTACAATCCGATAATGTTATAACTCATCATAATTTAATTTATGACATAATAATTACGTAAACATGAAGCATGATTCACATCATTAGATAAGATACATCTATTAATCATGAATGGCTCCGAACATGAAAATCATCTACCTGGTGCATCAGCAAAAGACTTTGTACTAAACTTAGCACACTATCAGACAGTAAGTTCAACAGGCTTAATCAGTGGTGACCATGCCTTACCAGGGGCCTGGCAGTTGAAGAGGTCGGGGGCGTAGAGGCATCGTCCCGTTTCCTCTGCGATGTGGGCGTAGTCTAGCTGACTGAGACCGCTTACTGCCGGCAGGAAGAGGTTCCAAAGCCCCGCCTCTCTGGCCTTCGCCTAGGGGGGGGGGGGGGGGAGACACACATCTTAAATGACCTCTGAACTCCAACACCGCTCTAGGGTGAAGTTTCCCGCTGGTACAGATTAGGATCAGTTTACCCTCCCCAATCCTAACCATTAGCATTAATGGGGGAAAATGCTAAACTGACCCAAGATCAATGTCTAGGGGCAACTTCACCTTATTCCTCAAACACTCTAGAAGAGCTGACCATCAAAAAACACCAACATCACCCCCCCACCATGTTCTTCCTTACCTTCAAATCCTCTATCACCTGGGGAGGGTGCCATCTCTGGGGCGAGTGGGCGTGTTTAGAGTAGTACTCTGATACTTCCTGGGGGAAAAACAGTCAGTCATCCACTGGTGAATATACAAAGCGTGGACTAATTCAGGAGGTTGCAACTTCACAATACAGTACATTTCAGACAGAAATGTATAATGCCCACAGAAGAGACCAACTCAATGAGGATATGGAATCCTCAGCTCTTCTACAAGCGCTGGTCTTGTATCCGTTGTTGTTTCCATTTAATACGTCCCAGATGCTCTTTATGAGGCATGTGACAGAATGAACAATTTTGTCTCTTTGTTGACGGATGTAAGTGTGAGTGCACTTAGCTTGCTCCCTCCGGCACTGTCTGTACCTCATTACCCTGACCGCCACTCTGACTCATACAGTGCCCTGTAATTCCTCCTTCTGTCTTCTCTGCTCTTGACCCCTGACCTTTCAACTGACCTGCTGAGCAGGAAGCACGTGTTGTTTCATGAACTCTGTGACCTGCTGGTGGACAGCCTGGCCTTTAGCAGTCTGGAGGAACAGTCTGGCATCAGCAGGGCCCAACCTGGAGGGGCTACAAACAGCCAGACACGCCCAAACATACCATTTCACACCATAATACATACAGGCAATAGTATGAGATGATAGACTGTAGTTTTAGTATCATGTCAACCAACATACTTCTCTGCAATCTGCAGCCCAACCTGGGCCAACGGCTCCACACTCTGGCCAAACTGGGCAGCATTGGGAGCACTGGCATTGCCCAGGAGGTGGCGTGCATAGATCCCCTATAACAGAGAGAGAGAGAGCGAGCGAGAGCGAGAGAGAGACGGGGTTACAGACATACACACAGACACACAGAGACAAGATCTTCTGTGAGCAGAGACAGTCTAGAGAAATATCTCAGTCCTAGGAAGTCCTCAATCAGTAAGATAGTATTATCAGCAAGAAAGAGGCAAAATGGTGTCAAAGACAGATGAAAGCTGATTGATGAAAAATAATGATTTGTATAGATCATAACACAGGAGTCTGCTTTGGTTTGCTGTAGGTACAGAATAAAGAATAATATTCAGGTACAGAATAAAGAATGAAAGCAGATAAGACAAAGTGTGTGTGTGTGTGTGTGTGTCTTGATGAGATAGATGAGAATGTGGACCTGGGAATAGTTTGAGCTCATTAGCTGCCTCTTCAGCCGAACAGTGCCAAAGAGATGACAAGTTGAGAGATACAGAGAGAGAGAGAGAGAGAGAGCATCAAAAAACAGCTACTGTGTGTGTGTGTGTGTGTGTGTGTGTGTGTGTGTGTGTGTGTGTGTGTGTGTGTGCATATGCGTGTTCCTTCATTTACACCAGTCCATCTGGCATTTCAATGGCCATCATGTGCATTCAGGAACATGTGCCATCAGTGAAAAGGTGCATCCTATCCAGTGGTGTAAAGTACTTAAGTAAAAATACTTTCAAGTACTAATAAGTCATTTTGGGGGGGTATCTGTACTTTACTATTTATATTTTTGACCATTTTTACTTCACCAGACTCCTAAAAAAAATAATGTACTTTTTACTCCATACATTTCCCTGACACCCAAATGTACTCATTACATGTTGAATGCTTAGCAGGACAGGGGTGTCCTCGGATGGGGCCACAGTGTCTCCTGACCCCTCCTGTCTCAGCCTCCAGTATTTATGCTGCAGTAGTTTGTGTCGGAGGGCTAGGGTCAGTTTGTTATATCTGGAGTACTTCTCCTGTCCTATTTGGTGTCCTGTGTGAATCTAAGTGTGCGTTCTCTAATTCTCTCCTTCTCTCTTTCTTTCTCTCGGAGGACCTGAGCTCTAGGACCATGCCCCAGGAATACCTGACATGATGACTCCTTGCTGTCCCCAGTCCACCTGACTGTGCTGCTGCTCCAGTTTCAACTGTTCTGCCTTATTATTATTCGACCATGCTGGTCATCTATGAACATTTGAACATCTTGGCCATGTTCTGTTAATCTCCACCCGGCACAGCCAGAAGAGGACTGGCCACCCCACATAGCCTGGTTCCTCTCTAGGTTTCTTCCTAGGTTTTGGCCTTTCTAGGGAGTTTTTCCTAGCCACTGTGCTTCTACACCTGCATTGCTTGCTGTTTGGGGTTTTAGGCTGGGTTTCTGTACAGCACTTTGAGATATCAGCTGATGTACGAAGGGCTATATAAATAAAATTGATTTGATTTGACAGGAAAATTGACAAATTCACACACATATCCAGCGAACATCCCTGGTCATCCCTATTGCCTCTGATCTGGCGGACTCACTAAACACAAATGCTTCATTTGTAGAGATGTCTGATTGTTGGAGTGTGCACTTGGCTATCTATAAATAAAATAAATAAAATAGTGCTGTGTGGTTTGCTTAATATAATGAATTTTAAATTAATTATATTTTTACTTTGATATTTAAGTATATTTTAGCAATTACATTTACTTTTGATACTTACAACCTCACCCTAATCGCATTCTTCGGGACACCGATCCCGAAGAAGTTTTAAGTAACAAGAGAATTTCCCAAGACATAGACATATCTGATATTAGCAGAAAGCTTAAATTCCTGTTAATCTAACTGCACTGTCCAATTTACAGTAGCTATTACAGTGAAAGCATACCATGCTATTATTTGTGGAGAGTGCACAATTTTGAATAAACAAATTAGGCACATTTGGGCAGTCTTGATTCAAAACTTTTAACAGAAATGCATTAGTTCATTGGATCAG
Organism: Oncorhynchus mykiss; assembly: GCF_013265735.2. Lineage (NCBI taxonomy): Eukaryota > Metazoa > Chordata > Actinopteri > Salmoniformes > Salmonidae > Oncorhynchus > Oncorhynchus mykiss. The sequence continues at coordinate 34,454,341 of NC_048575.1, read as the reverse complement.
TCTAAAACTTTACACATACACTGATGCCATATAGTGGCCAAAATCAAAATTGTGCCTGGGATGGAATAATACATTATGGCCTTTCTCTTGCATTTCAAAGATGATGATACAAAAAAAATAAAAAAGAACGGTTGTTTTTTTTCTTTGTATTATCTTTTACCAAATCTATTGTATTATATTCTACTACATTCCTTTCACATTTCCATAAACTTCAAAGTGTTTCCTTTCAAATGGTACCACGAATATGCATATCCTTGCTTCAGGGCCTGAGCTACAGGCAGTTAGATTTGGGTATGTCATTTTAGGGCTAATCTTTAAGAGGTTTTAAGTATATTTAAAACCAAATACTTCTAGACTTTTACTCAAGTAGTATTTTACTGGCTGACTTTCACTTTTACTCAAGTTATTTTATATTTAGGTATCTTTACTTTTATCACCACTGATCTTATATTATCATATTGTGTGTGTGTGTGTGTGTGTGTGTGTTTGTGTGTGTGTGAGAGAGAGAGACCGACAGAGAAAGAGAGTGTAAGCCAAACCTGAGCGATCCCTGCCATCTTAAAGACCGAGAGGGCCAGGTAGAAGTTGAGCTGATGCAGAGAAGATGGGATCTCTCGGCACCGGCAGTAGATGGAGATCAGGTCCTCAGGAGAAGGTATACCTGGCCATTTGGAAATAAATAGACAGAAAAAAAAAGAGAGAAAGTTCATCAATAGCATTACACAGATGAAAATCAAATCAGGCCACATAAACTCCAAGCTGTAGAGAACAGAGTAGGATTACGTTGCGTTCTTGCTTAATGGTTTAAGTTAGGGTTTAGAGCTCGTAAGCTGATCCTAGATCTGTGTCAGATATCAGAGGTCATACCTTCCACACCCCTCAGGCTGCCCATGCAGCTGAGGAGGCTGAGGCTACTGGGCAAATAGTTGGGCATCAGGAAGTAGGCCAGGTCTGCCATTGGCTGGCCCGTGGTGGAGAGCTCCCAGTCCAACACAGCCACCACACGAGCCTAGAGAGAAAGATAACATTTGTCTATTAGATATGCACACTTCAGTCATTCACTTCCTCTACAACATTAGTCTCATATACAATGAAAAACACTTTCAGAAAAGTGCTATAAAAATGCTAATATGTTTTACAGTATTATTACTGTTTAATGTAAGCTTCAAGCCATGTTTCAACCTCAGTAGGATGGAAAATCAGGTTGTCCACTCGAAAGTCCCCATGGACAAGGGCCACTTCATTGTCATTGGTGGGCAGGTTGCTCAACAGCCAATCAGAGAGCTTATCCATAACGGGAATTTCTTTGTGGGCAGCTGCTCTGTATTGCTTTGTCCAGGTAGACACCTTTATTGGGTAATAAACAGTCAAAGTGAAAATGATATTTTAAGACCAAAGTGGGATGCAAATGGGAATAGAAAGGGGGTGGAATAAAAATGGAACGGGAATAAGTAGAGGATATCTATCTTCTACCTGTCTCTTGCAGTAGCCAGGCCCTCTCCCGTACCCCTCTAGGTCCATGGTGGTTAGGTCCAGGGAGTGAAGACGGGCCAGAACCTCCACTGCAGACACATACAAGGCTGCCCTCTCCGCTGCACTCACCCCTGGGAGCCTCAGGTCCTGGAATATACGCCCCTACACCACAGAGAGGGGAACACAATTGTATATCGTTTGGTCAGATATCAAACGTAATACCGCGCTCATCAACCAGACATAACAGAGGGAGAGTTTGTTTGTAACTCCTACTACAGCTCAACGGTGCATTTTAAAGGCTCACACAAATTTGTGCACTGTGCAGCATTGACCTACCTGTACATGCTCCATCAGGTAGAACTCAGTTCCGATCACCTCTGCGTCAGTGCAGTGTAGCAGTGGCTGGGGTACTGGGAACCCAGCAGAGAACAGGGCCTTCTGCACTCGATACTCCCTGTCCACCTCGCACACAGAAAACAGAAAATGTGATCCGACAGCCCAACGGGGGGGCGGATTACGCTAGTTTCTACTTCACAGTAGGGCCGTTTTGCAGAAATGCCTTCTTGAACATGTGAACTTTCATGTGCCTTAATTGCAATCTTGTATGGGATCGGTAAATATCAATACAAATGTTAAATGACGAGCCTAGTTTAGCCAAGGAGAACGCACTGAGCTATAAATCAAATCAAACATTATTGGTCACAGACACATTTTGCAGATGATATTTCAGGTGTAGCGAAAGGCATTTTTTAAATAAATAAATTATGATTGTTATTGTATTTTTTTTATGTAATAACACAAAAATGTTTTGGGCTAATAATGTAAGAAACAATAACACACAAAAAAACTAAACACTGCAAAGTTGCTTAGGTGCTAGAAGCAGTGCTGCCATGTCTATATAGGGAGAAAGGCAGGATCCTTCCTGGCTAGCTATGATTGGCTGAGATAAGGGGAGGGTATACCATGCGTTTATATGAGATGCTGAATGGGGGCGTAAACAAAGTAGAGCTCTCTAGCACTCAACACAATCTTTCAAGGACATTTTCTTCTCTTACTTGTCTCCTAAGTGGGATAACAAATGTATCACCTTTTAAAGCAGCATACTTTCACATGCATGCCATGACATGCCATTTTGGCGCTCTGAAACTAAATGTTTGTAATAAAACTGTTGGGATTTTTCGACATAAGCCTCGGTTGGGACGGGCTATCACAAATGTCAATGATTCCAAATAAACAAAAGTCATGCATACATTACATAATGTATCAAAAGCAATTTGTTGGGCTATTATTACTACATTCTCTAGTCTATCCCAAGCATTGACAAAACTGTATATGTAGCAAAAAAGCTGTAAAAACTAAGATATTTGTCCTCCGACGAAGGGGGGTGATGGAGGGGTTCATATTATTATTATTTGTTTAATGTTAAACACTCCAGGCACCCGAGCTATAGACTGTTCTCTCTGCTTCCGCACGGCAAGCGGTACCCGTGCATCAAGTCTGACACCAACAGGCTCCTGAACAGATTCTATCCCCAAGCCATAAGACTGCTAAAATAGCTAACAAAATTGCTACACGAACGATCTGCGTTAACCCATGTATTTACATATTTATTTTTGCACTGTCTCCATGCACACTCACAGGACTTTACATATATACGCACACTAACACACATATTTATCCTGATGCCTAGCAGTGGTGTAAAGTACTTAAGTAAAAATACTTTCAAGTACTAATAAGTCGTTTTTTTTTGAGTATCTGTACTTTACTTTACTATTTATATATTTTTTTACAACTTTTACTTTTACTTCACTACATTCCTAAAGAAAATAATAAACTTTTTACTCCATACATTTTCCCTGACACCCAAAAGTACTCGTTACATTTTGAATGCTTAAAATGGTCCAATTCACACACTTATCAAGAGAACATCCCTGGTCATCTCTACTGCCTCTGGTCTGCTTCATTTGTAAATTATGTCTCAGTGTGCCCCTGGCTATACATACATTTTTTTTTTTTAACAAGAAAATGGTGCCGTCTGGTTTGCTTTATATATGGAATTTGAAATGATTTATACTTCAGTATATTTTAGCAAATAGATTTACTTTTGATACTTAAGTATATTTAAAACCAAATATTTTTAGAATTTTACTGGATGATTTTCACTTTTACTTGAGTCATTTTCTATTAAGGTATCTTCACTTTTACTAAATTATGACAATTGGGTATTTTCTCCACCACTGATGCCTAGTCACCTTACCCCTATCCAGATCTACCTCTACCACTCAAGTAGCCTATCCCTGCACATTGGAAATATGGTCCCTGTATATAGCTTCTTACTTTCTCGTGTTTCACTTGTTTGTATTACTCGTGTGTTTTGTTCTACCTTATGCTGTTTTTTAGTACTACATTGATATTGTGTTGGGTTTAGACCTTGCAAGGTATTTCACTGTACTTGTAACGTTAAACGTTGTCTCCCTCTATTGGAGAGAAATAATACAGCTAAAACAACTGAAACTGTGTCAAAGAGCACAGTGCCTTTTACTACTGTTCTTGCTCATTATTTATCTAATTATTGAGAAGGTTTTACATCATAACTACCTTGTGAGCCCCTGGTAGAAGCATACCCGGTGGTTTCTTTCTCAGGACATAGCTGTCAGAAGGGGTCTGGATAAGGAAGGTGGGGTTGGATTGTCCAGCACTGGAATGATCAGACACGGAAGGCATGGACAGGGATTCACTCCATTTTACGAAGTATGCTAATTTCCATGGAACTTGAACACTTCAGATAAAAGGTGAGCATACCTGTATTGTCTGACAGTGAACCTGTCGTTGTTGGACACCCCTCGTGTCTTTCCAGCCAGATATCGCTGAAGATTGACCGTGTTGAACCTGTGCTGCTCCCGAACAGGAGTTGCTGTTTGGTCTTCCATATTTCAGTGTGGATTAATAATTTGTCAAAATTGTAAAATTGAACGAATTAGCTAATCTCGTACAATATGGAAAGTCGAATGGTTTCGTTTTGGTCAACGGAGGTGGGAGTCAGTGTTTTGCAGATCAAACTTTGCGCAAACAAAACAGTGACTGAGCTCATCTCACAGACCGGTAAATGCACAGTTTTGCTGATGGCACGCACTGACCGATGTTCGAATTTTTAGATGCCGTAGAGATCATGTATTTATAGGACTTTTTTTTTTTTTACTCAACGCAGCTTGTTTCTGCCCGGACTGTATTTACAGAAACTCGGGTTGCCAGCTGATTCGAGCTGTGTAGACGTGTACTAGCCCGTCGCTTGTGGTCTTTATGTGATTGTCAAGGCTTTTCAATCCAGGCATTTTACACTTGAACAACGGAGTAGTGTGGCTTATTCCTTTTATAGAAACATGACCTCAATCGAAGAGCTGAAGCTGCGAGTGAGGGAGCTTGAGAATGAGTTGATCAAGTGTAAGCAAAAGCGATGTACGGCGATGTGTGCCGAGGAAACTGCCGACAACAACCAACCTCATCACAGACCAAGGATCGACAAAATGAGTGCAGAAGTAGTGGATTCAAACCCTTACAGGTATATGTAGCTGTCGAAATCGAACTGCCGCAAATTGAGTCATTTGTGATCATGAATACATAAGAGAGTACATGATATGGTTGACACCCCAGAAATAAGGGCCACATACCGGCATATGGTGTAAACTGCTTACCTCGCGTTCTTACCTTGCAGTCGTCTGATGGCTTTGAAGCGAATGGGCATTGTTGAAGATTACGAGGTAAGAAACAATCGTATGTTATATTGTTATGCGATACACATCGAAGGTTGCACAATGTCCCCAATATTCTGAGGCTTTCTATAATTCCCTATTGGAGGAGTTCTGAAATTATGGAATTTTAAAACCCTACACCGATCTAATATGACAAAATGGGCATGCGTTTATTTATATTCTATTGTTAAACAGAAAATCAGGACGTTCACTGTAGCTGTGGTGGGTGTTGGAGGAGTTGGAAGTGTGACTGCAGAAATGCTCACAAGATGTGGCATTGGCAAGGTAATACAAACTTCACGTTACTAAATCAACATATCTTTATATCGTTCGCTTTCAACCTTATGTTTCCGATGGACAACGTCCATCAATGCAACATACACCGAGTCATTCTGCCTTGTTGCCATATCATCTCTTTGCACAGCTCATCCTGTTTGACTATGACAAAGTGGAGCTGGCCAATATGAACAGGCTGTTCTTCCAGCCTCACCAGGCCGGCCTCAGCAAAGTAGAGGCAGCTGAACACACACTCAGGTACAGTGACCTGAGGGGCCACGTTCAGTAGGCAAACGTTGTGGAACGTTGCCAGAATAAAAATGTCATCAACATAAATCCTCATTCTACATGTCAGAGATGTTGGTCCTGCGTCATATATTTACATCTGAACATTCCACAACATTGTGTCCTGCTAAACGTACCACTGGTCTGATTTATATGATGTAATGTCACAATAAGGTGCTTACATGTTTTTACGTTCTGTCAACAGGAATATCAACCCAGATGTGCAGTTTGAGACCCACAACTACAACATCACCACCATGGAACATTTCGCACATTTCATGGATCGCATAAGGTGAGAACTTGTGTCCTCTCCTATCTCATAAGTGCAGTAATAATACTGCTTTTGTGGTCATTTCTGCAGAGCATTTTCAGTATTGAATTGCTCCACTGTGCTGTCCCATACAGCATGACAGTGTTGCCTCTCAGTTCTCTGACCTTTCAAGTTGATAAAAAAAACAACTAATTGCATTACAGTATGACATTGGATGCTTTACTTTACTTTACTTTACGTGATGAGGGCAACTCTGAAGTAAACACATACAGATCACACCAATAAATCTAGAAGAAGGGGTTGTTTTTGTTCAACTTTCAAGATCTACCATAACACATAACTTCTGAAATGTTCACGTGATCGCCACATGGTCATTCTGTTTCTAAGTACTCTGTGTTGTCTCAGTTATGGGGCGCTTCAGGAAGGAAAGGCCGTAGACCTGATTCTGAGTTGTGTGGACAACTTTGAGGCCCGGATGGCCATCAACGCAGTCAGTACTAATATATATATATATATATATATATCCCTCATTCCCTGACAATAAAACATACAGTATTGAGATGGTGAAGATCAGATGATGTAGGTTGTTCATTTTTTCGTTCCTAGGCGTGTAACGAGCTGGGTCAGACCTGGATGGAGTCGGGTGTGAGTGAGAATGCTGTGTCTGGACACATCCAGCTCATCATCCCGGGGGAGACGGCCTGCTTCGCAGTACGTCACAGCACACACTTAGGATGGGTCCCAAATGGCACCCTTTTCCCTATTTATGTCCAGGGCAAAACAATTATTTTAACCAGGGCCAATATGGCTCTTGTTAAAAGTAGGGCACTATATAGGAAAAATTGTACCATTTGCAATATCACTGTTCTACTTAAAGACATGCTCTGGTACTTTGGCGACTACTAAGTATTTTTTAAACCTTCTGCTTTGGGCTGGATGTGTCGATGTCTAGTTCATGTTTTACCTCAATTAGCCACGCAACCCCAGTTTGAAAGCGACTGTTTTTTTTTAAGCTTTGCCATTTCTCCCTACATTCCCCCCCCCCCCCCAATTTGAGATTCAGCCCCTCACCATTTGAGTGACAGCTAGCAAGTATCACACCCAGCAGAGCGAGAGCAATGACGTGGCGCACACATCTGCACATATGTGATGCAGGACTCAATTTTCGGGGACCACTTTTGGCTCGTGGGCACTACTTTCAGAACTACCGAAAAGTATACAAAAGTACCGGACAGTCCCTTTAATCGAAACAGATGGCACGTTGCAAACACAAGCTTTGATTGTCCCTGTGACAGTGTGCTCCTCCCCTGGTGGTGGCGGCCAACATTGATGAGAAGACCCTGAAGAGGGAGGGGGTGTGTGCTGCCAGCCTACCCACCACCATGGGTGTGGTGGCAGGGATCCTGGTCCAAAACGTCCTCAAGTAAGATCTGGGTTACATTTGTTTGTAAATGGGACCTGGGTCATATTCATTAGGCCCCACATGGAAGAAAACAGACTGAAACAGAGGCACTATCGGAACTTGTCCAATAGGCAACACTTTGTTTTCTGTCGAGAAGCATTTTGCGACGGTGTGGCCTAATGAATACGACCCTGATCATAGCCCAACACAAAGACCCATAACGGGGTTGCCTATGAAGATATCCTAACAGTGGTTCATGGTCCTCAGGTACCTGTTGAAGTTTGGCACAGTCAGCCATTACCTGGGCTACAACGCCATGCAGGACTTCTTCCCCACTATGGCCATGAAGGCCAACCCCACATGTGATGACCGCTACTGCAGGAAACAGCAGGACGACTATAAGGTGACTGACCAAGGAGGCCCTTTCCTCCTTTTTCTTTCTCTGTCTCTCTACTTCACCCATCATGACCTGGGGTGTGTACAGGACCGGGTACAGTTGTAATTCAGTGGTGTGCGTGCTTTGTGGTCCACAGAAGAAAGAGGCCGAGCGACCAAAAAAGGTTGTAGAGGAGGTGGTGGAGGAGGAAGTGGTTCACGAGGAGAACGACTGGGGTGAGTGTAGCTGGAGCGTTGATATTGCCTCAATGTATTGTCCATAGCAAGTGATCCTGTCTAGGTACCATTACTGACCTATGTTGCTCTGTCAGGTATTGAGCTGGTGTCGGAGCAGACAGAAGAGGAACTCCATGCGGCTTCAGGCCCTGTCCCCGACCTCCCAGAAGGCATCACTGTGGCCTACACCATCCCTGAGAAGGTCAGTACCATACAAACCTCATAAAAAAAATCCTATGATATTCTTTTTGTTTTTTTGATGAACGCAGACAATGCATAGCCCCTTGAGGGTCATAACGCCTACCACAGGAGATTGGTGGCACCTTAATTGGGGAGCACTGGCTCGCGGTAATGGCTGGAGCGGATTAGGTGGACTGGTATCAAACACATGATTTCCATGTGTTTGATGCAGTTCTATGTTTTCTGTTCCGGTCATTATTATGAGCCTCCTGTAATGACTAAGTAGGCAAAGTTTGTTAAATGAGCTACTCTGTATGGTACAAACAAGCTAAGTCACTATTTCTGGGCCAGTGGAAGTAACCGGTACAACCTCAAGGAGGCATCTCAAGCCAGTTTGAACTAATATTGACCTCTGTCCTCCTTTTCCAGGAGACCGGGGTGTCAGGAGGGGAGACGGTGGAGGAAACGGAACAGAGTCTAGAAGAGCTGATGGCCCAGATGAGAAAGATGTAACCGGGACCAGGAAGACACCTCAACTATCAGACGGCCATCCTCATCGTCGTGCATCCGCGTATCTCCGCAACATTGCAGTGAACCTACCACCCTTTTTTTAATAACGGAGCATTGACACCGTACAGTATACCCCCTGCAATGGAGCTTTGCATCTCCACGTTCTTAAATCAAGCACGATTTTTCATACCCACGTACTACAGTATCAATACGACTTAATGCATGTACTTCTGCTCCTTTGACATGAAAGGGAATGCAATGCATGGTTAATGAACTCAAGTGCTGCTGTTTATGATCTTCATATTCCCCAAGGCTGTAAATTTACTAGTGTAAGCCTGTTCAATATGGAAGCATATAACTGTTGAAATTCAATTTGAATTTCAGCATCGGAGAGCACAAACTGGACGCTGAAATGTATGTAATTATCTTAAATAAACTTTTGCTTGATGTAATGGACCAGGTACGTACAGATGTAAGCTATGTAATTCATTATGCTTGTTGGGCCGAGAGGAAATACTGTTGTAACACTCAGCGTTGAATAAGTAATTGCTGTTATGGATAGTCTCAGACCAACAATTACTACTGTATGGAATGCAAATTAATTAAATTGTTAATGCATTACATCCTTTCTTCTTCTAAAACATGTTGAATGATGGCGAATGAGGCCTAATGTTTCTCTGCATGACAAACCTGCCTTAAATGTATCTGTTCCATGTCTAGCTCTGGTCCGTAGTGCGATAACGAGTGGCCTCTGCTACATGTTGTGGCGCTATGGGGCGGCAGAGTAGCCTAGTGGTTAGAGCATTGGACTAGTAACCGAAAGGTTGCAAGTTTAAATCCCCGAGCTGTACAAATCTGTCGTTCTGCCCCTGAACAAGGCAGTTAACCCACTGTTCCTAGGCCGTCATTGAAAATAAGAATTTGTTCTTAACTGACTTGCCTAGTTAAAGGTTAAAACAATGGACCAGTGCTACTCTCAGCTGTTTAAACTGATATAGCTGAAACTGTACTGACTAACTCTCTGTTTCCACACTTTGTTTCAATAAAGTATTTATTAGCCAGTTGATTATAGTTTATGGTAATCCCTTAATTTTCTTACACAATGATGTGTGCCATTCAGAGGGTGAATGGGCAAGACAAAATATGTAAGTGCCTTTGATCGGGGTATGGTAGTAGGTGCAAGGCGCACCGGTTTGTGTCAAGAACTGCAACTCTGCTAGGTTTTCAACAACCGCTTCCCGTGTTTATCAAGAATTGTCCACCACCCAAAGCACATCCAGACAACTTGACACAACTGTGGGAAGCATTGGAGACAACATGGGCCAGCATCCCTGTGGGATGCTTTCGACACCTTGTAGAGTCCATGCCCTGATGAATTGAGGCCGTTCTGAGGGAAAAATGGAGGGGGGGGTTACATCTCAATATTAGGACGGTGTTCTTCATGCTTTGTACACTCAGTGTCAATTCTATTTGCATAATTAGTATGGTATAATCCTGACAGACATGATTGTGTTGTCCACAGGAACCTGGAGAAGGCTTTGTACAAGCAGGTTCTGGACGTCAGGGAGTTGTTGAGGGACTGGGCACATTCAAGGTGATCCGGCCAACAGATGTTGACGCATCTCCAGCAAATGAGTCAGGAACATTTTGGCTGCCCTGGAAAACACAGTAGGGAGGGGCACAGCTTTGTATTTGCCAAGGCAGCAGCTACTCTTCCTGGGTTCCAGCAACATTAAGGCAGTAGTACAATTTTTAAAACATTACAATACATTCACAACATATTAAGTGCCCTCAAACCCCTACTGTACTACCACATATCAGCAACAAAATCCATGTGCACTATACTGCGTATAATCCGTGTGTCTATACTGCGTATGTTATCGTGTGTTTGTATGCATGTGTCTGTGCCTATGTTTGTGTTGCTTCACAGTCCCGCTGTTCCATAAGGTGTCTTATCTGTTTTTAAAATCTAATTTTACTGCTTGCACGAGTTACTTGATGTGGAATAGAGTTCCATGTAGTCACGGCTTTATGTAGTACTGTGTGCCTCCCATAGTCTGTTCTGGATTTGGGGACTGTGGAGAGAGCTCTGGTCTTGTGGGGTATGCATGGGTGTCTGAGCCTTGTGCCAGTAGTTCAAACAGACAGCTCGTGCATTCAACATGTCAATACCTCGCACAAATACAAGCAGTGATGAAGTCAATCTCTTCTCCACTTTGAGCCAGGAGAGATTGACATACATAATAATGTTAGCTCTCTGTGTACATCCAAGGGCCAGCATTGCTACCCTTTTCTGAGCCAATTGCAATTTTCATAAGTCCCTCTTTGTGAAACTGTACCTACTGACTCTCTGTACACACTTTGTTTCAATAAAATATTTTGTTAGCCAGTAGTCCAGGTGCAACAAATCTAGGGCCTGTAGTACCTGCCTTGTTGATAGTGCTGTTAAGAATGCAGAGCAGTGCTTTATTATGGACAGACTTCTCCCCATCCTAGCAACTGCTGTACCAATATGTTTTGACCATGACAGTTTTCAATACAGGGCAGTTTAGTCTCCTCAACTTGCTCAATTACAGCCTCCCGGTTGGCGCAGTGGTCTAAGGCTGTGCCACCAGAGATTCTGGGTTCGAGCCCAGGCTCTGTCGCAGCCGGTTGCGACCGGGAGGTCCATGGGGCTATGCACAATTGGCCCACCGTCATCCGGGTTAGGGAGGGTTTGTCTGGCAGGGATATCCTTGTCTCATTGCGCACTAGCGACTCCTGTGGCGGGCCTGGGCACAGAGCACACTGACCAGGTCGCTAGGTGTACGGTGTTTCCTCCGACACATTGGTGCGGCTGGCTTCTGGTTTGGCTTGTGCATTGTGTCAAGAAGCAGTTTGGCTAGGTTGGGTTGTGTTTCGGAGGACGCATGGCTCTCGACCTTCGACTCCCCCAAGTCCGTACAAGAGTTGTAGTGATGAGACAAGACTGTAACTACTACCAATTGGGGAGAAAAATTGGTAAAAAGGAATTAATTAATTAAAAACTTGCTCAATTACCACAGAATTCATTACAAGATAGGGTTTAGTGAATAATTTGTCCCATATTTAGGACAAATTTATTCCCAGCCACCCATTCTGAAACTAACTACAGCTCCTTGTTTAGTGTTGCAGTCATTTCAGTCGCTGGGTTGAGTCATCCGCATACATAGGTTTTACTTATGTCGTTAATAAAGATTGAAAAAAGCAAGGGGTCTAGACAGCTGACCTGGGGAATTCCTGATCCTACCTGGATATTGTTGGAGAGGCTTCCGTTAAAGAACACCCTCTGTGTTCTGTTAGACAGATAACTCTTTATCCACAATATAGCACATACGTTTTTCCAGCAACAGACTATGATCGATAATGTTAAAAGCCGCACTGAAGTCGAGCAAAAAGTCCCCACAATCTTTTTATCATCAATTTTACTCAGCCATTTGCGTAAGTGCTATGTTTTTTGAATGACCCTCCCTATAAGTGTGCTGAAAGTCTGTTGTCAATTTGTTTACTGTAAAATAACATTGTATCTGGTCAAACACCATTTTTTCCAAAAGTTTCCAAAGGGTTGGTAACAGTCTGATTGGTCGGCTATTTGAGCCAGTAAAGGGGCTTTACTATCTTTAGGTAGGGGAATAACTTTTGCTTCCCTCCAGGCCTGAGGGCAGACATGTTCTAGTAGGCTTAAATTGAATAAGGAGTGGCAAAGGAGTGGCAAATAGGAGTGGCAATATCATCCACTATTATCCTGAGTAATTTTCCATCCAAGTTGTCAGACCCTGGTGGCTTGTCATTGTTGATAGACAACAATCATTTTTTCCCACACTTCCTTCATGGAATTCAAAATTACAATGCTCGTCTTTCATAATTTGGTCAGATACAGTTGAAGTCGGAAGTTTACATACACTTAAAACTTCATTAAAACTTTTTTTTCAACCACTCCACAAATTTCTTCTCCACAAACGTTTTGGCAAGTCGGTTAGGACATCTATTTTGTGCATGACAAGTAATTTTTCCAACAATTGTTTACAGACAGATTATTTCACTTATAATTCACTGTATCACAATTCCAGTGGGTCAGAAGTTTAAATACATTAAGTTGACTGTGTCTTTGAACAGCTCGGAAAATTCCAGAAAATGATGTCATGGCTTTAGAAGCTTCTGATAGGCTAAGTGACATAATTTATGTCAATTGGAGGTGTACCTGTGGGTGTATTTCAAGGCCTACCTTCAAACTTGACATCATGGGGAAATCAAAAGAAATCAGCCAAGACCTCAGAATAAAAATTGTAGACCTCCACAAGTCTGGTTCATCCTTGGGAGCAATTTCCAAATGCCTGAAGGTACCAGGTTCATCTGTACAAACAATAGTTTGCAAGTATAAACACCATGGGACCATGCAGCCGCTGCAATCAATATGCTGATAGAATTTAGGTAGCCTTGTTCTGAAATTTGCTTTGTTAAAATCCCCAGCTACAATAAATGCAGCCTCAGGATATATGGTTTCCAGTTTACATAGAGTCCAGTGAAGTTCCTTGAGGGCCATCGTGGTATCTGCTTGAGGGGGGACATACACAGCTGTGACATAAACCAACGAGAATTCTCTTGGGAGATTATATGGTCAGCATTTGATTGTAAGGAATTCTAGGTCAGGTGAACAGAAGGACTGTATGTTGTTATGATTACACCATGAGTCGTTAATAATGAAGCATACATCCCCCGCCCTTCTTCCCAGAGAGATGTTTATTTCTGTCGGCGCGACGCATGAAGAAACACGGTGGCTGTACTAACTCTGACAACATGAAACAGAGAATGTTACAATTTCTGATGTCTCTCTGGAGGCAACCCATGCCCTAATTTCGTCCACCTTGTTGACTGGACATTGGCGAGTAATATACTCGGAAGCAGTAGGTGGTGTGCACGCCTTTGAAGTCTGACCAGGAGACCGCTCCGTCTACCTCTTCTGCGGCAACGTTGTTTTGGGTCAGCCTCTGGGATTAGATCCAATGTCCTGGGTGGTGGTCCGAACAAAGGATCCGCTTCAGGAAAGTCGTAATCCTGGTCGTAATCCTGGTAAATTGACGTTGCTCTTATATCCAATATTTCTTCCCGGCTGTATGCAATAACACTTAAGATTTTCTAGGCTAACAATGAAAGAAATAATAAAATAAATAAAAAGGACTCGAAGCGAGTCGACCATCTCTGTCGGTGCCATCTTGCTGAACAACTTTCCGGGACATAGACATATCTGATATGTGCTTAAATTAAATTCTTGTTAATCTAACTGCACTGTTTAATTTACAGTAGCTATTACAGGAAACAAATAACATGCTTTGGGGATGATAGTGCACAACAACAAAACACTTTTATCACAGCAACTGGTTTGATACATTCACCTCTGAAGGTAAATGATGTAGTTACATTCAGTAATCTTGCTCTGATTTGTCATCCTGAGGGTCCCAGAGATAAAATGTAACATAGTTTGTTTGATAAAATAGATTTTTATATTAAAATGTAGGAACTGGGTTCTACAGTTTGATCCCACTGCTGTCTCTGGCTCCACACCCCCAACCCTTGGCCATGTACATGTGTGAAAGTTGGTGTATTTTCTGTAGGGAAGCTAATGATCCATCATGTATGACATTCCGGGGAGTGTGTAAACTTAAATGTTTCATTACATAGCATTTTTGTATGTTCTCTATAGTTATGTACTTGAACATGTATAAATTTACCAATTTGGCACATTTGGGCAAACTCCTGGCAGACTTAATGCAAAATATTGTGTAATGAGCTAATTCTTCACTGGATCAGTCTGAAACTTTACATACACACTGCTGCCATCTTGTGGACAAAATCTAAACTACACCTAGTATCCTATGTTAATGAACGGCATTTCTCTTGCATTTAAAGATTATGGGGGAAAAATAAATAATAGAAAATGCATGTTTTTTGGTTTGTATTATCTTTTACCAGATCTAATATGTTATATTCTCATACATTAATTTCACATTTCCACAAACTTCAAAGTGTTTCCTTTCAAATGGTAACAAAAATATGCACATGCTTTAGGTCCTGAGCTACAGGCAGTTAGATTTGGGTATGTCATTTTAGGTGAAAATTGAAAAAATTGTCCGTTCCAGGAATTTCCCATACACATTACCCACCCACACACACTAAAGCCATACTGCAGAAAGAGAGTGGCACAGTGCTCTCATGTGTCCTCACCATATGGCCTTTCTGGCGGGCAGTCTTTTGGCTGAATCCTCACAGACCTCTCCTCAGTTTGTTGGCTTGCTCATACCTGTTAACAGATGACTTGTCAATCACAAAGCATTATTTCTTACAATACAGCATGCAGAGATGACAAATTCACTTGAAACCAACCCACACACCAGGGTTCTATTAGCCAGTTATTGTCAGATTTTGTCCCCAAAAATATATGAAAAGCCAATAAATAAAATGTGTAGTTGGCCAAATTGTTCGGGGATGCCCTGCTGCTGATGAGAAGTAGAAAGCGAAAGAGGAGCCTTGGCCTAGGCTACTGTTGATTGTGAACATGGAGGTATTTCACATTTTAGTAAAACGAAAGTTAGAGAGTATGTCTATAAGTGATTTGGCTGTAAGAGTTAAAAAATGTATTGGTTGCCTCGGTGCTGCACACTTTACACTAAAACCATGATTTGGTCAAACAGTAAAGTACATTATCCTCATGATCCCTGTAATAAAAGTGTCTGCCTGCCAGCCCCTGTACCTGTTTCGCTGGGGCCTGCTGCTGTGTCAAGTGAGCCACTTTCTCTCTCCTTTCCCGGGGGAAAAAATGCTCCTGGGGAAAGAAAAGTGTTCTGATTGTATAACATTTGAATATCTAATTGCTGGGAAAACATAGCTATCCTGTTAGATACATGGAGAAAGGATGTTCTCATCTTTCTGTAGTTATACTTTGTATTGTTCAACCCCCATTTTGAGCTCAATAGCAACTATTTTACAAACAATATATTTAATATGGATTTGAGTGCATACTGTAGGCCTAATCAAAAAATATATCATTAGATCGTTAAAATATATATATATATATATTAAATGTACTATTAGATTAATACATGGCTACTATGAGTGCGTACTATCTTTAGAGTTAGTGATCGAGCTAATGTGTTTTGAGTTCACTTCCTCATGTGGTGAATTAGCCCCAAATAATTGTGCCGATGATATTAGTGCACATAAAGAGGTAGGCAAGTTCATCTCCATTGAACAACAAAAATCGGAAAATTCAGGAGCCCTAGTTTAACCATAAAATATAACAACAATAGCATAATTATCCACCCAAAATGCATGACAATCACTGGACTGCGGTGCACATTTTGCACACAAAAATATGTTTAATCACCACATAAAATTATGAAACAACGTATTTCTTCAATACCATGTCTGTAGTCTATTACACTTTTTAATAAAGCACTGTGAATGAAATCAGGGCGACCTAATCAGGGGCTGGTGCCACCAACTGAAAAACATAGTCCAGTGCCACTAGGGGGAAATGTTCACCTGGAGCCCTGCTACAAGGGAAATGTCCTCCATATCGACAACTTTTAATATTGTACTGGACAAAGATGAGAAGATTATTGGCAAGGCCAAATGCAGGCTACTGTGCAACTCGCTATTCAAGGTAGGATGCACTTTTAGAACTCAATTTATTGGAACTTAATTGATTTATTGTATTTATAAACATTTGTTTCATCAATATTATTATTGTATATGTCATTGTTGTTATTATAGACCTATTTATTCATCTAAACCAGTTCTTTAAATATGCAAAACGGGTTTTGAGAAGGTTTAAACCAGTTCGCAAGTGGTTTCTTTCATTCTGTTGAGCCATTTTCTTTGGCCAAATTAAGTTCCAGCTGTAATGTTGTGTTTCCTGCAATATAATCTTCTGCTTGTTTTTTCCCTATAAACAGTGCCTTGACTTACTTTTTATATTACCCTAATAAAGTTTTGAAACTTTTGTGAAGGTTTGGTGTGGTTATTAGCCTATTACACTGCAGGCCTATGATATGAAAGCAGTGCACACCAGCGAGCTCCAACTGACTCTGACAGTTGAACTTGAGGGGAGGAAGAATGCTTTAGGCCTACCAAAGTTACTCCTATACTATAACAATATAATGCTTATCTTAAAATATATATATTCTACTAGAAAATGTACGAATTAGCATTCTTCTGTATGCCTATAGCCTATTTGTATAGCAGACACAAGAGCCATATCTTTTTAAAATATTAAAATCATACAGTGGACACCTAAGCCTAAAGGCCCATGCAATGCCCTGGTGCATTTAGTGCTCAAATCTCTGACAGCTGAACCGTGAGGTGGACATTTATTGTTTTCGGGAGAGTAAAAACCAATAAAGGCTATACAGTTGAGCATATGCTCCATAACGAAACACAAGGAATAGTGTTTTTGTAATTAGTTCTAGCCGTGTTTTAAGGACACGTAAATGTGCCTTATTTGACCAATATTCTTCGTTTATTGACGGAACTGAGCTGCGTGGATGGATGGCCTAATGGGTTATGCACCCAATGCATATGGATGCCCCGTCAACCTGTCCTGACTGAACACACAAACACACGTTAAATACACACCAACACTCAATGTGTCGTGGAAGACATGTAACTAATGCTATAACATACATTTACAGTGCATTCGGAAAGTATTCAGACCCCTTCCCCTTTTCCACATTTCGTTACGTTACAGCCTTGTTCTAAAATTGATTAAATACATGTTTTCCCTCATCAATCTACACAAAATAACCCATAATGACAAAGCAAAAACAGGTTTAGATTTTTTTGCAAATGTGTTTAAAAAAATGTTTTATTTAAGAAATACCGTATGTACATAAGTATTCAGACCCTTTACTCAGTACTTTGTTGAAGCACCTTTGGCTGTGATTACAGCCTTGGATCTTCTTGGGTATGACGCTACAAGCCTGGCACACCTGTATTTGGGAAATAATGGAAAATTAAATGTATTCTACAAGAACCAATATCAGGCCCTAAAAACACAAAGCTATGGAACAAAGCACCTATGAATTTTCCCACATGGAAAACTAAAGGCATAGAACCCGTAAATTATTTGGTAACAGGAAATACATTTATTTCCATGACAGAATTAAAAAGCAATTTTGGACTGACATTTTCAATACATGCAAACTTAAAAGTTACACATCACAAAATTTTGATTGGAAATATTTTGGACATCAGTGCAACCTTGAGGTAATCTTTTGAGTCAGAAAATGATGTTCATTTGATAGCAAAGATCTACAAAACCTTGCAGAGAGCGTATTGGAACGAAGACTTAAAAATAACTGATGTTGGCACAAGATGGAGGGAATGTTGGAGCACAACTAATGAAATGACAGTTAAAGAAAATGTACGCTTAATCCACTATAAACTAATATATAGAATGTAGTATACAAGAGACAAAATTCACTAATTCTACAGCACAACGGCATGTCTTAAGTGTCAAACTAGCAATGACTCAATAATCCATGCTTTCTGGGAATGCTATCAAGTCCAAAAGTTGTGGAGCTAGAAAGTTGTCTGTCAGAAGCATTACAATGTAAACATACTTTTAATCCGTCTGTCTGCATATTTGAAGACATGGGTGTAGTGATATACCCAATGGGCTGGATGATTCTCTTCTCATCACTCATCTTGAAAAAACGTATAATAACAACGTAGAAATCAATCAATCGGCCATCATTAACACAAATGATGACAAATGATCTATGATTTAAAATATTGAGTTGTCATGGGCGACTGAGAAAAATAAAAGCTCCAACGCGGCAATCAATAATGCACGCACTAGGGATGGGGGTGTGAGCATTCTGGTCTGGGCAGAGGATATGTAGTCATTGTTTGTGTGTGTATGTTTGTATTTGGTGTGGGAAAAATAATATGCGTTCTTTTTTTGGGGGGGGGGGGGGTATATGTACGTTACTCAAGGTGATTTGGCCTTTTTTTAAACACTGAACTTAACAGTAATTTTGATCCAGATATGTAAATTGTCCAAACAGATCATCAAGGTAGATGGATTATTTAAATATGTTGTTGGACAATAAACAGATATGGCTTATTAACCTAAACGGCCCAAAATATACACTACCGTTCAACATTTTGGGGTCACTTAGAAATGTCCTTGTTTTTTTTAAAGAAAAGCACATTTTCTGGCCATTAAAATAACATCAAATTGATCAGAAATACAGTGTAGACATTGTTAATGTTGTATATGACCATTGTAGCTGAAAATGGCTGATGTTTTATGGAATATCTACATAGGCGTACAGAGGCCCATTATCAGCAACCATCACTCCTGTGTTCCAATGGCAAGTTGTGTTAGCTAATCCAAGTTAATCATTTTAAAAGGCTAATAGATTGATCATTAGAAAACCCATTTTTTTCAAATTTTTGCAATTATGTTTTTGCAATTATTTTAGCAAAGCTCTTATTTTGAAACCAACCTATTGGCCATTGAAAGGGATATCAACCAGATTACTTTTTCTACGAAAGAGATGTTGAACAGGCTATTCAACATTTTCGGCAGATAATTTCCAGATTGTCTAGCCCGGCTGATTTGTCGGGGTCCAGATTTTGCAGCTCTTTCAGTACATCAGCTGACTGGATTTGGGAGAAGGAGAAATGGGGAAAGCTTGGGCGAGTTGCTGTGGGGGGTTGCAGTGCTGTTGACCTGGGTAGGGGTAGCCAGGTGGAAAGCATGGCCAGCCGTAGAAAAATGCTTATTGAAATTCTCAATTATAGTGGATTTATCGGTGGTGACAGTGTTTCCTATCCTCAGTGCAGTGGGCAGCTGGGAGGAGGTGTTTTTATTCTCCATGGACTTTACAGTGTCCCGGAACTTTTTTGAGTTAGTGTTGCAGGAAGCAAATTTCTGCTTGAAAAAGCTAGCCTTGGCTTTTCTAACTGCCTGTGTATAATGGTTTCTAGCTTCCCTGAACAGCTGCATATCACGGGGGCTGTTCGATGCTAATGCAGAACGCCATAGGATGTTTTTGTGTTGGTTAAGGGCAGTCAAGTCTGGAGAGAACCAAGGGCTATATCTGTTCCTGGTTCTAAATTTCTTGAATGGGACATGCTTATTTAAGATGGTGAGGAAGGCATTTTTTTTTAAATAACCAGGCATTCTCTACTGACGGGATGAGGTCAATATCCTTACAGGATACCCCGGCCAGGTCAATTAGAAAGGCCTGCTCGCTGAAGTGTTTCAGGGAGTGTTTGACAGTGATGAGTGGAGGTCGTTTGACCGCTGACCCATTACAGATGCAGGCAATGAAGCAGTGAAGTTGAAGTTGGACCTTGAAGTTGTTTGCCAACTGCCATATAAATGCCAAAGAAGAAGAAGCCTGAAGGAGGAGAGATTACTTCAAACAAACTCGGTCTACCCTTTTATCTGTGGTTTAATTGTTGGAGTAGATGACCCTGTGCAATTCAGGTAAAATAACAACCCAATGTTTGTATCCCAGGACAAAGTAGCTATCAACAGCAAGCTAGCTAGCTAAATTGCCATAAATGTCTAATGCTTTTCGACCTGTCCCCAAATTAATTTAGTTGATTCAGAGTTTGTTTTGATATTTCAAACTGCGTGTCCTGACTGCGTCTGGTGTGGCTGGACAAAATCAACATGTGTGCTTTCAACACGCGAGCGGTCTGGTCAGCATGTAACAGCGCAACAGCTATCGAAAGTATTCCATAAGAATTTAGAAAGAAAAACACAATCCAAGTACAAAAGAGCATAGAAAGCATGCAGGTAAAAAAGTACTGTATATATGAATTTTTTTTATATGAGTATACACCGTACTGTAAGTACAGTACTGACTTAAACATGTGAGGGGAAGTAGGATGAAGTAGAATAAGTGGACATTTAGAGATTGTTACGGTTTCATAAAGATAAGCCTTAATAGACTTGAGATTTAAAGGTTAATGTCAAGCCCTGCGTGTTTTTTTTTCAAAAGTCTCATGGAATGTAGGCCTATATTGAACACCACACACTGGCTACTAATGTAGGTTAAATGACAGAACAGCTATTTCCATGTTAAAATGTTATGGGATAGGCCTCTGGAGTGGTACAGCGGTCTAAGGCACTGCAATCGCAGTGCTAGAGGCATCACTACAGATCAGGGTTTGATCCCAGGCTGTGTCGCAGCAGGCCATGACCGGGAGACCCATGAGGCAGCACACAATTGGCCCAGCGTCGTCCGGGTAAGGGGAGGGTTTGGCCGGCTGGGATGTTCTGTAAGGTGTTTCCTCCGACACATTGGTGCGGCTGGCTTCAGTGTTAAGTGTTCAGTGTGGCTTGGTGTGTCGTGTTTTTGAGGACGCATGGCTCTCAATCTTCGCCTCTACTGAGTCCCTACAGGAGTTGCAGCAATGGGACAAGACTTTAACTACCAATTGGGGGAAAAAAGGGTTAAAAAGTACACCCCAAATCTTTTTATGGGATGCATTTTCTCCATTGTTTTTGATGGTAGGTGACTCTGGTAGGCCTACATTATGATCAAATAGCCACAGTAACCTACATGGCCACTTAAAACTGTAATTTAAAGCGGGTACAACCTCAGTGTTCACAGTAAACGGGGGCTGGACATTGCACAGAATTTTCACAATGTCCAAGTTTGCGTTTAGCAGACGTGTAAAGAAGAGCTGGTTGACGAGGCCAACCAGCTCTTCTTATGTGGGGGAAAATGAAGGAGAATGCAACCTACAGTATCCATTCATAATCTTACTCTGCAAAATGCAGGGTTAACAGATTTAATCAAACAACAGACCTGTCTGTTTGCCGTCTTGCTTACTCCTACGGTCGTTTTCATACAACGGTGACAATGGCCATAGGAGTTGGCAAGACCACGCAAACAGATCTGAGACCAGTGGGGTATACTAAATAACGGGGTTGAGGCGATAGAGATCTCTGAGATCAACTCGGGATACCTGGTCATATGAAAGTGGCTCACCTTTTAGCGAGGTAATTTTCTATGGAAATGAAACCTTCAGAACTAACCTGCTCCGGGGCAGGCTAACTTCAATTGGTTTTCCATGTTGATTCAACATCATCACGTAGATCTTTTTGGGTTGAAATGAAGTGGAAACGATGTTGATTCAGACAGTTTTTGCCCAGTGGGAAGTGTCCAAACTACGGTTTTCAAGCTATTGCATTTAGACATATCATCCATACTGTAGATGGCAGTTCCCATTCAAGTCAGAACTGGCAGCCATTGCTAGTGTACCCATGAGTTTAACAGTCAAATTGACAGGTTTAGAGGTTCCAAAAACCCCTCTATGGGTAATATGTCTTTGGCCACCACAACGCAACTGTTCTGCATAAAGAAGGAGCGATAGGAGTGGAGAAAAAGGTGCTTGTGAATTAATAAGTACACCAAAGACGGTATTAACGACAAGTAATAAAATACAGATGGCACTTCTTAAAGCTTTTTTCACACAATAGCCTGCTGAATTTGCAAGATAACTTTCATTTTGATTTTGGAAAATGTGGCACTTACTCGCCCATGGATTGATGTTTGAGCATCGTCTCAATTAAGAATTCAGCGTTCGACTAGACTGGTGAGACATGCATGCGCAGTTACAAGCCTGCTAGAGTTTGAGGCAGGTCGGAAGAGCAATATTCACCGTCGTAGTGTGGTTGAAGCCTGAGCTGGAATGTGAAGCTAACTGAAGCTGGCTAGCTTTATAAAAGCCAGAGTAGATCTAGCTTGCTCCGTAGTATACCACTTAGGCTAGAATTACTCTATTACAATCAAAGGTTCTAACTCAGCATACCCTCTGATATTTTCCCTCAGCTCCTGTGGTTCCGGACTCCAACAATGCCCACCCATTATATTTGGAGTCTGATGTGCCTGGGATTTACTTCTTCAAATATGAGCTGGGCTCGGAGGGCTATGACTCTGTGACACACAACCGGGATGTGGATGTTGGAGGCCAGGAATACTGGAGGCTGGTTTTGACCGAAGGAGCAATGGAAGGACCAGGTGAACAGCCAGACTGCTGTCTCTTGCACATACTTTAATGTTGTCAATGCTCAGTTCATGTTAGCAATCAACAACAATGTCACGACTTCTACCGAAGTCGTTGCCTCTCCTTGTTCAGGCGGTGCTCAGCGTTCGACGTCACCAGTCTTCTAGCCATTTTTCATTTTCCATTGGTTTTGTCTTATCTTCCCACACACCTGTTTTCAATCCCATTCATTACCTGTTGTGTATTTAACCCTCTGTTTTATTGTCAGTGTTGTTTTTTTGTTGTGTTGGTGCGCGACGGGTCCTCATACCCATGTTTGTTTATGTCTGTACTTTTAGTGTTATGGAGCATGTTCCGTGGACAAGTATGCGTCACGTCTGGAGGAGACCTGGCACCATCCCTACGGTGAAGCATGGTGGTGGCAGCATCACGCTGTGGGGATGTTTTTCAGTGGCAGGGACTAGGAGACTAGTCAGAATCGAGGGAAAGTTGAACAAAGCAAAGTATAGAGAGATCCTTGATGAAAACCTGCTCCAGAGCGCTCAGGACCTCAGACTGGGGCGAAGGTTCACCTTCCAACAGGGCAACGACCCTAAGCACACAGCCAAGATAATGCAGGAGTGGGTTCGTGAGGAGTCTCTGAATGTCCTTGAGTGGCCCAGCCAGAGCCCAGACTTGAACCCGATCGAACATCTCTGGAGGGACCTGAAAATAGCTGTACAGCGACGAGGGGGATGAGGGGGAAAAAACTATTTATTCAATTTTTGAACAAGGTAGTAACGTAACAAAATGTGGAGAAAGTCAAGGCGTCTGAATACTTTCCGAATGCACTGTATGCACACCATTTACAAGAATACTATGCATACAATAACAGGTGATAAAACAACCTAGAAATAAGCTTTATTTTCATACAGGGCCATAGGCCTGCCAACCATTCTTACTGTATGTACTGTAAGTCTGTATTGATCAACACCACAATGCTATCATACCGTAGAATTCAACACTGAACATTATCACTGTAATATAGTCATGGAATCACTTCAAGCATACACTTTTTCAAGACTCAGAGCAGGAGGAGTGCTGACCTAGGATCAGTTTTGCCTTTTTGTTTTAAATCATAATGAATAAGATTATGGACAGGGGGGACCTGACACTAGATCACCCCTGTCTATACAGTACAGCTGAAGCAGTATACTTTGATAACTCCTTGCCAGAAAGAAATACATAATAGGATCCAACACTCCACTCACACAGGTTAGTGAGGAAGTGACTCGATTGGCTCGTGCCAGAGCCTTAATGGACGCAGTTTCTATGTCGCTATGAGTGAGTCTCTCAATGTAGATGGAACGGTTCACGTGGTAGGGCACGAAAGCAACCAGGAAGTTCACCATGATGAGTATGATCATCCTGATAGCCTTGTCTCCAACTGGTCTCTCCTGTTGCTTGACAACCCCTCAGTTTCAATAGGATTAGAACATAGGAAACCACTATGGTGACCAGAGGAATAGTAAAACGCCACCATGGTTGACACCAATGCCTTGGGAGAAGTATTTTCCAAGTACAGCTGGTTACACATGACCACGGTCGTGTTGTCGACCTGAACAGTCATCGTTTGGTCGTTGGAGAATAGCAAGAGAGTCATAGACGTGGTCACTGTGATCCACAGGCTTACCACGCGGTCTTCCTCATTGCCCGTGACTTAAGCGGTAGGACCAGGACCAAGAGACAGTCCAGGCCAATGCAGGTCATGAAGTAGAGACTGCAGTACATGTTGAGGTAGAATAGAAACCCCACCAGGCGACAGGGGACCTCTCCAAAGGGCCAGTGGCTGTCGGACAAGTGGTAGACCATCCGCATGGGCAGGATCAGCACGTAGGAGACATCCGCTATGGCCAGGTGCCTCAGGAAGAGCTTGGAGGGTGAGGTGACGGCCTGACGACAGAACACGCACAATGCCAAGGTGTTGCCAGGCACAGCGGCCACGAATACCAGGATGTAAAAAGCTAGCAAAAATGATGTTCTCGCAGTGGGAGGCTTTGGCGTGTAAGCCACGTCTCTCCTCCTCAGTGTAGTTCATAATTGTGCAGTGGGCTCTTAGCCTATAGGACATAACAAAGACACAAAGTCAAGACACTAGTCTACAGAGGTGTGAGATTGAGATCTCTGCAGTTGCTACTAGTGAGTTGTGAAGGACTGTTGTTGCACATCATTGTGGTTTCATTTGTGGGGTCTACACCGTTTCAGCACACACCTATGGTCTAGAGGATTTTAACAGAATAACCCAAGGCTGTTTCTCAAATGGCACCCTATTGCCTATGTAGTGTACTACTTCTGACCAGAGTGGGATAGGGTGCCATTTGGGAACTACACCACGTGATTTCTATAGCATCAACAAGTTTACTGTAGGAGGTCGATATGGTGTTTCTTAGGAACAAGGAAATGCCAAATATAGTCTTCCAGTAGCCAACACAGATCAGGGTGGTTATCAGCAAAGAACTAAGTGAGAACTATGAGAAGGAACTGATCCAAATGATGGCCATTGTCAGTAATGGTAACCCATACATGAACATGAACAGTCATTTCTACCATATTAAATACCAAAAGGTTATTGAGCGCAATGCCATAGGGGAACTATTTTAGGGAGTCTGAAGAACCATACATGGGTTGGCTCTTTGAAGAACCGTACAACAATTCATAACCTAGAATGTTTTGGCCACCCAGGACCAGAGTTGCATGGCCCTGCTGTAGGGTTTTCAGGCTTATTTGCATATTTACCAGGGTGCCATTTGAGTGAATCTTTGAGTTACCAGTACCACCCATGACTTTGTTTGCTAGTGACAGTGACATGCTGGGGGTTGTTTTGGTTCAACTCTGGTTATTTACACCAACACTGGGGTTATTTTACACCACTGAGTGGTAGTTTAAACCTTTAGTGTTAATTTAATTCCTGAATCAACACTAGAATGCTACATTGGATAATGTACTGTGTTCTCTTTCACTTTTCCCAGTTCATTTAAATCAATTTAACGGGGCAATCTGCAGTTCAAACAATAACAAAGTGTCAACCCTGTCACTGATTTGGTAAACAGCTGAGGGCTGGTGAAATGTAACCACTCTCATATTCCTAGACAGAAGCTATGGATGTAAGGACTGAGCAACCATGAGATCAAAATTATAGTTTTAACAATGTTTTGAGGCCACACAGTGTTGGTTTACAATTACATTGTTTACAAAATGTATATAGTGGGTTCTTGATTGGTTAAGACAGTTGAACTAAGCTCATGAGTTACATTCTTCAAGTGGGTATATACCATACATTTTTAAATGTATGCATCAACTGCAGACTGCCCCTTTAAACTTGAAATTTAAATCAAATTAACATAATTTCTTACCTTAAATGAAAGCTGATCATATATGAGTAACAGTAAAGAATAGTAAATAACCACTTCTAATACATAACTTACCAGTAGGCCCTTTTCCTTCAAGGGGTAATGCTGGATCTCTCTTTTCAATGTATTACAGACACATTCAAGTGGTGTTGGTTGTTGCAGACTGGGATAAGAGTAGTTCTGTTGTTTCTACTCTTTAGAGATGTATTCTCATAGTTTAACTTCCTCTTACACAGTTTTCACACCCTCAAAGCATGGGTCACTTTCCAGACTGACCACAATGCAGACGCGGCATTGCATCAACCAATGGTTACGTGCCAGTTCATTGACTGCGTAGTCAAGCATCCGATTGCTGTATCTTATGATGTGGTTAACTGATACGATAAACACCTTTGCAAGGGTTTTGAGATCTGGCTTGCATCTGCAACTTAGTCAGCCTGGAAGGTAGCCATTATGTGGCCCGGACACTCACTGACACCTCCTGGTCAAGTAAATGTAATGTATCAGTTAATACAGAGTTCAATTCTGCTTGGTACATGGTTGAAACTGTGTGCAGAGTTGAGAGCAGAACAGGAGAGGAACTCAACGTGACTAGAACATTACAAGCATGCAGACCTTTATTGTTTTTATTCCAACACAATTCTTTACCTTTTATGTGGTATGGTTTAAAGCTTTACAAAAATGAGAGCAAACCAAATATTTACAAAATCTATCTGTGCAAACATAATTCTTCTTTTAACATGAATCACTCTCCTAAAGTATCTTAAAAGGCATGCATACAAATAAACTTTGGTATGTTAACAAAACTACTAAAGGTTCTTATTAGAAGCATTTATGTACACTTGCGAGAGCATTTTGTGAATTTCTTTTGTTTTTAGTACTGTATACATTTAGACATCGATAAACATCAACGTAGGAAACATAGACCTCCAAGTCAAGCTATTGAAGGTAAAGACGTCAGCCATCACACCTTGAGTGTATGTGTAGAGTTTCCACTTGGTATGTCATGATTACAGTAAAACAGTCAGGAAATGACATAACTTTGGCAAGTAGGCACAATAACTACAGAAATAACTGATAAATCTCATAAATCTTCTAAAAAAATACATTGGCAGTGCATGGATAACTATATGAGAAAATAGTCTTAGCAAAATAGAAATCAGGTCAATGCAATTCCACTTTAAACGTCTGTATACTTACAGTATACATTCATAAAAGGCATTTACAAGGGTTATACTGAATGAGAACACAAGAAAGTGTAAGATGAAGATATACTATGGTTATCCAGTCTCTGGTTTTCAAAAATAAAACGTTTTTTTCTTTTTTTTACACGGTAATGGTGATTGTACATCAACTGTATTTTCTTAGATAGTCAGAAAAATCATTTTTTTTTTACATTTTTATCTTTAAAATAATTTCCTCAGTACTCTAATACACCTTTTTAAAATCCAGGATTCAAGTTCAAAGCATCAGCCAAAGGAAAATGCAACTTAAAACGAAGTCAAAGCATCAGTGTGAGAATGCCAGTGACAAATCAAATTGAAAGATGAATGGTTGGGGAAGTGCATCCATTACCCTTTTTACAACAAAATACAAACCAATAAACAACAGAATAAATTTAGCTCCTGAGAGAGAGAGAGAGAGAGAGAGAGAGAGAGAAAGAGAGAGAGAAAGAGAGAGAGAAAGAGAAAGAGAAAGAGAGAGAGAGAAAGAAAGAGAGAGAGAAAGAGAGAGAGAGAAAGAGAGAGAGAGAGAGAGAGAGAGAGAAAGAGAGAGAGAGAAAGAGAGAGAGAGAGAAAGAGAGAGAGAGAAAGAGAGAGAGAAAGAGAGAGTAGTAACCCAAACAGGGTAACTGTATTAAGTGGAGTCCTTGGCTGCTGTGGCGGTTGGGATGCAGGATTTGCCGCTGCTGCCATTCTGGGGCCTGTAGCTGGTGAAGCTGGGGGTGTGTATGGTGCGGATGCTCTTCACACCGGGGCCCAACGGGGTGGGTGACAGAGGGGAGGGGGAGGAGAAGGAAGAGGAGGGTGCTCGGCCGTTTTGAGTCTGCGAGGAGAACGAGAGAGCTTTACCTGTGTGAGAGGGCTTGGGGAGTTTGAAGGAGGAACCGTTAGAGAAGGAGGGGATGTGGGAAGAGGTGGGGAGGGCTGAGCCAGGGTGGCGGGGGGCGTGAGGGGACGGGATGGAGGACTTGGTGGTGTGGGGGGAGGAAGAGGAGGAGTTGGAAGAGGGGAAAAGGGTAATAGGGTTAGTAGCATCTGAGTTTGGAGCAGACTGGGAGGAGTTGCCTTTAGCAGAGCTAGGATAAAAAGCAGGAATTTTAGAGGCAGGTATAGTAGGGGAAGTAGTTTTATGACCCTCCCCTGCTCTTTTAGCGCTTCCGTTAGCCTGCAAACAGAGATGCCAGAACAAAGACTGGTTGTCAAAATGGGAACTGGTTATTAAAGTAACAAATGTAAATATAAAAAAAAGGTAAGACAACATTGACTTAAAGTTATAGACAAGAGACAATCACAAAAACAAACATTGCTACTAAGAGAACTAAAAGACACACAAAAAGGCTCAAACTAGCTACAGTATGTATTTTTACTGGGTTACTTGAGGTAACTGAGAAACACACTGTTAATTAAAAAGGAGAAAGAAAAGATTGAAAGGATGGAAGGAGGGATGAAGAAAGATTGAGATGGGGGGGGAGGGGGCACTGCTTGGTGATGCCTGTGTGTTAAGAGTGATTGTCAAGCTGTCTGAGAGGTGGAGACAAAAACCGAGGGAAAAACCAGAGATACATCTTGGTTGGGGAGGAAAGAGGAGTATGTTAGATAAAAGAGGGGGATATTTTTGAGGGTAAGAAAGACAAAAGTGCATATCTGGAGAAGTAAGGGTGAATATTCCACTGACTGGTACTGCAAGTGCAATGGGGAGAGGTGGGTGGTAGAAGGGCATCCTTCAGAGGAGGGCTGGAGGCAGCCTGGTGGAACCAGCCTGATTGCTGCATTCACACCATTCTGTTTAACTGGAATATAATGGTGAACGCAGCGATCAGGCTAGTTCCAGCAGGCTAGAAGGGAGGGGTATTAAAGTGTGGTTTAGTAGCTGTTGCGTTGTGAAAATAAAGGAGCCTATCAGGTAGACTGTGTGGGTTTAATAGAGGTGCATTGTGGGCAAGGAGGGAGTGTGGCTAATGAGAAATATTGGTTTAGTAAAGCATCCTGAGGTTGGTTGGCAACACTGTTTAGGAACTCAGCTGTGATGGAAACTGGGGAGGTGATGGAGAACTCAGTCGATGACAGGATGCATCTGGAATATTTTTCTTTTTCTTTCTCTTTTCTTTTTTTCTCTTTCTCGTAACCAACACATTAAAAGCCGCCATGAGCAGTGTGGACCATGCAGAAGCATACGGTGATGTTATAAGGGTAACAGTCAAGAGTCAAACATGCCTTTCAGTCAGAGCAGATTGAGAGAACATCAACAGAAGCCAAAATGGCCACCTCAACCCCATTTAAACAAAACACTTCAACTCTCGCAGCTTTGGTTGTTTTTATATTTTTTCCCTTAACACAGGTCTCTTGTTTTCTATACCCTGTTCACTATACAAGTTTGTTCCCTCTAGTCCCTATGGTCCCTGGTAAGGTCCTATAGTAAAACTACCTGTCGGAACTGCCTCTGAGCGCTGTCCTGTAGCTTTTGCTGTTTTCCTGCTTTGTCTGTAGTAGTCCCTGGTGACTGCCTGGACTTCGCAGACATGGGCACTGGCATCCGACTAGATGGGGAAGCGACACTGGTTGCGTTCTGCAAGAGGATCCAAACGAAACAAAACAAGAAAGAAAATAAAAGAAAGAAAAAAACAGAACACCATATTGGAGGTATGACAAACTGATTGAAGCAAGGCAATGACAGGTCACAAACCTGTTCGTTCAAGATTACCACTAACCGTTAAAAGCTTAACACCAGTAAGAGCACATGCACCGCCTGTACCGTAGTAGCCTATACCAAAACGTACAACCCTACAGTTAATGCAGTCCAAGGACAACAGATTCAAGAAACCAAAAGTGTCATCCACATTGAGTGTCATTGTCTGATTAAAAGTCTGCCACTCGCTGAGACCCCGGTTAGAGTTTGAGCAGCCAATCGAAGTAGAGATATGAGAGACAGGGGGACCGGACCCACTGAAAATGCCACTCCCCAATAATATTGGACCATGTAGGGAGAAAGCAACAGAGAAGGGCTCTGTCATTTCCAAAACACCTGGAAAGTGATTCATGAATGGTTGGTTTGTAAACCAAGTGGTTAGGATGGAGTGAAGGGAGGAGTAAAAAGGGGACCCAAAGCCTCCAGACGGACAAGAGCTTAGAAAGAGACCTGTTGGCTGGGGTTGATGGTGGCGGTGGGTAGGGCGGCTGGCCTGGGGAGGAGCTGAGGTTTGGTCTTCTTCCTCAGAGAGGAGGCCTTATTGGGCTGGGGGACCTTGGGGAGTGAACTCTTAGAAGGGAGTGATAAGGACCTCTTCAGGCCTTCACTCTCCCCACACCCAGCCTGGGGCTCCACGCTGGCTGCACTCCTCACTGGTTCCTCCTGGTGGGGCCTTGCGGGGCCCATCTCACTGATGGTGGTCTCTAGCTGCTTGATGGTCTGCTCCAGGCTGTCCAGGGTCTTGTAGGTGCTCTTCCGGATCTCGGCCGTCCTGCCTTGGGAATCTGAATGCTCCCGCCTTACTACAGCTGGAGCCTGGGCCTTGGGTGACATGTCTGCTGGAAGAACAGATTGTTTGGAGCGGCTTTGGATCTCAAACCTCTTGGCCTCCTTGTGCTGTCGGACCGTGCCGTCCGACTCCTCCTCGTCCTCGTACACCACCACCTGCAGCGTCTTCTTGCCTGTCTTGGTGCCTGTGCGGATGGCTTGAGACAGAGCGGCCAGCTGCTTCTTGGGAAACTTGAACTTGAACTTCTTCTTCCCGTCTGGCTTGCCGTCGCTGGACGACTCGACGAGCTCCGCAGACGAGGAGGAAGAGTGCGACAAGTCAGTACTGGAAGAGCAAAGAGCGCCGCTGGGGGCCTTGATGGCCGTGGGACCAGCCGCCCTCTCTCCCCCCTCGGGCCCGACCTTTACCTGCAGTCCACCGCTGCTCCCCCATGTCTCCTCCAACTCCTCGTCCTCCTCGTCTATGCGCTCCGCGGCCAGCATTCTCTCCAGCTCCTCCTCACACTCAAACACCGTAGATAGGCGCTTGTAGGCCGAGCGGATGTCCATGGGCTCGTCAAAGATGATGATGACCGGCTTCTTGTTGTTGAAGCTGTCGTCCTGTGACCCCACCGAGCTGCCGCCGTCGCCGCCCGGGGTAGTGTGGGTCATGTCCCGGTTCCCAGGCCCCCCCCCCACAGTCACAGTCTGGATGCCCCGTTTGGCATTGACCAGATCCTGGTATTCCCCACAGGACAGGGCCTGGACCTTGGTGTTGGTGATCATGAAGGCTATGTTGTCTGGGGGCGGAGGGCCTGCCTCACCAGGGAGGTCAGGGCTCAGGAAGGCCTCTTCTTCCACTTCCTCATACTTGGGTCTGGGCTGATCTCTGGGTTGATTGGTGGCCTCACTAAGGGCCTTCTCTGTGGGAGACGCCACTGCCTTAGGAGCCTCTGTTATGGTGATTGGTGGAGAAACTTTAGGCAATGCAGCCGGCAACACAACACTCTTTCTAAGTGAAATGCTGGACTCCTGGATGACTGAGGAGACTGGAGACTCAAGTCTCTTGACTGTGCTTATCTGAGGCTTATCTACTGTGTTGACCATTGGGCTTTCCAGAACTCCATCTAATATTCCTGGGCTGGTCTTCAACGACTCTGAGCTCACCACCTGTTTCTGAGACAGAGGGCTGGGGCAATTCAAGAACAGAGGCTTGGGAGATATAGGTGGCCCTAACTGCTGGGGTTTCGGTTGCGGCTGCTGTGGCTGCTGGCTTGGAGAATTGTCATTAGCATTCACATTTGACACCTGTGAGGGGGACAGTGTTGGGTTGTCTCTGCATTCAGGAGCCTCCTCCACTGGGGCCAGGGGTGGTGGCTGCTCTTTGGAGATCTGCCCAGTTACGTAGTATATCACCTGCAAATAGCAAAGGAAGGATGAGAGAGTACATGTTAAAAACTACAACACATGACAAGCCTATCAATAAGAAAAAATATATCATGACATGTAAAGGCATGCGTTTGGGCTTCATACAACATGCCTTCATAAGGCCCACATAACCATACAACATGACTTCATATGGCCCATAAAACATGACTTCATAAGGCCCATATAACCATACAACATGCCTTCATAAGGCCCATAAAACCATACAACATGACTTCATAAGGCCCACATAACCATACAACATGACTTCATATGGCCCATAAAACCATACAACATGACTTCGTAAGGCCCATAAAACCATACAACATGCCTTCATAAGGCCCATAAAACCATACAACATGACTTCATAAGGCCCACATAACCATACAACATGCCTTCATAAGGCCCATAAAACCATACATAACTTCATTAGGCCCACATAACCATATAACATGCCTTCATATGGCCCATATAACCATACAACATTACTTCATATGGCCCATATAACCATACAACATGACTTCATATGGCCCATATAACCATACAACATGACTTCATAAGGCCCATAAAACCATAAAACATTACTTCATATGGCCCATAAAACCATACAACATTACTTCATAGGCCCAAATAACCATACAACATGACTTCATAGGCCCATATAACCATACAACATGACTTCATAGGCCCATAAAACATGACTTCATAAGGCCCATAACCATACAACATGACTTCATAAGGCCCATATAACCATACAACATGACATTTGTAAACATTCCAAGGCACGTTTGGAACTTTGGATGTCAAGATGAATGTT
This sequence comes from Oncorhynchus mykiss, assembly GCF_013265735.2. Lineage (NCBI taxonomy): Eukaryota > Metazoa > Chordata > Actinopteri > Salmoniformes > Salmonidae > Oncorhynchus > Oncorhynchus mykiss. The sequence continues at coordinate 34,421,226 of NC_048575.1, read as the reverse complement.
AGCATAGTAAATGCCCTGAGATTTTGACTATGAAGTTTTAGAGGTGAAAATATGGTATTCGTACCCCAGGGCTCTGACGAAGAGGGGTGGTGTTCCCGTTTTCATCCGCGTTGGGATCTTTGTCCTCACGAGTGTTCTCAGAGCTCTGCTAGGAAAGTTCGTGAAGGGACAGCATTATTGTGCAATTGCACTCTATGGGTGAACTCTAACTTGGATTCTCTCTACTATGCAACACAGCATAGTAGTCCTACAAGGCATACTTTGATTGAGTTTCAAGATACGTGCTTATAACATATTAGATACCTTATAGGATCATACATGCAGGCACAAGTGAATAGTTATGGTATGTTATGGCTATTATGTAAAAACCTTTAAAGGGACAATCTTGGATTCAAACAACAACAAAGCAGTCTATATATCATTGATTTAAAAGTTTTTAAAAAATGATCTACCAATCCCAAACGAATACTCTAATCTGAGGTATAGACTGACACCCATTCTACCAACAGGCTAGCTAACATAATACGTTCAGTGTTGCATGTTTCTATATATTCTCAACTTTGTTGTTGGTTTAAAAGAACGTTTAATCAATCATTCCCATTTGGTGAGTGGAATGCAACGTTGTATGTCTGAAAATGTGTACGCAGTAATAACATGACCAATGCATTGCTGGTGTTTGAGCTGAACATTTTGTTTACCAGGAAAAGATCATATCTGACCCTCAGAATAACTGGATATCTCATACAGTCCACGTACAATATCTTGTGACATGGTTTCTGAGTGAGTTAGAGAGGAGCATGAGATAAAGAGTGCATCCCAAATGGCACCCTATTCCCTTTGTAGTGCACTACATGCACTCTTAGGAGAAAAAAAAGGGTTCTAAAAGAGATCTCCAGCTGTCCCAGGTAGAACCCTTTTTTGGTTCCATGTAGAACCCTCTGGGAAAAGGGTTCTACAGTGCATGGAAACAAATAGGATTCTACCTGGAACCAAAAATAGTTATTTAAATGGTGCTCCTATGGGGACAGCCGAAGAACCCTTTTAGGTTCTAGAAAGAACCTTATTTTCTAAGAGTTTATTTTTCAACCGGGCCAATATGGCTTTGGTCAAAAGTAGGCGAATAGGGTGCCATATGGGACATATGCACTGTAGTTCCCTGTTCTCCTGTGGACAACAACCACATTAGGCATCTGTTTGGGTATTAACAGTAATTAGAAGATAAGAGTTAAAGTTATATAGAGATTCAGAGCTATAGTAAGGTGTCATTCCCAAGAAATAAGTAACGTAAAGACATTGGTCCCAGTGACCTAAAGTAAACCAAGTCTGCAAAAACAAGTCTGTAACCTAGGCAACAAATAATAAAACCTTGTTCCCCTCAATAGCCAATCAAAGTACTTTCCTATAGCAAAGTCTATAAGCAAATTATTATTTAAATAAAGGGCAGTTATTCCCAAGAAACAGACAAGACCATTCGATTAGGTCTGGATGCAAGATAAAGGATTAGTTTATTGATTGGATCAAGCAAGACAAACATAACGCAATCAAAAATCAGTAGCAACAAGACACCATTCATTTGTTGGATACACACAATTACACTTTTCCAGACATTTTCTGCAGACTTAGTCAGAGAAAAACAAGTCCAAGCCATGAGTTCCATTGAAATCAAAAAGGGAAAAAGAGAACAAGTCAGAATCAGAAGGGATTTTGGGTAGTGGAGTTGTTACAGTACAGATCTCTTGATGGAGGTAGAAGCAGGGAGGTGTGAAAGGCACAGAGGTGGTTAAGGTACAGCCATCGATCGTTAGCTGACGTCACACAGTGGACAGAAGCAGGCAGTTAGGCGGACGGCTAAACGGCACCACGTCCTTTACCTTTTTCTCTTTGAGGGGCAATAAGGCCCCGGGTCTTAGCTCTCTGATCTGGGGCTCAACTCGAGTAGGGTGTGTCTCTAGCACACTACTTTTCACCCCTACATCCTTAACTGTGCACTTCTGGAAGACCTGGGGAGTGAAGATATGTTAGGGGATTAGGGTTTAGGGCCCTGAGGGCCAGAGCGTAACTATACCTGCCATTTGTGAAGTGATGGTCTATTAGAAACACCTACAGTCGTGGCCAAAAGTTGAGAATGACACAAATATTAATTGTCACAAAGTTTGTTGCTTCAGTGTCTTTAGATATTTTTGTCAGATGTTACTATGAAATACTGAGGTAAAATTACAAGCATTTCATAAGTGTCAAAGGCTTTTATTGACAATTACATGAAGTTGATTTTCAAGACCTCTGCAATCCGCCCTGGCATGCTGTTAATTAACTTCTGGGTCACAGCCTGACTGATGGCAGCCAATTCTTGCATAATCAATGCTTGGAGTTTGTCAGAATTTGTGGGTTTTTGTTTGTCCACCCACCTCGAGGATTGACAAGTTCTCAATGTGATTAAGGTCTGGGGAGTTTCCTAGCCATGGACCCAAAATATAAATGTTTTGTTCCCCGAGCCACTTATTTATCACTTTTGCCTTATGGCAAGGTGCTCTATCATGCTGGAAAAGGCATTGTTCGTCACCAAACTGTTCCTGGATGGTTGGGAGAAGTTGCTCTCGGAAGATGTGTTGGTACCATTCTTTATTCAGGGCTATGTTCTTAGGCAAAATTGTGAGTGAGCCACTCCCTTGGCTGAGAAGCAACCCCACACATGAATGGTCTCAGGATGCTTTACTGTTGGCATGACACAGGACTGATTGTAGCGCTCAACTGGTCTTCTCCGGACAAGCTTTTTTCCGGATGCCCCAAACAATTGGAAAGGGGATTCATCAGAGAAAATGACTTTACCCCAGTCCTCAGCAGTTTTTCCTGGAGAAGTGGCTTCTTTGCTGCCTTTCTTGACACCAGGCCATCCTCCAAATGTCTTCGCCTCACCTGCCTGCTGTCATTCCTGAGCAAGTTCTGTACTGTTGGTGCCACGATCCCGCAGCTGAATCAACTTTAGAAGACGGTCCTGGCGCTTGCTGGATTTTCTTCGGCGCCCTGAAGCCTTCTTCACAACAATTGAACCGCTCTCCTTGAAGTTCTTGATGAGCCGATAAATGGTTGATTTAGGTGCAATCTTACTGGCAGTAATATCCTTGCCTGTGAAGCCCTTTTTGTGCAAAGCAATAATGACGGCACGTGTTTCCTTCCAGGTAACCTTGGTTGAAAGAGGAAGAACAATGATTCCAAGCACCACCCACCTTTTGAAGCTTCCAATCTGTTATTCGAACTCAATCAGCATGACAGAGTGATCTCCAGCCTTAACACTCACACCTGTGTTAAGGAGAGAATCACTGACATGATGTCAGCTGGTCCTTTTGTAGCAGGGCTGAAATGTAGTGGAAATGCTTTTTTTGAGGATTCAGTTCATTTGCATGGCAAAAAGGGACTTTGCAATTCATTTCAATTAATCTGATCACTCTTCATAACATTCTGGAGTATATGCAAATTGCCACCATACAAACTGAGGCAGCAGACTTTGTGAAAATTAATATTTGTGTAATTCTCAAAACTTTTGGCCACGACTGTAGACTACCCGGCAGTTAAGTGGAGAAAATGCTTCTCCTAAAGTCACTGAGCCTGGTGCTGGTTTGATACGGCTTGTATACTATTAACCTAGTGCTGTGGTGGCCGAATGGTTAAACTTTCTAGGGGTAAGACCATGGCTAATTCTGATTTTGTAAAGGACTGCATCCATCCTCTGCCAAGTGAAGGTAACCCAACCACCAGGAAAGGAAGGGATAGAGGACCCACTCCCATAGTGAAGGAGAGATAGAATAGTCATTAGTGTGGATGTATTTCCCAGTGGTCCTATTTGATCAATATAGTATTGTATAGTATGAAGTATGTGTGTGTGGGAGTAAATGTACAGCAGCTGTTGGATGTATGGGTCTTACCTGCAGCTCTGCCATGATTTTGTCCCCCTCGTCGTCCTCCTCCTCGTGGATGGCTGAGGCAGCAACGGGGGCAGGGGTGGAAGGCGTGGTCTCTGGGGGGATCTTGGTGGGTTTGCGCTGGGCAGCTGGGACCTCAGCCTCCTCTTCCTCCTGGTTTAGATGGGAATGGGGGAAGCGGGTTAATAGCGACATTTAATATGACTCAAATACTAGCATCACTGTTATTTACCACAAGAGTCAGATCAACATAGCCCATTCCAAGGTATATAAATGATATTGCTTTTAAATTGCTTGATAAAACTGTCCTTAAACTGTCCCCTCTCCCCATGTCACGTAGAAGCCATGTCTGTGGTTTACCACTCGCTCTGGTCCAGAACGTTACGTGCAGCTTGCTGATGCTGAAGTCTGTGTTTGCAAGCCACACGTGATGCCCTGGACCAGTGCTAGTTGACCGCAGACTAGCCTGCAGCTAGACGACATGACGGACTGACCTGTCCCGAGGCAGACTCATTCCTGCTGGTGTAGACCACCTCTCCAGACCGAGTGGTGGTCATTCCAGAGCTGGAGAAGGTCTTTCTGGGCGGAGGAGGGGGAGGAGACTTGCTGGCCTCCAAGCTGACTTTGCCCACTTTGTCTGTGGGCTTCTCTAGTACCGGCTTGGGGAGTTTCTCAGGACCAGCAAGCTTGGCTATGGCTGGTTTCTCTGAGCTGGGCTCAGGCGGAGTCTCTTCTGTAATAGACAAACACACACAAGGTCAACAATAAGGCCTACATGAAAATTACAAAAGGGTCATTTTCCTGAAGAACAAAAAAAAGATGTCCAAAAGTATTTTTTATAGTAGTGGAATATGTTGAGTGTGTCAGGTAGTTTCGTAAAATAACTCTCCCTACCCGTGGTTGGTGTCACAGGCTTGGGGGAATCCACTTGGTCCTCCAGGGCAGCAGGGGTCACTGCAGAGGCCTCCCCCTCGCTCGGCACCTCCCTACAGGGGATGCCCTTCATCATGTTGGCCTGGGCCTCATCCAGGATCCTCTCAAACTCCCTCCCATCATAGTGGCCCATGTTCTGCCTCCGCTCCTCCCACTCCTTCTCTGCTGCCTGTGGAGGGCAAGAGAGAGGAGGGAAGATTGAGAGAGAGAGAGAGAGAGAGAGCAGTGGAGGGAAGAGAAACAGACATTTCCCCTTAGGGGAAATCTGATATGAGATGTCACAGATGATAGATTGAAACGCACTATAACTTCCATAGGGCTTACCTTTATAGACATGGCCCTGTTTTTGCTCTTGCTGCTCTTGGTGAGAATCTCCTCGATGAAGAAGTTCCCTGTCCCATTGCTGCCGTTATTGACCAGAGCCTGGGTGGGCAGCTCTTGGTTGGCTGAAGCAGTGGCAGCAGGGGTCTTCTTCTGCTGTGCAGGGCTTCCCCCCTGGCTGGAGGGGTTGGAGTTGGAGGACGAGGCGGTGCCTGTGGAGCCCTTGGCTGAGCTGGGGGAGTCCCGGCCCTGGCTGTGGGTGGGGGTTATGGGGGGACTGGGCTGGACCAGCAGGGCTGCAGACTGCTGGGACTGCTGAATGTGGACCGGAGAGCTCTGGACGTGGTGGATGACCATAGGGCAGGAGGGCATGACCACCTCAGACCTGATGGAGGAGATCTGGGGCTCGGGCAGGGCCGAGGGGGAGGCTGGAGGCTCCGCTGGGGGGTCTGGGTCCACCATGGTGCTGGTGGCCGGGCTGCTCTCTATTGGGGTTGTAGCACATCTGTAGGGCAGAGAGGGACGGACAGACAATATTAAGGTTACTTTCCCAAAATCCTGGTAGCAGGATTCTGGAATATGTGTTCACTCCTGGAATATTCCAACCAGGATTTTTTTTTACATTTCCAAGTGGATCCCCCCCCCCCCCCAGAATTTGGAGAAAGTTTGGGAAGGTATACTGAGCACAAACACTAGTTAATCCAAATTGCAACAATTGGTATCCCACTAAGGTAATACATACCTATGATGACATATGCCATGGAGCCATGAACGAATGCTTCAAAACTCCTAACCTCATAACACAGAACAGTGCATACAGAACTTTGGAGTTTGATAGAAGTACTTTACCGCCCTGGCTTGTCTAGCCTGAAAATACTATAAATCTCACAAAGTGGATTTGGCCCAAATCCAACACCAAAGTGGGTGTAATCATCTCTGACATGCGGGGAGAGAAGCTCACTAAGAGGACGAGGTAATATAGATGAGTTTGGCCGCATGGTGCACCCTGTGTAAAATTGATGATGTTTATATTTCTATTAAAATGGGGTGCTGCAGGGAGTCGCGTTGCGGAGCCAACCTCACGCCAGCGTATTCAACGGTTAGCGTCTCATACACTATTATCATATGCCCGACTTCTCTGGAAACTTCTGTTTTCCATCAACTCTCTCTTAACCGCTCCCCATCACTCCACGACGCCGGGCCATCAAGTTTTTTACATTTCTTTTCACTTTAATTCACTTCATTTACTTTGATCTGACCTTTATTTTATTTTTATTTTTTGTCTTGTTCTGGCTACATTCCATTTCTCTACCCTTCTTTTTCAAAGTGTACACTCCTCCTCATGGATTTAAAAAATAATGAACTGGTGTGAGGAAAGCTTTCACCAGTACAATGCTTTTAAATGCACGAGCGAGGTAGGAACGAGTGCACATTTCAGGTGAAGGGTGGAGAATCGGAATGCCCCCCCCCAACCCCAACCCCAACCCTCCCTCCCGGGTTCGTGTACCTCCTCAGACTGCTGAGTGTCTCCGTGAGGCACTTGACTCTCTTCAGCATGCTGTCCAGTTTGTGGGGCTCCTCTTTGAGGAACTTAACTGCCTCCACCTCCACCCTCAGGACAGAACGCATCCTGGTCTGCAGTGGCGGGAACTCTCCTGAGAAAACATGTCAAAAAAAATATATACACTAGAAAAATATATATTATAAAAATTCTCCACCACCCTTCATTGGAGGACAACTTTATTAATGTAGTGGAACGCGACTGCTATTCAACAAAGAAAATGCACCTTTTTCTAGTTGTAGTTTTGTGTTACTCAGAAATGATATTATCTTACTTATTACTTTACTTGTAACTGAAAACCATAGCACATGGAAACCTATGGAATCCATGGGCAATGCACATCATCTAAGATATTGTGTCTGTTTAAAGTAGACTACACTGTACAGGCAGTCTTTACCTCTGAGTCCTGCCAGAGACTCTCCCACTTTCCTGAGGCTAACGGCCCCCTCTTCCACATGCTTCAGTGTCACAGCTCTGTGAGCCCCCGCCGAGCTGGTCTCCCTCTTCAGAGTGTCCACGTAATGCTCCAGTTCCCTACACACACACACACACACACACGACAGAGAGAGCGAACATTCACAACACCACTCCTAATTGGTATATCACTCCTCACCTCTCCACTATACGAGCTGATGTGTGGTGAGGTTTGTGGCACAACTGCTTGCCGTGCATCACCCAAGTGGTTGCCACCCATTGGTGGGTGGATGAGGTGAGTTTCCCTCTTCCCTCGCACCATCAAATCCCTGGCATACTGGTGATGCCGACGTATCACCATAATAGACTTAAGATTGCATGCTTGATGTGTCACCAGAAAACACTGACTGCACACCAACACTAGAGGGCAGACAATACTAATTTGAACCTTATTGGCACACAGCGAGCACCAGTTTGAGCTGAATGACAACTGAAAAGTGAGAGGGCAAACAGATCAAATCCAACAATGTTCATATTCTAAAAACCATCTGGGCCGTAGGGACGTCGGCCCTTTCACCTTAATGACCAAAAGCGGACATTCTCAGTCAAACCACACTGCACTTCCTCTGTGGGAGTCCGCTCCGACTGGATTGGGTTACTTCCCAAAACCTCAACTGTGTCCACATGGAATCTGGGCTTATTTGTGCAACAACTTTCTTACGTAGAGTCCCTATTGTTTTGATAACGCTGTACTCTGTATTCTAAGCAGTCGACTCCAAGAGGAAATGTGTTGGGTAGATGATAGCATTGTGTGGCGCTCTGAACTGCAGGTGAACAAAACATTTAGATTCTTTGTGACCGGATTCCCTTGAGAGGAGTATGTTTTTTTTTTTTGTACAGCTGCTGTCAAAAGAGAGTTCCTCTTATGTGAAGAGCCTCTTGATGATGACTATGGAAAAATTCAACTGAAGAGCCGGCGGGGGGGGGGGGGAGCATCTCTTTCTTCTTAAGATAACTTATACAGGACTTTAGAAAGTAAATGTCTATAATGTGAGTCGATGAAATGGTGCAGCATTAGAATACACTTCTAAAGATGGCTTGACAAACATGCAAGATATCCCAGGGATCATCTATTTGAGGAAGCTTAATGGGCACTCAACTCTCTCTCATCTTTCTCTATTGCTCAAGGGTAGTCGAATCACCGGCTGAGTGCTGACAGCTGGTTCAGATCTAGACTCCTTGGCAGGCTCGTGATGACTGGTGAACGGAACAGACTGGAAATAAATAGGAATGACCAGGGACAGACTGACCCCCCCCAGTGGGCTAAAGATGGACCAACCCATCTGGCTTTTGCATGAGCCGCCCTATGGCCAGTCGGTTTCGAGCCAAGAAATGGGAATGCAGGAAAACCATGTGTTCAGAACTACGGAAAACCCTATAGGTCTGCTGACATTTGTGAAAAGTAACGCAAAACACAACACCTCCACTGTCCTTCGTTTGAAATCCTCCATGTTAGCAGCATCCTCATGTTACAGCTCCTTAGATTTAAAGGGCCTTGTTGCAGTAGTGCCAATGATAAACAGTCCTATTTCAACCTTGGTCGTTTGTCGCCTCATTTCTTCCCAAAGTATTTTTTTTTTTAAGGAGTCCCAGACTCACTCTCCCAGGTCATATTAAATTGGGTTTTCTGTCCGGAGAAGAAGGCTGCGTCTTTTCACACCACAGTCCCCCCCCTCAGCCAAACAGAGCTCATTAGCTAGCCTTATTTAAAACACTACTGCAGGCCTTTGCTGAGTAAGACCTGGCAAAGCACCAAGGAAAACACTGAGCTGAATCCAGCGCTCAACGCCCTTGCGCATGTCTGATTCCCCAGTAGACCAATGTTCAGGCAACGCTCCTATCGTGATGGAGATCAGGGAATATGTTTACCACTGTCTACCCAGGCAGCACTCTGACCTTGCCTGTTAAACAACAGAATTAAAAGGATTAAATTAATGTTACCTATTGGCAAGCTGCGATGAGTGAATTAAATTAAGAGAATGCTGTGAATAATTGCCTGCCCAGGCTGCCTGGTCTTATTGTTCAGTGACTGCTGGGCTCCAATGAGAGACAGACATTGTCTGCCTGTTCAAACCTGTGGGCAATTTGGAGGGTGTGTACTTGCAGTTGCCAATAACACCTGGGTTGTATTCACTAGACTGTAAAACCCGTAACTTGTTTTTATGGCATCTTACCGGCAGCCTTACCTGTAAGTTGCTGTAAAAAAAAAAGTACAGTATGTTACCGTAAATTTCAAATAAACTTTGCTTTAACATTACATTACTGTAAAGAAGAGTCCAAATCCCAAGTGAGGTTGACTCCTAAGTAATCAGAATACAGCATCATACTGTCCCTTACATCAATAATACCTTATTCCGGCTCTAAAAATAAAGTAACTTTTTGTATATTTACCGTATTTTCACTGCAACCAGTAGCCGGGACATTTTTTACAGTGTAATGAAGAACCCTCTGATTGGAACAGTGTAATGAAGAACCAGACAAATGGCTATACAGAGGGTTATTCAAATAACCGATATAAAAAGGTTCTCCCCAGCCAACGAAAAGGGTTCTCCTGCAGCAGTGCTTCTCAATTCTAGTCCTGGCGACCCAAAGGGGTGCACACTTTTTGTTTTTGCCTTAGCAGTACACACCTGATTCAAATCATCAAAGCTTGATGATGAGCTGATACTTGGAATCAGCTGTGTAGTGCTAGGGCAAAAACACAAATTCAAACCCCTTTGGGTTCTACAGGGACAACATGAAACAATTTTGTACTAACAAGCATTTTTTTGTTTTTGTTTTAGAGTATCATCTGCACTACTTAATATAACCCAGTAAAAGACATTCTAAAGCTGTTGTGTGGTAGTCAGGAAATGGGATTCTAGTGGTCGGAATGGTTGTTGATGTGTTTGTTGTTGACCCGCTCTCTCCCTCTTACTCTAGCTGGTTGAGTACTCTCTCCTCCAAGCCCAGGTACTCGCGTCTGTCCTCCTCCACCAGGGCTCTCTGTCTCTGGACCGGGTCTTCCAGATGTTTCATGGCCTCCGCCAACTTTATGCTGATCTCCTGCTCAGCCCGCTTCAGCTGCACACATAGAGCCTCCTGGTTCTGGAGCTAGGTAACACACACATGAATATACACACGTATACACACACACACAAATCTCAAGGAGCGAACACCATTCTTTGATTGTATCTGGGGGCATAATTCCCTTCCATTGATTAATGAGAAAGAAAGAGTTTGGTTTCTTAACCAATCCAGATAGAGGGGGTGGATTGACAGCTGATTGACAGCTGATATCAAATTGATAGCCAATAAAAGTAGATAGGGGCTCCGGAGTGAAGTTTCCCCTAGGTACAGATCTAGGATTAGCTTCCCCTATCCCAATCCTAACCTTAACCATTAGTGGGGGAAAATGCAAAATGGACCCAAGATCAGAGTCTAGGAGAAACTTAATCCCACTCCTAGAGCATCACGGGTGTTACCTGCAGCTGTCTCATCTGATGGAGCTGCAGCCGAAGGTCCGAGACATTCTTCTTGAACTGGAACAGGTTGGCCTGAAAGGGGGCAGAGCCTGGTAGTGCAGGGGTGGAGCCACTCTCAGAGGGGAGTGCGGCACTTTTGGGTGCTAGGATAGGGGAACCTCCTGAATGACATCAAATCAAATAGCCACATTTAAAAACCCCTACAAGCTAGTCAGTTCTACAAAGGCGATAACAAAACTGCACAAGAAAACAGAGTTGGATAGACGGCTCACTTTCCATAAAGATGAGCCCTCTAGCCAGCTTTATGAAAACTGATTTACAACAATGGAATCAAAACAATAACCAGTGTGTGAAAATGCATCTAAACCCATACCATTGAATTATTCATAACGTAGGCTATGCTGTAAGCATCCACAAGTACAGGAATCTCTTTCGCAATGTGACGGAAACTTGAGCAACACTGCAGGCTTTGGAGGAAATAGGCAATACATTACTCCTTCATTAACAGAAAAGGAAATATCACACAGTCAAAAGTGCACAGGCACGTTAAAATGTAATTCCTCCCCTCCTCTGCGATTGAAAGGAGGGAGTAAGGTTCTCGCTCCTCCTTTTCACCTTCTGCCTTCTGTCTGTCTACATCCCAAATACCATCCTATTCCCTATGTAGTGCTCTCCTTTTGACCAGGGCCCATAGGGAAGCAGGTCATATATAGGGGCCCTGGTCAAAGGTCGTGCACTATATAGGGAATAGGGTGTCATTTGAAACGTAACCTCTGAGTCATTGGCCTGGCTAGCCCTCGCCTCACACATCTCTGTGCTTCCTGTGGCGCCTGCCCACAGAAGCACACGGCTGACCCCCAAACTCACCATATCTACAGTGCCTTGCGAAAGTATTCGGCCCCCTTGAACTTTGCGACCTTTTGCCACATTTCAGGCTTCAAACATAAAGATATAAAACTGTATTTTTTTGTGAAGAATCAACAACAAGTGGGACACACATTTATTGGATATTTCAAACTTTTTTAACAAATCAAAAACTGAAAAATTGGGCGTGCAAAATTATTCAGCCCCTTTACTTTCAGTGCAGCAAACTCTCTCCAGAAGTTCAGTGAGGATCTCTGAATGATCCAATGTTGACCTAAATGACTAATGATGATAAATACAATCCACCTGTGTGTAATCAAGTCTCCGTATAAATGCACCTGCACTGTGATAGTCTCAGAGGTCCGTTAAAAGCGCAGAGAGCATCATGAAGAACAAGGAACACACCAGGCAGGTCCGAGATACTGTTGTGAAGAAGTTTAAAGCCGGATTTGGATACAAAAAGATTTCCCAAGCTTTAAACATCCCAAGGAGCACTGTGCAAGCGATAATATTGAAATGGAAGGACTATCAGACCACTGCAAATCTACCAAGACCTGGCCGTCCCTCTAAACTTTCAGCTCATACAAGGAGAAGACTGATCAGAGATGCAGCCAAGAGGCCCATGATCACTCTGGATGAACTGCAGAGATCTACAGCTGAGGTGGGAGACTCTGTCCATAGGACAACAATCAGTCGTATATTGCACAAATCTGGCCTTTATGGAAGAGTGGCAAGAAGAAAGCCATTTCTTAAAGATATCCATAAAAAGTGTTGTTTAAAGTTTGCCACAAGCCACCTGGGAGACACGCCAAACATGTGGAAGAAGGTGCTCTGGTCAGATGAAACCAAAATTGAACTTTTTGGCAACAATGCAAAACGTTATGTTTGGCGTAAAAGCAACACAGCTCATCACACTGAACACACCATGCCCACTGTCAAACATGGTGGTGGCAGCATCATGGTTTGGGCCTGCTTTTCTTCAGCAGGGACAGGGAAGATGGTTAAAATTGATGGGAAGATGGATGGAGCCAAATACAGGACCATTCTGGAAGAAAACCTGATGGAGTCTGCAAAAGACCTGAGACTGGGACAGAGATTTGTCTTCCAACAAGACAATGATCCAAAACATAAAGCAAAATCTACAATGGAATGGTTCAAAAATAAACATATCCAGGTGTTAGAATGGCCAAGTCAAAGTCCAGACCTGAATCCAATCGAGAATCTGTGGAAAGAACTGAAAACTGCTGTTCACAAATGCTCTCCATCCAACCTCACTGAGCTCGAGTTGTTTTGCAAGGAGGAATGGGAAAAAAGTTCAGTCTCTCGATGTGCAAAACTGATAGAGACATACCCCAAGCGACTTACAGCTGTAATCGCAGCAAAAGGTGGCGCTACAAAGTATTAACTTAAGGGGGCTGAATAATTTTGCACGCCCAATTTTTCAGTTTTTGATTTGTTAAAAAAGTTTGAAATATCCAATAAATGTCGTTCCACTTCATGATTGTGTCCCACTTGTTGTTGATTCTTCACAAAAAAATACAGTTTTATATCTTTATGTTTGAAGCCTGAAATGTGGCAAAAGGTCGCAAAATTCAAGGGGGCCGAATACTTTCGCAAGGCACTGTACATCCCAAATTAGCACCCTATTCCCTATGTAGTGCATTCCTTTTGACCAGGGACTTTAGGGCTCTGGTCAAAAACAGTCCATTGTATTGGGAATAGAGAGGCATTTGGTACGCAGAACATTTCAAATCACTGTGAGTAATGGGAGACAGGAGACGGGTTCGCCCGCCGTCGAAAACAACCGCCAGTCATGTCCTCTGGCCTCGGAGGCGGTCAGACTGACAAGATAATTACTCTTTACATGCTATGCCCTCTGCAGCCTGCACTGACAGTAACTCAAGTTGAATAAAATGACGCTGTTCCTCACTTTCAGAGTGTGTTAGTGTGACCTTTGAACACCGACAGAGGTCGAAGAGTGTCTCTCGGGCGCTTGTTGTGGGAGTGGCACTTTAAGTTCCAATGCGGTGTTGTAAGCCACTGAAGTCCCTTAGCGGAAGTGAAAAAGTCCCTGTCCAGTGTCGGAACAATGAAAAGAGTGGAATGTTGCGAGGAAATGAGAGAGAGAGAGAGAGCACTCTAAGCTCCCTCCAAACAGAGTAGATCTACATCCCAAATGGCACCCTATTCCCTATATAGTTAGTGCACTATAAAGGGAATAGGGTGCAATTTAGGATACAACCATAGTACAGCCCTGCTGTGGGGCTAAGGAACACACTGCTATTGTCACTGTGTAATCCCCCTCCAACATTCACCACAGTCCTCTCATAGTGGATGACAGCAGCACAGACCTGAAGTGCAGGTTCGGAAGAAAGCAGTTCCTGTGTTTTACTGTCTGCGTACCAAATGGCCCATTGGGCTCTGGTTAAAAGTAGTACACTTTTGAGGGAATAAGGTGCCATTTAGGATACAATCCACTGTTTGTAGACTGAGGGTGTTTTTGTGATGGAGATTATGAAGTAACAACAAGAGAGTCTGAGGAATCAAGAGAAATATGTAAATTGTTCATGCATTTGATGCGGGGGAACGATAAACGAAGGGAAATCCTGTGAGACATGAACAGTCTTTTTGGTGTTGAAGAGATTGAAATTCCCTCACACACACACACACACACAACGTGACACAGCAGATTGTATCAGCGTGGTGTAAGAAGAAGAAGAAGTGTATCGCTAAGATGTAAGGAACTGCTTCGGCAGCAGACAGATAAATACCGCTCTGTTTTCCTTCCGCCGCCCTCCAGATTGCATTTCTTTTATCGAACCCACATCTGCGCAGACTGTTAGCCAGACGAGATTGAATCATCTTGGCGGGGATGAAGAAATAATACACTGCTCTTGTTTTTCAGCAGCACATATTAGGTTTGCTGTTTTTGTATGAGAAGAGTGGATTTGAGGGGGAATATGGGGGACTTGGCGAAGAGTAAAGTAAGCTGGTCTGTGACTGACTCACTGACAGTTTTAGTGGAGTGGTAGGGGAGAGCATACGGCAGACTGTTGAGTGACATTAACATGAGAGACTTGTCTGTGCAATGCATCATGGGGAAAACGTGGATATGCAACAGAAAACTGTATTGTGAAGTAGATCATGGGCTGCATCCCAAATGCCAACCTATTCCCTACATAGTGCACCATTTTTTACCTGGCCCCATAGGAAAGCTCATAGGGCTCAAGTGAAAAGTAGGGCACTATATAGGGAATAGGGCACAATGTAGGGACACAGTTCATGATGTGATACATGCAGAAGGGTAATAGTGGTCCTGACCTGCACTGTGTGCACTCTGAACCGGAGACGCTTGTCTTGATGTCTTCATGGGTCGTTCGCTACACACACACGCACGCACGCACGCACGCACGCACACGGAGACATAGAGTGAGAGAAAGAGACCTATGAATTCTGTTGAATCACGATATAAGAGATTCAATAAAAAGCCTGGGCACTGTCCTTCAGTTAGGGTTGATACATATTAGTAAAAGCCGTATAGACAGCCATACGTATGGTTGGGTAGACTGACAGAGGGACTTGTTAACATGATGGCTGTTAGGAGCAGTCTGTTCCCATAGTAAATCCTCCCATGTTCATTCCACTCATCGTGCATTCATTGAGATGGTTCATTGTAAACCCAAGCAAACACAGTTAGCACAAGATCTCCACAGAGTAGGTTGAAATGCAAAGGTCAACTGCAGCCATATCAACCTATAGAGGCAGCCATTTTGGAGAATAAATGGAGATAAGATCAGACCCCTTGTGCACCCTATTTCCCCCTGACAATGTTCTGTTTACCTAGGCTGGCTCAGATGGCTAAAAGTGAGAGCTAGTTTATTTGCGATTATCTTTTCCCACTTTGGCTGGGGCAGCCTGGGCTTATCTCGGAGAACTCAATGTCCCAAGCTGCCTCACTTCATCTTCTTGCTTACCTGAGAGCCTCGTTGGTGCCACTAGTGTTTGGGGACGTTAAAAGTGCATGCTGAACAAGACCAGTCAAGCTGGCAATCTGTTGCTCCATAGCCTTCATTCGCTCTCTGCAGGAAACATCAGAATATCAAGCTTTTAAAAATGGGGCATACTAGGCGGTGGCATTTTTTACATTTAAGTTATAAGTACTTTTTAAGTTAGGAGTTACTTCCTACCTACTACCTGCATTGTTTCCATGCCAGACGTGGTTGCTTAGAAATCAAATTAGCGATATAAAATAAAAAACACAAGGAGTAAGTCATGTACTGGATAGTGAGAATAGAAGTTAATTGATTTGTCAAATAGATGGGCTTCTGCTATATAAACAGTTAAATGCACTTTTAAAGCAATATCTGGCCAAAAGTAAGTGTTCCAAGCTGTCAAAATACAGTGCTAAAGGTAGTGACGGCTCCGTTCAGGCAAAAATAAACTTTATATCCCAGCTTACACAGTGTAATAAATACAACCACTTTAGAATGCCTGTTTTGCCCTCCTGGAGTCTGCCTGGAATAGTCTAGAAAAACAAGAGTGGGCTAGTCTGAATTTCTGAATACAAGACAGGGCTGTCTAGTAGATTTAGCCCAGAGGTTGAGATGAGTTGGACCTTAGTGGGCACATTGTGGATAAAACAATAGACTGCGTCACTGGTTGTCGGGCGCCTGGACGAGAAAGAGAAGACAAACTCATCAATTCTCATATTACTCTGGCAGGATCGGCAATGTGAAGAAAACCAAGCACAGGGTTGAATAGGGATCCTTATGCTTGGTGATTGCTCGTTGACCAGTGAGGCTCAGACATAGAGGAGCACTGTCTTTTCACATGTCATCACATATCTAATGGCACGGGAGGGGAGGGGAGGGGAGGTGAGAGCGCTGGATGGGGCTAGATGAGGACAAGAGAAATGACTGTGATCCTGATAGTGCTGTATATTGCGCCCAGGCAATGTACTGTAGAGAAACAGACACTTAGCTATGTCTCCCCCGGGACACTGAAATGCAAAGCCAAAAGAGAAAAGTTTCTTGTGCCTATATAGCCATTATAGAGCACTGTGCCTATACGGAATAGTCTTTGTGCGTGTAAGTACAACTCATGCTTGAAGGCCACTCCGTAGTTATGGAGTATAAAGTAAGTGAACAAAGCTACCCTGTTTGTTGTACATTAAGTACCTTTCCACAGAAATTCCTTTACTCCTTTTCCCCCAGACCCATTTAAGATGGGAATGTCCCAAATATATGTTACATTTGAGTCATTTAGCAGACAGTCTTATCCAGAGTGACTTGGGGTTAAGTGCCTTGCTCAAGGGAACATTGACAGATGTTTCACCTAGTCGGCTTGGGTATTCAAACCAGTGACCTATTGGATACTGGCCCAACGCTCCTAACCACCAGGCTATCTGCCTATGCGGGCCCTGGTCAAAGGATTGTGCACTTTAAAGGGAATAGGGTGCCATTTGGGACATAGACCATGGTGTTTGTGCCATGCAGGTGGTCCTAGTGATCTGTTCCCCCTGATTCGGCTTTCAGGAAGCCCGGGTCTTATCCAACCTGGCCAATATTTGCTTTGGTTTTCCTAAGCAGTACACACATAGCCCCCTCACCCCCATAGCCATCCGGTCTAATGCATTCCAATGAATCCACAAATAATTGTATGGCTGGAGTATGTCCCTCTTGTGCTTGTGTGTTCTGTCCTTTAGTGAAACAGAAGGAGCCAGGTTGAAATAGCCACAGGGATGACTGCCGGAGTGCAGGGCTAACAGACGATGGACACGGGGCATGCAGACAGAGAGTTATAGATATACAGTCTGGATAGGGGGCTTGAAGCGCTATTCCATTACTGCGCTGGCCTGGTTTACAGAGTCAACTAAGTCAACTGAGTAAACCAGCCCTCTTCAACTCTTCACTCCAAGGTTTTAGGACTAGGGATAAGCTATTCATATCAAAAGAGCTGGTCACACACACGGCCCAAATTGATCTAGATAAAAGTCAATACGTATATTCATAACCATAATACAGTGTTATAGCCCACTGTGCTAAATGTGATGACATTGACAGGGCGGACCAGACACGCAGTGTGTGTGTGTGTGTGTGTGTGTGTATCTGTGAGACAGGGATGTCTCTGCTGAGATGGTGGTGATGGTGATGAGACAGTCTGAGCTAAGATTAAAACAGTGCAGCCCACGGTTACTGTTAGGGTGGTACAAGGATGCAATGTTAGTTCATCAATGCCCCCATGCAGTATCATACCCTTTCACTGAGCCCCCGCCCCACCTCAGGTCCCCCGGGTTGGCTTACCGTGTCTGGGGGTCGTTGGCTGGCGGGATAGGGCCGTGACCACCCTGGAGGTCTGGGACAACTGGAGACGCCATGTTGTTTCTGCTTTTCACCACTTCCTCCTTCCTGAAGGACTGCCGAACGGGCGAGGAGCGCTCTTGGGGAATGCCGCTGGGAGGGGGTGGCGCCCCGTGGATGTCAATCATCCTCACCTCTGCCATCCTGTGGGGTGAGGGGGGTGGGGTCTTGGAGCCCAGTGTAGGCAGCTGGCTGTCTCCATACTTCCTGGACTTCTGGCGGTAGAGTGACGGTTGTTCCATGGCCTCGGTGGGGCTGGGCCCACTGTAGGAGCCTGTGGAGCGGATGGAGACGCGGTGGTATCCAGCCAGGCTGCCATGGTCCACAATGTCCCCAGCAGGAGGGTGCCCTCCATGGGCAAGGCCGTGGCCCATCCTCCCCTCATTGAGGAGCAAGTATGGGTCAGCGTACAGCCCCTCTCCACCCCTCAATAGGCTGGGACTCATAGCACTCAGGTCCTCGTCGGGCTTGACGTCCCGCCTCTCCAGGATGGCGCTGGGGCAGGGGGACACGGATCGTGCAGGAGGGGTGGCGTTGGAAATGCGCTCCCGTGGCATGGTGGCAGTGCCGGGCATGGACCCCGGGCGCGGGCCGAAGGGGATCCGGGAGGGCGAGGGGGGCAGGGAGTGGGCCGTGGGTGGGGACAGGGAGCCCTGCATGGGGTGGTGTGGAGGGGGGCCCATTGAGAGCTGTCGCATTGGGGGGTGCTGGCCATCTCTGCTGCCATACATCACCTCTCTGTGCATCTGGAGGAAGAGTGGAACCAAAAACACCAAATCACGTTATTACTACATTACACTTACGTTAGTTGACCATGTTTACCAAGCGTTGTCGAGTGTCACAGCCCTCAGGTAGTCGGCCATGGCACCTCCATCTGAGCGTCTATAGCTCTGGTCTGTTGTCAACCCTGCATCTCTGGAGAGAGGTCACCAAACACACCATGCCTGCATCCCAAATGGCACCCTATTCCCTATGTCGTTCACTAGGGCTCCGGTAAAGGTAGTTGAATAAATAGGGATATGGTGGCATTTGGGATGCAGACCATTACGCTCTAAGCCAGCCAGGACAGTTGGTTTTCATGGTCTAGAGAAAAAGAATGTCGCATCAGCACATTCTCAGAGTGAGAAAACATCTTAAATCCTGCTAAGGCCACAGGGATACTTTCCCCCCTGTCAATATTTGACTAACATTTCACAGACACCCCAAATTGCCTATACCCTCAGGCTTACAAAATATGATTTGACATGAAAACAAGTTTTTTTGGATAAAATTCCCCTCATAAGCAGGATATTCACATTAACTTTAAAGCTCGGTGATTACCTTGAGGGTTTATTTAAGGCTCACGCTAGCTTGTGAGCTCAATTGCCACTGGTTGCTGATAACAGTGTGCCTTTTAAAACAACCAACATGTGAAAACACAGAGAGAATGATTTCAACTATGTGCCCACAGGCAGGAAAGAAGTATCTGGTAAATTAGCAACAGGTTCTGTCGTCTGGCACAGCCATTTTAAATAGGCAGCTGTGACTGCATTGAACCACACAAAGGACCCCAGAGTACCTGTGGACAAACTATGAAATCACTTCATTCAGCTACAGCTGGGTTAAAGGAGAGGCATGACTGGAGCAGATTTCGGGAGTTAAAAGTCAAACGTGAAGGGCAGAGAGTATGCAGAGATCTTTACACACAGGAATGCATGGTTAACTCACTGCCAGGTTGTGAGAGTGAGTTCATTTCTTCCCAATGCACTACTTCTACTGTGGTTCAGTGGTTTTTGTGGCAAGCCACCTGCTTCGGTGGAAGCAAACGTATGGTCTAAACCTCAATGTAAATATCGCATCTGTTGCGACCCTGCTATTTGTAGACAAGCATCAAAGTGTTCACAACTACCTGTTTAGTGTGTCTATACCAGCAATCCCAATATTATGCTCCCAGAAGTGATGTTTTGTACACATGGCCGAAATGGTGGCTATTGGAGCCGTTTTGTATACAGTGCTTTCTTCGACTTGGCTACTATTGTTATCTCACTCACCGTGTTTTGTTGTTCGTAATTGAATAATCCACTTTCGTCCCCCTGTCGTCTTTAATTCATCATGAATCCCACTATTTAAATTATTTCATACGGTGACTGTTTGATTCCCTATGGCCATAAAGTGTCAAGACAGTTCAAATGTGCTCCTGCCAAGGTGGTAGTCATTGTATGAATGAGTGAGTGAGTGAGTGAGTGAGTGAGTGAGAGAGAGAGAGAGAAAGGGATATTGTCCATAAACTGTCATCATAACAATGAAAATCCCTATTACCTCATCCAAGGACTGCAGTGGAGACCAATACAAATACAACAAGTCTCACTACTTCTCCATCAGCACTCCTGATTCATGTGGGTGTGTATCTAGCCTAGTGCAGGAACTCTAATAGCCTCATGTAGTACTCATATGAAACTGGATTGAGCTGACTTTATGAGACCCTCCTAGACATACTGTCCTTCTAATGAGATCCTTACGGAGGCAGTGGAAAGAGAAAGGTCTCGGAGCCAAAAGTCCACATGAGCCAAACTCAAACCAAATGTTCCCCCATTTCGCCGCTAGTTCTCCTCACATCTTCAGATGTGTTGGTTTATTTATTTTAAAAAAAAGGCAATGTTTTATAGGTCTACGGACAAACCTGGACCTCCTGCCTTATAAGGTCACGCTATTGAAAATGCAATGTGGTCTTTCGAGAGGACGGAAGGAGTGCATAGTGTCAGGTATAACATCTGTTTGTGATTGACAAGCCATCACAAAACAGCATAGAACAGCTGTGCTCGACTTCATACAACTACCTGGCGCTTTTCCTTTGTTTAGGAATAATATGTAGTACTTTGTCCACCTTGTAATAATCCTATCAAACCAAAACAGTTTTAACATCGAGCATTTCCATAAGAGACGTGTGAAAATAGTCGACTTCGAAAGTGAGTTTTTGAACTCGGAAGCTTTGTGCTTTCCATTTTTCTCTATTACGTGTTGTTCCACGGCCTCTGATTAGAATATTCCCGGCCAGAATTTCCTTTAACATATTTATAGAAAGTGTGTTTTCACTAATTAACCAATGAGTTTGGTCTTTGTTGGCTGTGGATCCAGCCCAGTCGGAGTCTTTGTTCACCTCTCTTACACACATCAGCTGTCACACCCACCCCACTGCTGTTCACCTTTAGAAAGAACCATTCAGTAAACACTTAATCGTTTCTGAAACACAAAAACATGGTATTTTATACAGTATATATTACATTGACAATCTTTAGAGTCCCCCTTCGAGATTTAGATCGTTTTTTTTCCCCACAAGGCCTGCTTTTGAGGGCCTAGTTTTACCCTAATACAATGGCCTGAATGTGTAACCCCTACAGGAATCCAGCCAGAGTTTGGACTTTTCTCTGTCACACACGATCTGCTTTCAGAATGACTGCCAGGGTTGAGAAAACGAAGATATGAGACTACCTTAAACATCTAAAGTGGAACAACCATTTCAGTAACGAGTGCAATAAGTCCAAGTAACAGCAATAGTTTAGAAAAATGTCTATTATTTATATTTGAGAAACATAAGATTATGTAATCAATGAATGAACATGCAAAAACATAGATATTGAAAAAATACTATTTAAAAAAAATCTACCTGCAATAGAGCATGCTGGGAAATATGATAATCATGGGTGTGTTTTTGGTTCAACTTTGGTTATTAACACCAACACTGGGGTTATTTTACACCACTGAGTGTTAATTTAACTCTTTACATTCAGGGCCAGGTTAATGCAGGGGCTTACCAGGGCTGAAGCCCCTGGGCCCAGGCCCGTTGGGAGCCCAATTATTATTACAAAAGGTAATAATAATAATTGAAATATACACAGTATACACTAATATACACACACACACACACACACACACACACACACACACACACAGTGTATATTTCCTTGATTATTACTTTTTGTAAAAAATATACAGTTGAAGTCGAAAGTTTACATACACTTACGTTGGAGTCATTAATACTCATTTTTCAACAACTCCACAAATTTCTTGTTAACAAACTATAGTTTTGGCAAGTCGGTTAGGATGTCTACTTTGTGCAGATTACTTTGCGCAGACAGATTATTTAATTTAGAACTCACTGTATCACAATTCCAGTGGGTCAGACGTTTACATACACTAAGTTGACAGTGCCTTTAAATAGCAGAAAATGATGTCATGGCTTTAGAAGCTTCTGATAGGATAATTGACATAATTTGAGTCAATTGGAGATGTACCTGTGGATGTATTTCAAAGCCTACCTTAAAACTCAGTACCTCTTTGCTTGACATCATGGGAAAATCCCCCCCACAAAAAATCTGCCAAAAACATTGTAGACCTCCACAAGACTGGTTCATCCTTGGGAGCAATTTCAAGGTACCACGTTCATCTGTACAAACAATAGCACGCAAGTATAAACACCATGGGACCACACTGGTCCATCATACTGCTCAGGAAGGAGATGCATTGTCTCCTAGAGATGAACATACTTTAGTGCGAAAAGTGCAAATCAATCCCAGAACAACAGCAAAGGACCTTGTGAAGATGTTGGAGGAAACAGGTACAAAAGTATCTATATCCACAAAGATCGTACTTTTTGGAGAAATGTCCTCTGGTCTGATGAAACAAAAATGTAACTGTTGGTCAGTGAAGCACGGGGGTGGCAGCATCATGTGGGGGTGCTTTGCTGCAGGAGGGACCGGTGCACTTCACAAAATAGATGGAATTATGAATGAGGAAAATGTATGTGGATATATTGAAGCAACATCTCAAGACATCAGTCATGAAGTTAAAGCTTGGTTGCAAATGGCCAATGACCCCAAGCATACTTCCAAAGTTGTGGAAAAATGGCTTAAGGACAACAAAGTCAAGGTATTGGAGTGGCCATCACAAAGCACAGACCTCAATCCTATAGAAAATTTGTGGGCAGAACTGAAAAGGCGTGTGCAGAGGCCTACAAACCTGACTCAGTTACACCAGCTCTGTCAGGAGGAATGGGCCAAAATTCACCCAATTTATTGTGGGAAGCTTGTGGAAGGCTACCCAAAACATTTGACCCAAGTTAAACAATTTAAAGGCAATGCTACCAAATACTAATTAGGTGTATGCAAACTTCTGACCCGCTGGGAATGTGATAAAAGAAATAAAAGCTGAAATAATTAATTCTCTACTACAATTATGTATATAATTATATATATATATATATAACTGCATGCATGATCAGAAGGATAGCTAAATATTTACCAGAAAAGATTCTTGAGCAAATAACACATTAATTAATTGAGAGTCAGGTGAATTACTGTTCTGTGGTCTGGGGAAAGCAGCAGCAAGTGAAATTAGGAGGCTGCAGATTGCACAGAACAAAGCGGCAAGGATTGTTTTAAGGTGGAGATATGGTTCTTCTGTTGTAGTCATGCGCAAATGCTCTTGGTTGGTCATCAATCAACTGAATTGAAAACAATATGCTAATCTTATAATTTACACCATTTAAAACAGCCAAACTCTATTCACAATGGTATTCCGTTGGTAAGAGACAGACATGCAGTAAATACTAGGAATAGATTGTCCACCATCTGTGTTGTCCAGACAGAAAAGAGAAATAGGCAAAAGAACATTTCGATTTAGAGCAATAAAGAAATGGAATAATTTAACTGAACAAAGTAGAAACCTTTCATATATATATATATATTTAAACAATACTTTCAAACCATTTAAGTATAATACATAGGAAAGTTGTGCTGGATTATGGTAGATGAAGAATCTATCTATATATATATATATATATATATCTCTATCTATCTATCTATCTATCTATATATATATATATATATATATATATATATATATATAGTGCCTTGCGAAAGTATTCGGCCCCCTTGAACTTTGCGACCTTTTGCCACATTTCAGGCTTCAAACATAAAGACATAAAACTGTATTTTTTTGTGAAGAATCAACAACAAGTGGGACACAATCATGAAGTGGAACGACATTTATTGGATATTTCAAACTTTTTTAACAAATCAAAAACTGAAAAATTGGGCGTGCAAAATTATTCAGCCCCTTTACTTTCAGTGTAGCAAACTCTCTCCAGAAGTTCAGTGAGGATCTCTGAATGATCCAATGTTGACCTAAATGACTAATGATGATAAATACAATCCACCTGTGTGTAATCAAGTCTCCGTATAAATGCACCTGCACTGTGATAGTCTCAGAGGTCCGTTAAAAGCGCAGAGAGCATCATGAAGAACAAGGAACATACCAGGCAGGTCCGAGATACTGTTGTGAAGAAGTTTGAAGCCGGATTTGGATACAAAAAGATTTCCCAAGATTTAAACATCCCAAGGAGCACTGTGCAAGCAATAATATTGAAATGGAAGGAGTATCAGACCACTGCAAATCTACCAAGACCTGGCCATCCCTCTAAACTTTCAGCTCATACAAGGAGAAGACTGATCAGAGATGCAGCCAAGAGGCCCATGATCACTCTGGATGAACTGCAGAGATCTACAGCTGAGGTGGGAGACTCTGTCCATAGGACAACAATCAGTCGTATATTGCACAAATCTGGCCTTTATGGAAGAGTGGCAAGAAGAAAGCCATTTCTTAAAGATATCCATGAAAAGTGTCATTTAAAGTTTGCCACAAGCCACCTGGGAGACACACCAAACATGTGGAAGAAGGTGCTCTGGTCAGATGAAACCAAAATTGAACTTTTTGGCAACAATGCAAAACGTTATGTTTGGCATAAAAGCAACACAGCTGAACACCACCCCACTGTCAAACATGGTGGTGGCAGCATCATGGTTTGGGCCTGCTTTTCTTCAGCAGGGACAGGGAATATGGTTAAAATAGATGGGAAGATGGATGGAGCCAAATACAGGACCATTCTGGAAGAAAACCTGATGGAGTCTGCAAAAGACCTGAGACTGGGACGGAGATTTGTCTTCTAACAAGACAATGATCCAAAACATAAAGCAAAATCTACAATGGAATGGTTCAAAAATAAACATATCCAGGTGTTAGAATGGCCAAGTCAAAGTCCAGACCTGAATCCAATCGAGAATCTGTGGAAAGAACTGAAAACTGCTGTTCACAAATGCTCTCCATCCAACCTCACTGAGCTCGAGCTGTTTTGCAAGGAGGAATGGGAAAAAAATTCAGTCTCTCGATGTGCAAAACT
Organism: Oncorhynchus mykiss; assembly: GCF_013265735.2. Lineage (NCBI taxonomy): Eukaryota > Metazoa > Chordata > Actinopteri > Salmoniformes > Salmonidae > Oncorhynchus > Oncorhynchus mykiss. Next base: position 34,396,120 of record NC_048575.1, on the reverse strand, counting down.
GATAATCGCAGCAAAAGGTGGCGCTACAAAGTATTAACTTAAGGAGGCTGAATAATTTTGCACGTCCAATTTTTCAGTTTTGGATTTGTTAAAAAAGTTTGAAATATCCAATAAATGTCGTTCCAGTTCATGATTGTGTCCCACTTGTTGTTGATTCTTCACAAAAAAAAACAGTTTTATATCTTTATGTTTGAAGCCTGAAATGTGGCAAAAGGTCGCAAAGTTCAAGGGGGCCGAATACTTTCGCAAGGCACTGTATATATATATATATATATATATATTTTTAGACTGAGTGTTCATCGGGTCAATATGTTAGTGTATTATGTCTTATCTATGAGATAGATAAGCCCTTAACCAAGTAAGCCCTTAACTGTATTCCATAACTTTTTACAATCATTTTTACAATCAATAAAAGTGTTGTTGTAAAATAACGTTGTCTTACAATTCAATTGAACTGCATAATTACGTAATGTTCTATAATTCGGTTAATCAATTTCTAGTTCAGATTTGGCTGCTAAGACTTTTGCCATATTTCTTTGAGAAAAAGCCTCACCCAGTTCAACATCAATCCATGGAGACGGACGAGCCCCAACTGTACTCTTTCTTACTGGGTCATGATGGTCCCTTACCTCAGTGAGCAAATCAATAAAACATTCTGTAGCGTGATTTAAATCATCGTCTAGATAAATCAGCTCCCATTGTACAGCAGCCAAATCATTTAGAAATAGCTCATGATTAAATCGGGGCGGCAGCGTAGCCTAGTGGTTAGAGCATTGGACCAGTAACCGAAAGGCCCACTGTTCCTAGGCCGTCATTGAAAATAAGAATTAGTTCTTAGTTAAATAAAAGGTAAAAATGTATCTTGAACACAATCCTTGGGGGATTCTTTGGAACCTTCGTGGTTATGGTCACAATATTATGGTCTGTCCAGCCCACTGGCATTGATCTGGCTTTTAAGCATTGCAGAAGATCGGTGACCCAAATTAGTTGATGATCTCGTAGTATCATTAACCATTTGTTTCAAACCACAGTTCTCGGCGTATCATCAATTTACTTCTATTTGAATGATTATGATCCTTCCAATTTATATTCAAATAAAGATAAATATATGTTGCGTCTGTGGCCTGGTCAAACCCAGTCCTGTCATTTAGATAGGACACCTTAGAGCTAGGAGATCTATACACACATCCTACCAATATGGGTGCCTGGCGAGGTAGATCTACTTGAGCCCATAGTGCCTCTATTTGACATACATTAAGGCCATCCCTCCTCTTAAAAAGGTATATGATTCTGAATATACAGTGCTACACCCCCGCCATCCCTATTCCTGTCCCTTCTAAGTAGACAATATCCATTGGATGTTCATTTGCCCATCATTTACAGATGCATCAATGTGTTTCGGTCAAAGCCAAAATATGAATATTACTTATGTTGACCAAGTTAAAAACCTCATGTATTTTGTTAGGAAGGCTACATACATTAACATACATTATGCAGCCCTTTCCTCATCAAGTGGAGATCAATATAGCATATATCTGTTAATAGTTGAAGTTGTCATGATACACTAGAACACACAAACTTAGATTTGAACATTCAATTAAAATAGCCAGGGAGTGACTCTAGAGTCCCGATACAATTGCCCGTTGATGTAAAGTTTATCCATCACCACGGAGACTCGTTGATTCAGGCAACGCTTTTCCTTCATGATGGGATACATTTTTTTCTCCTTTCATTGGTCTCGCTGGGGAAGTGATCATTCATTCCAAAATCAGTGTTTCTGAGTCCTCTGCCCCATGTTCTTCGTCATTTCCTTTTTGCTTAAATGTGTCAAAATATGCAATAATAGCCAGTGGCCTATTTCCCAGAGGCCTTAGCCATTCTATGGACTCTGGAGGAAGTGACATTATGCACAACATCAGTGGGCAGTTCCAGTTGAGTTGACATAAAGTCTCGGACTGTGTCCTCACAGCCTCTGCTGTTGTCATTCTCCGGTATCCCTGAAAACATTAGATTGTTCCGCATTGATCGACACTGTGCATCAAGCAAGGTTTCTTTACGTTGTTTGTTCTCCCTTTGCACCACCTCCACCTTGCCATGAATAGAGTCTACAGTACCTTTCATCTCATTGTTCTCTTTCCTTAGATCATCAATCTGACATTGGCTGAATTCTAGACTGGCACATAATGCATTGATGTCCTCTCGTAGTATATCCAAGATATCAAGTTTGGCAAGCCGTTCATTGATGGATTTAAACAAGTCAACATCCATATCAGTAAACCTCTCTCCACACGCGCCCTCTTGATTGGGGATGGTTTGGTTTCATCGTTGATACCTATTGGCCAACTTGGATTTGGTTTGTTTTGTTGATTGGGTTGGTTGTCCTTAACAGTGCTTTAATCCTCTGAAACCAGCAACATGTTTCTTTGAGTCAATGAATCGTTCCAGCTCTTCAATGGATTCCGAATCATCCAGTGTGTTAGCAGGCAGAGTAAAAACAAAAACAAAGTTAACTTATCTAGCGTCTAGTCAGTATCTCCAACTCGATCTCATGGCAGCTTGTGTGTTGCAATGAGACTCAAAACCCTATATTTAACCCCCAAAACATTGGGAAGCAATCTCTTAGAGGAAAAAAAAACGGAGACAAATAGCAGAAATGATTTCTCACCGACTTTACTTTGGAGAGGCATAATCAATGCAGTGTGTGTATCTGATCATTTCTTTAGAGAAGACAGGACACTGCTTAGCCCTACTGAGGCGTACAGCAGTGTCCTTCCACTCCAATCAAAACACTTTGTTCGAACAGGTGCACCACTCATTTGGTTATTGTTCTGTATTTGCCCTTTTCCTAGTATGCCAGGTGTTGGTTTCACAGCGAAAAGAAGCTGCTAACACAAGGATGCATAAGAAAAGGCTCTTTTTTTTTTGTCTCGCAAATGTTCTGGAAAAACATCTGCACTCTCAGCCTCACATCTGTCAGGAATAAAGCCACTGTTTACCTTGCCTGTGTGTGTGTGTGTGTGTGTGTGTGTGTGTGTGTGAGAGAGAGTGCGAGTGCTTCAGTATTAATATGCATGACTTTGCACAGTCTGCATTTAAAAAGGGCTAATGGCTCAATGGCATAGAAACAACAGTTCATTCATACAGGCGTACAGTCATTATACTGTATATACAGTAATGGTACAAAATTGGCATGGATCAATGTTGAATGAATTTGATTAATTTGTCAAATTCCAGCAGAAAGTATTTGCACACCAGCCACTACAAATATCCACTTTATTTATCAGAACACTACAGTGCATTCGGAAAGTATTCAGACCCCTCGACTTTCTGTTACATCACAGCCTTATTCTAAAATGTATTAAATTGTCCGCCACCCACCCCTCATCAACCTACAAACAATACCCCATAATGACAAAGCAAAAACAGGTTGTTAGAAATATGCAAATGTATAACATTTTCAAAACATAATTAACACATTTACATAAGTATTCAGACACTTTACTCAGTACTTTGTTGAAGTGCCTTTGTCAGCGATTACAGTCTTCTTGGGTATGACACTCCCATTCTTCTCTGCAGATTCTTTCAAGCTCTGGTCAGGTTGCATGGGGAGCGTCGCTGCAGCTATTTTCAGGTCTCTCCAGAGATGTTCGATCGGGTTCAAGTCCGGGCTCTGGCTGGGACACTCAAGGGCATTCAGAGACTTGTCCCAAAACCACTTCTAGGTTGTCTTGGCTGTGTGCTTAGGGTCGTTGTCCTGTTGGAAGGTGAACCTTCACCCCAGTCTGAGGTCCTGAGCACTCTGAAGCAGGTTTCATCAAGGATCTCTCTGAACTTTGCTCTGTTCATCTATCCCTCGATCTTGACTAGTCTCCCAGTTCCTGTCGCTGAAAAACACTCCCACAGCATGATGCTGCCACAACCGTGATTCACCATAGGGATGGTGCCAGGTTTCCTCCAGATGTGACGCTTTGCATTCAGGCCAATCTTGGTTTCATCAGACCAGAGAATCTTGTTTCTCATGGCCTGAGAGTCCTTTAGGGGGCTTTTGGCAAACTCCAAGTGGGCTGTCATGTGCCTTTTACTGAGGAGTGGCTTCTGTCTGGTCATTCTACCATAAAGGCCAGATGGGTGGAGTGCTGCAGAGATGGTTGTCCTTCTGGAAGGTTCTCCCATCTCCACAGGGGACCTCTGGAGCTTTGTCAGAGTGACCATCAGGTTCTTGATCATCAACTCCCTGACCAAGGCCCTTCTCCCTGGATGCTCAGTTTGGCCAGCTCTAGGAAAATTCTTGATGGTTCCAAACTTCTTCCATTTAAGAATGATGGTGGCCACTGTGTTCTTGGGGACCTTCAATGCTCCAGAAATGTTTTGGTACCCTTCCCTAGATATGTGCCTTGACACAATCCAGTCTCAGAGCTCTACGGACAACTCCTTCGACCTCATGACTTAGTTTTTGCTCTGACATGCATTGTCAACTGTGGGACCTTATATAGACAGGTGTGTGTCTTTCCAAATCATGCCCAATCAATTGAATTTACCACAGGTGGACTCCAATCAAGTTGTAGAAACATCTCAAGGATGATCAATGTAAACAGGATGCAGCTGAGCTCAATTTTGAGTCTTATAGCAAAGGGTCTGAATACTTATGTAAATAAGGTATGTTTTTTTATTTTTAATACATTTGGGAAAAAATGCAACAAAAAAAACAGTTTTTGCTTTGTTATTATGTCTGCGTAGATTGATGAGGAAAAACATGTATTTAATATAATTTAGAATAAGGCTGTAATGTAACAAATTTTGGAAAAAGTCAAGGGTTCTGATTACTTTCCAAATGCCCTATATACACATTATAGCTGTATCACTTCATGAGCAAGTGATCTGGGATTGGTACATCCATTTTGGGACTTTTAAATCAAAATCAAATTTTATTGGTCACATACACATTATTAGCAGATGCTATTGCAAGTGTAGCGAAATGCTTGTGCTTCTAGTTCCCAGAGTGCAGCAATATCTAACATGTAATCGAACAATTCCACAACATCTACCTAATACACACAAATCTAAGTTAAAGGAATATGAATATATACATTATAAATATATGGATGACAACATTTTAATTAAATAAAGCCATTGATTGTTGAAGAATCTAACCGCTTTGTTGTTTGAATCCCAGAACAACTTATTGCAAGTGTCATATTTCTGTTACATGTACTGTACTTGAAATAGGTATTTGAATGACTGCGTATTTTCTTCTTTCAATTACACTGGGGCTGAACTACACGCCAATGTATTTTGTATTCTCAAAATACTGTAGGTTGTAGACATTTTGTGGCCCTGCTCTTCCCCTGTATCAGAAGTCTTTTTTTGTAACCATTACTGAGAATGTTGTTGCTGTTCGGGTAATTCAAATGATCTAACTCTTGGAAGTAACTAACATATGTATTTCAAATACAAGTATTTTGTGGTTTATTTTGATACATTGATCTTTATGGCATTTTGCATGTGTATTTTATCATTGTACTTGGTCATTTTTGCCCATCACTGGATGAGATCAAAGTCCATAGCCTAACTCATATGGTCTGGTAAAGGGACAATGTGGGAGTCAATCATCATCAAAGCGGTCACCGCCTTTTAAAGAGACAGGCGACTTCAACTCAATCGCACACCGGTGCCTCGGCCAGAACCAATGAACTCAAACCTGTGCGGGTTTGTGTACAACCTGTGCGTGAGTGTGCGCATGTGTGTGTGCAACCTGTGCGTGAGTGTGTGTGTGTGTGTCTGTAAGACAATGCCCATAGATCTCCTGGAGTAGTCCAGTAGTCTAGAGAGACATAATGAGTGTGTGAATTGCTCCTGAGGGTTAAACAATGACAGAACTGATAAAACAGCTCATGAGAACTGGGTTGCGTATTCATGCAGTGTGTGTGTGTGTGTGTGTGTGTGTGTGTGTGTGTGTGTGTGGGTGGGTGAGTGTGTTCACTTTTTATAACACTGCTCATAACATATGTCTACATCCTGTTGAACAAAATCAACAGTAGAGCAATCCATGGTTCTGTCTTAAATGTTCTGCCGTGCATGCAGTAGCTGCTTTAGAAATGGTGGTTTCTCCTTGATATCCTACGCGTTCGATTCATTTCAGTAAAATACTATACTACACAGTGTATGCTTATACAGTAGGAAATAGAGGCAGACTGAAGCACAGTTTCATAAACAATAGAGAGAATAAATCAAAAGTAGTCCCTAGACTTAAGACTCAATGGTACTTTACTCTACTACTAAAGCAAAACACCACAGAATCTGACAGCACACTCCACTTCCCATAAAGCAAAGCAGCCGTCTCTCTACAAAGACACAATACATGATGCTGGGCTCATTGAAAGGGTCGTTGTGATTGTAATTAACTGCAATAATACTCCTGTTTTGCATCCCAAATGGCACTCTATTCCCTATGTGGTGCCCACCTTTTAACCAGGACCCAATAGGGCTCTGGGCAAAAGTACACATGGAGATTCCTCTTGGCTAGATAGATAAATCATCCAAGGGGACTAGGTAGGATCGGGGTCAGTTGATCAGAAAGGATTTGGGGTTAGAACACACGAGGAATGAGGTCTTTGCGTGTTGGTTTCCTGCCGTTACATCAGCAGGAAACCAACACGAGGAGAGCAGGCAACAGCCTTGTGGGAGAATAGCAGGAGATTTGGAGAAGAATGGACAAGGAAAAGCCCCATGAATGTAGTTCAATTATTTCAGGAGAACTGCGTGAAAGCACACACAAGGCTCCCTGATCCCCCCCCAAAATTAGGCACGGAGAACAGAAGACCCCCATAAACAGATTAAGGAAGACGGGGAGGTTGGGGGGGGTCATTCCTCTACCTAGAAGCTGAGAGGGAGGGATGATAAGTAGGAAACAAGAGGGTAGAGGAGGATAGGGGGAGAGGGGAGGAAGAGGTGGGAACCCCATAGACGGTGTTATTTATACGATAGACTGACTAGAATGGCCTATTCCGTACTGGAGCTGTTTCCGTGGGAATGACTGGCCTGTTGCACATAATAATACCCGTCGTAAATACTGTACTTTTATTTTTTACAAAAGCACCACAGTAGGGATGGACTTAGAAGTAGACCCTCTATATTCCTTTACTCAGACAGGAATTAAAGAGGCACTATGCAGAAATCGCTCCGCCATTTCCTGGTTGCGAAAATTCTAATAGTTGGCCTAATTTCAGTTTATGTGACAAAACAAGCAAGTATAGTGTAGAGAATCATTGTATCATCTACACCACTGTGAAATGTATTTTCCACAAACAAAAACATTGTATTTTCAGCCGTTTGAAGCTGGTGTACAAAACCGAAAGTAAAGTACTCACCCTGGCATCGCCGTTGGTGGGTCTTGGGCCGTGACTGAAGGCTTGTGCCGGGTCCTTGTGGTACACCTTCAGGCAGGAGTGATCTGTGATATTCCTGGAGAGAGAAACAGCCGAAGTTTGACGAGGTGCCCAGATTATATCACTATCGGACAGCGGTCTGTCTCCTCTAGCTGCGAGACTCCTATACCGAGACATTGGTGTGTACTCTGACAAGGCTATGTCATACACAGTCCGTGGTCTGGTGTACTGACCGTACACTGGCTGAGACATCACGGTGCTGTGTCAAAAGTGTCCAATTAGTCCAAAACTTGTCTAGTAGTGTTACGGTAAATAGTTTTCCTCAAATAAAGCTCCTATGTAAAGCTCTCTCTGCCTAGATGTGTTCTGAGTCAGCTAGTACTCCTGCGCTCTACCGTACCAGTCTGCGAGGAACAAACATGTGACAACTTTTACAGCCCTGATAAAAAAAGATGACGGCTAGTCATAAAGTAAACATCCCACCACCGCAAGAACATTACAGATAGAGAACACTTGTTTTTCCATTTGAGCCCAGTGTGCCGAAAACTTGTACCCTACAGAAATTCAAATATACAATATAGTCACTAAACAGCTTCTGTATGCCAGGGTGGCCTAGTGGTTAGAGTGTTGGACTAGTAACCGGAAGGTTGCAAGTTCAAATCCCCGAGCTGACAAGGTACAAATCTGTCGTTCTGCCCCTGAACAAGGCAGTCAACCCACTGTTAGGCCGTCATTGAAAATAAGAATTTGTTCTTAACTGACTTGCCTAGTTAAATAAAGGTCAAATAATAAAAAATATAAAAAAATCCTGGGCAATCCATATATAGTGCATTCGGAAATTGTGTGTAGATGAAAAAGTAATTGAATCCATTTTAGAATAAGGCTGTAACGTAAAAAAATGTGGAAAAAGTCAAGGGGTCTACTTTCCAAATGCCCTGTCTATATGGTTGGACTTTATGAAATGTTGTCTCCCATAAACACACCCACAATACCAGGAAGTGGGTGATTGGTGACGTGACTGTGTGTGGGGATGACTGAGGGCATGAAACCCTGGTCAGTGTTGTCTTATAGAATCTCACTGTTTTTCTCTCTGTGTTAAAAGAAAGGCAGGCTAACGCTAATGCTACATGTGCCTCTGCAAAGAGACACTTAACATGTGTCCCAAATGGCATCCTATTCCCTACATAGTGTATTACTTTTTTTACCAGAGTTCCTTTGTGCCCTGGTCAAAAGTAGTGCACCAAATAGGGAATATGGTGCCATTTGGGACGCATATTAAGTGTCTCTTTGCACAAGCACATGTTTCTGCACATAGAAGACAGCCAGACTGTGGCCACCTTTGATACAGCTCTCTCACTCACTTTAAATCTGTGGCTCTGGAAGAAACAAGACTGATTATGGGTTCCTGTCCAATCCTTTTGTCCAGCTAACTGAGCAGGAAGGACACAAAATAACTTTCCAAAAGAACTTTCCACTTTCCATCACGTGGGACAACATTTGAGAAAGTAGAGGCTCTAAAACTGTGCTCACGACCCAAAATGGCACCCTAATGTCTACGTAGTGCACTACGTTTGACCCGGGCCCATAGGCAAACCCAAAGTAGTGCACTAGATAAGGATTAGGGTGTCATTTGGGACCGTGTTGTTTGGGTTTGTTTAGGTGTAGGTGGAAGTAAAGCGTCCACTACAGTACAGCTCCACATCCCGAGGTCTTTCATCCACACGGCTATTAGGTTGACTGGGAAGTAGAGAGGGTCACTTCCTGTGTTGCGTAAGTTGAGCTCATTAGACAGGAAGAGCCTAAGGAGGGGAGAGAGGAAGGCTGCTGGGTAACCCTGAGGACCTTACAGGGGTGAGACTGAGACATATGGAAGAAAACCCCAAATGACCTGCTCTAGCTAACCCAGTGTGGGAAAGTAGAGACATCACACACACACACACACACACACACACACACACACACACACACCTGACGTCAGTAAGCTCGTAGTACATGTTCCTCATGTCATCTTTGACATAGACGGCCACACTGGGAGACTCCAGCATCTTCATGGTGAGCTGCTGGGGGAAGGCACTCACAAACAGAGCCCTGATGGTGTCGCCGCTGGTGATCTCATTGGGCATCCGGATCTGCTTGGTCTCCTCTCCGTACTGCAGGTACAGCACGCCTGGGAAGTAGAGCGGAAGGAGAGAGGGTTACCAAATAGTTAATGATGATCTGATGGCTGTTAACCATGTACAGGAACACGACATCAGTCTTATGGGCCACTATTCAAAGTTGTGCACTATATAGTGAATAGGGTGCCATTTGGACGCATGCTTTTTGTACTGTGGGGCCACATGAGTTGTACGCAGTCAGACATACAGCACAAACACTATATCTTCAGTGTATTTCCACTGAGTTAAAGACCAGACGTTTGCGGTAGTATAATAAAGATCCTATAGGCTCCAGGAAATAAAGTGCTGAGCCCCTCTATGGTACATACTTCTCCGGCTCTATAGCTAATAGTAGGGCTTCCTTGTAACAACATAGTCAGTTGGTGAACTAACTCTCTTTCCCTGGTGTACTGTTATGTTAGCAGTTAGCCACTAGCTTTTCATTACGATGAAAGACCTTGCAGATGATCCTAATACCACGTGTGTTATTTGATGACTGGTCATGTGTCACAAATGGAACACTATTCCCTTGATGTGCACTACTTTTGACCAGGGCCGACAGGGAATAGGGTGCCATTTGGGACACACCCTGGGCTTCATATTCTATTTCACATGCAGCATTTGTAACATTCCCTAAAAACTTAACTTTATTAGCTCCGGAGACTTTAGACAGCTCAATTCTAAGATGGGAGTCGGATTGCAAGACTATGTGGTTGCTGCTTGTCTGGTTTCACTCTTAAATCAGAACCAAATGGCGTGGCTGCACAGCTAATGGACAGAGAATCATTTTTATTTATTTTATTTCACCTTCATTTAACCAGGTAGGCAAGTTGAGAACAAGTTCTCATTTACAACTGCGACCTGGCCAAGATAAAGCAAAGCTGTTCGACACATACAACAACACAGAGTTAGACATGGAGTAAAACAAACATACAGTCAATAATACAGTAGAAAAATAAGTCTATATACAATGTGAGCAAATGAGGTGAGATAAGGGAGGTAAAGGCAAAAAAAGGCCATGGTGGCAAAGTAAATACAATATAGCAAGTAAAACACTGGAATGGTAGATTTGCAGTGGAATAATGTGCAAAGTAGAGAGAAATAATGGGGTGCAAAATAAATAAATAAATAAATACAATATAGCAAGTAAAACACTGGAATGGTAGATTTGCAGTGGAATAATGTGCAAAGTAGAGAGAAATAATGGGGTGCAAAATAAATAAATAAATAAATACAGTAGGGGGTGAGGTAGTTGTTTGGGCTAAATTATAGATGGGCTATGTACAGGTGCAGTAATCTGTGAGCTGCTCTGACAGCTGGTGCTTAAAGCTAGTGAGGGAGAAGTGTTTCCAGTTTCAGAGATTTTTGTAGAATTTTAAGAATAGAATAGAATTTGTTTGTTTGACAAATGGCACACTAGGAACTACATTTGAGCTAGATTGCTACAGCAGGAAAATAATCCTGCAGCAACAGGAAATGTACATAATTATGTGGATTAGAATTCATTTACATTTCTGTAGGGGTTGATACATATTCCGCGAAAATCAAGTCTGGAATTTCAAAGTGAAAATTACAAACTTCAGAAGCCTTTTTAAACCTCAAATACACTACAAGTTTGACATTTTCTGCATTGCGGGAAAGTTCTCTTGCAACAGGGTGATCAAATTAAGACCGTACACCTGTATTCCCAATATAGTGCACTACCCTTGAGCAGAGCCCTATGGACTCCGGTGAAAAGTAGCTCACTACATAAGGAATGAGGTGCCATTTGGGATGCAACCTTAGTTTTGAGAGCTTGCAAGGCTTTACAACAGTCAGATTCAACACTCTACACTAATGCTTCTTCAAATGGAACCAAATCACCTTAAATGACTTTCACTTTCATATGCAGAATAAAGCGTTCTTTAAATTCCCATGCTCCCTCGCTTCTACAATACAAAATGCAGTACAGCAATAGATAAATATCTAAAAGTTCTTCCAAAACAACTACTACTATACTGTAGTATAAGCATTATGTTGCACTTCTACACATAAAGCTACATGTAACATCCGAGAGAATACAGAAACTCACTTGAAGAGAGTAATTCCTACTGTACATGTCAGCGACTATAGCTCCAATGTTGTGTTAAGGAGTCCTCTGACTGAAGCCACTACTTCTACTGGCACAGGGCTCTTAAGGAAGACCAGATGTCTCTGGGGACACGACTGCGGGTGTGTGTGTGTGGGAGGCTACAGGGTGAAGTTTCCCCTAGGTTCAGATCAAGGATCAGCTTACCCTCGCCCAATTCTAGCCTTAACCATTAGTGGGGAAAATGCCTAACTTCCCTAAGATCAGTGTTTAGGGGCAACTTTCACTCTACTCCGTATGGGACGGCCACCAGAGAAATGCTGGGTAATGTGCCCTCTTTCCTCCAGCCCTTCATCACCCCATGACCCTTGCTGCTAGCGTAACGCTTTCTCGTGCGGTGTACACAAATGTCTGCATTTCAACCTAAGCAAGAGGCCTCTTTTGGTACAGAATGACTTGCAAAATGACTTCTGTTAATTGTCACGTTGGTCAAAGTGGTGTGGTACCCAAATTTAAACAACACAGAGGCACTCAAAATGTACGAAATGACATAATACTCAACCCAAAGTCACTTCAAAACTAAGACGTGTCCTTTGCTTACATTTTCAAAGAACGTTTTAAGAAGCAAAATCCTGAGGGGTCTCGGAGCTCGGCTGACTACATGTTTTGATTATGAGAGTCGTGCTGTAGCACTCTCTCGGTTTAGGTCAGCAAAGTTAAATGACTGGCTCTTAGAAGAACCACCTGTGGCATTACTAGAGCTATGCTACAGCCTTTTAATGCAACTATTTCCACCCAACTGAAGGCGTTTGTCATACTGATGCAAATTAAGTGCCCTCTGCCTTGATAGCGAACATCCTTTCTAATCCTGTCAATACCCATACGAAAAAATAAATACATTTCAATATACACAGCTCAAAAAAATAAAGGAAACACTTAAACAACACAATGTAACTCCAAGTCAATCACACTTCTGTGAAATCAAACTGTCCACTTAGGAAGCAACACTGACTGACAATAAATTTCACATGCTGTTGTGCAAATGGAATAGACAACAGGTGGAAATTATAGGCAATTAGCAAGACACCCCCAATAAAGGAATGGTTCTGCAGGTGGGGACCACAGACCACTTATCAGTTCCTATGCTTCCTGGCTGATGTTTTGGTCACTTTTGAGTGCTGGTGGTGCTTTCACTCTAGTGGTAGCATGAGACGGAGTCTACAACCCACACAAGTGGCTCAGGTAGTGCAGCTCATCCAGGATGGAACATCAATGCGAGCTGTGGCAAGAAGGTTTGCTGTGTCTGTCAGCGTAGTGTCCAGAGCATGGAGGCGCTACCAGGAGACAGGACAGTACATCAGGAGACGTGGAGGAGGCCGTAGGAGGGCAACAACCCAGCAGCAGGACCGCTACCTCTGCCTTTGTGCAAGGAGGAGCAGGAGGAGCACTGCCAGAGCCCTGCAAAATGACCTCCAGCAGGCCACAAATGTGCATGTGTCTGCTCAAATGGTCAGAAACAGACTCCATGAGGGTGGTATGAGGGCCCGACGTCCACAGGTGGGGTTTGTGCTTACAGCCCAACACCGTGCAGGACGTTTTTCATTTGCCAGAGAACACCAAGATTTGCAAATTCGCCACTGGTGCCCTGTGCTCTTCACAGATGAAAGCAGGTTCACACTGAGCACATGTGACAGACGTGACAGAGTCTGGAGACGCCGTGGAGAACGTTCTGCTGCCTGCAACATCCTCCAGCATGACCGGTTTGGCGGTGGGTCAGTCATGGTGTGGGGTGGCAATTCTTTGGGGGGGCCGCACAGCCCTCCATGTGCTCGCCAGAGGTAGCCTGACTGCCATTAGGTACCGAGATGAGATCCTCAGACCCCTTGTGAGACCATATGCTGGTGCGGTTGGCCCTGGGTTCCTCCTAATGCCAGACAATGCTAGACCTCATGTGGCTGGAGTGTGTCAGCAGTTCCTGCAATAGGAAGGCATTGATGCTATGGACTGGCCCGCCCGTTCCCCAGACCTGAATCCATTTGAGCACATCTGGGACATCATGTCTCGCTCCATCCACCAACCACGTTGCACCACAGACTGTCCAGGAGTTGGCGGATGCTTTAGTCCAAGTCTGGGAGGAGATCCCTCAGGAGACCATCCGCCACCTCATCAGGAGCATGCCCAGGCGTTGTAGGGTGGTCATACAGGCACGTGGAGGCCACACACACTACTGAGCCTCATTTTGACTTGTTTTAAGGCCATTACATCAAAGTTGGATCAGCCTGTGGTGTGGTTTTCCACTTTAATTTTGAGTGTGACTCCAAATCCAGACCTCCATGGGTTGATACATTTGATTTCCATTAATCATTTCTATGTGATTTTGTTGTCAGCACATTCAACTATGTAAAGAAAAAAGTATTTAATAAGAATATTTCATTAATTCAGATCTAGGATGTGTTATTTTACTGTTCCCTTTATTTTTTCTGAGAACTGCATTTAACGTCACGTAACGTGATGTTCTAAAATGCATGTAACGCCTGACAATATTCCAGAGATGCATAGCTATGACATCTACTGGGGGGTCAAAGGGAACCTTGTTTTTTTGTGTTTTTTTTAACATTTTATTTTAATCGAACTGTAATCGATCCCAGAAACTGATGCTCCAGATACTGAACAAGTCTAAAGAAGGTCAGTGTTATTGCTTCTTTAATCATGAGCACAGTTTTCAGCTGTGCTAACATAAATGCAAAAGGGTTTTCTATAATGATCAATTAGCCTTTTAAAACGATGAACTTGTATTAGCTAGCACAATGTGCCATTGGAACACAGGAGTGATGGTTGCTGATAATGGGCCTCTACGCCTATGTAGATATTATTATTTTTTTTACATCTGCCGTTTCCAGCAACAATTGTCATTTACAACATTAACAATGTCTACACTGTATTTCTGATCAATTTGATGTTAATAGACAACAAAAAAATGTGCTGCTCTTTCAAAAACAAGGGAATTTCTAAGTGACCCCAAACTTTTGAACGGTAGTGTATACTGAAAAATAGAAAAACACAACACGCAACAATTTCAAACTGACTTACAGATCCATATAAAAGGAAATAAGGAAATCAGTCAATTGAAATAAATACATTAGGCCCTAATCTATGGATTTCACATGACTGGACAGGGGTGCAACCACAGGTGGGTTTAGGGGGGGCTTATTTTTCACCACGAAAGGGCTTTAAAAAACAGATAGAAATACTCCTTGAGCATCACGTTTTGTTGAAAAAATTGACGGTTTAGGAAAGAATCTGGCTTTTCAACGATGGTAACCCGTTGTATAAAAGCAATAATATACTCTAGTCCGTGTGTTTTGACATTTGTATCATGGCTGTGATGGTCTACGCCACTCGGTTTCGCCACTCGTGCTTTTATATGCCCAATGATTGCTCAACAATTCAAAAAGGTAGACAGGCTTCAGCGCGTCACACTTTATTCATTGTTCTAACCTTCATAGGGCGCATCATTCAATCTCAGAGCGGTTTCCTAAAACCATTGTTATTAACGTTGCACTTGAACATTTGCGTAATCTAACGCCTGCCTCAGACCACTTGTAGAACAGCTCAGAACATAGAATCACACGGTTTATCCGTCTCTCTGTGACCACCAATAACTTCCCGAACAAAGTTGAATACAAATACAATGTTGCCAATGTCTTTGTAATTTATACAAAAAAAAGCGACGTATAGGCATATTTCAATCATATTTCAATATATTTCATGTTCAATCGAGTTGTATTTTGTTGTATTAGGCTGCTGTCTGTAATTTGTCTCTATATATTTCATGATGTCTAGTCTATCCAGGCCGTATCACTACCAGCCGTGATTGGGAGTCCCATCAATTTTCCCAGCATCGTCCGGGTTTGGCCGTCATTGTAAATAAGAATATGTTCATAACTGACTTGCCTAGTTAAATAAAAAATAAAAATAACTTGTGCTCAATGATGTGCCAAATCTGTGATTTTGTGCATTTTTATTGGGTAAGCATTAGAACAGGCATTCCCAACCCCAGGGGTATGCGCAATGCCGTCGGGGGTATGCCAAAGAAGAATGCGATTCACATAAAAAAATAAGAATTTTTGTTCACATTTTCAAACGGGGGCTATACATTTGGGGAGAATTTTTTTTCCCCCTCGCCTGAGTAGGCTCGTTTCACTGCCAAACATTTTATTAAACCATCTAGTGTTCAGCAAAATAACAACACAATGTCAAATTGTCACGACTCCTACCGAAGGTGGCTCCCCTTCCTGTTCGGGTGGCGCTCGGAGGTCGTCGTTACCGGCCTACTAGCTGCCACTGATCCCTTTTCCCCTTTCTGTTTATTGGTTTCCCCTGTTTTGTGTGTAGGCTGATTAGTCGGGCTATGTTAGCCAGTAGGCCCGCCTGCTCTTTGTGCGGGATTCTTTCCTGTTGCTATTGGTGCACGTTTGCGGTTGACGTGTTTTCGCTCGTGGGCTTTTCTCCGGACTGTTTGAGTCCCCGTGTTTGGGGCATTTGTTTTGTGTGTGCCCTGTGTTTCGTGGGGTGGCTTATGGTCGCTGTGTGTGCAATTAAAAGCACTACCCTGTACTCTCTGCTTCCTGCACCTGACTTCGCACCCACTACGCCCAGAGCGTTACACAAATACAGGTCGCCTAGTCAAATAATTAACATACAATTACATTAACCGTTACTCTCGCATGGGAATTCCACTAACGGAATTCCCGTTAGTATTATATTAATTATACTAATTATACTAATCTCACAACTCAATGAAACCTTCACTCTTGCGCAGACATTTAGACACAAAACATGCCAATTTGAAAAATCAGCAAACGGGAGTTCTTTGAGCGAGAATTCAGACGACTTTCGAGTAGTAAGACATGTATAAAAGTAAGAGACCCCATTAATAAGAAGGGGCTAGAAGTGTCTTATATGGTGAGCTGCCGTGTGGCTAGGACAGGCAAGCCCCATACTATTGTGGAATTCATTCTTCCTGCTGCCGCGGATATGGCTGGGACAATTCTGAGGGAGAAGGACAAAAAAACTATAGACAATGCCTTCATCAAACAACTCTTTTTTCATGACGCAGCAGTGACGTGGCAGGAGATGTTTTGAAACAATTACTGCTTTGCATACAAGCCAGTGAATTCTATGCGTTACAGCTGGGTGAGTCAGACGTGGCAGGCCTGGCACAGCTCCATTACTTTTATGGGGGGGGGGGTCAATTAAGGAAGACATCCTCTTCTGCAAACCACTGGAAACCAGGACAACAGGGGAGGATATTTTTAAAGTACTAGACAGCTTTGTGACATCAAATGGACTTTGGTGGTCAAGATGTGTTGGTATCTGTACTGATGGTGTAAAAGCCATGACACGGAGACATAGTGGAGTGGTAATGTGCGTGCAAGCAGTTGCTCCCGACGCCACTTAGGTACACTGCAGCACCCACCGAGAGGTTCTTGCTGCCAAGGGAATGCCTGACATCTTGAAATACGTTTTGGACACTACAGTGAAAATGGTTAACTTTGTTAAAGCAAGGCCCCTGAACTCTTGTGTATTTTCTGCACTATGCAATGACAGGAGCAGTGACCATGTAACGCTTTTACAACACACAGAAGTGCGCTGGTTATCAAGGGGCAAAGTATTGACACATTTTTTGAATTGAGAGACCAGCTTAAAGTTCTTCACTGACCATCATTTTCCCTTGTCTGACCGTTGCATGATGACGAGTTTCTCACACGACTGGCCTATCTGGGTAATGTTTTGCCTGAATGATCTGAATCTAGGATTACAGGGACACCCTGCATTATATTCAATGTTCGGGACAAAATTGAGGCTATGATTAAAAAGTTGGAGCGCTTCTCTGTCTGCATTAACAAGGAGAACACACAGGTCTTTCCATTGTATGATTTTTTTGTGCAAATGAACTCAAGCTTACGGACAATGTCTAATTTGATCGTGGGCAATTACGCAGGTACTTTCCCGAAACGGACGATACAAACAACTGAATTCGTTATCCCTTTCTTGCCCTGCATCCAGTCCACTTACTGAACAAGAGTGCCTCATCGAAATTGCAACAATTGGTTCTGTGAAAATTACATTTCAGAAGCCACTGCCAGATTTCTGGATAGGGCTGCGCTCAGAGTATCCTGCCTTGGAAAATTGCACTGTTAAGACACTGATGCCCTTTGCAACCACACACCAATGTGAGAGTGGATTCTCAACCCTCACTAGCATGAAAGCTAAATACAGGCACAGACTGTGTGTGGAAAATTATTTAAGACTGAGATTCTCTCCAATACAACCCAACATTGCACACCCTTCTCATTAACCTGTGGTGAGTTATTCACAATTTTTGATGAACAAATAAGGGTTTTATATGTAAGATGGCTACAAAGAGCAAAATTATTGATTATTATTTGTGACCTGGTCCTATAAGAGCTCTTTGTCACTTCCCCATGAGCCGGTTTGTGACAAAAACTCACACTCATTCTTATGTTTAATAAATATATCAACATGAGAGTGCGCTGACCCCTGGTGCTAGAGAGCAGCTGGAGGTTGAATGTTTGAAGGGGCACAGGACTATAAAACGTTTGGGAACCACTGCATTAGAAGAATAAGCCGCCTCAATATTTTCAGTGGTGAATCTTCTCGAGGAGCGATCCCGACGTCAGTATTGTTAATTATTTCCCCATTTTAAGAAAATATTTGATCCCATCAGTATTGGCACATGCTCCAACGAAGCGCTTATCTGAGCGGCGTTTTGGGAAACATATGTCACGTCTTCGGCCGTTGTAAGAAATGTGCATCGTTAAAAACACCTGTAAGCCTTAGTTCCATCGCTATCAGGACACCGGGCCCTGATCTGTTGCATCAGCCTCATTTGCTTTTTAACGCGTTTTGTTATGTACTGGTTCTATGAATTTGGGATCCGTCTTCCCACAACTGTTCCAGAGTCTGTTTGGAATAGGCTATTTCTTTCTCGCACTGAATGACAAGCTGACCAACAGAATAGGGAAACTTTCGGACTATGGAGGATAGGCTAGAGATCTTGCTGTTCGCTACTCGTCTTGTCTGCTGAGGAAAAGTTTTTTTTTTTTTTATCTTCAAAGTGCACATCGGAATTCGGTAAGAAGGACGCACGCCGTTGCATCCTCGGGTTGCATGTTCCGTTAAGATGCAGAACCATAATCTAAATGTGACATCTGTCATTCTGAGCACCGTGGGTGGACGCCCTAATCAGGTTAAGTACCCTATACATGTGGGTCCATCACATTTCTCAAATGTCTGGTAAATTAAAATGCTGCTGGTGAAATGTTCGGAAAGTGTGTGTGTGTGTGTTTTTTTAAAGAGAGCCAGGCTGGGTTATGCAAGCTGTGTCTATCTGTGTGTGTGAAGCAGTCCTTGGTGTAGTTGTGGTTAATAGCATCAAAACACAGTGTGGCCATGTTGTGGTCCCCTACCTAGTGAGCGGTCCCTGGTCTGGTTGGTGGAGCGCACTACGGGCAGGCTGGCGCGGGAGCGGCTGCCTCTGGTGAAAGTGGTGGGGGCATCAGCCTCTGACATGGTGTCCAGAGACTCCAGGGAGGCCAGGGAGAGGTGCTCAGCCTGGTCCCCTACACTGGAGCTGCTAAGGCCGTGTTTAGGGCTTCTGCTCTATAAGGGAGAAGAGGAGAAAGAGGTTCAAGAGGGGGTCACAATACACAGGAAAAGGGTTGTAAAAAATTCCGGTAACTTTCCCAAAAGGTCCCCCTCAAAATGTATTCTGGGAAGGTTACTGGAATTTTGCAGCCCTACATAGGAACCTTACACAAACTGAAACACAATTTCCCTAAGCTATGTGCCAGTGTCACATGCAGGAATCAAACCCACCATAACTCTGTGTTGCAAGCACCATTCTTTAACCAACAAAGCCATCTGAACCAAACACTAGTGTTAATTATTTTAAGTGTTTAAGACAAAAGACAAGCTTTTTAACTACAACATGAACACAGTGAAAAGCCCAGTGCCATTGTGTGACATTCTAGTCATGCATTCAAGTCTATTTGGGTGTCAATTGTTTGCATCAGTGCAGATTGCAGACAGACACTGCCTGTTATAGGTTATGTCACACAAGCACACACACACACACCATAATTTTCCATGGCACAGTTGCTAAAAATGGAAGAGGAGGGCAGTAATTTGGTTGCGCTGGGGTATCCCCCTCGGCCCATTGACTAATGTGGAGCAGGCAGTGATTTTCGCAGGACTATACAGATAAGGTGAGATGAGGCAAACATGACACACCCCACTATATAGCATGACACACCCCACTATATTGCACACACACTATGATTTTCCATGTCGCAGTTGCAAAAAAAATACGAAATGGTCCCTAGGCCTTATCACGTAATAATAATGCGTTTCTCTTTTGACAAGCTTCACACAACTTGAGAAGTGAAGGGTTAACACACACACAAACACACGCTTTTCTCACTTGTGGTGCAGGTAGTTACAGCCCCAAAATCGACATCGTAGAAAAAATATAAAATAACTCCAGCGCAAATTTTTTTTTTATTCTTCCGGTCAGAGTTATTTTTCAAGCTTTGCACAACAACCAAGGGAAAAGGTGTAGCAAGGCTGATTAAAGCCACTAATGAGTTCACCAGGCAGACAGTCCTGTGGGCCTGGCAGAGTGCTAAAGGCTGTGGAGCTCATTGAGAAGCCTGGTAGTATTGTAAGGTTATCTGTGCCAGGGTGACAGTTTGACTAGCATTGAGAGGTCAGCACACCGAGAGCCCTTTATCAAGCTAACAGTTCTGAGGACACACCCAGGTGCACACACAATGACAATTTTGATATAAATAGCTTCTCCTTTTCAGTTTATTGAGAAGTCATTGACATTTTTTTTTCTTTCCAATCATTGAATTGGAATTTCAGTTTTCTTCCTGAATTGACTGCCTTCAATTAAAATTGATCCCAACCCTGACAGACAGGTTAGCTGGGATGCAGACAGTCACACGCCCAGGCATGATGCAGATAAGATAAAAATCAGACTAACTGTGTGGGGAAATTGGATTTTCAGCAAGTACCTCTGAATGTCAAGCTCAGAGTGGAGAGAAGACAACATGCCCTGTAAGGACTGATGGAATGAAGAGAGAGAGAGAGAGGTGAGAGAGAGGTGAGAGAGAGAGAGAGAGAGAGAGAGAGAGAGAGAGAGAGAGAGAGAGAGAGAGAGAGAGAGAGAGAGAGAGAGAGAGAGAGAGAGAGAGAGAGAGAGAGAGAGAAAGAGGACGTGGGGAAAGGGAGAGGTGAGATGGTCATCAAACATGTCAAGAAACAAGGCAGCAATTTGAACAGAACTGTGTTTTTTTTTAGATTATACTGTATCTGCTTTCCAATAGAGCCAACAAACTATAGTCTGCTAATCCTTTGCTATTAATAGCTGTATGATTGTTTTTATAGCCATCACCCTCCACACCACCATTATTATTCAGATGACATCGTTGAGTGGATGAGACATGTCACCTTCAGTGTCATCACCACAGGAGTGACCGGTCACCTGACATTGCAGCAGCATCCTCTGGGTATATCTGGGGCGGCATCCCAAATGGCAGCCTATTCCCATACGGCCCTGGTCAAAAGTAGTGCACTATATAGGGAATAGGCGGCCATTTGGGACGCAGTTCTGATGACCCGAGCACTACAACTCAATTGTGTCGTGAGTAGAAAGGTAAGGTCCTTGTATGCATGGCCCATGATGAGACAGTCACATGGAGGGCCAAGTTCAGTTGATGTGTCATCCGAAACCAAGGAGCACGCTCGGTAATTTGAACTGATTTGGAATTATTTATGAGTGAAAAGTAATTATTTATGAGTGTAACCAATTATGTTGAGGTGAATACAGTACCAGGCTGCTCTGAAAACCTGGCGGTGTTAAAAACATACAGTCACATGTGGTAGAATACATACGGAGCAAGATGGAGAGAGAGGCTCCCTGCCGATGGTGGTAATAAAGTTTACACATCAACACCAAAATGAGGTGTCGTCTATTGGTTGAGCTTGGCAAGTTATCCTCCTTCTCTCTCTTTCACACATGCGCACACGCACACACACATAACCTCTCTCCCTCTGTCCCTCCCACCCTCCCTGGCAGGCACTCCATTTGTCACCCCTCTATCACAGAAAAGCCACTTCCTATCCCAGCAGAAACCACTTCCTGTCGTGGCCTAGACGTGTAAAAATCACGGTTTAAAATCCGATTACAACCACCAACCTGCTGTTAAGACACATCGACCACACATTGATCCGGTCACGGCTGGGGAGTTAGACCTAAATTCCACATGTCACCGTGTGTGGTTTAGTTAGCGATGACAGTCAATGGTCACCGTAGAGCACACCTACTATTTCAGCACTGAGTAGGCAGTCATATCATTCTATGTGGGTCACTTACAGAGTGTGTGGCACGGAGAAGTGAACACGTTTGATACAGGTACAGTAAAAGTGACACACAAGATGACAATGATTATGGCCGTCGGGAACAAATTAATCAAAACGCATTCGGTCGGAATGTTACGACTTTACCAAGGTAATTGGATATTGCTCCTACACGTTATACAATTTACTACTCTGAGAGAGCATGTTCTGTTTTCAAAGTCTTTAATAAAAGATCCAGCGTGCCTTTTAGTTGCAGTTTCGCCATTGTTCACTTTTACATTTCCAAAATGGTATTCTTTCCAGAGGTGGTGTCCATTGCAGAAAGGAGGGGGGGGGGGGAAATGTGTCTTCTGCATTTAACACAACCCCTCTGAATCAGAGAGGTGCAGGGGGCTGCCATTATCGACATCCACGGCACCAGGGGAACAGTGGGTTAACTGCCTTGACAGATTTTTACCTTGTCAGCTCTGGGATTCAAAACCTGCAACCTTTCGGTTACTGGCCCAACGCTCTAATCACTAGGCTACCTGCCGCCCCATTGGGTGTTTGATGTCTGTTTTGTTATACTCATTGAATACATCCCTTAAAATGCCTTTATTATTCTCCGTCAAATGTATAAACGGTTTGGCTGCTATATGAGTTATTATAGAGTAGCATTTTACTTTGTGTGCATAACAGTGTTGCGTCCGTCCCTCTCCTCGCTCCGACCTGGGCTTGAACCATGGACCCTCTGAACACATCAACAACTGCCTCCCACGAAGGATTGTTACCCATCGCTCCACAAAAGATGCAGCCCTTGAAAGGGAAACAACTTCAAGATTTCAGAGCGAGTGATTGAAGCGCTACTTGCGCGCACCGCTAACTAGCTAGCCATTTCACACTGGTTACGCGTGTGTGTGTGTCTCTACTGTCTTTCGAGCCTTGAAAGATTTTCACGAGTGTCAAATCAGGTTACTTTTGCATACAATTTAGGTACATTTCCTGGATTCACAAACGAGCAGATACCACAAAAACGGATGGATGAAAAGTCAAGAAATAAGAAAAATTCCACACCATTGTTGTCCAACTGAATGTATTCACCTGAAATGTGTCTTCGGCATTTAACCCAACCAATCTGAATCAGAGAGGCAGGGGGCTGCCATAATCAACATCCACGTCTTCAGCGCACAGTGGGTTAACTGCCTTGCTCAGGGGCAGAACGACAGATTTTTACCTCGTCAGCTCGGGGATTCGATCCAGCAACCTTCCAGTTGCTGGCCCAACGCGCTAAACACTAGGATACCTGCCGCCCCATTGTCTAAACATCATTATGGCTGTGGCGTCTTGGTTTCAGACAGATGATCAGAGGTATAGTACAGTGCTGAGACGTGGTGATTAAAATGAATTGTGATATTTAAAAATAATCACTGCTTCTATCAAAAGATAGTGGCAGACATAGAACACTTTATGGAAAATATAGCCATGGCTGCCAGGGGGCTGGGCTGATTTCTGCAAAACAGAAGCAACTTCACAAGTAATGTTTCCGAGTCTTTGCTTAAGAGCGCTTCATGCTTCAGGTTGTGCAGCACAGAAATAGAAATAGACAAAGTTAAATTGATCTAATGTCAAGGAATTGTTCTCAATTCCTCATTTTAAGAGTCGAATGAGACCATTTACTCCGTCTAGTCGGCATCTAGGTCTTTCTCTCGCCAAACTTGGCAGAGTGTGGACTTCTGCCAGGAAACAGAAGCTCATCATGGTTTAGCCCCCACACTGGTGATGTCAGCAAGCCTTTTCACTTAAGATGCTAATTGTGTTGGCTCCCTGAGGAGAGGAGGAGAGAGAGAGAGAGAGCGCGCGAGAGAGGACCATCCCTTAGCCCCGTGTAATTAACTGGCCTGATCTGTATGAGTATCACATCTGGAGTCCCTTAACCGTGTACACTCTGCCTGCGTACTGTACTTCTACATGCTGCCCTGTACACCGTGTGAAGACAGCAAGACACACTGTCGAACCACCCTCTCTAACCCTAACTGTATATCTGTGTGTTAACAGAGTGGCTCCTCAGATTGGACAGGTTTATCCGTATGCCTGCGTGACCCAGCAACAAAAGGATAGATGTTCAGCTGGATATTGTAAGCCACTTTATGGTCCAAAATTGGGGTCCGGAGTTTTTGCTGAACACCTGACGAGGAAGAATGCAAGATCTGTTACTTTACGGTTCACCACCAAACAGACATGGCATTGGTTTACTACTCTAAAGGCTGTGGTTTGAATTCCCAGATCATCTCAGAGAAGGCTCCATTTTCTGCTCAGCGCATTCAGTGTCCTCGTGTCTGTCTGTGGGTCTCCAACTCTTCACGGTCTTTTGTATCATCCAGGCTGTGTCCCAAATGGCACCCTATTCCCTGGGTAGTGCCTACAGGGCTCTGGTGAAAAGTAGTGCACTAGTGTTAATAACATTATACACTAGTATCCCCTTGTCATCCATTCCCATTGATTATGGCTGTGTCCCCCTCCCTAACCCCTCTCATACCACACTCCACCTCTAATCCCCCTCCCTCCAAAATCATCTCATGACCTTCAGACAGACTGCCTGCCTGGGGCTGGACAGACCAAGCTAATCGGTTTGTTAAAAGGGGTCGACTTTACAGTATCAACAATCAAAGCCAATCACGCGTTCCATTGAGAAGGGCTATAATCTATGGACTCGAGGCGGATTGCACGGTGGTTGCACATTACGGCATATCAAATTCATATTTACTCTCTGTCGGCGATAAATATATATTTTTATTAGGTAATAACTGTAGTCAAAACAGACATATCAGACTTACACTGTAACAGACACATTACGGTATGTCAGACACATTACGGCATTTAGAATTCCTACGCCCTGTCATCAATAAATGAATTATTGTTACGTGATTGCTGGATATAAAAGTATCATGTATCAATGTATGTGTATGCAGCAGCAAAGTTGTAAAATATACATTTAAAAAATAGGTTAATGGAAAAAAACATGAACAAAAATGAATAGTTGTAGCAAGAGTTGCAGTCAAAGCAGATAAAGCTCACGCTGACAAATTCAGAGGTAGGAGTAGCTACCTTATTTAGCCTACTGTTGTACAGTCATAATAGATCCAGAGCCTGGGAAAGAGATAGTGGCAACGTTCAAACGAGGGTTTAGCTGTGAAATCCCTCTAGCCAGAGATGGACTGCATCACATAAAAGGGCATCCTTTTTGTAGTGCACAAAAAAAAAGATGTAGCGCACTACTTTTGGGCAAAAGGGAATAGGGTGCCATTTGGGACGCAAAAAAAACAAACCATATGAGAGCACATGATGACAGGTCCATTGACCTTCCCAGAACCTACGTTCAATCGGTTTCAGCAACTTTGAAATGTGCACCACTGATTTGGCCCAGCCATTCGATTACATTCACTCAGGCAGACCTCAGACTCACAAACAGACCTCCGTGTGCCTGCACTGAGAGAGCCTATACAAAACATATTAGCCTGAGCACACAAACATAGAGGGCTCGCTGACAACAAACTCAGACTACCGTACTTTCACGAGCCAAACGTACTCCTACGAGTGATGCAAATGGAGGGTTGGAGATTTACAGAACGTTGACGTTCTGAAAGTTCACATATTATTACAATGCGCTGTGGCAATCAATACAGTGTCGCTCAGTTGCTTGTTCATCCGACCAACTTACTACAAATACTGAATCAATATGTACATAAAGAGGCATACATGCCCAGTCATCATAGTCACATTCCTGATCATAAGCAGAATTAAATAGATTAAATACTTCCCTCCAGATTTGAAGGCATTTAATAGAATAGAAGATATTTACAGTGAATTACCAGCACAACGATTATCTCCCTCCTGCAGAGCTTCCCATATCCTAGTCTAGTGGAAACTCCCCTGGTCTGCTGAACACACACATCCTGCTGTTATTCCAGCCCCACTGTTCTGTTCTGTTCTCCCCCAGACTGGATAGAAGGATGGTCGTGACTCCCAGTCCAGCTTGCCCAGGATAAAACTCACATCAAAGTTCTATCACCACCACAGTGTCAGGGGAGAGCAGTCAAGGGATGTGGGTGTGTGTGTGTGTGTGTGTAACCAGGGCAACCACATACGCATGTGCGTATGACGCGCACACACAAAACACACTAATCAAAATCAACACATTTAAAAAAAAATGTTTAGCTCTAAGTCATGCATTGAAAAAAATTATATCTTTGTGCACCGAGACAAGATTTATCTGGGAGCAGTAAATCGATTTACAAGTTTGACAGTGTGTTTTAGATCAAATGAATAGCTCTGAAATGTCCCCAATCCCCTTTGGTGTTTACAGCCTCACATCTCATGAGGGCTGGAAGAAGACAGAAAGATGACACCGGTCCCCAGAACAGATAAGACCTCAGCCTGCTAGGCTAAACCTCACTGGTAATACTGGTAAAACTTAAATCAGTGTCTCTGAGAAACAGACTAGCCATAGGGCAGTTTGGGAAAATGCCAGGTGGACCAGTCCATCTTTAGCCAAGAGCGACAGTCTAAATATAATTTTTTTGTTGCACAGAATAATCATTATTTGGATAATAAATGGGGGCCTCTAGGAAAGAAAATGGCCTGGCGTATTAGAAATGCCTTGGCCGATTTCTGGTCCCAATCCACCCCTGGTCTCTCCCCTCGCAGCATGGGACATAGACCCTAACGACAACTCAGACGGTCCATCTTCAAAGTAAATCTTTAAAAAATACACTCAAGAAATAAAATATTGTATTGTATTCATCATGGTGATTCAGGAGTAACATTATTCCCCAACAACATTAAACTATACAGAAAACCCTCAAATTGATGAAAATTAAATTAATGATGAGAGAATAGTCAGATTATTTGCTAACTTAAATAGCAGTGCAGATGGCACTATTTTGCTAAGTGCAGAGATGTATTATAGGTAATGAATCTGTAGGGGACTTTGTATTCTACAGACTTTGTGGCCCAAGGTTGTGAGAGATCAAATCCCAGCTGGGGTCATATTGAAAGGTCAGCACTAAGTGATCATGTCAAATGTAATCAGATTGATTAAAGATGTTTACAATATTTTAGCTGAACAGCGTACCACTTAACTTAAAACCCCCATGCCATTTCATTACTTCCTGTAAAAATGTTTTTTAAAAAAACAGGAAATGTGCAGTTTCACATGTGAAAACATAAGAGACATACATGCGAGGTCAGTTGTTCACATGTTACATTTAGAGTTCACATGTGAGCAGCATTTTCACGTGAAAAATGTTCACATGTGAAAATCTCATTCTCACATGTGCAATTGCATTTTCACGTATGAAAAATGTATCAAATGTTGTCACGTGTAGTTTCATGCCATCGCGTGTTGAAATTTTGCATCGCCATGTCACATTTATTTCACACCGAAGACATGTTTTCACGTGTACTTTCATAGTATCACAGGTTGCTTTTGCACGAGATCACATGTGAAACGCCTGTGATCACGTGAAATTCAAGAGTTATGTTGCACAGCATTTAAGTTACAGGTGATTACATCAGAAGATAAACGTTGGAAAAGCGAAAAGAAAATAAATAAAAAAGTTGGAAATAACACGAGGTTGTTGGTCATGGAATGCCTTGCACGCTTGCTTTACTGGTTCTGTTTTGTGCTGGTGCCTGTAACTGTCACGCAATTTTGGGATTGAGTTTAACAGGTCTGGGCTACCCAGGTCTTAACAGATCATTTACCCATTACTGTCCTGTCCACACACAAAGTATTTGCTGACAGAGCTCTGGCATCACGTCCTGTCTAGACTTGTTCTTTAATGTCATAACATTAGTACTCCGAGTATGATTTATCCCTTCTGACGCTTCCGGCTTTCCCGTAATAACAGCTCTGCTGGGTTTCATTCTAAGGGGATCCACACCCGCACACACACAGAGAACACACTCTCTTCCAGAGAGTTTGTCCTGGCCTGTATAACAGTCAGGTCTAATTTGAGCCACTCTGTGTATATCTGATGATTGTGAAGATGAGAATATGGCTCAGAGCCTGTGGTAAGAAGTTCTCAGAGAATAAAATAAATCCTTATCTGTCCACGAACCCACGGAGCTGCTTCTTCTCTCAGGACACACACACACACACACACACACACACACACACACACACACACACACACACACACACACACACACACACACACAGTATTTCTGTTACATGGATTTGAAATATGTATTTAAATACTTCTTTAAAATAATATGGACCCAGTGTGCTTTGTAAATGTTCATTTGTACATTTTGGTTGTTTAGCAGACCTTCTTATCCAGAGTGACTTACAGTCAGGGAATTCAACTAAGGTATATAAACAACAACATATACGTTTTTTTTTTTTGTTAATAAGAATGTGGTTGTTGTGAAGGCGTGTAGTTAAATGTATTTTGTATTTCAAAGAATTAAAAAAATATATATACACAAAATAGTGTTTTGTATTTTATTTTGATCCATTGGTAACATTTTGTAATTGTAACAAGATAGTTCTTTCCCCATCTCTGTCTGAATATAATACATCATAGCGAAGAAACGGGAGAAGGTAACAAGAAATGTGAGATACCACCTGTTACTTAAGTAATTTCTTAAGTAAAGTCTTCTTAGCATCACATCTCCCACATTCTCTCATAGTTAAGTTAACGTCTGAGGGTAAGTCACAATGGGTGCGCCCGCAAATGGCACCCTACTCCCTGTGTAAGTGCTCTACTTTTGACCAGGCCTCAAAGGTCAAAAGTAGTCCACCCATAAATGGAATAGGGTGCCATTTGGGACAGAGGCGAGGTGTAGTTTCTTCAGAGTGCGGAAGAGTCGCAGGGCCCTGATCCCCATTATTAAAGTGTCTAGTGAAACGCTTACTGGGGACCACTCACACCCCTTTACTCTACCCACACCAAATGATCCTCCACCTCCCAAAGGAGAGGGAGAGGTGGGCGGGCAACACAGCGGCACGAACAAACACACACAATCGCACAAACACACTCTTAGTCACACACGGAACTTTTCATTAGATTTGACATTACTTAAGCAAATGTTCATCTCTCTTTCATGTGCGTTTTTACCTCCTGTAATCCCGGCATGCACACACACACGCACAGCAACACACAAGGTTCAGACAATCTTATCAGACCTGGATTTGTTTGATTGACCCATGCAAATAGGGAAAATATCGCTCCTTTCAACTCTACAGTTGCCCATCATCATCATGTCCTCCTATCACTCTCCTCCATCTGTTCCTGTGTTCTTTGCCCTTTACGTGCATGCTCCTTGCGCACCATTGACCCCAGCATTGTTTTCTCTTTGACCTGTGCCTATAAGCAGTTATATCAGATACTACACCGCACTACACTCACAACTCCAGCACACACACACTGATATTCCAGTACACTAAACTCACGACTCAAGCTCTTTCTATCACACACACACACACACACAACCTGCTGGAGAGAGAACCTGTAATCGACAGACAGATCTTCTCCAGTGACAACTGATACTGGTGCTCAGCCAGTATCCAAAACATGACTCATTCATCCATATGAGATTGGGAATGAAATATGAACTCAAACACAACGTAAACAAATAACAGAATTGCCCAATAAGGTAGGGAGCTGAAGGTTCGAGTTGCCAAACGTCAGCCTCGAAACCTTAATGACTTGGAGAAGATCTGCAAAGAGGAGTGGGACAAAATCCCTCCTGAGATGTGTGCAAACCTGGTGGCCAACTACAAGAAACGTCTGACCTCTGATTGCCAACAAGGGTTTTGCCACCAAGTACTAAGTCATGCTTTGCAGGTCAAATACTTGTTACCCTCATTAAAATGCAAATCAAATTATAACATATTTGACATGGGTTTTTCTGGATTTTTTTGTTGTTATTCTGTCTCTCACTGTTCAAATGAACCTACCATTAAAATTATAGACTGATCATTTCTTCATCAGTGGGCAAACGTACAAAATCAACAGGGGATCAAATACTTTTTCCCCCTCACTGTAATACCTATAACCTAAAACTTCTTAACCGGGAATATTGAAGAACTGGGAATATTGAACCACCTGCTTTCATATGTTCTCATGTTATGAGCAAGGAACTTAAAAGGGTAGCTTTTTACATGGCACATATTCCACTTTTACTTTCTTTTCCAACACTGTGTTTTCGCATTATTTAAACCAAATTGAGCATGTTTCATTATTTATTTGAGACTAAATAGATTTTATTTATGTATTATATGAAGTTAAATAAAAAAAGTGCTCATTGTTCATTCAGTATTGTTGTAATTGTCATTATTACAAAAAATAACTTGAAAAAATAATAATAAAAAATAAAAAATAAAATGGAAAATAAATTCTGCCGATTAATTATGGTATCGGCTTTTTTTGGTCCTCCAATAATCGGTATCGAAAAATGATAAAATCGGTCGACCTCTAAATTCAAACAATTAAAAAGACACCCTCGCCCCTCAGCCCTCAAATAAAGTGGACATTTCTGATGACACTTGCAGGGAAAGGGTAGAATTAATTCATTTTAAATGGACCGCTCTTGGCCGGAAATGTGTCACTCGTTCATCCCACGGTTGTGTTTCAGTCATCATGGAACTGTTGTGTGTAGAGGTCGACTGATTAATCGGAATGGCCAATTATTAGGGCCGATTTCAAGTTCATAACAATCTGATTTTTTTTACACCTTTATTTAATCTTTATTTAACTAGGCAAGTCAGTTAAGAACACATTCTTATTTTCAATGACGGCCTAGGAACGGTGGGTTTAACTGCCTCGTTCAGGGGCAGAACGACAGATTTTCCAATTGTCAGCTCGGGGGATCCAATCTTACAGTTAACTAGTCGAATGCAATAATGACCTGCCTCCCTCTCGTTGCACTCCACAAGAAGACTGACCATTTCGAATCCCATTGTAACTTCTCCTCTGTGCAATCTGGTTTCAGAGCTAGTCATGGGTGCACCTCAGTCACGCTGAAGGTATTAAACGATATCATAACCGCAATCGATAAAAGACAGTACTGTGCAGCCATCTTCATCGACCTGGCCAAGGCTTTCGACTCTGTCAATCACCGTATTCTTATCGGCAGACTCAACAGCCTTGGTTTCTCAAATGACTGCCTCGCCTGGTTCACCAACTACTTCTCAGAAAGAGTTCAGTGTGTCAAATCGGAGGGCCTGTTGTACGGACCTCTGGCAGTCTCTATGGGGGTACCACAGGGTTCAATTCTCGGGCCGACTCTTTTCTCTGTATATATCAACGATGTCGCTCTTGCTGCGGGTGATTCCCTGATCCACCTCCACGCAGACGACACTATTCTGTATACATCTGGCCCTTCTTTGGACACTGTGTTAAAAAACCTCCAAACGAGCTTCAATGCCATACAACACTCGTTCCGTGGCCTCCAACTGCTCTTAAACGCAATTAAAACTCAATGCATGCTTTTCAACCGTTTGCACCCGCCCGACTAGCATCACTACTCTCAATCCAAAACTAAATCTAGAATTGGCTTCCTATTTCACAACAAAGCCTCCTTCACTCACGCCGCCAAACATACCCTCGTAAAGCTGACTATCCTACCGATCCTTGACGACTCAAACACTCTACTCAGGAAACTGGATGCAGTCTTTCACAGTGCCATCTGTTTTGTCATCAAAGCCTCATATACTACCCACCACTGCGACCTGTATGCTCTCATCGGCTGGCCCTGGCTACATATTCGTCGCCAGACCCACTGGCTCCAGGTCATCTATAAGTCTTTGCTAGGTAAAGCTCCGCCTTATCTCAGCTCACTGGTCACGATAACACCCACCCATAGCACGCGTTCCAGCAGGTATTTCTCACTGGTCATCCCCAAAGCCAACACCCCCTTTGGCCGCCTTTCCTTCCAGTTCTCTGCTGCCAGTGACTGGAACCAATTACAAAAATCGCTGAAGCTGGAGACTTATATTTCCCTCACTAACTTTAAACATCAGCTATCTGAGCAGCTAACCGATCGCTGCAGCTGTACATAGCCCATCTGTAAATAGCCCATCCAATCTACCTACCTCATCCCCATATTGTTTTTATTGACTTTTCTCCTCTTTTGCACACCATTATTTCTACTTGCACATCGTTATCTACACATCTATCACTCCAGTGTTAATTTTCTAAAATTGTAATTACTTCGCTATTATGGCCTATTTATTGCCTTAACTCCTCACGCCATTTGCACACACTGTATATAGACTTTCTTTTTTTTCTATTGTGTTATTGACTGTACACTTGTTTATTCCATGTGTAACTCTGTGTTGTTGTTTGTGTCGCACTGCTTTGCCAGGTTGCAGTTGTAAATGAGAACTTGTTCTCAACTAGCCTACCTGGTTACTTAAAGGTGAAATAAAATGTCAGTTATCAGCGATTCTGACAGAGGTGAATCAGAACAAAAACCCGTCTAATAACAACAATTATATGTTGACTTCCAGTGTGACTCAGACTTGTGTTGTAAGTAAACTACGCCTCTGCAAACAATGCTGTTGTGTATCATACCAGAGAATCCTGCTACATCAGAAGATTAGCTGGCCAGATTAGCTGAACCACTCTGATTTCCATGTGTGCATTTTGAGACTTGTGTGTGTAAAGACTGTTGTCTGTCTAGGGGTGTTATCAGGTCTGGTCTGTCAAAAAGGCTTATTCCACAGCCCTCATCCTGTCCCCCCCGTCACCCCCCTTTCCCTCAGGATTAAACCCCAGGCACGGCGCCAATCTATGGGTCACTTGTCCCCTCAGCATCCCATCAACCCCAAACCTCCAGGCTCCACTTTAACACCCTCCACCTCCCGGGACGGCAGGTCTGCACGTGTCTGTCGTTAACTCCTCAAGCCCTGCGGCTGTCGTTTGTTTCAGTCCAAGGAGTCATTCAGATCTGAAAGCGCCACTCACTTGTGGAGGAGTGGCTGGAGAGGACCTGAGCAGAAACCATTAAATAGCCTCAGCTCCTGCCTCCTGTTCTGACAGCCGTTGAGACTGCTGAGAGGGGCTGATTAAAAACAGATGTCTGGACAGACACCTGCTACACTGAGGTGATTGTGTGAATTGAGACACACAGGAATTAGAGCCATGACATGTCTCTTTATGAAAATACCACAGTATCTCAGTTAGAGGGTTTTGGAGGGATAAGAATTGTCTCACTCTAAGCTTTGGGGAGAAAGTCTAAATATATATCCAATATGGTTGGTTTTAACCAGTCCGTTGACATTTCAGTGTCATAACGAACTTAGCATTACAGCATAGTAGACTTGAAATCGTGTAAGACTTCTGTAAGGGACCTAGATTCCAAACTATTACATCATCTCTGTTGACCGTACATTCACGTTATTAAATATGTAACACAGCAATAAAACATCTGAAGAACATAGTACACACTCCAACTCTGAAAATCCCCGAGTGAATAAAATCACATTTCAACTTTTTCCTGCATGTTGTTCGTGTTAGAGTTAAAGTAAAAAAAAAAATGGAAGCATTTATTTCGCTTTCAGTGGATGATCACAAATTCCAGCCAGAGAGAGAGAGAGAGAGAGCTGCTTCTCACTGTGCCACTGTTATCTAGGTGACCTTGGAGTTAAGGAATAACAGTGTAGCTGGGCCAGAAGCCTGGGGAGAGAGGTATGCAAGGGATCGGCCAAATGTTGCAAACATTGTATAAAGTATTTCACAAGTCTCTGAGGGAAGGGAGAAGATATACTCACTGGTATGAGTCACTCAATGAGTTCTATGGATTGTGATTCTCAAATGTGACAGGTGGTAAACCCATGGAGCTTCCAAAGAAAATATACAGACCCTGGCCTGTGTGGTCTAGTGGTTAGTGCCGCAGACCATGCCACACAAGAGGCTGTTCACAGTGTTTATTTTGCCACCAAAAACAATCCATAAGGAATAGAGGGGGTTACTAATCACAATGTGTCCACCACGCAACTGTGTTCAAGTCATTTTGTGTCCACCTGTAATGTGACCTCCCCCCCCCCCCCACATCTGCGTCTAAGTAATTTTGTGTCCACCTTGCGACTGTGTCAGAACCATCCAGTATATCGCGTAACGTAGAGCGGCCTGGCCTGGCTGCCCACACAGCTGTCTTAACATGGCGGCTGTTATCCCTCACACTGAGGACCCGGCCAGCCGTGGCCAGCCATGTCACAGCTCAGCTCCCTCATGGGGAGAAGTGTGTGTGTGTGTGTGTGTTTGTCTGCGTGTGTGTGTGTGTGTTTGCATGGGAGTGTGTGGGAGGGGAGAGGAGTGGTTAAGCGTGCTCGTCCAACACCCAGAGGAGAGGATGGGGCCGTGGGCAGCTCTCTCATCTCCCTTGGATCTAGGTCTTTAAAGTCCGGATGAGTAGAGGAGGAAATTAAACCCCTCAGGTTTTGTTGGAAATGAGAGAGCGAGAGAGAAATTGAGTGCGAGTCATTCGGTACGGGGTTATCCACTTCCACTGTGCACAGAGAGGTATCTTCCTGACCGCTGTTTAACCTTGAAAAAAAGCCCTCCTGTGAAATCTCAACCCAAAGTGAGAGTACAAAGTATGTGCTTGCCGCTTGGCTATCCCGCACCGTAGCCACGGTTGAGGCTCTTCTTGTCCGGACAACGATGTGACAACGATGTGACAACAGTAGTGTGGGAGAGAATGGCCTTAGTGGCTTTTCACTCTGCTAGTGGTTTTTCTAGTCTGCACTGCTTTTCGGAACAACAGTAAAATGTCGGACTAAGGTAGAGTTGTGATGTGATAGTTGATGAATGAGAGGGTTTGTGGTTGGGATGCACGATATAAAATCGGTAAGCATATCGGTAAGCATATCGGCCCGGTGTCTAGTTTTACGCCGATGTCAAAACTGATGTCAAAGCTGACGTGTGTAACTATATAAATGTAGGTAGATGAAGTAATGACGCCACGAAAAAGCCAGTGCGGCACGTACATCACAGAATTCCTAACCTAGCCCACAATGTCTGCTGTGTGGATCTATTTTGAAGTTTCAAAGGAAGATAACCAAAAGGCTATAGGCAACATTTGTGCTGCTGTTATTTCCCGAGGAGGGGAGAAAGTGAAATCTTTCAATCCCCCAAACCTAATTACTCATTTGAAAGTGCATCGCCCCCAGAAGTTCAGCGACTACTTAGTACAAAAGCAGTAAAAAAAACTAAGAGCACACGTCCAACAACTAAACAAGTTTAAGTCGAGCAGTCATTTGAAAGAGTACGTTTCAGCGAGACAACTCAAAAAGGTGAAATCCATTAACGCCAAGATAATATAATTCATTGCCCTTGACAACCAACCGTTCTCCGTCGTGGATGATGTTGGCTTTCGCCGACTGGTCGAGCACCTCGAGCCCCGGTACACACTAACCAAGTAGGCGCTATTTTTCAGATGTTGCCCTCCCGGGCCCACAGTATTGTTGAAACGCACATCCGTGAGCTACTTGCTATGGGCGTCACCGCTATTAGCTTCACGGCTGACATTTGGACCCGCAATGTCATCTCCGTGGGCATGCATGCCGAGTCTGACAGCACAGTGGGTCGACGAGGATTTCGTACTGAGGAAAGCCGTAGTGCGCGCTCAAGAATGTGCTGGTTCTCATACCGCTGCTGCCATTTCAATGGCATTTGAGAAAATGTTTGAAACTTGGAAACATGAACACACTCCTAGCTCCATTTGACCAAACGGACTCGAGAACTAAGCTCATCAACTGCGTCTGCAGCAGACGTGATACCCTCTGTCATGGCATTGAAACACCTGCTCAACAAAACTGCTGACACAGACCGTGGGATCAAAACTTGCAAAAGTACTGTACTAGAGGCTGTGAACAAGCGATTCGGTGGCATTCTCTCTGAGCCTCTTTACTGTGTCGCCACCATGCTCATTACTACTTCGATGCAGACAAGGTTTACGTGAAATGTTACAGACACAGCTGGACAAGATGGAAACGGACACAGTGATCAGAGCGCGGCGTGGAAGAGGACCCACGACGGAAGAGGCCACGGACAGACAGAGCTGAAAGTTCACTGCTTGACATGTATGATGAAATCCTGGTTGAGAATGAAACGACTGAACATTTGAACACCCAAAACAGCAAGTAAGTGAAATAAATAGATACCAGTATGTTTTACTGGTAATGGGGACATATGTAAATGCCAACAAAACAACTTTTTGGTCAGTGTGTGTGTGTGTTTCAACTATTTAACTGTACTAGAATGCTTAAAAGGCCGCTAAAATGTTAAATATTGGTTATCGGTATAAGGAATATATCAGTATTGGACAAAAAAGGCCTCTTTTAGCGCTAATTAATATGTAGAGATGGTAGCTCATTAGAATATTTTGGGGTGTGGTTTATGGACAGCTCTTTTTGTGCAATCATGAGGGAGCGTAGTATCATTCCAGTTCATGCAACCTGTTGTGTTATGCTATTAAATGGTACATATGACTATGGCTAGTGATGGTGATTTGTGAAAGATTCATGTATGGCCTTGTGTTAATGTTCATACAAATATTTACACATGTTAAGTTTGCTGTACCAAACATAACATATTAAATTCGCTTTTCCGGATATACATGTTCTATGTTACGTCTTGTCTATGAGACCAGGCTGGGCACCTACCCAGTTCAAAAGCACTTAAATATGTTGCCTTGCACGTTCACCCGCTGAATGGCACATACACAAGGCTTAAAAATCATTATTTAACCGGTCTCCTCCCCTTAATCTACACTGATTTAACTGATGACATCAATAAGGGATCATAGTTTTCACCTGGTCAGTCTCATGGAAAGAGTAAGAGTTCCTAATGTTTTGTACACTCAGTGTTTAGCAATTCAATATCAGCCCGCATGATGCCGATCTCACGTCTCTTGCGGTTATAAAGGTATTGAGAAACTCCAGCGCACCACAATATTTATTCCGTAGCCTGCATTTGCATGAATATGATTAATACAAAACCAAAATAGAACGTCAGAAAATTGCTTGTTCCAGCTTTATTATTAAACTCAAGTGCCAACTTTTTCAACATCCGATTCCGCCGTGTGAGCACCTGATAACCCACCATTCCTTGTCTTGGTTCAAGTATGCACCA
Organism: Oncorhynchus mykiss; assembly: GCF_013265735.2. Lineage (NCBI taxonomy): Eukaryota > Metazoa > Chordata > Actinopteri > Salmoniformes > Salmonidae > Oncorhynchus > Oncorhynchus mykiss. Next base: position 34,358,943 of record NC_048575.1, on the reverse strand, counting down.
CGGTTCAGACAAAATAACATTAGAATACAAACTATTGCTAAATGAGCGCATTCATAGATTCTACCGTATTCGCATAACATGCACGTTTCAAGAGGTACAGTGCACGGTCGCATGTTTGAATTGATCTACGAATGCGAAGAAACGCGCACAAAACATGAAAGAGAATGAATAGCCTACCTTTGTTCAAACTGCGAAGACAAACGTTTATTGGTGCCTTTGTCAGAATGTGATTATTTGTATTTCCATGAAGAATTCAGATAGGTGAGAAAGAGCCATGAGTTCGGGCAATCCTCTTCCATGCAACTTCAGTGAGTTCTTACGTTATTTCATTTACATACGAGCTCCACTCTCTCGACTCGAACAGGCACCTACATGAAAACTGAGCTTCTCAAGCGGTAACATCATGAGTCTTCAAAATAACTTTAACTCCACCCATTTCAAAGCTGAATTTACCTGTATGACTGCAATATCTGAAAATGTGTTTCCTTTCCTATTTTAAGTTAATATACTGAAAATGTGTTTCCTATTTTAAGTTAATATACAGTATATGCAATGTAGGGTCTTAATTTGATCGCCCTGTTAAATGTAAAAGTTGTAGTGCATTTGAGGTATAAAAAGATTTCTGAAGTTTCGACTTTGAAATGTCAGACTTAATTTTCCCTTATGAAAAATGTCCATTAATTATAATTCACAGTTCCTGCTGCAGGATTTTTCTGATTTTTCTGTTGTAGCAAACTGGCTCAAATTAAGATCTTACATCTGTAGATAGGCAACTAGCCTCATGTTGCTGAAATATAAATTAGGCTTCGCTCTCACTCACCCCCTCAATGACACACACACACACACATGTCCCAGTATTGTAACCTTAACCCTAAAATAAAAACAAAGGCAAACTACTAAAAATAAGCTACTAAATAGCGACCAAAACTAAGTGCTCAGATGCATATGATTTCCAGTGGATCAACATTGCTGCTCAGGGGTTGAGTAGAGCTGAAGGATGGGACTAAAAACAAACTAAATATAACTATTGTACACTATACTGTGTCCGTCAAATGTATGTAGTATGTACAGTTCATTCGGAAAGGATTCAGACCCCTTGACTTTTTCCACATTTTGTTAAATTACAGCCTTATTCTAAAATTGATTCAATAGATATTTTTCCCCCCTCTTCAATTTACGCACAATACCCCATCATGACAAAGCAAAACCAGGTTGTTAGAAATGTTTGCAGATGTATTAAAAATAAAAAACAGATATCGCATTTACATAAGTATTCATTGCCTTTACTCAGTACTTTGTTGAAGCACCTTTGTCGAGTCGTCTTGGGTATGATGCTACAAGCTTGGCACACATGTATATGGGGAGTTTCTCTCATTCATCTCTGCAGATCCTCTCAAGCTCTGTCAGGTTGGATGGTAAGCATCGCTGCAAAGCTGTTTTCAGGTCTCTCCAGAGATGATCGATTGGGTTCAAGTCCGGGCTCTGGCTGGGCCAATCAAGGACATTCAGAGACTTGTCCCAAAGCCACTCCTGCGTTGTCTTAGCTGTGTGCTTAGGGTTGTTGTCCTGTTGGAAGGTGAACCTTCACCCCAGTCTGAGGTCCTGAGTGCTCTGGAGCAGGTTTTCATCAAGGAGCTCTCTGTACTTTGCTCCGTTCATCTTTCCCTCGATCCTGACTAGTCTCCCAGTCCCTGCCGCTGAAAAACATCCCCACAACATGCTGCCACCACCATAATTCACCATAGGGATGGCGCAAGGTTTCCTCCAGACGTGACGCTTGGAATTCAGAGTTCAATCTTGGTTTCATCAGACCAGAGAATCTTGTTTCTCATGGTCTGAGAGTCTTTTGGTGCCTTTTGGCCAACTCCAAGCAGGCTGTCGTGTGCCTTTTACTGAAGAGTGGCTTCCATCTGGCCACTCTACCATAAAGGCCTGATTGTTGGAGTGCTGCAGAGATGGTTGTCCTTCTGGAAGGTTTTCCCATCTCTGCAGAGGAACTCTGGAGCTCTGTCAGAGTGACCATCGGTTTCTTGGGCACCTCCCTGACCAAGGCCCCTTTCTCCTGATTGCTCAGTTTGGCTGGACGGCCAGCTCTAGGAAGAGTCTTGGTGGTTCCAAACTTCTTCCATTTAAGAATGATGGAGGACACTGTGTTCTTGGGGACCTTCAATGCTCCAGAAATATTTTAGTACCCGTCCCAAGATCTGTGTCTTGACAAAATCCTGTCTCGGAGCTATACGGGCAATTCCTTCAAACTCATGGCTTGTTTGTTTTTTTGCTCTGACATGCACTGTCTACTGTGGGATGATAAATGTAAACAGGATGCACCTGAGCTCAATTTCGAGTCTCATAGCAAAGGGTCTGAATAGCGATGTAAATAAGGTATTTCTGTTTTTAATATTTCATAAATTTGCTTATAATAACACTTATTAAAACCTGTTTTCCCTTTGTCATTATGGGATATTGTGTGTAGATCGATGAGGAAAAACATGTATTTGATACATTTTAGAATAAGGCTGTAACGTAACAAGTCAAGGGGTCTGAATATTTCCCGAATGCACTGTATAAGCTGGAAGTAGAAGCCCAAGAGTTGTTGTTCATTAGTTTACTCCAATTAGGGGAGGGGTGGTAGAGTTAGGGGAAAATAATAAAGGAAAATATATTAAAAAATATATACAGTAAATATATTATCTATACAGTACCAGTCAAAAGTTTGGAGAAACTTACTCATTCAAGGGGTTTTCTTGATATGTATTATTTTCTACATTGTAGAATTATAGTGAAGAAAAACTACGAAATAACACATATGGAATCATGTAGTAACCAAAAAAGTGTTAAACAAATCAAAATGTATTTTCTATTTGAATTTCTTCAAAGTAGCCACCCTGTGCCTTGATGACAGCTTGGCATTCTCTCAAACAGCTTCATGAGTTAGTCACCTGGAATTAATTTCAATTTACAGGTGTGCTTTTTTTAAAGTTAATTTGTGGAATTTCTTTCCTTCTTAATGTGTTTGGGCCAATCAGTTGTGTTGTGACAAGGTAGGGGTGGTATACAGAAGATAGCCCTATTTGGTAAAAGACCAAGTCCATATTATGGCAAGAACAGCTCCCGAGTGACGCAGTGGTCTAAGGCACTGCATCTCAGTGCTTGAGGTGTCACTACTGGTTCGATTCCAGGCTGTATCACAACTGGCCGTGACTGGAAGTCCCATAGGGTGGCACACAATTGGTCCAGCATCGCCCGGGTCAGGGTTTGGAAGCGGTAGGCTGTCATTGTAAATAAGAATTTGCTCTCTACTTACTTTCCTAGTTAAATAAAGGTTTAATAAAAAAAGAAAAAGCAAACAGAAACGACAGTCCATCATTACTTTAAGACATGAAGGTCAGTCAATCCGGAACATTTCAAGAACTTTAAAAATGTATTTGTGCAGTCGCAAAAACCATCAAGCGTTATGATGAAACTGGCTCTCATGAGGACCGCCACAGAAAAGGAAGACCCAGAGTTACCTCTGCTGCAGAGGATAAGTTCATTAGTGTAACCAGTCTCAGAAATGGCAGCCCAAACAAATGCTTCACAGAGTTCAAGTAACAGACACATCTCAACATCAACTGTTCAGAGGAGACTGCGTGAATCAGGCCAATAATAAGAAGAGACTTGCTTGGGCCAAGAAACTGTAGATCAATGGACATTAGACCGGTGGAAATTCGTCCCTTGGTCTGATTTGTCCAAATTTGCGATTTTTGGTTGCAACCGCCGTGTCTTTGTGAGATGCAGAGTAGGTGAACGGATGATCTCTGCATGTGTTTCCAACCATGAAGCATGGAGGAGATGGTGTGGGGGTGCTTTGCTGGTGACTGTCAGGGATTTAGTTATAATTCAAGGCACACTTAACCAGCATGGCTACCACAGCATTCTGCAGCGATACACCATCCCATCTGGTTTGCACCTATCATTTGTTTTTCAACAGGACAATGACCTAACATACCTCCCGGCTGTGTAAGGGCTATTTGACTAAGAAGGAAAGTGATGGAGTGCTTCATCAAATGACCTGGCCTTCACAATCACCCGACCTCAACCCAATTGAGATGGTTTGGGATGAGTTGAAGCTCAGAGTGAAGGAAATGCAGTCAACAAGTGCTCAGCATATGTGGGAACACCTTCAAGACGGTTGGAAAAGTATTCCAGGTGATGCTGGTTGAGAGAATGCCAAGAGTGTGCAAAGCTGTCATCAAGGCAAAGGGTGGCTACTTTGAATAATCTAAAATATATTTTGATTTGTTTTAACACTTTTTTGGTTACTACATGATTCCATATGTGTTATTTCATATTCTACAATGTAGAAAATAGTAAAATGAAAGAAAAACCCTAGAATGAGTAGGTATGTCCAAACTTTTGACTGGTACTGTACTTACAAAAAAATATATGGAGGATTGGAAGTGATGCAGACAACTACATTCATGGAAGCCACAATCTATCTCCAATATTAAAGCTGTTCTCCCCCACCTCCCCAAAAAATGAACATTGCTGCTCAAATTGTTGAGGTTTGATGTCTTGAATTGCAATGATTGCTGTCTCATAAAATCTTATTCATGGATAATCAATCATAATGGGCAGAAAATGCAGAATGCATACCAATTTGCATGCACACACACACACGCACAGCCAGTACACCCTTATGACTTAGTGCCCGGCTCACATTTATCTCTATTGTTTTGACTACAAAGCCAGGTGATCACACCCTTTTGTCTCATCTGAACCACAAACAGAGAGGCCAGGTGAACCAAAGGTCTGAGGTTCTACTGCTCCTTCTCCCAAACCTTCTTCTGCTCGGCCAAGTTGCCCCAAGGGTGATACGGCAACATACATTCTTCATTGTCTAAAGCAGGGATGTGTAACGTTCTTCGTCGAGCGAAAGAGAGGAGGACCAATGCGCAGCGTGGTAAGTGTTCATATTTTAAACATTTTAATGAACACTGAAAACAAAACAATAAACAACCAACGAACAGTCCTGTAAGGTACAACACTAAACAGAAAATAAACACCCACAACTCAAAAGTGAAACCAGGCTACCTAAGTATGATTCTCAATCAGGGACAACGATTCGCAGCTGCCTCCGATTGAGAACCATACTATGCGGAAACAACAGAAATCCCAAATGACAGAAAAACGAACATAGACAGCCCACCCAACTCACGCACTGACCCTACTAACACAAAGATATAATAACAGAACTAAGGTCAGAACGTGGCAGGATGTCAAACTGCATTCGGTCATCACTGAGGTCTGGAGGGCCGCACTTAAAATGTTATATATTTGCTCGCCGTGAAATGTGCAAAACATTTTCCTCTATCCACCGCGTTTGGAATCTTTGATACTATACAGTGCCTTGCCAAAGTATTCAGACTCCTTGGATTTCTTCACATTTCATTACAAAGTGTTACAAAGTGGGATTCAAATTGAGTCCATACATGTTAGAAACACCTTTGGTAGCGATTACAGCTGTAAGTCTTCTTGGGTAAGTCTCTTAAGAGCTTTGCACACCTGGATTGTGTAATAGTTGCCTACTATTCTTTTAAAAACTCTATAAGCTCTGTCAAGATGTTGGGGGTCATAGCTGGACAGCAATTTTCAAGTCTTGCCATAGTATTTCAAGCAGATTATTATTATTTTTTTTAAGTAACTTGGTAAGGAACATCCACTGTCTTCTTGGTAAGCAACTCCAGTGTAGGTTTGGCCTTGTGTTTATTGTCCGGCTGAAGGGTGAATTCCTCTGCCAGTGTCTGGTGTAAAGCACACTGATTTTGGTTTTGCTGGATTTTACCTGTGCTTAGCCCTATCCCGTTTCTTTTTTATCCCGAAAAACTCCCCAGTATGTGCCGATGTCAAGCATACCCATAACATGATGTTTGAAAATTAGGAGGCAGTTACTCAGTTATGTGCTGTGTTGGATTTGCTCCAAACATAGGGCTTTTTTAGGCCAAAAAAGCACAAAATGATCACGATACTTAGATGCTGATACGATATGTATTGCGATTCAATACTGTGATTTTATTGAGATTCCCATGGTCCAATCATATTGCTCATCATACAGTATGTCTGCAGCAGAGGGACAAGAGTGAGCCATGAGAAATAAAAGTACTGAAAACAAATATGGCTCCCTATTTTAAAAGAAGATGGAGAACAAGCTATGCAGGAAAGATACTCGAGTTTTGGTGCAGGTACAGCCAACTAGCGCATAAAATAATGTTGTGATATTGTCTAAACGATACAGTACAATAGATTGCCAAAAATAATATTCTGATATGCAACTGTATTGATATTTCCCCCATCACTAATATATATATATATATATATATATATATATATATATATACTGTATACACTTTTTATTTTACTCAAACATATTGAATGAGCTTGCGGGTAAAATGTTGAACCTTTTACTGCAGTGGGCTGAATCAGGGTCCCACAGAGTGTTTCTTGGTAGTCTTAAACAAATCGACTTTGAAACAAAAGTAGTAACCTGACAGACACCTGTACCATGTCAGATGTATAATTGAAATGTATTCAGTTTTGAGTTTGCATCCCAATATTACACTTATTTTTATTTTTGTATTTTATTTTATTATACATCACAGAAGCCTGAAAAATTGTTTGTTTTTTTAAGAAAAAATAAATTTGACATAGAAAAAATGGATTTTCGTCGTAAAATTATGGAATTATGACAAATATTAATACTATTCCACCCATGAGTCTAAAGAGTGTGCTTTTGGTCAATGACAGCAGGAAAGGGCTCCCACACCTGGTCTAAAGACTCCCAGTCTGAGTCCCAAAGGGCTACCACACTCTCAGCCGTAGAGAAATGCTTATTGAAATTCTTGATTATCGTGGATTTATCAGTGGTGACAGTGTTTCCTAGTCTTAGTGCAGTGGGCAACTGGGAGGAGATACTCTTATTCTCCATGGAGTTTACAGTGTCCCAAAACCTTTTGGAATTAGTGCTGCAGGATACAAATTTCTGTTAGGAAAGCAAAGGCTAGCTTTTTCAAACTGTGTGTATTGGTTCCCGACTTCCCTGAAAAGTTGCATATCACGGGGACTATTCAATGCTAGTGCAGTACGCCACAGGGTGTTTTTGTACTGGTCAAGAGCAGTCAAGTCTGGAGTGAACCAAGGGCTATATCTGTTCTTAGCTCTACATTCTTTGAAAGGGGCTTGCTTATTTAAGATGGTGCGGAAAGCACTTTTAAAGAACAACCAGGCATCCTCTACTGATGGGATGAGGCCAATATCCTTCCAGGATACCCGGGCCAGGTCGATTAGAAAGGCCTGCTCGCAGAAGTGTTTACGGGAGCATTTGACAGTGATGAGGGGTGGTCGCAGGCAATGAGGCAGTGATTGCTGAGATCCTGGTTGAAAACAGCAGAGGTGTATTTAATATGATATCTATGAAGGTGCCCATGTTTACAGATTTGGGGTTGTACCTGGTAGGTTCCTTGATAATTTGTGTGATATTTGAGGGCATCTAGCTTAGATTGTAGGACAGCCGAGGTGTTAAGCATATCCCAATTTAGGTCACCTAGTAGTACAAACTCTGACGATAGATGGGGGGGCTATCAATTCACATATGGTGTCCAGGGTACAGCTGGGAGCTGAGGGGGGTCTATAACAAGCGGCAACAGTGAGGGACTTATTTCTGAAGAGATGGATCATTAAAAGTAGAAGCTCAAACTGTTTGGGCATAGACCTGGATAGTATGACAGAACTCTGCAGGCTATCTCTACAGTAGATTGCAATTCCGGCCCCTTTAGCAGTTCTGTCTTGATGGAAAATGTTGTAATTGGGGATGGAAATTTCAGAATTTTTGGTGGCCTTCCTAAGCCAGGGTTCAGACACGGCTAGGACATCAAGGTTGGCGGAAGCAAACTTAGGGAGGAGGCTTCTGATCATAACATGCATGTACCCAAGGCTTTTACGGTTGCAGAAGTCAACACATGAGAACGCCTGGGCAATGGGAGTGGTGCTGGGGGCTGCGGGGCCTGGGTTAACCTCTACATCACCAGAGGAACAGAGTTGGATGAGAGTACGGCTGAAGGCTATAAGAACTGGTTGTCTAGTTTGTTGGGAACAGAGAATAAAAGGAGCATAATTCTGGTCGTGGTAGAATAGATTCAGGGCATAATGGGGTATAAAGGGTATGGTAGGGTGTGAGTACAGTGGGGGTAAACCTAGGCATTGAGTGATGATGAGAGCGGTTGCACCTCTGGAGGCGCCAGTTAAGCTAGGTGCGGTCTCCGCAAGTGTGGGGGACAAGGGAGATATCTGAGGCATGTTGAGCAGGACTAGGGGCTCTGCAGTAAAATAAAACAATGGGAGCTGCCCTAAACAACAGTATACAAGGCATATTGACATTAGAGAGAGGCATAAAGCAATCACAAGTGTTGATTGGGAGAGCTAAGACAACAACAGGTGAGACAACAACGGGTAAACAGCTAAGACAACAACAACAACGGGTAAATGGCAATGAATGGGCAGAGAGTTCAGTTAGCTACACACAGGGCCTGAGTTTGAGGTTGGGGCCGACAGATAAACAAAATGAGGCATCAGCTGTGTTGTGGAGTGATCATAGGGTCCAATGAGCAGCAATAGATGAAACAGGGAGCCGTCTAAAGACTCAGTCGGAGTCCCAAAGGGCTACCACACCTGGTCTAAAGACTCTCACTCTGTTTTTGTGTGTGAGCAGAGGATTCTGATGATGAATCTATGGTTATTAAGCGGTCATTATTAATGAATGACCAACATGCAATAAGCAGCTAATGGTAGATGCAAAGTTTGTAGCGTTTGTGAAATATTGAATGTGAACACTGGGGGCCAGTTTCCCAGATAGAGATTAATTGACCATGTTTCTTTGTCCAAGACTAGCTTTAATCTGTGTCCGGGAAACCGCAACAGTACGGAGCCAAATGTTTACCACTTCTGCACAAGACAAAATACAAAAGAACAAGAATTTTGGAGCAGACTAAGGAGAAAAAAAGGTGACAACATGATTTATGGAATGGACTTGTGGCAAAACAGGGAGAAATAGTGTTGCAATTGGACTGTCACCTGACCCAAACAAGACAAATACAAATCACTTGTAACACCCCAGGTGTAAAAGAGTAGTCTCACATTCATTGATAATTTGGACCAAAGAAATTGATTAACTAGGAAAAGTGTCACAATAGAGCCCAAGTGAAAGACTGGCAGTAAAGGTAGGAAGAGATGAGAGAGGGTGTGCTAGAATAGCAGTGGGTCGGATTCGGTCCCACGCTTTCACTGGTACATGTATTCTGGTGGCGGTGGCTTAGACCGCCAGTAGGAAACGCAAGTAAAAAATATGGAATGAAATATCTCCACTGTCACTAACCTGCTCGTCACTAACCTGTTCCCGGAGCCTCTCCTGGTGGCCCATGATGGCCGAGGCGTGGTGAGGGTACTTCTGTTTCAGGTGCTCCAGGAAGGCCTCCCTCTTCTTGTCCATGTCCGAGGGCTGCATGGCCAGGATCTCTCGGGAGCTGCGTGCCCCCCCTAACGTATGCCTGCGGGGGACGTTGCGGCTGCTGTTACTTTTGGGGTCCTGGGCCCGGGTGGGGGTCCCATTCGGGGGGCCCTGCCTCCTGCTCAGGTGCTCGGCGTCCTCCGGGGAGGTCACCTTTAGGTTGCTTTTGGTTTGCTCTGGAGAGAGAGGGAGAGAGGTTGGGTCAACATACGGGTACTGTGGCACTATTCTTACGGTGTGTGGGTGCATGGTTTCTACTGGGCCAAAAAGGTGCTTAGGAGGTGGGTGTGGCAGTGGGTAGGGAAGTGGCGCCAGGAAAAAACAAATGTGTTATTTTTTATACATTTGCTAAAAATACATTTTAAAAATGTTGCTTTGTCATTATGGGGCATTGTGTGTAAATTGATGAGGGAAAAAAACTATGTAATATATCTTAGAATAAGGCTGTAACTTAACAAAATGTTGAAAAAGTCAAGGGGTCTGAAAACTTTCCGAACGCACTGTACATACTATATACATTTTACGGACACAGTATAGTTTACAATAGTTATCTTTTGTTTGTTTTTAGTCCCATCCTTCAGCTCTTCTCAACCCCTGAGCAGCAATGTTGATCCACTGGAAATCATATGCATCTGAGCACTTAGTTTTAGTAGAGTTTTAGTAGTTTTAGTAGCATCGTTTTGGAAGTAGTTTGCCTTTTGTTTTTATTTTATACAAACTGGGACAGTATTCTTTTACTGTTTATTCTCACCTGCTGTGTGTGTGTGTGTGCGTGTACGCGTGCCCTTAGGTGCATTTACAAACCTTTAGGGCATACACATGACTATAAAACTATAGTCTAAGTCAGAGACCTAACCCTAAACACCAGTGGACCAGCCAGACTGGGAGGGGTTCAAACTGCAGAGGTTCAAACTGTAGAACCCAGTTCCTACATTTAAATATACAAATGGATTTTATCAAACAAAACTATGCTCCATTTTATCTCTGGGACCCTCAGGATGACAAATCAGAGCAAGATTACTGAATGTAAGTACATTATTTACCTTCAGAGGTAAATGTATCAAACCAGTTGCCATGATAAAATGTTTTTGTTGTTGTGCACTCTCCTCAAACAGTAGCATGGTATTTTTTCACTGTAATCGCCACTGTAAGTTGGACAGTGCAGTTCGATTAGGAAGAATGAAAGATTTCTGCCCATATAAGACATGTCTATGTCCTGGGAAATGTTTTTTGTTACTTACAACGTCATGCTAATCACATTTGCGCACATTAGCTCAACCGTCCCGCGGGGGGGGGGGGGGGGGGGGGGGGGGACACTGATCCTGTAGAGGCTCTAGACCAAAAATGATGTATCTACAGATCAGACCTGGGTTCAATTACTATTTGAAATTAGTCCAAATGCTTTATCTGCCGTTTGATTGAGCTTGCCTGGGGCAAAGGAACAAAATGTTTGCAGAATATTCACCCTCGGACGATACATGTCCCGAATGGACATGTACTGACATAGCCAACCGCTCTTGTTCAGTATACACGGTTCCATCTGGGCCTCAAGCTGAAAAGATCGTCGGTTCTCTACTCAATGACAGCATCAGCAGAGAACTAAGCATCCAAGAAAAGTATGAGAAGCATTGTTCTGTTATCTGTTGGGAATTTTCAATAAATCTAGCCACAGGAAACAACCTTCAAGTTTCATTGTATGAATTATCATAAAATCATAAAGTGGGATATTGATATCTTCCAGGATAGGAAGCATCCAGTACTGCAGACTAGTCCCCAGGTGTGTCCCAAATCACACGCTATTCCCTATATAGTGCCCAACCCTGGTCCAAAGTAGTGCACTATAAAGGAAATAGGAAACCATTCAGGATGCACAACCCAAATCTCATCACATAGTCATGTTGTTGCTTATTTCAGTGATCGGGAACTCCAAATTTCATGTGACAGAAACAATATCAGTGATGAAAACATCAAACCGAAGCAGCTGTTCACTGTAAACCCTCCCCACTTTCAAAAGCCTGGGCAAATATTCCAAATATGTCTAGGAGAGTGACAGAACGTTATCCAGAGAATTGGGAAATGGAATCATCACAGTGAACAGAAGTCACTGACTACAGACATTCGTACGTCAAAGTCAATACAGGAGGAAATGTTGTTCCTTCCAGTAGCACATTAGGATGTTTGGAAAACGGCGGCCATCTTGACTTGGAATAACCCCATTCTCTAAAGGGATGTCCTGTCTTCCTCTGTGAACTGTGAACTTTGATACATCATGAACTTCCAGGAAAAACAGAAAACACATGTCTAGTTAAAAACATAAATATTGAAAACCATTCAACTTCATTTTAACACATCAACATACTGTTAACTACCCAATATATCAACATGATATTCAATCTTAAAGAGGCATCACGGGATCTTATACCCTTACAAATTCATAACGTATTGTACAAATTTAATTCGTAACATATCAAACGAATTGCAATTTAAAAAAAAATGCATTGCAAGGATGTTGTAGTATATAATTGTGCACAATTCTATACTGGCTGAAATTATACAAAAGCTCTGGAGCATCACTAAAGAGAGAATAAGGAACATTTCCTTTAGTTCACGCTCTAAACACTCTATCTTGTTATAAATCAATGTGTTCCTTGGGATGGGGCCATAACACTACAAATCACTACTTCCGATGACTATTTCACTACTACAGTGTGCTATATAGGGAATATGCCATTTGGGATGCATCCAGTGTGTGTATGTGTGACAATGAGGGGCTTGCTGTGAGACTGAGAGTTATCCCATGGGACCGTGTGCTGACACACTCTTTTTTTTTTCTCTTCCCCCCCCCCCCCGTGCTGTAATTCTTCCAGGCTGTTGGTTCTCCGTAGGGCCGGGGCGTGGAGGATAAGAGAGGACGAGAGGACGAGAGGAGCGGCGGAGTGTGAGTAATAAAGCATGGTGATCTGTTGGCTTGTTCCTCGAGACTGCAGGTACAGCCATAATGTGTACTTGTCAAAGGCTCATGGGGAAACACATGGGCCTGGCTATGGCTAGGGAGGTTACCTCAGGATTCGTCCCTTTCTAGGTCAAGCACACAGCAGAGGAGATTAGAAAGTGGGCATTTTCAACAGACATGTTTCACTGCTTTGGTTTAACGGGGCATTTTGGGAATTGGTACATGACAATCAAAGCGGCAGGGTGTTGTTGTTTGAATCCCAGATTGGCCTTCATCATTGTTCATCATAAAAATCATTGTCAAGGGGTGCTTGATCAGCCCGATTGGGGGGAAACAAGCAAAACCATTATTTTCTGTACATCTGTTCACAGTCTTGAAATGGAAGATTCCTCAGGCTTTTACAACGAGGCCATACCAGCGCAGGCAATGAAGAGACGAGGCTTCTCACAAGACACACTGGCGGTGGTAACAGAAAGTCGCGAGTGTCGGGAATGCAAAAGAGAAACGTCGACAAGATGCACTCTCTCCATAGCACCTACAGCACCATCTCCAAGCTCAACGGCAGTCGTGTGAAAAGCGTCCAGCCACGGTATATCCTCATTGCTGTGTTATGTTCCCTCCCTCACCAAACAAAAGCACATGGGTGTAACACGACTTTCGGGTTCCAGCGTTGCGTTTCAGTCCGCTCTGCTTCGCCACACAGTAGTGTTTCCTATCGCATGGTGTTTTGGTCTGTCAATTACTGTCACCCAGTGTGACCACTTACTTCATCATTTGCTAACACGCGTGACTATTTCTATGTCTAAAAATACACTAAAGTGTTCTGTTAGTAAGTGCCGTACTAAAAAAAGTCACGTCCGAATTATGACTCATTGAACTCGAAACTCTTGTTTGAATGAGCAGGAAATACTTCAGAGGAAGGGAAATTTGCAATAACTATTTGGACTTTAATTAACCATCTGTGATAAAAGATGAAAGAAAACCATTACAGAGGTATTTTGGAGACCTTTTGTATTTCATTGACAAGATGTCGTCTCTGGAGTAGAGATCCAAGAGTTTGACTCTACACACACCCACTCGCATACAATCCTCGTATACGCTGCTGCTACTAAGTATTCAGACCCCTTGACTTCATTTTGAGACGTTACAGCCTTATTCTAAAATGGATGAAATCATATAAGGCTGTAACGTAACAAAATGTGGAAGAAGTCAAAGGGTCTGAATACTGTCCGAAGGCACTGTATCTACCTCTATCGATCCAGTATCCCTGCACATTGTAAATGTGGTACTGGAATTGACCCTGCATATAGTATGCTGGCTGACTTTATCTCGTTCTTCTTATTTCTTCTTTTATATAGTGTGTGTTTTTATTCTACCTTGCTAATTTTTTGTATTCCTTTGTTATTGACAACTGCGTTGTTGGGGTTAGAGGTTGCAAGAAAGGCATTTCACTGTGCTTGTGACATTAAATCTTGAACACCAACAGAACTGATAACGTGCATTCACCTGGATATATCCACCTACACAACTCACTGTAAACTCTGTCCAGATCAGTTAAGCACTGTTAATGGGGGTGTAATGTAGGTAGGAACATACCAGCAAACCATGCCGCGGGACGGGTAATGAAAGGGTATCCCGCCGCCCTTACCCTTCCTCTAGTTGAGTGTTGCAACATGGCTGACGTACTCACAGGGCTATTTTTAACTCCCAAATTACTGAGCTACTGTATCTACACGGAACACCACTAAGAAACTTTAAATCAGCCAATTCTATCTCAGTTTCAGGTTCCTTACCTTCTACAAGGCTTGAACATTCTAGAATAGAATAGAATACATCCTCCTCGCCTATCTCTTCAAGTCCTCCTCTCCCTTCTTCCATTTTATCACCAAACTGGGAGCGAGGAAAACGGGTCAGGAGAAATAGAAAAACAACACAGGCAACTGTTGACTTCCAAACTGCAGACAAGGCTCACGTGAAAAAAGGGCCTAGAGATCCGCCCAGAGCCACAGGGGCGACCAGTAGGGATTTAGAAAACAAACTGCATTCTAGGACACAGGAGGGACAGCAAGCACCTCTTCTCTGCCTCAGGCCAACCACTCACTGACTGCTTATTTGTGTAAGGTTGGGTATGTGTGCATGTGTACGTGAGAGGGAGAGAGAGTTTGCATGTGTGTGCAAGTTGCCTCCTCTCTATAGCCATCTGAAATAGGTTACTGGCATCGTTCAGTTAGAGAGTGGGCCCCAGCCCAACAGGTGTCTGATCCACTCTCTATCACACAAGCACGCACGCGCGCAGACACACACACGGCCCTCTCTGGTCTTTGTCACGACAGTATTTCTTATATGAGCTGACTCCTACTAAACCATTCCCTCTGATCTCATAGGGAACCTGACAGTGACAGGCTTGTGTCCAAATGGCACCCTAATCCCTTTATAGTGCTCTACTTTCGTCAAAAGAGAGATGTAACCAGGCATGTGTCCTACTTCTGGATTACGGCCAGTTGATACTCATCACACAAGGCGCTCAACTTGTCTTTGCTCAGCTGCTTTTTAAGTGACCGGCTGCCATCATAAGTACAGTCATGAAAATGGTTTTGTAACATATGCCACACATATGCATAACCTAACGACGCTGACCTGCTCAAGCAGTACAATAAGGGTCATGGAAGTCAAAAAATAATGAATCTCCATATTTAGATTTGTCTACATGTGTGAGTGTACTGTTGACTTGAAACATATATGTTTGCTATAAAGGACTGCAAACCTATACCCAACATTTTGGGACTTTTGTGTGTGTGTGTGTGTGTGTGTGTGTCTGAGCACACAAAGCCGAGCCAGATAAAAGATCATGTCAAACAAATGCAGAGAACTGGAACTGTCACCCGCTGACTCCCAGACAGACATCCAACCTTTGACCCAGAATCCCTATAGCATAGTATGGACACTGAGTGTACAAAAAATTAAGAACACCTTCCTCATGTTGAGTTGCATCCCCCCTTTTGCCCTCAGAACGGCCTCAGTTCGTCGGGACATGGACTCTACAAGGTGTCGAAAGTGTTCCATAGGAATGCTGGCCCATGTTGACGACAATGCTTCCCACAGTTGTGTCCAGTTGGCTGGATGTCCTTTGGGGTGGTGGACCATTCTTGACACACACAGGAAATTGTTGAGCGTGAACAACCCAGCAGGGTTGCAGTTCTTGACGCAAACCGGTGAGCCTGGCACCTCCTACAATAACCTGTTTAAAGGCACTCTGAATCTTTAGCCTTGCCCAGTCACCCTCTGAATGGCACACATACAAAATTAATGTCTCAATTGTCTCAAGGCTTAAAAATCCTACACTGATTGAAGTGGATTTAACAGGTGACATCAATAAGGGATCATGGCTTTTCACCTGGATTCACCTGGTCAGTCTGTCATGGAAAGAGCAGGTGTTCCTCATGTTCCATAAACTCAGTGTACAGTCGGGCAAAAAAGTATTTAGTCAGCCACCAATTGTGCAAGTTCTCTCACTTAAAAAGATGAGAGAGGCCTGTAATTATCATCATATGTACAATTCAACTAAGACAGACAAAATGAGAAAAAGAAATCCAGAAAATCACATTGTAGGATTTTTAATGAATTAATTTGCAAATTATGGTGGAAAATAAGTATTTGGTCACCTACAAACAAGCAAGATTTCTGGCTCTCACAGACCTGTAACTTCTTCTTTAAGAGGCTGCTCTGTCCTCCACTCGTTACCTGTATTAATGGCACCTGTTTGAACTAGTTATCAGTATAAAAGACACCTGTCCACAACCTCAAACAGTCACACTCCAAACTCCACTATGGCCAAGACCAAAGAGCTGTCAAAGGACACCAGAAACAAAATTGTAGACCTGCACCAGGCTGGGAAGACTGAATCTGCAATAGGTAAGCAGCTTGGTTTGAAGAAATCAACTGGGGAGCAATTATTAGGAAATGGAAGACATACAAGACCACTGATAATCTCCCTCGATCTGGGGCTCCATGCAAGATCTCACCCCGTGGGGTCAAAATGATCACAAGAACCGTGAGCAAAAATCCCACAACCACACGGGGGCACCTAGTGAATGACCTGCAGAGAGCTGGGACCAAAGTAACAAAGCCTACCATCAGTAACACACTATGCTGCCAGGGACTCAAATCCTGCAGTGCCAGACGTGTCCCCCTGCTTAAGCCAGTACATTCCCAGGCCCGTCTGAAGTTTGCTAGAGAGCATTTGTATGATCCAGAAGAAGATTGGGAGAATGTCATATGGTCAGATGAAACCAAAATATAACTTTTTGGTAAAAACACAATTTGTCGTGTTTGGAGGACAAAGAATGCTGAGTTGCATCCAAAGACGCCATACCTACTGTGAAGCATGGGGGTGGAAACATCATGCTTTGGGGCTGTGTTTCTGCAAAGGGACCAGGACGACTGATCCGTGTAAAGGAAAGAATGAATGGGGTCGTGTATTGTGAGATTTTGAGTGAAAACCTCCTTCCATCAGCAAGGGCATTGAAGATGAAACGTGGCTGGGTCTTTCAGCATGACAATGATCCCAAACACACCGCCCGGGCAACGAAGGAGTGGCTTCGTAAGAAGCATTTCAAGGTCCTGGAGTGGCCTAGCCAGTCTCCAGATCTCAACCCCATAGAAAATCTTTGGAGGGAGTTGAAAGTCCCTGTTGCCCAGCAACAGCCCCAAAACATCACTGCTCTAGAGGAGATTTGCATGGAGGAATGGGCCAAAATACCAGCAACAGTGTGTGAAAACCTTGTGAAGACTTACAGAAAACGTTTGACCTCTGTCATTGCCATCAAAGGGTATATAACAAAGTATTGAGATAAACTTTTGTTATTGACCAAATACTTATTTTCCACCATAATTTGCAAAGAAATTCATTAAAAATCCTACAATGTGATTTTCTGGATTTTCTTTCCTCATTTTGTCTGTCATAGATGAAGTGTACCAATGAGGAAAATTACAGGCCTCTCATCTTTTTAAGTGAGAGAACTTGCACATTTGGTGGCTTACTAAATACCTTTTTGCCCCACTGTATGTGGTATGTCGGTACCTGAACCAGTTAGTTTCTGCTTCTCAAATTCCAGACACTCAACCAACCTGCCCCTCTATACTCTGAACAAACAGCCCGATAGAAAATGACCCAGCAAAAGGTGGCGAATTATACAAACCAGTTAGCCAGAATCCCTTTAGTATACATGTACGGTAAGTTGGTACCTACAGTATTACCTAAACCACCCAACCAGTCAATTTCAAACAATGAAAACCTACACTATACTCACTCACTCACTTAACCAAACAGACCCTATTGTGAACACCCAGACGGAAAATGACCACGTACTCTGAGAAAGTCTTCAGAGGTGGCAAAAAGTAAAATGTCTCTACAGGCAAGTATCTAAAGAATGTCCTCTCTCCCATTTGCCACTGTTAAGTAAATGATAGACCCGTGCTTTTGTCGTCTCCAGTTGCTCCATGTACATGGTCCCAAATGGCGCCATCTACTCCCGATATAGTTTTTTTTTAAATAGTGCACTATATAGGGAACAGGTTGCCATTCGGGACACATCCCGTAGTCATTTATGGAGGAATGTATCAGGCACTACTCCCACTCTTCTGGTATGACTTATCCATTAACATGAAACAAAGAGCTGCAGTGTGCTACAACAGCAGAGCCCACATAGGGCATTACTATGAAGACGACAATCTGTTCTCCCCTGATGATATGGGATGCACAATGTCCATTCTTACGTGTTGAAAATGTTGAGCATAAGATCTGGACTATCAGTTGTCGAAACCCAATCCAAAGGTATATGGATGTTTTTTTTCCGCACCTTTTGGAAGAGCACCGTCTGACGGACACATCCACATGATCCATATCTCCCTCCCCTGCTTGTCGCAATGGGACTCACTCTCTGAGCACATGAAGGTTCTTTGTATTCTCGTCAGTCGCCTAGTTTTAGACCGTCTGATTCCTGCCACGTCCTTCACTAGAACTCATCACAGTGCCTACCTCCTTCCCATGGGCAGCCTGTCAAAGGGCCAATGCCACCCTGCCAGGGTTCTGCCATGCTCTGGACAGGATGGGTAGCGCACGGGAGTGTCCCAAATCGCACCCTATTCCTGATCTCGTGCACTACTTTTGACCAGAGCTTTTGATGGGCCCTTTAAGAGTGCCATTTGAGACAGGCAGTCTGGAGGTCACCTGCCGCGTCTGACAGTGCACAGAGAGGCTGATTTCTACATTGAGAGGAAGTTGATTGCTGATCTGTCCGACAAGCTCATTTCCATGCTGTTTTTTTTTTTAGCTCAATGAAAAGCACCTATTAATGCTCTCACAATGCAGCCCGGTCACATTTTTCACACACAGGAAACGTTTGAGCCCTCAACTCTTGGCCCCTGAGTGTATCTGCTTCAGTTTGTGCACGTTCCTGTCGTAAAAAAGATTTCCGTACATGTCGACACTTCCAACTTTCACACACATTCTTGAGTATTTGTAGTAGGGCAATAACTAGGACAAAGTCAAACGAAAACTATAGGGGAGATAGGATATGTAAACATGTAGAATTGTTGTCTCTAGTTTCATCGGCGTTGATCTACTTTATTAACCCCCATTGCAGCATGTACAGTATACACAGTCATGGGGGGGGGGGGGGGGGGGGGGGGGGATATTAAAATAACACCATAATAGGCAACGTACTCAGGCACATATTAATTTTCCAAAATAGTTTAGAAAATAACTGGAACCTCGTTGGTAAACCTGTCATCCAATCACGTGGGAGCTGACTTTAACTTCGAGTCCTAGACAGACTAACTCACCACTGCTCTGTTGAGATTCGAGAGGGTCCAGGGGTTGGCATCTCCCACTGAGCTCAGTAGAACTGCTATTGGTTCATTCACAGACCAACATCCTCCTTGCCTTCCCCACTCTTAAGACTGAAATGTAAAAAACAATCCTAACTTTAAGAATGAAGTTAAAACCACTCCTAACTTTAAGACTGAATCTATAATGCTGTTACAGTACTGTTACAACGTTATGTGAGGCTACTGTACAATGCTCAAGAGCTGATATCGTCCCATGTCGTCTCATGGGGCCTCCCTATACAATCTACTAAGACATCTTGAATAATCAATGGTGCAAGTACCCAGAACTGTTGGGAGGCCATTGTTGACATGAATACTATTTCTGCAGATGGCTGTTTCTCCCTGTCCTTAAAATACCACTTAACTTGAGTTGCCTCTATTCCCCCTTGACACCTCACTGTCTCCCACTTCCTTCCTCCCTCTCTTGCTCTTCCTCTGTCCCCAGTGAGTGTTCATGTGACCCGTGTCTTTGGTACCCAGTGGACAGTCTGTGCTCTGCACCGAACAGTGATGGGGGTCTGTATGGAGCCATGGCTGTGCCGTCTCCCTCTCACTAGCTGTATAATCCCAAAACTCCACCACACAGATAACCACATCTCATCTCCTCTCTGACTGTATCTGCTTCCTCTAGGGCTTTTCATTAAAATGTAGTCTCCACCGCCACAACTCAAACTCTCTTTACTCTAGCACCCTATTTCCTAAATATTGCACTACTTTTGACCAGGGCCTGTAGGGCTCTGGTCACAATTAGTGCACTAAATACACTGAGTGTACAAAACAATAAGGACACCGGTTCTTTCCGTGACATAGACTGACCAGGTGAATCCAGGTGAAAGCTATGATCCCTTATTGATGTCAGTTGTTAAATCCACTTCAATCCATGTAGATGAAAGGGAGGAGACGGGTTGAATAAGGATTTTAAGCCTTGAGGCAATTGATACATGGATTGTGCGTGTGTGCCATTCAGAGGGTGAATGGGAAAGACAAGATTTAAGTGTCTTTAAACGAGAGTATTAAAGAGTATTGTAGCAGGTGCCAGGCTCATCGGTTTGTGTCAAGAACTGCAACGCTGCTGGGTTTTTCACGCTCAACAGTTTCCCGTGTGTATCAAGAATGGTTCACCACCCCAAAGGATATCCAGCCAATTTGACACCACTGTGGGAAGCATTGGAGTCAACATGTGCCAGCATTCCTGTGGAACACTTTTGACGCCTTGTAGAGTCCATGCACCGACAAATTGAGGCTGTTCTGAGGGCAAAGTCGGGTGTGCAACTCAATATTAGGAAGGTGTTCTTAACGTTTTGTACACTCAGTGTATGTCTACACTCTCAGCACTTCAATCGAAATGGAAGGCTAATTATGGCAATTTTGCATTAAGATGTCTGAGAGAACGCAAACCTGACTGACCAGAGTTTCCTGTCTTCAATAAACAGATAGAGACATGTCTGCCAACCTGGATAGGCCGGGCACCAAAAGAGAGGAGCTAGATATGATATGAACCACTGTGTGTGTGTGTGTGTGTGTGTGTGTGTGTGTGTGTGTGTGTGTGTGTGTGTGTGTGTGTGTGTGTGTGTGAGAGAGAGAGAGGGAGACCGAGAGATTAAAAAAAAAAACAGAAAGAGATAGATACAAGAGTAGTTGAGGAAAAGTGTATAACTCATTTGCCTATCTGTAAGTGAAAATGCATATTAACACAAAGCTACAACACCAGTGGCCATCATATTCCAGTGAGGTACTTCAACTAAACAAATGATGCATTTTACATGATTCTATTGGTGCTCGATGGAATGGAATAGCTCTTTTCTCTGTGTGTCTTTAACTCGACAGCAAACTCAATATTCTCCCATTTGGAAAAGGCGGTGAGCTCCAATAAAGTTTTATTTCCTCTGTGAGAGAGGCCCTGCTAGCCAATAAGCCTGATCCTCTGTGAGAGAGGCCCTGCTAGCCAATAAGCCTGATCCTCTGTGAGAGAGGCCCTGCTAGCCAATAAGCCTGATCCTCTGTGTAGCAGAGGCCCTGCTAGCCAATAAGCCTGATCCTCTGCGAGAGAGGCCCTGCTAGCCAATAAGCCTGATCCTCTGCGAGAGAGGCCCTGCTAGCCAATAAGCCTGATCCTCTGTGTAGCAGAGGCCCTGCTAGCCAATAAGCCTGATCCTCTGTGTAGCAGAGGCCCTGCTAGCCAATAAGCCTGATCCTGTGTGTAGCAGAGGCCCTGCTAGCCAATAAGCCTGATCCTCTGTGTAGCAGAGGCCCTGCTAGCCAATAAGCCTGATCCTCTGTGTAGCAGAGGCCCTGCTAGCCAATAAGCCTGATCCTCTGTGTAGCAGAGGCCCTGCTAGCCAATAAGCCTGATCCTCTGTGTAGCAGAGGCCCTGCTAGCCAATAAACATGTCTTTATGAAAACAGATCAAACTTTAGATCTGACTCAAAAGAAAATTATTCAGCTAAAAAGAAACAGTCCGCATCACAACAAATCGCTTAGTAGATTTAATTTGTCTTATCATGCATCACCCACAACTCCCTCCCTCAGTCTCTGTCTGTCTGTCTGTCTGTCTGTCTCTTTCCCTCCCTCCCTCCCTCCCTCCCTCCCTCCCTCCCTCCCTCCCTCCCTCCTTCTCCCCATCCTCCCTGTTCCTGACAAACAGAGAGTCCAAACAGCTCTGATGTTGGCTCTGTCAGTCCTAATGAATGCGTCCCGATGGCTTTGTGGAGGAATAGAACCAACCGACAGCTCTCTCTCTGTTATTGCCTAGCTCCACTGAACATCATCAACCCACGGTGCCTGCTGAATGCTGACACAATGTGCTGTTGGAGTACCCAGGAGACATCCGTCAACTCCCCTTCTCCTCCCTTCCTCCTCCTCCTTCCTTCAGTAAACATCCATCCATCATTCCATTTGTGTGTATGCGAGGGTGACTTAACAGGTGACAAATGCACGGTGAGGTTTCCCCTCGGTGCAGATGATGGACCAGCTTCCCCACCCTCACTCCTAACCTTAACAATTAGTGGTGGGAAATGCTAAACTGACCCAAGATCAGCATCTAGAGGCACTTCACCCTACTCCTGCACATATGAAGTTGACATACACTCCCTTGAACAATGGGCCAGTCCCTGCACATGAACATGTTCTACCATAGGGGGTGCTGTTTGCTACAATCTAATAATACAGTTGGAGTCATGTAGAAAAATGGGTTAAAACCTGACCAAAATGGGTTAAAACCTGACAAAAGTGGATAGAGAGTGTGTATGTGTGTGTGGAGGGCCTGAAATGGGACAATGTGCTGCTGTTGCTCTTCCTCACTCAGTAATAATCTCAGAACACCTCTTTCGTAAGTCTGAAAACGGGCACACGTGTGCCTGTTATTCTCTCTGCTCAGCCATGGGTGGACTAACTCAACCCAACCCAAACCTTGCCTCAGGCCCTCCCTAACACAGCCCAGTCCAGAGATCTGCTGGCCTCCCTCCCTGCTCACCATCTATCTCTCATCAGACAGGCCCACAGAATCTTGAGGAGAGGAGGAGAGGAGGAGCAGAAGAGAAGAGAGGAGGAGGAGAGGGGCATCGCCTGAGATCAGATGTGACTGGGACATCCTGCCAGGAGAGAGAGAGTGGGGAGTGACTCTCACTCTCTTCCCCTGATTTCCTCCCCAACTCTCCCTCTCCTCCCCTTGCTAGGAGAGTTGTTCCTGGGGCTGTGAGTCACTCAAGGCTGGGCCCCGGCCTCCAGACCTCCAGAGCAACCACTAACATAGCAGAGAAGTTATCTCACCGGGTGCTACTGTATATGAAATGGATATTATCCCCTCCTCTGCACGTATCGCTGAGACTGAGCACTATATATAAAGTATCAGAGGAGTGGGATATCTTACCCACTAAATGGACAGATTTCAAGATCATGTCCGTGACTTCCTCCTGCAAATACAATAAGAAATCGTTATAGTTGAACATCATGGTGGGAGGCTTAAAGGTCCAATGCAGCCATTTTTTATCTCAATATGAAAACATTTCTGGGTATCAATTCAGTGCCTTACTGTGATTGTTTTCAATAAAAATGGTCAAAAAGAAACAAAAATTGCTTCAAAGCAAGAGCAATTTCTCAAGCAAGACTTCTGCTAGGACTGTATGGGAGTGGTCTGACTACGGAGGGGAAAACTGAACATCAGCTGTTATTGGCAGAGAGGTTTGGAACTCTCTTTTTTATTGGTCTATTAACTCATTTAATGCCTGGTGATGTCACCAGCCAGGCCAAAACTCCATCCCACCAAAACAACATTTCAGGCGGTCTTTTCAAACAGCTCTTACATTTTGTAACCTAAAAGTGTGGAAATATATATAAAACATAGAAAAATCACATTTCTGACTGAACTGGGCCTTTAAGACTGTAATAGTGAATCCCAAACTAGTCAATAACTGCTTACAGTACAGGGAACTGCATGCTCACATACTGTATACACCTCTAGAGAACAAACAGAAAGAGAGTGTATGGCATTGATCTGTCTATCAGTCCATCTGAGTGACAGTTGAGACTCGGTGGTTGGACAGTTGAGGAACCTCAGTAGCAGCCTATGACGTTGCCAAATTTAAAATTGAATCCAATGAACTGTATTCCTTGTCCCCGCTGATGCCTGACAAGTAATGCTAGCCTAATATCCCCAGAGAAGCCAATCATTTAGTGAGATCGTGGACCTAAAGCACTTCACTACCAAGCCGCCAAGTAGACCCCCCGAGGTCCACTGAGGCTGAGCCAGAACTATTAAGTCAACAATCATAACATTATAAAAAGGTTTTGTATAGCAGACGTGTTTGTTCTTGGTGATAACATACCTCTTATCTTTTGGCAGGAGGCGCAAGATTACACCCCCCCCCCCCCCCCCCCCCCCTCTTTCTCTCTCTCTCCTTCTCTCATACCTGTGAGGGTCGTAAAGACAGGAGGCACGTCACAGGGATAAGTTGAATCTCAGGAGCGGGCCCAGTGGACAATAGACTGGATCAGCTGTCCACATAAGAATAAACTCGTGCCAAAGAAAAGAGAGAGAGAGAGAGAGAGAGAGAGAGAGAGAGAGAGAGAGAGAGGGAGAGAGAGAGAGAGAGAGAGAGAGAGAGAGACTCACAAAGAGACAATAACTTGTCTAATCTATACAGCTGTGGTAGGTGGTACACATAGTTTATGCAGCTCCCATACTGGTTCTGTTTTAGTGTGTCTTTTAATATGACGGTCCTTGCAGTCAAGTTTATTTAAAAGTGAGTTTGCTGCAATTGGCTCTCTCCATAGTGATGAGCAGCTTAAGGGCCATGACTTGCCAGCCAGCCAGCCAGTCAATCACACATTCATTACTTATTTTTCTTTCCTGCACCACCTGCCTCTCTCCTCTCTGACTCTCTCCATCTTTCTTTGTCTCTCTCTCTCTCTCTCGCTCTCCCTCCCTGCCTCCCTCCCTCCCACGTCCTCTATCACCCTCCATCTCTCCCTTGCCTCTGGACATGCCAGGCTAGACTTCGCTGGCCACAGACCTCATTTGCAACCCCAGGTTCATCTGTAACCCCACAGGTCCAGCAGTACAGTGCAAATATGAAATAAATGATACAAATCGATGTGGAACTTCCTAGGGGTTTAACTGCGCTTCCTCCAGTTGCGTCCTCCAGGCCGTCATAGTTCTATCTTTCCTGTCTGTCTCTTTCTCTCTCAAGAACATTTGAGAACTACCAAAGGGCACTTAAACTGCGATTTGCATTACGTATCCCAGTTATCTTCTGGGACAGTCCATGATATAAACACAGAGGATTGTTGGCACCGTTATCTAGCTAGGTGTGTTGACATGAGGACTAGTTGAGTTGATAAATGATGCAGGTGGCAGAGCGTTGTGAAATACTTTGTGGTGGAGCAACTTGCACTGAGAACACTGGAGCGTCTGTCTCAATGTGTATCTGTGAAACATGCTGTGTGTGTGTGTGCGTGTGCGTGTGTGTGTGTGTGTGTGTGTGTGTGTGTACATGGGAGGAAAGGAGGGATTCCTGAGCACCAAGGTAAATACAATTCAAATAATTCCCCAACTACCAAAGCAATGATTCAAAATGGGATTCAGAATTGTGAAGCAAGGGCGTTAGTAAGTTGAAGGTTCTTCATATGTTTGGACATGTATCCGAAGTAAATCCCACTCCTGCAGAGACATTGTTCTGTAGCTTGGGGGTGAAAGTCTCCACCAACAACAGCCATGAGGTCAGAGAAACGAACCAGGTGGCAGAGCATTATGAAATACCCTGTGGTGGAACAACACATGAAGAACCCTAGCTTCTGTCTCACTGTTTACTTGTGAAACCTGCTGTGTTTGTGTGTGTGCCTGTGTGTGCCTGCCTGCGTGTGTGCGTGCGTGCGTGCGTGCGTGCGCGCGCGCGTGCGCGCGTGCGTGTGTGTGTGTGTGTGAGTGCGTGTGCATGACTGCGTGTGACTGCACCCAGGCATGGGTTGTATTGAGGAGTAAGGGGTTGGTGGTGTGTTTGGTGGCAGGCTGCCCATCTCTAGTGAGAGTGATGGAGTGAAGGAGAGACGGAGGGATTCCTGAGCACTGGCCAGACTGTTCAAACATGTTAGTACGTTACATTCCCCAACTATCAATAGACATGGGCTTCAAAAACAAGGGCGTTATTAGGTTGAAAGTTCTGCATATGTGTGGGCATGCATACTGAGTGAATCCCCCTCCTGCAGAGACATTGTTCTGTAGCTTGGGGGCGAAAGTCTCCACCAACAACAGCCTGAGGTCAGAGAAACGAACCACACCTTGAATTGCTTCCCAAGTTTACACAGCAAGCGTGGGTGAGCTACAGTCACAAAACTGGTGTCACTTCTAAAACCCAAAGGTGGCCCATGCAATAACAGTTTACCAACACGAAACAGAAACACGTCCCACACTTCCATATAAAACCTCTATGTAAGTGATAGAGGAGGTCTAATGGTGAAGGGAATAAGTAGCTTTGTTCCCACCAGAGAGGGAAAGAGTCACCACAGACTTTAACTGGCTCACCAGAGCGGAGCCAGAGGCTTTGTCCCAAATGACACCCTAGTCCCTGTTTAGTGCACTACCTTTATTCAATTGAATAGGGAATATGGTGCCATTTGGGATGTAGACAGAATCCACAGTCAAGCAGGAATGAGATCATGTGATGTATGGCGGGAGAGGACTGAGACGAAGTGAATGGCTCAGTGGCTGGCTCTGTCTAACCACACTGCTGCAGTGTCAATTACTGATGTTACTCTGCCTGGCTGTAATAGTTACTCCTGTGTGGGTAGCGCCCCCCAGTGTTAGGGACATAGGAGTGTCAGAGAGTGACTTTCTATAAACGTTCTTAACAATTTAAAATAAAGGCTACCTTATTGTAAAGTGTTACATAAACGTTTTATATTGTGACCCATCAAAATCTTTCCGAGTTTTCTTGTGATCCACAATGTTGTCTAGGCTCAAGCCACAACAAAAGAATTCAAGCCCCCATTAGGGAAATGCTGCTTCAAAACATAGCTATAAGACTACCTCAGCTCTTCGTGAAGTTGGTCTGTTTGAATGACATTGTCACCCTTGAACGCAGCTTATTTACACTATTTTCTACATTGTCGAATACTAGTGAAGACATCAAAGTGTGAAATAACACATATGGAATCATGTAGTAACCCAAAAAGTGTTGAACAAATCAAAATATATTTTTGAATTTAGATTCTTCAAGGTAGCCACCCTTTTCCTTGATGACAGCTTTGCACACTCTTGGCATTCTGTCAACCAGCTTTATGAGATAGTCACCTGGAATTAACAGGTGTGCCTTGTTAAAAGTTAATTTGTGGAATTTATTTCTTTCTTAATGCATTTAAGCAAATCAGTTGTGTTGTGACAAGGTAGGGGTGATATACAGAAGATAGCTCTATTTGGTAAACGACCAAGTCCATATTATGGCAAGAACAGCTCAAATAAGCAAAGAGAAACGACAGTCCATCAGTACTTTAAGACATAAAGTACAGTCAATCCGGAAAATTTCAAGAACATTGAAAGTTTCTTCCAGCGCAGTAGCAAAAAAACATCAAGCGCTACAATAAAATTGACCCAGAATTACCTCTGCTGCAGAGGAGAAGAGTTACCAGCCTCAGAAATTGCAGCCCAAATAAATGACTCACAAAGAAAAAGTAACCGACACATCTCAACATCAACTGTTCAGAGGAGAATACGTGAACCAGGCCTTCATGGTCAAATTGCTGCAAACAAACCACTACTAAAGGACACCGATAAGAAGAAGATACTTGCTTTGGCCAAGAAACAGAGGCAATGGATATTAGACTGGTGGAAATGTGTCCTTTGGTCTGATGAGATGCTGAGTAGGTGAATGGATGATCTCTGCATGTGTGGTTCCCACCGTGAAGCATGGAGGAGGAGGTGTGGTGGTGTGGGGGTGCTTTTCTAGTGACACTGTCAGTGATTTATTTAGAATTCAAGGCACACTTAACCAGCATGGCTACCACAGCATTCTTCCGCGATACGCCATCCCATCTGGTTTGTGCTTAGTGGGACTATCATTTGTTTTTCAACAGGACAATAACCCAACACACCTCCATGCTGTGTAAGGGCTATTTTACAAAGAAGGAGAGTGATGGAATGCTGCATCAGATGACCTGGCCGGTGTAATCACCCGTCTTCAACCCAATTGAGATGGTTTGGGATGATTTGGAGCGCAGTGTGAAGGAAAAGTAGCCAACAAGTGCTCAGCATATGTGGGAACTCCTTCAAAACTGTTGGAAAAGCATTCCAGGTGAAGCTGGTTGAGAGAATGCCAAGAGTGTGCAAAGTTGTCATCATGGCAAAGGGTGGCTAACTTTGAAGAATCTCAGATATAAAACATATTTTGATTTGTTTAACACTTTTTTGGTTACTACATGATTCCATATATATGTTATTTCATAGTTTTGATGTCCTCACTATTTTTCTACAATGTAGAAATTAGCAAAAATAAAGAAAAACCCTTCAATGAGTTGGTGTGTCCCACCTTTTGACTGGTACTGTAAATGCTACCTTAATCAGAAAGAATGAATGGAGGAATGAATGAAATTCATTGAGGGGAGGGGTTTGTATTTCACAGTATTTTAATTTAATTACAAGGGATTGGTGCAAGCAGGTCAGCTGACAGTATATTAACTAATATTTGGTGTTTTATATCACTTGCACTTGTAGAGGCCTTACAAAAGGCTTCCAAACTGGCAGCAACTACAGGGCAAAACAGACCAAAAGGACATGGCTCAACCATTTAAGTTTTAAGATTAGCTGCTACTCCAATATGTCATCTGTACATTTGAAGTTGATGGGGCACTATAACAACATTGGAATTAAATTGGTAGAGAATTCTCACTCACGGGTGCAACAAATATAGCCTCTTACAAAGCACAACAGTAATATCATGAACCCACTAGTGGTCAAAAGGCTTTTGGCGCTCCAAAAATACGGTGCGGTACTGTACTCTGTGGGGTGGAAAAACAGCAATTTTCCCACAATGCACCATCATTTACAGTATGCTGTAGTAAAGTGTTTCAGAGTTTTTTTTTCTGTTAATAATACCTAAAATTACCGTATAAATTACAGTTTTTCGTAACAGTGTAGGAATAGAACGACTAATTGAAATTATTTGGCCTTCTCAGCCTTGAACATATAGACATAGAAAGACCCAAACCAAACAAGGTAAAGTTGAGACCTGTTCGATTGTGAGGAACAACAGATTATTGCTTTGTGTTATGTTAGCTAAATGCTAATTCTCTTAGCGAACTAGCGTGTAGCGACATATTTACATCATTACATGCTCTGGTGGAGAGAGGAGGCTACAGTTACACTCTTAACAATGAGCTAGAGGCAGGTAGGGGGTCTAAAATAAGACTACTTGTTTTAAAAAAAGAGAGACAATTCTGTAATTTTGAGAGAGAGAGAGAGAGAGAGAGAGAGAGAGGGGGAGAGAGAGATGGGTGATTCTAACTGTTTCAGAACTCTGGGAACAGTGGCTAGCGGACCTCACGGGATAGGAGCAATCTGATTTGCTCCTGATGACATCATTCAATAACAGGCCCCATCCCAGTTGTGCGATGTCATCAGTACTGAGGTATGTCAGTGATGTAATGATGGGAGGGCCGTCACACCACGGACAGTGGGGCTGAGCAGAAGCACCCCTCTCCTCTCCTCTTCTCTTTCATTTTCTCTCCCTTTCCTCTCTCTCTCTCTCTCTCTCTCTCATTTCTCTTCCAGACTCTTCTCCTTCAACTCCTTTCCCAGCTCATTGGGTGTTTATTAGTCCTTAAAAATGCAGGACTCAAACTGTACCATTTATCCTCCGGCATATCTCCTCTCATGCCCAGAGAAGGGAGACACAGCAGGGGTGTCAAATCGGTTAAGCCCCCTTCCTGTCCATCTCTTATGGAGGTTTAATTAAAATATGGTTCACAGATCCTAAGTCTCTCCCGCAGGCTGAGGCAGGGAAGAGGAAACCATGGTAACCACAGAGGCTATGCTGCTGATTATGTCCCAAGATCAGCTCTCTGGCCTCTACCTCACAGGGCTACAGCAAACAGACACTACACGCTTCACACATGCACGCACACACACGCACGCACGCACGCGCACACACACACACACACACACACACACACACACACACACACACACACACACACACACACACACACACACACACAGTGTGGCCTTCTGAGTAGAGACTGGGCAGTGGGCGCTAAGCACTTGTATTTCATTCCATTTGAATTTATTTATTTCATTTTTGGAGGATGGACAAGCATATCCGATTTTTAATCACACACTTTGTGTGTGGTGTGTGTCTGTGTGTGTGCACGTGTGGGCAACACGTGCATGCATGTGTATGCACCCGGTATGTGTGTGTGTGAGTGTGTATGTGTGCACGTGGTGTGATTGTGTGTGTGTGTGTGTGTGTGTGTGTGTGTGTGCGCGCGGCCAGGGAGGACAGCCTAAGCTCAAGCGGATTAGTATAGAAACTCTGGCCCTAATCAACGAGCGCCACAGCAGCGCTGAGTCCAGCGCTGAGTCCAGATTACTGGCCCATAGATAATACTAAATGACCACATACAGTGAGCTCTAAAAGTATTGGGACAGTGACACATTTTTTGTTGTTTTGGCACTGTACTCTTGATTTAATATGATACAATGATGATGAGGTTAAAGTGCCGACTGCCAGCTTTAATTTGATCCATATCGGGTGAACCATTTAGAAATTACAACACTTTTTGTACATAGTCCCGCCATTTTAGTGAACCAAAAGCATTGGGACAAATTCACTTATACAGCGGCTTGCATTTTTTGTATTTAGTTGCCTTACAACCTGGAATTAAAATATATATTTTTTTTTTTGGGGGGGGGGGGGGGTTGTATCATTTGATTTACACAACATGCCTACCACTTTGAAGATAAAAAATATTTTTTGTGTGTGAAACAAACAAGAAATAAGACAAAAAAACAGAAAACTTGAGCAATGAAAAACTATTCACCCCCCCAAAATCAATACTTTGTAGAGCCACCTTTTGCAGCAATTACAGCTAGCTGCAAGTCTCTTGGGGTATGTCTCTATAAGCTTGGCACATCTAGCCACTGGGATTTTTGCCCATTCTTCAAGGCAAAACTGCTCTAGCTCATTCAAGTTGGATGGGTTCCACTGGTGTACAGCAATCTTTAAGTCATACCACAGATTCTCAATTGGATTGAGTTCTGGGCTTTGACTAGGCCATTACAAGACATTTCAATGTTTTACCTTAAACCACTCGAGTGTCGCTTTAGCAGTATGCTTAGGGTCATTGCTCTGCTGGAAGGTGAACCTCTGTCCCAGTCTCAAATCTCTGGAAGACTGAAACAGGTTTCCCTTAAGAATTTCCCTGTATTTAGCTCCACCCATCATTCCTTCAATTCTGACCAGTTTCCCAGTCCCTGCCGATGAAAAACATCCCCACAGCATGATGCTGCCACCACCATGCTTCACGGTAGGGATGGTGTTCTCGTGGTGATGAGAGGTGTTGGGTTTGCGCCAGACATAGCGTTTTCCTTGATGGACAAAAAGCTACATTTTAGTTTCATCTGACCAGAGTACCTTCTTCCATATGTTTCAGGAGTCTCCCACATGCCTTTTGGCGAACACCAAATGTGTTTGCTTATTTTTTCTTTAAGCAATGGCTTTTTCTGGCCACTCTTCTGTAAAGCCCAGCTCTGTGGAGTGTACGGCTTAAAGTGGTCCTATGGACCGATTCTCCGCTGTGGATCTTTGCAGCTCCTTCAGTGTTATCTTTAGTCTCTTTGTTGCCTCTCTGATTAATGCCCTCTTTGCCTGGTCCGTGAGTTTTGGTGGGCTGCCTTCTCTTGGCAGGTTTGTTGTGGTGGATTTAATGGTGCTCTGTGGGATGTTCAACGTTTCGGATATTTTTTTATAACCCAACCCTGATCTGTACTTCCCCACAACTTTGTCCCTGACCTGTTTGGGGAGCTCCTTAGTCTTCATGGTGCCGCTTGCAGACTCTGGGGCCTTTCAGAACAGGTGTATATATACTGAGATTATGTGACAGATCATGAGACACTTGAAGGTAATTGGTTGCACCAGATCTTATTTAGGGGCTCCATAGCAAAGGGTGTGAATACATATGCACGCACCACTTTTCCATTTATTTATTTATTTTTTCATTTCACTTCACCTATTTGGACTATTTTGTGTATGTCCATTACGTGAAATCCAAATAAAAATCCATTTAAATTACAGGTTGTAACGCAACAAAATAGGAAAAACAACAAGGGGAATGAATACTGTTGCAAGGCACTGTATGTGCATTAAAGTAGTGAAAAGTTTTGTATTTGGTCCCATATTCACAGCACGCAACGACTACATCAAGCATGTGACTCTACAAACCTGTTGGATGCATTCGCTGTTTGTTTTGTTTTGCGTTTCAGAATATTTAGTTTTGCATTTCAGAATATTTAACACTTCTATGTTAATGTGGATGTTACCATGATTACAGATAGTCCTAAATGAATCTAAAATAATTTTGAGTGAGAAAGTTACAGATGCACAAATATCATACCCTTCATACATGATCTCCTCTCACCATTACAATAACAGGGGAGGTTAGCATTTATGTGGCGGTATGATATTTATGCCTATACACTTTATCCATGGTCTGAATGGTACTTATTACATACATAGCCAAGCTTTTCTCAACTCCACCATGTACTGTACATCACATCAAAGGAGTTGAGCGGAGACGACTGCGGGTGGAGATGACCGTGGGTGGACTGAACCTCCGACTAACGATCGATAGTCGCTGTCAATCGAACCCTTACCGGGTACCTGTGTTTGTCCTCTGTAGCTGCGTGCCTTTCTTTGTTTGCTGAAATCCATACTTTTTAATAAAACTTCTGTCAAGTACAACCACCGACTGTTTCCTCGTATCGACTGACAGCGGTTCGATGCAGTTGGAGGTACACTCATTTGTTGCATTGCCAACTCTACCGAGGTGTACATATTGTGGAGTTGAGAAACCCAGCTAACAAAACACACAATGTTATGCAATCTCACACAGCAGCTATAGGTTGAATGTTACAAAGAGTGTACCAAACATTAGGGACACCTTCCTAATATTAATTTACACCTTCCCCTTTTTGCCCTCAGAACAGCCTGAAATCGTCCGGGCATGGACTCCACAAGGCGTCGAAAGCGTTCGACAGTGATGCTGCACCATGTTGACTCCAATGCTTCCCACAGTTGTGTCAAGTTGGCCGGATGTCATTTGGGAGGTGGACCATTCTTGATACACACAGGAAACTGTTGAGTGTGGAAAGCCCAGCAGCGTTGTAGTTCTCGACACCTGGCACCTACTACCATGCCCAATCACACTCTGAATGACTGACATACACAATCCATGTCTCAATCGTCTCAAGGCTTAAAAAACCTTCTTTAACCTCTCCTCTCCTTCATCTACACTGATTGAAGTGGATTTAACAAGTGATCATAGCTTTCACCTGGTCAGTCTATGTCATGGAAAGAGCTGTTTGTACACTCAGTATATTTCTCATCTCATATCCCCCACAACACCTCTCAACACACATAACACACATAACACTACGTGTGGCTGGCCCCATCAGGAATTCAACCCACAGTCCTGGCATTGCAAGCACCATGTTCTACCAACTGAGCCACACGGGACCATTTTCACTATAGTGAATGATACGCAGTTATATTGAGTCCATCTAACTGGGGCTCATCAATACTCCGAGGAAGACACCCATCCATTATGGTTGCAGACAGTCTCTATAAATGTAGATAGAGAAAGTGGCCATAATTAAACTCATTAAGAGCCCTCCATCATGATCACCATGCTGACAGAAGGTTCATCCCAAATGGCAGCCTATTCCCTACATGTATGGCATAGAGTACCATTTTGGCATGCAGTGTCTAAGTCCATCAAAGCAGAGATGCCGGCCCATGGCTGCCATCCATATGTCAGGGGCTAATAGATATTCAGTGGCCACTGGTTAAAAACAAGAGTTAATTTCAAACTGACTGAGGTTAATACTGATTCCTAACTTCACTTATGTTAGAATCGGATGTTAGAATAAGAGTCAGATCGTCGCTGCTTTACATTCAAGCGGTCCTCGGAACCGGTCCAGTTGATTGGGTTGGTGTCTAGTGAATGGACGGACAATGACAAACTCAGGCCCTAGAGAGTGAGGTTGAGGGTTAAGTAAAAATGTCATCGGCGCAACCGCCAAAACAGTCCCTGCCCCTGGGTGGGTCCACAGTTCCATAGTCTGGGATATCAGTGTCAGAAGCACACTGTCACGTTCTGACCTTTATTCCTTTGTTTTGTCTTTATGTTATGTGTGTGTGCATTTTAGGGAGTGGTGGATTTTCTTTTCTTTAACTTGGCACCCTGTGGTTTTTGGTTCAGTCTTTGTGTGTCTGCACCAGATAGAACTGTTTCGGTTGTCACTTTGTTGTTTTGTATTTTTGAAGTGTTCAGTTGTTTATTAAAAAGATGAACACTAACCACGCTGCGCTTAGGTTCTCTCCTTCTTCCACCCAAGACAGCCGTTACAGAACCACCCACCAAAAAAGGACCAAGCAGCGTGGTAACAGGCAGCAGCAGCAGGAGCAGCGCTATAAGGAGGAATGGACATGGGAGGACATTCTGGACGGCAAGGGTTGCTACACATGGGAGGAGATCCGAGCGCACGGTGTCCCCGGTGCGTGTGCATAGCCCGGTGCGGTACATTCCAGCTCCTCTTATTGGCCGGGCCAGAGAGGGCATCGAGCCAGGTGCCATGAAACAGGCTCTACGCATCTGGTCTCCAGTGTGTCTCCCTGTGCCGGCGTACATGGCACCACCCTTACGCATGGTGTCCCCGGTTCGCCAGCACAGCCCAGTGCGGGCTATTCCACCTCGCCGCACTGGCCTGGCTACGGGGAGCATTCAACCAGGTAAGGTTGGGCAGGCTCGGTGCTCAAGAGCTCCAGTGCGCCTGCACGGTCCGGTTTATCCGGTGTCACCTCCACGCACCAGCCCTCCGGTGGCAGCCCCCCGCACCAGGCTGTCTCCGTCTTCTCCCTTCAGGTTCTCTCGCCTGTCCTGTGATGCCAGTCTCCCGTCTGTCCTGAGCCGCCAGAGTCTCCCGTCTATCCTGAGCCGCCAGAGTCTCCCATCTGTCCTGAGCGGCCAGAGCCGCCAGTCTGTCCTGAGCCGCCAGAGCCACCAGTCTCTCCTGAGCCGCCAGTCTGTCCTGAGCCGCCAGAGCCGCCAGTCTGTCCTGAGCCGCCAGAGCTACCAGTCAGCCAGGAGCCGCCAGAGCCGCCAGTCAGCTAGGAGCCGCCAGGAGCCGCCAGTCAGCCAGGAGCCGCCAGTCAGCCAGGAGCCGCCAGACAGCCAGGAGCCACCAGAGCTGTCAGCCAGCCAGGAGCCTCCAGAGCCATCCAGAGCCGTCAGCCAGCCAGGAGCCTCCAGAGCCGTCAGTCAGCCAGGTGCTTTCAGAGCCATCAGTCAGCCAGGAGCTGCCAGAGCCGTCAGTCAGCCAGGACCTGCCAGAGCAGTCAGCCAGCCAGGAGCTGCCAGAGCCATCAGTCAGCCAGGGGATGCCAGAATCGCCCTTCACTCCGGAGCTGCCGGAGTTTTCCGCCTGTCCGGCGCTGCCGGAGTCTCCCGTCCATTCGGGACCCATTTCTAGGGTCCCCAGTCCGAGGTCGGCGGCGAGGGTCGCCGCTCGTAAGAGGCCACGGAGGCGGACAATGAGGCGGAGAAAAACTGTGGTGAAGTGGGTTCCACGTCCCCCGCTACGGGGAGCATTCAACCAGGTAAGGTTGGGCAGGCTCGGTGCTCAAGAGCTCCAGTGCGCCTGCACGGTCTGGTTCATCCGGTGTCACCTCCACGCACCAGCCCTCCGGTGGCAGCCCCCCGCACCAGGCTGTCTCCGTCTTCTCCCTTCAGGTTCTCTCGCCTGTCCTGAGCCGCCAGAGTCTCCCGTCTGTCCTGAGCCGCCAGAGCCGCCAGTCTGTCCTGAGCCGCCAGAGCCGCCAGTCTGTCCTGAGCCACCAGAGCCACCAGACTATCCTGAGCCGCCAGAGTCTCCCGTCTGTCCTGAGCCGCCAGAGTCTCCCGTCTGTCCTGAGCCGCCAGAGTCTCCCGTCTGTCCTGAGCCGCCAGAGCCGCCAGTCTGTCCTGAGCCGCCAGAGCCGCCAGTCTGTCCTGAGCCGCCAGAGCCACCAGTCTCTCCTGAGCCGCCAGAGCCGCCAGTCTGTCCTGAGCCGCCAGAGCCGCCAGTCTGTCCTGAGCCACCAGAGCTGCCAGTCTATCCTGAGCCGCCAGAGCCATCAGTCAGCCAGGAGCCCCCAGAGCCGCCAGTCAGCTAGGAGCCGCCAGAGCCGCCAGTCAGCCAGGAGCCGCCAGTAAGCCAGGAGCCGCCAGAGCCGCCAGTCAGCCAGGAGCCGCCAGGAGCCACCAGTCAGCCAGGAGCCACCAGAGCTGTCAGCCAGCCAGGAGCCTCCAGAGCCATCCAGAGCCGTCAGCCAGCCAGGAGCCTCCAGAGCCGTCAGTCAGCCAGGAGCTTCTAGAGCCGTCAGTCAGCCAGAAGCTGCCAGAGCCGTCAGTCAGCCAGGAGCTGCCAGAGCAGTCAGCCAGCCAGGAGCTGCCAGAGCCATCAGTCAGCCAGGGGATGCCAGAATCGGCCTTCACTCCGGAGCCGCCGGAGTTTCCCGCCTGTCCGGCGCTGCCGGAGTCTCCCGTCCATTCGGGACCCATTTCTTGGGTACGAGGTCCGAGGTCGGCGGCGAGGGTCGCCGCTCGTAAGAGGCCACGGAGGCGGACAATGAGGTGGAGAAAAACTGTGGTGAAGTGGGTTCCACGTCCCGTGCCAGAGCCGCCACTGCGGACAGACGCCCACCCAGACCCTCCCCTATAGGTTCAGGTTTTGCGGCTGGAGTCCGCACCTTTGGGGGGGGTACTGTCACGTTCTGACCTTTATTCCTTTGTTTTGTCTTTATGTTACGTGTGTGCATTTTAGGTAGTGGTGGATTTTCATTTCTTTAACTTCTTGATACTACCCATCCCGCATGCGTAATCATAGCCTCAAACTAATTAGCATAACGCAGCGGACATTAATCTTCCCAGAAAATGTTCCTATTCATGAAAATCACAAATGAAATATATTGAGACACAGCTTAGCCTTTTGTTAATCACACTATCATCTCAGATTTTCAAAATATGCTTTACAGCCAACGCTAGACAAGCATTTGTGTAAATGTATCATGGCATAATGCTATGCTAGGCTCTGCTACCAGCAGGCAACATTTTCACGAAAATAAGAAAAGCAATCAAATTAAATAATTTACCTTTGAAGAACTTCGGATGTTTTCACTCAGGAGACTCCCAGTTAGATAGCAAATGTTCCTTTTTTCCAAAAATGTTATTTTTGTAGGCGAAATAGCTCAGTTTGTTCTTCACGTTTGGCTGAGAAATCGACCGGAAAATGCAGTCACTACAACGCCAAACTTTTTTCCAAATTAGCTCCATAATATCGACAGAAACATGGCAAACGTTGTTTAGAATCAATCTTCAAGGTGTTTTTCATATATCTATTCGATAATATATCCGTCGGGACAATTGGTTTCTCATAAGAAGCGATTGGAAAAATGGCTACTTGTGTACTTTACGCAAGATTTTCTGCGGGAGCCATCATGTGACCACTTGCTAAATGTGGTCCCTTACGGCTATTCTTCAACATAAATGCGTAAAAAAGACGTCACAATGCTGTAGACACCTTGGGGAATACGTAGAAAACGTAAGCTCATTCGTAGCTCATTCACAGCTATATAACGAGTCATTGGCATGAGGCGGTTTCAAAAAATGCGTCACTTCCTGATTGGATTTTTATCTGGGTTTCACCTGTAACATCAGTTCTGTTGCACTCACAGACAATATCTTTGTAGTTTTGGAAACGTCAGAGTGTTTTCTATCCAAAGCTGTCAATTATATGCATAGTCAAGCATCTTGTCGTGACAAAATATCCCGTTTAAAACGGGAACGTTTTTTATCCAAAAATGAAAATACTGCCCCCTAGTTATAAAATATTAACTTGGCACCCTGTGGTTTTTGGGTTGTCTCGTTGTGTGTCCCACGCCCTGTATTTGTTGGGCTTATTATTTTGTTGTGCTTGAGTAAAGCACTTAACCTCAGTGGAACTCTCTCTGCGTCTGATTAATGCACCCACCTAGCCCCGCGTGATGCACGCGCGTATGTACGCACGCACGCACTCACTCACTTACCCCCCCCCCCCCCTTTACAGGAATCTTCCTAGGGAAGTCATCTCTCTCCTGATGCAATCAGCTGATTCAGCCCTTTGGTTCAACCTGAGAGAAGTGAGATGGTTTTTGTGGTCCTTTCGTGGTTGGGCTGCGGTCATCCTCATCCTAATGGTTCTATTATGTGCTCTCCAGTGGTCAAGGACCATGACCGCAGTGGTGAAATTAAGCAGGGTGTTGTTGTTGTGCTTCTGGTGGGAAGGACATAGACGTCCTGGAAGGAAAACCAGATGGAAAGGGAAAGCAACTTCGAACAAAATCCTTGAAAGA
Source organism: Oncorhynchus mykiss (assembly GCF_013265735.2). Classification (NCBI taxonomy): domain Eukaryota; kingdom Metazoa; phylum Chordata; class Actinopteri; order Salmoniformes; family Salmonidae; genus Oncorhynchus; species Oncorhynchus mykiss. The sequence continues at coordinate 34,320,430 of NC_048575.1, read as the reverse complement.
AGCAAGAGAAAGGACATGAGAAAAGGCAAGGAGACCTCTCTCTCTAGCCAAGGAGGGTAGGGCAATGGACCTGAGAGACCTCTCGCTCTCTCTCTCCCTCTCTCTCCCTTTCTCGCTCTCTCAAATCAAATCAAACAATATATACATTTATTTAAAGTGCATCTTACAAAGTCACAACACATTTTACACAACTCTCTCTCTCTCTCTCTCTCTCTCTCTCTCTCTCTCTCTCTCTCTCTTTCTCTCTCTCTCTCTCTCTCTCTTTCTCTCTCTCTCTCGCTCTCTCTTTCTCTCTCTCTCTCTCTCTCTCGCTCTCTCTGTGTGTCACACTTGGATGGATTGTTGAAGTTTTGTGGACAACTTCCTCTCTTCCTGCCATTATACAAACCAATGGAATTTTCAGGAATGTTCTGTGGGCTTGACTTTCAAGGTGTAAGCTGATAGGAATATCTTAGGGGGGTGGAAAGGGGGGGAAATTAAGCAGCAACCTCTCTCAGCAGTCTTTTACCAGGGGAGGTGAGCTCAGAAAGTTAAGGACAAATCTAGCCAAGATTTACAGTTTCAGATTTTTTTCAAATGCATTTAGAGATACTTTTATTTCTTCAGTATCTACAGATGTGTGCAGACTCTCCGTTAGATATCAAATCTAATGATATTTAATATAAATAAATGGATTTAATTCAAACCACCTTTTATTATTCCGTGGACTCAGTGGATATGCTGAGATCCTAAAGGCAACTAAATTAAATATTCAAAATGAGAAACAAAACTTTTCCAAATTAAATTCACACAGAGAGCAGAAAGCAGCAGATCCCATCTTACTTCGCAATGTCTCCTTATAAAGGGTTTTTTCCACAACCGAAAGTCGACAATACAATGGGAAACTGTTTGTAATGACGAGGGGAAAATACGAAGATAGCACTTTCCTCACTTTAAATGTCAAGTTTTACTAGATGGGGTTTTGTAACTCAGGGGGGAGCTCTGGGTAGGGGAGTACTCCGGGTGTGTGAAGTGCATTGTGGTTATCATCACCTCTTTTCAGGGGGGATGGGTACAAATGTAATCTCTTCCAATCAAATTCTGCAACAGACTGTCCAAGGGGTGTTCTTGTACATCATGCTGCCTCACACTACAGAAACAGGAGATAGGCGTTTCGGCTCAGACAAGGCTTATAGTACTTTACTTCCTATCGCTTTCTCCCTGCCTCGACATCTTTCACCTCTAAAGTATCCCAATATGAAGAAACCCTTGCAAAAAGTGACATCCAAACAGGACCTTTAAAAACATACCTTAATCCCCCTCAAAGTGTGCAACAATTACTCAGAAAAGGATGGATTAAAAGGCATTTACCGTGTATGCAGATTGCCACCTGTCGTGGCAAAAGTAAATGCGGTTCTTGGGCTGGACAATGGCGTTCAACAATGGGCTTCATTGTTCCTATCAATCATTTTGAGCACACCCCAATAACTTTTTCGTATTAAAGTAATGGACTAAATCATATGACAAAACCGATGTCTTCAGCACAGCTGTGGATTCAGAATGGGGAATTCTGTCACACTCCAACCCAATCCCATGTTACAGGATTGATGCAGTGCCTTCACTGATCCACACAGTACAACATAAATAAAGCTTTAAACATACCACTCTCACTCAAAGTCATCATCTGAAACTATACTTAGGTTTATATGGATGAGACTCAATATTCACATTTTCAGGGAGAGACCGTATTTATTTTATCATGTTTGTTTTTGCTCAAGCAAAGTAGGGTGGATCCCAAATGGCACCGTGCTCCCTATGTGGTTCACTACTTTTAACCAGGGGCCCATGGCTAAAAGTAGTGCACTATATAGGGAATAGGGTGCCATTTGTGACGCAGTTGTAGAGTTGTCATAATAGTTTAACCACCCTAAAGAGAGACAGTGGGCCAGTTTCCTCCAACTCTATATCTGTGTTACTCAGCATTACACTAACATCCTGTGTATTTCATGCAACAGCGACCGCAATCTAATCTAACCAGCAAACCCTGGACACGCTCTCAAGAATATGTCCCACACGGGGACCTCAATACATTGTGTTTGCTAACGGAAAGTGTAATATGGAGTGCGTCCCAGATGGCAATCTATTCCCTATGTAGTGCACTACTTTTGTCCAGGCCCCTTAGGTTTCCATTTGGGATGTTGCCATGGAGTCTGTCAGGCAGGCAAAGGGTAATTATAAATCCCATTGTGATATGGAGTCATTAGCTTATGGTCATTGATAAGGATGGAGAAAAACCTGTAAAGAAATCATCCGAGGACGAGGGCCCAAGCTTTTCCAAAAAAACGACTTACCGAGGTGGAATTTCATCCACATATCAAATATCGAACTGACGACTTATCTTAATTAACAACTCTTCATAAGGACGGTCACAGCTTCCCACTTCTTACCAACACAGTGTCTGCATCCTAAATGGCACCCTATTCCCTATATAGTGCACTGCTTTTTTACCAGGGCTCATGGGGCTCTGGTCTAAAGTAGTGTACTATAAAAGGGAAAAGGCTCCCATTTGAGACGGAGGCAAATACTCAAAAAAAAGGATTGAGAGAAGCGAAGGCAAATGGATGTCCAATTAAACCATCCTGATAGGAAAGGCACATCAAGGGCTTATCACAATGTTTCAACCGCTCATCAATTAGCCACTAATACTGATTATCAGGGTGCTCCTCAGGTCGTTTCATCGCTCCGTCCTTCTCCCTCGCTCCTGACTCAATTCTTGCTGTTTCATGCTGATATCTAGTTGCTTAAACCCTCACGTGCTGATATAATGCTGGTAATCCTTTACATAACACTATGGAAGCAAGGAGGAAGAAGACACTCTAGGCAGAGTGTGAGAAAGCTGATCTAAGGTTCAGGTGTCCATAGGGACAAATGTTGATTTGCCTATGAGCATATAGAGACAAACAAAGGGACGTTACATGCAGTATCGTGTTCAGAACGTGTGACCTCCCACACACCTGACCAAACCAGACTGGTCTTGTATCTTTAAAGATGCTGTTTCTGTGTGTGTGTGGGGGGGGGGACGACGACAATGTTTGCACGGGAATGTAAACAGTGAGTGGGTGAGTGCATAATGGAAGCTGAGAGTGTCAGCGGAGGATGTTGTGTGTTCTCTATGGGATGAGAGCGGAACGTTTGTCTTACCCCTGCTGGAGGGGGAGGAGAGGGGAGTCAACAAATGACTTCGCAAGTGATGAGGTGGAGTTCATGAATGTCTTTGGTTAAAAAGATGGGGGAATCAGGTTGAGGGATATGTGTGAGTAGAACATGTGTGTGTGTGTGTTTGACGAGCATGTATTCAAAGACATAGACAATGATGATAAATGATTATCCAAAACCAATAAATAAAGAATTAAAGCCAAATGGTTGATGCTAGTTCAGTTTGACCCAACTCCAACCCATTCTCTGGATAAGCCACATGTACCCTCCCTTTAATAAGAGGCTTGCTCCTCACAGCACCAGCCTCCTAAAAAACAAATGTCATGTCTTGCCAGATTTTCCATAAACTCAATGCCCAGCCCACGTCACCATAGGACAGGAAGCACATATTTAATCTATGGATAATCCCTGTCACATCCAGCATATAGGCTCTTATGAACTCCTTTAAATGCTGATGTCTTATGTCATCCTCTACCATAACCTAACGATGGAATGACAAAGAGTACGGAAGACTAAAGACGTCAAAAAAGAAATGATGAAATAAATAAGTGATAATGTTGAAATGTGAAAGAGAGCACAGCATCAGTGAAAGAAGGATTGGCTGTCTTTATGCCAGTTCTGTTTTCTTCCTGTACCTCCCTCCCATCCTATTAAAACGGTTTTGTAACCACAGTAAATTACCATTAGAAAACCCCATTGTGTATCTCATCATGTTTTCATATAACTGCTTTGGTCAAACAAATGTTCTTTCCAGCATTCAAGGATTATTGTTTTTGTCAGGATGCTGAATTACTAATATACTGTAGGGTTAAGATATAGAGGGGAAAATGCTAGAACTACAGTATTATAGATAATTATGAGTTGAATAACTTTGAAATTTGGCACCCTACTACACTATTTTCTGCTAGCCTGTCACTTTTCCTGGCACACGTATTTAAGATGCGGCCATTACAAGCTGACCGAAAGCTTTTCAACCTCAACCAAGAGCAATACAAACCCATGGTCTATTTGTGAAATGGGAATGGGCCTGTCTTTGGTTTGTTTAAAGTGTCGACCGATGAGGTGCTCACTTACATCATGAAATGTTTTCAAAATTCACTCGTCCTGCAACCAAAGAAAGTGTTTTCCCTCCATTTTGCAAAAATACATTTTTTACCTGTCCTCCATCTTTGGGGTGGCAGGTAGCCTAGGTGTTAGAGCATTGGACTAGTAAATGAAAGGTTGCAAGATCAAATCCCCGAGCTGACAAGGTAAAGATGTGTTGTTCTGCCCCTGAACAAGGCAGCTAACCCACTGTTCCTAGGCCATCATTGTTTAAGGAATTGTTTAAGGAATTAAGGAAAAATAAATAAAACTTTTAAAGGAAATGATTTGGTTCATGATGAGGTCACTAAGGAGAAGTTGATTCATGTAATATGAGATTTAGAAGGAGATAATCCCTTGTTGTCATATCCACCTCAATTATACAATCTCTGTTCTTGCCAAAAGGACACCTCCCCAGATGATGTGTTGATTGATGGTAAGCTACCTTGGGACGCTTCTCTGATACCGAGTTCAGGATGAAAGCCCTAACAATGAAAATGTGGTGGGGATCACAACTGCAATGATGGTAACTAAGACAATCGACTATGATCGCTATCTGGTTCCAAGTCACAAAAGAAGCCTTGTGTATAAAGTCAGAATACCACCCCCCCCCCCCCCCCAGCCCCCCCAGCCCTAACCCCAGATGATGTGTTGAAGAAACTCAACTCCCAAATCTTCTCCTTACAAGATATGAATCAGCAACTTACAGTCTCCTAGAAGTGCTTAGCCTTTAGGGCATCACCTTACGTCTTTGGTGGTGATTAAATGGACAGATTAATTGGTTGATTGATGGTAGACAACCTTGGGATGCTTCGCTGATATCGAGTTCTGGATGAAAGCCCCCCCCCCCCCCCCCCCCCACACACACACACACACACACACACACACACACACACACTCCACCAAAAACTCCACACACACACACACACACACACACACACACACACACACACACACACACACACACACACACACACACACACACACTCCACCAAAAACTCCACACACACACACCTCCAAGAACCACACACTAACTTCCAATAATTTTATCCAGTGCAGCGTTTCATCTCATTCAAAGCTCCGGCTTAAAATATGACCTCATATCAGAAGTCCTTTAACAGGGTTTGATCAAGCCACAAACCCCAATGAGAGCTGACATTACTGACTATGTTGGCTGAGGGCCCAATGAGGAAAGACATCGCTGATAGCGTTGGTGGGTAAACACCTGGTCAGATCTTACTGGTCCTCATGTCGCTGGGCCAGGTGTGTTAACATAGAGCGTAATCCCTCTAGACAGCCATCCAAATCCATAGCCACAGACCCTCATCAACTGCTAGCTATGACCCAGTTTGGTGTTTGATCCCAGGCATGGATGTGGAGTGAGGCCCCCACTGGGACTTTCTCTCGATGGAGTGTAGTCACGTGGTCAAGAACTTTTCAGCCAGGAAGGACACTCGCATCACAATATCATAAAGGGCAGACATCTGGTGTGAGGCGACAACGATTGTGCTTCGGGCTTGCTGATGTAGGTTACTGCCAAAATCCCTGCCCTTCCATGTGCTAGCACTTACACAAACAGCTTGATTTGGGTTCAACAGACAGCAAAGTATTGCATTACACTTAATAACAGTTTTCCGTGCAGTTTTCATTTGAGTAAATTGGTGTCAATCCACAGCATCAGCAAAGAGCGGGCAAGCGAAAACCTGTGCGACGGCGGGCGTTTAGCATCGCCAGGCAGCAACCGCCGGGCGGGATGAGGGACGGGGTGTGGGGACGAGGTGCGAGCTCATGTGAAGAGACGTTCCTCTCCCTACGGGGAGCGGGGCTTGATAAACAAACCGCAGAGAAAGATTCAACACATCTCAAATTTCACCACAGAGGACGTCTCAGCATTTTCAAACCAGAACGTGTATGAGCTTATTGCTTTTAAGCAGAACTTCAGTCGGTTATTCGGACAAATCTATCAGTATACTGTCCGAATTCTAAAATCTCAGCAATTGTTTTTATGGTAAGAAGCACCTAATTTAGCTAATCGATTGACTTGACTAACACTTACATTTGTTTATTTGAATCTATTGCCTCTAAAGCAGTAGTAAGACATTTACTGGAGAGTACTGCAGTAGAAAAACTAGAAAAAAATGACTGCAGAGAAAGTGCTAAGAAAGCAGTTACCAAATAACCCAGTGAAGTGATGCCCTGCCAATCAGTTATTAGGCTTATTAGACACATCATGCAAACAGTAGGTCCAGCTTCTAAACACATTATGGTAATTTACGGAAATAGAGAAAAAAATCATTACTGTGTAGACTTTGACGTTGAGTGAGATTCATATCAAACATTTATGTGTGACTGCCTGTTAAAAACGTTGATATTCCATAAGGGTTCCACTCGGGCATCTGGCCCAACAACTCCAGATGTGAATCTACTTTAACTTGAGGAAAACGCTGAAAATGTCCCGGTAGTATCATGAAGCCAGCCTGGAAAATAGACTTCTGCTTCTCAAGCCCACAGCAGAAATACTGAAAGTATCAGTATCAGTTACAGTGGATCTTGATATAGGCCTTCATTTCATTTTCATTTTTTTGCCAGGATAGTACACCCAGCCACTGATATCCAGGGAGTCTTAGTTTCTATTGGCCAAGAATGTACTGTTTAAAATAGGCATACTTCACCGACCACAACAAACAGACATTTCCTACAGTATATAAAGTATATCAAGCATTACACTGTAGCAGATCAACGTGATGTGAAGCTAGGATAACTTATTTTCTACAATGACACCGATGTTCACTTTGAAAATAAGGGTACATCCCCAAAGGGCTTCAAAAGCCTATTTGATCCAGAAAGCAAACAGCATTCATATATATATTTTTTAACTAGGCAAGTCAGTTAAGAACAAATTCTTATTTACAATGACGGCCTAGGAACAGTGGGTTAACTTAACTGCCTTATTCAGGGGCAGAACGACAGATTTTTACCTTGTCAGCTCAGGGATTCGACCTAGCAGCCTTTCGGTTACTGGCCCAACATTCTAACCTCTAGGCTCCCTGCCGCCCCAAAACACATGGTCAAATCTAAATAAATCTGATACACCATTATCCATATCGACCTGATAAGGAATAAGGAATCTCTCTGATGTGATCTTGAAAAGCAAACTATGACAATACAGAAAGAAGCTGTCCACAACGTTGCCAGATCTGGTTTGATTTCAAAAGAGGGAGGGAGGACACCGGAAATGAGAGCGAGTGAGCTTGAGGACAGTGTTGACAAAGAAACCGTAATGCAACATTGTCTAAACCTCTGTCAACGTCAGTATCTGTTGGTGTATGACCCCAAACAACTCCTTCCCCATTGGTCTCATTAGACACACACAGCTACACACATGACTCTCCCTCCAACATCCCACCAACTTCCCACAGCCAACTCCACACACTGGCTTCATTCCATAACAGCACCACACAAATAGCAACAGACAACAAAGTTTTGCCAGAGAGTACAACGCGTTTATATTTCGCATACTGAAGCGGTAGGACAGTTGAACTAAGCTCACGGGGCCTTTATATGTGATATTCGTTAAGAATCAATGGCTCAATCAATCATTAGGGTTAAAAGCCCCAAAAAGGAATATACCAATCCCAGATTGCCCATTTTAAGACCACTTTTAAAGGAATGTTTGAAAGTAATCAGGAGGAGTTAAAAACATATCACAATGTGCACCATCCTCTAGAAAGGACAATCAGGTAAGCAATAAAGTAGAGAACAGCTTAAGTGAAGTCTCACAAGCCCAGGCTTGTCATTGACTTGTTGTCCAGCTCTTACATTGGTCCGTGTGTAAGTGAGTGTGTGTGTATAAGCAAATGTATGTGTGTTGTTTGTGTGTGTGTGTGTGTGTGTGTGAATATGTATGTGGTCGCTGTGCGCATATAGAGATGCAGTTACTCACCTCTCGGGTGCTCTGTCATTCGTCCGGGACAACCGTGTGGGAGCAGCCAAACTCATACAGAGGGACAGACACTGCAGTAGAAAACTTTCCTTCTCCCTGTCTGTACACATCCACTGTTCCTCCCTCCTTCTGTCTCTCTCCCCTCCCTCATTCCCTCACTCCAACACTTCCTGGGCTGTGTGTTTACGCTGGCTCCAATCAGCCCCTCCAAAGAGGTACGCCACCCACCCTACCCACCCCCCTCGCCCCCTCCCTCTTACCTCCTCCCTCAGTAAACAGCCATTGTTCAGCTTGCATATGTTCGGATGTGTGTGAGACTGTGTGTGTGTGTGTATGTGTGTGTGTGACCAAATGTGTGTGTGCATGCATAGGTGTGTGTGTGTTGGTGCGCGTGTGAGTGCCCTCTTGAATGAGGTTTGTGTAGCCTCTCGCCACTATCCAGAATTTGGCTCACCTCAATGAAACACTGTAAGTGAGAGGGGGACAGGGCTGGGCAGAAGAGGGGGAAGAGAAAGAGAGAGAATGAGAGAGCGAGAGAGAGAGAGAGAGAGAGAGAGAGAGAGGGAGGGGGGGTTGGAGGCTAAAGGAAAACACGTGGACTTCCTGCTGGGTTGTCCTACTGAGGCACACATTTTTAGAGTGGAGAGAGGGAGCAAGGGATGAAGGGAGGGGGTATCAACCAAGGGGTGAAGGGGGGTATCAACCAAGGGATGAAGGGAGGGGGTATCAACCAAGGGATGAAGGGAGGGGGTATCAACCAATAGATGAAGGGAGGGGGTATAAACCAAGGGGTGGGGGTGTGACTGGAACGTTCTCTCTAAATCCAACAGTTAGCTGTTACAAACCGCAGGCTTGGGCCATGCAAGGCTAACTGATGTCCAAGCTCAGTCTCAATACAAGGCATCTGCTCTGAGGCCTGGCAAAGATTTTCACCACTAAAATATCCCCCCCCCCCCCTCTATCCCCCTACCCAACCCACAGCCATACCCCACCTCCAACCTAGGGGGAGAGGCAGGGGGTGAGAGATGACGAGGGAGAGGTGAGGGAACACAGGTTGACAGAAGCACTATAAGGAGACCGAGGCTGAAACCCAAATAGCACCATATTTCCCTGTTAGCTTAAGATTTGGAAGAAAATAAAAATCGATCCGATTATATATATTGCTTTATAACAGCGCTTTGGTCCGCAATGCTTTATGCTAGAAACAAGCCGCACAGTACCCGGGAAAGACGTGACTCCGATGCATATGGGGATATCTCAGTGTTTAGTTTCTTTGACATTGGGGCCGACCTACAACCTTCTATAGGCGAGGACACAGAAACAAATGGGGAAGCAATCCAATTCTGTCACTATCAATTGATAGTACAACAGAGGATGTTTAAACCCAGACAGCTTTTTAGGGAAACCCTTGTGACCTTCTCTGGTTGGGTTGAGCCATGGAGGAAGAGTAGCCAGCAGTTAAAGCTTTGATTATTCTGCGTCAGTAGGCCTACTCTGTCTGAGGTGGAAAAGGTACGGTAGGCCTGACTTTTGAAAGTAGGCTACCCGGGCTCAGATTTCTTATGACGTCTCAGATTGAATTATTTGCAAACAGGGACAGTTTGGTTGCAAACTAGACCTGCAAATACGACGATCGATTAATGCAATGCTTTTACGACAAAGGAGATAATTCCACCCCTACTCTTGTCCACGGTCGTCTGTGAACCGACAACCTTCTGGCCCGCAGCCCTGTGTGCTATCAAAATTCTTGAGTTGTTATAATGTTTATAACACACAAAAAAAAACAGTTGGTAAAAAGACATATCTAAGGCTATGGTCTGTCCAAGAAATTAGGGTAAATGTGAGGGTAAACGGTAGGCATGTTCTCTGCTCTCCACTTTATGTTTGAACTATTATTTTGGGTCTAGGCAAGGGTCACTTGTTTTTTTTTCTCCAAGCGTTCAGGGAGGATTTAGGTCAAATATATTTTTTGCTAAAGGGAGGACCATCCGTTTTCATTTCAGAGAGGTCAGACTTGCTCCATCACAGGAGGTTGGTGGCAGGTTAATTGGGGAGAACGGGCTTGTGGTAATGGCTGGAGCGGAATGGTATCAAATGAATGGTACCATTCCATGACTCCGTTCCAGCCATTATTAAAAGCCCTCTGTAGCCTCCACTGTTCTCCATGTAACCCGTATTATACATAATGTTCACTCCCTTAATTTTAAGCACAAACCTAAAATTCAAATTCCCTGGTTTCACGGTGGTCCAATGACGAGGCCTAGTACAATATGGTAAAGTTTTAAGATTCTGCTAGAACATGTCCGCATGTCCCCTGTTCTTAATCGGTCACATCCAGACAGTACATCACCCTCCTCTTCCCATCATTCCTTTCCTTTCTTCTCCCTTCCTCAACTCACCTCTTCTCTTCCCTCTTCACCTGTCATCTACCCACCTCTTCTCTTCCCTCTTCGCCTGTCATCTACCCACCTCTTCTCTTCCCCCTTCGCTTGTCATCTACCCACCTCTTCTCGTCCCTCTTCGCCTGTCATCTACCCACCTCTTCTCTTCCCCCTTCGCCTGTCATCTACCCACCTCTTCTCTTCCCTATTCTCCTGTCATCTACCCACCTCTTCTCTTCCCCCTTCACTTGTCATCTACCCACATCTTCTCTTCCCTCTTCGCCTGTCATCTACCCACCTCTTCTCTTCCCCCTTCACTTGTCATCTACCCACCTCTTCTCTTCCCTCTTCGCCTGTCATCTACCCACCTCTTCTCTTCCCCCTTCACTTGTCATCTACCCACCTCTTCTCTTCCCTCTTCACCTGTCATCTACCCACCTCTTCTCTTCCCTCTTCTCCTGTCATCTACCCACCTCTTCTCTTCCCCCTTCACTTGTCATCTACCCACCTCTTCTCTTCCCTCTTCACCTGTCATCTACCCACCTCTTCTCTTCCCCCTTCACTTGTCATCTACCCACCTCTTCTCTTCTCTCTTCGCCTGTCATCTACCCACCTCTTCTCTTCCCCCTTCACTTGTCATCTACTAACCTCTTCGCCTGTCATCTACCCACCTCTTCTCTTCCCTCTTCGCCTGTCATCTACCCACCTCTTCTCTTCCCTCTCCTCCTGTCATCTACCCACCTCTTCTCTTCCCCCTTCACTTGTCATCTACCCAGCTCTTCTCTTCCCCCTTCACTTGTCATCTACCCACCTTTTCTCTTCCCTCTTCACTTGTCATCTACCCACCCCTTCTCTTCCCCCTTCACTTGTCATCTACCCACCTCTTCTCTTCCCCCTTCACTTGTCATCTACCCACCTCTTCTCTTCCCTCTTCGCCTTTCATCTACCCACCTCTTCTCTTCCCTCTTCACTTGTCATCTACCCACCTCTTCTCTTCCCTCTTCGCCTGTCATCTACCCACCTCTTCTCTTCCCCCTTCACTTGTCATCTACCCACCTCTTCTCTTCCCTCTTCGCCTGTCATCTACCCACCTCTTCTCTTCCCCCTTCACTTGTCATCTACCCACCTCTTCTCTTCCCTCTTCGCCTGTCATCTACCCACCTCTCTCTCTCTCTCTCTCTCTCTCTCTCTCTCTCTCTCTCTCTCTCTCTCTCTCTCTCTCTCTCTCTCAATTTCAATTTAAGGGCTTTATTGCATGGGAAACATATGTTAACATTGCCAAAGCAAGTGAAGTAGATTCGCTCTCTCTTCTCTTTTGCTCTCCCCTACTCTCCTCTCCTCTCCTCTCTTTCTTCTCTTCTCCTCTTTTCTCATCTCCTCTCCTCTGCTCTGCTCTGCTCTCCCCTGCTATCCTCTCCTCTCTTTCTTCTCCTCTCTTCTCATCTCCTCTGCTCCCCTCAACTCGACGCAGCACCACTACTCTCTCCAGGTCACTCTCAGAGCCATGCTGGATAACCACACAGTCAGATCAGGTTTCCTTCATCATGCCACAGTCATGCCGGCTCTGGAAACATTAATCATGTTTAGTTTGAGTACAATGTGTTGGAGCTGAGTGGAGGGGGCTGCATGCTATCCTGATGTCCTGAACCCTAATACCGTGAGCCCTGTGCTGAACGCAGGCTAGCTAGACACACACATATTGTGACTCAGAGTAGGAGTGCTGATCTAGGATCAGGTCCTCTCTATCCATATAATCTAATACATTATGATCTAACAGGCAAAACTGGTCATAGACCAAGCTTGATAAATACGAGGCCAAGAGGGAGAATGCTAACTTAGATAGATAACTTAGATCAGCCCCTGTTGAATAAGTATGGTGACAGAAACAACATTGTATGAGTGAATGCATTTTAAATGTGTTTTCGTCAGTCCCACTCTAGCTCAGGTAGGGGAGATGAGAGGGAGTAGATACCTGTGTCAGTCTTTACCCCGCAGCCCATGAATTGATTGAGAAATTGATGGAGCTCAGATGTTGACTCTCTGAGCGAGTGATTTATGGAGCTTGGAGCAGGAAGGAAGTTGGATGAATGAGGATGATGCACAGAGCTGGGAGAGGGGGAGAAGACTCTGTGGCTACGTCCCAAAGGGCATAATATTCCCTGTACAGTCCCCTACTTTCGACCAGGGCCCATAGATTCAGCCGATTGGGCTCTGGTCAAAAATAGTGCACTAAATAGGGAAGAGGGTGCAATTTGGGACACAAAACTCAGACGCCTCATCAAACAGGAAATCCCTTTACCTCACTTGTCTTCTGTACAAACACACAAACAGGCCCCCTCTCATCTGCCTCCCTCGCCAGAGACGAATCCCAGCTGGCAAATCCCTCCTCAGTCTTTGCAGAGCCCAAACAAATGGAAAGGAGAAAAGAAGGTGAATGGAGGGAATGGAGAAAGAAGGTGAATGGAGGAAGAAGGTGAAGCTTACACCTGAAGCTATTCAGACATGTTATTCAGTCTGTTCTGAACCCTACACCTGAAGCTATTCAGACATATTATTCAGTCTGTTCTGAAGCTTCTGCTATTCTTCTAGAGAGCTAAGCATTCTGGGATGCTAGTTGAATGATCAATCAAATGTATTTATAAAGCCCTTCTTACATCAGCTGATGTCACAGTGCTGTACAGAAACCCAGCCTAAAACCCCAAACAACATGCAGTGCAGGTGTAGAAAGCACGGTGGCTAGGAAAAACTCCCTAGAAAGGCCGATGCTAGTTGAATGAGCCACCTGTTTCATGTCACTGACTGCCTGACTGTGTGTGTGTGTGACTGCAGCAGCATCATTATATCCCTATAGTTCTGTTTTTAATGACTGTCTGGCTGCCCAGCCTCTTTTCTCTCTCTCTCTCTCTCTCTCTCTCTCTCTCTCTCTCTCTCTCTCTCTCTCTCTCTCTCTCTCTCTCTCATGCATGGCATTCTTCCTACCTCAATATTAGATGTAGGTTGGAGGGCATCATTCCACTTGCTCAAAATAGGGCTAGATTCAGTCCGTATCGCGGAGATTCAGCCCAATATCGCAATTTAAATGTAAAGGTGATTTCTGATTGAGCAGTGTTTACTGGGAATGCATTCTCCGCGGGAACATTGCCGTTACATTTCAATCACGCTATAGCGCTGAACTTGCACAACATGAATTGAGTTTGAGCCCAATGTGTCTAGTCGTGAGACTAGCGATGCACTTCCTGCGCTAGGATAAAGGGCTCACCGTAGAAATAGAATAACTAGAACAGGTTTCCCCATTCAAGTCGATGGGTCTGTGACGTGTGCACCGGCGGACATTTTGAACGCACAGCCATAGGGCGGCAGGTAGCCTAACGGTTAAGAGCGTTGGGCCAGTAACCATAAGGTCACTGGTTTAAATCCCTGAGCTGACTAGGTGAAACATCTGTTGATGTGCCCTTGAGCAAGGCACTTAACCCCAATTGCAATCGGTAAGTCGCTCTGGATAAGAGTGTCTGCTACCATGTGAAGCAGATTTCTACGTGGGATTCAGCTCAGATCGTGCAGACTTTTACAGTTATTTATTTCAGATCAGCCAAAGCCTCACTGGGCTGCTCTCCTTTTTAAAGCCCATTTTATAATCTCAAATGTGAGGCGGCGGTGGGATAATGTTTCTGGTAGTTCTACTGCAGTAGCATCATTTCAGAGTGGAAGTCCAATGCTGTGAAAGTAAAGGCTAATGTTACAGTTAAAGACCAGCGTGATCGTCTTACTGCTGTATGTTAAGGCTATGGATGCATCCCAAATGGTGAACATTTTCATAAATTAAACATAAAACCCTACACCATTAAAAAAAATTGTCCCGAAAGAGAAAGGGGGATACCTAGTCAGTTGTACACCTGAATGTCTTCAACTGTAATGTGTTTTCCGTATTTAACCCAAGGGTTCTTTGCAGAGGAATAGGGTTTAACCAAGAACAGTTTTGATCAGAATAACCCTTTTCGGAAGACAGGGGTTCTTCGTAAGGCAAAGGGTTCTACCTAGAACCTGATCATCTTAAGAACCGCTTTTGGAAGAAATGACGGGGCTGCAGTGGAGCAGGTTGAGAGCTTCAAGTTCCTTGGTGTCCACATCAACAAACTAACATGGTCCAAGCACACCAAGACAGTCGTGAAGAGGGCACAACAAAACATATTCCCCCTCAGGAGACTGAGATTTGGCATGGGTCCTCAGATCCTCAAAAGGGTCTACAGCTGCACCATCGAGAGCATCCTGACTGGTTGCATCACTGCCTGGTATGGCAACTGCTCGGCCTCCGACCGCAAGGCACTACAGAGGGTAGTGCATACAACCCAGTACATCACCGGGGTCAAGCTTCCTGCCATCCAGGACCTCTATACCAGGCGGTGTCAGAGGAAGGCCCAGAAAATTCTCAAAGACTCCAGCCACCCTAGTCATAGACTGTTCTCTCTGCTACCGCACGGCAAGCGGTACCGAATCGCCAAGTTTAGGTCCAAGAGGCTTCTAAACAGCTTATACCCCCAAGCCATAAGACTCCTGAACATCTAATCAAATGGCTACTCAGACTATTTGCATTGCTCCCCACACCCCTCTCCCCCTCTTTTACACCACTGCTACGCTCTGTTGTTATCATCTATGCATAGTCACTTTAATAAATCTACCTACATGTACATATTACCTCAACTAATCAGTTCCCCCGCACATTGACTCTATACTGGTACCCCATGTATGTAGTCTCGAAATTGTTATTTTACTGCTGCTCTTTAATTACTTGTTACTTTTATTTCTTATTCTTCTCTAAACTGCATTGTTGGTTAGGGGTTGTAAGTAAGCAACGTGTTGTAAGTAACCTGTTGTATTCGACGCATGTGACTAATACAATTTGATTGGATTTTTGATTTGATGATTCCTTGGAAGGCAGGAAGGTTTCTTTGGAAGTCAAGAAAGGCTCGACATTGAACCATATATCATATTTCCCAGCATGCTCCTAGCATGCTCCCAGCAGTGAGATGTTCAGATTTGTTTGTTTTACTGTAATATCTGTGTTTTTGCATGTACATTGATTGCTTAATATATTTTATGCTACACAAAATTAAATAACATACAGTTTTCTAAACTAATCCAATCTTTTGGATTTATTTCACCCATTACTGAGATGGTTGTTCCAGTTTAAATGATTGAGGTAATCCCACTAATTAATTTTCTCTACCCTGGCAGTCATACTGAATGGAGGTTGTGGATGATTGACAATGCCCCTGGTTGGATATCCTAACTCCAGATTGATTCCAGTAGGAATTACACATTACTTTGCCAGCCAGCATAATGTGACTTGCAGGCCTGATGTGGTGTGTAAACCAGGAGATTCCTGACATCACTGTGTTAGGATTTAACAATTTATTCAAAAGAAAGGACTTATGACATACAAAATATATACAAAAGTATGTGGACACCCCTTCAAATGAGTGGATTTGGCTATTTCAGCCACACCTTTTGCTGACAGTTGTATAACATTGAGCACACAGTCATGCAATCTCCATAGACAAACATTGGCAGTAGAATGGCCTGTACTGAAAAGCTCAGTGACTTTCAACGTGGCACCGTCATAGGATGCCACCTTTCCACCAAGTCAGTTCATCAAATGTCTGCCCTGCTAGAACTTCCCCGGTCAACTGTAAATGCTGTTATTGTGAAGTGGAAACTTCTAGGAGCAACAACAGCTCAGCCTCGAAGTGGTAGGCCACACAAGCCACACAAGCTCACCGAATGGGACCGTCGAGTGCTGAGCGCGTAGTGCATAAAAATCTTTCCACAAATCTTTCCTCGGTTGCAACACTCACTACTGAGTTCCAAACTGCCTCTGGAAGCAACGTCAGCACAAGAACTGTTCGTCGGGAGCTTCATGAAATGGGTTTCCAATAGCCGAGTGTTGGCTGGAGTGGTGGAAAGCTCGCCTCCATAGGACTCTAGAGCAGTGGAAACATCCTCTGGAGTGATAAATCAAGCTTCCCTATGTGGCAGTCTGAAGGACGAATCTGGGTTTGGCGGATGCCAGGAGAACCTGCCCCAATGCATAGTGCCAACTGTAAAGTTTGGTAAATAATAGTCTGGGGCTGTTTTTGATGGTTCAGGCTAGGGCCCTTAGTTCCAGTGAAGGGAAATCTTAACGCTACAGCATACAATGATAATAATTTTGTAGCAACAGTTTGGGAAAGGCCCTTTCCTATTTCAGCATGACAATTCCCCGATGCACAAAGCGAGGTCCATACAGAGATGTTTGTCGAGCCTCCTGAGTGGCGCAGCAATGCTCCAACATCTAGTGAATACTGATCAATATATTTATAATTAGTAGGTTTGGTTATCTGTTCTTAAAAAAAGTTTTTATTTCTGTACTTATGTCTTGTATATTGTTTATATGTGCTGTGGTTTTCATATACGCCTTTGGGCTACCAACCACACCTGCACACCGTTGTTATGTACTGTATTTGTTTTTATCTGTATTGCTGTCTATCTCTTGTTTTATTTGGAACGAATGAATTAAACTTCAGCTAAAGTGGAAAGCCCTCCCAGGTGCACACAATATTTTCCAAAATACTCCAGTGTACCATAATTGCGTTTCTAAGAATAATGACAGGTGTGGTTAAATGTGAAACAATTCAACTGTATGTTAAAGGGAGACTTCGGGATTTTCGGAATGGCTGGAAGTCTATGGGTATTGCTAGAGGATACCCATAAATTCCAGTCATTGCGCTAACGCTAGTTTGCACTTGCGCTGGCGCTAGTTATCAACTTCCTTCAAATTGCATGCAGATACATGGTACCGACAAGTTCATCTGACTCTGGGGAAGTAGATAAAGGGCTTCATTACCAAAATACCTAAGTATCTTTAATGCATCTTACTAGGCTTGGGCGGTATCCAGATTGTCATACCTTCATACCAACCTTGCGCCATCCCGGGATTGTCTGTAATACCGGCACTGGCCATGAGGGGTGCTGTTTTCAAACCACATTGAGCCTCTGTAATCTGAAAGTTAGCAATGCTAACAAGTATTTGAAAAATCCCATAGCCAATGACAGCTAAATGCTAATGTACACATGCCAACAGTCTCTGACATAAACGAATTGCAGGACAGACATCCCAGCTCATAACGTTATGAAAGAAACAAAAAAATGCTACTCAGATCTTGATGCAGGCACAAAACAAATCTTAGACAACAAGGCTCTTGATTCAATAGGGGATTATCTGCTGTTACCAAGAGAAGCTTGATTTAGCAAGAAGCTAACCACGCTTAGCTAGCTAGATAACTAACCAAATGCACAACTGCAGAGCATTTAGCACAATTAAACTGTCATTTAGACAGTTTACTTAATAGTTATAAGATATCTAGCTGGGAAACAGTTGTGAAATCCATACTGTAACTACATCACCTGGTACATTCTGCGAGTGACTCACAAGGCTCCGGTCTCTCGTCGTTGTGTGACTGGGGACTACTGGTTAGCTTCATAATGAAAAATAATTTTACAGGTGAAATTAAGAAAGCAATTTGCTTCATCACCTAACGTATTGTACAAGTTGACTGCAGATATTTACTTAAAAGGAAGCTGCAAATATTCAAATGTATTAAATAACTTCAAATAAATATTTTCAGGCCTCCCGAGTGACGCAGTGGTCTAAGGCACTCCATCGCAGTCGTTACTACAGATCCTGGTTTGATACCTGTGCAGAATAAAACACTCAAAACCACACCCATCATTATCATATTTCCTAGCATGTTGATGTTTTGAAAAGTTTGTTTCAATATCTGTGCATTTACAGTACATGTGCATTGATTGATTTAGCTTATGCTACAAAAAGATAAATAACATTGATTTTCCAAACCAATTGAATCTGTTGGTAGTAGAACTTATTGCACCTGTTACTGAGATGATTGTTCCAGTTTAGATTATTTAGGTCAAATCAAAATCAAATCAAATTGAATTAGTCACATGCACCGAATACAAAAGGTACAACAACCTTACAGTGAAATGCTTACTTAACGAGCCCCTAACCGACAGTGCAGTTAAAAAAAAAACAAGATAAGAATAAGATATAAAAGTAACAAGTAATTAAAGAGGAGCAGTAAGAAATGACAATATATACAGGGGGTGCAGGTACAGGTACACAATCATCTCCTTTGTCTTGATCAAGTTGAGGGAGAGGTTGTTGTCCTGGCACCACACGGCCAGGTCTCTGACCTCCTCCCTATAGGCTGTCTCGTTGTTGTTGGTGATCAGGCCTACCACTGTTGTGTCATCGGCAAATTTATTGATGGTGTTGGAGTCGTGCCTAGCCGTGCAGTCATGAGGGAACAGGGAGTACAGGAAGCTGGGCGCGCACCCCTGAGGGGCCTCCCCTGTGTTGAGGATCAGCGTGGAGGATGTGTTGTTACCTACCCTTACCACCTGGGGGGCGGCCCGTCAGGATGTCAGCGAGCGATGGCTCGAGACTTCCTTAGATATCGTGCACTAGCTGTTGTTTACAAAAATAAATAGACCGCCGCCCCTTATCTTACCAGACGCTGCTGTTCTATCCTGCCGGTACATCGTACAACCAGACAGCTGTATGTTGATATTGTCGTTGTTCAGCCACGACTCCGTGAAGCATAGGATGTTACAGTTTTTAATTTAGTCCCTTTGGTTTAATCTTACCAATAACTTGTCCATTTTGTGGTCCTGAGATTACATGTTTGCGAGCAGAATTGAGGGGAGTGAGGGTTTGTTCGATCGCCGCCTACTCCTCAGAAGGCAGCCTACCCTCCGGCCTCTCTTTCTCCACCTCCTCTTCATCACTGGGGTCGGGGCCTGTTCCCGAGGGAGCCGTATATCCTCCGCCTCGGGCTCGTCAGAGTCATGAAAGAAGAAAAACGATTCTGCTAGTCTATGGTGAGTAATCGCAGTCCTGATGTCTACAAGTTATTTTGGGTCATAAGAGACGGTAGCGGCAACATTATGTACAAAAATATTTTTAAAATAAGTTACAAACAACGCAGATAAATTAACAAAAAACACAATCACTTGGGGGCAAGTAAAACGCCTGCCTTCTGCTCCGGCGCCATTGTAAAAGGTAGTCTCAAATATGACTTTCCCTACCATGGCAGTCAATCTATTCTGAATGCAGGTTTTGAGTGATTGAAAGTTCCAATAGTGGATATTCTCAATCGAGCTGGAATTATCAGGGAAGAATTACTGCCCCCTCTCAGTGAAGCCACAAAGTTCAAGCCTGACCGCAGTACTGCAGGCATTGTTTGCAGAAAACAGGATCCCCCATTATAGTGAAGGGGAAAATGGCAATGTTCATGTAAATAAATAAAAACATTCTAAGACAATCATGGCACCAATAATTACTTCTAATACACCAGATGTATGTCCTTGAACCGATTAGTTTAAAATCACACACAGAATAAGTTATAAGGATAATTTAGTAGCTAATGGCAGGCCTTAAGCGATATACTCAAAGAGAGGAGGCAGCACTGAGCTAGCCTGCAACGTCACATTACTTTCTGGAGTAGCTCAAACTGCGCATGTTATGTCTACACAAATCTCCCACTTAAGACGCCTTCTTAACCAACTTCCTGGGCTTCAAATGCGCTATTGAATCTTCACATAGAAATGAATGTTGTCACGTGTCAATGGCTTTGTACATTCATATTCATTGGAAATTACACATCCCTTTGCAAGCCAGTATAATGTGACTTGCAGGGCTGAGGTGGCCTGTAAAACAGGAATGTTCTTAACCCACTGTGTTAGGTTATAACTAAACCCCTCAAATAAAGACCTTATGAGATATGTAACGTACAGCATTGTCATAAAGATTTTAATTTTAAAGGCTAAAAAGGCTGGTGGAACCGTTCACCGTTCTAAGAAGAACCCTTCAAAGATAAAAGGGTTATTGGTAGAACCCTTCATAGAGGGTTCTAGATAGACCCATATACAGGGGGATCTATGAAGAACCCTACATAGAGGGTTATAGGTACAACCCTCTGCAAAGGGTTCTATTTAGCATCAAAATGGGTTCCAGCATGGGGACAAACCGAAGAACCCTATATGGTTCTACTTAGCACCTTTTTTTCGAAGTGTAGAGATGGAGATGTGTTTTGAATGGAATCATCAGCAAAGTTTTGATCTAATGTCAGCCTTACATAATGGGAATGTTTGATTTCATAAGGCCAGACAGAACGTGGAGGAGGACTAATTGAGATAACAGAGACTGACGAACCACAGACCCATAACATAAAGCAGGGGAATCTGATAAATGAAATGGTTGGAGGGATGATAGGGCTTCACCATGGAGGCCTGCATTATATTGTCCCAAATGGCACCCTGTTCCCTACATAGTACACTAATTTTAGCCAGAGCCCTATGAGGCTCATTACTGAGCCAATAGGCACTGGAAGAGTACAATACAACTACATGTTGTATTGCTTAATGTATTTGATCGATCTATTAGACTACAATGTATTTTAATAATGTTGTTAAGTGTCTGTGTGTGTGTGTGTGTGTGTGTGTGTGTGTGTGTGTGTGTGTGTGTGTGTGTGTGTTAACGTGAAAATTCACTTACTCTGAGGGGTTTGGGTGGGGACGACCACCACACTACATGACTGTGTGTGTGTGTGTGTGTGTGTGTGGTGTGTGAGACAGATTCTGTCCCTTAGGGAAGATGTAGTCTTGTTATCAGGGGCTTGTAAAACAGCTGCTGTGGTGAGTGATATGGGATGACATCTACAGCTTTCTAAAGACTTTCTCATCCCTGGTGAGATACAACACCTTAACACCCTGGGCTGTCTGTCATCACCCTGCTGGTCAGTCAGTCACCCACTGTCCCTCTTCACTGACCCTCCTCAAGCCCCACAGCCATCTCATGCCCCCTCTCTCTGGAAGACTGGAGCTGCGTGGTCACCCTATTCCCTATATAGTGCACTACTTTTGACCAGAGCCCAACCATACACTATGGGGAATTTGGGATGCAGTGTGGACCCTACACTCTTAGAAAAAAGAGTTAGGGGCTGCCCCCATAGGAGAACCCTTTTGGTTCTCCTTTTGGGTTACATGTAGAACCCTTTCTACAGAGGGTTCTATGTGGAACACAAAGGGTTCTACCTGCAACCAGAAAATGTTCTTCAAAGGGTTCGCCTATCGGGACAGCCAAAGAACCTTTTAAGGTTCTAGATAGCTCAGCAGTGTCTTCTTGATCATATTGCAGCTCAAAGTGTATCAGCTGAGATGAGCTCTCTAGGCACTCTGGGGACAGCATTGTTTTTGAACAGCTACAGTACCATAGTGTGGCCATGTACATTGTCAACAGAATGTGCTCAATGTAGTTGTTGTGTAATAGAGTAATCTGCAGCATCTTTGTCCTATTCATATGTAACGGTGAGAGAAACAAATGCACTTTTTAGCCTTTCCCCCGGTAACTATATACTGAGCTCGAGGAACTGTGTTCGTTAATGGACAGTTTGCTTAACCAGTCAAGAGTTCGAAAAAGCTTTGGTGTTAGCCAATAGTATTGTGAAATGGGAGAAGAGGGGTGTAGCGCGGAGAGAAAAAATGGTGGAATGCGATGGTGCTAATGTGAATATGCTTGACCCAGAAGACAACGAAAAAGTTAAATGAATCCTGCTGGTACACAAACTGATACACTTCAGGTCGTCATCGTTGTAGTGAAAAATCCTGAAGCTCACCTCACTGCATCCAGTCGGGTAATACAGAATAGGAGCAGAGGTGAATTGCTTTAGGGACAGAGACCAAGATCTTTCTGTTATCTCAGCCATCCAGGGCAATTAAAACCCCTAGCTAGCCGGGCTAGTCTACTCATCGTCACACATAGAAATCTACTAAGGAAATATAATTTTTTGAGTCCACATTGATGTTCTAATTTAGAATTTTAACTTAAGGATTTAGCGACTTTTTAATGATGAGCCTCAAGTCGACTAATTAGCAGGGAAAGGAGATGAAACACTGTGGTGTTTTGGTCATTAAAGGATCTAGAGAATTTAATTGAGGGAAGGTCACAATGCCCATGAACCCGTAGGCTGTGGCTGAATTAGCATTCCAAATAGCTAGCCCGTTACACAGCCATAATAAAAGTAATTGATCAAATTAACATGTTTATACTTCCGGGACGCATAATTCTCATAACTCTGACCTAATGTCAGTAGTCCAATATAAGTCAAAATAATCACCTTTAGAGGAATCAATCCAAACTTGTAGTTTTTACTCCTTACTTTGCTCTCTCTCTCTCTCTTTCTGCATGCTGGGAGTGTTGGTGCATGCTGGGAATTGTATGAGCGAGTGCGAGTGGTGTCTGGAGTTAGATCGTCTGTGCTTTCTTTTTTGTTTCCTTTTCTTGGGGGTTTCCCTTTTTCTATGCAAAATTGTGGTAGAATTAGGTATACTGTATTTCTTGTTGGAATTGCCCTGGTTTTGGAGAGGATGGCGACCCACACGGGGACACCGTCCCTGTCAATTCAGCACGGCTTCGGGTGTGTTACTGAAGCTACTGTCACTGTGGAGGAGTTTCTGGTCGTCGTAAGAAAGAAGGTAGGCTATGAAAATAAAGCGATGAATGAATCGATGGGGGTTTTCGTTTAAAGAAGGGTGTCTTGTCGATCGGATGGTTCAGCAGGGCGTACTTCTGAAAGGCATGTTTATTCAAATTACGCTGCTTTCTTTCACCGTTAACAAGGGTTACGATGTCAGATGCACCGCCTTTTATTCCCAATGAGCTATAGGAGCGCTAGTTATTGCGGTTTTGGAAGTTTGCAAATTCAATGATATCTTGCTGGGTTGCAAACACCTGCCTCTGAAACAGGTTGTGTGTTTTTGGCAACGGGTGTTTATGTTTTTGGATTCACTGGAGCAGACTTTGGAGTTAAAATCAAGTATGACAACAGACTGTATATGGCTTGTACGAGTACGGGTAGTCAACAGTGTTTTGAGTGTGGGGTTGTTGGCCATTAGTGACATGCTTGCCCAAAAAGGGAGAAGGTGGAGGGTGGGACGCAGGTGGCCCTTGTAACGCCTGGGCCCACTGATGTAAGGAGTGGTGGGCCGACAGCGGTAGAGTAGCCACAAGCACCTGTTGCTGAGGAACAAGTTATTTGTGTTGAGGGTGCTGAGTTGCAGCTTGTACCAGTGGGGAACATAGCATCTGATGTGCAGCAGAAAAATATTGTTGTAGGAGGTAAGGATGGATCTGGGGAACCATTTCACCAGACTGGTGAGGAGATGCACAGTACAAGTGATGGGGTATAGGAGGGGATTCAGGTGGGTCTAGTCTCCCAGGTAGTGGAGGAGATGTCCATTACAAGTAATTGGGTACAGGAGGGGGTTCAGGTGGGTCTAGTCTCCCAGGCAGTGGAGGATATGTCCATTACAAGTAATTGGGTACAGGGGGGGGTTCAGGTGGGTCTAGTCTCCCAGGCAGTGGAGATGCCTGGTACGAGTGACGGGGTGCAAGTGGGGAGTGTTGAGAGGAATGTGGTGTAGGGGAGTCAGGGGTCTGTGGCCTCAGTTGAGGAGGATCAGGAGAAGGATATGGACATGGACATTTCTGATATCCCTGTTGATACGATAGCAGCTGGCGATTACTCAATTTACAATCTAGAAGAGGTACATTGGTTCCTGGATCAGACTTCTGGGAAATCTGTTGAATTGGCAGATTTGTTTGATGTCGATAAGTTTGTGAGGTCAGCTGTGGTGTTACAGAAGACGGTGGGGTTAGACCAGTTGAGTGTGAAGAAGCATTTCCGCTTGAGGAAATGTGTTACCGCTGTTACGGCAGTAAAAGGTAGTGGGAATCGTGGCAAGGTTAAGAGAAAAATTTAAACAAAGATGATTACCATGCCTCGTAGGGTGTTGTTTTTTCTTTGTCTGGTTTCTTTGTGGTTTTTTAAAATGTTTTTCCTTTCTCTTTTCTATATGGAGGTCTATTAACTGAGTTTGAGCCGTCTGATGTGGGGAGCGTAAGACATGCAAAAGTTAGGCAGTACACATGGCTAAAAGTTAATGAAGGTCACGTCAGTGCAGCACGGTTAGACAGGTTGTATGCATCTGAGCACAACTGTGGGTTTTTTCTGATCACCATATTTTTACTGTTGATATTCACTTGTCCCGTCCACGAAGGTCATCACCTTATTGATATTTTAATGACTAATTATTACATGATGCCATGTTTTGTGAAAAGTTTTTGTTGTTTTGGGAGAAATGGAGGGGTATTAAATGGAATTTGGAGTCCTTGAGACAATGGTGGGAGTTTGGGAAGGGCCAGTACACTGTTCTGTCTTGTATTGAAGTTAAAGAGACTATCAGGGCCCTTGAACAGGACATCAACTTGAATTGAAGTTGCTCACTCAGAATGACCCCAGACTAGTCATGAACTTACAGGACAAGAGACATGAACTGAGGTCGCTTTTACATGAAATAGTGATAGTTGTCTTGACTAGGTCTTGCTTTGTAACCCTCAAGGATATGGATGCTCCTAGTGTTTAAAAAAAAACGTACACCTAGGGCAGTTGACATTGCAGAGCGAACAGATGGTCTGGCCTTCGTCTCCCTGATGAGATAGGTGGCCTACGGATAACGGTGAGATGTGCCAATATGCTCGCGGATTTCTACTCTGCCCTCTATAAGGCGGAGGATTAAATACCTCTGTGTGCTGAACAGTTGTTACATGGACTTCCTCAATTGGGTCCTGAACAGAGAGCTGCTTCTGACATGTCCACCGCAGTTATGCAGCTCTCATGAAGCCGAGACACTGGCATCGATGGTTTACCATCTGATAAGCACTTTTGGGGGTCTATTGGGGGGGAGATTTTGGTGTGTGAATTTGTTCATGAGGGTTCTCTTACTGTATCCTGACAATGTGCTGTACTTTAATTGTTGCCAAAAAGGGGGATTTGGCTCTTTAAAAAAACTGGCGACCTGTTGCATTGCTGTGTGCAGAATAGAAAATTATATCTAAGTGTGTCTCAAACAGGTTAAAATAATATCTGGGGCTGTAGGTCCATAAGGACCAGTCTTACTGTGTACCTGACTGCTCTATTTGATGACTTGTTTCTAATAAGAGATGTCATAGACATTTGTAAACTGTCTGATGTGAATGTGGGATGGCTTTCTTTGGATCAGGAGAAGGCTTTTGACCGTGTGGACGAACAGTACTTGTTCAAAACAATGAAAGCCTTTGGGTTTGGGGATGTTTTTTTGTCTTGGATGAGTTTACTGTATGCTGACTCATGTATGGTGAAGGTGGGCGGTGGTTTGAGCTGCCCCCATCCTCTTCCAAAGGGGTATTCGGCAGGGATGCCCAATTTCAGGACTGTTATTTTGTCTGGAAATTTCACCAATGCTTTGTTTTTTAAGAGCGAAGCTTACTGTTTTCTCTGTGCCAGGGGTTATGAAGGGACCTACGATAGCACTGTCTGCGTATGGATGTTAAGGCTCTCTCAAAAGCTCTAAAGGTGTATGAGGGGGCCTCCTCAGCTAGAGATAATTGAGGGAAAATTGTGAATTGTTGTGGACAGGTCAGCTTCAGATAGGGTCCGCTCCACAGTTACCAGGGGGGCTTCAGTGGAGCAGAGATGGGATGAAGACTTTGTGGGTTTTTCTAGGCTCTGATGTCTTTCAAAAAAAGAACTGGGCGGGTGTAGTGGAGAAGGTGTATGCCAGATTGTCTAGTTGGAAATGGATGCCACCCCAGCTATCTTTTAAAGGGGAAG
The DNA here is from genome assembly GCF_013265735.2 of Oncorhynchus mykiss. Lineage (NCBI taxonomy): Eukaryota > Metazoa > Chordata > Actinopteri > Salmoniformes > Salmonidae > Oncorhynchus > Oncorhynchus mykiss. The sequence continues at coordinate 34,294,064 of NC_048575.1, read as the reverse complement.
GGTGCTGGTAGTCAATAACCTAGCCGCCTCTACCCTGTGGCACAGACTAATGATTTTACAGTCACCCCGGGGGGCCTAATACAAGAGCTTCAGAGGACCCTTGTCAATTTTCTTCTGTTCTGGACAACATTGGATTCAAGCTGCAGCCCTGTACCAGCCACTGCACGAGGGTGGGCAAGGCCTGGTGGACATTTCTTCCAGGATCATGGCTTTCCGGCTTCAAGCAGTCCAGAGACTGTTGTACAGTGACGGTTCTAGCTGGGTCGACACAGCCTACACATCGATGAGGAGAGCAGGCTGGTTGGGCTTAGACAAGCACCTTTTCCTCTTAAAGCTAGAGGGGGGTGATTTGTCTGGCCTGACTACATTCTATGAGTCTGTCACGCAGGCTTGGAGAGTTTTCGACATGTCCCATAAGGCCGGCACGCCACCAGGGATGTGCCTTTTTGAAGAGCCTCTTTTTTTCTAACACTGCCATCCAGTCCCGTGCTATGGGTTCAGCCAGCCTACGTTTATACCTGTTAGGTGTGTTGCCTATTTTGCATGTTATTTTGTTACTCATCGGGACGCTACGTCACATGCCAAGTCTAAGTCCTTAGTAAGAGTAGACGTCAAACATTTAAGCCATTTGGGGTCCTGCCATAGAGTTTCATTAGAAGAGCCCTTCCAAGAAGGCTCAAGGTCATTGGCCACAGATAAAATGACGTCAAATCACGTTACATGTAAAGTAGCTTTGGACTGATCAAGTCAACATCTTACTTTCAAAATCAGAATCAAGTCGACAATCTCCTCCTTTTTAATCCTTGTCATATGAAGAGAAATAATGAGGAGAAATGATAGATATAAGGTATCAGTGTTCATCGGCCATTGGACATAAACATTACACAACAAGTTAGAAATCGCAAATTCAACAATGCGAGGTTTGGAAGGAATCAGTGGCTAACTGCAAGCATTGCAAAGCAACCACTTGCCTGCTATTCAGTGGAGTGGCTGTGTGTGTTTTGTTTCTGAGTTCCCACTATAAATCCAGGGAATGCCAGACTTTGAAAACAAAGTTTGATGACAAAATTTGCCCACAAAGGACCACAGCGCCACCTTCCTGTTTAAGTGAGCACAGCACAAGGTGAGTCCAAAAATGTATTGTAATGTTTTGCTGCTGCATAAATTATGTAATATGCCAGGGAGATACATATACTGTAGCTAAGAAAGTAATACTAAGTGTATGTTGTGTAGTAAGCTGTTAGTAGCCCATGTGCCTCACCCTAATAATTTGGTCTATTTTCACCAACACGGTATTGTAAACACACCGTTCGTGGCCAGTGTGTGTTTGTTTGCAGACTTTTTTTTGTACAGCTTTGACAGTGCTACTGATAGTAGTGGTGGCGCTTGGCTTGCATATGCAAATTCAGCATACACAACATTCTATAATAGAATTGTGTTCTTTGACGTGTCAAATTAAAAGCTTATTTAACGGGTCAAAAAGTGTTATTTCGCGTGTATCTGTTTTGACCCTTAAAGATCCAAACGGCGTTCAATGTGCCTCACACTAATAATTTGGTCTATTTTCACCTCTTAATTTCACCTACTGTTCTAACTTGGTGGCTCACATGTAGCCTATAACCTGTTTTAGAGAAATATAATCATTGAGATGATGCAGACTGTGTCAAAGTAACAATGTTTATTACAGCAACAGGGCAGGCAAATGACAGGTCAAGGCAGGCAGGGATCGATAGCCAGAGTAGTGGGAGAAAGGTACAGAACGGCAGGCAGGCTCAGGGTCAGGCAGAGTGGTCAGGCAGGCGGGCTCAGAGACAGGACAGGCACGGGTCAAAACCAGGAGGGCGAGAAAAAGAGAGACTGGGGAAAAGCAGAAGCTGAGACAAAAAATGCTGGTAGGCTTGAACAAACAAGACGAACTGGCCCCAGACAAACATAGAACACCTGGAGGGTGATGACAAGGACAGGTGAGACAGATCAGGACGTGACATTTTCATAGTCTGCTTCTCTGCTCCCTTTCTTTATCCTACAGTTCTGACTTGGTGTAAGAATGGCCCATGTGCCTCCCGGGTGGCGCAGTGGTTAAGGGCGCTGTACTGCAGCACCAGCTGTGCCATCAGAGTCCCTGGGTTCGCGCCCAGGCTCTGACGTAACCAGCCGCGACCGGGAGGTCCGTGGGGCGACGCACAATTGGCCTAGCGTCGTCCGGGTTAGGGAGGGATTGGTCGGTAGGGATCTCCTTGTCTCATCGCGCACCAGCGACTCCTGTGGCTGAGGTTGTTGTGTTTGGTTACTGTGGCGGAATATTTGGTGTTGCGTTTCTAACTGATGTGTAACCATGTTTTTGTTTGTTTGAGTGTTTGTGTTGTTGGTTCCCAGACCCAATAAAGTTTTTATTAACTCAAACTCAAACTCCCCCCCCCTCTCTCCCTCTCTATCTCTCTCTCTCTCTTTGCCAGGAAATTAGTTGTCATTGTGCATATAAGTGCTTCTCCGTAATGCATATTTCATGAAAAAACGTGTTGGTTTTTGTCTGATTCTTCTAAATGCAATCCTGACAGACAGCTACATTGTTTTATATTCGTAAGAGAAAATGCTCTGGAACGTTCCAGGTTGTTTGAGCTACCAGACCGCTGCCAGTTTATCTAGTGTTTTGCATTCTCACTTAGCATCTGCAACTACAATCAATTATTCATTGTTGTACCTCTGTAGGAGATTACCTATGAAAACCTTAAATCACGTGTCAAACTCATTCCACGGAGTGTCTGCCGGGTTTTCGCCCCTCCTTTGTACATGATTGATGAATTAAGGTCACTGATTAGTAAGGAACTCCCTTCACCTGGTTGTCTAGGTCTTAATTGAAAGGGGGAAAAATCAAAACAGCAGACACTAGGCCCTCCATGGAATGAGTTTGTCACCCCTGCCTTATGTTCATCATCTCTCCAAGGTAAACTTTTTAAAATAAAACTATTTGATCCTGAAGTAAAGCCCAATTCCCCCTGCTGGGATTAACAAAGTACATTAATTAATATTCTATAACTATCTTGTTTGCTGAATATTGAAAGAAGTTTTGTCTTGGGCCCCCTGAACATAATTATGTCATAATATTCCTATATTACCTCAGCCAAGTTGAGCCAAATGAATGTAACAACAACAGTGGAGGAGGGTGGGGTGATTCTACTGTACAACATTTGAACTCACAACACAGTTTGGGGGGGCCTAGAGTTTAGAGCATTGGGCCAGTAAACTAAAGGTTGCTTGATTGAATCCCTGAACTGACAAGGTAAAAATCTGTCGTTATGTCCCTGAGTAAGGCAGTTAACCCGCTGTTCCCCGGGCGCCGAAGAAGTGGACGTTGATTATGGCAGCCCCCCCACACCTCTCTGATTCAGTTGGTTTAAATGCAGAAGACACATTTCAGTTGAATGCATTCTGTTGTACAACTGACTAGGTCTCCCCTTTCCCAAGTCCACTGTCACTGAAAGAGAGATCATGTCTGGTTCTCCAGTCAGGGCTGTGTATGTGTTGTGTCATTGGCTTTACTCTCATTTGAAGATAAGAGAACAGTTGCATCTCAAATGGCACTCAATTCTCTATATATTGCACTACTTTTGACCAGGGTCCATAGAGCACCATGGGCCCTGGGTTTGCCATTTGGGATTCAGCCTATGACCAGCAGTGTTATTGTTCTCCTGCGTGAGGCGGTGACAGCCAGGCAGTGACTGTCATGGGGGAGAGAGAGAGAGACAGAGAATGGAGACAGACAGAGAGAGAGAGAGAGAGAGAGAGAGACAGAGAATGGAGACAGACAGAGAGAGAGAATGGAGACAGACAGAGAGAGATGGAGAGAGAGGGATGAAGAGAGAGGGATAGAGAGCAGGTGGTGGAGGAGAGAACCCTTCCTATACTCTCTCCAGGGCCCTCATGGGAAACCAGGTGGCGCAGAAGAGGAGAGGCGTGTGACATGTTCACCGCCCGAGCCAGCTGCGAGCTATAGGCTTTTCACCCTCCTCTCATCCCTCATCTTTCAATTCTTCAACTTCTTCTTCTCTCTCTCTTTCACTCTCGCCGCGTCTCTCTACCTCGCTATTGTCTCGCTCTCCCTCTTCCTCTCTGCTCTCTCTCTTCCTCTCTGTTCTCTCTCTCTACAGCTGTCTTTCTATATTTTCTCTCTATTCCCTTTTCGTCCCGCTCTATCCTCCTTCCATCTTGACATTGAGCCTTCAGGTACACAGTCACTGTAGTTTAGTTTCTGATGTTCAGTCAGATAGGAATTACTGTGGTTCTATCAGAAAGCTAGTGTAAACGACGATTGGACTGTAGTGTGACACCTAGCGTTTGCATCAACTTCACTCTGAATAAAAATGCAAGTACCAGACAAAGGCCAACGAGTTCACTAAACCTGAGTTCATTCCCGTGACTGAAAATGGCTGATGTATCTCTGAGCTGTCATAGGATAAACACAGAGAATTAGAGGGAGTTATTTGTCAGGGGCTTGTGATGTAGGAACAGCGTGGGTGTCCCAAAAGGCACCCTATTCCCGATATAGTACACTACATAGGGAATAGGGTGCCATCTGGGACGTAGACTGTCATGCCCTGATCTGTTTCACCTGTCTTTGTGATTGTCTCCACCCACCTCCCAGGTGTCACCCGTTTTCCCCATTTAGTCCCTGGGTATTTATTCCGGTGTTCCCTGTTGCCAGTTTGTATTGTCAAGGCAATCAGCGTGTTTTTCCATGCACCTGCTTTTTCTTATCTCTCTTTTGCTAGTCCTCCCGGTTTTGACCCTTGACTCAGAACCCGCCAGCCTGACCTGACCTCGAGCCTGCCTGCCACTCTGTACCTCCTGGACTGTGACCTTGTTTATGATCTTTTGCCTGTCCACGACCATTCTCTTGCCTGCCCCTTGGATTATAATAAATATCAGAGACTCGAACCATCTGCCTCCCGTGTCTGCATCTGGGTCTCGCCCTGTGCCCTTATAGTAGACAGTGAGAAGCAGAACTATGAGTGGTAGAATCCCCTCAAGCACAGACAACATGAAGCAAATCAATCAAGCCAGCTTTGTATCAATCTGGGACAACTTTCTACCAGGGCCTCTTCCTGCTGTACTCCAAACTGGGCCTCAACCAGGGTCTTATTCATTAGGGCACACCGTTGCAAAACCTTTTGCAACAAAAGTCACAAACAAAGCATTTTTAATTGGACAAATTGAAGTAGTCCCTCCATATTTCAGTCTGCTTTCTTCTGTTTGTTTGGTGCCTACACAAATTCCACAGTGTTAAATTAACACTGAAAGCGTTGACCTGTATTGACACTGAACAGTGTTGAATTAACACACTGCATAGTATAAAGCTTTATTTGCATACCTGTATTTTCCAGAATGCCTTGCCTTTAGAGTGAATTGTAGAGTTACTACAACCCATGACTGAATTGGTTAGAGACATGATTGTTGCATAGATACATTTTCAGTCATATGGACTTCACCTAGTGATATCCTAAGTGAATATGTTATCATTACATTATTGAACACAATTACAAGGCCTTAATGGTTTGTTTAGCTGATACAACTGCTGGGTTAGATAGTGATATTACATTTGATACCGGAGCTCGTAGTCATGCGTCAAAATCACCAAGCAACTTCAACTGTGCCAACGCGTGTATCGCTTTATCATAAGTACGTCAAATGAAGCGCAAGAAGCTTCGTTTGATCACATGCTTTTTCAAACCGTGTGTTGCAAGAGCACAGTGATTTCGGTGCTTTCTTCGATTGTAAAACTGCTTTCAAACATTTACAAATATAGCTTGGATTTTCTGCATGTAGTTTCACCTGACCGGTAGTTTAGCAGGTAGAGTAGGAAACTACGGAGTCGAATCCCATTGAAGGCACAATATTTCGATTTAAAAAAAAAGTGAAACCATACTTCCTGCACTGTTATTCAAATCATTGGTTTTATTTTATTCTATGGCAACCTAAATAATGCCATAGATTCCGTTTTTGAAAAATAGAAAACTTTAAGTAAAAAAACAAAAGCATTATGCAAGATGCTAACCTTGTATTTCAACGGATTATAGGATACTAAAGCCAAGTTTTGACAAACAGTGGAGAACGAAAACCTCTGACAATCACATGCTGCTCTTTATTGCTGTTTTTTTTTTTTTTTTTGCCCTAGTACTTTCACAGCTGATTCAAATAATCAACTAATCATCCGAATCAGCTGTGTGTGTTAGGGCAAAAAAACAAAACGTGCAACCTTGCAGTTTGGGAAATGTTAATTAATTAGATCAATATTCGTTTTTATTATCATCCTCAGACACACACACCTTCCAATTAAATAGTTTTTTGTGTGTAGTCATAGATAGAACATGTGCCCATTAACTGTAAAACAAAACAAACACTAAGGGCTTTTGAAGAACACACTTCAGCTATCCAATGTCTTTTTAATTTTTTTATTTCACCTTTATTTAACCAGGTAGGCCAGTTGAGAACAAGTTCTCATTTAAAACTGCGACCTGGCTAAGATAAAGCAAAGCAGTGCGACAAAAAAACTAAACAAAAGTACAGTCAATAACACAATAGAAAAATCTATATACAGTGTGTGCAAAGGGAGTAGGGAGGTAAGGCAATACATAGGCCATAGTAGCGAAGTAATTCCAATTTAGAAAATTAACACTGGAGTGATAGAAGTGCAAAAGAGCAACATAAAGTAAATAAAAACAATATGGGGATGAAGTAGGTAGTTGGATGGCCTATTTACAGATGGGCTGTGTAGAGCTGCAGCAATGGGTAAGCTGATCAGATAAAGTTAGTGAGGGAGATATAAGTCTCCAGCTTCAGCAATTTTTGCAATTCGTTCCAGTCACTGGCAGCAGAGAACTGGAAGGAAAGGCAGCAAAAGGATGTGTTGGCTTTCGGGATGACCAGTGAGATATACCTGCTGGAGCCTGTGCTACGGGTGGGTGTTGCTATGGTGACCAGTGAGATGAGATAAGGCGGGGCTTTACCAAGCAAAGACTTAGATGCCTTAGAGCCAGTGGGTTTGGCGACAAATATGTAGCGAGGGCCAGCCGACGAGAGCATATAGGTCGCAGTGGTGGGTAGTATATGGGGCTTTGGTGACATCCAGTTTGCTGAGTAGAGTGTTGGAGGCTATCGCCGAAGTAGAGGATTGGAAGGATAGTCAGTTTTACGAGGGTATGTTTGGCAGCATGAGTGAAGGGGGCTTTGTTGCGAAATAGGAAGCCGATTCTAGATTACATTTTGGATTGGAGATGCTTAATATGAGTCTGGAAGGAGAGTTTACAGTCTAACCAGACACCTAGGTATTTGTAGTTGTCCACATATTCTAAGTCAGAATCTTCCAGAGTAGTGATGCTAGTCGGGCGGGCGGGTGGGGGCAGCGATTGGTTGAAGAGCATGCATTTAGTTTTACTAGCATTTAAGAGCAGTTGGAGGCCACGGAAGGAGTGTTGTATAGCATTGAAGCTCGTTTGGAGGTTTGTTTACACAGTGTCCAAAGAAGGGCCTCATGTATACAGAATGGTGTCGTCTGCGTAGAGGTGGATCAGGGAATCACCTGCAGCAAGAGCGACATCGTTGATATATATAGAGAAAAGAGTCGACCCGAGAATTGAACCCTGTGGTACCCCCATAGAGACTGCCAGAGGTCCGTACAACAGTCCCTCCAACTTGACACACTGAACTCTATCTGAGAAGTAGTTGGTGAACCAGGCGAGGCAGTCATTTGAGAAACCAAGGCTATTGAGTCTGCCGATAAGAATACGGTGATTGATAGAGTCGAAAGCCTTGGCCAGGTCAATGAAGACGGCTGCACAGTACTGTCTTTTATCAATGGCGGCTATGATATCGTTTAGTACCTTGAGCGTGGCTGAGGTATACCCGTGACAAGCTCGGAAACCGGATTTCACAGCGGAGAAGGTACGGTGGGATTAGAAATTGTCAGTGATCTGTTTGTTAACTTGGCTTTCGAAGACTTTACAAAGATTGGATATTGGACAACACGAAAGAAAGGTTGAACAGACTAGAAATAGGGTTTGCAACAATGGCGGCGGATCATTTTCGAAAGAGAGGGTACAGATTGTTTAGCCCAGATAATTTGTACGGGCCCAGGTTTTGTAGCTCTTTCAGAACATCAGCTATCTGGATTTGGGGGAAGGAGAAGCTGAGGAGCCTTGGGCATGTAGCTGCGGGGGGTGCAGAGCTGTTGGCCAGGGTTGGGGTAGCCAGGAGGAAAGCATTGCCAGCCGTGGAGAAATGCTTATTGAAATTCTCGATTATCATGGATTTATCGGTGGTGACAGTGTTTCCTAGCCTCAGTGCAGTGGGCAGCTGCTCTTATTCTCCGTGGACTTTACAGTGCCCCAAAACGTTTCGGAGTTTTGGGGCACAACTACAGGATGAAAATTTATGTTGAAAAAGCTAGCCGTTGCTTTCCTAACTGACTGTGTGTATTGGTTCCTGACTTCCCTGAAAAGTTGCATATCTCGGAGACTATTCGATGCTAGTGCAGTACGTCACACAAAATAACGGTTCTATGAAGTGTTCAACCCAGGGTGCTTACATGAGTTGAGCTGAAATCCCCTTATTTTCTCAGGATCTGTCCCAAATGGCACCCTACTATCTTCAGGGAACGGAACCAGACCTGGGAACGAAAGTGTTCCGGAACAGAACCGTTATTTTCTTTTTAGTTCCAAAAATATTATTCCGGTGAAGTTATAATGCTAGAAGTGGCCTAAACACATTCCAATTCACGTCAGGTCATGATGTTCAGAGCTTCAAGCCAAGACCCTCCAACCCACCCCTCTCTCTTGGGTTCTCCACACCCTTGAAATGTCAGTCGCCAATCAAACATGTAAACAACTATCCAACTGTTTCCTACAGCTTTCTGCTCAAATGAGCTAAATGTAAAGACAACGTTGATTTCACTGGTTACAAAAGGAACCAACGTTATGTGAACCGTTAATTTTTTGGGGTTTCGAACCGGTTCAGAACTTAATTTTCTGGTCGGGAACATTGGAACTGAACAAGAAAAAAAGGGAGTTCTGCTTGGGAACAGAACGATTGGAAAATGATTTCGGCTCCAACCCCTGCTTTATTGCACAATACTTTTGAACAGGGGGCATAGGGTGCCATTTTGGACACATCTTCTCTCTACTCAGTGAGAGCCCTGGCGAAACGTTGTGTCAGTTGAATGATGGCTTTAGCCTCACCGCCTGGCTTCAAACATACATCTCTGAGGGATGACTTCGCATTGCCTTAAAACCATATTATTGCTCCTTTCCAAAATCCCCTGAATTATGAGGTGGCGGAATTTGATCCTGTGTGTGTGTGTGTGTGCGTGCGTGCGTGCGTGCGTGCGTGCGTGTGTGTGTGTGTGTGTGTGTATCTGTGTGTGTGTGTGTGTGTGTATCTGTGTGTGTGTGTGGTCATGTGTATTATATTTTTCTGGGTTTCCCACAGTCCCAGTCTGAGAGGGCCAAAAGCTTCTCTCCATAATGTTTAAGGAGATGAGCTGACAGTGAGCTGGGTTTTAGCTGAGTCTTAATTAAACCCGTAGGTCTCTCTAGAGGATAAAGAGAAGCACATCAGACACTTACACAACGAGCTGGCCATAGGGGAATCATTTTAGGGTCTGTGAAGAACCATAAATGGGATGGCTCTGTGAAGAACCATATAAAATCCAAAAGCAAAAATGTTTCGGCCCTCCAGGACCAGAATTGAATAGCCCTGCTGTAAGGTTTTAAGCTTTGCTTGCATATATCCCAGAATTCCTTTCGAGTTAATTTTAGAGTTACCAGTACCACCCATGATTTCGTTTGCTAGTGACAAAGACATATTTGCTGGATTCATACATTTTCAGTCCTGTGGCATTCACCAAATGAGATCCTAAATGAATATGTTGTCAAGTATTATTTAAGACAATACATATGTCATCAGGCCTTCTTTCGAGCAGCTAGTGTAACTTGAATACAGTGGCCTTAAACACATTATGCTAGTTTCTGAAGTGATGTGTAATTCCGTCTGAGACCCAGCCAAAGTGGGAATATCCAACATTTGGAAAAAAAATTCACCGGCATTCAAAACGACTGCCAGAGTTGGGGGAATAAAGATATGAGATGACATTAAACATATAAACCGGAACAACCATTTCAGTAACAGGTGCAATAAATCCACGTAACAGATTGGAATAGTATGTTATTTATAGTTCAGTAACATAAGATGAATTAATCAATCAATCAAACATTGTACATGCAGAAACATAGACAGCGAAAGAAACCATTGAAAAAAAAACGACATGCAATAGAGCATGACAATGACAATGATGGGCGTGGTTTTGGTTCAACTCTGGTTATTCACCCCAACACTGGGGTTCTTTTACACAACGAGGTATTCATTTAACTATTCACAGTGTTAATATAACTATTGAATCAACACTATAAATGTTACACTGAAAAAGCAACCCTAGTTAACACTGGGCAATTTGCTGTGTGTTATGAAAGGGACGCATCTGCAGGTTTCCATAGACTTCAAGAACCTTTTAGGACTCTGAAGAACTGTCTATTTTTAAACATTATGCCACGTCAAGAACCCCACACTTCACCAAGGAACCTTAAGAGCTGAGGAAGAAACATGTAATAACTTTTATTTTGTTCAGTGTACGGTATGAGGGAGATGCATTTCGCTGTAGTTTCTCTACCTGGCCTTCTGGGGACACTCTAACTCACCTATAACGATATATACACTATGAGTCTTTAGAGAACTGAAAGCATATACAGTACCAGTCAAAAGTTGACACAACTACTCATTCAAGGTTATTATTATATATATATATATATATATATATATATATATATATATATATATATATATATTTTTTTTTACTATTTTCTATATTGTAGAATAGTGAAGACATCAAAACTAAGAAATAACACATATGGAATCATGTAGTATCCAAGAAAGTGTTAAACAAATCAAAATAGATTTTACAATTGAGATTCTTCAAAGTAACCACCCTTTTGCCTTGGTGACAGCTTTGCACACTCTTGGCATTGCGCATTTAGCAAACAACCACTCTTAACGTGAAGTAGATTCATGTAGATTAATCTAATTAGTTTGGTATTGACGGACCTCAGGTTGCATCCCAAATGCCCTATAGCGTGCACTACTTTTCACCAGAGCCCCTGTGGTCCCAGGTCAAAAGTAGTACACTAAAATGGGGAATAGGGTGCCATTTGGGACGCACATTGAGAGTGGATTAGATTGGAACTCACTGTCAAAGATTAGGTTAGAACTCGCTGTCAACATGGGTAAATAAATTTTTCCAGGTTTACCTTTGATTGCATCTACACTTACTGTAGATCACATACAGTAGGTTACATATTGCCCTTCCAATGTAAATGTCCCTTGTCCAACCTGTTTAATTTCACATATACACATGAGCCACTGTGCAAATGGCCCTGCGGCTCACAGAAACATTGAGAGGATAGAAAAAGATTTACGTTTGGCATCCGCCGCTACAATTGTCTCTGAAAAAGTAGTAGTCGAGATAGTTTTTTCATGTTATGTTTTCTATGAGGCAAGAATAGTCAAAAAAAAAATCATTCATCACAGAGACGTGGCTCCAAGGGCCACAGTGACTAGCCGGAAGGAACCCATTGTAGCAGGGCTCTAATTGGCTCATCCATTACACCAGTTGTCACCAACAGGTCGATCGTGATCGACTAGTCGATCTCCAAGGCATTCCTAGTTGATCACCAAACATTTCTGTAAAAAAACAACAACGATAAAGCCTTGCGTTACTATTTTTAAACATTTGTTTCACCCTGTTGACTGTAGGTGCACCTGTTTCAGAAGCCCTGGTGCCGGGAAGGCAAAGTGTTCCCATTTTGAACCATTTCATGTGTCTGAAGGTAGAAATCAAGTGCACCTATGGGCCTACCGCTGGCCAATCAGATAGCTCAGGTCACGGTGTCTGCACAGTTTCCTCAAGCTGTAAAAATAAGCCTCGGACTAACACAGCAAAGTTGATACTGTGATATTTCAAAACTTTTAAAACCAACACTAGAGAGAGACTCAACGAATTCAGCAAAAAGCTGCTGTTTTTATGAGTAAGTTCACGTGGAAGTTGTTACTCAGCACTGTCAACACTGTTCAACACTTTTATAAGCTATAAAATGAGCGTTCTCCCTACTTCCACTCACGCTACAACCAGCACTGCAGCGGCAATAAGTGCAGCAAAGCGTTAAGCGTTGAGTATAAGCTTGCGATGTTATTATTAGTGGCTCGTGTCTTTTTTAATATTGAGGAATATAACAACAGGATATGGTGCATGAGGCAGAAATAATGCTGTGTGACTTGAGTTTTGCTACCAGCTGGAAGACTTTCCCCTTTTCTCTGCGGAGGGAGAGCGGAGGGACGGTGAGTCGGGTGAGAGGCAGCCTCACCACTGCTCCCTCCCTCCCCTCAGACTGACCATCAAATGCAGGCGATCAGTTCAGAAAAGAAAAACACAAATGATGCTCACTCAGCGGGGCCCACAAGTAGTATGATAAATTATATACTACCAGTGTGGTCATATACCTACATTTTTTTTAAAGATATAATTTCAGAATGGTTTGAGAAGAGCAACATTGGTAGGGCAAGCATAGCCAGTATGCAGGGATAATGTATACGGCCTATAGCCTACTGCACCAACCTCATTGCTACAGTAATGTTTTTAATTGCTAAATATTGCGTCGTCTTCTGTTTTTTTAAGTCATGTAGATCTCGGCTTGCATTTTGACTCAGAAAGTGATCTTGACTCAGAAAAGGTTGGTGACCACTGCATGACACTTATATGCAATCGTTTCTGCTGCTTAACAATGTGCTCACTCAAAGGGATGCTAGCATACCAGTATTCTTAGGCCCAAAATATAACTTTCCTGTTAATGAACCATTTTCAGGATGATATTGTTGTAAATGTATGTTTCTTTTATATACATTTTTGGAAGCTTTATGCAATCGTTTCTGCTGCTTAACAATGTGCTCACTCAAAGGGATGCTAGCATACCAGTATTCTTAGGCCCAAAATATAACTTTCCTGTTAATGAACCATTTTCAGGATGATATTGTTGTAAATGTATGTTTCTTTTATATACATTTTTGGAAGCTTTGTTAATATAATATAATAATGTATGCCATTTAACACTTTTAAACTTTGCCATCGGCGTGGAGGCAATGTGACGTTCTACCTGCTACAGAGAGCACGTTGTTTTGAGAGCGGAAAGGAGCAGAGGGGAAGAGTGTCTTTAGTCCTATTTAAACCTACCGTACTGTACCACATTCATTGACGATGCGTAAGTACAATAGCTTTGTTCCACTTCTTTTTCCCCCCGCAAGTTCTCATTAGTTGCTTTTTGTTTAGATTGTGAACATAAATGTAGCTACGGTAGCTAGTAGCTTCCTGACCGCATACGTCTTAGTACAACCAGTGGTGTGAAGTTGAGGCCATACGCAACCAAAATCAACCTGTATTTCTCATCATTTAGATGCACTTGATAGAATGAGCAGGCACGTCAGCCACTAAGAATTGAACCTCAGCGATCCTTGAGTTTGGACGCTGCCAACAGTATAACAGCTTTCATAGGAGGAAGGTCCTCATTGGAAATGCAGGACGCCAGACTGCTACAGTGTAGCAGGGCTGTTGCTTTTTTCAGTTTATTTTTTCATTGAACCTTCATTTATCTGGGCAAGTCAGTTAAGAACAAATTCTTATTTACAATGACGGCCAACCGCAAAAGGCCTCCCGCGGGGACGGGGGGCTGGGATTCAAAATATAGGATAAAACACACAACAAGAGAGACAACACAACACTACATAAAGAGAGACCTAAGACGACAACATAGTATGGCAGCAACACATGAAAACACAGCATGGTAGCTACACAACATGACAACAACATGGTAGCGACAGAACACGGCAGCAGCACAACAGGGTAGCGGCACAAAACATGGTACAAACATTATTGGGCACAGACAACAGCACAGAGGGCAAGAAGGTAGAGGCAACAATGCATCACGCGAAGCAGCCACAACTGTCAGTGAGAGTGTTCATGATTGAGATGGAGATAAAACGGTCCAGTTTGAGTGGTTTTTCCAGCTCCTTCCAGTCGCTAGCTGCAGTGAACTGAAAAGAGGAGCGACCCAGGAATGTGTGCGCTTCGGGGACCTTTACCAGAATGTGATTGGCAGAACGGCTGTTGTATGTGGAGGATGAAGGCTCCAGTAGGTATCTCAGATAGGGCGGAGTGAGGCCCAAGAGGGTACCAACCCCTACAAAGATGTCAATTCATTATAATCCACATAATAATTCACATTTCCTGTTGCTGCAGGATTATTTTCCTGCTGTAGCAAACTGGCTCAAATGTAAAGTATTTCGGGTTTTTATGGTCTTCACTCACTCACTGAGTCATGCATGCATACATTTTCTTACACACGGTTGGTTCCAGGAATTTTGACCCACTATCCTGCTGTTGCAAGCGTCATGCTCTACCAACTGAGCTTCATTAACTTTGATGGGTTAATGAGATACTTCTCAAAAAGTACATGCAGGGACAGACCAGGACCATAAATCGGCCCAGGCATCCATGTTCAAGTGATGTGAGAGCATCACAACATCAAAAAGCTCTGTACTAGAAGAGCTAACGCTGATGTTGGGACCTTGAGAAACTTACAGTGAGTGAGTGAAGACCATGAAAACACAAACTACTTTATATTTGAGCCAGTCTGCTACAGCGGGAAAATAATCCTGCAGCAATAAGAAATGTGAATTAGTATGTGGTTGATTCATCTTTCATAAGGGAAATTCAAGCCTGACATTTCAAAATGGAAATGACAAACTTCAGAAGCCTTTTAAAACCTCAAATACACTACAAGTTTAAAATGTCCTGAATTGCAGGAAAGTTCTCCTGCAACAGGTTGATCAAATTAAGATCTTACATTTGTAGCTATGTAAAACCAGTATATTATTCTTCTGGCTGTCATGAAGGCAA
The DNA here is from genome assembly GCF_013265735.2 of Oncorhynchus mykiss. Lineage (NCBI taxonomy): Eukaryota > Metazoa > Chordata > Actinopteri > Salmoniformes > Salmonidae > Oncorhynchus > Oncorhynchus mykiss. The sequence continues at coordinate 34,279,015 of NC_048575.1, read as the reverse complement.
AGGTTTGCTACTTTGAAGAATCTCAAATATATAAAATATTTGGATTGTTTAACACTTTTTTGGTTACTACATGATTCCATATGTGTTATTACATAATTTTGATGTCTTCACTATTATTCTACAATGTAGATGTAGGTGTGTTTTTAACGGGTACTGACTGTATATACAAAAAAAGTACCCTAAAATGTATCAAACAGTACCATATGAGATCACAATGTGTACCTCTGAAGGTACATTATGTGTGTTTTGAACTTTTTGTACCCCAGGGAACAATACTGCACCCTTATGTCTAAGAGTGTGCAGAGAGTCTGTCTGAGTCGATTCTCTGATTCTCTCTCTGTATTCTCAATATTTCATGGTGTCACAATGCACTTTGCCATGTCATTTGATCAGTGCGTCGGTCAACATGATGCATTCGTAAATTCAATTTGGAAGGAATAGGCGTAACTCTCACTCACAAATCAAAACTTGATGTGGGCCATTAATATTCTCTAAATAAGTCTAGGCCTACTGTAATAGTACACAAATCAATACTGTTTTAAGAGCAACCAAATAAATATACAGGCAACAGTATTGCCAACCGCAGCCAGGTCTGGGGCCGTATACCAAGCATCTCAGAGTATGACTGCTGATCTAGGATCAGGTCTTCCCTGTCAATGTAATATTATGAAAAATGATCTAAAAGGCACAACTGATCCTAAACCATCACTCCTACTTTGAGATGCACACATCCTCTGTATTTTAATTGGATTATACGACAGTGAAACGTTCCTATGAGAACCTTTCCTCCTGAAACGTAGGATATGGGAAAGTATTCAGACCCCTTCCCTTTTTCCACGTATTGTCATATTACAGCCTTGTTCTAAAATGGATTAAATACAAAATGGTCCTCATCAACCTACACACAATAACCAATAATGGCAAAGTGAAAACAGGTTTTTAGACATTTTTGCAAATTTCTAAAAACAAACAACAGAAATACCTTATTTACATAAGTATTCAGACCCTTTGCTATGAGACTCGAAATTGAGGTCAGGTGCATCCTGTTTCCGTTGATCATCATTGAGATGTTTCTACAACTTGATTGGAGTCCACCTGTGGTAAATTCAATTGATTGGACATGATTTGGAAAGGCACACACCTGACTATATAAGGTCCCACAGTTGACAATGTATGTCAGAGCAAAAACCAAGCCGTGAGGTCGAAGGAATTGTCCTTAGAGCTCCGAGACAGGATTGTGTCGAGGCACAGATCTAGGGAAAGGTACCAAAAATGGCTGCAGCATTGAAGGTCCTTCATCATTCTTAAATGTAAGATGTTTGGAACCAGCAAGACTCTTTCTAGAGCTGGCCGTCCAGCCAAACTGAGAAATCGGAGGAGAAGGGCCTTGTTCAGGGAGGTGACCAAGAACCCAATGGTCACTTTGACAAAGCTCAGGAGTTCCCCTGTGGAAATGGAAGAACCTTCCAGAAGGACAACCATCTCTGCAGCACTCCACCAATCAGGCATTTATGGTAGAGTGGCCAGACGGAAGCCACTCCTCAGTAAAAGGCACTTGACAGCCTGCTTGGAGTTTGCCAAAAGGTACCTCTCCTCTCAGATCATGAGAAAAAAGATACTATTGTCTGATGAAACCAAGATTGAACTCTTTGGCCAAGGGTCACTTCTGAAGGAAACCTGGCACCATCCCTACGATGACCACATGGTGGTGACAGCATCATGCTGTGGGGATGTTTTTCAGCAGCAGGGACTGGGAGACTAGTCAGGATTGAGGGAAAGATGAACTGAGCAAAGTACAGAGAGAACCTTGACGAAAACCTGCTCCAGAGCACTCAGGACCTCAAACTGGGGCAAAGGTTCACCTTCCAACAGGACAACAACCCTAAGCACAAAGCCAAGACAATGCAGAAGTGGCTTCGGGACAAGTCTCTGAATGTCCTTGAGTGGCCCAGCCAGAGCCCGGACATGAACCCGATCGAACATCTCTGGAGAGACCTGTAAATAGCTGTGCAGAGGCGCTCCCCATCAAACCTGACAGCTTGAGAGGATCTGCAGAGAATAATGGGAGAAACTTCGCAAATACAGGTGTGCCAAGCTTGTAGCGTCATACCCAAGAAGACTCGAGGCTGTATTTGCTGTCAAAGGCGCTTCAACAAAGTACTGAGTAAAGGGTCTGAATACTTATGTAAATGTGATATTTCAGTAAAAAAATATATACATTTGCAACAATTTCTAAAAACCTGTTTTTGCTTTGTCATTATGGGCTATTGTGTGTAGATTGTTCAGAATAATTTTTTTTAAATACATTTTAGAATAAGACTGTAACGTAACACAATGTTTAAAAAGTCAAGGGGTCTGAATACTTTCTGAATGCACTGCAGGATAAAGCTTAGATGAAAGTTTCTCTCAGCTTGAGCTGAATGACTGTCACACCATCAGAATCAGAGGAAAAACATTATTCGGAGGCAGACTGCTGGAAACTGGGACAGAATAGGGGAGTCTCACCCATCAGAGTGGCATGCCTGTTATAATAGTTGGGCAGTTAGACTCCAGAGATAGATGTAATACTGTTACAATACATTGTAAGATTTACACTTATGGAAGGCAATTCATTTGGGGAGGCAGGTAGCCTAGTGGTTAGAGCTTGGAACCGGTAACCGAAAGGTTGCCGGATTGAATCCCCAAGCTGATAAGGTACAAATCTGTTGTTCTGCCCCTGAACAAGGCAGTTAACCCACTGTTCCCTGGTAGGCAGTCATTGTAAATAATTGTTCTTAACTGACTTGCCTAGTTAAATAAAAAAAATCACCACTCCCAGTGTGGGTTGTTGCTGTCATTTTCTTACAATATCCTTGCACAAACCAAATCTAATCTAACAGCACCTTGCATTGCTGTTGCTGTTAACTCAACTTTCTGAATTCAAGAATAGTGTTATTAATATATCCTCACGGTAAGATGAGATCGCCAGTTCATATTATTCAGGGAATGGGAATTCAAGCCTGATGACCACTGTTATTTGGGTAACATTAACAGTCTCTTCAGGTCAGATGATGACCTGTCAATAAGCTTGCAGAGTGCCCCAAGTTAACGTTTCTCTGGACAAAAAAAAGGAATGCTCTGTTTTGTGGACGAGTGAAGAGCTAGCGCTGCGTTCTTAGAGTGCGCGTGTGCACGCAGTCTGATTTTATCAAGCATGACTAGTGTCTCTAATCATTCGAATTGCACCATTACCACCCAGCGAGGGCAGCGCACGGTGGGTTAGCGCTTTACGCGTTAAAGGTGTTCAAGCCATTATCTATCTGAATCAAAAGGCTATCCAATCAAATATGGCCCTGGAACAACAGCACCACTCCTCCTCTTACTCCTCAAAATAAATCTGGAGTTGAGTGGTTTGGGATTTTGATTTATTTTACTTTTGGATCCTGGATTTTGATTTATCGACGGATATTTATTTACAGCAGCAAACATGGACCAGTAAGAGGCCAAGAGGATGTGCTCTCTCTCTCTCTCTGCCAAACAGGGCTTTAGAGATTTACAGATATCGTCTAGCTGTAATAACCACGACGTAGTGTACGGGCAGAACTGATTCAAGTCATACTGTACACGCACAGTAGGATATGTGTCCCAAATGGCACCGTATTGCCCATAAGGTTTATTAATGCAGTCATCGAGTCAGGGGCTACCTCTGTGGGCCCTGGTTAAAAGTGTTGCCCTACTGTATATAGGGAATAGGGTGCCATTTGGGACCTGTAATACAAAGAGCAGGCATGCCTCTTCATGGTGATAAACAAGGCAGCTAAATATGTTGGAAAACAACGTGTGGTCTAGCGTCCAGGAAACGTTACAATAATAGGAAGGAAATTCTATTCATTTCTGGATTGGTGGCTCACATATCTAGTTTAGTCCTAAGAATAGATTCAATGGAACTAGTTTTCAAAGAATCCATTTTACCCCTTTTGAGTTTAGGGCCTACACATCCTGATTATGCAGGTCTGGAATTTCCTGGTCTTTGCTAATAAACAATATAATAATAGATGCCATTTAGCTGATGCTTTTATCCAAAGCAACTTACAATCATGCATGCATCCATTTTTGTATGGGCGGCACAGCGGCCAAACACACAGCCCAATGTACTGTATATAGTACAACTGCAGTTTGTCTACAGTCAATCTTTTGTTTTACTGTATCAGTTTTACCCTCAGTGGTATTGCAGCTAATCCGTCTCACAAGACAGGGTCACCTGTCAGAGTGTGGACCAGCCTTTCCATCACTGAACATGATGCAGCTAAATCCAAAGGAATCAAGAGAGGGGGGATAGTTGCCCGAGCTGGAGTCCCTCTTTAGATGACCATTACCCCATAGGCTCTGGTCAAAGGTACTGCTCTATAGGGCGCCAATTGGGACACATTGCTGACATACAAACATCCCTGTCATAACCTTACACAAGTACTTTTCCCACACAATAATGACAGATGTTGAAATACGACTGAAAAGCAACATCAAAATGAATGAATGAAAAGACTGATTCAAAACGTATCAACAAACTCAAACTTTGTGAATTTACTCCACAGGAGTGCAGCCTGAATACCACACTGTAATAGCAACTTGAACATGATCACATAATTAAAATATTCATGAAAATCAACATCAGAAGGGTAGTTATTTTTCAGGAATGAAGTTTAAATATCACAGTGTCATGTAGACTGAACATTCAGTGCTAAGTGATGGAATATAGAGATCCACAACAACACGGAGAGAGAGAGCACTAGGTTACACACAAGTATTTACGTAGCCCCGTGTTTTAATGAATCAGCGTGGTTTGAACGGAGGCAGAGGCGTATTGATTTCTCTGTCTGCTCTATCAGAGAAAATGCCTGGGGGAGAGCTAGCATCCACTGGTATCTGCTCATCAGCGCCAGTCAAGTGAATTAGCCATGATCGCTAAAAGCTAACAACATAGTCCATACATAAGATTGTGGAAAAACTAAAGTCTGCATAGGTCTCTGGTCAAAAGTAGGGCACTATGTAGGGAAAAGAGTACCATTTGGGATGCAGGCACAGTATGTGCTCAGTGCAGGATCTACAGGTTTCGGTTGGCGAGATTACAAGTTGCGGTAATTAGTTTTGGAGAAGGGCATAGATGGGGTAGAAAGACGAGGGCTTAATAGCAACATCAATTAGTGTACACACTGTAATGGAAACATTTGAATTACATAGCAATTTGGGGTATTATCAACATTAAAATGTATTGTGGGAAAATGTTGTGGGCGGAGCAAAGAATTGCTGTATTTTTCGAACGGTACGGTAATTCCACCCCACAGAATACAGGCTCGCCAAAAAAACTTTTGACCACTAGTGGGTGTATGGTATTGCTCATTAACATATTTTGAGACATGCCTTGTCAGAGTCTATATTTGTTGAACCCATGAGAATGCTGTACCAATTTAACTCCTATGTGGTTAGAGTGCCCCATGAATTTGTTTAGGAAACAGATTGGAGTGGCAGCAAGTCTTGATTCTGAAATGGTTGTGCATTTTGCCATGTCCTTTGGGCTGTTTGCCCTGTAGTCACTGCCCATTTGGAAGCCTTTGTAAAGCAAAGCTCAAAGTTCCATCACATGATGATTGACAGATGTTGAGTTCAGCTACTCTCTGGTAGCACTGTGAAATCTTCATGTTCAATTCCTGACATTTAATCCTAGTAAAAATGCCCTGTCTTAGGTCAGTTAGGATCACCATTTTATTTTAAGAATGTGACATGTCAGAATAATAGTAGAGAGAATTATGTATTTCAGCTTTTATTTCTTTCATCACATTCCCTGTGGGTCAGAACTTGACATGCACTCAATTAGTATTTGGTAGCATTGCCTTTACATTGTTTAACTTGGGTCAAATGTTTTGGGGAGCCATCCACAAGCTTCCCACAATAAGTTGGGTGAATTTTGGCCCATTCCTCCTGACAGAGCTGGTGTAACTGAGTCAGGTTTGTAGGCCTCCTTGCTCGAACACGCTTTTTCAGTTCTGCCCACAAATATTCCATGGGATTGAGGTGAGGGCTTTGTGATGGCCACTCCAATACCTTGACTTTGTTGTCCTTAAGCCATTTTGCCACAACTTTGGAAGTATGCTTGGGGTCATTGTCCATTTGGAAAACCCATTTGCGAACAAGCTTTATCTTCCTGACTGATGTCTTGAGATGTTGCTTCAATATATCCATGTAATTTTCCTCCCTCGTGATGCCATCTATTTTGTGAAGTACACCAGTCCCTCCTGCAGCAAAGCACCTCCACAACAAGATGCTGCCACCAGATTGTGCTTCACGGTTGGGATGGTGTTCTTCGGCTTGCAAGCCTCCCCTTTTTCCTCCAAACATAACGATGGTCATTACGTCCAAACAGTTCTATTTTTGTTTTGTCAGACCAGAGGACATTTCTCCAAAAAGTACCATCTTTGTCCCCATGTGCAGTTGCAAACCATAGTCTGGCTTTTTTATTGCGGTTTTGGAGCAGTGGCTTAATCCTTGCTGAGCGACCTTTCAGGTTATGTCGATATAGGACTTGTTTTACTGTGGATGTAGATACTTTTGTACCTGTTTCCTCCAGCATCTTCACAAAGTTATTTGCTGTTGTTCTGGGATTGATTTGCACTTTTCTCACCAAAGTACATTAATCTCTAGGAGACAGAACGAGTCTCCTTCCTGAGCGGTATGATGGCTGCGTGGTCCCATGGTGTTACTTGCGTACTATTGTTTGTACAGATGAACGTGGTACCTTCAGGCATTTGGAAATTGCTCCCAAGGATTAACCAGACTTTTTTCTGAGGTCTTGGCTGATTTTTAAAAATTTTCTTATGATGTCAAGCAAAGACGCACTGAGTTTGAAGGTACACCTTGAAATACATCCACAGGTACACCTCCAACTGACTCAAATGATGTCAATTAGCCAATCAGAAGCTACAAAAGCCATGACGTCATTTTCTGGAATTTTCCAAGCTGTTTAAAAGCACAGTCAACTCAGTGTATGTAAACTTCTGACCCACTAGAATTGTGATACAGTGAATTATAAGTGAAATAATCTGTCTGTAAACAATTGTTGGAAAAACCACTTGTGTCATGCACAAAGTAGATGTCCTAACCGACTTGCCAAAACTATAGTTTGTTAACAAGACATTTGTGGAGTGGTTGAAAAATGAGTTTTAATGACTCCAACCTAAGTGTATATAAACTTCTGATTTCAACTGTAAATTCTGTATTTCATATTACAGTAAGTACTGTTTAATGACGTGTGTGACATCATTGTCCCCAGCACAAGGTGCATCTGTGTAATGATGATGCTATTTAATCAGCTTCTTGATATGCCACACCTGTTAGGTGGATGAATTATCTTGGCAAAGGAGAAATGCTCACTAACAGGGATCTAAACAAATGTGTGCACCAAATTTGAGCGAAATAAAGCGTTTTGTGCGTATTTCAGCTCATGAACCATGGGACCAACACTTTACATGCGTTTCTAGTTTTGTTCAGTATAATACACTGCCTCAAGCTAGAGCTTGAATGAATAAGTCCCACTAGACCAAACAAAGTATCCCACCCAGTCTCTCTGAAACACTCACACACTTCTTGCTCAGTGACCTGATTCTAGTCTGTTTGGATTGAAGGATGACACATAGGCGTCCAGTCATTAGCGAACAACAGTGGAGCACGTCTCCTAGAGTTAAGAAGCAGGGCATGATGATGATCTCACACCATCCTACATTCTGAGACCATTGGGCCAGCCAGGTACAGTTCTTCAGTCCACATGACTAAGGTAGTCTGTGTTTTTTAATTTTTTTTAACTCAGTTAAGTGTAATGACGGCCTACCAAGAGGCCAAAAGCCTACTGCGGGGACGGGGGCTGGGGTTAAAATAAAAATGTCGGACAAAACACACATCACGACAATAGAGACATCACAACACTACATAGAGAGAGACCTAAGACAACAACACAGTATGGTAGCAACTCGTGACAACATAGCATGGCAGCAACACATGACAACACAGCATGGTAGCAACACAACATGACAACAACACAGTAGCGACACAACATTGCACAACAGGTGACTGCCAACTGATGGATCTACAAATCACCTACAAATCCTCTTGCATCAAAACTAACTACACATTCTTATTTGTAGATCCGTTAGTCACAACTTACCGACAATGCATCACATATTTGATTCTCTCAAACATTGCTTGTCTTTCCAGGTTGTCAATCTGGAAGCCATTTTCCCTGCTGCCATGGCGACCATGCAACCTCTTCTTCCCATAATCCACCATAAATGGAGGTCTTTGACTTCTAAATTGGCTGAGTTTGTCTGACTCAGACGATTCATGTCTGGTGTCTATCTATATCTCCTCCTGTGCCAAAGTCTGACAATTATCTCAATCCTTTAGCACAGGCTTTTTTCATAACCTTCTTCGCATCCCAAATAGTACCCTATTCCCTATGTAATTGCACTACTTTTGACCAGGGTCAATAGGGCTCTGGTCAAAAAAAGTGCACTATATAGGGAATAGGGTGCCATGTGGAACACACAGTAATATATAATAGTTTTTCTCTCTGCATTATTGGGAAGGGCCGTAAGCATTTCACAGCTAGTCTACAGCTGTTGTTTATAATGCATGTGACAAATACAATGTGATATGATATTGTCTGTGAATCCCCTCCCCATGAAATTCTCCTTTGGCAGACCGTTGTGTAAATATGTCCAAGCTCAGTCAATGGAGCTAAGAAATTCTATATTTATACAAAGTCTGAGGCAAATTAAATTTCCAAACCCAGTGTAGTGAGAAATGCGTAATGAATGATGTGGACCACAAATGAAGAATCTTTGAGGGCTGTTTGATCTGGGCCAGTGTGTTACGATGGTCTGTAATAACACTTACAGTCTTGCCAAAGTTTGTCAAGGTCACCAATAGATAAACCAGAGGGCTTTATGGGTAATGTTAGGCATTAATTAATCTAATCCTTTCTCGATTTTGAGGAAAGCGATCTTATCTCACGCTTAAAGAAAGTAATCCCAATTAGATTGAGTTTGTTTTAGCTCATTTAACCAAAGTGCGTTTTCAACCCAAATCAGAAAGCGTCAGTCGAGAACAAATTAACAAGGAACATGTGTGGAATGGCTCAGCTTGTAAGGTTCAAGCCTGGAATAACCTGGTGCCAACTGTCATGGCACCATATTCTGTCACGCACGCTCCTGTGCCATCTGCCAGAAGTAATGTAACAAAATCTCGAACAGGAAAGTCTTTCCACAGACCACTGAGAAAGTAGACACACACACACACACACACACACACACAGTCTCAAAGTGCATCCTTATTGGGATCTCGGATGATTCACAGGAAACTGAAGTGAGCTCCCTCACATTCATGTCCAGACAAATCCCCTTACTAAACTCTGCTGTCCGTCTGCATGCCATACTGACACCACACAAGAACAACACAAGATGACTCCTTATACTGTGCAATGGCCCGGATGACTAAGGATAACTGGGGACAGTTGGGCTTTAGCTTTTCCCCCCGTGCTGCTCTTGTCTCACCCGCCTTTACAAAATGACTGACAATGTTTACATGACCTATACACTAGTACGAGAGAGAGAGAGAGAGAGAGAGAGAGAGAGAGAGAGAGAGAGAGAGAGAGAGAGAGAGAGAAAGAGTCTGTCTGTCTGTCTGTTTTGGCAATGTTAACATATGTTTCCAATGACAATAAAGTCCTTCAATTGAATTGGTGAGATAAGAGTGCGTGGGTGCTCGGAGATAGACTAGCTGATGGTTGATTATGCAGCCTAGCAGTCTCTCTCTTCACGCTCCCTCCCTCTCTTTTTATCAATGCGTGTCTCAGACGTACAGAGCCTTAAACCTGCCAGATGTGTCATTAAAGAGGCCAGCTTAGACCACTGGCCTCCGGCACACTCCATGGTCTCCTCTGATGAAAAACTGATTTCCACAGCAGCCAAGGCCAGAGGGGTGACAGGCAAGTGGGACCACAGTAGAAAGTGGACGCTGGGATTGAAACCCAGTCTCCAGTGTGGGGCAGTAAAAACATGATTGGTCGGGTGTGTTACCACTAGACCGGGTCACAGCAGCCACTACAGCAGCTGACATCTTTAAGGGAAAGTCAGAGATTTTATTTCAGCTTCAGTCAAAGACCTGGCCCTGTGGCTTACGTCAACACTGAAGACTTAACAGATGCTGGAAATGTCACCTGTCACACACGCTTACCATCCAGACCCAGTCACGCAACATCATCGCTAGAACGACCTCCGTGCCTCGGCTGCAGCCATGGGCTGTGTCCCAAATGGCACCCGATTCCCTATATAATGCACTGCTTTTGACCAGGGCACTATTTAGGCGACAGGGTGCCATTGGGGACGCACATTGGTCCATGGCCCAAGCCTGGCCTTAGATGCCATAGCTTGACCTATTAAACCAGCACAAAATGGGACCTGAGCTTGATCTATGAACCTGTCTCGGTAATCTCTGTTCATAAAGTTGAGGTGAAACACATAAGGTTATGATGATAAATTAGAATGGCCCATAGGGCAGAAGCCTATTTCCTATTTTCCTATAAAGATTTAAATGAAGTGAAAAATATGAGGTTGCGGTGATGCCAGTGTGACTAGTTATGCCAGTGCGACTAGAAAATTGCGGAATCATTGAAGTAACTTCCAAATAAAGACAGACAGAGAGTGAATGGGGGCTCTCGACAAACAACAAAATCACCCAAAATAGCTCTACAAATTGAATATCTACAGCGTTTGTATGTGGAGCTGCTTCTAAGATTCAGGCTTTAGCAGGAAATGTGGAGAAAGTTGTGTTTTTGTCATCATCACTCCGACTCACATAGAGAAACATTGAGCTGAGTCCTCCAAGCCTCCATCTGCCACAATACACAGATCATGTATTCTGTTTGAAAGTCTTTTGAGAGGGTATGTATGTGTGTGGGGCGGTGGCATGGCGCAAAGTAATTCTTCAGTTAAGAATAGCAGTGGGTAGAACCTCTGTACATACTGCGGTAGAAATGTGAAAGTAAGGTATAGAAAGAAAGAGGGGGAAGCAAGAGAGAAAGATAGAGACAGAGAGAGAGACTTAAAGAGAGAGATACAGAGAAATATATAAGTAAAGAGAGAGAAAAAGACACAGAGAAGACATGTGTGTGTGTGCGTGCATAGGAGGGGCAGGAGTCCTCCTGGTCAGTGGTCTGTTTGTGTGAAGAGGTTGGAGGGAGCACACAGAGCCACAGACTGGGAGACATCTGGTTTCCAGTACAGACCTGCCCCTCATAACCCACAACCTGACTTTTTACTGCAGGTAAGAACAACTGACACACACACACACAAACTGACACACACTCACTGACACACACACACGTACACACACACAGCTCCAGACCTGCAGACTTCCCAGCATACCCTGCTCACATTCCCGACCTCCTTCTGTCACCCGAAAGTTTGACTCACGCCCACAGCTCACCTCTCTCCTCCCACCGCCCTCCCCCCTGCCAAAACGCGTCTCCCCTGTCTCTTCCCCTGTCTCCCCTCCCCCAACTGACTGTCTCTGAGTTAGACAAGAAACACATAAGTCAGACCAGACACTAGGATGAATGGTATCCACATCGACGGGGCTGTAGTGGGGCGGGTTGAAAGCTTCAAGTTCCTCTGTGTCCACATCACTAAGGAATTAACATGGTCCACACACACCAACACAGTAATGAAGAGGGCACGACAACGCCTCTTTCGCTTCAGGAGGCTGAAAAGATTTGGCATGGGCCTGCAGATCCACAAAAAGTTCAACAGCTGTACCATTGAAAGCATCTTGACTGTCTGCATCACTGCTTGGTATGGCAACTGCTTGGCATCCGACTGGAAGGCGCTACAGAGGGTAGTGCGTACGGCCCAGTACATCACTGGGGCCGAGCTTCCTGGCATCCAGGACTTCTATACCAGGCGGTGTCAGAAGAAGGTCCTAATAACTGTCAGACTCCAGCCACCCCAGTCACAGACGTGCATGGCAAACGGTACCGATGAACCAAGCCTGGAACCCTGTGTATATAGCCAAGTGATTGTTTCTCATTGTGTATTTATTCCTTTCTATAATTGTTTTTCTGTCTGCATTATTGGAAAGGACCAGTAAGTAAGCATTTCACTGTTAGTGTACACCTGTTGTTTACAAAGCATGTGACCCCCCCAAAAAATGTGATACCCCCCCGAACGTGTGTGTGTGTGTGTCTGTGTGTGTGCGTGCGCATGTGTGTGCGTGCGTGTAGGTGTGTGTGTGTGTAATTGGCAGGGAACATCTTGATTGACAGAGGGGGATAGATAGTTTAAAGGGATAGTTCAGGATTGTGGCAATGAAGCTCTTTATCTACTTCCCCAGAGTTATTATTAACTCCCGGATACCAATTTTTTAGAGGTAGTTTCACGAGCCGCTGCTAACAGTTACCATAGACTTCCAGTCTTTGTGCTAATGCTAGTTCGCAATTGCACAAACACCAGTTAGCAACTTCCTTCAAGCTGCACACAGAGACGTAAAAATGGTTATCCATGAGTTCATCTGACTCTGAGGAAGTAGATAAACAGCTTCATTGCCAAAATCCTGAATTATCCCTATAATGAAAACACGTGTTTACTTGATACAAGACGATACAAGAAGTACTCACCAAATACTTCAAGACAATGACACTACAAAACCAAGGGTAGGTTTAGGGTGCATTCCATATGACCCCTATTCCCCATGTAGTGCACTACTTTCGACCAGGGCCAGGAAAGAGTCATGGATTAGAAAGGGAATAGGCTGCCTTTTGGGACGCGGCCAACTCTCCTACTGTGTTTAATCCTGTGATGATGGGGCCAAAAGTGAGTGATCAGACCCTCTGCTCCCTTCCATAATCCGCACCCCACGGAGATGGGATTGGAAAAACAACAACGTGACGTGGGATCCAGTCACGTGATCAGGTGAGGAATGCCTTCGACTCCGAGGCACGGAAGCAGAGTGCTGATAGGACGATCTAATGCTGGACTAGGGTTGTCAATCACAATATCAGTACCACAATCCTACTATACTCAATTTTCCAAGGGCAACAAGGGAAAAACAAAGCAGTTTAAATTCTTTAAAAACGTGCTAAAATTGTGCATGCTAAAGTTAGAAAAATAAACAAACGTGACAAAATGTGTTTCTATGTTTCCAACATTAGGACTGTTTCCTCAAGAAACAAGAAATTATGTCTGCTTCATGTTTTGTTTGCTTATCATGATACTTATGAGTATCAGACTACTGATATCATGAATGATACACAACACAACACAAAAGTCTGACTGATGAACAGGACAGGAAGCGGAGCCCTGACAGGTAGATCTAATCCCACAACAACCCGGTCTGACCGATACACACAAAACAAAACAGATAACACACTGATCTCCTGTAGCCGACCACACACATGGCAAAACAAACCTGTAAACTGAGTAGCATGGGAGTAAGGAAAATGGCTTGGTGGCTAACATGGGGCTAGTGAAACTAGTGAAACCCATACACTGTAACTACTACAATTACTACAGTGCCTTGCGAAAGTATTCGGCCCCCTTGAACTTTGCGACCTTTTGCCACATTTCAGGCTTCAAACATAAAGATATAAAACTGTATTTTTTTGTGAAGAATCAACAACAAGTGGGACACAATCATGAAGTGGAACGACATTTATTGGATATTTCAAACTTTTTTAACAAATCAAAAACTGAAAAATTGGGCGTGCAAAATTATTCAGCCCCCTTAAGTTAATACTTTGTAGCGCCACCTTTTGCTGCGATTACAGCTGTAAGTCTCTTGGGGTATGTCTCTATCAGTTTTGCACATCGAGAGACTGAATTTTTTTCCCATTCCTCCTTGCAAAACAGCTCGAGCTCAGTGAGGTTGGATGGAGAGCATTTGTGAACAGCAGTTTTCAGTTCTTTCCACAGATTCTCGATTGGATTCAGGTCTGGACTTTGACTTGGCCATTCTAACACCTGGATATGTTGATTTTTGAACCATTCCATTGTAGATTTTGCTTTATGGTTTGGATCATTGTCTTGTTGGAAGACAAATCTCCGTCCCAGTCTCAGGTCTTTTGCAGACTCCATCAGGTTTTCTTCCAGAATGGTCCTGTATTTGGCTCCATCCATCTTCCCATCAATTTTAACCATCTTCCCTGTCCCTGCTGAAGAAAAGCAGGCCCAAACCATGATGCTGCCACCACCATGTTTGACAGTGGGGATGGTGTGTTCAGGGTGTTGCTTTTACGCCAAACATAACGTTTTGCATTGTTGCCAAAAATTTCAATTTTTGTTTCATCTGACCAGAGCACCTTCTTCCACATGTTTGGTGTGTCTCCCAGGTGGCTTGTGGCAAACTTTAAACGACACTTTTTATGGATATCTTTAAGAAATGGCTTTCTTCTTGCCACTCTTCCATAAAGGCCAGATTTGTGCAATATACGACTGATTGTTGTCCTATGGACAGAGTCTCCCACCTCAGCTGTAGATCTCTGCAGTTCATCCAGAGTGATCATGGGCCTCTTGGCTGCATCTCTGATCAGTCTTCTCCTTGTATGAGCTGAAAGTTTAGAGGAACGGCCAGGTCTTGGTAGATTTGCAGTGGTCTGATACTCCTTCCATTTCAATATTATCGCTTGCACAGTGCTCCTTGGGATGTTTAAAGCTTGGGAAATCTTTTTGTATCCAAATCCGGCTTTAAACTTCTTCACAACAGTATCTCAGACCTGCCTGGTGTGTTCCTTGTTCTTCATGATGCTCTCTGCGCTTTTAACGGACCTCTGAGACTATCACAGTGCAGGTGCATTTATACGGAGACTTGATTACACACAGGTGGATTGTATTTATCATCATTAGTCATTTAGGTCAACATTGGATCATTCAGAGATCCTCACTGAACTTCTGGAGAGAGTTTGCTGCACTGAAAGTAAAGGGGCTGAATAATTTTGCACGCCCAATTTTTCAGTTTTTGATTTGTTAAAAAAGTTTGAAATATCCAATAAATGTCGTTCCACTTCATGATTGTGTCCCACTTGTTGTTGATTCTTCACAAAAAAATACAGTTTTATATCTTTATGTTTGACGCCTGAAATGTGGCAAAAGGTTGCAAAGTTCAAGGGGGCCGAATACTTTCGCAAGGCACTGTATACTACTATTACACAGTTGTGTAAAGTACTTAAGTAAAAATAATTTAAAGTACTACTTAAGTAGTTTTTTGGGGGTATCTGTACTTTACTTTAACATTTATATTTTTGCCAACTTTTACTTTTACGATACTACATTCCTAAAGATAATATTATACTTTTTACTCCATACATTTCCCTGACACCCAAAAGTGCTCATTACATTTTGACAGGTAAAATGTCCCAATTCACACACTTATCAAGAGAACATCCCTGGTCATCCCTACTGCCTCTGATGTCACGACTTCCGCCGCAGTCGGCTCCTCTCCTTGTTCGGCCGGCGTTCGGCGGTCGACGTCACCGGCTTTCTAGCCATCGCCGCTCCTATTTTCATTTATCCATTTGTTTTGTCTTGTTCCCTTCACACCTGGTTTTCATTCCCTACATACACTACATGTTTTTATTCCTCTGTTCCCCCTCATGTCTTTGTGTGAAATCGTTTGTGTGTTACGTGTTTGTACGCACTAGGCTAGCGTTCAGTATTTCCGTGTATTTTCACAAAGCTTGTTTGTATTGTTATACATTTTGTGTCTTGTGACTGTTTTGCGCGCTTCACACTTTGCCTTGTTGGATGGAGGTTTTTGAAGCAGCTGTGTTCGTCTGTATCTCTCTCCTGCCGTACTAAAGTGTGTACCTCTTCCCAATTCTCTGCTCTCTTGCACCTGACTTCACCAGAAGTACGCACACGCCAGACATCTGAAGGACTCACTAAGAACAAATACTTTGTTTGTAAATAATGTCTGAGTGTTGGAGTGTGCCCCTGGCTATCCGTCAATAGAAAAAAACTAGAACATTGTGTCATCTAGTTTGCATAATATAAGAAATTTGAAATGGTTTATATTTTTACTTTAACTTTTGAACTGTAAGTACATTTTAGCAATTCCATTTACTTTTGATACTTAAGTACATTTAAAACCAAATACTTTTAGACTTTTATGCAAGTAGTATTTTACTGGGTGACCTCTCACTAAAGGCTTCAATCATACAAAGGTTATACTCAAATCCAAACTGGTTCTCTGGCAAATTAGTAGGAATGTCTCACCCTATGTTCAAGAATGGCCTTTTTCCTTTACTCAGAACTGTCACTTTGAGTTACTGGAAAAGGAAATCATCTCCCAAATATTGCTATTTTAAAACAAGCTATAGAAAGTTGGTTGCAATTTTATCATTTTTTAAAACTAGGCAAGTCAGTTAAGAACAAATTATTATTTATAATGACGGCCTACCCCAAATGACACTGGTTCAATTGTGCACCGCCCTATGGGCTCCAAATCATGGCCGGTTGTGACACAGCCTGGAAAGGAACCAGGGTCTGTAGTGATGACTCTAGTACTGAGATGCAGTGCCTTAGACCACTGCGCCACTCGGGAGCCCCATAAAATACTGAACAAATAATATACCCAATTTTGTGATTAAATTCAAATGCTCTTTCCACAATTACAACCAACTAATTGCAGCATTACCGCAAAAATCGAAGAGGAACGCGGAAGGGGAAAAAAGTAAGGAACTTGACTGTCAGCCATTTTGAGCCTGCAATCGAACCCACAAATGCTGATGCTCCAGATACTAAGCTAGTCTTCTGTAATCAGAACAACAGTTTTCAGCTGTGCTAGCAAAAGGGTTTTTTAATGATCAATTAGCCTTTTAAAATGATAAACTTGGATTAGTTTACACAGCATGCCATTGGAACACAGGAGTGATGGTTGCTGATAATGGGCCTCTGTACGCCCATGTAGATATTAAAAAAAAACATTTAATCGTCCATTTCCACCTAAAATAGTCATTTACAACATTAACATTGTCTACTCTGTATTTCTGATCAATTTGATGTTATTTTAACATACAAAAAAATTTGCTTTTCTTTCAAAAACAAGGACATTTCTAAATGACGCCAATCTTTTGAACGGTAGTGTAAATATAACTGACACGTTTCAGGAAACTAGCCGTATGTCGGGGGTCACATGAGAGCCATTTGATCGTAATCTTTTTTTAATCAAAATGCGTTACATTTTTTGGCAGAAATGCCTTCTGGAACATGTTAACTTTCATGTGCCTTAATATCAAACTTGCATGCCATCTGTAAATATGAATACATTGTTAAATTATGATCCCTGTTGATTAATCCACAGAAAAAGTGAGCAACCTTCCCGCTAGCCGTGATTGGCTGCGATAATGCGTGGGCTGGACATGAAGAGAGTTGAATTCGGATTGGTCTGCCATATAGCACGCTTCTGTCTATTTGAGCTGGTTAGTGTGTGTAGGTAATCCTGTCTAACGCGGCTTTAAAAAAAATATATTGCTTAGTACAACACTGCATAAGTGTTGCTCTCCATTTTCTGGAGGATTGAGTTTTGAAATCAGTGGAATTAGAGTATGATAGCTAAGGAGACAGAGAAAAAACCTGTCTCCGGATTACATCTTCAAACTAAGGGCAACCATGGTATCAGTGACAGGGAGAAGTGTCCATGATGTATACGGGTAAGATAGTCTAGACGCCACTATGCAAGTAGCCATTTCAATACAATGTCACTGCAACAACTGTTGATAGACGTAGCTGGTAAATTCGCTTTGGCAATCTACTCCAATTTCCGACCACGGGTAAGATAGTATAGCTAGCTATATTTTCAGATGTTACAGTTTTCTAATTTTGACAAAATATTTTCATTTCAAGTTAAAGTGTACTGTTAGCTAGCTAGCTAACATTAGCTGGCTGGCTCGCTAGCTAACATTACGTATATTATTCGTATCTCGGAGCCATTTGCGTTGCTTGTTATAGCCTAATGTTAGCTAGCTAACATTGAACCTGGTTGGTTAGCTACCTGCATATTCATGCAGGGTAGTAACGTCATGAGTTGTGATTATGGAAAAAATGTAGCACGCTAGCTACATGTCTCAACAAAAGACTCCACTATGCAAGTGCCCATTTTAATAGAATGTCACTGCGGCGACAACTGTTAGCCAGGTAGCTTCGATGCTTGACTGCTGTTGTCAGGACAGAACCCTCGGATCAACCCTTAAAGAGATTGGTGGAGCTAAAGTTTAAGAAGATGTGAACAATGCTGAATGGGTGTAGACAAAGAAGAGCTCTCCAGTAGATACCATAACATTTAAAGGCCAATTTCTCAAAAGTGAGGTTACAAGTTTATCAACTTGTAAAAGCAGAATTACTTTCCCATTGTTCCTCAAATGCAGTGTATGATATACCATTATGTAGCTCGGCTTTATCCAATGTAAAAAACACAATTTCAAATGTTGCTACATAAGACCGGATCAAGGTGGTCGGTGACATATTTGCAAAAAACATATATGGGTGATTGGATGTGATGCAGACATTTGCATTGATGGAAGCTACAATCTATCTGCAATATTAAAGCTAATCTACCCCCTAAAAAAGAAGAGATGCTCATAAACACATGGCCACTGGTGTCACAGTGGAAAAGCAACATGACTGTAGTCCAGTACTTACTGTGCATAGAGCCCTGTGGAAGAGCTGAGGCTTTAGGTGGGCTGATTCTGCTCTTGGGTTGGGCCACCATGTCCATAGTCTGTGCCTGGCTTTGGGAATGGCTCTGAGTCTGAGACTGCATCTGGGACTGCTGTTTGTCCGCCTGTTGCAGTGCAGGTGGGGCGGCTGCAGCCAGGCCCCTCTGCTTGGTCAGGGTCCCGTCGCTGCCGGCCCTCATCAGCTTCTCCCCTACACTCACCACCCGGGCTCGAGCCCCACCAGGAGCCTCCTTACGGGACGACGACACCTTGGAGCCCGCCCCGGCGGAGGATGGTCGAGCCAGCCGTGAAGCTTTAGACATCCTGCTGGAAGTCAGTGGAAGGCTGGGTGTCTGGGACTCTCAGTCTATCTGTCTCTCTTAGATTCTGTTCGTGCCAGGTCCGTGGTAAACAGTAGAGTATTCCAGCTTCTCGGTGTGTGTGTGTGTGTCTCCCACTGGGCTCTGCGAGTCCTGACTGGAGCAGGTAGGCTGGGTTGGGCAGCCAGAGGGAGGAGGGTACATTTGGGAAGGCAGAAGGAGAGAAGGAGGAGAGAGAGAGAGGGGGGCGGGAAAAGTTCCCTGGAAGGTGTACTCTTCTGCGGACAGGGCCTCCTGGGCTTATCCTCCAAAGCAAACAGAGCTGTGTGTGTGTGTGTGTGTGTGTGTGCGTGCGTGTCTGTTTGTGTGTGTGTGCTCAAACCTGTTGCTCGGCAGAATGTGCTGGGCCAAATGCATATACAAACAGCCAGGTCCTTAATGTCAGCGCATTCCAGCTCTATAACCCACTGTTTCCCTCTCTATCCCCCGCTCTCACACTCTTCTCATCCCCTCCTCCTTTTCTTTAATCTGCTGTAGTCCCTCTCTCATTGACTCTGTCATATACAGACAGTCCCGTACTCCCTCTCTCATTGACTCTGTCATATACAGACAGTCCCGTACTCCCTCTCTCATTGACTCTGTCATATACAGACAGTCCCGTACTCCCTCTCTGTCATATACAGACAGTCCTGTGCTCCCTCTCTCATATGTAAACAATTCCGTACTCCCGTTTTCTCTGCTCTTCTCTTGCTTTTCGGTTTCCTCTTCTTTGCTCTTCCACTGCTTTGCTGATGCTCAGTGTGAAACTGTTGCAGTGCTCTGGCGAGCACAGACAAAACACGAGAGAGAGGTAGAGAGAGAGAGCGCGAGTGAGTGAGTGAGTGAGTGAGTGAGTGAGTGAGTTAGAGAGAAAAAAAGAGCATGAGAGAGAGAGCGGGAGAGAGAGAGAGAGAGAGCGGATGATTTGTGATCCCTCCTCCTCAGGTGCAGCTGCTGAAGCCGTTCCAGATGTGTCATTTGCTTCATGTCACCGCTCAGCTGCCCAACACACACACAGCCACTCGCATTCCTGCTCACCTCTCCATCGACGGATTCACCTCAAACTCCAAATCCTCTCTCTCCCTCTATCATTCTTCCTCTCTCTCTCCTTCCCTCATTCACACTGTCTCCTCATGCGTGTGAAAAGATGTTGTCCTGATACTGGAAGCAGCCGGAAGTAACAAACACACACATTCACACACACACACACACACACACACACACACACACACACACACACACACACACACACACACACACACACACACACACACACACACACACACACCCCTTCACCGGAAGAATTTACAGAGAATTAAAGAGCACAGAGGAAAGAAGGATTACTGTAGAACGCAGCATGCTTCTCTGCACAGTGAGTGTGTGTTTGTATGTGGCCCTGATTGGCTGCCACACTGAGCTTTAGATGAAAGAAAGAGAAAGAGAGAGAGAGATAAAGAGAGAGAGCGATAAAGAGAGAGAGCAAAAGAGTGAAAACAGTGCAGCTTGAAGGTGAGAGAAAAATGGAAAAAGACAAAAGTTCATTTGAGGATCAGAGAGCTAAAGAGGGGCATTCTCCTCCCTCTTTCCTCTCCTCCCTCTCTTCTCTGAGCCTAAACAGAATGTTCTGTACATTGGTACACACAGCTCATCCTCACACTCAGCACATCCTCCTCTCCTGAGGTAAGATAGGCTGCGTCCGAAATGACACCCTATTCCCTATATAGTGTATTTCTTTTGAGCAAGGTCCATAAACCTCTGGTCAAAATTAGTGCACTATATACACTCCTAGAAAAAAAGAGTTACAACACGGTTATTTGGCTGTCCTCATGGAGAACCCTTTTTGGTTCCAGGTAAAACCTGGATTCAAATGGTTCTCATATGGGAACAGCCGATGAACCCTTTAAGGTTCTAGATAGCACCTTTTTTTCTAAGAATGCAGGGAATAGCGTGCGATTTGGGACAGAACCATAACAATAATCTCAGACTTCAATATGGGTATGAAACAAAGATGCTGACAGACCCAAGGTCAGGTTGTCCTCATTCCAAATACATTATCTCCAAAAGAAGGAACAAAATAACTGATCTGGAGTAGTGAAACAAATACTAAGTTAACTATGGACGTGGCAAATGACAGACCGCATCAGAATTCCTGAGGGAGATTTTTGTAATTTAAGGCGTTAACAGTGAGGCTGATCATTCTCAGGCAGTTTTACACACATACGGTGTGACTCACATACGACTACGAACCGAGGTCATGCCACAATACGTGTATTAGCTGGTGACATACAACACTGTTTACAGGCTACAGAGTCTACCCACCATAGAAGTATTATGGTACATGTGCTCAGTTTCATTATGTGGCGTGTTAGCTATGTAACAGTATGCACTTTGTTCAGTGTGCTGAGAGATTTAACACCACACAGAGGATTATGGTTAGCGCAGGATCAACAAACTATGAGAAAAGTAAAGAGCAGCAAACCAAGCCAATGGACAGGAGAGGGGGGGGGACCACTACACTGTTTATTTTTAATTTTTAAAACTGATCCAATTGCTTAATCTTTAACTATGCCACTTTGTTTACATACTCATCTCATATGTATATACTGTACTCAATACCATCTACTGTATCTTGCCTATGCTGCTCTGTACCATCACTCATCCATATATCTTCATGTACATATTCTTTATCCCCTTACACTGTGTATAAGACAGTAGTTTTGGAATTGTTAGTTAGATTACTTGTTGGTTATTACTGCATTGTCGGAACTAGAGGCACAAGCATTTCGCTACACTCGCATTAACATCTGCTAACCATGTGTATGTGACAAATAGAATTTGATTTGATTTGATTTGATTTACTCAGTGTTATTCTGTGAGTTGGAAGGAATTCAGAAGGACGAAAAATGCTGCTAATGTGTGAAAGTTTGTTCACTCAGACTTTGCACATAGTGAGCTGAATACATAAAAACATGGTTTTGCCTCCAGCATTTTAAGCCTATCCCAAACCTTAACCCTTTCATTAAACATTTGGAGTTAATGCCTAACCTTAAGAATTTGGAGTTAATGCCTAACCTTCACCTTTATCACTTCAAGACTTGAGTCGAATTACAAATGAATGTTTGCCTTTGGAGCTCCCGAGTGGTGCAGCGGTCTAAGGCACTGCGTCTCAGTGCAAGAGGCATCACTACAGTCCCTGGTTTGAATCCAGGCTGTATCACATCCGGCTGTGATTGGAGTCCCATAGGGCAGCGCGCAATTGGCCCAGCGTTGTCCGGGCTTGGCCGGGGTAGGCTGCGATTGTAAATAAGAATTTGTTCTTAACTGACTTGCCTAGTTAAATAAAGGTTAAACAAATGAAAAAGCCAACACTGTACAGTATGTTGGTTCAGCTATCTACAAGCTCTCACAGTCTGACGTCAGAATTAGTTCATCCATGTTTCTCAAACATCAAATTTCTAAGTTGTTCCAAACGTCAAGTGTGTGGTAAAATGGTGGGTGTTGGTTTGTAGGGCACACAGAGACAGGGAGGTTCTAGTCAGAAAACACAACTTTAGTAGGCAACAAAAAAGAAACGTAACAACAAATGATCTTGGTGTTGGCTCGGTCCTTCTTCTCATATTCGGCTCCATGCCGCCGTGCGCTTCGTTCCCCTCTCTCAGCTCACTCCTTGCCTCGCCGTGTGCCACGGTGCTCCATTTATGTGGCCTGCAAGGCTGCTTGGCACTCTCCCCTAACTACCCCTAATTGATGCCATCAACAGCCTGGTGCCCAGCAGAGGGAGCCAACTTCGCGGCATGTACCTCCCCTCTATCGCCAACCCCCGGGGTAGACCTCCCGGGATACCACAAGTGTTTCAGGTTTAAGTTTAACTCCAAAATCTTAAGGTTAGGTATTAACTCCGAATGGATAAGGTAAGGATAGGCTTAAAATGCTGTATTCGAACATGCAACCTTTGGGATCAGATGCCTACACCCATCTGCCATCCCCATCCACTATGCCCTAGCAAAACCAAAACCTACAGTACTTGAAGGTAACAGTGCTCACTTTTGCCCCCTAGTGGCAGTTTTCCACGTCATCTCCCGACGTCCTCAGACATGGATGGACGTCGAATACTGACTTGTATCGCAGGTGACCTGGTTGCAGCTATATGTTGAGCAAACTCACAATCCTATTGCAGCTGATTTCCATCGGGTGGGAAAACCTGATGGTTGGTTTACTGGTAAAAACGAAGACTGTGTGGAACATAATGGAAATCAATCAATAATATGCTAGTATAATGCAATACTGTTACAGACATTTGTATAAAAAATATTGGAGGAGATGCGCACACACACACACACGCACACACTCACACATTCACACGCACGCATACACACACGCACACACACATACACACACGCACAGACGCGGCATAGTATACGGTCGCCATGCGCCCATCCCAACCGCCACCCCAGCCCTCCATTACAGGACTTCTAGGCCATCTGGACCTGACAGACCAATCAACTTAGAGATATGAAATAATCATACCAACACATATGAGTGGAATGGGTTTATAATGGAAGGAAAGCAGATTGACCTATATAATGTTCAGGTCCCTAAAGCTCATGGCTAAGAACCTCTAGGATTCCCTTTGTGTGCCTTGGTGAGTGTTTCCCAAATAGCACACTATTCCCTAATGAGTGTACTACTTTTGACCAGGGGCCATAGGGAAACCTATAGGGCTCTTGTTGAAAAGCAATGCACTACATAGGGAATAGGGTGCTGTTTGGGATAGAAACCCTGTTCCAAAGCAGTTCACTACATAGGGAATAGGGTGCTGTTTGGGATGGAAACCCTGTTCCAAAGCAGTTCACTAAATAGGGACTAGGGTGCTGTTTGGGATGCAAGCCTAACCTTCCATATGCAAATGTGAGGAGAAAAACTGACATTTCACTTTGAATAAAGGGGAGTAATGGCAGAAACGTCAGATTATATTGTAGAATTGTTATGAAGTGTTATGAAGGAAATTATGTATACAAAAGCAGTATCATGCCTTTGGCTAAGACGTAGTACACAAACTCTGACTCACACTCTGATACACACACCATACTGTAAATATAGGAACAAACATAAACACAGATTCACTTATATGAGCTGCAGTGAACCAATGCCCAAAGCAGTTATAGTGCATTCAGAAGGTATCCACACCTATTTACTTGTTCCATGTTGGTGTGTTACAGCCTGAATTTAAAATGGATTATTTTAAGATTTTAAGACCTTACAGATAATTATATTTGTGGGGCAGATGCAACTTTATTATGTGAGTTGTTAAGCACATTTTTACTCCTGAACTTATTTAGGCTTGCCATAAAAAAAAGAGGTCGAACACTTTCATTTTGTATTCTTTTGTAAAAATGGCAAAAAACATCATTCCACTTTGACATTATGGGTTATTGTGTGCCCATAGAGAATAGGGTGCCATTTGGGACACTGCCTTGGATACAGAATGGCTATCCAGAATGGGGTCACATTCACAACACTAGCGATGTCAATGTCTCTCACCTTGACTTGTATACAAGCCCCACCATATGTCCATATGCCTGTATGTGTGATCAACTGTGGGAGTCATTTCTTGACAGGAACAGAAAGGAAGGCCTACAGGGTTGGAGCAAGGGATATAGGGGATAGAAAGTAGAGGACGAGGGGGGGGGGGGGGGTTACAGAGGTACGCAAAGGTCCATATCACTCATGTGAGGAGGGAGTATGAGGTTACTCAGAGGTTTTAGTAAGAGAGGAGGTGGAGGGAGGGGGGGGGGGTGTTAAGGAGGGTCTGAGTGCTTCTGTGGTATTTGTGTAATTAAGTAGTAATTCCCTCGCTAGAGTGTTATTAGGAGCAGGACAGGGGCACCTGAATAATAACTGGCTCTATATGGGATGGGCTCAATGCCAGACTGGGCTCTTTTACTGTTATACTCAGAGATGGGCAGGAACATTTCATCAGTTCTAAGTGGAATCCAATTCTTTGAGGGAGTATTGATACAAAGGCCTGCGATTGTATTATTGTGAAGTTCAGAAATATGTGAAAAACCTGAATGCTGAATAATTTAAATATCACTAGGCTATACAGCATACCACAACAAAAATCTGACTACACAACCCTCCCATCACACACATCTTGAAGTTGTCTTTAAGCCAGGTGAAATGAACTCATCAAGCAAGTCATTTATTAACTTGGTCTAAGTGGTCAGTGAAGATTACGGCTACTTTGTGAGGCATTTCCAGTCAGATCCGTCATGAAATCTAAATGGGGGATTTCCAAAATACACAAATACATTGCACTTTTAAAATATAATTCCTGACCATTTCCCATGAGAGGCATAACAGGATGAACCAGAGAAAGACTGGAGGACATTGCCCTTCCAAGCTATCTGGTATAAGGCACTGGGGGGAGGACAGGGGGTTTGTGCGCGCGTGTGTGTGTGTGTGTGTGTGTGTGTGTGTGTGTGTGTGTGTGTGTGTGTGTGTGTGTGTGTGTGTGTGTGTGTGTGTGTGTGTGTGTGTGTGTGTGTGTGTGTGTGTGTGTGTGTGTGTGTGTGTGTGCGTGCATGCATGCATGCATGCGTGCATAAGTGTGTGTGGGTAAGTGTGTGTGTAAGTGTGTGTGTAAATGTGTGTGTGTGTGTAAATATGTGTGTGTAAGGGACAGAGAGATAAAGCTCGGCAGGCAGGGTCTTGTGTGTATTCACTTGCCTGACGACTCAAACTGAATTCTTCAGCTGCTCCATGTTCTCTACAGACCTCCGTCTGAGACTGCCATCGTTGAAGTGGTTTGTGGTGATGTCAAAACGAGGGTTGTTATACAAAACAAAGTCATCAGTGATTGGATCATCTCTAACCAATCAGAGTATCAAAGCCAATGACAAATTTTCAAAACGCAGCATTACCCACGTGGCTCTGTCCCAACCCATCGGATTCTGGGAACAATCAGAACGGTTAGAATGTGTTTGTGTTCTGAACGAATGTCCGTGGGCGTGGCGTAGCATTTGGCAGGAGCAAGGAGTTTGGGTTATAAAGATTTCTGTCATTTAGAATAGATTAGGTTTTTTCAGTTGCTCAGCTTTCTACAGTTGAAGTCGGAAGTTTACATACACCTTAGCCAAATACATTTAAACTCAGTTTTTCACAATTCCTGACATTTAATCCTAGTAAAAATTCCGTGTTTTAGGTCAGATAGGATCACCACTTTATTTTAAGAATGTGAAATTTCAGAATAATAGTAGAGAACTATTTATTTCAGCTTTTATTTCTTTCATCACATTCCCAGTGGGTCAGAAGTTTACATACACTCAATTAGAATTTGGTAGCATTGCCTTTAAATTGTTTAACTTGGGACAAAAGTTACGGGTAGCCTTCCACTAGCTTCCCACAATAAGTTGGGTGAATTCTGGACCATTCCTCCTGACAGAGCTGGAAAAGCACACGCTTTTTCAGTTCTGCCCACAAATTTTCTATAGGATTGAGGTATGGGCTTTGTGATGGCCACTCAAATACATTGACTTTGTTGTCCTTAAGCCATTTTGCCACAACTTTGGAAGTATGCTTGGGGTCATTGTCCATTTGGAAGATGCATTTGCGACCATGCTTAAACTTCCTTGAGATGTTGCTTCATAATTTTCTAACCTCATGATGCCAGCTATTTTGTAAAGTGCACCAGTCCCACCTGCAGCAAAGCACCCACACTACATGATTCTGCCACCCCCGTGCTTAATGGTTGGGATGGTGCTCTTCGGCTTGCAAGCCTCCCCTTTTTCCTCCAAACATAACGATGGCCATTATGGTCAAACAGTTCTATTTTTGTTTCATCAGACCAGAGAACATTTCTCCAAAAAGTACAATCTTTTTTTCCCCATGTGCAGTTGCAAACCGTAGTCTGGCTATTTTATGGCGGTTTTGGTGCAGTGGCTTCTTCCTTGCTGAGCGGCTTTTCAGGTTATATCGATATAGGACTTGTTTTACTGTGGATATAGATACTTTTGTATCTGTTTCCTCCAGCATCTTCACAAAGTCCTTTGCTGCTGAGCGGTATGATGGCTGCGTGGTCCCATACTGTTTATACTTGTGTGCTATTGTTTGTACAGATGAACGTGGTACCTTCATGTGTTTGGAAATTACTCCCAAGGATGAAACAGACTTGTGGAGGTCTACAATTTTTTCGGAGATCTTTGCTGATTTCTTTTGATTTTCCCATGATGTCAAGCAAAGAGGCACTGAGTTTGAAGGTAGGCCTTGAAATACAGTGAATTATAAGTGAAATAATCTGTCTGTAATTAATTGTTGGAAAAACTACTTGTATCATGCACAAAGTAGATGTCCTAACCGACTTGCCAAAACTATAGTTTGTTAACAAGAAATGTGTGGAGTGGTTGAACAACAAGTTTGAATGACTCCAACCTAAGTGTATGTAAACTTCCGACTTCAACTGTATGTGCCTGCTGCATGCCCTGGGGCTATAGTACAAGTTTCATCTTCATCGCAACAGTCATACTACCCAGAAAATAATCAATATTTCATTACAGACTTCATAAGAGTACACAAAATAAACATTAAAAGCCATGTTGCAAGTAATATTTGCGAAAAAAAACAGAATCTACACAACTTGTAGATGGCAATACCAAAAAAATACAGTGCCTTGCGAAAGTATTCGGCCCCCTTGAACTTTGCGACCTTTTGCCACATTTCAGGCTTCAAACATAAAGATATAAAACTGTATTTTTTTGTGAAGAATCAACAACAAGTGGGACACAATCATGAAGTGGAACGACATTTATTGGATATTTCAAACTTTTTTAACAAATCAAAAACTGAAAAATTGGGCGTGCAAAATTATTCAGCCCCCTTAATTTAATACTTTGTAGCGCCACCTTTTGCTGCGATTACAGCTGTAAGTCGCTTGGGGTATGTCTCTATCAGTTTTGCACATCGAGAGACTGAATTTTTTTCCCATTCCTCCTTGCAAAACAGCTCGAGCTCAGTGAGGTTGGATGGAGAGCATTTGTGAACAGCAGTTTTCAGTTCTTTCCACAGATTCTCGATTGGATTCAGGTCTGGACTTTGACTTGGCCATTCTAACACCTGGATATGTTTATTTTTGAACCATTCCATTGTAGATTTTGCTTTATGTTTTGGATCATTGTCTTGTTGGAAGACAACTCTCCGTCACAGTCTCAGGTCTTTTGCAGACTCCATCAGGTTTTCTTCCAGAATGGTCCTGTATTTGGCTCCATCCATCTTCCCATCAATTTTAACCATCTTCCCTGTCCCTGCTGAAGAAAAGCAGGCCCAAACCATGATGCTGCCACCACCATGTTTGACAGTGGGGATGGTGTGTTCAGGGTGTTGCTTTTACGCCAAACATAACATTTTGCATTGTTGCCAAAAAGTTCAATTTTTGTTTCATCTGACCAGAGCACCTTCTTCCACATGTTTGGTGTGTCTCCCAGGTGGCTTGTGGCAAACTTTAAACAACACTTTTTATGTATATCTTTAAGAAATGGCTTTCTTCTTGCCACTCTTCCATAAAGGCCAGATTTGTGCAATATACGACTGATTATTGTCCTATGGACAGAGTCTCCCACCTCAGCTGTAGATCTCTGCAGTTCATCCAGAGTGATCATGGGCCTCTTGGCTGCATCTCTGATCAGTCTTCTCCTTGTATGAGCTGAAAGTTTAGAGGGACGGCCAGGTCTTGGTAGATTTGCAGTGGTCTGATACTCCTTCCATTTCAATATTATCGCTTGCACAGTGCTCCTTGGGATGTTTAAAGCTTGGGAAATCTTTTTGTATCCAAATCCGGCTTTAAACTTCTTCACAACAGTATCTCGGACCTGCCTGGTGTGTTCCTTGTTCTTCATGATGCTCTCTGCGCTTTTAACGGACCTCTGAGACTATCACAGTGCAGGTGCATTAATACGGAGACTTGATTACACACAGGTGGATTGTATTTATCATCATTAGTCATTTAGGTCAACATTGGATCATTCAGAGATCCTCACTGAACTTCTGGAGAGACCAGTCTCTGAGTTTACCTTAGCTAGATAGAGTACAGTAGAAGAGCATGGACTGTAGCAAGGTTCCTAGAAAATAACAACTACTGTAAATTGCTACCCTTACAGAAAAACTACATGAATTTCACATGTGAACACATGTGAACACTTGTGTGATCTCATAGGATCACACGATCTTACGTGAAATAAATGTGACATCCTGGGGATGCAAACGTTCAACATTTGATGCCATGACACTACACATGTGACAACATTTGAGCACATCAAATCAAATCCAAATCAAATTGTATTTGCCACATACACAAGCAGATGTTAATGCGAGTTTAGTGAAATGCTTCTAGTTCCGACAGAGCAGTAATATCTAACAAATAATCTAACAATTCCCCCAAAACGACCTAATACACACAAATCTAAAAGGGTGAATGAGAATATGTACATGTAAGTCTATGGATGAGCGATGGCCGAGCGGCAAAAGCAAGATGCAATAGATGGTATAAAATACAGTATATACATGTGATATGAGTCATGTGAGATATGGAAACATTATTAAAGGGAATTATCTAGAGTGCATTGTATAAAGTGACTAGTGATCAATTTATTAAAGTGGCCAGTGATTGGGTCTAAATGTAGGCAGCAACCTCTCTGAGTTAGTGATTGCTGTTTAAAAAAATGTATTGATCTCATTTTGCTCTTTATTCATTTGTCAACACTCATCATCAGTTTGCTGTCGCGACTGAAGAAGACAGAATGTGAAAGACACAGCAGATGAACTACAGAAGATTTGAACTGAAGTTTGGAAGAGTGTTATGCTCACAAGTATAGCACAACACACACATGATGTTCAATCGTTCCAAGCATCGTGAACACGTCAATCGATATCTTCACTGTCATTGCTGCAGAAAGCAAAAATGTTTATTTTATATATAAGGCCCGTTGGTCTAGGGGTATGAATCTCACTTAGTGTGCAAGAGGTCCTGGGTTCAAATCCCAGATGAGCCCTATTGCAGATCCTTTAACAGTCTGATGGCCTTGAGAAAGAAGCTGTTTTTCAGTCTCTCGGTCCCAGCTTTGATGCACCTGTACTGACCTTGCCTCCTTGCCTACTTCCGGCGCCGACAGAGATGGCCGCCTCGCTTCGCGTTCCTAGGAAACTATGCAGTTTTTTGGTTTTTTTCGTGTTATTTCTTACATTAGTACCCCAGGTCATCTTAGGTTTCATTACATACAGTCGAGAAGACCTACTGAATATAAGATCAGCGTCAACTCACCATCAGTACGACCAAGAATATGTTTTTCGCGACGCGGATCCTGTGTTCTGCCTTACAAACAGGACAACGGAGCGGATCCCATGCAGCGACCCAAAAAAACGACTCAGAAAAAGAGGGAAACGAGGCGGTCTTCTGGTCAGACTCCAGAGACGGGCACACCGTGCACCACTCCCTAGCATTCTTCTTGCCAATGTCCAGTCTCTTGACAACAAGGTTGATGAAATCCGAGCAAGGGTAGCATTCCAGAGGGACATCAGAGACTGTAACGTTCTTTGCTTCACGGAAACGTGGCTCACTGGAGAGACGCTATCCGAGGCGGTGCAGCCAACGGGTTTCTCCACGTATCGCGCAGACAGAAACAAACATCTTTCTGGTAAGAAGAGGGGCGGGGCGTATGCCTTATGGCTAACGTGACATGGTGTGATGAAAGAAACATACAGGAACTCAAATCCTTCTGTTCACCTGATTTAGAATTCCTCACAATCAAATGTAGACCGCATTATCTACCAAGAGAATTCTCTTCGATTATAATCACAGCCGTATATATCCCCCCCAAGCAGACACATCGATGGCTCTGAATGAACTTTATTTGACTCTTTGCAAACTGGAAACCATTTATCCGGAGGCTGCATTCATTGTAGCTGGGGATTTTAACAAGGCTAATCTGAAAACAAGACTCCCTAAATTTTATCAGCATATCGATTGCGCAACCAGGGGTGGAAAGACCTTGGATCATTGTTACTCTAACTTCCGCGACGCATATAAGGCCCTGCCCCGCCCCCCTTTCGGAAAAGCTGACCACGACTCCATTTTGTTGATCCCTGCCTACAGACAGAAACTAAAACAAGAGGCTCCCACGCTGAGGTCTGTCCAACGCTGGTCCGACCAAGCTGACTCCACAATCCAAGACTGCTTCCATCACGTGGACTGGGACATGTTTCGTATTGCGTCAGACAACAACATTGACGAATACGCTGATTCGGTGTGCGAGTTCATTAGAACGTGTGTTGAAGATGTCGTTCCCATAGCAACGATTAAAACATTCCCTAACCAGAAACCGTGGATTGATGGCAGCATTCGCGTGAAACTGAAAGCGCGAACCACTGCTTTTAATCAGGGCAAGGTGTCTGGTAACATAACCGAATACAAACAGTGCAGCTATTCCCTCCGCAAGGCTATCAAACAAGCTAAGCGTCAGTACAAAGACAAAGTAGAATCTCAATTCAACGGCTCAGACACAAGAGGCATGTGGCAGGGTCTACAGTCAATCACGGACTACAGGAAGAAATCCAGCCCAGTCACGGACCTGGATGTCCTGCTCCCAGGCAGACTAAATAACTTTTTTGCCCGCTTTGAGGACAATACAGTGCCACTGACACGGCCTGCAACGAAAACATGCGGTCTCTCCTTCACTGCAGCCGAGGTGAGTAAGACATTTAAACGTGTTAACCCTCGCAAGGCTGCAGGCCCAGACGGCATCCCCAGCCGCGCCCTCAGAGCATGCGCAGACCAGCTGGCCAGTGTGTTTACGGACATATTCAATCAATCCCTATACCAGTCTGCTGTTCCCACATGCTTCAAGAGGGCCACCATTGTTCCTGTTACCAAGAAAGCTAAGGTAACTGAGCTAAACGACTACCGCCCCGTAGCACTCACTTCCGTCATCATGAAGTGCTTTGAGAGACTAGTCAAGGACCATATCACCTCCACCCTACCTGACACCCTAGACCCACTCCAATTTGCTTACCGCCCAAATAGGTCCACAGACGATGTAATCTCAACCACACTGCACACTGCCCTAACCCATCTGGACAAGAGGAATACCTATGTGAGAATGCTCTTCATTGACTACAGCTCGGCATTCAACACCATAGTACCCTCCAAGCTCGTCATCAAGCTCGAGACCCTGGGTCTCGACCCCGCCCTGTGCAACTGGGTACTGGACTTCCTGACGGGCCGCCCCCAGGTGGTGAGGGTAGGCAACAACATCTCCTCCCCGCTGATCCTCAACACTGGGGCCCCACAAGGGTGCGTTCTGAGCCCTCTCCTGTACTCCCTGTTCACCCACGACTGCGTGGCCACGCACGCCTCCAACTCAATCATCAAGTTTGCGGACGACACAACAGTGGTAGGCTTGATTACCAACAATGACGAGACAGCCTACAGGGAGGAGGTGAGGGCCCTCGGAGTGTGGTGTCAGGAAAATAACCTCACACTCAACGTCAACAAAACTAAGGAGATGATTGTGGACTTCAGGAAACAGCAGAGGGAACACCCCCCTATCCACATCGATGGAACAGTAGTGGAGAGGGTAGCAAGTTTTAAGTTCCTCGGCATACACATCACAGACAAACTGAATTGGTCCACTCACACAGACAGCATTGTGAAGAAGGCGCAGCAGCGCCTCTTCAACCTCAGGAGGCTGAAGAAATTTGGCTTGTCACCAAAAGCACTCACAAACTTCTACAGATGCACAATCGAGAGCATCCTGTTGTTAAAATGTGAAAACCCAGGTGCCAAATGTTATTTAGAATATTTTACTTTGAA
The DNA here is from genome assembly GCF_013265735.2 of Oncorhynchus mykiss. Classification (NCBI taxonomy): domain Eukaryota; kingdom Metazoa; phylum Chordata; class Actinopteri; order Salmoniformes; family Salmonidae; genus Oncorhynchus; species Oncorhynchus mykiss. The sequence continues at coordinate 34,246,068 of NC_048575.1, read as the reverse complement.
AAGCATAATTAACCATATTTCCATCCAAACTTTTTACGCGAATAAGGTACATGTCAGATAAGAAATGTCATGACAAACCTGATGGCGACAGAATATTTGTGAGAAAACTTTCCAAATGTTGACCAAACAAAATATGCTAGAAAAGGTGAGATATTTTTATGTCACATACACATATTTAGCAGATGTTATTGAGGGTGTAGCAAAATGCTTGTGTTCCAGTAGTATCTAACAGTGCAGTAGTATCTAAAACAATTCACAACAATACACACAAATCTAAAAATAAAAGAATGGGATTAAGAAATATAGAAATATTAGATTGAGCAATGTCGGAAAGGCATTGACTAAAACACAGTAGAATAGAACACAGTATATACATATTAGATGAGTAAATCAGTATGTAAACATAATTTAAACATTACTAAAGTGACTAGTGTTCCATTATTAAAGTGGCCAGTGAACCCAAGTCCCTGTATATAGGGCATCAGCCTCTAAGGTACTGGGTTGCATAACCGGGTGGCTAGTTAACAGTCTGATGGCCTTGAGATACGTTTTTCAGTCTCTCGGTCCCAGCTCCGATGGACCTGTACTGGCCTCGCCTTCTGGATGATAGCAGGGTGAACAGGCCATGGCTTATGTTGTTGATGTCCTTGATTTTCTTTTTGGCCTTGCTGTGACATAATGTAGGTGTCCTGGAGGGCAGGTAGTTTGCCCCCGGTGATGCATCACCGAGGGCATCTGGAGAGCCCTGCGGTAGCGGCCAGTGCAGTTGCAGTACAAGACAGTAATACAGCCCGACATGATGGTAATCAAGCACACTACCGTTGTGTCGTCTGCAAACTTGATGATTGAGTTGGAGGCGTGCATGGCCACACAGTCATGGGGGAACACAGAGTGTTGAGGATCAGCGAAGTGGAGGTGTTGTTTCCTATTTTCACCACCTGGGGGTGGCCCGTCAGGAAGTCCTGGACACAGTTGCACAGGGCAGGGTTCAGACCCAGGTCCCCGATCTTAATGATGAGCTTGGGAGATACTATGGTGTTGAATGCTGAGCTATAGTCAAAGAACAGTAACTTACATATGTATTCCTCTTGTCCAGATGGGATAGGGCTGTGTGCAGAGCGATGGCGATTGCATCGTCTGTGGATTTATTGGGGCGGTAAGCAAATTGAAGAGGGTATGAAGCAGAGGTGATATGATTCTTAACTAGCTTCTCAAAGCACTTCATGATGACAGAAGTGAGTGCTCTTTTTGGGGTACAGGAACAATGGGGGACATCTTGAAACATGTGGGGGCAGCAGACTGGGATAGGGAGAGATTGAATATATCCGTAAACACTCCAGCCAGCTGGTCTGCGCATGCTCTGAAGATGTGGCTAGGGATGCCGTCTGGGCTGGCAGCCTTGTGATGGTTAACACGCTTAAATGTCTTACTCACATCGGCCACGGAGAAGGAGAGCCCACTGTCCTTGGTAGCGGGCCGCGTCGGTAGCACTGTGTTATTCTCAAAGCTGGCAAAGAAGGTGTTTAGCTGGTTCGGAAACAAGACGTCGGTGTCTGGTTTTCCCTTTGTAATCAGTGATTGTCTGTAGACCCTGCCACAAACGTCTCGTGTCTGAGCCGTTGAATTGCGACTCCACTTTGTCTCTGCACTGACATTTTGCATGTTTGATTACCTACAGTTTCTATTTGGCCATATTCCCAGTCACCTTGCCATGGTTAAATGCAGTGGTTCGTGCTTTCAGTTTTGCGCGAATGCTGCCATCTATCCACGGTTTCTGGTTTACAACACCACAGGGAGGGAAAAAGGAAAATTTGATTCCATCTACGAGGACACTGAGTGAGACCAAAGTTTCAAGGGGGCGAGGAGACGTTCGCGGGCAGTACCAACAGCTGCACAGTGTGATCACCGTCAACATTGTCACTCAGCTAAGAAACAGGTTCAATGACCATGAAAGGCTCATGTTCCTTGCCCTCCTTGACCCGCAAAAGTTCCCAATGTATAGGGAAACTCAAAACTTTCCAAACGCTGCATTCTCAAGTCTCGAGGAAAGCTATGGCCCTAATTTTGAGTTGCCGCGGCTTAAAACAGAACTCACCGTTACGTACTCAATGTCTGACTTCGAGGGTAAGAGCACGGCTGATCTGCTCCACTTTCCCCAGCAGAAGAGACTAATTGATAGTATGCACAAATTGTGTCTAGTTTTGACCATTCCAGTGTCCACTGCATCAGTAGAAAGAACCATTTCTGCACTAAAAAGGATCAAGACATATTCCAGGAACACCACTGGACAGGCCCGACTGTCAGCCCTGGCTTTGATCTCAATTAAAAATAATTTATTTAGGATTTAAAATCAAAAGACAAGCTATATGAACCTGCCATTGCCCACTTCATAAAGCAGGACAGGAGAATGGACTTTTAAATGATAATCATCATGGTGAGTGAACTTTTTGTTTTAATCTACAGCTTGCTTTTTGTTGTTATCTCATTCATATCATTTGAATGCAATGTGTACATGACATTTTGTGTTGTGGTGCATTTATATTATTCTTGCATGCTGGAGATAGAATACAGCTTAACTTTTTTCTCTCTGACAGCATATACTGTCCGTGGTCTTGAAACAATGTGAGTAGTTGTGTGGTTGAATTTATCCCGCCACTATTGACTGTTTTGGCAAATGTTTCTTTGAAACGACGCAATCGTATTTTCTTCCAACGTGGTTCCTGCTATCGATATTTGCAACCGTTGTGTACTTGTGCTGCTTCTGTGAGCCACAGCCGAGGCGTGGATTAGGACCGTTTGACTCTGTCATCAAATAATTGCTTCTCCTACATAGGTCTGCAAAAGTAAGGTCTCAAGTCATGATCTGTATACACAGGCATCCGAGTTCTTTATCTATAAGTATGATGTCACATCTTTTTCCGCAACTGAGGGCCTAGCTCCAATAGTTACGGTTTGTCACTGACAACAACTATGAGGTGTTATTTCTATATTATTTATATGACAGTATGCTACTGTAATCTGATTTCAACTGCTGTAAAAAAAATGTTTTACACAATTGGGACTTAAATTGGATTAAAAGGTATAACGTATAACCAGGACAACCTGAAATATCCTGTTATAGTGCAGCTACACCACCAGATCCGTAAGCATGAAAGATATACGGCCACGTGAAATATCATCACATGTGAAGTGTTCCAAAAACACATGGTTTCACATGTGCAAAACATGGAAATGTCACGTGAAATCATGTGAATTTCCATGTGTGAAACTTTATGAAAAATATCATCACATGTGAAGTGTTCCAAAAACACATGGTTTCACATGTGCAAAACATGGGAATGTCACGTGAAATCATGTGAATTTCCACATGTGAAGTCATGTGTTGTTTCCAGAAGGGTAGCTATACTTTAAAGATTAGACTTTTGAACACGTTTTGCCTAACTACTTCTCTCCCCTGCCTATTTAATGATGCGTTTGGTGGCTGAAAAAGTGGTCAAGATAGATTCCCCTCTAGATTTCACCACAAATAAGCAGTGTTGTTCTGGTATAATTTGGCGGAATAGGCCTGTGTACATTTACATGACTGTTTCATTTGTTAGCTAAAATGACTGACTGACTGTTTTTCGTGTTTTTCGTCACATTTCAAGTGGTGGGCCCGTATTCACAAAGCATCTCAGAGTAGAAGTACAGATTCAGGATCAGTTTGACCTTTTACATCAAAATGAATGATTACATTGACAAAGGGGAGCTGGTCCTAGATCACTATTCTTACTCTGAATACGCTTTGTGAATATGGGCCCGGGAAGAAAGCTGTTGCCTAATACCTTGCACAGCAGTCGTTTCACCACAGGTCCCTGGATGTATTACAGTCAATGCTTATGAACCGAATATTGTATGTGAATTTCTAAATATCAGTGACACGAACAAAAGGGTTGAATTGTTCAGCAACATCTGCAGTGAACACTAACGTGGCTTTGGGGATGAAAGGTACATCAGGAATGTATTGCCATCTCCCAGTCAGGCCACTACATGCTGTGACATGGGCCTGGATGGTGACACACATCTTCTTCTGCCTGACTGAATACTGGGGTCTTTAGTGGTACCAGGAATCAATGGCCTTACCTGGGAGTACAGCAACAGTCTCCCAGTCTTTGTCTCACAGCCATTTTGTCAACATGTATTATATGTGACCACTCAAATCCATACAAAGTGCTGCGGACGCAAGCACTGACCTATATTCACTTTGTCCCATCTCGTCTGGGAGTGTACAAAACATTAAGAACACCTGCTCTTTCCATGACATATGACCAGGTGAATTCAAGTGAAAGCTATGATCCCTTATTGATGTCACTTGTGTAGATGAAGGGGAGGAGACAGGTTAAAGAAGGATTTTCAAGCCTTGAGAAAATCTAGACGTGGATTGTGTATGTGTGCCATTCAGATGGTGAATGGGAAAGACAAAAACTGATGACAGAAACTGATGCAGACCTTTGGAACATCTACATTTTAAAAAGTCTTAGAAACCCATTTAATATAGCCTACACCCTCAAAATAAACCCATTCATTATTTTAGACAGGTCTAAAGAGACATACATGAACAAAATGTACATTTCAGAAAAACAGATAGCATACTCTGAGTCATTATGTTCGTCACGTGACTAGGGGGGTTTCTAGTTATTGTGTTTCTATGTTGGTGTGTTTGTATGGTTCCCAATTGGAGGCAGCTGATGATTGTTGCCTCTAATTGGGGATCATACTTAGGCTGTCATTTTTCCCACCTGCGAGGTGGGATATTGTTTTGTTTAGTACCTATGTACTGCACGTTCGGTAATTCTTTGTTGTTTTGAAGTTTCACTGTAATAAATATGTGGAACTCTATTCATGCTGCGCTTTGGTCCACTCATTCTTATGACGAACGTGACAAAATATCCCACCACGACAGGACCAAGCAGTGTGCCATGGAGGAAAAGGAGAGCTGAACATGGGAGGAAATAATGGGTGGATGCGAGACCCTTCCTTGGCGGAAGTCGCCAAGGAGTATAGGAGGACAGCGATGACGCCGGGGTCCGCGGCCATAGAAACCCCAAGATTTTTTTTTAGGGGGGTGGCACAAGAGGTGGTGGGTCGAGCCGAGGAGAGAGCCAGAGACGGTCTGGGAGTCGATGGAGCAGTGTGAGGAGGGAGATCAGAGAGAGATGTTGGTTAGGGGTATTCTGCAGCGCATTCGCCCTGAAGAGCGCCTTCTCAACCCAATATGTCCTCGCCCTGAAGAGCGTGTCATCAGTTCGGTGAAACCTGTGCCGGCTCCACGCACCAGGCCTCCTGTGCGACTCCCCAGCCCGGTACATCCTGTGCCGGCTCCCCACACTTGCCGTGAAGAGCGTGTCATCAGTCCAGTGAAACCTGTGCCGGCTCCATGCACCAGGCCTCCAGTGCGCCTTCCCAGCCCGGTACGTCCTGTGCTGGCTACCCGCACTCACCCTGAAGAGTGTGTCACCAGCCTTGAGTCTCCAGCGATGAACTACAGCCCGGAACATCCAGCAACGGTTCACAATCCAGAGATTCCAGCGATGGTCCACGGCCCGGATGTTACAGCAGCGGTCCACGGCCCGGAGCTTCCAGCGACGGTCCACGGCCCTTCGCTTCCTGCGCCGGTGCCCAGTCCAGGCACGGCGTCCAGTCCCGGCGTCCAGTCCCGCTCCATGGCTGGAGCCTTCTTCTGCGCCGGTGTCCAGGCACGGCGTCCAGTCCTGCTCCATGGCCGGAGCCTTCCTCTGCCCCGGTGCTCAGTCCAGGCACAGTGTCCAGTCCCACTCCATGGCTGGAGCCTTCTTCTGCGCCGGTGTCCAGTCCAGACACGGCGTCCAGTCCTGCTCCATGGCCGAAGCCTTCCTCTGCTCCGGTGCCTAGTCCGGGCATGGCGTTCAGCCCGGCTCCATGGCCGGATCCGCGTCTGAGCGGGTGCTACGTCCCGCACCAAAGCCGCCACCGACGCTAGTTGCCCACCATAACCCTCCCCATCTAGGTTCAGGTTTTGCAGTCGGAGTGGGGGTACTGTCACGCCCTGACCATAGATAGCCCTCGGGGTTCTCTATGGTGTTGTAGGTCAGGGCATGGCTAAGGGGGTTCTCTAGTTATTGTGTTTCTATGTTGGTGTGTTTGTATGGTTCCCAATTGTAGGCAGCTGATGATCGTTGCCTCTAATTGGGGATTACACTTAGGTTGTCATTTTTGTCACCTGCAAGGTGGGATATTGTTTTGTTTAGTGCCTATATGCGCTACATACTGCATGTTCGTTAATTCTTTGTTGTTTTGAAGTTTCACTGTAATAAATATGTGGAACTCTACTCACGCTGTGCTTTGGTCCACTCATTCTTACAACGAACGTGACAATGTTAGAACCTGATCTGGCTTTGCCAATGGCTGTGGGCTACACTAGTTCATTTAGCAGACAAGATTTGCTTAGAATTCTGTGGCATTATTTGATATTATGTTATAGTATGAAGAAAACAATTGAACATAGCTGAATAAATATAAATCATATTTTCTACAAACAATTTGAGGGAGTCCGGACATGCGGCTATTCTGTGTTGAGTGGATAACAAAGAAACAGGTCCTCCAATAGTTATTTATACAATTTTAGTTGTAATACAAACGTTGGGCTATATGTTTTGATTTTGAATACATTCTATGGCTGCCTGATGCAACTTTAATGATGGTTTGAAAAAGGTTGCATGAAAGGCATGAGCTCTGCTTTGTTTTTTTTTGCACAGGTTGCACACACTTCATCAGTCTCTCATTCACAATTTGACAAGCACTTGATAATGCCTCAAATTTCCTGTCGGTATCCCCTTTGTGTGGCCATAATGCCCCCTAAAAAATCCATGCATTTTGCAGAAAGTGGCTGGTGTGTCCTTTGGATGAATATAATAATTATAATTCCCTTCTCCCGGCTGTGTGCTCTGAAGCAACTCTCACTCACATGGCTCTCTCAGATATCTCAAGTCTTATTAGCCAATGCCCATCACATGATCACGTCCTTCTCACAGGCTAAAAGTGAAGACAGACACATCGGGGACGCAACTGCACACATCCTTATCGAATTCCGAGGTGAAGATGTTGGAAGAACTGGCCACATTTACTTTTCGTCAGCCAACAAGATGAGTAGGTCTAACGAACAGCAAAAGCACTAGCCAATGTCAATCTACTATCCCCATTGTACAAAAGTTGACCTATTCTATTGTCCTCTTGTGTGGATTTTTATGGTGAAAATGATCTTCCCCAAACCGCCTAAGTATGACAATTGAGATCTACCCCAGTTATAAAGAAGATTAATGTGCTGAACTTATTTGGCCACTTTAGTTGTGATACAAAACATTAGGCCTATGGGCTAGGCTACATGAGGTTTGTGACTATGATTTGAAAAAGTCCATGCGCTGTTTCTTGCCTTACTGCACAAACTGGCATCATTCGTAAGTGATATGTAATTCACAAGTGATAGGCTAATATTGTCACCCATCAGACTATTCTTAATTTAATATTGTCGTTACATATACTAAATAATATACATGTAAAATGTTTTTTATTTAGAATAGACCATTATCATGCACCTGTCTTGAAACAGGGGCAGGGGGAAAAATACATGTCATTTATGCACTGAAATAGCGAATGGAGGAGGCTTTTCCCGTGGTTCATTTCCAAGCCAGCCAGGTAGGCTACACTCCTGTTGTAAATAGAAGCAATGTGCTTAATATTAGGAAAGTTGAGAAATAAACATAGTAGGCCTAGCCTATAAAAAGCTGATGGGATCCTCCTCTTTTTAATAGAGGCCATCAAAACTGTGTTTTCTGATGCAATTGCATAGCCTATAGAAATGTTGTGCAACACGAGCTTATGTGCTCATGATTAGATTCCCAATTACATTTGCATTGATGTCGAGAGTGATTAGAGGGACAATAGAATGCTGAGTACCAGGCAGTTTGTCACACCCTGATCTGTTTTGCCTGTATTGTGCTTGTCTCCACCCCCTCCAGGTGTAGCCCATTGTCCCCATTAACCCCTGTGCATTTATACCTATGTTTTCTGTTTGTCTGTTGCCAGTTCGTCTTGTCTCGTCAAGCATTTTTCCCGTACTCCTGTTTCTCGTTAGTTCCTGTTTTGTAGTTCTCCCGATTTTTGACCATTCTGCCTGCCCTGACCCTGAGCCTGTCTGCCGTTCTGTACCTCTTGACACTGCCCTGGATTAATGACCCCTGCCTGGCCTGAGCCAGAGCCTGCTTGCCGCTCTGTACCTTACGGACTCTGTCCTGGATTTATTGACCTCTGCCTGCCCTTGATCTGTCATTTGCCTGCCCCGTTTTGTAATAAACTTTTGTTATTACCAACTGTCTGCATCTGGGTCTTATCCCGAAGTCTGATACAGTTAGAAAGTTTGGTAGGCAACTAATGACCATAAGCAGCATCAGAGCTTGGAAAAACGGAGTTACTATGACTAAATCATCTTGTAGACTTTGACTGCGGTCATGACTCGTGACCGCCGGTGTGGAAGTAATATGGTCACCGTAACAGCCCTAACAGTGGGAAGCATTGGCGTCAACATAAGCCAGCATCCCTGTGAAATGTTTTTGATGCTTTGTATAGCCCATGCCCCAAGGGATTGAGGCTGTTCTGAGGGCAAAAAGGAAGGTGTTCCTAATGTTCGGTATACTCAGTGTATATTTTAGCTGACCCATCTGTGTGATGTGTCTGACATGTCCGACACTCGTCTATGGGCGTTTCTCTTTGCCTGGATATTGTACATAAACAGAGAACAATGTTAATCTATTTGGTTATTTATATTGTATGTTCCATAGGCATATTGTCTATAGCAGAACATGAAGGCAGACACTAGGTCTCTATGCCCTATTTAATGCACTACTTTTGAACAGGCTCTGGTCATTTGAGATGCAAAGTTGAGGATGAATCGAGCCTCCAGACGACCCCTAAGACAGTCAGAGGCTATTCATCTTAATAGTCTTTCTATGTCATTTTAGCAAGCCATGACACCCACCATCTCAGAATGTTCTGAAATTCTTTCTGTAGCTAGAAACAGATACGATTGGCATTCCTGAAACATATACTCTATATTTTTTGCTCCCACTTGTCCTGGGGCCCTTGACTGGTCTAAGATCCGTCCAATGTGTTCTCCAATCTCATAAAACGTTTTAGAAAAAGGCCGGAGTATTGAAAACAGTCAATCAACTTTTCTCTTATTTTTGTACTACTTGTTCAACAAAATCTATATCTCTGAGTAATTGTTTTAGAATAAAATAACATAATAATAAAACATTTTTAAATGTTCATACAGTATAGCTCAGTATTTGTATTATTTATTTTACACAGTCTTTTTTGCTCACCTTTATCAAGGGATCCAATAATGTTGTACCCCACTGTATATGGAGCCAGAATAGAGCCCAGAGGGACCCCTTGTGTGATTGGATTTGATTCATAATTGCAAAGTGTTACAAATGATCACCTGACCTCATTCCTAGTTAGTTTATGACAGGGACGATGCTGACCAGAACTAGACAGATAATGGTCTCCAAATAATCACTCTTACACTTAAAGCTTACTTTTAAAACTCTTTTCAAAAATGAATTTCTGTGAATTATAATTGCTTTACTGCAGGGGTTGCCAAACTTTATTGGCCGGCGACCACATTTTGTTATCCCAAAAGTGTGGCAACCCCATCATGTAAAAAAATAAAGAAAAAAGGATGTAACCAACGTCCGATGTTTACTATTTTAATTGGGGCTATGACAGTCTATCACAAATCAGTCGGACAGTACTTTAGACAGTATTTTAATCTGAAGGAAGTATGGTTTGAAGTGACTGAAATGCATCAGAAAGTTATTTTGAAGTTCAAAAGATCAGCCCCCATCCAGTCTGATTTAGTGTCTGGTCTTGTCAACTCTGTTTCTAATGAATCCTGTGGGGATTGTGGGAAACAGACCTGTTCCGGAGAGTCTTATCTTTCAGTGATGGGGTCATAATATTTTGTAGCTTAAACCGTTCAAAAGACAGAGACACATTTGCAAGAAGAAGCCAATCTGTTTATTACAACCGCATCTAGCGGCTAACAGAGGCTACTGACATAACCTTTTTTCAGTTTCTCTCTTGAGCTCATTTTCAAAATCGGGGGTCACGACCCCTAGTTTGGATATGCAGATTAATTGTAATCAGCCTCTTAAATCTAAACTGGAGGATTCGGACACGAGATGCTGTTGTTGCTAGTTGTAGTGAATGATCAGGTTCATTCAGAGGACAGTAAAATACCTCAGCGCTCCAGGAATAAAGTAATAGGTTTTAGGTCCCAAATGGCACCCTATTCTCTACATAGTGCACTGAGGGCCCAAACCCATTTAGGATGCAAACATAGCCTTGATTTGAGTTCAAGGATGAAATGTTGCTTCTGTCAAGAAGGTTCCGATATAATTTGCAAAAGGGAAAACAATATAAACAGAATGTCTCTCTTCAAATTAACAACGAACAAATCATTCATAACATAGCCCAAATTGAGAAAGTTCCTTCACTATCAAAGCCACTAAACAGTCCAAATGCATCAAGATATTTGCCACATTATAAGCAGAAAGGCAGCCTTGACAGAGGTTGAGCTTACCTGGCTTTATTGACCAAAATAATATTCCGGACCTGGAGGGTGGCACTCCAGACATGCTAAAGAAAGCACAAAGTATTTGCAAGATTTCAAATAGTATTTGAACTATGCCAGGTGACAGACTCTGCATAACATTCTGTTTATTGGAGGCAGTCCAGAAGACTCTACCCATGGCCTGTCTCTGAGGCCCCCCAGTGGCCTTATGGCTTACTTCTCCTATGTAGGCTACTCTAGGCTTGGAGACACATCTATGGACATCAAGCACAAACAGGAAAGTGTCGACAATGTTCTACAATACAAGCATTTGGATTGGCCTATTTCCCCTGACATTTAGTACAAAAGGAGTACATGCGTATGTAGCATATCTATCTTTCAAAGAGTCAGTCCCTGTAAATTCAGTGGCAAACCAAATCATTTATTCTCTTCAGTGGCTCAGGATTAAAAGAGATTCTTGTCTAAGTCTGCCAGCGGAACAGATTGTCTGCATGTTTTATCGCTGGGTATTTGTCTTGTTCATCTTTAATGGACAACTGCTTATCAGACAGAAGAACATAGCCCTTGGCCCTGTAAACTGTGAGGAGAGAGAGAGAGAGAGAGAGAGAGAGAGAGAGAGCACTATAGAGCGACAGACAGAGCACTATAGAGCGACAGACAGAGCACTATAGAGCGACAGACAGAGAGAGCACTATAGAGCGACAGACAGAGAGAGCACTATAGAGCGACAGACAGAGAGAGCACTATAGAGCGACAGACAGAGAGAGCACTATAGAGCGACAGACAGAGAGAGCACTATAGAGCGACAGACAGAGAGAGCACTATAGAGCGACAGACAGAGAGAGCACTATAGAGCGACAGACAGAGAGAGCACTATAGAGCGACAGACAGAGAGAGCACTATAGAGCGACAGACAGAGAGAGCACTATAGAGCGACAGACAGAGAGATAACTAGAGCGACAGACAGACAGAGAACTATAGAGCGACAGACAGACAGAGAACTATAGAGCGACAGACAGACAGAGAACTATAGAGCGACAGACAGACAGAGAACTATAGAGCGACAGACAGACAGAGAACTATAGAGCGACAGACAGAGAACTATAGAGCGACAGACAGACAGACAGAGAACTATAGAGCGACAGACAGACAGAGAGGGGAAGAGAGTGAATCACGTTCTCAGACGATGTAAATAAGAGTCTGTCAGTCTATGGGTTATTGACTTTTCGTTCACTGCCTGGCTGCCTAGAGAGAGAGAGGGAGAGAGAGAGACATAAAGAGAGAAAGAGAAGAGAAGAGAGATATATGGGGGCGAGAGAGATGAGAGAGATGCCTCTTGGCCAAGCCTGAAAGCAACAGCATATTGGTGGGAATAGCAGCCAGAAGACAGCATAACCACAAACTAAGGAAGAGAGGAAGGGCAAGCTCACGCTATTTCCCAGTAGACCACAACTCATGACACACACACACACACTGTGGGACTTCCACTGGGACTAACAAAACCTGTCCATCAAAACTGTTAGTATTGTAAGTAAACAGTAAGTTTGTCAGTTTAATTACAATGGCATAATAGAACTGCTAAACTGGTCAAGGTGATAATAACTGGCATATTACCTTGTCAAGTGATGGTCGTTATTGTCTTGACGCTTTGATCAGATTTGCATGAAATATAGCTTACATGTATAATTATCCCCACTCTCTCTCCTTGACATATAGCTCTGTTGTTGTTCAGGCAGGACAACTAAAGGAGTGAACGGAGTGACCGTCTGAAAAGGAATCAGTCAATCAGGACCTGGAGTGTCCCAAATGGTACCCTCGTCACTATATATACACTCTTCTAAAAAAAAAAGTAGCTAAGTTGAACAATACTGGGTTCTTTGGTTTTGTCCACCCTTTTTGGTGCCAGGTAGAACCCTTTTCAGAGGGTTATATATAGAACCCTCTATGGAGGGTTCTACCACAAACCATTGTATCATCTAAAGGTTCTTCCTAGAACCGTCTATGAAGGGTTCTACCGAGAATCCTTTTTATCTTTGGAGAGTTTTTCCTAGAACCCCTCTACGAAGGGTTCTACCACAAACCATTTTATCATCTAAAGGTTCTTCCTAGAACCGTCTATGAAGCGTTCTACCGAGAATCCTTTTTATCTTTGGAGAGTTTTTCCTAGAACCCCTCTACGAAGGGTTCTACCACAAACCATTTTATCATCTAAAGGTTCTTCCTAGAACCGTCTATGAAGGGTTCTACCGAGAATCATTTTTATATTTGGAGAGTTCTTCCTAGAACCCTCTATGAAGGATTCCACCTGCCTTATTAGCCTTTAAAATAATATTATTTATGACAATACACACAGTACCAGTAAAAAGTGTGGACACACCTACTCATTCAAGGGTTTTTTCTAAATGTTCTACATTGTAGAACAATAGTGAAGACATCACAACTATGAAAGTGAACATGGGATCATTGAGAGAATGCCAAGAGTGTGAAAAGCTGTCATCAAGGCAAAGTGTGGCTACCCTGAAGAATCTCAAATATAAAATATATTTTGATTTGTTGAACACTTTTTTGGGTTTCGACATGATTCTGTATATTTATTTCATAATTTTTTGATGTCTTCACTATTATTCTACAATATAGAAAATAGTAATAGTAAAGAAAAACCCTTGAATGAGTTAGTGTGTCTAAACTTTTGACTGGTACTGTATAGTTTAAGGTCTAGTTATACCCTAACACGGTGGTGTTGGGAATTTACTGGTTTACAGGACACATCAGGCCTGCAAATCATATTATGCTGGCTGCAAAGTAATGTGTAATTCCTATTGGAATCCATCCAGAGTTATCAAACAAGTGGAATTGTTAATCACCCGCAACTTGCATTCAGATCAACTACCAGGGTAGTGAATAATTAATACTGAGACTACCTCAATCATCTAAACTGGAACAGCCATCTTACTAATGGGTGCAATTAGTACAACAGATTGGATTAGTTTAGAGAACTGTATGTTATTTATCTTTGTGTAACATCAAATGAATCGACCAATCAAAGTTCTTGTAAAAACACAGATATTATAGTAAAACAAACAATTCTGAAAATCAATAGAGCATGCTGGGAAATATTATATATGGTTCTATCTAGAACCCTTCTTGCCTTCCAAAGAATCCTTCACGCAGTCCAAAGAATCATCAGAGGACCCTTTCTACCAAAAACAGATCATAGGATGTTGAAGGTTCCAGGTAGAACTCAAAGAACTTTACAAAGAACTCTTGTCTTCTGATCAACATGGTTCTTGGTAGAACCCTATCCCTCCGCAAAGAACCCTTTTGAAGGGATTGATTTGATTTGATTTGATTTGATTTGATTTGAAACCTTTTTTTTCTAAGTGTGCATACACAGGTCTCTGCTCAAAAGTAGTGCACTATGTAGGGAATATGGTGCCATTTGGTATGCCATTTGGGATGCACACTAGGATACAGAAATGGGTTTAGTAGACACAAAGCTATTCAGCTGCTCAGTGAACACTTTTCTATTACTCTGCCACATCAAGGAGATGATGTTTCTGAAGAATCAGCTCTGGTAGGTTTGTGGGTGTACTGTATGTGTTATTTGTACAGTGACCTCCTCTTCAGCTTGAGGGAAAACTAAAAGTCAGGAGAAAGAAACAGAACAGCCAGCATGCATTCCAAATGTTTATCGAAGATATTAATCAAATAACTTTCGAAAGTCAACCTTATCTCCTACATATTCAGTAGCTACAAACCTGGCAAGAGGGCTAAGTGAAATACTTAATTTGTAAAAAAATAAATAAAAAAAAGAAGTTTTACTCACGATCCTCAATAGCAGGACACAAAACGACACCAGAATGGAAATACGACTGAAACACAAGGCTGGATAAGACATGAAGGATACAGTCTGAAAGTGGAGTCCCACCCAACTCCTAGGTTATTTGGACAAGCCTCACCCTGGTGTAAACAGACAAGGCAGTAACTGTGTTGGGCCATGTAGATCCAGAGTTCCCTAGAGTACATCCTGACCTGATGACCTGAGCAGGGAAAACCCAAAGTGCAGGTAATTTAGGACAAACACTTGAAAAAATTGAGAGGGAATACACACACAAAATGTCCCCATAATAAAGCCTATTATCTACATCTCTAGTGGGTGCCGGGTGTTTCATTAGAGTTAGTCTCCCCCCCAACCATTCCCGGTGCCTGTTGGCTCCATGCTGGGAGAATCATGTAAACAGTTTGAGGAGCTAAAACACAGTCCTTTTCATCCCACACTCATACATTATGGAGAGAAAATTCTCCTTTTACACTGAGACAGCTGCAGTCTCGAGGCACTTCTGTCAGTACTAGGGTTGCAGAATTCTGATAATTTTCCTTTCACCTCCAGGCCGTGTAAGGGATATTTGACCAAGAAGGAGAGTGATGGTGCCGCATCAGATGACCAGGCCTCCACAATCACCAAACCGCAATGATTTGAGATAAATTGGACCGCAGAGTGAAGGAAAAGCAGCCAACAAGTGCTCAGCATATGTGGGAACTCATTCAAGACTGTTGGAAAAGCATTCTAGGTGAAGCTGGTTGAGAGAATGCCAAAAGTTTGCAAAGCTGTCATCAAGGCAATGGGTGCCTACTTTGAAGAATCTAATATCTAAAATATATTTTGATTTGGTTAACAATTTTTTATGTTACTACATGATTCCATATGAGTTATTTCATAGTTTTGATGTCTTCACTATTATTTTACAATGTAGAAGATAGTAAAATAAAGAAAAACCTTTGAATGAGATGGGGTGTCCAAACTTTTGACTGATACTGTACGTTTTCACGTGATTTTCCACATGTGAAATCATGCGATATGGAGCATTTGATATAGGCTATGAATCCACAGAAATGAACTACCATAAAATTACATATGCGCGTGAAGTACAGGATCTCTATGTGAACTACAGGTAACTGACAAAATAAAGGAAACACGAGGAAATTAGGAATGCAAAGTATATTGAAAGCAGATGCTTCCACACAGGTGTGGTCCCTGAGTTAATTAAGCAATTAACATCCCATCATGCTTAGACTTTGAAAGAGGGTTCTCAAAGGAGCATGGGGGGTTTAAAGTGCATGTGTGTGTGTGTCAATCAGTCACCAGATCTCAACCCAATTTAGCACTTATGTGAGAAGAACGGTGTTGCATCCCTCCAATAGAGTTCCAGACACTTGTAGAATCTATGCCAAGGCGCATTGAAGCTGTTCTGGAAGCTCGTGGTGGCCCAATGCCCTATTAAGACACTATGTTGGTGTTTCCTTCATTTTGGCAGTTACTGTACATCTTCCATCTTCTCAAACAATGGTACCTGGGATGTAGCGTTTCATATTGATGTGTACTTTAAACCCATTTAACATCTATAACTTACGGCTAGTGCTTTTACCTGACATTTTACACTTATGACCTTTAACATGAGAAAAGGCTGCTAGCTTAAGAAGTCTCATGAGAGATGGGAGGAATCTGTGTGTCCAGGGTTTGTCTGTCTGTGTGTGTGTGTGTGTGTGTGTGTGTGTGTGTGTGTGTGTGTGTGTGTGTGTGTGTGTGTGTGTGTGTGTGTGTGTGTGTGTGTGTGTGTGTGTGTGTGTGCGTGCGCGTGTGCGCACGCGTGTGTCTAACCCTCCAAAAGGATACCAGATTTCCACTGAAATATTTCTTACACACAGACATGTTTGAAGTTACATTCCCTCTCCTCATCATAACTTCAAAAGTTATAGTAACGTAATCGCTACACCATATAACAGTAATGCTATCTCCCTAAACTGGCATTGCCAAATGGTCTGCATTGAGTGGAATAAGTGTCCTGAACTAGGATCAGGTCCTCCCTGTCATCATCTTATTCATTGTGATCTAAAATACCAAATTGATCTTAGGATTCCTGCTTGATATTCTTTGTGAATACGGGCTTAAAAAAGCACCTTTAATTAACCCTGCTAATGAGTTTAATCTGCATAATTTAAGAGAAGGTCTGTACAGGGAAGACAGATATTCACACACACACACACACACACACACACACACACACACACACACACACACACACACACACACACACACACACACACACACACACACACACACACACACACACACACACACCATAGATCTCCGTTGAGCTTCATAATGTGGGAAGGGAAGCTGCTGTGTGTTCATGCCTAGGTGAACATTTCTGCCCCCTTCTGTTTCATGTTTATTCAACACTTACATGAATGTGAATATGAATACGTGTTTCATGCCAATAGGGGAAACATAAATTGTTCTGATGAGTTGAAAACGTGTGTTTCAGTGTGGTGGCTGAAGTATATAACAAAGTGAGAGATTAGGGAGTCAGGGATAAGAAAGTTGGAGATCACCAAATCGTGCAGGAAAAACATTGGACCACTGGTACTCAACTTTTCTAAAAGCCTACAAGGCCCTCCCCACCCTTCCTTCAGCAAATCTGATCATGACTCCATTTTGCTCCTGTCTTCCTATAGGCAGAAACTCAAACAGAAAGTACCTGTGCTAAGGTCTATTCACCGCTGGTCTGACCAATCAGAATCCATCCTTCAAGATTGTTTTGATCATATGGACTGGGATATATTCCAGGTATATAGAGAGAGAGAGAGAGAGAGAGAGAGAGAGAGAGAGAGAGAGAGAGAGAGAGAGAGAGAGAGAGAGAGAGAGAGAGAGAGAGAGAGAGAGAGAGAGAGAAGGATAGAGAGACCAACCAGAGTAATAACATTGCTACCTATGTCTTTCTCACTATTTCATTATTGTCCTCTTAATTAATTTCTCCTAGTACATTTTTTAAAATGTTATTACATACAGCCGGAAATAACTTTTGGATATCAGAGCTGCGGTAACTCAGCAGCATTATGACCATGAATATGACATCCCGAAATGGATCCCTTTTTTGTACCCACCGGGGCAATTGTGCGCCGCCCTATAGAATTCCCAATCACGGCCGGCTGTGATACAGCCTAGAATCTAACCAGGGTCTGTAGTGATATTGCACTGAGAAGCAGTGCCTTAGACTGGTGCGCCACTTGAGAGCCCGTACATGGCAGGATCTACAGACAATCACACACTACAAGCCACCAGCCACGTCATGGACACCAACGTCTTGCGTTCGGACAAGCTAAACACCTTCTTCGCCCGCTTTGAGGATAACACAGTGCCACAGACATGGTCCGCTACCAAGGACATTGGGCTCTCCTTCTCTGTGGCCGACATTTAAGCGTATTAACCCTCACAAGGCTGCCAGCCCAGACGGCATCCCTAGCCACGTCCTCAGAGCATGCGCAGACCAGCTGGCTGGAGTGTTTACGGATATATTCAATCTCTCCCTATTCCAGTCTGCTGTCCACACTTGCTTCAAGATGTCCACCATTGTTCCTGTACCCAAAAAGCAACGGTAACTGAACTAAATGACTATCACTTCAGTCATCATGAAGTGCTATTACAGGCTAGCTAAGGAGAAAGATAAATTACGTGGGGATTATCTCCGAGGATTCTCTGCGTGGACCGTTCAGGGGACCGTTCAGCTGCTCGATGACGCACTTCTCCTGCGCACCTCTATGATCGTCCTCCCGATGTCAGTGTCCTTTTGGCTTAGGAGTCTGTTCCCCCACCCATGCTTTGGAAGGGGTCTTCTGAGGACAGACAGCTCTGTAGCTCAGAGCTCACAGCATAGGAATGAAACCCTTTAGATACCACGATTCTCTGGGATTGGATGCTAAGAAAGAAAGAAAGAAAGAAAGAAAGAAAGAAAGAGACCAGTAATGGGTTGTGGCATACAGTATTTTCCAGCGAGCTGTAGTGACAGCAGGGTCGTAGTCAGTGCACACCGTAGCAAAACACTTCACAACATGAAACAAATGTTTCAGGTAGTCATTCCCTCTTTCAGTTTGTTTGCTTCCATTTGGTGCCAAGTTAGCCGACTAAACTCAACTCCATGATTTACAATGGAGTTAAGCGGTGACTAGTGTGGGTGGACTGGAGCTCCGACGTCATATAAAATTACGTTTTTATTGAAATCTCCACAGAATAGCCTAAATGCGGGCTATTCTTTGGGTGCTGAAATCCAGCATCCTCAATACAGTCAGAACCAGGAAGTTACCTCTCTCTCCCACAAAACATTTCACGGGAAACAGCAGCATAGCCTCCAGTCCTCAATAAGCCTGCAATCAGCATCCCAGATTTCCAGATCTCTAACACGCACAGAGGAACCAAAGCATGGAGCACGCTGAGTACACACATCCCAGCTAACATATCACACACATGCGAACCCACAAACACAGAATCGTTGGAAAAGCATGCGAACCCACAAACACAGAATCGTTGGAAAAGCACATACACACACATCCACACACATACTGTAGCGTATAGCCTTATAGGTTTCTGGGTTAAGTGATAGAGAGGAGGACAAGAGGGTGCACTGGAGAAAGAACGAAGGCAGAGGGCAGTAAAGTAAAGATGGAGCTCTCATCTCAAAATAGGTTTGGTGGAAAATCAAATCAGAGCATTAGCTAGAAAGCCATTAAAGCTTTCTGAGTGTGGCTCAGTCATTAGCAAAGTAGAGAGAGAGAGCGAGAGAGAGAGAGAGAGAGAGAGAGAGGGAGAGAGCAAATGTACTACAGGCTTGGCTAGGCTGAGCTGTGGAGCGATGCTTGAGGGGGGACTGGACTTCAGACTCAGGCCCAGGCCCAGCAATGGGGAACATATTTGGGTTGAGTTGATACATTCCCTCCATTAAGTAATGGAACAATGAACTGCAGGTTCTGACAGGGGCAATGAGCTCACATATATTTGGGGATCTTATTGGGGATGGTCTGTCCAGACTCGTCACAAAGCTCAGAATAAAACCGAGCTGCATTACTGAAAATTACATGAGCATGTCTACGTTTGCTAAGCTGCTAAGCTTCCCAGTAAAGCAATGAAAACAATCAAGCATCCCAGAAAATAGGCCACGTTAACATACAGTTGAAGTGGGAAGTTTACATACACTTAGGTTGTAGTCATTAAAACTCGTTTTTCAACCACTCCACACATTTCTTGATTACAAACTATAGTTTTGGCAAGTCGGTTAGGACATCTAATTTGTGCATGACACAAGTCATTTTTCCAACAATTGTTTACAGACAGATTATTTCACATATAATTCACTGTATCCCAATTCCAGTGGGTCAGAAGTTTACATACACTAAGTTGACTGTGCCTTTAAACAGCTTGGAAAATTCCAGAAAATGATGTCATGGTTTTAGAAGCTTCTGATAGGCTAATTGACATCATTTGAGTCAATTGGAGGTGTACCTGTGGATGTATTTCAAACTCAGTGCCTCTTTCCTTGACATCATGGGAAAATCAAAAGAAATCAGCCAAGACCTCAGAAAAAAATTGTAGACCTCCACAAGTCTGGTTCATCCTTGGGAGCAATTTCCAAACGCTCAGGAAGGAGACGCGTTCTGTCCCCCAAAAGTGCAAATCAATCACAGAACAACTGCAAAGGACCTTGTGACGATGCCTGAGGAAACAGGTACAAAAGTATCTATAGTAAAACAAGTCCTATATCGACATAACCTGAAATGCCGCTCAGCAAGGAAGAAGCCACTGCTCCAAAACTGTGATAAAAAAGCCAGACTACGGATTCTAACTGCACATGGGGACAAAGATTGTACTTTTTGGAGAAATGTCCTCTGGTTTGATGAAACAAAAATAGAACTGTTCAGCCATAATGAATATCGTTATGTTTGGAGGGAAGAGGGGGAGGCTTGCATGCCAAAGAACACCATCCCAACCGTAAAGCACGCGGGTGGCAGCATCATGTTGTGGGGGTGCTTTGCTGCAGGAGGGACTGGTGCACTTCACAAAATAGATGGCATCATGAGAAAGGAAAATTATGTGAATATATTGTAGCAACATCTCATGACATCAGCCAGGAAGTTAAAGCTTTGTCTCAAATGGGTCTTCCAAATGGACAACGACCCCAAGCATACTTCCAAAGTTGTGAAAAATGGCTTAAGGATAACAAAGTCAAGGTATTGGAGTGGCCATCACAAAGCCTATATAAAATGTGTGGGCAGAACTGAAAAAGTGTGTTCGAGCAAGGAGGCCTACAAACCTGACTCAGTTACACCAGCTCTGTCAGGAGGAATGGGCCAAAACTCATCCAACTTATTGTGGGAAGTTTGTGGAAGGCTACCTAAAATGTTTGACCCAAGTTAAACAATTTGAAGGCAATGCTACTAAATACTAATTGAGTATATGTAAACTTCTTACCCACTGGGAATGTGATGAAATAAATAAAAGCTGAAATAAATTATTCTCTCTACTATTATTCTGACATTTCACATTCTTAAAATTAATTGGTGATCCTAACTGACCTAAGACAGTGAATCTATACTAGGATTAAATGTCAGAAATTGTGAAAAACTTAGTTATAATGTATTTGGCTGAGGTGTATGTAAACTTCCGACTTCAAATGTATGTAGCTTAAGAAACAAGGCTCATGAAATCAATTATTTTATAGTAACAGATGACATTCATAGTCTGACAATCTCACTTAGATAATGCATTGGATGCTACAGTGGTAGCAGTACATGGTTATAATATCTACAGAAAAACAGAAAAACAGAAATGCCAATGTTGGAGGTGTTGTCGTTTATATTCAGAACCACATTCCTGTAAAGCTTAGATACAATCTCATGTTAAATACTGTTAAGTAATATGGCTGCAGGTTACTCTGCCTCACCTAACGCCCATTCTTGTGGGAAGCTGCTATAGACCACCATCTGCTAACAGTCAGTATCTGGTTAACATGTGTGAAATGCTTGATAATGTATGTGATATCAACAGAGAGGTATATTTTCTGGGTGATTTAAATATTGAATGGCTATCATCAAGCTGACCACTCAAGAAAACGCTAGTGCCTGCAACCTGGTTTAGGTTATCAGTCAACCTACAAGGGTAGTTACAAACAGCTAAACACCTTCTTCACCCACTTTGAGGATAACACAGTGCCACAGACGCGGCCCGCTACCAAGGACAGTGGGCTCTCCTTCTCCGTGGCCGACGTGAGTAAGACATTTAAGTGTGTTAACCCTCACAAAGCTGACAACCCAGACGGCATCCCTAGTCACGTCCTCAGAGCATGCGCAGACCAGCTAGCTGGAGTGTTTACGGACATATTCAATCTCTCCCTATCCCAGTCTGCTGTCCACACTTGCTTCAAGATTTCCACCATTGTTCCTGTACCCAAAAAAGCAAAGGTAACTGAACTAAATGGCTATCGCCCCGTAGGACTCACTTATGTAATCACGAAGTGCTATGACAGGCTAGTTAAGGATCATATCATCTCTACCTTACCTGACACCCTAGACCCACTTCAATTTGCTTACCGCACCAATAGATCCTCAGACGATGCAATCGCCATCGCACTGCACACTCCCTTATCCCATCTGGACAAGAGGAAAACCTATGTAAGAATGCTGTTCATTGACTATAGCTAAGCATTCAACATCCTAGGAGACTGAAGAAATTTGGATTGGCACCTAAAACCCTCACAATCTTTTACAGATAACAATTGAGAGCATCCTGTCGGGCTGTTTCATCCCCCTGTATGGCAACTGCACTGCCCGCAACCGCAGGGCTCTCCAGAGGGTGATGTCACAGGAAGCAAAAAAGATCATTAAGGACATCAAGCACCCGAGCCATTGCCTGTTCTCCCCGATATTATCCAGAAGGCGAGGTCAATACAGGTGCATCAAAGCTGGGAACGAGAGACTGAGAATCAGATTCTATCTTCTATCTGTTAAATAGCCATCACTAGCCGGCTTCCACCCAGTTACACAATCCTGCACCTTAGAGGCTGCTGTCCTATATACCTGTACATAGACTTGGAATCACTGGCCACTTTAATAATGGAACACTAGTCACTTTAATAATGTTTAAATTCTGTTTACATACTGCTTTACTCATCTGATATGTATCTCCTGTATTCTATTCTACTGTACAGTGGCTTGTGAAAGTATTCACCCCCTTGGCATTTTTCCTATTTTGTTGTTTTATAACCTGGAATTAAAATGGATTTTGGGGGAGATGTATCATTTGATTTACACAACATGCCTACCACTTTGAAGATGCAAAATATTTTATATTGCGAAACAAACAATAAATAAGACAAAAAAACAGAATACTTGAGCGTGCATAACTATTCACCCCCCAAAGTCAATACATTGTAGAGCCACCTTTTGCAGCAATTACAGCTGCAAGTCTCTTGGGGTATGTCTCTATAAGCTTGGCATATCTAGCCACTGAGATTTTTGCCCATTTTCCAAGGCAAAACTGCTCCAGCTCCTTCAAGTTGGATGGGTTCTGCTGGTGTAAAGATATCTTTAAGTCATACCACAGATTCTCAATTGGATTGAGGTCTGGGCTTTGACTAGGCCATTACAAGACATTTAAATGTTTCCCCTTAAACCACTTGAGTGTTGCTTTAGTAGTATGCTTAGTGTTATTGTCCTGCTGGAAGGTGAACCTCTGTCCCAGTCTCAAATCTCTGGAAGACTGAAACAGGTTTCCCTCAAGAATTTCCCTTTATTTAGTGCCATCAATCATTCCTTCAATTCTGACCAGTTTCCCAGTCCCTGCTGATGAAAAACATCCCCACAGCATGATGCTGCCACCATCATGCTTCACTGTGGGGATGGTGTTCTCGGGGTGTTGAGAGGTGTTGGGTTTGCACCAGACATAGCGTTTACCTTGATGGCCCAAAAGCTCAATATTAGTCTCATCTTACCAGAGTACCTTCTTCCATATGTTTGGGGAGTCTCCCACATGCCTTTTGGCGAACACCAAACATATTTGCTTATTTTTTTCTTTAAGCAATGGCTTTTTTCAGGCCAATCTTCTGTAAAGCCCAGTTCTGTGGAGTGTACGGCTTAAAGTGGTCCTATGGACAGATACTTCGATTTCCACTGTGGAGCTTTGCAGCACCTTCAGGGTTATCTTTGGTCTCTTTGTTGCCTCTCTGAGCAACACCCTCCTTGCCTGGTCCGTGAGTTTTGGTGGGCGGTGCTCTCTTGGCAGGTTTGCTGTGGTGCCATATTCTTTCAATTGTTTAATAATGGATTTATTGGTGCTCCTTGGGATGTTCAAATTTCCAGATATTTTTTTTAATAACCCAACCCTGATCTGTACTTCTCCACAACTTTGTCCCTGACCTGTTTGGAGTGCTCCTTGGTCTTTATGGTGCCACTTGCTTGATGGTTCCGCTTGTTTAGTGGTGTTGCAGACTCGGAGGCCTTTCAGAACAGTTGTATATATACTGAGATCATGTGACACTTAGATTGCACATGAGGTGGACTTAATTGTACTAATTATGTGACTTCTGAAGGTAATTGGTTGCACCAGATCTTATTTAGGGTATTCATAGCAAAGGGGGTGAATACATATGCATGCACCACTTTTCAGTTTTGATTTTTTTTTTTTTTCACTTCACCAATTTGGACTATTGTGTTTATGTCCATTTCTTGAAATCCAAATAAAAATCCATTTAAATTACAGGTTGTAATGCAACAAAATAGGAAAAACGCCAAGGGGGATGAATACTTTTGCAAGGCACTCTATTTTAGTCAATGCCACTCCGACATTGCTCGATCTAATATTTATATATTTCTTAATGACTGCTGCCTTTGGTTCACTCCAGACCTGACTGCCCTCGACCAGCACAAAAACATCCTGTGGCGGACTGCAATAGCATCGAATAGTCCCCGCGATATGCAACTGTTCAGGGAAGTCAGGAAAGCTAAGGCCAGCTTCTTCAGGCAGAAGTTTGCATCCTGTAGCTCCAACTCCAAAAAGTTCTGGGACACTGTGAAGTCCATGGAGAACAAGAGCACCTCCTCCCAGCTGCCCACTGCACTGAGGCTAGGTAACACGGTCACCACCGATAAATCCATGATTATGGAAAACTTCAACAAGCATTTCTCAACGGCTGGCCATGCCTTCCGCCTGGCTACTCCAACCTCGGCCAACAGCTCCCCCCCCCCCCCCCCCGCAGCTACTCGCTCAAGCCTCTCCAGGTTCTCCTTTACCCAAATCCAGATAGCAGATGTTCTGAAAGAGCTGTAAAACCTGGACCCGTACAAATCAGCTGGGCTTGACAATCTGGACCCTCTATTTCTGAAACTATCCGCCGCCATTGTCGCAACTCCTATTACCAACCTGTTCAACCTCTCTTTCATATCGTCTGAGATCCCCAAGGATTGGAGAGCTGCCGCAGTCATCCCCCTCTTCAAAGGGGGAGACACCCTGGACCCAAACTGTTACAGACCTATATCCATCAGTCTTCGAAAGCCAAGTCAACAAACAGGTCACTGACCATCTCGAATCCCACCGTACCTTCTCCGCTGTGCAATCTGGTTTCCGAGCCGGTCACGGGTGCACCTCAGCCACGCTCAAGGTACTAAACGATATCATAACCGCCATCGATAAAAGACAGTACTGTGCAGCCGTCTTCATCGACCTTGCCAAGGCTTTCGACTCTGTCAATCACCATATTCTTATCGGCAGACTCAGTAGCCTCGGTTTTTCGGATGACTGCCTTGCCTGGTTTACCAATTACTTTGCAGACAGAGTTCAGTGTGTCAAATCGGAGGGCATGCTGTCCGGTCCTCTGGCAGTCTCTATGGGGGTGCCACAGGGTTCAATCCTCGGGCCGACTCTTTTCTCTGTATATATCAATGATGTTGCTCTTGCTGCGGGCGATTCCCTGATCCACCTCTAAGCAGACGACACCATTCTATATACTTCCGGCCCGTCCTTGGACACAGTGCTATCTAACCTCAAAACGAGCTTCAATGCCATACAACACTCCTTCCGTGGCCTCCAACTGCTCTTAAACGCTAGTAAAACCAAATGCATGCTTTTCAACCGTTCGCTGCCTGCACCCGCACGCCTGACCAGCATCACCACCCTGGATGGTTTCGAGCTTGAATATGTGGACATCTATAAGTACCTAGGTGTCTGGCTAGACTGCAAACTCTCCTTCCAGACTCATATCAAACATCTCCAATCGAAAATCAAATCAAGAGTTGGCTTTCTATTCCGCAACAAAGCCTCCTTCACTCACGCCGCCAAACTTAACCTAGTAAAACTGACTATCCTACCGATCCTCGACTTTCGCGATGTCATCTACAAAATTGCTTCCAACACTCTACTCAGCAAACTGGAGGCAGTTTATCACAGTGCCATCCGTTCTGTCACTAAAGCACCTTATACCACCCACCACTGCGACTTGTATGCTCTAGTCGGCTGGCCCTCGCTACATATTCGTCGCCAGACCCACTGGCTCCAGGTCATCTACAAGTCCATGCTAGGTAAAG
Organism: Oncorhynchus mykiss; assembly: GCF_013265735.2. Classification (NCBI taxonomy): domain Eukaryota; kingdom Metazoa; phylum Chordata; class Actinopteri; order Salmoniformes; family Salmonidae; genus Oncorhynchus; species Oncorhynchus mykiss. The sequence continues at coordinate 34,220,015 of NC_048575.1, read as the reverse complement.
CTCCGCCTTATCTCAGTTCACTGGTCACGATGGCAACACTCATCCGTAGCACGCGCTCCAGCAGGTGTATCTCACTGATCATCCCTAAAGCCAACACCTCGTTTGGCCGCCTTTCGTTCCAGTTCTCTGCTGCCTGTGACTGGAACGAATTGCAAAAATCGCTGAAGTTGGAGACTTTTATCTCCCTCACCAACTTCAAACATCTGCTATCTGAGCAGCTAACCTAGCGCTGCAGCTGTACATAGTCTATCGGTAAACAGCCCACCCATTTTTACCTACCTAATCCCCATACTGTTTTTATTTATTTACTTTTCTGCTCTTTTGCACATCAATATCTCTACCTGAACATGACCATCTGATCATTTATCACTCCAGTGTTGTTAATCTGCAAAATTTTAATTATTCGCCTACCTCCTCATATCTTTTGCACACAATGTATATAGACTCCCCTTTTTTTCTACTGTGTTACTGACTTGTTAATTGTTTACTCCATGTGTAACTCTGTGTTGTCTGTTCACACTGCTATGCTTTATCTTGGCCAGGTCGCAGTTGCAAATGAGAACTTGTTCTCAACTAGCCTACCTGGTTAAATAAAGGTGAAATAAAAAATAAAAAAATAATGGGGATCCTTAAAAAATACAAATACAAAAATAATACAAATGACCCCCAAAATAACTTTGAAAAATCTTTCTTTGGAGATAAATATGGGAATCTTTGAGTTAGACAGAACTAATAACCTTGTATAGCCTATCTTGCTTGTCCGATATTGGCTTATGGTGACAGGGCGTGCACCCCAAATGGCACCCTATTCCCTATATAGTGCACTACTTCTGACCAAAGCCTTATGGGCCCTGTTTAAAAGGAGTGCACTACAAACATCAGGGTTTCTATTACAACGGGCTCAGACAGGAAGTGATTGTCAGTAACCGAAAGTTTGCTGGCTTGAATCCCTGAGCTGACAAGGTAAAAATCTGTCGTTCTGTCCCTGAGCAAGGCAGTTAACCCACTGTTCCCTGGGAGCTGAAGACGTGGATGTCGATTATGGCAACCCCCTGCCCCTCTCTGATTCAGAGGGGTTGGGTTAAATGAGGAACACACATTTCAGTTGAAGGCATTCAGTTGTACAACTGACTAGGTCTGTATCCCCCTTTCCTTTCAACAAAAATACTCTATGATTTTGTAAAAAATGCACGAGGCTTCAGAAATGTTCATTTAGGCCTACCATAGCCACGGCATCACACATGTTTTTGATTGGCCTTATATTTCAAATGTAGGGTCAGAGTTCAGACTGGCTCGTCCCTCTCCCCGAAGTCCCCAACGTGTACACGCGTGTTTCTGGGCTCTCCTGGAGCACGCACCCCCGCTTCCTGTGTCATACATCCCTCTCAGTCACCTCCACCACCCCCACACCCCTCTGACCCATCCTATCCCCCTCCACCCCCATTCCCAAAGGTGCTCGTGAAAACTTCGGACTTCAGAGAGAGTCGTCCTTCACAAGGCTAATTCATCTGGGCTAAGTCCTCCTTAATGAACTGATGAACTCACCAGTGAGGAGGAGGGGTGTTGAGGCTACTGTGATTAAAGAGAAGAGTGGAAGAAGAAAGAAAGAGAGGGAGATAGGGTGAGAGAGCAGTAGAGAGGAGGAGGAATTTTAAAAAAGTATAATTTTATGGTGGCTGATGGGACCCCCTCCCCCTCTGTACCCGAGCCATCCTCGTAGTGGGGTTCGGCCAAACACCCCTGAGTCTGATCCTTATTAAAAGCACACAGGAACATCAAAGAGCAGACAGCCTAAAAAGTTTTATCACGAAGCATCACCTGGAATCCTCCTGATATTAAAAGTCTAAAGCGTTGCCATTCACCGTGGAGCTCTGGGGCTAACTCAGTAACTCAGGGAGCGGCGGGATTTAAGGTCCTGAAGGTCGTGGAAAGTTTGACAAAGATTCTCTTCGCTTAGTTATAAGCAGGTGGGCTGGGAAGACAGAAATTTGGAAAAGGGGGGCATCCATGTTTCTGTTCCCTTTATTACCAATGAGTGAGTAACAGAGAAAGGTCCATACCTGCAGCCATCACACCACTCACTCACACAATTACCCTGCATTTGAATGGAACAAGGAAATATGAACCAGGAAGAAACAGAGCACAGGACACCCTCCACGCACACACCATGCATACACACACACACACGCACGCACACACACACATACACAGCCAACTGTTCAGGTTAGATTACTCAGGTCACCGTAGCAGAGCGAGATAGAGCTTCCTTCATAGAGGGAGCCACTTCTATTACTAGACATCGCAAGCAAGAAGCACACACACACACACACACACACACACACACAAGCAAGCAAGCATATACGCACACACACACACGCACACATACTGTCAACTCCTTCTCTTGGCATTGTAGAGACTTGACCCAAAAGAGAGCTCCAAGCCTCCAAAGGCAAAACACAGAGACCTCCTTCCATCTGGTTGTCATTGTCTCCGTCCTCAGACACTGGCAACACATTTGAAATACAATGTGACTCAAAACAGAATTCCAAATCCATATAAATGTCAATACATAAAGAATACCTAACAAAGGCTCATGAAATGTATCACTACGAAGGCTTTGACACCACTATCGTCAATGATCAACAGTGTCTAGGATTGCAAAGGGATGGCTGTACAGTAAACTTTCTAAGTTTACCAGAAAACTACCAGAATTTTGGTATATCTCAAGGATATTATGTAATCTATCACAAGATGTCTAGCGGCCCTTTGGGGGTACTTCAGATTATCACAGGTGTCTGTAATTATCTGTGTGGCCTTTTCACATGCAAAATACATGAGATAAGGAAATAAGATGATTTTAAACCAAAAAAAATACAATGACAAAGCTGTAAAACATGATCCTAAATATAAACCATCAACTTAGTGAAAACCATTGGTGTTTGATATGAGGGTTTCAGCATACTATTTTTTATCTTTATTTTGACACAGTTATTTATTTTACGATGTCAGTGTCATGACTCTCCGGTGAAGATCTGAAGGATCAAGTTGCAGTGGGTCCGCTCAACAGCGCCCCCTCTCTCTCTTCCGCAGAGGGAGAGAGGGAGGGGGCCGCTTAATGGCGGTCGTAAATTATGCCGCCTCTATGCTCTGTAGTGTTCGAGGTTGGAATGTAAAACTGTGGAACACAGAGAGATACTTGGGCATCAAAAGTTTGAATAATCAAACAGTATTTATGTATTTCAAGCAGTTGAAATGGTCCGTGGACACTTAAGGAACAGTCATGTCGAGTTTGTTCATGAAGGACAGGGGACACACATGACTGTTTCTTTGGTTGTATACACTTCCCAATTTTGGGGTCTGCATCTGAATGTTGTATAAAATAAATGATTGAGTATAGAAGTACTTTTGAAAAGATGAGAGTATGGGTTTTCATATAAAGTTTTAACTAGTCAGTGACCAAATCTCGTGAGTAGAGACATCGGCGTCATGGAACGCCCCCTTTATTACTATAGTATAATAGCCACTTCCAACAAAATTTACATTAGACCAGAAAATATAGGGCTGTGCTACATGTTGAAATGGTTGGCAATTTAAAGACTATAGTCAAGATAATGCCAGGCCGAGGTCCCCCCATTGGAATGGCTATCACTCAAGAGACCAAAACATGCCGGGTGAAGCTGGTGTGTGAAGTGGTTCAAACTACAACTCTACCAAAGGACAAGACCAGAGAACGTGGAGATAATTCCCACGCTGAAATGGTGAAGAAATCTAAAAACTAAATACCAATTATTCAGGCTGCAGCTGTTGAAATACTTCAGTCTGGTAAACGCATCCGATCCAAGAATATTTCCGAATGGTACTTTGAAGTATCCATATTAACAACTACGACGGACTTTGATCTCTGGTGGACAAACCAGAGGCTTTCTGTTGACTGAATATCCAGCAGACAGACCGGTGATCAGAGAGGGACAACAAAGGCATACACTCATAAATATGTAACTTGGATTTATTTTCGAATGAGCAGGTGTTCATGTTAAAAGTATTAGCATTTCATGAGTGTAGTTATCAACTGTATTACAGTGAATCCTCTCAGGGTTTCCCGCTTTTGAACTGTCCCCACCCCTTTCCTTTGTCTACAAAGCTGTCATATCAGCTTAGCCCAGTAGGGACTTTTCAATCATGTCAGTAACCAATGTATGACCTATTGGGTGTGTGTGTTTCTGTAATTTTGTGATTGATTAAGTTAGTTAGTAAATAAATAATTAAGCCAATTTGTATATCACTGATTCATGATTTATGTTAGGGTTCATGCAGATATCCAAGGGTTTGCGATGTTCAGGAATGAGAAAGATGAGGTAATAATACATTAATAGAAGACTGTAGTCCATAAGGAAATTAAATATCTGAAGAGTTATATTCAGTAAATAGAAACTCTATAAACAACATGTTACCGTGGTGCCCCGTCTTCCTAGTTAATTAAAGTTACATGAGTAGTTTAATTGCGTAATTAGATTACACATAGAGAATTGATTTGATAAAACACAGTCTTCACATTTAATGATAGTCAACGCCACGTCATCAGTATGTATTTGTTGTAAATATTTTGGTGTCAAACTGGTAGAAGTTGGGAAGAAAAGTTGGAAGAGTTGCAGAGTTAATTGAAAATAACGCCATTGTTGATAGGATGCTGTTTTCATTAATTAGGCAATTTTCTATGGAACCATATGATTATCTACTAGAAACTCATGGACAATATGGACAAAGATATAAAAAAGGAATACTATATATGAATATATAGTATATATATATATATATGAATATATATTTTGTATTTTAAAAATCAGAAACACATTTGCAATTAGCCGGCCCGAACAACAACAACAACGTTCTCAGTAACAATTCGAATAATACTCAGCATGCTTTGCAATTGTCCATTTTTATATGCACATTTATATTTAGTTAATTTAGCAGACTCACATATCACACTATAGTGCCATTAGAATTCTGATACCAATGAAGGTTGACAGGAGGCCACAAAATGGTGAACAGCTATAAAACAAACTGTATAGAAAAGCATTTTCTATTTTGAAAATACAAATTACAGTTCTCGAAAGTATCTTGTTTTAAAGAATGCATACATAGTTCAGCCCAGTGTAATACAAATGGCAAAAATACTCAGAAGTAATTGAAATACATATTTCAAATACATGCAACAGAAATATTGCCCATCTCTGATCACAGTGCTATTACTGGGAGTAATTTAGCTCAAGAACAAACACGTGAATTTGAGCTGTACTGAGCCCTTCATAGATGAGAAATAAATCAAATGTTGTTTGTTAGACATCGTTAAATCTGTCTCGCTAGTTCTGAATGACTCTACCACAGCAAACATCAAGGGCGAGGTTTACACTGAAAAAGGAGGCATTTATGAAATAAACGTGTTACGTTGCGTAACGAATAAATTCACACCTCACTTGGCAAAACGGAATGTTGACTTTCCGGTGCTGTGTTCAGTGACATTTCACCCAATCCCTTGGCTGTCTGCCCAGCATTTGTCTGTAAATAACACTGCTGATCTTTTCAATTCCCTCTGTTGTTCAAGTACATCATGACCTGCAAATGTTTTTTTTTAATGTAAATATTTACTCATTGTTTATTGATGTGTTGTTCATTGATGTGTGTGACACATCGTCATTGTAAATCAGAATTTGCTCTTAATTGACTTACCTGTATAAATAAACGGTAAGAAAACTAAAGCCCATTCTCAGAACTCTAATCATTCGTAATAATAACTCAATCACACCAACCAAAGCGCAGACACTGACAATGCACACTGGATCTAGGGCCCCATTCCATTAGACATGAGAACCTTTGCGACAAGCATTCGATCTTGTGACTATCGTAGATCCTTGAGTTACTCCCCGCCTTCTCAAGTGATCTGGACAAACTCAGGACCCTGATCATGAGGGATGATTTTCATAAGGTGCCACTTGATTAAAGTTCTCTTTGTCTTCAGATCAGGTTCTTGAGTAGGATCAAAGGCTTGGCCGGAAAGCCTCACTTAGCCACTTGGCATGCTGGTACTTTATGGATAGTTGTGGAGTTAACGGGATTAGACAAGTGACAGCTCTGCACTGGAAAGTCACAGAGAGATTCCAGGGGCACCCAAAAACCCAAATACTGAGATTAACAGCACATCCTCTTTTTCCCACAAAGTTTTTGATGATAGCAGTGGCTGTACCAAAGACTTTAGTGCCTTGCAAAAATATTCATCCCTCTTGGCATTTTTCCTCTTTTGTTGCATTACAAGCTGTAATTTTAATTGATTTTTATTTGGATTTCATGTAATGGACATACATAAAATAGTCCAAATTGGTGAAGTGAAATGAGAAAAAGAACTTGCTTTAAAAAATGTAAAAATAAAAAAAAAACAGAAAAGTGGTGCTTGCATATGTATTCACACCCTTTGCTATGAAGCCCCTAAATAAGATCTGGTGCAACCAATTACATTCAGAAGTCACATAATTAGTTAACTAAAGTCCACCTGTGTGCAATCTAAGTGTCACATTATCTGTCACATGATCTCAATCTATATACACCTGTTTTGAAAGGCCCCAGAGTCTGTAACACCACTAAGTAAGGGGGAGGGACAAGGTTGTGGAGAAGTACAGATCAGGGTTGGGTTATTAAAATAAAAAAAGTTTGAACATCCAACAGAGCACCATTAAATCCATTATTAAAAAATTGAAAGACTATGGTACCAGAACAAACCTGCCAAGAGAGCACCGCCCACCAAAACTCATGGACCAGGCAAGGAGGGCATTAATCAGAGAGGCAACAAAGAGACCAAAGATAACCCTGAAGGAGCTGCAAAGCTCCACAGTGAAGATTGGAGTATCTGTCCATAGGACAACTTTAAGCCATACACTGCACAGAGCTGGGCTTTACAGAAGAGTGGCCTGAAAAAAGTCATTGCTTAAAGAAAAAAATAAGCAAACACGTTTGGTGTTCGCCAAAAGGCGTGTGGGAGACTCCCCAAACATATGGAAGAAGGTCCTCTGGTCAGATGAGACTAAAATGTAGCTTTTTGGCCATCAAGGAAAATGCTTTGTCTGGCGCAAACTCAACACCTCTCATCACCCCGAAAACACCATCCTCACAGTGAAGCATGGTGGTGGCAGCATCATGCTGTGGGGATTATTTTTATCAGCAGGGACTGAGAAATGACCCTAAGCAGGACAATGACCCTAAGCATACTGCTAAAGCAACACTTGAGTTGTTTAAGGGAAAACATTTAAATGTTTTGCAATGGCTTAGTCAAAGCCCAGACCTCAATCCAATTGAGAATCTGGGGTATGACTTAAAGATTGCTTTACACCAGCAGAACCCATCCAACTTTAAGGAGCTGGAGCAGTTTTGCCTTGAAGAATGGACAAAAATCCCAGTGGCTAGATGTGCCAAGCATATAGAGACATACTGCAAGAGACTTGCAGCTGTAATTGCGTATACAGCGTATTAAATTGGGGGGAGGGGGGGGGGGGGGGGGATAGTTATGCACACTCAAATTTCTTGTTTTTCACAATAACAAATATTTTGCATCTTCAAAGTGTGTTGTGTAAATCAAATGATACAAACCTCCCAAAAATCTATTATAATTCCAGGTTGTACGAAAACAAAATAGGAAAAATGCCAAGGGGGATGAATACTTTCGCAAGGCACTGTATTTACTGATAGAAAATAGATGTGTGTTTTTATGCAAAAACCATGAAATTGGAAATAACTTTTGAAGTAAAGTGGGTAAGTGTAAGTGTCACTAGCAAACACAGTCATGAGTGGTATTGGTAACTCTAAAATTCACTCAATATTCACCTTGGGAAATATGCAAAAAAGGGTTAAAATCCTACAGCAGAACTATTAATTTCTGGAGGGCCAAAACATTTCAGATTTTTGGATGTTTGTATGGCCTCAAGAACCTTATTTGGCACCAACGTGTACATTTGACTTTAAGAGTGTAGAGTCAAGAGTTGTTAAAGGGACATTTTTTAAATGTTAAACTTCATATTCATCATCTCTGGCACCACTCCAACATCAACATATATGAAAATTGGGCCTTTCTATGTTTTGTAGTAAAAAATATAGAGGAACATAAGTGTTTCCAATGACATCATCAACAAATTAGTAGACAATTTGTAGACAATGCACATCGATAATGCACAGAGATGATATCACTGGAAACACTTATCTTCAATGGCTGTGTGAAGTTCCTGGATATTGGCAGGAACTGGAACACCCTGTCTTAAATGTCAATCCAGAGCATCCCAAAACAGGCTCAATGGGTGACTTGTCTGGTGAGTATGCAGGATATGGAAGAACTGAGACATTGTCAGCTTCCAGGAATTGTGTACAGATCCTTGCGAGATGAGGCTGTGCATTATCATGCTGAAACATGAGATGATGACGGCGGATGAACAGCACGACATTGGGCCTCAGTATGCCATCACGGTATCTCTGTGCATTCAAATTGCCACGGATAAAATGCAATTGTGTTTTGCAGACCAAGCAGTAATTTATTTCCAATGTAAATTAATGGCTCTTGCAGTTCACAAGTGACTATTGGCAGGAACTAATTGCAGTGCACACATTTATACCGTACATGTAAACTTAAATGCCCACGCCAGTAAAAATACACTTTTTTTGAGCTGAAAGACAATAGTCAGAGCTTACCCATGATGTTGCACAACGATGTAAGTCAATAAGTCATCAATTTGGTCAAAGTATGATATATTTGGACTCTCGAGGGGCGCGGCGGTCTAAGGCACTGCGTCACAGTGCAAGAGGTGTCACTACAGCCCTTAGTTCAAATCCGGCTATGATTGGGAGTCCCATAGGGCGGCGCACAATTTGCCCGGCATGGACGGGGTAAGCCGTCCTTGTAAATAAGAATTTGTTCTTTAACTGATTTGCCTAGTTAAAAAAAGTTTTTAAAAATATTATAATAACTTGGGCTTGAAGTAACAAATCCCGAAAAGACCGCTTTGTGCAGATTCATGCCAATGACGTGTCTTTTCCTATGAAATGATATGTAAATATTTTTTTGCCTATGGTTTGATTCAGGGCTGGGTTTTATTTGAAAGGTACTGTACCACCCACCAGCATTGCATTGTTAATTAATCAAAAACACCTGTAAATTCCGCAAGTCACGACTGAACTGAGCAACATAATAGATTATCTTTGTCTACAGTAAAGATGGTGGATAAATGAAGATAGTTCACTCAGGCTGTTTATCCCCAAACAAATTGTCAGGAGGAGTCTCCCATAGACACCAATGCAATTGCAGCTGGGTTTGGTCTACTTAGTTCATTGACTTTCATTGAACCAGAAAAAAAACTGCTTTTCGTTGTAGCCGACACCTGCCTAACTTTTTTCTATAACAGCAAATTATCATAATCCAAGTTTCAAATATTTTTGTGCTAGTCTGTCTAAAAAAATAAGACCCTTTCCTTACATGCTTATGATGAATCCAGCTCGAGGACCAGCTATAGCCTAGCTGGCTAATCTTTTGACAAAGCAGTGGTGGAAAAAGTAAGTAAAAGTATAGATACTTTAATAGAAAATTACTGAAGTAAAAGTGAAAGTCACCCCGTAAATACTACTTGAGTAAAAGACTAAAAGTATTTGGCTTTTAATATATTTAGGTATCAAAAGGATGGCTCGTTGTCAGGCTCAACAAGACTCAAATTTGCCCAGATGGCCACAAATGTGTCAACCCTTGTATTGGTCAGCCTGTTGCGTGCTTTGGTGTGTGTGTGTGTTCCCAAACAAGAACCAGTTGCGCTCTGAGGCGGCTGATGTTGGTGGGATTTGGAGGATGATGGAGGCAACAGGGGAAATAACCTCAGATCCACAATGTCCCTTCTACCAGGTGGCTGATGAGATATGTTGGTACGACTGCCATATTGCAACTCCATCCCAAAGCCCTTGCTTGGAAGTGTACTTCGCCAGACTGCCAAGAACCTTGACCTCATCCAGGCCAAGGTGGCGAGACATGGTAGTGATGACACCATAGGCCTTGTTGATCTCTGAACCTGACAGGATGCTCTTGCCAGCATAATTGGGGTCCAACATGTACGCTGCAGCATGTATGGGCTTCAGGCAGAAGTCTTCACACTTTTTGATGTATTTCAGAACTGCAGATTACTCTGCTTGGAGCAGCAGTGAAGTGGGCAGGGCAGTATGTATTTCTTCTCTTACATCTGCAAGCAGAGTCTGAACATCAGACAGGATGGCATTGTCTCCCTCAATCTGTGCAATGGCTACTGCTATAGGTTTCAGGAGTTTCAGGCTGCTTACCACTCTCTCCCAAAATACATCATCCAGGAGGATCCTCTTGATGGGGCTGTCCATATCGTCAAACAGTGATATGGCCATTTCTTGGAGAGACTCCTTCCGCTCCAGGAGACTGCCCAACATGATGACAACACCACCGCAACAGGTGTTGCTGGGCAGCTTCAATGTGGTGCTCTTATTCTTCTCACAGTGCTTGGTGAGGTAGATTGGTGCTATAACTTGATGACCCTTCACATACCTAACCATTTCCTTGGCTCTCTTGTAGAGTGTATCCATTGTTATCAGTGCCATGATGTCCTTGAGCAGATTCAATGCATGAGCAGCATAGCCAATGGGTGTGATGTGAGGGTAGGACTCCTCCCCTTTAGGCCAAGCAGCCTTCATGTTCGCAGCATTGTCTGTCACCAGTGCAAATACCTTCTGTGGTCCAAGGTCATTGATGACTGCCTTCAGCTCATCTGCAATGTACAGACCGGTGTGTATGTTGTCCCTTGTGTCTGTGCTCTTGTAGAATACTGGTTGAGGGGTGGAGATGATGTAGTTAATTATTCCTTGCCCACAACCATTCAACTACCCATCAGAGATGATTGCAATATAGTCTGCTTTCTCAATGATTTGCTTGACCCTCACTTGAACTGCATCCAGGAAATGAGTAGATAAAGTATGTCTAGTTGGATGGGTGTATACTGGGCGAAGAACATTCTGAAATCTCTTCCAACACTGCCTGTGAGCATCAGAGGTGAACCAGTTGCATACACAGCTCAAGCAAGACATTCATCAGCATTTCTCTGACTATGTTCCTCCATTGAGGAACTACTACAGCATGATCTTCAACCCATCACTGCCTGCACCTGCCCGCCCGTCCAACATCACTACTCTGGATGGTTCTCACTTAGAATATGTGGACAACTACAAATACCTAGGTGTCTGGTTAGACTGTGAACTATCCTTCCAGACTCACTCATGCTGCCAAACATACCCTCGTAAAACTGACCATTCTACCGATCCTCGACTTTGGCGATGTAATTTACAAAATAGCCTCCAATACCCTACTCATTAAATTGCAGTCTATCACAGTGCCATCCGTTTTGTCACCAAAGCCCCATATACTACCCACCACTGCGACCTGTATGCTCTTGTTGGCTGGCCCTTGCTTCATACTCGTCGCCAAACCCACTGGCGCAAGGTCATCTACAAGACCCTGCTAGGTAAAGTCCCCCCTTATCTCAGCTCGCTGGTCACCATAGCAGCACCCACCTGTAGCACACACTCCAGCAGGTATATCTCTCTGGTCACCCCCAAAACCAATTCTTCCTTTGGCCGCCTCTCCTTCCAGTTCTCTGCTGCCAATGACTGGAACGAACTACAAAAATCTCTGAAACTGGAAACACTTATCTCCCTCACTAGCTTTAAGCACCTGTCAGAGCAGCTCACAGATTACTGCACCTGTACATAGCCCATCTATAATTTAGCCCAAACAAATACCTCTCCCCCTACTGTATTCATTTATTTATTTTTGCTCCTTTGCACCCCATTATTTCTAGCTCTACTTTGCACATTCTTCCACTGCAAATCTACCATTCCAGTGTTTTACTTGCTATATTGTATTTACTTCGCCACCATGGCCTGTTTTTGCCTTTACCTCCCTTATCTTACCTAATTTGCTCACATTGTATATATACTTATTTTTCTACTGTATTATTGACTGCATGTTTGTTTTACTCCATGTGTAACTCTGTGTTGTTGTATGTGTCGAACTGCTCCACACATTTTCCTGTAAAGATTAGAAAAATATGAGTAAAAAAAAACAAATACAATTAAATGTACATATAAATAGTTAAGCAGTTCGATTAAATAACTACTTTGTAAGATACATGTTTTAAAATTAAACATGTATGGAAACAGGTGAATTAACACTCCTCAGTTAACAGTCTTAAGCAAGCTAAAACCCACATGGTAGCAAAATCAACTATCAGAAATTGTTAACAAGTTAGAAATGATTTAAACACACTTTGCTGTAGGCTACTATTTACAATTTAACAAAAAATCATGTATGTCATAAAATATATTCACCCCACCCACTATTATAGTACAAACTTACCAGAAAGCATGTAGTCCTTGGCTCAGACAGTGTAGTAGTGTGGGCTCAATAGTATCTCATTAGTGTGCAAGATCTTGGGAATCAGCTGTACATGTGATGGAAGAGTGCACTGTGCATGTAGAGGGTTGCAATTTCCATTGAATTGGGGGTAGTTTAACCAAAAAAATGCCACAAGACCTAGAATTGCCTTATGTGTATCCCACAAAAAAGGTTCACTGTTATAAGCTAACTTTTTTGATGAATTTAAGCAAAATTACCAAAATTCCCATGCTTAACTTCCCATGGATAATTTCTGGAAAAGTGGTGACCGGTCTGCTCCTGATCCCCGGGTTTGTCCCTTTGGTTGGCGTCCTGTGGCTGGAGCCGAAATTTACCAGAAAGTTTCCGACCCTTTGCAACCCTAAATATATCACTGCACTGTAAAGGGTTTGCCATAAATTTGACAGTATCTTACAGGCAGCTCGGTGGCGAGGAAAATGTGTATTTCATATTACAGTAAACCTACTGTAATATAAATACTGTACCAAATCGTGTACTTTGTAAAGACACACAGTACAATACCATAACATGGACTGCATTATACTGTAAAAAAACTCCCTCTTCGGCCTCTAGGTCACCAGGCTGCTCGTTATGGAGCTCAATAGGCTTCCGTGCCTCAGCTGGGTGAACAGGTTCCCGTGCCTTGACCGAGGTAACCGGGGAGGTCTCAGCCGGCTCATCAGGCTCTCACACCTCAGCCGGTTCGTCAGGTTCCCGCGCATCAGCGGAGGCGACCGGTCCGCTCCGGATCCCCGGGTTTGTCCCTTTGGTTGGCGTCCTGTGGCTGGAGCCGAATGCGCAGGGGATGGGGTACGTCATGTATGCTCTCTCCGGCGCTCTAGGTCGCCATACTCTCGCGTCTCAGCCGGACTTACAGGTTTCCCACCAGGCTGCTCGTTATGTTGCATACCTGTCACCATCAATACACGTACCTGTGAGTCATTAGACTCACCTGGATTCCATCACTTCGCTGATTACCTTCCCTATATATGTCACTTCCTTGGGTTCCTTCCCCAGGCGCCATTGTTTCTGTTTCAGCTTCATGTCTGTGCGTTGTTCGTGTTTCTTGTTTTGTGTTATGTTTTCATTTATTTATTAAATGATGCACTCCCTGAACTTGCTTCCTGACTCCCAGCACACACATTACAGAATGACGCCTCACCAAAGGCAAGCATCAGGGAGTGTTTATTTATTTTTGTTTTGGCGGGAATGACGAATGATGAGCCACTACAGGCTCTCATGCCTCAGACAGATCGCCAGGCTCCCCTGCCTCCCTCATTTCGTCAGGCTCTCTTGCCTCAGCCGGACTGCCAGGCTCCCCTGCTACAGCTGGCTTGTCGGGCTTTCATGCCTTCACCAGATCGCCAGGCTCCCCTGCTTCCACCGGCTCATCAGGCTCTCATGCCTCAGCCGGATCGCCAGGCTCCCTGCCTCAGCTGGACTGTCAGGTTTCCCTCGCCTCAACAGAGGTCACCGATCCGGTCCTGATCCCCAGGATCGTCATTTTGGTTGGCGTCCTGCGGCTGGAGCGACGCGTCGGGAGGGGGTACTGTCACGTGTACTCCCTCTCCGGCCTCTAGGTCACCAGACTGCTCGTTATGGCGCACACCTGTCACCATCGTTACCCGCACCTGCGTGTCGTCAGACTCTCCTGGTCTTCATCACTTCCCTGATTACCTGCCCTATGTATGTCACTCCCTTTGTTTCCTTCCCCAGGCGTCATTGTTTCTGTTTCTTGTCTGTGTGCTGTTAGTGTTCCTTGTTTTGTATTATGTTCTGTTAATTTTATTAAAACACTCACTCCCTGAACTCTCAGGGCACTCATTAAAAACGCTACCATTATCAGAATGAATGAATGAATGGATGAATGAAATTCATTGCAGGGAGGGATTTGTATTTTACTGTAATTACAAGGGATTGGTGCGAGCAGGTTGGCTGCTCGGTAAAGTGTTTACACATTACAACATATTAATGAATATTTGGTGTTTTATATTACTTGCGCTTCTAAAGGCACTTCAAAATGCTCAAACATTTAAAACTTACTCCCACTCAAATCTGTCCCCTACACCTTTTATATTTCATGGAACACTATAACCACAGACAAGTTACATTAGTACAGCATTCTCATTCACAGGTACAACAAATATAGGCTCTTACAAGGCATGCCTCAAAATATGTTAATGAGCAGGAAACAACAATGCTATGTGGTCCGATACTAGTGGTCTAAATAATTGTGGCACTCCAAAGATATGGTTCGAGGGCATTATGTCACGATCGTTGATGTAAAGATGGTCGGAGCAAAGTGCAGCGTGGTATGGTTCCATCATCTTTTATTAGAAGTGAAACACACAGAAAACAATAAAGTGCAAAACGAAACATGAAGCGAATGTAGTGCTCGCAGGCAACTATACATAGACAAGATCCCACAACAAACAGGTGGGAAAAGGCTGCCTAAATATGATCCCCAATCAGAGACAGCAGCCTCTGACTGGTAACCATACAAAGCCAACCTAGAAATAAAGAAACTAGAATGCCCACCCTAGTCACACCCCGACCTAACCAAAATAGAGAATAAAGGATCTTTAAGGTCAGGGCGTGACTGTGACTGTCCACCCCCCCCCCCCCCCGCCCCCGCCCGCTTCGGTGGCGACTCTGGTGCGGGAATCGTCGCCTGAAGCTCCACACCACGGATCGTCGCTGGAGGTACCGGGCTGTGGATCATCGCTGGAAGCTCCGGCCCGTAGATTGTCCCCGGAGGAACTGACCCGTGGATCTCAGCTGGAGGAACCGGACCATGGATTGTCGCCGGAGGCTCCGGTCCGTGGTCGTCGCCGGAAGCTCCAGACCATGGATCATCGCCAGGGACTCCGGACTGTGGATCGTCGCCGGGGACTCCGGACTGGGAACCCCGCTGAAGGCTCTGGACTGGGAACCCTCGCAGGAGGCTCTGCACGGAGAACCCTCGCAGGAGGCTCCGGACTGGGAACCCTCGATGGAGGCTCCGGACTGGGAATCCTTGCAGGAGGCTCCGGACCATGGATCATCAATGGAGGCTCCGGACCATGGATCATCACTGGAGGCTCCGGGCAATTTAAAAAATATATATATTTCACCTTTATTTAACCAGGTAGGCAAGTTGAGAACAAGTTCTCATTTACAATTGCGACCTGGCCAAGACAAAGCAAAGCAGTTCGACACATACAACAACACAGAGTTACACATGGAGTAAAACAAACATGCAGTTAAGAATACAGTAGAAAAATAAATCTATATACAATGTGAGCAAATGAGGTGAGATAAGGGAGGTAAAGGCAAAAGGCCATGGTGGCAAAGTAAATACAATATAGCAAGTAAAACACTGGAATGGTAGATTTGTAGTGGAAGAATGTGCAAAGTAGAGAGAGAAATAATGGGGTGCAAAGGAGCAAAATAAATAAATACATACAGTAGGGGAAGAGGTAGTTGTTTGGGCTAAATTATAGATGGGCTATGTACAGGTGCAGGAATATGTGAGCTGCTCTGACAGCTGGTGCTTAAAGCTAGTGAGGGAGATAAGTGTTTCCAGTTTCAGAGATTTTTGTAGTTTGTTCCAGTCATTGGCAGCAGAGAACTGGAAGAAGAGGTGGCCAAAGGAAGAATTGGTTTTGGGGGTGACCAGAGAGATACACCTGCTGGAGCGTGTGCTACAGGTGGGTGCTGCTATGGTGACCAGGCAGCTGAGATAAGGGGGGACTTTACCTAGCAGGGTCTTGTAGATGACCTTGCGCTAGAGGACCAGCCAACGAGAGCGTACAGGTTGCAGTGGTGGGTAGTATATGGGGCTTTGGTGACAAAACAGATGGCACTGTGATAGACTGCATCCAATTTATTGAGTAGGGTATTGGAGGCTATTTTGTAAATTACATCGCCGAAGTCGAGGATCGGTAGAATGGTCAGTTTTACGAGGATATGTTTGGCAGCATGAGTGAAGGATGCTTTGATGCGAAATAGGAAGCCAATTCTAGATTTAACTTTGGATTGGAGATGTTTGATGTGAGTCTGGAAGGAGAGTTTACAGTCTAACCAGACACCTAGGTATTTGTAGTTGTCCACATATTCTAAGTGAGAACCATCCAGAGTAGTGATGTTGGACGGGTAGGCAGGTGCAGGCAGCGATCGTTTGAAGAGCATGCATTTAGCTTTACTTGTATTTAAGAGCAGTTGGAGGCCACGGAAGGAGAGTTGAATGGCATTGAAGCTCGTCTGGAGGGTTGTTAACACAGTGTCCAAAGAAGGGCCAGAAGTATACAGAATGGTGTCATCTGCGTAGAGGTGGATCAGAGACTCACCAGCAGCAAGAGCGACATCATTGATGTATACAGAGAAGAGAGTCGGCCCAATAATTGAACCCTGTGGCACCCCCATAGAGACTGCCAGAGTCCCGGACAACAGGCCCTCCGATTTGACACACTGCACTCTATCAGAGAAGTAGTTGGTGAACCAGAAGAGGCAATCATTTGAGAAACCAAGGCTATCGAGTCTGCCGATGAGGATGTGGTGATTGACAAAGTCGAACGCCTTGGCCGGGTCAATGAATACGGTTGCACAGTATTGTTTCTTATCGATGGCTGTTAAGATATCGTTTAGGACCTTGAGCGTGGCTGAAATGCACCCATGACCAGCTCTGAAACCAGATTGCATAACGGAGAGGTGCGGTGGGATTCTAAATGGTCGGTAATCTGTTTGTTGACTTGGCTTTTGAAGACATTAGAAAGGCAGGGTAGGATAGATATAGGTCTGTAGCAGTTTGGGTCAAGAGTATCCCCCCCTTTGAAGAGGAGGATGACCACAGCTGCTTTCCAGTCTTTGGGAATCTCAGACGACACGAAAGAGTGGTTGAACAGGCTAGTAATAGGGGTTGCAACAATTTCAGCAGATCATTTTAGAACGAAAGGGTCCAGATTGTCTAGCCCGGCTGATTTGTAGGGATCCAGATTTTGCAGCTCTTTCAGAACATCATGACTGGATTTGGGAGGAGAAATGGGGAAGGCTTGGGCGATCACTGGAGTTTCCGGGCCATGGATCATAACTGGAGACTCCGGGCTATGGATCATCACTGGAGGCTCCGAACTGGGAACCGTCTCTGGAGGCTCCGGACTGGAAACCATTGCTGAAGGCTCTGGACTGCAGACCATCGTTGGAGGCTCTGGACTGCAGACCGTCGCTGGAGGCCTGGTGCGTGGAGCTGGCACAGGGCGTACTAGGCTGGGGAGACGCACTGGAGGCCTGGTGCGTGGAGCCGGCACAGGACGTACTGGGCTGTGGAGGCGCACTGGAGGTCTGGAGCGTAGAACTGGCACAACGTGTCCTGGACAGATGACAACCTACGCACGGCAAGTGCAGGGGGCTGGCACAGAACACACTGGGCTGTGGAGGCGCACTGGAGACATGGTGCGTAGAACCGGTACACATTGTACCGGAACACTGACACTCTCCTGAAAGCGAGTGCGGAGAGCTGTCACAGGTGGCATCGGACGACTAACACGCTCCTCAGGGCGACTGTCTTGCCTCTCCAGCCAAACCAACAGCTCTCTCTCATCACTCTCCTCAACTTTCGCATACCACTCCTCGGTCAATCTATCCCAATATTCCTCCTCGGTCTCTGAATCACCCCTCAGCATCACCGACCACCCGGTGTGCCCCCCTAAAAACATTTTTGAGGCGGCTTCTTGGTCCTACGTCGTGGCCGCGAACCCCAGTGTCGTCGCTGTCCCTCCTTCGCTGCTTCCGCCTGTTCCCATGGAAGGTGATCCTTTCCGGACAGGATTTCCTCCCATGTCCAGGATCCCTTCACGTCCAATATATCCTCCCACGTCCATGACGTCTGCTCCTCCTGGGTATGCTGCTTGGTCCGTGGGTGGTGGGATCTTCTGTCACGAACATTGTTGTAAGAATCGGACCAAAATGCAGCGTGGTTTGGGTTCATCATCTTTATTACGTGAACCGGCAAAAAACAATAAAGAACAAAACAAACGTGAAGCTATGCAGTGCTCAAGGCAACTATACATAGACAAGATCCCACAACAAACAGGTGGGAAAAGGCTGCCTAAATACGATCCCCAATCAGAGACAACGATAGACAGCTGCCTCTGATTGGGAACCATACCAAGCCAACCTAGAAATAAAGAAACTAGAATGTCCACCCTAGCCACACCCCGAACTAACCAAAATAGAGAATAAAGGATCTCTAAGGTCAGGGCGTGACACATTATGACTTTTCTACAATGGGTTACCAACATATTCAAATAACGATTGACATATTTTCATTAAAAACGTTATATTGATGAATGTATTAATACTATTTCATCCTTCCACAAGATATGATATAAAATCTAGGGTTGCTACCCAAGCCGGCTGGTCGTTTGTACTATAGGTTCGGTTGCCAGAGACGAGACTGTATCTACTGGCTGGCAACGTTCTTATCCCTTGCTTGCTAGCTAGCCAACTATGGCTAACTCACATTAAACAGTGCAGTCAGAATAACAACAGTAGCTGCATTTGTTTAAGCTGTTTTCTAGTGACATTTATTTGGATACATCCATAACAATGAGCTCTTGAGGTACGATTTATCCTGGCATAGAAATTGTGCTGTCTGGTAAAGACACTGTTGTTCAGAGGAACTAGCCAACAACACAGCTAACACAATCACTTCAAATTGAAGGTGGAAAGACTGAAAACTAGCTGCACTTTGTTTCCTTTTTACCTTTTTCAATTGACATTTCTTTGTATATATCCCAAAAAATGATGCCAGGTGATTCATGATTTCAACTGGCTGAGAACAGCTGCCTGCCTGTCTGTCTCGTCCCAACATGCTCATTACTATGGGACAGCTTGAGATCGAATTTGAATAATGAAACAATGTTGCAAATGTTGCAAAAGTTTTAGTCTAAAAGAAATGTGAGATCATTTCTAGATGCATTTTATAGTGGAGATCAAGTTTATAAATTCCCTGGCTGGGCTGATGAGACAGTGGATTGCGCAGTCAGATTGAACAGAGTAAATCGTCATTTTAACATCATAGATTTAGTTGGTGGTAACTTGTGGAATAGACACCGGCTGGAATGAGGTTTTAACCAATCAGCATTCAGGATTAGACCCACCTGTTGTGTAAATAGCCATAGCACAGTGACATAATTGTGTAATAAATCCGTAATAAATCAATTTAATACACCATCACAAAAAAAAGAGTGCGTAGGCAGGTCTATGAATTTTCTATTTATTTCAAATCAACAGAATAGCACATTTTGAGTTTACTGTTTCAAAGGCTGAAATGAGGCCAAGCAATCTGGAGGCCAGTCAGATCAGATTTGTTTACATTAGATTAGGCCTACACGCTCTTACACCAAACAAAGGTTATGGAAATAATAACAGTAGGCTATAATGTAGAGCACAGTAAAGCAGTACAAGCAATAAGTCACCTCGGGGGTTTGTGGTATATGGCCAATATACCACGGCTAAGGGCTGTTCTTGACCAAACGAGGAGTGCCTGGACACAGCCCATAGTTGTGGTATACTGGCCATATACCACAAACCCCTGAGGTGACATATTGCTATTATAAACTAGTTACCCATGTAATTAGAGCAGTAAAAATACATGTCTTGTCATACTCGTGGTATACGGTCTGATATACCACGGCTGACAGCCTATCAGCATTCAGGGTCTCGAACACCTCAGTTTATAATAGAAGTTATACAGTGCAGCTGTTGATAGGCAGAGTGATGATGGCTCGAAGAAGCCTGTTCATGGTCGGAAAAATGTCTTTGGGACAGGTGTCAAGCACGTTGATGAGTGATGGATAGGACCGACCCTCTTGTACCTTTCGTTTAACCTTTCTGATCTCCCCATCCCGGATCCGGGATCGTGAATACAGACTCAAGCTCATTACCATAACGCAACGTTAACTATTCATGAAAATCGCAAATGAAATGAAGTAAATATGCCATCTCTCAAGCTTAGCCTTTTGTAAACAACACTGTCATCTCAGATTTTCAAAATATGCTTCTCAACCATAGGAAAACAATCATTTGTGTAAAAGTAGCTAGCTAGCGTAGCATTTAGCGTTAGCATTAGCGTTAGCATCCAGCACGCAACATTTCAACAAAAACATAGAAGCCTTCAAATAAAATAATTTACCTTTGAAGAACTTCTGATGTTTTCAATGAGGAGACTCTCAGTTAGATAGCAGATGCTCAGTTCTTCCAAAAAGATTCTTTGTGTATTAGAAATAGCTCCGTTTTGTACATCACATTTGGCTACCAAAAAAACCTGAAAATTCAGTCCTCAAAACGCGAACTTTTTTCCAAATTAACTCCATAATATCGACTGAAAACATGGCAAACGTTGTTTAGAATCAATCATCAAGGTGTTTTTCACATATCTCTTCGATGATATATCGTTCGTGGAAGTGTGCTTTCTCTCCTGAATCCCAGGAGAAAATGCCCGCACCTGAAGATTACGCACAAATTTAGACAAAGGACACCGGGCGGACCCCTGGAAAATGTAGTCTCTTATGGCCAATCTTCCAATGATATGCCTACAAATACGTCACAATGCTGCCGACATCTTGGGGAAACGGCAGAAGGTCTAAGCTTATTCCTGTCGCATTCACAGCCATATAAGGAGACATTAGAAAACAGAGCTTCAGAAATTCTGCTCATTTCCTGTTTGACGTATCATCTTGGTTTCGCCTGTAGAATGAGTTCTGGGGCACTTACAGACAAAATCTTTGCAGATTCTGAAACTTCAGAGTGTTTTCTTTCCAAAACTGTCAAGAATATGCATAGTCGAGCATCTTTTCGTGACAAAATATCGCGCTTAAAACGGGAACGTTTTTTATCCAAAAATGAAATAGCGCCCCTAGAGATGCAACTGGTTAAACTGCTGTACAAAAACAGTTCTGTGTCCTCCACAGAAATGCCATAATGGGTACTGGGTGGCTATATCATTAGACCAAATTAGTCTGATCGGGACAGGCAGACAGCTGCGGCCTTCATTGTCCCATATGAATCGTTCTAAAAACGACTGTTGAGATCAATAAATTGTCTGTCCAATATCTCATTCCATGATGCTTTTCCCCACTGTAGATGTAACAAGCGAGTCCCCAAACCTTGTTGGCAGTTTTCTGTTTCGGGAACTGGTAGCTGACATCCCAGTTGTGGATTTCATTTTTGGCAATCATTTGTAAGGTTAATGATTTTATTGAATTCACCTTTAGAATTGTCTCTGAATGTACTGAAATTGTCTTTAAGGCCCTCAATTAGATTGATGCAATCAGTGATTGATATAGATTGGGACTGGAGGCCCTTCGCAGCGAAATCACTGATATAAAATAACTTAGCAAATGCTCCAACATCCTCTTCTATACGAGGTCTCTTGAAAAAAATGTAACAGTGAGCTTTGTTTGGCCATTTACTTGTTTTTGCTTGCTAACGGTGAGTAGCTAGCTGTTTACTGCACATGGGTATCAGTGCGAAGTGACGTGTGCCAGAACCCGTTCATTATTTTGAAATTGACAAGCTGGTAGTTCCTTTTTTCTCTCATTTTGTTTTTATTGTTTTTCCTGGTAAGTAATCAAGTCTACTTCAATTTCATTAAATAGGCCTACATGAAATTGATTTTATGTACAGCACTAGATTTTATGTGGGCCTACCTTTAATTAATGAAAGAGTTCCTTGAGTGTCCTGAAAGGCATCTGCCAAATATAATGTATTTTTATCATGGTTGTCAATATACTGTATAGCCCTTTTCCCTTCCCACCCCTCTCGGGTGTATTCTATGAATTATATCAGCTGGTGTATCTTTAGGCCAGTGCCTGACTTGGACCGTTTAGGTGCAGGAACTCCTCAATACTTGTGTGCTAATATTCTATAGGAGGTTCCGGTGAGCTCCTGCCCAAGTCAAGCACTGTCTTCAGGCAAAAATGTAAATATTGTCCCGTTTGGAACACTGACAACTTATTGCTCAATCTGATTGCTTGGGCCTGGCTCACCAGTGGGTGGCCCACTCGTGCATACACAGCTGCTTCACAATCATCTGTGTCAGAAAGCAATTTCCATTCCCAGAGCCCCCTTCAAAAACACTGTCATCATCAGGACTGGCATATCATGGATATTAGAGCTTTGGGGCGAAACACAGAGAAGGTTATTACACATAGCACATCCTAGAGAAACCCCCGAATAAGGCAGATCAGCACTAATCACCAAAAGAGCAAAGTGGACATTCTCAAAGCACAGCTCAGAGGGTCTAAGGAACACAACAAATTGGGTGGTCAATTGAGACCTCCGTGGGAGTTATGGGTGCATACCAAATAGCACATGGGTCCTGGTCAAAAGAAGTGCACTATATAGGGAACTAGGGTTCCATTTGGGACGTAGCCTAGCTCTTTATACTATTTTACAGAGGGGTGGTTTAGATCAAGTTCTCTAATCACTACAATGATGGGGGAGATGTTTGTTTAATCGCCAGTTGTATCCACAGGCTAAACAGGGCTGTGAGATGGTTGTTGTGTCTGTAGGAGCACTGTGTGTTCTTGCCTAGTGAAACAGCCAGTAGGAGTCATTAAGTGCCAAGTGTTGAGTGTTGACAGATACACGTGGCATCTGTTTCCGAGCAGATGGCCAGCATTACTTCCAAGACCTCAATCTGCTTCTTCATTTGTGCATTTGACGCTGATTAAAGTCAAAGCATGTCTAGACCTCATAAACTCTATGTAAACAGACCAGGGATCACATGTATCAAGAGTCTTAGAGTAGGAGTGCTGATGTAGGATCAGTTTAGCCACTTAGAGCACAATGAAAAAGGTTACATGGACAGGGAAGACCGGGGCCCATATCCACAAAGCATCTCAGAAAAGGTCCTAGGAACCCTGTTAGAAACCTGCTTTAAGACCAAAAGAAAACCGAGCTCAGAGTAGGTTTTAGGATGATGTTAAGACATTGTCCATACAAACTCTGAGCCAGGAGTAAAATCATCTGATAAAAGTTTATCTCAGCTGGTAATCACAACAGTTTGAGGTACCACAATGGAAAGATAGCGATGACGCTCATTGCCATTGTTGCAAATGATGGGGAATACCTTGGCCTCCCGAGTGGTGCAGAGGTCTAAGGCACTGCATCTCAGTGCTTAAGGTGTCACCACAGACACCCTGGTTCCATTCCAGGCTGGATCACAACAGGCCACGTTTGGGAGTCCCGTAGGGCGGCGCACAATTGGCCCAGTGTTGTCTGGGTTTGGCCGGTGTAGGCTGTCATTGTAAATACGAATTTGTTCTTCACTGACTTGCCTAGTTAAAAAAAATATATAATAATGAACAATTGTGATGAGGCATTGCCAACTGCGAACTCTACAGCACGCTTCAGACAACCACGGTGAATGAGACTGCACATCAAATGTCGCAATGGTAAAGCGTTTCATATCATTTTCGCCTGACACATCACTTAGCCTACTACTAATTCTTGCCTATTATGTTGTCATGGCATAACCATTTTTTAAGAAATTCTGATATTTTGGATAATGTGATGTGTGCATATTGCAATGTTCTATCATTAATCACAAACACATACGCCATAGATGCTGTCAATTGCCAAATTTATCATTTTCATTTTTACATTTTTTTTTTAACAATACACCAAACGGATGAACTTCAAATAACCAGTTGGGTTGGACATAACATGACGTAGGTTAATGAAATAATCAAACAAAAAATATGTGATTCTTTTTTTTGCCCAGTGGTTATAATTACGTAGGCATATCTTGTGAATTAGGCCTCGTGTAAAATCCTTGTCAAAAGCGCAAGTAGGCCTAGATCATTTATGGGTTGATCATCGAAATTTCAAAACGTTCTTTCAACTCCAAAGCACTTGCCTGTCTGTGGCGCAGGAACCACTGACTCGCTGCCTTTTTCTGTCATCAAGAATCCCGCTGGTAGCTCTTAACTCGTTAGGACAGCTCACAAGGTCTCCTAAATATCTGTCGAATAGGTGGGACTCTTTTGACTAAAGAGGCTTCATTGCATAGCTTTTATCTTTACCCATAAGAGTAGGAGTAAAAATGACTCTATTCTCAGCACTTTGTGGATACGGCCCCTGATCCCAGATCAGCAATCCTAATCTGAGACACTTTCAGAATATCGGCCCTGGTACAGACCTGAGAAACAACCCTTACAGAAAAACCACAGGAATTTCACGTGATAACATGTTTCACATTTGATCAAGTGATCTCATGTGATCTTATGTGAAGTTAATGTGATAACGTGACAACATGTAAAAGCAACATGTGATAACATGAAAGAACACATAAATGTGACAATATTAAGCCTTTACAGGTCTGGAAAAACATCCTATGGAGAGATGAGACAAAGATCATCTTGGAAGAGAAGAGTATGAAGAAGAGAAGGAACTGCTTATGATCCTAAGCATACCACCTCATCTGTGAAGCATGGTGGAAGTGGTGTTATGGCGTGGGCATGTATGGCTGCCAATGGAACTGGTTCCCTTGTATTTATTGATGATGTGACTGCTGACAAAAGAAGCAGGACGAATTCGGAGGTGTTTGGTGCTATATTATCTGCTCAGATTCAGCCAAATGCTTCAAAACTCATTGGACGGCACTCCACAGTGCAAATGGACAATGACCCGAAGCATACGGCGAAAGCGACCCAATACTTTTTTATGGCAAAGAAGTGGAATGTTCTACAATGGCCAAGTCAATCACCTGACCTGAATCCAATTGAGCATGCATTTCACTTGCTGAAGGCAAAACTGAAGGGAAAACACCCCAAGAATAAGCAGGAACTGAACACAGCTGCAGTAAAGGCCTGGCAAAGCATCACGAGGGAAGAAACCCAGCATCTGGTGATGTCTATGGGTTCCAGATCTCAGGCAGTCATTGACCGCAAAGGATTTGCAACCAAGTATTAAAACTCATAATTTCATTTATGATTACATTTATGTCCAATTACTTTTGAGCCCCTTCCTTTCAAATCCATTGTGGTGGCCTACAGAGCCAAAATGATGCAAATTGTGTCACTGTCCAAATACTTATGGAACAACTGACCTCAGCTCAACATGTGAAAATATCTATTAAAATGCGATTTTCACATGTGAAACTGTGAATTTCAAAATTAACTTTGTTAAATTCCGAGTAGCTTTGCAACCCAACCCAGAACACAGCAGAAGAGAGAAGAGAACGCAAGAGAAAGTGGATGGAGAATTCATCAGATAAGCAAAGCAGTCTGATCCAATAAGAATCACGAAGACATGAGTGGCGTGTCAAAGATCCAATCCGATTCCTTCAGACATGATTGGCTTTTCATAGAGGGAACACCAGTGGTGTAAAGTACTTAAGTAAAAATACTTTAAAGTACTACTTTCGTATTTTTGGGGGTATTTTTTTGGTTTTAAACAAGAACGCTGCCGTCTTCTTAAAATAAGGAATTTGATATTTTTATTTTGATACTTAAGTATATTTTAGCAATTACATTTACTTTTGATACTGAAGTATTTTTAAAACCAAATACTTTCAGACTTTTACTCAAGTATTATTTTACTGGGTGACTTTCACTTTTACTTTTACTCAAGTATGACAATTGGGTACTTTTTCCACCTACTGGAGAACACCCCCAATCCACCAGACATTCCGTCCGGATATACCAGACACACCTCTGTGTGTGTGTGTGTGTGTGTGTGTGTGTGTGTGTGTGTGTGTGTGTGTGTGTGTGTGTGTGTGTGTGTGTGTGTGTGTGTGTGTGTGTGTGTGTGTGTGTGTGTGTGTGTGTGTGTGTGTGTGTGTGTGTGTGCTTGTATACTGTCCGTGTGTGTATGTGCATGTGCTTCAACCACTCTCATTCAGGCTTGATTTTGTAAGAATGGCCTGAATGTTTAGTCTCACTTTTAAAAGTTCTTATTCTGGTAACTCATACCCAAATATTGTTGTTGATTCGTCCTATACTCGTATTTGTTGCCAAAGCATAAATTGGAGAAGAAAAAAAAAACACTTCAAAACCACACCTGAAACTTGATGTCATGTTGGGTCATTGGCTGAGCTGGCCAATCAGTGGTGTACTTGCATGAATATTGTTAATGACCGGTATACGCCCACGCCATTCTATTGTTGGGGTACGCCCACACCATTCAAAGTTGCTTTTTAACATGCGTGTTTCAAAAAATTGTAAGGAAAACTATTTCACCCATATTGTCTTTAATTACAGGTAATATTTCATAAAAATCTGGAAACACTGAACAGTTGGTTTAATGCTTCAAATTGGGTTGAAATGCAATGAGGCAAGAAAAACACAACATAGTGCATTTGTCAGCGGTCAGTAAAAGGCAAAGCCTGGGAGAATAGATGTCCTTTGTTGAAGGGGTAACTGAAGAGGTTGATCTCAGTAAATCAGGACGCAGATATGGAGAGGTCAGCAGAAACATGAGAAATTCAATAGAACCATTGATTTTCTCAGAATCCCCTAAAGGGATAGTTCAAACGAATTACAAAATGACACCTTAGTTTCCTTACGCCGTAAGCAGTCTATGGACAAGGTATGACAGCAATTCATGTTTTGGTTTAGTTTCCCTGGCACTGTTTCCACATGTTAATGTTTTAGCATTTGTGCCACAAATCCCATTCAAGTCATGGGACCGATATTAGCATTTTTCGCTCATCATGTCCAAATCATCCAAAAGTATCTCAAATTAACCGTGAAGCTCAACTTTTAGATAATTTGAACATGATGTGCGAAAAATGCTAATATCTGTTTAATAACTTTAATTTGTGCCACAAATGCTAAAACACTAGCATATGGAAACAGTGACAGGTAAACTAAATCAAAGCATGGATTGCTGTCATACCTTGTCCATAGACTCTACAGGGTAAGGAAAACAATGTGTAATTTTGTAATTTGGGTAAAGTATCTCTGCAGCAGGTGGTTCAAAAGAAGTGGAAAAGCGGTGCGTCTGTCTACAGCAGTTTGTTCGGAACATCTTTTTAAACAAATACATTTTTTAAAACATCGTGAAGCTGGAATGGGACAAAAGCAGGCAAACAGGTGCTTGCAAGTCCTTGTGCTTCGACACTAAAAACATACTTGACATTAACTCAAGGGTACATTAGCTTTTATCTGAAAGCCGTGGCCCTAGTTAAAGTTAACAAAACGTGACCCTATGTTAGTGTAGTGTTACTCTTAGGGTGAGGCTATGGGCTGCCCCTTAAATCTTACGGTTTCAGACACAGTAACTGAAGAGCCCTTGAAGGACTGCTTTAAATCCAACTTGAAAACAGCTGTTTAGCATCTCTGGAGAGGCTATTTCTAGCAGGGAGGGAAGTGTGGATCAGCCCAAGTGCCCGACCGATGTAATCAGCCTCCTCCCCAGACAGGAAGACAGACAGACAAACAGGCGGACGGAGGGGTGGGTGGAAGGACAGTAAGCAGACATATAGACAGAAGGACAGACAGATGGACAGAGATACAGCTGTACAGATGAAAGGACAGACAAACAGACGGACGGACAGCTGGCCAATGAAGTCAGGACATTTGACTCATCCCTTCGCACCACTAGGAGAGAGGGACCGCAGTGACTAGTGCCGGTTGTATTTAACGGAATTAAATATTTAGAGAAGGATAGACCTGGGAATCTCTGTGAGGTCACTGCGTATTTAAGATGTCCCGCTGTACCTACCGTAACCTTTACGCCCATGAGTTGTATTTTCACAGGTGCATTCCTGTGTGAAGAAGCACAGTGTGATCCTCACGCCAGCACTGCACTTATCAACTCCCTATCATTAAGCTAGCATGCTACAATGTCTAATGTTAACACTGGACATAGTGACAAATGGAAAGTGATTATGTGTAAGAGATTTGACCTGGCAGCCTGTAAATGAATAAAAAATATAGAATGTGTGTGTGTGTGCATGTGTGTATTTGTATTGTATTTGCCTCGCCACAAGGAGAATATTATGTGTAAACCAACACCCAAGCTCACGCAATCCCCTGGTGATAGAGCCCTGCTCTGGTCATGCCTCCCCTCGGCCCTAGCCAACGTTCTATAACTGTTTAATACAAACTTGTGGGATTCTGACTAACCCCTATAATCCACAATAACATTCTCCCAATGGCATTGGGAACATAAGGTGAAAACTGCACTGAGAAAAAACAATGTGTTCATCACAGCAAATGTCTGTCTAGCTTTCTCAAAATTCCCAGGTTTTCCAGGAAACCGGGGGATTTCGTGGAAATTATCAGAATTTTGCAGCCCTAATCACAGCATGGGTCTTTCCCATTCCAATGCAGGACTTTCCTCTCCTTTATTCCTTACAATGTGTTGAGGCCAAAACGTATTGGTCAGTTCAATTAATAATGACTTTCAGCCATTCCAGCATCATTAGTTAACATATCAGTTATACCTGGATTAAAGTCATGGATTCATTTTGGGGTCCTTCTTCAATCCAGCTGCCATTTGTACCTACATAAACAACATGGTCCTCCTGTATGTATCTGGTGAAATTATATGAGATACCACACACAGCCCTGTGGTATCCCAGAGAGACAGGCTTTCCTTGGATGCTAAACCCAGCAGCTGTCTTTTAATCCTGGGATATATAGAGAGAGAGAGAGAGCGAGAGAGAGTATGGATGGATGTTTGGGAGGGAAACCTGACACTCTCGTCACCTGGCTCTGGACCACAGGATGGGGGATGTGGGTGGGGGAGGGGGACTGCTGCTGAAGAGGCCATTTTGTGTTTCTCTCCCGAGCCATTCTGAATACAATCTGAGTCCTGCCCTACACACAACCTCCTGACGACTTTTCAACCCTGGCGCTGCCCTGATGCAGATCTCTCTCACTCTCCGCACATGACTCACACACACACACACACACACACACACACACACACACACACACGCATACAGTCGGAGACACAAATAGACACGCCCGAAAACTGGTGCATGTGCCAAAAGGAGTAGGTATCGTCCTCTACAGCTGACGTACACACACACACCGGTTCGATGACCTGACAGGGCTGTGTGTAGCAGCCTACTCTCTGGAGGGGATTTGCAGAGACTGGCAGTATTCCATTGTGTCTGTGCTCACGTGGCCTGTCAATCACCCTGTCACTGTGGAGATGATGTCCCAGAGTGGGTGCCTGCACTGCACCAGCGAAAGGAGAGACGAGAGGCACAGCTACAACTATCATATATGCCTCACATAAGCATCATCAGGCATCATCATCCCATCATTGCATTCACCACATTAAAAACACAATGGCCCGTATTCATAAAAGCATTTTCATGAAGCGCTGACCTAGGATCAGGTCCCCCTGTCTATGTATTCTTATTCATCCTAGATCAGCACTCCTACACTGAGACACTTGATGAATATTGTGCTTTTTGCTAGAGAAATAGTGGCTGCTTATAACCATGTGTCTGTCCTCTGTGACTGTGTGGTGTTGTGGTGCACGGCGAGGCTGAGGTACCACTGGAGAAATAAGTGGCTCAAGGTGAGCATCACCTCAACAAGACAGAGAGCGCACAGTGTTCACCAAACCCCTGTACACACAGACTGCATCTATCTAGCGATGACATCAGGTCAGCACGGGCAAGATGGAGAGCATTGCATCAACACACTGAGCATACAAAACATTAAGAACACCTGCTCTTTCCATGATATAGGCTGACCAGGTGAATCTAGGTGAAAACTGTGATCCCTTATTGATGTAATTTGTTAAATCCACTTCAATCAGTGTGGATGAAGGGGAGCAGACAGGTTAAAGAAGGATTTTTAAGCCATGAGACAATTGAGATATGGATTGTGTGTGTGTGCCATTCAGAGGGTGAATGGGCAAGACAAAACAACTAAGTGCATTTGAACGGGGCATGGTAGTAGGTGCCAGTGCACCGGTTTGCGTGAAGAACTACAACGCTGCTGTGCTTTTCACACTCAACAGTTTCCTGTGGTTATCAAGAATGGTCCACCACCCAAAGAACATCCAGCGAATTTGACATAACTGTGGGAAGCATTGGAGTCAACATTGGCCATCATCCCTGTGGAACGCTTTCAACATCTTGTAGAATCCATGCCCCGGCGAATTGTTCGTAATGTTTGGTATCCTGAGTGTATATTGCAAGGGCAACTGTCACCTAAAGTAAGATATATCCGAAGACATTCACTGTGTGAGTGTAGAATAGAGTGACCCTTGACATTGATGTCTGTGTTTGGCTGGTGTCCCACTGATGTGCCCTACAGTGTAGATCACAGGTTAGGGGCAATACAAAATGTCCTACTAATCTAGCTTCAGACATGTCATGCATTTGGATGATGGTATACAGTACAAGTGTCGTTCTGTTGCAGGCATAATAAGTCTCTCTCTTCTGAGTTGAGGCAGATCAGGCCTGGGTTCAAATATTATGTGAAATAATTTCAAATACTGTGTTTGATTGAGCTTGCCTGGCGAAATGTAACCAGTCTTAACCCCATCCATCTGGCACTCCAGGCAGGTTAATGCAAATGTTGAAAGTATTTGAACGATTTCAAATAGTATTTGAACCCAGGTCTGGGGCATTCTGTTGCTTTCACAAATTCCTCAAAGAGAAGAGTAAAAAAAAAAGCACTTACAGTATATATACAGTGGGGCAAAAAAGTATTTAGTCAGTCACCAATTGTGCAAGTTCTCCCAGTTAAAAAGATGAGAGAGGCCTGTAATTTTCATCATAGGTACATTTCAACTATGACAGACAAAATGAGAATGAGAATGAGAATGAGAATCACATTGTAGAATTTTTAATGAATTTTTTTGCAAATTATGGTGGAAAATAAGTATTTGGTCACCTACAAACAAGCAAGATTTCTGGCTCTCACAGACCTTCTTTAAGAGGCTCCTCTGTCCTCCACTCATTACCTGTATTAATGGCACCTGTTTGAACTTGTTATCAGTATAAAAGACACCTGTCCACAACCTCAAACAGTCAGACTCCAAACTCCACTATGGCCAAGACCAAAGAGCTGTCAAAGGACACCAGAAACAAAATTGTAGACCTGCACCAGGCTGGGAAGACTGAATCGGCAATAGGTAAGCAGCTTGGTTTGAAGAAATCAACTGTGGGAGCAATTATTAGAAAATGGAAGACATACAAGACCACTGATAATCTCCCTCGATCTGGGGCTCCACGCAAGATCTCACCCCGTGGGATCTAAATGATCACAAGAACGGTGAGCAAAAATCCCAGAACCACACGGGGGGACCTAGTGAATGACCTGCAGAGAGCTGGGACTAAAGTAACAAAGCCTACCATCAGTAACACACTATACCGCCAGGGACTCAATTCCTGCAGTGCCAGACGTGTCCCCCTGCTTAAGCCAGTACATGTCCAGGCCCGTCTGAAGTTTGCTAGAGAGCATTTGGATGATCCAGAAGAAGATTGGGAGAATGGCATATGGTCAGATGAAACCAAAACATAACTTTTTTGGTAAAAACTCAACTCGTCGTGTTTGGAGGACAAAGAATGCTAAGTTGCATCCAAAGAACACCATACCTACTGTGAAGCATAGGGGTGGAAACATCATGCTTTGGGGCTGTTTTTCTGCAAAGGGACCAGGACGACTGATCCGTGTAAAGGAAAGAATGAATGGGGCCATGTATCGTGAGATTTTGAGTGAAAACCTCCTTCCATCAGCAAGGGCATTGAAGATGAAACGTGGTTGGGTCTTTCAGCATGACAATGATCCCAAACACACCGCCCGGGCAACGAAGGAGTGGCTTTGTAAGAAGCATTCAAGGTCCTGGAGTGGCCTAGCCAGTCTCCAGATCTCAACCCCATAGAAAATCTTTGGAGGGAGTTGAAAGTCCGTGTTGCCCAGCAACAGCCCCAAAACATCACTGCTCTAGAGGAGATCTGCATGGAGGAATGGACCAAAATACCAGCAAAACCTTGTGAAGACTTACAGAAAACGTTTGACCTCTGTCATTGCCAACAAAGGGTATATAACAAAGTATTGAGATAAACTTTTGTTATTGACCAAATACTTATTTTCCACCATAATTTGCAAATAAATTCATTAAAAATCCTAAAATGTGATTTTCGGGATTTTATTTTCTCATTTTGTCTGTCATAGTTGAAGTGTGCCTATGATGAAAATTACAGGCCTCTCTCATCTTTTTAAGTGGGAGAACTTGCACAATTGGTGGCTGACTAAATACTTTTTTGCCCCACTGTAGTTGAAGTGGGAAGTTTACATACACGTAGGTTGGAGTCATTAAAACTCGTTTTTCAACCACTCCACACATTTCTTGTTAACAAACTATCGTTTTGGCAAGTCGGTTAGGACATCTATTTTGTGCATGACACAAGCAATTCTTCCAACAATAGTTTACAGGCAGAATATAATTCACTGCATCAGAATTCCAGTGGGTCAGACGTTTACATACACTAAGTTGACTGTGCCTTTAAACAGCTTGGAGAATTCCAGAAAATTATGTCATGGCTTTAGAAGCTTCTGACAGGCTAATCGACATAATTTTAGTCAATTGGAGGTGTACCCGTGGATGTATTTCAAGGCCTACCTTCAAAGGCAGTGCCTCTTTGCTTGACATCATGGGAAAATCAGCCAAGACTTCAGAAAAAAATTGTAGACCTGAAAAGTCTAGTTCATCCTTGGGAGCAATTTCCAAACGCCTGAAGGTACCATGTTGATCTGAACAAACAATAGTAAGCAAGTATAAACACCATGAAGCGTGCAAATCCATCCCAGAACAACGAGTCATATCTCGACCTGAAAGGCTGCTCAGCAAGGAAGAAGCCACTGCTCCAAAACTGCCATAAAAAAAGCCAGAATATGGTTTGCAACTGCACATGGGGACAAGAGAAATGTCCTCTGCTCTGATGAAACAGAAATAGAACTGTTTGGTCAATATGTTTGGAGGAAAAAGGGGGAGGCTTGCAAGCCGAAGAACACCATCCCAGCCCTGGATGGCAGCATCATGTTGTGGGGATGCTTTGCTGCAGGAGGGACTGGTGCACTTCACAAAATAGATGGCATCATGAGGATGGAAAATTATGTGGAGATTTTGAAGGAACATCTTAATACATCATTAAGGAACTTAAAGCTTGGTTGCAAATGGGTCTTCCAAATGGACAATGACCCCAAGCATACTTCCAAAATTGTGGCTTAAAGACAACAAAGTCAAGGTATTGGAGTGGCCATCACAAAGCCCTGACCTCAATCCTATAGAAAACTTGTGGGCAGAACTGAAAAGGCGTGTGCGAGCAAGGAGGCCTACAAACCTGACTCTGTTACACCAGCTCTGTCAGGAGGAATGGGCCAAAATTCACCCAACTTATTGTGGGAAGCTTGTGGAAGGCTACCCAAAACGTTTGACCCAAGTCAAACCATTTAAAGGCAATGCTACAAAATACTAATTGAGTGTATGTAAACTTCTGACCCACTGGGAATGTGATGAAAGAAATAAAAGCTGAATAAATCATTCTATCTACTATTACTCTGACATTTCACATTCTTAAAATAAAATGGTGATTATAACTGACCTAAGAAAGGGAGTTTTTACTAGGATTAAATGTCAGGAATTGTGAAAAACTGAGTTTAAATGTATTTGGCTAAGGTGCGTGTAAACTTCCACCTACAACTGTAAATAAGGTATTTCTGTTTTTTATTTTGAATACATTTGTTAAAATTTCTAAAAACCTGTTTTCGTTTGCACATTATGGGGTATTGTGTGTAGATTGCTGAAGGAAAATAAATATTTAATACATTTTAGAATAAGGCTGTAACGTAACAAAAAGTGGTCTGAATACTTTCCGAAGGTAGTGAGCTTGATGTGGCCTACACACTAAAAACAAATGGTTTTATATAGTTCCAAATAAGGGTTATTTGGCTTGTAACCGGAACCCTTTTAGTGCTAAATGGAACCATTTTTTAAGGTGCAATAAAGAACAATGCCCATAAGGTTATAGTTGGAACCTGTCTGGTGCTATAAAGAACCCTTTCCTATGGTTCTATAAAAACCATTAAAAAAAGGTTATCTACAGCACCAAAAAAAGGGTTCCACTATGGTTACAACATTTTTGGGGCTCCATAGGATCCTCTTTACCCCTTTTTCTCCCCAATTGGTAGTTACAGTCTTGTCCCATTGCTGCAACTCCCGTACATACTCAGGAGAGGCAAAGGTTGAGAGCATGCATCCTCCGAAACACGACTTCGCCAAGCCGCACTGTTTCTTGACTCACTGCTCGCTTAACCTGGAAGCCAGCCGCACCAATGTGTTGGAGTAAACACCGTACCGCTGGCGACCGAAGTCGCCCATACACCACAAGGAGTCACTAAAGCGCGGTGGGAAAAGGAAATCCCATCTGGCGAAAACCTCCCCTAATCCGGACGACACTGGACCAATTGTGTGCCGCCTCATGGGTCTCCCGGGTGCGACACAGCCCGGGATGGAACCCGGATCTGTAGTGACACCTCTAGCACTGCAATGCTGTGCCTTAGACCTCTGTGCCACACGGGAGGCTACATAGGACCCTTTTAATGGTTATTTATAGAACCTTTATGGAGAATGGGTGAGCAGTGAAATTGTTTTGTGATGTATATATGATCCTCAGATGTTGCACAGCTAGCACACCTGATTCAACTTCTCAATAAAAAACAAAATTACAACCAATGGAATTGTAGAAATATAATATGGCAATTAAACCAGATTAAAAAACCCTGTATGGTTCTACAAAGAACCTTTGAGGTTGAGAAAGGTTCTTTGGGTCAGTATGGTTCTACATAGAACCATCATCGCCCTTCCCACCCTCATGTTTTGGTGTGTAGCCAGCCTTGATACCAACCCAGAGACCAGGCACCCTGCCAGGTTAAATGCCATAAGGCATCAGTGTGGCCCTTATCACTGTCAGGGGCCCCTGCCAGTGGCCCTATCATTGACTCCAGGTGACAAATGAGCATTATGACAGATGATGCTACTTGCGGTGACACACAGTAACTAAACCACACTCTCATGGCAATCCTAGAAAATCATAAGCAATTAATGGTCCTTGACATGATTTTATGGATTTAATGACTTTGAATCCATGACTGAATGCATGAATATCCTAACTGCTTGTAATGCCTTTGTAATATAACATAGCGGTATATAAAGGAAAATATAATATTACAATCCCAAAATAGAGGGTTAGATAGGTAGAAATGCTATTGAGGAGGTTTGGAGCTTGGCCAAATTAATAAGCACATGGGGGAAATATGGGTGCAGGGACTGTGACTCCTAAAAAAATATTGCAAATGTAGCTCTAGCCTTATTGTAGCATCAAATACGTCTAAACAAGATAATTAGAAGCCAGTCATTTACCAAATATATAGTTGTTATATCAGCATTATTTTCCCAAATATTAATTATCCAAGCCAAGGTCAGTGTGGACACAAGCTCGAAACTTGAAAGCAACAAACCAAGAAGCAATCAAGAGTAGTGCTTACTGTGTAATTTGGGGCTGGCTTTGCGGTCACTGGGAGAAAGCTGGTCCGCGAACTGCACCCGATGTCCCGACATGTTCGATAGGCTATCTCTCAAGTCAAGGGGCACGTTGCACCACCACCGTCGCAGCTTGTTTCAAAGTATCCAACAACTTCCACCGATATGGTTATGTCGCATGGGTGACCGTATCTTGCAACTCTTGCTCCTTGAATGTGCTTACAGCTCAAATATAAAATATAGTTCAGATTGTCATTCAGTTTCGCCTTTCGTCTCTCTATGCCATTTGCTGGCAACAGATGCCAATACTGCAGCAGAAGCGGTCGAGGCAGCTTGTGATCCGGATCTGCTTTTACTACCGCGCTCACCTGACTTACTAACTGACAGCTGGTTGTGTGTGGAGCACTGGTTCATTATAGCAAATAGAGCGGGAGAGGGAGAGGCAAAGGCTAGTATATAGGCAGAGCAGAAAGGCACAGGCTGGTATATACGCAGAGAGGAAAAGGCACACGCTGGTATATAGGCAGTGAGGAAAAGGCACAGGCTGGTATATAGGCAGTGAGGAAAAGGCACAGGCTGGTATATAGGCAGTGAGGAAAAGGCACAGGCTGGTATATACGCAGAGAGGAAAAGGCACACGCTGGTATATAGGCAGTGAGGAAAAGGCACAGGCTGGTATATAGGCAGTGAGGAAAAGGCACCGGCTGGTATATAGGCAGTGAGGAAAAGGCACAGGCTGGAATATAGGCAGTGAGGAAAAGGCACAGGGTGGTATATAGGCAGTGAGGAAAAGGCACAGGCTGGTATATAGGCAGAGAGGAAAAGGCACAGGCTGGTATATAGGCAGTGAGGAAAAGGCACAGGCTGGCATATACGCAGAGAGGAAAAGGCACAGGCTGGTATATAGGCAGTGAGGAAAAGGCACAGGCTGGTATATAGGCAGAGAGGAAAAGGCACAGGCTGGCATATACGCAGAGAGGAAAAGGCACACGCTGGTATATAGGCAGTGAGGAAAAGGCACAGGCTGGTATATAGGCAGTGAGGAAAAGGCACCGGCTGGTATATAGGCAGTGAGGAAAAGGCACAGGCTGGAATATAGGCAGTGAGGAAAAGGCACAGGGTGGTATATAGGCAGTGAGGAAAAGGCACCGGCTGGTATATAGGCAGTGAGGAAAAGGCACCGGCTGGTATATAGGCAGTGAGGAAAAGGCACAGGCTGGAATATAGGCAGTGAGGAAAAGGCACAGGGTGGTATATAGGCAGTGAGGAAAAGGCACAGGCTGGTATATAGGCAGAGAGGAAAAGGCACAGGCTGGTATATAGGCAGTGAGGAAAAGGCACAGGCTGGCATATACGCAGAGAGGAAAAGGCACAGGCTGGTATATAGGCAGTGAGGAAAAGGCACAGGCTGGTATATAGGCAGAGAGGAAAAGGCACACACTGGTATATAGGCAGTGAGGAAAATGCACAGGCTGGTATATACGCAGAGAGGAAAAGGCACAGGCTGGTATATACGCAGAGAGGAAAAGGCACAGGCTGGTATATACGCAGAGAGGAAAAGGCACAGGCTGGTATATAGGCATTGAGGAAAAGGCACCGGCTGGTATATAGGCAGTGAGGAAAAGGCACCGGCTGGTATATAGGCAGTGAGGAAAAGGCACTGGCTGGTATATAAGGCAGTGAGGAAAAGGCACAGGCTGGTATATAGGCAGTGAGGAAAAGGCACCGGCTGGTATATAGGCAGTGAGGAAAAGGCACTGGCTGGTATATAAGGCAGTGAGGAAAAGGCACAGGCTGGTATATAGGCAGTGAGGAAAAGGCACACGCTGGTATATAGGCAGTGAGGAAAAGGCACAGGCTGGTATATAGGCAGTGAGGAAAAGGCACCGGCTGGTATATAGGCAGTGAGGAAAAGGCACAGGCTGGTATTTAGGGAGACAGGAAAAGGCACCGGCTGGTACATAGGCAGTGAGGAAAAGGCACCGGCTGGAAGAGAGGAAGAGAGGAAAAGATATCTGCTGGTATATAGGAAGAGAGGAAAATGCACCGGCTCAAAGATAGGAAGAGAGGAAAAGATACCTGCTGGTATATAGAGAGAGAGGAAAAGCTTGTGTTTTTTGTGCATTAAAAAAACATTGGTATCCACATGACTGCAGAATTACATCATAACAGTTTACAGCCGCTGTTCTTATTATTTTAGAGTCAGGGGAAATAAAACATGCGGCCATAAAATAGCCAAAAATACACAAAGTCAAACCAGACTGTACATGTTCAAAACAAAACGTGTATATATATATAAATATATTATAATATATATATATATATATATATATATATATAAAAAGTATTACAATAGCAAAAGAAGCCTACAAACGATGTGGGAAAAAGTAGACACAAGGAAACTTAACCAAGGCGTGCCTAAAGGGGACAACTGTGACCGTTATGTGTTATGTCCTGACTTTGGGGTTAAGGCTACCTAAAGCAAACATTCCTTTGGACATAACAGTTAGGCCTACTGTTTGTGTATTGATGCTACGTGAAGGCAAAAGTATCTAAAGATAGTTTGATTCTATACTGTGCAACGTTTCAATCAACCCTGTGAAACAAGTCAATTGAGGGGTCTAATACGCCATCTAATGGTTATGCACGGGAAAAAAGCAAACTATAAAACCAGCCACTTTTATTGTCACTTCTGGAGACAGAAAAAGCCGAGGTCACCCCGATTCCATGTCTAGTGTGTGTGTGAACTTGCACGGGGATTAAAATAACGTCAGTAAAACAGAGTAAAATGTGTAAATAGAACACCAAATGTGTTTTTTTCAATTTTTCAGTTTGCGCTCCAACACCTTACAAAGGTCTAAAGCTGAACAACACAGTAACTTTAACACTTATAACTTAAAACCCGATAAATCATCTCCAGAAGAGTAGACCTAAGTGCACACTGTAAAAAGTGGGACGGCACTGTGGTTCATCTGAAAGTGCCTTTTCTAATCGTTATGATCCAAAATTAGGCTTTGGTTCGTTCAACCTGTTCTATTCAATTTGTCTGAAATCAAATAACGAATTCGACAGATCAATGAGATTTAAAAAAAAAAATGGAATGAAAGCTTCTAAATTGCTTTCAACACCTCATGTGAATTCGCCTTACATGGCAGTGGGTGGAATGTAGTGGTCGCAGAAGAGTTGGAGTCGTGAAGTATTTGGGTGCGTGGCTTTCAGTTGTTTTTTTGGGCCACCTGTGAGAGTTAATGTCATTCCAGGTAATGTGTTGTTTTTTTTTAAATATCATTATTGTCATTTTTGATTGTGTTTCTTATTTTGTATTATGTTGTTTAATCATTGAAACACTCACACTCTGAACTTGCTTCCCGCACCTCTCAGCGCACACCGTTACAATTATATGTTCACTGCCAGCACTGAATCTTAAATGATATTTG
The DNA here is from genome assembly GCF_013265735.2 of Oncorhynchus mykiss. Classification (NCBI taxonomy): domain Eukaryota; kingdom Metazoa; phylum Chordata; class Actinopteri; order Salmoniformes; family Salmonidae; genus Oncorhynchus; species Oncorhynchus mykiss. The sequence continues at coordinate 34,180,586 of NC_048575.1, read as the reverse complement.
CGTAAGAACTATGATATTAAAGGGGCTGGCAAGGTTTCCATTGACGAGATGGTCACAATTTGGTTACAACTTGGTTACAATATTGTAAACAGTGCATGTGAAAGTCTTCTGAAAATAAAGTGTTTGGAGTCCAGCTTGGTTAAGAGAACATTTATTTAATTGTTTGTATCCAATTGAAGAAATTTCGATAGCTAATCCCAATGTGAAAATTAAACTTGGTACAACATTAAAAATGGGTTGTATATAAACTCTGAAAAAAAAGTGTCCTCTAACTGTCAACTGTGTTTATTTTCAGCAAACTTAACATGTGTAAATATTTGTATGACCATAACAAGATTCAACAACTGAGACGTAAACTGAACAAGTTCCACAGACATGTGACTAACAGAAATTGAATAATGTGTCCCTGAACAAAGGGGGGTCAAAATCAAAAGGAGTAGTCAGTATCTGGTGTGGCCACCAGCTGCATTAAGTACTGCAGTGCATCTCCTCCTCATGGACTGCACCATATATTTGCCAGTTCTGGCTGTGAGATGTTACCCCACTCTTCCACCAAGGCACCTGCAAGTTCCCGGAAATTTCTGGGGGGAATGGCCCTAGCCCTCACCCTCCGATCCAACAGCTCCCAGACATGCTCAATGGGATTGAGATCTGGGCTCTTCGCTGGCCATGGCAGAACACTGACATTCCTGTCTTGCAGGAACTCACGCACAGAACGAGCAGTATGGCTGGTGGCAGTATCATGCTGGAGGGTCATGTCAGGATGAGCCTGCAGGAAGGGTACCACATGAGGGAGGAAGATATCTTCCCTGTAACGCACAGTGTTGAGATTGCCTGCAATGACAACAAGCTCAGTCCGATGATGCTGTGACATACCACTCCAGACCATGACAGACCCTCCACCTCCAAATCGATCCCGCTCCAGAGTACAGGCCTCGGTGTAACGCTCATTCCTTCAACGATAAATGCAAATCCGACCATCACCCTGGTGAGACAAAACCGTGACACGTCAGTGAAGAGCGCTTTTTGCCAGACCTGTCCGGTCCAGCGACGGTGGGTTTGTGCCCATAGGTGATGTTGTTGACAGAGATGTCTGGTGAGGACCTGCCTTACAACAGGCCTACAAGCCCTCAGTCCAGCCTCTCTCAGCCTATTGCGGACAGTCTGAGCACTGATGGAGGGATTGTGCGTTCCTGGTGTAACTCGGGCAGTTGTTGTTGCCATCCTGTATCTGTCCCGTGTGATGTTCGGATGTACCGATCCTGTGCAGGTGTTGTTACACATAGTCTGCCGCTGCGAGGATGATCAGCTGTCTGTCCTGTCTCCCTGTAGCGCTGTCTTAGGCGTCTCACAGTACGGACATTGTAATTTATTGCCCTGGCCACATCTGCAGTCCTCATGCCTCCTTGCAGAATGCCTAAGGCATGTTCATGCAGATGAGCAGGGACCCTGGGCATCTTTCTTTGGGTGTTTTTCAGAGTCAGTGGAAAGGCCTCTTTAGTGTCCTAATTTTTCATAACTGTGACCTTAATTGGCTACCGTTTGTAAGCTGTTAGTGTCTTAACGACCGTTCCACAGGTGCGTGTTCATTAATTGTTTATGGTTCATTGAACAAGCATGGGAAACAACCCTTTACAATGATCTGTGAAGTTATTTGGATATTTACGAATTATCTTTGAAAGACAGGGTCCTGAAAAAGGGACATTTCTTTTTTTGCTGAGTTTAGTTTGAATTAATGGTATTTATTAGGTTTAACTAAAGGGGAAAAGTAAGTTGAGTGTTGAATGAAATAGGTTACAACTTGAAATATTGGTTTGTTAATAATCAAATAAAACTGTTGGCATTGAATCATAAACTGAACAAAAATATTAACGCAACATGCAATAATTTCAAAGATTTTACTGAGTTACAGTTCAGAGAAGGAAATCAGTCAATTTAAATTAATTAATTAGGCCCTAATCTATGGATCTCACATGACTGGGCAGGCGGGCAGCCATGGGTGGGCCTGGGACGGCATAGGCCCACCCACTTGGGAGCCAGGTCCACCCACTGGGGAGCCAGGCCCAGCCAATCAGAGAGAGTTTTTCCACACGAAAGAGCAGACAGAAACACTCAGCACCACCCCCCCCCCTCCTGACAATCCTGCAGGTAAAGAATCCGGATACGGGGGTCCTGGGCTGGCTTCGTTACACGTGGTCTGCGGGTTGTGAGGCTGGTTAGATGTACTGAGGAATTCTCAAAAAATATGTTGGAGGTGGTTTATGGTCGAGAAATGAACACTCAATTCTCTGGCAACAGCTCTGTTGGACATTCCTGCTGTCAGCATGCCAATTACATGCGCCCTCAAAATTTGAGACTTCCATGGCATTGTGATGGGTGACAAAACTGAATATTTTAGAGTGGCCTCTTACGCATCGATCACACCGACAGCGTCATTGCATTTTGACACACCAGAAGTACATTAAATTGCATCGGAACGCTGCGTTTGCATTGCAGCATTGCGTTGCAGAGGCAGTTGCAGTGTGTTCTGTGTGGGGGATACGTTGGATTTATCGAACGTATGCATCAAACTGTATGCATAGACGGCTTGACAGAAACAGTAGCAGAAGGTGAATGTTGAACTTTTGTTGCACACCTATCCAGGTGATGTTGAGTAACATTTTGCGGAATGACGCTGTCGGTGTGATCAAGGCGTTATTGTCCCCAGCACAAAGTGCACCTGTGTAATGATCATGCTGTTTAATCAGCTTCTTGATATGCCATATCTGTCAGGTGGATAGATTATTTTGGCAAAGAAGAAATGCTCACTAACAGGGATGTAAACACATTTTTGCACAAAACTGGAGAGAAATAAGCTTTTTGTCTGTATGGAACATTTCTGGGATCTTTTATTTCAGCTCATGAAACATGGGACCAACACTTTATATGTAGCTTTTATAATTTTGTTCACTATAGATTTAGTATCAACAAATGTCTATTTAACCAGTTGACACCATTTTTTTTAGGTTGATACAGAGTAATTCCAACCCATTCACTTCAAACAAAATATATCAATGTATGGGAAATAATACAAGCTCCTTCAAGCATCACTTGGAACTAACATTTTGTTGTTTAGTCTATTTACAACACAACATTTTGAAATATAACATGTGCGTGCACTGCACTTCAATTCGGGTACAATACAAAACTTAGAAAATGTCATTAAGGCAATGTTGAAGTCACAAACACACAGAATCAAAGTGCAATCGGTTTAAAGAGAATGAGAGAGAGAGTGAGAGAGAAAGAGAGAGAGGCTGATTAACATTTGAATGCAGCAGTTGAATAACTATTGGTTTCAAATGTGACCGTTTTGCTCAATGTACATTTTAGACAGTGATGCTGCCATCGACTTGGCCAGCTCTTCGTCCCGTTTCCTTTGCATCTGAGAGTGATGAAACCACTCGTCATACTCTGGGTTGGCCACACACCTGTCCAGCAAGACATCATAGTGTCCGTTGCTGAGCCAACTCAACCAGACAGCGGGTTTGGACGAATCATCTTCCCCCAGGTAGTGCACCATGGTTGAAACCGTGGGACTCTCCAAGCTACCTCCTGTGGTTAGGTAAATGTTCACATTCAACATCTGACTCATCGCCAGAAGCTCCGGATAGCCCGCCCAGGCGCCGTCCTGAGCTGCATTGATCAAGAACTCCCCGACATCTCCCTCAATGATGGGGTTAAACTCATCCAGGTGGTCGGCGATATGGTGCATTGTCTGCTCTCTCAGCTCGCTGTGCATAGACTGCTCTCCGTAGGCGGCTTTGCACACCGCCCTGTACAGACAGTTGCCGTCAGGGATGATGTGGAATCTGTACTTGTGTGCCCTCTCCTGAAGGTACTTGTTCTGTTTCTCCACCTCCGCTATGTAGCACGTCACCTTGTCGTTGATGTCACCCCTTTTTGCATCTCTCCGCGGAGACGGCTCCTGTAGGACACGGAGCTCAAAGAGCTGCGCCTCGCCTGATGGAGAGTCCAGGTCTGAGTATTCACTGTCATTTTTACTTTCACGGGAGTCCACGACGTTCTGGCCTAAATGGGTGGACTGCGCCTCTAAGTTCTGATGGCGTTTTGGGTTCACGATGTCACTTGTAACGGTTTTTCCCTTCCCATTTGCCATGTTCATTCTCTCCCCACACTTTCTGTAACTTGGTCCATCGTTCTTGTCGACGTTTATCAGGTTATTTTCACGTTCAGCGTTTTGACTATCACTGAGTAGATCCCCTCTACCTCTCAAGTGATCAATGAAGTCCACAATCAAGTCTGTGTCCAAATGATCATCATGGTCACGCGCCTGAATCACAACATCTTGCGAATATGAGTCCGACGGAGCCCGTTTTGTCTGGGTCTCCTTTATGATGTGCACTGGTACGTATCTCTCAACTCCGTCAGGCCGACGAATGATTATCTCTGCGGTAGAAGTGTAGTAGACTGGCTTCATGGAAGCAGCCTCATAACATGAAAAAGCAGCGGGCATGTTTGCGGTAGATTGAGTCTCTCCTACCGGATTCCCGTTAGTCACTGTTGGAGTAAGCCCACTCGGTTTATTATTTGCAGAGTTCGTTGTTGTCCTGGGCAAATGGTCAGTAATGGTACCACTTGTGATAGTTATCGGAACTTTGCGAGAGGATCCGGGATAGTGTGTCAACGCACTGCTGTACAACTGCATTTTGGAAGACTCGCCTTTATACAAAACGCTAGAGCCCCAAGTGTTACGGAAAGATGACAACAAAGGCCCAAAATACACCCTGTCATCAATAACAGCTAAGTTGTAGGATACGTTTCCATGGATCCAGTGTCTTGTACCCGTTGTCACTCATAGGACCGATTTTAGCCATCTTGCGTCAGCGTAGTCTCCCTAAATTTAGACCTGAAAAGTGTAACCGGACACTCTCCGCTTCGTCTCCCCTCATAGCCAGCTGTTGAAGTAGTTGTACGTAGAGCAGTAATGACCACAGCGAGGGAATTAAAATGTTTTGATGTGTCACAGTACACTCTCGGAAGTTCTCTAGTTCCAGTCCGCCGAGTCAGGGCGGCGTCGCCACTCTGGAATGCACAAAGCGTGCCAAAAGCTACATCACTATTAAGCGCACGGATATGCGGAAAAATGACTCACAACCCTCATTACTTCCTGAGAGTAAAGCGAGGTCCCGTCCTTGAAAGGATTGTAATGCCATTTTTGTTTTATATCCCGATTGTAATTCTATTCAATACAGCCTAATACATTTTATATTCATTAGCTTTTAAGTGGTTATTTGCCAATGTAGACTACTGTGCTTAAAAACTTCAGTCATTATTTGTTTTTGTCCGTTTACAGTACGGAAAACACAGTATGTGAAAATATATGTTAGACAATATGTTATTACACTATTATTGGGTGCGGCAGGGCAGGTAGCTTAGTGGTTCGTGCGTTGGGCTAGGAACTGAAAGGTTGCTAGATTGAATCCCTGAGCTGACAATGTGAAAATATGTCGTTCTGCCCCTGAACAAGCCAGTTAACCCACTGTTCCTAGGCCGTAATTGTAAATAATAATTTGTTCTTAACTGACTTACCTAGTTAAAATAAAAATTAAATTAAAAAATGTTGTGCACAATCTTTCATCAATATGTTATAGATCCCTATCAGGCCTACCTGACCTGTATTGTATAACCTGAATTAAACCACGTTACACATGGTCTTGAAATAGACATTACTCATCACACGGAGATCGTATTGGTAGATCTCCATTTCAACCAGCTAACATGTGTCATTGCATGTCAACTCAAGGAAAAGCTTGTGAACGAGCCATTTGATATGTATAAATAGGTTAATCAAACTGTTACCCCTAAACGTTCCTGTTAGGTAAATGGCAAATGGCAGGTATAGTTTTGAGGCTACCTGCTTTTATGCTCTTTCCTGCGCCATTGTTGTCGTTGTCAAGTGAACATTTTTTGGGGGCATAACAAGGAGTTGACATGATAGCGCAAACATACTGGCAGTATTTTTTTAATTACAATGTACAATTGTTTTAAACATCTAAAGCAGAGCTATGCAAACTACACAATATGAATGTATTTTCTGTAGGCCTTTTTGTCTGTGGGGCAGAAAAGCTAATTAGCATACATCAAATTGCATCCAATTTAGCATTTGGTATGTTGTTCATTTCGAAAAACACTTCATATTATTAATTCACTGATGTAATAATATTCAGAGTTACATTTTTCGAAATTAACATTATACCAAATTAAATTGTCACTTTTAATATTATCAGATACTGTATATAATGACGATATGGTATTGTCTCCACATTAACAATGTGAGTAGTTTTCCCAAAGGAGGGAAGGCCGTAAACAGACCGATATTCCAGCGTGGACAGATTTTGACGGGAGTGGACCCTCTCCCTTCGCCTCTTAAATTCTGATAGTATTCTTACGAAAAGTGCAATGTAGAGTTATCGCCTGCAGAGAGCAGCCCTGTACTTTGTCTGTGCTTTTCATGATGACGTCATCGTGTGCACAGTATTCTGGTAAGTTACCGATTTTAATACCATAGGGGGTGGCGGCACGGGCACTTTAAAAATTGTGCCGTCCTCACATGGCCAGTGGAAACGACGTAGCACTATCTGACCCCTAGTTACAGAAAGAAAAGCAACAAAGTAACAGATTGTGTTGAATAGGAATAAGGGTGATGATCCCTTTTCACTGTGTTGCTTTCCATGGCCCCTCCCCAAGAGCCTAATATGCCTACAGAGTATATTGTTTCCTGGATAATCAATTATTATCAAATGTAGGCTAGCTGTATGCTATAACATATCCACGCTGGAGGTAGAATTAGGTCATATTTGTTGTGAGATGTTGATCAATGAGATTTCAACCTTTATTCACCCATTCAAAAAGAGAGCCTGAAGTGTGCTGAATTCCCAATGTGTTATCACTGACTTCAACCACAAATTCCAATGGAAAACCATGTCTGATTTTTGGTTTAGTTGTCATCTAAATGTGTTATCACTGCACTTTCAATCATTTAAAGCACAGCAAGTTAAAATGGGAATATAATGTCAGATATTTAGTATTTTTTTTTATAACAACTTAAAGCGACAACATGTAACTTTTTTGGGCAACCCAACCAAATTTACATAGAAATATGAGTTATAGATCTGTCATTTTTAATTGAAAGCAAGTTTAAGAAGCGGTATGTATATATATATATGTTCTATGTGCGGTATTTCTATGCGTCCCATTCATGTAATGTTGTTTGAGCGTCTTTTACTTTTGGTTTTGTACACAGCTTCAAACAGCTGACAATACAATATGTTGGGAAACTGAAAAGATATTTCACAGCAATATAGAAGGTACAATGATTCTCTACATATAGTTTTTTTGCCACCAAGCAATGGAGGAGCGATATCTGCATATTGCACATTTATGTGTTATCACTGTGTTTTATCTATTAGCGCAACCAAATAACCAGGATTGCAGTTGAGATTACATTAAAAGTACGTAGTGAAAGTGATCAATCCTGTTTGAGAATCTGTGCAGATTATTACAGCATTTGTGAAGATCTCCTTGCATGCTATCTTGAACATGCAGGCTTTCTATGATTACATAAGAAGATATTTATAGTTACAGTAACCTCAAAATGTGGCCATGGATACATTGATACAGTACCTTCAACTATTTATATTTGGTTGCGTTGACAACCAAACATAATTCAATATCCAGTTGGCCTACAAATTAATAATTGAGAAGTTGGATTCACGTCTGCATCTCAACCAAAAATCATAGTTAAAGAATAGGACTAAATCAAATCTAACTTTTAAATGCACTTTAAATACAGTTGATTTAGTCCTATTCTTTAACTTAGATTTTTGGTTGAGATGGAGACGTGAACCCAACATATTAATGATTTAGTTGTAGATTAAATTTGAAATCAACCAAAGCTTGAAACCTATGTTCTGTCTAGTTTTAGTTGAACCCTGGGTTGAATTGAAACAATAGCTGTTGATGACTTTGCAAATGCTATAATAGGCCAAAATAGTATAATTAATAACTGTATGACTTATAAAGAATGGTTACATTTCATTTGCTTTCTTAAACCAACCTTTTGGGATGACATCAAAGGCAACAGTGAATTTATTTAGTTTTTATGTGGAGATCTCTCAATAATCATTCTCGCGATAGCGCATTGGTAGTCGTTAGTGACAAATATCGAAACTTGGTCAAAACCCTGGATAGGAAACCAAAGGGAGAGCTGTAGATAGATCAACTCTCCAGTAGGAGGTGATGCCCAGCCTATAGTTTTTTTCTGATAGCGGATATAATGTTGAAACGCTGATGTTGTTTAAAAGATACAAATTCAACATATTTTAGGTTTGTCTATGTTGAAAATTGGTTACCATGATGACATAATCCTGTAGTTGAACTCTCCCCCTCAAAACAGTTGAAGTTGATGTCTTTTAAAAAATCCAGACTATTTTCAACATAAATTCCATGTCACACAAAATATGTTGACAAATTACGTTGAAACAATGTTGATTCAACCAGTTTGGAACCCAGTTTGGAAATGCAGCATAACATGTATTGATTTATTTAGGCAATCACTATCAAACGGTATTGAATAGATCAATCCTTACGGCTGACATTGGATATTAGCCTATCCCTGTTGACAAATTGACAACCATCACATTTGGTTCATAATGCATTAGCTAATGAAATAATGAATATGCTAATGAGGCTAGGCTATTTATGAAAACATGGGCACAGAATTGATACAGGAATAGACTAGCCAATTAGGGAAGCCGTGTATGAAATACTGACGAGAAGTAGCCCTGCCATGCTGCGGTTGTTGTGTTCAACATTGTGCCCTAAAACTGCTGCAAGATCTTCAATGCCCTTAGCTTCCATACCTACAGCTACGCATTTCAATTATAGCCCCACATTTGTAACATAAAAGTAGAATATATTCTTGCGGATGTTCGGCGAGATTGTGTTCACGTCAATGCAGAAGTAGATTTATGCAACCACTCCCAAATGCTATTTGAATTGATCAATGCAAGCATAAAATCGCTGACAGTCCTTACGGCTGACATTGGATATTAGCCTATCCCCGTTGACAAATTTGACAACCATCCCATTTGTTGCATAATGCATTAGCTAATGAAATAATGAATATGCTAATATGGCTCTGCTATTTATATAAACATGGGCATATAAATTGATACAAGGAATAGACTAGCCAATCAGTCCGAAATACTGATGAGAAGTAGCCCTGCCATGCTGCGGTTGTTTGTTTTCAACATTGTGCACGAAAACTGCTGCAAGATCTCCAATGCCCTTAGCTTCCACACCTACAGCTACGCATTTCAAGTATAGCCCTACGTATGTCAACATAAATAGTAGAATATATTCGAGCGGTTGTTCGGTCAAATTGTGTATATGCCATTGCAAAAGCCATGCTGATGTCAAGAGATTTTTTTTTTTTTTTAGCTCTTCCCTTCTAAAGTGGGAGGATCTTTGTGCGTTCGAGTCACGCAGCTGTCAAAGATAGCTGTCACCCAGTTTCATGATCAAACACACATTGAATGAGAAAGGCTTCGCTAAGTCGAGCAGCGGACTTCAGGTAGCCTACCCCTGGCATAACTAGCCCATTGCGCCTCAAACAAATGAAGAAGCCGAGGAACGGTTCTATGACTTGATTTATTTTCAATGAACGAAGCCGTTTAACCATTTGGAGTATAGGTGTGGAATATCCCGAGAAAAAGGATCTGCCAATTAAACGAATACAATTCGAGAAGAAGAAGGAAAAAAATTACTGCGCTCCTCTCGTGACCAACGTGAAAAGGGGATTTCTAACGGATATGAAGACAAAAAAGGGTAGGTCGCCTTTTTCCATCCGCGTGCCGATTTCGATAACACGCGTGTATCCAAAGATATATTGAGGGAGATCGCGCATAAGGCATTTCTCAATGCAAGCAACGCAGCCTATTGTTTGCGCCAGTCAAAACAGGGTCCCCCCTGTGTGCAGGCGGGCTGTCAAAATTGTTTTGCGTATATGCCTTTTGATTTAAACCGTTTCAAATGCAAGGAATTGTTATCTTTCAAGGTTGACTAGTTAAAGGCATCGAGTAAATAATCATAACCATTTTGTTATACAATAGTGTTAGATCCTTTAACTTAATAGCTTACTCTGAAAACTTAGTTCATGATGAACAAGTTTCCAATTCCTAGCTAATTCCTTTAGGGTACATCTGGGTGGATTGGCTAAATTAGAGGGCATCTCTAAACCCTTACGTCACCGCGCTTTTAGTTCATTAAAATGTATCAAATATGTAGCCCCGACGATGCAGAGTAAGTTCCCTCTGCTAGTTTAGCTGCAACATGGTTTCATTATCTCGGTATACGTTGTATTATGTGCCACACTGTTGAATGAAATTAGATAGTGCGAAATTTGCAGCAGACTTCCAGAGCCCTGATTTTTTTTTTTTTTGTTCGATTGGCACAGCGTTCAAATCCTGACCTCCTTTGTGAAGTTGCTGTTGGCTTTCATTCTGCGACGCTGCTCTCGCATTCTTCGACCTCGTGTTAGACTACACGAACTTCTACACATTGTTTTAAACTTATAAATTCCTTAAGAGTAGAGCTTATAAAACGCTCAATCCCCCTCGGATGAGTAATAGACTTCATTTTAAGTAAGAAATGAGTAACTCTTTCAAAAATGTTCAAATTGTAGTGAAATAATGGTTCGACGAACAAGATTCTTTTGTTTAGTCTTGAGACGTTGACTTGCAACAAGTACCCCTCCCCCTTCCTCATACAATCCTACATAATTACCTCATTCCAACTTCAATGTTTTTTAGTTTAAAAAAAATCGATTTCCCACCCCTATGCCAAGTACAGATCTAGTGATATCCGGTACAGTATTTTGTTGACATGGAATGATGGACAACAGATGATGCCATGTTTTAGTTTTTACAATTTAAAACTGAAATAAGACCATCTAAATGATTAAAGTTGCAACAAAAAAAGTTAGATTTTTGAATGTGTTATTTTCCAGATAATATATCTATTTCAGGTTTTTGTCAAGGCTTGTGGTAAATAAACTACTTTGTATTAACTGTTTGATTAGGCTATTTAAAAAAAGAATAAGAGAAAGAAACAAACGGACTACAGATGTTTTTACAGCCTTGGGAATTGTCCCCCTGGAATAACTATTTCAGCTGTCTTGGGCCCTGCTGTAGCTTCCTGCACTGTGTCAGTGTCAACATGAAGAGGTGTTTGCTCAGTACAGTAGGCCTGCAGTATTTGTCGAGGCAGGTTTTATAACTGACACAGCATTGGAGCAGCCTGCCTTTGTGATGTCTCTCCTCTCCACCCCCCCCCCCCCCCCCCTTCCTCCCTCTCTACCCCCCCCCCCCCCCCCCCTCCCTCCCTCCCTCCCTCCCTCTCTGTTCCACGAATCACATGGCTGAACATGACAGCTTGCTTCTGACACATCAGCTGCCTCCGCTAGAGAGCTAGCTTTTGGCACTGGGCTGTTGGAAGGTGGGTGGCTGACAGACCAGACCAGACAGACATACAGACAAGGGTGTGTTTGGAGGGGGAATTCTGGGGGAATTCTGACTGACATTCTTTCACACATCCGTTCTTGCCTTCTCCACACACAGGCATGATGACGTTGTCGGCCAGTGAGACGGATGAGGAGGACAGCATGGACGCCCCCCTGGACCTGTCATCCAGTACGGGAGGGAGCAGTGGGAAAAGGAAGCGGCGCGGGAACCTACCCAAGGAGTCAGTGCAGATCCTCAGGGACTGGCTATATGAGCATCGCTACAATGCCTACCCCTCTGAACAGGAGAAATCCCTGCTCTCCAAGCAGACGCAGCTCTCCACACTACAGGTATGCTAACATTTTTTTTTTTTAATTTAACTAGGCAAGTCAGTTATGAACAAATTATTATTTACAATGACAGCCTACTGGGGAACAGTGGGTTAACTGCCTTGTTCAAGGGGCAGAATGACAGATTTTTACCTTGTCAGCTCGGAGATTCAATCCAGCAACCTTTCAGTTACTAGGCCAACGCTCTAAACACTAGGCTACCTGCCGGCTACTCTGAACTCTCTAATGATCCTCACCGATTACATAAGGGGCCCTGTTCAAATACTTCAGCAATGCATCCTTCCTTCTTACCTTCCTTGAATTGCTTGCTTTCACTTACAGATCTCAAGGAAATTAGGAAGGAAGGATAGAATCAGAGGGCCAGAGTGACAGGCCTCGGTGTTCATAGGTTTACCACCAGATGACTAGTAGGTCTGTGGCATGCAAAACAAATGATTGGCCGGAAACGCAATGTACACCTTGTGTTGTAAAGTCCTATCACGGTTTTATGACACGTACGTAAACAAAGAGAGCATGATTGACACGTGGACAATGAACAGCTAGCAGCTAGGGCCTTTCAAGGAAGCTTGATATTGCAACGTTCTGTCAGACGAGACACGTCTGAAGTGAAACGACATTGTCCTGTGTCCCAAATGTCTCCCTAATTCCCTATGTCGTGCACTACTTTTGACAAGGGCCCACATGGTTTTTCCCTTAGGGTTCTGGTCAAAAGTAATGCACATTGTAGGTAATAATAGGGTGCCATTTGGGGGACACACAGTGACTAGGAGGAACCAAGAACTCTGACTCGGCTCACTCACTCTGCTGGGTGGTTGGCGTGGGCTTGGCTGTAACGATCACACAGGAATTTCCCTCCCCCAGCCCTCTTCAAGCACAGCTGTCTGGGAACAATACAGAGTCCTTTACATACTAAGAGCTCTAGGCTTTGAGCCATCCGTGGGCTGATAATTGGCTGGGACAGAGAGGGAGAAGAGGGGGTGGGGGGGGGGGAGAGGGCAATAGAATTGGGGAGGGCAACAAGACCTTACAGCATACTTGTGTTACCTGCCATGATGGCTTTTCAAAGGCCCAGTTTGAGTTTCTTGATGAGCACAGAAGTAGAACCTTATATTTTCTTGTCTGTCGTACTATGCTTTATAAGACATTAACGTAAGTAACAAAATAACATTGGTTGATGTGCAATTAGGTTGTCCTAACAAGAGCTTTTAAACATTGTCTATAGGTATGCCAGGATATATACGATCAAGAGCAAGTTGTGCATATCACATACAGTGCCTTGCGAAAGTATTCGGCCCCCTTGAACTTTGCGGCCTTTTGCCACATTTCATGCTTCAAACATAAAGATATAAAACTGTATTTTTTTGTGAAGAATCAATAACAAGTGGGACACAATCATGAAGTGGAACGACATTTATTGGATATTTCAAACTTTTTTAACAAATCAAAAACTGAAAAATTGGGCGTGCAAAATTATTCAGCCCCTTTACTTTCAGTGCAGCAAACTCTCTCCAGAAGTTCAGTGAGGATCTCTGAATGATCCAATGTTGACCTAAATGACTAATGATGATAAATACAATCCACCTGTGTGTAATCTAGTCTCCGTATAAATGCACCTGCACTGTGATAGTCTCAGAGGTCCGTCAAAAGCGCAGAGAGCATCATGAAGAACAAGGAACACACCAGGCAGGTCCGAGATACTGTTGTGAAGAAGTTTAAAGCCGGATTTGGATACAAAAAGATTTCCCAAGCTTTAAACATCCCAAGGAGCACTGTGCAAGCGATAATATTGAAATGGAAGGAGTATCAGACCACTGCAAATCTACCAAGACCTGGCCGTCCCTCTAAACTTTCAGCTCATACAAGGAGAAGACTGATCAGAGATGCAGCCAAGAGGCCCATGATCACTCTGGATGAACTGCAGAGATCTACAGCTGAGGTGGGAGACTCTGTCCATAGGACAAGAATCAGTCGTATATTGCACAAATCTGGCCTTTATGGAAGAGTGGCAAGAAGAAAGCCATTTCTTAAAGATTTCCATAAAAAGTGTCGTTTAAAGTTTGCCACAAGCCACCTGGGAGACACACCAAACATGTGGAAGAAGGTGCTCTGGTCAGATGAAACCAAAATTGAACTTTTTGGCAACAATGCAAAACGTTATGTTTGGCGTAAAAGCAACACAGCTCATCACCCTGAACACACCATCCCCACTGTCAAACATGGTGGTGGCAGCATCATGGTTTGGGCCTGCTTTTCTTCAGCAGGGACAGGGAAGATGGTTATAATTAATTGGAAGATGGATGGAGCCAAATACAGGACCATTCTGGAAGAATGAGTCTGCAAAAGACCTGAGACTGGGACGGAGATTTGTCTTCCAACAAGACAATGATCCAAAACATAAAGCAAAATCTACAATGGAATGGTTCAAAAATAAACATATCCAGGTGTTAGAATGGCCAAGTCAAAGTCCAGACCTGAATCCAATTGAGAATCTGTGGAAAGAACTGAAAACTGCTGTTCACAAATGCTCTCCATCCAACCTCACTGAGCTCGAGCTGTTTTGCAAGGAGGAATGGGAAAACATTTCAGTCTCTCGATGTGCAAAACTGATAGAGACATACCCCAAGCGACTTACAGCTGTAATCGCAGCAAAAGGTGGCGCTACAAAGTATTAACTTAAGGGGGCTGAATAATTTTGCACGCCCAATTTTTCAGTTTTCGATTAGTTAAAGTTTGAAATATCCAATAAATGTCGTTCCACTTCATGATTGTGTCCCACTTGTTGTTGATTCTTCACAAAAAAATACAGTTTTATATCTTTATGTTTGAAGCCTGAAATGTGGCAAAAGGTCGCAAAGTTCAAGGGGGCCGAATACTTTTGCAAGGCACTGTATGCTCGTAGATGTTTCAGATATGATGCATGTTTTGCATACAACAGAAAAACAGCCATCTCACAATGTCATGCAAATATGTAAACGCTATGTAACCTGTTTTTATGTCATCGTGTGATATAAAGTATACTTTTGTGCTCTCCTTTTTTTCCCCCTTGACTTAAAAAAAAAAACTTTTAACTTGAAACTATACTATATATTTAAATAAATGTTGCAATTTGCTCTCCTTCAGGTTTGCAACTGGTTCATCAACGCACGTCGGCGGCTCCTCCCGGAGATGCTGCGTAAAGACGGTAAAGACCCTAACCGGTTCACCTTCTCCCGGAAAGGCAGCAAGGGAGGCGACGGGGGCTTCTCTGATTCCAGCTCTCAGTCACCAAAGCACGCCACGGGCCCCGAGGACAGCTACGACCAGCGGGCGCTGCACCCCTCCAGCTTCGAGGCAGGTCTCCCCAGCCCCGGCATCCTGCTGAAGGCCGTATCGTCCCCTAAGATGTCCCCCTCCTCTTCCCTGGGGCCCGACACCACCGTGGCTCCCCGGCCCTCTGTCATCTGTCACACCACTGTTACCACCATGGCCATGCAGAAACAGGGCTCGAGCCCCCCCTCCTACCTCTCCTGCTTCCTCTCCAGCATTAACACAGATGGCAGTAGGGCCGCAGAGCTGCTGCATTCCACCACAGAGGCTCTGGGGCTCTTCAGATGCCGGGAGGAAGGGTTGGGCCTGGGCGCCCCGCCAGTGACCACCACCCACACCACCATGGAGTGTAACCTAAGCCCCCAGAGTGGGCTCTTCAACACCCCTCCCCCCACCCCCCCAGACATCACACAGGACTTCAGTGGCTTCCAGCTCCTAGTGGATGTGGCCCTCAAGCGGGCGGCAGAGATGGAGCTGCAGGCTAAACAACTGGTGTCTTAAAGGGGAGGGAAAGAGAGATGACAACCCAGTTGTTGTTGTCTCTAAATGAACTCCTCACATGAGTTCAGTGACTGTGCAACAAAGAACAAACGCAACTCAACAAGCCTGATAACTTATATTTTTGGTATACATTGGTGTACAAAACTATATCAAGGTGCCTTGGCTGTTAGTTCTTTTTTTATTTTGTCATATGCGTGTATGTATGTATGTATCTATGTGCATCTTTTTTGCACACAGGACCAAAAAGATTTACGGACAAAAAAAGCGCTGCCTGTCTTAAAACATTTCCTATGTATTTTACTAGAGCAAGGCATGAGGGCATACAAGTGTTCTGCAGGTGAGGGAGGGTGGTTCTCCTCTCCTCCATTATGGGGTATGTAGTTTCACAAACCTATCCCCCGTGGGATATGTAGTTTCCAGATGTGTTTCACGTTTTACATTTCAGAGATCAGTTTGCGATGGTTTCCACTCGGCCTTTCGCACAATAGGGCCGAGTTAGGGTCCCCATCTCTCATCTCAGTGTCTTAAAACGTACTTTGCTCTTGGGATCTATGATGAACTTTATCACTACTGTAGAAAGGGTTCTGTGTTTTTTTTTTTTCATAAGAGTATAGTTTTTGTTTTCTTTTGACTTTTGTTTTTATACCTTTTTGATATTTTATAAGAAAGTAAACCTCTCGTCTTTGTTTTGATTAAGCGTTTTCCTATACGAAGGGATCATTCAGATGAACAATGTAGCAAATTCCTAGTCTGAGCCTTCCTCCCCTCCTCACATAGTGTCTGCAGCCAAATTGGCACCCTATTCCCTATATAAGTGCTCAAAAGTAGTGTATACTACATAGAGAATAGGGTGCCAATTTGGGACACACCCTGTGTAGCGATGGCCAGTTAACTGGAAGAACAACACTAAATAATATGTTTTTCATTTGTGAAGTCACCAGCAGCGGTAAAAAATATAGCATTTTCTAAATCACCAAAAAGCATTTTATGTACAAAAAAAGGACCATGTTTGTGTACAGCGATTGTGACATGACGCCCAATGATGTGATTTCCTTTCATACTGTGCAATGTTTGTGGCAAATAAGGGGTCACATATGGGATTTAAATAAATAGTTGTTTTCTACTACGCTTGCCGTTTCACTGTTGGAACACTCGATCACATTGACTACATCTAAGGATCAAGAATCTTTTCAGGCGATTGCCCACTAGAATCACCTAACAGCAGTAGCACAGAATGTAGAGCGATATGAGTTCCATCAATCATACATTAGTGCTACATGAAGAAAAAAGGCAGGGAGAGGACAGAAATAGCACTTTGATGTGTGTGCATGTGCCTGTGTTTCTACATGCTCTCTGTCTCGGTCTCATGAGTCATTCTATCCTGAGACTTTCCTACGTGTGTGTTTGTGTGATAGGTTCACCAGAGCTCCAAGTCATTAGCATAATCCTGTATAAATTAGTACGAGATAACAGCAGACGTTTAATCTGACAATTAATCTTGATGGTTGTACAATCGTCTCAAATCAAACCGTGAAGGACCTCTGCTTTACTCTGGACCCTGATCTCTCTTTTGACTAACATATCGAGACTGTTTCAAGGACAGCTTTTTTCCATCTACGTAACATTGCAAAAATCAGAAACTTTCTGTCCAAAAATGACGAAGAAAAATTAATCCATGCTTACTTGTTACTTCTAGGTTAGACTACTGCAATGCTCTACTTTCCGGCTACCCGGATAAAGCACTAAATAAACTTCAGTTAGTGCTAAATATGACTGCTAGAATCCTGATTAGAACCCCAAAGTTTGATCATATTACTCCAGTGCTAGTCTCCCTAAACATGGTTCCTGTTAAGGCAAGGGCTGATTTCAAGGTTTTACTGCTAACGTACAAAGTATTACATGGGCTTGCTCCTACCTATCTTTCTGATTTGGTCCTGCCGTACATACCTACACGTACGCTACGGTCACAAGATGCAAGCCTCCTAATTGTCCCTAGAATTTCTTAGCAAACAGCTGGAGGCAGGGCTTTCTCCTATAGCGCTCCATTTTTATGTGAGAGACGCAGACTCGGTCGGTCTCAACCTTTAACTCTTTACTGAAGACTCATCTCTTCAGTGGGTCATATGATTGAGTGTAGTCTGGCCCAGGAGTGTGAAGGTGAACGGAAAGGCTCTGGAGCACCCTTGCTGTCTCCGCCTGCCCGGTTCCCCTCTCTCCACTGGGATTCTCTGCCTCTAAACCCTATTACAGGGACTGAGTCACTGGCTTACTGGTGCTCTTTCATGCCATCCCTAGGAGGGTTGAGTCACTGACATAATCTTCCTGTCTGAGTTGACGCCCCCCCTTGGGTTGTGCCGTGGCAGAGATCTTTGTGGGCTATACTCTGCCTTGTCTCAGGATGGTAAGTTGGTGGTTGAAGATATCCCTCTAGTTGTGTGGGGGCTGTGCTTTGGCAAAGTGGGTGGGGTTATATCCTTCCTGTTTGGCCCTGTCCGGGGGTATCATCGGATGGGGTCACAGTGTCTCCTGACCCCTCCTGTCTCAGCCTCCAGTATTTATGCTGCAGTACTTTATGTGTCAGGGGGGCTAGGGTCAGTTTGTTATATCTGGAGTACTTCTCCTGTCTTATCCGGTGTCCTGTGTGAATTTAAGTATGCTCTCACTAATTCTCTCTTTCTCTCGGAGGACCTGAGCCCTAGGACCATGCCTCACGACTACCTGGCATGATGACTCCTTGCTGTCCCCAGTCCACCTGGCCGTGCTGCTGCTCCAGTTTCAACTGTTCAGCCTGCGGCTATGGAATCCTGACCTCTTCACCGGACGTGCTACCTGTCCCAGACCTGCTGTTTTCAACTCTCTAGAGACAGCAGGAGTGGTAGAGATACTCTTAATGATCGGCTATGAATATCCAAATGACATTTACTCCTGAGGTGCTGACTTGCTGCACCCTCGACAGCTACTGTGATTATTATTATTTGACCATGCTGGTCATTTTATGAACATTAGAACATCTTGGCCATGTTCTGTTATAATCTCCACCCGGCACAGCCAGAAGAGGACAGGCCACCCCTCATAGCCTGTTTCCTCTCTAGGTTTCTTCCTAGGTTTTGGCCTTTCTAGGGAGTTTTTCCTAGCCACCGTGCTTCTACACCTGCATTGCTTGCTGTTTTGGGTTTTAGGCTGGGTTTCTGTACAGCACTTTGAGATACAGTGGGGAGAACCAAGTATTTGATACACTGCTGATTTTGCAGGTTTTCCTACTTACAAAGCATGTAGAGGTCTGTCATTTTTATCATAGGTACACTTCAACTGTGAGAGATGGAATCTAAAACAAAAATCCAGAAAATCACATTGTATGATTTTAAAGTAATTAATTTGCATTTTATTGCTTGACATAAGTATTTGATCACCTACCAACCAGTAAGAAGTTCTAAGGTCCTGCGTCGCAGTGCTAGAGGCATCACTACAGATCCGGGTATGATCCCGGGCTGTGTCGCAGCTGGCCGCGACCGGGAGACCCATGAGGCGGTGCACAATTTGCCCAGCGTCGTCCAGGTTAGGGGAGGGTTTGGCCGGCTTTTTGTCCTTGTCCCATCGCACTCTTGCGACTCCTTGTGGTGGTCGAGCTCATGCACGCTGACTTCGGTCGGCAGCTGTACGGTGTTTCCTCCGACTTGGTCCCGCTTGGCTTGCAGGTTTAAGCGAGCATTGTGTCAAGAAGCACTGCGGCTTGGCGGGATTGTGTTTTGGAGGACGCATGGCTCTCGACCTTTGCCTCTCCCGAGTCAATGCGGGTGTTGCAGCGATGGGACAAGACCGTAACTACCAATTGGATATCACGAAATTGGGGAGAAAAAGGGGTGAAAAGTACCCAAAACAATACACTTTATGACCCTGTCATTAAGTATTATGACCATCAGACTGGTATAAGCCAGATTGGCCTATCATGTACATGCCCTTATGTCAGTCATCAGTTAAAAAGAGGGTGTCTTGTCCTGCTCCTGAAATCTGCTCCTGCATTCATCCTAATCATCAGCAACAGAGCATTGGGGTAGGTGCATGTCTGACATCAACATGTGCGCAATTACAATGACAATGTAACATGCTCAATAAAAAAAATATATACAGTATATATAACATAAACATACTGTTGACACGTAGGCTATGGTGTAATGCCGGCCTGGGCAATTATTTTCCATGGAGGGCCACATTAGAATATATTTTTAACATCGCGGGCCAGAATCATATTACAGGATTATACATCATGTGTATGACTATGTTGACAGATATATCTACTGTAAATCATGTCCAGATATGCTACTTATTTTACTTTTTTTTAACATACACAGAAATAAACCACATCCATGTTCTCCTTTTGGTAGGTATTTTCATTATTAAACATGCAATGAACTACATGGAGGGAAAAGTACACTGTGCATTCAGCACCACGGACAGAACTCTTGTTAACGGGTATTTACAAAAACACAAGAAAGGGAGAGCTCAACATTACATTTGAACAACCCAATCAGTGTGAGGATTGAAGTCTGATGGGCATTGACTAGAGCAGTGAAGTCAGGTATAGTTTCTGACGTCGCTATGCGCACGATTGCTGAAAATTGAGAGTCAGTAAGAGATAATCTGTGCCTTGACTTGTTATATTTCCTCACTGAAAATGTCTGTTCACATACATAGGTTGGTGCAAACATCTCCTGAGCATGACTCATAATCTTTGGAAAGTTTTGTTCATCGAGAGATGCATAGAACCTCGTCAGTGACATTGTTTTGAATAGTTCTCCAATCACTGCATCAGACTGAAGATTGATAAGCTCAAGTTGCAGGTCAGTGGGAGCGTTATCCACATTGTAGGTGAAAGGAGAAGAAACCAACAGCATGTCATTTTCACACCCTTTTAAGCACCTTCCCCAAACTCAGCCATCTCACGTTTGTGTGGGAGGGGAGATCTGCATGACCCGACTGTCTCTTCCAACAGTGAGACAAACTGCCTGTGGTTTAAAGATTTTTTGACTGTATCCACAACGTGGCTCATTTTCAGAACACATTTACAGAGCACCTCCAGATGAATAATGCAATGCAGGAGAATAATTGTCTGATCTGGGTTCAGCTCAGCTACTTGATCTTGTATCCTTTTCAAAAGGGCAACGTTTTTTCCTGTCAAATTTGGGCACCCGTCAGTGATCAGACTGGATAACTTTTGCCACACACTTATGATCTTCCTCCAATAAATCTTTCCCTGTGGTTGTGCTCTTCATTGACTGCACTGAAGCGAGCTCCTCTGTCATTTCAAAGTCTGGGGTTACGCCTCGTAAGAATATCAACAACTGCGCTGTGCCACGTGCATCACTGCTCTCATCCAGGGCCAAGGAGAAATGAAATCATTTACCTTGTCTTTCAACTGTTGTTCCATATTCTCTGCGATGCCCTCAACACGCCATGTCAACTGTTCATCTTGACAGGGAAACATTTTCAAACAGCTCTTTCTTGTCGAGCCAAAGTATTGCTGCAGAGTCAATTAAACATTATGTAATGAATTCGCCCTCAGCGAATGGCTTACTATGGTTCGCATAGCATTTTGTGGGACAGTACATAGCTATCTCTTGCAATTCCGTCGTTTGCTGAATGCAGTTTTGTGAAAAGTCCTAGCTGCTTTTGCAACTGAGGAAGCAACTCTTTCGATGCACTTGCCCTCTGCTCAGAAGACATATTCCTATATCTCTCTGCACGCTTTGTCTGGAAGTGTCGGGACAAGTTGTAGTCTTTCAAGACAGCGATGCTCACTTTGCACACTAAGCACACAGCTTTCCCTGAAACCTCAATAAAGAAATATTTCGATGTCCACTCTTACTGGAACACCCTACATTCATTGTCTACTTTGCTTTTCTTTGAAATCTTTGGATTACTCAATTTCTAGCTAGCTACTATTTGTAACTGTGACGTGTGTGTCAGCCTGTCAGTCACTGTCTGTTCTCGTGCAGTTGTCATTTATACGTGCCTTCAAAATAAATGTCCCACAAGCGGCGGGAGTTAAATCATTACACAATGGTGAGTATTCATTGGGCTTCTAATTTGAATAACAAATACGTTTTTCAAAACTTTACTATTGCAAATTCTTTATGTGATCTGAGCATGATTCCGTGGGCCGTATTGAATCAGATCGAGGGCCGGCCTTTGCCCAGGCCTGGTGTAATGGAATGTTTAGCCTTTTTGACAATCTTATGTAGGTGTCACAACCAGACATAAAATAACACAATATATGTCACAACATGTCTAAATATCTGTCATGACAGTGTTATGACCATATTTTCACATGGTTATGATGCTGGGTGTCAAGTAAAGCTTTACCAAGGTTTCTTATTGGATAAATTCAGGTTGTCCATTCTCTTTTGTTTTGGTGGCTAGTCAATATGACCCAAAGTAAGACCATGTGGATCCTGGGTGTTTGTGTTCTTTCGAGGATACATGCATAGGAGAAAAATCTTTAACCACTAGGCAGGGTAACCTAGTAGTTAGAGTGATGGACTAGTAACCGAAAGGTTTCAAGTTCATATCCCTGAGCTGACAAGGTACAAATCTGGGGTTCTGCCCCTGGACAGGCAGTTAACCCAGTGTTCCTAGGCCGTCATTGAAAATAAGAATTTGTTCTTAAACTGACTTGCCTAGTTAAATAAAGGTCAAATAAAAAAAATGTGTTGCCAGCAAAATCCAAAAGGGTGGAATCAAATGACCCTTCCAAGATTGACTTTGTCAAAGTAGTGAACCGATCACCATTGCATGCATACCTTTGTTCTGGTGGTTTGGAAATGCTGCACCAGCCTTTTATAGTATAGATGGGTTGGTTGTTTAGCAACAACGGACGTGTGCGCAACTATGGGGTGAAACAGACAGGGTTGGCTTAAACTGTTGTAAACTATATTTAGTTTCCAAATGTTTACTGAAAACACAATACACACTGACCACCTGTCTCTCAAATACATCGTTACAGTTGTTGGTTTGCTAGCTACTGAATTTGAGTGATATTAGCATAGAAATGACATCAATCAAAACAAGACATGGTATTTTACCAGGTAAGTTGACTGAGAACACATTCTCATTTACAGCAACAACCCGGGGAATAGTTACAGGGGCGAGGAGATGAATGAGCCAATTGTAAACTGGGGATGATTAGGTGGCATAAAGGCCAGATTGGGAATTTAGCCAGGACACAGGTCTAAACATCCCTAATCTTATAATAAGTGCCATGGAATCTTTAGTGACCAGAGAGAGACAGGTCACCCGTTTAACCTGGCATCCGAAAGACGGCAACCTACACAGGGCAATGTCCCTAATCACTGCCCTGGGGCATTGGGATATTTTTTTTTAGACCAGAGAAAAGGGTGACTCCTACTGGCCCTTCTGATTAAACAGCATGATCATTACACAGGTGCACCTTGTGCTGGGGACAATAAAAGGCTACTCTAATATGTGCATTTTTGCCACACAACTCAATGACACAGATTTGAGGGAGCGTGCAATTGGCATGCTGACTGCAGGAATGTCCACCAGAGCTGTTGCCAGAGAATGAATGTTATTTCTCTGCCATAAGCCGCCTCCAAACGTTGTATTAGAGAATTTTGCAGTACGTCCAACCGGCCTCACAACCACAGACCACGTGTAACCACGCCAGACCAGGACCTCCAAATCTGGCTTCTTCACATGCAGGGGGTGCTGAGAAGTATTTCTGATACTGATTGGCTGGGTCTGGCTGCCCAGTGGGTCGGCCTGGCTCCCAAGTGGGTGGGCCTATGCCCTCCCAGACACACCCATGGCTGCGCCCCTGCACAGTCATGTGAAATCCATAGATTAGGGCCTTTGACTGATATGAACTGTAACTCATCAGAATCTTTGCAATTGTTGCATGTTACATTTATATTTTTGTTCAGTATTTGTAAATCTGCCTCATTATATTATAAACGAAAACATGTGCAGCCTGCATTTCAATAAACACATATAGGATAGAGTATGATGATGGCATTAAGGTTTTTAATGCAGATACATTTCCGTACACGTGACATAACATCAACAGTGCAATAATATTAATTACAAAATGTATATCTGCTTAATATGTTATTTGATTGTTATTACATTTACATAGGGAAACATTCATTTATGTACAGATGTTCATTTGAATCGTTTTATACTTATATATGGACTATTGCTGCGATCACGTGCTAGTCGGAACTCGGAAACTCTGAATTTTCTGACTTGTTAACCGATTGTAGCTATACACTTGTCGTGTTCAACCAGTTAGCATGTCAGAAATATTATAGTTTTCTAGTTCCGACTAGCACGTGAACACGTTATACATCACAAGCCTCCGCCTCTCAGAATTGCCAGGATTGGTTGAAAGTCTTTAGTTTGGCAATTACCACAATCCAACATTCTTTACCACTTCCCGTAATCCCCCTGTAATGTCAGGGTTTTGATATGTTTATATAATAATCATAAATAACTAAATCATTTGACCGATATTTTAATGAATTCTAATAAAAAGGTGAAATAAAATATAAAGAGCAACACAACTTATATTAAATTATCTTAACACATAATGGGCGGGCAAAAAAGGTACAGTGGGGCAAAAAAAGTATTTAGTAAGCCACCAATTGTGCAAGTTCTCCCACTTAAAAAGATGAGAGAGGCCTGTAATTTTCATCATAGGTACACTTCAACTATGACAGACAAAATTTGATTTTTTTGTTCTCCAGAAAATGACATTGTAGATTTTTAATGAATTTATTTGCAAATTATGATGGAAAATAAGTATTTGGTCAATAACAAAAGTTTATCTCAATACTTTGTTATATACCCTTTGTTGGCAATGACAGAGGTCAAACATTTTCTGTAAGTCTTCACAAGGTTTTCACACACTGTTGCTGGCCCATTCCTCCATGCTCCTCTAGAGCAGTGATGTTTTGGGGCTGTTGCTGGGCAACACGGACTTCCAACTCCCTCTAAAGATTTTCTATAGGGTTGAGATCTGGAGACTGGCTAGGCCACTCCAGGACCTTGAAATGCATCTTACGAAGCCACTCCTTCGTTGCCCGGGCGGTGTGTTTGGGATCATTGTCATGCTGAAAGACCCAGCCACGTTTCATCTTCATGCCCTTGCTGATGGAAGGAGGTTTTCACTCAAAATCTCACGATACATGGCCCCATTCATTCTTTCCTTTACACGGATCAGTCGTCCTGGTCCCTTTGCAGAAAAACAGCCCCAAAGCATGATGTTTCCACCCCCATGCTTCACAGTAGGTATGGTGTTCTTTGGATGCAACTCAGCATTCTTTGTCCTCCAAACACGACGAGTTGAATTTTTACCAAAAAGTTCTATTTTGGTTTCATCTGACCATATGACATTCTCCCAATCTTTTTTCTGGATCATCCAAATGCTCTTTAGCAAACTTCAGACGGGCCTGGACATGTACTGGCTTAAGCAGGGGGACACGTCTGGCACTGCAGGATTTGAGTCCCTGGCGGCGTAGTGTGTTACTGATGGTAGGCTTTGTTACTTTGGTCCCAGCTCTCTGCAGGTCATTCACTTGGTCCCCCCGTGTGGTTCTGGGATTTTTGCTCACCGTTCTTGTGATCATTTTGACCCCACGGGGTGAGATCTTGCGTAGAGCCCCAGATCGAGGGAGATTATCAGTGGTCTTGTATGTCTTCCATTTCCTAATAATTGCTTCCACAGTTGATTTCTTCAAACCAAGCTGCTTACCTATTGCAGATTCAGTCTTCCCAGCCTGGTGCAGGTCTACAATTTTGTTTCTGGTGTCCTTTGATGGCTCTTTGGTCTTGGCCATAGTGGAGTTTGGAGTGTGAGTGTTTGAGGTTGTGGACAGGTGTCTTTTATACTGATAACAAGTTCAAACAGGTGCAATTAATACAGGTAACGAGTGGAGGACAGAGGAGCCTCTTAAAGAAGAAGTTACAGGTCTGTGAGAGCCAGAAATCTTGCTTGTTTGTAGGTGACCAAATACTTATTTTTGCCCCACTGTATAAACTTATTTTAACCTTTTGAATATTGTCTAATTAATATAGAAATCATACCGAACAGTTAATTCATCACGATTTCCATCACAAACAAATGAGAATTTTCAGTCATAAACATGTTTCTCTTATACATTCACCAGTTTATTAGGTACACCACCCCGTTCACGAAAATGGATCACTCCTACAGACAGGGAGAAATGTGGCCGTGGCTTGTTATATAATCCAGGCAGACAGCCATTGAGGCATTCCGTTACTGTTGGATTGAACGTTAGAATGGGCAAAACGAGTGACCTCAGCAATTTTGAGTGTGGTGTGATCGTCGGTGCCAGGCGCCGACGATCACACATCTCAGAAATGGCTACTCTCCTGGGCTTTTCACGCATGACAGTGTATATGGTTCACTGAGAATGGTGCAACACACCAAAAACATCCAGTCGGCGGCAGTCCTGTGGGCGAACAGGTGGTTGATGAGAGAGATGGAGGGAGAATGCCAAGAATCGAGCAAGCTTACAGGCGTGCCTTAAACAGACAAATAACGACACAATACAACAGTGGTGTGGACAACTCCTCGATCCTTGTCACGGATGGGCTATTGCAGCAGACTACCACACCGGGTTCCACTCCTATCAGCTAAAAACAAGAAGAGGTGGCTCTAGTGAGCACGTGATTACCAACACTGGACAATTGAGGAGTGGAAAAACTTTGCCTGGAACAATACAGCGAGTTCAGTTTACTTGAGTGGCCTGCGCAGTCCCCAGACCTCAACCCAATAAAGCATCTTTGGGAAGAGATGATGCCATCGCATCAGCAGGGACCAACATCCCTGTGGAACGTTTCCGATGCCCTGAAGAATGCAGGCTGGTCTGGAGGCAAAGGGGGGTTCCGACCCACTAGTAGATGGGGTGTACCTAATAAACTGTTCCGGTGAGTGTATATGGCTACCAGGGATTTTCTCTCGTGTCAAAGCAGTTTCAATAGAGTTTACAAACACCCACAAACAGTCTATGAAAGCAAATTTGTTCAAGATTGTCTCACTCATACAAGTAAGTGATAAAAAAAATACTTAATATAAAGAAATTGCAAAGTGATTGGGTTTGCAGAGAGTTTGTAATGGTGTATTTTGACAAGAGAAGTTGATCTAAACCATTAAACCACAGAACTCTTGTAATGTTCAAGGGATTGTTTCCCAAAAGGCACCCTATTCCCTATTAAGTGCACTACTTTTGACCAGAGCCTTATGGGCCCTAGTCAAAAGTAGTGCACTTAATGTACTATATTGGGAATAGGGTGCCATTTGGGACGTATACCTGTTGACTGGGTTTATTTACAGTATGAGACAAAGCCTTTTCATGGGTTACACACCATCCCACACACACACACAATCCCACCCACGCACACACGCACACACACACACACACACACACACACACACACACACACACACACACACACACACACACACACACACACACACACACACACACACACACACACACACACACACACACACACACACACAGAGACAATCACACGTGCTTTATTCTTCTTCCCCTGAGGCTGATTTGTGCTTGACTATCACAATATAAATTAAGGCTGATTACTGACACAGAATAAAAGGTGTCTTTCATCCCAAAGAGAAAACCATATAAGAAGGAGAATCATAAAACACAGCATAAGGGCCTTGTCAGTGCATAATAATAATGATAACAAACGTGAATCATTTTTTTTCTGGGGATTAATAAATAAACAGTGGGCATAAAACACCAATAAACACTTTGTATTATTTTTATATTACTTTCAAGTGATTGCGTCTCAGTTTGGATGAGGAGAAAATAATAATTCCCACTGTCGTTTGATAGAATAACAAAATATCTTGTCATGTAGAACATTGGTAACGCATTACATTTAAAGATACCCTTAAAGTAAAGGAACATCGGCAGTAGGCGACTCTTTTTTTAAACTTAAGGACAAATTGTATTATCAGCACAATATGATAAACAGAATGAAATAAGTTCAAAAGGAAAATAATGACATGAAGACATTTCAATTAGCTCATGTCGGCATGCGTATTATGTAGTCAGTCGAATGTTCTTCATACGCGCAGGCATATATTGTTCCGTTGAAAATGATAGGCAGGGTTTGTTTAGGTATGGACTAACAGTGTGTCGATTCTGCTACGTTAATCAGAGGCTCCGTCCCAAATGGTACCCCATTCCCTACATATTGCACTACTTTTGACCAGAGCTCTATGGGCCAAGGGTCAAAAGTATTGCATTATATAGGGAATGGGGTACCATTTAGGACACATCCATAGTGAAAAGAAAGGCCCGTTTGGACCTTGAAAAATAGGAAGCTCTTCAGAAACAAGCAGGTAAACCCCATATACTCACATACACATTAGATACACACATACACCTGCACTCAAAGACACAGGCACGCACACTCACACGCACGCACACACTCGCACACTAAACGGGGCAGCAGGTAGCCTAGCGGTTAATAACGCTTGGCCAGTAACCCAATGGTTGCTGGTTTGAATCCCCAAGCCGACTACGTGGAAAATCTGTTTATCTGCCCTTGAGCAAGGCACCTAACCCTAAATCCTCCTGTAAGTTGCTCTGGATAAGAGAGTCTGCTAAACTGTCAATCACCATTTTTATTCTGGCAGACCCTGATTTCATTGCACTGACCTCTCTCTGAGAGCTTGCCATGAGCCCACCTAACTCCAGACCTGACTACCAGGCAGGACAGGCGTTGTCAACCCTAGAATCCTACCACATCCGACACAGAGTTGATTTATTTATTAGATTTTCTTCCTCTACAAAGACCTGTATTGATTATTGGTAAATACTATGAATCCCAAGCTACACCTCTCATCCAAATCCCATTTAATAAAAGGTTTGGATTTTACAAATGAAAGTCATTTTTGCACATTGATATTATTGTCTACGTTGAACACCTTTGGACAGTGTTGATTCAGCTACTGCGCAAAGTCTCTCAGAGTACTCTGAAAGTACAATAACAAAATAGTGTGTGATAAATGTATGTTGCTCTAATAGAACATATTGGTGTTCATAGGTGTTGGACTAAAATCATTGTATCAAACCATTAGTGTATACCCTTTTTCTTTGCATTTCATTGTTTTTAAAATATGGTGACTCACTATAATGCTTATGTGTGTGATTTCATTGCCAAGTCATGTAGAGCTGCTGTTCCCTGGATTTCAATAATAAGGGGCGAATCCTAAGTTATACTTAAGTTTACTTAGTCTTCCATTGACATCAATGCATGACTAAGTGAAAACATGACTTAAATCGAAGTTAGGATTGAATCCTAATTGAAACATTTGAAACAGTTTCAATGGTCGCTGCTACATTCTGTCGATGTCTCTTATGTCTCCGGAAGGTTTTAGACATGTCTCAGGTGTTCTCCCTAACAATTCAAACAGGTTTAGGTAAGTTACCTCAAATGAGTGTACATGCATGCGTATGTGTGTGTGTGTGCGTGTGTGTGTGTGTGTGTGTGTGTTGTGAACCCCGTGACAGTAGTATCCCACAGGGGGAAAGAGACTGAGTTTCCCTATTGTCTGCTGTTATTGTGCTGTGAGTCACAGTAGCAGCCTCACCCAGGGTCACCAGAGTAGAGAGGCTGGCTGTGTCTCAAATAACCCCCTAGGTAGTTATTGTTTTTGTGCACTAGGTAGTGCACAAAAACAGTGCTCTATTTAAGAAGTAGGGTGTCATGTGGGACACAGTTGCTGTCTCAGGCTTTCTGACACCCAACAGGATTAGCTAGTGTGCCCTGACAGCACTCCGTCTAGACCCACTGGTACACTACCCCTCCCTCAGTAACTTTCCTTCTTTTCCAATGAATCAGAAACATTATACATTATGCCTCAATGCTGTGGTACTGGTATACCTGTTGTTTGGGTGACAACAGGTCACTTGGTTGGTGGAATATCGTTAAGAAGAGTTGACATCACAAGAAGAAACATCGCTGGGAGTGAGGAGTGGGGGGGGGGGGGGGGGGGGGGGGGGTGGGGGGGGGGAGCTACGTCAAAGCTGAAAGTTCAACGGAGAGGATCAAATGGAGAGGATAAAAAATCATAAATATACAGTATTCTCACTCAACTATAGAGCTGTGACCGTCCCCCCTCTTTTGTTGAAGTAAATAAAGATGTGATTATATTACAAGCACCCTACCCTTGCCATTCAGTGCTGTGTGTGCCTGTGTGGGTGTTTGCGTGCACCATTGTAGGTGCGTGTGTGTGTGTGTGTGTGTGTGTGTGTGTGTGTGTGTGTGTGTGGGAGGGTGGGTGGGAGGGTCTCTGTCTCTATCTGTGTGTGTCTCATAGTCTGGTCTGGGCCTCGGGGATGTAGATCTCAATACTGTCTGCTGTGCTCTCGGTGACAGAGCTCTGTCGGACCGCGAGGGCCCGCTTGGCGGCCAGCAGACGTTTGCGAGCCTCCAGCCGCTGTCTAACAGAGCTCTCCAGAGAACGGTCCCTTGCCAGGGGAGGATGGCCCCTGTGGGGCTTCTTTGGCACTGGAGGGGCGAACCGTCTCTCCTGGATGGACGGGGGAGGACAGACAACTACAGTTAGAGGCCATCTTCTGTGCCTCTGGCAGTAGGGGCACAACGGCAGCCATTTTGTGTGGAGGTTAAAGAATGCATGACTGACATGACATCAGCAGTTTGTTGTAGCTTGCATGGTGTGAGAGCATGCAACATGGTTCACGAGAGTGAGGTTATGGTTGGTGCCCACATGAAAAAATACTATAGCATACTATAAATACCATTGTATTTGCTGTAGTGTTTTTGCTGACTTTACTGTAGTACACTGTAGTATTTACTACAGCAGGAAAATAAAAGAGTAATTCATGTAGCGTTTTTGCAGATTGTAGTATACTGTAGTATTTACTGTAGTGTTTTTGCAGACATTTCTGTAGTATTTAGTGTAGTTTTCTTTAATATAGAAGTGGAGACTTTCTCCTTCAGGAAATCTCCTTGAGAATTACAAAAAGAGCAAATTCCCATAACCTCTAGGTAGGTAGGACTGGGATCTGAATGGATAATTCATAACCTCTGCTCTTTTCTATAACTTGTAGGGAATAAAATATATGGTCTATACTTGGTATGTAGGTTTCTCACTTGTGGGTGGCATAAATTGCAATATTAGGGGAGGCGAATGGGCAGTGTATATGTAAATTAAATGCCGTAGTATTTACTATATTTTAAAAAGTTTACAGTTTTTGAGGAATGTAGAGTTTTTGCGTATATTACTGTATTATTTACTACAGTGTTTTTTTTTGTGTGGATAATACTGTAGTATTTACTCTATTATTCTACAGTATACTACAACATTATATAGTAAGTACTACACATGATCAAGGGATACTACAGTGTGTAATATAGTATTCTACAGTATACTACAGTTTACTACAGATTTCTACAGTAAGTACTGTGGTATTCTATAGTAAACTGTTGTATTTGTTCATGTGGGTGGTGATGGCTGTGGCCATTTTGTGAGAGTACGCAGGCAGAAGGTAGGCGTGGGGTGTGCGTGGGGTAAGAGTGGCCAGCAAGGTCAGCGAGGCCCGACGGTGCATGGCAGGTAGAGTGACTTCTCAACAATCCAGCTCACTGTCAACAACAAAACAAAAAAATAAAAAAATAAAAAAACACAGCAGTCATGCAGTCACGTCAGGCAGGTTATCACACAACATTACAACAATCCTTTTACATGCATTACAACACCTTATGCTACATTGAACTAAAATCTACGTACGTTAATGAAAGTAGAAGCATCCAGGACAAAAACACCATTCCATTGTATTAGATTACGTCCAGACTTAAAGGGATAGGTCACCCAATTACAACATTGCTTACATTATAAACAATATTGCATTTTGTAATTTGGGGGAACTATCCCTTTAAGGTGGATCTGGCCTATATGGTCTACTACATTGAGTGGTACCTTTATCACGGGGGGGTCCAGGGGTCTCCAGTTGTTGGCTTTGAGTTGGTGCAGCTCATCAAACTTTAGGCTGATGTTCTCGATGGACAGCTGCAGCATGTCCCAGAAACCAGCCAGATCCTGGGAGATGGGCCTGGGGTTGGCATTGGGGTTCTGAGAGACACACACACACACACACACACACACACACACACACACACACACACACACACACACACACGCACGCATGCGCTCGCACCCACACAGACACGCACACACACACACACGCATGTACGCACCCACACACACACACACACACACACACACACACACACACACACACACACACACGCATGTACGCACCCACACAGACACACACACACACACACACACACACGCATGTACGTACCCCCCCCCCACACACACACACACACACACACACACACACACACACACACACACACGCATGTACGCACCCACACAGACACACACACACACACAAACACACACACTTAGTCAGGACAGGGTTGTAACCACTCTCATTTCCCCATCCGTATGTCATCAGCATACTGGTCTGGGACTATTTCACCTTGTATCTCCACACTTCAAGGTCAGTATGCTTTGAGTGGTGCTCGACTAGAATCCTATTTAGAATTTGCAACCATAGCGGTGTTTTGTTTGACACTGAGGGTCAATTATAAGCTTGTATAGATCATCTCATTATGTGACAGTTGGCTATGAAGGGCCTGCTGACGCAGTAGAGTGATTTAAGATTGGTGTGTATGTGTATTACATACCAGGTTCTCCTCACACAGCTCCCGAAACTGCTGGAACTTCTGAGACATGAGCAGCTGGGCGCTGCCTACTGCACTGCGGATCTTCCCCAGGACTGCGGAAAGTCACACACACACACACACACACACACACACACACACACACACACACACACACACACACACACACACACACACACACACACACACACACACAGACAGTCAGACATCAATCTTAAGTTAAATAACCTTGGAGTCACACAGACTTTGCCTTTGATGAGTGCAAGGCTATAAATATGTGGAGAGTGGGAACTGGGAACCTAAACTGTGAGATTAGATGAAAGGGGGAGTGTTTATCCTACACATCAAATAAACAACGCCCCCGCCATGCTTTGAGAGTGCCTACCGTCTCAATACACAACCTTGACTTACATGTCAGAGGGAGGAAATTCACTGCAGAATCCCTACACAAGGGCTGATCAGCAGACGTGCCAAAGTTCACCACCCTCACATAACGCTGTGTTCTCCCCATCAGAAATAATGCATTAGCCGTAGCCCTTTCCTGCAGTCAAATTACCAAAGCGCCCTCTAATGGCCTCATGGGTGGAATGTTATTATTATTTCTCATAATTTCGTAATTAATCAACATTTATCATTATTTTCTGTACTTTCTATATTTCAGTCTTCTGTGGTGCACACTGAACAAAAATATAAACGCAACATGCAACAATTTCAAAGATTTTCCTGAGTTACAGATATAAGGAAATCAGTCAATTTAAATACATTTGTTACGCCCTAATCTATGGATTCCACATGACTGGGAATACAGATCTGTTGGTCACAGATATCTTACAAAAAAAGGTAGGGGTGTAACGGATGTGAAATGGCTAGCTTAGTAGCGGTGGTGCGCGCTAAATAGCGTTTCAAATGGTGACGTCACTTGCTCTGAGACCTTGAAGTAGTTGTTCCCCTTGCTCTGCAAGGGCCGCGGCTTTTGTGGAGCGATGGGTAACGATGCTTCGTGGGTGACTGTTGTTTTTTGTAGTGACTGTTGTGTGCAGATGGTCCCTGGTTCGCGCCCGGGTATGGGGGAGGAGACGGTCTAAAGTTATACTGTTACAGGGGCATGGATCAGAAAACAGAAAAATCTGAAAAAAGTCAGTATCTGGTGTGACCACTATATGCTTCTAGGCGGCACGACACTATTTCCTTCACATAGAGTTAGTCAGGCTGATCAGGCTGTTGATGTTGGCCTGTGGAATGTTGTCCCACTCCTCTTCAATGGATGTGCAAAGTTGATGGATATTGGTGGGAAGTGGAAGACATTGTCTTACACGTTGATCCAGAGCATCCCAAACATGCTCAATGGGTGACATGTCTGGTGAGTATGCAGGCCAGAACTGGGACATTTTCAGTTTCCAGGAATTGGGTACAGATTGTTACAAAATGGGGCTGTGCATTATCATGCTGAAACATGAGTTGATGGCGGAAGATGAATGGCACGACAATGGGCCTCAGGATCTCGTCACTGTATCTCTGTGCATTCAAATTGCCATTGATAAAATGCAATTGTGTTCGTTATGCTTAGCTTATGCCTGTCCATACCCTAACCTCACCGCCACCATGGGGCACTCTGTTCACAACGTTGACGAAATACACGCTATCTGCTATCTGCCCGGTAAAGTTGAAACCCGGGATTCATCTGTGAAGATCACAATTCTCCAGTTTAACAATGGCCATCGAAGGTGAACATTTGCCCACTGAAGTTGGTTACGTCAAGGTCAAGACCCTGGTGAGGACGATAAATACAGATGAGCTTTCCTTAGATGGTTTCTGGCAGTTTGTGCAGAAATTATTCGGTTGTGCAAACCCACAGTTTCATCAGCTGTCTGGTTGCTGGTCTCAGACAATCCCGCAGGTGAAGAAGCCGGATGTGGCTTGTAGAATTGCATTGCAGAGGCAGTTGCAGTGCGTTCGGTGTGGTTTATTGCCCCAGCACAAGGTGCGATTGTGTAATGATCATGCTGTTTAATCAGCTCTTGACATGCCACACCTGTCAGGTGGATGGATTATATTGTCAAAGGAGAAATGCTCACTCGATACGGATGTAAAGAAATTTGTGCACAAATTTTTTGAAAACTGCGCATTTCTGGGATCGTTTATTTCAACTCATAAACGCAACATGGTATCAACACCTTGCATGTTGCGTTTACATTTTTGTTCAGTATATACATATACTATTCGGATGCAAACTCAAAATGTAATGCATTTCAACTCTATATCTGAAATGGTTCAAAGTGTCTCATTTTTTTAAAGCCCATAACTATGTGTGTAGTCTGTACTTGCTTTTGTTTCAGAGTAGATTTGTTTAAGACTACCAAGAAACACTGTGTGTGACCCTGATTTAGCCCAATGCAGTACAAGTCTAAATGAAGAAAACATTTATGTCACTAGGGACAAACCTAAGGAGTAGTATTCTAGTTGTACAAAGGCTACCACATTGGGCTATTCTGAGAATGCACCCCAAATGGCACCCTATTCCCTATAGAGTATTACTTTTGACCAGAACCCTACAGTACCCTATTCCCCCTGGTCAAAAGAAAGTAAACAGGGTGTTATTTGGGATGCAGATAGTGTCAGTGTAGGGCTGTCAATCTGGAGCTATGGTGCTGGCAGTAGCCTTGAACGATATCATTAAGTGAGTTTGAGAATGAAAACTCCTATTGAGCGTGGCTGTGAAAGGCCATTTTACTGTACAGCACAGATGTGTGGTGGGACCCAGCTGGCTCCCTATTGATAACTATGCCTGGTAAGTCGGCAGAGGAGATAGCAGGCAACAAGCAGGTAGTGTGGCCAGCTGCCATGAATACCCAGTGTGTCCCAAATGGCACCCTATTCCCTATGTAGTGCACTACGTTTGAACTGAGCCCTATCGGGCCTCGGTCAAAAGTAGTGCATTATCTTGGGAATAGGGTGCCATTTGGTACTCAGACAATTTCACTCTGTCTACTAAGTCTGTTGGGTCATTTGGAGGACACAGACATAGAGAGGGGAGGAGGGAAAAAACGCAGGGACACAGAGAGAGGGAAAACAATGGATATAACCAGTGGTGAAAAAATACTCAATTATCATACTTGAGTAAAAGTAAAGATACCTTTAATAGAAAATGACTCAAGTAAAAGTGAAAGTCACCCAGTAAAATACTACTTGAGTAAAAGTTTCAAAGTATTTGGTTTTAAATATACTTAAGTATCAAAAGTAAATGGAATTACTAAAATGTACATAAGTATCAAAAGTAAAAGTATAAACCATTTCAAATTCCTTACATTAAGCAAAGGAGAAGGCACCATTTTCTTCTTTTTTTGACGGATAGTCAGGGGCACGCTCCAACACTTAGACATATTTATAAACTAAGCATTTGTGTTTAGTGAGTCCATCAGATCAGAGGCAGAAGAGAGGACCAGGGATGATATCTTGATAAGTGTGTGAATTGGACCATTTTCCTGTCAAAATGTAACAAGTCATTTTGGGTGTCAGGGGAAATGTATGGAGTAAAAAGTACATTATTTTCATTAGAAATGTAGTGACGTAAAAGTAAAAGTTGGCAAAAATATAAATAGTAAAGTAAAGTACAGATACCACAAAAAACAACTTAAGTAGTACTTTAAAGTATTTTTACTTAAGTACTTTACACCACTGGATATAACCTTCACACACCATGCACCAACACCACCAAAAAGCACAAATGCAGAGAAGTGTTAGTGATTCTACTGAACCCCAACCCAACTTCTGCACCAGTTTCCATATATTCAGCGGAATATTCTCGAGGTGTGTAGCCACCACTCACTCTCGTCCGGCAGCTCGTTCTCCATCTCTTCCTGCTCCATCTGTCTGCACCAGCCCTCCATGCGCTCCATCTCGGCCTGCAGCAGCTTGAGGAACCAGCGCCCGTCCCTGGGACACAACGACCCCCTCCCCTCCACCACCTCCATTGGGCCCTCCACTTGGTCCATCCAGGGGTCGGGTGGGGGCAGGATGGATGGGTCGACACCCACCTCGCCGTACTCCTCCACAGTCAGGGCGTGATAGTGGTTGCCCGAGCCCTGGATGGAGACGGTGGAGGTGGCGGAGTCCCGGGAGAACTGACGGGGCATGGTGGCCGAGTGGCGCATCGCCATCTCTGGAGCGTCGACGGGATAGTAGTCAGGGTCGTCTAGATCGGCCTGGACCGCCGTGGTCACACTGTTGGACCTGGTCATCCTGTGGTAACTGGAGAGAGAACCACAGATCTAAGGTCAGATGTTAGAAAATGTGGGGCTAGTAGAAGACATGCAGGCGTAGTATATTAACAAAGATCCCAGATCAGATCAGCCAGGTGTGGGGTGTTTGGGAGGAATGTCATGGGAGCGTTTGGTCACTTGGCTGATTCAGAGGCAATGGAGCATGGTCTCATCAGTCCCCCTGTCCTGCTGCAGGGCTGAGTCTCAGAGATAACACACATACTCACCCTCAGGGCCACACTGTACAGCTTGGGGTGAAGCTTTTGAATTGGTTCGGGAGGCTTTGTGCCCCTGTAACACTCCCATTGCCAAGTCTCTCAGAGCAACGTGCCAACACACTAGCACAAAGTCACACACTTGTACGCAAATAACATATTTTCAAAACACGCACACACACACACACACACACACACACACACACACACACACTTGGCTGGTTCTATACAGCATCCCACCACCATCAGAGTGATGAATGAGAGGCCAGAGGCATGGTGAGTGATAGAGAGAGAGGTGCCAACTGAATGCACAATGAGTGGACAGTCAGCAAGCAGAGACACCAGCGGACTACAGCAGGACACACACACCCACACCCACACACACACACACACACACAAACAGTATAGCACGGACACACCGAAATGACCTGCCCACAGGGTGACACACATACAGACCCAGAAGTCGCTCCATCCATCTGCCTCACATCTCCGGTCAGTCTCTCTTCCTTCACCCATTCATCTATTCCACCTCTGCACCATTCATCACGCTCTTCCGCGAACAGAGAACAAGAGGGGAGGGGACCCCGGAGAGATCAAAGACACTCACAGTGGAGTTGTACCAGCCCTGGATGTGTGTGTGTGTGTGTGTGTGTGTGTGTGTGTGTGTGTGTGTGTGTGTGTGTGTGTGTGTGTGTGTGTGTGTGTGTGTGTGTGTGTGTGTGTGTGTGTGTGTGTGTGTGTGTGTGTGTGTATGTGCTTGCAGCAGTTAAAGAGTAGCTGTCCTCTGAGCAGGTGTGCAGTCATAATGATCTCAGCCTGCTTTATAGCAGCTCCCTCCTAACAACTTCCTGTCTGTGTCAGGGCAGTGAGGGGTAAGGCCAAACACAACCCATATTGACTGACTGAGGAGAGGGAGGGAGCGAGATATGTAGTGTTCACAGTCAGTCTCTCTGAGTGTTCACAAACAGCCCACTGACACCCCTATCAGATCACAACAATATCACAGTCTACTTGAACAGAGCAATACTCAATCATGAGGCATCAAAGCCAAAGGAACTGAGTAATATTTAGAAATGCTATAGATGGAAGGAATGTAGTGTGGAAACCTACCAAAAGAAGGTTTAGGCAACAACAAATTCAATCCCTTTTAGACAACTTCCTGGACAAAACGTTCCACTGTAATAGTGAAGGTCTAAACTTGGCAGTAGAAAATCTAAAAGGTATATTTGACCTCTCAGCTTCCCTATCAAATCTAAAAATGTCAAACAGAAAACCGCAGAAAATTAACAACAATGTCAATGGTTTGATGAAGAATGCAAAAACCTAAGAAAGAAATTGAGAAACCTGTCCAACCAAAGACATAGAGACCCAGAAAACCTCAGCCTACGACTTCACTATGGTGAATCACTAAAACAATATATAAATACACTATGGAAAAAGAAGGAACAGCACATAAGAAATCAGCTCAATGTAATTGAAGAATCAATAGACTCTAACCAAACATCAAATGAAGAGTTATCTATCCAAAACGGAGATGTATGGGTGTATGGGTAAACCACCTTCTCCAATCTTTTTGGCTCTATATTTTTATTTATTTAGCCTTTATTTAACTATGTAAGACAGTTAACTTCTTGGTAACAGGGGGGCAGTATTGAGTAGCTTAGATGAATAAGGTGCCCAGAGTAAACTGCCTGCTAGCCTGTCACAGATGCTAATATATGCATATTATTAGTAGTATTGGATAGAAAACACTCTGAAGTTTCTAAAACTGTTTGAATGATGTCTGTGAGTATAACAGAACTCATATGGCAGGCGAAAACCTGAGAAAAATCCAACCAGGAAGTGGGAAATCTGAAGTTTGTAGTTTTTCAACTCTTTGCCATTCCAATATACAGTGTAAATGGGGTCATATTGCACTTCCTAAAGCTTCCACTAAATGTCAATAGTCTTTAGAACTTTGTTTGAGGCTTCTACTATGAAGGGGGGCTGAATGAGAGGGGATTGAGCCAGGTGTCTGGCAGAGTGCCACAGGCTTGTGACGTGAGAGAGTTAGCTCTCGTTCCATTGCTTTTCTACAGACATAGGAATTCTCCGGTTGGAACAGTATTGAAGATTTATGATAAAAACATCCTAAAGATTGATTCTATACTTAGTTTGACAAGTTTCTACGGGCTGTAACGGAACTTTTTGAACTTTTCGTCCGACGTTCGGCTGGACTTGAACGCGTGCTTTTGGATTTGTTTACCAAACGCCCTAACAAAAGAAGCTATTTGGACATAAATGATGAACTGTATCGAATAAAACAAACATTTATTGTGGAACTGGGATTCCTGGGAGTGCATTCTGATGAAGATCATCAAAGGTAAGTGAATATTTATAATGTTATTTCTGACTAATGTTGACTACACAATATGACGGATATTTTTTTGGCTGCTTTGTTGTCTGAACGCTGTACTCAGATTATTGGATGGTTTGCTTTTTCCATTAAGTTTTTTTGAAATCTGACACAGCGGTTGCATTAAGGAGAAGTATATCTCTAATTCCATGTATAACAGTTTTATTTTCATCAACATTTATGATGACTATTTCTGTAAATTGATGTGGCTCTCTGCAAAATCACGTATGTTTTAGAACTACTGAATGTAACGCGCCAATGTAAAATTAGATTTTTTGATATAAATATGCACTTTATCGAACAAAACATACATGTATTGTGTAACATGACGTCCTATGAGCTGGAAACATGGCTGTGTTTTTCTGTGAGTTGGTGGTGACCTAAAATAATCCTTGTGGTGCTTTCGCTGTAAAGCCTTTTTGAAATCAGACACTGTGGCTGGATTAATGAGAATTGTATCTTTAAAATGGTGTAAAATACTTGTATGCTTGAGGAATTTTAATTATGAGATTTTTGTTGTTTTGAATTTGGCGCCCTGCACTTTCACTGGCTGTTGGTGAGGTGGGACGCTACCGTCCCACATATCCCAGAGAGGTTAGGAACAAATTCTTATTTACAATGACGGCCTACCCCGACGCTGGGCCAATTGTGCGCCACCCTATGGGACTCCCAATCACGACCGGATGTGATGCAGCCTGGATTAGAACCAGGTACTGCAGTGACGCCTCTTGCACTGAGATACAGTGTCTTAGACCACAAAGAATAAACTGCAAAAACATATACATGATCAAATACACATCTTAGAATCAACTATTAAAGACTACCAGAAACCACTGGATTCTCCTATTACCTTGAATGAACTACAAGGACAAAATAAAAACCCTCCAACCCAAAAAGGCCTGTGGTGTTGATGGTATCCTCAATGAAATGATAAAATATACAGACAACAAATTTCAATTGGCTATATTTAAACTTGTTAACATCATCCTTAGCTCTGGCATCATTTGGAGACAAATTTGACCCCAATAACTACCGAGGGATATGCGTCAACAGCAACCTTAGGAAAATCCTTTGCATTATCATTAACAGCAGACTTGTACATTTTCTCAATGAAAACAATGTACTGAGAAAACGTCAAATTGGCTTCTTACCAAATTATCGTACCACAGACCACATATTCACCCAGCACACCCTAATTGACAAACAAACAAACAAAACAAAGGCAAAGTCTTCTCATGCATCGTTGATTTAAATAAAAAATCAATTTGGCATGGGGGTCTGTTATGCTAATTGATGGAAAGTGGTGTTGGGGGAAAAACATACGACATTATAAAATCCATGTACACAAACAACAAGTCTGCGGTTAAAATTGGCAAAAACCACACACTTTTTTTCCACAGGGCCGTTGGGTGAGACAGGGATGCAGCCCACCCTCTTCAACATATATATATCAACGAATTGGCAAGGGCACTAGAACAGTCTGCAGCACCCTACTGTTTGCTGATGATCTGGTGCTTCTGTCACCAACCAAGGAGGGCCTACAGCAACACCTAGATATTCTGCACAGATTCTGCCAGACCTGGGCCCTGACAGTAAATCTCAGTAAGACCAAAATAATGATGTTCCAAAAAGGTCCAGTCGCCAGGACCACAAATACAAATTCCATCTAGACACCGTTACCCTAGAGCACACAAAAAACGATACATACCTTGGCCTAAACATCAGCTCCACAGGTAACTTCCACAAAGCTGTGAACGATCTGAGAGACAAGGCAAGAAGGGCATTCTATGCCATCAAAAGGAACATAAAATTCAACATACCAATTAGGATCTGGCTAAAAATACTTGAATCAGTCATAGAACCCATTGCCCTTTATGGCTGTGAGCTCTGGGGCCTGCTCACCAACCAAGAATTCACAAAATGGGACAAACACCAAATTGAGACTGCATGCAGAATTCTGCAAAAATGTCCTCTGTTTACAACGTAGAACACCAAATAAAGCATGCAGAGCAGAATTAAGCCGATACCCACTAATTATCAAATCCAGAAAAGAGCTGTTAAATTCTACAACCACCTAAAAGGAAGCGATTCCCAAACCTTCCATAAGGTCCCCTAAGCAAGCTGTTCACAAACACAAACACACCCCACAGAGCCCCAGGACAGCAGCACAATTAGACCCAACCAAATCATGAGAAAGCAAAAAGATAATTACTTTACACATTGGAAAGAATTAACAAAAAAACAGAGCAAACTAGAATGCTATTTGGCCCTAAACAGAGAGTAAACTTAAGGAAAGCGTTGACTATGTACAGACTCAGTGAGCATAGCCTTGCTATTAAGAAAGGCCGCCGTAGGCAGACATGGCTCTCAAGAGAAGACAGGCTATATGCACACAAAATGAGGTGTAAACTGAGCTGCACTTCCTAAGGCAACAAGTGAAGAACAAACACCATTGTAAATACATCCCATATTTATGCTTTTTTATTTTCCCTTGTGTACTTTAACCATTTGTACATTGTTCCAACACTGTATATATAAATAATATGACATTTGTAATGTCTTTATTCTTTTGAAACTTCTGTATGTGTAATGTTTACTGTTAATTTGTATTGTTTATTTCACTTTTGTATAATATCACCCACACTTGCTTTGGCAATGTTAACACATGTTTCCCATGCCAATGAAGCCCCTTGAATAGAATTGAATTGAGAGAGGGAGAGAGAGAGAGAGATGGGGCGGGGTGTGAAGGAGGGAAAGAGAGGGAGGGACAGAGACAGAGAGAGCAATAGAAAGAGAGAGGGAGATGGAGAAGGGGAGAAAGAGATAGGGGGGAGAAGATAAAAGACCAAAGCAAAAGAGGGTCTTGTTACAGTGCAGTCTGGTGGAGTCCTTCACGGGGCCCTTGTTACAGTGCAGTCTGGTGGAGTCCTTCATGGGGCCCTTGTTACAGTGCAGTCTGATGGAGTCCTTCATGGGGCCCTTGTTACAGTGCAGTCTGGTGGAGTCCTTCACGGGGCCCTTGTTACAGTGCAGTCTGGTGGAGTCCTTCATGGGGCCCTTGTTACAGTGCAGTCTGGTGGAGTCCTTCACAGGGCCCTTGTTACAGTGCAGTCTGGTGGAGTCCTTCACGGGGCCCTTGTTACAGTGCAGTCTGGTGGAGTCCTTCACGGGGCCTTGTTAGAGTGCAGTCTGGTGGAGTCCTTCATGGGGCCCTTGTTACAGTGCAGTCTGGTGGAGTCCTTCACGGGGCCCTTGTTACAGTGCAGTCTGGTGGAGTCCTTCACGGGGCCCTTGTTACAGTGCAGTCTGGTGGAGTCCTTCACGGGGCCCTTGTTACAGTGCAGTCTGGTTGAGTCCTTCACGGGGCCCTTGTTACAGTGCAGTCTGATGGAGTCCTTCATGGGGCCCTTGTTACAGTGCAGTCTGATGGAGTCCTTCACAGGGCCCTTGTTACAGTGCAGTCTGGTGGAGTCCTTCACGGGGCCTTGTTACAGTGCAGTCTGGTGGAGTCTTTCACGGGACCCTTGTTACAGTGCAGTCTGGTGGAGTCCTTCATAGGTCCTGGTAAATCACTTCAGTGATTAAGTGAGGCCTGCTCTGCTCTCCAACTGGGAGAAAAGCTGCTCCAAGACCGGATGACTTTGTCAGTCTGGATTGTGGCCACAGTAGAACTCCTTAATTATAAGATATAGTTTTCTTGTTTTAGTCTGTTCAGGCTAAGTCTAGATAAGCTGAATCCCAGTTTGGGTCACAAAGTTGTCCCAGTTTTATTAAACACTTTGGGAGCAGTGTGGGGATTTACTTTTTGCTCTACGTTATCCACTCAGGTCCAGAACCGGGGGAAAGCTTTTAGGGATGTGCGCACACCACCCCTCTAAACATGGAAAAGCTGAATTAACACAATTTGGGAAAGCTTCCTCAAAGCCTAAGTCTAGAACGATGCTAATAGCTAAAACCTATTAGTAAAAGTTATCACTACACTCTTAGAAAAAAGTGGGTACCAAATGGGTTTTTTAGGACTCTCAAGTGGAGGAGTGGTCTAAGGCACCACATCTCAGTGCTAGAGGCGTAACTACAGACACCCTGGTTCAAGTCCAGGCTCTATCACAACCAGCTGTGATTGGGAGTATCATAGGGCAGAGCACAATTGACCCAGTGTTGTTCAGGTTTGGCTGGTGTAGGCTGTCATTGTAACTATGAATTTCTTCTTAACTGAATTGCCTAGTTAAATAAAGGTTCCGTTTAAAAAACATTAATAATTTGCAGAGTGATAGGGTTCTACCCAGAACCATTTTGTTCAGAAGAACCCTTTCGGAAGACAAGGCAAAGGGTTCTACCAAGAACCTTTAACATCCTAAGAACTGGCTGTTTTATGAGTATTTGGAAGGCAAGAAGGGTTCTTTGGAAGGCAATAAGGGTTCTACATAGAACCATATACAGTATTTACAGTTCTGTGAAAAGGTTTGCCCCCTTCCTGATTTCTTATTTATTTGCACATTTGTCACACTTAAATGTTTCAGATCATCAAACAAATGTTAATATTACACGAAGATAACCCAAGTTAACACAAAACGCAGTTTTTAAGTGATGATTTTATTTATTAAGGGAAAAAAGCTATCCGAACCTTCATGGCCCTATGTGAGAAAGTAATTGGCTCCTAAACCTAATAACTGGTTGTGCCACCCTCAGCAGCAACAACTGCAATCAAGCATTTGCGATAACTGGCAATGAGTCTTTCGCATCGCTGTGGAGGAATTTTGGTCCACTCTTCATTGCAGAATTGTTTTAATTCAGCCACATTGGAGGTTTTTCGAGCATGAACCTCCTTTCTAAGGTCACGCCACAGACTAGGCCACTCCAAAACCTTATATATATATTTTTTATCCATTCAGAGGTGGACTTGCTGGTGTATCATTGTCCAAATGCAGAACCCAAGTGCGCTTTCAGTTTGAGGTCCCCAACTAATGGCCGGACATTCTCCTTCAGGATTATTTGGTAGAGAGCAGAATTC
Organism: Oncorhynchus mykiss; assembly: GCF_013265735.2. Taxonomy (NCBI): domain Eukaryota; kingdom Metazoa; phylum Chordata; class Actinopteri; order Salmoniformes; family Salmonidae; genus Oncorhynchus; species Oncorhynchus mykiss. The sequence goes on along the minus strand of NC_048575.1, from coordinate 34,136,197 downwards.
ATGGTTCCGTAAATCACAGCAAGTTGTCCAGATCCTGAAGCTGCAAGGCAGCCCCAGAGCATCACACTACCACCACCATAAGAAATCTGGAGGGGGGGGCAAAGCAAATACTTTTTCACAGCACTGTATATATATACATATATATATATATATGGCTGGTGGAACTGCTCATAATAGAGGGTTCTAGGAAGAACCATCCAAAGATTAAAGGGTTATTGGTAGGATCCTTCATAGAGGGTTCTAGGAAGAACCATCCAAAGATTAAAGGGTTATTGGTAGGATCCTTCATAGAGGGTTCTAGGAAGAACCATCCAAAAATAAAAGGGTTGGGGGTAGGATCCTTCATAGAGGGTTCTAGGAACCGAAGAACCCAGTAATGGTTCTACTTAGCACCTTTTTTTTCTAAGAGTGTAGGACTAGGGGTACAAGGCATTTTAATGGAGCTTACATGTCATGGGTGTATTCCAAATGGCACCCTATTCTCTTTACAGGGCACTACTTTTTGGCTCCTGGTAGGGAATAGGGAGCCATTAGGGATTCAGCCTGTGTCTTTGTCCCTTTGTCCTCCTTAACATGACCATAAAGCAGTAGGTCTGATCGTCTCTGACTGACTTTTCAAGACGGTCAATGTGGATTGAGGACCGAATGGTTTAAGACCACCATAGACCATACACACACACCCACATTCCATGTTACCAGTTACTGCAAAGCCAGCTGTGGAAACAAACTCCAACCTTCACCTAACCCATATGCCGCCATCTTGGAATGAGTTCATCATATGGAATGTACGGGCCCAGGACATAAGTTGGAACACCTTCGTAGAGTATCTGTCATTTAAGTGAGGATTATAAATGAGATTGGAATCGGTATACTTGTCGTCCAGGCGGTATGTAAAACAAATCATTCACTTTATCATAAAAGTATGAAACTTGGTACACTTGTACAGTTAAGGAACCTGAACATTGTCTAAACTCATAATATTATGTTTTTATTTTTAAGGACATTTTTCAGTTCATACAGGATGTGTTAATGATATAATCATAGAGTGAGATTATTGATGATAATTTACATTAGACAACGTAAACTTGTCTTAGCAGGCGGTTGACAGATGTCTTTAAAAGGCAGCCAGGTTGTTTGTAGTGTTCTTATATTTTACTGCTCCCCTCCACTCCCTCTCAGTTTGGCAGGCTTAAGCCCAGTTCAAACACTGAGGTAAGGTTATGACCCCACACACACACGCGCGCGCACACACACACAGATTTATTGTGAGTGGGGCAGGGCCACAGGAGAAATGCACTCTCACCGTCTGGGAATCTAGTGTATAGGGGCAATCAGCCCAGATCCAGACCTCCCAGGACCAACTCTGCCTTGCTGGGACATGCACACACACATACACACACACGCACATGCACACGCACACACACGCAACACACACACGCACGCACACACACACACGCACGCACACAAATAGAAAGATGCACCATAACACGCGCACACAGAACACACACACCTAAATATGCACAAAATCAAACATGCACAAACAAAAACACACACTCAAAAATACACCAAGGGAAGGCACATGTGTGACATTAAACCCCTGTGCCACTGGACTAGTGGAAGTGTCTACCGGAGTTAATATTTGCCTTGGCTGCTTGGAGGTGTGCCTCCTTTTCTATACTTGGCTAGGCAGCTGAGGAAAGCTCTTTAAGGAAAAACCATTCCAGATTCCTGCATCCCAAATGGCACCCTATTCCCTATGTAAGTGCACTACATTTGACACAGGGCCCATAGGCCTAGCCATAGGGCTCTGGTCAAAAGTAGCAATATAGGGAATAGGAGGCTATTTGGGATGAAACACAGATTCCTGCCTCTGACTCTGAAACTGCAGTTCTGGAAATGACCTTGGTAGGTTGAGACTGGGCTCTTTGATTCCCGACCATGTTCTGTTTACATTATGAAATCAGATTACTGCATCCAGTGCAGTCTCTAAATTGGTCATCTCCCCTCAGCTCTGACTAACAGAGGGGTTACTGTGTAGAGTGAATGGGAGTTACGTTACGCAGGCAGAAACACTGACACAACTGCCTGCTGCGTGACATATTTTTACACAACTCCAGGAACCAGGAATGTTCCCATAACTTCCAGCCCATGCAAATGCTCCGTGTAAATCAGTCAGGGCAGTTGTCCAATGAAGTGGCCAATTGGCATGCTATAGGCCAGCCCTATAGGAGTACAGAGGTTCCTAAGGTGTCCTCATCCGAAACAGTTCGGAAACAGTTTGTGCATATATTATGACAATCTTTTTATTTGTTTTGGTCTTCGGCAATGGTTTTTCCGGCTGTTCGTGCACACAACATTTTTTCTCTAGGCAGGCTGATGTCTACACCTCTTCGTCTGTGATTGGTCAACAGTAGGGATCCTTCAATTGAGTGTTTTGTTTTCTTCATTCAACGAGAGACTAATCGTTTTCATCTTAGTTAGATGTAAAATTGTGCTACTGTACAAAAACGACAAAATGAATGACAGATTTCTTGAGATATCTTAGATGAATTCTGAATATTTTGTAGCCAGTCTATACTGGCTACGGCATCTCAAGATAGACAAGCAGTACTATTGCCTTTTTTTTCTCGTTTTCCAAGCGATGTTCTTTTAAGGGAGCATCCGAGCACACTCGTTCGGTTCACTTAGCATTGTTTGGCTAGTCACCAGACGAACCGAACCATGCGGAAGGCTTTAGGGGGAGCTATAGGGAAGGTAGGGAAGCTATAGGAACTGTTACGTGTCGGGCAGGCAAAGGAGAGAGTTGGGGGAGGGGGGGGGGTTGACCACGTACTGAAAAGAACAGAACATTGACAGAAATCTCCCCGCCCCCCTTCCCTCTCCACCCAAAGTGGCCTGGCTACATCACAATGACTGGTGCAACAGATGGCTGTCAACTAACTGCCCACTCTCCCTCTCCCTCTCCCCCTTCCCCTTCTTCATCCCCTGCAACACATCCTCTACTCCCCCAGCTGTCACTGCATCCATGGGCCCCCTGGTTGAGGGGCTCTAATGTCAAAACTCCTCAGAGCTGGGGACAGCTGTTGTGGGGTGATGTGGGGAGGGGGTGGGATGAGGGATCCGGTAGCCTACGGTCAATGGGCCCAACTCCAAGGCACACATTTGTATACATACTGATCTCAGGCCAGAGAGGGGAGTGTTAGAAAAAGAGGTGCCAACTGAATGCACAATGAGTGGACAGTCAGCAAGCAGAGACACCAGCGGACTACAATATGACACAAGAAAAACACTAATATGAATGACAGAAAATCGTTCACATCCTGATCTCTCTCTCTCTCTGCTCACCATCTCTCCTCTTCCACCTGGATACCCACTGACTGGAACTTGGAGTGCTCCTCTGTCGCCCTAACCTCCTCTGGTCCATCCACCTGCAACAGAAAACAGACTTGATGTTTATTTAAACGTTATTTACACAGGCGCGTCAACTAAATAATCTCTCGTGGACAGACTACGCAAACATAAATGGTTGCATCTGACCAAATGACACAAGATTCTTGGTCAACCCGAGATGAGTCAATTAAGAGCAGACCACAGGGATAGGTCGACAGGGAACACCAAAAGAGTCATGATCTTTCTCTGATAAGGCTTACAGTTTATGGATGACATTGTGTACTCCATCACTCTGTGATGTATCTGTGTATGATCACATTCCAACATGTGTGGTCAATGTGTTGTCAACACCGTCGGCGTGTCTGCACCTGTATCCCTATGGAGAGGCACTTCCGGAGCGCGTCCCTCTTGCTGTCGCTGGAGGCAGTGGTGGTGGCGGTGGCGGTGACGGTGATGGTGCTGTTGGTGACGTGCTGGCTGGCCGGGCCGTGGACCTGGGCGTTAGCTGCCTCGATAGCTGCAGTCAGAGCCTTCATAATAATAACATTAAAATAGAATATTATTCATATATATTTTTGGGGGGTTAATATCTTTTTTTTATTTTTTTTTTACAAAAACACTGTTAACATCATAAGCACAAAATGACACTGACAAATTCAAAACAGGTTGTACCTAATATTTTCATAATATACGATAAACGTTATTACATGATGTACCTTCATACTGTCGATGCTCTCGGTGGAGTTGGACAGGTGGGGCTGGGATGTGCTGATCCGGGTCCGGAGCCCTGACCCCTCATCTATGTATGCGTCCTGGGCCGACTCGGTGCTGCTTTGGGCCGTGATGGAGATGACAGGTTTGGGTGGGGTGGTGCGCGGCGGCACCGGCGGAGGCGTCTTCTTGTACGTGGTAATGCATGACGACACTGCAGAGTGGGACAGGAAGTGGAAAAACGGGTTAGAAAAAACGACACGAAATGAAGGAGAAAACGGCATTAATGTCGTTCACAGGAGGATTAGCTACGTTTGCTGTGAGAGTTTCAATTAATCTAGGTTAGAAGCATCTTTAACAAAGCTCAGCTAACCTACTAAAAGGATTTGTCCGTTGGTCACTTCACTTGACCTACTAATCTAGTCTAGCGTGGCTGAAAGCTGCTGTCCAGATCTCCTCTGTTGCTAGGCCTCCTTTACATAATCATAACAAATCAACTGTATGGGAGTGTGGATTAGCAGTGTGTGTGTGTGTGTGTGTGTGTGTGTGTGTGTGTGTGTGTGTGGTTAAGAGAGAGAGTAGATGAACAAGGGTAGTGTACTGTGTAATCAGGTAGGATGTCACAGCAAACAAGCCCTAACGCAAAGATCAATGCTCAAACAAACAAGATCCACCAATTCACTCACGCTAACACACACACATCAATTCTGTCTCCACCACTCTCTCTCTCTCTCTCTCTCTCTCTCTCTCTCTGTGTCAGTGAATGCCATTTCCGATTACAGCGACAGGTCGGCAGGTAAGAAAGCTCTGGTGTGCAAGGAGTCCACACAGAGCACACCAGATTGCACCCCCGTTCCCTATAAAATGCAATACTTTCTACCAGGCCCTGGTCCAAATCGTGCACCTGGTTCAAAAGTATCACATGGGGATAGGGTTCCACGCCATCAGACCCAAAGCAACCCTTCCGAAGCCCCAAACACAGAACATAACACAACAAAACAGAACGTAACGGCGTTATGCCTTTTGATTTCCCTCTTGCCTCTGTGTCATCCCCATCAGAATTGGGTCACGGGCTGACTCCCGTTGACTCCCGTCCCAGAAACTAGGACAGTGAGTTAATTTCCTGAATCCCTTTTAATCCCTGAAAAAGACAAACATCCTAAAGGGGACGGTGGCAGCGGCATACCACGGCCCGTTCTCTTTCATACCCTCAGTACGGAGCATAGTGTGTGTGTGTGTGTGTGTGTGTGTGTGTGTGTGTGTGTGTGTGAGTGTTGTTGTCGTTGTGTGTGTGTGTGTGTGTGTGTGTGTGTGTGTGTGTGTGTGTTGTTGTCGTTGTGTGTGTGTGTGTGTGTGTGTGTGTGTCTGTGTGTGTGTGTGTGTGTGTGTGTGTGTGTGTGAGTGTTGTTGTCGTTGTGTGTGTGTGTGTGTGTGTGTGTGTGTGTGTGTGTGTGTGTGTGTGTGTGTGTGTGTGTGTGTGTGTGTGTGTGTTGTTGTCGTTGTGTGTGTGTGTCTGTGTGTGTGTGTGTGTGTGTGTGTGTGTGTGAGTGCCGTGTCGAAAAGCATTAGATCAGAAGCTTATATGGGCCCTCCCATCTCTCTTGACAGTTACAAAGCCTTACCACAGTGGAGGTGAAAGAGCTGCCTGCCTAGCTGGCTGCCTTAAAGCATAGTGTCATGACCACGATTCAATGACTGAATCCTCCAAGGCATCCCAGAATCTGTATGGTCAAGTTTTGACAAGTTCGGAGAGGGAGGCTTACATAGAAAAGATTGTATTGAGATTAGATCATTGTAACTAACAGGAAGAGTTGCCGAGGACTATATTACCAGGTGTTAGCTAACGGTGTGCTACTTGTTCAAGAAAAATAACATTTCAAGAAAAAGACAAGTACGTTATGTTATAATATGTTTTTTGGTAACAATTTCTATGAAGCATGTATAATGCTTTATAACGTCCTTTATCATGCCTTATAGCGCACTTATAATGTTCTATGCCGCTGACTATAAGCACCCATATATCACTTCTTTAATATCATCATGATAGAAGAAAATAGATTGTGAAGTGACTTCAGGCCACCCTGTGAGAAAGCATCCTAAACATGACCTAAACATGGGCCCCATGTTCTGATGCTTTGCAGATGTCTGCATGGGGAACTATGATTGACACACACTGCTGATCTCGCCAAAGGTCACTGAGTACAGACCATTAGGCAATCTACAGAGTACGGAACCACAAACACACCCTCTCACACACCCACCCACACACTGGCAGGGTCACAAATGGCCTCCTATTCCCTTTACAGTGCACCACTTTTGACCAGGGCCCGTAGGGCCAGCTATTGGGGCTCTGGTCAAATGTAGTGCACTAAATAGGGAATAGGGTGCTATTTGGGACACAGATACGAACCGACACAGATACGAACCAAGTTCAGATACGAACAAGTTCAGGGGATTCACACACACACACACACACACACACACACACACACACACACACACACACAGTGGAGAAAGCTTTGGAGAACAGAGCGTTTTCGTGTTTCTCCACAAATAGGGATATGAAACTGGAGATGAGTCCTTCCCCCACATATCTTTCACTGCTCTGCTCTGCTGTGGTCAGACAGAAAGGAGGAGAAGACTGGGCTGTGTGTGTTGAGACAGGTTAGGTAAACACACTAAAGAAACTGGAACATGCCCACACACACCCACATGCACGCACGCACGTGCACACACACACACACACACACACACACACGCATGCACACATGCACACACGCACACCCAGGACTGTTGACACAGTGCAGCCAAAAAGTTAAACCTCTCATGACCACATCAAAGCACACTGCAGACTTCCTGGCCTGGGACTGATATGCTTGTCATCCATCTGAATCTGTTGTCAGCGGTATCCTGCGCAGCAGTGTGTGTGTGTGTGTGTGTGTTTCTGTGCATGTGTGCATGTGTGAATTGATATGTGCCTAGCAACTTCATGAACACAGTTAACTTCTTCCAGATCTGAGCATCCCGCCACTTGATCCCTTGCATAACACAACAAAACCTCAGAAATATTCCACATCAAAGAGTCCCAGTCCAATTTGGCTGTCCATATGACACAATGCCATTACAGTGATATGGGGGGAGGGGGGATTACAGAACAAACACCATGATAAGACTACTGCCAAGTTTCCAGAGAGATGGAGGAGTTTGAGTAGTTTGATGTTTAAGCCAGCCATGACAGTAAGATAGCTCCTGGACCTCCCGCACGCTCGCACACGCGCGCGCACACACACACACACACTCACCAGACAGATTGTCTCAAGGATGCAGTGTTTGTCTGAAGGAACAGCGAGGGAGGAATGAGACATTGGTTGCCAAACCTCCATTAGAAGGGAATGGATGTGGAAAACTTTTTCCTTCTCTTCTTTCTTTCTTTCCCTTTCCTTTTTTCTTTCTTTCCTTCTTTCTTTCTTTCCTTCTTTCTTTCTTTCTTTCCTTCTTTCTTTCTTTCCTTCTTTCTTTCTTTCCTTCTTTCTTTCTTTCCTTCTTTCCTTCTTTCTTTCTTTCCTTCTTTCTTTCTTTCCTTCTTTCTTTTTCCTTCTTTCTTTCTTTCCTTCTTTCTTTCTTTCTTTCCTTCTTTCTTTCTTTCTTTCTTTTTTTCTTGCTTTCTTGCTTTCTTTCTTTTTTTTATCTCTCTAATTAAATGTCTTACGCTTTTAAACTAGGATTTCATTTCAATTTGATTTAGATTTGCATGTAATTCAGAATCAAATGAAGCTCTTCTGCTGTGTAAGATAGACCTGCAATAACACACTTTCTTAATTAAAGTGGTGCTTTGGTTGCCGTTTTATTCCCACTTCTTTCTTGAGCTGAAACCTGCTGTGTGTATTGTCATTCCAAATAAGACTGTAGAGGAGTTTGTGAATGACAAAACTCTTCTTGGCACTTGCCCAAATCCCTCTTTGACAAATGCTTCAAAACCCCATGCCGACAGGCTTGTGTGAATAGCTGTTCTCCATGGGGTGAATCCCCTCCCCCCAGAGCTAGATACTACCAGACACCCCACCCCCACACACACCCCTTCACAAAAAAGCCTCCATTCACTTCTTCATGCCCTGAGAAAAAAACAAAAACACAAGAGTATCTCTGGTTCCGTTGATCACCCTTTCCCATTAGAGGACTATAACCGATTTCTGAGTGTGTGTATTGTGTGCAATGTGTCCTTAGGAACTTGTGAGTTTTCAAACGCCTGCAAACGCCTGCAGTGGATTGCTATGAGCGGTAACAGAAGCAGAGAACTAACTACCTCTCCTTCAAGTGTCTGAGGCTGCATTGAAGCGGGACTATGCTAACGCTGGGCTATTGGGCTAACAGTGTTGAGCTCCCCCGCGTGGGGGCCAAGGGCGTAGCACCAGCACCACCGCCATGCAAACACAAAGACAGGAGGGCGGGCAGGGGAACACTGACAGCTGAGTACAGCCGCATGGCGCTTGGGGGAGGGACTACAGAAGAGGTCCAGACAGCCGAAAAAGAGAGGGGTGAGGGGGTGAGGACAGAGGGGAAGAGACTAGAGGAGTGAAGGGTGGGCCTCCATAGCTTCCTCCCACCCTCCCTCCTCGCGTCGCAGTCAGCGCGCTGTTTGCTCGCGCTTACACACCACGCCACCAGCTGGAGTCCTTTGTGATAGTGTCTCCATGGAGACAAGCAGACTGCTGGTGGCTGTTTACCTTCCACTATGTACACTCTGGCTGCAGCACAGGCACACAGCTAAATGCTAGTTAGCTAGCAGGTTGACAAATTCAAAGCTGAGATCATGCACAGTCACCAAAAAATGAGCACAAACAGTCTCATGTTAGACATGCTAGGCAAACTCACAAAGAGAAAAACAGTGAACTGCTACTGTGTTACTATAACAGGGAGCGTGTTAGCTAGCATTGAGCCTGCAGGCTAAGTCATGGCGTAGCTACTGTTTCTGCCTCAATACTAACGAATACAGCTTTTCTTCAGTTTCTGCTCTATGCTATCTGGGACACTGTAATGTGATGAAAAAGAGGCACAAAATGAAAAGGTCAGACATACGAAATTACACTAGTCTCATAAACAGCACTTTAAAGCACTGCAATATGCCAATTACAGGCTCTACCAAAGCCTAACTTGAGTATGTGATTAAGTAGGGTCTATCTGGTATTGAACCTAGACATCAGGGTCCTCATTTATAACCATTGCTTAAATTTCACCCAAAATGTCTACATGTGTCATTTCTGAAAAGTCTGCACACATACAAAAAAATATTGAGATGCATCAACTTTGAGCATGCCATACATGTGCATGTTTCCTGATATTAATCAGTCCTGTACAAATGTAAACTCCACCTGGAAACACCTCCATTCACCATTTATGTATTGTTTGGAACTATTAGCATTAGGCCACGGCATGCAAAAGACAAATTGCTGTTCAATATTGTGTTTATCAATAGAGTGTTGTGTTTATATGTCCAGCCTTGGCATAGGCTCTGAGACTAAATAGGCAACAATGTCTTGTTCTTATCGCACAGCAATACTGTAGCCTCCCCATACTGTCAAATATATTTTATTTTACATAAGCTTACTGTGTTGGCAGAATGTTTTTAATCTTTAGCAGTAATTTATTCTGTATCTGGAAAAGGACTGTCGGTTTTTGAACGAGAAAACAATTAGCAAGTTGCCGTGGACCTGTCAGCAGAACATTTGAAATCAAACAATGTTTTAATTGGACTTAAAAATGTTTTTTTTTTTTTTTTGATGGTACTACTGATAGTCAAATCTGCATTGTTGAGAAAGAGCAAGCAGGAAAAGCATTTCACTGTACTTGTGAGCATGACAATAATAACGTGACACTTTCAACCTGATACATGGGCCCACTTCCATGTAAAAATATCCGCTGTTAAATTTGACTGTATAGCGGTAGTTATAAACCGAACCGCACTGCCTATGATATCGCAAACCATGAAATACATTTAGCCTATCTATTTGCAGGCTACGAGGTCCAATTAAATGAGAGATGCGCATGGTCAATTGTTGTATGGCTCCTAAGGGACTATGAACCCATCACACGGCCAGAAAAGGGTGAGGAATGTAATTATTTTAGATTCTAAAAATAAAACCCATATATTTTTGCTCTTCTCACTAATGGCAAATGGTTTCAGTCTTGTTAATATGTTTTCCTGTTTTTACTTTTTTAAGAACAAGCTTTTCATCATTTGTACAAAATTCTTCCTTGCCAGCTTGCAGAACAATATTTCAACCACTAGCAGATGTGCACGCGCGTGGTCTCTAGAGTTTGTGGGGAGGTAGGCACAATCTCACGTCAAGTTAGATTTTTTTTATAAATGCCAACTTTCGCGGTATATTTTGTTCGTACGCATAGTTTAGAAAGGAGGCCCCAGAACTGTAAATCGTAAACGCAACAGGGTTTCAGGTTACTTTGTGTGACTGTGTGTGAACAGTGAAGGCTTTCATAGTGGATGGAGCATGTTACCTTTCTCTTCAAACCTCACTCCACTCCACACACTCCTCTACACAGAGCCATTGTGTCTGTGAGGGGGCTGGGAGGTCAGGCATCTGGGGAGCAGAAATCTCCTCGCGACCCTTGACCTTTGAGGGTGAGTGGTGCAGACTGACATGAAGGCTTCTGGGATTCCTTCAGGTGACTCACAACAGCACTTTGAGAGCAGCTCTTTGTGTGTCTGTGAGTATGCTATGTGTGAAGCAGTCTAACAAATATCTACACAATGAGTCTAAGTCAGAGATATTGTATTTAGTCTAGTAGCGCCATGTAGCCAAAACAGCAATATCCGCATAACAGCATATTCCCTACTGTGAAAAAATTACAACAACAGGCTTGTCTGTCTTGTGTCCCCTATGCTACCTGATATAGACTGTGTTTACAACTGATAACTGTACATGTATCTGAAAGTTGCTTGGTGAGAGGTTTCAACCTACTTAACCCACTTTCCCGCCATGCAGCATGTACCAAGTTCAAATAGAAACCCTGCATTCCAGCATTATGAGCCAGAGCTGTCATCTGCTCTATCAATCAGTGACAGACTGAGACAGAGACATACTGCATGCTGCAATACAAATTAGACTAGAGCGGGAATTGTGTACAGTACAAAAGATACAGGGGACAGTACATAGCGACATACTTTTCATTTACCAATGTCTGAAAGCTACTATTTCAGTTAAGTGGTCCTGTAATCAACAACAGAATATGACCATCTGTCAGGTCAGATGTTGTACACACCAAAGTGTACAATACAGGCAATACTGTATGTACTATATTATACTATATTAGTGTTACATGTACACTATTAAAAACTGGGTGGTTCGAGCCCTGAATGCTGATTGGCTGACAGCCGTGGTATATCAGACCGTATACCACGGGTATGACAAAACATTTATTTTTACTGCTGTAATTACAGTGGTAACCAGTTCATAATAACAGTAAGGCACCTCGGGAGTGTGTGGTATATGGCCAATATACCACGGCTAAGGGCTGTAATCCAGGCACTCCGCATCGCGTCGTGATTTAGAACAGCTCTTAGCCGTGGTATATTGGTCATATACCACACCCCCTTGTGCCTTATTGCTTAAATATAACATGTACAGATAATAAAGGTACAAATTCAATAACATGGTCGACAACTGAAGAGAACTGAGCAGTGAGATAATCCTAGGATGAAAGAGTTTAGGTGTGGGTTTTAAAAGTGAACGGTTTCTCATTAGACCTGCCTTAGAGGGCTAGACGGCCCTTATTGTTCCCCAGTGCTCCGCAATGAGGGCCTAAGCCTCACAAGTACTTCACCACATGAAGCAACACATCACTCCATTGTCCCATCCCTAAAAGAAAGGCATGCCCTGAGGTAGGAGAAAGAGAGAACAGGATATCTTTAGGGAGTGACTCAACAGTAACCTCATGGGTAGGAAGGGAGGAAGAGAGAGCGAGAGAGAGAGAGTGAGCGAGAGGTTCAGATGAGATACATTTGTCAGTCCGTTTTGTTCAGTTCCTGTATTAACATTCCTGCTGCCACGCGGGGCAGCAACTCCAGCGCTAGCCTCCTAATGCTAAAGCTAACACGCCCACACATCTCACGCATGATTCCACTCCCCTCATTTCACACTCCCAGGCCCATGTCTCACGGACTGTGTCCTAAATATCGCCCTATTCCCTATTTAGGGCTCTGGTCAAAAGTAGTGCGCTGTATAGGGAATAGGATGCCATTTGGGATGCAGACCATGTCTTGCTGAGTGAGTAGGCTATGGGCTTGAATGACACACTGCATGTGTCTGGGATGTCAGTGGGAGCGAGTTATAGCACTCTGGCGAAAGTGTAAACTCGTATCCATGTTGTCAGTGGGTGAATACGGAATATTCAACATCAACTATAGTAGGTTATTGTAACCCAGGGAAGCATTGATACTGGCCTTTAAATAAATGATGTGAGCTATCGATACTATAACCTATGTTAATTTCCTCCGATTAGATACACACTCTCGTATCTCCACAGGTGCAAAGATATGAGTCATTTATCAGAACACGGTCACACACACACACACACACACACACACACACACACACACTTTGGCGGGTAAGCTAGTTAATGATTATGAGATCTGGGACAGCTACTGTATGTGTCTTTCAGTGTGTTTCTCTTTGACATGATGCTGAGGCGGCCACTGCTGCTAGGAGACAGTGTACTAAGTGGATAATTCAGTCCACTTAAACCTCTGTGTATGTGCTGACTATAAATACACACACCAGCATGGCTTTGGACACACCACCGCCGCACACATACAAACACACACATGTTTGTTTTACTATCCTTGTGGGGACCAAACAATTGATTCCTCATTCAAAATCCTAAACCTAACCCATAACCCATAACCTAACCCTAATTCTGACCCTAAACTAAAACCTAAACCCTAAGTTTAAAATGGCTTTTTTCCCCTGTGAAATGTCCACCACAAACACGTGCACGCGCGCACACACACACACACACACACACGCAAGCACGCACACACACACACACACACACACACACACACACACACACACACACACACACACACACACACACACACACACAGATTCAGCCTGTACTAGACCACAGAGACATACAATACCAATGTCATGTCATTACATCAAGGATCACTGCCCACTACAGCTAAACCTATTAGCATAAAAATGCACTGGTATGTGGTCAAACGTTCACACTTCTGGTGCAACCTTTTTCTCCCCACAAAATGAACATAGCTTCACTCCAAAACGCAAACTTTTTTTTATGGAAGTTGGGCTCTGAAGACAATAAAAGACGAACAAAAATGTCTAATGTACTTACAGTGCAACAAAGAAATCGAACGTATTTAATAAAAATATTCAACAACAAAAAAAATCCTAATTTTCCCAAATTCTTCAACTGTTGTTTGTTCTTGTAGGAAATGAAGAATGTCATGAAATGTCAGTGTGTGTAGAGAGTATTATTTCATGGTTTAGAGGCTTACATTCTTTTCTGCCTACTTGACGTTCTTTGTCCTGACTACTCACACATGGAGGAAAAGGAGACTGCTGATCTAATCCTCAGTCAGAGGCTGCATCCCAAATGGCACCCT